>NC_141915.1:27500-2527500 GCF_057802395.1 Ceratotherium simum simum
GAGGCCGAGTCCCACGTACAGCAACTAGAAGGATGTGAACCTATGACATACAACTATCTGCTGGGGCTTTGGGGGGAAAAAATGAATAAATAAAATCTTTAAAAAATAAAAAAATAAAAAAAAAAAAAACAGAAAAAAACAATGACTGTCCTTACTTTGTATGCAGAGAGCTAGAGCGAGGAGGGGGGAGGGAACGGAGCAGGAGGAAAGAAGGGAGGCTGGCAGGGACGGAGGCAGGCAGGCAGCACAATCGAGTTTCTCTTTCCACAAAAGGCATCCGGCGGAAAACTCACTGGAAGAGGGCTTTCGGGCTGCAAATCCCAAAGCAACACACCTCCGCGGCGATGGGCCCAAAACGCTCAGAGATTCAGGGTCACCACTCAACTGACGGCTGTCCTCATTTGGGCCCCTGACTTAGGACCTCTCCCTCCCACCCAACTTGGGAGCAAAGAGGAAAGCAAATCTGCCCCCCGCCCCCCCCCGTTACATAGGACACCCTTCTTCTAGTCAGCCCGCCTCCAGCTTTTCCACACGCCAAACACCTCTCGTCGGGATGGGCCTTCCTTTTTTTGCCACCATCCGGCTTTCCCACTCCTCTGCCAAATGCAAGTGGTGGAGGTGGAGGTGGAGGTGGAGGCCCACCGACCCTCTTGCTTGTTGGGAAGTGGTTCTGGTTCTCCTATGTGGGTGATCTTGATCTACACAGACGTTATTAGCTTGGGGAACGGGTAAGAGCACTCAGATGAATGTCTATGGCCAGTCTCGATAACGAACTAGCTGTCTCCGTCTCCGTCTGTCTGTCTCTTCCCTTTCTGTGTGTATGTGATAAAGGTAGGGAGACCCACCGACCAGCCGACTACCTGCAGACCTACCCACCTACCTAATTTTCATCACTCTGAAAATTGAGGTCACGTCCTGTAAAATCGAGCCTTTAAAAAGCGCACCAGCCGGTGGGCCTTGGGAGTCTATTCACACAGTGGCACAGCCGTCACCAATATGTATTTATTTCCAGGACATTCGCATCACCTCAAAATTAGCAACGCCCCCCCCCCCCACACACACACCGGGGAAAGACCAATCAGATTAACGGCAGGGTGCTTTTTTCAACAGGCAGGCCCGAGTCATCCCTTTAGAATGTTTCCAAGTCCCGTTCCGTTCTCTGATGCAGCACTTTCGGCCCTCAAGGAAGCAGACGGTGGTGGGGGTGGAGGTGAAGGTGGACTGGGGGGCGTGTGTGGCATGTCCGTCCTTCTGTCACTGCAGAAATTATTTCGAAAGGAGGGAGGGACGGTTGGTGTAGGTAGACCGTAGACCGTACTGGGTGACGGGGGTTTGGGAGCTTTCCCTAGAATGAGGAGAGAGCAGTCTTCCCTGTGAAGTCAGGGAGCCGGAATAGGTCGCCCCCACATCGACCCGCTCTGGCACATGGGTTCTTTGGAATTCGAGGCCCTGGCCTTGAGAAACAGCGGGCACGAGAAGGGCACGGGACCTCTCCCTTTTCGTCCTGACCTGAAATCATCGGGAGATGAAGCTCCCACGGGAAAGGTGCCCTCCCTGAACCAGGAGGAAAGAAGACACGCTTGTCAGCCCAGACGCTAGCCCGGAGGACTCTGTTTCAAACAAAACCTCGACTCCTCCCATCTCTTGATTGACCTTCCCACAGGTGGCTGGCCTTGGAAGCCTAGAGCCGCTTTCCTTTCTCCTGTCATTTCGCCACAACTGGATTGTCCGTGGTGTGACATGCTCTAGGAGCTGGAATTCAGTCAGAGCCGCCACTTCGGGTGACTTCCGCTTTAGGCTTCTCCCCGAGTGACGTGCCCTTGCACGCGTTCCTAATCTCTCTGTCGTTCTCTTCTGGATCTGTCTTTTTGTTACCGGGCCGGGGTGGGCTCAGCCAAGGACTCAGAAGGGGGATAGCGGCGGGAACATCATTTCTCCTCCCCTATGCCTGCTGAACGCAGGCTTACACACCGGAAACTCCCCCACCCTCACCCCTCAGTGGGATTCTGTACATCCTTCGGGTCACACACAGTCTGCATGCCTGGGCACCGACAGAAAGATTTGGCGACAGCCTTAGCTGCTCTGCGCTGGTTCCAAGTGCCGCCCCGCCTCCCCCCCACGGCGCGCCCTGCCCCCCTGCCCCCTGCCCCCCCCCCCCCCGCCACCACCACCAAGAGGGAGAAGTGAAGCGACTCCAGGAGAAAGCCGATTCAGAAATTACACATAATTCAGCTGGTACTTGCTGTGAAAGGGGGACAGGGTATGCTTTGAAACGCTGAAATTCTCCCTGCCTTTCCTTGACGAGAATGACAGCGCCTACACCTGCTGTCATTGGCGAGTTTTAGTCACCTCGAGAGGAAGGACCGATTTCAAATGGCTGAACCCTGGTGGGTCACGCTGCAGGTGACGTGACCCTCTCTGACAGACGCAGGCAATCCCCTGCTCCGGGTCAAGGAGAGAGGGTGTCTGTTGTTCTGTTCTTTAAAATTGTGCTTCAAGATGGACAGCACTTACAACGTAGCCTTTTCACCCTTCATAATCGTACAGCAGTGGCACGAGGTACGTTCACATCCTCCTCGTCGAGTTCACTGTTCCAGGGTTATTTGATTTTTAAAGTCAAATCTCGGGATCACGACTTGGAGTCACCATTTGCCCACTGAGAGAGAGCCCCCCCCCCCCCGTTCACTCGGAGGTGCTGTCGGTGGGGGTTCCTTCATGTTTGTCCATCACCCTTCCTCTTCTTAAGGGTGAGGAGGCGATGCGTGAAATCGCCAGTGGGTATGTGGCACGAGACTGAGGACTTCCCGTGGGAAGCGGGTGGGAGAGGGAGGACAGACCGATCCAGCGGACTTGAAGACGAATGATCAGAACCTGCACCTAGAGCAGAGCGTCGCCAGTTAGGAGTTTGCTTGCTGGGCCCGTAACCCAGGGTGGATGAGTCAAACCATCCCCTGCCAGGCCTCTCCCGGCCCTCGGGACTCCAAGCCCGCGTTTGTCCCGTGAACTCCGACACACCGAGATGATCTGTTTGGTGTCCCCCTTTGACTGGGCTCCCCATCCCGCCCCCGCCCCCGTGCCACGCGCCACGCAGTGAGGAAGACATAAACCGGGACGTCAGTCCCCACATCCGTGATTCTCAAGTGGTTTAGCGGGTTAGGGGAAGCGGGGGCGGGGGGGGGTGCTCTTTCTGTCCCAGACGAGTCGCGCTTCTCAGACATCCATGCTCCCTCCCTCTCTCCCTGCAGTTTGGAAGCTGCAGCCTAAGGGTGGGGGAGTTGAAGAGAGCCATTCAGTGGAGAGTCGCCCGAGGCGAAGTGAAAGGCTCCGACTTGACCGCAGAGCTTTCTGCATTTCAATGAAACGATTCCGTGAGGCCCATTGGAATGAATGGGCCTGACCTCCCTTCCCCCGCTCCCTGGCTGGCGAGTCCCACCCACTTGGCAACGGAAGGCTAGGGGTATCATCCTCCATGGTGAACCCAGGCCCCTCGTCCGAAGGAAAATCCCGCATGGGCGTGGGTACAGCCGAGTTGGTATCTCGGGCAAAGCCGTCAGGGTGGCGAGATGATGGTGGATGAGAGGAGACTTGTTCCGGGGCCGCCCTCCCCTATGGGTGCGAGTGGGGCTGGGGGCGGGACCCGGACCATGGGAGAGTGTAGGACGGGAGTAGCTGCCCGCCCGCCCGCCTGCCCGCCTTCGGGCTGAGAGCAGCACACACACAGGGCACGCTGGCTCCTGCAACTTCATTTGTTCTGGGAACCTTCTGTGGTGACCCATGAGGTGCCAGTTGCTCTGAGGAACAAAGCTCAACTCCTCTCTCTGCTTCTTTCCCAAGAGGCCTGAGTCTCAGCGACTACAGATGCTTCTGATTGCTCGCTAAATGGACCCACACGCACCCTCCCGTCCTGCCAGACCGGACCCTTCTACAAAAATCTCCACCTGAGGAGTTTTCTCGCCTTACCCAGAGCATACACACCACCCCCACCCCCACAACCCCTCTCCCTCCTTGCCGCTCCCCCGCCTAAATAGCTAACACACACGAAACAAAAATCCAGCTGGTCAGGGCCGGCCGGCCCCGTGGCTTAGCGGTTATGTGCGCGCGCTCCGCTGCTGGCGGCCCCGGTTCGGATCCCGGGCGTGCACCGACGCACCGCTTCTCCGGCCGTGCTGAGGCCGTGTCCCACATATGAGCGACTGGAGGGATGTGCAACTATGACACACAACCATCTACTGGGGCTCTGGGGAAAAAGAAGAGGAGGATTGGCAATAGATGTTAGCTCAGAGCCGGTCTCCCTCAGCAAAGAGAGGAGGATTAGCGTGGATGTTAGCTCAGGGCTGATCTTCCTCACACACACACACACACACACACACACACGCACACACACACACACAAATCCAGCCGGTCTCCTTCTACCTCATCCACTTGAGAAGAGTCGCTCTCCTCTAAAGACCTTATCCTCAATGACTTACTGCTGCCTCCCTTTCCCTGGCACAATTCTCTCCCTGGATGTGCCCCATCTTAGACTCGCACAGCACTTGCAGGTCCAGGTCCTTCCCCAGGTTTGGGAAGTTCTCAGCAATTATTTCTTTGAAGAAGCTCTCTTGCTCCTTTCTCCCTGTCTTCTCCTCCCTCTGGGAGATTATAAGCCTTATGTTACTTTTCCTAATTGAGCTGGATATTTCTCAAAGAATTTCGTGGTTTTTTAAAAATCTTAGTTCTCTCTCCTCCTCTACCTGAAGCATTTCTAGGCTTCTATCTTAGACCTCACTAATTCTCTCCTCCATAGGGTCTGCTCTTTTTTTTTTTTTTAATGCTTTTAACATTATTTTTTAATCTCACTATTTGTGTCCTTCATATCTAGAATTTCTGTTTGGTTTTTCTATTAGAGCTCCAATCTCTTTGTTGAAGTATTCCTTCTGTTCGTTCATTTTATTCTTGAGCTCCTTGAACTGTCTTTCTGTCTGAGTTTTTATGTAACTCGTTGAGTTTCTCTATGACAGTTGTTTTCTCTCTGTGTGTGTGTGTGTGTGTGTGTGTGTGTGTGTGTGTGTGAGGAAGATCAGCACTGAGCTGACATTCATGCCAATCCTCCTCTTTTGTTTTGTTCTGAGGAAGACCGGCCCTGAGCTGACATCTGTTGCCAATCCTCCTCCTTTTTTTCCCCCCTTTTTCTCCCCAAATCCCCAGTACGCAGTTGTGTGTCATAGTTGCACACCCTTCTAGTTGCTGTATGTGGGACGCCGCCTCAGCATGGCTGGACAGGCGATGCGTCGGTCCGCGCCCGGACCCGAACCCGGGCCGCCGGTAGCGGAGCGCATGCACTTCACCGCTAAGCCACGGGGCCGCCCCCTAGGGCAGCTGTCTTGAGTCCTCTGTCAGATTGTAATCGACTGTGACTTCGGGTTTGCTTTCTGCAGAGTTGTCATTTTCCTTCTGTTCTGCTGTGTTACTGTACTGTAGATCTTCCTGCTGTTTGATGAATTGATCCTCTGCTGGGGCACATTTGTGGTAGTCACGGCCTTCTCTTATTTGGGTCAGGCTTCAGTTACTTTGGTTCTGATTGCCCGGGTCTTGTGTTCCTCCACTGGCTCTCCGTGGGCTCACACACTGCTGTCCCGTGCACCACCTGCACTGCTGTTCCCAGGTTGTCTTGGGGTGCTGGTTGCACTGCTGCCAGGGGTGCTGGGTTCACAGGTGTGCCGTCACTGGTGGGAGCCCAGGGACCCAGGGACTCATATGCGGCCCCCCCGGCTGGTGAAGCGGGGTTGGGTCACCGCTTCTGCTGTGGCTTCTAATGCTTCTGGCCACAGACTCCACCTGCCACGGCGGGGGCGGGGGTGACAGGGGGCTGTTTTTTTTGTTTTTTTTTTTAAAGATTTATTTATTTATTTTCCCCCCAAAGCCCCAATAGATAGTTGTATGTCATAGTTGCACAGCCTTCTAGTTGCCGTATGTGGGATGCAGCCTCAGCGTGGCCGGAGAAGCGGTGCGCCGGTGTGCGCCCGGGATCCGAACCCGGGCCGCCAGCATCAGAGAGCACGCACTTAACCGCTAAGCCACAGGGCCGGCCCAGGGGCTGTTTTTTCTGTTCCTGCCCCATCTGCTCACAGTGGTGCCGGTCGGGCCACTCCAAGTTCATGCGGGCAGGACTGCCACCGCTCGGTGGGTGCTCTCACAGGCCAGGCGTCTGCCACTCCGTGAGTGTTTGCACGCAGGCTGGGCTGCCCCTGCCTCCACTCACAGTCACGCTGGCTGCAGCTTGAGGACCCATGTCCTGCATCGTCGCCACCGTCAGGAGGAAGGGGCCGCTTCCCTAGTTCCAGGGCTTCCCGAGGGTCCGGTCCACCCACCTTCAGATGTATAGCTGTGTGGGAGATCAGACTGGGCCAACCCAAAATGTGTCTCTTTGGCTTGATTGTTTTTAAGAACAAAAGACTCTGAAAGGAACTCTGACCTCCCCCCAACTGCCTAAAAGAATTTAAAATAGAAGGGACTATTCCAGGGATGGGC
The DNA here is from genome assembly GCF_057802395.1 of Ceratotherium simum simum. NCBI lineage: Eukaryota > Metazoa > Chordata > Mammalia > Perissodactyla > Rhinocerotidae > Ceratotherium > Ceratotherium simum. Next base: position 34,011 of record NC_141915.1, read on the forward strand.
TGATGCCATCACATAACTTTAATGTAATGTAAAACATGGCTCTCAGCTCACGTTGTCTGTAGTTGGCCCATTTACGTTTCCAACGCCGTGTAAATTGCCTTCCTCCTCTTTGAAATCCCAAACCACTACCCCCCACGTCCTCCTCTGTCTAAAAAGCTAAAGCTGAAGATAATATTTAAACTGGCAGCTCGGCCATGTTGGTGAGTTGTTCCATTTTCCTGAGTCTCTCCCGTGTATACACGTTATAAAGCTTTGTTTCATTTTCTCCTGTTACTCCATCTCATGTCGATTTAATTTGTAGCCCAGCCAGAAGGACCTAAAGAGGGTAGAGGGTTTGCCTTCCTCCCCTACAGCCGCATGGATCTCTCAGCATCTTGTTGTGCTGTGCAGGGAATCCTGTGTCGGTCCGTAGACGTCTGTTTGGTTGTACCTTAGAGGGGAGAGGCGAAGGGAACAAGTCACGCCACCATGATGCTGACGTCACTCTGATAAACTTTTAGCGGGAGTTACATTTTATGGCATGTGTACTTTTTTTTTTTTTTTTTGGTGAGGAAGATCAGCCCTGAGCTAACATCCATGCTTATCTTCCTCTTTTTTTTTTTTTTTTAATGAGGAAGACCGGCTCTGAGCTAACATCTATTGCCAATCCTCCTCCTTTTTTTTTTCACCCAAAGCCCCAGTAGATAGTTGTCTGTCACAGCTGCACATCCTTCTAGTTGCTGTATGTGGGACGTGGCCTCAGCACGGCCGGAGAAGCGGTGCGTCGGTGCGTGCCCGGGGTCCGAACCCGGGCCGCCGGCAGCGGAGCGCGTGCACTTAACCGCTAAGCCACGGGGCCGGCCCTGGCATGTGTACTTAAAATAACTTCCAAAATCTCTTTGGTAGCTTGAAACCTGGATGTTTGGCTAGGTGAAATTAAGGGATAAAACATCAATTGAAGGGCCAGCCCCGTGGCTTAGCGGTTCAGTGCGCGCGCTCCGCTGCCGGCGGCCCGGGTTCGGATCCCGGGATCGCACCGGCGCACCGCTTCTCCGGCCGTGCTGGGGCCGGGTCCCACATACAGCAACTAGGAGGATGTGCAGCTATGACAGACAGCTATCTACTGGGGCGTTGGGGGAAAAATAAATAAATAAAATCTTAAAAAAAACACATTAATTGAATAGCTAGATCGTTTCCAAATAGGATAAAATATTAGACCTTAACTACTAAATATAGGTTTATCCACTGTTGGCTTCTTAGGACAGAGAAACTAAAAGATGTTTGGGACTATTGATAAACATGTCTTGTGCTTTATTAAGAGTATGCTATGAAATGACATGTTTCTAAAAATTATAAAGTGTTTATAGGATTTGCCAAGCCACAAAATGCTAACGGAAAAGGCAGTTCACAATTGCTTACCTCTCAGTTTTCACTAAAAATTAAGGTTTCTAGGGGTTATAAATTCTTTAATGAAGCCATCAATCAATCGATCAATCAATTAATTAAATTATCTGGAACATCGGCCCTGAGCTAACATCTATTGCCCATCTTCCTCCTTTTTTCCTTTTTTTTTTTCCTCCCCAGAGCCGCAGTACATAGTTGTATGTCATAGTTGTACGTCCTTCCAGTTGCTCTATGTGAGATGCCACCTCAGCATGGCTTGATGAGCTGTGCGTAGGCCCGAGCCCAAGATCTGAACCGGGGGGCCCCGGGCAGCTGAGGCGGAGCACGCAAACTTAACCGCTACGCCACTGGGCCGGCCTCTAAAAGTTCTAATTAATATATGTGACTGAAGCTGCTAACAATCAATAAGGGAAACGTCTTTGTATTCATGGAAAGGAAGATGGATGTTTTCAGTAAAGATGGTATAAAAAATAGCCATTCTTGTTTTTAAAAAAGCCTATGAAAAGTGTGTGGGGAAAAAACAACTCTGAGGAAAAAGTTTTGTGTGTGGTCAAGTTGGTTAAGATGGAGATGAATTTGATTCAGTAACTGACTTTTAGTATCAGAAGTAAGCTGGTGCAAAATTAGAATTTGGTCTCCTCTTTCTTAAAAGCATAGTTTTCTCTAACTTCCAGTCTGCTCTTGTTAAGGAAATTGTATCAGGTTTTGCTTTACCTTTGAGTGAATCTACACAAAGGACAGGAATCCTATGTTTAGTCAAAATACTTTCCTAGGCTCAAAAAGGAAGAGGCCTCTGTATGAAGAGGACTAAGGTTTGGGCTTTTTACCTGTTTTACTCTCTATGTTTGCCTTTTCAAATGTTTTTTTAATCTTTAATTTTCTTTTTTTTGGGGGGGGGCGGGGTAGGCCCTGAGCTGACATCTGTTGCCAATCTTCCTCTTTTTATTTTTTTTCTCCCCAAAGCCCTGCCACATATATTCTAGTTGTAAGTCCTTCTAGTTCTTCTGTGTGAGCCCACCACCGCAGCGTGACTACTGACTGAGAAGCGGCGTGGTTCCACGCCCGGGAACTGAACCTGAGCTGCCGAAGTGGAGCGCACCAAACTTTAACCCCTAGGCCATCAGGGCTGGCCCGATATTTTTTTGATTTCTCCTTTGATTTCTTCATTGATCCAATAGCTGTTCAGTAGCCCGTTGTTTAGTTTCCACATGTTTGTGACACGTACTGAGGCCCTGAGCTAACATCTATTACCAACCTTCCTCCTTTTTTCCTCTCTTTTTTCTCCCCGGAGCCCCAGTAGATAGTTGTATGTATGTCATAGTTATACCTCCTTTTAGTTGCTCTACGTGGGACACTGCCTCAGCATGGCTTGATGATCGGGTGAGTAGGTCTGTGCCCAGGATCCAAAGGGGTGAACCCTGGGCCGCTGAAGCAGAGTGTGTGAACATCACCGCTACGACACCTGGCCGGCCCCTCTGTTTGCCTTTCATATCTTCTTTTCCTTTCTTTTTTGAGGGAAATAAGTGCACTGTTAAAAAAAAAAAATTTAATGGCAGAAGATCTACAAATATTTTTTTGTACTTTCATGGAACGGTTCAACATCAACATTTACCTCATTTCAAACACACACACACACACACACACACACACACACACACACACACTCCCTCTCTCTCGCTCTCTCTCTCAGCGTGGCCTTGTACGGATGTACTGGAACTTGATTTCTTGAGTGGATGGCTGTGAAGTCTCTGCCTCCTACCCCCTACCAGTTTTGTGGGTTTGCTTGTTTGTCATGATGGTAGGGACTGCTGAAATCAGTATTCTTATCGCCACTCACTCATGCATTTGCACCCACGCTCCCCACCCCTGTGTGTTGTCTTTGGACCTTTTTTTGTGGCCCGTGCAGAGACACATTTTGTCTTTTAAACTTTTCTGTGGTCAAGTGTATCAGTCATTTCCTCAGTGGCCTCTGGGATTTGTCCGTCTGCCTTAGAAAGACCTTGTGGCCTGGAAGTGACAGGGTACAAACAATTCCTCCGTTCTTCCTCTGTTATTGTTGTCGTCCTCTGACGAGGCTTGCGTGGTTTCGGTTTGACAGTCCCCGCCCGCCACGTTTTCCTAAGCCCTCCCGGGAGCCAGGGAAGCACTCAGGCCACTCCGGGAAGCAGGTGCCGGCATCCCCAGCCCCCCTGCTGGTGTCTCCGAGGGAATTTTCCACGTCTGCATCAGCCAGCCGGCCCGGCCCGGCCCAGGCCCGGCCCGGGAGTGGTGTGGGGAGTCTGTCTCCTTCCCAGCAACTGCCCCTCCCCCTCAACTTTCCAAGTCCTCCCTCTGCGCCCGGGGTTGTGCCGTGCCGGCTGGGACCTCCGAGGTGGACGCCCGGGGGCCTCGCGGGACGCCCTCCCGGCCGCCCCAGGGTGAGAGTCATGATCCGAGGTGGGCCAGGACACGATCGGGGCGGTGGGCGGAGGCTGTGCCCTCTCGCGGGCCCGCGCTCCGGATCCCTCCCTCCCGGGGACGTTTGTGCTGATTGTCCGGTGCCATCTAGCGGCCGCTTTTATATAGTTTCTGTGCTCCGGAGCTCCGGCGACATAGGCAAGGGAGGGGACTGTTGAAGGACAGGTTGACGCAAGTAATCCATAACCAACCTATCAATCAGAATTGGGGTGAGTTTATTATGAGCCAAATTTGAGGACCACATAGCCCAGGGCCTTCCTTCCCCAAGGAAGGAAGGGCGCCAAAGAAGTGGGGTGTACCGCGTGGTTATATACCGTCAAAGAGTGTCTATCGCACAGGATTGGAATGTCCCTTTTACAGCACTCACGAGATTGCCCGGCCTGCCTGCCCGGCCTGCCTACCCGGCACAGCGATTCACACAGCAATTGGTGAACACTGCAGATAGCAGGTCTGTGGTCCCCAGCTGGGTGGTCACAGCGGGTCAGCAATCAATCCTTAGCCGAGAGAGAGAGAGAGAGAGAGAGAGAGAGAGAGAGAGAGAGAGAGAGAGAGAGAGAGAGAGAGAGATGCTTACCCTCCAGGAAATGCTCATGTGGGGGAAGTTACTCTAGCTTAAGGGCATTTATTCTTGTCTTTGTGGCCTAGTAAATGCCTAAAGCAGATAGACAATCTATGCTCAAAGGCCACATCTGGCCCTTTTGGAAAAACAAGGTCAGGCTGAATTCGTTTTACACCAAATGGCTTCCTCATATACTCCAATATATCCTATTGCTTGCCTTTTATTTATCAGACATCTGTGTGGTTTCCCATCCGGGGCTGTGATGAACAGAGCTGCTGAGAACATTCCTGTCCAGGATTTTTCGTGAATGAACATGAAAGTTCTCGGGCCGCTCGGGCGTGGTGTCCTCCAGAGCACCCTTGAGCTTGATGCCTGCCTCCCTAGAAGGACTCACAGGGCTCCACGAAGCTGACTTCCTGGAGCTCCACCTGAGACCGCACGGCCCGAGCCCCCACCACCCCCCCCCCCGACCCCGCGCCAGAAATCACACTGGGAAGACCGGATGTGCATGACACGAGGAGGACGGGAGGGCAGGTCGCCGGCCACCTGGGACCACAGGTCCCCGGCTTCCCGGGTCGACCAGCTGTCCGCTCCGCACTGCCCCTGGTCCCGGGGCTGCGGGGTAGACCAGATGTCCGCTCTGGACTTAGCCTCTGGGACCGTGCCTGTGGGGTAGACCAGATGTCCGCTCTGGACTTAGCCTCTGGGACCGTGCCTGTGGGGTAGACCAGATGTCCGCTCTGGACTTAGCCTCTGGGACCGTGCCTGTGGGGTAGACCAGATGTCCGCTCTGGACTTAGCCTCTGGGACCGGGTCTGTGGGGTAGACCAGATGTCCGCTCTGGACTTAGCCTCTGGGACCGCGCCTGTGGGGTAGACCAGATGTCCGCTCTGGACAGCCTCTGGGACCGTGCCTGTGGGGTAGACCAGATGTCCGCTCTGGACTTAGCCTCTGGGACCGTGCCTGTGGGGTAGACCAGATGTCCGCTCTGGACTTAGCCTCTGGGACCGTGCCTGTGGGGTAGACCAGATGTCCGCTCTGGACTTAGCCTCTGGGCCTGTGCCTGTGGGGTAGACCAGATGTCCGTTCGGGACAGCCCTTGGGCCCGGGTCTGTCGTGTTGAACGGCTGTCCCATCAGGACAGCCTCTGGTCCCCGGTCGCTCGCGTCGACCGGCTGTCCCATCCGGACAGCCCCTGGTCCCGCGCCTCTCGGGTCGACCAGATGTCCCTGCCGAGCGGCGGCGCCACACCTCCCCCGCGGTGTCTTTGGGCACGCGAGGCTGCTAGGGTCTGAAGGTCCCGAGGCCCTGCGAACCCTCGGGACAACGGGATCCCGGTTCCCCGGGTCGACCAGCTGTCCGACCTGGACTTGGTGCGCGGATCGGACGGCTGGTTGGCTGGGATGAAATAGAGAGAGGGCGAGAAAGATCGATCGTGCAGTATCATAAATCATACCTCTCTAGTCGTTGAAAGCAAAGAAACACGCAATTATCATTTTATTGTTCTAATCATTACCGTTTTCATGACTATCGTTTAGTGATGTTTGGTGGCGGCGGCGGCGGCGGCAGCCAAAAAAGAAGCTGATTCGAGAGAGGAAAAAAAAGGAAAACACCGAAGGAAACGTCCTCCATCCACAAGGGGTGCCCGATGGATCCCTGGCGACGCGGGAGGGCCAGGTCTCGTTCGCTTCTCGGACATTTCTAAATCCGCACGGGCGGGAATCGCTCGCGCCGGCTGAAGGGAGCCCAGGCAGGGATGCCTCCGCTGAGATTTCCACGTCGACCGCAGGACCCAGAACCGGCCCGGCCGGCCTGTGGCACGAAGGCCACAGTGTGGAGGAGGACTCCGTCCCCTAGCCGCCAGACGCCCCTGTCCCAGGGACGTTCGGAAGAAAGTTGCCAAGGCCGCTTTCCGGAACCGGGCTGGCCTCTCCCCCTCTCTGCTCGCCTCGGGCCGAGAAACGAGACCCGAGGGGGATCGGGACCCGGCCAAGCACCTGGCCGGCCGGCGCTGCAGCCTCCCTGCTCCGCGATCCGGAGCCGTCCCGCTGACGATGAGGCTGCTTGTCGGGCGCCACCTGCCTGGCGGCCGCTTATATAGCGCTCCAAGAGGTCGACCAGATAGCCGGGCTGGGCCGGTCGGGGCCGGCAAGGGGGAAGACAGGAGAGAGGATGGCCGGCGGGCTGGGGATGCGGGCGGGGCTGGAGGGGTGGGGGGGAGCGCTGGGAGTGAGGTGTGGGAAGCAGTCCGGCAGGCAGTCGGAGGTGCGGGGTTGTCATAGCGGTTCCGACAATAATTTTTATCCTTTACAAAGATTGCCGCATGCCGCTAGACAAGGCCTGGAGAGAGAAATTGTTAACATACATAAAAATGGAGGTCGCGGACATTCGGTAGCCTCGGCGTATGCATCTAAATGGAGCTATCACAATGACTGTCCTTGGGCGGGCCCCGTGGCTTAGCGGTGAAGTGCGCGCGCTACGATGCTGGCGCCCAGGTTTCGGATCCCCGGCGCGCACCGACGCACCGCTTCTCCGGCCGTGCTGAGGCCGCGTCCCACGTACAGCAACTAGAAGGATGTGCAACTGTGACGTACAGCTATCTACCGGGGCTTTGGGGGAAATAAATAAATAAATAAATAAATAAATAAATAAATAAATAAATAAATAAATAAATAAATAAATAAATAAATAAATAAATAAATAAATAAATAAATAGTATAAAAAGTAAGTAAGTAAGTAAAAAATGTCAAAACAGAAAAAAACAATGACTGTCCTTACTTTGTATTCAGAGAGCTAGAGCGAGGAGGGGGGAGGGAACGGAGCAGGAGGAAAGAAGGGAGGCTGGCAGGGACGGAGGCAGGCAGGCAGCACAATCGAGTTTCTCTTTCCACAAAAGGCATCCGGCGGAAAACTCACTGGAAGAGGGCTTTCGGGCTGCAAAGCCCAAAGCAACACAGCTCCGCGGCGATGGGCCCAAAACGCTCAGAGATTCAGGGTCACCACTCAACTGACGGCTGTCCTCATTTGGGCCCCTGACTTAGGACCTCTCCCTCCCACCCAACTTGGGAGCAAAGAGGAAAGCAAATCTGCCCCCCCCCGTTACATAGGACACCCTTCTTCTAGTCAGCCCGCCTCCAGCTTTTCCACACGCCAAACACCTCTCGTCGGGATGGGCCTTCCTTTTTTTGCCACCATCCGGCTTTCCCACTCCTCTGCCAAACGCAAGTGGTGGAGGTGGAGGTGGAGGTGGAGGTGGAGGTGGAGGTGGAGGTGGAGGTGGAGGTGGAGGTGGAGGTGGAGGCCCACCGACCCTCTTGCTTGTCGGGAAGTGGTTCTGGTTCTCCTATGTGGGTGATCTTGATCTACACAGACGTTATTAGCTTGGGGAACGGGTAAGAGCACTCAGATGAATGTCTATGGCCAGTCTCGATAACGAACTAGCTGTCTCCGTCTCCGTCTGTCTGTCTCTTCCCTTTCTGTGTGTATGTGATAAAGGTAGGGAGACCCACCGACCAGCCGACTACCTGCAGACCTACCCACCTACCTAATTTTCATCACTCTGAAAATTGAGGTCACGTCCTGTAAAATCGAGCCTTTAAAAAGCGCACCAGCCGGTGGGCCTTGGGAGTCTATTCACACAGTGGCACAGCCGTCACCAATATGTATTTATTTCCAGGACATTCGCATCACCTCAAAATTAGCAACGCCCCCCCCCACACACACACACACCGGGGAAAGACCAATCAGATTAACGGCAGGGTGCTTTTTTCAACAGGCAGGCCCGAGTCATCCCTTTAGAATGTTTCCAAGTCCCGTTCCGTTCTCTGATGCAGCACTTTCGGCCCTCAAGGAAGCAGACGGTGGTGGGGGTGGAGGTGAAGGTGGACTGGGGGGCGTGTGTGGCATGTCCGTCCTTCTGTCACTGCAGAAATTATTTCGAAAGGAGGGAGGGACGGTTGGTGTAGGTAGACCGTACTGGGTGACGGGGGTTTGGGAGCTTTCCCTAGAGTGAGGAGAGAGCAGTCTTCCCTGTGAAGTCAGGGAGCCGGAATAGGTCGCCCCCACATCGACCCGCTCTGGCACATGGGTTCTTTGGAATTCGAGGCCCTGGCCTTGAGAAACAGCGGGCACGAGAAGGGCACGGGACCTCTCCCTTTTCGTCCTGACCTGAAATCATCGGGAGATGAAGCTCCCACGGGAAAGGTGCCCTCCCTGAACCAGGAGGAAAGAAGACACGCTTGTCAGCCCAGACGCTAGCCCGGAGGACTCTGTTTCAAACAAAACCTCGACTCCTCCCATCTCTTGATTGACCTTCCCACAGGTGGCTGGCCTTGGAAGCCTAGAGCCGCTTTCCTTTCTCCTGTCATTTCGCCACAACTGGATTGTCCGTGGTGTGACATGCTCTAGGAGCTGGAATTCAGTCAGAGCCGCCACTTCGGGTGACTTCCGCTTTAGGCTTCTCCCCGAGTGACGTGCCCTTGCACGCGTTCCTAATCTCTCTGTCGTTCTCTTCTGGATCTGTCTTTTTGTTACCGGGCCGGGGTGGGCTCAGCCAAGGACTCAGAAGGGGGATAGCGGCGGGAACATCATTTCTCCTCCCCTATGCCTGCTGAACGCAGGCTTACACACCGGAAACTCCCCCACCCTCACCCCTCAGTGGGATTCTGTACATCCTTCGGGTCACACACAGTCTGCATGCCTGGGCACCGACAGAAAGATTTGGCGACAGCCTCAGCTGCTCTGCGCTGGTTCCAAGTGCCGCCCCGCCCCCCCCACGGCGCGCCCTGCCCCCCCGCCCACTGCCCCCCCCCGCCACCACCACCACCAAGAGGGAGAAGTGAAGTGACTCCGGGAGAAAGCCGATTCAGAAATTACACATAATTCAGCTGGTACTTGCTGTGAAAGGGGGACAGGGTATGCTTTGAAACGCTGAAATTCTCCCTGCCTTTCCTTGACGGGAATGACAGCGCCTACACCTGCTGTCATTGGCGAGTTTTAGTCACCTCGAGAGGAAGGATCGATTTCAAATGGCTGAACCCTGGTGGGTCACGCTGCAGGTGACGTGACCCTCTCTGACAGACGCAGGCAATCCCCTGCTCCGGGTCAAGGAGAGAGGGTGTTTGTTGTTCTGTTCTTTAAAATTGTGCTTCAAGATGGACAGCACTTACAACGTAGCCTTTTCACCCTTCATAATCGTACAGCAGTGGCACGAGGTACGTTCACATCCTCCTCGTCGAGTTCACTGTTCCAGGGTTATTTGATTTTTAAAGTCAAATCTCGGGATCACGACTTGGAGTCACCATTTGCCCACTGAGAGAGAGCCCCCCCCCCCCCGTTCACTCGGAGGTGCTGTCGGTGGGGGTTCCTTCATGTTTGTCCATCACCCTTCCTCTTCTTAAGGGTGAGGAGGCGATGCGTGAAATCGCCAGTGGGTATGTGGCACGAGACTGAGGACTTCCCGTGGGAAGCGGGTGGGAGAGGGAGGACAGACCGATCCAGCGGACTTGAAGACGAATGATCAGAACCTGCACCTAGAGCAGAGCGTCGCCAGTTAGGAGTTTGCTTGCTGGGCCCGTAACCCAGGGTGGATGAGTCAAACCATCCCCTGCCAGGCCTCTCCCGGCCCTCGGGACTCCAAGCCCGCGTTTGTCCCATGAACTCCGACACACCGAGATGATCTGTTTGGTGTCCCCCTTTGACTGGGCTCCCCATCCCGCCCCCGCCCCGTGCCACGCGCCACGCAGTGAGGAAGACGTAAACCGGGACGTCAGTCCCCACATCCGTGATTCTCAAGTGGTTTAGCGGGTTAGGGGAAGCGGGGGCGGGGGGGGGTGCTCTTTCTGTCCCAGACGAGTCGCGCTTCTCAGACATCCATGCTCCCTCCCTCTCTCCCTGCAGTTTGGAAGCTGCAGCCTAAGGGTGGGGGAGTTGAAGAGAGCCATTCAGTGGAGAGTCGCCCGAGGCGAAGTGAAAGGCTCCGACTTGACCGCAGAGCTTTCTGCATTTCAATGAAACGATTCCGTGAGGCCCATTGGAATGAATGGGCCTGACCTCCCTTCCCCCGCTCCCTGGCTGGCGAGTCCCACCCACTTGGCAACGGAAGGCTAGGGGTATCATCCTCCATGGTGAACCCAGGCCCCTCGTCCGAAGGAAAATCCTGCATGGGCGTGGGTACAGCCGAGTTGGTATCTCGGGCAAAGCCGTCAGGGTGGCGAGATGATGGTGGATGAGAGGAGACTTGTTCCGGGGCCGCCCTCCCCTATGGGTGCGAGTGGGGCTGGGGGCGGGACCCGGACCATGGGAGAGTGTAGGACGGGAGTAGCTGCCCGCCTGCCCGCCTTCGGGCTGAGAGCGGCACACACACAGGGCACGCTGGCTCCTGCAACTTCATTTGTTCTGGGAACCTTCTGTGGTGACCCATGAGGTGCCAGTTGCTCTGAGGAACAAAGCTCAACTCCTCTCTCTGCTTCTTTCCCAAGAGGCCTGAGTCTCAGCGACTACAGATGCTTCTGATTGCTCGCTAAATGGACCCACACGCACCCTCCCGTCCTGCCAGACCGGACCCTTCTACAAAAATCTCCACCTGAGGAGTTTTCTCGCCTTACCCAGAGCATACACACCACCCCCACCCCCACAACCCCTCTCCCTCCTTGCCGCTCCCCCGCCTAAATAGCTAACACACACGAAACAAAAATCCAGCTGGTCAGGGCCGGCCGGCCCCGTGGCTTAGCGGTTATGTGCGCGCGCTCCGCTGCTGGCGGCCCCGGTTCGGATCCCGGGCGTGCACCGACGCACCGCTTCTCCGGCCGTGTCCCACATATGAGCGACTGGAGGGATGTGCAACTATGACACACAACCATCTACTGGGGCTCTGGGGAAAAAGAAGAGGAGGATTGGCAATAGATGTTAGCTCAGAGCCGGTCTCCCTCAGCAAAGAGAGGAGGATTAGCGTGGATGTTAGCTCAGGGCTGATCTTCCTCACACACACACACACACGCACACACACACACACAAATCCAGCCGGTCTCCTTCTACCTCATCCACTTGAGAAGAGTCGCTCTCCTCTAAAGACCTTATCCTCAATGACTTACTGCTGCCTCCCTTTCCCTGGCACAATTCTCTCCCTGGATGTGCCCCATCTTAGACTCGCACAGCACTTGCAGGTCCAGGTCCTTCCCCAGGTTTGGGAAGTTCTCAGCAATTATTTCTTTGAAGAAGCTCTCTTGCTCCTTTCTCCCTGTCTTCTCCTCCCTCTGGGAGATTATAAGCCTTATGTTACTTTTCCTAATTGAGCTGGATATTTCTCAAAGAATTTCGTGGTTTTTTAAAAATCTTAGTTCTCTCTCCTCCTCTACCTGAAGCATTTCTAGGCTTCTATCTTAGACCTCACTAATTCTCTCCTCCATAGGGTCTGCTCTTTTTTTTTTTTTTTTTTAATGCTTTTAACATTATTTTTTAATCTCACTATTTGTGTCCTTCATATCTAGAATTTCTGTTTGGTTTTTCTATTAGAGCTCCAATCTCTTTGTTGAAGTATTCCTTCTGTTCGTTCATTTTATTCTTGAGCTCCTTGAACTGTCTTTCTGTCTGAGTTTTTATGTAACTCGTTGAGTTTCTCTATGACAGTTGTTTTCTCTCTGTGTGTGTGTGTGTGTGTGTGTGTGTGTGTGTGAGGAAGATCAGCACTGAGCTGACATTCATGCCAATCCTCCTCTTTTGTTTTGTTCTGAGGAAGACCGGCCCTGAGCTGACATCTGTTGCCAATCCTCCTCCTTTTTTTCCCCCCTTTTTCTCCCCAAATCCCCAGTACGCAGTTGTGTGTCATAGTTGCACACCCTTCTAGTTGCTGTATGTGGGACGCCGCCTCAGCATGGCTGGACAGGCGATGCGTCGGTACGCGCCCGGACCCGAACCCGGGCCGCCGGTAGCGGAGCGCATGCACTTCACCGCTAAGCCACGGGGCCGCCCCCTAGGGCAGCTGTCTTGAGTCCTCTGTCAGATTGTAATCGACTGTGACTTCGGGTTTGCTTTCTGCAGAGTTGTCATTTTCCTTCTGTTCTGCTGTGTTACTGTACTGTAGATCTTCCTGCTGTTTGATGAATTGATCCTCTGCTGGGGCACATTTGTGGTAGTCACGGCCTTCTCTTATTTGGGTCAGGCTTCAGTTACTTTGGTTCTGATTGCCCGGGTCTTGTGTTCCTCCACTGGCTCTCCGTGGGCTCACACACTGCTGTCCCGTGCACCACCTGCACTGCTGTTCCCAGGTTGTCTTGGGGTGCTGGTTGCACTGCTGCCAGGGGTGCTGGGTTCACAGGTGTGCCGTCACTGGTGGGAGCCCAGGGACCCAGGGACTCATATGCGGCCCCCCCGGCTGGTGAAGCGGGGTTGGGTCACCGCTTCTGCTGTGGCTTCTAATGCTTCTGGCCACAGACTCCACCTGCCACGGCGGGGGCGGGGGTGACAGGGGGCTGTTTTTTCTTTTTTTTTTTTTTAAAGATTTATTTATTTATTTTCCCCCCAAAGCCCCAATAGATAGTTGTATGTCATAGTTGCACAGCCTTCTAGTTGCCGTACGTGGGATGCAGCCTCAGCGTGGCCGGAGAAGCGGTGCGCCGGTGTGCGCCCGGGATCCGAACCCGGGCCGCCAGCATCAGAGAGCACGCACTTAACCGCTAAGCCACAGGGCCGGCCCAGGGGCTGTTTTTTCTGTTCCTGCCCCATCTGCTCACAGTGGTGCCGGTCGGGCCACTCCAAGTTCATGCGGGCAGGACTGCCACCGCTCGGTGGGTGCTCTCACAGGCCAGGCGTCTGCCACTCCGTGAGTGTTTGCACGCAGGCTGGGCTGCCCCTGCCTCCACTCACAGTCACGCTGGCTGCAGCTTGAGGACCCATGTCCTGCATCGTCGCCACCGTCAGGAGGAAGGGGCCGCTTCCCTAGTTCCAGGGCTTCCCGAGGGTCCGGTCCACCCACCTTCAGATGTATAGCTGTGTGGGAGATCAGACTGGGCCAACCCAAAATGTGTCTCTTTGGCTTGATTGTTTTTAAGAACAAAAGACTCTGAAAGGAACTCTGACCTCCCCCCAACTGCCTAAAAGAATTTAAAATAGAAGGGACTATTCCAGGGATGGACTGATGCCATCACATAACTTTAATGTAATGTAAAACATGGCTCTCAGCTCACGTTGTCTGTAGTTGGCCCATTTACGTTTCCAACGCCGTGTAAATTGCCTTCCTCCTCTTTGAAATCCCAAACCACTACCCCCCACGTCCTCCTCTGTCTAAAAAGCTAAAGCTGAAGATAATATTTAAACCGGCAGCTCGGCCATGTTTGGTGAGTTGTTCCATTTTCCTGAGTCTCTCCCGTGTATACACGTTATAAAGCTTTGTTTCATTTTCTCCTGTTACTCCATCTCATGTCGATTTAATTTGTAGCCCAGCCAGAAGGACCTAAAGAGGGTAGAGGGTTTGCCTTCCTCCCCTACAGCCGCATGGATCTCTCAGCATCTTGTTGTGCTGTGCAGGGAATCCTGTGTCGGTCCGTAGACGTCTGTTTGGTTGTACCTTAGAGGGGAGAGGCGAAGGGAACAAGTCACGCCACCATGATGCTGACGTCACTCTGATAAACTTTTAGCGGGAGTTACATTTTATGGCATGTGTACTTTTTTTTTTTTTTTTGGTGAGGAAGATCAGCCCTGAGCTAACATCCATGCTTATCTTCCTCTTTTTTTTTTTTTTTTTAATGAGGAAGACCGGCTCTGAGCTAACATCTATTGCCAATCCTCCTCCTTTTTTTTTTCACCCAAAGCCCCAGTAGATAGTTGTCTGTCACAGCTGCACATCCTTCTAGTTGCTGTATGTGGGACGTGGCCTCAGCACGGCCGGAGAAGCGGTGCGTCGGTGCGTGCCCGGGGTCCGAACCCGGGCCGCCGGCAGCGGAGCGCGTGCACTTAACCGCTAAGCCACGGGGCCGGCCCTCTTCCTTTATTTTAAAAAGCTCCTTTTTAGGTAAGTATAGACCTTGCTGTTTGTAGATCTTGTGAGCAGCACTATATAGTTTAGTTGATATTTAGTCGATTTAGCTATAGCACTACGATGATTTGTAATGTAAAAATCAACACTTACAGAAATAAATCTGAGGAATGTAGGGTGGGTTTGTCAAAATGTCAAGTAGAATTTTGTTTCTAAAGCATATTTAATATGGATAATCTAAAGAATGCCTTATCCATCTGATATTAAAAACAAGATAAAGCATCCAGATTACCAGCTTTCCCATTCCACCCACATTAACTCGTAGACGTTGAGTAGAGGATGGCTCACTCCTTTTGGACTAAATTATAGTTGTTATATGTTGAGTATGTTTCAATATAAGAAATTTTCACATATTGAGGTATTTGGGGATGCTAATCTAAACCTGATTCTGCCTGAACTGAATGTGAACTAAAGAAGCCTGACTTGTGGCGTGTCAACATACATTGCCCATCTGGTTTAACCATTAAAGTAAAGGATGCATAAAACGTTATCCCGAAGTGAAGAAGGCACTCGTTGCGGGTAGGGGTGCACACCTCCTCTCCCACAATGCCAGTCTCAGCATTCCTTTGAAGATAAGTTTCCTTTCCCAGACATCAGGGTCATGTTGACCTGCTAATCTGTAACAAAATTCTCTCTTTGAAACTTTGAGGAATATGTATCCTTGACATGATCAATGTATGTTTTTTGTTCTAAAAAGGTATAAAACTATGCTTATTCAAGGAGAGCTTTCCTTGGGTGGAGAATGTGCTCCCGTGCATCTTGGCTCAAATAAAACTAACCTCATCTTTCTTATCTATAAAACGGTTATTGGTTATCGCCATCAACAGTATTTACCATTGTCTTGCTTAATCTCAATCATTACACATTCTTGAATTATATTTTTCTACAGCCACATTGAGGAATAGCACTCTGAAAGTTTGTTTTTTAAATTGAAGTTCTAAACCAGGAATTATTTATGCTGTAACAGGGAGGATAAACTTGGTGTTAAAAAACGTTTCTATGTGTTTTCTTAACAGACTTTCTAAGTACTACTCCAAAGGCTGTGAATGTGGCTATAGTACATTTTTGATACTTTTTTATACCTAATTTGTTTAAGAAGTACTGTTTCTCATAGGCTGTTTTTGGAAATTTTAAGTGTATTGCTTTAAAATGTCTATGTTTTCCCCCCTTTGATATGCTAACCCTGCTTTGAACCCTGCTCCCTACAAAACGCCCTTTTCACAAGGGGAAGTTAACCGCTAAAGGCTTAAATATGATGACACATGCCTCAGAAGGACAGCAACTCCAGGCTGGTCTTCAACTTTTTATTCCAGAAGTTAGCCCACCAAACAGTGGACACTCAATAAATATTTCTTAACTGAATGAAAGGATGTGATCACAGAAACAATTGTTTCTATTTATATTATTACACAATAAAATGTCATTCTTGAGATTAAGGGATTAAAAATAACATTAAAACTCAGAGGTAACATTTACTTGGTGTACTAAATGTCCTTGGTAAGAAATCCTTTCATATTTGTTTATTGATAGTAGCTAGATATAACTATCCTGTATTTACAAAAATAAATGAAGACTAAGGCTAGCAGGTTCTAATTGCTCATGTTTTCACTAACAACATTCACTCCACTTCCTTTATACTTTCATTCTTTCTTCATTTCTCCTGATCTTGTTTTTAGTGTCTCCTCTATAAATTTGTTCTAAATTTTCATTGCTTCTTTGGGTCACACCTTTTCTTCTATTTTTTTTTACTTAATGACTGTTCAAGTTCCTGGGAAGAGCCAGGCACAGTGCTGGGTGCTGGGGATATAAGAATCAAAAACGCTGCCTGTGAGGAGACGGCCATAAAAATCAACAGTTTTAGTAAGATTTGATAATTACCGCAGTCAAGGTACGTTCACGGCAAAGCACCAACCTTGGGAGCATCTAAATATGGTAAAGGGAATCAGAGGCTTCTTCCTGGCGGGGGGCAGGGGGGGTGAGCATTTGAGTAAAGATTTGAAGGAGCATAAAGTTTCCAGAAGGAATATTATAGAACCCAAACATAGGAAGAAACACATACAGAGAGAAGAAAGTGCATGACTGGTACATTCCCTAGGGTTTTGAGGAAAATACAATTACTTCATGTAACTTTTGTGACATTGAGGGTGTCTGCGCTTCTGTGAAAGATGACGTGAGTGGAGCTGTATTAAAATAGAGCCAGAGCAGCCATTTCAGAAGAATTGCCTTGCACATCATCTTGTTTTCTTTATCTTCCAAACTGGACCAAACTGCCAACATTCCAAGAAGTCGGTGAGAAGAATATCCTGTTTGTAAGGACTGATGTAATTAGACTTTGCTAATGACCGAGTCACTAACCAATCAACAAGCTACAAGTCTAGCCTTTTCGCTTGATGACCAAATCTCAAGGCAATCTATGAAGTACCAATCGACCCTTACCTCATCCAGCACCAGTGAACTCTTCTTTAATATAACTTGCCTCATCTTCCTCCCTTTTACCCATAAAAACCCTAAGCCCCTCTCCTGAAGGACAAGATGGAAAGACATATTCTAATGGAAAGACAAGGATGAGAACCACTGAGATAGGGGGCAAGAGCATAAGAAAAGTGTAGCCAATCTCAACTTTAAAAACTCTGTCATCTCTACTCTTCCCCTTCCTGACTCCAGAACATAAACACACACGTACACACTTCCCTGACGCCCACCAAGGATACTGCCTCCAGATTTTGATATATTTTAATGGCTGCATTCCAATCAACAACGCTGGATTCTCACGGGTTTTCTCTTGTAATTCTATCTCCCACTCATTCCCTGCTAGACTTCTCCCACTGTACGCCCGTCCCCAGTTTCTACCAGAGCCCAGGGGTGTGGTCACTGTTCTTGGGATCTCATGCAGTGTCTAACACAAGGGCCAGCCCAGACAAAATTTTAAATATTTGTTGAATTGAGTTACTGAATCCCTATTTGCTGTGTCTTACCGGTTGCTTTTTCTCTCCGATGGATGGCAGAGTTATGGTTCTCATTTTCTGGTTCACTTTTTCCCATACCCCCAGGCTTCAGGCTCAAGCTGTGTATTCTCCCTTGTATATGCACAGATTTATCTTCCTTATTCTCTTCCCTAATTATGTTTCTCTCTCTTTCAGCAATAGAAAATAAACATTCAGATCAACACATGAGAAGAGTATCATGGGATAAGAGAATGCATTATCCACAAATCCTTTATCAGACCCTGCTGAATCGGCTCTTGCCTCTCTCTGCATCTTCCCTGGTGACCCTCTCTCCATCACACACTGTGCTCTAATCAAGCTGATCTTCCTTCAGTTCTCTGAACACACCAAGCTCTTCTCTATCTCTGCTGTGTCCTCTCTACCTGGAATACTCTCTTTCCTGCTCATCACCTGTACAACGTGCACGTCTCAGACTGATATCGTTTCCTCAAAGGTAACTTCCAGATGTCCCATCATGGGGAAGGGAGGTTCATTTCAGTGAGGATGGCCTATCTGACCTTTGAGCTGATAGCCGTGCAGACCCTCCCGCCACCCCAGTGCATGACACAGTGTAGATTCTCATTGATGTTAGTTGAATGGATGAAAGACAAGACATGCGGGCCTTCTGTTGGAAAATTAGTCCCTACAGACATAGAGGCAAACCCAAACTCAGTGAAAAATGTAAGTATTGATTTTTTTTCTTATTTTTAGTGTTCTAAAAATCTCAACCATAAGGGGTCCTGCTCCCCCCAATCTAATCTTCAGATGTATCAGTAAGTGAAGAGAAATAACCAAAGTCAAAGTTATCAATATTTTGGATTGAAGGAAAATCAATATTTCGGATGAAAAACAGGTGTTGGTGAGTGATCTATGTTCTGTTATTTCTTCTAGTAATTGAAAATGCCTGGTTGGGAATACTGACTGACAAAATGAGAAACTGAAATTTTATAAACTTATTATAAAGACTTAGGCTTAGGCATCATTTGCAAATAAAGACATTTAGAAGAGAATTAGAGTTTTATAATATTAGAACATTAAATATTTAATGGTGGCTTTGTGAATTAGCTAACAAATAACTAAGTCAGTTTGTCTATCTCCTTTATATGTTCACTGAACTTTAATAAGCATAATTTATAATTTATAGTTTCCTGCAAAATCCCATAAATGAGTTTATATGCTTTTAGTAAAGTTCTATCATGGAGTAGAAAAGCGAATGATGGAAAAAGAGATTAGAAAAATAAAAAATGTAATTCGAGTGAAGTTTGTTGATAGAGCATCCAGACCAAAAGAATATATATATATATCAGTAAGTGTATAGAAGATCCGAATGACAGTATTAATCTTGACATAACTGGCACCTACCTAACTACTGCAACAAATAAATCACTTTTTTCTTTTTTTTTTTTTTTAAAGATTTTATTTATTCATTTTTTTCCCCCCAAAGCCCCAGTAGATAGTTGTATGTCATAGGTTCACATCCTTCTAGTTGCTGTACGTGGGACTCGGCCTCGCGTTGGACAGAGAAGTGGTGCCTCGGGGCGCGCCCGGGATCCGAACCCGGGCCGCCAGCATCAGAGCGCGCGCACTTAACCGCTAAGCCACGGAGCCGGCCCTAAATCACTTTTTTCTAGTAAACATGGGAAATTCACCATAATATTCTGAGCCATAAAACAAGGCTCAATAAATATCAAAATATTACAAATTTTGTTTAGAAATCAATAATGATAAGATATCTAGAAAAGCTATAAATATTTGGAAATTAAACAATATACTTCTTAAAAGTCCATGGTTTATAGACAAAACAACTAACATATTTCAAACAGAATAATAAAAAAAAATACAACAAATCAAATTTAGTGAGACGTAGCTAAAGCAGTGCTTAGAGGAAAATGTATAGCTTTAAATTCTTATATTATAAAAGAAGAAAAGTTTAAAATCAATCCTCTAACTTTCCTTTTAAGAAGCTGGGAAAAAATGAGCAAATCTAACCTAAGTAAGAGAGGAGAAGTGTATAAAAAGAGCAGAAATAAATTACATAGAAAATAGGTAAACCACAAAGAAAATTAACTTGGTGTTTTGAAAAGATTAATAAAATCAATAAACTCCTAGCATGACTAATCAGAAAAGACAACAGTAGGTGTAGTGGACACCCTCTGGAGTGCCCATGTATCTACCCCTGTTCTCCTAGAAAGTTCTAGTCCTGACAGACCTTCCTGCTTCCACAGCCCCTCTTGAGTAGGTTGAGCCAGCTGAGCTAGTGATTTTGAGGAAGCTATTTGTTTACCTTTGTGTTTTCATGTTCACTTCCAAGAGAGAACAGTATGGAAGCAACCTCAATTCCCCACAACCGTTTGCTTCTCCCTACAGAATGAGGCATTGCCAGTACTGAGGAGAGGCTGACATCAACTGGCCTCTTGTGCGGAATTGAAGAGGGCCACAGCTCGTAAGGGACCCATGCTCTCCGCTCTCTGCTTCAGTCTGGCCTGCCTGCCATGTGCTCTCCTTGCCCTCCCACTCTGTTACCTTATCTGGAGGGCTTCATCAGCCCACACGCCTCTGGTTAGCTCTGTGAGTGTGCGAGTCACTCCACTTCAGTCGGGGCGTAAGGTCCCCACTCCAGCAGTGGCACCAGTCCTCATCCTACAATTTAGCTCTACATCCATAAGTAAAATGGATATCTTCATCACTCTCTGACTTTTGTCCCTAGTTGAGTTGGACTCCAAATAGAAGGGGTGAGTGATGACCACACTGAGCCAGACAGATGCCATCTCCAGGGACTCTGTGCTGGGACACAAGGACTCTAATTAGACTCTTTTGAGCACCTGGATTTCAAATTTAAACAAGCCAGATTGAACAATCTCAGACAAAATGGATTCACTTTTGAATAGAAGTTAATAAATGGATTGGCATAGAAGTACAAATGCACACAAAAAATAGCAATTTACTACATAAATGTACTCATAAAGATTCACTATAATAAATCTTAATGAGAGCGAGGCAGAAAAGTATCTGTATCTGTACAGAGAGAGAAGATTGAAGACTGAAGCAGAGACCAGTTCAGAAAGGGCCCGAAGACACAAAGCAGACAAAACAAAGAGAGTTGAAAGAGAAACGACAGGGAAAGAGGTCGAAAATCTCATGAGGCAGAAATGGTAAGGATAGGAAGTTCAGTGAATGAAATATTCCTTAATGAGAATAATATAAAATAAAGGCTAGGCCTGCTGTTTCCGGTAAGAACAAAAGCAACGATTAGAAACAACGGCCTTGGGCCGGCCCCGTGGCTTAGCGGTTAAGTGCGTGCGCTTCGCTGCCGGCGGCCCGGGTTCGGATCCCGGGTGCGCACTGAGGCACCACTCCTCCAGCCATGCTGAGGCCGCGTCCCACATACAGCAACTAGAAGGATGTGCAGCTATGACAGACAACTATGTACTGGGGCTTTGGGGGAAAAATAAATAAATAAAATCTTTAAAAAAAAAAAAAAAAAAAGAAACAACGGCCTTTTATAGGCTACCCCATAAAGACACTCACAGCCATCACACAGCAAGTCAGGCTTTCAAAGTTAGCTAGCAACAAATGGTCTTGTGAGAAACGTACTTTTCCAGAACAACAGCATAAACTCATCCAAGGAGAAAGGAAGGAAAGGAGGGAGGAAGATGCAGTCACTGCACATAAACGACACCTTCATGGTTCGTACACTCTTGTAATTAAGTGCTTTTGCTGTACATCTCTGTTGATGTATTTTTTCTCTCCCTCATCAGATTATAAACACATTGAGATCTGGGCCTCACTCAGAAAGCTCAAAAACTTTACTAACCGACTTGTTGTTCCTCATTTTCTCCCTATGTTTTATTTTATATAATAAAACACAAAGGTGATTTTGTAATAAAAAGCTTCACAATAAATTAATTAAAATAAGAACAAAGAATGTTTATCTTTCTTATTTTAAGCACAGGAATCTGCAGTAGCTTTAGATCTAATAAAAAATATCTGGAAAATTATATTTTTCAAATGCAAAATATCTAAGATTAAAAGCATCTCTTCCTGGGCCCACCCCACAGTGTAGTGGTTAAGTTTTCATGCTCCACTTCAGCGGCTCAGGGTTCAAGGGTTCAGATCCAGGGCATGGACCTACACGCCGCTCATCAAGCCATGCTGTGGCAGAATCCCACATACAAAATAGAGGAAGACTGGCACAGATGTTAGCTCAGGGACAATCTTCCTCAAAAAAAAAAAAAAGGCATCTCTTCCTAGCAAGTCTGATGACAACTCATTAAGGTTAGCAGTGGGAAAAGAATATTGTTTATGAATTCATTACAAGGTTTCCCATGCTTTTTGTAAATCCTAATAAACCCCAGCGCATGCACATCAGCTCTTGGGGGGGCAGGTCATGGCCTATTGTCTTATGTTGTTGGAATAGTCCTGGACAGGTCACTGACAAGTGACAAGTGTGCACGCTGAGGATCAGAATTGAATAACTAACCTGCAAACAAGGAGTGCCTCCCCGAAGCTGTGTGGAACAAAGGTGCTACTCAGCAGAAAGAGATGCACACACTCGGCTGCTTTGTTTCTGCAGCCTCTCATCTGTGACACAGTCTTCCTTCAGAGTGACAGGACAAGCCATCTGCAGGCAAACACTTTAAAATATGCCCCAGTGAGACTTTTGCCCACCCGTGTATGCCATCTTACATTCGAGGATATGGAAATTTAAAACCTGGCATGCTGCTTTAGAGAGTCAATTCCAGCAGACCCTCCCTAGCTCACATTGGGACGCAAGCATAAGAAAAATAAATTAGGGGACGTGCTTTCTGAGACAAAAAAAAGAAACCAACTTTATTCCCAAGCTTTAGTAGTAAGGACAGTGTGAGACTGTGTAGGGACCAACAAATAGAGACCAATGGAGCGGAACAGCGAGGCCAGGGAGAGACCCAGCCTTCCGTGGAAACGGGCTGTGTGAGGACAAGGGCTGTGAGCCAGCAGGGAGATGGCCGACTTTTCATCAGAGTTATTTTTTTAAAACAATTAGCTTTCCATATTAAAAAAATAATGCGTTACCTTACTGCACATAATGCACAAGTATCTCCCAGGCAAGCTGACTGGATCAACCAGGCACGAAGCAGAAGCCTGGTACTTTTCTGGAACTATTTGGGGAAAGGAGAGCCCCTTCCTAGTCACTGCTAAACAGAGGAGGGTGAAGATGAAATTGAAGATGAAAGGTGAAGGACAAGAGACATGAAATCTTTAGAAGCAGGCAGAAGAAAATGTGCTTATGACGTCAGAGGAACGGAGAACTTCTTTAAAAAGTCACACCAAGTGGAAATAATAAAGAAAAAGACTGATTAGCCATATGACGATTAAGAACTCCCACTCATCAAAAGACATCCTGAAAAGAAGGAAGACAAAAGCCATGAAGTGAGCTGCGACATGTGCAGCCAGGACAGAGAACTCGCACAGACGGTTTAGAAATAGAGGACGGCAAAAAGACGGGGACAGGTGTCTCCGGGACAATAAATTGTGGACGTTCAGTGAACATTGAAAAAGAGGCTCAACCTCGTTTGTGGGCAATTGAATGCAAATTAAAATCACAATGAAACACACTTTCACAGCCCCCAGTTGGGCAAACATTTAAGAAGGGAGTGAAAAGGTCGGCTCAGATGTGGGATAACGGGAATCGTCATCCCTGGTAACGGGAATATCAACTCCTGGTCATCACACAGAAGAGCTGCAGAAGCACATACGCTTGTTCCATTGACTCTCACCCCAGGCACAGAGCAGCTACATGCGAACCACTTCCATAAAAGCAATGAGCCAGAAACTCTCAAATTAACAATTTGATTGGATAGATTAACAAGACATTGGATGGATTTTGGTATATTTTAAGTATGGACTGCCAAATATTAAAAATAAGTCAACTGCATGTATCAACATGGATGAATCTCATAAATCAAGACTGAACACGAACTAAAAATCACAAAAGGATAATCATCATGTGATTCTACTTATATAAAGAGCCAAAGAGGAGAAGCTCATGTATTGTCTAGGATACACACGCATGTGCAAATCTGTAATGAAAACAAGGGAATGTCAGAAGGTTGAGATTCACAGAGAATTAGAATGTTCTATTTCTGAAGCTGGGTGATAAGAATATGAGTATTTGTTTTACTATTATGCTTTAAACTATACATTTATATTATCTATGCACCTTTCTTTGTACAATATATTTCTCAATAAAAACATTACATTATAAAACATTTATATATATATAAATATAACATTATAAAATGTTATAAACTTCAAGAAGAAAATATAAATATATATATGATCTTGAGAAAGACCTTCATGAGCTGTTATGGACTGAATTGTGTCCCCCAAACTTACATGTTGAAGCCTGACCCCCAGTCCCTCAGAATGTGACTGTGTTTAGAGATAGGGCCTTTAAAGAGGTAACTTGAAATGCCATCATTAAGGGATGCCCTAATCCAATAAGACTGTTGTCCCTATAAGAAAAGGAAATTCGGACACACAACGATACACCAGGGATGCCCAGGCGGAGTTAAGGCTATGCGAGGACATAGTGAGGAGGTGGCCATCTATAAGCCAAGGAGAGAGGCCTCAGGAGAAACCAAACCACTCAACACAAAAACGAAAAGCAGCAGTTCCTTGGGGGCCCCAGGGGGAAGATGGCATCACTAGAGGTAAGGAGAAAGACAAGGAAAGACAAAAGTCTTGAATTATGAACGGTAAAGCCTACTTTCAATTTCCGCGAGGCAGGCCGGACTAGGGAAGCGAGCGGGGACTCGCTCCCGGCCGCCGCCAACAGCCCCGGCAGTTCCGCGCTCGCCAGCGGCCGCTCCTCCGCCCCGAGCCCGCCGGACTCGCCAGCGCCCGCCCTGCGCAGCCACCGGGGGCTGGGGGTGGCAGCTGGGCCTCCAGGCTTTCAGAAGCGCCTAGAGGCCAGTGTGCTGGGTCGCGTCAGTTTCCGAGCGGGACTGGAGCCCCGGGCGCCCGGAGGTTTGGGGAAGGCAGGCAGAGACGTCAAGGGAGGCGCTCCCTGCTCTCGGCCGGCGGTCGGCGCCTCCAGCTTCCCGGGCGGGGAGGCCGAGCCGGGGCCGGCGAGGGCCGCGCCCTCGACGCCGGAGTGGGGCAGTGTCCTGAGGAGCTCGAGCCCGGGCGGTGCTATCCGGACTAGCTCCGGGCGGGACGGCGTCCTGTGGCCTTGGGGGCGCAGCTGCTAAATATGGAGGCGCCCCCGGGCCTGAGCCCTTCCGAGACCCTCTCCCCCGACACCCCGCCGTCGGAGCTGCCCGCCCGGGGGCGTCTGAAGGAGGCTGGCGAGCACGGCGCCGGCGCGTCAGTTCTGAGACGGGACCCTGGCCCTGGAGGAAGAGGCCGCCTCGGGGTGGATCTGCCGGAATAGCGCTCCTTGTCGCTGCCCGCCGACCCGTCCTGCAGGCGGCGGCGGAGCCCCGGGACAGGGCGCGGGGCGGGGCGGCGAGCGGGCCCAGGACCCGCAGTGCAGCCGCGGCGGCCGCGCCACGTGCTAGGAGCGCGTGCACTTCGCGGACTTGGCGCGGCCGAGCCTGCCGGCGGAAAGCCGGTCCGCGAGGCCGAGGAGCCGCAGGCAGCTCGGGGGCCCGCCATCCAAGGCGGGGCCACGCCCTTCTCCGCGCCGCCTCCACGGCTCCCGCCGCTGCCCGGGCCTGGGGCCGAGCGCCGGCGGTGGCCGCGCGAGTGCCCGGAGCGCGTGCGCTGCTCGGCGGCCTGGAGCGCGGAGGTAACGGGCTCCGGCCCTGGGCGGAGCGTCTGGACCTGCACTCCACCTTCATGGAGGGGTACCCCTTTCTGGACGTGACCGCTGACCTGCAGCCGGAGCCACAGTCGCCAAACGTGTCATCGGGGGTCTCCTGGCCAGGGTCCCTGGATGCTGAGAAGCCCTACCACTTCTTGCTTTGCCCGCTTCCCGGCCTGCAGCCCAAGGAGGGGGAGGGGACCGGGACGCGTCAGACACTTCGTTGTCTGCTAAGTCCGCTCGCAGGGCCACTACTGGGACCGCTCCGCGGCCAACTCCACACTGAGTCCCACTGGCCCCTTTTTTGATCCTTTGTTTCTGGTGTGAAAGGGCCCAGATTTCCCATCCTGGGCAAAAATGTTCTTTAAAAATGTTTTGTAGAAGGCGTTCTGTTCCTGCCAAAATAGGATGTTTGGTGAATTGAAATGACAGCGTAATTCGTAGGCCTTGGCTGTGAACCACAAGAGCCTGCCACAGCCCCACCTCCCTTTGTGTAGACAAAGCATAGATCACCTGCTAGACTCCTCTGGACCATTAGCAGTGAGAAGAAGCTGGGCTCAGTCGCTGGACTACAAGCCAGGGCCTGGGGGGTGGAAAGGCGGCTTTCTGCCTGTCTCAGAGCCGCAGTGAGTAGCGGTGACTTGACGGATGATGAAACATGCCCAGCAAGTAAATGCTGCTCAGAACTAGATCACCCTGCACCTGGCAGGCCCATGGGCATGGGGTCTGGACGGCCTTCACTCACTGCTGGTGGCCGGGGAGGCCAAGATGAGGTGGCCACGCATGAGGGCAGGTGGATGGGCATCCTGGGGGAGGCCTTGATTCCTTCACACCATGGTCAGCCCTTGGTAATTTGTTTTTGTTTTTGTTTTACTGTTCATATTTTCTGGCACATGGCCAGTACAATCAGTTTGTTTTGGAATGGTCGTCTCTGAGGAGGGGTGGTTTCACTGTTGCTCTATGGAATCAGGCACTGCAGGCTACAACCCATGGGCCAGATTCTCCCCACAGCCTGTGCTGGTAGGACCTGCAAGCTAAGAATGGTTTTTACATTTTTATTTATTTATTTATTTATTATTTTTATTTTTTGTGAGGAAGATCAGCCCTGAGCTAACATCCATGCCAATCCTCCTCTTTTTACTGAGGAAGACCGGCTCTGGGCTAACATCTATTGCCAATCCTCCTCGTTTTTTTTCCCCCCAAAGCCCCAGTAGATAGTTGCATGTCATAGTTGCACATCCTTCTAGTTGCTGAATGTGGGACGCCGCCTCAGCATGGCTGGAGAAGTGGTGCGTTGGTGCGCGCCCGGGATCCGGGCCTGGGCCACCAGTAGCGGAGTGCGCCCACTCAACCGCCAAGCCACGGGGCCGGCCCAGCCCTTGATTGAACTTTTCTGGTTAGTTTTCATCTTCAGCCTGTGATTGGCCTTGTGAGGCTAAATCTTGATGTCTGGACCTTGACTTGCTGGGAAAGACAGCTCACTCACATACTAACGAGGGACAGAAAGACCTGGTTAGTTTTGAACGACAGTTGATTATGCTGAATATGCACAGCTGCAGTTAGCAAAGCTTATCTCAGAGCTTTCATTCTCTTCTAGCTCAGGGAAGATTTTTTAACTTCTTCGTGCCAGGTTTCATCACGAAGACCAACAATTTTCATATCCCTCTGACCTTTATCACGTCTGCTGATCAAGGCTCCACTCCTGGGTGATTCAAAAAAAAAAAAAAAAAAAATCTACTGTTCCCACAGCTGAATCTAATTGGGATCTTGACTCTGGTCAGAGTCACAAATCTCCCAACGGCTTTCAAACATGTCTGGCCATTGTGGTGTATCTAGGTAATTATATCATTATTCTATGCCTCATAAATATTTTAGACCTAATCCATAATGTTTTTAAACATTCTGTTTTTCTCTCACTTTCCACAAAAGGAATCATCTTCTACTACACAGATGAATTAGATAATTTGAGGAAATTTTTCAGCACACAGTCATGAAATCTACAAATTTTCCTGAATTCATGCCCATTGTTTACTCCTAATCCCCCGGTAAAATTGAAGAATCATCTCTACCCTCGCCGAGCTCAATTTCTCCAATCGTACCATTTTCTCTCCTGCATTTTTGGGAACCTCATGTGATTGACTATAAGCTAAGTATTCTTTATCTTTGTATTAAAATATGACCACTTTAGGACATTCCAAATATCTTCCTTGAATACTTGACATCAGCATAAACACCACCCACAACTTGAAAGGCTATTCGTAGATTACACCCATTTAAAATTAAAGGCAGGGCCGGCCCTGTGGCTTGGTGGTTAAGTGCGCGCGCTGCGATGCTGGCGGCCCGGGTTCGGATCCCGGGTGCGCATCGAGGCACCACTTCTCTGTCCATCCTGGGGCCGAGTCCCACATACAGCAACTAGAAGGGTGTGCAGCAGTGACATACAACTATCTACTGGGGCTTTGGGGGCAAAAAATAAAATAAATAAAATCTTTAAAATTAAAGGCTTATCCTCTTGCTGCAAATTTTCTGCAGCATTTCCCAGAACTGACAAAATCCACAAGGCAGTGAGGCCTCTGGCCAAAGGCATCAAGGTTGCTGTCAGAACTTTTAGAACATTAGCAGGATTAAAGGCATCACCCTTGCTTTCCTTAAATTGTCTAAATGGTTGACCTAGTGAGAAGGAAAAGCTTGTGCTAAGAAAGGCATTTCTTGACTAGCTTTAACCTGCTTGGCATCCAAGTTAAACAGGGTCTGTCCTTAGGATTATGAAACTGATGAGGTTATCGACTCTATAAAAACGGAGTCCACACACAATTCTCTGCCTGTCTCTAGAGAGAGGATGGAGCTCTGGGCTCGGGAGCACGGTCACTGCACACTCAGTAACGACACGAACGGTTTTTCCATCTGTTTTGGTTCTGATGATTACTGGAGAAAATTTTCTCCAGGAGGATGCAAACTCCTTTATTGTGTCAAGGAATTTTTACTCTGAAGCTGATTATTTGGTCTGATTGTAAGCGTTTGGTAGCAGGTCACCTGAGAGCAGGCTAGGTTATTGTGTATATGGAATTTCTCTGGAGTTATAAGTCATAAGTAACAGTCAAGGGAAACTTGCCTTCTGAGTCTGCAGTTGACTTTTCTGCAGTTAGTCCAGTGGGTGATTCAGGAAATAAAGAAAGAAACAAAAAAACAAATAAAGAGTGAATGGGAAGTTAGAGGAGTGGCCTATAGGTTCTGTTCAGGACAACAGTGAGGGGAGACGGACTTAGTGGTTTAAAGAGGGGATCTCTGAGGAATTGGTGTTTGAACTGAAACTGAAGCCTTGTGAGTGCTGGTGGGAGTCTGTGTGTGGATATCGGGGAGGAAATGAACAAAGATAACAGTGTTCAGTGTAGAGATAGAAGCAAGGCCTGATGGTGTTTGTGTGGTTCTGAGGGGCTGTGTCCAAGATTAATCCCTGAATATCTAGTGGAGCCACCGCCTAAGACTGGAGACTAGAGGAGAAGTAATCTTTATTTTGAAGGGGAAGTTACTGACTTCAGGTTGAGGTATATTTCATTTTAGGTGCCTGTAACACATGCGACTAGAGATTATACCTCAGAAATGAAATCTAGACATGAGTTTTTAGACATTGTCATCATAGACATGACAATGAAAGAAATTGGCGATTTGCATGAGTTTTCCAAGTCAATGTTATAGTAAAGCAGAGAAGAGGGGCTAGGATTGAATCTTCAGATGTTTGAATACTATTATTTGATGAAGATCTTGCAAACGACACCTGCAGGGATGGACTAGATTAGTTTAAAGGCAGTCAGGAGTTTTTGAGAAGGCTCGGAAGAAGCAAATTCCCAAAAGGAGGTCATGGTCCAATTCTGCTTTGGTTCTGAGTAAAAGACTGAGAAACATTCATTTGATTTAATTATAGGGAGATAACTGTGATGTTATCAAGATGTGTAAATATGGAGACACTTATAAAAGTAGAGATCATCCTTAGTAAGTCAAAGGGTGGGTGGGGGCCGGGTTCCGAGATTGTAACTAACCGTGCAATGTTCTTTCAGTTTGTTTTGAAGGGGAGGAAATATGTTGGGCAGGAACTAGAGATAAATTGGTTCAGAGAAGGTATTCTGTTTCCAGAATGAAGAGACTGAGGGAGTTTCAGGGGGGATAGATTGGAATAAGATAGAGAGTTTGCTGGTAAAGGTGATTCAGTTAATAGTCAATAATCAAACATCTTGAGAGATAAGAGAGAAAAGAATACATTTGGAGAAACTGGACTTTTCCAGGAATAGCAATGATGTTTCAGTTGAAACAAGAAAGGAGTCACCAATGGGTAGGAATGTAGGAATATTTCTAGATTTCATGGCAGTGAACTGCAGCATTTCTTCAGATTATCTAATTCATTTGCATAGGAGGAGGTGAGCCCATTTTTGAAAGTGAAAGGAAAGGTGAGAATTTCTGAGATTTTAAAGGCATGAGGACCTTCTGAAATGCTTACAAAAGATGGAAGAATGCTTTAACGATCAAGGTCTGGCAGGGCGCCGGGACGTATAAAGCCCACTGGGAGGTATGACAGATGCAGCCGTGGGGAGATATCGCTTTCATCCGGGATTGGAGCTTGAGCATCAGGCGTGCTGACAGGTCAGAGGGGCCTGAGAATTGCTCGTGTGGTGAAACTGATCCATACAACTGAGGAGAGT
Organism: Ceratotherium simum simum; assembly: GCF_057802395.1. NCBI lineage: Eukaryota > Metazoa > Chordata > Mammalia > Perissodactyla > Rhinocerotidae > Ceratotherium > Ceratotherium simum. The sequence continues at coordinate 63,904 of NC_141915.1, forward strand.
TGGGGCTGATTTGGGGAAGTTGGGTCAGTGCCTGGAGGATCCCGTGTGGCGGGGGAACCTGGGCTTGGGGTCACTGTGTGAACAGGCTGGACGGGGAGCGTTGTGATAAGAAGGGGGTCGCTGATCACTGATCTCAAAGGTGACATATACAGGTAAAACTTGAGTCTGGGAGCCCCCTCAAGACCAGCATGTTTAGGAATTTGAGATTCAAGACAGGCAGAGCCAAGTTTAAGTTCTAGCTCTGTCATTTTCTAGCCATGCGATTTTGTCATTTTAATCAAGCTTTCGGAACCTAGCTCATGTCACTTGTAAAATGGGTAAATTATCCATAACTAGCAGAGTTATATTAAAGATTGAATAAGGAAATACATGTAAATCCCCATCACAGGGTTTCATTTAAAGCTATGAGAAGTGTTTTCTCTTTTCAGGACCTGCAGAGTCAAAGGGTTTGAAGCCATCCCTATTCCCGACACATTGGCAGTGTTTGTCCACGCAGTGGTTAATGACTAATATTGATTTAGGTAGTACTTTACAGCTTACAAATGCTGTCATATACATAAACTGAAATGAAGAGTGTTTCTTTTTTTTTTTTTTTTAAAGATTTTATTTATTCATTTTTTCCCCCCAAAGCCCCAGTAGATAGTTGTATGTCATAGGTTCACATCCTTCTAGTTGCTGCACGTGGGACTCGGCCTCGCGTTGGACGGAGAAGTGGCGCCTTGGGGCTTGCCCGGGATCCGAACCCGGGCCGCCAGCATCAGAGCGCGCGCACTTAACCGCTAAGCCACGGAGCCGGCCCTGAAGAGTGTTTCTGCCAATGATAACTACTAGGACAGAAGTCCAGAGACCATTTCACTAAGGTATCCAAAGGAGTCAACTCCATTACCCCCAAATTACCTCCTGCAGTGTTTGCTGAGCCCGTCTGCCCTGTGGGGTGTGGGACATGACCAGACTTACGACGTGTGCACTCCTGCTTCTCCCTGTGCAAGGCGCTTAGTGCCTGATTTGTGTCATGAGAGTCACTAACCCTCCAACCAGACATGGGTCCTTAGACTGTTCCACCCGCCGGTAAAGACATTCCAAAGTAGCCTGGCCACATGTCCAAGGCCATGGAGGGCAGAGCTGGGCCTGAGGCTCCGATGTTGCCTGAGCTGCCTGAGCTGTGGAGGACCCAAGGGGACCCAAGGCAGGTGCATCCAGAGGGTGGGGGCGGGGCACAGCAGGGAGGGTGGGGGCTCTAAAGGTCTGCGGGAATGTTGGAGAAGCAGTCATGTGCACGTAATCAAGAATTATTAACCCAGAAATCCCAGAGTGCCGTCCTTGCTGCGAAGACAAGAATCCCCATGTGACAATTGTGAGGGTTTCCTAGGATATGGTGTTAATCCTAGGAATTAAAAATTAAGTAATAACTCTGAACAAGAGGTCTAACTAAAGACCTATTATAATAAAACCCTATTATTAGTCAGCTAGGGCTGCCTTAAGCAAATACTGCAAACTGGGCTTAAATAACAGAGACGTATTTTCTCGAAGTTCTGGAGGGTGAAGTTGATCAAGGTGTCAGTGGGTTTGGTTTCTCCGGAGACCTCTCTCCTTGGCTTGCAGATGGCTGCCTTCTCCCCATGTCCTTGCACGGTCTTTCCTCTGTGGCCTCCTCTTCTTACAAGGACACCAGTCCTGTGGTTAGGGCCCCACCCAGGGGACCTGACTTAACTTTCATTACCTCCTTAAAGACCCTGTCTCTAAATACAGACACACTGTGGCTTGGGACTTCAACATACCAGTTTGGGGCAACACAGTCCAGTCCATAACACCCCACAATGTTCATTTTGTTATCCGTAAAATGGGGATATTACTATCTTCTTCCTTCTGACCCTGGGAGGGGTGCTCGCTCCCCTGCGGGTCCCAGGTCACTGGGCATGCATGTGGGTTGGGCTGGGAGGGGGTCACTCCCAGGTGAGTGAGTGGGGTTCACGCATGGTGCATCCAGCAATACTATCTATCCATCTGGTCTCTTCTGGGTTTTTTGTGTGTGTGTGTGTGAGGAAGATCAGTCCTGAGCTAACATCCATGCTAATCCTCCTCTTTTTTTTTTTTTTTTTGCTGAGGAAGACCAGCTCTGAGCTAACATCTGTTGCCAATCCTCCTCCTTTTTTTCCCCCCCAAAGCCCGAGTAGATAGTTGTGTGTCATAGTTACACATCCTTCTAGTTGCTGTATGTGTGACGCCGCCTCAGCATGGCTGGAGAAGCAGTGCGTGGGTGCGCACCCAGGATCTGAACCTGGGCCGCCAGTAGCAGAGTGCGCACACTTAACCACTAAGCCACGGGGCCGGCCCCTGGTCTCCTCTGTTTTAAAGACTGGATTCTCATGGCTTCTTTTTCTTTCCTGGGCTTTATCCACTTAGTTTCCAGACTGTTCCTAGACGACATACAGAGGAGGACAGGTGGTGGCCAAGGCCTGACAATGACACAACAGGCGAGAAGGGACTTGCTCTCACTCCTGGACTGATCCCTCTTTTGCCAAATGGTCGGGTTTCTCCTTTGGGCCCGGATCTTCTCAACACACTGGGAAATGTTAGTGCCCGTATGTTCGCCACCCTATCAGGCGTATGGCAGGTCAGGGACTGATGCGGAAATAGTCTCCTTCCCAGTGTTCACTCTCACTGTTCCAGTCTCCGCTAAGGCTGTGAGTCCACAGCAGAGATGCGAGGGGTTTTCTTTTCATCCCACCCTTGGGCTCAACGGAGAAACAATCCCCTCGTTTACCATGTTAGTGGCTCCAATGGCCTTAGACCTGTGTGAACACAGGCAATAGAGATGAGTGAGCAGGAGTTTCTAGACCAGTGAGGAGGTAGACGTCTCATCAGGGGAGTCCAGTGTCACAGGAGCTGGGGTGGAGGCTGTGCAGCCTGGAGGTGGGGGCAGGGGGTTGGGCCACAGGGAGCAATGAGGAACCGCTTATTTATGTTCCTCAATTTTGAGCATATTAAAGTTTTCATAGACTATACTCGAACATTTTGATAGTATCAAAAAAAGATAAACAAAATTCCCTTGACAAAGACAACTCAGTTTCTCTCTGTGTTATTAACCTTGGTTCAAGTTTGAAAACCACATGCAACATATGCAGAATACTGTTTTCTTAAGTATGACTGTGTGTTGTGGAGAAGGAGAAGAGTAGACAGAATAAAATGCAGGCTGCTGGGCAGCAAATGGCAGACCAGGAAGCTCCAAGCCCTCACTGTGCAGTAACACAAACAAACAAACATCCAACCAGAGCCTGAGTCAGCTGGGGCTGTCAGCTTGGCAGACCAAGAAGTGGCAGCAATGGTCACCTGAAACGTTTCCTGCTACTACCACTGCTGGGCCCCAGCAGGAGGATGATGGGCCCCGGGGAGCGTGTGTGTGTGTGTGATGCACGTGCGTAGGTTGTGTGTGTCTTTCCCCTGCCTGCTGGGCGACCCCAGACCTGCTGAGAGCTCATGCTGTTCTGTGAGAGCAGTGGATGTGAGCGGGCCAGCGGGGCCTGAGGTCTGGGTCATCTTGTCTCTACAGAGTGGAGGGCGCTTGAAGTTTGTAAGATGGGGTCCAGGTGCAAAGGAATGCTGCCCCATTGGCTCATCCCTGCCATGCAGAGGGCATGTCCTTCCCTCGGGAAAGCAGCCCGAGTCTCCCAGAGAGAAGGACTGCGGGAGATAGGTTGGGGCCGTCAGCCCCAGGGCTTGGAGGGTTGGGGCACCGACTGAATGCTGGGGACTCTGCTATGCAGAAGAGGCCAAGGACCTGGAGAGTTGGGGCCCCGCCCACCCTGTTGGCTGGGTCAGGGTGGAGCAGAGAGACTGAGGGGCTCGGAGGCCACCTCCTGCCAGGTTCTGTGGTGACAAGCAGAGAAGCAGGAGGTGTGGCTCCTCTTTGTTTCTGAGGACTCTGGATTCTGCTCCTCACACCAGGGTCTTCTTTTATTCCTCCCTCTCTGGAAGCTCCTCCGCAGGGCTGTTGCCAGCACAGGCTCCTCTACCTGGGTTTGAAAACTTGAAGTGCATCATAGCTCAACTCTGGGCCCTATTCTTTTATCTCTATGCTTTCATTGTTTTAAAGAATCTCTGGGTGATCCAATCCATTCCTCAGGCGTCATTATTACCTCAGTGCTTAGAAACCCCCGATTCATCTCCACCCAGAATCCTACATACACCAGCCTGGTTGATCTTCAGACTTGGATGCTGCCTGGACATTACATTCCAAGAAGGATCTGACACTAAAAGTTTGGCTGGTCCCCGCCCCAGCCATGCCCCAGACTTCTCCCTTGAATGGACGGTACCACTGTTCACCTAGAGACCCCACTCATCCCAAACTTCAGAAGCGTGTCCTCATCCTGGATCTCCGAACGTCACAATCCGTTGCCCAGTCCTGCCCATTCTTCCTCCAATATGTAGCTCCAAACACCTCTCTCCATTTTCACCCACCCTTCCAATACCCCCCAACCATTTGTTCAGCCATTCGCTCCCCGAAGGACATTGTGTGGTTTCCAGTCTGAGACTGTGATGAACAGAGCTGCTAAGAACATTCATGTCCAGGATTTTGCGTGAATGAACATGAAAGTTCTCGGCCCGCCTGGGCGTGGCGTCCTCCAGACCACCCTCCGGTTTGATGCCTCCCTTCCTAGAAGGACTCACAGGACTCCACAAAGCTGACTTCCTGGAGGTCCACCTGAGACCGCACGGCCCGAGGCCGCCCCCTAGAAATCACACTGGGAGCCTCAACTACCCAGGGCCCCAGCTAAACAAAGACTCTTATCAGGCAGGACATCCCAAGGGCTCAGCGGTTTCCTCCCTGGAGCCAGGCCAGGTCAGACCTTTCCTTGGAACGTTCAGGTCCTGACCCTTCCAGACCTGCTGAGTCAACCCTTCACTGATGACCCCTCTCGTCTGCCTGGGGGACAGGGCTGAACTGCTGGCTCACGCAGTACTCGCACGGTTTTTGTTGGTTGGTTGATGTTTTTCTGGTTGTTTTTTAAACAGCCACACTGTTTTCCAGAGGGGCTGTACTATGTTACCTCCCCCGCAGCAATGTGTGAGCAGCCCAGGCTCTCTGCACATTCACCCACATTTGGTCCTCTCCCGATTGTTTGTCTAAGGCATTCTGAGAGATGTGTCACGATATGGCACCACGGTTTTAATTCACATTCCTGTGAATATGCTTGTTTCCACCTCTATGTCCTCTTCAGGGAAATGCCTATTGATTATTTCTGTGAGTGTTGAAATCGGATTGTTTGTTTGTTTGTTACTGTTGCATTTTGAGGGTTCTTGATACATTCTGGATACTAACGCTTGGTCAGATATGTGGTTTGCAGATATTTTCTGTCTTTACTTTGTTTCATCCTTTTAGAGGGTCTTTCACAGAGCCTAGGTTTTTAATTTTGATGAATCCCAACTTATCCATTTCTTTTTAAGGATCACGCTTTTAGCATCAAGTCTAAAATCTCTTTGTTTAGCCCTAATGCCCAAATATTTCTCTTATAATTTTTTTCTTTAAATCTTTACAGTTTTACTTATCCATTTAAGTGTGTGGTCCACTTGGAGTTAATGTGTGTAATAGGTGTGAGGTTTGGTAAGTTTAAGTCACAATTCCCTTTATGGGGAGGGGACTCTCTGGGTGTATGATTGCACTGTGCCCATTTGAGGGAGATACTATCTTTCCTCTTGTGAATTGCTTTTGCACATTTGTCAAAAATCAGTTGGGCATATTTGTTTGGGTCTCTAATCTGTTCCATTGATCAGTGTGTCTACCTCTCTGCCAATACCACATGGAATTTATTAGCTATACAAAAAGTGTCAAAACAGGAAAGACTTTATTCTTGTTTTTCAAAATTGCTTTAGATAGTCTAACTCCTTTGCCTTTCCATATCAGTTTTTTTTCTAAGTAGATCTATGCATACATTCTTTTTTTTTCACCAATGGAAGTTCTACAACTTCCTGTTCATTTACCAGTTCATCATCAACATCTTTCAATGTCAGTACCTATAGATCTACCTTTTTTGTTTTTGTTTTTGTTTTTGATGAGGAAGATTCGCCCTGAGCTAACATCTGTGCCCATCTTTCTCCATTTGTATGTGGGTCGCAGCCACACTATGGCTGATGAGTGGTGTAGGTCTACGCTGGGGATAGGAACCTGGAACCAGGGCGGCCCCAGCGGAGCCTGCGGAACTTACCCACTACATCACCCGCTGGCCCTCGGATCTACCTCTTTTAAAAAATAAAAATAAACGCAATGGTCTGAATATTTGCATCTCCCTAAAATCCATATGCTGAAAAATCCTAACGTCTCACGCGATGGTATTAGGCGGTGGGACCTTTGGGAGGTGCTTACGTCAGAAGGGTGGAGCCATGAGGAATGGGATTAGTGCTCCCGTAAAAAAGACGCCACAGAGCTCCCTAGCCCCTTCCACCATGTGAGGTAACCAAGAAAGTCTGTGACCCTGAAGAGGGCCCTCATCCGACCATGCTGGCACCCTGATCTTGAACTTCCAGGCTCCAGAACTGCGAGAAATTAATTTCTGTGGTTTATAAGCCACCCAGCATATCGTAATTTGTTATTGCAGCCTGAGAGGACTCGTACATAAGCCAAAACACAAATTGATAGTATTGCGTTGAACGGATGCATCAGAATTTATCTAACTTGGCCACTTTTAATGGCTGTTATTTTTTCCCAACTTTTTGTTACTGTAACAAGTAATGCTGAAATCAACACTTTTATTACACATGCATTTGCCCAAATGTTCCCCATTTGTTGTATTCTGACTTGCCTTGTGTATATGCAGACACAAATTTTGCTCAAGTATGTGGTCAAGCTAATCAATCATTTCCTTTACGGCTTCCGGGCTTTGTTTTATGCTTTAGGAGCATCTCCACTCCAACATTATAGAATAAAAATAATTCATCCACGTTTTCTACAAGTACTTTCCCGGTTTCAGTTTCCCATTCCACACCCACTGGGAGGCCAGGAACCTCTCGTGCCGCTATGGGAAGCCGGGGCAGGGCGCCCTGGCCTGCTGGGGTCTCGAGGAAATTTTCCAGGTCTCCTCCGGAGCTCGGACCCGCTTTCGTCAGCTGGGGAGTCGAGTGGGCAGTCTGTCCCTTTCCTGGTGGCCATCCCTGGCGGGGAACGGTGTCAGGGACCTCCTGAAAAAAATTTCCAAGTCCTCCTGCTGCGGTCACGCCGTGCCCAAAAAGGCGATCCGAGATGGACCGGGAGGAGGCAGGGTGTCCGGCGGCCGGCGGTGCACCCTCGCCGGCCTGCGATCCGGATCCTTCCCGCCGACGTTCGTGCCGGTCGTCGGGCGCCATCTGGCGGCCGCTCTTACGCAGCCTCTTCTCTCGGAGCCCGGGCGACACCCGCCAGGGAGGGGACCCGGCCGCGGCGCGGGGCGGAGCTCCGGGAGGGCGGGGACCTGCAGGGTCCCGGCACCGCCCTCCCGGGCGGGGTGTGGGGCCGCCGGGCTCGCGGGGGAACGGACAGCGGGTCCCGCCGGACGCCTGCCCGCGTGTGGCCCGTCGTCGGGCCTTCTGCGCCCCCCGTGTCTCCGAGCCCCGCCCGCCAGAGGGGAGCGGCCCTGGTCCTGGACGCGCTCCCGCGTGGCCCGGGTGTCGGGCTCTGCGCGTCTCCGCGTCCCGCCGTGGAGGTGGGGCCGGCCCGGGGGTCCTGGAGGCTCGAGGAGGGCGCCCTGGGCGCGGCCTGGCCGCGCGTGGCTCCGGTCCTCGACCCCCCCTTCCGTTTTCTCCGGGCCCTTCCTTCGTCCTCCGACTGCACCGGCCCGTCTGCGGTCCCATGAGGCCCGCTCCCCGAACTTTCCCAATGTCTCTGAGTCCTCCTCCGGAGCCGGGGCGGCCCTGTATGGCCGAGCCGAGGAGTCCCGGGTGGCGTCTCTGGGCCTCACCGCCGTCCCCCCGAGCCCATCGGTGTCCCCGAGCTGCCGCGGCCGTGCGCGCTCTCCGGGAGGGTCGGGTCTGCCGGGCGGGGCGCAGTCCCGGGGGCCGTCAGCGCGGGGCCCGGGGACGGACCGCGGCCACGTGGAGCGCGCCCCCCACCGTGTAGCCCACGCAGGCCCTGTCCCCCGGGCGACGGACCCCGCCGTCGGGTGCAAACGAGTGGGTCGCCACCCGCACGGGCCTTCCTGTGAAGGACGTACCGGTCTCCCGAGCTCGGCGCCGCCCGTGAGGTCCAGTTGTCGAGGCTCCTCCTGGGACGTTTTCCCAGTCTCACCCGGAGAAAGGACGGCCTCTGCACGCGCGTTTGGTCCGGAGGACGCCCCAGGCCAAGAAACGCGGAGGACGGTGGACCGGACGACGCCTGGTGTCCCCGCGATTGGAATCCTTCCCCGGGACGATCGCAGAGGTTCTCGGGAGCCATCTGGTGTCCGCTTTTATGTCGCCCGGGAAGGTCGACCAGGTAGCCCGACTGGGGGCGAAAGGAAGCTGGGGTTGGTACGGGATGTAAGATGCAGAAACGGAAATTCGGGAATTTACATTAATCGTTGTTATCATTGTCGTGGTTATTATTATTACCGTCGTTTTTAGTTGTTATTTAAAAAAACACTGAATAAAGTTTCTCTATCCACGAAGTGTTGGATTGATTGCAGAGGGAAGGAGAGGTTTTGGCCCACCGAATCTTCTAAATCCACCGCTCCGTCCAACCGGCGAGGCCCTGACCCGCAACCTGCAGCAGCCTGCCGGGAGAGCCAGACCACAGCCTCGGCAGCAGCTCGCCCCGACGTCAGGACGTGGTCAATGACTGACAGCTTCCCTCCTTTTCAAAACCACTTCCGAGTTAGAACCAGACGGAGGAAACCCAGTATGCTCCCCTAAGCCGTCAAGGAGGATGCCCCTCTTCTTCTCAGCCCTCCTCCAGCTTCCCCACATCTCAGCCTCCGAGCAGGACGTGCCGCCTTTCTTACCCTCAGAAAGCTTTCCCACCCCTTTGCTTTGAGTCTCTGCCCAAAAAAATGATGGTGGCTGACTCCCTTGCTAGAGCAAGCTCTGAATAAACAGCGCTATTCTCAAAAATGAGGGGGAGATCTGGCAACTCCGTCAGAGGTTTCAGCACTAATTCTCTGGTAGGTGGGGCTAAGGGAAGGCGTGAGCCATTAACGAATATCTGATTACTTTATCAACGTGTCAGATTGTTACCCTGGATATCTTTGCCCCAAAATATTCATAAAATGATGAGAGTAACAAATCTTATCTTCACATCATATTGCATCTACATAAAAACCAAAAGCTTAAGGTAATGTGTATGTAATTGTGGCAGTTCAAATTTAATCAAGAGAATTAGCTGTTTTGTGAGTATAGAGCTACTTCCCACATCTTAAAGTTATATATGACTCTGATGTGGCCAAACAGGAATGTTGTTTACCTGAATAAGTATAAAAAAACAACATAGATAGATAGATAGATAGATAGATAGATAGATAGGGCTATTCTTATTTGGGTGGGCTTCGTTTATCTCCACGGAGATTATTAGTTCAGGGAGCAAATAAAGCACATAGAGTAATACCCACGCCCAGAATTAACACTGGAAATTAATAGCAGAAACCTTAACTAAACTGGATGGGGAAGGCCTATGGGGGAGCTCTCACTCCATCACACATCGTCAATTACACCAAAGAGGAAGGACAGACGCCTGCAGCTTCCCTGGGAAGTACAACTACTTTACTGCTGAAGAAAGACTTCTCTTTCCCCAGGCAACAGCCCAGCTAATGAGAAATACGGCAGCTCAGCCAATGAGAAATGCCATAGGTCAGCCAATGAGAAACAGTGCAGCTCAGCCAATGAGAAACGATGCAGCTCAGCCAAAGAGAAACCATTGCCGCCCTGAACTGTCACTCCCCCACAATGGACTTTCCTTCAGAACAGCCCCTCCCTGTCCCTCTTTTTCTCTGTAAAAGCAGCTCTCCTCCTTTGTTGGATTTGCCTATGGTTTGCCATAGCTTGCACACCGCAAATTGCAATTCTGTTAGCTATTCCCAAATAAACTCATTTTGAGATAAAATAATAGGCAAATTTGCTTTTTAAGTTGACATATTTGGTGTCAGAAATGCAATCCAAAGGAGATGACCCCTGAGAGATGGTGACCGCCAGAATCAAGTGAGGTACCCACACCACACCATGCCCTTGTGATCACTGTTCCTGTGAGTTGCCCCTTGCTTTCAGTTTGGCGAGTCTCCTCCTGTATTCTGAGCTCTGTTCACTTTGTGTTCTGAGCTCTCAGACTTGATTCAGGACCTGGAGAGACTCGTCCTCTCGGGGGAGGGACTTTGTCTGTCCTCCAGGTTCAAGGTGCTGTCCTTGGGTTCAAGGCATCATCCATGGTGAGTACTCAATGGTTTTCTGAAGGTAGTACAGTTCCTTTTGGGGCTCCGGATTGCCAAAAATCTAGCAGTTTTCTTTGGTTTTCAGGTTCCTTTTGGAATCAGGGCTGGGAATCCAGCAACTTTCTTTTGTTTTTAGATTCCTTCAGGGATCAGGGCTAGGACTTTAGTGACTTTCTTGTGTTTTCAGAGGAAATTTCAGAAATAGGATCCCAGTCATCTAAATGTTCCGAGGGAAACCCTCTTCAGTGACCCCAGCTGGGTTTATGTTTAAGAACTATGGACCCCTACATGCACATTTTTAACTAAGTGGGCAAAACTGACCAAAAGCAGTTCAGAATTGCAATGGCCATTATGGGGAACTTTCAATCTCCCAAAACTAGCTTTTTTAAAACCAAATTGGAAGACCATGGCTCTAAAATTAAGCAAAACAAATGGTATGTCTATTTTCATTGGTACTTGGAGGCTCCGGATAGCTCTAAAATCACCTCACTACAAGATACCTTGTCTGAATTAGCCAACACAACTAAAAAACTGAGGGAGAACAAAATGTCTTCTAAAGTCTTGTGTGTCCCTCCCCCTTCTTCTTTGTCTCAGCTGCCATCCTGTTCGTTTCCCCAGACTCCTTTGTCTCAGGCTCTGGCCCTGATGCCGTCTTCCTCTCTTCCTCTCTGGGAAAACCTGCCCCTTTAAAATCAGACCCTCTGAGCATGCAAGTGCTTAAGCCCTTATTACTATTTCTAAGTTAACTGGAGTAAATAAACAACTAGAAGGAAAAGTTTAAGTAGCAACTACCCTAGATTTTTGTTAATAGACAAAATAACTCCAAAAACAGCTCTAAAAGGATGCAAATGAAAATCTTCAGTAAAAGACTGTGGCCCTCTGGATAAGTAACTTTACCTTAGTCCATCTGCCAGAAATACAACTTGGGTCCAACTATTCTTTTGAGACATGTCTAAAATTTTTTAAATGAAAGCTATGAGATGTCTCTTTATGTCTGTGTATGTGTCTATGTTTGTATGTTATAGAGATGTAATATTTTTCTATCTCCAAACGGTATAGCTAGAATTGACTTGTAAAAAGCTCTATTTAATTGGCTTGAAATTAATGGCTTGTAAATTAAGTATTCCTAAATCTCAGAAATATAATAGAAACTAATTCAAATGCTTTTCAAGTTTGTGTTACCTAGGATTAATTTAATCTTTAGTAAATAAAAGCTAGCTGAAGGTTGTTGGCATAAATAAAAAACAGACATGTCTTCAGAGTTGTTAGTATTGGGTGTAATGCAAATGTGCAACTTTTCTCTGCCTGGGTTCACTGGTCAAGTGGGCTCCTGCTGTCTCTGTTACAAAATTTGCCAGCAAGAAAGTAACTTTGGATGATGGTTGGCTATTTAATGTCTAATCCAAGCATGATTGTTAAAAGCAAGTAATTAAAATAAATGTAAATAAGATCAAAATTTATACAAAGTTAACTTAAATAATTGGTAGTCATAGAATACTTAAATCATTTTCCAAACAAGATAAAATACTAAAACATTAGTTACTGGACACAGGTTTATCTATTCTTGGCTTCCTATTGCAGAGAAGCTAAAGATGTTTGAGTCTATTAGTGAACATGTTTCATGCCATACTGAGAAATTTTCTATGAAAAAAAGGCAATGTTTCTAGAAATTTATAAAAGGTGTTTTCGGTTTGCCAAGTCACAAAATGCTAATATAGCTCACAATTGCTTACTTCTTAATTTTTACCAGGAATTGGGGGTTCTAAGGGTTAAGAATTCTAATATATGTAATTAAAGCTACTAGAAATAAAAAGGGAAACATCCCTGTATGCAAGTTTGATGTTTTTGGTAAAAGAAGGTATAGGGATTGGAAATGCACTTTATTGAGGGAAAAGAAAGTAATTTTGTCCTAAAGAGATGCTGGTTATTTGGGGATGGGAAAGAGGAAAACAAAGGACAAAATCTAAACGTAAAGAGAAAGCTGTAGAAGGTTTGTGGGAAGGAATCTTGAGGAAAGAATTTTAATGTGTAGTCAAGCTGGCTAAGACTAAAATGAATTAATTAAAATGGGTTTTAATACTAAAATAAGATGATGTGAAATTAAAACTTGGCTTTCTTTTCTATGGAAAGGACAAGACTTTCTTGGGCTATTGGTCTGCTCTTGATAACAGATTGTGAAAGCTTCTTTACCTTTAAGTAATACGCCTAGAAAACAGACATTTTATGTTTTACCAAAATAATTACATGTGCTTTTTTTTTTATTAGGTCTCTAATTACTTAGGAAAACTGAATCTTCTCAATATTGAAGGAGCTAAGTTTTGCTTACAACCATATAACCTTTTGTATTTGCCTTTGAAACCTGTTATTGTTACTTTGGTCAAATAGATACTTAAGTTACTATCTGTGATCCTATTTGGTCAAGTGTCCAAACCTTTTGATATTTTGGCAAGCTTCCTAAAATATTCAAATTCTACATCAAGTCTTTTCAACCTGGATGTAACTTTGGGATTTTCCAAGGGGCACCTGGGACATCTCAAAAGATTTATTCCCTCTCCTTATAAAAAGAGCTCTGTTACACTAATTAGGCTTCTTTGGTGTGTCAAGTTACATGAGAAACATGGTCAAATAAGCAATAATAAAGCTTTTGAGTTTATATCATATAGAGGAATGTTACTAAAGTGTTCTAGAAATTGCATAAAATTCCTAAAAATCTATGTCCTAATATAATGTTATTAACTGTAATTTTAGTTACTGTCTAAAATGTATGTCACAAAAATACCCACATTTCCTTGTCAATTGCCTTTTACCCATTGCTTTTTTTTAAAAGTCTTTTGTCAGTTACAGTCAGTCATTCTTTTACTCTGATGCTTTTACAAATATATTTCAGTTTCAAAGAGATTCATGGAAAGACTTTAACAAGTACTCTGGAATACAGATTTTGATAACTTTAAGATCATAACACTGAACTGGGGGGGAGTCTCTGGAACTTGAGTGGAGGACTGATTTCTTTGATGGTTTGTATTCCAGATGTAAAGGATCCCTTTTTCTCCTCTCCTTTAAGCTATCTATAACTTACAGCAATTTGGTAAAGTGTATCTTTGCAACAGGGTTGAAACATTTATCTTTTTCTCTCTACCTGATCCCTCCAGAATTCAGGAACTCTTAATTATTCTTTTTATGACAATATATGTATTTGCATGGATTCCGTGAAGATTGGAAATATTGGCTATATTACCAAGGCATTGACTAGAATGTTGTATTCAAGAAAGATGTACATAGACTCAGATATGACCAGACAGCTTTAAGAAACTGCTTGAAAAACTGGCCTAGTACCTTGTGTACAAGGTTCCAGCAAGAAATCTTAAAAAAGAGCTTATATGGTCAATCACTATCCTTGCTGAATTTATATAAATAATCAGGCCAAGTTTAATACAAACATAGAAGTTTTACTATGATTTATTTATTTATTTTTTTTGTGAGGAAGATCAGCCCTGAGCTAACATTCATGCTAATCCTCCTCTTTTTGCTGAGGAAGACTGGCTCTGAGCTAACATCTATTGCCAATCCTCCTCCTTTTTTTCCCCAAAGCCCCAGTGGATAGTTGTATGTCATAGTTGTACATCCTTCTAGTTGCTGTATGTGGGACGCGGCCTCAGCATGGCCAGAGAAGCGGTGCGTCGGTGCGCGCCCGGGATCTGAACCCGGGCCGCCAGTAGCGGAGCGTGCGCACTTAACCGCTAAGCCATGGGGCCGGCCCTACTATGATTATCTTTAATACAAATGAGGTTTATTGTGGAGAGAGAAATTATGTTGGCACCTTTGTAGATATTAAATTCTAGTCCTATTAATTATCTTCAAGGTTTTGTTATACCTGTAAGCTAAACTGGATCTTAAATTCTTCTAGTTTCCTTAAATATCTGGATACAATACTCCAAAACGATGTTTCCAATTTTACTGCCCTTGAAATTCTTGGAGGGGACCATACTAGGCCCTCCTCACAACCCAGATGGGAGTCAAACTTCAGGGACTCTGGGTGCACACCTCACAGCTGAAGAAGGCTCCACAAGACATCTGGTCCTGTATGACCACTAGAGACTCCAGATCACACTGACTGGGAAGAGACGCAGCCGACATCGCGGCAGACAGCTTCCCGAGATGACCGGACCAGGCCTGTATTCCCTCTTCCCACTGTTGTTCCTTACTTTATTTTCTTGCTCCCTTTCCTGGAAGGACAATGTCCCTGTTCACATTTCCCAATCCCTCTCAAAAGGGGGAAACTGCTCTGCTGGATTTGCCATCAGAAACTTCGGTCTGTCCAAGACAGTGATGACCCTCAGTTCACCCTGTAAGTAACATCCCTGCAGTCCCAGATGCTGCTGTTTGTCTAAATTGCTCTGTGGGCCCACTTTGCAGAGTCAGGGTGCTACGCCCACGTAAACTCATTCCTTGCTTTAATTTAATCCACCCCTGGGAGGAGAAAACAAGATCTTTTGAATATTTGTATGAAAAAGTTTGTGGGACCATCAGTGTAATTTGAATCCTTTGTATTTCTTAACATGCCCATGTATTTAGGCAACCTCTCAGTATGTAACAACATAGTATCTGAGCCTTGGTTATACAATGCTAACACCTCTATGTCGATGAACAAGTCTATAGATGTCACTTATGCCAGGGCCTGATGTACACCCCCTGGTTATGTCATCTGTGGAGGTTTCAGTAGTGGCCTTTATGCTTGGACAACTCATTGCTCTGACAGCTGGAGAATACAAGGACAGTGTGCCCTTGCTGTATTCCCTGTCCTGTTCTCACTGCATAACCAAACAGAGGCCTCTCATTGGTATCTTCCATTCCATCCCCTTCGTTGCTCTAAATGAGAACATGACTCTGCGTTTGCCTCCATGGGAAGAGCTCTCTTCCCATGGATCAGAGTGAATGCCGAAGTAAAAATGACCAGGAATCTCTCCCTGATACTAGCAGAACTGGCCAACTCCACAGCCAAAGCAATTTTAGCTCAGCAAAGGTTGCTTAACTCATTGGCCAAGGTAGTTTTGGATAATCATATAGCCTTTGACTATCTACTTGCTGAGCAAGGAGGTGTCTGTGCAGTGGCGAACACGTCCTGTCGCACGTGGATAAATGCCTCTGGGGGAAGTAGAAACCCAATGACATAAGATTAGAGAGCAAGCACATTGCCTACAATGAATTTCCCCTAACAATCCACTGTCTTTTGACCTGTTCAGCTGGTTACCTTCAGGTCTGGGCTCCTGGTTTAGAACCATCCTGAAAACTGGGCTTATAGTATTGCTGTTAATCTTACTCTGTATACTTGCTGTGAAGTTCTGTATCTATTGCCTGTTGAACCTCTGTAAAGATGACTTGCTCAATAAGGTGATGTTAGCTCAGCACTTCGAGATGATCTCCAGTGCCTATGACCTTGGAGAAATATAGACTTTAGATGGAAAATGCCTGAGAGTTCTCCCTCCTAACTTTGCTTGTTACTCAAATATGGCTTAAATGGTTTCCAACCACTATGCACTTTCCCTCCAACACGGGACACGACAACCAGGAAAGGTTCTTCCAGGCACCAAGGGACAAGACCGCTGCTTGCAGAGAACCTGACTGTTGATCAATGATGCTTTTAGGGAAAGATCTTGATCAAAAGAGAAATGTGGAAATTAATAGCAGAAACCTTAACTAAACTGGATAGCGAAGGCCTATAGGGGGAGCTCTCACCCCATCACACATCATCAATTACACCAAACAGGAAGGACAGATGCCTGCATCTTCCACAGGAAGTACAACTACTTCACCACTGGAGGAAGACTTCTCTTCCCACCTGGCAACAGCCCGGCCAATGAGAAACACCACAGCTCAGCCAATGAGAAATGCCACAGCTCAGCCAATGAGAAGCATTGCAGACCAGAACTGTCACTTTCCCCCAATGGACTTTTGTTCAAAACAGCCCCTCCCTACTCCCCCTTTTTCTCTATAAAAGCAAGTTCCCCTCCTTTGTTTTCCAGATTTGCCTATGGTTTGCCATAGCACGCACATCCCAAATTGCAATTCTTTTGGCTATTTCGGAATAAACTCATTTCAAGGGTAAAATAACAAGCGAATTTGCCTTTTTTTCTTTTTTTGGTGAGGAAGATGAGCCCTGAGCTAACATCTGCTGCCAATCCTCCTCTTTTTCCTGAGGAAGATTGGCTCTGGGATAACATCTGTGCCCATCTTCCTCTACTTTATGTGTGGGATGCCGCCACAGCATGGCTTGATAAGCAGTGCATAGGTCCATGCCCTGGATCTGATCCTGCGAACCCTGGGCTGCCAAAGCAGAGTGCATGAACTTAATCACTATGCCACTGGGCCGGCCTTGTGAATTTGCTTTTTAAGTTGACAGATAATCCTAAGAGAAATGGCAAAATTATTGTAGACCTGGAAATGACATGTTTCTGATTAAAGAAGAAATTCACACATAAATGGTAAAGTATCTAGAATTGAGAGCACAACATATGAACACATTTACAATACAACAGAAGGTGATATGAGAGGAAAATGTATAGTTTCAGATGCCTTTTTTAGAATAATAAGAAATTTGAGATTTTAATAAACTAATTTCAACTCAAGAAACTGGGTAAACAAAAACAGGAACACAAACCAAACCTATTTAAAAAGGTAGAATGAATAAATTTATAATGATAAAAAGAGAAGTTGACTAAAATAGAAAACAAAAATTCAATCAATGAAAAGGAATCTGGTTAGCTGTAATGAAATATTCAATTGACAATAGTCAATTATGAATAAGAGAAGGAAAATAACAGAACACCACCATGCAATCTCATTTACAAACACATGCACGTGCTCTAAAATGTCAATAAATTGAATTGATAATTCCATCAAGTAGATGTTATTCCAACACAAGAAGGTGTCAGCATTAATAAATCTGTCAACATAAAGAACCACATGGATAGATTAGTTAAAAAGTGCATATCAATTGCTCATACAAAGTATAAAGCTAGCAAACTGGGAATAGGAGGAAATATCTAGAAATTGATAAAAAGATATCTTACCAGAATTCAAGGAGACGTATCATCCTTTATAGCAAAATGTTAAAAGAATTCTCTTTCTCGACATTAGACTCGCCCTTCTCGAGTATGTCATGCTCCCCTCACTTCACTCCTGTCTCACTGGTCTCTCTCTCTGTCTCAAGGACACCTCAGCTCGAGCCGTTACAGCGCCTCTGTTGCTCTGTCTATCCCCCCTTGGTGCTTTCACCCAGGCGAAGGCTTTCTGCATCATCTATTCTCTATGTCTAGTCCTCCCGTCCATTCTAAACGCCAGACCCTGAAATCTGTCTGTTACGTTCTGCCACCTCTACATAGATGGGCATCAGGCGACCCCAACTTCACATGCCCCAAACTGTCAGCACCCAACGTTCCCGCTGCACAGACATCTCTAGTCACGCGGCTGCCCGGTTGAAAACTGGGAATCATCGTTGATGCCTCACCCAACATCTGGTCACCAGCAAACCCCATCAGCTTTTCATTTGAAATACATCACAAGTTGTACCACTTCCTGCTGCCTCCATTGCTACCCTCCCAGGCCAAACCTCTGCAATGTCTCAGCCAGACCTGCCACAGCCTGCGAATTAGCACCCCAGCTGTCATTCTTCTTCCCTTTCAGCATTTTCTCCACAAAACAGTCACAGGAACTGTTATAAAATACTCATCGTTCATGAAACTCCCCTTGTCAAAACCATCCAATATTTTCCACATGCTTGTGGAATAAATCCAGTCACGGTGGGGCTTCCGCGGCCCTCTGGATCTAGCTCCTAGATATTTCTATGGCCTCCTATCCATCCCTCTCTCACTTGAATGTTCCCCATATTTCAAACTCCTATGACATCATCGGGCACATGGTAGGTCCTCAATACATATATTTTTAATGATGTAATGTATTAGCTTTACTTCCAGAAATGTGAAGAGTAACAAACATCACTATTTTTATTCAATATAGTCCCAACAAAAACAGCCAGGGCAATAAATTAGAAAAATATGTGACAGGTAAATATTGTAGAGAGACAATACTGCCTTTTTAAAGATAATTTGATTATCTACATAAAAATATGAGAAAATTCACTTGACAAAGTATTGGTACTAAAAAGAATGTTAAAAATGAGGCCTAATATAACACGATATGTAAGTCAATAGCTTTCCTCTGTTCCGGTAGTGATTACTTAGATTATAAACATGAAAAGGGGACTTACGTCCAAAATATACAAAGAACTCTTAAAACTCAACAATAAGAAAACAAACAACGCGATTAAAAAATAGGCCAAAAATCTGAACATATGTCTCACCGAAGAAGATATACAGATGGCAGATGAGCATATGAAAAGATGCTCAACATCATACACCATTAGGGAACTGAAAATTATAACAGTGAGATACTAGTGTACATCTATTAGAATAGCAAAAATCCAGGACACTGACAACACCAAATGCTGGTGAGGCTGTGGAGCAGCAGGAACCCTCGTGCACTGCTGCTGGGGATGCAGAATGGCACAGCCACTTTGGATGATAGTTCACAGTTCTTACAAAACTAAACATACTCTTATCAAATGATCCAACAATCGTGCTCCTTGGCATTTACCCAAAGGAGTTGAAAACTTATGTCCACACAAAACATGCACACAAGTGTTTATAGCAGCTTTATTCAGAATTGCCAAAACTTAGAGAAAAACCAAGATGTCTTTCAGTATGTAAATGGATAAATAAATTGTGGTACAGCCCTACCATATAACGGAATATTATTCAGTGCTAAAAAGAAATGAACTATCAAACCACAAAAAGACACGGAGGAACCTTAAATGCATGTTTCTAAGTGAAAGAAGCCAATCTGAAAAAGCTACATACCATAGGATTCCAACTATATGACATTCCGGAAAAGGCAAATCTATGGAGACAGTAAAAAGATCAGTTAGGTTAGCAGGGAGAGAGGGATGAACAGGTGGAGCACAGGGGACTTTTAGGGCAGTGAAGCTATTCTGTATGATACTGTGATGGAGGATACATGTCATTATACATTTGTCAAAACCCATGGAATGTACAACACAAAGAGTGGCCCCCAATGCAAATTATGGACTTTAGTTAAAAATAATGTATTAATACTGGCTTATCAACTGTGACAAACGTACCACACTAAGACAAGACATTAATAATAGGGGAAATGGGAGGAGGACAGTGGGGTGTATTGAAACTCTTTGTGCTTTCTGCTCAATTTTTCTATAGACCTAAACCTGCTCCCCCAAAATTCTGTTACTCTTTTAAACAGCTATCATCCGCAATAGCAACCAACCATATAAAAGATCCGAGAAGAAGCCGAATGAGAAATATGTCAGATTTATAAGAGAAAAAACTATGAAACAACAAAAAAGTGCATAAAATAATACAAAATAAAATGAGTAATATTCCTAGGTAACTAGGAAGAGAATGTTATTGTGAGTGTGAGCTGTTTCTAAATTAATGTTAGTTCAATGCAATTCCAAAAAAAAAGCATTTTTCATGAGTCTTCACCAGCTAATACTAAACTACATATGGAAGAGTAAAAGAGCAAGGAGAACAAAGACTTCTTGGATTGAACAAAAATAAGAGGGTCCTGCAATACAAGTTATGAAAAAATATTCTAAGATTATTATTGTATTGATACAAGAATAGGCGTGTTAGGATCTACAAGACATATCATTGACTGGAAAAACAGGCTGCAGAGTAAGATCCGTACAAAAATGTCGTCACACAATAAAAGTCAAAAACATGTTTAAGGATGTGCATGTGCTTATAAAACTGATCTGAAGGGTCAGCGTTTGTGTTTGGGTGGAGTCTGGGAAAGAAACTTGGCGGCATTTTCTGGCTCCTCTAAGCTTTGCAGTTACTCAGGGCTCTGACCTGGGCCTCTTCTTCCTCTGCCTTGGTCTGGCTCCCCCCATCCAGTCGGGTGGTCAGCTGTGTGCGTTAGCTATGTGCTAGTGATGTCCAAACCCACATCTCCAGCTTTGGAGCTGCAGACCCATCCAGCTGGCCACTCCTTCTTGTCTCCAAGGAGGTCAAATAGGCGTTTCCAGTGTAATACGAGAAAAACAACTCCAGGTTCCTCCCATGCCCAACTTACTTCTCTCTGGTAAATTTCACCTCCGTAGATGGGACCACCATCCATGAAAATACAGATGGTAACCGTGATTCTTCTATCGCCCTCATCCACCACATCTACTCAATATATCTCACCTATTAAATCTGAAAAACGACCGTTTCCCTCCAATGCCAACACTGCCAGCCTAGTCCCAGGGACCATCACATCTCCCTGAGAAACTGCAAAGGCACCTTCTGACCTCTCTGCTTCCACTCTTCTGCACCTACTGTCCTCAGCAAGTGGCACAATTGTTTAAAAATATCAATATAACTATTTCACCTTCCCTTTTAAACTCATGCAAAAGGACTTTTGTTTCTGGCAATAAAGGAGACTAGATTTCCTCTGAGATCCTTCCAATATAGATTTTCCTAAATGATGGATACAAGAAAAAAAATTAATTTACTACTCTGATGGGACAAGCAAAGAAAATCCAGAGAAGCTAGAAATGATGAGAACGTGTTAATCCAGAAATATATTTCAGAACTGACTCTGGGCCTTGGGGGCAACTCTGGTCTACGGAAGCTGAGAAGTAGGCATTTTGTGTGTGTGGTAAAATATACATAACATAAAACTTACTATTTTTAAGTGTACAGTGCAGTGGCATTAAATACATCCACGTTGTTGTCCAACCATCACCACCTACATCATTCCAAACTGAAACTCTGTATCAATTAAACACTAACTCCCCATTTCCTCCTTCTGCCAGCCTCTGGTAACTACTATTCTACTTTTTGTCTCTGTGAATTTGAGCATTCTAGGTACCTCTTATTAGTGGAATCATACAGTATTTGTTCTTTTGTGACTGGCTTCTTTCACTTAGCATAATGTCTTCAAGGCTCATCCATGTTTTAGCATGTATCAGAATTTCCTTCCTTTTTAAGACTGGACAGTATCCCATTTTATGTACTGTTGACCTAAGCAAATAAAACAGTCCATTATTTTACCAGCAAAATGGATTTACTTGGGAATAGCAGAGGAATTACAACTCAGGACAAGCAAGCTATAGCAAAAGCCATAGGCAAGTCCAGCACACAAACGTGAGGAACGTTATTTTACAGAGAAAAAGGAGTAAGTTGGGAGGGGTTGTTTTGAACAAAAGTCTATTGGTGGAAAGTGAGAGTTCATGGTGGTGACTGTTTCTCTTTGGCTGAGTTGCTGGGGTAGTCAATTTCTTGTTGGGGGTGCAATGTACATCTCTTCCTGTTGGGGTCTGTAATTGATGATTCTTCCTGTAATTGACATCCAGTGGTAGTGCCTGAGGGCTCCTCCTTCTGGCCACCCCATCTCATTTAAAATGAGGTTTCCTTTATCCTGTTTCAGTGTATACAGCATTTTATTTATCCATTCATTCGTCAATGGACACGTGGGTTGTTTCCATCTTTGGGCTATTGTGAATAATGCTGCTATGAACATTGGTGTACAAAAATCTATTTGAGTCCCTGCTTTCAATTCTTTATATACACACACACACACACACACACACACACCCAGAAGTGGGATTGCTAGATCATATGACAGTTCTATGTTAACTTTTTGAGGAACCATCACACTGGTTTCCACAGCAGCTGCACCCTTTTACACACGTACCAGCAGTGCACAAGGGTTCCAATTTCTCCACATCTTTGCCAACACTTGTTTTCTGTTTTTTTCATAGTAGCCATCCTAATGGGTATGAAGTAGTATTTCATCGTGGTTTTGATTTACATTTCCCTAATGATCAGTGACTGTTGAACATCTTTTCATGTGCTTATTGGCCATTTGTATATCTTCTTTGGAGAAATGGCTATTTGTTTTCTTTGTTGTTGGGTTTTACTAGTTCTCTATATATTCTGGATATTAATTCCTTACCATATATGTGATTTACAAATATTTTCTCCCATTCTGTGGGTGAGAGGCAGGCATTTTACAGGCTGTGTCCGCAAGGCAGGAGATAGAGCAATGTGGAGAAAGGATCAGACCTCTCTTGCATGAAGTCACAAGCCCAGCAGATAAGCCAGAAAAATCTTGATCCAGAGAGGGAGGCCTAGGAATTCTTCCTTTACCACTTTTATTCACCAAGGGGAAAAAAAAAAAAAAACCAGATGTCTCTGAAATTTCCTATATAGCAAACTCCACTCTTGAGTTTTAGGCTAGAACTCACACTACCTGTGTGGACTAAAAAATGTCAGTTTACGTGTACCCAGTTTGGAGATACCTAGCAGAATACATATAAAATTTATTCTACAGGAATGTACTCTAAACCAGTTTTTTCTATTGAAAAATCATCTAAGGAAACAATCAAAAGCCATACAAGATGTGAAGAAAAGATGAGAACCAAAAAAAGAAAGAAAGAGGGGGAAAAAGTAGATCTCCAAGACTGAAAACTGCAAATGACAAAACCTATATATTTACTGTCTTATTTTCAAAAGAATGTATTGACATCAAGAGGAAAGATTACCAAAAAGGTACTTATACATTTGAAAAGAACCAAGCGAAACTTCTAGAGTTGGCAAATAACTGATATTATAAACTCAGCTAGCAGGCTAAGCAGATACAGAATTAGCGAACTGAAAGCCAGATTTGAAGATATTATCAACTATGCCACAGGGATAAGAAGATGGAAAATGTGAGTGTAAAACTCTCCATGGAATTTCAAAGCACTTATAAACTTGTGCTTGCTTCCGAGGCCTATTGGATGGGAATGTTTCTTTTCTTCCTCTCTGATCTCATTTGGTACCATTTCCCCCACACCCTGTAAGCTTCATTCACTCTTGTGAACAAGCTGCGATAGTTAATTTTATGTGTCAACTTGACTGGGCCACAGGGTGCCCGATTTGGTTACACATTATTCTGGGTGTGTCTATGACGATGTTTCTGGATGAGATCAACATCTGAATTCGTACTGAGTAAAGCAGATGGCCCTCCCTAAGGTGAGTGGGCCTCATCCAATCAGTTGAAGGTCAGAATAGAACAACACAGCTGAGCAAGAGAGAATTCCTTTTCTCTGCCTGACTGTCTTCTCCTGCCTGGGTCATAACCACGTGAGCTAATTTCTTATGGTCTCTTTCTCTCACTCTCTATTGGTTCTGTTTCTCTGGAGAACCCTGACTAATACACATGCAAGGCCCTATCCTGACTTAGTGCCATTGTTCTAGCTCTTTCCTGCCTTGGCACATTTTTCCTGATCTTGGCCTGGTTGGTTATTCTTGCTATGCAGATTTCAGTTAGGGCACCTCCTCAGAGAGGTCTAATGTTGCCATGTTACCAATTGCTATCCCTTGACTGCTCTGCACAGCAGCTATCTGGTCCATCCTTATTTACATATTGAGTCCTTGATTTATCATCATCTCCCTCCCTCAACTAGAATGTAAGCTCATGTAGCAGGCCCTGTCTCTCTTATTCACTTCCTTCAGCGTGGGACTGAGTAGGTGCTCAGAAATGTTTGTGGAATGAATGAATGAATGGGGTTGATGGTGATAGTCAGGAGGAATTTTGAACTTTAAAATCTACTGCGTGGGGGCCGGCCTGGTGGCACAAGCTGTTAAGTGCGTGCGCTCTGCTGCGGCGGCCTGGGGTTCGCAGGTTCGGATCCCCGGCGTGCACCGACGTATTGCTTGTTAAGCCATGCTGTGGCGGCGTCCCATATAAAGTGGAGGAAGATGGCCACGGTTGTTAGCTCAGGACCCATCTTCCTCAAGAAAAAAGGGGAGGATTGGCATCAGATGTTAGCTCAGGGTTAGTCCTCCTCACAAAAAAAAAAAAAAAAAAAATCTACTGCGTGTTTTTTTTTTGTGAGGAAGATCAGCCCTGTGCTAACATCCACCAATTCTCCTCTTTTTTTGCTGAGGAAGACTAGCCCTGGGCTAACATGCGTGCCCATCTTCCTCCACTTTATATGGGACACAGACACAGCATGGCTTGCCAAGAGGTGTGTCCGTGCACAACTGGGATCCGAACCAGCAAACCCCGGGCCGCCACAGCGGAGTGCGCGCTCTTAACTGCTTGCACCACCGGGCCGGCCCCTAAAATCTATTCTTAATGTTCCAAAGAAAGATATACACATACACAACACATATATAAATGAATTTGCTTTCTTCCCAAACCTTTTGCTCCACATTGGAGTGAATGACATTCGTCCTTTCAGTTATGTGTGCCCAAAATAAAGGGCGGTCCTTGACAACACCGCTCTCTCACCCACGCCTCCACCCAACTATCTATCACATCTCCTTGTGCTCTCCTCTGGAGAGCTGTGTTGTCTCTCCATGTCTTCAGAGAAGATTTTCCTGGACCTCCAGAATAATTCTAATAGCCTTCAATTTGTGCTTTCAGGAGAGCAGTTTCTGTGCTGTATAAGAGAAGATGGGTGAAGCAAGTTTTAAAATGAGAGAATTCAATACTACATTAGAGCTACAAGTCACAAAGGGGTATTAGGCATCACATAGCAAGGATGAAAAGAGCAAATTAACAAAGGGTGAGCAGCAGGGAGCAGTAAGGACTGAACAATAACATGAGTGCAAACCACACGGGACCAGCGGGCAGCAGCTACATATGAACTCATGATCCCAGAGAGAATAGCACAAGGGGATGCAGAAGGCACATCTCAGGGTTGCCCTCCAGGGTGTGTTCAGTGGGACGTTCAAAAGAGCAGCTCCTCGAAAGTGTACTCCAGGTAGAGACAAAATTTAAACTGCTGGGGGAGAATAAGTACATGGAAGATGTTTTTCTGAATAATGAAAGCAATACAATTTAGAGAGCTATTTATTAAGTAATTTGTATTACATGAATATGAAAATATTCGTAGGTCAAAAATTGATGAAAGTAAAATAAATGATGTTGTATTTTTTCCTAACAAATGTAATCTACAGAAATAGAAGTACAATGATGTACACCTGAAATTTTTACAATGTTATAAACCAATGTTACTGCAATAAACAAAAAATTAAAAAAAAAAAATGTTCCAACAGGCATGTTTAGCACTTCTTTTGGGATTGGTAAAGTTCCAAAAGTCTGTAAATTAAAGTTCTGCAGAGTGCTATCAAATATGCATAATGAAGCCCTACATGTAAATTAAGAAGATTTACAGGGCTGCATTCTGCTCACGTTATTCAATAGCAATGGCTCACAGGTTTTTATGAAGAAAATAAAGTGTTCTCTTTCTTGAATTCCAAAAAAAAAAAAAAAATGTAATCTACAAATCAGTATTTTTCTTGACGAAACGGGGATGAAGTTGATGGAGGGAGAAAGGAGAAGGAAAATCAAAACTTTCATTTGCCATGTAAGTTTGATCAATATAGAGAGTAATTCTTGCCATTGTTAGAGAAGCAGAGGTAGCATGTTTATATAAAAAGTACCTGTGCACAGAACTGTACTGATAGGCATGGCGAGTTCTAGAAATACAACCAATAATGTGGAACATTTGTAAAAGAAAATACAAAAATTATGAAAGAAGATTATAGTGCTAAAACCAAGTAAATAAGCTATTTTAATAAATCTGAATCACTAAATTTCAATATTTTTAGTTTATAGAAGAAACATTAAGAAAATTAAAGAAAAAGAACCTGTGTAAAAATAACAAAGAGTTAAGCAATAATGAGCGAGACAAAAGAAAACAAGAAGACATGCTTCTAGCAGAAAAACACTATCATTGATGGCAAAGAAAATCGATTCTGATTCAGGATACCTGAAATCTATAATGAAGACATTATATTTACGTAAGTTAATATGCCAAGCAGTTTGTATGTGAACGAAACAATTATATAACCACAAACACACACGGAGAAAGGGGGAAAGCACACCATCGTGATGGAAGTATTTAATACACTATTTTAAGTGTGGATATTAAGAAGAAGAAAAAGGAATTAACAAATATTGGAAGTTAGTATGATCATACATGATGAGAATTTTGTATAAAATATTTACATATGACATATCATACAGAATTATATTCCCTAAGTGGCAGTGTATACAGATTTCCAAAAGTCCATAGTTCAGGCTGGGCCCATATTACTAAAGGAGGACCCCAATTAGATGCCCCTAATGACCTAAGGAGATCCAGACCACACAGACCCCCAGTGTTCTTCCCAGGTGAACAGAAACACTGGTCTGGGTCATGGATCTGTGTTGTTGAAGCTCCGTCCTAGGGAGCTGTTGGGTAGCTGGGTTGGAGTGGCCCCTGGGCCACAGGAGCCCTCCTTATTCCCCAAGTGGAATTATAAGAAGCCACATCCTATACCAGCTACAGGAGAGATAGAGCAGAACAAGAAATGGATAAACTACAAAAGCAGACCACTTCAAATTTATAAATGCTCTTTCAACCAACTCTTGATTCAATGTGGAAATCCAACCTACAGTGCAGACAAATCAGGTAAAATCAACAATTTAATATGGCAGATGTGTGTTTTTGAAAACGCTTATGAAGACAAAAACCTGTACAGGGGAGATTTTAAATCTCTTTTAATCAATGATTAAACAAATAATTCAAATGACTCAAAAAACAGAGGAAGTAAATCTAAAGAAATAAGAATTGATAAAATGAGAGCGGAGAAGATCTAGACATTTACTAAAAGTGAATAAAGAATGACAAGAGATTTTCACATATCCAGGTGTATGGGGGTAACTATTCGGGTTCAAAACTGATTCAGCCTGAACTAAAGAAGCCTGACTTACGGCCCATCAAACACACACTGTACATCTGCTTAACCATTAACGTAAAGAATGCAGTCTCTTTAAGATAAGATACCTATGCCCTACTGGTAACGCCTGAGTTAGTCCCTTTCCCAACATCAGGGTCGTGTTGACCTGCTAATTTGCAACTAAATACCTCTTTGAAACTTTGATGAAAATGTATCCTGGGTGTGTTTAATGTACGTTCTTTGTTCTAAAGAGATAAAAGACTGTAAGGAAAACCATGTTTCTTTGGAAGGTTTCTTCCTTTCTGGAAGCAGCTTTCCTGGGTTATAATCTTTGCTCTGGCTCAAGTAAAACTCACCTATCTCTCTTATCTACAGAATGGTTATTGGTTATTTTGTGTCAACAAGAAAATATAAGAATGATGGATAGATGTAGAAATATCATGGACATCAAGAGATCTGCCAAACAACTTATGTCTGAACAGCCCAGGCAAGTGTTTCTATTTCGTCTCCAGCTGCCGGTCACGCCTGCGCTGTGCTGTAGGTCCCAGGGCTTGGCGGGAGAAGGACCCTCCCAGTTTCCTTAAACGAAGCTGTGTAAGCTGGATTCCACAGCCCACGACACCGCACAATAAAGAAAGGCACACTCCGTCTCATTTGTAATGCAGGCTCATACAAAACAGGAGCAAATAACAGCTCTCAATAAATTAGACTAAAACAGCGGATGAAGACGCTCACTTGAGGAATGCAAGATGCTTTCATAGCACGTGGATTGATGCAGGGTAGGTAGACAGTTCTACAGGCAGAAGTAAAATGACAAGAAATGTTGCAAATATCTTAGGATTAACCTGAGCCTCCCCCCCTACCACACTGCTGGAGAGACTTGAAGACCCCTAAGGAGGGGGCCGGACGCTGCGAGGGTTCACCATCTGTCAGTGTTCAGTGTGGATCCAGGCTGCTGGGGTTCAAAGCTTGGCTCCCCCACTTCCTGTGTGACTGCAGATAAACTACCTAATCTTTACGTGCCTCACTTTCCACAACTGAAAATGCTGATAGTAATAGTACCGACCCCCTGGGGTGGTCATAAGGATGCGGTGAGTTAACATATGTGAAGTGCTTGACAGTGATTTGACAGTAGGCCGAGTATTTCCTCTCATTGGTATTTTCATGATTGCGGCCGTTGTCGGCATCCTACTGAAGGGGGCTCCCTGTCCCAGCAGTGAAGTAAATTCATGGTCAACCAGGGCGGCGGGGCCTCCTTCCGCTCGGGCCCTTTTCTCCCCTCCTCCGGCCTACAACCAAGGCGGGAGGAAGGGGCAAGTTTCCGCTGCGGCCGGGGGCAGCCTCCCGCCAGGGACCGCATGTCCAGTGCCCTCCCCAGCAGGTGTGGCCCTGAGAGGAGACAGACGGGCGCAAACCACCCAGCGCGGCTCGCTTGTGCCGCCTCAGCCCGCTTCCAGGCCGGGAAGGACGTGGGAGCCCAAGACTGAAGAGCCTCCATCGCTGGACCCTCGCGGGCATTGCTGCCCCGACCACGAACACACGCGCTCGACTCGTACACGAGCCAGGGACGAACATCTGTGTCGCTCAACCCAGGGAATTTTGGTATCTATCTTTAATATCACAGTTAACGTAACACAGATGCAGCCTTAATTATTTGTCTAAGAAAACAAGAGAAGTCACAGTCGCTGTTTCAAGTTCAGTCTTCAATTCTACTCCCCAGTGTGGATAGTATGTGGTTGTCTACACACTCCTGACTATCAGAGGTCCTTATTTTAAAAAAGAAACCTGCGTGAAGGTTCTTCAGCTAAATATTTGGGGAGAGA
The DNA here is from genome assembly GCF_057802395.1 of Ceratotherium simum simum. Lineage (NCBI taxonomy): Eukaryota > Metazoa > Chordata > Mammalia > Perissodactyla > Rhinocerotidae > Ceratotherium > Ceratotherium simum. Next base: position 92,881 of record NC_141915.1, read on the forward strand.
AAACTAGAACCAATAAATAGGTAGAATATATTAAAAATTTACATAAGCAGGCTTAGTGTCCCTATTTGGAAGGATTTTTTTTTAACACAATTGAAGTTTATCTAGGAAGTTTTAGTTGGCCAGTTTCCAATTTTTTAAAGGACTCATTAATTGTTATTGTTATTTGTGGCTTAGCCTTCTAATGAATTAATATTCATTTAGAAATGTATACTTTCTCATTAGTACCCCACATTTAATTACAAACTGAGGTAGAGAATGAAAAATTACACAAGTAACGAGATAAACGAAATCAAGGACTTGTTGGCCTGACATTTGAAAGAACAGTATCAGGAAGACCACTCTGATAATACCTTGTGGTAACGGAGAATAACGAGTGCCCATTCTAGAGAAATTTCTATGAAAATGCACAGCACTTAAAGAAACCAAGAGACTGCGTGACCAGACACACTAGGGAGTGTTCAAAGAAGACAGACCCACGGCAGCGAGGACTCCAAGAAATGCGGGCTACCACGGTGGCAGGTCTCAAGGGGAAGCCACAGATACACGGGTTTTGCTGTAGGAACCTATATTTCACTGAGCTCAAACATTCACTGATATATATTTTTGTGACTATCAATTTTTAAATATTCCATCCTCTCCATCCATGAGCCAAGTTAGGAGAGGTACACGTGCTGCTTCCTCTCCACCCTCTTCTCCTAACCACCAGACCTGATCCACTCTCTGCCCTGCTGCATGTGTGAGACGCCTGTTCATCCTTCAAGAACCACAAAGGCCCTCCTCTCAGCGGAGATGACGTGACGAAGCCACCCCTACTGAAGTTTCCAAATAAGGACAAACCAACTTCTCCACGAAAAATACACAGAACTTGTAAAATGCCCTCTAGCAATGAATATATCCTAAACTTTCTACCATGAATGGAGAAATAAAATATTTTGACATTTGAAGGTGAAAATAAAAGTATACATTTCTAATGATTTTAACTGGGTGAAATATATATGTTACTTCATGTAAATTACAACCTGAGGGAGAAGATAGGGCAAAAATGACAAAACGACAAGAAACACAAAACCGAGAACACAAATGACCCAGCAAATGGGTGAAAGAAACTACCCAGGAGTAGACATGGGCAGAAACAGGAATAAAGATTCTGCATCCTGGGAAAATCTGAATGAAGGTGGCCTGAAGTCAAGCACGTGAGGAATGCAGTGGACAGGAAAAGGGAGAGAGGATGCAGAAAAATTGTTAAAAATAAAAAAAAAGTAAGATAGAAACTATCCTTAAAGATACTCTCCAGATAAACGCCCACAAGCCTTTTTGTGTTCACACGTGGTGCACATTTTCACCTGATCTGCTCTCCCCTCCTGCTTTGCCCACGGAAAGCCCACTCCTTGTTCAGGACCCCTAAAAGCTGCACTTTCATTGGTGATGGTATCTGTAAAGTAATCAGTATAGTGGGTGAGGCTGGAGGGTTCACAGTTCTCTGTGGCGAGTCTGTGAAGGCTCCGAGTCCCGGCACAAGGTGCAAGTTGTGAGGTCTTCTTGGAGAACATGGGAGGATGTCGGTGCAGACTGTCACTTCCCTCTCGGATTGGCCCCTTGGGCAGTGGTGAGGTAGATGGGGGTGTCCCAGCTGGGCATGGAGCCATTTTACCAAAGGTACTGGAGTCCAGTCTTGTTTCACGCCGGAGCCCTTGGGACCCCACTGGCTTCTCGGACAGACCGGGGCAGGGGATGGGCACCTCCAGGGCCTCGTTTCCTGTGTCAATCTCCCTGGAGCCCTGCGCTAGATGGCACTGAACACCAGGAACACGTGAGGGCCAGAAAGCCTCCCACTAGCCAGCATATGTGAGCTATAACCAGATGCTCTTCCCACTTAGAGCAGTGCGTGGTACACAGATACAACAGACACAGAGTGAGACTCAGCAGACGGAAAGCCTGGGGCTGAGACCCTGGCCCCACCGAGTTGTGAGACTGCTCTAAGGCCCCCAGATGGAATCTTCAGCAACACGTGGAGTTCAGCTTGAAAACACCTGATTCTAGTTGGTCACATTTCTCCTCTCTCTAGTTTCTTGAGGTGATTAATTATGTCACTATATTTATTTTATTTAAACTTTGCATTGGATCATTCATTGGTTGAATTCAATACCCAATTAGGGTCTAATGCTATGTTTCCAATTTCTCACTATTGTAGAGAACCACGAAGAACCTCTCTATGTAGAAATCTTTGCAAACTTGTACAATAATTCTTATACAATAAGTATAAATTAAAAGTGATAAACTGTTTCAAATGCTATGAACTTGTCTGGGTGTCCTTGGCTTTTAGATATATTTACTCTCATTTTAAGAATCTATGTGTGGTGATGGATTACAATTAGTCTTTGAGTGGTGAACATGATGTAATCTATGCAGAAATCAAAATATAATGATGTACACTTGAAATTTATATAATGTTATAAAGCAATACTACTGCAATAAAAAATTACCATTAAAAAGAATCTGATATTTCTCTGCATAATTATCAGAATACTTTACATTCCATATATGTGTTCAGTGTAAAAAAATACAACCAAAAAAGTACAAAGTCAAATTAAAATTATCTCCACTCCCTCTCACCTCTCATTCCAGGTTCCAAGAGATTATCATTGGCAACCAGTAACTCCGACAAACTTCCTGAATTTTTTTGGTACATATGTATATATATGCTTGATCCTCAGACCTCTTCCATAATTTTTAAAGAGATTTATATTTAATACTAATGTTTTCATGGAACCAAAGTATAACCGACACAAATATTCAGCCATTATAATAAAGTGCACGCCTTTCTTTAGATCTGTATTACGTGTAACATAGGCTGCATTCAACAATCCATCATACCAGGAATATTTATAGGAACACAAAGCCCCAACTACATGATTCTTCTGCTCAACGTTTTTAAAGGCTGTCTGGAACCCCTCTCCCCTCCGCTGCGGCATTTCCAAGGTTCCCACCCACCCAGTAGTCTCTCGCCCACCGCCTCCTGCCCTAACCCCACCCCGCCCCCGTCCCCCACTTTCACCGAGGTGCCGTCTGGGGCAGGGAGGGGGCATGCACGTTGGCACCGACCCCTTAGCCCGCGGTCCTGCCACACAGACCCTCCGACTGAGAGGCTTGTGTGGGGGAGGAGCTGTCAACACCCCCACTTTTACATTGAGCCCGGGGAGGAAATTCGACAACCACGGAGACCCCCGCTGCACAGCCCCAGACGCCCGGACTCCCCCACCCAGGCCTCCCTGAGGCCCCAGCCCTAACCCGCCGCCGCCGGGGCCATTTCACAGACGCGTTCCTGGCTCCAGCCCTCAGCCCACTTACGAGGTCCCCCATGAGTGGACCCTCCGCCGCGGGCACCCATTTTTCCCAAGATCACACTGAGGACAGGTCTTCCCGCAGCTCCAGCTGACCCTGCAGCGCCGGACCTCTCCCCAGGACTAGGATGAACACGCTCCGGCCCCATCCCGCAGACCCCCGGCCGGAATGCGGCCCAGGCGGCTGCTGCGGGAAGGACGTGATGGTCCACCGTGGGAGCTGAGCTCGGACTGCCCGGCCAATCTCTAAAGCGGGCTCGGGGCACCACAGCCAATGGCAAGAGAGAGCCGCCGGTTACTAGGCAGCATCCTGTCTCCCAGCAACGAAGCGCCCAGGCATGCGCAGCCAAAGGCGGCCAGCAATCAGCTGGTGGGGGCTCGCGCTGGTGGGCTGTGGGCAAACCGCAGGGGGCAGAACTCGCTGTCCAGTACGGTAGCCGCTGCAGCACTTGAAAGGGGCTGATCTGAATTGAAATATGCTGTAAGTGTCAAATCAGGAGTCTGAAGACAGTATGATAAAAGAATATACTACATATCATTAATAATTTTATATCAATAACATGATGAAATAATATTTTGATGTAGTGAATTAAATAAAATATATTATTAAAGTTAATTTCACCTCTTTAATTTTTTGCCGTAGCTTCTGAAAAATGTGATATTACGTAGGTAGCTGACGTTACGTTTCTATTGGATAGAGATTGCTCCTAGCAGGAGCGTCACGTGACGTATCGATAAGGGTGCGCTTAGAAAACCCCGCCCTCCCTAACTTTGTACACGCAGACAGCAAGCAAGGAGGAGAGCAGGCAGATTTGAAATAAATAGTGAGCAATGGAGAAAAAAGAAATGTGTTCGACATGCTCATATTTCAGTATAGTGTCATCATCCCCCGTCCCTTCCCTCCGTGATTCTGTTTTCACCATAGGATAGAAGATGCTTGTGGGACGGACAACACCCAAGAGGCTGAATACCGGGTTTCGATGGAGTATTGGATTTAAAATAGCAAACAGTATTCTCTCCCAAACGGCTCATTCCGAGAAGAGATTCGGACGGTGCTTACCCCTGGAGTGAGATAGTGGTCGATGTGACCACCGCAGACGTGGGGCTCTGAGGGCCCCTCCCGGCGCGAAACACTGACCAGGCAGCGGTGGCCTGCCTGGAGAAACTATTCAGTGACTGAAGATGTCCCAGCTTTTCTTATACTCACCAGCTTGGAGGTCTATGCAACTGTACAAAGACTCTTTTATAAGAGTCATGGAAAGGGGCTTTAGAAGCTTTCTTTTATTCAGGGACTTTTAATCCATAACTGTCATTATTTATTTTTGATGCTCAAATTGTCCCAGATTTAGCAATGGGACCCCTTCAAGCTGCCCCCTGTCATTTTGACAAGTCCCCATCATCCTCTGAGCACTTCCTAACTTTCTGGCGATGTGTTCCAGGCTCATCCCGGACTTGGCTTGCCCCAGATCTGCGATTTCTCTCAGGTGCCCTGGTATCTTTCATCCAGGAAGGGTGTGCTCGTTGCTCCTGCCATGCCATTGCTTTAAGGCCCTTTCAATGGACGCGGTAGGAAATTAGGTGTGGGGGTGTGCGTGTAATTTTTTAAATTATAGGTTTATACTAATCCTCCAATTTAAATCAAACACCAGCAGGTTCTTCCACGCTTTCCCCCATTCCAGGTTTGCATTCCCCTTCTCCCCTGGGGACAGCCCTGGTTACCAGCAACATCAGGAAATTTACGCATTTGCTCAGTCCTATAACACAAAAAATAGTTTCAGAATTCCTATGCCCATTGTATTATCAACAACAAACCTGTCACATCAAGCTTAAGATTCCTCTGTAGATCTTTTTGTCCTTAGAGTATATCCTACTGTGTAAGAATCTATATTCAAAGTATTGTTTTTGGAAGTTACTTGAATTATTCATTTTTAACGTGATTAGTTGTGTGATCAATTTGATACACAGGTTCATGTACTTCTGTTTGTATTCAATTTTTAGAATTTGCTTTTTACATAATGTTATATTTAGTTTTATTTTTTGAATTGGTAAAAGGTTAGTATAGTTAAAAAGTCAAAAGTATATTTTTAAAAGTGTACCCGAAGAAATTGCCTTTCAGTCCCTATCCTGTCCATACTGTCCCCAACCCTGAGAGCAAAATGTTTGCATCAATTTCTTCTTTATCCTTCTTGGGTTTCTTTTTGAAAAAATAATACATATGCATGTATACACACATATCTAGATCTATATATATATATTCTTATTTCTTCAAAATCTATGATACAATTTATACCTTGCTTTTTTCGCTTAACAGTATATCCTTAAAAATCACTCCATATCAGTTTAGGAGATGGCGCGTTTTCACACACGCGCGTTTTTCAGGTTTTTAGATGTACCGTATTTTATTTAACAAACTCTCGGTGTGGCCATTTAGGTTGTTTCAATATTTTGCTGTTGCAAACAGTGCTGCCATAAATAATCTTATGTACATGGGGGGAGGGGGTAGGAGGTATTGTTTGAGGTGTAGTTTCAGGCTAAATTCCTAGAAGTGCAGTTGCTGGGTCAAAAGGTAAACGCATATGTCGGTTTGTTAGATATTGTCAAATATCCCCCAGGCTGCTACACTGATTTGCATTCCCACCAGTAATGCTTAAGAGCGATTGTCACCCCCACCCTCACCAACAGAGGGCGCTGTGAAGCTCTGCGATTTTTGCCAATCTGAGAGGTGAGAAACGAGATTTTAGTATAGTTTTATTTTCCATTTATCGTATTTTGATTAGATTAAACATCTTTAGTGTATCATAAGGGCCATTTTTATTCATTTATCTTTTTTCTGTCAATTGTAAAAGCTCTTTTACATTAGGTAGATTAATCTTCTGTTTGAGGTATATGTTGCAAATAATCTCTCAATTTTATTTGTACATTAATTTAGCTTATGGCGCTTTTTGCCCAGGCAAGAGTTTTCTTCCCTGGCACTTATGCATTAATTTATCAATTTGTTCACTCACTGCATCAGAATTTTTGAAGCATTGTTATAAAAGCCCTCTCCACCCACAGATTACAATGGAAATACCCAGGTTTTCTTCCAGTTCTTTTTTTTTTTTTCCAGAGGAAGATTCGCCCTGAGCTAGCATCCGTCCCAATCTTCCTCTATTTTGTACACGGGCCACTGCCACAGCATGGCTGACGGGTGGTGCCGGTCTGCACCTGGGATCTGAACCTGTGAACCCAGGCCTCAGAAGCAGAGCATGCGAACTTAAGCACTACGCCGCAGGGCAGCCCCAACTTCTAGTTCTTATATGGTTTCAGTGTCTACATTTATACCTCTGATCAATGTGTAGTTCATTCTTGTGTAATGTGTGAGACACGGACCCAATTTCATTGGGGTTGAGGCAGGGGCCGCTCATCACTCATCATAAGAGTGGGAAGAAATCAACAGTTTCCCACAGAATCACTACAAACACACGCTTCATTGTGTCCCTCCCTTCCTCCCACATCTCCAGTGGCTCCCTACTGCCTGCAGGGGCATGTTATTTGGGGCCTCACTGTGAACTGACGTAGAACCCCTAGGGTCCTGCTGAGCCAGGCCACACACTGACACACATGTAAACACCCTGCCTTCCACCCGCTGTCCCTGTCTTCTGTCCACAACTCCACTTGCCCAGAACCTCTCTCCGTGGTCCTCAGAGATCAGTTTACTCCTTCTCTGCCTCCTCCTCTTCAGCAGCCCAGATTTAACTCATTTCCTCCCCTAATTCCTCCAAGAATAAGTTTCTATAAACCAAGTTTAATTTGGTCCTTACATCCTGTATTCGTCCCCCTCGTATGAGTTTTCTCAGGTCACAGGCTGGGCTACATTCCTCTGGATCCCCTCCTGCTGATGTCCCAGGAGAAGTCTCAGCTTCCTGAATCAATTTCAGGTCTGGTCGCTGCAGGTGTGAGGGTTGTCTGGGTGGGAAGAAGCTTTCAGGAGACGGACATGGCCAGGGAAGGGAGGGGCTATCTGGAGAGGCAGGTAGAACCAGCCGTTGGGTTCTCCAGGAGAGGTGAAATGCTAGGAGTCCAGGGATTCTGCCCCCATGACTGCGGTGAGTGAGAAGGAGGAGGAAGAAAGCAAGGACAAGAAGGAAGAGGGAGGCACTTGGCCCGGCACTACCCTTCCCCTGGAACGCCTGCCCTCCTCCTCCACTCCTGAAATTCCACTTCTCCTCAGCCTCGGCTCACACACCATCTCCCCCAGGAGGCCAGCCCTCGTTGCCTGGTTGACACTCTGTCCCCCACCCTGACCCCCACGGAACACATCTCTCCTGTCCTGCCGCATTCTCTCTGCTGGCGGGCAGTTGCTTGTAATGTGTCTCATGCAATGAATGGCTACACCATTAGGTCAGTTGCCTAACTCCATTAGGACAGTGTCTTTTTAAATTTTGGATTCTCCTACCTCTCATGCATACAGAGGTCATTCTGTGGACCTTGCAGAATTTTCTAAGTCTGTAGGCAAACTCAGGAGCCTGGGAACTACTCTGGCAGGGAGACCCCAGACCAATCAAATCATCCTAAAATGCTGAGGGTTCTTTATACTCCAGACACCAGCCCTTGGTCAGATGGATATGTGGTTGGCAGGTATTTTCTCCCTGTCTGTACTTTGTCAGGTCATCCTTTTTTAAGGGTCTTTCACAAAGGATAAGTTCTTAATTGTGCAGAATTCCAATATATCCAACTCTTTCTATGGACCAGGCTTCTGATGTCAAGTCTAAAAATCTCTTTGCCTGGCCCTAGGTCCCCAATTTTTCTCCTAAAATCCCCACCCCCCGGAGTGTGTTCCAGTTTTAAGTTTTGGGTGGCAGTGTGATCCATGTTGAGTCCGTGTCTGTGTGAGGGGTGGTTGTGGGCGTTTGGGTCCAGCGCGGCTTGTCCGCTTGCTTGTCTGTTCTGCCTGTGGGCGTCCGTCACCCTGCCCCCCTTTGATGGACAGGCCATCTTTCCTCTGTGAATTGCTTTTGCACATTTGCCAAAATTCAGCTGGGCTTGGGCATGTTTGTTTGGGTCTCTGATCTGTCCTGTTGATCAACGTGTCTGTGCCTCCGCCAACATGACGCGGTCTCCATCAGCTCTACAGATAAGCGTTAAATCAGGAGCAAACTTAATCTAGTTTTTTTCGAAATTGCTGTAAACATTCTAGTTCTTTTGATATCCACATAATTTTTTAAGATAAATATATCTACTTTTTTTTTTAATATCAAAGGAAGTTCTACAACTTGCTTTTCTTCCTTTAACAGTTGATCATCAACATTTACCTCATAAAAAAGAAAGATTCATAGTATTGCATTGTATGGATATTCTGGGATTTATTTAACCCAGCCCCTCTTAATGAACGGCTATTATTTTCCCCAGTTTTTTGTTATTATAAGTAATGCTGAAATCAATATTCTTATCATCACACGTGTATTTGCACAAGTGTCCCCATGCCCGTTTGTTGTCTTTGGTCTTTGTTGCAGTATATGCAAAGATAAATTTTGTTTTATGTGGTCAAGTTGATCAATAAATTCTTTGATGGCTCTGTGCTTTGTTTTATGCTTTAGAAGGACCTTCTTCACTCCGATATCATAGAACAAAAATGATTCACCCATGTTTTCTACGAGTACTTTTCTACAGCCTATGCCCACCTGAGCCGCTGCACACTTTTCCAAGCCCACCAGGGCGCCCCGGCCCGGGCAGAGCTCTGCACAGCATGGGCGATGTCCCCCTGGAGGTGGGCAGTGCTGAGGACCATGAGGGAAGGAGCGGAGCACGAGAAACTTTTCTTGAGAAACAGGTTCTCCTCTCGGTGCCCTCATTCATCTAACGGCTCTCCTGCTCTGAGGGCTGGCCTTGTTTTCCCACAGGGGAACTGTTCGGAAAAGGGACAGCAACCTCAGCCAGGACCAGATCTGGGACCCTCCCGCCATGGCCCCACCTCATTTTGGACAGGCCCCTCAGCAACACCTGTGTGCGCCATGCTGACGGCCTCACCTCTGTGCCCACAGAGGCCTCCTCAGTCACAAGCTGGAGCACCTCTGTCTGGTCGTGTGTGTGTGTCTTTCTAGGGGGGTATCATGGATAGTGAGGATGGCGATGATCCATTCCTTCCCACCAGCTGGGTCATCCTTTCCCTCACACTCCGCCTTCAGATGTTTCCTCGCTGTCTGACTCATTTTTCTCCAGGTTCTGTGTGGCTGCCCCACGAACTATCCCTTCCTTGAAAGCTGTGTGACCCTTGTGCCCTGCAATGACCTCGTCAAGCCAGGCCCCATGGAGAGTCTCCACGGGGAGGGACATCCTTTTCCCAAGGCCTGCGCTCAGGAGGGAGAATTCTTGTTGAGTGCAAGATTTGTCCCAAGACAAGTGAGTCCCCGGCCTGTCCTCCAGCAGCCATCACCCGGTTCCTTGGACTTGCCATGCCCCCCGCTGACCCAGCTTCACCATGTCCCCCCAACACCAGCCCTCCTACAGCCCTCCCAGCTCGGTGTCCACTGGACAGTGCCCAGACTTCCTAACATCCAGAGAGTCACTGTTTTATGGAAAACGACACTACCCCTGAACACTTTTGGAGCTTGGCTGTCCTGTGGTGGGTGGGAGGTGAGGCAGAGCGACCCAGGCCATCGGTTAATTGTCACAGCTCTGGCCTGGGATCCAGCTTTCTTCCAGTGGCTGGAGAATAAGCTGAGTGGATATGTTGAGGATATATTGAGACTTGTTTTGTTTTGTTTCAAGCCAGATAATAATACGTTCTCATCCCACTCCCACGTGCGCTAAGGTCTTACCCCTGCTCTGCCTCCCCTTTGGCCTCTCCTGTCCCCACCCGCTAAAACACAAACAGAGCCAGTCGTCCCATGTTCCCTGCTGCTCTGACGGCTGCCACTCGGGGAGAGGAAAGGAAAGTTGGTAGTCGACCGTCCATTTTCCTCAAGGCTAAGCTAAGAATAGGGGAGGTGCTAACTCCCCAGCGTCCACCAGGAATGGAAAGCGTCTTGGGGGATACATGGAAGCTCTTCTCTCCCAAATATCCAGGGTCATGAGGCTTGCTCCTTACGCTCTGAACACAGAGCCTCAAGATTCCCCATCTCTAGGTTCCTACTTGGGATGTGTCAAGTTTCTTGTCTCTGTCCTAGAGCCCGAGTGGGAAAAGTTGTGACCACGTGATACCTGTAGGGCCCCAGCATTCCACCCCTGGCTGTGCAGCACACAATGCAGCGACAGAGCAGGGGCCGGGGAGCGATAGGTCCAGGTCTGAGTGTGTTCTTCAATGGATTTCCTCACTTTTTAAGTCCCTGAATGCTTGGGGGAGGGGGAGCAGTATTTGTTTTTAAAAGGTAGAATTCACAGAGACAAATGAAGGAACCTGGATGGCAGTGGGTGTGAATGCCACTGCGAATCTCCCTGCCCCAGCCCCAGTGTGTGGGTTCTGAGGAGTCAAAGCCACGCTCAGGAAGGGCCGAAGCCAACCTGTCCTCTGAGTACCAGTCCCAGGGAGATTCTAACCTTCCCCCAGAAGCAGAAGAGAGGGGGAAACACCCTCCTTTGTGAAGAAATGCATATATTTGGGAGGAATTAGTTTGCTATTAATGAGAAACAAAGACCATCCCCTTCGGGGATATGTAACCTGAGATCCAATTAGTTTCCTTCAATTGCATGGAAACATTTCTTTGAGAATCATTTTGCTGGGAGTAGGGGAGGGAGGAGGACTTTCTGGCTGACCTGCAAATGCTCCCCTAGTGACAGAGCCTGGAGCAGGAGTGACAGTGGCCTGATGGACCGTTCATTCTCGGTCCAGGCTGTTGGGAAGCCTGGGAGTGGGTTGACTCAAAACAGTCGCTCGTTAGGGAACTGCAGTCTCCGTGGTCTTTCTGTCCCCGCCTGTGACCATCCCGCTGCCGTGTGGAGCTTTCGGCCTCTCAGAGTCTGTAAAGGCAGGAGGGTGCAGCCCTCAGCCCCGTCCTTTGCTCAGGGAATGGGGGAGCCCTGTGATTACAAGAAGATGTGGCATTAGGCTCTGCCTGGGTCTTGGGGTCCTCCTTCAGTGGGCTTCCTTTCCTTGCACTAAATCCACAGACAAGCCACCCCCCCGCCCCGCCGCCTGTCTTCTTGAGGATCTGGGCAACGTCTGGCTTGTCCGTCTAGTTTCAACGTGCCTTTGGCCCACAGAGGCAGTTCTGATTTCTACTGGGCCTGGGCTCTGCACGGTGGCTTTGCGCCATGGGTGTTTTGTCCCTTCCCTCTCTTCAGTGGATGAAAGCACTGTCCTGTTTTTAAGGCATTTGTTGATGGACTCTGGGGCGAGACCCGGGGCGCAGAAACTGCTCATCCCCTGGCCTGAGCAGGGGGCTCGTCTCCCAGGGTGAGAGGTAGGAAACCCGCATCCCTGTCTCCTCCTCTGCCGCTAAGGGTCTCAGGGTCCTCTCCTGAGTCCACGATAGAGTCTTGTCCTGCCTGCTGTCTGCCGAGTCTGAGGCACCTGTATCAGCCCATGCGCACGGTTAGCGGAGGACACTCTCATGGCCATCTGTCCTTCTTCACCCACAGAATCGGAGGAGGGTGAATTTTGGTGAGTTTGAGATCCCAAGAGAGTGGGGGTCAGGTGAGGAAGTGGCGTCCGAAGAACAAGTGGGATCTGGCTGTGGAATGGGTTCAGTATCTGAGAGTGTGAGGAGAAGGTGGGACCGAAAGGGGCCTGTGGACAATGCAGGAACCGGTTTCAAAGAGAGCTTGGATGGAAGAAAGGCACCCAGAGGAAAACAAATTTTAGGCAGGGAAACAAGAGGCTATACACCCACAGGTGAAATACACTTCACAGGATTAGTCTGGCCAATTCACTCAACAAAGTACATGGGGACCAAGCAAAAACACCAAGTGAGGAAACCGTTAGTTTTCAAAGATTGCCAGATTGAATTTTAAAAAGGCGCCAAGTAGAGAGGCGTAGCAGTTAAGTGCACACACTCCGCTTCAGTGGCCCGGGGTTTGGATCCCAGGCACGCACCGACACACCGCTTGTCAGGCCATGCTGTGGCGGCATCCTATATAAAGTAGAGGAAGATGGGCATGGATGTCACCCCAGGGCCAATCTTCCTCAGCAAAAAGAGGAGGAGTGGCATGGATGTTAGCTCAGGGCTGATCTTCCTCACACACACACACACACAAAAAGTTGCCAACTAGAGACGTACTTCAGATTCAAAGACACAAATGGGTTGAAAGTAAATGGAAAAAGATATACCACGCAAATAACAACAGAGAGCTGGGGTGGCTATACTGATATCAGACAAGAGAGACTTTTAAACAAAATATATTACTAGATGTAAAGAGGGGCATTGAATAATGCTACAAAAGTGTCAATTCATCAGGAATAAGTAACATTTATAAACATGCATACAAAAAACAACAGAGTCTCAATATAATTGAAGCAAAGACTGACAGAAATAAAAGGATAAATATGCAATTCAATAATACTAGTGAGAGACTTAATGCTCCACTCCCGTTGATGCCACGTAGGCAGAAAATCAACATGGGACCGGCCCAGTGGCTTAGCGGTTGAGTGCGCGTGCTCCGCTGCCGGCGGCCCCGGGTTCGGATCCCTGGCGTGCACCGACGCACCGCTTCTCCGGCCATGCTGAGGCCGCGTCCCACATGCAGCAACTAGAAGGATGTGCAACTATGACATACAACTATCTACTGGGGCTTTGGGGGGGAAATAAAAAAAATTAAATTAAAAAAAAAGAAAATCAACATGGATACAGAAGACTGGAACAACAACATAAACCAACTAGCCCTAACAGGCATCTGTGGAACACTCCACCAGCAATGGCAGAAGACGTGTGGACCATTCTCCAGGAGAGACCATATCCTGGGCCATGAGACAAGCCTCAAGAGCCTCACAAGGATTGAAATCAGGCAAAGAAAGTTCTCTGATCACAGTGGAATTAAATCAGATTGACAACAGAAAGGAATTGGGAAATTCACAAATATGTGGAAAATAAACAAATACATTCCAAAATAGCCAGTGGGTCAGAGAAGAAATCATGAGACAAATCAGAAATACATTAAATGAAAACCAAAAATAAAAATGAAAAGAAAAGCACAACATACCAAAACTTATGGGAGGCAACTAAAAGCAGTGCTGAGGTTTATAGCTGTAATGCCTGTGTGAAAAAAAGAAGAGATCAAATCAATAGTTTAAACTTGCATGCTAGGAAAATAGAGAAACAATGGCAAACTAAACCCAAAGACAGAAAAGGAAGGAAATAATAAAGATAAAAGATTAAGCAAACAGGAAGATAAAGATATAAATGGAATAGAGAATAGAAATAACAATGGAGAAAATTAACAAAACCAAAATTTGGGTCTTTGAAAAGATCAACAAAGCTGACAAACCTTTATCCAGACTGACCAAGAAAAAACAGAAGAAAACTCAAATTCCTAAAATCTGGAATGAAAGAGAGGAAATCCCTATCATCCTTACAGAAAAAATGATGACCAGGATATACTATGAATAACTAAAGGGGAACAAATTAGATAAATTAAACAAAAGAATTCCAAGAAAGAAGTAACTTATGGAAGCTGGCTCAAGAAGAAATATGAAATCTGATAGACCTACAATAAGTAAAGAAATTAGATTAGTCATCAAAAAACTTCCCACAAAGAAAATCACAGGCCCTGCTGGCTTCACTGTTGAAGGCGAACAAACACTTAAAGGAGGAGGAATGCCTGTCTGTCCCCACCGCAGCCTCTCCGAAGCTCAGACTTTGCTCCCTCGAGGCATCAGGAGGACGTCTCTGCTGCTTCAGATCTGTGACCTCCCTGCCTCTGACTCTCAGACCGACACTTGAGGACTCACACCACTAGTCCAGGCCCACTTGGTTAATCGCCTTTTTGATTAACCCAGAGTCAACTGATTAGTAACATTAATTGCATCTGCAAAGATCACCTTTGCCACGTGTGAGTGGCAGGTCGTCACGTTCCCTGGTTCCACCCACACTCAAGGGAAGGAGATTCGAGGACAAGACCCGTGACTTCGTCTGGGAATTCTGCCCGCCATGCCTGGCTTCTGCGTCCTCCTCTAACTCTGCCTTAACTTACTCCTTTTTGTGCCTATATTTTAAGAGTAAAAGAAGGATTAAAAATACACTTTTTAAATTCTTATTACATCCACACACACGAAAATGTGCCACAAACGGGAAATGCATTAGAATGCCAGTTTTCCTTTTTGGTGCCTGTTCTGTTCCCTGAGTAAGATCGCCAAGGGAATTCAGGAGTCCAAAGTGGGACATAACATGGATTAATACTGGTGGTCTTTAAATTATAGTTTATTTTATAAAATGGTAAATTTCTTTCCTTGGGTCTGGTCAATTATGTACAATTTAGTGTCAGACTTCACAAATTTATTATCCTTTTTAACATTTACATGAACTGAATGTACAAAGAGAAGTGTATAAAGAAAATCTGGAAGCACCGTTATTTTTATTTTAATGTTGGAAAAGAATATAAAATGGATCCATGTACTAATTTTTCTATGTGTGTACTAGTTTCCTGTGACTGCTGTAACAAATTACCATAAACTTGGTGGCTTAAAACAACACATATTTATTCTCTCACAGTTCTAGAGGCCAGAGGTCCAAAGTCAGTTTCACTGGGCTGAAATCCAGGTGTCAGCAGGGCCATGCTCCCTTCAGGGGCTCAAGGAGAGAATCCCTTTCTTGTCTCTCACAGAGCTTCTGGAAGTTTCCAGCACTCCTTGGCTCATGGCCACATCACTCTGCTACCCACCTTTGTGTCACATGGCTTCCTTCTCTTCTGTCCTGGGTAAAATCTCCCTCTGCCTCCCTCTTATAGAGACCCTCGTGGCTGCATTTAGGCACACCAGGATAACCCGCCATAATCTCCACATCTCAAGACCCTTAAGTTAATCACATCCGCCAAGCCCCTTTGTCCATATAAGGCAGCACTCACAGGCTCCGGGATTAAGGCCTGGATATTCTGGGGGCCATTATTCAGCCCACCACAATGTTGTCTCTGATTTTACTTGACTATGCTGGCAAGGGCTGTTTACTCATCACACATCACTATTAGTGTCTGCAATGTTTGTCAACAGCGTTTCTGTTGAGAAAAGTCATAGTTAAGTAAAGTTAAAATTTTTCTTTCTTTGCCTTGGAGACGAAAATCTCCATTCCAGCATTCTCTCAGATCAGCGGCTTTTGGGAGACGGGAAACATGGTAATACCAGTGAAGTCCATGAGCATTCACCCTTGCCACACTTTCTTTGATATAAAGCGACTTCCTTGAGGAGAAGCGATTCTGAGTGGGATCCCATGATGGGGAAATGGCATCCTGTAGTTCACAGATGGTGTTTTCACGGGGGCATTATGGGCAGGGAAGATAAACCCACATAAAGAGCAAGTGTCTCGTCCAGTGAGAACACACAGCTGTCCCCTCCATCCTGGAAGTGATCTAATGCAGTCCACTTGCCACCAGGAACCTGGCGGGGGCCCTGGGAAATGATGCCATATCAGGCATCTCCTTGGCTTCCAGATGGCCATCTTCTCTCTGTGTCTTCACATGGTCTTCCCTTGGTGCTTGTCTGTGTCCTAATCACCTCTTCTTATAAAAACACCAGTCATATTGGATTAGGGCCTCATTTTACCTTAATTACCTCTTTAAAGGTGCTATTTATAAATATAGTCACATTCAGAAGTATTGGAGGTTAAGGCTTCAGCACGTGAATTTTGGAGGGGACACAAGTCAGCCCATGACCCGAGGCAAACAGCTCTCACGTATTTGGTGGGCTGACACAGGAGGAGCTGGAGATGGAAGAGCCCTTTGTTTTGTGAGCGATGATTGGTGACAGAAAACACAACTCAGAAGTTTCAGGTGAGGTACAGCCCTCCCACCAGGAGCTGCTGTGCATTCTGGGTAATGCAGTCTGGCATCCAACACCGCCGCCTAAACCTCCCATCCTTCTAACTTAGGGCCTCCACATGCTGATCCGGCCCGGCCTTGGTCTGCTGCTCCTCACACTTTCTCTTTGTCCGTCAGCACCTCTGGTCTCCCCGTCTTTCCTCTGTGTAGTGGACTTCACAGCCCATCACTTAACCTCCATCATCAACAGCCTCCCCCATTCGCCTTCCATCAGTTCTTCCTAGAGAAACCCCCACTCGCTGTCTCTTCTCAGCCTGCTTCATAGCAAGTGGCTGAGATCTACTGCATCAAATCCCACAAGGTTACATATTGTGCTACCGTAAACCTATGGTCTACAACTCCTGGTCAACTCCACCACTGCATGGAAGTCATCCACCCACCCATCCAGCCACTACATACAAATTTGGTAAGTGCCTTCCTTGTGAGTCAGAATGCATCCATGTACAAGAGAGACACAGTCCCCTGCCTCTTGCAGCTGACATCAGAGGTTGCCAAACTTTTTCTATAAATGGTGTGATATTAAATATCTAAGGCTTTGCAGGCCACATGGTCTCTGTTGCAGCTACTCAATTCTGCCATGGTTATGCAAAAGCAGCCATAGACAATACATAAAAAATGAGTGTGGTTCTGTTCCAAAGGACAGTGAGGTTGAATTTTACGTAATTTTCATGCATCATGAATACTATGTTCTTTCGATTTTTCCAACCACTGAAAAATGTAAAAAAAGTTCCACCTAACGTGTGTGCCAAATGAAAACAGGCAATAGTTAAGATGTGACACTTGGCCTGGGGTCTGATGACCCCCGGCTGACATCATCGTTTCCATGGTCAACTTTCTCATTCTCAATACATTTGTTTCCAATGTTTTCCACTTCACCAGTCCTCTGACCCCCATCCAACCCTCTCAGCAGATGTGCTGGACCTCACTTTGCAGAGCAACCGCAAGCCATCTCTTCACAACTCTTCTTCATCTAACCTTAAAAGCCCCTTCCATCCCAACCCCTCTTTCCTCCTCTGTCCTGTTATAGGGAAATATGTATCCCCGCAGGAGCTCCTCCTTGACTTTCCCAACCTGGAAAGCAGCCTGTCCTCCCCCACACACTTTTCCCTCTGGTTTACTGCTCCATCTGAGGACATGGCTAACTAGCCATTTAAATTGCTCACTGCTCTGTCACCAGCAAACAGGGCTTGCTAAAAAAACATTTGCGGGACACGGGTGAACCTTGAGGATGCCACGCCAAATGAAATAAGCCAGTAACAAAAGGACAAATACTGTAGGATTCATTCATAATGACGTGCATAGACTCGTCAAAGCCGTAGAGACAGAAGGTGGCACGATGGTTGCCAGAGACTGTGGGGAGAGGAGAATGGGAAGTTAGCATTTAATAGCGACAGAGTTTCATTTTGGGAAGATGAAAAGAACTCTGGAGACAGATGGTGGTGATAGCTGCACAACATTATGAAGGTACTAAATACCACTGGACTGTACACTTAAAGACAGGTAAGACGGTAAATTTTATGTTATGTGTATTTTACCACAAGTTAAAGAAAATGGAAATAAAGCCATTTCGTGGAATGAATGACCAAGGAGAGGTATATCCTGGAAGATGGGTTGCCCAGCACATCCTGGGCTTAGCCACCACAGTGGATTGGGCTCTCTAGGGGAGGCCACTGCAGGCTTCACCTCGGGAACCTGAGCGCTGTTTCCATGACTTCTGGAAGATTTGACCTCGCAGAGGAGGCCCTGGCGGAGTGGTCTTCAGAGCTCCTTGTATCACATTTGATGGTTCCCCCATTGCTGCCTCACCAGGCAGTGACGGGCTTTGGGAGACTCTGGGGGCCACTCTGCCTGGGACAGGCCTCGGACCCCTAGCATCCCATACATGGCCACAGCTTTAGGATGGGCTCACCCTCAATGAGCACCCACTCTCTGCCTTACAGGTCTGCAGGTCTGAAGTCCTGGAAGGCTCTACTGGGTTCTCTGCTCAGGGATAACAGGGCCAACATCAGGGTTTCAGCCACCTGGGCTCTTGCCTGAAGGTTCAGAGAAGAACTCACTTCCAAGTTCATTCGGGAAGTTGGTGGGATCCAGTTCCTTGCACCTGCAGGTCTGAGGTCCACCCCAGGGCTCCCTCCTTCTCCAAAGCAGCAACCATGCAGTCCTGTCACACGCGGAATCTCTCTTGAGGAGTCGGGCTCCTGGTTAAAAACTTTTGTGTGACTTTTCCGGACTGACCACAGGCCATTACAAAGGCTTTCCCTGGGGGCCTCACGGGGAGGGGTGGGGAGCTCCAGGTGGCGGGGCCACTGCGGGCTCTGGGGGGAGTCGCCGTCAAAGACTCAGGGCCCTGGCCGGCCATGCTCCTCGCCTTTTACATTCCCAGCCCGGGCGCCTGCATTCCCAGGTCTCCTTACCTGAGGCCTCGGGCAGGGGTCTTCTCGGGGCCTCTGTGAGGCCTCTGGAAGGGGGATGAGGGGGAGCCTCGAAGGCACTTCCCCCTCTGACCCAGTGCCCAGTGCTTTCGCCCTCCGAGCCCTCCTCCTTCACACCCGCGCCACATCCTCCCTCCGTGCAACTGCCAGAGCCTTTTGTTGGGGCCCCTCAACACGCGCGCCGCCCCCCCCGCCCCGGCACGCGCGCGCCGCCCCCGCCCCGGCACGCGCGCGCCGCCCCCGCCCCGGCACGCGCGCGCCGCCCCCCCGCCCCGGCACGCGCGCGCCGCTTCCCGGCCCCGGCACGCGCGCGCCCCCGCCCCTGCACGCGCGCGCCGCTCCCCCGCCCCTGCACGCGCGCGCCGCTCCCCCCCGCCCCGGCACGCGCGCGCCGCCCCCACCGCCCCTGCACGCGCGCGCCGCCCCCCCCCCCCTGCCCGCGCGCGCCGCTTCCCCGGCCCCTGCACACGAGCCCCGCTCCACCCGCCCCTCCACAGGTGCGCCGTTGCCGGGGGAAGATGGAACGGGCGAGTCGGTGCCTTCTCCGGTTTAGACTCTTGCTTATGTCCTCACGAGACTTAATTCTTTCATTTTTGGCTTGTTGTTCTAATCAGCTGCTCTGACACCTGACAGCTCAGCTCTCCCTCCCAGCCCAGCTGAGCTCCTGGCATCTCTGACTTGCCCTTCTGCTTTCAGCCAGAGAAAGCTGTCTGTTTTTAAAGGCTCATGTGATTAGATTAGGCCGACCTGGACCACAGCCCTCCAAAGATCAACTGATTAGTAACCTTAACTGCATCTGCAAAATCCTTTTGCCATTTAAGATGACATAATCACAGGAGTGGCACCAGGGGGCAGATGTCATGGGAGCTTCTGCCTGTCACCAGCTGTCCACTGAGGCCACTCCGTGTACAAGCAGGCAAAGCCAAGAAAGTGAGGCACAGACCAATCTTACGTCAATAATAGAACGGGTGTGTATATTCTGATATATGCAAACCAGAGTAGCACATAGCAATGACAAAATGAACGACTGCTACACGAAACAATACGGATCTTTTCACAGCCACAACCTTGAGTGAAAAAGCTAGATATAAAAAAGTACCTAAAGTATGTTTTCATCAATTGGAGGTTCAGAAACTGGCAAAAACCAGCTGTGGCAACAGAGAGCACAAGTGTGGCCCGCTCTGGGACGCAGTGTTCATCAAGAGAGAACAGAGGGGGCCTTCCTCCTATATTACAGCCTGTATTATCTGCACACTGTACCCGCTTTGCTACGTCCTGTTGCTTCTTAACTCTTTGCATTTGTTAATACTCCAGCATAAGAGCAAATAACGTTGGTGGGAACG
Source organism: Ceratotherium simum simum (assembly GCF_057802395.1). Classification (NCBI taxonomy): domain Eukaryota; kingdom Metazoa; phylum Chordata; class Mammalia; order Perissodactyla; family Rhinocerotidae; genus Ceratotherium; species Ceratotherium simum. The sequence goes on from NC_141915.1 coordinate 112,936, forward strand.
GACGTTATTGCCTCTTACCTAATTTTAAAGGGAATACTTCTGTTTCATAATTTCCCTGTTTACAGAGAAACTTGCTTGATCTTATTCATATGGATCAGTCTATTCCTACTTAATCTGGAGTTTTAAAAATTTAAGCTGCATTTATAATGATCTCAAGTTACATTTGAGATGATAGTTTTATTTTTGCGTGTTAAATACTGATGACTAGATGTCTACTTGTCGCCCGAGGTTGGATGAAGAGGTCGCAGTCCTGGCAGCATTATCAATTGTAACTAGTTTAGACACACGTTGATCGCCTATCTTCCAAACCACATTCTCTTTGGACAATAAATTCTGTGAATGCAGAATTTAGTAAATCATGCAATACAAAGGGAAAAGAATAAGCTTAAAATTGGTAATCTCAGTAAGATACTCATTGTGTATTGTTATGTATACTATCCAATCTGACCCCACTGTACCTTCCATAAAATCAGTTTTAGGTGGATTTTTGCTGTTTTTCCATCCCGGATTGAATAACTTAGCCATGCCCTCTGACATCTCATTGCTGAGAAAGATCAGGAAGTCTGAGTGCTGGTAAGAACCACAGACCCGATTTGTTCACTAAGGTGCAGAGAGAACAGAGGGGGCCTTCCTCCTACCTTACAGCCCGATTTGTCTGCACACTGTGGACCTGCTCCAGGTCGTGGAGTTGGGTTAATCACCCAGATGCACAAGAACCAAAGAGGCAGGAAGCCTTGCATTCCTTGCTGTCCCGTCCACAGACCGAGCAGCACGGTCTGGTGACACGTTTTTGTGCCCTCTGCTGGATCCAGCTGGGATCCCTCGTTCAGATGTATTCCAGGGAAGAGGCTTCGAGGTAGAATTTTTACGGAAGTTTCCCCTTATACAGAAAACAAACAAAAATAAAATAAAAATATGAAACATTTGATGTATATACAGAGTCAAATTAAAAAAGCAGAAGGTTTTCTGATCCCGTATGAGATTCCAGATCTACATTGTTGTGCCCTTTCTGTCATTTGAACGTCATCAAAACTCTGCCGCGTCTCACCAGAATCTGAGATTCACAATTAATAGTGAGTTTGGTGGTGACTCCTTCTGTGGGAGCAGCTTCCCCAGGCCCTTTGCTGAACAGGCAAGCCGAATAGGGTGACTCTTTCCAAAGGCAGAAAAAATGCAACAGGTGACACAGCCACACAGAAGTCAAGCTGACACAGTCTTAACATTTCAAATGCTTTCTGTGATTCTGTCCATGAAGATGCCAGGATTTTCACTGCTGGAGCCAAAGAGCTTCCACCTGGTTCACAGGGGAACAGCCTCAAGAACACGTACACAGGAACACACACACACACACACACACACACACGCACATTCATGGACGACACGGAGGGCTTCCCCACTAGGTAGCCCAGACTCTCCCAGGACTTACTCACGGCCCAGAGTCGTCTGTTACCACATGAACAATTAAAGTGTCATTGACTCTGAGCTCCCCTTTCTCTGCAGGATGTTCTCCTACACTGAGCACTCCCTCTTGGGGGTGGGGGTGGGGTGCTGTAAGCTGCCTCCCACCACAGCCCAACTGTATGCGTGTCCGTCCTCACCTTTCAGGCACAACCAAGGCAGGCATCTCAGGACAAGGTGGGTGTAAAGCTGACGAGAGCTGCCAGGCCTGGGACTCAAGCTCCGACTTTTTTTAACTGCATATTCCTACTTCTTGTCTGTGAGCCTGCCAGCTCCTCATGGTTGTCTCTCCAGAGCCTGTAGCAGAGAAGTAGGGCCTGAGCGCTTGAGTCAGTTCAGCCAAGGGCCCGTCAACAGCTTCCAGGAGACGGGGGCCAGGCGGCTGCAAGGGGGAGAGTTACAACTGACAAGTCCACTTTCTCTGGCTCGGGGTGAAGTTTAACACTCAGAAAGCAAAACGATCCTTAAGTCAGAAGTTATTATAAGTTGAATGTATTTTCAAGAATTCATCATGCATTTTAATGAAACTGCAGTCAATATGAGCCCTTAATTCGTAAACCATGCATGTATACTTCCTCTTACCAGGCTTAAAGTTGATTTTTTCTGTCATGCCCCAACCCACTCCCCATCTGGGCACGCCCCTCCGTACAGAGGTGGACGCGTCTCGCCCCTGAAGCATGGCCTCGCAGCTGGGGAATGAAGCCCTGTAGCACCACCTCTCCTGACTTTGGAGTGTCACAAGATGGTGACCCCCAGTGCCCTGTCTACTCAGCAGAAGCCCTGTCATTCTCCATGCCTCCCTCTCTCCCACCACGTCCTGCAGAGACACCTGTGAATCTAACGTCTCGTGATCATTCAGCTCCGTCCACACCCTGCAGACTCCCCGGTCTCAATCTTCAGACCTGATCTCTCCTCGGAAATCCAGACACGTTGAAGACTCTGTGTACAAGTTTTGTTGGCAACTGCTTTTTCTTTCCCTTTATATTTTTAAAATAAGATATAATTGACCTACATTGACCCTTTATCGTGCAGCAGCCGGCAAGTCTCGACAGAATGCACATCTCTGTGACCGTCATCACGATGATGTAGAATGCTTCCATCGCCCTGAAATCTCCTGTCCCTTTGTCGTCAGTCACCTCCTCCTCCACCCCGGCCCCTGGCAACCACTCATGTGTCCCCTCCCTGAGGTCTCGGTTTTTCCAGAATGCCATACAGTGGGATCCTTCGGAGTCTGGCCCCTTCACTTGGCGTCACGCCTTTGGGCTGCCTGGTGTCACATCAGGTGTCGACATCCGTTCCTCCTCGCTGCTCAGGATGGTTCCATCGTGTCACCCGCTCACAGGTGAGGGACATTGGGTAGCTTTCTGGTTTGGGCCATTACAAATAAAGCTGCTATAAACAACCACTCACAGGTTTTTGTGTGAAAATGAGTTTTCACGTCTCTTGGGCAGCACTTGGGAGCGCAAAGGCGGGTCTTATCGTTAACGTGTTTGACTTTGTAACAAACTGCCAGACTGACTTCCAAAGTGGCCATGCTGTTTGTCGGCATCTTAAATTGTCCAGAGATGCCCTCCCTCTGGCTCCTCCCCTCGTCCTCTCCATCCACCTGGCGGCTCACACCAAAATCCACAGGGTCAGCCGGATACCTCAGTGCTCCTGTGGGCCCCCTCGGCCGGCTGCACACGCGGCCTCCTGAGCCCGGCCCACCCCCCAAGGCCCCTCCGCTCTCCCACCACCACCCTGGCCTGGCCGTGCCACTTCCTGCACAGAGTGGTCTTCTTAAGAAGTCCACCACTTCACAGGTCTTTCTTGCTCCCACCACACCTGGAGTCAGCGGATCCCATCCTCAGCCCGGGCCGTCCCTCCTCCCACCTGGACCCTGTCCTGGCTCTGACTGGGCCAGCCACCCTGGCCTTCCTCCTGCTCCTCCAGCCCAAGGCTGCCACACCTGGGGTTCTCGTCCCAGACAGTGGTGACGAGAGAGGAGGGCTGGTGCCCACGTGGCCCCTCTGCACAGTGCCCTGCTTCTCCACAGCGGCCCTCGCGCCCTGCTTTCTGACCAGCGGCCTGGCGTACAGAGGAGGGCCTGAGGCACAAAGGGGTGAGCTCACGCAGGGCGCAGGGCAGGGCAGGGCAGGTGTGGCCAGGTTCACACCAGCGAGTGGTCTTCAGAGCCCACTTGTGCTCTCTGGGTGGTCCTAGGGCCGGCGTGAGGGTCACCTCCCCCAGGGCCCCCCCGACTGCTCTTGTTCTCTGTCGCCACTTGGTTTGCAGCGTCTGTAGCATTCATTTGTCACTTCTGGCCAGGCGCGGAGAGAGCGTCACCCCCGGAGGGATGAAAGCCACGATCACTGCCCCTGCCTCTGAGCGGGGCCACCTGGCTGGCAGACAGAGGGACACTGCCTGAGGTTCAGCAGAAGGTTCAAGAAGTGAGTCCAGCCCAGCCCCCTGCGGTTGGAACTCCACGGGCCGGGACCTCACGGTCAGCGGGGCCACAGGGGCCCGTCCCTGGAAGGGCCGGGTGCACTGAGGCCCCCAACACGGCTGTCTGGCAGAGCTCACAGATGCATTTTGAACCCCCTGCCCACCTGGCCCTAGCGGTTCTTCCAAGGGGGCCTGGCAAGTGGGGGCTGGTTCTGAGTAGATCGGGGGGGGGACACCTGTTTGTGCTGAGGGATTCTTGGGAGGGCCAGAGCCCATGGCCGGCAGCCTCATCAGTGTCTGCACAGCGAGGGCCTTAAATGTCACATGCCCCTTGCCTGCCACCAAACCGCAGTCCCTCCCACCTCAGTCAGGGCCCCACCACACACCAGGTGCCCCTCTTCACCCGTCTGGTCATTAGCTCACCTTCCTCTTCCCCCTCCAGCCCAGCCCACCTGATCCACCAGCCTCCTCACCCTGCTCTGCCTGCCCCGCAAAGGCTCAGCCCCCAGGGTGACAGCTCCTGTCCATGGCCAGCCAGAAGGGCAGGACAGTGTGGCCTCAGGCAAGTCAGTCATCTCCAAACTTTCACTGTGAAACCCGCTCTCTGCTGGGCAGGACACGTGGACATAGGACCCCCCTTGTCAGGCCCTCCCTCCCGCTCTAGGTGTGGCCTGTTCTCTGAGCCCCAATCCAGCCACCTGCTCCCCACAGACGACCACAACCTGATTTCTATCACCACAGATTAGTGTCTGTTCTAGAACTGCATGTGGATGGACTTAAGCAATATGCACCATTTTGTGTCTGGATCCTTTCATTCAACATTTTGCCTGTGAGACTCATCCACATTGGTGCATGCTTCAGGGGCTATTCTTTTTCACTGCTGTGTACTCCATACACTGTTATATGTGTGTGTTTAGTGTGTGTATGGGCTTGTGTGTGTGGTTGTGTGTATGTTGGTGTGAGTTTGTGTGTGTTTGTTGGTATGAGGTTGCAACACCCTTTCAAACATTTTCTACCCAGTCAATGGGTTCACAAAAAAAGTTGTTGGTGTCTGTAGAAGCAGCCCTTTCTGTGCCCCTGCCATCCCACACTCATGTTCCACTCTTGCTGTAGATCCCCTCCCACTGAGTCCATGGGCAGCTCCTCTCTGGAGCCCTGAGGCAGTGAGGAGAGGCAAGAGGCCTCAGAGGTTGCCACTACTGTGCATGGTTGTGTGGGTTATGAATGGCACCCCTAGGGTTGTGCAGTGTTCAACTTGTGCAACTGTGCTGCTCCAGAGCCTGGTTCGGCGGCCCTGCCCTGGCCCAAAGCTGTAGTCTCGGAGCTCCAGCTCAGCTCAGCCTCTGTGTGGAGCCTCACCAGGTCCTGGGCCTCGGCATTGACCTCAGCATTGATCCAGGAAGGAAAAGGAAGAGACCCCTAACACCTGGGCCCACACAGCCTGGCCCAGCACTCAGGGCCCCCAGAGAGCATCGTTCCTCGTGTGCCAGATTGCATAGGGGGAAATTGAGGCTCAGGGAGGGGTTGCGTATGGCAGAGTCCCTCCGGGAGGAGTGATGTGCTCCTTTCATCTAGCCACACTCTCAGCCTGCTGGAGCAGCCTCCACGCAGACCCCAACAGACCCATCAGGGTCAGGGACCCCAGGGCCCCAGACCCAAAGTCCAGGGGACTTTGAAGGTTTGCCCAAGTGGCAAGAGGGGACGTAACTGCGGTCATCCAAGTCAGGGATGACAGTGGCCTGGACCAAGTGTTGGCAGTGGGATGGAGAAACATAGCCAGGCTCAAAACCAATTTTAGAGGCTGAAAAGGCCAGGGTGCTGCACTCGAGTGGGGCATGAAGGAGAGAAAGGGGCATGGAAAGCGAGGAGCAGGGATCTGTCTTGAGCAACCAGACGAGGTGCCAGCCCATTACTTCTGCTCCTTGAAGCTCAGCGTCCTCCTCTAAGATGCTGTGGAGACACTTCCTCAGTTCTCAACCTCCTTTCGAGTCACTCAGCACTGGGTTCTCCCGTGCACAAGCGCCGTGCACATGTTAACACACTTCTGTTTGTTTTTCTTTGTTAATCTGTACTTTGGCAGTCTGATTTGCAGGGTCCCAGACTGAGAATCTAAGAGCGTAGAGGGAAAGAGACTTGTCTTCCTCTTCTACTTCAGAGAGGGGCTGCGGCAGCTTGGCACCTCTGTAGGGAAGGCCGGCCACCTGCTCTCCCACCCAGAATGGGGATGACAGCCAGGGCCGGGGGCTTTACTCACAAATCTCTGCCCTCCGTCCGCTGGAATTACAGGCCCTCTCCTCAGCCCTAGAACAGTGGTTCTCAAAGTGGGCCCCCCACAGCAGCAGAGCATTGCCGGGGAACTTGTTAGAATAGCACATTTCGGGCCTGCCACAGGCTTGCTGAGTCAGGAAGGGAGGCCCAGCAAGGCAAGCTTGACGAAGCCCTTGGGGTGATTCTGACGCAGCCACAGCCCATAGCCTGCTTTCGTATGGCCCTCTAGCTAAGAATGGGTTTGCTGTTTTGTTAGGGTTTTCTTCTGCTGAGGAAGATTCACCCTGAGCTAACGTCTGTGCCAATCTTCCCCTTTTGTATGTGAGCTGCTGCCACAGCACGGCCACTGACAGATGAGGGGTGTAGGTCCACACCCGGGAACCGAACCTGGGCTGCAGAAGCGGAGAGCATGAACTTAACCACTAGGCCACCAGGGTTGGCCCGGGTTTGCAGTTTTTAATGACTGGGGGGAAAAATCAAAAGAAAAGTAATATTTCATGTCATGTGAAAATTATATGAAATTCAAATTTCAGTCTCCATAAATGAGGTTCTATGGGAACACAGTCCTGCATGACTAATGGGTTTTCCTGGAGCCCAGCAGGGTGTGTGCTGTCTCTGGCTCCCCCATGTTACAGCAGCAGCAGAGCTGGGGCTTCAGCAGAGACCTCACAGCCCAAAAGGTCTGACATATTTCTACTACCGGGCCTTTGCAGACCAAGTTCGCCGCCCTGCCCTACAGCAGCAAGCCCGTCTCGGAACCACTGGACCTGCAGCAGCCTGCACCGGGGCCCACACCCCTGGGGGCCCAGGGGTAAAACTGGATGAGAAACATTCACATCTGCACACTGCAAAACCTCGAAGAGAAATTCAGCATTTCCTCCCTTTACGGCCGGAGGCGACGACGGCAGCAGGGCCTGCGATTCTGCCGCCCGCAGCATGGGGGGCATTTCCACCCCACGACTTTGTGGGGACCCCTGGGCAGCTAGGCCATGCTCATCACCCACCGGGGAGCCGGTAGCAGTATAGCCCCCTCGGGGTCCCACCCATCGGTTAGTACACCGCAAATGTATTTGTTCACGTTTTGATGACTGAGTTCAATAAAATGGGTTTCCTTTGCAACCTATGTGTTTTCTTTTGTGCATTTCAAAATGTTATTCTGAGAAGGAGATCACAGCACAGGAAACCATAGAAGCCTCTGGGCAGCAGCACCGGACCCGGGGCTGGGGGTTTCCCTGTGCAGCCCACTCTCCGATCACCTCCAGGAACGGCCACAGGCCCCTCCCAGGACAGGCCAACGCCCACTCTATTGACCACTTACTTCCCCTGTTCTCTGACATCCTGTGGGAGCAGCCAGATTGTGGGAGCAGCCAGATTGACAGAGCACCTGCTGGCGGCCAGGCACTCGCTGTTCCCAATGGGGGGCCCATCCGCGGACGAGGCAGGACAGAAGTTCCCACGCGCTCGCGAGAGGCTGACGTCCCAGGAGGTCACGCAGTGGGGCCCTGCCGAGGCCTGGGAGAGGCCAAGTGCTGGAAGGGGGCCAGGCCCTGAATGGCTTCCTCCTGTGCTCTCTCCCACCCCAGGGCCTTTGCTTGTGCCGGCCCCTCTCTCTGGGAAGCTCCTCCCCACATACCTGGCAAATACCTACTCATCCGTCAGATCTCAGAGGAAATGTCACTTCCATGGAGAACACGCCTTGGTCCCTCCAACCAGGCTTCCCCTTGCTTTCCCCCCATGGCACTCTGTGTGTCCCACTGTCACTCAGGGATCACAGCATATTGTGACCACCTGCTGCACAGGCACGGTTTGTGCCCCACCTGATCCTTTTACCAGGAGGAGCCCCAGCCCCCCAGCTGCTGTGTCCGCTGCTGATGGCTCTCAGCTGCCCCTTTTCTGGAGCACCATCTGGGGTCAACAGCAGCCACCTTGCCCTGAAATGGCTAAGGAGCTGCACCTCCCCACTCCTTACCGTGGTGGCAGCCAAGGACTGAGCACTGAGGGTACAGAAGCCCAGCCCCTAATGTGGGACGCCCTCCAGTGCTCTTCACGCCCCCAAGCTCCCCTGGGATCAGGCACTGGACCCACGTCTGCCCTTCAGCTTCTCTCCTGCTTCTGCCGCTTCCCCCTCCCCTCCCTGCAGAGCCCTCCCCTAAGGAACTATGTGCACATCCCCCGTTTGCAGCCTCTACTTCCAGGGGACTCACACAGAGACACTGGTTGAGCATCTGGCCCCCTGGGCCCCGTGGGACGGAAGCCCCCAGTGGCAGGAGCTGGGCCTGTTCTGCTTCCCACTGGGGCCCCAAAGCCCGCAGGGATGCCTGGCGCACAGTGGCGGGTCATGAACACTCGGTGAAGGAAGCCCTGGAGCTCTCGTTTCTCACACAGGGAAACTAAGGTGCAGAGACGGCCGGTCATAAACACTTAAGGCGCAGAGGCCAGAACCCAGGCCTTCCAGGTCCCAGCGCAGCCTCGAGTGAGGAGGGCCCTCTTCCGTGTTTTCTTGGCAGCACCGAGAAGAAAGTGGGTGGGTGACCCACAGCCTTCCGTGGGCTCAAATCCCCTACACCATGAAGCCCTCCACCCCTCTCTGTTCCCAGCTCTACTGCAGCTGCCCCTGCCCCCAGGCTGGGCTGCTCTCTCCTTGGCGCGGCTGGTGGCCAGGCTCTGCCAAGCTGGGTCACTGCGAAGGGATGTGGGGGCTGCAGGTTGCTGAGGCCTGCAGACCCCTCTCTGAGTGGGAAGCCCACAGGACCAGCTCCGTCCGTTAGACAAGTACACATGGAGCGCACGCCGTACCCCGCTCTTGGCACTGGACCCAGCAGCGAATGGACAGTCCCTGCCCTCCTGGAGCTCCTGTACACTCGGTCAGGGAGGATGAGGAGGCAGATCCGAAGGGAAAGTGTTCCACGCAGAGGAAACAGCACATGCAAAGGTCCTGGGGTGGGGAGAAAAGTGAGGTGTTCTCGAGGCACTGAAGGAAGGGGGGGTGCCTGCAGCCAAAGGGCAGGAGGAGTGGAAGGGAGAGGATGAAGGGCGGTGGCGGGGCAGCAAGGCCTGATTCCACTCTGGTACTTGGTGGAGGGTGGGCTGTAGTGGGATGGGGTGTGTCCCTTGAGGCCCCCACTGCCCCACTCTGATCTTGGCCCCTCCACACTGAGGAGAAGCCCAATTATGACTCCCTCCCAGGTCATGGGGGCCTCCAACGCAGGAGATGGATCTGGGGAAAGACAAACTAGGGATGAGTCCAGGGCGGGCCCCCAGGCTGGGAGGGCGTGGGCATCGGGTCAAACGATAGGATAGGAAGGCCGCAGGAGGGCTTGGGGGCCAAGGTCTGGCCCGGATCCCAGCTCAGACAACTACCCTCCCAGTGACCTTGCAAGTCCCTTAACGCCCCTGACCCCATTTCCTCTAAAACTGGTAAACCCTGCACCTTAGAGAAGCCCTCCTCACGCTGCTCCGCTGTCTACAGCAGACTCTGCACCGGGCACGTCCCATCCTCCGGGAGGCAGGAAAGCACAGGGGAAGTGGCAGCTCGGACACGCACAGACCTGGAGGCAGGCCTGGGCTGTCCCCCGCTGCGACCCTGAGCGGCCACATCGACCCCTCCACGTGCACCAGCCCCGCTCCGAGACTTGCGGCGAGTACAGGTACAAAGCATTCGCTTCGTGAAGGTTCTCTCGCCTTCTCACCCTGTCCGGCCAGTGCTATGAACACCCTCTTTCTACAGATGGAGAGACTAGGGCGAGAGGGGAAAAGGAATGCACACAGGTCACCAAGCAAGTAAGTGGCCTGGGGTCTGACCCAGGGTCACAGCCAGGACAGGAGACCGAGAGACTGCTGAGCTCTGGCACTGAAAAGTTCGAGCGACAAGGACTGACCAGCGCGCCCGCCACACCTCTCTGTGCGGTGGGACTCGCTCTGGGCGTGGGGGAGGCCACAGCCCTCTGGCCCCAGTTGGCTTAGATTCTGGTATTGAGGTCCCGGGGGGGCTCGAGGGCCAGGGGAAGGGAGCTGCCCCAGATCAAGCCAACCACCTCCAGGGTCCTCCCTCCAAGTACCACCCAAGGGAACACCTGCCAGGAAGCCCCCCCGACCTGCCGCCTCGTCATCAGTGCCCAGGCTTCTTGCACTGGCATCTGGGGTCCTCGTTGGAACCCCACAGAGTGCGGGTCCCCAGCTCCTTCCCTGATGCAGAGGAACTCTCCACGTAGGGAAACAGTTGCAGCAAAGGAAAGAATTCTCTCCCTGTGGGCCTCTGCCAGAAGGCCCTTGAGACCCCCGAGTCCGAGCCTTCGGACAGATGACCCCCTTTCCCCAAATGGGCTGTCCGCACCCTCCTTCCGCACTGCTGCTCCCCCCACCACAGCCCTGTCCGCCCTCTGTCCCCCCTCATCCCCAGCCTCAGTGGGGAGGACACCTCTCCAATTCCTAGCCCCCGCCAGGCTGGAGTAGGGGTCTTTGCCCCCGCATCCCGGCTTCCTGTCCCGGCACAGCGGTGGGAACCAGTGCTGCGTCTTGCTGGAGGCCTCCGCCAGCCCAGAGTCCCGGGAGGGGCCGCCAGCCTCCTGCACTCACACGCCCGCACAGGAGGAGCCCCGCAAGCCTTTGCAGAAGGAAGGACAGGCAGGGAGGCGTAGGCCCAGGGAGGACAAGGCAGTGGCCCCGAGGTCACAGGGCTAGGGAGGTGTGACAGCCAGTCCCGGTGGGCGGTCTGGCACACTCGGGCACCTGTAGGAGAGGATGTGCAGTCACAGGAGACCGAGGGTGTGTGTGCCGGCTGGAAGAGCGTGCCAGGGTCTGCGAGGAGGCTGTGTTCCCACCCCAAGCTGCTGCCACATCCCCCCCGCCGAAGGCCCCTGGGGAGCCCAGTGCTCCAAGACAGACGGCCGAGGGAACATGAGATTGCTGAGCCAGGCGGGGACTTGCAAACACACATCTGCACACGGTGGCACTCAAAGAGATCAAAATGCATTTAATGTCATCTAGTCTCATGGCCTATGTCTGTAGATACCGCTACGTATTGAAAATAACGTGGAAATTCTCCAGGTTCCCCATTTAAAATATATTTGACATTCTACGGCCTCACGCAGGGCAGACACCCCTATGCAGGGGCCTCCTTCCCACCAGGCCCCCCGCCCTCGCCCGGCCAGGACGCTTTGGGGCAGGGACGGCGCCACAGCACCAGTGGGCACAGGGGCGGCCGGAAGGCACGCGTGGGTGTGCACACGACACACCACCCCCACTGACATCCCATGTACACACCCTGAGACAGCACACGCTCACACGCACACACACTGCCCCAGGAGGCAGACACCAGCCCTGCTCACGGGGCCTGGCATGGCTGCCACCCGAATGCACCACAGAGACATCCGTGTTCACGGGACACACACACACATGAGCGCGCGGCCTCCTACACGCAGTCTGTGTGCAAGCACTCACCTTGGACGCTGTGTCCTCACGGCGTGTGGAAGCCCCGTCCCGGCACACGGGCTCCATGCGTGCCCACAGGGACGGGACCAGGGCAGAGGGCCGGTGGGACTACTGGGTTCGGCTGTGCCAAGGCCCACAGCCGGTGTCTATCCTGAGTGTGTGTGTCCAGCCTCACAGCCTGGTAAACATTTAAACCAATGCCCGCATATACCACACACACACAAACACACCTGTAACTGTGCGTGTGTGAACACACATGTACATATTACATATACATACGATCAGCCCAGACTCACACATATATAGAGACCATCGTGTGCACACATCTGTACACACCCCCATGGATGATGAATCCACAGGCACGTGCACATACAGGTAAAGCCGTAACTGCACACATTTCACTCACACAGAGATGGCGATTCCACACACTTAGTGCTCACACACTCATGCTCACACTTCTGCCACATGGCCCCTTTCCCACAGGAGCAGCTCGGTGTCTCCGGCTGGAGGGCACCAGTCACCTCGTCCTTGGCCAACTCCAACCTCCGTGCCTCCTGCTTCAGGCTGTCGAGACACTACTTGGAAATTCCATTGCCTGGGGGCGAGGGCAGGAGCAGGTCACACGCCACCTGCCTGGCACACAGACCACCGCCACGTGCACAGGTGCACACACACTCACCTGCCTCACGCCACATGCACGCCCATGTGCACGAGTGGTCCACACTCACCTGTGCTCGGCACACACACTGCACACGTCATACCACACACTCACTCCACACACGGGCACACACTCGGGCACACGCCTCCACACGCACTCCCCAAGGACCATGCGATCCTCGCTCTGCACACACTTCGCTCTCCCATCCGCCCTCCCAAGTGCACTAATGAGGAAGAGGATTTTGGTCTTCAGCACAAGCAATAAATAAATAAATAAATAAATACCAGGCAGGACAAAAGAGGGCAGAAGAGTTTGAGAAGGCAGCATCTGCCTTTGGTGAGAGAGAAAAGGCAGCTCAGGGCTGCTCCCCACGGGGTCTGGGGGCTGAACCTGGTGTGGGCCTGGGAAGGGGACAGACCTGAGTGTGGGTGCACCAGGGCCTGGGGGGTCCAGGGCCTCAGGGCTCTGCTCTGCATGGGTGAGTGGAAGGCTGGCCCACCCAGCCCTGAAGGATCCCTGGCTGCTGGGCAGAGCGAAGCGTGGGTCCTCATGCTGGCCCCATCCTCCCTCCCTGGGTCAGCTTGACACTCTGAGCAGGGATGGTGGGCACGTGCTCCACACGGACCCACCCCCAGCCCCCAGGCAGCTGCCTCCAGCGGATCCTGAGAGCAAACCGCTGCCTCCTCCACCTGCCTTGGGCTGAAGCTGCTGGGCCAGAAACGAGGGTGTGGTCTGAGGCTAGGGCAGGGTGCTGCGGGAGGCAGGGTGTCTCTGGGTGGGGATTGATAGCTGTGCTCAGACCCTCCCTGGCCCCCGACCTCACGGCCAGGTCTCCAGTTGCCGTGAGGGCTGGAGCAAGAGGGAAGAGGCAGGAGCCCCCAGCCCTGGCCTTGGGCCCCCCTCTGCCTCCTGAGCCCCACCCACTCGCTGAGTGACCTTGCCCTCTGCCTCAGTTTCCCCACTTGAGCCAGAGTACCTAGCACCTTCTGGCTGGGAGCTCTCTCAGGCGTACGGGGTGGCCCAGCCTGGGCAGGCAGGCAGGGCAGACATGGGCTCTCTAATCACTGGCTTCCTGACAGCCCTGGTCACTGGGAAGACAACACTCTTAGCTGTCCTGGGAGGGGCCCCAGCTCCATCCCAGGGTCCATCCTCGCCAGCTATCTCCTCTGCCAAGAACAAGGTCACGCTGGGCAGCCCCGAACTCTTCCTGACTAGGGTGCCTGCACGCATGTCCCTCCCAGCACCTCACTGACAATCCCACGCCTCTCCTAGGATGGTTCTCTGCACCTGCCCGGCTCCCCTGTGCCGCCCCAGGTGCAGTAGAAGTGCCGGCCGGCCTGGCGTCTGCAGACAGAGGGGCACAGGAACTTCACGGTGGAGTTGGGGGCGGTGGGGAGGATGGGCGAGTCCAATAAAGACAGAAACAACTGGAACCTGACCCCTGGGGTCTCTAAGGCACCACTCGCGCCCGGGCCCGTGGGGAGGGGCTGACCTTCTTCCTTCTCGTCTGGGAACCCAGCTTCCCCTCCCACGGAGCCATCCACCCCTACACTTCCCAGCTGCCCTCACTGTGGAAGGGGTAGAGGCCACGGGGCAGAGAAGGAGAGAGGAGCAAAGCAGGAGACCCTGGTGGGTGGGGAGGGCGGACCCTCCCCGGCAGGCAGGTCCCACATCCGGTCCTGAGAGGCACCTCTAAGGTACAAAGTCAAACTCAAAAGCTCAAACCAGTTTCTTCCTGACCCTGCCACATCTACGGCACCGGAAAGCTTTCATTTCCATCATTAACATGGTCTTGGTTTTACGATCACAGACGGAGTCTAATCCGCCGTGAGCACAAGAACCACTGCTGAGCGCCGTGCTTGCCCTGCGGGCTGCGCCACCAGCTCACCCCTGCCTTTGTGGAGAACAGGCCCATCCCGCTTCCGAGAACCTTCTGGAGCCTCCATCTAGGTGCTTGCCTCCCGGCAGACCAATGGAATTCTAACTGTCCTTTTTTTACCCCCATGAATTAAAAAATTTTTTCAATCACATTAGTTTTTTTTCTTTGTAAACAGCCTCACTCAAGCTAAGGTTGAGAAAGTCAAAACCCAATGTTTCTCCCCAAGTTTAAAACCAGCAAGGTGCCCTGAAGCCCGCCAGCCTTGCCCACAGAGGCTGGCGGCTGTCGTGCTGTTCCCGGGGGGGTGGCAGCTCGATCCCCAGGCAGAGGCGCCCGGCACCTGTGGCCCGGCCCCCAGGAGGCCACCGCCTTGCCCCTGCACCTGCTCAGGCCTCTGAGGCTGTGGGCCGACCGCCCAGGCCACCCACTCCCGCCAACCTTTCGAGGCCATTGTGAAGAAACGTAAAACATCTAGAGCACTACTGAGTCTGCAACCAGGGCGCCTGGCCCGTTCTGCGCCGGCCTAGAGCCCTCACGGCACCAGGCCTCTCCCTGGCGGGGCGGATGCTGCACCGTGGCCAAAGGCGGCTCAGATCTCCGACTCCCGTCTATAGGGCCGCTGCTCAAGGGCGCCACTGACGCCGGCCTGGGGTCTGTCAAAGTCGTGCCTAGCCTGGGGGCTGGGCCCGCCCTGGTCCCCGTCCGCCTCGTCCTCCTCGTCCCGGCTCAGGAAGGCCAGCTCGTTCTCGTAGCAGAAGGAGTTGGTGCTGGGCAGCAGGAACTTGTTCTCCACCAGGTCCTTGGCGCTGCAGCGGGGCGTGGAGGGCACCTCATAGGTCTTGTGGAAGTGCGAGTAGTCGATCTTGTACTGGTTCTTCTCCTCGAAGAGGACGGGCTCGAAGCGGTGGCCCCACAGAATCTCGTTGGCCAGGTAGGAGCTTCGGGCCTGCGTGGTCATGGCCGTGGCCTCCACCATGCCCTCCAGGATGACCACGATCTCGAAGTCGTCCGTCTCCAGGTCCTGCCGGCTGATGCCAAACAGCGGGCTGGCCTCGTCGATCTCGTGCAGGATGGTGATGGGCGACACCAGGAAGATGCGGTCGAGGCCCTTGTCAAAGCCGACGTCGATGTCAATCTGGTCCAGCGGGATGTACTCGCCCTCCTCTGTGACCCTCGGCTTGATAAGCTGGGCGCGCACGTGGGCCTCCACGATGTGGCTCTTACGCAGGTTGCCCACACGCCACATGAGGCAGAGCTTGCCGTCGCGCAGTGCCACCACGGCGTTGTGGCTGAACAGCAGAGTCTGCGCCCGCTTCTTGGGCCGTGCCATCTTGGCCATGATGGCGCCGATCATGAAGGAGTCGATGATGCAGCCCACGATGGACTGCGCCACCACCATGAAGACGGCCACCGGGCACTCCTCCGTCACGCAGCGCAGCCCATAGCCGATGGTGGTCTGCGTCTCGATGGAGAAGAGGAAGGCGGCCATGAAGCCGTGCACCTGCATCACGCAGGGCGTGCGGCCACGGCCCTCCGCCGGCTCCAGGTCGCCGTGGGCCACAGCGATGACCCAGAAGATGATGCCGAAGAGCAGCCAGGAGGCAAGGAAGGCCAGCGAGAAGAGGAGCAGCATGTAGCGCCAGCGGATGTCCACACAGGTGGTGAACATGTCGGCCAGGTAGCGCTGTGACTTCTCGTCCATGTTGGCAAACTCGATATTGCACTGGCCATTCTTCTTCACGAAGCGGTTCCGGCACCGGCGCCGCGTGTGCACCTTGCCGTTGCCAAAGCCGTTGGCGCCCGACATGGTGACCAGGCGCAGCCCGTCCTCCTCCGACGACACGATGCTGTAGGGGTTGGCCCGGCCGGCCGCGGTCATCCCGGGAGCGGGGGGACCGCGGCTCGCCCCCAGCCTGTCTCGGGGGAGTCAGCACCTGCAACAGAGGGGACAGCAGGGCTGGGGGGCGGGCCACACCAGCCCACGCCTCTGCCCCCACCCAGGGTCCTCGGGCGTGCCTGGCAGACCTTTCAATCCTAACTTACCCAAAACGGACTCCTGATCTCCCCTCCCACCCTAAGCCAGCTCCCCGCCCTCCTTCTCAGCTTGGAAAACCGCCACTCCGCCTCCTGGAGCTCTCCGTCCTCCCGGAGCTCTCCGTCCTCCCACGAGCTCTCCGTCCTCCCACGAGCTCTCCGTCCTCCCTGCGCTCTCCGTCCTCCCACGAGCTCTCCATCCTCCCTGTGCTCTCCATCCTCCCAGAGTTCTCCGTCCCCCCAGAGCTCTCCACCCTCCTACGAGCTCTCCGTCCTCCCTGCACTCTTCGTCCTCCCTGCACTCTCCGTCCTCCCACAAGCTCTGTCCTCCCTGCGCTCTGTCCTCTCATGAGCTCTCCGCCCTCCCTGCGTTCTCCGTCCTCCCTGCGCTCTCTGTCCTCCCACGAGCTCTCCGTCCTCCCTGAGCTCTCCGTCCTCCCATGAGCTCTCCGTCCTCCCTGAGCTCTCCGTCCTCCCACGAGCTCTCCATCGTCCCGGAACTCTGGCCAAAACCCTGGATTCATCCTCAACTCCTCTTACTCCCACCCCAGGGCTCTGCTTTCAAAATATATGTAGGACCCACCCCCTTCCCCCACCCTCACCGCCTGAGTGCCTGTCATCACCCACCTGGACCAGCAGGGCGGCCACCTCGCCACCTCCCTGCCCCGGCCCCACCCAGGCCGCGGCAGCCAGGGGGAGCTGGTCTTGTCCTCCGCTCAAAGTAGACTCCCTGCTGGCACCCCCGGGGCCTGCAAGAGCAGAGCCAAGGGCCCCAGGGATCTCACCTTCCAGCCTCTCCCGCTCACCTGCTGCAGCCCCCAGCCCCCGCTGCTCCTCCCAGGCGTCCTCCCCCGCCTCACCTCCTTCAGGCCTTGGCTACAACACCACACGAGCCCTCAGAAGACTGGACACCCCACCCAGGTCCCCACTGTACCCCCAGCACCGACCTCTGACCTATAACGGCAGTAATAATAACAGCAATGACGCCCACGGTCTGTAGTCATCCCCCACTGTGCATCCATACCCGACCGTCCTCCCACCCGGTGAGACCGCTGGCTCCCCAAGGGGGAATGCGCTGCCTTGTCCACCGCTGTCTCATTCATCCCCAGGGCCTAGGACAAGGCCTGGCCTCGTGGACACCCCACCTGGGCCCCCCCACCCTCCTGACGCTCACACACTCCACCCCAGGCGCCCACTCAGCGCCCATGTGCCACGACCTCTACCTCCCCATCTCCAACAGCCAGGAGGGGGTCCGGGAGTTGGTGCCCCGAGGGGCCACTGACCGGCTGACCTCAGCCCAGGGCCTCCCCAACCCCTGCCCTCCCCAGCTCTAACAAGAGCACATGGGGAGCACTCAGATGTGTCACCGTCATCAGCCCACTGAGGGGAGCACCTGGCCAGCCTGCCACGCACACTCTTACGCACGTGAGGCAGTCCCGGGGCACGTCCCGCGGCACACACCCATGGCCAGACAAGCACTGCTCTCATAGATGGCCATGGGCACATGGCCAGCCCCAGACACGCAGGCTGGTGGCCAGCCCTCCCAGTGCTCCGCTGGCTCTGAGCCGGCCTGTTGGTGCCAAGCTGAGGCATCTGCAGGGGGAACATGGCACCGCCTGGCCCTGTGGGTACTGAGGCCATCTGGCCATTAGCATCGGGGCTGCGGGTGCTCAGGACCTCAGCCTGTCTCAGTGGGGCTGGGCTGGAAGGAGGGAAGACCCCCAGCCAGCTGGCCTGGCCAGGGTACTGAGGAGTTGGGCATGCTCCTCCCCACCAAAGGGAACGCCACACACCCCCAATCCCCACCTGGTGGCATTACAAGGTCAGAGCTAGACAAGGCTGGGAGCCCTTGACTGCCCAGAAGACAATGAGGCCCCAGGGGAGAAGGTCCCAGGGAGGCAGGGCCAGGAGCAGGGACACAGGCAGCTGGGTGCCCACTAGAGGCTTGGAAACTGGAAGTGACCTAGCCAGGAGGTGGCAACGCTGGGACTCAGCCCTGCTCTGTGTGACCAGGTGCAGCCAGAGCCTCAGAGGGGGCATGACCTCCGACCTCTGCTCCAAACACCTGGGAGACAGGTGAGGATGAAGCCCACATGACCAGCCAGGCTGCAACCCCCTCCCTGGGTCTTTCTCGGGCACTAGGTGCCGCTGGCTCCCCAGAGCCGGCAGGTACATGGTGCTCACGGCTCCTACCGCCTGAGTGACCAGCTCCGCAGACCACACGGCAAGCAGGCCAGACACATCCGCGAACGCTCTCAGGTCATCCTCTCGACAGCGCAAGGGCGAGCTACTATTGTCACTTCCGCTCTCTGAGTGGAAGTTCACAGAGATCAAGTGACCTCCCCAAAGCCACACAGCCAATACGCAGGAGAGCTCAGACTTGAATCCCTTTTGTCTCATGCGGGGTCTCCCACCACGGGACCCCGGTCTCTGCGGGGGCCTCTCCTCATGCTGCTGTCCTCCCCCACAGCTCCAGCTGACCGCCTCACATGGGTCTGAGGAGCTGAGGCTGAGGCCACTGAGGATGCTGCTTCTGCCTGGCCGGGAGGCAGGGAGCCAGGGGTGGGGAGCCAGGACTGTGCTGGGGAGACGGCTCAGCCCCAGACTCCTGGGCCCTCCAGGGGGTGGCCAGGGTCGGGGTACTCAGATGCTGGGGGGAGGCCGTCGGATGGCGGGGCGCAGATTTGTATGAGGGGACGTCCAGCGGGTCATGGCTGCTCCAGCTGGGGCTGCGAGCAGCTCGAGGCCTGCACGGGACAGAACCACCACAGCCAAAAGCCAGAGAGCCCACCTGGGCTCAGTCCCCAGGCAGGTGGGGGCGCCACAGGGACGGCCCCCCGCAGGTGGGATTCCTGGCTTCTCCGCCTGGGCCGGGCACCCGGGACCCACCCAGACCACATCACACAAGCCTGGGGACACCTTCTTCCGCTGACGTTCCTTCTAAAACCACACAGAGAAAATCAACAAGGTCACATTCACGCCCCGCTCCCCATTTCTCAGAGCTGAAAACTGAGACTCGGAGCAAAGTCACTCGTCCAAAGTCACCCAGAAACTAAGAAACAGAGATGGAGCTGGAGCCCCGAGAGCCGGTCCAGTCCTCCACCTCTCACGCCCCATACTGCTGGGTGTGTGCATGCATGTGTGTGTGACACTCGGGGTGTGGGGAGGCCCGCACAGGCTCTTGGTGAATACAGTACCACCAAGACAGACCCCGAAGAGGACCCATACGTAGAAACCCCAGTACCACAAACTTGCCAAACATCCAAGGACACTCCATGCACACAAACATAGCAAGAATGTCACACAGCTCTGCAGTCTTTAAGGGCTCGACTTGAGAAACGTGGGGCAGTATCCTCAGCCAGGACATGCAGGCCTGTCTGGCTCTGCTCAGTGGGTGCATACAGTGCGATCAGGTAGGAAATGGAATCAGAGAACTTGTTTTGCTGGAAGAGGATTTAGCAAGCAGGAAAGCCAGCTCCCCATTTTATAGATGGGAGGACTGAGGTCGAGATGTCCCAGCTCACAAAGTGACTCGTGGGCCGGGATGCGATGGTAAAGACAACAGTTAGGACCATCGGCGGTGGACCCTCCACTGTCCAATGGGGGTCCCGGGCATCGCTGGGGAGAGGCACTGGGGTATACTACCTGAGCTGGACAAGGTGACGTCAACACAGGAAACGGGGAGCGAAGCAAACAGGAGGTGGAGAGCGCAGGCCCAGGGCCCAAGAGGCCGAAGCTGTCCTGAGCCCTGCGGGCCACAGCCCGCAGACACAGCCACGCTGGCCAGGCCTGGGCTGGGAGCTTTCAGAGAGGAGCTACCGCATGACCGGAGGGTGGGGCCCCAGAATCACCGGGAGGGGCCTCCGGATGCAGAGGACGCCCCATGGCCAGTCCCGAGGCTCTGGGCACCTCAGGTTTCGGTGACATCCGGGAGGAGACCAGGGCGAGGCCTGGGCCCACATTCTCAGATGCCAAAAAAACACAGACTAGAAGGGCCAGTGGAGGAGACACAGACACAGGGCCCCAGAGGAGGAGGGGCTCCGGGACCCCTTCAGGGGTCTGAGCATAGTAATCAGTATTTGTCTAGCAGATCCTCCCTGCCCCGGGCCCTGTTCTAAGGGCTCTAATTAACTCACTTAATCCCCACAAGGGCATATGACTATTCTCCCCATTTTCCACATGAAGAAACTGAAGCTCAGAAGGACGGTCACTCGAGCAGGGTCACACAGCCTTTAAGGAGTGAGCTCCCAGTCTGGGCATGGGAGTAAAATCAACCCCCGCATGTCCCCCAGGCCCCAAGGCCAGACTGCGGGCAGCCACTGTCCTCCAGTCTCCGCCCCAAAGGCCTTGCAGTCCCATTTGGTGATGAGACCTAAAAACAGCCCCACGTCTCAGCGCTCAGAAGCAGAGGTGAGACCCGCAGCAGCACCCCTGACCACAGCCATGCACTCCTCGCTTGGAAAGTCAGGGAGAGGGCGCTCACCACCTCATGATCGAGTCCTACAGTTGGATGAATCCTTAGAGATCACTTGGTTCAGGGAAAGCCCAGGTGTGGCCTGCATGCACCTCATTCTCCAGCCCATGCCCGTGGCAGACATTACTAGTCCATCACAGAACTTCTCACTGCGTCCTGGGACGGCATCAGAATCTTTCCTAATCCAGTCACTATCTGTCAGACTTAGCACAAGCTTGAAAAATCCAATCCTTAATTTGCAGACCCTCCCTTGCTCAGTCACACAGGAAGTGAGAGGCAGAACCAGGCCTGGAGGGGGCACCACAGCGGGCAGGGCAGCTCAGTGGTGACAGGCACGAGGGCTGGGAACACAGAAGCAGGGGAGGGGCACTCCTGGTGGGGGCACGGCAGAGCAAGGATGGCACGTCGGGGGCCAGGGAGGAGGCTGAGGCGGGCTCAGGGAGAGCCACAAGTCAGCGTGGAGGGAAGACGGAGGGTTGAGAGGGGGACCACTTCCTTCTCACAGTCTGGGGAGAAGACATCGGTCTCTCGGCTGGCCCACCTTTCCAGACCCCCGTCCAAGCACAGACAGCCTCTGCCCACAGTGCACACCCATGGCCTGCAAACATTCGGGGTCAACACAGTGCAGGCTTTCTGTGCCAAGCCCTGCTGGCTGGAGGAGAGAAAGAGCAGCAATACTCCGGTATGTGCTGGGGATGGGGTGCCAGCACTCCACCTGCCCCCGCCCTCACCACCTCAGGGCCCGCCTGCCCAACTGCCAACCGCCAACACAGGCTTGTTGCCTGAAAGCTCTCTCTGGCCCCTGGCGCTCAGCCTGTGTACCAGGCGGGCTCGGGGACTACGGCCCCAGGAGCAGCCTTTGGCGGAGACTGACGGGCAGCGGCCCGCTCCCCGGCAGGCACACTCGGTTTTTCTACGCTATGCTGCCGCCCCAGCCGCCTCAGCTCCACTGAGCTCCGGTCACCCCAACACTGACTCCGTGGACAACACACCCCACACCGGCTCCTCCCCGTCCTGCAAGCATCTCCTCACTTTCCTCAGGTACTTCCTGAACCCCCTCCCACTAAGCTGCCTGCAGGGGACCTTGTCTCCGGGCTCCTCACAGGCCTGACGGGGGGGGGGGGGCCACGGCAAAGGAACCTGAGCCTCCCTCCTCCTCGATGTTCCCTCCCCCCTCCCTGACTTCTCCCTCCCTTCCCTTTCCCTTCCTCCTCCCCATCCTCCTCCTCCCCACCCCTCCTCCCCTTCCCTCCTCGCCCCCTCCCCTCCTTCTCTTCCCCATCATCCGCCTTCTCCCCTCCCGCTGCTCATATTCATGAGGTCCCTCGGCAGCCTGACCACTTTCCCAGTTGCCCCAGCCAGAAGCCTGGTCTCCTCTCCTTCAGTCCCATATCCACCCCCTCACCAGGTCCTGTGTATTTTACTTCCTGAATTCTCAAAGCTGTCTACCATCCCCTAGCTCACAGCCACCCTCCTGTCCAGCCCACGCCTGTCTGAACACAGCAACAGGCTCCTGATAGGTTTTGCTGTGGCAACCTACTACCCTATGGGGTCCAACCCCCAAATCACAGCTAAAGGGAATATTTAAAATCCTCCCATCCGTCAGGGATCAGCTGAAGGCCACCACTTCCATGAAGCCCTTTAGGATTCTCTGGCCCTAGGCTTCTCCTGTTAGGGCCAGAAGCCGCTTTCACCCTTGTGTGAGAGTTGGTCTTGCCCAGGCCCCATCTCTGGCCCACCTCAGAGGCCCAGAAAGGCCGGTGCAGCCTGGCACAGAGAAGGCACCCAGGAAATGCTCACTGACCAGACAAAAGGATGAGGGAATAAGCAGCTGAATAGAGGGATGGATGAAGAGATGGATGGATGGGTGGGCAGGTAGATGAATAGACAGATGGATGAATGGCTGCAGGGAAGGATGGATGGGTGGTTGGGTGAGTGGATGAATGGCTAAGGGAGGCGAGTGAATGGTTGGGAGATGGGTGAATACGTGGATGGAAAGATGGGTAGGTGGGTGGATAGGTAGATAGATGGCAGATGAATGGGGAGATGTGTGGAAACATTGGATGGACAATGGATGAATGAGAAGTCGAATAGGCTGGTGGATGGGTGAGTGGGCGGATAAAGAGATAGACGAGTGTGTGGGTAGGTGCACAGATGAGTGTTTGGTTGAGTGGACGACTAGATGGATAGGCGCACATCAGTGACTTCAATCTTACCTCTTGAATCCTATCTTCTGAGTAAGCTGAGCAGGCAAGTGGCTGTCTTCAAGGCTGCAGCAGCAGCGGCTGCCATTTCCCAGGCGCCAGCTAGAGAGGAATCAGTCACCGGAAGCCCCTAAAGTTAACAGAGAAAAGCCGTTACTGTCAATGGTGCCGCTCTCCTCGGGGGGGCTCAGAAGTCAGAAATTTCCACAGGAACCCACATTTCTGCTTGCTTCCCCCAGGGCCCCAGGGGAGGTAGAGGGGCCTCCAGCCCACACCTCTGATGCCCTCTACCTTCGCAGTACGTGAGCCTGTCCATAACAACCTTTCAGAACCAGAGAAGGGTAGAACAAGACGGGTCCCCAGAGAAAACAACAGCTGATAACGATCGAGTGCCTACTGCACGCCAGACACCACGGTAGCTATTTTATAGACGTCAATGCATGTAGTCCTCACAACAACCTCACAAGGTTGGAACTATTGCTATTCCCCTTCCAGAGAGGTAGAAAATGTGATAATTCTCCTAAGATCACAGAGTAACTCGGGCCCCTAGCCTGTGCTCCTAGCCACCACCTGCAGAGCCTTCCCAATGCCAACCACAGGGCCCAGCTGTGGACGGACAGACGGATGGATGGGTGGATGCATGGATGACGGATGGATGGATGGATTATGGATGGGTGGGTGGGTGGATGATGGATGATGGATGAGTAGATGGATGAATGACGGATGGATGGGTGGGTGGATTATGGATGGGTGGGTGGATGATGGATGATGAATGAGTAGATGGATGAATGAAGGATGGATGGGTGGGTGTGTGGATGGGTGGGTGGGTGGATGATGGATGAGTAGACAGATGAATGAAGGATGGATGGGTGGGTGGATTATGGATGGGTGGGTGGGTGGATGATGGATGATGAATGAGTAGATGGATGAATGAAGGATGGATGGGTGGGTGTGTGGATGGGTGGGTGGGTGGATGATGGATGAGTAGACAGATGAATGAAGGATGGATGGGTGGGTGGATTATGGATGGGTGGGTGCGTGGGTGGAGGCATAGGTGAATGAATGGATGGATGAATGAGGTGGTTGGGTAAACAGGATAGATGGACAAATGAGTGGGTGGGTGGATGGATGACTATATGGATGGGTGCACATCAATAACTTGTCAGCGACTTGCCTTGGGCACACACACATCGCATGTGGTCCCTGCAATCCCCAAGCCTCAGCTTTCCCATCTGTCAAAGGGGACCTCTGCTTTCCTCTCCAGTGTGCTGTGAGAGAGCGTGGTGGAAAGCAGACTGAGAATTTCCAGAGGCAAGCCAACTTGAGATCCCCTTCTCACCTTCCCCCCACCTCCCAGCCACTGAGCCCATGGAGCCCTCCCTTTCACAGGCGAGGCTGGCTGTAATCCACTGTCACACTGCCTCTTCCAGCTGGGATTAAGGAAACTGTTGGTGAGTCACCCCCACATCATAAGCCTCCTGGGGCAGGTGACATCAGTGGGTTTAGAGGCACACAGATCTGAGTTCAAGTCCCAGCTCTGCCCCTCACAAGCTGTATGACCTTGGGTGAGTCACTTCCCCTCTCTGGGCCTCTTCTCACTCTGGAAGGGGATGGCCTGGTGGTCCATCTTCACCCTCCAGGCTCTCACTCCAAGACTCCCAGTCCTCAGTCCCCTGCTTCCCCCGCCCCTCATCACCCCCTGAGCAGCGGCCATGGCCCTGCAGTTGCCTCTCTCAGTCCTTTCACTCTCAAAACTGATGAGGAAGTGGAGGCTCGGAGAGGCTCCATCGCAGACCCTCACCACACAGCTGGTAACCTTCATGGCAAGGACTTGTGCCAGGTCTCTGACCATACATCCTTCCCCTTGAGTGGGCCCACACTGCCTGCCCAGCGTGCTCAGCTCCCAGCTTCAGTTATTCCAACCTTCACGGCACCCCCTGGAGGGAGAGATGATTCTCCCCACTGGACAGACGGGGAAACTGAGGCTGAGAGAGGCTAAGTTACTTGCCCCAAGTCACCTAGAGCTGGAACTCTGAGCAGAGGAAGTGCCACAGGGCAATAGGGAGCCAGAGAAGATTAGGAAGAAGGGGCGAGGGTAAGAGGGGCGGACAGCCTGCCCCCCAACTTCCTGCTGCTCACTTGGCCTGCCCGAGGCCCTCTCACCTCATCCCTGACTCCCTGTTTCCCGGAGAGGGCTTTCTGCAGACCCACGGATCCAGTCAGCTTTGTTCTCACTGGTGAGGGAGGCAAAATCAGCTCCACTGTACATATGGGGAAACTGAGGCTCAGAGCAGTGACTTGCTCAAGGTCACAAAGTCACTGAGAGAGTGGCAGCTTGAAGACAAAAACCCAGGACTCTGGATGCCCTGTTCAGTGCTCTCCTGCCCCCCACAGTGGCTGCACAGCCCACAACCTGAGCTCAGCCCCCTGAAGTTCACCGGACACTTTCCTGGTCGCGGTCACAGTCCTGGAGGGGAAGGCTGCGGCAGGCAGGGTTTGCATGTGACAGAGGGGTGGCGTGAGCCCAGACAGGCCGGACTGGGCCTCAGTCTCCCAGCAAGCCAGGGCAGGGCCTAGACAGACACTAGAGTCTCCCTGTTCGTCCTCCAGTGCCAACCTGCCAGCCAAGGCGGGCGACCCCGCAGGGGGCAGGGCAAGGCACTTCCCCTTCCTGAGGCCCTGCTTCCTCCTCCCGCCTGGCATCCCCTGGACATGCCCCAGGAAATTCGCTGTGGGAGGGAGTATGCTCCCGGAGTGGGGCTTGGCCAGCGGGGCTCCGGAGGCAGCAGCTGTCACGACCATCATCCCCATCCAGACAACAGCCCTCTCTGGAGGGCCTGCCACCCCCAGGTCACTGCAGGTCCTTCCCTGGCCTCCGCCTCCTCATCTGCAAGATGGGTGGGCCCCACCTACCTTAGGAGACTGTGAAGGGGGTGGACCAAAAGGCCCTGTCCCTGTGTCTGGCTGGAAGTGTTGGGCCTCCCAGTGCTCTCAGAGGGGTCTTCTGGCTCTGACACCAGCAAGGGCTGCTGAGAGCAGGAACAGGGATTCCCACAGGATTGGAAGCTGGCGCCTCCCTGACCCTCCCTCGGGGCCCGTGTCGTGCCCTCTAGATGCGCCCCAACAAGCAACGAGGCAAGAGAACAGGCAGCTCCGCCCCCAGGGGCCTGGCTGCCTTGCTCCTCCGTGGGGGACGGGCTGGCCGGCAGGGGGGTCACTGAGTGCTGCCCACAGCAACCACAGTGACCACAACCCCTCAGGCCCCGCGCGTTCCACAGCCTGCAGACGGGCTGGGCACGCTGACCCCAGGGATAGGCTGCACTGAGTGGCCGGGAGGGGTGGACGTCCACCCTCTGAGCCCCGAGGTGAACCCAGGACAGGAGGTTCTGGCCCCCGGGGTGGATGACAGGTCGTGCCAGGCACCAGGGAATGTGTCTGAGGGTATTTTTATCTGGAGAACATCCTTCCACAGGGTCCAGGGCAGGAGGGAGACAGGGTGTCCTTGGCCCCACGCCCCTGGGAGCAGCAGAGGACAGAGGCCCCTGAGTGCCCTCTGCTACAGTGGCCGTCACAGACCCTGCCTCACCCCTGGCTCCGTGGGGTCCCAGAAGCACATGGGACCTAGAGGGTCTTGGGGTCTTCATGGGGCTCCCGGCTCTGCTCCAACTTGTTGTGTGACTTGGGACAGGTCTCTGTCCCTCTCTGGTCCTCCTTCATGCAATCAGCTGTTCCTGAGGGCCTGCTCAATGCTGGGCTCAGTGGGCACCAGGGACCTGGAGAGGGACCAGCAAGCGCCTGCCTGCGTGGGGCGCCCTGCGGGCAGGAGAGACGGGAAGCCAGCCATCACCAGAGGCTGGACAGAGCCGTCAGAGCACTGGGAGCCCAGGGGAGGGTCTGACCCCGGCGGAGGGCGGGGGAGGGGCCGAGCTGAGGGAACCCAGCCTGGGAGGGCCTGCAGTGCAGCGGGGACAGTAAGGGTCCCAGGTCTGGGGCACACCGGCTCTGCTCTGCACGCACGGGGCCCTGGGCAAGGCTGTCCCCCCTCTGAGCCCCCTGCTCCTGTCTGCAGACAAGGGCGCTGGCATTTCCAGCCCCACATCCCAGGATCCTAAGGGATTCGGGGCTGGGGGGTGTAGAGAGACGGGTGGGGGGGGCGGGCACCTCGTCATCAGCCTAACGACAGGGAAGGGGAAGGCGTGCTGAGCGCCTGCACGCACAGGTGCTGCGGCCAAGGCGCCACACTGACAGGTGAAGAACTGGAGGCTCTGTGAGGCCCTGGATGTCACGTTAACAAGCTGGGACTTGATCCTAAGGCAACGGGGCGCCAGAGGAAAGTTTGAAAGTATGAGTTCTAGGGCAAAATGGCTTAGGTTCAGATCTTGTCTCTGTCCCTTCCTGTGTGACCTTGGCCAAGTCATATACCTCTCTGAGCCCCCATTTTCTCACCTGTAAGATGACATTAATAATGGTATCTCTGTCATGGAGTCATGACTAGCTTTCAGCAAGTTAATACATGGACATTAGCCAGCTAGAAATTTCCTGGCCCCTCACCCACTCCCATCGCCACATCTCTGACACCTGACTCACTCTGCAGAGGGGTCAAAGGCCCCGGGAGGGCCTCGGGTGGCCCTCACTCCAGGCAGGGAGGGATGAGCAGATGGACAGAATGGGGAGGAGCACAGGAGGCGGCACCCGGGAGCAAAGGCACCACGGCTTCTGTTTTCCTAACAGCTGTAATTTTTCAAGCTTCAACTTAACTCAGGTCTCGGACCTTTCTTAAGTGCCCAGCATGCACACAGCGGGGAAAAGACCTGAGATAAAGTGACAGAAACAGACTGGAACAGGAAAGACCGTCAAAGAAAAGGCTGGAAAATTTGCCAACATAAAAATATTTATGATGCTGTTTATCAAAACCCATCACGAGCCAAACAACAGGTGAGAGGTAAATGTTTGTTATCAAAAGGACTGATGTACTTCACTTATGGAGAGTTCTTACAAATCGAGAAGAGAAAAGGACACGGCAGGAATGAGCGGAGGGCTGGGGCTGGGCTCCCCACAGAGGGTCATGTGATCCTCAGCGAACATGTCTCAGGAACGTCCACACCTCAGAGCCTCTGTGAGAGCTGGCCGCTCACAGCGGAACGCCTTGCTCTGCCCTCCCGAACTCGAAGCATCCTTCAAGCTCAAAGGATGTTTCCTCTATGAAGCCTTCCAAGATTTCCCTGGGTCTCCTCCTGCTCCTTGCTGAGCCCCCACAACACATTCCTTGGACCCTTGGAACCAGGTGCCTAGCTTCCACTGAGTGCCTGGCATTGCACTCAGAGAACGTTCCCGGTGGCACGGCTCAAGCATCTTTGACAGAGGAGGAAATGAGGCCCAGAGAGGAGCCTGGCCATGTCCGAGGTCACCAGTGTACGAGCACAAAGCAGAGCCAGCACCCAGGTGTCCTGCTCCCTGTCCCTCTGTGCTCCAGCCCCCTCTCCCTGAGGGCCCTCCACGCCCACTTTGCCCCCATTAGAGACAAGACCCCACCCTGGGCTGCACTTCTTCACACGGGCTGGGCCCGAGCCCCACCTCAGCCCCCGTGACCGGACGCTCTGCTGGGGAACCCAGGGACAGCTGTCTTTTCAGCTTCCCTTTTCCTTTTCCTCCTCCTTTGGTAAGTTTGTCTTTATTTGGGGAACAGAAAATTCCCTGGGAGGGCCTAGCAGGCTCGGAGGGTCGTGGGGCCACCTGCATGGAGGAGGCTGGGCGCTGAGCTCAGGAGCCCAGGAAACACAGCAGGCTTTCCAGAGAGCCCACCGCTCCAGCCACGGACCCCTCACAGCCCAGGTCTGGGAGCCCCCAGGCCACGGGCCCCCGCCTGCTCGCCAGAATCGCGCTCAGCACTTCCTCGCTCGCTCAGCAGCGTCCAGCAGCCTCTACTACGCATAGACACGGGCTTGGGGCCAACACTCGAGCGGGGCAAGACAGACAGAAACATGCCGGGGAGAAAAGAAGCCAAGCAGTTCTGGAGGCAGGGTGGGCGCAACCCTGGAGGTCAGGGAAGGCCTCTCTGAGGAGGTAGCATTTGACCTGAGACCTGCACAGGCAGAGAATGTAGGAACAGTGTTCCTGGAAGTGGGAACAGCAAGGACAAAGGCCCTAGGGCTGGAATGCTAATCCATGTGTTCAAGGAACTGGAGGGAGGGCAGTGGAGCTGAGTGTGACAGGGAGAGGGGAGAGGAGGGGGGGGGACACAGACAGCGCAGAGACAGAGGAGGCTTGGCTAAGGACACGCAGCCAGTTGGGCAGATGGGAGCACCTGGGCCCCCTCGTCCTCATCTACCACTGGCAATAATAATCCACGTCCCTGAAAAGGTGCTCAGAGAAAACGCTTCCGTCCCCCGGTCTTACCGCCTGCCAGGCCCTCTGCCCAGAGCCCGTCTTCCGTAGTCACTGGGCGGCCTTCAGCACCCCTGTGCTTCCCTCTGTTCCGGCCCAGACCACACCGGGGGCAATTACCTGTCTCTCCGTCTCTCCCACCAGGCCAGGGCCCCCTGAGGCCGGGGCCTGGGTCTGCCTCCCTGAGCACAGGGCCAGGTCCTGGAAGGAGTAAGGAGGGCGATGGGCACCAGGCCTCAGAAGGCCCCTAATGATTCTGCCCCCGGGACCCGAGAGGGCCTCTGAGGCCTGCAGTGCAAGATGGCCAGAGGCCGGCAGTCCGTCCCAAGACCACTCCAGCCTCCCACGCTGTGAGACCTGGCCCTGTCACTTCCCTCTCAGGGCCTCAGTTTCTCCATCTGTCAAACGAGAGGCTCCAGGGAGAAGGCTGTGGCCTGGGGGAGAAGGCCCCCGCCTGCTTCCCCTCTAACTGCTCACAGCAGGGCCCACAGGGAGGGGCCAGGGCTGTCCTCCCGGTCTCCTCTGAGCTCTGGGCCGGCCCACAGGGCAGGAAAGGTCCGCTTTCTGCCAGGCCAGTAGGGGGGCTCCAGGCCAAGCCTCGGGGTACTGGGGGGTCCTTCCACCCTTAACATCCTGCTGGAGAGAGCACAATGCCCGCCTTGGGCACTTCCCCCAGGACAGCCAGGAGAGTGGGCTTGGCGGTGTGGCTGACCCTTCAGCCCACCAGGGCCGGGAAACTGAAGCACAGGCCACAGCGGGGGAGGACCGTGTTGGTCCCCAGACCCCCTGAGGGCTGCCCAAGGAGACTGGGGGCAAAGTGAGGGGACCTGGTGGGGCACAGAGGGGCCTTGCAGGCGGTGTGGTCCCTGCTACGACACAGCAGGTTCCAGGAAGTCCTAGCCGGGCCCAAGGCTGGAATCCCGGGCTCTGTGAACTTGACGGGTTAAAACCTGAACTTCCTCTCTTTTCTCTCTGCAAAATGCACCGTCCCCCCTGCGACAAAGGGAGGCAGCACAGCCCACCAGCTGGGCGCTCAGTACAGCTGGTCCTGGAGCCTCCCCAGGTCTGGACAGAGGAGGTGTTATTAAGCAACCACATGCTAATTACTGTATCACACACTGTAACATAACGTTTTGACAAGTATTTCACATTTCGGGTTCCCTTTATCTGTGGGTTCTCTCATGCATTCAAAAATGTTATCCTGAGCAAGTGGACATCAAAGGCATCCCCAGCCAGCCCGGTAGGGACCAGATGGCTCTGGTGGCCAGAGGAGGCGCTTGCACAGAGACTAGGGTGCAAGGTATGAAGTTGGCAGCCCCCATAGCTCACCCCTCACACACAGCAGGGTGCACACCGTGACACGTGCTACTTCAGTTCATGCTATCATTCCTTTTGATAGAGACAAGAGACTGGGGCACAGAGAGGGTGAGCGCCTTGCCCAGGGCCACACAGTCGGTCCATGGCAGAGCTGGGATGGGAATCCCAGAGCCGTGGAACAAAGACCCAGAACTTGACCATGCACCCTGGCACTGCCTCCAGGAGAAACCACAGTCTCTCCAGGTCGCTCAGGACCCCCTCCTACAGGAAGCCTTCCCTGGCTGCGTGGCTCCCATCTGCCTCTCCCTCATGGCTGACCGGAGCTGTGGGGAGGCAGGGGCTGCTGAGAGCCCAGGGCTGGTGGGGCAGGGGCCTGGTGTCCAGACTCTGTTTGGACCCTGCTGTGCTGTGTGACCTTGAGCCACTGGCCCACTCTGAGCCTGTGCCCAGGAGGACGAGGTAGATTTGGCGGTGTTTGTCCTGGAGCTGGGGGTGTGACCTGGACCTGCCCCAAGAGCAGGTGGGAGGGCCACTGAGAGCCTCAGGAAAAGCTTTCTCATGCCTGGAGCTTTTATTTAGCACCTATGGTGTGCGTCTTCAACACCCCTACGAGACACTGCCCGGGTCTCTCTCTGCCCCAAGAGGGAGAAACAGGGTCAGAGAGAGAATCCAGCACCCAAAGCACTGGCCAGTCAGTGTCCGGGGCTGTCCCCTCCTCGGGCCGGCATCCTGGAGGGGTCGTGTGCACCTAGCGGCTGGGGCAGATGGCCAGAAGCTAGGAGAAAGACACTGGCAGGGGAGGAGTTGGGGTGGGCTCGTGGATCCCCCGGCCTGGTCCCAGCCTCTGGTTGCGCTGGCCCCTGCCTCCATCTCTAAGGCAGGCCTTTACGTGACTGATCCCTGGTTTCCAGACCTGTAAAAGGGACCTGACTCTACTGCCCCCTGGTACAGCTGGTGGGGGTTACACAGAGCGCCCAGGTCAGGGTCCAGCACACAACAGGGGCTCATGTGTGTGCACATCCTTGCACGGACACATGGCCTGGGATATGGGCACGTGTAATTCTAGGAGTGTCGGGGTGTGTACACACCTCGCCCCACTTTCCATTTCCCCAGAAAGAGACCTTGAGTCAAGGATTTGGGAGCAGGTCGTTTATTTGGGAGGTGACCCTGGGGACTGGGGTAGTGAGACCGGGGAAGGATGGCAGCCACTAATGGGTCACCACCATGCGCGCCTGGGCTCCAGCCAGCTGGTGCCTAGAATGCTCACCTTGGTTGTCCTCTCGAGGGGCAAGGAAGCCCCCGCAGTGGCTCCTGGTGCTGTGGGAGGCAGGGGCTGCAGCGGCCTGGTGTGCGGATGCTGCCATCCGCCAAGGACAGCAGGGCGGAGGCGGGACGGGTTAACCCATGGCTGCCCACTCAGATGGCTCCGGCGGCCCGAGGTGGCGCTCTCGCAGAGACTAGGGCGCAAGGTATGAAGGTGCAGCGCCCACAGCTCGTGCCTCACACACGGTGGGGTGCGCATCTTCGTGTGCCCCACCTGTGCATGCCCCTGGTCCTTCGTGGGAGCACAGGGCGCGTGTGTGGGGTGCACACAGACATGGGCCTGTGGACTCATGAGGACAGATCTGTGCCTACACTTGTGCCAGGGATGGACACCCTGGGGGAGTCTCTGTGTGTCTGCTCTTGCACGCGTGTATGCGTAGGTTCAAGCTTTGTGCATACACACGTGAGTACAAGGCACAGCACACACATGCACGGGTGTCCGGGCTACGTGCGTGTGCATGCACTGTGGTCCCTGCTCAACCCCGGCAGTGGCCATGGGGTGGCGGAGATGGTCTGGTCACCTTGGCAACGGGGCAGGAGCTGGCAAAGCTGGGACAGCCTTGGTTTAAAGCAAAAAGAAAAAAAAAAAAGAGGAAAAACCCCAAACCACTGAATACAAAGAGGCTGGGAAAAGAAAAGGAGCTGCAGGGCTGGGAGGGGCAAGGCTCAGCTGAGGCTCTGCTCACTGTTCCCTGCTCAGCTAGGTGACAGTCCAGGTGTGGGATCCCTCCAGAGTCCTGGAGAGCCCACCTCAGAGGGTGGCAAGCAGGGATGAGGTGGGCCCCACCCAGACTCTGCAGGATATGGGGAGGGCTCGCTTTCAGACCCACTGAGCCCCAGAAGAGGGCGCCCCAGACACCAGGCCCCGTGCAAACCAGGGGACGCTGGGCTGCACCTGCACAGAAGTTGCCCTCGCTGGACAATTAACACACTAATTGCACTCGCTGCCCCATGGCCAGTGCATTAGCCCAGATCGTCCAATGACTTATTCATGAGCTCCTATCTCCTTCTCATCCCCACGGCCGGCTCACCGGCTCATCAGCCTCGTGGCCTATGCTGGGCGGGGAGGGAGGCCAACTCAGACGCCTCCCCGGCCTCGCTCGACAACACCGTGTGCTATTTATATTTCATCAGACAGAGCGCTCAGGGGTGAAACCGCCAGAGACCCGCTCCCCGCGGGCAACGGACGCTGACCCCCCCGGGCGGCGTCTGGGAAGTGGATGCCGGCTCTCAGGAAGGAGTCTGAGGTTCCTTGCCTGGGAGCCTGTGGCAGGACCTCTGCTCACGTCCCCAGGGGCTCCACCTTGCTCGCCTCACCGTGTCCCGAGAAAACCCTATAGGGAGGAGTCTGCTATCACCCCCATTTGACAGATGAGGAAACTGAGGCAGAGCTGGGGACTAAGCGCAGGCAGGCGGCCCCAGGACCTGTGCCTTCACTGCACAGCATCTGGCCTCTCCCTGAGTCCCAGGGCAGCCCCAGGACGTGTGCACCGTGATGATCTCTGCTTTACAGACGAGGAAACTGAGGCTCACAGAGGTAAAGTGACTTGCCCAGGGTCACACAGCCAGGAATGGAAACAGACATGTGCCCTTAACTGATAATGTCTCCAATCCGTGCCCTGGGTGACCCCGATGTGTCCAGGGAGCACCCCAGGGGATGAGATGGCTCTGTGTAGTCAGTCCACACTGCTCCCTGAAGCCAAAGCCACACTGGGTCCTGCACCTGCTAGGGCGGCCCTGCCTCAATGCCCAGCCCCACTTCCGGACGCGGAGTGGAGGTCCAGCTTGGCTGAGTCTGGCAGCTCCAAGGACCCAGTCGTCGTCAGCACAGTGACGAGCGGGAAGGGGCCCCAAATCACGGCACTGACCTCTTGTCGTCCCTCTCACAGAGAAGGGGCCCCTGGCCTGGGGCCAGGTCGACACTGGACTTGGGAATTCTGGGAACCCCCCTGCCCCCCCTTCCCCCCGGCATCCTATAACTGCTGGCTTCTCCTGAGACCCTGGAACTGAGCTGGGCAGAAGCTGGCCCCTGCCGGGCAGGTCGGCCCCCTCAAGGCCTCAGTGTCCTCATCTGTAAGACGGGGGTGACAGCCCCTCCAAGGGCTGGGGTGGGAGTTTGAGGACTTGGGTTGTGTGTCTCAGGCACCCGGCTGCCCCTCTCTGAGTCTCAGTTTCCCTGCCTGTCGGCTGAGGACGTCACCCCTTGCCCAGGGCTGTGGTGGACAAAATGAGTCCAGAGGAGGGCAGCACTGAGCTCTGGCCTCAGTTAGCACTTGAGAGCCGACCAGGCCCTCGGCCCCTGGTGACTCCAAGGCCTGGGCAGCTGGCACCCCTGAGCAAACCCCAGGCCTCTTGCTTGCCCGACAGGGACCCAGAGACGGCTAGCGGCGTGTGGGTCAGACAGCAGGGTGGCCCCACCCAGGAGCGGCCCGCTGAAGCAGGAACGCCCTTCCCCTCTCCCCGAGCCAATCCACGACCCCTTCCAGAGCACCGACCCCATTCAGACATGGCGAGACCTTGGCCTCAGTTTCCCCATCTGTAACACGGGGGTAATAAGATGTGGTTTTTGTGAGGGTTCATGAGTTCATAAAGAGCTTAGAGTCACGCCTGGCAGAGAAACCCGCTCGCCATCGCGATGAGCAGCAGCAGCAGTGCCCCTGTGCAGGCACTGGGCTCCAGCCCTGGCCACACTGTGTGTCTGTGGTCTCTGTCCAAGCCTGCCAGCCCCAGGCATCCTCGGGCACTTCCAGGAGCCTCCTGTCTGTGGCCCCCGCAGGGCCTGGAAAGAGTTTCTGTGAAGACAATGAACCATTTTCTGAGTGTTCCCTCCAACAACACTGGACTCCTGACAGTCCCCCTCCACGCCTCTGCCCAGGCTGTTCGCCCGCTCCTGGCTAACCTCCGGCTTGTCCTTCAGGCCCCCAACCTTCTGTGGCCCCTGGGTTTCTCTCTGTCACAGCCCTGACTGCAGTCGGCTCCCCCTCCCCCAGCCTCGAGTGCTGAGCTTCTAGTCCTGACTCCGCTCTGGATCACCCGGCACAGGGCCAGGCACAGGCAAGGGCTCCCTGTCCGTGGTGCAGAACCACCGCCGTCCACACGAGAGCCTGTTTACGGACACACACTACACGCCAGACCTGGGGCCCACATCCTTGGCCTGGGTTCTCTCACTTAAGCCTCACGAGAGTCGTACGAGGCAGATGTTATAATTTCACAGATGAGGAAACTGAGGCACAGGGGGGTGGCCTTTGAACACTGGAGACTTCATGTGGGCTGCAGCCCAGACCCCGACTCCCCTGCCTGCTCCAGCCTGTGGGGCGGCAGGAGAGGCCAGCACTAGTGACCAGTGGCACCCCAGAGTAAGGATGGTCCCCTCGACCCTCAGGGACGCCCCTTAACCCCAAGCTTGGAGAAGCCATGTTCTACTGGCCACGGCCCAAGTGAGGGGCACTCAGTGCTCAGTGTGGGGCTGGAAGGTGGAGGAATGGGGCATGGGGGCTGGCCAGATTTGTGGGACTGAACTGTGCAGTCCAGGACTCTGTGGCCTCCCCTGTAAAATGGGTTGTGGGGGACTAAGTGAGACAAGCCCGGTGCCTGGTGCAGAGTTGGCATCAGCAACCGGTTGTGGAAGGAAAGGGTGAAGGGGCCCTCACGGCCCAGGGCCCACGAGCCTCCCTCTGCTCAGGCCTCCACCCTCTGCTGAGGTCAGCCCAGACAGGGGTCTGAGGCCCACAGAGGGGCATTAAAGGGTCCAGCCAGCGGACAGGGTTGGCCCTGTGAGCAAGAAAGAAAAGGCACCGGAGATGTGGCACAAAGGCAAAGAGTCGGCAGGCCCCGTGCGCACGAGGAGGGGTGGCGGGCAGGGGTGAGCCGCCGGCCCTGGGAGCAGCCAGCCGTGCAGGGACCGACAGGGGTCCTGAAGCTGGGCTCCTCAGGGCTGCCCCGTCAGCCAGAGCCGGACCCCTAGACCAGGGCTCAGAGGAGAACCTGGGGCCCCAGAAAATCCCCTAAAGCTCTCAGCCTCACGTCCTTGTCTGTACACGGGGAGGACAAGAGTACAACACCTTCCAGCTCTAGCTCACAAAAGCACGGTCAACACCAGGCAACTCCAGAGCAGCACAAGCTCCCAGGGAACGCCCTCTCCCTCCAGCTGAGGGTGGGCGACAGGGAGCCAGAGGACCTGCGAGCTGGGGAGACTCGGGGAGCGGGGGCAGTGACGATGGCACCGGAGACAACAAAAGACGCATGGACTCAACATCCAGCCCTGGCCTGGAAGCTGCCTTGGCCGCTCCTCAGAGAGTGGTGTGGGGGCAAGAGGAGTGGGGTGCCAGAAGGTCAGACACAGAGCATGCGGAGTGGGCTCCAACCATGCACCCTGTCCACCCTCCCTGGGCACTGCCCTCCCCCACCAATGCCATCGGGTCACACCCATTTCACTGGTCACACAGTCCTCACCCCTGCTCACAAAACACAGACACAAGCCCTCTGCACGGGCCAGGCCTCTGTGTGGCCACAGCACACATCCAGCCACGGCGACCCTGTCTCCACTGCCCACACCCGCCTCAGACCTTCCCCGTCTCCACAGTCCACATCGGTCCACACTGCCCCAAAGCTTACCCGTCACCATGAGCCACACTCGTCTATACTGTCTGCCATTCAGATGGCCTGGTCCCATCTACACAGCTGATCCCAGGCCCCACCCACTGAACCCACTTGCCTGGGTTCTACCCACTGAGGATGCTGGGTTGCGAGGAGAGGCGAATAGATAGGAGGGTGGGGTCCATGAAACCCCGCACTCCCACAGCACCAGCACCCGCAGGCCAAGGGGAACCGGGTGGCTTGGACCCCCTCCAAGCCAGCTGCTAGGCGCAGCCCTTGTGGGGGCTCCTGCCGGCTCTCAGTGCTGACAGGCTGACTGGGGGGGGTCGGCCGGCCCGCGCCGCCCCCCTCCAGCAGCTGCAGTGGGGGGTGGGGGGTACGGAGGGAGGGGCCCTGTTGGGAGGGGCGTCTGTCCCCCGCCTGCCCTTCCACCCCCACTGCAGCCGCAGACTCACCCTTTTCTGGAGAGCCCCCGCCCGCGGGACTGGGTACTGCTG
Organism: Ceratotherium simum simum; assembly: GCF_057802395.1. Taxonomy (NCBI): domain Eukaryota; kingdom Metazoa; phylum Chordata; class Mammalia; order Perissodactyla; family Rhinocerotidae; genus Ceratotherium; species Ceratotherium simum. The sequence goes on from NC_141915.1 coordinate 149,882, forward strand.
GACACACACAAGTCCATGTCCACAACCCCCAAGTGAACACACGTTGGGCACCTACTGTGTGCCAGGCCTGCGGGAACCCCTGGACACACGGCTCCCCTGGAACATCCAGTGGGCAGCTTATCACGCCCACTTTACGCTGGGGACACTGAGGCTCAGAAGAGAGGGGACAGGAAGCCACTTCAGGAAGCCCCCGCACCAGGCGATGCCCCGGCGATCCACACACGCCACCTGGGTGCATGGTGATTGATTTCCGAGGAGGCACACGAAAGATCTGAACCCGACTGTGGCCTGACAGACCCAAGACCCGCTCCTCGTAGCAGCTCAGTGGAGCCATGGCACGACGAGGGAGTGGGGAAGAAATGCCTGTTGTTGTGTGAAAGAAACAGCCACACCAGAAGGCCCTGGGGCCTCCAGGCCCTAAGCAAGGCCCCCTCTTGGCTCACACTGTTCTGTTCCCCTTGCTGTTCCCTGAATGCAGCAAGCACCACCCACCTCTGGCCTTTGCCAGGCCCTCTTTCCTCAGACACCCTCCTGGCTGCTCCCTGATTCCACGCAAGTCTCTGCTCAGATATCCCCTTCCCTCTCATGTCCCACGGTCACTTATCCAGGGGTCTATGCTCAGTCGCCCACTGACATGTGAGGGCAGGGATTTGAGGCTGTTGCTTTTTTTTTCCAAGAGTACTTTTTAGAGCAGCGTTAGCCTTACAATAAAATTGAGGGAAAGGCACAGAGATTTCCCATATAATCCCTGACCCCACACATGCACAGCCTCCCCCACTATCCCCATCTCCCACCACAGTGGGACATGTGTTACAACCAAGGAACCTACATCAACACATCATGATCACCCAAAGTCCATAGTTTATATTAGGATTCACTATTGGTGTACATTCTGTGGGTTTGGACAAATGTGTAATGACACATATACACCATTACAGTATCATACAGAGTATTTTCACTGCCCTAAAAATCCCCTGTGCTCCATCTATTCATCTCCCCTACTTCTCCACTGATCTTTTTATTGTCTCCACAGTTTTGCCTTTTCCAGAATGTCATATAGTTGGCATCATACAGTATGTGGCCTTTTAGGACTGGCTCCTTTCACATAGTAAAATGCATTTAGGGTTCCTTCAACATCTTTTCATGGCTTGATAGCTCATTTCTTTTTAGTGCTGAATAATATTCCTTTGCCTGGATGTAGCACAGTTTATCCATTCACCTACTGAAGGACTTCTTGATTGCTTCCAAATGTTGGCAATTATGAATAAAGCTGCTGTAAACATCTGTGTGCAGGTTTTCGTGTAGACGTAAGTTTTCAACTTCTTTGGGTAAATACCAAGGGGTGTGATTGCTGGATCATATGGTAAGAGTATGTTTAGTTTTGTAAGAAACTGCCAAACTGTTTTCCAAAGTGGCTGCACCATTCTGCATTCCCAGCAGCAGTGACTGAGAGTTCCCGTTGCTCCACATCCTCACCAGCAGTTGATGTTGTCAGTGTTCCAGACTTTGGCCATTCTAACAGGTGTGTAGTGGTATCTCATTGTTTTAATTTGCGTTTCCCTGATGACGTGTGATGTGGAGCATCTTTTAATGTGTTTACTTGCCATCTGTATATCTTCTTTGCTGAGGTGTCTGTTCAGGTCTTTGGCCCACTTTTTAATTGGGTTGTTTGTTTCCTATTGTTGAGTTGTAAGAGTTCTTTGTATATCCTGGATAACAGCCCTTGAGCAGATGTGTCTTTTGCAAATATTTTCTCCCAGTGTGTGGCCTGTCTTCTCATCCTCTCGACACTGTCTTTCCCAGAGCAGACGTTTTAATTTGAATGAAATCCAGTTGCTCAATTCTTTCTTTCATGGGTCGTGACTTTGGTGTTGCACCTAAAAAGTCCCTGCCATACCCAAGGGCATCTAGGTTTTCTTCTTTGTTATCTTCTAGGAGTTTTACAGTTTTGCATTTTACATTTAGGTCTATGACCCATTTTCAGTTAATTTTTGTGAAAGGTGTAAAGTCTGTACCTAGATTTATGCTTTGCACATCGACGTCCAGTTGTTCCAGCACCATTTGTTGAAGAGACTCTCTGCTCGTTGTATTGCCTTTGCTCCTCTGTCAAAGATCAGCTGACTATGTTTATGTGGCTCTATTTCTGGGCTCTCTCTTCTGTTCCACTGATCTACTTGTCTATTCTTTCACCAGTACCACACTGTCTTGATTACTGTAGCTTCATAGTATGTCTTGAAGTCAGGGAGCATCAGTCCTCCAGCTCTGCTCTTCTCCTTGAGTATTGAGTTGGCTGTTCTGGGTCTCTTGCCTCTCCGTATAAACTTTAGAATCAGTTTGTCAATATCCACAAAATAACTTTCTCAGATTTTAACTGGGATTGTATTGAATCTCTAGATTAAGCTGGGAAGAACTGACATCTTGATTATATTGAGTCTTCTTGTACATAAACATGGAATACCTCTCAGTTTATTTAGTTCTTCCTTGATTTCGTTCATCAGTTTTGCAGTTTTCTTCATATAGATTTTGTATGTATTTTGTCAGATTTAATCCTAAGTATTTCATTTTGGGGGGTGCTCATGTAAATGGTATTGCATTTTTAATTTCAAATTCCACTTGTTCATTGCTGGTATATAGGAACGCGATTGACTTTTGTATATTAACTTGTATCTTGCAGCCTTGCTACAACTGCTTACTGGTTCCAGGAGTTTTCTTGTTGATTCTTTCAGATTTTCTACATAGACAATCATGCCATCTGAGAACAAAGACAGTTTTATTTCCTGTTTCCCAATCTGCATACCTTTTATTTCCTTTTCTTGCCTTATTGCATTAGCTAGAACCTCCAGTACAAGGGTGAAAAAGATTGGTGCGAGGGGACATCCTTGCCTAGTTCCTGATCTTAGTGGAAAAGCAGTTTCTCACCATTAACTATGAAGTCAGGTCTAGGATTTTTGTAGAATTTCTTTCTCAAGTTGAGAAAGTTTCCCTCTATTCCTAGTTTACTGAGAGTTTTTATCACTAACACGTTGGCAGGGCTTTGTTTTGGCCCCCGGAGTGTCCTGGTGCTTGGGAAGTGCTGGGCCATGGTGGGCCCTCAGCGACCACCTTCAGAAGGAACAGGTGTGAGGCATAGAGAAGTGTCCAGCAGAGAGAGGGAGACTTGCCACAGTGATGGCTTTGGGTAGGCGACAGGAGAGGGGGCCCAGTGGATGGGGGATAACAATGCATCCACAGAAGGTAGGAAGGCATGGTGAGGGGCACAGGTGCTGAGGTGGGTAGCTGTGGTGGGAGCGAGTGGAATTTCTCTTTTCTGATTTTCTTGGTGAAGGAGGAGGCCACACTGTCAGCTGAAAGTCCAGGACCGTGGAGGGGAAGGCAGGGCCCCAGGAGGAAGGGTGCAGGTTCTGGAAGAGAGCGGGAAGAGGTGGGTCTGGGACCAGCGTCCCAAGCTTGGAAGCAGGACTTAGAGGGAGAGGGGTCCATGAGGCCACTCAGCCACCCTGAGCAGCAGAGGGCTGCAACTGGACTCAGGGGTTTGCGTCCTTTAAGTCTCCTTCCCTGCACATCCAAGAGGGCTAGGGTGGGCTTGGGAGGCAGGTGGCAGGGGACCTCTCTGCTCTGGTCCCGGCCCAGGGCCACAGGGATGGCTCTGAAGAACTCTCTTCGGTCTCCACTGGCTGGACACTCACCCTGGGAGGCGCTGGTGCCACAGCAGCCTCCCGTGGGGTCAGGGGTCAGAGCTCCTCCCCGGGGGTGCCTTCTCCGCTCTGCCACCCCCAGCACCCCCACCCCCTGCAGACTTCTACTCAGGCCACATGAAGTCATTCAACATTGGTCCAAAGTTCAGCGGATGAGTGAATGATGAGTAAGTGATCAACAGCTCTGCTGTCTCCCCAAGCAGCAAAGCTGCCGCCACCCCATCCTGGGGCATCAAACAACATTCACAGGCAGGTTCATGGACAGCCCGACGCCCACCCTCCACATCCACAGAAACGCAAACTCAGCCATGAGAGCGTGCGGGCTCCCAGGACACGGGGCCAATGGAGAGACTCAAGCCCCATCGCTACCTAAGAGATGGAAAACGGGGGTGTTCCCCACCCTGAGAGCACTAGCAGGGCCGTGGCCTCAGTCTTTCCCCTGCGTGAGCCTCCTAGCACACAGCAGGTGTTCAAACAACGGTCTTTCCATCCTAGTCCTCTGGGGGTAAGAACAAGGGAGACGGGACCAGCCTCGTGTTCTGTGGCCGAGGTCACAGGATGGAGGGTGTCAGCTCTGCCGGTCCCTCCCCCTCTTGGGGCCTCGGTTTCTCCACCTGTAAAACGGTGGGACCCTGGGAACCCTCCATGATCCAGGACCCTGAAATAGTTCCAACACCTGGCACAGACAATCACAGCTTAAACGGGGTAGACGGCCCCATTTCTCAGAGTAGGGACGTGAGGCCCAGAGAGGTGAAGCTGCTTGCCTCGAGTCACATACCAGTGTCGGGGGCAGCCCCATTTAAGTCCAGGCCAGCCTGGCTCATGCCCAATTCTGCATCTCCCGTGTTCTCGGCCCAGGTGCCTCTACCGCCCCTCCAGGGAGAACCCGGCAGGGCCTTGGCACTCGTACAGGACTTCGTGCCTTTGGAAAGAAACTGAGGCGCGTTCGTGGGGCTTCTCAGTCTGGGTTCCAATGCGGCTTGGCCGCCTGCCTCCCGAGCCCGTCCCTCGCCTGGCCAGGACGTTTTGAAAATTAAATGAGATAATGTTCGGGAAAGCACTGAGCACAGCGCCTGGCACCAGAAGACACCGGGTAAACAGTCATTTTCATTATTATTTTTGGGTGCCAAGTTTCAGCAAAACGTCACGCCACTTCCTGAGAAATAAAGGCACCCGGCGACACCACAGGCTGCAGGATTCGGCACCAGGGCTGCATTGTGCTGGAGCCCCTGAGGTATCCTGACGGCCGCCAGGAGCCGAGGGACGGCTGAGGACATGCAGGCTCCCTGGGTGCGTGGCATCGGGCGGGGGCCCCGCAGCGGGTCATCACTGCACCGGCCGTCTCCAGAGGGACACCGCCGGGCAGCCCAAGGGGTGAAACCCAGCCCCTCCCTCCAGTCACAGGAGCTCTCAGGAAGCCCAGGCCCCTAAGGAGACCCCTCGGGCTCCAGGCGCAGACTGGATGGCTTGGGGACAGCATGCGTGCGCAGCTGGGTGGCCTCTCTGAGCCACGGTTCTGGCATCTGGAAATGGGGACGCTGCTCCCTGTCCCTGGGGTTCACCATGAAGACCCTCTAGGATGAGAAAGGGCCCCCGTGCAGCAGGGGCAACCCAGCCGCTTCCCGAGACCTCACCCTGGGGGAAGGACGAAGGTCAGGGAAACCATCTCTCTGCAGGAGCCGGCAGCTGTCAGAAAAGGAACCACAGGGAGGTGTTTTAACACGAAGAGAGGCTCCACCCGGCTCTAAACCACAACGAGAGAAACACGGGGCGGCCACTGAAGAGGAGGCGCCACCCTCCACAGCCAGGGCGGCGGGGTCTGGGTGACAGGCCACACGGGACGCCGCGGGTGGGACTCAGGCAGGCTCAACTCTGCGGAGGGGTGGGGGCAGGAACGAGGCTGTGGAGGGCACAGTGGTGACAGCTCTCACAGTCACAAAAGCACAGGCCCCCCGACCCAGCAGGGCCATTTCCAGAACTTGCTGCTTGGACAGCCCAGGCCGGAGGACGTGAGTCTCTGGGTGTTCACAGCAGCGTCATGTGCGACAACCGCCAAGGGCTGGACGGAGACCTGGAACAGCTTCAGAGCGAGGCGAGCTCACCAAACAGCACGTCAGCCTCAGGCGGGAAACACCAGTTAGATTTTAAAACCATCTTGCTGACTGATGCACTAACAGAAGGTGTCGTCTACCACACCCTCCCCATCGCAGGCTGCGTGTTACCTCTCGTTGCTCCCAACAGCTCAGTTTTGGGCGAAGGACTGTTAATACCTCCATTTTGCAGATGAGCAAATTGAAACACAGAACAATCAGGTAATTTGCCCAAGGACACACAGCTGGTAAGTAGCAGAGACCAAGCACATAACCTCAACGCTATGTGTCTCCAAGATACACTGCTAAAAAACAGTATTTTTCTTAAAAAAGAAAAAGTCAAGATACAGGGCAGCATACCCAGGTTGGTCATGACCATGGTCCAGGTTGACCATGTGTAGTGGGTTGAATGATGGTCCGACCTAAAGAAATATGTCCACCCAGAATCTGTGAACGTGACCTTATTTAGATAAAGGATCTTTGCAGAATAATTAAGTTAAGGATCTGGAGATAAGATCATCCCGGATTAGGATGGGCCCTGAATCCAATGGCAAGTGTTCTTATAAGAGAGGAAGACAGAAGACCAGGGAGAAGAAGACAGAGGCATCGATTGGAGGATGCATCTAGAACCCGGCTCCGAGCACTGGCAGCAGCCACAGAAGCCGGGAGAGGGGCCCGGAACGATTCTCCCCCGGAGCACCCAGTAGGAAGCAACCCTGCCAACATCTTGACTTCAGACTTCTGGCCTCAGAACCGGGGGAAAATAAATCTGTGCTGTTCCAAGCCCCCCCAGTTTGCAGCAATTTGTCATGGCAGTCACAGGAAGTAAATACAGGTCTGATTTGCTCCACACTGTCCGGCCCCTATTTTCTTTTCTGGACCTGGCTGACTGATTGTCCCACCAGACGGCTGCCCCCATGCTCCTTCCACACCCCAGACACAGAGTCAGGACTGGTTCAACCCATTTTCCTAGTGTTCCCATTTCACAAGGCTTGGGTCCCAGCTCGCCATCCACTCCCTGTCCACCAGTGCTTTATCTGCACAGGGGGAGTGGAGGAACCCTGAGACCCACCCAACCACAGCCGGTCCTGAGACCCCCAGGAGGGCAGCTGGGTCAGGACAGGGCCCAGAGCCTGGTCACCTGGCCCTGGAGCTTCAGGGCCAGGACATCTGCTGCAGGATCGGGGCCAGGCCCCACGGGCGCCTCTGAGGCGGTAGCTGGCAAGGCCAGGCGAGAAAGGAAGAGGGCAGACAGGGTCTCCTCTGTTAAAAAGCCCCCAGGGAAGGGCTGGGCCACTCTGTGGCTGCCCCCAGGGACTTCTGCCACCCCCCTCCAGGGGTCCTGCGGATCCGGAGGGGTCTGGCCGCCCTGGCCGGGCAGGTGCTGCCAACAGCTTGAGGCACAGCAGGCCAAGGTGATGGGCAGATTGAGCCTCCGGTCTGCTTGGCAGAGGGGCAGGGGGCGGGGAGAGAGGAAGCTGCCCCGCCCTGCCCTACCCTGCCCGCAGAGCTGAAGCCCAAAGGGATGAGAAAACGGATGCCCAGACGGGGTGTGATGTTCATGTCCATTTCACAAATGGGGAAACTGAGGCTCGGGGAAGAGCACCGGGGGGATTAACATCTCTCTCAAACTCAGTCCATCAGATACTTTCCAACAGGGGCCCTCAGTAGAGCAAGATGGGGACTGTCCTGATTCCTCTCAAAGCAGGGTACAGGAGCGACAGGGCTGGCCGAGTAGGTGGTGGGCACCAAGAAGGAGAAGCTCAGAGATGAATCGGGGGTGACCAATTCCCCAACAGAGGCCTGCCCCCATCCGAGGACCGCGAAGGAGCAGGCAATCGTGGCGAGGACCCACCCACAGTCTGCACGAGCAGAGCCCTCTTCCTTGTCTATGCAGCGCCCAGCGGTCCCTGAGGCCCAGAGGGGACGGGACTGCCCCAGGGTCGGGGAGCCCGACTGCAGCAGGGGACCTACCCACAGCGGCTGGCTGGGGCTACACTGTTGGGGAGACGGAAAAGCGCAGATTCCCAGGCTCTACCCCGGACCCTCCGAACCGGAATTTCCGGGAATGGAGTCAGGAGCTCTGCCTTCTCCCAGTGCTCCCAGAGCTCTGCGGAGGGAGGCGCCGGGGACGATGCAGTACCTCTCCTGGCCCAATTCTACAAGTCTAGGTTCTCTGTTTCAAAGAGGACGCAACTTCACCACTCAAAGGACCATGGCCGTGAACTCCAGCGGCTCCGCGCCTCCACACCCTCCACGGCGGAGATGCTACCATGTGCAGACTCTGTGACTCAGCCTGCAACCCAATGCCCATCGAGACAGAGAGGACGAAGCCCCTGAGCCCGGGCCCCACGGGCACAGGAAGGGACAGCAGTTACAGAAAGATCAGCCCGCCCCCCACACACACACACAAAGAGAGAGAGAGAGAAAGAAAGAGAAAAAGGGAACTATAGATGTTGGCACGTTTCTATAACTACATTCACATGTTTGCATAAGGACTCAGACAATCCAGAAGCTTCTCTAACGATGGTCACCTCAAGAACGGAAAGCTTTGGGGTGGAGGTGAGGGGGAGACAGGGTTTGAGAAGGAGAAATTAACTTTCTACCCTTACAACTGTTTGATACTTTACCGCGAGCACGTAATTCTCCTGTCCTCACAAGTGGTAATAACGAACAGAACAGTAGGGCACAGTCTAGCTGCTTTACCTGTTAGTTCACTTGCTTCTTCTATCCTCCCCACTCACCCAGACAGCAACCCCCACGCGAGGCAAAGCGCATGGTAACGGTACGTGCTCAAGAGCTGACTGCTGAAAGCATGAGTGATGCCCCAGCTCTGACATCCTCAGAGCCTGCGTCACTAGTATTCGACAAGCCGAGACCTCCAGGATTCTGAGAAGGGAAGGGAGGGGCCAGCAAGAGAAGAGATGTCCAGGGGCTGGTCCCAAGGGTGGCGTGTAAGGGGGTTCCCAGGGCCCTGTCCACGCCCTGCTTCCACAAGGTCCTGGCCCAGGCCTGTAGGAAGCCCCACTTTTGAAACTCTCCACCTGCCCTGGGGTCCCAGCAGCCTCGGGAGCCCCGGGCATCCATCTGCCTCTGCCCTCTGTGTGACCCAGCCAGGCCTGTGCTCTGGGCCTTGCCAAGCTCCAGTCCTGAGAAGAGGCTGGATGAGGCCAGCTCCCCTCGGCCCTCCCCAGGCCTCCTTGGGTCCCCACAGGCCTGAGTGGAAGCCTGGCCCAGCCTTGGCCTGGAACCAAGAGCCCAGAGGAGCAGGGGCAGGGGGGCGGCGCGGCTGTTACCACCCCGAATGCCAGCTGCTGGCAGCGATTTATTTTTGCTTTAAGTGCTGGAGAATTGCAGGGCTGGAGCCGCCGGCTCAGGGGGCTCGGGCTGCAGCTGGAAAGAGGGGGAGGTGGGCAGGGGGTGGGGGCCACACCCCCTCCCTGACCTCTCCTGCCCTCGGCCGTTCAGCCTCTCCATTACACACAGACACGCACGCGCACATGCACACACAGCTCGGCACCTCTCGACCACCGCACACTCCCCCCTCCCGGCCTCAGCTCTCCTAAGTCTCCAAACAGCTGCAAGGAGGCTTCGGGGGGCAGAAGGTCTCAACCGCTGCACCCAACCTTCTGGAGAGTGGTGCCACCTCTGGCTGGGGTCGTCCCTCTCTGGGCCTCAGGCTGCCCACTCCCACAGTGGGGCTGCCAGGTCTTCCTCTTTCCTGGGACACCCCGCACAGGCGTGATGGTTACAACCTGGTCCCTCGTCTGGCCCAGAGGGGGGCCTCAGGAGACGGTGTCCTGCCCGGGGCACAGGCGGCTGAGGGCCTGGTGGGCACCTGGCAGAGGCGAGCCCTGACCGAGGCCCAGCCCCAGGAACCTGGCTGCTCGTCCACGGAAGGGGCGTTAAGGAAGATCCCGAGGGAATGGAAGAGTCTGGGCTTTGCCAACTAGAAAGCATGTAGGTTCTTTTTACAACTAGGAAGCTGCTCAAGTTGATAACAGCAAATTAAAAAAAAATTTTTTTTAATTTTTTAATTTTTTTTCCCCCAAAGCCCCAGTAGATAGTTGTATGTCACAGCTGCACATCCCTCTAGTTGCTGCATGTGGGACGCGGCCTCAGCATGGCCAGAGAAGCGGTGCGTCGGTGCGCGCCCGGGATCTGAACCCGGGCCGCCAGCAGCGCAGCGCGCGAACCCAACTGCCAAGCCACGGGGCCAGCCCAAATTAAAAAAATTTAAACCTGGGTGTCACGTTCAAAAGAGACTGGGCAGGGGAGGTAGAGACTGACACAAAACACACACGGCCGATGGGCCTCTGAAAATGCTTAACTGAGCAAGAAATGGAGACACTGGCCCCCTCGCCACCCCCAGCCCTGCAGCCGGCCTCCGCACACTTTCCTGCAGGAAGGCACAGAGAGCCGCGCACGGGAGAGACGGCCTGAGAGCCGAGTGGCCCACTCCCTGCACCTCAGTTTGCTCAGATCTGGGGGCTACACCCTGAGCTGGAAGCAGGCCAAGTGCCAGGGACACAGGGAGGTCAGAGCCTGAAGCAGGTGAGGTCACAGATAGAAAGAGCTCAGTGCAGAGTAGGGGCCTGAGATAAATGCCCCCTCCCGCCCCCTCACACAGACAGGGGGCAGGCCAAGGGTCGGAGGAAAGGTCTGAATGCCGCCCTGCCTCCAACAAGCTCCAGGGCTCTGGGAGACTGCCGTCACTTCTCTGAGGCTCAGTTTCCTCCTGTGCTGAATGGGACAACAGTTCCGGCTCCCGCTGCTCCTCAGCACACCCTGTGTGTCGGGCGCCACGCAAGGATGAATGGACCACTCCCTCCCCACATGTTTGCTGAGCACCTCCTATAGACTGGGTGCTGCCGTAGGCGCAGGGACAGAGCTGTGAGCAAACTGCACCCGAAACCCTGCCCTCAGGAGCTCACATTCCAGGGGGGACAGACGGTAACCAAGATAAACATATCAGGCATCAGTGGCAGATGGCATTAGGCTCTACAGAGGAAGAAAGCAAGAGAGGGATGTGGGGAAAGGGAGGCTGGGGTGTTATCCAGGGGAGCCAGGAGAGGACTCACAAGGAGATGGCATTTGGGCAAGACCTGAAGGTGATGGGAGGGCCATATGATCTGGGGAAGAGTGTTCCAGACAGAGAGAGCAGCAGGTGCAAAGGCCCTGGGGCAGGAGCAAGCCTGGTGTGTTGGAGGCACAGGGGAGGAAGAGAGTGGTGGGAAGTGAGGGTGGTGATGGGGACCAGACTGTGCAGGGCCTTGAGGACCAGGATGAGGAGTGTGGCTTTTATTCCGAGTGAGGTTGGAACAATGGGAGGGTCCTGAGCCCAAGGTTGTCCCGAGCACAGCACGTCAAGTACATAGTAGTTGCTCAAGCAAGCATGGTCAGGCGTGGCCGTGGCAAAGCCTTCAGCTAGAAGGCTTTATTTTTTGTTCTCTGGCCCCTCTCCAAACCTGAGTCCTCCAAAGAGGCCCAGACATGGTGAGGAGAGGGTGGGGAGGCCTCAGCTGCCCAAGGGGGCGGGAGAGCTCAGTCCAGGCTGGGGGACAGGTCCCCAGCAGGATCCAGGAGGCCGCTCCCACTGACTCCGGGGCAGCATTAATGCACAGTCAGGGAAGACCTCCTCCCCGGAGCCGCTGAGAACGGGGCGCCCACTTCTCTCTGGCTGTGCAAATGGAACTGCATCCAGGGCCGCAGGGCTGAAGGCTGATTAGGGGGCTGAACCAAGGGTCCTCAAGTCCCCGCAGCCTCATGCTGCCTCTGCAGCTGCCACTTCAGCAGCTGGGCAGGAAGGCCTGAGCGTGAGACGTCAGGGGCCGGGGGGCGGGGGGGCGGCGGGAGGGGTACAGAGGGCACACCAGGAGCAGGAGGCCCTCTGATGCTGCAGCAAATTGCCTGCCCTCTCTGGCCTGTTTTCCCATGTGTCCGAGGGACAGCGGGGCTAGAATGACAGGTTCCCAAGGCTCTGGCATCACAACAGTTCACCCTCCTCCTCCACAGAGCCCTTCTCCGCACCCCTATTTCTGTTGAGAGCCCCCCGGAGGCTCACATCTCTACTCTCCCACCCCAGGTGCCCTCAGGAGCCTCCCCCACAGGCCTTCAATCCCACTTACAGACAATAAACTGAGACCCAAGAGGAGAAGGGACTCAGCCACAGCCACACTAGTGGCCTCGCTCACCCTAACTGTCTGCCCTGAAGTCTCCTCCCAAACGGTGAGAGCTTGAGGGCAGGGCAGGGTCTCCAGGCATTCAACACCAGTTTATTAAGCACCTTCTGGATGCCAGATGCTGTACTGGGGCCACAGCCGAGCAGCTGGGAGCCAGGGTCTTCACCCGCAGAGTCACAGCCCACCACAGCTCATGCCAGGAGAGCGAGGCGAGAGCTCCCGCTGCGGCCTCTGTGGGCAGAGAAAGCAGCCCCAACACGGACCCCCCCCCCCAAACATTTACTGAGCACCTACTGCATGCTAGGCCTTCACCAGGTCCCGGGGCTACAGCGACCTGGGAGCTCGGAGGGTGGGCGGGCCCCAGGGCTGTACGGGACAGGACTGGGGAGTGCAGGAGGGGATGCCATTCTGGCCAGCCCCACAGCCAGCCGGGCTCACAAAGCCACCTGGGCTGACTGTCTGTGGAACGAGGGGAGGTGCAGTCTTGTCCCTGGGGAGCACCAGGGCTCTGGGCCGAGGGGCATAGGCTCCGTCCCCCCAGCGTCTCCCTGGGCCTCCAGTCTCCTGTCTGTCCAGTGCAGCTAACGCACCCTCTGCACTGGCCGACCATTAGGAAATTAAATCAGGTGGCAGAGCGCTGGGCCCTCAGCCAGTGCCCAGCGAGGGCACCAGTCCTGCCCTCGGCCCAGCTCCTCTGGAGAGCCCGCCTGCCTCGGCCCAACCCCACCCCCATCGCTAAGGCTCCTCTGAAGCCTCCCGGCCTCCCTGCCCTGCCCGTGGCCCAGTTTCAGGCCAGCTTCCTTTCATCTTCAGCCTTTCCCTGGCCATCTCCCTATCATGCTGCCAATTCCCCCAGCACAGCCAGTGCAACGGAGCCCACACCTACCACACCTTCCCAGTGGCTGGCCCAGGCCCCACCCTCCTGCCCCCCCACCAGCTGCCTCTCTCCCAGCCTCTCCTCCAGGCCAGCCCGTGGCAGGGCTCCAGGCGCAGGCCCCAGGGGAGGGGCAGGTGTGCCCATGTGTCACCCACAGCAAAGCCCTGGCAGGGGCCCAGCAACAGGCACCAGCTGCACCCGCCAGAGGGTGGGCCCAGCCCAGAGCCAGACCTGGGAGCGGCGGGGCTGAGGCAAGGCGGCAGGTTGGCTCCGAGGGGGCACCAGCAGCCTCCAGCCCAGGGCTACAAGTGCCACAGAGGTTGCCAGGATGACGACGCAGCTGCCTCTGCCCCAGGTGTGTGCCGAGGCCTCCGGGGACCATGCTTGGTGCTGCCAACTGCGGCCCAGGTCACCAGAGCCCTGGCTGGGCCACTTGAAGCTGCCCACGGGTGGGACCACTCCAGTGCTGCACAGCCCCCAGTGCTGCTGCCACCGTTACCACTGGTATTACCATTATCACCACCGTGATTATGATTTCTCAGCCGCAGGGCCACCCACGTTATCTTGTCTTGCTTCGCACACATGAAAGGAGGAAAACTGTGGCCTGAGACAGGAAGCCTGGCAGGGGTGGCCCTCTGGCCTGGGGAGAGCTAGTGGAGGCTTCTGCTCAAACTCCTGACTTGCTGTGTGGCTTTGGGCGAGACCCTGCCCGTCTCTGGGCACTCCTCCTCCCAGCACAGCACAGCTCACTGAACACCCCTCCACTAGGCACACACCTGAGCAACATGGAAGCCCCATGGGGGTCTGACGCGGCAGCTGGGCGGGAGGTCCAGGGACAGACTGACAAACTCAGGCTCTGCCCCCTTTCTCCCCCTTTCCCCAAGAGAAGGGCCATCCCCTTCTCCCCAGGGCTGGGGAGGGGGCACAAGGAGTTCATGTCTGCCAGGTATGCGCCAACACCCAGCATCAGAGAGTGCCCACTGTACGCGCTCAGTGGTGCCCCAGTGGAGAAGGGCCTGCCCTGCTGTCCAGCACATAGGGGACCCCTTCTTGTCCCCAAGGGTGCTCAAACAAGCCCACCCTTTGCACCCTGCTTTCTCCCACTGGTCCTGGCCCCACCTGACGGGAGCCCTTCCAAGGGCCCCTCTTGGAGCTGCCGACACCAGGTTCCCCCGCCAGTGGGAGGGGCCCCCAGAAAGCTGAAGGGCAGGCTCCGCTGAGGAGTCTCTTTGGGTGTCCTGGCACAAGACGGGGTGCTCTTCACAGAACAGACAGAGGCATCCACACAACGACCCTAGGGCTCCAGGGGCACCCACGGCTGGGATCTCCCCTCCCTGACCCTCTGCGGCCACATGGCGGCAGTCCAGGGCAGAGACCCACCATGAGGGGCCGCAAAGGAGCAACCTAGCACAAGGTGAGGCTGGGCCGGGGCGGGGTAGCAGCCAGGGGCAGGTCTGCCTTTGGCACCTCAGGGAGGGGGTGAGGGCTAGGCCGGAGGCTACCGCCTTCTGGGTTCGCATCTTCCAGGAGGCGGCTGCTGATTTCAGCGGCGTGTGGGCGCCTCTGCGCTCCTGGGAAACAGAGCCTGCGAACCCCAGTTCAGGGACGTGGCTACAGGGGGCAGAAGGTCCCCCACCCTTTATTCCAGGGCTCCAGCCTGGCCACAGGGAGCAAAGAAAGGGGAGCCGGTCAGAGGAGCCCAGCGCTCCCGTATGGGTACGCCCCCTAGGAAATGGGGAGCAGGGTGGCCCCAGATCCCAGGGAGTCCAGTCTCTGGGGAGGCAGGAGAACCTCTCAGAACCGAAGACCACCTCCAAAGAAACACTTTCCTGTGACCTCCCATCCAAACACAGGTTTTGAAATATTCACATGACATGTGCACACGCCATCAGACCAGGCAGCACAGACACCCATTCGGGCCTCGACTCCCATCTAAAGCACCCCAAGGAGCTCCCCACCCCAGGTACCACTTCCAGTGAGCCCCTGGTTCCCACCCCCCGCTTCCCCACAGGACGTCCAGAGCAGACGCGAGCACGGAGGGGCGACCCCGGCCCTGAAACCACGGGAGCTTCTCAGCGGAGGGGCCATCCCCGCCGCGATCAAGGCCGACTTCTGACAGCAAAAAGGTGCGGCTAGCGTGTCGACTCGCTCGCTCGCTCGCGGAGAACATCATTTCCAGAATATTTTTACTCCATTAAAGCACAGGAGGTGGAAAAAAGAAACAACTCCAAGGACCTGCAGGTCTCCGGCCTGGGGGCATTTTCGGGGCGGCTTAGTCTGCGCCCCACTCGGCACCCCCACCCTGATTCCGTGGTCTTTGGGAAGGTCACTCGCAGGACCGATGGCGCGGGCCAAAGTGCCTCCCCAGGCTCCCTCCCGAACACCCTCGTGCAAGTCGGCCAAAGGGGGACCGAGGGCGCCTCAAACTTTCCCGAGCTCCCCCCAGGACGCAGGTTAGCAAGGAGCAAAGTTCCCTGGTGGCGGTAGCCAGAGACATGGCAGGGGAAGAAAAGCTCGCAGTCAGCATTTCCTCCGATGGCTCACCAAGGGAGGGAAAAAAAAAAAAAAAAAAAAAAACGAAAACGAGAGGAAAAAAAACCCTCCCGCCCCACCTTCCCTGTTGCAGCACCACCTCGCGCTCGCTCCAGGTCGGGGAGGGGGCCTGCGGGGAGCTGGAGTCGAGCCCCCGGGGGCCGTGCGCCGGGCGGCCGCGCACTTACCTCGGTCAGTGCCCCGGGCGCGGCGCGCTCCTCGTCCTCCGAGCTCCGGGCGGCCGTTCCTGGCCCCGGCAGCCGCCGCGCTGGCTGCATCGCCGCCGCCGCCTCAGGGCAGCCCCCGGGGGCGCTCCATGCCAAAGGGCGCGTCGGTCCGGGGCGCCGATCGCCCGGGTCCAGCCACGGGTCGGGGGCGCGCGCCTGGACGGCGCCCCCGGCCTCAGAGCCCTAGCTCTGGCCAGTGAAGCTGGCGTCCGTCCCTCCGTGCGGCTGGGAGCGCGGCCGGCCAACCCCCTCCCCCGCCGGCTGTTATCTGATCCCGGGCAGGGCCAGGCGCGCTCCCTTATGCCCCGCGCTCCGCGCCTCCCCGCTTGCTCCGGCCGCGCCAACCCCTCGCCCCCGACTACCGTTCCCAGGGAGGCGGCGGCAGCGGCGAGGCCCGGGGAAGGCGGGGAGAGAGGAATGGAGGGCGAGGAGGCGGCTGGAGGCTGAGGCTCGGCGCGCACCCAGCTCCGCGCCCCGCTGCCGCCAGAACCCAGCTCCGCAAGGCAACTCCTCTAACTCTCCGCCGAGAGCACGCCCGCCCCGCGCCGCGCCGCCGCTGCCCCCGCCTACCCGGGCCCTGGCCTGGCCCAGAGCCCCCCAGCCCCGGTCCCCCCACCCCACACACACCGCCAGCCACTTGCGCACTGGGGCGCGCGCACGCGCGCACACACACACACACACACACACCCAGAGGCATGTCCTCCGGGGACAGGCGCACACACACAGGTGCATGGTGAGGGCACACACAGGCAAGGGGATCTTACGTACACGCGTGCACACGGCCAGGTACACAAGCTCAGGCGTCCACATCTACTCACGCAAAATGCACATGCATGACGACGGCAGGCGCACAGTGCACACACACGCGTGCACATGCAGGGTGGTGTCTGCACGTGTGCACATGTGCACACAGATCCTGGCTTGTGCAGTCTCATGGAATCTTTTCCCCTTGCACACCAAGCATGCACACTCAGACACTCCTCATTGCCCCCTTTAAGAGCAGCTCTTTCCTCCCCATTTTGTGCTGTTTGGCTTCTCCCATCTCCTGCTTTCTCCTCCCTGCTCCTCCCCCTGCTCTCTCTCTCTGCAGACCTGACCCCCATGTGACCCTCTTCTCTTACCACCCCTGCCTCTGAAGGCTCAGGCTCTCTTCCCAGCCTGTCCCCAAGTGCCCTGCCCTCCCAGCATCCTGGGGCCTATTGTCTGGGCCTCAGATCTCCAGCCTCCGGCAGAGCCCAGGCCTTTCATCCTGGCAGACAGACCTGCCCGGTTGGGCCTTGGCCCAGTGAGACCCCATTTTACCACCAGTCTGACCCCTTGCTCAGCCTTGGGGCCACAGAATCCGTCCGAGGAGGCAGGTCTGTGGCCAGAGCACAAGTCTCAAAGGGCTCCTGGCCCCTGGGCCTCCAGCTTCCCCTTTAATGTGAAATATAATTATGTGTCTGCACAGCAGGGAGATTGGCTGCAGGATTCTAACCAAGGAGGATGGCTCTCCGGCCGCCGCCCAGATTGCTGGTGGCTCAGCCGGGCGGTCTACAGGCCCCCCCCAGCCCTGGGCTCCTGGTCCCAGGCAGCTGGTAGGTGCGGCCAGGGCCTAGGCCCCGCAGAGAACTCACCGACCTCAGACTGCCCAGGGTTTGAATCCCACCAGCTCTACTGACCAGCTGCGGAGGTGGGTCACTTAACCCATCCATGCCTCACGTTCCCTGCTGTCCACGGGGGATAGCGAGAATGCCCATGTCCTGGAACCCTAGTGAGGGCTGGATGAGGACAGAGTGCGCCTACAGCGCTAGCACAGCCCCCAGCCAGACAAAGAGCCCACGCTGATCCAGCACTCAGTCCTCGGGACGCTCTGTGCTGAAGACCTGGCTGGAGTTATTTCATTGTCACTATGACCCTCTGGGGTCGATACCCTCACTGGCTCTATTTTGCAGGGAACGGAGCCGAGGCAGAGAGGGGTGGTCACCTGCCTGTCCCAGAGCTGTTGAAGGTGGCACCAGGACTCAGAGCCAGGTCTGTCCCCAGGAAGAGAGACCCGCCCCCGCCTCGATGGCTGCTGGGGGCTGCAGGGGAGAGAAGGGGCATCCCAGGAGACTCCAGCCCCCCCCGCCCCACCCCTTACTGGGACACCGTGTCCTGCTTTCCTCCTTCTCCTTGGAGGCCAGCCTCCCAGGGGACCGAAAGCTCTGAGGAAACTTTTCCTCCTCCTCCCTTGAAGTGACCGGGGAGGGACGTGACTCAGCTGCCCACCCTCCCCTGCTCCATTTCCAGAAGGCGGAGGCCACAGTCCCAGCCAGGAGGAACGGGCCCCAACACGTGCCTCCTGTGAGGCCCGACCGTGGGTCCCCAAAGGAGCCAGCAGCCGTGCCCTCAGCTGGGAGACGGTTCCGGCAAAGGCTCTTGGCTGGTGAATGGACAGGAACACCTTAGGGCACCTCCATTTCTGGGATTCCGACAGTTCCTGGGACAAGGGGGTGCGCCCAGGGCATCCTCAACCACAGAACCCCCCCCCCCAGACGCAGAGTCCCCACCCGCTGCAAGAGGGCCGGAGTAAGGCCGGCCGGTCTTCTCCCTGAGCCATTATCAGACCCATTTCACAGGGACAGCAAGTGTCTTGCCCAAGGTCACTCAGCAAAGAATGTCCATGCAGAGGTGCTACCTGACTTCCCAGGCCGCTGCCCTGTGGGCTCTGCATCCTGCCCTCCTGACCACCTGCTGGGTCGGAGTCAATTCTCAGTCATAACCACATCCCTCACACAGCTGGTATGGGCCTGGATGCATGCCCTCTGCCTGTGGGGCTCCAGTCCCCAAAGAGAGCATGCCCACATGCCAGACGCAGGGCCAGGGCCGGGGACACGTGGAAGTCTCTCTCAACCAACTCCTGCCCCAGGGCTCCCTGCGTGTGGACAGAGCAGTGCCCCGCCCCCCAGGACAACGCCCACCGCCAGAGCAGGGGCCCTCACACCGCCCTCCAGAGTCGAGGGCCAAGGGCCGAGCAGGGCCAGGCAGGAGGACCCGGACCCCTCCCTTAATGAGGGCCCCTTCCTTCCCTGTGAAAGGGGAGGGATAGTAACAGGAGAACACCAACCCTCCCAGGCCAGGGAGAAGTCGCAAGACGGGGGGACCAGCGTCCTGCACATGGCAGGAGTTCCAGTAACGTGCACACCTTCCCAGCCCTGAGCTTCCTTCCCCTCCAAGGGGGGCCCAAGGCGCTCCCAGCCCTGGGCCTGGTGCATGATTGGTGTTCGAGACCCTTGCTAACCTGGGCATCCTCAGAGCCGCAGGCCTGGGGGCCAAAGAGCCCACGGCCAGTTGGAACAGCTCCTTCGTTTGAGGAAAGCAAAGCCCCGGAAGTGAAGGTCGCCTCCCAGGCCACGCAGCCGTTGGGGGAGGGGGGCGGTGCCCCAGGCTGGGGTTCAGTGGTCCTAGTGGGCAGTGGGCTCAGAGCTGCCGGCTCTTGTAATACTCATGTCCTAATATGACAACACCAATGCATTTGTTTTAGCCATAAATCACTCATTGGTTGAGATGTGAAAGCCAGACGGGCCTCACCACTGTCTTTCCCTGGCCCCACAGGCAGCTGCCCCAGTGCTCCCTGGACTCCTCCTAGCGTCAGAGCCCCTGAAGGGCTGCCTCCTCCCAGGAGCCCACCCAGATTTCTTCTGCCTAGACCTTGGCCCAGCCCCACTCTCTGAATCAGGAGACCCTTGGAACATAAAATGGGCTCACGGCATGCCCATTGAAAACCCTCCCAGGGCAGGTGTGAGAACCCAAGTCCCCAGGACCTGGCTGCCTTCCTCACACCACTCCCCACAGCCTCCCTGTTCCAGACACAGTGGCCCGCCATCCAGGCCTTGACGCCCCCAGCTTGGTTCTACCGGTGGGCTGTCTCCTCAGATTTCAGGGGCAGCCCGCCTAGAGTCTCCCTCCCCGTCCACTACCGTCCCCCGCTTTATTTTCCTCCCAAGCTGGCCGCTCTCTCTCGGAGGCATCGCGTGTACCGAGCCTGCACTCTGAGGCAGGTCAGCTCTGAGGGCGGGGGCGATGTCTGTCCAGCGTGTGCACAGCCCAGGTCCTGCACACCGCGGGTGTGCGGTGAGCGTCTGCAGAATGAGAACGAACAGACACAGGATGGAGAGACCAGGTGGTTGCAGGCGGCTCTCAGCCGAAGCCTTGCCCCCTCCACCAGGCAGGTGGCCAGGGTCTGGGGCTTACTCTGCCTCTCAATCCCACCCCTTAGAAGGGAGAGACCTGTGCCTGGCTGGTCTGGGATATGCATTTCTGGTTGGAGGCACAAAGCCCTGGCTGGAAGCCAAGGCATAGGGTTGCTCTCCGCTGGGACCAGGGGGAGGGAGAGGCCTGGACCACTCGGCCGGGAGCAGCAGAGCAGAGAAAACCCCAGGCCCAGGAGTCCTGCCCTCAGCCCAGTCCCTTCTCTCAGTGCCATTTTCCCCAAGACGTAATAATAACAACAACAATGATGGCAGTAACCACGGCTGCCGCTGACCTTGCCTGTGGCCTGTGCCAGGGTCTGGGTCAGACGCCCATCTGCACGACCTGTTCTGGAGGATGTGGTTATCACCCCCATAGGTGGGTGGATAGACGCCGCTCCAGTAGGCAGGTGAAGACATGACACCACATAGGTCAGAGGAAGGGTTGGAAGGGAGTTCCCCGGGCAGGACATGAGCTGCCCGTCCCAGAAGTGTGCAGACCAAGGGCCAGGCCCTTTGCCAGGGGTGCTGTGGAGAGCTGATGCTGCTGGAGAGGTCGGGGAAGCGACTGCCCTGTGCCCTCGTGGCCACCCGCCCCTCCCCGTCCCCAGGCGCCCGCAGGCCCCAGGCTGAGCCTGCCGCATTGATCTGAGAAGAGCGGAAATTCAGGAACGGATGACAGCCTGGGGAACAGGACACTGAGTCCCTCCCACCCGTCAGTCAGGAAGCAGGCATTGATCGGCCACGCCCAGAGCTGGCGGCTGACTGATGCCCTCCTGCATAGGCTCTGGTGCTGGCCCGGCCGCCCTCTCCCCTCCTCCGCCGCTCCCCAGGGCTGTCAGGAGGATGCGCCCAGGGAGGCCAGAGGACCAGCGCTGGGGCTGGAGGCAAGACTATCGACCACACTCCATCCAGCGTCTCCCGGGCGTTGGGCTGTTTCTATCCTGGCTCTGGACCTTAGGGGCATCGGTGGTCCCCATCCTCCCACGATTTAGGCCCCTTTTCTGGCAACCTTGCCTTTCGGGGACTCACCCACCTGTGCCCCATACTCTCTACCCCAGGCTTCCTGAGGGGCTGGACCATCCCCAGGGCCCAGGATGGGCAGGTGACCCAGGCCTGGCTGTGAGCGTTACTGTGACTGGTGAGGGATGGACGAGTGATCGGAGCCAACCAGTGAGGGCCAGCCCTAGGACTCTGGCTGGAACCACTGGGGAAAAAGGAGCCTTATTTCCCAGGGGCCCCTGAGGACCCCTTTGCCCTGACACGGGGTGAGCCCCCTTGAAAGGAGCCCCATCCAGGGGAAAGCAGAGCTGACATATCGAGAGAAGCAAGATTCCGGACACGCTCCTTTGGGGCCCTTAGATCCACGCCTGGACTTTTGACTTTGTGATGGAAACAACCCTTTTTCTAACTTCTGAGATTTTTGAGATGGGTTCTGAAAGTTCTCTCCACACCCTCAAGGGGCTGCTGGTGGAGGCGGTGGATGTAACAAGACAGCAAGGCCTCCAAAATGTCCCTCAGGCTCTGAACCCCTCTTTCCTCCTCTGACGCAGGGTGCACGCCCGGCGAGCTGAGGGGTGGGCCGTGGTGCAGGCTGCGCAAAAGGGCAGTACAGGCAGGGAGGGGGGCACCTCAGCCCCTCTCAGAGTTAAAAATAGCTTCCCCGAAGGAGGCCTCCCCGCTGGGATAATCCAGCCAATTACCCGGCCCCTGCACCCTGGTGGGCGCAGCCTGTGTCCTCACTGCACCCCCCACTGTGGGGCTGTCACTCCACTGATGGGGCCTCTGCTGTGACTGTGACGGCCGGCCGTGCCCCTCCTTCCTCACTCTCCTCTGCTCAGAAGTGGGCCTGACTGAAATGGAAAGAGGCAGATCCCCTTCCCCGTCTCCCCCAAAAAGAATCCAGAGGCAGAATAGGGCCTAGTTCATGATCCTATTTATGTTAAGAAAAACTACAGATATATTTGCATTAGCAGAGCAAAAATTCTGGAAGTTTGGAAACAAAACTGCTGGTGGAGTGTCCTCCTGGAAGGGACCTGTTTCCTCCTTCACTTTTGTGTGATGGCAGATGTCCCCACCTGCTTCCTGACGGCTCTGGTCTCGGCCCCCCAGTGCCCGCCCCTCCGCTCCCCGCTGAGGGCAACCTCACAGGGCGTAGCCTCCTCAGGAACGACAGTTGTCTGCACGCGGGCCACGCCTGGGCACATCAGACGCTTCAGGGCATTTTTGCTTGAAGTTTATACAGAAAGCATTTATTGCTTCAGATGTTTGTAAGTCCAGTGATCTTGTCCGTGGAACAAAGCCTGACGACCCACACGGGGGGACAAGGCTTCCTGGTCCTTAGGTCCATCCCAGGAGCTGGGGGGACTGGAAGCTCCTCTCTGTGGGAGCCCCCACGGCTGGGGCAGTTCTCAGGGACTGGGCAGGAGCAGAGAGATGGGACTTCTGAGGCCTCAGCTCTTGCCTTCTGTCTCCAGGCCTTAGCATCCCCAGCTGTAGAATGGGCGTGATGCTCCCCGAGTACAGGGCCCAGGGCCTAGTAGGTCCTCGGGTTATTCTTGGACGAGTGGACAGATGAGGCAGGTCTCTGGGGGAGAACGAGTGGGAAGGGCACAGCACACCCACAGACGCACAGTGTGTGCTTGGTGAAGAGGCCTCCTGCTGGCAGCCTCCCTGGATGCTCCGCCCTTCCAGGCCAGGCCCCACGCCTCCTCTGGACACCCACAGCCTCCTGGGCTTCTCCATCACAGCTCTCCAGCATCACTGCCCCTCTCCAATCCCGCTTCTCCCTCAGACTGGAGGCTGACAGGGCTTCTCTGCTCTGCCCCTCCGAGTAGGTCCCACTCCGTCCCCCATA
The DNA here is from genome assembly GCF_057802395.1 of Ceratotherium simum simum. NCBI lineage: Eukaryota > Metazoa > Chordata > Mammalia > Perissodactyla > Rhinocerotidae > Ceratotherium > Ceratotherium simum. The sequence goes on from NC_141915.1 coordinate 172,553, forward strand.
CCTCCCTCTCCACCCACATCAGCACCACCTCCAGCCTGGGTCACCTCCCTGCCCCAAACCTAAACCCTGACTTTCCAACACAATCTGGTGATAGCTGGCCAAGTTAAGAAGACACATCTGTTTCTCCCGTATTCCACGTCTAGGAATTTATCCCACCGATAGGCTTGCACACAGGCACGGAGAGGTACAGTCCAAAGTTACTGCCTTTGTAACAGCAGCAGCCTGCACGGCATCCCCGGGAAGTGGAACACAGCCCGGCACGTCGGTGTGGGGGGTAGCGCGCGGCTTGGGGGAGCTGGGACCCAGACTCCCTGAGGACGGGGAGCACTCAGCAGGTGCTCAGCAAAGACTTGGACGAGTCTAGTGGGGAAAGTTCTTGAAGACACAGTGAAAAAGCACAGTGCAGAAGAGAGAGGACTCGATACCGTCACTGGGATTTTTTTAAAGCAGGATAGGTATATGCACACAAGCATAGGTGTTTGGTAGAATGTTCTGAAAAGAGACAGCAGAAACTGGCTACTGGGAGGTTAGGGGAGCAGGAGGGAGGTGAGCTGTTCTCTGTAAGTCTGTTGTATCTTTATACTATGTTCAAGGTCCATGCGCCCCAACATTCATTCATTTTTAAAATAGCCCAAAACTGAAGGAAGAGGGACACTTCCCTGTCCCAGGGCTCCCCCTGGCTTGCAGCCTGGCCCAGAGGGCCTTGTCCCCCCGCCGGCCTGAGCTCCTCCTGCCCTCCTTTCTTGGCTGGGCTCCCTCCTGCCCCCGATGCCCTGAGGAGCTGCCCAACCGTCCTGCCCGTGGTGATTAACAAGCGCTCCGTGAGGACCTGAATCGCACAGAAACTCCAGGGAGCAGGATCATCCCCCCTGGGGACAGCGTTGCCCCCGTGGGGACAGTGTGGCCCTGTGCCCAGGCACCGGAAGGACTTCCTGGTATGAGGGACATACCCGGTTCCCCCAGCAGGTCTGTAGGATCCCACCACCATGTCTTCGCCCACGCCCGGCGCTCTCCCTACGCGCATCTTGGCCTATGTAAGTCCTCCCTGCGGTTGGTCGGTGGGTGCTGGCCTGTGCTAAGGAATTTTGTCCCAGAGCTGAAGGAAACACTCCCCCCAGGCTGGCCCCTCCACAGCACAGGGGCAGTCAGTATCAACTCCATTTAAAATCCATTAACCTGCCTAGGGCTAGAGATGATATATATAGAATCAATTGTAAATCCACGGAGCCCAGCCAGCCCCAGGGAACATCCCTCCATGAACACGGAGGATTCAGCAACGACCCTTTAAACGGACCACACAGCAATTAGACCCCACTTGTGTGCACAGGCATTCCACGGTGGGTGGGAGGCAGGTAACAGCACAGGCCTGGAGCCAGACAGACTTGGGCTCAAATCCCGGCACCAACACTCATGAGCTGTGTGACATTGGGCAGGTTACTTAACCTCCCTGTGCCTCAGTTTATTCCCCTGCCCAGTTTATTCCTGCAGGGCTGTGAGGAGGCTTAGCTTGGGGCAGAGCCCTCAGCCCAGGATCTGGCACAATTTAAGGTCCACAAACACCAGAATGTGGTCTGACCACGTTCGTCATTTGTTGCTGTTGCTCACTGAATGTGGTGGTGTTGGTGTGGCTGCCGTGGCTCTTCGCGGCAGGGAGCGCAGCAGCAGGGGGAGTCCGTGATGGAGCTCGGGGTCCATGTATGTGAACGGAAAGTATAACCACTTGTACCAACCTCCAGCTGGAGTTCTGCTGTTCCTTCCCCTGTGAGTCGAGGCAGCAAGCTCCGTATCGGCAGCCGTGCCTGGGACCAGGTCCCCAAGAAAGGTCGCAGATGGGCTCGTACCCCACTCTCGGGCTTGCCGACCTCTCCACATGTCATTTACGTTCCTCTCTGCCCAAAATTATGGTTGGGGTTAAACCCACCATTCAATCTTAGCATCAATGCATTCATCAAAAACTGCACGTTTTCTGTATCACAAATGTGATTTCTAAGTATTATGATAACTGGCTCCCTTGGAATCCTGTGTGTTATTTGATGCACGTAAGACTGGGATTTGGAGGAGGGGTCCGAGGCACAGGAAAGGGCTAGAGGCCCCCCAGGGGGATGGCACCACAATGGTGCTGGACCCACTGACCTAAGGTCCCCTCCAGCCGAGCCCCCACGACTCCATGCCTGTCACCCCATGTGGTGGGGCCCTGAGCTGGCCCCTCCTCCTCTGCACAAGCTCCAGTGTCTCTACGACCCTTCAGGGGGTCAGACCAAGAGGGGATGTCTGAGCCAGGGCCGGGGTGCTGTGTTTGGGGTGCCTCTGCCCACCTCGTGCCCTGGAGGCCTCACACACTCAGCGCTGGAGCCTCAATTTCCTAGTCTGCGGAGACCCTCCGGCCCAGCTGCGGTCTCAGTCCTCCTGATGCCTCTGGCCAAGTCTCCCGATGCCTCTGGCCGCTCCAGAAGACCCGCAAGCCCGTCCAAAAGACACAGGCACAGAGGGGCTGCCCCCCTGGGAGAAACAGCCCCTTCCCTGAACATCACACCCTGGGGGAGCCTGTGAAAACCCTCTGCTCTAAACCTTCCCATGACCCAGCCGCAGCCTCTAGGCCCCCCATTTCCTCTGGGATCTTATTGCCTATCCCTCTCCTCCTTGCTGTGCCTCCAGCATACCAGGTCCTGGCCACCCCAGGGCCTTTGCACTCACCTCTCTGTCTGCCAGTGCTTTTCCCCCAGATCTTTGTATAGCTCACTTTTTCACCATTCTCAGGTCTCTGTTCAAACGTCTCTTCTCAGGGACTGCCTTTCTGGATACCTTATTTAAAATTGCACCCCTCCCCACTCCATTGTCCCTTCCCCAGCTTTATTTTTCTCTGTCACTTATCCCCACATGCTATGGGGTGTAATTTACTTACTTTTATGTTAACTCTCTCTCCCCAAAGGCAGAAATGTTCGTCTGTTTTATTCACTGCCCTCGCCCCAGCACCTAGAGGCTTGGGGGAAAATAAAGCTTTGTTTACAGAACAGGATCATCCCCATTTTACAAACAAGGGGACTGAGACCCAGGGAGAAGCGACCCGCCCAGGGTCCCCGCAAGGACTCGGCGGTGCGCTAACCACCTCCTCGTGCCCAGCTCCTCAGCTTCCCTGTCTCCCTCACCTCCCGATGTCCCGGGAGCGAGCTGGGCACTGGGCCGGCCGAGCCCCCACTGGGCCCAGGCCGGGGCAGCGAGGCCAGGGCTGCCAGGCTGCAGGGAGCACAGGCCCCAGGAGGGGGCTCCCTTTGCCTGCCCAAATCGTGCTGGCCGCCCTCCCACCCCGTCCCCTCCCCATAGGCAGGGCCCGACGCCAGCGCAGCCTGGAGGGTTGTGGTTGCTCATTTTCCCATCTCCGCCTCCGGGGCCAAATGCAGCTGCTAACCCGAGTTGAGCCGACAGAACTGCACGGAGCCCTCCTCCCCCAGAGGCCCGCGGCGGGGGCTTCGGAGACGCCCAGACGGGCTGCCTGCCCCAGAGCATGCCCACTCATGCGGTGGGGTCCCATCCAGAACAGCAAGGCAGCCCTGAAGGCTAAGCTGACCTGCACAGAAATTTGGCCTCAACCTCTCCTCGGCTGTGAGGCCTTAGTATGTCATTTCACATCTCTGAGACTCAGTTTTCCCATCTATAAAACGGGGACATAAATGCTTCCTACATAAGGTTGTCATGGGAATTAAATGAGATGGATTATGTGAAGGGCATGCACGGCACACAGGAAGCACTCATTAGATAATAGTTGTTTATTATTACTATTATCATCATCATCATCATCCTAACCGTCTGTCCACCCATCCAGCCACCCATCAATTGATCCATCCATTCATTCATTTGCCCATCCACTCATTAACTCATTTGTCCATCTACCCGTCTATCATCCATTCATCTTCCATTCACCCATCCATCCACCCATTTGTCCATCCATCCTTTTTTTCATCTAACAACACATCCATCCATCCATCCATCATTCTTCCACCCAGGCAGAGAGAATGGCATGTGCAAAGGCCCTGAGGTAGGACTTGTCTGGTGAGTTCAAGGAGAAGCCCATGTGGCTGAGCAGAGGGAACAAGGGCAGGAAGGGTGGGGCTCATGTCAGGGGGTCATGGGGAACCTAGAGGCCTTGGGAAGCCTTTGCCTTTGTCTCTGAGGGAGGGGGAGCCATGGGAAGGTTTTGAGCAGAAGGGTGGCCTGAGCTGACTTAGGTTTCAAAAGGGAGGCAGGAGAGGCCTCTGGAGCAAAATAATTGAGCCTGATAGGCCAGCCCCGTTGGCTCCTCCCCCAAGACCCTCACGGGTGCTAGTGGCTGGAAATGTGAACACTCATGCACAGTTCCTGGAAGGTGACTGCCTCCCTCCCTTACGTGACAGGAGGGTCCTAAGGGCAGAGCCTGTGTCTGTCCCATTGTCCCCACCACTCAGCACGCACAGGAGGAGCTGGGGACACATTTCCCGAAATAAAGAGGCGGGGGGCGGTGTGAACAAGAGAATAAATGAGCAAAGGAATGAGTGAGTGAGTGAGTGAGTGAGGACTGGGCTAGGGGTCTCTGCTTTTCCTCCTCTCCCTTCTCTTCGCAGACCTGAGGGCCCCACCACCCACCCGTAGACTGGGACAGTGCCCCCCCCAGACCGAGGGTCCCTGGCAGCCCCACGCTGCTGCCCCTAGCTCTCACAGGCCTCTGGGGACAGCATTCCTTCCTCCAGATTCCCGTCTGCTCCTTTCCTGCTGCTCCCGCCGCTTCTTCCAGACTCCTGATCTGCCAGCAGGGGAGGGATGCTGAGAAGGAAGCCCCGCCCCCGCGTCTGTGAGACGGTGCTGTTCAGCGCCCCCCACCCCCACGCCAGGCCGTTATAGCTGCTCTCAGATCCCGGAGCCTCTACTGTGGGAGCTCAGCCCCCTGGAGGCCTCATCTCAGCCCCAAGACCAGGGGGACAATTAGCATCTCCATTTCACAGAGGGGGAGGGGGAGGCCCCTGGGCCAGCTCCTGCGAGCCCCCAGCAATGATTCTCCATCAGGGTCCCATTTCCCAGCCCCTGTTCTGTTCCCAGACGTACCTGTGAAGGCAAAATCATGTTTTTAAAAATTAGTTTCAAAGTTAAATTTTTCAAATGTAAAGTGGAAACCATAATGTTCAGCCTCGTGTCACACGTCCTGACCACCTGCCAAGGGCCAGGCTTTACTGGGGGCAGAGCCTCAGGTGGTCTGCTCTCGGCCGACCTCGTGGAGACCTCCTCTGGCCTGTGGCTCCTCTCCGCATGCCCCGCGTCCTGGGCCCTCCCAGCTCCCGCATTTCAGAGTTCTGGAATCTCAGTCCGACCTCCCCACTGACTAGAGGAGCTAACTGAGGCCCCACAGGGCCTGATTCACCCACAGGCGTGCTGGCCACTGCCCGCCGAAGGGTTTGCTGAGAAGACAGTTGAAGCCGGCCTTGAGGGATGAGGAGAGGTTTTCAGACATGGACAGAAGGAAGAGGGCGATCCAAGCAGCAGCAAGAGCGGGCAAAGCGCTGGGGGCAGGAAACTGCCGGCCTGGTTAGAATGAGAGTGGCTCAGAGTGGGGACATGAGGAGGGCATGGGGAGGGTCAGCAGGGCCAGTCACAGAGGACCACTGGGGCCACAGAGCTGGGACTTTATCAGGAGGGCTATGGAGAGCTATAGATGGTGTTGAGCTGGTGGGGACCCAGACAGGGACCAACACAGGTCGTCCTTCCCAGGGTACCCCTCTTTCCCTGCCTGCAACAGCCCAACGCCCAGCATCCGTGCCCCTTTTCCACCCATCAGGGGCAAGGAGAGAGGGTCTGTCAGCTGCTGGACCCTCACCAAAATGTCCCCCACGATGCCTGAAAGTCCTCTATCAGTGGCTCTTCAGGAGGGTGAATTGTGGGGCAGGAGGGCCTTCCCGGCACAGGCGCACCCACTCCTCTCCTCACAACCGGGAGGAAGAACCTCCATCCCCCGCATCAGCACCGCACAGATTTCAGCCTTGCAAATGTTTATGGCTCTCTCCTCGCACTGGCGGGCTCATTATAAAATAATTGAGCACTTGTAACAGTTTTTCTCCTCAAGGATCCCAATTAAGACATCTCTTTACGCTCTTCCTTCCATGAAGACCGTCTTTGATTCCCCTCCCCTCACAGGCAGCGGCTAAAAATACTGTGCCTGCCAGGCACCCGTTCCCTGCCTGCCTCCCCGACCCCTCTTGGCCCTGTCCCCCGAGGTCAGGCCCTGAGAGGGGCAGGACCCCGTCCCTCACTGGGCCTCAGTTTCTTCATCTACAAGATGGGGAGCAGAATGGCATGCTCTTGTCAGATCCTCACAGGAGCAGATCAAGTCATAGTGTGAAGCGCTCAGCGTGGCACGGGCTGGGTCCCGTGGCTGCCCTCGCCGCCAGGCACGCGGGAGGATGCAGTCTTTCAGGAGCTGGCCCTTTACGGCCACCAACACATTTAGAGCAGGGGTGGGGTGGTGGGGGGCAGGACAGTTAGCTTTAGGGGCAGCTCAGCTCAAAGCGTCAAAGATGGAGCCAAAGGAACGTATGTTTCAGGCAGAGGATGGGGTGGAGCCAGGCGTGGGGGCCGGGGGGGGGGCAGGGACGCCTGGGGCGGGGACCTGGGGACGGGGCCCGTGGGGGCATGGGGGGGGCCCAGGGGTGAGGCTCGGGGTGGGGGTGGGGAGGCCCGGGGTGAGGCCGGAGGGAGGGGTGAGGCTGGAGGGGCGGGGGGCCCAGGGCTGAGGCACAGGAGAGGGATCAGGTCCCTGAGCTTCCTGCCAGCTTCTAAGGCCAAGATCCTACGAGGCTTCGCGTTCTAGTTGTAATTAGGCGAGCCTGGCTCTAAGATTCATGAGAATTCTAACTCCTGGTGACTCAGACTCAGAGCAGATCCAAGTCCACCCCCTCCTCTCTACACCCCCCCGCCCTGTTAGGGCCCGTCTCGCTCTCCAGGACGCAGGTAGGCACTTCGCGGCCCTCCCTGCTGCCCCCTTCCTACCCCATCCAAAGCCAGAGGGCCCCTCCGTGTGAAATGAGAGCAGATCCTGTTCCTCCCTGCTCTGAACGCTCCAAAAGCTGTCGTTTGCGTAACAAGAAGAATCCAGGCTCCTCCGTGCCCTCACAACCTCCCCTCTGCGTCTCGCACCTCTCTCCCTCCGCCCCACTGGCTCCCGTGCTCTCTTCCTCACCAGGAGCCTTGGCTCTTGCTCTTTCCGCTGCCTGTGACGTTCTTCCCCTTGCTCTCCACCTACCAGGCTGCTTCTCACCATCCAGGCCTCAGCTCAGAGGTCTCCTCCTCAGAGGCTCCCCTGAATCCTCAGGCGACCGCCCCACCCTTGTCTCACGGGACACCACGTTTTATCTCCTGCGTGGCACTTTCCTTTTACACATTGTCCCATTTGTTCCTTCACGTGCTCATGTTCCATCTCCCCTGTGGAGTGTTCGCTTGTTTCACTGCTGTGTCTGAGCCTGGCGTACAGTGGGCGCTCAACATTTGTTGGTGAGTGTATGAAGTGCGTAATTAGAAGAGCCTAAGTCTTTGCCTTTCCGCACAAGGTCTGATGGAACTCTGTTGGTTGTTAGCTCAATGGACGTTTGTTGGTTGACTGACTGACCTGGCACAGCTCCTCCTGGGTGAAAGGCACTTCACATATGCCAGGGTGGAGAAAGCAGAGAATAGCATACAACTCCTGTTCAGCAGAGAGACAGAGGGGACCCCGTGCTCAGTTTCTGGCCCCACAGCCCCCACCTCTCTACCTGCCATCACCACCTGCTCCGTGGGTCCAGCCCACAACTCACACCGCCAGGCTTTCCCTTGCCTTTGTTCTCCAGAGCTCTACAAGGGTCAGCCGCAGCCCTGCACAGGCTGACTGGGCCGTAACTGTAGATGGGGGCCTCTGAGGCTGGCAGTGTTTGGTGTGAGGGGCCAGAAGCTCTGCCCGGAAGTACAGGGCAGGTCCTGAGGCTGGAGTGGGGGACGGGGGCGTCAGGGAGATGAGGCTAATGGGCTGCTAATGGCCTCACTGCTGCCACCTGATGACCCCTGGTTCCCCGGGGGTGTAAACAGTGCTATTAGGGGCTGAGATGCCCCTCCCACAGAAGGCCCTCCCCTCTTGGTCCAAGGCCATCAGGGCTGTTAAGTGGGTAAGAGGCAGGGAGGAAAGGCAAGAGCAAGCACCTCCTCCTCCACCCAGAACCGAGGCAGCTCAGGGAGCCTAGAAACCAGCTTAGAACGTGGGGAGAGGACCTCGCCCTCCATCTCCTCACTACAGGTAGGGAAACTGAGGCCCAGTGCCTGCCTCTCTGTCATTCATCCCCTCCCCTCCAGCCCCAGCTCACCTCTTCAATCTGGGCTGCAGGACCGCAGTCACAGACTCTCAGGAACAGCTTCCCACTCAGGCCAGAGGGGGAAGGCTGGGGCCAACACACCCACTGGGCACGGTAGGCAGAGGGCCTAGGGCCCATGGACTTCTAGGACCAATGGCAGGAGCAGCGAGAGAGACGAGATAGCCTGACAGAGCCTTGAAGCTCAGCAAACTTTAAAGTTTGGGTTGGATCTGTCAGCAGTAGGACGTGAAGAGGGGATTTTTGCTGGGAAGGTTGGAGTCAGATGTTAGAAAAACCTCTAGAGACAAGAGATGAATGTAGAGACTGATGCAGTAAATAATGAAGAAAGAAAACAAGGGGGCAGATGGCCGAGTGAACAGACAGGTGAGTATATGTATGGAAAGGATGGACAATTGGATGGTGTGAGCAGGTGGATCGAGAGGGGTGGAGGGATTGATGGATGGATGGGTGGGTGGATGGATGGGTGGATGGATGGATGGGTGGGTGGGTGGATGGGTGAGTGGACGGATGGGTGGGTGGACAGATGGGTGGGTGGGAGGGTGGATGGCCGGGTGGACGGGTGGACGGGTGGGTGGGTGGGTGGACAGGTGGACGGATGGGTGGACGGGTGGGTGGGTGGATGGATGGATGGGTGGATGGATGGGTGGATGGGTGGATTGATGGATGGGTGGGTGGATGGGTGGATGGATGAATAGATAGGTGGGTAGCTGAGCAGAGGGACTCAGAGGGACAGATGGATGGACAGGTAGATGAACAGGTGAGTGGATGATGAACAAATTAATACTCATCTTTATACCAATGCAGTCAGAATATAATTTTTATTATTTTTAAATGGAGGAAGGGGCTCATGAAGGCAAAAGTGCCCTGGGTGTTTGAAAGTCATAATGTGGCCCTGCGGAAGGCCTACTGGTGTCCTGTTTTCCCAGTTCCCTCCCTCCAGCCTGGCTCAGCCTCCAGGAGGTTCCAGGAGACCAGGAGGCTTCGCTTTCCCCACCTCCAGGCCTATGCTCAGGCTGTTTCTTCTGCCCAGGACACTCTTTCCAGAATCCACACCACCCACCCTCTCCTCCTCCAGGAAGTCCTTCAGGGCTGGCTCAGGGCCCAAGTGGGTTCCCGCAGGCCCTTGGTCTGATGTTTGAAACAGCTTCCACCCAGATGCGAGCCCTGGGTCCCATCATCTCTCCACACGGACTGGTGCCCCAAGTATCGGCCCCAGTTACCCCAGTGTTTCCCAGACCATGACCGTGTCCAAGGTCCCCCATTCTGGCCTCTCACTGTCCCTGGGAGCAAGACACTGACACCATCCCCATCTTCCAGATGAGGAGACGGAGGCACAGCCTCTCAGTAAGAGGCTGGACCCTTCCTCAGCCTCTAGCTCCCTGCGCAGAGGCAGTGGTCCTGAGGCCCTGGGGGAGGAGGAGCAGAGGGAAAAGCCTCCTGGAGAGAGAGCCCAGGAGCAGTAACAAGACACTAACCTCATAAACCAAAGTGCAGCTTCTGCAGTCACAGCCGCCCTGCCCCCTCCCCACTGGGTGACCTTGGAGAACTTCCTTAACCTCTCTGAGCTTCAGTCTTTTCACCTGAAAATAATCAGGTGAGTTAATTATCACTCAACCAGAGGGCCGAGCAGGGGGGGGGTCATGATTAATAGACGCCCAGGTGCTCGTGGAAACATTCATAATTGTCACCGTCATGGCCCTGAAGCTGGCTTCTTGGCTCCCCTGAAATCTGGGCAACAGAGTCTGTGGGAGAAGCCGGGGTTGAACAGATCTGGTGTCGGTCTCGGCTGTAGCTCTCAGGAGCCCGGTGGAGGCGTGGAGGCGGGAGCTGTTGGTGGTGAATGTGGGGTGGAGCAGGGTTCGAGGGTGGTGAGAGCAGAGGGATGGGCCAGCTGGGGCCAGCGACAGGCCTCGAGTGCCAGGCGAATTGTGTGGACTTCACGCAGGACAGGGAGCCTGAGGGGTGCGGGTGGGGCAGGACCCCGCCACTCCTCCCCAGACGCAGAGCGCAGGCTCGCGGGTGGCGGGGGCCTGCAGGAGAGGCTCACTGGATGCTGGAGGCAGGGCCTTCGTGCAGGCAGAGGACAGGTGTTCCTTCCCTTCGCTCACTCCCGTGTTGAGCGCCCGCTGTGCCAGGCCTGTCCTGGGCACCGGGGATGGAACAGTGACCAAAGGGACACACTGCTTGGCCGTGTGCAGCTAATGCTCCAGTGCAGCAGCCAGACGGTACGAACAGGAGTGAGCAGGCGCAGGCAGACCCTGGAAGCAGGGCATGGGGAGCCGGGCCGCGGCTCCTGCGCCCCGGGAGGTCAGCAGGGTCCTCTGAGGAGCGGCGTCTAAGGTGAGACCTGAAGGCTGGTGTGAGGTGAAGGAAGAGGGCTGCAGGTGGACCGGGCCAGCAGGGGCGAGGGCCTGGGGGCAGGAGGGGCCCAGGGCAGGGAGCAGCTGGAGGGTTTTAAGCAGGAGTAGGGTGGTCTCTCTTTTTCTTTCCTCTTTTGTGGGGGGATAAAATTCACATAACATAAAATTAACCATTTTAAAGAGCACAATTCAGTGTATTTAGTACATTCACAAAGTTGTACAGCCACTACCTCTATCTAGTTCTAAAACGTCTCATCTCCCCAAAAGGAAGCCCCACGCCCATTAAACAGTCACTCCCCACGCCTTCCTGCCAGCCTCCGGCAGCCACTGCTCTGCTTTCTGTCCTGTGAACTGGCCAATTCCAGACATTCCCTGTCAATGGAATCCTATGATATGTGGCCTTTGGGGTCTATCTCACTTAGGATACTGTCTCCAAGGTCCATCCGTGTGGTCACACCTGTCAGTACTTCATTCCTGTTTATGGCTGAGCAATACTCCGCCATCTAGGGAGACCCCACTTTGCTTCTCCGTGCACCCGCCGGCGCATACTGGTTGCTCCACCTCTCGGTGGCTGTGAGCGGGGGTGTGGGACCCGGGTGTCCTCGCACTGGTTTGAGAGCCCATCTTCGGTTCTCTTGCACATGTTCTAGAAGTGGAATTGCTGCGTCATATGGTACCTCCATGCTTAACCACCAAAGTCTTCCACAGTAGCTGCAGGGTGGTGTCTTTCGTGCCTTAAACTCGCCCCCGCTTGTCAGGCAAAGAGGAGGTTGGATGGGCAGCATGGCACAGGGAGGCCATGGGGCAGCTACTGCACTGGTCCAGTCGAGTGAGGCTGGTGGCCGTGCAGCCAGGGAAGGGGTGGGGCTGGGATTCAGCAGGTAGAACTGCAGGGTTTGCTGAGGGGCTGGGTGTGGGGGTGAGAAGGTGAGGAGCTCCCCCTTCCTGAGGTGAAAATGCCAGGAACGGTCCCACCTCAGGGCCTTTGCACTTGCTGGTCCCTCTGCCAGGAACACTCTTCCCCAGTGGGTTCTCATTTACTCCTTCACCTGCTTCAGTCCCTGCTCAGCTGTCACCTCCTCAGGGAGGCCTTCCCGGACCACTGATCTAAACCTGCAGCCCCGCCCACCCCAGCAGGGTGGGGCCCTCTCTCAGGCCTGATTTTTCCAAGGCTCCTATTGCCACCTGATATTTATCAGTCCCCAACTCCAGTGTCAACTCCCTGACAACTCCAGGACTGTGGTTCTGTCTCCACCGGGCCCCTGGCCCCTTACACAGGGCCTGGTACACAGCAGGTGTCCAATAAGGGTCACAGGATAGGGAAGACTGACAGGGAATGAGTTTGGGGGCCAAAAGTCAGCGAGTAGGGAGCTGACAATCATTCACTCATGAATTCACTCCTTCCACGGTGTCTATCCAGCACCTCCATGTGTCACCGGGTGGTGAGCCCATCAGATGATGTCCCCGTCCTCCGGGAGGCGACATTCCAGTGGGAAGACCAGCGATGCACGTGCCAGTGCATCCATGGAAGATGGGACGACTCAGGCAGTGCCCGGGGTGGGGCCGGAAAGACACAGGACACAGCATGCCAGGTGCCCGCCCAGCCTGGTACGCCCCCCAACACTAGCTGTGGGAATGTGCTCCTTTCACTGATGGAAAGACTGAGGCTCAGAGGGGAAGCTGCTCATCCAGAGCCTCGCAGCTTCTCAGGGCAGGGCTTCAGGCTTGGTGCTGACCTCCATCCTCCCAGCCTGGCCCTGGCCACCTCCTGGTCCTCCTGGAGCAGGGGACGTGGGAGGGAGACAGCACTGCCCCTTCCTGTGCCCCCAACCTCTGAGGGCGGGGCCAGAGGCAGGGCAGTGCAGGGGTCACCTTGGGCCAGTGGCACATGGCATGAGGGGGTGCAGGAGGCAGGGACAGCCCCCAGGGCCCTCCGCCCAGCTCTTTATGGAGGGCTTTTGTGCCTGGAGTGGAGAGGAAGTGGTACCCCATTCTCCAACGGCGCCCTGAGCCTCCTGCAAGGTGCCTGGGCCTGAAGGCAGGAGCCCACTGGTATCAGGCGTGGCCCCAGGGAACCCGGCAAGGAGGGTCAGTGCTGTTCACCCAAATGCAGCAGCAACATGTCCCCATGGAGCAAGGCCAGAGGGCATGGAGTCTGTGACCACAGGGCCAGTGCGGGGTGGACCCTGCCTGCCCTCTGCCTAGGCTCACAGAGGGGATTGTATACAAGTGGGGACCTGGTGACAAGACCCTTGTGATCCGGCCCCGAGCCTTCTGGCCACCTGCCACCCCCCTATACACCTGTTCCACTCTGTCCCTCCTGGAGCGCCAGACAAGGCACAGCGCCTGGACTCACGGGCCAGGGAGGCTCCCTGTGCAGCTGCAAGACTCAAGCCTCCGGCTTTGCCTTGGAGACACAGGGATGCGACGGGCCCACGCCTGGTCAATAGTAAGCACTCCTGCCACCCAGGAGCCCGGAGGACCTCCGCTTTGAGAACCCTGGGCCCAGTGATGCGGTGGCTCCATGGGCTCCTGCTGCTCTGCCTGCTCATTTCATCTCCAGGCAGCAGGAGGGGACCTTCGGCATCAAGTGTCGCTGCACTTGTCTCATCGTTTTTTCTGGCTCCCCGAAGCCCAGGCTTGGGGGCTGCATTGCCCTGGTCTTGGGGAAGGAGCCCCGGGTGGGGGGTCACGGCCCTAGGCTCCTCGCTGAGGCCTCACGGAGTCGGAGTCGTCTGGAGGATTAACTGAGGTGCAGCCCCAACGCCGCAGGCACGGAGTGATAACAAATGGGCTCCTTCCCTCTGCGCTCCCCTCCCCGTCCTGCCCTGCTGTGTGACCTTGGGTGGATTCCACCCTCTCTGAGCCTGGGGCTTCTAGTTGCTCCTCTAGTTGGTCCTGGTTGGAGGGAGCTCTGCCAGGACCCCTGAGGTTCTGGGGTTTCAGGGTGGCCCACCCCTCCCTGCAGGGCCCGTGCTGCACGATTGTGGTGAGCAGAGAGGGAGGGGGACGTCCCCAGGCCCCGGCAGTGGCCGAGCTGCCCCTCTCCATGGCCTGGTGGCCGGTGCGGGCTGGCATAGAGGAGACCTTCGGGGGTGTGTGTGGAGTTAAGGAGGCAGCAGCACTGGAGCTGGGCTCTGGGGGGCCCGAGGCAGCGGGGTGGGCGCCAAGAGCCTGGGAAGAGCCCTGGCAGGTGGGGACCAGCTCCAGCTTTGGCTTGGGCTTAACTCGCTGTGTCACCTGGGCCGTCACCTGGCACCAGGGGCCTCCATTTCCCTTCTGTCACGTGGGAACAGTCTCCCCTCCACTGGCTTCAGGGGCTGCAGGGGGAGAGGAAGGCCCTGGTCCTCCTCAGCCCTGGGCACCTGATCGTACCCTTCACCTCTCTGAACCTCAGTTTACCCAGATGCTCAGCAGGAATGGACCTACAGCTTTTGGCCTGTCACCCCCAACCAGGACGAGCACCACCCACCCCAGGCAGGAAGAGGGGCCTGGATGATGGGGGAGGCGAAGCCAAGCCCAAGCCCAAGCCCAAAATAGCCTGGGATGGCAGGATGATGGAGGCAGCGCGGGCTGGGTGGCGGAGCCAGTGATTGATGGCTCTGCCCCGGCCGTGAATAAAACATGGGCCTTCACTCCCCTCCGGGTTCATCCTTTCTGAGGGGACAGGCCTCGTGTGTGAGGGTCGCCCCTGCTCGCCTCCTCCCCCGGGCATCCCCTCTCCCCTCCTGACTTGACTCCCCCGTGCCCAGAGGACACTGAGGCTGTCAGCGAGATGCCTGGCCTTGTCCCTTCCCGCCAAGCCAACACCCCTCACTGCTCCCTACCCTACGCTGACCCCTGCCCCTCCCGGCCTTTGCTGCGGTCTCACCCGCCTGCCCTGCCGCACTGTCGCGCTCTCTCACCTGAGGAAGTCCTTCCCCGTGGCTAGGCCCTGCTGACGTCAATCCTCCAGGAGGCTTTGCCTGCCCTCCACGGGCATCCGGGACACAAGGGGCCCTGACCCCCCAGTGCGTGGTTAGTGCTGTCCCACCCAGGTGATGGCTGACGACCTGGCCCTGGGGTCCCTCCCTCCACCCCACCCCTCTGCCGGCTCTAAAATGGGCAAACCAAATTCAGTCTACCTGGGGTGCCATTTTCACCCTCAGATTGTGCAAGACCCCAGCAAGGCGTGGGGAGCTGGGCACCACATTCCTCACTGGCTGGACGGCCACCCTGGAGGGCCATTACGCAAGATCGCCAGAAACTCCTGACCCCAGGCCCACTGAGGGCTTCAGCTGACGGAGATTCTCGCACGCGTGTCAAGCGACACCTGAGGAGGATGCTGACCGTAGCCTGTTTGCAAGAGCAAAAGGTCAGACACTAGGATGCCCGCCCGGTGGGCAATAAACCCCGGCGGCACCACTCCGTAGAAGGTCGCAGAGCCGAGACCAAGAGTGAGGCGGCTCCCCCGCTGCTGATGTGAGACACTTCCAGGATAGATCCAGTTAGAAAAAAGCCAGGTGCGGACCAGCACTCACACGTGCTACCTCTTTCTGTGTAAAATGAGAACCACAAAGAAGATTTCGCACCAATGCTGTGTGTGTGGAAGCCTCTGGAAGGACACAAAGAAATCTAGTGGGTGCCTCTGAGAGGAGAAGGGAGAGGCTGGGGGCCGAGGCAGGGCGGGAGAGGCCCACGCTGCACCCCATCACTCCACCCACTGTGTCCATTACAAATGCGATTTAAAAATGAAAGCTGCTGCCCCACTGACCCGGGAATTTTATGGTGCACAAACCCTCCGGAAAGAGCTGGGATCGGTGGGAGCTGTGACCTCGGGGTGAGGCAGCAGTGGCGTTTGGCGCCTAAGCGGTGGAAAGGGCCCGCCGCCCAGCAGGAGGCAGCAGTGTCCAGCACGCGCACAGTGGGCCCCGCAGCCACGACAGCCGTCCACGCAGAAGGACCTGCTGGCGCAGAAAGGCCCCTGCACAGCGGGTGAGCGGGAGCGGGAGGGCAGGTGTCGCGACAGGGGGACGACAAGATGTGGTCGCTGTGCACAGGGGGGTCTGTAGGGCGACATCCCGTGTCAGCCGAGCTCGCCCCCATGCCCAGGGCTCTGGCCTCCTCCTGCTCGCGGTGTTGTTGAGAATGTGCACGGCCGGTCGGGCGAGAGGACGTGGCCTGGGCTCACTGCCCCCAGGGCCAAGCCAGGCACCGCACAGCGCCCGGAGCTTCCTCCGACACAGCCCAGCCACGCTGCCGTGGTGAGCAGGCTCTGTGTGTGTCCCATGTGTGCCCCCGTGTGCACGTCCTCCTTGTTGCTCCTCCGGGATGAGGCCACACCCGGTCATCGCTGTCCCCGCCACTGGCGAGACCAGACACCAGAGAAGGAGCCGACTCAGGCCCCTGTACCAGCCCCCTGCAGGCTGCCGTCCCCGGAGCTGGCCGTCGACTCACATCCGCCACCCCTCTCTGGGCTCAGAGGCAGGGGACCCCTCCCTCCCGTTCCCCCACATGACCAGACTGGCTCTCTGACCCACAGATGCCCGTGCCCAACACGCTTCCCAGTCTCACACTCACGCCGAGAAACAGGTGGGGAAGGACTGAACCGGGGCTCACAAGGAGTGCTGACAGACTAGGCACCCCACGAACTGCACTGCACCCCTCCTTCCGCAGACAGGGCCCACCTGGTGCGCTCCACAGGCAGTGGACTCACACTGGCCTGGGCTTCCACCTGCGGCTGCCCACCCTGCGGCCTCAGGCGGGGTCTGGTGTGACCACCGGCTGAACGGGCACATTCTATTTGGGCCCTTAGGCCCCATTTCCGAGCTTCTGGGAAAAGAGGCGGAGGAGGAAGGAGAACACAGGAGGGACTGGAGATGGAGCACAGCAAGGGTGGGTGCTGTGTGACCACAGGCACGTGGCTCTGCCTCTCTGGACCCCCTTTCTCAGAGGTATAGGGGATTCCATAAGCCCACAGGCCAGGCCCTTTCGAGACGCCTAGAGCCGCCGGTATAAGAAGGCCCTGCCGGGGAGGGCTGGGCTCAGCCGCAGGCCCGGGGTGCAGAGTTGAGGCCACAGAACAGACACGCTGAGCCCCACACACACCCGGCCCTGAGAACAGGCTGGGTGTAGGGCGGACCTTGGGCCCGAGTGCTGTGGGCTCGGAGTCTGGGAACAACAATGAAGGGGAGTCCTGGGTGGGCGCTCTGGGCCCCACGTCTGCTTCTGAGGGAGCAGCAGACAGAGGTCAAGGCAGGCCCTGGCGGCCGGCCAGTCCTCTCTGCCCCGGAGGCTGGAAGGGCGGAGGTCTCCCTCCCCACGCTCTCGCCACTAGGTGGGCACGCGCCCCAGTCCCGGCCACTGGACCCAGGAGGTGTCTGGTAGCCGCGGCACAGGGAGCCTGTCTTCCCGGGCAGGATGCCCCCTGCACACACGATGCGCCGCTGAGCGGCTGGGCGCCCAGGCTCAGGCCGGGGGCGGGGACCGGCTCTTCACTACGTCCTCGTCCTCGAGCCTCGGCCCCCAACTTGCCCTGGCTCCACCCACTCCGGAAGTGATGTCATCAGGCGTGATGTCATCAGGGGGTCCCCCGGAAGCCCAAGTCCTCACAGCTGGTGTCTGTTACGTGCAGCCCTGACCTTGTTGGCTGCCTTGGGAGAGTTGGGTGTCCTCCCAGAACCTGGGTTCTCCGCTCACTAAGGTGGGGTCCCCCATGAATCGCAGGACCATGGAGGTGAGCCTGGGGCCATGGTGCACCAGGAAAGAAAGGCCAGCCCCCAAGGCCTGGAAATTGGGCCCCAAACCACCGTGGAGTCCTCGCTCTCACCCTCACCATCAATGGCCACTGGGGTGTCGTCATGGCAACAGGCAGCCCCCCACCCGTAACCTCTGCCACTGCCCTGCTGTGTGTCCTTGGGCAGGTCGCTCAGCCTCCCTGGACCTCAGCCATCTCCTCCGTAAGGTGGGATCAGTGACAGCCCTGAGGAGCTGTCCGCGCAGCGCCTGGGACCCGACGGACTCCAACTGTTCCTCAGTGCCTGCCAGGCACCTGCGTGTGCCGGGCGTCTGGGGCAGGCGCTGTGGGGAACAGGGTGAGCTGGCCCCTGCCCCAGCACTGGGGGGTGCGGGTGTGTAATCACATTCACTGACGAGAACACTGCTGCTGACCCCCACACGTGAGCCTGCAGGACACCGGGGGATCCGGAGGGCCTCCCCGAGGGGCTGATGGTTGTCCTGAAAACTGAAGATTGAGCAGGAACTGGGAGAGGAGTGTTCCGAGCTGGGTAAGAGCCAGGGGCAAAGCCTGTGGCTGGAAGGAGGCTGGGGTGCTCGGGAGGGAGGAGGCAGCGGAGAGCGCAGCCGCAAGGGGCTCGGGTTGGGGAGGTGGCATACGCTGGCAGTCTGAGGGCATAGACTCTTCATCCTTGGGACAGGGACAAGCCCCTTCCAGGGGGCTGGGTGGAGAGCAGGTGGCCGGAGCAGGAGGAGGAGAGCTGGGCCCTGGGCCCAGCCCTGGGCCCATCACCGTCTCACTACGGCATGGGCTCACGCCTGTCTCTGGGCCCCAGCGGCCTCAAGCCCGTAAGGCTCTGGCTGAACACGGCGTGCAGGGCTCTGCCCGAGGATCAGGAGTCGGACGATGGTGGGCACATCCCTAGCAAGCCTGAGCCCCAGCCTGGCTCCCTCCCCCAGACATACACAAAGCCCTGCTTCTCTCATTCAGTCATTCCCTCATTCATTCATCCATCCATCCGTGTGAGAAAGCTTGTGCCAGCGCCGCCTCTCCGCCCAGCTGTGCAGGCAGCATAGCGAGCCCGGGCTGAGAGAAGGTGGGACAGCCAGGCTGCCAGATCCCATAGCCACCATGTCGCAGCCGTGCGGCCACTGGCAAATGGTTCATCCTCCCCGTGCCTCAGTTTACCTACCATTAAAATGCAGCAAGGGCATCTAGAGTGCCTGACTCACATGAGTGAGTGATTGTGAGATGGAAATGACTAATACTCGTAGTGTTACTCCCTGTCCTTCCTGGACTCTGTGCCCCAGGGGGGAAGCAGATGGTCTTCATCCTCAGGATGCTCGTGATCGCGCAAAGGAGGAGACGCAGATGACAGTTTGTGCCGCCAGGATGTGGGCCAGGTGAAGCAGGCAGGATCCAGCCAGGAAGCAGAAGCCCCTCCGGGTCTCTCCGACGGAGACGTGTGTCCAGGGCACTGGTTACGTGGTGAGGAAGGTTCTGAGAAGCTGAACAGGCATGGGCTGAACACCAGGCATCAGCAGGCTGGAGGTGCAGAGGAGAGAGACGGGGTAACCAGATCCCAGGGCAGGGTCACGGGAGGGAGCTGGGACCACAGTGACACGGGTGTCTGGTGGAAGGTGCAGCCACGGAAGAGGTGTGGCTGCGGCCTGAAAGGCCGCCCGAGGCAGAGGGGGAGGGAGCGAAACGCTCTCTTCCCACCCTCCAAGCTGTGGGCAGGCGAGGGCGGGGGCCAGCCAGGCTTCCAACAGGGACCCTGACCCGGGGGCTGACACGAGGGTGCTGAACGGTGAATGGGAGGTACAGGCCAGGTGCGAAGGAAGAAGGAGGGCAAGCAGACGGGGTGCGTTTGATCCCCGATCGCAGGGCTCTGAATGCCAGGATGGGTTTGGCTCAAACCTGAAGGCTGGTGTGTCCCCAGATCGTCTCTCTTTGACCCTAAATTAAGAATAAATAAGATTTTTAGCCCTAAAGCATCAAGGCCCTGACTGCTCCGGTTTCAGTCCTGAGCCAGGCAGGGCAGTGTCTATATCCCCCCCTTGCAGAGAAGGAAACTGAGGCAGAGAAGTGGAGTAACTTGACTGAGTGACGAGGCGCCCTGCCCAAGATGTCATGGCTGCAGGAAGGTGGAGTGGACCCCTGACTTTCCAGAGGTGGAAGAATTGCCAGGAGCTGGAGAGAACTGTGACAGTCCCGTCGTGTCCCCGCCCGGTCCTGCCTCGTGTGGTGCCAGTGGTGCCGCGACGCTTCAGTTGACAAGTCGTCCCACCACTGGAACAGAGAGAAGCAGGAACCTGAGATGACGCCCGGTGCCCTATGCCCCGTCCCCCAAGATGCACAGTGACACTTGCCGGGGGCCACAAACACAGATCCTGCAGGACGCAGGACAGAGAGCGAGTGGGGAAACGAGAGGCGAGGGGGCAGACGCTGTGTGAGCCCAGGAGACTCCCAAGAACAAGGGTCAGTGTAGTTAGAGTTTGATTTCTTAAGAGAGGCTGGAAATCTGGATTTTTCATGGGAAAAAAAATCTCAGATTTTAAAATGTAGGCAACTCGTTCAAAACTGTAAAACCACCATGAGCACTAACGCTCTGAAGGGCAAAGTGCAAGTGTCTGCAGGCTGGACAGGCTGTGGTCTCTGCCCATTCCAGTTTCTGCCAAGCATGTGCCGACCTCAGGGCCTTTGCACTTGCTGCTCCGCCTCCTGGAAAGTTCTTCCTCCAGACACCTCAGGGCTCACTCCCTCACTTTGTGCAGGTCTCTGCTCAAATGTTACCTCCTCCAAGAGGCCTCCCTTGGCCTTTGCCTGCCCACATCCCTGCGTTATTTTTCTTCCCGGCACTATGTCCACCAGGCATGTTAATGTGTCTGTCTCCACAGTGAGAACGTCAGCTCCACCAGGTCAGGATCCTTGTCTCAGGCGTCTCTGGATGCACAAGGGCTGCCTAGCCCAGGGTAGACACTCCGTCAACATTTGTTGGCTGTGTGGTTCATCCCCTCCCAGAGTCCTGAGATGTTCGTGGGGGATGGACGCAGGGGCCGGGGTTCAGGGCCAAGGGGACATCAGGGATCCAGGACTAGAGAATGTGGCAGCCTTGGGCCCAGGGCCTGCTGAAAGAGAAGGCCGCTAACGCCTGGGGCCGGCATCGGATGAGCTGGTTCCCGACCCACCCCCACCCCCCAGCCTCAGTGGGTAGCTTTCGAAAAGCCGGAGCCCACTTGGAGGCCTCAGGTTCCACCCCTGTGCAGTGAGGGGGATGGCAGATATCACCATCTCAAGGGCATTCTTGGGGTCCCAGGATGGCCACCATCGCCAGTGACCTTAGCCAGGCCAGGGGGCAGATCCATTGATTGGTTCAGTATTTCTGGAGCATCCACAGCTGCCCAGAAGGGATGGGGACGCTGCAAACGGAGTGGAGCCAGGGTCCCTGCTGGAAGAAAAATCAATGCCGCAGCTTCGGTGGTGCCAGAGCCGGCGGCAGGAGGCCGTGCTCGGACAGTGGGTCTCTTTCCCTGCTGCCTGGGGGTTCAGAGAGGCTCGGGGGGCAGGGGACGTCCAGACAGCTGCAGGAGGTGGCCGCTTCTCCTTGGGGGACCAGGGGGATGGCAAAGACCCCTCCCGGATGCCCCCCTGGGGAGGTTGTCTGGGGCTCTCTGTCACATGCTGGCCGTGGAGAGCAGGACTGTGGGGTGGGCCCCCGCACAGCTAAGCCAGGACACTTCTTGGACGCCTCTGACTGAGGAAGAAAAATTCCCGTGAGGCTGGCTTTTCACTGCAGAGTCCACATGGGGTTTGTGTTCACAGGATGTGTCACGTCCTGCCCCAGACTTCTAGGAAAGCAGTGCCCCAGGAAGACAGGCTGGGAGTGTCCTGTGGCTTGGCATTCTCCAGGGGTAACACGCCCATCTGAGACACGTGGGGACAATGGAAAGAACCAGGACTGGGGTCCCGTGGCCCTGGGGCCACACCCCAGTCGGCTCCTGCTCGTGGGGCCAGACCCCTTCCCTGTGGGCTTTGCTTCCCTGTCTGTGACCTGGACCCCTGGCCAGAGCCTCGGGAAATAAGGAAGGGAGGGAGCAAAGCGCAGCCTTTGGGGGCCAGAGGAGGGCATGTGACCAGAAGGGAGGACACAGGCAGGGTCAGACCAGCGCGGAGAGCAGGGGAGTTGGGGGCTTCCAGCTGAGCAAAGTGGGGGTGTTGTCACGAGGACTGTTGTCAAGGCCTCAGCCAGCCAGAAAATGCATGCTTACAACACCAGGGGCTGGGACCCGGTAACTCCCTTCTCAGGTCTCTGCCCGAAAGAACTGAAACCAGTGTTCACACAAAGCTGGAACGTGAATGTTGGTGACTGCGCTGTACACAGCTGCCCAAAGGGGAACACAGCCCCAGTGTCCATGGGCAGAAGAACGGATCCACAAAATGTGGTCTCTCCAGCAATGGAATATTACTCGGCCATAAAAAGAAATGAAGTTCTGACATATGCCACAATGTGGATGAACCTTGAGGATGTTATGCCGAGTGAAAGAAGCCAGACACAAACAGACAAACACTGCATGATTCCACTTATATGAAAAGTCCAGAATAGGCAAATTCACAGAGACAGAAAGCAGACTGGGGGTTGCCGGGGCTGGGGGGACAGGGATGGGGAGCGACTGCTAAATGGGTACAAAGTATTCTTTTGTGGTGATGGAAATGTTCTGGAACTAAAGAGTGGAGACATTCGCACGACACTGCAAATATATTCAATGCCACTGAATTTACACTTTCAAATGGGTAATTTTGTGTTATGTGAATTTACCTCAATAAAAGGAGGAAAACCACAAGGAACACAGCAGGACCACAGCAGAAACAGCTGCTGACACAGTGAGCCACTGCGGCCACCCGCCAGCTGTGTGACCTTGGGTGCGACCCTTCAGCTGCCTGAACCCCCAGGCTCTCCATCTGAGTGGCAGGGTGAGAGGGTGCGGCCCAGGGTGGCCAAGGGCTGAGTGAGTGCCTGGGGGTACCAAGAGCACCACACATCCTCGTTCTGCTTCCTGGGGAGAATCCGGAGCCGCTGCCCGCAGGAGCCACGGCACAGCAGGGGTCCAAGAGGCAAGCCTGGCTGCCCGGGTTGGGGAGGTGCCTGGGCTGTCCCAGGCCACGGCTGGGGCCACAGGCCCACAGTGGCTGAGAGCTGAGCCAGAATGGCCATCTCTCTGTGTCCCTAGTCAGCTCGCATCTCTTCCCTGGGCCCCGCCTGGCCTTCTGGGCAGGGAGAGACATCAGTCCTCTGGGAAGCTCCCAGCCCCAGAGCCTTTCCGCTCCGGGAATCTCCAGGGGAAGGCAAGGCCAACATGATGGAGAGGGAGGTGAGGTCGGGCACTGGTCAGCAGCGGTGACTAAGCGACAGGCGAGCGTTTGAATCCCAGCTCCACCACTTCCCCGCCCTCCACGCTGGGCCTCTCTGGGCCTCAGTCCTCCATCTATAAAATGCCGATGATAACTGCAGACACTGTGTGGGGTGCTGGAGGATAGAATGAGTCCATTCGAGCAGAGCCTGTCTCTACGGGTGTGGCTTCTTGCCGTGTCTAATCCTCACAACAACCCACTCTGGGGTGAAGAAACAGAGGGTCGTGAGTGGAGCTGGCTGGAATGTGGAAGGGGCCATGCCCCCTCCATCCTAAATGGACCAACTGTGCCGAGCCCTGTCCCCCAAGAGTGGACACTCAGCCTGGTGGGGCAGGAAGAGGGGAAGCCGAGAAGAAAGGGGGTGGAGGGAGAGGGCAGGGGAGGGAGCCGGCCCTGACACACACGCACACACATGCACACACGCCCACACACGCGGGAAGAACCGCCCAGAGTGAGGAGTGGGGGGCAGCGTGGCCTGTGCTGGGGCGGATTCGGCTCTACCAGCCATAGTTTATAAATTTTGCATCGTCTGGCTATGAATAGCTTCCTCCGCAGCAAGACAGGCAGTTCAAAGGGAAGAGAAGGGCCGGGGCGGGAGAGGGGGGAGATGCACCCCGAATCCTACCTCAGGTTCCTGAGATGCAGGCCGAGGAGGGCGGGGCTGCGACCAGGCTGCCGAAGGATGGGAATGGCCTCCCACCGCGTCCCACGAGGGCCAGGCGAGTTTCCAAGTCCAGGGGTGAGCTGCACAGGGGTCCCCACAGCCCCATGAAGGCTTCCAAGTTTGGGCCCAGGAGGAGGTGGCAGGCGGCGGGGAGAGATCCGGGAGCCTGGAGCGGCAGGTGAGCCTCCTGGAGACCCCATCCTCCCCCCACCCTTGTGAGGCCCATGAGATGGGCCATGAGGCCATTTCTCAGACGGGCACACAAGCCTGGGGAGGTCGCCCTCCACCGAAGGTCACGCACGCCACCCTGGCCTGAGGTGAATGTGGCCCAATCAAGCAATAGGGAGGGACGAGTGGACAACTAGAGAGGGGCTGGCTGGGCCCAGGGAGTAGGGTCCAGCGGGGTGCGGGCAGGGGGCTCGGGGTGGCCGGGGTGAGGCTGATGGTGTCACGGCAACTTCCACGGCCTCTGTGGCTGGAGAGCCTGCGTTCACGCCTCAGTCCCACCCCTGCCCGGCTGGGTGGCCTTGGACGAGACACACACACAGTAAAGCCTCTGTGCCCCAGGGTCCCAGTAATAAACACAGAATGAAATCACAGCAGTACCCACCCCGCAGGGCGGGGGTGCAGGTGCGCCTCTGGGCCCCTGCCCGGGTTCAAGGCCCCGCCCGCTGCTCCCAGCTCAGCATTCCCATCCGCAGGACGGGCTGACGCTGTGTGGCGGGGAGAGGATTAGGCGAGCGTGGACAGCATGGAGAATGAGCCTGGCACGACGGAAGGGCCCTGTGAGCGTTAGTCTCCATTGTTGTTAATTTTTTGGTCAGTGAAACATGGAGGGGGCCCCTTGTCCATAACCAGAGAAAGTCACTGCTGGGCAGCCCCCACTCGCCACCAGGGGGGCCACCCCAAAGTGTCCAAGCCACATGTCCGGTCCCCACCGGGCCAGCTGGCCCTGGCTGAGGACAGGAAGTGCTGTGAGGGGACACTCAGACACTGGTACCGGCCCCGGTGAGTGAGGGTGTCAGTCAGTCCCGCTGTCCCCTCTGGCAGGGCTGACAGTCTCGTGTCCCCAGGGCTCTGCGGGGCACCACCACCTGCACCCACCACCTGTGTTCCCAGCTTGGGGACCTCAGACCATCCCCTTAACCCCACACCTCCGTGGCCTGGTCTGTAATCTGCGGAGACTGGACCAGCCAGCCCGTGAGGCGGTGGTGGGAGTTAACACGTCCAGCACCACATCCGGGCCACTTACTGGTATGATCATGGCCACCAGCTCCACTGAGCATCACCATGTGCCAGGCAGGCCCTGTTCCAAATGCTCTGTGTGTGTCAACTCCATCTTCAGACCACTCCTCCACAGCAGCTGTCATTAGCGTCCCGTTTTACGGATGGGGAAACTGAGGCCCAGGGAGGTGAAGGAACTTGCCCAGGATGTGGGGCCTCATCATTATCCCTCCGTCATCGTTGGCACCCAGCATTTTGGGTCCTGGCTCTTCCATTTAATCTCTGGGAGACCAGGGTGAGACCTCTTCTCTCCCCAGGCCTCAGTTTCCCCAGCGGTGACGGATCTGACATGAAGAGAGCAAGATCCAAGTCCAACCCTGACCCCTCCACCTGCGGGCGGGGAGGAGAGTCCTCAACCCTCTGCGCCTCTGTCTTCTCCTCTGTAAAGTGGGAGCAGTGGTGGCTCCTGCTCGAAGGGCCCGTGAGGACAAGTGCGCGAAGCCCTTAGCACAGCCCCTGGCGTGCGGAAGTCTCGAGAGACGGTGGCGCTCTTATGATGGCTGCGCTGTGAAGTGAGGAGTCTCTAAGACCTTTCCTTGCCCTGAGACTGACTGGAGGACAGGGATGGTGCTTCTAGACAGCCGGCGACCACAGAGGCCTGGGGCGCTGGTGGCCCTCCAAGCAGACGGTCTGGGGCCCGGTGAGGCCTCCCGTCACTCCTCCCCCAGCCTCCCCTCTGCTGGAGCTGCTCACAGGCTCTCCTCTCCTCCCTCTGACCAGGCGGGAGGGGACCCCAAGGAAGCGAAGATTCAAGGAGTGGACCTTCCCCAGAGGGAAAGACGGCCTCGCTGGCCCCGCGGAGCCCTGCTCCCCACGAGTGGTGGGCCACCGGCCCTGGAGCCTGGAACGTTCCCAGAGGCAGCTCCTCTCCAGGACTCCCCATAGTCCCAGCTGCCTGGGGCTGACTCTTGGCTCTGCCACTTGGCGGCTGTGCGACCGTGGGCGGGTTGCTGCCCCTCTGTGCCCCAGTTTCCCATCTCTAGGATGCAGGTGACAGCAGCCCACATCATGGGCAGTGCCGTGACACAGAAGAATCAGCTGGCTGGGCCCACGGGGCCTGGCGCCCCGCTCCTGAGGCCGCTCAGCATAGCGGGGAGGAGCAGGGCCGCCAGAACCGGACATTCCCAGGGCAGCGTCTTCACTCGCTGTGTGAGCTCGGGAGGGCCGCTTCACCTTTCTGGGCATCGGCTTTCTCATCTGCAAAAGAGGCTTAAGAACGCCGGCCCTGGGACGTTGTCTTGAGGATGAAAGGAGGTGGGCCCGGCACCACGCTCAGCAAATGACGCGGTCACTGCTGCTACTGCGGCTGCCGCGGTCCCCACCAGCAGGCAGACGCCAGCACCCATTGAGGTTTCCTCTGGGCAGGCCCAGCCTGGCAGACTCAGGGTCCATAGGTCTCCTCAGATGAATCTTCCTCTCCAGGGGTCAAGGAGCAGCCGATGGGTGTGCCCCCCTCTTCCCTTCCCAGCACGACAGACATGACAAACATGTCAGAACAGAGAGGAAGGTTGTGAGACAGGGAGCCAGCAGCACAGCCAGGCAGAGCGGGGGCGGGGGCAGGGGCTCCACAGAGCAGAGTTTGGCCGCCACCCCGGGGTGAGTCTCCTGGAGACCCTCTTACTGCCTGCATTTTGGAAGCTCCGAGTGGGTCCGGTCCAGCCTCCAAGCCTGAGCCCCCGCCTCCCACCTCTGCGAGTGCACTTGCACACACAGCTGCACACACTTGCACACACCCGCACACAGCTGCACACACCCGCACACACCCGCACACGCAGTTGCACACACACACACACACCTACACACACCTGCACACACAGCTGCACACACACCCTGCACACACCTGCACACAGCTGCACACACCTGCACACACATCTCTGTGTCAGGACACAAGCATCATTGGCTCACCTGGGACTGTCTCACCTATTGAATCATCAAGGTGAAAGCCAGTTGGCCTGGGACAGGTGCAAAAAGCCAGACACACTTGGATTCCAATCCCAGACCTACCTTGGGCTGTGTGACCTCAGCCACTCTGAGCCTCGCCTAGGAACCTGCAGCTGACAAGATCATCACAAACATGTCTGGTGAATAATAAGTGCAAAACCAGTGGCAGCTCCTGTCCCTACAGTCACAGGGCCCTTCATAGTTTATAAAGCCCATTAGAGTCTATGCCCCACGCCCCACCTCCACGGCCTCATTTCTGTGTTAGGCCAAACCTTCCGTTGACTTCTAGCACCTTGTAGGTACCCCCGTCTGTCAGTATCTGCCCCCTCCATCAAACCAGAGGCTTCTGGAGAGCAGAAACTGAGTCTGATTTCTCTCTGTGACCCCAGCAACACCAGCATAAGGCCTGGGGGCTCAGAACATGTTTAGTAACTGAACGTATGAATGCTTTTCGCCATGTGTAAATTGGCTGCAAATTCTTTGCAGCAACTTCCATCAAGAGATGGAATCTGTCTCCCGTCCCCTGGACTCGTGTTTTCTGCAACGCCAATGGGATAAGGCAGAGGCAACGCTGGGCTAGATCTAGGACTAGGTCTCAAGAGGCCTTGTGACTGCCACTCTTGTGCTGGAGACCCTTCTGCCTCCACACGGTCTGGCCTGGCTGGCCTGCTGTGGGAAAGCGAGGCCCCGCTGTCCCAGCCGAGGTCACAGACAATGGGCAGCTCAGCAGAGAACAGCTGGGCCCAACCCAAATCACCAACCCAAAGGACTGTGAGCTAAATACAACTGTTGTTTTGTACTGCTGCGTTTAGGGGATGTTTGTCTCGGTGCAACAGCTAATTGATGTACACCATATCCCCACTTTACAGGTGAGGAGATTGAGGTTTCAGGGGCAAAGCTCAAGGCCTCATCTCCATCTGCAAAGGGACATTCTGCCCACTCTCCCATCAGGAGGAAGTCAGAGGCTACAGCAGCAGTAAAGGAAAAGTGCACGCCCCGGGGATGGGCGACTGGGAGAGTGTCTGCCAGCAGTTTCGGCCGCATCCTTAATAAAGATATACTGTTACAGACAAAGCTTGTGCCCACCGTGCCTTCTACTTGCTCCCGACGTTGTTGCCCCGGCTGTTCATGGACCAAGCGGGCTGCCCGGCCCCCGCCAGAGGGACTACAAGGCTGGCATCAGCCACCTCCCGACCAACTTTGGGGCTGAGAGTCGGGGGCGAGGGGCTCCCCTTCGTCCAGAAAGTCGGCTGCACTCTGGATGGCGGCAAAGAGCAGGAGAGGAGGGGCTCAGAGCCAGCTTGGCTCCGCAGGCTGGCAGGGGCTCCCCGTGCTCCTGCAGCCCCAGCTGCACCCCTGCAGCTGCTGCCCCTGCCCTGTGCACCTGTCCCTCTTCCCCTGCTAGATTGCAGCCAACTCGGGTGCAGCCCTCAAAGCCCAGCCGAGGGTATTTCCTTTTTGGCCCTGCTCACTGTCCCCTGATTCCAGGTGGGCTCCATCTCTCGGTGGCCCCCTGGCTTCCCCTCCTGAGCTAAAATGATCCGTCCAGCAGCGTCTCTCCTGCCATACGGGATGCTCTTGAGGGCAGGAGCTGTGCCCTCACACCGTGTCCTCCAGCCCCACGCAGGGCTGGGTCCCGGCAGGTATCCTGCAACGTCTGCATTCGCTCTGACCTGAACCGAAGTCAGTGAGGGGAGATCCACTCAGGCACCACCCAGACTGCACTTCTCCGGGAAAACGCATCTCCTAGGCGCTGTGTCCGTTCAGGCCGTCTCACACCCAGCGGTGAGTCTGGGTCACTGGGCAGGGTCCAGGGAGGCAGAGACTGTGAAAACTTACGGATCGTGGGTCCCCATCTCAGACCGCAGATCAAACCCTAGGGGGATGGGGCACTGGAATTCATATTTTAGCAAGTCTTGCCCTCTCTGCCTGTGCCCGTGACTCCTACACGTGGCCGGGGTGGGGATGGCCATGCTGGAACAGGGCTTTCCCAGCTGAGGCCCAGAGCAGCCCAGGATCTGCCGGGGCTCCCGGGCCCTGAACCCGGCCCCTCACTGCCAGCCTACGTCACATACCAGGGTTTGCGGGCAAGTTCCTTTTCCCTCAGGTGGTTTGTTTAACTTCCACACAGTGTGGGCAGGACAACCGCTTTGGAAAGCAATCTGACAGCATCTGAAGATACAGACAGCCCCTGGTCGGCAAGTCCACCCTCGGGTGTGGACCCAGGGGAAACAAAGGCCTGTGTCCCCCAGGAGACACACACCAGAGTGTTCTTCGCACTTTATCCGGAACCGTCCTACGCTGGGAGCAGCCTATCCGGAGGAGAACGGGGAAACACATGGTGCCTATTTGTGTGATGGAATACGACACGGCCAAGAAGGAGAACAGGCTGCAGACACAGCAGCGAGGCGGAGGAACCACACAGGTACCATTCTCGGTGAGACCAGCCCAAACCGTATGGCTCCACTGACGTGAGATTCAGGAACAGGCCAGATGACACCTGGGGACATGGGTCAGCATGGTGCTGCCTGTGGGGGAGCCGGCTGGCAGCCCTCTAGCTCCTGACAGGGGTGGAGGCCACGCGGGTGGACACATGTAACAGGCCCTGAGCTGTGTTGAGGTTTATACTCTGTGTGAGCCGAGTCTTGGAAAGAGGTTGACAAAATGAGCTCATATAACAGCCGCTAGTGTTGAGGAGGAGACTCCGACCTCAGAGACTTTCAGATGCGGGTTCAGTCCTGGCTTCACCCCACCAGCCCTGCAGCCGTGGGCAAGGCCCCTCACCACCCCGGGCTCCGTGGTGACTCTGAACCACGGGATGGGGTTCCCCACTCTCAGGGCCGCGAGGGTGAGGGGTCTGTGACGCTCGTGCCGGTGTCCACAGGTGCCCGGGTCTCCCTCTAGCCCAGAGACTGCAGTGGGCCAGGTTAGGCTGAGGCAGCACTTGGAGAGGGCATTAGAGTTTCTCCAGTGGCACCTCCAGGCCCTGCTGTTCTCCCCCACCCTCAGCCAGCCCCGAGGTCCTGCCAGCCTGGAAGCGCCAGTGGCCTGCTCTCTCCAGCCACACTGGTCCCTCTCCATTCCTCCAATAGACCTTGCTTGCACCTCACCACAGGCCCTTTGCACATGCCCCTGCCAGGATCACTGTCCCTCAGCTCCTCGCATGGCTGGTTCCTTCTCATTATTCAAGTCTTGACTTTACGTCGCCTCCTCTGAGACGCTTCCCAGACTGCTCAGCCAAACACTGGAAAAGCAGCCCCTGCCCTCATTCCTCTCCATGAGTGCTTCTTATGACTGTAATTATGATTGTTTCTTGGATGTCTGTTAGCCCCATCAGACTGAGCTCCACAGGGGCAGGTCGTGGTCAGCACTGCATCTGCAGCAGTCCGCTCACCATGGGGCCGGGAGCTACTTGCAGGACGAGTAAGTGAATAAGGGAATGGATGGCCCTACTCAGAAGCTCCTGAGGTCGCAGCAGGAGTGGAGTCTCCAGGGAGCAGAGGCAGATGGGGGGGCTGGGGCTCAGCAGAGGACGGGAGCCGCGGACGAGCCAGCCCCCCAGACAAGGGAAGCAGCACTGCCAGTACCGGCCCAGAGCCAGCCTTGCCCTTAGGGAGACGGCGAGGAGCAGCCGCCGGGAAGCAGGACCCCCGCACTCGGATCTCACCTGCCCCACTCCACGTGTGAGCCCTGTGCCCGCCATCCCCTCGAGGACGGTGCAGCCTGTGCCATCGCCGTGGAGCTCCGCCGAGGGCTGGTGCGGAAAGCGCTCAGAACAGAGCCAGCGCACAGACGGCGGACACTGTGTGTGAGTGTCTGCTGGGCCGTCTCTGGGTCCTGGCCCGCCCCACGACGTAGAGCTGTGATGCCGTTCTGTAGATGAGGACACTGAGGCTAGAGAGGTGAAGTAAAGGCCCAGGTCACACCGCTGCCCAGAGGCGGAGCTCGGATTCAAGCCAGGCCCTCACTGCAGAGCCCAAGCGTGGCCCCACCGAGGTGGGAGGGCACTGCAGTCTGGTGGTCTTTCAGCTCCCAGCTCTGTCCCCCACCCCACGCAGTGTGACCTGGGCCATGTCACCAGCCCTCTGAGCCTCAGTCTGCCACCCTCAAGTCGTGGCTCATTGCCCCGCGCTGACTCCCTGTGCCTCGCCCATCCATCTTCAGGGACGGCAGAGTGCAGCCGTGCCCTCAGCTCACAGCCAGCGAGGTTATAAATACACTCCCACGACGTTTCCATCGACCTTCCCTGAGTTACCGCTGCCGCCTGCGGCTGCTTCCAGCTCTGACTGCAAAGGCCTCAGGAAGGCTGCGCTCTGGAGGGGACAGACCGGCATGTCCCACCCCAGGCCAGCGGGCCGGTTGCCGTCTCACCTTTGACACGGGCTAGCGGGCCCTCCCTGTGGGCTCCTGTTGACGTGTCCCCAGGAGCGTCTGGGACTGGCTCCTCCAGTAGGGACACTCAGGCCTGCGGGGCGAGGGCAGGTTGAGTGTGAATCAGGAGAAGATAAAGCACGGTGTGCTGCTGTGCCAGTCCCTCTGAGCTCTGGGGTAGGGCTCGGCAGGAGAGACCTGAGAGGATCGGGACACTCAGCAGAAGCAGGAAATCGAGCCAGAGGGTCCTCGGAGATGCTGGAGAGGAAGCTGTGCTCGGGGTGGGGCGGAAGGTCTTGGAAGCAGTGAACCCAGCGCACCGGCGATTCAGGGAGCGAGTCCTCTCCAGCTCCCCTCCTGGAGAAGGAACCAGAAGGACTGGGGCCACACAGGCCACGTGAAAGCCTCCTTCCCACGCCTGTCCTCCCCCTACATACACCTGGTTCCTGGCTATCTATGGTGTGGCACCAGGCAGACCCCTCAGTTACCCCCTCAACAACCATCTCCCTTCTCCCTGGATAACCGAACTCAGAATGAACTCAGCAGAGTGCCTAGCTTCTAGGGCTCTGCTGTCCATTACGGTAGCCTCTGGCCACATGGAGTTGTTCAAATTTAAATTAATTACAGTTAAATTTAATAAAAATTCAGTTCCTCAGAGTCACCATCTACACAAAGATCAAGTCCTCAATAACTACCTGTGGCTCATGCTGCCCTAGTGGACAGCACAGATCTGGAGCAGTGCCGTCATTGCAGACAGTCCTAGACAGCTCCGCTCCAGAGGATCAATCCTGACGGTCTACACCAGCCGTGGAATCCCATCCCCATTGCAGTGGTGGGTCTGTGTTTGTCATGTGACTTCTTCTGAACAGTGAGACATAAGGGAAGGCTGGGAAGATGATCCTCCTGGTACAGAGAGATAGATGTGGGAGGAACAGACTCTTTACACATTGGCTACCCCCTTGCCTCCAGGCTTTGAAGGCCATAGTGAAAGGATGTGATAGCTGGAGCTGAGGCAGCCATCTTGCAGCTATAAAGCAATAAGCCTAAGAACAAAAGCTGACACACTGAAGGGGGCAAAACAGAAGGATGAAAGGAGCCTCAGGCTCCAATGAGCTGTGAAACTAGCTGCCTCTGAACTTTTCTTTATATGACATAATTCAATGTCTTTATTATTGAAGCCACTGTAGCTGGGGATTTCTGTCACCTGCAGCTGAATGCTTTCTAACTGATAAACTGTGAGACAATACCTGCATTCCACTTTCAGGCCTCTGAATAAGTTGTTCCCTCTAAGTGAAATATCTCTCTTCTCATCTCTTTCCAAATTCCGTTCATATTTTAGGGCCCAGATCAAGGGCTACCTCCTCTTAGAGGCATTCTCTTAGCATCCCCCACAACGCTGGAAGGGACTGCCCCCTCCTGTAATCCCAACTTGGTCCCTGTCTTCCAGGACTTGGCATCAGTCACTGGCAGAGTGAAGGCAGGGTCTGGATTCATCTTCACGGAGCTGGAGCTCCAGGCTGCACAAAAGTGCCTGGCAAGTAGCAGGTACTCAGGTAATATTTGGTGAATAAAAGAATACTGTCGATACGTTATTTCAGCATCCCCACCATGCCCTACACATGGCCTAAGTTTACGCTAAAGCTTGTGAAGTGAAGGAGTGAATCTCTCACAGTTCTCAGAAGTGGAGAAATTCAAAGTGGGCTGCCCACCCCTACCTCACAGCATAACCCAACACGTTCCTAGTAAATTAAAGAGTCAAATGCAGAAGCAGAGTTGACATTTTTATTTATTTCTTTAAAATTCCATGTGTAGTCCATCGATGGATGAATGGATAAACAAAATGTGGTATATGCATACAATAGACTGTTATTTAGCCTTAAAAAGGAAGCAAATTCTGACATACACTACAACATAGGTGAACCTTGAGAACATTATGCTAATTGAAATAAGCCAGTCACAAAAATACAAATATTATATGATTCCATTCGTATGAGGCCCCTGGAGTCGTCAAATTCATAGAGACAGAAGGTGGAGTGACGGCTGCCAGGGGCTGGGGGAGGGGCATGGGGAGTTGTTTAACGGAGACAGAGTTTCAGTTTTGCAAGATGAAAAGAGTTCTGGAGACGGATGGTGGTGATGGCTGCACAACAGTGTGAATATGCGTGACAATAATGAACTGTACACCCAAAAATGGTAAATTTTATATTGTGTATTTTACCAAAATTAAAAAATGTTTAACTGCTTCGTGGAATATACATATACAAAGGCAGACATAAATGCCTGTGTCCAGTTTAAACCAGAGTGATAACAGGAGCGCCAGTGGCCCGTCTGAAGAAGCAGTGCGTCACTGGACGTTCGCAGCCCCGGGTGTGCCTGGTCCCCCGCCTCCCCACAGAGGCAGCTCCCCTTTGGAGCGCGGCGTCCGTCACGGTGTCGCTTTCCTTTGCAGTTTTGCCAGGTATATTCTGAGACGCTATCTAGTCCAGTCTTGCTCAGTCGTAGCCTCCACGTCAATGAAATAAGTAAAGCAAACTCTGTATCTCTTCTGTGACTTCTTTTTTCCCTGATTATTTTGGGGTGCGCATTATTATTGTTAAACTTGCATACGTGTCATAGACTCTTTGGTACATCTTATAAATTTCACAGTTAAAAAAATAAATACATAAAGTGCTAAATGTAAAGATTGAAGTTCTTAAAAAGATAAAGAAATCTAGGTGACTGCTTTTAGAATCTTCAGATGAGGAAGTCCTTTCCAAGCAAAACACCAAAGACAGAAGTCACACAAGAATAGGCTGACGTGTTGGATGACAAAACAGTTTAAACTGTCTGTGGATAAAAAGAGCCCTAAGCAGAGTTAAATAGGCAAGGCACAAACTGTGACGAGAATTAACAACGTGCAAGACCAGAAAAACTTGCCGTCCCTGCTACACGAAGGGGTCTCCACGCCAGACACGGAGAGGGCAGACCTGAGTCCACACGGCTGGTCCCGACGCAGCGGGTACCGGAGCTGAAGAAGGCACTGACTATACACGCACGTCTCTCAAAAGTCTCAAGAAAAGCGCACACCCTCTGCAGTGGTAGTCCGCCGTCAGGAAGTTTGCCTTAGGCACTAACCAGAGACGCACACCCACGTCCACGTATAAGAAGCCCTTCACAGCCGCGTCTACGTTAGGAAACAACGCACGCTACCGAAACACTACAGCGCAGGGGCCAGTGTGAACGACCAAAACCACCGAGACCGTGCTTCAGAAAAACGTTCACCCCAGCAGAGAAGGAGCGGCAATACACAAGCTAAACGAGAGAGCGGGTTCCTCTCCGACAGACGCTGGATTGGACTACAAGACGGTCCGGCCACTTGGGAACAGTTTGGCCGTTTCCGCTAAAGTCAAACCACCATTGACCACACAACCCAGGAATTCTACCCTTAGATGTCTACACAAGAGAAATGAAAGCCTGACCACACAAAACTTGAACACAAATGTTCATGGCAGCTGTATTCACAATAATCAAAAACTGGAAATAATCCCAGTGTCTACCAGCTGGCGAGTAGGTGGACAAATGTGAGGGGCCCACACTGTGGAGTATTACTCAGCAAAGAACAGGTGTCCCAAGAGCTCGGGGTCTCTGGGCCACGTGCAGCGGTCACCATCTGTGGGTGGCTCCTCTTAGTTCAGAGCCTTGGAACTGAAACCACGAGTTAGCTACCCTGTCCACACTCACCCAACACACCCCAGTGGAACAGGGGTCAGACACCACAGTAAGCATTCTCATCGGGAGCCCACCAAGACATGTCAAAACTCATCTAGAAT
This sequence comes from Ceratotherium simum simum, assembly GCF_057802395.1. NCBI lineage: Eukaryota > Metazoa > Chordata > Mammalia > Perissodactyla > Rhinocerotidae > Ceratotherium > Ceratotherium simum. The sequence goes on from NC_141915.1 coordinate 207,466, forward strand.
TTCTAATAAAAGCATCTAGAACTTCAGGAATCATAGCAATCTTGAGAACCCACCAGCACACTGCACAGACCCCACCTTGAGGGGAGAAGGCTCTGGAATTTGCCCCCAGTCCTCCCTGAGAGAAACCAGTCCGGTGTCCCCCGCGGCCCCTCACTCTGCCTCTGGAGGTGCCCTTCTTTTTCCCATTTCATTTTCCTTCTTGGCCACATCTGGAGTGAGCTGCTCCCCTTCTCGGCCCACTTCCTGTCTCCTAGGAGGACGAAGGCCAAACGTCATTTCATCCCCTTTGACATTTCCGATTGTCAAAGGCTTTTGTAGATCAGGGATTTCGCTGGAGTGATGTTCTTCCCTTTGAGGACCGGCAGGCGTCGGATCTCCCTGCCCCAGGTCTGTTCTGTGTGCCAGGTACCACACCTACCCTTCTTGACAAGAAATGGTTCTCGTCCGTGCGCCTTTGCTTTATCACCTCTGGGCCTCTCTCTCAGTCCAACCTTGAATCTGCCTGAAACAACAGGTGCGAAGGCCACAGCCTCATCTAATGTTGACCCCCAGGCACCTGAATCCAGTGAGAGGCGTTGCCCAGCTCTGGCCGAAAGCCGTCTAATACCGTCTCTGACCGTTGGGGGTCGAGAAGCAACTGCGTGTGTCAGCCCTGCTCTGTCCTGAGCTTCTGACTTATCCCAACTCCTTTTCATTCTTCTGGAGCTGGTTTCTTTCTTGTAATCCTTGCCAAACGCAGCCAACAGCAGCAAAGAAACATGACCGACATCCTCTTTTCCAACCTCTTTCCCTAGGCCTATCAACTCAGGAGTCGCTCAGCACGCCTCCAAATTCTCACAGGAGATGGGGTGCGAAATGGTTTGCCTCTGTGTAACAGGGCTCTCTGTCTTTCCAGTCTCTGATGTCAGTTTCTTTGCCATCTGCGCCTACACTGCTGCGCCAGTGCCACCTCTTTCAGAGTTTGCAATGGCAGCCTTTCTCCTCCACATCAACTTCTGTATGAGTCGGAATAGGACAGGCTGTATTAATAAGCCCCAGAAGTTCGATGGCTCACCGCTGTGAAAGGTGACTATTTGCTCACGCACGGTCTGATGTGGGCTGACGGGGATCCAGGAGTCAGGGGTCCAGGCCCCTCCTTCTTCAGTGCAGCGCTGTCTTCCAAGACGGTTACAGCAGTGAGAGAGACGGGGGAGGAGGTGCACCAGGTCCTAGCCGCGTCTGCCAGGAGGTGACACGCAGTGCGGAACCTGGAAGGACTCACTCCCCACTCCCAGGGGTGGGTGGTCGCAAGGGTCCACAGAGGGTCCGAAGGGGCTGCAGCAGGGCAGGCCCTAGGAAGTCCTGGTGCTAATCAACTAAACCTCCCTTCCAGGCCAGGGCCTCGCACTGAGAAGGCTCTGTAGAGAGGAGAAGCCAAACCGGCCAGAACGGAGACAGCAGGGACCAAAAATCAGAGAACAAAGAGAGAAAGGAGAGAGGGAGAGAGAGAAAGAAACAAAGGAAGAGAAGGTCGGGGTGAAGGGGAAGAGGGGCCGCAGGGCCCTTTCTTTAACATTTCATGAAAGCAGCAGAAGAGGAAAGGCTAGAGGGAAGACGCAGGAGAGGAGGTTCTGCCCCGCTGCCCCGCTTGGAAGTTCAGAAAACTCCTTCCGTATAAAAATTAGCATCAGAAAAAGACTGTAGTTAAATCCTACACAAAGTGATTATACAGAAAACGAGAATAATGAGCAACGTCCCTACAGATAGTGAGGGCATTCCGGAAACGCATGCCCACAGAACACGCGCCCAAAACACAGAAACTGTCTCCACATATTTTAAAATAAGTCAACAGAAATTAAGAAAGTAATAAAAGATGCAAAAGAATAACAAGACAAAATGAGAAGACTTCAGAAAAGATGTACTAGAACTGAGGAAAGAATTAGAAATAAAGCAGAAAACTCACTGGAGAGTGAAGACCACACTAGAAGGAACACAAGAGCGAATAAAGGCCACAGACAATGCCGGAGAGGACCGGAAGATGACGTGGTGGGTAATTTTTACAAACAAACAAAAAAGGAAGAGATAAATAAGCTTCAAAAGAAGCAGGTGCAGGCGGGAGGATCTAACGTACGTAGAGCAGAGGTCACTGTGGAGGAGGCCAGTGCTGGAGGCTCAGCAGAGGCCAACACCGTACCTCAAAAGACACTTTCCTGAAATAAATAACCTGAAACAACATCAAGTGCCTGGGAACACTGACGCAGAATGTCCAGCGAGAGACACGTTCTACCACACGTTCTGTGGATGCCTTTGGGAATCCAGGCGAAAGAGATGAAGTCACCTAGCAGGACAGTCAGGTCGTCACCAGACTTACCGACACCAGCCCTTCGGGCCAGAAGCGCAGGTGCACACGGACAATATTAAGGCGTAAGCCAGACTGCCTTTCAAGTGTAAAGGTGATAGACAAACATTATCAACACGTAAGAACTCCACAACTCATGTTCCTGTGCGGGCCTCTGAGGATCCTACCAGAAGACAAGCCCAGAGAAAGCTCCAGCCAAAATGACCGGAGACACACACGTGAGGGCTGATGGTGAGTAGAGACAGAGAACACAGTCACCAGTACAGTTCAGATCAAGTAACGGTTATAACGGACAGTAGTATAGAAGGGTGCACTACGACCATCAAGTATCTGAGGGAAAGTGGGAGAGCACATGAAAATAGAACAAGTGTGCTGACTGCCTCGTAGTTCATGTCTGGGATCAAAAGGACATTCATTCAAATCAGATGCTGTGGGGAGAGGACGGTATCAAGTTTCAATATTGCTCATAGTAGAACCAACAGACAGAGAGGGAAGACGAAAAGTCCGGTGCACAGATATGAGCAGAAAGGTAGCGATTAGGGCAGAAGTACGACCCTTTCCTAAATACCAAAAAGACAGAGTCAGAGAGAAAACAAGAACCATACTGAGAGAGAGTTTGCCTGAAGGACTTACATAGACACAACGTGACATCAAACACCGTGACAGAGCTGAGGCCACACATATTGATTCCATGGTCTTTACTCACCTATTAATAGAAAAAAGATTTTCAGGTTGGCTAAGAAAGGAAACTCCAGCACCACGCTCTGCAGCTCTCCGGATTGGCGGCCAGGGCACACGGCCCAGCGGAGGGCGTGAGGGGAGAGCGGGGACCGCGCCGGCCGGCTGCCGGCTCTGCTGGAGGAGGAGCCCCACGGCCAGGAGCCGCTTTGTACGAGAAACATGAAAGGAAGAGTGTTCTGATTACCTGTTGCAGCCTGACAAACTCCTCCAGGGGTTGCCTTAAAACAGTCGCTTTATTATTCAACGATTCTCTGGGTCAGGAACTCAGGCGGGGCTGGCCGGCTGGGTTTGTCTTCCCCACACAACGTTGACGTTGATGGAGGCCGCTCACTGGCGTCCAGTCAGAGGCGGCTGGTCTGGGGGGTCCAGCCTGGCTCCACTCACATAACTGGTGTGTGGCGGGCTTCGCGGGGCCTGTGGGCCGGCGTGCCTGCACGTGGCCTCTCCCGCGGGGCCTGAGAGTCAGAGCTCCGAGCAGGCCGCGTGGAGGCTCTGTGGCCCTGCAAAGCCTCGCCTGGCAGTCCCTGAGCGTCACTTGTGCCACACTCTGTGGTGGCTGGAGCAGTCACAAGTCCCCCAGAGTCGGGGGGACAGAGACCACAGCTCTCAATGGCATGAACGTCCAAGAATTTGGGGCCATGTTTTACAACTGCCACCAAAGATAAACCACGTATATTTTTACTGGTTACATACTGGGGAGAGACATTCAATAAGGATGATTACCACAATCGATTGAAACAAATAAAATATCTTTGAATCTGAGTTCATAATTATTTGTTTAATCCCTACTTGGTCATCACTGGAAGACCAGTTTAACTTAGAGAACTGCTAAAGGGACCAAGGCAAACATATATCCTGCCTTTCCTTTACAAACCGGACCACCAGGGGGCCAAATCGTAGAGGAGGGGACATCTCTCCATGGAAACGTCTCAGCTGATAATAGAGCCGGGACACCAACCGTCTGCAACCACGAGGAATGAGCGCACCCAGGCCCTGGGCATCAGCAGCTGCTGACACTGCAGAGACGGCAGGACACCGCACCTCCCACCGGGGGAGCACAGAACTCTCTGCCAAGTGTTCTTGCCAAAAAAAATCCAACCTGAATCTGCTCAAGTCTCTGGACCCAGCTCCCAGTCACAGAAATACAGACGCTGTGGGCAGCTCCACAGGTCTGACAACCCAGTTTCCTCAACAGATAAAGTAGAAGGCAGACCACACGGAGGGGCAGCCTCGAGAGGAAAGACACCGGGGAGAAACACCAGCCAGGGCGACGTGGGACCCTTATTCAGTCCGTGATTCAAACCTTTTTTTGTTCATTTTAACATTTATGAGACAATTCTAAATTTGAACAGAGACTGGATATTTATCGATATTAAGAAATGATCGTTATATGTAATGCATTAAAGAATGATTTTGTCATGGTTTTTTAAGTCCTAATCTTTCTGAACATTCGTGGATGAAATTGTATGATGTCTGGGATGAGTGAGATGAATGTCCCAATAATTTGGGAGGGAAAGTGGGTGAGGGTAGAGATGACATGAGGGCAACGACGGCACGTATTGGTCACTGTTGAAATGGGCTGCCGGGTACCTGAGGGCTCATTACTGGCTCTAATTGTGTATATGTTTGAATCTTTCATAATAGAAGGCTTATGTATGTAAATTTTTGCACAATAAAAAATTTATGTAGAGGAAAAAAGGATGGAAGGATGGAAATCAAAATGCCAGCTGGACATCTTACGCTCGCACAATGTGGTATGTCAATTATATCTCAACAAAAATAAATTTTAAAAAATGCTAGCCATAAATAATTCTGGCAGATGAGATTATAGGTAAGTTTTCTTTTTAAATTACTCAACATCTTCTAAAATTTCTAATGAACACATAGCACTTTAAAAATCTGGGAAAGAAAGATTCAGCCAAACTAGCCCCCGCTTCCCAGGGAGCGAAGGTTTCTCTCGGGCTCCGCAGGTGGACGGGGAACTTGGCACAAGGGGGCCAGGAAGCCACTTGGTGGCACAAACTGTGGCCCTTGCAGGCAAATGTGCTGCCCTTGGCCCCACTTCTCTGGGCACCGTGCCCAGGGAAACTGTCTAAACTCTGAAACACCCCAAGCTGACTGCTCAAGGCCATCCACCCAGCTCAGCTCTGGGAGTGAAAGCTGGAGTCAGAGGCCACGTCCAGCTACCGGGGGCCGCCTCGGTGAAGGACGGCACATCATGCGATGGAATGCTAAGCAGCCACCAAAATGGTGCCTACTGTACAGAAGGCCTCAGACTCGCCACCATGTGAGCCGAGGATGCACATCCACGCGTCTGACATGATTCCGGTTTTGCAAACGTGAATGACAATGAATGGAACCCAGTTTTCAGCCTCATGGGCCACTCCGTTAATATTTCAAATTAACATGCTCTGCCCCCAGGGGGACCTGGGCTCTCTCACAGCTCCCGGGAGACCCAGGGTGGCTGCTGGCCCGAGGCCCCACGTGCTCTGCGCCTGTGTCTCTCTCAGCTCGGCCTGGGCTTCTACAACCGCTCCCCTGGCTGCGCGGGACGCCCGCCGACCCCGGCTCCGTTTCCTGGACCGGCAACCCCTCCCAGGCTGCTGCGGGCGCCAGACTTGAACCGAAACATGGAGAAGTCGAGGTTCACAGGAGGGTCTCCACCTGGCCACTCCTTGTCTCTCCCTCCAACTCCTTGCCCCAGGATGCCCTGGAGCGCCAAACATCTCCAGCGTCGCCCTGGCTCCCACAGCTCCCGGTGCCACGCCACCCCTCCCTGGCAGGAGCCCCCATGACACACCCACAGGATCCTCAGCATGTTTTCTTAAACAAAGACCGTTCTTTCTGGAAGAATCTTGTTCCAGCTTTAAAGTAATATTTTGTCCTCCTCATTTGCGGGGGCCACTGCTAGACTCCCCCATTTCTCCTCCCCTCCTCCTACAGCCATGGAGCCCTGGGGTCTAAATGGCATGGGCCACCTGTATAAAGGCTCCATTTCCCAGCGTCCCCGGCAGCTACGGATAACCATGGGGCTGAAGCACGGCCAACAGGGTGTGGAGCAATGCCGACCCACTTCTGGGTCTGCCCTTCAAGGGGAGGGTGTGCCGCCTCTTCATCTCGTCCCCCTCCTGTTGCCCAGAACGTGGGCTTGGCACCAGGGAACCCTCCTGGGTCATGTGGACCAGGCGTCAAACACTCTAGGAAGAGCAACAAGACAGAAGGGACCTAGGCCCTGGCACCGTGAAGCCGCCCTAGTTGCTGCAGACCACTGACCCTCACACCATCACGGGAGAGAGAAAAATCACCTCCCTGGTTTAGGCCATCGTCAACTTGGCTTTGTCGTTGTTGTTGTTTTTAATAAGAAGCCAAACCTAGATCCTGACTTGTAAACTTCTCCATTAAAACGCACCCTTGGTGCCCAGTGCTAGCAAGTTGTCTTATGTCAGGCCCCCCAGAGGCAGAGCCTGAGGTACGGATCCAGGTGCGAGGGCTTCATGAAGGAAGTTCTCCCGGCAGAAACCAGTAAGGGACCGAGGGAAACAGGAGAGAGCAGCGGCCAAATAAGGTGCATTTCCGGCCAGGCCTCGATTGAGCCCTGGAGTGGAGACGGCTGTCCCACAGCAAGGGACGGGGCTTGCCTGCGACAGTTGATGGGCTGGAGGTGCCCAGAGATGTGGGGGTCATCTCCCAGACACTCCAACTCTGCAGTACGAGGGGAAGCAGGCCCAAGGATAACTCTCTGAATCAGGACCAAGATGTGAGTGGTCAGCTGCAGAGCACAGAGCAGGGGGATTAAGTATGAGGTCCCCAGAAGGTCTGCTGGCCCTGGGCAAGGCGCCAACAGTGCTCCACACACAGGATGGGGGAGCCTTCTAGGCCTTTTGTGCCTCCCACCCTGTCAACCTCTTCCACCAGCCTCCGCCCACCCACCTCACACAGTGGCCCCGGATGAGATGAATAACCACAGCCCCAAAGATACCCCCCAGGACCCTTAGCCAAGAGTGCTGGCAGATGCCATGGGACCTGGGAGTCGGTTGCCCAGTAAACCACGGTGGCATTTGCTCTGAGAAGGCAACAGGTCCCAGTGCATGGGGCTGAGAATATGGAGAATCAGAGAGGTGTAGCAACTTGCCCAAGACCACGCAGCTAAAGTGGAGGGACTGAGGTGGGGGGGCAGGGGGCGGAGCAACATTACAGAAAAACCTAAAGCTGTGACAGAACCTGAGAGAAGTAGACCGCGACTCTGTGGGGAGACAGGAGAGCTCATGGGAGCTGGGCGGCCCCAGTGGGCAGGGAGGATCCCGTGTCCTGAGCACGTCTACGGGCTGCACCTCCACCTCTGTGAGCTCCTCCGTCCCTACCGCGGTCTTGGAGGCACCGTCTCCTTAAGTTCTGCCATCACAGACTCTGAGAGAAGGATCTGGGTCAAGGAAACCCCGGGAAACACCACAGGGAAGAGAGACGGGCAGGAAGGGGCCAACGAAGGGTGTGTTCTCAACGCGGTTCCCCTGGGGCGCCCGGGCAGGGTGGGGCCTGGGGGGCAGTGGTCACCTCCATTCCCCCACACGGAGGCAAGAAGTCGCCCTCGGCCACGTGGCTATGAAGCAGGGCCTCCCAGGCCTGTCTGACCCGGGCACAAGATCTTTTCACTCTTTCCAGCTCGGCCTCCCTTTCAGCTCTGAAAATAGCATTTGCCAGTGTTTTGAGACCTGTGTGCTTTCTTTATTTTAACAACTTCAGGATTCAAATGACGCAGAGCTTTCCATTCAGAGACTGGCAATTTATTTACTCCGCTCCATGAACCCACTCTCAGCCGAAGAAGGTCACTGTCTTCAGACAACTGAGACAAGAAGACCAGATAAGTGGCCAGACCCCGCCCTGGATGGAGATGGCTCCGGGAAGGCTGGGCGCCGCCTCACTCACTGCCCTTAGAGCCAGGTCTGCCCCTCACCAGCTGTGTGATCTTGGACAGATCGCCTAGCGTCTCTGCGCCTCAATTTCATCATCTGTAAAATGGGAAAGGCAACAGAGCCTGCCTCCCAGGACCATTGAGAGAACTCAATGCGCTAACCTGCGCCAAGTGCATGGAGCAGTGCCAGGCACACAGCAAGCGCTTAATAAATGCTGGATGTGCAGAGTCTGGTGTAGAAGCAGACTTGGACACAGACACGGCCACCAGGGTGATGGGGCTGGACAGAGGGAAACAAGGGGCTGTGGGAACCCCGAAAAGGGAGTGACTAATCCAGGAAAACCTCACAAAGGCAGAGCCAGTGGAAGTGAGCTTTGCGGGATGTGTAGATCACAGGCAGAAAAGGGAGGTGCAGTGACTCTGTGTGTTGGGGGGGTTAGCTGTCCAGCATTCACACCCCTTCCTATTGGGGAGGGAGGCCAGGTAGAGTCCCGGGGGGCAGCGTCCTGTTTCACTGCAGAAGCTGAAGGACCAGACTGTGGTGGGGTCAACAGGCCACTCCTGCCTGGGACTCTGAAGCTCAACATCTGGGGCCAGGGCCACAGCGGAGTCCTGCCCAGGCCCCTGCAGCCTCCCTAGCCCCTGGGAGTTCTCCCGCCCACTCCGTAAGTCCTAAGATTGAGCCAAGGACTCCTTTACCGAGGGTAGACAGAGTCACTTCTCTGTCGCTTGCAACCAAAAATCCTGATGGGAATTCCTGGCAGAAAGACCGGAATGAGCAGGAGATGGAGGGAGCAACTGCTCGGGTCATCCTGGCTCTGCCCCCAGGCCCTGCCCTCCCCACGTGTTCACACAAAGATCCCAGGGAGGCGGGGGGTGGCTCTCCACTCTAGCTCACAACCGCAAAACTGAGCCCTGAGACAGAGGGGACCACGTGGGCTCCCGCAGGGGGCAGACACCCGGCCGGGCTCTGCCCTCACTCCAGTCAGGGTCCCTGGAGACAAGATGGGCAGCTCTGTCCCCACTTGCCACAGCAGCCTGTGGAATGTCACAGTCCCAGGACAGACGCTGAGACCGAAGTTTAAAAGGCAAGCCCATCTTGGCCACGCCACCGTGTCCTGAGGGGACCACAGGGAATGAGGTTTTGGTTTACACGCAACTCTGAGAAGAAGGAATTTAGAGCCCGAGGAACAGAGCCTGGTGAGCATCACTCACCCTCTGGGCCCAAAGATGCCCGAGATGGGATGGTGGAGGCGGGAACCAGAGGCACAGGCTCCTTAACTGAGCCCCTGCTGTGTGCCGGCCTGTGACGGGCCTCTGCGCCCTCCAGGGTTTCATTGAAGCCACCCGCTGTCCTGCAAGATCAGTGCGAATCCTACCAGTTCACAGATGAGGAAACTGAGTCTCAGAGAGGTTCTGTGACATCTTCAGGTCACACAGCCCAGGGTGACAGAGTCAAGTCAGGGCTCTCTGTCCCATGAGCTGGGGGGTGGGGGTTGTGGATAAACCTTTATGTGGGTGGGGGCCTGGAGCGGGGCTGCAAAGGCAAAAAGGCATGGGCTGGGCAGAGACGAGGACATTTCAGAAAGGCGGTCCTGTTGTTACAGTTGTTCTTCGTGTAAATCCAATCCATCTCTCCCCTGCTCAAACTCCCCCCGTGACTTCCCTCATGCCTTGAAAAGAAAGTCTAGAGCCTCTGCCACGGCCTGCAGGGCCCCGTGTGATCTGCCTCCAAGCCCTAAGTCTCTTCAGTGGCACCAAGTGCCCTCCTGCCTCAGGGCCTTTGCACAGGCTGTTCCTGGCATGCTCTCTCCAGTCCTCACCCACCTCACTCCCATCCCCCTCCCTGCTCCCCTTCCATGGAGTCCTCTGAGGCTGTGGGTTATCTGCCATGACACACTCACTAAGGGTCCCCTCTCACGTGCCCCCTTTTCTTTCATGGCCCTGAGCACGGGTTATAACCCTCTCAGTCACGCATCTTCAAGGGAGGCAAAAGTTGGTTCTTGGGAGAGTGAAAAAAACTTAGGTGTTACAATTATTTGTGGCCCTACATGACAAAATCTTATTCCTTAGTACTGTATCTCTCAGTAGCGAGAAAATAAATTTAAGTAATTTACTTAATTAATCAAATTTAATTACTTAATTGTAATTAAGTTTAATTAATTTAAATGATTTAATTAATTGATTTGAATTTAATTCACTGTTTCTCCTTAGGGAGCGATCATGGAAAAGATGTGGGAAATGCCGCTTTAAGCCTTCGTCAGTCTGCTTCTGCAGCGTCTGACTCCCTCACCGAGCACCGAGGGTGGGCCTAGGTCTGCTTGGTCCTGCCGAAACCCCCATTCTAGAACGCTGCCTGGCACACAGTAGGTGCTCAGGTGACACCTTCCACGTGCCAAGCCCTGCAGAGAACAACCCAGACAAGGCTCTGCTGTAGAGAGTCCACACTGGACCTCCTTTCCCTGGATCCCTGGACAGTGGGGAGCCATGGAAGGTTTGGGAGCCGGGAAGGGAAGAACCTCCTGGGCTGGTACATCCCCACCCGGAGAACACAAGGCCTCCCAAGCCTCCTGCCATCGGGTCCCTCTAGGAGGCCAGCCCAGGACAGGAGCAGAGGGCTGCGGCCTCTGCAGCTAGACTAGCTTGGCAGGTGGCTCCCTGGGGGCGGAGCCCGGGTTGGGGAGAGGGCGAGCAGGACTCCTGGGTTTCTGGGTCACCCAGCTCTGCCTCACCCTCTGGGGGCCTTGGGAAGGGCTGGACCCTCACCGAGCCTTTGCAACCTCCAAGAGAACCCGACTGCCCGGGCGTGAGGACGAACGGCAAGGAGACAAACATAGCCCAGCTGGTGTATATATAGACCCTCCCACCTGGCTCCCAGAAGGACTCCAGTGGCCTCCGCAAGAGGCAGAGAAATGGGCACTCAGAGAGTGCCAGGGTTTGTACACGAGGCCCTCACGTCACAGGCCTCCGGAGTGGAACCAGGACAAGGAGAACCTCTGATCCCTCCAGGAAGCACGTCTGAATAGGAATGAGCTCCCCACTGGGGGGCTGCGCAAGCAGAGGCCACAGCCCCTGGTGGGGGTATGGCTGGGGACAGATCTTGGCCAGCGGCTGTTAAATCCCTGCAGGGAGACAGAGGACACCAGCCCTGCTCGCTCAGTCACCGCCCTGCCCTCAAAGCAGCCGGGGACACAACCAGAGGTAAGGCTGAGCACCGACTGGCCCCTTCCCCCTCCCTGGGCCCGAGTTTCCTGGACAGGCTTAAAAACACTGGCCGGAGGAGAGAGAAACCTTCATTGTGGTTCCTGAGACTGCTCAAGTCCGCAGCAGCACCAGGAGCCCCATCCCTAGACGCGGAGCGAGGCGGCCGATGTCGGGGACATCGCAAGGCGGGCCTTCAGTCCCCAGCTTTGGTGTTGCTTGCTATGTAGCCTGGAGCTCATTGCTTTCCTTCTCTGAGGCACCGAGTCCCCAGTCAGTACAACAAGGGGGTTGCTTTGTCCCTAGAGAGCCTCCCAGGACTGATGGCCCAGAATAAATAGAACTGCAGCCCCCACCCCCACCCTCGGCCCAAACCTTGGCCCAGCTGTGGTGGGGCCCAGCTCTGTGGGCCCCCCTGCCTTGGTTTGGGATCAGCCTTGGGGCTGGGGGCATCTTCCCTGCACCTGCCATTTCCCCTGTCATTGCCAAACCCCCCCTTGCCAGGCTCTGAGCAAGACAGACCCATCCCGGCCCCAGAAGAGCTCCCAGTCCAGTGGGGAGGCAGTCAGTGGACAAGAATATAAATAAATAAATACAAGGCAAGTACAGCCGGGTGAGGGGACAGAGTGACAGGGTGATCAGGGAGGCCTCTGTGAGGAGGTGGCATCTGAGCAGAGACATCTGAGCCAGCCAGGAGGACGTCTTGAGGGAGAGCCTTCTGGGCAGAGAGGACAGCAAGTGCAAGGGCCCTGAAGCAGGTCCAGGCTTGGTGTGTTTGAGCACCATGTGGCTGAAGCTCAGGGAGCAAGTGGGAAAGTGGTGGGAGAGGAGGTCTGGGAGGGCCGGCGGGTGTGGGCCCTGTGGGCCATTGAGAGGCTTGGACTGGGGCAGGTGGGAGCCACAGCAGGCTTCTGAGGAGAGGAGGCTGAACTGATATTTAAGAGGGAGGCTGCCTCCCCACTCCCCACCAGGCCCAAATGCTGCATCTGGAACCTGCCTGAGGAGGAGGCTCTCACAGCTGTGCCTGGAACAGGAAGTCCGTGCGCCTCCCCCGTCCGGCTGTAGGTCCAGAGACCGTCCGGCCCAGGTCTGGGATAGGCGCCTGCCCAGACCCTGCTGCCTGGAGGGAACCAGAGACAACACCCCAGCAAAGGGGCCCGGTCCAGTGCCTCGAAGCATCACAGACGACAGGGAGGAGGGGGCACTGCCACTCCAAGTGGGGCTCCTTCACTGAGGTCATGGGCTGTATAAACTGTTAAGGGCCCGGGCACTGGGCACTTACTTCATAAATGTCAGTGATCAGCACACTGGCTCCCCTGGCTTGGATGCCTGGACACCCTTTGTAAACGCTGTAGGGTTCCGTAAATAGAAATGGAGCCTGGAAACAACGGTGTTGGCATTAACGTGTAGAGGAACATGCAAACTTTAAAGTGCTTTCTACTCTGGCCAGTGCTTGGCAACTGTAATCTACTTGGTAAACTGTAACTCGCGTGGTAGTCCTGTAGGAGGCTTTGCAAACTGTAAATTCCTTCGTAGGCTGTTTTGTAAACAGCCCCAAGCTTTGCACACTACAAAGTCCTTTGTAAACTGTAGAGCGCTCTGTAAACTGTCGAGTGCTTTGCCAGCTGTAGAGGGCTGTGCACCTGAGAACCTGTGGATGAGTCAGACCAGCGCCCGTCTCCCAGCATCAGCCCCAGGGCTCCCAGCGGGGCCTCCGCACGGGAAGGAGGGCGCGGGAGGCGGGAGGCGCAGGGGCGGAGCCGGGGCGCAGGCGGCGGCCCCCTGAGACCCCGCCCGGCCCGGGCCGCCAGCGCGGGGGCGGGCCTCCGGGGACACGGGCCACAGCCGGGGCTCTGCGGCCTCCTGGCGGCCGCAGCAGGAACGACTCGGGCCGCGCCCCGGGACCGGGTCCGCCGGTCCAGCGCGCCCGCGGGAGGACACGTGCGCGCGCATGTACACGCGTGCGCGCACACTGGCATGCCGGCCGATCCGCGCACGCGCACGCGTCCACGTGCGCATCCACCCACAGGCTTCGGGATTCATTCGCTCCCTCATCCTTCCGTGTTCATTCATTCGTTCGTGTTCTCATTCCACGAAGGCTGGCTGAGCACTCGCAGAGCCGGCACCGGGGCCACGACAGCTGCAGGTCACAGCTGCCCAGGTAAGGCGGACAGGCTAGCGGGGCTGCCTGGCCAGCAGGTGACACAGGAGACCAGCAATGGGGGTGGGGGTTCCGGGCAGACGGCACAGTCGGTGCAAAGGCCCCGAGGTGAGAACAAGCCTTCGTGATGGAGGGAGGCACGAAGCGCCTTGAAGCTGTTAAATCTGCGCCAGGGAAGGCTTGGTGGACAGAGGCCTGTCCCAGGCTGGGGGCTATTTGGGGACAGGCTGAACTGAGGATGGGAGAAGTGGAGGACAAAGCAGAGGAGAGACGGACCCCCAGGGCATCCATGCCCTCCTTCTGGGAACATGACCCCATTTCCCCTGGAGGACCGTGGGGGGTCCTGCTCTCAGACCTCGACGTGTGGGCGGCTGACTCTCCCAGGTTTGAGCCTCCTGGCCTGTGATTAGCTTGTAGATGAGCACGTGACCCTTCCCAGCCAGTAGGAGCCAGTCCTGGGACTCCTGCTGAAGCTCTGGGCCCCTTTGCTAAGCTCGTCGGAGTTACTGGGTCCTGACTTGTCCCCAAGAAGGGAGTGTGAAACTGAGACGGAGAAAACTGAGCTAACATGGACACAAGTTCTTCAGGATATTAACCGGGCTCCTGGATGCAACTGTGCCTGAAGCCAGATGAGTTCTGCTTACATGAGCGAATACCGTAAATTCCCTTCTGATGGAGGAGGGTTTCTGCCCCAGCCCAGGCCTCAAGGATCACAGAGCCAGATTGGACCCTGGCAAGGCTGCGCTCACTCCCCTCAGAGCCCTCTCCCAGGAGGATGCTCCCTGTCCCCAAGCCTCAGTTTCTCTCTCATACAAGTTGTAAGGCTCAGGGCAAGTCACTTCAGCCCTCTGGGCCTGTCTTCTCAATGAGGTGACAGTGTCGGCCCTGGTGCAGCGCCTGGCCTGTGCTCCTCACTCGGTGCATCTGGCAGTGCACCTTCAATGACAGTGGGACAGGCGGCCCCACCAGTGGACTGGGCCTGTGCCACTGCTCTGTCCAGCACCCAGACAGGGCCTGGCGCCTGGTCACAGCCCTCTGGGAGCTCTGGTGTCCTCGTGTGTGAAGGGAGAGTGGGCAGGCCCTGCTCCCTTTATCACACTGCACTGGCCTGTCCCAGGGGCAGGCGGCCCTTCTGGGGCCACAGACCTTCCCCAAGGAGTGGGGATCGCCGCTGTGACACAGTTACACACAACCTTTTGTGCCACCTCTTTTTTTTGTTTTTTGTTTTTAATTAAAACAGCAATCAGGTAACTGCCCTAAGCCATCAGGGATAGGACCCAGGACGGGCAGTCCTTTCTTCAAAAAAATATATTTTCTTTTTTTTTAAACAACACCAAAAGCAAATCCACAGCTCCCGTCGAGCCAGTCCCCAAGGAGAATGAGCTGGATGGTTCCCCTAGCACCTCTCTGAGCAGAGACCTTGGGTCCATCCCCCTAGACAACCGCCTGAGCAGACAGGGCAGGTCTTGGCCTGCTGGTTCCCGGGGGGTGGCAGAAAAGTGATGGGCTCCAAACCATGCAAGAAACACAAGCCAAACCCACAAAGCGGAAGAAAAACTCAAGAGGATAAATTAAAAAAAAAAGTGAAACGACGCCCTAGAGGTGGCAGGTGGCCCGGCGGCCCCGGTGCCCCGGAGGCCCTGTGTGCCAGTGCTGGGGTAGAGGCCTTGGGCAGCTCTGGCATCTCCCTTGTGGGGGCTCAGAAGGATTCACGTGGCTCATCCACCTGTGCATCCCCCACCGATGCTGGGACAGAGGTGTGGCCACCCTGGGCCAAAGTGTGCAAAGTCCATTCAGTCAAGAGATAAAAAAATATACAACTTGGGTGGCCTCCAGGCCTGGGCCGGAGCAGCGGCCTGCACACGGCACCAGCTGCCTTCTCTGTGAGGGGCAGCAGCGTCTGGCGGGGGGCATCCCAGCCCCTCCAAGTCCGGGGTCTTGGGGGCTAGAGACTTGGGGTCCTTGGAGCAGCAGGGGCAGAGGCACTGATGGGGCCCTCGCAGGCCCAGCTGGGGGCCCCAGTGGTCTGGTTCTTTGGCACTTGGGACCAATGGCCTGTTGCCGAGCCAGGTGGGAGCAACCCCCTCGATTCCTCCTGGAACGTCTCAGGCCAGGGCGGCAGCTTATGGGTGTGAGCAAGCACTGCTCCCCCAGAGGGGGCTGGGGGGCGCTGGGGGGCCAGAGTGGGGTCCAAGGCCCTGCCCCTACGAGTCCTCTCCCAGGATCTCCTTCACAAAGGCAGCAATGTCCGTCTTCTTGGTTTTGTGCAAGGTGAAGAAAGGGTGCTCCTGGTGGGGGACAGGAGAAGGGGTGAGGTGGAAGTGCCTCCCCCTCCTCAAACCAGCCCCAGCCTGAGTGCTCCTCCTGCCTGGCAAACTCCTACTCATCCCTCTAGGACTCTGCCTCCAGGAAGCCCTCCTTCTTAGAGACAGCGTTAACGGCTTCCTCCTTGGCCCTCTGCAGCCATCTTCTGGTCACACTGAACTGCCTTTTCCCCACACATGCCAGGCCCCTGCCCATGCTGGGCCTTCCACTTGGAATGCCCTATCCGCCCTCTCCATCAGTGGGTAAATCCTTATTCATCCTCCCAGGCCCAGTTCAAATGGCACCTCCTCTGTGAAGCCTTTCCTGATGTCTTTGGATAAAATGGTCCACCTGCCCGCCACCTCCCCATCCCTCTGCACCATCAGTCACAGCACTGCCTGTGTGCCCCTCCATGGGGCCTGGCATGGAATGAATCAGTGACTGAGTTCCTAAATGAATTAATGCAGGGGTAAGCCAGAGACGCTGCCCACCTCTGTGCAGGGAGATGCAGCTCCCTCCCCAGAGAGCCCCACACTCACCATCAGCTCCAGGTAGCTCATGCGCTCCGCAGGGTTCTTCCTCAGGCTAGGAGAGAACAGGGCAGGCTGGGGCCAGGGCGGCAGGAGGAGGTGAGTCCAGCCCCCACCCGCCCGGGCAGTGAGGGGACACACGTGCTCGGGGCTCGAGGAGGAAAGGCTGGGGCTGTTCTGGGGAGCTACCAAGGGTGGAGTGGGATCCGTGGGTGCAAACTACAGAGACCAGGACCCAGTTTCTTTGCCTCTTGGGTTGTTGCTTTCTTGTCTCCATAGTGATCTAGGGAATTCCCAAAGATGCCGACAACAAAATGATACCAAAACACTGCAGTTAACAATCATATCTCAGGGGAAATTCCTCGGGGAGAGGGGAGGTCCCGATCAAAAGGGGTTGAGGTGACCAATGACCCTGTCTGCCAGGCTCATCTGTTTTCAGTCTTTCTAATTTTCCAATAAAAGAAACAAAGGCTACAAATTGTCCTCTGAGTGTGTCTTTGCCCACAACACACAGATGTTGCTATGTTCTGTTCTCATTGTCTTTCACTGCTAAATAGTTTGTAATTTTATTTTTCAAATCTTTTTCATAACCCAGGAGTTATTTAGAAGAATTTACTTTGACTTTCCATGGAGCTTTTCCCTCTTTGTTATGGACTTCTTGTTTTATTTAATTATGCACAGAGAACATGTCTTTGCCTTTTTCTTTTTTCCCTATTTCCTTTGTAACCTCAAATACAATTAATTTTCATAAGGCTCCCAGGGCATTCTTTAATTTGGCACAAAGTTCTAAACATCAATAAAAGCACATTTGTTTATGCTATTCAGATCCTCTACGTGCTTTCTGTTTGCTTTTTCAGTCTACCTGGTCTGTCCATTTCTAGAAGGACTATATTAAAATCTCCCCACAGACCAGTTTGTCAACTTCTCCTTATGCTCTATTTCTGCCTTGTATGTTGTGATGCTGCGTTGTTTGGGGTTTATGTGCTAGAGGAGGAGGCCACCAGACCAGGAGGAGCTGGGATCCGGCCAGGGCCGGCAGCAGTGCTGACTGGGGCCGGGGAGGCCCAGAGGCCCCGCAGGGCCAGAGACTCACCACTGTGCAGTGAAGTCCACAAAGTCGGGGGAGAAACGGTCAGCTGGGAGCTGGGGGGATGGCTCCTCCACGACCTGCTTCAGCTGCTGGAACGGGGTCCCCCACGACTCGTAGGGAAACCGCAGAATGGCCATCTCGATCTGCAGTGGGGACAGTGGCAGCAGGTCAGACGCACCCACACTCTGTGCCCAGAAGGAGGGCGTGTTCGGAACCTGCCTGTCCTGGCCCAGTGCCTGCAGCTGGGCCACGAGGCAGGTCAAGGGCCTGACATGTGACATCAGGCCAAAGACGAAAGGCAGGGGGACACAAGTAGTTGGCTCCTCTGACCCCACTGGCAGAGACTACAGCTCATGGAGCAAATCCAGCCCTGGACTGTGACTGGTTTGACGACGGTCAGGTTTTCAATCTGAATTCAGAAGATTTTACATAAAAACCCAGGTTCTAGCTAATCTGGAAAAATCAAAGGAGCTGGCAACCTTGGGCCCCCTTCCCACAAGGCAGCAGTCGGCAAAGAAACTGGGCAGGCACCAGCTTCCCTGTTGACCGCAGGCCACTCCCTTCCCTAATGTCTCCGCAGTATCTTAGTGTCTGCTGCCGTTTATCCGGGCCGTTGTTGCTCGTACAGAGGAGCAGACGGGAAATGACATGATTCTCCTCCGCCTGTCTCTCCCCAAGGCTGCAGAGGAACGTCAGACCGTGAGGCCGCATGTGATCAGCTCCTTACTGTGACGACCCGCCAGGCCCACCAGGAATTGAAGTTCGCAGCCCCTCCTTCTCTGCAGAGCCCCCATCTGCCCACCCACTGGTATCCGGTAAGGCCCGTCTCCAGTGCTGCCTCCTCCAGGAAGCCGTCCCCTCTCAGCCCCCATCACTGTTCCTCCCTGACCGCCTGGACACGTGGTGCCCGGGGCCTCGTCAATCCTGCCAGACCTGGACTTCCCTGCGGGCACCATCAGGACCACCCAGCCTCCACACATTCGCCAGGCATCTAGCCCCGTGCCATGCCTGCAGCTGGCGGGAAGTCATTTGTGGAAAGGACTGGCTAGCTTACGACAGAATCTGGGTTCTGATCTTGAGGTCGAGGTGAAAAGGACACATCGGGTCAGCCAGGCCCTGCCTGGAACAGCGCAGAGGCTCCTCATCGGCGGCCGTGGTCACCATGGTCACCATGTGACCCAGAGAGGCCTCAGCTCAAACACTTTGTGTGGGCAGGTGGCACCCGAACAGATCACTAATTATCGTGCTGAGAAAGGGCGTTCCCACAAGGCTAAAGGCCCCTCTCCAGCCGAGATGTCAACACCCAATGGAGGACGCGCCTGAGCAGGGCGGGCTGTGGCCCTGTCTGTGTGCTTCTTCACAGGACAGGCGCCAGGGCGGCCTCCTGACGCCAACAAGCACAAGTGAGCACCCCAGCAGCCTGCCCGAGTTCATAATCAGGAAACAGAAGTGTCCAGACTCTGACCTAGGAATCCCTTTCCTGGTAATTTTTTCTAAAAAGCTCTAAAATGAAAAAACAAACAGCCTCTGAGCACAAAGCTGCACGATGTGGCGCCACCTGTAACAGCAGATGTGAGATGCAGCCTAAGCATCCAGCACCAGGGACCAGCCCGCCACTGGGCAGGGGGTGTGGCCGT
The DNA here is from genome assembly GCF_057802395.1 of Ceratotherium simum simum. Lineage (NCBI taxonomy): Eukaryota > Metazoa > Chordata > Mammalia > Perissodactyla > Rhinocerotidae > Ceratotherium > Ceratotherium simum. The sequence continues at coordinate 226,377 of NC_141915.1, forward strand.
GACCTGGAGGCACCAGGATGCTCAGCACGGCCAGTGTGTGAGGGTGGGAGCCTCCCCAAGCACCACCCCCGTCCACCTGCTGGGCCCCTCCGTCCCGTGGCTGCGCTCAGGTGCCCAGAGAGCGACTCGGGGTGGGGGGGTGGTCCATGAGGACCAGGGGGAGACCACCAAGGGTGTGCCTGGCACACGGCCCCTCACTGGTCACCTGCAGGACGGCTGTGATTTCCAAAGGACAGAAAACATGGGAAAACAGTGACCCACCGCATCAGGGGCCGGTGAGCAGACGGCGGCAGAGAGCGGTGTGGTCGCAGGAAGAGAGGCCTGCAGGGTTACAGCAATCCAGAGAAATAGGAAAAAGCAAAATAAAAACTGCATATGTTTTTTAAAAAAGAGCCAAAATGGGGAGGCCAGCCCGGTGGCACAGTGGTTAAGTGCTCGCGCTCCACTTTAGCGGCCCGGGGTTCACAGGTTCGGATCCCACGCGTGCACCGGCGCACCACTTATCAAGCCATGCTGAGGTGGCGTCCCATATAAAGCAGAGGAAGATAGGCATGGATGTTAGCTCAGGGCCAATCTTCCTCAGCAAAAAGACGAGGATTGGCAACAGATGTTAGCTCAGGGCTAATCTTCCTCACAAAAAAAAGCCAAAATGTCTAGAAGGAAACGCCTTGTGCTGGCAGCTGACACTGGGGAGCAGGGCTGTGTCTGAGTGCGACAGCATGTGACATGTTTCTCCCTCTGACGTTTCCTCTCTATGTTTGCAGAGCGTTTCTATTCCTTGTGCAGTTTGTGGGGAAAAACCTAACCCGCAGCACGCAGCTCGTCTCCCTTGGGGCCACCACAGCCCTCCTCCAGGGTGCACCCGCCAGGCCCCACCCACACTGCAGTCTATCTCCCCTGGAACCTGGGCTGGCCTGTGACCTGCTCTGACTAACACAATGAGGCAGAAGTGACACTGGGCCAGTCCAGGCTGAGCACGCAAGGGCACTGCCCTTGCAGAAGCCAGCCACCACGAAAGCCTCCCCTGCCCGCCCCGCCGCCAGGAGGAAGCCCGGCGGTGTGGAGGCCCCACGTCTGTAAAGCCTTCTTGAACCTTCCAGCAGCCAAGCCCTGACCTCAGCTGTGACCCCAGTGGGAGCCAGGTGGAGTGGAAGAACCGGCCAGCTGAGTCCAGCCCCGGCTGCAGAAACACGAGAAACAACAAGTTGTTGGTTTCGGTCACAAGGTTCTGGAGTGGTCTGTCACGCAGCACGTGGTAACTGAAAGGAGCACACACGTGTCCACGTTCCACCAGAGACATGGGAAGGTCCCCGGCGACGACAGCGGACGACAGGCGGAGGGAGGGGCAGGGTGAACGCATGAGTGCAGAGGTCACGAGCGTGGCCTCTGACACCCAGCCAGGTCTGGAGAGGCTGCAGTTACAGCAAGAACTTGTTCCTATTATTTTTTTTTTCTTTTTTTTGTGAGGAAGATCAGCCCTGAGCTAACATCCATGCCAATCCTCCTCTTTTTGCTGAGGAAGACCGGCCCTGGGCTAACATCTATTGCCAATCCTCCTCCTTTTTTCCCTTTTTCTCCCCAAAGCCCCAGTAGATAGTTGTATGTCATAGTTGCACATCCTTCTAGTTGCTGTATGTGGGATGCGGCCTCAGCATGGCCGCACAAGCGGTGCATCGGTGCGCGCCCGGGATCCGGGCCGCCAGTAGCAGAGCGCGCACTTAACCGCTAAGCCACGGGGCCAGCCCCCTATTATTTTTTAACTCAGGAGCTGGAAAACTCTTATCTGCAGGGGTAGTGTCCACCTTCAGACTTTGGATATGCCTCTCTGGTTTAAAGAAAAAACTTTAATTGAAAATAACGTGTCAGCAGTATTAAGGAAAATGGAAGATATCACCCAATTCCGCGTCTCTGAGAGAATGATTGTGATTCTGTCCTTTCCGTGTCCCCGTGCACAGAAACAGCTCAAGTCAGTCATGTGACCGTGACAGGACCACGATGACAACCGCAGTGGCAGTAAACCCAGAACACCACGCCGACCCTGACCTCCCCTGGATCTGGCCCCTCAGGCACACTCCCCCAGGGCCTTGTCCCAGAGTCCCTGCCCCCCCACCCCTGGCTCCTTTCCACACCCCCCCCACATTTTCCTGACTGGTTTGATGATCGACTGTTCCCCGCCCCCACAGTGGGAAGCCAGAGGGACTGGGGCAGGGAGGGCGCTGACACCACGGGGACCTCAGGGGCAAATCCACAGCCGGGCACTCCCCAGGAATTCCAGAGGCTGGATGGGGTGGGGGCCGATGAGCACACAGGCTGCCCCATCAGGGACTGACTCCCAATGCCAGGCCCGTGACGGCCGAGGTTCTCATGCACCCCGGTCTCAGGCCAAACTCCCAGCACTGGCAGGGGGACTTGGCACCCTATCCCCCCAGCCCCTTCTCCATGTGGGTGCTAGAGTGGGCTTTCGCTCACTAACTAAACCTCGCCCCACACTGGGGCCGTGCCCCGACTCAGGCCAGCGGGGGTCCTGCCAGGCAGCTCTAAAAAGAACAAGAGGCACACGGGCCCAGCCCTGCCCTGGACCTCAGACGCAGCCACCCAAGCTGAGGGCCGGGCACCTGCTCCCGCCTCACCCAAGTCCCCACAGGCCTAGGACTGAGAGCCCACCCACCCCACCCACCCCGCCACGCCCGTGGAAACGCACCAGGACCCCAGGCAACATGCTTCTCACTGAGAAAAACATTTTTTAAGATTTTTACCATTTTGCTTTTGAAATGATGTGCGGACCAGAGGCTCCCTTAATTTGGGATTACTGTGATTTCTCAACAAGCACCACGGACTCTGAGGAGAGTCCAGTGGACGAGTTCCCACAGACGTCAAGACCTCTCGTGGAAGGGACGGCTTGCTGCCAGGCAGGGCCATAACGTCACCTGCAGGCCCTCCCTAAAGATGCCGTCGCCTCTGACGGCACGCGTGCTTCTCAGCCTGTGAAGCCGACACTTCTGTCCGAGGCCTAAACCATTTCATGGGCCTCCCAAAGCTCACGGCCGGGCACGGCGCCCGCACACCCCACCCCCACGGTACCATGGTGATGCCGAGGCTCCAGACATCCGACTTCACATTGTAGCCCTTCTGGTTCAGCTCCGGGTTGATCCTCTCGGGCTGTGAGAGGGACAGGAAGGTGTGAACACCCACCCCAGGGCCGCCCAAGCCTCCCTCAGCTAAGTCTGGCCCCCCCGCCCCAAACTGAGGGGTCAGTGCTCATCCCGTCCCACACCCCCATGGAACAGATGAGGAAACCGAGGCCAGCGAGGCCCAGGGTCCTGCAGTGAAGACCCAAGCCTGGCCTCCCAGCCACCCCCCGGGGAGGTCCCACCTGCAGGACACTGGGGGAGGGGCGGGACCTGCACAGACCCCACGAGCCACCTCCGTGTGGGTGTCCAGGAAACTTATCATCCAAACGGGCACTTGGGAGCACAGTTAATAACAGGGATAAAAAGGAGCCGCTTGGGCAGGCGGGCGGCAGGCTGCCCCTCTGTGGCAGGACACGTGGAGTCTAGGGCAGGTGAGGGACAGAGGACGCGGCCGGAGGGCTGAGACCCGGAGGCTTTCTCCAGGTGTGCCCTCTCCTGAACCTCAGCCAGGGCACGGGGTGCGGGAACCACTCACAGCCATGTAGGGCTTGCAGCCAGCATCCATGGTCTTGGCCACAGAGTCCACCAAGTAGCCGCTGATGCCGAAGTCGCACATTTTGACATGGCCCTCCTTATTGATGAGGACATTGGACGGCTTCACGTCTGCCAGGGACAGGACACCCCTAGTCAGCTCCTATTGTGGGGCCCTGACGGCAGGCCGGCGGGCTCCTCCCAGGCCCCTGCCCTGGACAGAGGCCGCTGGGGCCCAGGGAGCGGACGGAGGGCTGAAGCTCCAAGAAGCACTGCCCCAGCCCAAGGTCACACAGCGGGTGGTGGTGCAGACAGGACACGCCCCCCCGTGCGACCACCGGCGCTCTGGACACGAGGTCTAGAGGCAGAGGCCCATCCCAGCTCTGCTGCCCCACAGCCGGGACTCGGCCTCTGCTTCCCAGCACAGCCTCTAGCTCTGGGGTCCTCCTGGGCTTGGAGGGGCATCAGTGACAGGGTGAGAACCCAGAAACCACTCAAATGTCCACACCAAAGGGTCAGCAGGTCCGGCCAGGAAGCTCAGGGCAGCAGGTAAAGCACAGGAGGCCGGCCTGTGCACACGAGCCCCTCAGGACACGAGGCCGACACAGAGCAGGTGCCAGTGCACAGCAGGGACCTCCCGGCAAAGGCACACACACGACACACACGCACCCCAGCTACTCGCCAGGGGATGTGCACGAGGACAGACATGCACAGAAAAAGGGCCAGAAGGCTCCATGACCAACTGCCAACAGTGATGATGTGGGGTGGGGCTGGGATGGGAAAAATCAGACGAGGGGCATGGGGGAGGTGAGGGCAGGGACTGACCAGGAAGGGCCGAGAGAACGTTCTAGGGTGGGGTGGAGGGGGAAACACTGCATCTCAACAGGGCGGGGGCCACTGGGGGTGAAGTCCGATCAGACCCAGCGAGGGCTAACTACAGTCTGTGCATTTCACGACACGCAGACGATAGGTCAACACAAAACCAGCCAGCCTTCCCCAGGACAAGATCCATGCAATCCTTGCTCTGAGTACCAGCAGCCCTAAGGGGCTGGGGGGTGGGGGCAAGGAAAAGGGCTTGAAGAGGGGGAGAGTGGCCTGGACTGAACAGGCTCGGCTCCCGACCCCACAGGCATGTCCCAACCCGGCACCCCCGAGAGCAGGGAGAGGCCCAGTCGCCCTGCAGGCTGCGCGAGACTGTGTGAGGAGCCGGGGGCCCCTCCCTGGGGCTGGGTACTGACCTCTGTGGATCACGGACAGCTTGCTGTGCAAATGCTCCAGCGCCCTCACGATCTGGCATTCCGGAAAGGGCCGAGGGGGGACAGGACCGACATTAGTCCCAGTTGCATCAACAGTGACAGAGCTGTGAGGCCCCCCAGCCGTGCCCATCTGTCTCCTCCTCCCACATACACACCCCAGCCCCTCATGACCCTGGCTCCTGCCCGCATCCAGCACTGCCCTGCCGTCCTGGCGATCCGGGTGCAGACATGCTGGCCTCCTACTCTGCTCCGAGTGGGCCAGGGTCTCAGGCCCAGGCCCTCACCAGGGAAAGGAGCTACCCCACACCCCTGCAGAGTCTAGACTTGTGACCCCCCCTGGGGGCTGTCACCACCCCCTACCGGCCTCCTGGGTAAAATCCAGCCCTTCTGCAGCCTCCCTGCCTCCTCCCTACCCTCAGCAGAGCCAGTGCTTAGAACCACTCTTCTCAGGAACCACCCCACAGACTCCGATTCAGTACTCGGGCCAGGTGTGTTTCAAACGTCCCCAGAGGCAGTCAGGACTGGGAACCCCGCAATAACTGATCCCACTTCCTTCTGTGCTTTGGCTGCCGGGATGCTCAAGTCCAGGGCTGCTGCCCTCCTCTAGGAACATGCAGCCTCAAAAGGCAGACATTTGGAATGATAACCTTTCTTTCCCCCAGCTTAGCTGCTACCTCTGCGAGCTCCTCAGGGCATTTTTAGTAGGAGGGAGTTGTAAATGCTAAGTCCCTTTTTCAAGGGCCTAGGAAGCTCCGGAGTTGCATACAAAGACCTAGAGATGCGGCATCTGCCAAATCTATATGGCTCTGGGAGCCCCGGGCTCCAGGCTCTCCTCAGCGGGAAGGCTCTGGTGCAGGGTGGGACAGGTGCTCAGGCTCAGGGCCACAGCTGGGAGCCATGCTGGGGGCCCAGCTATGCCCAAGACACACCATCAGGCCGGACTCTGCACCTGCTGGGCAGGGCTGGGGTCTCTGGCCGTGTACCGTGACCCCCACACACCCGGCCGAAGGGCACTCACGGACACAGCGATCTTCCCCAGAATGTCCTCTGGGATGGTCATGTGTTTGTCCAGCACCTTCCGGTAGAACTTGTCCAGAGACGTGTCCATGAGCTCCATGCAGATCCACACATCTCCCTGGGGTGGACACCAGAGGTCAGCCGGGCCGCCAGGGCTGCACTTGCGACGGGACAGGCTGCCCGGCGCCCGCGCACGCCCGCCCCTCAGCCCGCAGGGACTCACTCAGCCCCCAGCTCCTCCCACTGCCTGCTGAAGTCTCTCAACCCGCCCGCTTCTCCACCCTCCAGGTGTGCCTACACTGCTAGGTCCACACGCCAGCCTCGCCCAGCTCTGTCACCTCTGGTCTGCCCAGTGTCCCCCACCTGATCCCCAGCTCCATGGAAGTTTCCAGGGAGAAGTGACTAAAACACACGCCTGATTACGTCCCTCCAACAGGGGCTTCTGGGACCCTGATGGGCCAGCTCAGCTCCATGACCCAGCCCCACCACCCCTAGCACACACGGCTCGTCCAGCTCTGACCTTGGCGGACGGGTCCCTCTCCACCCATGATGCCCTGCCCCCCCACCCCCACCCTAGTCCCCCAGCAAACTCCCACATATCTTTCAGGACACCTTCTGAGGATGCCGGGTGCAGCACCTCCTTGGGGTACCCGCAGGCCCCTGGGCCTCCCTGGCAGCTCTGAGCTGGCATGTGGTGAGGCCTGGGTGTGTGTCTGTCCCCCAGCGGCCCAGGGACAGACATCTGTGCCTGGCACACCACGGGTGCTTAGCCAATCAGACGAGTGGATGATGAGGGGCTGACCCACCCGTGTCCACTGCACCCAGCAAGCTCCGGGACCCGCAGGTGCTCAGGGAGCAAAGCTGGGCAGGGAAGCCCTGACCTCAGCCCTCAACTCTAGGAGGTGAATCACCACCACAAACAGCACGTCCAATCTGGACCCCAGGTCTCCGTCCACACCCACGACAGCCTCACACCGCCCCGGCATGAGCCCATCCCTCACACTCCCTGGCCTAGCCCTCAATTCCTCTCTCATCCCACACCCGGGGATCTTTCCAGTAGACCAGAAGCGGACCCTCGCCCACCTCCACGGCTGCCCCTGGTCCCCACCCCACCAGCCTGGACACTGGGGAAGCAGGTGGTCACGCAGGCAGGGCCATGTGGCACGCTTGCTGAGTGCCTCGCCCCGGGCCCCTCACTTCACCTTCACGACGACTTAGTGAAATGGGTACGATCACTGGCCTCACTTCATAAACAAGGAAACGCGGCACAGGGCGGGGCCGTGACAGCGGGAAGCTGGGAGCAGGTGGTCTGGCTCCCAAGAGCCCAGCTCCGCCGTCTCGAGCAGGCCAGGCCTCCGCTTCCCTCTCCCCTGCGCCAGCACTGGCACACGGAGCGCTCAGCAGGCGTCTGCTGGGGGCGCAGAAGAGCGATGGTGGGCTGCGGGCTAGTGCGTGGACGGAAGGCGGGTGGAGGGCGGCCTGAGCTCCCAGTCCCCACCCAGCACCACCTCCCACCCCCCCCAGGCCCGCACCTCTCTGAAAAGGGCCCCGTAGAAGGTGACGGTGTAGAAGCAGTCGACCGTGCGCATGTTGACGTCCAAGTCCATGAGCAGACGCTTCTGCTCCTGCGAGTTCACGGTGGCCCGGATCCGCTGCAGGGGAGAGGGCTGTGGTTCAGGGGCCACGTGACGGGGCGAGCACCCTATTGTCCCTTATCTGAAGGCCAGGAGCTCCGAGGGGCACCCACAGGCAGGCCCAGCCCCTATGCCTCCTCCAGGCAGCCTCCCAGGTGCCCCCTAGCCCTGGCAGGGCTGGGTGGGGGCGGAGGGGCTCTGCCTACCTTAACAGCCATGATGGTGCCACTCTGGGCATGCCGCACCTTCTCCACCACCCCGTAGGCGCCGCGGCCCAGCTCCGAGATGGTCACCAGGTCATCCGCCTCCACCTCAAAGTTCTTGGAAGACAGAAAAGAGAGGGTTGGTGGCGGCCAGGCCAGGAGCCAGCCCGCACACCTGGCCCAGTGAAGACAGCTGGGGCAGCAGAAAGAGAAGACAGACAGTCAGGTCTGTCCCCAAAGCTTGCACCAACCACTTCCCACTGTGTGACCTTCACCTCTCTGAGCCTCACATCAAAGATGTCCAGAGGCCGTTGCTAGGCATAAATCAGACAGTGTGTGCAACATTCCCAGCGGCACAGGGAGCCCTGGGGTGCCCCTCCCTCTCGCCCCACACCACTCAGGTGGTTAGAATCAGTCCTGCATTCAAACACTCCTTATGAAGCACCCACCATGCGCGAGCCCCTGTTTTAGGCACTGGGGATGCAAAGGTAACAAAACAAAGGTCCTGCCCTCACAGGGGCCGTGTGGCCCTGGGCCGCCCACTCGCTCTTGCTAGAGGCAAACAAAAAAGGAATAAGCAAGTAGATGAACAGGACACCAGACAGTGACAAGTGTCAAGGGGAGAAATAAGCCAAGGAGGGGCTGTCAGCTGAGGAGAGGCCCAGGGTGGGGTCTCTGCCTGGAGACCCTTGGCACATCCTGTGGGGACGCACGGTCCCTGAGCCAGGGCCTCAATCGCCGATGCCAAGCCATCAGGAGGTGCATGTGAAATGCAGGCTCCCAGGCAGGGGGCCCTGAGGGTACAGCCAGGAATGCAGGTTCAACACACTGTTCCCACAGGTGACATGGGCACAAGTGGCCCGCAACCCAAACTCTGAGGTCAGGAAACCACGCCAGCTCTGGCTCACCAGGGCCCCAGGAGGCAGCCCCGTTCCAGACGGGAGGGCCAGTGAGTGGGTGGCCTAGGGCCACACAGCCAGCGTCCAGGGAGCAAGGCTCCTCTCCAAAGCCCAGCTCTGTCTGTCACCCACAGCCACCCCCAGTGGCCCTATGGGGTCAGCCTGGGCCCACCTGTCAGATGAAGACACTGAGGCTCAAAGACATCAAGGCCCCACCCCAGGTGCACAGCCATCACCTACCCTATCTCCAATGGTGATGAAGGTCCGGGAGTCCAGGTTCCGGGGGGGGCTGCAGGGAGAGGGCAGACCCCGTGAGCCTCCAAGGGAACCATACCCACTCCCCAGGAGGAGTGACCAGGCCGGGCAGGGGGCTGAGGCACATGCTGTCTCGGGAGGTCGTTCTCCTCAGGGCACCTCACCTCCCCCACCGCTGAGCACCTGCCTGCACCAGGACAAGGTGTGGCCACAGGGACACGGGCGCAGCCTCACCCTCCCCCTGAGATGGCGAGAAGGGGCACAGGGCAGACACGCGACACCCGCGAGCCCCTCAGCCGCCCCACTGGGACAGGCACCTGCTGCTGCTCCCCTCCGCTGGCCCCTTCAGGAAGCCTCTCCAGGCTGAGCCCGGGGAGAAACTGAGCCAACTCACGTGGGGTTCGGCAGAGGCGGCCTGGACACGCAGGATATCCTCAGGTCCCTCTTCCTCTTGGGTTTTCCTAGAAGGGAGCGAAGGCGAAGCTTCGGGTCAGTGCTCAGTCAGTCCACGTCCCTGGGCTCCCCTGGGCTGGACAAAGCTGGGGACAGAGATGTCGGGCCCCCTGCCCTCAAGGGGCCCCAGGCACAGAGACAGAGGCTGAGGTCGGTGTGGCCAGTGCCGGGAGGGGCCCCGGAGCCCTCCTGGAAGCCGGCGCGCGTGGTCCCCCCACCGCCGCCTGAGGAGGGACGGAACCTCAAGCCGCACTCAAGGAGACGCCCCCACCACGGATCTGCCCCCACAGGCACACGCAGGCCGCCACGGAGCCCATCCCAGGCAGCAGGGCCGAGTCTGAGCAGCCGAGGTTTTCGGCAGGCCCCCAGGCTCCCAGCCCACGCAGAAGTCCTATGTCCTGAGTTTCTGTTAAGGGCTGGATTGTGCCCCCTGAAAATTCACCTGTTGAAGTCCTAAGCCCCAGTACTTCAGAGTGTGACCCTAATAGAGATGGGGTCACCACAGAGGTGACCAAGTCACAATGAGGTCACCAGGGTGGGCCTAATCCAACATGACCAGTGTCCTCATAAAAAGGGGAAATGTGGGCACAGAGATAGGCACACACAGAGGGAAGACGATGTGAAGAGTCACAGGGAGAAGACGGCCATCTGCCAGCCAAGGAGAGGGGCCTGCAGCAGCTCTTTCCCCCACGGCCCTGCCCACACCTGGACGGGACCCCCAGCCCCCAGGACTGGGGGACAGGAAGCTTCTGTCAAGCCCCCTGGTCTGTGGTGCTTTGTCCTGGCGGCCCTAGGAAACTGGTACGACCTTCATCCCCCCGTGGTGCTCACCTTGGTGGGGGGCATCTTAGGTGGACAGAGCTCTACTCAGGTCCCAGCTGTGCTGCCCACCACTTCTCTGAGCCCTGACTTCCCCATCTGTCACCTTGGAACGGATGCCCACCTCAGGGGTGGCTGGGAGGCTTGGAGTAGACACAGGCTGGAGAGCCCCTGGCTGAAGTCTGGTGCCCATTTCTCTCCCACCCCCAAGAAGTTCCTGCCTTTGCCACCCTCTCCGAGGGCGCCCCAGGAAGACTGCTCCCTTCCCAGGGTGCCGGGCGGGCCTGAGCCTCAAGGCAGCACCTCCCTCACCCTGACCCCTGAGGACAGGCGAGGGGCATCACGTCTCCAAGCCCCAGAGTCCACACCTCTTGCACTAGCTGAGAGAGCGTGGCCTGGCGCCCAGCATGCAGCCGGCGCTAAAAGGGAATCAGCATACAGGGCACTGGACACAGCCGGGCTGGGCCTCATGGAGAGGGCTTCCATTGGAGCCTCCCTTTGAAGAAGGCATGGGGTCATCTTACAGGTGGGAGAGCAAGGCTTGGAGACCAGGGAGCCTGGTGGTGAGGAGTGCGGTGGGCGGGCTTGAGTCTGGAGCACCTGCTCCGAGGCGCTGGGCAAGGGGCTCCCTGCTCCAGAGGAAGAAAGTGACTGGCCCGGTCATCAAGCACGTGGGTGGCACAGCTGGGACTGGACCTGGACTCCTCGAAACCACCCAGAGCAGAAATGCTGCCACCTCCATGCATGCCCTGCAGGAGGATCCTTCCCGCCTCTGGGCATGGCCCTGCCACTCGCTCTGACCTCCTCACCCACCTCCCCACCCCGCCGTGCTCTGGCCACCTGGGGACTGGGAACTGCCCAAGGCCCCACGCCACCTGCCACGGGTGTGCACAGAGCACTGGGAGACCCCAGCCTCTGCAGCCACCTCTGAACTGGGTTCAGACCCAGCCTCTGCCATGACCCCCATGCAGCCTCAGTGCCCCACATGCGAACCCAGCTTGGGGGCCCACGTGGGTGGTGCCAGGCACTGACGTCGAGTGAGGGGTGGGGTTGTTACTGCCACTGGGAAGACGAGGCCCAGACCCAACTGTCCTCAGGGCTGCATGAACGACCAGGAAACGGAACAACCCCGGCGGGCACGGGGTCCCAGTGTCTGCAGGGGGTGATGCAGGCAGACACCTGTAGCCTCTCCACAACAGCCACCCCAGGGACCACCAGACGCCAGGCCCCCGAGGTGTGTCCACCTGTGCTCTGGCGGCCACAGCAAAACCAAAGTCCCAGCAAAAGGCCCTGACCCTGGCGGCCCCCATGCCCAATGGCGCATCCACGGTCCCAGAGCCAGGTGGGGACCCCGTTCGGCTCTTGGTGCAACTCTGTAGCCAAAAGCGTGGGCTGTCTCTCCCCAAGTTCAAATCCCACCTTGGCCCCTTACAGGCTGGGTGACCTTGGGCAAGGCCCTCTCTGAGCCTCTCTGAGCCTCAGTGTCCTCGTCCACACAACGGGGAAGGACACAGCAGCAACCTTGGCGAGTCATCATGTACAGGGCTCGAACGGCGCTCGCCTGCACCAGCTACTGCCCGTCTCTGAACCCAGCCCACGCCTGTCCGGCCCGGCCCAAGGCCTTAGGAAACCAGCTTCCACAAACACTGGCGGCAGCAGCAGCAGCACCACTGGGCGCCCACCATCTGCTCCCCTGGCCCTGGGGAGGCCCAGTCGCCTAACGATGGCCTCACGTGGGACGCACCTCATCCCACTTTACAGAAGAGACAATGCAGCTGGTCGTCAGGGGCCAGCAGGTCGCACTCCAAAGCTCCTTCACCCACCAAAGCAGCAGCCTGCGGCCCACCCACGGCCCTTCCCGTCCATCTCAGGTGCCCGGCACCCAGAGGGGAGCTCTTAGCCTCGCTTTACTCGAGGCTGCGAGGTGAAGTCACTGCACAGTGAGTCCGGGGTCCCCCCGGGAGTCAGCCCTGGATTTGCTGACTCGGAGACCCCACAGGCTGGGCAGCAGCTCACAGCAGCCCTCCTGCAGGAGCTTCTCCTCACAGCCGCGGGGACAGGCCTGCTGCTCTCCCCAACGGGCAGGACCGGGGGTCTCATGCAGAACAGGCACCCAGGCCTCCCCGGCCCCCTGGGCCCAGACATTCCACACAGCAAGAGGAATGCTGAGGAACGCCGAGCCGCGCCAGGCCATCAGTTCCTGAGGCCACGTCGGGGCTGCCCCTGCGTTAGAGGTCACCACCCACCTCTGGGGAGGGCAGGGGCCCCAAGGCTTGCACAGGCCACTGGCCAAGCCGGTGCTGCCAACACTGCGTTTGGTGGGCAGCAGCCTGAGGAAGTGCAGCTCTGCACCAGCCGAGACCCGGCATGGCACCCCTCTCTCTGCCCCTCAGGTTCCACACCTGCGAATAGGGGTGCGGAGAATTGCCCGCCTGCCCTACACGGCGAGGTATCCCCTGCCAGGCATGAGGTGCGGGGCTTAGCACACAGTAGGTGGCCCTATAATGGCCCATAAATGGTCATCACAGTTATTATCAGCTCTCCACAGAGGGGAAAACATCCTTCCTAAGTAATGAGAATTACGAGTAGCTTTTATTTTTGACTTGATGCTTTTTGTAACCAGAAAGTAAAACATTTTATGTAAAAATTAGCAATCCACTCGCAGCCGCGCCCTCGCACTCTCCCTGCTCTTGGCCCCATTCTCACTGTTCTCTGGCTCTGGCCTCACGCCCTTCTCCCACCCTGGGATTTGGGAACATCGTAAGATGTGCCCCCTCACCAAGCCTCAGTTTCCTCATCTGCCAAGGGAGCTTCTGCGCCCACAGCTGGGCCAGGTGGGCGAGGAGTGTGTGAGGGGGACCGAGGCGCGCAGTCGAGGTGGGCCCCCAGCCGGCCTCCTCCCAGGCTGGGGAAGGACAGAGGCTGCTGCGAGCACAGGGGCTGGGCAGGTGGCAAGAGAGTGGTCCCGGCCTTCCTGCCCACCTGCCCATCAGGGTCACCAGACCTGCATCTGGAGTGACATGGACTCCAGGGGGCAGCTGCACCCACTGTCAGAGGGAGGGGCGAGGCCGCCCTGCAGATGGCCCAGAGACAGGCCGGAGGCCACCTGCCACTGCCACTGTCCGCCCAGGACGTCAGCGCCCGCCCAGCCGGCCAGGCCACCCAGGTGGGGCCACCACGGCGACCATCACCACAGCAAACAGAGGTGCGCAGGCCGCCACCAGCAAATCACAACAAGCCCGCCAGCTTCAGTTCGCGGGGCTCCGGGCACAGCGCCAGGCATCCCTGTGTCCTCGGTGGCTCCATTCTCCCCGCAGCACCACGGGCAGGGAGCAAGGAATTCACCACCGACCTTCAGGACAGACGGTAAAGAGAGGAGCCGGCCACGACCCGTCCCACCGCAGGGGCAGCCCTGCCCTTCTCCTCCCACTCACGCTCCTCGAATAAGTCACCTTCTTTCCCACCTCAGGCTCCCTCTGCCTAGAATGCTCTTCCTGCGACTCTGTCCTGGCCGGCACACGATCCTCACCTGTCGCCTACTCAGAGAGGCTCTCCTGATGGCTCCAGCCAAGCCCCTGTTACTGGCTCTCCCTGTGTCCAGCCGGCTTCTCTCCTGTCACTTCTCACAAGTCACCATTCTGTAGTTACTATCTCAGAGGGAGCTAGCAAAATGCTTATGAGCACTGACTCTGGAGCCAGGCAGCCTGAGCTCAAACTGCAACTCAAGCACTTCCTAGCTGTGTGCCCTCAGGTAAGTGACTTAACCTCTCTGCACATCATGGTCTCAACTGTGAAATGGGGACAACGGACCAACCTCCCAGGGTTATCGGGCATGTCCAATGAGGTTATCAGCGCCATGCCTTAGCAGGTCTGACCGAGGAAGATTAGACTGAGCCATCTGGAAACCCGCAGTATCTTGCCCCAAACAGCCACTCTGTTAACACTCTCAGCAGCCCCACAAGGGCAGTGTGTTCATGGGCCTGCTGTACCCAGGGGGTCAGAGGGGAGAGGCGCTTGACAGAGGTCACAGAGTGAGTGTCTGTAGGGAGCAGACGAGAATACAGGTCTGTTTGCTCTAATGATCAAACACGGACAGAGCCTGAGAGAGGGGCCTCCCCGCCCCCTGCCACCACCCCGCCCCAGGGCCCTGGGGAGAGCCACCTGGACTGGACTGGGCCCCTCTCTTCTCAGGCCCGTCCAGGGGCGGGAGGCAGGGGCGGAACAAGCCCTCACCACGGACCCTGCGGGGCCTCCGCTCAACAAGGGAACCCCCCCACCACACACAGCCAATCACAGCCCATGGTTTCCCAATTTATTATTCCCGCCCCCTACTTTTGGGTATTTCGAGTGCTTCTCGTGATTTCCGACTCCACTAGAGAGGTCCTGGGCCCCGAGTGTCCATGCCAGTCAGGCAAGGAACTGCACGCCACTGTGGAGATGTGGGAGGCCAGACGTCCCCAAGAGTTCCCTGCATGCTCAGTGCTCTAGAGAATACGGCAGCGGGGACACGGCCCTTTCTGAGGCGAGATATGAGGAGAGGCTGAGCAGAGGCTCAGAGGGAGGGAGAGGACGAGAGGGGCCGGAGTGGGGTACAGGCAGGGAGGGCGGGTGCAGAGGGCAGCCCAGGGCCCCCTCGGCACTGGAGGGGCGAGCTCACCAGGTCCCGAAGTCACCCTCGCAGAACCCATCCCCAAGATCCAGCTCCCACAGGACAGAAGGAGGCAAGAGCTGCCGACAGGGCCGAGCACACCAAGCGCCAGGCCTGCGCTGGCGTGTCTCACGTCTCTCTCGACCCCTCGGCAACCCCCAGAGGCCGGACGAGCGGGATCCCCGTTCCACTGGGGAGGACACTGAGGCCCGGGGCTGGGAAAATCCGAGAGGGGCCCAGGGAAGCAGCGAGGGCGGCGGGCGAGCGCTCTGCGGTGACGGAGTCGAGGCCCCACAGGCACGCACAGCAGGAGCAGGCAGGGGAGGTCAGGATCTGCGAGAGCGAAGGCTGGCTCTTCACCGAGGATTCCAAGGAGAAGCAAGAAACTACCTTTCTGTACCTTTGGGATTCCTAACTACACGCACTATCAGCCGCCTAAATGTAAGTAACTCAAGTAAAATAAATAAGAAAGGAAGAAGCCCTGCTGACCCCGTGCCCTGGGCTGCTGCGGGCCTGGGCCTCATGTCCTCCTCTGTCTAAAGGTGGCTGGGCGTCCCTCCCACGGGCTCCCAGCAGCAGGCCTGCTTAGAACTGGATGGTGCCCCAGAGACTGTCCAGTGCAGACACTGAGGCCAAGGGCCCGGGGACTCACCCAGGTCACACGCCAGGACAGCGGCAGAGCCAGGACTCCAGCACAGGCCCCGACCTTCTTCCTGGGGCCACCAGATCCTGGCTCCCCACGCCTCAGCCACGGCCACGGCAGTGTCCCCCAAGCCACTCTGGCAGAAGCCGACAGAAACTGAGTGGGGAAGTACGGGCTTTGGCATCAAGAGACCTGAGCTGCTCTGTGGCTGTGAGCCAGCCACACCCCCTCCCTGAGCCTCAATTTCCTCCCTTGACAATCAGAGAGTGCAACGGCCTTGACGTCCAGGAGAGGACGAGGAGGCGTCAGGGTTGTCAAGCGAAAACCATGCTCCAGGACGTGGACCTCAGGCAAGTAACACCCACTCTAGGCCACGTGCTCCCTCGTGAAACCCAGTGACGACAACACAGCACGCTGCTGGGTAACCGTGGCGCAAACGAGAGCGGGCACTGCAGACGCCAGGCACCAACGGGTCAGATGGGCGGCTGCCCCGGCCCAGAGGCCCCCAGTCACCAGGTGGGCACCCAGAGGGCAGAGTGGGCCCCAGACTACAGGGTGGGTCCCCAGAGGGCAGGGTGGGCCCCCAGTCACCAGGTGGGCCCCCAGACCACAGGGTGGGCCCCCAGAGGGCAGGGTGGGCCCCAGACCACGGAGCCCAACCTCCAGGCTTCGAGAGGCTGCGAGTGGAGGGATGGTCCCTGAGTGACGCCCGATGTTCCCAGGCCCTCGGGGAAGCGGGCACTCCTTGCGCTTAGGCTGGGGCTGAATTCCCACGGGCCTCCACTCAGGCCACCCCAGGCCCCCAGGGGCACGGATGGGCCCCGTGCTCCTGCGCGAGAAAACAGTAAAAGCACCTTTCCTTAACAAATGCCGTTCTTCTTTTTATTATCATTAGTATCGAAACAAAATCTTATAAAAATGGGATTGATGGGCAGAAACATCTAAAAAGGTATTCTTGGTGGTAAAAACGCTGATACGTAGCTTAGGTTCAAGTTCAGCACTGACTGGGCACCTACCATCCCCCTGGCCTTGCCGGTCTCACAGCTTCTCTCCCTCGACAGCAGCCCTGAGAGATGGGCGTTTTCATTCTCTGTTTGGACGAGAACACTGAGGCCCTGGGGGGTCGGGGTGGGGAGGTGTCACAAAGGGAGTTGGGGCAGAGCAGGGCCTAGAACCAGCCCCTCCCAGCTGGAAGTCCCTACAGGCTCACCCTGGAGGATCCAACTGCCCCATCCTGGGGTCTGCCCCAGGCAACCCGGGATGGGGCGAACCGTGCCAGTAGCAGGAGGGCACCTAGACCAGAAGGCCAAGTCACAGACTCGCAGAAGGACAAAGAGGGTAAGGAACATTGTCCATCCCACGCCTCAGCAGCCACCGACTGCCACCACTGATGAAGCACCTGCTTGCTGGGTGCACAGCAATGCTTCTCAGCTCCCTGTATACTCCTGACTGTGCCCCAACACCTCCGCTGACATCCAAGGCCCTTCACATGTCACTTCACAGCCACCGGCTCAGGCAATCCTTGGGAGAAAGCTTTGAAGCTGGCAGCATTAGCACAGTGCTGCAGATGAGAAAAGTCAGGGTTGCCAGTGCAGCCGCGCAGGCCGGGCACTGCAGTTCGGGCCTGGGGATCTGAGACGCACTTAAAGCAACAACGACAGTAGCTGCACACGGGCTTTGGCATGAAGACGGCAAAACAAGACAGGCACTGGAGACACCGGGCACAAACAGGTCGGATCAGCGGCTGCCCTGGCCCCCAGACCCCCAGTCACCAGGTGGGCCCCCAGACCATAGGGTGGGCCCCCAGAGAGCAGAGAGAGAGCGCACGCAGAGTTCACCCCGTCCAGGATGTAGCGGGAGGATGTCTACAGGAACTCGTACACACGCTCCCTGTGCCGGCCCCACACTCACACTTCCCACGCTAACACGCGGGGTCCTCCTCACAACCCCGCCACTTAGGTCCCAGTATCAACCAGGACGCCGAGGAAGAAACCGAGGCCACACAGCTCATGAGTGCAGGAGACAGGCCTGAGCCCGGCAGCTGGCTGGAGCCTCCCGCACCGCCACAGTGCTGGCCCCACGGACCACGGCGGACTTGACTCTGCAGGAGACTGAGCTTGAATACACCACACATGCGTCAGAGCTCAATTAAAAACATAATAAAGAAACGATTAATACAGAAGTCAGGACGGCTGTTAGGGAGATGCGATTCTGCGGGGACTTGGAGGGCATGGTAATGCTCAACTTCTTTAGCTGGGTATTGGGTAAACAGAATTCATTTTACTTTTGTTCTTTAAACTACAGAGGTACATTCTATATGTGCTTTTGATGTCTGTGATATATTCTCAACTAAAAACTTAAAAAGGAATGGAAGGCCGCACCTCCCGGGCAGGGCTCAGCCAGGAGGCGTCAGCGGAGCAGGGCGCAGGCCCAGCCCACACATGGCAGGGGGTCCATGCAGTGCGGCCAGGACAGGGCATCAGCTGGGGGCGCAGCTGGACATGGCCTCCCCAGAGAAGCCAGGCAGGCCCTGGAATGCCAGCTCAGCCGGGACACCCCAGAGAGGGACCCTCAGGGCAGGGGGAGGGTGACATGGACCTGTGGCTGGGGTTAGGGGAGGAAAGCACTTAGGGGTGAGCCTGGTGACCCTCTCTGCAGTCGGGTGCAGGTCCAGGCTTGGCATCTGTAAGCTGCAGAGGGGCCTGCCCAGCCCTGTCTGCTCTTCATGCCCTTCCTACGAAGCTTTTTGGGGTTTCCATGGCCATTGGTGGGGGCGCATCTACAGAAGCAGCAGGGCAGGCAGGCCTGACCTACGTGGGCAACACCCAGAGGGGGAGGCATGGACGGTCGCTGGGGGCTGTGAACCTGCCTCACCACCCCATCTGGCCAGGACGGGGCTCTTGGTGTGGGTCCTCCATGCTGCTCCCCAGCATTCTTCCTCTGGGACCCAGCATGACACACTGCACCCCTCCTGAGACACTGACAACGCTCCCCTGGCCGCCTGTACCCAGCCAGGCCCTGCGTCCCAGCGGCTCCCCCTCAGCTCGGCCCTGCCGTCCACCAACGCACCTGACCTTGCATCTGGACTCTCAGAACCATGACTCCCAAGAGGAGCCTCCTTCTGCTCCCCAGGCAGAGCTCCCCAACAGCCAGGGCACTGCTCGCTCACCCCAGCCCCACAGCCAGCACCGGGCCCGGCACTATGAAGTCCCACCAGGCTGGCCGAGGAGGGCCATCCTCCTGAACCCCTGCCCCACACCTCCCCATGCTTCGGGGGAGGCAAACCTGCAGGAAGAGGCAGGCACTCAGTCCTCTCTGTCCCCAAGGGCCCTCCCCAGGAAGGCACAAGAGGCTCTGGGAGCCCCCAGCTCCCGCCTGGGGACCAGTGGGAAAGAGCCTGGTACACACTGGCTGGCCTTACAGGACCGCAGCCAGAGAGTCCTCATGTCAGAGAGCCTACAAGTCCGTCATCAGAGGTCCCGGTCCACCAATGAACAACCGCCATGACCATAACAATAAAAAATAATAACGGATGCCAGTCGTTTGACAAACACTATCTCCAATCTTTACCACCGCCAAGCAAGGGAGGGTGTTTACTCCCACTTTACAGAAGAGGAGCCCAAGGGTCAGAGAGGGCACGTGAGGAAGTCAGCAAGCAGTGGAGTGAGTCAGAATTCAAACGCAGGCCCATCCAGCCCCCAAGCCCAGGCTCTGCCCCCACTTCCTGTCTTGCCAAGGTTCTTTGTGGAGAGAGAGCAGTCTTGCTGTGCCCAGTACCTGACACTTAGCAAGAGCAGAGTGAGGCTGTCTCCATCTATCCTTGTGGCTGCAAGCAAGACAGGTAGGCAGGGGCCCCATTCCCTTTCTGCGGGTGAGAAAACCAAGGCCTCTCATCTGAGAGCTGGGCCATGCCCAGGGGCCTGAAGCCATTTACAGAGTGCAGGGAGCGTCCACCAGCACACAGCAGAAGGGGCTGAGCTGGGGTCCGACCACAGACAGGCTTCACCTCTCCACCCCTCTCCCGGGAGCTCAGGTGGACCCCGCACCCCCTCCGCTCCTCCGCCTCCCCCAGCCCCCAGCAGCGCATCGCGCCTGGGCCAGGGGCAGTGAACAGCCACTGCCGCCTGCCGCTGCTCCACCAGCAAGAGGAAGCAGGGCCCTTGCCTAACAGAGGAAGTTCCTGGGCGGGGCGGGCACGGGGCCAGGAGGGCCTGCCTGGGGGTCCCGGCCCAGTCCGGGGTCCAGGAAGGGGGCCACCTCCGGTGCCCAGCTCGGGGCCAGATGGCAACCTGCAGGCCGGGCTCACAGACCCTCCCCCACCCGCCAGCAGCTTCGCCCCTGCAGCAGCAGCAGCAGCAGCAGCAGCCGGCGTGCCCGGTGGGTGAGTCAGCGCCCAGTGCCCGCTGAGTCACCGCCGGAAGCCTCCCGCTGCCCCGGCCCTCTCCCCACACGGGCCGAGGAGAACTCTGCTCCCTTCAGGCCCCGAGCCACGGGCTGGCTGATAGAGAGTTTCCTGTGCGTCACGCCAGGGGTGGGGGAAGTCCCCAAGGTGCCACCCTCCAGTCTTTCCGACAGCCAGGACAGGCGGGGGCGCAGGGTTAGGACACAGACGGCGCTCACTCCCTGCAGCCTCGGTGTCCCTGTCCGGCAGCCAGGAGCCACGTGAGGATCAACCATGAAGTGCGGCGTGGCAGCGCTCACCCTGCAGCGGGGCAGCGACAGGACGTGTGTGGCCCCCAGGGACAAACGTGCTGGAGGCGGCAGACCCAAACCACGCCAACCAATGTGCCCCTGCCCCTGGCCCCGCGCCAGCTGCCCTTGGCCTCCAACCCCAGCCAAAGACGACATGTGGGTGAGGAGGCCGGGGAAACCCGCCGGGCTCTGGGGCCTGCGGCCTTGTGCACTCACGGAAAACTCCACGGGCCCATGGCCCCGGACGGGACGGGCAGGGCCCCTGCTGCCAGGCAGGAAGCTCAAAGGTAAAGTGCCAACCACGCCCGGCTTTGTTCAAATTCTTCTGAGAAGGCAGAGAGAGCACGAGGCCGGGGCCCAGGCCAGGGTGGGGAGGACAAAGATGAGCCTTGGCTCTGTGGACTCGGTCCCACCACTGCCTCTGTCTGACCTCAGTTTTGTCATCTGTCAAATGGGTCAGACCGAAACAAGTATGACATGTGCCAACCGTACAGGGCTGTGCACCCAAGAGGCATCACCTCTGGCTCAGTCCATCCTCCAGGTCCGGCAGGGCCTGGAGGGACACTGACTGGACCGAGGGGTAATAGGGTGCAGGGGAGTGTCCCATCCATCCAACTCAAGTACCCAGCCCGGTAATGGGACACAGAGGAGCACTGGGGAGACCTCCGGAGACACACAGCCCTGGATGGAACCCTAGCTCCATCTGTCACAGCTGTGTGACCTCAGGCACGGCACTGAACGCCTCTGAGCCGCAGTTTCCTCATCGTAAATGGGGCTGCAAGGAATAATCGGGAGAGCGCACGACACATGGAAAACAACTTGGTAAGTAGAGCTCTTGGGATTCTGGGCAAGGGGACATTGTGGTTCCCCACCACATCCTTCCGCAGACCACAAAGAGGCTGAGAGGGTCCCTGGGTCCTGGGGAGGCCCCTGACCCTCCATCCAGCCCACCCAATTTCCAGTTTGTGGGTCATGTGTTACCTGGACCCACAAACTGGAAATTCATCTTGGTCCTCTCTTTGCAGAGAGGCTCAGAAAGGGCAATGCCAGGACTCAAGTCACAGAGCATACGGGGATCAAGCAGCGTCTCCCCAAAGTGCTTTTTCCCTTCACATCCATGATCACCCTCCCTTCACAACCCTGCAACTTGAACTTTTATTTGGATGAAGCATTCCCTGCCTGGAAGAGCTAAAAGGGCCTTCAAAAACAAACACTGCTTCCAACCTCTTCCTTCCATCCATGAAAACACTGTGGCCCAGAGAGGCTGAGGGACCTGCCCTAAGTCCCACAGCACTGACCGAGCCACGAGTAAACCCCAAGCTGGAGAGGAGGAGAAGTGTCTGATTTCACAGTTCTGCACAGTGGAGAAGCTTGCGACTTCCCGGTTCCCAGGCTCCACGAGGTCTGCGCAGGACAAGTCCCTCCCCAGCCACCTCCCCCCGTGAGTGCCTCCCGAGTTACTCACGGTGGTTGGGCAATGGTCAGGGATCCGGCCTCCCAGGCCTCCCACTTATGTAAGACATAATTATCCTGCCCACCCGCCGGCCGGCTGGGCTCTGGCCCACAGCC
The DNA here is from genome assembly GCF_057802395.1 of Ceratotherium simum simum. NCBI lineage: Eukaryota > Metazoa > Chordata > Mammalia > Perissodactyla > Rhinocerotidae > Ceratotherium > Ceratotherium simum. The sequence goes on from NC_141915.1 coordinate 248,127, forward strand.
CACAGCAGGGGCAGGGAAGGACCCACACCCTCCCCCGGCCCCCACATGCCCTCCCACTGCCTGGGCGCCTCTAGAGAAAGAGAGGTAGGGACAACCCCTGATTAGGGGCCCACTAAGTGCCAGCTGTTACCTTTCTCCCCCTCACTCTGCAGCTGCAACCCAAACAGAGGCAAGACCTTGACCATGCATGGCTGAGGCCTTTCCAGTAAGGAAAATGGTAACAAGAACAAGATGCCTGGTACCTGTCCCTTCCTAAGCACCTACTATGCGCCAGGAGCCACGCTGAGCTCTTCCTCTCACCACCCTCACTTGCTTACAACTCCTTAGTATTCACTACCTCACATCATACTCCAGAAGTCCACAGAAAGGAGGCGTGACTACCCCCACTTCACAGACAGGGAGACTGAGGCCACAGACACTCGTGTCACTGGGGTGAGGCAGCAGCAGGCTGAGAGAGCCAGGAGGCAGCCCATTCACTGCAGCTATGTCTGGTGTGGAAATCGCTCCCACAACCCAGCCTGCTGTGACTTCGGCAGGCCAAAAACATCCTTTCCTCTTCCTGCAAAAAATCCCCCTCTCACCCTCCAAGTCTCGGCCTCCCCCCTCTGCATGACAAATCCTGCTGCCGCAGCCGCCACCTCACAGAAATTTCCAGGAAGGCCGGCTACTTGGAGAAGACAAGAGCAAGCCCATTGCCCAGCCAGCACCCGGCCTGGCAGTTGGCCCAGGACCCATGGGCAACAGACACAGGCCTGGTAGCAATCAACCCTGGAGACACTGGGGCACAGGAGGGGGTGAGCTCCCCAAGTGCAGAGGGAGGCTTGCAAGTGAAGACAGGAGAAGCTGATGGAGGGGGGCTGTGCATTAGGGTGGGTGAGAGCCAAGAGAGGCCAGGGGGCTGCAGGATGGGGTGCAGGCGGGGCCAGGATGGGGCAATGTGGGGCCTGCAAGGATGCAGAGTTGGGGAAGAACAGGGAGTTCTGAGCTGGAGTGTAGCCAGGGCACCCACATGGGGGGGTTACAGTGGGATCCCCTGCCACGGAGCATCACTGGGGCCCGGATGGGGAGTCCGTTAAATCCAGCCCCAGGAGTGAAGGGCGCCGGGTGCAGGATCAGAGTGAATCCCACCTGGGTCCAGCTGAGGGCCCCAGACTGGGAGAGTTCCTGTCCAGGGTGCAGTTAAGGCCTAAATGAGGAGGTCAGAGTGAGGTTCCCGACCCGGAGCGGGGAGATCAGAACGAGATCCTCGCCTGGGTGCGGGCCTGGGCGCAGTCCCCAGGCCTAAGCCGCGGGTCCAGGTGAGGTACCCGGCTGGGAGCGGCCCCCGAATCGGAAGAGGTTCTGGGCCGCGGCGCTGCCCGGGACCACCCGGAGGCCGGGGTTCGCGGCGCGGGCCCGGCCGGCGCGCCTACCTTTGGCCGCGGGCAGGCCGGCGGGCTGGCTCGAGGCGGGCGACTCCATGGTGCGGGCGGGTCCGCGGCGGCGGGGGCTACTCCAGAGGGTGGCGGGCTCGGCCCGGGCGGAGCGAGCTCATGGCCGCGGGCAGACGGCCCGGGCGCGGCGGGCAGAGGCAGCGGAGACGCGCTCCCACGGGCGGCGCCGGGCCGGACTGGGCAGCGCCGTGGGGCCCGGCCGGACGGCGCCGACGTAGGTCCCGCCTCCGGGCGCCCATTGGTCCGCCCGTCTCCGGGCCCGTCCCCCGCCTATCAGACGCCGGCCTGGCCATGCCCGTCAAGCGCGAGCCCCGCCCCCGCGGGCCCGGATCCGGCTCCTCCCGCTGCCTGTCAAGCCCGCCTCCACCCGGGAAACCGGGGCCGGCCGGGCTCCGCCCCTCCCGGGAGAGCCCGGTGTCCCCCGGCCTCCGGCCCCGCGCCCCGCGCCCTGCCTTCGGCCCCACGCCCTGCCTGCGGCTCCGCGCCCTTGCCCGGCCCGGCGCCCTTGCCCGGCCCCGCGCCCCGCGCCCCGCGCCCCGCGCCCCTGCTCGGCCCCGCGCCCTGCCTTCGACCCCGCGCCGCGCGCCCTTGCCTGGCCCCGCGCCCCGCGCCCCTGTCCGGCCCCCACCCCCGCGCCCTGCGTCCGGCACTGCGCCCCGCGCCCCTGCCCGATCCCGCGCCCCGCCTTCGGCCCCGCGCCCCGCGCCTCCGCGCCCCCCGGCCCCCGGCGCGCAGAGCCCGCGCGAGCCTCGCCGGTGCCTCATCCGGAGAAGCCACAGATCCTCTCGGGTGGCCCCAGGGCCACCCACTGCGAGAAGTGTGTGCAGACGGGGCCTGCGGAGGGGTTAAAAGGGCCCCGCCGGGGTGAGACCTGGGTTCAGACCCCGACTGTCTGCTTGCTAGCGGGATGACCTTGGGCAGGTCAGGTAACCCCCGAGCCCCCGTTTTCGCCCCTGTAAGAGTGACCATCATAGCCCTGCAGCCTGGCGCGCCGGTGAGAAGGGGCCCGGGCTTTCGCGGACACTCGGTAAACGTTTGTTGACTGAATGTCGCAAAGGGCTTAGCACAATGCCCGGCTGTGCGCTTCAGCAAACAGCCAGCGAGCGCCCACCCAGTGTCGGCGCCGCGCTGCGGGTGGGGATACAGTTGTGAACGTGGGGTACCCCGGGAGAAGTCAGTAAAGGTAGTTTTAATGGTTGTGTCGTCACTGCCCTCCATTCTACCCATGGGGAAACTGAGTCTCGGAGGGAGGAAAATGGTATTTCAATGCATTTTCCTCCACTTGGCAAGCCTTGACCACTGTCTCATCCCGGCTCCCTCCGTAGGTTCTCTCCTTCCCTCGTGGGGCCTCAGTCGTCTCATCCATACAGTGGCCAGACCGGGCCAGGCCTCCAGGGATTTCAGGAGCTACTGACCAATCTGGCAGTGAGACCAGGTGACTCGGTTGGAAAGCCACGGGCTAGTGAGGACAGGAAGTGCCTGGCAAAGGTCAAGGGGTCAGTCCCTCACCTCCAGCAGGCATGAGTGTGTGTCCTACTCCAGTGCTCACCTGTGGGAAGCAGGTGCAACCACCTGCCAGAAATGCTTAGAGCAGGGGGATGACCTCTGCTTGTGTGTTTACAAAACAGGGGGTTTCCCCGCGGGACCTGCCCACACAGTGATGGGGAGGGCCAGATGAGATAAGAGGGGACCTCATAATTACCATTATTCTCTTCCTGCATCCCCCGCTCACCCTTTCCAGGCAGTGGGCAGGAAGTCATGAGCTGTGGACTCAGGTATGGTTTCCAGTGCCAACTCTGCCACTGCACAGGGTCACTGAGCAGCTCCCTGCCCGGGTTACTCACCTGGCCCGTGGGGACAATGAGGCCTCTCTGAAACTGGTTCATGAGGTCAGGCTTGGCAGTGGCTGGGTCAGGGCCTGGCACTCACTAGGTGCCCAGGAAATGTTTGTAAACACACTGTGGGCCACCTCCTACAGGAAGCCCTTGCAACCTTACCGCTCCTGGGTGTCTGGAGTGGCCCAGAGCACTCTGTACAAAATGGGCCGTGTGACCTTAGGCCAGTCATTTCACCCCAAGACCTGCTGCCCGTCCTTGTGTCAAATGGGCACCCGGCAGCAGCTGCCTCTCTACCAGGACTGCAGGCCTGATCCGGCGGGTGGTCTGGGTTCCGGCCCCCGCCAACCTCGGGGACTTCTGCTCCTCCCATCCTCCCCTCGTCCTCTCTGCTCCTCACTATGTTCAAAAGTCTTAGTGCTGCCCATTGGACATACCAATACTGGTCCTGCCTCAGGGCCTTTGCCCTTGCTGTTCCCTCTGCCTGGAACATCTTCCCCCGCCACCACCGTGATTTCTGGGGCTGGTTCCCTTTCATCCTGAAGGTCTCCTCTTCAGTGAACTCCCCTCTGAGGCCTTTCCGTCAAGCCCCGAATCCATTCTAACTCTCTGCACAGCACTGGTGCCGCCGGTGCCTTTCCTGTTGACTCTGCTTTTAACCCAGCTCTCCCTCTAGACCAGCGGCCCCTCCGGGGCAGGAATCTTGCCAACTCCTTCTCTGCTGCATTCCTGATGCACAGCCCAGGGCCTGGCACATAGTAGGCGCCTAGTAAATATTTGAGGAATGAACAAAGGGAGGACGGAAAGCATGCCACAGACATCTACGAAATGACTCTGGTTCCGGGCCAGCCTCCCAGGCGCCCGCCTGACTCAGACGAGGCCCTCCAGTCGGAGGAGCTGACGGTTAGTCAGGGAGCCTGACAGACAGCCCGAGAGTCACACAACTCTGTGTGGGGTGCTATAAATAGATGCATGAGCAAGAGTCCGAGGAGGGTGCCGGACTCCACCTGGGTGAGGTCAGGGAAGGCTCCTCAGAGGAGGTGACTTTGAGACTGGGTCTTTAAGGACCAGTAGGAGTTGTCAGGCAGAGAAGCAAGCACGAGTCTCCTAGAGAGTGTGGGAGGTGCGCAAGGGGCCCCGCGTGAGGCTGGGCTGGGGTGCAGAGCTGCACTGCTGTGGGCGGGGAGCACCCCCGCAGCGCCTGTTTCTCTTCCCAGCTGGCTGCAGCAACATCTGCCGGCCTCCCTCTGCCTCTAAGGAGCACTGAGAAGCTGGGGACCTCCGCGACCCTCGGAAACCAGAGGGCGTCTGACACGACCACAACAGGCTGCCTCCAACCCTGACTCCCAGGAGAAAAGTCCCAAACAGGCCCCTCTGTACACTCAGGGAAACTGCGAGGCACAGCGTGGAAAGGGGCTGGCCAAAGTCGGGATGTGAGTGTGAGCTGGGGCGACAGAGGGCTGGAGAGAGAAGACGGTCTGAGCCCAGGACGGGGGATGTCCATTCATTCATTCATTCGTTCAACAACCACTCATTGAGCACTCACTGTGTGCCTTGAGCTGAGGGCACAGAGTTGAACAGGACTTGCCCTCGGGAGGTGACGCCTGGTGGGCGAGCCAGACGAGCAGAATGCCTGAGTCAGATTACAGACCATCAGAGGATCAGTGCATGGGGACAAGGAGGGTCGCAGCAGGGAGTGCGTCTGGAGGTGGGGGCCGTAATTTTAAAGAGGAAGGTCGGGAGAGGCCTCCCTGGAAGGTGACGTGTAACCCAGATCTGAGGAGGTGAAGGAGTCATGAGGATTCTGGGGGAAGAGCATGCCTAGCAGAGGGAACAGCATGTGCAAGGGCCCCGAGGTGGATGGTTTGTAGGTGAGTAAGAGCACAGCTGGAGTAGTGAGAGGTAAGAGGGCCCCTGTTCTCACCTACATGCGCCCCTTGAACCTGCTTGCTCTCACACCCTTGCATGGTCCCACCCCCACGTGCCCCCTTTCACATCTGTGTAAGTCCACATACCCCCAAATACACACGCACACACTCATGAACACAGCAGGGTGCACAAGCACGTGCACACATGTGCACAGGGAGTGGCCACGCCGTCTCAGGCATGTTCACAGCCACGCTCCATGTGCACAGCTGTGCCCACACCGCCCTGTCACTGCAGGCGCCCCCATGGCTTGCTGGCCCACAGCGCCCTCTGGTGACCAGTCCTGCTGGGCGTGAGCTGGTCACTCTGTGGGGCCCTGGGCAGTGCCAGCAACCCTCTCTGCTCCTCCTCCTCCTCCCTGTGCTCCCTGCCCCCAGCTCCTCCACACTGCAGCCAGAGAGAGCCTTCCAAAACAGGGCTGGCGAAGCTCCAAACCGGCCAAGGCTCCCCAAGTGGGGAACTTCCCCAGATGTCTCCCCAGTCCAGCCACTCCCAGCCCAAAATTTCCTCCCTGAACCTTTCTTTGCAAAGGCTCTTCCTTCGGCTGGGCATGCGCTTCCCTGCCTTCTCCGCAGACTCATTCCTACTCCCCTTCAAGGCCCAGTTCTGAAGCCAGGAGGGGAGGCTCTCCCTGACACGGCCCTCCCCAGGGCACGTGCCCCAGCCCCTCTCACCAGGGGCCCCTGCTCTGCTAGTGGCTGCAGCCCCATCTGCCCCTGCATCGGACTTGCACTGCTCAACAGCAGGGGCTGGGGCTGGTTCCTTCCTGCCCAGCATTGGGCGGCCCGGCCAGAGGTGGTGCTTTAGGGGCACTGAGAAATTACCCTCGAGGAGCTTGGAGGGCGGTGGGAGCCTCTTACTCAGGGTCAGGCTCTGAAGTTGCAGTGTACAAAGGAGAAAACCACAAAGGAGGGCAGAGCCTCACCTGCTCTGTTTAAATTGTCGCCCCTCTGGAGCATCAAAGGGTGAATTCACACGAGGTAGATGGCTCCACTAGCAAAACTACAAGTACCATTTCTAGCCCACCTACTCTGTGCTGACCCCGCGAAGCACAGCACCTCGCGGCTCACTACAAGGGAGGCTGCAGGGTCAGCGACTCTGCCTTGGTTACTGCAGTGTCCCCAGCACACAGCAGGTGCTCAGGGAACGATTGGGGAATGGAGGACGGCTCACAGCACCCCAGCAAGGGGCATGCTGTTATCATCGCCTCTGTTTGTTAACAGCTGCGGAGACCGAGGCTCAGAGGGGTGCCGCGGGCCGCTGGTACCAGTGGAGCCATTGCTGGAACCGTCAGGTGCAGAGAGAGTTTTCCCTGCCTCTTCTTGCCCAAGCGTCCACTGAAAAGGTTTGCAACTCCCTTCTTCTGAGCAAAACAAGCTGCCTTGAGCAGCCGCTGCTGCCGTCTGGACAGACGCCGAGACCTGTGCTTCTGACGCAGCCTTCAGGCCTGTGCTGCCCGCTGCCCTGCGAGCTGCACAGAGACCCTGCGGCTGCCCCGGGACGCTGTCCAGGTGCCCAGGCCTCCGGGCATCCCAGGAGCCCCCAGCCTGGAGCCTGTCTGTCCCGGTCCTCGCGAGTGCCATTTCCTGCCCACGAGGCGGGGCCAGGTGTTGACTGACCCCTGCTGACTCCATGCCCAAAACTGGACACAACCGGTGAGGCCTGTGTGGTTAGAGCCTCATCTAACAGACGAGGAGACTGAGGCCCAAGGCTTCAAGCAGCTTGCCCAGGTGCCCCTACCAGGGAGGATGAAACCAGGCTTTTAACCCAGATCATCAGAACAGCCCACTGTGTCTCGAGCATTTACTAGAAGGCTCATGCTTGTTATCTGGATGCAGAACCTCGGAGTCTTTCTTATCACCACAGTCCAGGGGAGAACACAGCACAGACACAGAGACAAGCAACATGCCCAGGATCACACAACCAGAGAGAGGAGGCCGACTCCACAACCTGGCACAGCCCAATATCTGCCTGTGAAGGGCTGTCTTCCCCTGTGACGGGTGTCGTGGCTCCCCCAGGAAGTAGCTGAGTGACCTCGAGCCAATCACTTGGCTCGGCCAGGCCTTGGCGATCATCACATCTGTCCCCTTACAGCCATCCTCAAGCCTGGGCTTACATCTCTCCCCTGACGAGGGTCTCACTCTCTCACTGGCAGTGTCTTCCACTCCCAGGAAACTGACTATTACCATCTTCTTCCTTAAGTTACGCTGAAGTTTGCCTCTTGGAGATCCCAAGCTCAACTCCATCCATCCATCCAACATATATTTCCTGAGCATCTATTTCTGCCTGACACTGTGGAGACAGTGAGGAACAAGACAGACAAGGCCCCTGCCTTCATGGAGTAAATCTTCTGGGGGAGGTTGAGAAGGAAGGCAAATACATCAGTGAAAGTAAATATATTAAATAACATCAAATAGTGATAAGGGCTTTAAACAAAAGTAAAGCATCGTGACGCGGCAGAGGCTCTGGGGTGGCTCCATTAGATGGAATGGTCAAGGAGGACTTCTTGGAGGAGGTATCTTCTGAACTCAGATTTGGGTAACAAAAAAGAGCCATGCGACACTGGGAGTAGAGGTTGACTTAAAATAGTCCATGGCACACTGTAGGTGCTCAGAGAAAGGTGAGGGGGCCTTCTAGTCAACCATGAACCGAACAGGGATATTGTTCTCCCTTCCCTCCCAAAACCCCACTAAAATGACAGTAAAATAAAAAAAACTTTAAGGTACAAACTCACATGGACAAAAAGAACAGGAAAGTCAATGACAGAGATAAGAGGAATCTGCAAGTTTTTTGAAGCTGGAAAATGACTTGAAAAATGGTAACCAACTTAGCAGAGTGGAGGAAGGTGAAATCTAAGTCTGCAGGGGAGGGAGCCAGACCACCGACACAACAGCCCCCTGGAAACGCTCAGCCTGGGAAGCGCGAGGGCCATCCGGTCGTGGAGGGGCGGATGGGGATGGAAACAAAATGAGTTAAAGAGTTTGTAAAAAGAGCAGTTATGCCTTCCAGCTTCTCGGAACCAAAGGTCACGTGTCTCCACGTTGAAAGGATCCCCTGAGCGCCCAGCTTCATGCAAGAAGGAAACAAGGCAATTATCAACTCCTGGAGAAACAAACAACACAAAATGAAACGTGTAGTCACAGAGTGCCGCACAGCCCAGCTGGGAGCGACGTCTACACACCCCTCATATCGTGAACACCACATGCTGATGTGTGCAAACACTGTGAGGAAGTGAGAGCGGGCACTTGGGGGAGGAGAAAGGCAGGGATCCGCGTGTAGAGAACTGAGTCTTCACCTGCTGCCATAGGAAGCCGTCAGATCCTGTCTAAAATTGTCTGAAACGGAAAAGAAAGGAAGAAAGGGAATAGCAATACAGGCATGTGATTGCTCATGAGAAGAGGGAGAACTAGGGAAGGAAGAGCCAACAGGGCTGGAGGTGGCGACACTGGCGTGTCAGCTGTGCGCGGGCAGGACTTGGTCCGTGTGGGCCACACGGTGTCCCCGCTGCCTAGAGCAGAGCCTGGCACACGGCAGGCGCTCCGTTCCCGTTTGCCTGTGGGGGCGAGCAGGAGGCTGCTGTCTTCTGTTGTTCTTATAAGCCTTGTATTGCTGTTAATGAAAGTAAAGAGTAAACTTGAAGGGAAAACGAAGAGGCCAGTGTGGCTAGGGCACTAGCGGGAGGGGAGGAGAGAGGAAGGACGCGACGTTAGGGGTCAGTGGGACCAGGTCATGGAAGGCCAAAAATGGAGTGTTTTTAGAGGATCTTGAGTCATTCGGGGTCTCTCCGGCCTGCCAGCCGCACGTTCAGGAAAAAAGGCACAAGTCGCTCCCCAGGGCCGTGTGGATGAAGACACGGCCGCGGCTGCCCTGCTGCGTCTGGCACTGCCGCCGCCCCCTCCCTGAGCCAGCTTTCCCTGCAGAGTCCGGGGCGGCCGTCTGGTTGGGGGCACCGAGCCACACGGCACAGAGTGGGGTGGGACTCCAGGGTCCGGCAGTGTCCCTCCTCTGCCGTGGCGGCGCCCCTGCTGGGCAGTGAGGGGGCTGGAGGGGTCCCCAGGCCTGGGTCGGCTGCGAGGCAGGCAGAAAGGGGACATGCCTCCACTCCGGTTGGCAGGTCCTGGCAGGACTGGGTGGGGAGGATGCTGGGTGTGTCCACTGCTGCCCCAGGCCTGGGCTGGGGCACGACCTGAGGCCAAGGGCCTCTCCGAGGGGCCTGTGGGGAGATATCTGCAGCCGTCCAGCCATTGGACCCGAAGTCAGGCCGAAGATCTGTCCTGGATGGTACCCTGCAGAGTGCTGTGACCAACACTATCAACAGGAAATTGGTATAAAATGTCATTTTTTTCCCAGAGCATTTCCCTCCTCCTCACTCCGAGCAGAGGCTGTGTCTCCTCAGGAGAAACCTCCCGACCAGCCATGGCCTGAGGTCCGCCTGGCGCTGGGTGCTGCTGCAGCCCCTCGGAAGCGCCGCCTCCCGCAGTGCTCTTGGCTGCCACCCCCAGCCTGCTCCAGGGGCAAAGCCTCAGCCAGCCCGTCCTGCAACATGTTCTCGTCTCCAGACCCTTCCCAGCAACCAACAGGTCTTCCTTGGATAAGGGGAGAAAGGAGGTTCACGTGGCTGATCTTGGGAAACTGCCCTGTGGAGGGGGGCGAACATTCTTGGGTGGAGAGAAGAATTTCTCCCTGCAGGGGCGGTGGGTCGCTGGGACGCCCTCAAGGCCACCGCTGAGGGAATTCCTTTCCTCCCAGTGCGGTGCCGGGACTCACGCTGATTAGACCCGGGTGGGGCGGGTGGCCAGGACGCCCCCGCACACAGACCAGCGGCTTCCTTTGCCTCCGAAGCATAGATTTCCACTGCCCGGGGTCTGGAGGTGACTGTGCTTGGGGATTAGAGAGCCAAGAAGCGGCAGGAGAGATGTTCGTCTGGCACGCTCAGGTGTCCCCCATGGGGGTGTTCTGTGAACGACTGAGAGCTGGCGCCACAGAGGGCAGAGCTGCTGGGATGAGCTTGTCGTTGGGGCTGTGCAGGGGCAGGGAAGGAGGGCAGCAAGCCAGCGCCCGCATGCAGCCTTCCTGGATTACCCAAACTGAGCTCCTCACAGGACTTGACACCCTCTAGTGACCTGAGACTCCAGAGTCCAGTGGTGTCAGGGACTGGGTGTGTGTAGCAGTGTGTGGGAGGCAGATGGTCGCAGCCAGTGCTCCCTGGTTCTAATCCAGCTGCGCTGTTTCACAGGGCAGGGGTAGACAGTGGCTCCAGGGTTTGACTGGGGGCCAAGCTCCAAGCCAGTGCTGCTTCTGCAGCCCCCCCAGCCCCTCACAGGTCCCAGCAGACGTGTGTTGAAAGGAATGATGATCAGAGATGAAGAAAGTCACAAAATCCCCTCTTCTTATCTCCTGCTGCATTACAAACCCCCCTAAACTCGGTGGTGTGAGACAACCACGTTATGATGCTCGGGGCACAGCAGGGGTGGCCTGTCTCTGTCACCGGATCCATCTGGAGGCCCCTTCACTTCCATGCTGGGCGCCTGGGCTGGGAGGACCCTAGGGCTGGCCCGCTGCGGGGGAGGACGAAGCACCACGTGCAGCCTCCGGGTCTGGCCAGGGCTTTCTCACAGCATGGCAGACGGGCATCAAGCTGGAATGTCCGAGGGGAACCAGGCAGAAGCTCTGTGGCCCTTTCTGACGGAGTGTCAGAAGTCATGCAGTGTCACTTCTCTCTTCCTCTGTCGGTCAAAGCAGCCCCCCCAGTTTAGGGGAGGAGACATTGGCCCAATCCTGCAATGGGAGGAATGACAGAGAACTTGCAGCCATTTTTTTAAAACCTCCACCCCTGTTCTGCAATTTATCCTGGACAGCGACCATTCACAGCGCCACCTGCCACCCTTTCCTGTGTGTCAGCATGTCTCTGGGGCAGGGCGCCAGGTGGGGACCTCCTCCTCCAGTGAGGAGGCCAGAGCAAGTCCAGATGGAACAGGTGTGGGGACGGAAGGTGGGGGCAGGATCTGAGACAGATTCAGAGGCCTTAGTGGCTGGCTGGAAGGGGATGGAGGCCGAGAGAGGAGGCCAGGGTGATGGGGAGGCTTGAAGCCTCCTCTGGGCTCAGGAGGAGGGTGCCAATCACAAAGATAACACGGGGTGGGGCAGTAGGTGTGGGAAGAGAAGATAGTGAGCTTCGTGGGGAACACGCTGAGTTGAAGGGTTTCTCAGCCACCTCATCTTTCCAGGCTGAATGCGAGCACCACCTCCCCGAGGAAGCCCTCCCTGGGGCTCCAGGGGGATTACTGCTCCCTCCCCTGGGCTCCTGAAAACGCTGTGCTGCCCTCATCACACTGGGTGGGCCTGATGCGTCTTTGGGTCCCCAGTCTCATCCAGGGCAAGAGAAAGGCTCCTGCAGGCTGAGGCCCCCACGGGTGGAAGGCCAGTGTCCCGCAAAGGGCGCCAAGAGCCTCTGGGGGGAGTTCTGGCTCCTCCGTCTACTAGTGTGCCACCCTCAGCAAGCTATGGGATTTCTTCCCTGCTCTGAGCCTCAGCCCTCCTCTGTCAAGTGGGGGTTTCCCCGCTCCTCCCTGTAAAGAGTTAGGGTGCGCAGGAGGATGTGCCTGGCACAGAGTCAGAGCTCACTGAGGCCTGGCTGTGAAATCAGCCCCCTCCTGAGGCCCCAGGGCAGGAGGAGCCTCAGGATCAGGGGCAAGCCAGCGGCCACCTAGGACCTTGAGCTGGACGTGTGGGTTCCCCTGAAGGACAAGCCTCATCCAGGCCCTTCCCTCGGGGGTGTCCAGTCTGACCCAGGACAGACAAGGGAAGGGCTGGCGGGAGGCACCCTCCAAGAACTCTCGGGCACCGGATGTAGAGAAGGGTGGGGCCCGTGGCCGACCTCTACGTCACTCAGAACAGCACTGTGGGTAGGCCCTCAGGTGGCAGAAGCAGAGGCAGCTTCCCAGAGGAAGGGGAAATTTCAGTTCCAAATTCAAAAGGTGACCAGGCGTAGCAGCAGCAGTGTCTCCACCTCGGTCCCCCAGCCGCCAGGCGCCTCCAGGACTTGGCCGTGTGTGTCCCTGCAGGGACGAGGCTCCGTGCGCGCTTTTCTCACTGTGCGGCACGTCTCTCTGAGACCTCTCGGCCCCTGGGATCCCCTGTGTCCTTCCCTTCAGCGGGTCAGAGCGGCCCCGCCTTCTCGCAGCCGCGGCGCGGCATCTGCCGAATGGCCCTCCCCCAGCGCCCTCCGCGGTCCCCTGCTCATGGGCGTCTGCGAGCCTTGCAGGCTCACGCCTTCACGCCGGACGTCCCCCGGCAGACATCCTCGAGGGTGTCTGAAGAGACACTCCAGAGGGGGCTGGCTGGGGCACGTGCATCGTCACAGCCAGCCCTCGCCCCGAGGCCCTCCCCACGCCGGGCACCAGCAGGGTGTCTCAGGCAGCCTGTTCCCACGGGGAAGACTTTATGGATAAGAATGAGGCTTCCATGGGGGGGCAGTCAGAGAGGCCACACCACATGGATGAGGGTGCAGACGGGCATCCCCGTGAGCTTGAGGGGGAAAGAGGGGGCACGTCATGGGGAACAGGGATGGCATGACCGACTTCCGGGAGGTACTGTGATGGCCAGTGAGGACACACGCATGCCATGCCTGGGCGCCCCCAGCACTGCTGGCCACACAGGTTGGGGCAGGTCCACAGAAGGGACGGAGGCCCTGAGTTCAGTCTGGCCCAGCAGTCAAGTACTCAGGCTGAGGGGACAGAGTGCCTGGGTTCAAATGCTGCTCTGCCACCAATTTATTGAGTGAGTTGCTTGGTCTCTCTAAGCCTCAGTTTCCTCATCTGTGAAATGGGACGATAACAGCTACTCCCTCGAGTAAGAAAATTCACGAGGAGCTCCGTGCTCGGCACCTGCCAGGTGCTCAGTAAATAGTCCCTGTTTGCCTCCAGCTGTTCTCTGCTCAGCCCAGCCATACGTGCCAGCTGGTGAATGTTCGATGAACAAGAGCATGAGCAAATGACGGTGTCTGTGCAAGAGAACCTGCGATCACGTCTCAGTCCCCCCATCCTGGGCTGTCGGGCTTCGGGCAGCCACACAGCCTCTTCAAGCCTCACGTGTCTCATCTGGCACATGGGCTCAGATCCCTGGTGCCGTGGCGAGGCTCGAGTGAGAGTGCATGTCTGTGCATGCCCAGCACACAGGGGCCGCGGGTGCGGGTCGGGGTGGGGAGGGACGTGCTGTGACCCGCAGGCGGGCAGGGAGGGCGAGGCCTCTGGGCCCAGCCAAGCAGCCGAGGCCAGCTGGTTGGTTTGGATAAATGAATATTATAAACAAATAACACAGAGACGTCCTGGCCTCAGGGGAGGCTGCGTCTCCCTCGGGAGATCCAGCAGAGGGGACCTGAGTGGTGGGATTTTGGCACCAAGGAGCCTCTGTCGGCAGGTGCCGTAGGACTTCTGGCTGAGAGGCATGAGGTCTTGTTCCACCCACAGTGACAAAGTAGAGTAACCAGATAACAGTGTAATGAGAAGACTCAGGCCAAGAGCGCTCACTCACCCAGCGTTTACAATGTTGTTTAACTCTCAACACAAACCCAAGAAAAGAGATTTGCAAAACGCATCTCTGATAAAGGGCTTGTACCCAGAATATACAAAGAGTTCTTACAATTAAAAAGTAAGAAAACAAACAACCCAATAAAAGATGTGCAAAAGATCTGAACAGACACCTCTCCAATGAAGATATCCAGACGGCAAATAAGCATATGAAAAGATGCTCAGAGAGGGATGCAAATGAAAGCCACGGTGCGATTCCACTCCACACCGACCAGAATGACTGCAATTCGAAAGACTGACAATTCCAGTGTCAGCCAGGACGTGCAGAAACTAGAACTCGCACACCTTGCCGGTGGGAATGCAAAATGGTAGGACCACTCTGGAAAACAGCTTGGCAGTCTTTTACAAAATTGCATATACTGTAGAACTACCTACGACCCAGCTGTTCCACTCCCAAGAGAAACAAAAACCTATGCTTACACACAAAAAACCTGTATGCAAATACTAATAGCAGCTATTTTTCGTTGCAACTAAAACCTGGAAAGTACCCAAATGTCCACGAACTTGCGAATGGAAAAACAAATCACGGTATATCGATCCACGAGCGAGGGATGAACTGCAGATCCGGGCCAGATCATGGCTAGTGTCGGGTGCATCATGCTGGGCCTAAGAAGCCAGACTGAAAGGGCAAGGTTCGCGATGACTCTGTTTGTATGCCATTCTGGAAAAGGCGACTCTACAGTGACACAAAACAGACCAGTGTTGCCAGGGGCTGGGGGCAATGGTGGATACCTGCAAAGGGGCATAAGGGAAATTGGGGAGTAAAGGGAATATTCTATAGGATGCTTGTGATGGTTAGTACATAACTGTATGCACTTTTGAAAAATCATGCAGCTTACACTTAAATGAGTGAATTTTGCTGTATGTAGATGATACCTCATTAAAGCTGAGGGAGGAAGAGGGAAGCCTGTTTGATGAGGAAGAAAAGCCCTGAGGAGTTGGGGCCATTGCTGCCGTGTTACAGATGAGGAAACTGAGGCCCAGAAAGGTGACACGATGGCTCCCAGGCTTGTGGCAAACCGTGACAGGGGGAGACACACAGAGACCCGCAGTGAGGTTGGGGAACAGCAGCTAGATGGGTCTGAGGCTGGAGAGCGAGAAGGAGTGGAGGCGGGGGCGATGGTCCTGCAGGGCAGCCTGGGTGGGCACAAGCACTAGGGCGCAGAGATTTCAGGGACTGCAGCGGCAGAGGGACACGTGACAGCACCGACCGTGTCCAGGGCAGCGGGTCAGGTGCCTTCTCATGCGTCACCTACCAGTAACTCTTCCCCGGAAGCTGTGCTCAGAGAGGTTTCGTGATTCCCTCAGGTGACACAGCAAAGCTGGTGTTCTTGCTCTGGGGACAGAAGGGAAGATGAGAGGCCCTGAGGACCAGCTTCCCTCCCCAAGTTGATGTACAACTCAGTCAATTCAGTTCTCCCCTCTGGGCCTCAGTCTCCACCTCTGCAAAATGGAGCCAGCACGGCACGGGGCTCCTAGCACTCTGGTCAGGGAGAGAGAAGACAACGGGGAGGAAGCGCTGACTCGGGTGGCCGCCAGCCCAGACGCCGGCTCCCACTCTGAGCGAGAGAACTGTGAGGAAGGTAAATGAGCGGCAAGGAAAGGACTCTCCCCGCTTCTCTTCAGGCCTCCGTTTCCCCACCGTGCAGCCGGAGTGAGCTGGGCTAAATGACAGGTGGAACTGGGGGCCATTTCCAGCACTCACATACATTTTGTTTTACCCCCATGGTTGCTTTTTCCCCCAAATTTTTACTATGAAACATGTCAAGAGCACAGGAAGCTGCAGCCCGCCGGCACCGTGCGCGCCTGCCCGCGCTCTTGCTCTCCATCCGCCACAGGGAGACACAGACCGCGTTGCGGATCATTTGAGGGTGAGTTCCTGACAGCATAAGCTTCTGCTGTTAACCCCAGCACGTTCCCCTGAGAACAAGGACATTCTCCTCATAATCGCAGTGCAATGATGCCACCTAAGAAGAGAGTGACAAGTCCACAGCCATCCACCACGGTCCGGAGTCAAGTGCCCCATTATCCCCAAAATGTCTTTTATGGCTCAATTTTTTTTTTGAACCAGGATCTAACCAAAATTCACATATTCTATTGGTTTTATCGCTTTTTTCTCCACTCAATTTTTTATTTTGAAAAAATTTACATCTCCAGAGAAATGGCCAGAATCCTGCAATGAAAAGGCACATGGACTTCATCTGGATCCATCAGTTGTTAGCAGTCTGGCAGATCCTCTCTCTCTCCCTCCCCCAACCATTTAAGACACATATATTGTGTTTTTGAATCACTTGCCATCTTTTAAACATCAGGAGGCCTCACTTTATTCTTTGATTTCCAGCTCCCCCTGAAGAACCGGAAGCCCCTGAACAGACCTCCCACATGGACCCTCCAGCGGCAGCGGGCAGCAGGCCCCACCTTGCCACGTTCCACACCACTCCCTTTTGTCTGACACCCAGCCCATGTCCCTCGTCAGGTGCCCTGCCTGGGCCCTGCACCCACTGCGTTTTTGACCCCTGACCTACTCCAGATGATCTGGGAGGGAGGGCCTCCGGGCGGGCTGCTTGGGAGGACGCCACCCCCTCAGGTGGCTCCTGTTAGGCAGACCGGCCCTGCAGCTGTTCCTCTGCTGGGGGTGTCAGACTCTGGACTCAGCGTCGCCCAGGCCTGGATCCCTCTCCACCACCTGCCAGCAGCCTCTGCACAGCCCGGCCCAGCCCCTCACCCGCGCGACCCCTGCTCCAGGGTGGAGCGAGGATGGAGGCGAGTGCCCCGCCGCGCAGCACAGCGCCATGGGTGAGGAGCACTGGGCGGACGCTGCTGCGGGCACGTTGCCGCCAGCAGTCGAGCATTAGCCTGCCGTGGAAGGGTTTTCCTGCGAGCAGAGCCGAGGACAGCCCGGAAGCGCGGTCTTCACCGAGGAGAACTCTCTGGAGAAGCCTGGTTTTCACAGTTGATCCCGTTTCAGGGCAAAGAACACAAATCGTGCACGACAGGGCTATGGATTTTTTTCCTTGAGGTTTCAAGGAGACGTTTTGTTTACAGATTAGCACGCGCCCAGCGGGTCAACGTGAGCCGTGGGAGGAAGATTCGCCCGGGGTCACCAGCAGGGCCATTCGCTCTTATCTCCAGAGCACACTCCTGCCCCCAGGGCGGGGACTGGCACCCTTCGCTGTCACGGGTGAAGCTGGCGCAGTGGGTGCTCCCCAGGCTTCACGGTTCACACAAATTCAGGCCGAGTCAGCGTAAGCCAGAATGCTTCCCCACACACCACAATGTGTAAACATTTCTTATCAGCCGTAGGTCATCTGGGAACATGACAGTGCAGGTGGGCAAAACATCTGTAGAAACACGTTCCTCTCAATGTGGCGAAAAACTAGAAATGGACCTACATGCCCAGCAACAGGGAACTGGTTAGACAATCACTTTGTCCTTAAGATGGGAGCTGCAGCAGCCGAGGCAAGGATGACCCAAATAGCCATCAGTAAAGGACCGTGTCAAAGAGAATGGTTAGGGTGCGTCATCTGTTAACATCACGATGCTCATTCAGCGGGAGAGCACGTGGCTGCAGAGGGCATGGGGACGGTGTGTGGGCACAGATGGAGCTCCAGGACACACCCTTAAGTGACATGCTTAACTTTGGGGGATAAAAAATGGGAAGAAGGAATATACATTTATGTTGACTTGGGTTTATGTGTGGAAAACGGGAAAACTTAATAAGAAACAAGTAAAACTGCTTCTGTGAGGGAGGCAGAGAGCTGGGAGGAAGGGGCGGGTGTGAGCTGGACTGTGGGTGGTGCCTGCACATCTTCTGTTCTGCTTTCTGAAACGTGCATATATTACCTAAGCAAAAATTAAATGTAAAATATTCTTAAAGAATGATTCTGTGGTTTTCTATACATTAACAAAGGAAATTGTTCATAGTATATTGTTACATGCAAGAAAAAGACTACAAAACAGTCAATATGTTTACATTTTTGTTGGAAAAATCTGTATGCAGAGAGCTCCACGCGAACAGTTTTGTCTGCCTTATCTACGACGGTGTTCCCAGAATCTAGAACACATAGTAGCTCCCCAATAAACACTGAACAAGCAAGCGAATGAATGAGTGAAAGAGTGAATGAATGAAGGAATGAATGGCTACGAGAACAAGATGTCCAGAAGGACACATAGGGAGACTGTGAACAGTCGTGGACTGTGGATGCAGGTTTATGAGGGATTTTTATCTTCTTGATTATTTTTCTGTTTATTGTGAATGTTTTCAATGAGCACCCCTCGTGCCTCTAATCAGGAAGGGACAGTAAGGGCATTCAAAGGGAAAGTGAAGGCTCTGCGTGGGCATGGGGGCAGCGGGGTCCAGGCGAGGTGGGAAGGAGGTTGGGCAGGTGACCAGGGCAGCTATCCTCACCTGCCCAAGCTCGTTGCACACAGGCCTGGCAGAGCCAAGGGCCCAGGGGAGGCTGGGGCTGCGGGAGGGAAGGTGAGGCCCAGAGAGGGCCTGCGACTGGCCTGGGGTAGCACAGCAGGGCCTGCTCAGGTCTCAGCCTCCAATATCAGCAGCTGGGACACTTGATGAAGTTATTGGTACCCCTTAACTCTATTTCACAGATGAGGAAACTGAGGCCCAGGGGTGGAGAGCTGGAGGGGCCAAGAGCTCTGAAGACACGGTTCAAACTCTCAGTCTGTCACTCACCCTCACAGGATCCTCCCCTCATGGGGCTTCAGTTCCCACTCCTACCACGGGGAGGCAGCCGCGGTGCCAAGCCCACAAGCTCCCTGCACACAGTGGGTCCCCAGGCGGTGGTGGCGGTTGAGGCTGGCCTTTAGGATTCTGAGGTGGAGGGCCGGCCCCATGGCGCAGCGGTCAAGGGTGCGCACTCCGCTTTGATGGCCCAGGGTTCGCAGATTCAGATCCCAGGTGTGCACCAACGCACTGCTTGTCAAGCCATGCTGAGGTGGTGTCCCATGCAAAGCAGAGGAAGATGGGCACGGATGTTAGCCCAGGGCCAGTCTTCCTCAGCAAAAAGAGGAGGATTGGCATGGACATTAGCTCAGGGCTTATCTTCCTCCACACACAAAAAGGATTCTGAGGTGGAGCTCGCTGCCTCCCTGGAGCCCTACAGTGCGGGGTCACAGCACCTGAAAATGTCCACGGAGCCTCTCGGGTGCCCTGCGGAGTGGGTCCCACGCTTGGGGACAGAGCAGGGAGGGCTGGGTTGGAATCTGACTCTGCCACTTGCCAGCTATGTGACCCGGGAAGTTCCTCAGCCTCCTCCGTAAAGAGAGGCTGCCGGCAGCCCCGTCCATGCAGCGTGTGGTGAGAACCCACGCTCAGGACGACCGGCACCGGCCACTGTCCCCACTGCTGGACTGGACTAGGGTGGGGCCCCTCCCTCTCGCCTTTCCCCTCCACGGCCCACGGCCCCCGCGGAGCCGACAGCGGACACACGCGGCCCCTGCGCCAAGCGCCAGGGCGCGCGACGCCTCCTCCCCTAGGACCCCTGGAGAGCCAGACGACCGGGGGCAGAAGACCGGGCGGGCGCGGGGAGGTGGGGTGATGAACTGTTCCCTAACTTGCTTGTGGTGGCAGCTACATGAGGGGGTACATTTGTCAAAGCTATACGCCGAAAGGGGTCATTTTTACTGTATAAAAATTAAATTTTTTAATTAAAAAAAAAGCACAGGGGCCGGCCTGGTGGCACAGCGGTTAAGTTCCAGGGCTCCGCTTCGGCGGCCCGGGGTTCCCTGGTTCCGGATCCCGGGCGCCAACCTACGCACCACTGGTCAGGCCATGCTGTGGCGGGTCCCCTGTAAAGTAGAGGAGGATGGGCACGGATGTCAGCCCAGGGCCAATCTTCCTCAGCAAAAAAAGAGGAGGATTGGCATGGATGTTAGCTCAGGGCTAATCTTCCTCACACACACACACAAAAAAACCACAAACAAAACCCTCAGCCATGATGGGTACACTGGGCTTCATTTTATTATTCTATTTACATACATGTTTGAAATTTTCCACTGTGAAAAAAAAACCTAAGGTTGTGTCACTGGTCGGCTTGAAACCCTCCCATGGCTCCTCCTGGCTCGGACTAAAAGCTGAAGGCCCCACTGTGGCCAGCAAGGCCGCTTGATCTGCCCTTGGGCCCCTCAGCCTCTCCCCTCTGCCCTGGCTCACTCAGCCTCAGCCACACTGGCCTCAGTGTGCTTTTTAAACACACCTCAGGGCCTTTGCACTGGCTCTTCTCTCTGCCTGGACTGCTCTTCCCCGACATCTCCTGCCCCATTCCCTCACCTCCTTCAAGCTTCCCATAAAAAGAGCCCAAGTCATTTGAGGTCTGCCTGGCCACCCTGTCCGAAACCCTCGAAAGCTCAGCCCCCCTCCCCGCTGAATCTCTCTCCGGGGCCCTTATCTCCGTGAGATGGAGCATGTATTTATTTCCCTCTTTGCTTATTGTCTCTCTCTCCCCTAGAATGGAAGTTCCTGAAGGGCAGGGAACGGGACTGTCTTCTTCACTGGTGTGTCCTCTAGACCAGTGACCAGCACAGGGGCAGAGCTCAATACATGTTTGCTAGATGAGGTAACGACTGACTGATAAATGATACCCTGCATACAAATGACGGGTCTCCACGTGGAGACGTGCGCCCCGGCCACAGGAGCTTTTAGCACTTAGTGCCCATCTACCAAGGCTGCTGGGACCCAGCTTTTCTTTCTTGCCTCAGGGATCACACATTCATTCAGCAACCCCTCCCCAAGGTCTCCTCTAGGACCAGCATGCTTTGGGGTCGAAAGATAGAGCAAGTCCATTCAACTCAGCAAACATTAATTGCTTGCTTTATTCTTGTGTTGACCCACTGCCTTGTTCCACAAAGGATTTCTACAAGGTTTAAAGACCTCAACAAGCTAGTAGACATTTAAACGTAGGAGAGAAAGAAGAGAGTCAAAAACAGGGAGGAACCTGGCCTCTTGTGCTGGGCCTGGTGTGCACGGGGCCCTGCCAGGGACTTCTTCAGAGAGGAATCTCCCCTGGACCCAGGCCGGCTGGGGAGCATCAGTGAGGGCTCCCCAGAGGAGGCGATGTGTGGGCAATAGCACATGCAAAGGCCCAGAGCGGGAAACAGCATGGCATGTTCATGGAATTTCCAGTAACTTGCTCTGGCCTCCCCACCCTACTCAAGTTCTTGGGACACAGAGAAGTCATCTGAGACACACACAAGGTCACATCTTGCTTGCTCAGGATTGTAGCCAGCCCTGACTCAGCTGAGGTCAAGGCCCCCTCTGACCTCAGGATCCTTGTCTGTCTCCTTGTATATAGTGACTCACTCCTCAGCCTTGTTTTGTTTCCAGACTCCGTGATACAACACACACCTGTAAAAAAAAAAAAGCTCTGCTAGGATAGTCTCAATAACTATATCTGACAAAGGACTCACAACCAAACTATAAAAAGAAATCCAACAAATCAAAAAGAAGTAAAATGAGGGGCCGGCCCAGTGGCGTAGCAGTTAAGTGCACGTGCTCTGCTGCGGTGGCCCGGGGTTTGCCGGTTCGGATCCTGGGCGCACACTGATGCACCACTTGTCAGGCCATGCTGTGGCGGCGTCCCATATCAAGTGGAGGAAGATGGGCACGGATGTTAGCCCAGGGCCAGTCTTCCTCAGCAAAAAAGAGGAGGATTGGCAGATGTTAGCACAGGGCTAATCTTCCTCACAAAAAAAAAAAAAAGTAAAATGAATAGGCGAAATACTTACACAGGCTCTTCACAAAAGTGGATATCCAAACGGCCAAGGAGCAACTGAAAAAGGCTAATATCATCAGTCATCAGGCAAACGCAAACCAAAGCCAGCGAGAGACCACTTCACGCCCATCAGAACAGCAAAAATGAACAAGACTGAGAGACCGACATCACCGAACGTGCCACTCAACGGGGTCGGCCACAGTGCTGAGTGTAAAACGGGACAACCACTCTGGAAGAAGACCTGGCAACATCTCATAAAACTCAAGGTGCAGCTACCAAGACCCCGCAATCCACTCCTGGGCCGCCCAAGAGGGGTCTATGCTACAGACCCCAACAGAGTGCTCCAGATGGTCCACGGCAGGCAAACCCAGACACAGCCCAAAGGCCCATCCACAGGTGGTAGATACATCGACCCTGGTGTAAGCACACGACAAGACTATTCAGTGATGACAAAGAAGCAACGACACGGATGAATCTCACAGGTGAAGTGTTGACCAGAAGAAACGGCACACTAAAGTACATACTATACAATTCTGTTTACACGGAGTTCCAGAAAAAGCGAATTAGGCAATGATGCTAGAAGTCCAGGAGGGTGGTTACCTCCAGGGGTGGGGCACTGCCTGGAAGAGGCTGAGGGAAGCACACATGTCCCCTATCTTGATTTGGGTGATCCTCACACGGCAGTGAATGTTGAGCTTACACCTTCATTAACAAACCAGGGAAAAGTAAGCTACAGTCATGTGATTCCATGGGGGTGGGGATGCTGGTCAAGTCTCCTTTCAGAAAACAGGTTTGGGCTCCCGAGAGCCCTGTGTGTCCTCAAGCAAGTCCCTGGCCCTCTTGGGACTCGATTTCCCCATCTGTGGAGTGGATCCAGGGATCTGCAAGGCCTCTTCCTGCACTTCGGCCTCTTTTGGAAGTGGTGGCATTCACCCCCAACCCAGACGGCTCCTCGGGGACCCCCTCCTCAGCAGCCTCAGCTGCGCACGGTGGGATCCGCAGCCCCATCCGCCCAGGGCCCCGCCGTGTGTGCCCTCACGAAGGTCTCTGCCTGCCCGGGGCCTTTCTTTCCTCATCCGTAAAATGGAGTTGGGCATGCCTGTTTCTCGGGCTGGTGAGGAGAATCTTCACTGAGCGCAGGGGGGCCTCCATGAGCCCCTCCTGTCGCTCTCCAGGGCTTTGCCGTGCAGAGGCCATACACACAGCAAGTGCTCAATCAATGGTGGCCGCGAAGGGATGATTAGAATTTCACTACAGGTCGTGACATCTTGAGAAGGTGTCCGTGTGGGGGCCCCAAAGTCGCCCGTGGGTCAAATGCAAGAGGACGCAGCGGCCCGGGCGCCGGCGCAGGGCGTTTCTGTTCGGAGCCGCGAGGCGCGGCCCCTTTAAGAGCGGGCGGGCTGAGTCCCCACGGAGGCGCGGCCCCTTTAAGAGCGGACGGGATGTGTCCCCACGGGGCGGCACGTGACCGCACAGCTGGCTTCCGGCCCCGCCTCGTGTTCTCGCCGCCGCCGGGGGTCGGTCCGCGCCGCCGCCCGCGGTCTCGGGCCCCCGCCCGCCCGAGGGGCCGCGATGGCGCAGCCGGGGGGCGCCGGGCCGCCGGAGCAGGGCTGCCCCGTCCGCGTGGAGCACGACCGGCGGCGCCGCCAGTTCTCCGTCCGCCTCAACGGTAACCGCCCGGCCTTTGTCCGCGCCGGGGGCTCGGGCGGGGGCCCGGGAGGCGGCGGCGGGGGGGCGCGCCGGTCCCCGCCCGAGCCCCCGCACCTGCCCTTCCCGCGTGCCCCCCCGCCGCGGGGTGGACGCGGCTGGGGCTGAGACCCCGGGGGGCGGGCAGCCTGACCGCGCTTCCCTCCCGGCTGCTACGGCTGCTCGCCGCCCCTGGGAACCTGGCGTCTCTGCACGGAGGGGCTGGGAGAGACCCCCGGGCAGACCTGGGGCTGCTGGAGAGAGGGGCTGCCGGTGTGGAGGGACTGGTGTCGCGTCAGACCCCGCGGCCGAGGCTGCGGCCAAGTCGTGTCCTCCCCGCGAGCCCCAGCGCCTCCACCCCTAGTCTGGGAAGCCCCCCACCCCCGGTGCAGACCGCCTGGCTGCCTGTGCGGGTGCCTGCGGAGATCAGAGTGGAGACTTAGAACAGCGCCCGCCGCGCTTGTCAGCGCAGATAAACATGCACTGGTCGTTATTTTCGAAACCAGCAAGCCAAGTCAAGACGTTTCCTGTAAAGGAAGGTTCTGCCGCCTACTAGCCCACGCCTGCTCACCATAAGAGATCTGGGGGATAGAAAACAGAGTTATACAATGGAGGCCCGTGAATTCCCCGTATCCCACACTTTCTGCATTAATGACTTTCTTCTCATCCATCTGGGCCCCCTGTGGCAGGTCCAGGTGGCAAGAGCCCTCAGAGGCCACTGTGCCCATTTCTGAGAAGGGAAGGCAGGGGCCCAGGAAAAGGAGAGGCTTGCTGAGGCCAGGCAGTGAGCCGGGGCAGAGCTGGGGTAGGGGCCGGCGGCTCTGACTCCTGGATCTGGGCTCCTGGGACCTGCACTTGGACACAAGCAGCAGGGCTGGGGCCCAGGGCAGGGACATTTCTCAGAGCCCTGTCTGCGCTGTGCTGGGCATTGGGCTGGGCCTCAGCACGTCCCTGTTACAACATCCTTGTGGTGTGGGCATCAGCCCCCCACGTGACAAGTGAGTAAACTGAGGCTTGGACCACAGGGAAGAAGTGATTTGCCGTGTCATGAAGTGCCAGAGCTAGAACTCAAGCAAGTCCTTCTGCCACCGTGGTGTGGGCCGTGGCCCAGCTGGCCGTGACACTAAGGGCGCTGGCCACTCTTGTGGGGAGGGGCCTCGTGGATTTTCAAATCCTCTCTTCTCAGGTTCCAAAGAGGCTCTGGTTCCCGTGGGGGTTCTGGAGGCCCTATACACTCACCGAGACAGAAAAAAAGGGAATGTTTGGAGTTTTCTTGCTTTCTCTTCCAAATGGCTAGAGCCAAAGGACACCCCTCTAGAATTGACTGTGGTCGGGGCTAGACGTGCCAGCCATATTCCTAAACTTGTCCCCTTCCAGAACCTACTGCCCAGATGGCTAACTAGAAAGTGGACCGGGGATCCCCAGCCAAGCCCAGGGAGCAGCGCGAGGCCACCAGCTCCTCCCCAGCCGGCAAGGCAGGGACTGTGTGGCCTAGGCTGGGCCCAGTCCGAGTGTGTATGTTGCGGGGCAGGAGAGGGCCCGTCTGTGTCTGGGCCCCACTCTGCCTCAGCTGGGGAGGGGAACAGCCTGTGAGAGTGTCTCCTGAACTGCAGGGTGAGCCCTGGAGGCCGGCTCATGGTGTCCACTGAGAAATGAACACTGAGGCAGAGGGGAGAAGTGGCCCTAGGGCTCCTGGTGCAGACGTGTGCCCGGCCCTCCCGTCGCAGAGCGAGGCTGGTGAGCGCCCGGTAGCAGTGAGGGGAGGCGTCGGAGCAGCTGCATTCACTGAGTCCCTGTCGTGTCCCAGGCAGGCACCCTGCACAGAGAGGCACTTACTGTATCCTCATGGTGTTGCCGGGGGGAAGGGAACTGCCCCTCCAGTGTTACAGATGGGGAGACTGAGGCACG
Source organism: Ceratotherium simum simum (assembly GCF_057802395.1). Classification (NCBI taxonomy): domain Eukaryota; kingdom Metazoa; phylum Chordata; class Mammalia; order Perissodactyla; family Rhinocerotidae; genus Ceratotherium; species Ceratotherium simum. The sequence goes on from NC_141915.1 coordinate 273,233, forward strand.
GAGATGTGACTGACGCACCCAGGGCCCCGTGCCTCGCAGGCGGGAGAGCTGGGATTCACTCCACAGTCCTTGCCGAGCGCCCGCTGTGTGCCAAGCATTGTTCTCGGTGCTGGGGACTCATGGGATGACAGTCTGGAGGGGCGGTGACAATGAATAGAGTGTAAAGGGTCCTAGGAGACAAGGGCCTGGCAAGAAATAGAGCAGGGCAGGCGGAGAGCATGTCGCGAAAGGGCTGCTGTTGAGAGTCAGGTGTCCAGGAGGGCTGCCCTGGGAAGGTGGCATTTAAATGAAGACCTGAAGGAGACGAGGAAGGGAGCTCCAGAGGGTGGAGCGTCCCAAGTGGAAGGAGCAGCCAGAGCAAAGGCCCTGCGGTGCTGTCTCAGGAGCAGCTGGGAGTGGAGGACAGGGAGGAGGATCGTAGCAGATGCGGTCAGAAAGTCGTGGGGGGCCGGTGGTGCGGGGCCTGGGAAGGCATTGTCAGGCCTGGGCTCTGACTCTGAGTGAGGTGGGTACCTTGGAGGGTCCTGAGCAGAGGATGGATGGGGTATGCCAGGCTCCCGCTGGCTGCTCCAAGGGAGACCGACTCTGCGGGGCCGGACAGAGCAGGGAGTGGCTACTGCACTAGTCCAGGCAGAGTGAGTGGGGGTGCGGAGAAATGGCCGGCTCCTAAACTGATGTTGAAGGAAGGCGGGTAGGTCTTGCTGACATGGGGTGTGAGAATGCTGAAGCTCAGGCTTGTCTGACCCCCAGATCCGGGTTCTGAAACGCTAGCTTTTGTCACCGTTTCATAGGTGGGGAAACCGGGGCGGCAGCTGATAGGCAGCAGAGCCGGAATTGAGCCCCTGGGCTGACCCTTCCTTGGCCTTCCCCTTCCCCTCTCAGCCAGGGCTGGGTCTCCTGCTTGCTGCAAGGAGAAGGGTCATGGAGGGTCCAGAATCCTGCTTGCTCCATCCTCCCCAACCCCCATTTTGCAGATGGGGAGACTGAGGCCCCCAGAGAGTCAGCAGCTGCCTCTGGCCTCGCTCAGCACCCAGAGGCAGCAGGGCTGAAAGTGCAGCCGCAGGTCCCGTGGGATTCAGATCCCAGTCCCAGGTGTGAGGCCCCTGCATGAGCCCACGTTGCTGCCCCTAGGGACGCCCGTGCCCCATAGCGACGCCTAGGGCGGTGTCCCTGAGCAGGGAGGGCAGGAGAGGATCCCCGGTGTGACAAGGGGACCAGCTTGGTCTATGGGGGGACTTTCCCGGGTAACCCCCAGGGTCTGCCGTCACATGCCTCCTGGCTGGGCCCCTTGAGCTTCTCCAGGCCACGGCCCCCTCTGCCTAACCTGCCTCTGAGCCACCAACACGGGGCCCCTCCCCAAACAAGGCTCTGCACCTGCGGACGCCCAGAAAGCCAGCCAGGTGCTTCTGAGGCCTGCTGCCTGCTCCTGCACCTGCTCTCGGTCTGCTGCCCCGGCTCCCACAGGGAGCAGAAGGTCTGGGTTCTGGCTTTGCGTCTTCCTTAGTCTCCTCCTCTGTGTGGTGGGTGTTTTGATCCACTGGTGCGGGCAGAGTGGAGATGGTGGCAGTCGATGCCCTCTGCAAAGGCCCCACACCTCCCATCTAGAACCCCTGCTCTTCTTCCCTGCCTGACAGGGAAGATGATTTCTCGGTGACCACTTCCCAATAACTTCCTAGGGCATTTGGTCCTGGTGTTGGGGCCGGCGGAGGGTACTGGGATGGAGAGATCCAGGGCAGGGTCCCTCTGGTGAGGTCTAGGGCGCAGAGGTATCGGGACTGCTCTGAGGTCACCTGGCAGAGCTGGCGCTGGAGCCCAGGGCCCTGCCCTGCCCTGGGCTTGCTCCTGTGCTCCCCAGGTGGCAAGTCTTGACCCCCTTTGCTAGTCCAAAGCTTGGGGTTCTTGGCAGCTCATGGAATGCAGCCCAGAGAAGGGCCTGGGGTCCAGCCAGGCCGTGCCCAGGGGCTCTGCCCACAATGCCTGTGTGAGCCGTGTCCACGGGCCAAGCCGCCAGAGACGGGATGACGGTGGTGCCCAAGGTGAGAGGGTGACAAATAGCACTGTCCTTGCCTGCGGCTGACAGTCAGGGAGGCCTCAGGGGAGGTGGCATTTGGGCTCACCATCATTAATAAGGAGGAGGCAACCTGGGAGGCCCTGGGGGGAGAGGCGCCAGGTGGAGGGGGCAGCCCGACAAAGGCCGCGGGTCGAGAGCTGGGTGTGTGTGAGGGGCGATGCGGTGGCCAGTGTGGCTGAACCAGGGCCCTGAGCAGAGGACAGAGGGGCGGGCGTGGAGGCCCGTGGAGAGGTGAGCAGTGGCCAGATTCCAGGCGTGTTTTGGAAGTTATGCCCACGGATCTGCCGAAGGATCAGATCAGAGTCTGAGAGAAAGACAAGGCAAGGAGGACCCCAGGATCTTGGCCTGAGCCCCGGGGGTTGGCTGTTTTCTGGGGCCCTCCAGACAGGTTTGGGAGAGGGGACTCGGGCCACGCCAGGTGTGGGTGGTTGGGACCAGGTGGCCTCTGTGGACCCTCCAAGGCTGAGGTGCCAGGCCGTGGGCCAGGCGTTCGGGGATTGCCCATTAGGGGTCTGGTTCCTCCCCGGCCCAGCGTGGTGTTGTCTGGCCAGTGGGAGGTCATTAACTTGCTCTTTCCCTCACGCATAGCCCATGTCCGCCCCAGTGGTCCCCGTCCACTCCGGTGGCCCCTGATGCCTTCTATTCCTCTTTCAGCCAGAAGACCCTTGTCAGTGAGCTCACCTGTCCCCAGCCAGCTCCACGCGCCACCGAGCTGAGCCACTGCCTCTGGAGCTTCAGTTTCCCCGTCTATAAGCAGGGCTCTAAGAGTCGTCCCCGTCTTGTCAGGTCTCGTGGGGTGAGCGTGTGGAGAGCGGAGCACAGGCCTGCCCAGGAGGGCCATGGGTGTGAGCTGCAGCGTCCTGCCCTGTGTCTCCCCGGAGGCGGGCTGGGCCCTGGGCAGGCACGTGCTGGCGTCTCGGAGCCTGTGGGTCGGCCTCACGCCCAAGCGTGTGCCTGGCAGTGAGACAGCAGCAGCCGTTTGTGGGACAGATCTTTCCTGGGCGTCTGCCCTGGGCTGGGCACTGGGGCTGGGGCAGTGACCGAGCCCGTGAGACCACCAGGAGCTGATGGGGGGCGGTGGGGCAGAGAGTCTGCAGGCTGTCCCGGGATCTGGTCCGTGGACAGCCTGTGTGGCCGCTCCGGGAGCATTGACTGAGGGGACGAGTAATGAACGGACGGAGGAACACTAGCAAGCTTGCGGGGGCTCCAGGCCCCCTGCCCCCACAGGGATGGCAATGGCGCGAAGGCAGAGGTCTTCTCCAGCCTGCAAGGCCCCGCGTGGTCTGGCCCCAGGACCACAACGTGGCTTCCTCTCGCTCTCCCCCCCTCATTCGGGTCCAGCCCTGCCAGCCTCCTCACTTCTTCTTGAACATCCTATCCCGGGGCCTTTGCACGTGCTGCTCTTCCCACCTGGACTGCTCATCCCCCATGTCTCCTCTTGGATCCCTCACCTCCTTCAGGTCTTTCCTCAAGAGAGGCCTCCCCTGTGCACCCTCGTTAAAGCGGCAGCCTACCCACCCTTCTCTGCTGTCTTGTTCTCCGCCCCCTCACCTGCGGACCCTGTATCGTTTACAATAACATTGCTTACTGTCTGTCTCCCTCCAAGAGGGAGCATTTTGTCAGTTTTCTTCCCTGCTGTGTGCCCAGCACTGAGACCCTGGCTGACACGTAGTAGGCCCTCACTGAGTGCTTGGGTAATCGAATGGCCAGGGCAGGCAGGCAGCTCCCTCAGTGACTGGTGACCAGGCCAGGCCCAGAATAGCCTCGCAGTCTCTGTCCCCTGTCCCGGGTGAGCTGCATTAACCCCGGCAGGGGCGGGAGCCGAGAACCGAGTCCCGTGCTGCACAGCTGGGCACTGGCCAGAGGGCAGGCACAGCTGGCAGAGCAACAGTCGGGCCGGGCCATGAGGAGGAGGTGCTGGGGGCCACCCTCCGCCGGCCTGGAAAGGGGAGAGGGTATTCCAGGCGGACGGAACTGCCTAGGCAAAGGCCTGGAGGCCGGCGATAGAGGGCGTGTTGGGGTGGAGCAGGAGAGAGCTGGGCTCTGGTTTGGACGCCTGCGTTCCAGCTTCCCCTGGGACTTGCCGTGGGACTCGCCTCTGGACCTCAGTTTCCGCTCTGGAAGGGGGGAGATGAGTTGTAGCCTCGCTCCCAGAGCTTTGGGGAGAGCTAGCACTCGCCCCGGCTGGGGCTGAAACCTGTCGATTTGCTGTGAGACCCTGGACTAGTCATTTGTGTCTCTCAGCCTGTCAGTCTTCCGCTTGGCGATGCTCACCGTAGGCTGGGAGCCCAGGCAGCGTTTAGGAGTGAATTCTCTACAGTGCTTTAAAGTGAAAAACACATGAAATACAATTTGTTGTTAAAAATCAGAGAAAGGCACTTGGCAATGACATGTTTTCTTTTAGGGACAGTGACTTGTCTACTCTAAACTCAGGGCCTTTGCACTGGCTGTGACTGCCTATGACACTGTTTCCCCAGACGTCGCATGGCCCACTCCCTCACCTCCTTCCTGTCTGTCTCCGCCCCGCACTCCCCCACCCCTGCTCCATCCCTGCCAGGCGACCCTTAACTTGTTTTCTTTGTGTATTCTCTGTCTCCTCTCTGGTTGGTCAGAAGACAGGGCTCTTCATCTGACTGTTCATTGGTGTCCCCAGCACCTGAAACAGTGCCTGGGACTCAATAAACAGTTGTTGATGGAGTGGATGGATAGATGGACAAATAGACAGGTGTGACGGCTGGGTAGGTAGGTGTCCAGGCGGTTGGCAGACAGATGGAAGGATGGATGGATGGAAGGATGGATGGATGGAAGGATGGATGGATGGATGGATGGATGGATGGATGGATGGATGGATGGGTGGATGGACAGACAGACAGATGGATAGAGAACTAAAGACTTTGGTTGGAGGGACTCCAATTAAATGTTTTCCCCACAGGAGTTTGGGGTGGATGGTGAGCTCCCCTCCTGGCAGGCCTGAGAGGGCTTGGCGGCCTGTTTGTTCCTGCTTCCTGTGCCCAGTGTCACTTTCCTGTGGCTTGTCCATGGGTCCGGTAGGGTGTCCTGACGGTCTGCTCCCTGATGTCTCTGGGTTCTGGTTTAGTTGAGGACTTGCTGAGCCCTGCTCTGCGTCCAGCCCTACACCTCGACCCCCACACCCTTGGGAGGGTGTTCAGGTGGGGACGCAGAGAGCTGTGCCCTGGAGAGGGTGCTGGGGGCCCTGGGGTGGTGAGACTGATGATACGGCAAAGGCTCGCCTGGGGCGTGTGTTCTGGGCGCTGCTCCAAGCGTTTTACCTCATTTAATCCTCCAACCCCCCACGAGTAATGTCCTGTTATATCCCAGCTTTGTGGAGGCACAGGGCGGTCACTTGGGATCCAGCTGCAGCAGCCTGGCTCCAGTGCCTGTCCACCCCGCCGCCGTGCCCGGTCGGGCCGAGTCTCCAGGCCTCACCTGTCCACTGCCCTCCCCCCGCAGGATGTCATGACCGGGCCGTCCTGCTCTATGAGTACGTGGGCAAGCGGATCGTGGACCTGCAGCACACCGAGGTCCCCGACGCCTACCGCGGGCGCGGCATCGCCAAGCACCTGGCCAAGGTACGGGTGGGGCGGGGAGGGCTGCCCTCCTGCTCGCTCAGAGGGAGCCCGTGGGCTGGGCCGATCCAGCCTGTTTGGCCAGAGTGCTGGCGGGTGCCGCCTCGCCCACAGGTTGCAGCTGGGAGCAGCGGTCAGCAGCCCCTCCCTCGGGTCTGGCGCGGGCGCTGGGCCGGGCCGGCTCTCAGAGCTGAGCCTCCAGGGCCGGGGACACTGCTGCGCGTCAGGAGCGCGCAGCGGGTAATAGGTGCTCAGGAAACCTCGCTGAGTGAGCGGGTAAATGAGGGTTTGGGTGAACTGGCTCCCACCCCATTCGCCGTCCTCACCCCCTTCGTCCCCAGAGCCCCTCAAACCCCAGGCCGCTGGAGAGCAGGTGTGGGCTGAGGGAGGGGCATGGCAGCCAGGAGCAGAGACAGGCGGTTCCTCCCTCTGCCTGCTCTTCCCACCGCCACGCCCCCCCCCCCCCCCCCCGCAGGCCTCTGCCCTCTGCCCTCTCCGCCCAGCCGGCTGGTGGGGGCTCTGCCTGCAGGAGGGGCGGGCGGGTCTCTCCCTTTCTGCGGGACCAGCCTGTGAGCTTACTGACCTGGGTAAAGGGGAGGTGGGCCCCTCACCCTGGGGGCCCCACTGGCCGTGGGAGCCACTTGGGGGGCCTGTGGCTTTCCTGAGCCCGCCTGCCCAGGGCACCAGGGCGCTCCTCGTGTGGCCTCTGATCGGTGCCTTCTTGGGCCTTCAGTTCCTTCCTCTGCACAGTGGAGTCTTGTCACCAGAGGGTCTCTGGTCGTAAAGCCTGGGTCAGGCGTGGACTGTGAGACGACAGAGGCCGGCTCAGGTGTCAGAAGGCTGGGTGGGCCAGTCACGGTCGGTCAGCTTTTAGTGGTGCTCAGTCCAGCTGCTTCCTTGTTCATCAGCCCAGCAGCCCCACCAGGCTGTCCTCTGCTTTGTTTTGGCAAACATTTATTAAACACCAACTGTGTGCAGGGCACTGGGGGCAGGGGCTGCACCAGACGTGTTCTTGCGCTCCGCCTCCTGAGCTCGCTGGAGATGGGGACAGCAGCCATCTACAGGGTCCCACCCTGGACCCCCCGGGTACCTGTGGGAGCCCTGCAGGAACTCAGCATGACCTCTGCTGGTGGGACACCCTGGGGCACCCCTGACCTGGCCTGCAGGGGGGCTTCCTGGAGGAGGCATCCGCTGAGCTGCCACGTGCAGGACGAGTGAAGAAGTGGAGTTAGGCGGGCACCCTGCGAGCAGGAGGCACTGAGATGGGAAAGGCGTGCCTTTTTGTGGAGACAGGCAGCCCAGGTGGGGCGGGGGCCGGACGAGACACGCAGCAGGGGCACGTTCTCTGCGTGTAGGCCCTGCCGCCCTGTGCAAGGCCGCCCCCGGGCGTTCTGTGCAGGGGCTCTGATCCAGTTCTGGCCCATCCTCTTCCATGCAGAGTGCTTCAGGCAGTTTACCAAAGCTGTGTGCCTCGGTTTCCCCAACTGGAGCACGGAGGTGGTGACGGCGCCTCCCACCTCCACTGCAGACCGAGTAGAACAGGTGGCCGTGGGCAGCCAGCTCCCGCCCCGGAGAGGACAGCCGGGAGGCGTGGGGGCCGGGTGCGGGCGCTGACCGTGCTTCTCTCTGCCCGGCCGCCAGGCTGCCCTGGACTTCGTGGTGGAGGAGGACCTGAAGGCCCATCTCACGTGCTGGTACGTCCAGAAGTACGTCAAGGAGAACCCCCTCCCGCAGTACCTGGAGCACCTGCAGCCCTAGCCCTCTCACGCCTCCCCCGGCCCCTGCATGCTCTCAGGAAACCTGGTCCCCACGGGACGGACTCAGAGTTATTTTTGTAAGGACTTGTTTCTGTGGCCCCTGGAGGCGGCTGGCCAAGGATGGGCAGCGGTCCAGCCACTGTGGTGAAGGCACGGCCCGGCCGCCGCAGCCCCAGCAGCTCCTGCTCTGCAGACACCGGCTGTGTCCGGGGGCCGTCCTGGCCTCTTGTGGGCAGGCCTGGGAGGGCCCGAGGCCAGGACTGGTACATGGACAGGGGCATCCCTGTCCTGGGTCCCACCTGCTATCCCCTGCTCTGTGACTGGCAGGGGGGCTGATCTGGGCCCCCTGCCGCCACTGCCTCGGTCTGGGACCTTTCTGCAGGTGAGGAGGATGCTCCCTGAGCCAAGAGGAGCAATAACAAGCCTCGTGTGCCGCCTTCCGAGGGCATGGCACCACGCTGTGGCTGCCCCTCGCTGCCCCTTCTCTTCCTCCGACTCGTGTGCCCTGGGGTGGCCATGGCGGGGCAGCCCTGCCCGGCATGTGAGGCCAGGAACGGGCACAGGCTGGCTCGACTGCACACGCACACACGTGCACGCGCACGCACACACTGGACACTAAGCACTCGGCAAGGAGCTGTGCATCGGTGGGGAGGTGGGCGGGGGAGCGCTGGGTGTTTTCCCCTTGGCACCCGTTCCCCTGACTCCTTGCCCCTCGTCCGTCAGCTCTGCGGGAAACCGAGGTCCCCATCCCCCACGTTTGCCCGTCTGCCAGGAGCTGCTCGGGGACCCCGCCCCCGCTGCTTCTTGACCACCCTGGGGGGGGCTTTCTCGGAGAGGACCCTTGGGAGCTGGGCTGGGAGGGAGGCAAATTGTCCTCAAAAACCATCCTCACCACCTAAGAGGAAAAAGTGTTTCTGTGGAGGGGTTTCCTCTGCGGCCGGCAGACAGCAGAGCGTCTTTCCTTTCATGGCGAGCTAGTGGCTGGGCACGTTCTGTGGCCTGTCTGGGGGTCCCAGGGCCCCTCCCAGACCAGCCTTCCTGGTAATAGCCTTTGTTCTGTGGGGCCAGCCTTTCTGAGGGCCCTGTGGGCTTCCTTTTGGGGGCTGGTGAGGGCTCAGGGTCCTGATCTCCTGTGCTCTGCTCCCCACAAGGGTCAGATCCGTGCCTGCTCCTCTGTGGGCTGAACGGGAACCCAGGAGTCAGGGTCCCTCTGGGGTGGAGGCGTCAGTTGCCAGTGAATCCCTGGCTCCGGGAGGGGTGGGTGCCGGGGCTTGTCTGCCACGACGATCCCTCTCGTGTCTGACTGGCTGCGCAGGTGAGGGCCCCTGGCTGCCTCGCCTCTCACCTCTGCTCCCAGGCTCGGCACAGAGCCGCCGGTCACCACCGCTGCGGCGGCTCGGGCCCCCGCAGCCCAGACGTTTGTGCACAGACGCCTGATCACCCGGTGGCAGGAACATCTCAGTGTATCTGCACGTGCACGGAAGCCTGGCAGCCCACCACCGGGGTCCCTGAACCCCAGAGTCACCGTCCTTAGCATCCCCCACCCCCTCCCACGTGCCAGCCCCCAGCCCCACTCTGGCTCCAGGAGTTCCTGAGAGGACCATGGGCACCCCCTCCCCTTCTCACTGGGCTCCCAGCTCTCTTCGCAGAGGACCGTTGTGTGGAGCCAGGGAAGCTGCTGGGCCTTGCCTGGGCTGGGAGTTGTAGGCCAGGAGGAAGTCACTGGGAGGAGCTGGGTTCAGCTGCTGGGTCCCCTGCAAGGCTGGAGGTGTCCTGTTCCCCCCACACTGTAGGAAAAGAGTGGGTTGTAGGCCCGAGAGAGGACGGAAAGGCCAGCTTAGGGTCTGGGCCTTTTCCCTTCCTCTCTAGGACCCCCTCCCCATCCACATGTCCCTCCCCAAGGTCAAGCACAGACTTGTCATGAAAACTTCCCCCAGTGGCTCAGCAAGCTGGTGCTGCAGCCTCTGCAGCCTCTGGGGCAAGAAGGCCGGTTCCAGGAGGGGCGACCCACGAGGGTGCCCTGCAGCCGTGGCAGGGGACCCCAAGGGAGCCCGGGGCAAGCAGGCTGTTGAGGAGCAGAGGGCCAGGTGGCACCAGGAGGGTCCTGTCCCCGTCCCTACTGTGTCTCAGCCTGAACCCCTGCTCTAACAGCAGGTGACTCTCCAGCACACACAGAACACTTAGTACTTGAACCAGGAGGCGCATGGGGTCTCGGGGGCCCTGTGGCACTGGGCCCAGGAACAGCTTGTCCCCAATTCCTGCAGGTGCCACCTGGGCCTCCTTGCCTCGGGCTGCCTTAAAGTGCCACTGCCCCTGCTCCTAGGGGGCCGGCTGTGGTGGCCACCTGGCCCGTGGGCTCCAGCAGCAGCAATAAACTAGACTCCCAGGCTGCGGCCCTGGGTCCGCTGCAGACGCTGCCGTGGAGCCCCACCCCTTTCGCAGCTGGCCTGCCCCTTGGTGCTACCCTGTCTGTCTGGCGTCCCAGCGTCACCCCCACCCGTCCCCGGGGTGCTCCGGGAGCCCTTGCTCAGGAGGCAGGGCACATGGGGCAGTTCGTGCCACCAGCGGGGGCAGGGGGACACTTGGGGGGCCACCTGGCCCCGTCCCAGCAGGTCGCCCCAAAGGCCCCACACTCTCCTGCCACGTCTCGCTTTGTGGGTTTCTCTTTCTCGCCCCATCAAATGGGTGGTCACTCATGTGCCTTTCCTACTCAGGACTTGTTCCAGGTGGTCCTGGCCGAGGCTGGTCTTCAGACCTCCCTTTGTTATTTTTCAAACTCCTGAACAGACTGCATGACGTACATTTCAATAAAAGGTGTGGCCTCGTGCGTGCGGCTCTGGGATTGCTTCTGGAGGGGCTCGGAGGCACTCTCAGGCCAGGGTGCTGCCCCGTGCCACCCTGCTCTGTCCCCATGCCGTGTGATTGTTGGCCCCAATGAGGAAACAGGCACAGGAAGGTTCTGGAGCCCACAGGGTGTGAGGAAGGAGGGAGAGGCAGGCCCTCCGTCTTATTTGATTGGCGGCACAAGCCCGTCTCAGGGAGGGGCAGCGAGGCTGCACAGCAGGACCTCCGTGCCCGTCCACACACGGCGGCCCTGCCTCCTGCCCAGGTACCAGCCCTCTGAGGCCACAGCTCTCACGCTGGGCTCTGGCGCCTGCCTGTGATCCGGGGTTCGTCAGGAAGAGCTGTGACATCCTGTCACGTCGCATCAGCTGCTGCTCTGGGATGTGTCCCTCTCCCCCTTATGAAGCCTCTCTCGGGGCCTCTGGTCCAGTGGAGGGAGGTGGCTGCCCACGCAGGCCTGTGGGGAAAGGGGCACAGTCACCCTCCACGCACGTGGGGTCAGACAGCAGCTGCACTGGCGACGGCCACGCCTCCCCCGGCTGCCCAGGGAGGAAGGGAAATCCAGGGGGATTTCCTCCTGGTTTCCACCCTGGGGGTACAACACAGTCGTGAAGGGAAGAGGAAGAGGAGGGCGTGCAGCGCCAGGCCTTCGGAGCCTCATTCAGCCTGGTTCTCACAGCAGCTCCCTGCGACGCCGGTTACCAGGCCTGTTGTACCAGGAAACAGGGCTCGGAGTGGGGAGTCCCTGGCTGCAGCCCACGCGGCAGACGGTGAGGGAGCGCGTCCATGCCCTGTGCCCAACCCCTATCAAGTGACGTGCCCTGTGTCCCTGAGGTTTCGTGTCAACTTTAGGCGACACTTGGCCTCGGAGAGCAATACACGGATGACACTTCCGGCAAATTCCCTGCTCATCTGGAGGGCAGTGGTGTGTTCTGTCTCAAGCTACAAAGTGCATGGCTAACCAGGGGGGCCTGGCAGGCGAGGCAAAGACGACATTGCCTGTGAAGCTGGGGTCGTGACGGGAACGTTGGTAGAGACCTAGCCACACACTTGTGCTGTTCCCTCCTTGGTTCAGGATTCTCGGATTGGCTCAAGTGCACCCAAACGCCCCTTTACTATTCTGGGGGTCCCACTCTTTCCAGCTCAGTGCCCTCAGCGTGGAGAGCCCTGGAAGGCTCTCTTGAAGAAGGGAGCTCTAGGTTGAAAATGAAAAGATGGGTGGGCTTTGTGAAGGGACCAGCCCACAGGTCCCACAACCTGGTCCCCCTGGGCTCTGACCTTGTCTCCCACCGCTCTCCAGCCACACAGGCCTCCTTGCAGCTCCTCATGCCAGAGAAGCCACTCCCACCTCAGGGCCTTTGCACATGCTGTTCCCTCTGTACATGCTCTTCCCCCAGACGTCTTCAGGGCTCCCTCCCTTACCTCCTTCAGGTCTGTGCCCACCTGCCTGTTGCCTTCTCAGAGAGGCCTCGTTTCCTGGGTCCCACCCTTCTAAGTCGCTGCCCCCCACTCCTGATCCCCTCACCTGCTCTACTTTTCCATCACTGCTGTGTTCTGACCTCACCTATAACTGGTTTATCACATATACCTTGTTCATTGTGTGCCATCTGCGTCTCCCTGCTGCAGTACAAGCCCCACTGTCTGAGGACAGGAGTCTGCTGTTTTCTGCTTTGTTCATTTCGCTATCCTCAGCATTGAGATCATGGTCTGGCACGTATTTGATGCTCAATAATATTTATTGGCTGGACGGACGGACGGATGGGCAGACAGATGAATGGCTAGAACAGTGCGGGGAAGGAGGGCTCTGGACAGACTAAACAGCATGAGCTGAGGCCTAGTGGTGAGAGAGCATTTGGTGTCTTCTGAAGTTGCCTGGAGCGGTGGGTGGGGCCTGATGCTGGAGAGCCTTGAGGTGCGGCACAGGCTGTCTGCGGCCCAGCGTGCTTCCACTCGTGGACGCACAGCTGCACCTACCAGCCCCGCTGCAGCAGGCGTGCACCTGGGGCTGAGTTCTAGCCAAAGGGATGTGTGCGGCAATGAGGCGGCTCTTCCCAGGCTCTGTTACTCCCATTCCACTGCTGGATGCAGTCGATGACAAGGCTTTGGGGACGGTACATCTACTGGCTGTAAAGAACAGGGGTCCCTGAATTGCTGCACGGAGAAGAGCCACCAGCAAATAACAAACTCTCATTTTGGCTTATTACATGAGCAAGAAGCACATTTCTATAGTGGTGTGTGTGTGTGTGTGGAAGATCAGCCCTGAGCTAACATCTGGTGCCAATCCTCCTCTTTTTGCTGAGAAAGATTGCCCCTGAGCTGATGTCTGTGCCCATCTTCCTCTACTTTATATGGGACGCCGCCACAGCATGGCCTGACAAGCGGTGCGTCAGTCCACGCTTGGCATCCGAACCTGCGAACCCCGGGCCGCCGAAGTGGAGTGTGCACACTTAGCTGCTACACCACCGGGCCGGCCCCTACATTTTTTTTTTTTTAATTAAAAAAAGGTTAAATGTACCAGATCAGATCCCTCCTAAACTCAATTTGATCCCTGCAGCCTAGGGGTTTCAGAGAGAAGCCTCGGTTCTGGGACCCCCGTACACACTCAGCACACATCTCATCTGGCCCCAGAATGGGAAACCTAATTTTGGGTTGCACCTAGGAGAGCACTTCTGCCTGGCACTGCTCAGAACCCTCCAGAACAGATGAGGAAGTGCACCTACCAGCAGGGGGATACAGTTAACTGATGAGCAGTGGCCTATCTGCAGGCAGCAGGGTCTGATCGGGCCTCCCCCAGCATTTCTTGCGCACATGTCTCCCCTCACCTGTCTCCCCCGCCCCTCCCCACTGCACCCCACCAGCCCCGAGCTCCTCAGAAGACCCCTACCCTCTATCTCCTTCCTCAGAGCCCGCCTGTCAACAATAGACACACAGGTCTGAGGGGGCACCACCCACCGGCTCCTGGCCCCCAGCTCGGGCTGCTGGGCGTCGGTCTGAGGCAGGGCTATCAGGACAGGCCTCGTCCCGACTACCCCGAGCTATAAGGCAAACTTCCGGAGTGGAGGCCAGGGAGCCTTGGGCTGGGGTGAGGAGGGCAGGGACCCCCAGACAGGAGCTACAGAGGTGGCAAATTTACCACCTTCTTCCAAAAGTTGACCTAAACTTTCAGGCAACAGAAAGAGACACAGATGTGTGAGCGACAGGACCAGGCCTGGAGGCCCCACGGCTCCTCTGCGTGGCCACCAGCGCCGGCCTCCCCCTGCAGCCTCCACACCGCGCACCCCCGAGGCCAGCCCACCCAGGTGGGGGGCGGAGGGCGTCCACACTGGGACTCCCTCCTCAGTCACCTGCCTGGTGACCTGCATGGGGTCTTTTCTTAGTGTTGAGCTAGTGATCTGTCCCCCTGTCACTTTGTAGCAGGTTGAATGGTGACCCTCAAAATGACATGTCGGCATCTGAATCCTTGGGACCTGGGGATGTCACCCCATTTGGAAAAGGGGTCTTTGAAGAGGCAATGAAGTGAAGGATCCTGAGATGAGGAGATTGCCCTGGGTTATCCAGGTGGCCCTACATCCCACAAATGTCCCTAAAGAGAGGCAGAGGGGAGTAAAGACAGAAGGGGAGGCCATGTGACCACAGAGGCAGGGACTGGAGTGATGTGGCCACGAGCCACGGAAGAAGGAAGGCCACAGCCTCCAGAAGCTGGAAGAGGTGGGCTGGATTCTCTCCTAGAGCCTCGGGGGTGGGGGTGGGGGGTGGCCCTGCCCACACCTGGTCTTCAGACTTCTGAGTCCATGTCTGCTGTTTTCAGTGGCCCATTTGTTAGAGGGTCATTTGTTAGAGGTCATTGGTCATTTGTTATGTATGTGGTCATTTGTTAGAGCAGCCACAGGGAACTAACACAACTGAGAGCCTCTGGTCCTGGCTCCTGCCCTTACAGCCCCACAAAGCACATCTGACGCCCCCCACGACAGCCCTCCCCACCTCTCCTGCCTTGCTCTCTCTTTCCCCAGCTCCTTCTCCTCCGCCCTGCCTTTCCCCGGCAGGATGAACACAGGGGGCCAGGCCTCTGCCTCCCTCCTTCCCACCAGCTCCTGTTTCGTTCCAGGCATTCTTCTCCATCTCCCTCCTAAAACCAAATCTGATGAGATGCAGTCTCAAATGCCCCTTGTTGCCCCCGTTCAGCGGAGCAGCGCACTGGGTGGGGGAGGGCAGGAGAGGGAAGCTCAGCGGGGAGGTGAGGATGACCTGGTCTGCCCTGGCTCTGACATTTGAGAGCAATTTCTGGGAGTCCACAGTTTCGGGGTCTGTGTCAGACAGACATGGGTGCGAATCCAGCTTCCTGCTTCCGAGCCCCAAGACTCTGGGCACACGAGCCCGGGGCGCCCTCTGAGTGCACCCTGGGGCGTGCGGCCCCAGCCGGCGTCCGGCCAGCGCACACTGACCCTGAGCAACACGACCATCCTTCTCGTCCCCCCCGGCTCCTTTCCCGTCCGCAGCGGGAGTGAGAGCCTGCCCTACTCTCCCCCGAGGAATGACCCCTCCAAGACGCTGAGCTCAAGAGGGCTGCAGGGAGCCGCAGCTGAGGAGGGCCCCCAGGTGCTCCCAGGGCCTGGCCCGCAGCCTTGACGCTCCTGCCGGGTGACCGCCCAGCCTTTGGCACCCGCTGCGCTCTGCCTGTCGTCAAACCCCTGTCACCACGCGCTTCCTGCCCCGCCTGCTCCAGGGCAGAGGTGGAGCCGCCCGGCACACGAGGGGAGAACCCGCCACGGAGCCAGGGACGGGCTAGCGTGGCCGAATGGGGAATTCTCAACTTTACTCCATTTTAACTTATTTAATTGCAATTGTTAAAAGCAATACTCGATTCAGTTACTCATACTTTTGAGTATGTTTGGAACAACTGGCATATGTGAATCTACTTTTCAACCATAAACTTAATGAAATTTATAAATACAGATCAAGTGTTCCTGAAGAAAATTCAGTGTCCTGATACAGACGTATCTAAGTGTGAAATAACACACTGGACTTTGAAGACTTAGTATAAAAAAAAAAGAATGTAAAATATCTCATTCATAAACTCTAAATTGATTACACGTTGACATGATGATTTTTTGGATATACTGGGTTAAATAAAATACATTATTAAAATTTACTTCACTTGTCTCTTTTTACTTTTTAAAATGTGGTCACTGGAAAACTACAGTGTGGGTGGTACGATATCTTTATCGTCAGCACCAGGCCCGCCTGGGGACGCTCAGGGATGGCCTCCCTTCGTCCTGGCACGGGTGTAGGGACCTGAGCGAGTGGGGGTGTGGGGCAGCCGGCTGTGATTCTCCACAACCTGCTATGTTGGTAGCTGGGGCGGGGGAGGGCGCCACTTGGGGGGCCCAGAGCTCTACCTGACACCCCCCAGTGAGCCCAGGGGGTTCCGTGGCTGATGCAGATGTTTACAGCTGGAGCTCATTCTCATGGTCACTTTTTTTAAAATTGAGGTGGAATTCACATCACATAAAATTAACCATTTTAAAGAGCACAGTTCAGTGGAATTTATTAGTACATTCACAATGTTGTGCAACCATCACCTTTACCTAGTTCCAGAACATTGTCTTCATCCCAGAAAGAAACCTGGAACCCATCAGCAGTGACTCCTCGCCCGCTCCCCGCAGCCCCAGCACCCTGATCTACTTTCTGTCTCTGGGGATCTGCCTATTGTGGACATTGCATACACAGGGAATCACGCACTAGTTCTCCTCTCGTGTCTGGCTTGTTTTACCTGGCATAACATTTTCCAGGTTCATCCGTGTGGTCATGTGTGTCAGTGCTTTGTAGGGGAGGAAGAGATTTCCTCTACCCTCTGGGTCCTTCTGGTTGGGGTAGGAATTAAATTGACATGAGACAGAATAACAGGAGAAAATCAAACAAAGCTTTATAACATGTATACACGGGAGAGACTGAGGAAAAACTGGGTAATTCAACAAAATGGCGGAGGCTGTCATCTTAAATACTATCTTCAGCTAAAGACAAAGGAGGATGTTGGGGGTGGGGAGTCGGCTATGGGAGATTACCAGAAAAGCACAGTAAAGAAGAGGTTAATATGCAGATTTAAGTCCTTACCTTCTGTGCCGATGAGAGTTTCTAGAGATGAGGCCATCCCCCCTTCTTCCTGGTACAGAGAGGGAGACACCTTTACAAATGGAGACTTCCCTTACAAATGTAAATGTCTCTTGGAAAGGGTTAATTCTACTTTTCAGAGCTTCTCCCATGTCTGCAGTTTTTAAAAGTAACCAGCCCAAAATAATCCTCAAGCCAAAGAGACACATTTTGGGGTGGCCAATTCTGATCTCCCACAGCTTCATTCCTTTTTATGTGCTACAGACCCCATTTTGTTTCTCCATTCATCCACGGATGGACATTCGGGGTGTCCCACCTTTTGGTGATGGTGAATAGTGTGCTGAAAACATGGGTGCACCGGAATCCATTTGAATATGCTGGCTGATGATCACCTTTGAGTTCTCTGCAGAGGCCCCACCGCGAGGCCCTTCTGATTCTGCTTCCTGCGATGGCCGGCCTTCCCGTTCTTTCAGTGCCTAGGAACCTGGTGGCCCATCCTCCTTGAGGGGGCCCTTTGTCCCTGCCGGTGTCCCCCAGGGCAAGACAGGATTTAAAATAGCATCCGACTCACACTGCATCTCCTCCTGCCCAGCTGGGGAATGTAACTGGCCCCAGCACAGGCCCGTCGCCCTTTCTGTGTCTGGCCACCTCGGGTGCCAGCGCAGCCTCTCCCCTTTAGAGCCCTTCGCACATGGCCATCCACCAGCCCATTGCGCCCCAACCCAGGGGACCCAGCGCAACCTTCTTGCCCCAAACCAATCTCCCCCCTACCCCCCACCGACCTCCAACTTCTTTTAGGCTGGAGGTCTGTGACGGTCCCCGCAGGGCACAGATGGTGCTCGATTCATTTTGTGGCCTCAGTCCAAACTGGGAAAGAGTGTGTTCTGGGCTGAATTGTGTCCCCCGAAAATCCACATGTTGAAGCCCTAACCCCTAGTCCCTCAGAATGTGATTGTATTTGCAGACAGGGTCTTGACAGAGGCGAATGAGCCGAGATGAGGTCATACGGGTGGGTCCTAACCCACTCTGACTGGTGTCCCCACGAAAAGAGGAGATGGGGCTCACGGAGACACCAGGGGTGTGCGTGCACGGGGGACGACCACGTGAGGACACAGCGAGAAGACCACTGTGTGCCGGCCAGGAGAGAGGCCCAGCAGCAGCCGACCCTGCCAGCAGCTTGGTCTCAGGCCTCCAGCCTCCAGAGCTGCGAGAAAATGAACTTCTATGGTTGAAGCCGCCAGTCTGTGGTCCTTTGTTAGGGCAGCCTTAGCAAACCCATACAGAGTGACTGCTTCAATGCCCTGTGAGTATCCCAAGTCTCCCCCTTTCCCTGGCCGGCCCCAGCCCCAGCTTGTGAAATCACGGTACTAACAGATGTCTCACCCACCTCACTGGCCTGTCGTGAGGGCGGCTCGTGCTATAAAGCGGGTATAAAAAGGCACAATCGTTATCAAACCATCTTTGCCTTCCTCACCACACCCTGGCATGACGGAGTTGGCCTAGGACCTCCCGATATTAAAACTGAAATTCCCGCGTCCCCCTTCCGCACCCCTGCTCTGTGTTTGCCCCTGGCCCCCGAATTAGGG
The DNA here is from genome assembly GCF_057802395.1 of Ceratotherium simum simum. Classification (NCBI taxonomy): domain Eukaryota; kingdom Metazoa; phylum Chordata; class Mammalia; order Perissodactyla; family Rhinocerotidae; genus Ceratotherium; species Ceratotherium simum. The sequence continues at coordinate 291,186 of NC_141915.1, forward strand.
GCTGGCCAGGTGGGCTGCTGGAAGGCCAGGGCCTTGTCCATGTGCTCCTCTGTCCCCAGGGCTTCTCCAGGACCTGGGATAGATCAGGTGCTCAGCAGGGGTTTGGTGATGAGTGAGTGACACCCCTCCCACGGGGCTCCATGACTGCTGGGGGGCTCAGCGCTCTGGCTGACTGCTATCGGCCTCCACCGAGGAGGACACCAGGATAGATCAGGGGCACCCTGTGCCTTTCACAGACTCGTGCTCTACGCCTGCGGCCACTGCCTCATCTCTCAGGTAACGAGGGTGCTGGTATTGCTCTCGCACGTCCCAGGGCCGTCCCTGTGTCTGAGGTGGCACGCTGATGGGCAGGATTATTGGGGCTCCCTGGGGACATCTTGGAGGGACACTGGCTGCCTGCAGTTGGGCTAATGACTGGGCTTTTGCACCGCTGAGCACCACTAGGCCAGCTTTTGTCTCACCAAGTGGACAATGTCTGCCAACAGGAGTCTAGGAAGGGGTTGTTCAGCTATCTGCTGCTGTGTAGCAAGCACCTCACAGCACAGTGGCACAAAACAACAGCCCTTCTATCCTGCTCATGGCATCTTCGGGTCCAGAACCCAGACGGACACAGGAGGGAGCCTGTCTCCGCCCCTCAACACCTGGGGCTTCAGCTGGGAGGTCGCGCAGAGCGTGCCGGCAAAGCCGCGGCAGAGCAGGCACCGTCACACATTGCGGTGGAGTGGGGGGCAGCTCGGCACTGTTTATCAGAAAGACAGGCGCCCTGCCCTCGGCCCAGCCAGTTCTCGTCAGGCAGCCATCCCTGGGAAACGTGCCGGGCACCACGAGGCTGTGCGAGTGCATTCACCGCAGCACCCCTGCCACTGTAAGCACCTCTCGGGGACTGGCGGCCGAGGCCACGGCCTGTCTGAACACGGACCGCCGTGGCCGGACCGTGAGAACAGATCCACGTGTGCTGATAGTGATCTCCTAAGACACAGGTGGAAAAACGAGACAGAGCAGTGTGTACATACGCACCCTTTGGGTGAAAGGACAGTTGTTTCACGTGCGTCCACTCGCCAGTGTGTGGACTATCTGTGGAAGATGCGCAGGACGGGCCCCAGTGCCGGCCCTCAGGGTGCTGACGAGGTAACGTGGAGACAGGGTAAGGGAATTGTATTTTCACCACGTATTGTTTTGTAATTTGTTTTATACCATGTGAATATATCACCCATTCAGAATTAAAATTCTATTTTTAAAATGCTTATTTTTGATGCTTTTAATCGTAAACTTTCTTTTGGAGGATGTGCCTTTCCCAAATGCCTACTGTTGCTACAAAGCATAAGAACAAGCATAATTTGTTGAGTACATACTCATTTCTACTCCTCAAAATGGCCCTGCAAGGTGGCTGGTGTGTGAATGGTGTCTGCTGCCTTCATCCCACACTTATCTTTCAGGACTCTTCTCTGCAGCCAGGGCTGGAAGCCCGTAAACTACATCCCCAGACCCCCAGAGCTGACTGCTGGTGGGAGGCCCTGGCAGGGGTTCGGAAGATGGGAGGGAGGGAAAAGCCGTCCCAGTCCCGGATTCTGGCGGCACCTCAGGCCACAGTAGTGGCAGCAGCCGCATGTCAGTAGCGTCCCCAGCAAGTGCAGCCCCCAGCTCCTGCTCAGGCGGCAGGAAGCATGGTTTCTGGGAAACACTATTTTTCCTTTTGCTCCTCCAGCTGTGGGGGCCGGTCCCCGCCAGGGACTGGTCTGTGGGTGTCCTTATTGTCCCCTGGCTTCTCTAGCCCTCCCAACACCTCTGCAAACAACCCCCTGTATTATATTCCTTGTTTGAAACATGTAGGGTGGCTTCTTTTTTTCCTAATTAGACACTAAGTAATATAGGTAAAATTACCCCCATTTTACAATTAAGAAAATTGAAATTCAGAGAGAAGAAGTGAATTAACCAGAGGCAAACCCAGTACCTCTCCTCCCTCAGCGTGCTCCAGCCACCCCAGTCCCGTTACTGGAACACACCAAGCTCCCTTGAACTCCAGAGCCTTTGCGCCAATGCCTTCTGTGCGGAGCATTCCTTCTGTGTGAACTCTTCACGCTCACACTCTCTTCATTCAGGTCCTATGCAAATGTCACCTCCTGAAAGAGACCTCATCTAGCCAACTGCAATCTCCAAGTCACTCTATTACATCGCCCTGCCTAATTTCTTCTTCGTACTTATCACTCTCTGAAAATGTTTATTTACTTATTTATCCTACTGGATTGGAAAGCCCACGAGACCAGGAACAGTATACTCGGTACCTGGCACTGAGTGTGCACTCAATAATTATTTGCTATAAGAATGAATGAATCAGGGCCAGCCCAGTGGCATAGTGGTTAAGTTCACGTACTCTGCTTCGGTGGCCCAGGGTTCCCGGGTTTGCATCCCTGGCACGGACCTACGCACCACTTATCAAGCCATGCTGTGGTGGCATCCCACATATAAAGTAGAGGAAGATGGGCACGGATGTTAACCCAGGGCCAATCTTCCTCAGCAAAAAGAGGAGGATTGGCAACAGATGTCAGCTGAGGGCTAATCTTCCTCACAAAAAAAAAAAAAAGATGAATGAAAAGGGTAGTAAGAGAAGTGGCAGATTATCGTGAGCACCATCTCGGAGCCGCCTGTCCTGCGGGCTGCCCCTGTGCCAGCAGTTCAGAGGCCTCATCGGGAGTCTCAGAAATTCCAATTTCTACCATCCAGGTTGTGCCCTCATGTAGTTGATGTACATCAACCCGCCTATGAACCTTTCAGAAGATGTCTGTGCCCTAATAGTGATCAAGAGACAACATTCTGGGGATCTCAGCTCAAGTCCGCAGACTGGAAACAGATGGCCTGTTAGAAGTTAAGTGCAAGAGCTGGGGAGACGGGAAGATCATCCTAGGTCCACAGCTGTTTGAGCACTTACACTGTCTGTGCACCAGATATTGGCCTGGGACCTGTCCTCCTTGACGACGGCAGTGGCACTGCCGGGGCTCTTCCTGAGAGGCACCACGGCATAGTGAAATCCCTGCAACCGCTTTGGGTTCCGATCGCAGCACCGCTGCTGACCCGCTTCGTGACCTCGGCCAGTCACTCAGGTCCTCTGTAACTTGGTTTCCTCATTTGCAAAAGAAGAATGCTGATGATAACAGTATCACTTTCATAGGGTTGTTGTGAAGATAAAAAGAGTTACATCACTTAAAACATTGAGGACAGGGCTTGGCATGACAGAGCCGTCAGCTGTCATCGTTACCAGTGTGCTGTTCGAAGCCCACACCTGCGTCATCGTATGTGGTCCTCAGGGCAGTCCTGAGGGAGGCACTGACATCCCCCCCACGGTACACACCAGGGAGCTGAGGAACAGGGGTTGTCTAAGCAGTCCCAGACCCAGAGCCTGAGCCATTCTTCAAACCCAGCTGTTCCAGAACCCCTAGAAACTCTTCACCACCACACTGGTCCAGAGAAAACCAACTCTCCGTAGGCAGTGCCAAGGCAATGTGGTAACGTTGTAGCTCTAGCACACGCTACAGTGGCACTGGGAGGCACGGTTGTGCTACCCGACCCAACAGGAACAGCAGGGACTTTCAAGGGATGAGACAGGCCCAAGGTCTAGGAGCATAGTCGGCCAGAAGACAAAGGCATTTTAGGCAAAGCGTATAACATCTGGGGGCCTACAAACCCTCTGACTCTGCTAGTCTGGCAAGTTCCATGCAGGAAAGGGGCAGCTCAAGCAGGAGAGGTAGACAACCTCCAAACCATGGCGTGGGGGGGAGCTACCAGATTGTGCTAAGGAGCTTGCATTGCGTCTTGCAGGTAATAAGGGACTGTGAGAGGACCTCAAGCACTTACGAGTGTAGAATGTGAGCTGGAAGGAAATCCCAAGGAATCCTCAGTGATGCGAGTCCCATCGACACCCGACAGCCCTCCCGCCCTGGCTCGCCCAGTTCCGCTAGACTTGGGTGCTGAGAGCATGCGCCATGCTTCTCCCCATCTCCGAATCTGGAGCAGATTTCGGCATGTAAGAGTTGCTTCAATACTTAATGGGATCAACTAATATGACTAGCAACATCGTCTGCGGAAAGCAGGAGAGAGACTGGAAGTTTAAAAACGGCAAAGGATCCCCCCAAAATAGCCCACGGGTCTGAGGGAGCAGCATCTAGGAATCTCTGGGTTCCGTCTGGTCCATCCTGACTCTGCCTCTGCAGCGGCGTCCAGGCAGGGAAATGCCAGGTCCCGGGCAGGGCTCCCGTCAGGAGGATGGTTTGCCCAGCATATGCCTCCAAAGACACCGAAGGAGGCGGCTGCGTTCACGTCACCGCAGGACAGGGGTGGGGTGCGTGGCGGGGCCTGAAGGGGCCTCGTGGCCCATCTAACATGGGCTTTTCTCTATCGCAGAACCCCATTTCTCTCGTGGCAATGATCACGTGGTAGTTCCTCCTCTTTGCTTTCAGACTCTTCCTCCCACCAGCCCGCACGCAGGGCCCTCCGTGGCAGCGGGGCCCGCGTCCGTCTCGTCTCCCAAGTGTCCCTGGAGTCCAGAGAGTTTGGGGGAGCGGAGGGGAGCAGCGACTGCCTCCGAGCAGGGCCCGGCGGCGCCGTCAGCCCGCGATGACCTTAGCGGGCAGAGGCGGCCGTGAAGGGCAGGTCGGGCCGCCCCGCGGAGGGCGAGGCCGAGGCGCCGGGCTGGGCGCGCGGACGACGACGCGGGCAGGGCGGGACGCGGCGGCAGAGAGCGCGGCGCCCCCTCGGCGGCGGGGCGGGCGGCGGGACTCTCCCGCGCGGCGCTCTGGGAATTGTAGGCGCTCTCCTCTCCACGCTCCTTCGGCTCCGTGCTCTCGAAGCCCGAGGGCGTACAAGCAGGTGGGCCCCTGTGATCCTTGGCTGTGCACTTTGGGCATCGTAATTTCCGGAAACGTGCACTGACCAGGAGTCTTGCCGGGGCGCCCTCCACTCTGCCCGTTTTGAGGACTGCATTTCCCAGGCGACCTCGGGAGGCGGGGCTTCCGGCGCGCGGTGCATTGTGGACGCTGTAGTCCTGCGGGGCTCGGTCTCCTCCTCCCGGGCTGGCCGGGGCTCTGGGCCGAACTACATTTCCCTTCCGCCCGCCCGCTCTCCCGGGGCCGCCTTGGCGCGAGACAGTGGCGAGCAGAGTGTCTCCAAGATGGCCGCTTGGGGAAGGAGGCGTCTTGGCCCGGGCAGCAGCGGCGGCGGCGCCCGAGAGAGGTGAGATCCACGGCCGTGTTGCTCCCCTAGGGCGGGTGGCTCAGGAGCTGGGGAGCCGCTGGGGCCTCCGGGGGCTGCAGCGCCCTCCCTGCCGTAGCCCCCGGGCTCCCCCTCCTCGCTCGCCCGCGCCCTCCGTCCCCGCGCCGGGCACGCGGGGGTCCAGCCCGGGCCGATCCGGGATCGGCTGGGAGGCGGCGCCCGCTCGAGCCGGGCCGAAGCGGCCTCCCCGAGGGCTCAGGAGAGGGAGCGATGGCGGGCCGGGCGAGGTGGGCCGCCGCCGTGCAGGGTGGGGGCCGAGGCCGGGCCGCGCGGAGAGGACCGGGCGCCCCGCGCAGGCCCCAGGGACCCGCCTGGCTGCCCGCGGGCCGAGCGGCGTCCGAAGCTTTCGCCTCGCCTGGCCCCGCGCGTGGCCCTCTCGGCCGCGGCCGCTGACGTGGTGAGGAATGGGTCTCGGGAGGGAGAAGGAAGGGGAAGCCTTCACAGAGCGGGCCGGGCGCGGGAAGGGCCGTGCGATCTGCACGTTTACCAGGGGGAGCCGTAACCTTCCCCACTTGTGTCTCCCGGGCCGAGAGCCGGCCGCTTCCTCGAGGGCCGATTCTTGCGACTTTTTGAGGGTTCTCTGCAACCACCCTTGCCTTGGAAGTCCTTTCAAGTGACCTTTCCCAATGAATGGTCTGGGTGGGGAGTGAGGAACTCGTTTTTTCCAAGGTGGGTCTCGATTTGGAGAACTGATTTCTAGAACATGAGATTGGAGTAGTTTTCGTGTTGAAATTACAGTTTTTATTTCTGGAAGGCAATTTCAGCTAGTAGAAGCCACTAGAAGCTGTTCAGCCACTAGAAATTTGGGAAAGGATGTGTGTTGGTGGAGTCACCGGATTAAACTGTCCCTGACCATTGTATTATGGCTTGATTGGTATAGCAGGGGGCAGCAAGAAAGGAAAGTTTTGTGTTTGCTTCTTTTTGTCTTTGTGGTGAGGATTGTTAAACAGAACAGTTCTCTTTCTCGCTCTCCCTTTACCCATCTCTTCTCTCTCTCTCTCAACTATTCTGCATTATTCCTTTTCTTTGACTGATTCCATCACACATTCATTGCTGTTGCCTGCAGATGGTTTTCCCAGCTCAGAAGATTCCTCCTGTTTGGTGATTGTGATAGACCCCTTCAGCTTACATTTTATTCTTGAGCTCAGAGTTATCCAACACTGTCTGTTCTGCATTTCCTCTTCCTTGGAAAAACAGTGAATGGCAAGCAGATATTTTTATTTTCCCAACTCCCACCTGGTGTTTCTTAGATTGGGCAATAGAAAGAAGTTAAAGAAGTGACCTCGATGGTTTCCAGATGGCCTTAAAAACTAGCAAACATTTTTGAGTTCTTTAATGCAAACAATTCTTTAGTAATAGGAAATAACCTGTTTAGAAAACTGAGTATCAGAGAGAAAGGCATTCCTCCTTAGTGGGTGAAAACAACCGGAAGGCCAAGTGGAGAGGCCCAGGCATCATACAGGGCCATGCCAACAAAAGTTAAGCTCTTAGTGATCTAAGAAATTAGATGTTGGGGATTTTTCTCCTTGGTTCAAGAAAAGCATTAATTCAAAACTGAGTTTGCAAACCAGCAGCCCATAGGCTGAATCCAGTCCTTGACTGTTGACCCTCAGTTTTTCAGAGAATTTAGATTAGTTGCCAATGCTTATAAATTGAAAGATTTTACATAAAACTCTCCTTGAAAAGTTGAGTAGGGCCGCATTTTTTTGGTCAGGGCACATGCTCTCTAGTTCATCATTCCTCCCCTGACAGCTTGACTCACTGCAGTTACCTGCTTGGTTTCCTCAGGGGTTCAGGTGGCCACCTTTGGCCTGGAACTGAAGGCTGTGCTCACACATGCAGATGTGGTATGTCAGCCAGGAAGGGGGCATCTGGTTTTGTGGTTTGGGTGGCACCATCTCTCCTCCCTCCAGATAACCTGGTGTGGCTGGGAGGTCCCCCTTTTTTTGCCTTTGCCATGGGGGCCCTAGCTGGGATCTGTTGGAGGAGTCATTTTTCTGACCCCCGTTTCCCTAAGATCCTCCCATGGTGAGCAGAGGATGGAAACATAACCAGCCCCAGGGCCAGCTAGCTCATTTCTGGGCGCACCTCCATTCTTGCTCAGTGGGTGGGAAGGCTGTTCGGGTGGGGCAGACCGGATTAATTGATTGCCCAGAACCGTAGACGATGAGGCCCGAGTATATTATTGGCTCTTATGACTGAAGTAGGCTGTTTATGGCTCTCTTAAATGACTTTGTTCCATGTCACATTTGTGCTGACTCAAATCTCAGTTCCACATTGTAACACCACTTTCCCGAGGTGCTGCACACACCTGGCTGCAATCTGCTTTATGTTGAAACTGAAGGAAACATTGTCTCAGCTGGGGCTGGGGCTGGGGCTGGGGCTGGGGCTGGGGCTGAGGCTGGGCCTGGGGCTGGGGCTGGGGCTGGAGCAGAGCAATGCTTTGGATAAACTTTCCAGATTTGCCAGCGGCTGCAAAGCCGGAACCATGCCTTGTATTTAAAGGCCCTGCCTGGTACCAGATTGTCCACGAGAATTACTGTCATCAGCTGTGTGTTAATGATGGTCTAGTTTAGAACACACAGCGTGTGGATTCTCGCTTTACATGGTTCTTGGGTCGAGAGCTGTGTTAATTCAGTAGCCACTAGTCACCTGTAGTAATTAAATTGAAATTAATTAAAATTAAGTAAAACGGGCCGGCCCTGTGGCTTGGTGGTTAAGTGCGCGCGCTGCGATGCTGGTGGCCCGGGTTCGGATCCCGGGTGCGCATCGAGGCAGCACTTCTCCGTTCATCCTGAGGCCGAGTCCCGCATACAGCAACTAGAAGGATGTGCAGCTACGACATACAACTATCCACTGGGGCTTTGGGGGGAAAAAATAAAATAAATAAAATCTTTAAAAAAAAAAAAAATTAAGTAAAATGAAAAATTCAGCTTCTCAGTCACACTAGCCACATTTCAAGTGCTCAGCAGACACATGTGCCTTGTGGCTACCATACTGGATAGCGCAAATATAGAACATGTCCATCACTGCAGAAAGCTCCATCGATAGGACAATGCTGGTCTCGGCTAAGATAGGAGAGGGGTAGAAACAGCAAAGTGGTAGCTGCTTCCACGTTGATTTTTCTCTGCTCCGTTAAATTGAGGGCATCAACAGTGTTTGTAATGAAGAACACGAGACTCTGAGCTGTAACTTGAATTCTTGTCCAGAATTCAGCACACTGGCAGCGAGCACACGAGACAGACTGCTACTTGTCCTGTCGGCGTCTTTGAGACACACCTGCCCCTCTAGGAAGGCACAGTGCAGGTATCTGTGTGTTCTGCCACTTGGGTGCCAACCTGGAGCAGCTCACAGACGGTCCCGCCTGTCCCGTTGGGCTGCTTGTCTTCACTCCTTCAGGGCCCCTGAGCATCCCTGAGTTCTCCATGACTGCTGGAATGTGAGGATAGCCTTGTGCTCTCAGTTCCTGTTCTTACCATCACGTGAAGATGCACTTGATCTGATTCTGATCACAACATGATGCAGCAGCACCGTGTAAAGGCCTGGAGTGTTTAGAGGGCTGGGCGTGCTGGACTGAATGCTCAGGTTTGAGGGCGAAGTCACTTTTTTTGTGGCTTTCCCCTTCCCTGGGTTGTGCAGCCGTCTGCTCCAGCGTTTTTAGGCAGCCAGTTCCGTGGGATCACTTCCACATCTTTCTGTATGACGCTTTACTCCCCGGGACTTGGTCCTCCTCTTGGACACCTTTGCTTTAATCTGTGAATTGGACGGGCCTGGTCATGGGTGGCCAGTGGAGGGTTTAGTTTGCAGTCCAGCTCAACAGATGGACCACAAGCCGTGCGAGCAGGCGGCTCACGTTCCTGGGGTGATGTTCCCCTCATTCTGATCTGATCCTTGCCTGTTAGAGCTGAGGACCCTTAGAGGTTGGTATTTTATTTCTCTTGAAAGACTCCCATTCTGGCTCTGGTGGGTGGTGGAAACGTTTCTTTGCTCCTGGTCTGGGTGAGCCACGCAGGGACAGCATCTGCGCCCCAGTCTGTGGGTGCAGCCCTGAGGATTGTGGGTCCCACTCAGCTGGCTGTCAGCAGGCCGAGTCGTGCATGGTTGGGCCACATGCTAATCCCAGAAGTTGGATATTGTAGGTTAGGATCTGCTGGGGTTCATCCTCTTCAGCATGAATTTCTGTCTTGCTTGATTCACTGAGCAATCTGGATTCCAGCTACAATAACTTGTGCCTCAGTGGTTCGGTCCTTTAGGCTACATTCCAATTCAGGCCCAACTTTTTGAAGAAGGGAGGGATGATCTTGTGTCTATGGAGGTGAGGAGGAGGCTGAGACCAAGCCTGAGTTGGGCTTCTCGCCCTGGGCCTGTGCGCGTGCATGTGTGTGCGCGCGCGTGTGCGTGCATGCCTCTCTGAGCGAGGGCAGTGGGAGCAGGTGGAAAGTACCCCACAGAGCGAGCACACACAGGAACCTCCCAGCTGCCACCACTATGTTCTGTCCTTGGTGCCAGCAGCAACTTATGGGCCAGAGAATTCTTGTGAAAGCCAACAGTCACTTAGTCGTCATAACGGTTCTTGAGCTCCAGGCTGTCCAGTAGGACTTGCTGCCAGGACAGAGGTGTTCTGTATCTGCACTGCCCGTTAGGGTAGCCATTAGCCACATGTGGTTGTCGAGCATTTGACAAGTGGCTTGTGTGTCTGAGGAACTGAATCTTTTATTTTACTTAATTTTAATTAATTTAGATTTAAACAGCCACATGGGCCTTACCCTGGGCTGGTGCTTTGCAGCTGTCACTTTGGTTTGCACGCCGGCCCCCATCCCCTCTCCACTGCAGCACTCTGGGTGAGCTGGGGCCTTTGCCCCATTTGACGTGACGGAAGCCGGCTCGGAGCAGCGAGGGCTTCTGCCCTTGGACACAAAGCCAGTGAATGGTGGAGGGGAAACCTGAATCCAGGCCTCTTGACGCCCACACTTGGTGCACTCACTGCGTGCTTGTTCCCAAAGCAGAGAGCTGCACACTCCCCAGAGCACAGGAGGAGCGCGTTCCCTTGCACTCGGCTCTCGAACAGGTGCAGATGTCAGGTGCCCTGGTTGGAAGTTCCTGGGCCTGTTTGGAACCGTCCTCAATATTCGGGGCGATGTGCCTGTCCTTTCTGTCCTCACTGGCATAGATTTTACTGCTTTCTTTGGCTCCTGGGGAAGCAATTTTTTATTAGCCAAAAGTAGGTTTCCTACACCGGGGGCAGAGGTGGAGTCAGCACCTCACACGTCACAGGTGATCAGGGACCACATGCTTTTTAGGTGGAAGGCAACCTGACATCTGGACCTAGTTTAATTTTCCAGCCACCAGCTCTCTCAGTTATTATAATTGTTTTTCTCCTCCTGTCACTCCTTTCCAACATACTTGCAGTAATGTCTGTTAGGAACCTGTCACATTCAGGCCCTGTGCTGGGGATACTGTGATGAAAACGCAGCCTGCCTTTGCGGAGCTCGGAGCCCACATCCTTCTGTGTTTCGGAGGGGAGCTCACAGCTCAGTCCTGCTGCGGGCCTGGCCGCTCCAAGAGCTGGGCCCACAGCGCGTGCTCCACTGCACTTGGATTTGCTTCCTGCGGGTCCAGCGTGACCAGAGAATGATGGTGGCTTGCAGGCAACTTGGGCAGTGCTTGCGTGAGTGAAGCGGGAGTGGAATTCGCCTCCTGCCTCTCACTGGCAGGACTGCAGGGGTGTCAGAGCAGCAGGACACCTCAGCCCTGAGACGCTGCCTGTGCCCAGACTCGGCTGCGGTGGGCTTGTTCCTGGCGGGGGCGGCTTGTTCCCCGGGAGCAGGGGCTTCTCTGCTGGCACTGAGAAGCTGCTGGAGCTGGAAGTGGCCCCCCTGCTCCCCTCAGCTCTGGAGGGCCCATGGCTGTCTGGTCTCTTCACCCCAAAGGATACAGGGCTGTTGAAGAAGATTTTTCTTTATAACAAAAAGTTTATAATTAATTTTCCCATTACAAAAGAAGCACATGTTTGTTTATTTTTAGTTTTATTTTTTTTTGGAAAATACAGAAAAGTACAAAGAAAAATAAATTTTTTAAAATTTTTATTTATTTATTTATTTTTTTTCCCCAAAGCCCCAGTAGATAGTTGTATGTCATAGCTGCACATCCTTCTAGTTGCTGTATGTGGGACGCGGCCTCAGCATGGCTGGAGAAGCGGTGCATCGGTGCGTGCCCGGGATCCGAACCCGGGCCACCAGTAGCGGAGCGCACGCACTTAACCGCTAAGCCATGGGGCCGGCCCAGAAAAATAAAATTTAAAAGTCACCTGTTAGGCCACCATCCAAAGAAAACCATTGTTGACCTTTTTTCATGTATAGCACCTTTGCTACTTCCCCCCAGATATTTTCTCTTGGATTTTTAAAAATTATATGTTAAACACATCAAAATTATGTTTCTAACATGTGAAAAGTCACAAACTTGCCATATGTATGACCCTTGAAAACATGGTAAATGAAAGAAGCCAGTCACAAAAGACCACATACTGTATGACTGCATTTATGTGAAATGTCCAGAAGAGGCAAAGCTGTTGAGTCAGGAAGTAGATTGGTGGTTGCCAGGGGCTGGGGAGGGTTGGGGGAAATGGGGAGTGACAGGGTTTCTTTTTTGGGTGATGAAAATGTTCTAAAGTTGATTGTGGTGTTGGTTGCACAACTTGGTGAAAATGCTGAGCCATTGAACTGTACACTCTAAATGGGTGAATTGTGTATTATGTGGATTCTATCTTAATAAAGCTGTTATTTAAAAAAGTACAAATCAAAACCACAATGAGATACCACCTCACACATGTCAAGATAGCTACTATTAAAAACAAAACAAAATAACAAGTGTTGGCAAGGATGTGGAAAAACTGGAACCCTGGTGCCCTGTTTGTGGGGATGGAAAATGGTGCAGCTGCTGCAGAAAATAGTGTGGTGGTTCCTCAAAAAATTAATAGAACTACCATACGATCCAGCAATGCCACTTATGGGTACACATCCAAAAGAATTAAAAGCAGAGATTTGAATGAATATCTGTACACCCATAGCAGCATTATTCACAATAGCTAGAAGATAGAAATGACCCAAGTGTCCATTGATGGATGAACGGATAAACACAATGTGGTCTATACATTCGATGAAATATTTGTCCTTAAAAAGGAAAGGAATTCTGACACATGCTACAGCATGGATGGACCTTCAGGACATTACACTGAGTGAAATAAGCCAGACACAAAAGGCCAAACACTGTATGATTTGCTTATGATTTAGCTAGAGTTGTCAAATTCAGAGAGACAGAAACTGGAATGGTGGGGTGGGGTGGGGAGGGAACTGCTGTTTAGTGGGTACAGAGTTTTAGTTTTACAAGATGAAGAAGTCCTAGAGATTGGTTGCACAGTAATGTGAATGTGCTTAACACTACTGAACTGTCACTTAAAAATGATTGATAGTAAATTTTATGTGTATTTTACCATAATTTAAAAAATAATAAACCTGTGTGCTCACTGCTCAGCTTAACAAGTAGAGAACTAGCACTACCCTGGCCCACGTGTCCCTCCTCCAGGCAGAGGCCACCTCGCGCCTGAACTGTCAGTGGTTTCCTGGCTTTTCTTCATGGCAGCGCCTCCTTCAGCGCTGCGTGCCTCTGGCTGAGTGAGGCGCCGTCTGCGCATGCTCGGCCCCTGCTTCCCTCCGCCTGCACGTGAGGGTTCCGCGCGGAGGCTGCGCTGGCCTCCGTCCTCACTCTTGCGGAAGACATCACAGTTTCTCTCTTCCTTTGTCAGTCATCTTTTGCTCTCACCAAACAGTGCTGCTCTAACTTCTGGAGAGGTGTCGCCAAACTTTGGGGATCCCACGTTTGAGACTACTTCTGTAATCCCAGATTCCTTTGAGACTGGCTTCGAGACGGTGTGGGGGACCGTGGGGCCGGGTTCTGGGCAGGCTGACGGGCGCACGCACAGGGCGCCCAGATCCTGGGGGAAACAGTTTGTCCCGTCGATTCTTCATTACGGCCACCTTTTCACTGAATGCCAGCGTTCCCAGGGCATTCCTCTGATGACTGTTTCCTGAGGACCACCAGGGCTGATTCAGAGGAGAGGGGAGACCAGGGTCTCAGGCTGACTGGTTGGAGGCAGAGCGAGGCAATGGGTTCAAGACCCCCAGTCACAAGTGCCCATGACCTCGAGGCAGCATCTGCAGTGGCCGCTCCAGCTCAGGCAGGTGGCTGCTCTGCTTCCTGGCGCTTCAAGGCCCCCCGTGCACGGCGGTCTCCACGCTGGCAGAGTGTGGAGGAGGATGACCCTGGCCGTAAGGACCGCTGAGCAGGCCCAATTCTAAAGGTTCAAAAGGGACCCCCTTTCCCTGCGGAGCCATTCCGTTCCCTCTCCAGCCACATTCACCACTCTCAGGTCTCTGTATGTCCATCCAGAAATGTTCTGTGCAGATGACAGCAAACGTGCACCTTTTCAAACACACACCAACGCCAGCATGCCGTAAACACTGCTCTCTCCTCACTTTTTTCACTTTATTTCTTGGAGATTTCTCCATTATCAGTGCTCTCTCTTTTTTTTTAATAACACAAACTCTTTTTATTATGCTCTCTTGCTGGTCATTTCATACCTGCAATGAAAAGCAAAAATATAGTCTCTTAGGAAGCCCAGGGCTCAAAAGATTCCAATTGGCTATTACTTACTATTTTTTTTTTTTAATCTGCTTTTGTGTACCAGGGTTCATGTTGGGGGTTGGCTGGTGATGCTCTGAAATGTTCAAGGCAGCCTTCTACCTGGGCTCGTTCGTTCTTTTTTTTTTTTTTTTTTTTAATAATTTTATTTATTTACTTTTTTTCCCCCAAAGCCCCAGTAGATAGTTGTATGTCATAGCTGCACATCCTTCTAGTTGCTGTACGTGGGATGCAGCCTCAGCATGGCTGGAGAAGCGGTGCGTCGGTGTGCACCTGGGATCCGAACCCCGGGCCGCCAGCAGCGGAATGCGCGCACTTAACCGCTAAGCCACGGGGCTGGCCCTGGGTTCTTTCTTTAGTTGGATTACATCTATCTAGAAAAAAAAGCAAGCCACACATGAGTGGGGGCTGGGGTGGCTGCGCAGTGGTGGACGTGGCTCTCCTGCGAGTACTCGGCCACGGGGCTTCTAAAGTAAGAGTCTGTCCGCCATGCGGAACTGAATCCAGTGGTCTGGGCTGCCTTGAGAACCTCACTTGCAGAGGCGGATGGTGCCTCAATGGCTGCAGCCTGGGGTGGAAGGTGCGGGTGCTGACTGCTGGGCGGGGAGCCCTCTGACAAAGGGAGCCTCCTCCTTGTGTGTCTGTGTGTGTTTTGGACCTTGCCATCTCCTTCCTTGTATGTCACATGGAATCCTGGAAATCACTTCTCTAGACTTCAGATTTCATCCTTTCCCAGTGGAAACTACGAACCCCTTTCCTGAGTTGGGTGTAGCGGGCTTGGCTTTGAAAGCAGCACTGGGGAGTCTTAGGGTGGTGTACGTGGCACCACCTGCTGGCAGGCACCCGGGAGCGTGGCTCCTGCTCTTTCGTTGTCACACTGAATAGCTGGTTGACGGCGATGGATGGGAGCGGGGCAACCTGCCCGAAGCAAGGCCTGGAGGCTCCAGGAGGCCACGGCAGCGGGCACGCTGCGGCAGGCTTGGGGTTCGTGGACTGGGTGAGAGCCCTGTGTCTGCGCACACTCTCAGGGCTGTGCTGTTGTGACCGCCCCCAGCCGAAGGCAGAGGCTGAGGGACTCCCCGTGTCCATTGCCGTCACTCCTGTGCTGTCAGGGCTGACACGGGGCGGCACCTGAGGACAGGAGTCAGACAGGAGCCAGAGGGCACTGGCTTTTGTCCATTTCAGGCTTGATGGGAGCTGTGGACACACCCCCTGATCTGTGTGACCAGATGACGGCGGATCACAGTGCCCACCACGCCCACCCTGAGCAACCAGAGGGAGCCAGCCCCTGGGTGGGCTGGGATAGGTGGGCCTTCGTGGATATGGGTGCCAGCTGGGCTTCCAGAGGCCAGGGCAGCAGGGAGCTGGGGGGGCGGGGCCTGGTCGACACACGGTGGGGGCGAGGTGGAGCAGTCTGCCAGGTGCTGGGGCTTCAACTAGCATTTTCTTACTAGACCTGACGGCGTTTTCTCACCATGTTCAGGATGGCTACAGTCTGCTGGGCAGAGAAGGGCACTGCACGAAGGTAGATTTGTGTTTTGGCGAGAACATTCTGTAATCCAACCTTGACGCCCACGTTTTGCTTTGAGTGTTCCAGAGGGACTTTGGCCAGAAAGCGTGCCTCGGACGCCGACAGCAAGGCGTCGTCCCGGCCTCACTTTGACATCAGCAGGACACACAGCTGCCTTGGCGGTGCCTCCTCTTCAGGCCTCTCCCGCCTCTGCTCCTCTCTCCCCTCTGCCTCTCTTGCCCGAGGAGCTTGAGAACACAGAGGAATTCCCGGGGCCAGGAATGTTCCTCCCGTCTGCACACGGGGGGACAGGCAGCCTTAGCAGTGACCGTCATCCTCTGTGACTCACCCAGCCAAGGGAAACCCTGCCCCTTAGGTCCGATTGTTCGCCGGCGGTGGCCTCGGCAGTGCTGAATCCACCTGGGAGGAGTGACTGACGTCACCTCCTCCCTCCCCTCTGGGAACTAAAACCCAAGGGAGAGACCCCACAAAGGCCTTCAGATGGGAAACCCGACTTTCCTCATTTCATAAACTTCCGGTGAATTCTTACAGAAACGGCTCATTGACTCTTCCTGGAAAGGCAGCCCTGACCACTGGCACACTCGCCAGCGTCCCAAGATCAGGAGGCTTCTTGTCCGCCCCCCAGGGAACGACTTCTCCCCAGGGCACCAGTCAGTCAGGGCCTGTGGTTTAATTAGGAGGCTCCCTGCGCCAGTGTAATGACAGCTCCGTTTTCAGGATAGAGAGTTCCCTCTACCTGAGTCCCCCCCCCCCCCCCCCCCCCCGCCCATCCCCAGGCTCCTCCCCTGCACCCGGGGCACGGTCGGCCCTCTACCAAGGACTTTTCATTTCTTTTCGGTTTTTTTGTGAGGAAGATCAGCCCTGAGCTAACATCCATGCCAATCCTCCTCCTTTTTCCCTTTTTCTCCCCAAAGCCCCAGTAGATAGTTGTGTGTCATAGCTGCACATCCTTCTAGTTGCTGTATGTGGGACGCGGCCTCAACATGGCCAGACAAGCGGTGCGTGGGTGCGCGCCCGGGATGCGAACCCGAGCTGCCAGTAGCGGAGCGCGTGCACTTAACTGCTAAGCCACGGGGCCAGCCCCGGACTTTTCATTTCTAATGTGACCACAGGAGAGCATTAACCAGGCATTTATCCAACTAGAGGGAAACTTGCCTCCAGGTGGGCTTATTTGTTTGCTAAAAGTAGCTTTTATGGCAGAGTCCTGCCTGGGAGGAACTGGAAGGATCGCTCAGTGGTCTGGCTCTCCCATCACCTGTCCTTTCTCCTTGAACTTTGCCCCTGACAATCCAGTTCCCACCACCCTAACATGGCACTGCTTTCATCTGTGAAGGAGGGCTGGAACCACCTTAATGCTGAACTTAGAGGTTCTGGGGTGACCTTGTTGAAAAGCCTTCACTGGTCCCTAATGTACATGGTCTCTGACCAGGAAGCTTGGAGCCCAGCTCCACGTGGCTTTACTCAGCAGCCGCTTGGAGTGCCGCCCCCAGGACATGCCAGGCCCCTGGGCCTCGTGTCTGTGAGCACAGAGGGCTTGCTCCTCGCTGCACAAGCAGGGCTCAGGAGGGTGGGCCGTGATCACGAGGAGCCGGGGCTCGTCTCCTTTGTGACAGTCTGACCAGCCTGGGGAGCAGGGGCTACTTTTCACTGAGGCGTGTGACATGAGATGGCTCTGTACAGCTTGGTAAGCATATCATGAGTTCAGCAAGTTGGTTCAGCCTCAAGAGCTGTGTCTAGCAGGGTCCCTCTCGGAGGCTGGATAAGGAAGGCCTCTTATCAGATGAACAGATGACACAAAACTAGGAGAAACACTACATGCTGGGCGGCAGTATGCAGACCCAGGAAGATGTGGACAGGTTGAAACAAGGCAAGAGAAGATGACAGGGCCCGTACAGGTCCTATTTAGGTTTGTTCACTGCGGGTGTGGGAAGTTCACACCTCAATTGAGAGGCCTCAAATTGAGAGTCTTGCCACGGCCTAAACTGCCCCGTTGGCCTGTGGTCGCTGCCAGGGCGGAGCCAGGTTGCTGTCTGGCCTTGATGCAGAGCCGAGCCTTCTGGAAGGCTCCGATTTGTCCTCCGCTGGAAAGAGCCATGTCAGCCCTCCCGAGTCCCACGAGGAGTTGGGCCAGCTCAGCCTCTTGAAGTGGGTCTTTGTGAACAGTGCTGCTTATGTGCATGAGAGAAGCATTTACTGGCAGCAGACATGGAGTCCTGGCCAGTGGGCAGAACGGGCGAGAACGTCTGGGCCTCACGTGACCCTCATGCCCAGTGACTTTAGAGGCACTGCTGTTCTTGAGGCGCTGTCTTTTGCTAACTAATCAAAGGGCTGCTTTTTCAGAGCAGTGGGCGGGGGCTCCTGGGCTGCCGGCCTTCGAAGGGCCTTGGGGGCTCTGGCGGCAGCATGTCCTCCCCTGAGGGCCAGAGGAGTTGGTTCTGTCACCGAGGCGAAGGTGGCCCCATTCACCTTCTGTTCTGCAAGCCAAGGAGGACTACTTTTGAACTGTGTGAAGGGCAGGGGGTTGGGCATTATCTGTCTCGGGTCTGCTGGCTTCCCTCGGAGAATCCTCCTCTGCAGGTGCCCCAGTGAACCCAGAGCAGATCTCATCCTGCCGACCTCGGGCTTCGTCTTCTGTGTTCACGTGACTCAGGGCTGAAATCATTCTTTGTTCCTTGGGGCTGCTTTGCTAACTGAGATCTGTCAGTCCCCTGCACTCGGCTAACCGCCAGGCCCGGTACCTTTGTAGGCTGTCATCTTCTTAGAGGTCAGAGACTCCTTTTCCTCTGTCTTTTTATATTTCACTATTTTATTCTTTCAGAAAAAATAAATTCTTTACTGATTATCTTGTATATGGGTTCTAAGGGAGATAAAAACATGAGGGAGGGGCTGGCCCTGTGGCCTAGTGGTTGGGTTTGGCATGCTCCGCTTCGGCGGCCCAGGTTTGTGGGTTCGGTTCCCAGCTGCAGACCTACACCACTTGTCAGCCATGCTGTGGCGGTGACCCACATCAAAATAGAGGAAGATTGGCACAGGTGTTAGCTCAGGGCGAATCTTCCTCAGCAAGAAACCCCACAAAACCGGAGTGAGATGTGCCCTCCCGAGGTCAGGCCTGCTGCGGAGCCTGAGGCCAGCCTTCCCCTCACGGCACTTCCCCTCAGCGCCTCAGCAGAGAGACACAGTAGGTGCTTCTCAGCCTAACCGTCTCCTCTCTCTCCGCCCCTCGTCGGCAGGGTGAGCGTGTCGGCCACAGACTGTTACATCGTGCACGAGATCTACAATGGGGAGAGCGCCCAGGACCAGTTTGAGTACGAGCTGGAGCAGGCCCTGGAGGCGCAGTACAAGTACATCGTCATCGAGCCCACCCGCATCGGCGACGAGACTGCCCGCTGGATCACCGTGGGCAACTGCCTGCACAAGACCACCGTGCTGGCGGGCACGGCCTGCCTCTTCACGCCGCTGGCCCTGCCGCTCGATTACTCGCACTACATCTCCCTGCCCGCCGGCGTGCTGAGCCTGGCCTGCTGCACGCTCTATGGCATCTCCTGGCAGTTTGACCCCTGCTGCAAGTACCAGGTGGAGTACGACGCCTACAAACTGTCCCGCCTGCCCCTGCACACACTCACCTCCTCCACGCCAGTGGTGCTGGTCCGGAAGGACGACCTGCACAGAAAGAGACTGCACAACACGATAGCCCTCGCCGCCCTGGTGTACTGTGTAAAGAAGATCTATGAGCTCTATGCCGTATGACTGCCGCAGGGCCGGGAGACACAACAACCCAGCCCACGGAGCGCGGAGGCCTCAGCCTGCCGCGGAGCCACATTTGCTCTGAGGCCGCAGACCTGGGGAGGTGTTTGGTTTAATATTGGTTATTTTAAAAAAATAACACAGGTGATAAGTGTACTGATGGTTTTTTCAACTCATCACACTAAGACGTGGGTTTCCGTGACCCCGGGGGCCCGAGGCTGTGGGAGTCTGACGGGGCGGTGGAATGCTGATGGAAGCAACGCTGTGAGGGGTGTGGACGCGCTTGGGGGTCTTTGAGTCTGTTGTTTAATGTACCGTTCAGAGCCAGCCAGCTGTCGACTATTAAAATGATGAGAGTTTGAAGGGCAGGTATCTTCTCTCCACCACGGTCTGCTCTGGGGGGTGGCTTGCACGTGGACAGAGTGGGCACCACGGAAGCTCCCTGCTGCAGCCTGGCGTCACCACTGGCAGCAAGGGCAGGCCTTTGAACAGGTGTTCCCGGGGCTAGACCCCTCCCAGGGTGGTCTCATGCCTCACTGTGGCCCTTTCCAAGGCCAGCAGCACTCATGCTGTTCAGGGTCATGTTAGGGTGGGAAACCTAGGGGTCACCCGGTCTCCATCTGGGTTCACGTGGAGAACTGGGGCCTGGGACCTCTTGTCCAGAAATTCTGATTTAGGAAGACACAGAAACTGACATCCATATTTTTCTTAAAGCACCAAAGCTGCTGCTGACGTGGACCCTGAGTTCAGCCCACTGCCCTAGCTGAGGGGAGAGCCCTCAACACAGCCTCCACAGCACCCCCGCCTGGTGCTCCCCTTCTATAGGCGTGAATCCCTTGCCCCCCTCCCACACCAAAGGGCATACTGTGCATCACCTTCCACATTCCTTCTAAGTCTTTGGATAAACAGAGAACTATTCCTTCCACAGAGGTCGGGCCCCTGCCTTGACCGCGGCCGTCTTAAGCCCTCTGCTCTCAGTCGTCCCTGAGAGCCGCACAGCACTTCCTCCTGAAGGGCCTGTCTTTCAGAGACAGCCGACTGATGCTCACCCAGTTTAAAGGATCCACCAGAAAGAACTGACACCAGAGAGGACTGAAGGGGTGCGGGAAGGCGTCCAAGGACTCAAGGGGGCGACGGGGCCATTTTTTGCAGGGAGAGGTCCAGAGCTTTGACGATTTCAGAAGGGACCCGTGGCCCACAGAGTCTGAGGAACTTGGACTTAATTCCCAGGGCCCTAGAGCGCTGGGTGGCACACGGAGTTGGGGCACACTATTGTTTACGTAGTAGTCTGGCCTTCTGGAACGACAGTAAACTCGTAGTGATCCCAGACAAGCAGACCTCGTCTCATTCGTGCAATGACACAGCCCTCGGGTGTCCCTCTGCTGGCTCCCGAGCCTGCTGGGCAGGAATGGTAGGTGTTTTTGTAACAAGCAGCCCAGATATGGAAAGGGAGCCCCATGCACTGCCTGCACATCGGATGTCATGGGGGAGGTGGCTGGAGGCGGACAAGCAGCGGCCACCTCGGGTCAGCTGAGCAGAAGCCCTCACTAGAAATAGAAGCCAGGTGCAAACGGGCTGGCTCCAGTGCCGTGAACAAAGTGGTTCTTGTTGGGTGGACTCACCCAGATTCCGAAAGGCTGTCTTGGTTACACGTCCCGACCAAGGAGGCAAGGACGGGGTGCTGTGGTGGGCCGTAGGGCATGGGTTTGGTAGTGCGGGCCCCTCTACTTGAGCCACGCGCCGAGTCGGCTGGGAAGGAGAGTGGCAGAGCCCGCTCCCATGTCTGTAAGCCTTCCCTTCTGTTGGCACTGGCTTCTCTCTGCCCCCTTCCCACTTAGACGTCGCTGACAAGTGGGTTATGCTCATCTGTGACAGGCCACAGGACTCTTGAAGAAACAGCACAAAACAACTGCCAATTGAGAGGAAGCAAAGGCTGAGTTAGCTGGGTCCTGCTCTGCAAAGGGCTTGTCCGTGAGCCCTGTGTGAGCCCTTCGGTAAGCGCATCGTGCTCTTCACCTGGTACGTGAGTCTCGGTGTTAACTCCTGTCTCACCCTAATTTCAGGGAAGAGCAGGGGCCAACTTGTTAGGAAATGGAGATGAGCAGACCTGGCTGTCTCTGCTTGTCAGTCGTTCACCTCCCTCCAAAGTGATCACGTCTGGCTCCACAGCCGCCGTGAGCCGGGCAGCGTGCCAGGCGGCTGTGCACTCCGTGTAGTCTGGCCACCCTGAGCTGCGGCCACTCTGCAGCACACAGATGTGCAGTGCTGCTGTCTGGAAAACCTCCTTGGGTTGTGTTTTCCAGACTCTAATTTTGTCCTGAAGCACAAGAGAGCCGGCTCTGCCCTCAGCCCGGTGAAGCTTGGCGAGCAGGAGGGGGCTTGCAGAGCAAAGTGGGAAGCGCCTCTGAACTTGATCTGAAGGCAGAACCAATTCAGAATCAGGCTTTGCTTTCTCAACCTACCCAGCAGAATTCCAGGCTAAGAGAGATGGGAAGACAGACCTTTTAGGGCAGAAAAGAGAAACTGGAACAGCAGCAGCACCACCCTGGTGGCAGGTGTTCATCCTCAAACACTGGTTTCAATTCCAAGAGGGAAATGCCACGGCCGGGTCCTGGCCCAGCTCCCCTCTTCGGGATGCTCGCGTACAGCACAGGTGGGGCGCCTGCCCTCAGGAAGGTGCTGCCTCTGCGTTCAAGTCACACCAACTCCCGCAGGCTCCACAAGCCCAGCTTTACCCAGTGCTCTCTCCAGGGACGGCTCCTAACCCCAGGGGCCCCCGAGATGGCTCGAGGTGCAACGCGGCCGTTGAACACTGGATGGCTGGCCCGTTGAGTCCTCTTCCTAGCCTCCGAGGTCAAGAAGAGCATCTGTGTGGTGTGAGCACCTTTAATGCCTCTCTGAGATTGCCAGCCTCCTCAGGAGCAGACAGCCGGATCTAGCTAGACTTTAATGGTTCTGTTATTTTCTATTTATACAGAATATAAAGCTTCTCAAGTAAGTTTTAGAAAGTGAGTTGAGTTTTTTAAAATGTTAGGTAAATAAACCTCCAGTGGTCGTCGGATATGGCTCAAGTGTCGTATCTAGGTTGAGACCCTTCGTGTCTGCTCTGAGCTCTGTGTACCAGCCAACACATGGGCGTCAGGGCTCAGTGGGCTCCCAGCCACTGTCATATGTCATAAAACCAACAGCCTCAACAAGAGTGATGCCGTCTTTTGAGGACAGGGTACGCAGCTGCTCAACCTGCCTTCCTCAGAGGGCAGCGGATCGCGTCCGGCTCCAGCTGCGGGCCATCTTATTTAATGGAGAGGAATGGGCAGCACCTGGACGTGGCCCTTTTGAGGGTGCCAGTCAACAAGCGTCCAAGGAGAGGTGTTCGCTCGTTCCCACTTAGAGGGATAGTTCCCCATCACAGCCTCTTACTGAGGACCCATTACATGCTTGGCAATTTCATTCGGCCTCAGACTTGGGCCAGGCTTTGGCGCAGCTGCTGCTGCCGCCTTGGGTCCAGCTCTCCCCTGGCCCTCTCAGCTCTGATGTGAACACTAATGAGATCTTCTCTCCCACGTCAGGGGGAGGCAGACGGTTTATGTGGAAAAGGAAAAGCCACCTACACTGCCCGTGTCCACATTTCAACCACAGCTCCTGGAATGTCCAGGCCGTGCTGGGACCTGGGGAAGGTCACCAGATCTAATCACCCACTCCTTGTCCCCTACTCCCAGGTAACTCAAGAGCCTCGCACACCCTAACCACAGGCTGGCATGGGCCATTTGTATTTCAGGGGCAGCTGTTTAACATAAAAGCTGCATAGGGCCAGAGTCAGGACGTAAGTGTAAAATGCCCGGATCCTATGCGAGGGGATTTTTATTCCAATTCGGAGGAGCCTATACAATGGACCCACTATTTCCACCATCAGCTTCAGTCCTAGGAAAAGTTTCGTCCTAAACTTCAGGTATGAAGTTGATTTACTCAGTGAACCTCAACCATGCATTTTTTTTTTTTTTAAAGATTTTATTTATTCATTTTTTTCCCCCCAAAGCCCCAGCAGATAGTTGTATGTCATAGGTTCACATCCTTCTAGTTTCAACCATGCATTTTTAACAAATCAGACAGGTGGAGGCATGCGTCCTTTCTGGCTCTGCTCCAACAGTCACAGCTAACAAATGGACTGCTCCCCTGGGGCCCAGCCACTGCTTTAGCATCCCTCCCCACCTGACTGGGTTTCTGGGTCTTATTTTCTGGAGGACATAGGGGACCATGTGGGATTTCCCTCTCCCTTTTGGCTGCTGTCTCCTTAGTCAGTTCATCTTCTACTTGGAGTGCTGCCTGGTCCTACAGGGGCTTCGAGTGGAAGCCAACAGGGAAACTGGGGAATTCCTTTTAGGTACTAAAGCCGGCGTCACCTGGGATATGTCAAATGACCGATCACATATTAGCCCACTGTGGTGGTGGTGTGCTGAATGAGACATTGTAGGACCCTGGAAATGGATATGAGTAATGACCCTTTCACACTATGGCCTGCTCCCTTGGGTACTGAAGGTGGACCCTGCCTTCACGAGGTAAGTGGTCTTGGATAGTCAAATATGAGAACACCGGATCAAGTGATGTCAGGTGTCTTCTGATTTCAAGACTGAAACATGTTCTAGGAGCTGGCGGAGGCTGGAATTCCAAGGAAGTGTGGTTCTCCCAGTCCTTGAAGACTACAACTTACTGTTCCATTCCTTTATTTCATATTCTTAAGAGTTAAAATCCAGCTCCATATAAATTCCTTAAGGGTTACCACTCACCCCCAGGGAGAAGCCTGTTGCCTTTTTTGGTTCCCATCCTCTGCCAGCAGGGGCCTAGCCAGGGACCTGCAGAAGCATAGCTCCCTCTTTCCCACCCGAGAGACCAATGTCCAGGGAAGTCTCAGCAGACAGGGCCGTCCCTGTAGAGCAGCCACCAGCAGGCGCTGCTGCTCCCCCGGCTCCGCTGCGGCTCTAGGAGTTCTTCGATTTTCGCTCCTTTCTGGCCCGGGAGGCCATGAGGCTGAAGAAGAGCCCCGGAGCCAGAGTTCGCAGATAAACGGCCAAGGACGGCAACAGGTCGGCCAGGATCACATCTTTCTTCTTCTTCCCCACGGCAGCCAGAACATCTCGGGCCACCTCCACAGGGCTTCGGCCCTGGGCCGTGGTCTCATCCATAACTAAAACAAAACAAAAACACCACATGAACTTGTAAGCAGAAGTCCCCCTCTCAAGTGGAGCTGACGTGGACCGCGTGGGGTCGGCTTGCTAGCTCTGCCGCTTGGAAGCTCTTCCCACGGTCGGTCAGGAAGCAGGGGGCACACCCCATCCCTGACTCTTCTGTGCGCCAAGCAACCGAGGAGCCATTCTGCGGTCCCACGTGTGAGTGGGGGTTGGGGAGATGCGGGTGGGACGTGGGCACAAGGTCGCTGGGGCCCCAGGCAGTGCTCAGAACTGCTACTCTATGACGAAGGACGAAGGCCAGCCCAGATGGGGTCTCCAAGAGTGAGCCCCTCACACCACAGCTGAGGAGGAGCTTCCTGACCTGGGGAAGTTCTACCTACTAGAGCAACCGACGACTAAGCATGCTGCACCATCACATCTGTCTTGGGTGGCTGGGCCCGGGAGAAGACTCCCCCGGCCCGTGTGCACTATGAGCTCCCTGAAGTGAAGGTGAAGGGTCGGGAGCAGCCGTCCCGAGTCAGCTGGACGGGAGACAGGAAGCACGCCTTGGTCGTCTGAGGTGTCAGAGGCGGCCGCGCGGATGGAGGGGTGTCAGGCTGGTTCTCAGCGACTGCCGCTCCTCCTTCCCTAGTAATCTGACAACTGTGCTGACAAGGCGGGACCAGGCGGCAGGCACCGAGGAGAGGGAGAGGCCATAGCCATCTGAAACCACTCGCAAGTCATCCAGACTGCCTGGATCCTCACCACATCTGTGCTCATCGTGTTTTTGTTAACACAAATAGGTTTCTGATTGTTGCTTCTTTTTAAATGCCACAGAAGGAATTTTTAAAAAGATTCTTCTAGGTATAAATAGGTATGAACCTCTCTGGCTCTGTGTCCCTGTATGGTTTCTGTTGACTTGCCAAGTGAGAGAGCAGCTGCCACCTAGGGCACAGGCAGCCTGGTTCAGGTCTGGCTGGGGTGGGGTGTAGGACAGGAGGCCCCTGGTGAACGCCACAGCACAGGCCCAAGAGATGACATCCAGGGAGGCAGGACATGCCAGGACAGTACTCAAGGGGTGGGTAGGCCCCGTGCTTCAAGCAGCAGAGGCACATGTGGATCAATTGACCTGGGAGGCAGAAGCCAACTGGTCCTTGCTTGGCCTGAGCCTGTGTGCTGGGGCCAGGCTGTTTGGCCCACTAGTGGTGACTGCAGCTCAGCTCAGCATTGTGTTTGGCTGAGCAAAATGGAGATTCTGAGACTGGTGCACCAGCCTCACCCCAGGGGACAGTTCAGTCATTTCTCCAGCACACTGAGTGAGCTCTGGGGTCAAGCAACCCACACTTCCCATGAGGGTATTTCACTTTAACTTCCCTTTAATTTCCCGAGAAGTGGTCAGCTAGAAGTCTGGTGGCATATCAGCTTGGAGACTTCCTTTCCAGCCCTCAAAGTCCTGGGCTACAGGGGCCCTGTTCCAATAGCTGCAGTGGTGATGCTCAGGCTAAGGATGGTTCATGGTAAACGAAGATTATTCAACCGTATATATAACCAACACCCATACATCAAGTTTTTTAGTTGTAAAAATTATATTCCAAATGAAAATGACCAAAGAATTATCAGGTAAGAGCCATGTGTCTCACTGTGGCCAACAGCTTTCCAGAGAAGAAAGAGAAGTGGGGCCTCACCTCCGTATGTGGAGCCGTCAGCAGTGATGGCGTTGACAGAGAGGCTGGTGTGGATGTAGCCGGGGCTGATCACAGTCACCTCAACCTCGTACTGCTCCACCTCTGCACGCAGACAGTCAAAGAAGGCTTGGGTTGCGTGTTTGGAGGCCGCGTCTGCAAAGGTTGGTGGCCAGAGAGGCAGGTGAGTGAGCTGGTGTGGCGCCTGGCCTGGGACAAGCCTACACACTCACCCTCATTCATTCTCTCTCTTTTATTTAAAAAACTGATGTTATAATCTAAGATGACAGTATTATAACAATCTTCGTTTTCTGATTTAGAGAAGTGCATTGTCTCCTTGTTCTTAGGAAACACTCTCAAGTAATTAGGAGGGAAGGAGCATCATGCCTCCAACTTCCTTTCAAATGGTTCAGGAAAATATTATAAATTTCATATCCATATAAATGCGCATATATACACACATATACATACACACACCGAGAATATGACAAAGCAAATGCAGTAAAATCTTAACAACTGGGGAATCTGCATGAAGGGGACATGGGAGTTCTTTGTACCATTCCTACAACTCTTAAGTCTGAAATTATTCCATGTTAAAAGTTAAAAAGAAAACAAGAAACTTAATGCTTAATGGGTAAAAATTCAGATGGTACAGAAAGATATAAGTAAAACAGTGAAAGGCCTCCTTCTGCCTTCCAATTTCATTCTCCAGAGGTAAGCAAAGTTAACGGTCTCTCGGGATTTTTTTATATATCCTATGTACATACGTGTGATCTTACACATAAGTAATATTTTTTTACAGAAATGAGCTCATGTTCGTATTATTCCTGCAAGTGGAGTTCTTCACCTGGTGGCACAGCCTGGAAAGTCTCCGTGCCGCGCGGCCAGGCAGCCCTGCCATGCCCCTCCGTGGGTCACCAGACGACAGAAGTGGCCCATCAGTGGCATTCACGGCTGTCTCCAGGCTTTATCACTGCAACTGTGCTACAGTGAGCATCCCCGCGTGCACGGGAGTGTGTGTGTCAACTCTGTGCCTGCCTTTCCTGTGTGTTTCGTTTGACAAACTCCCGTGACGTGGCTTTTCGTGTGGAAGAGCCATCGAGCTTGCTCCACCAGCGAGAACGGAGCCACCTCTGCTCCTCAGCGACGGCTCCACCACACGGTGAACGGCGCTCTGAAGGGGACAGTGACCCTACAACGGCATTCTTGGGAAGCACGGCATTTCCACTGAAAATCAGTTTCCTCCAATTCAGAGTTCTAAATGTTTTAGCCTTAGGAAAAGGGCATCTATCCGCCAAAAAAACAGGAATGCAGAAAGCAAGGAAGTGCCGCAGCCGGTCACACGGGAAGTGGAACAGCACCTGGGCTCTCCGCGGCCTCCTGCAGCTAGCTCCTTTGGTTGGTGCCAAGTTGCCAGGCGCTGGATGAGCAGTTTGTGGGTAGGTGGGTGGAGAGAACTGCTCCTATCAGCCGTGATTCCAGGGGTGCAGCCCAGGCCCAAGGACTGAGAAGAGGGAGTCATCCTGGGGGTCCCCAGAACAGAGGGCTGCACCTGACAACTGGGCCCCAGAGCTCTCAGCCTGTAGGTCCTCAGCCGGGCGGTGCTGACCTAAACCCTCAGCACCACTGTCAACAGAACTCAGCCCCTCCTCTCGCGAGACACATGCTAACCACGGCCCCTGGATCACCTCACGACAACGTGTGAGAGACATGAAGCTGCTCTCCCATCTTACAGAGGAGACTGCTGCTCGTCGGGGCAACCCGCATGCCCAGGAGGCAACACCACATTCCGTCTGGTCATTACAAAGCGCCAGACCAACCACACGTGACCTACTGCAGTCAAAGCCCAAATAGAGAACAAAATTCAGTGAGATTAAGTCAAAGTCAAGTTTGGAAATAATTTAGTACAAAGAACACTGTATATCCTTTACCCCAATTTATCTACTATGAACATTTTACCTCATTTGCTTTGTCATTTGTGATTCTATAGATATTTATTCCTGAACCATTCGAGCAGCCTTAGATGGCTGTCCTGTGCTGCTGGAGTTGAAACAGAACACCACACACAGAGAATACAAATATGCATGCAGCACGTCACAATTTACAGAGGACTTTTCATCTCCAGTTGTCTCATTTCATCTTCAAAAGAGCTTTGTGAAGCATATATGACGACTGTAAGTCTCATTTTATAAGTAAGGAAAGGGAGGGCCAGACAAGTTAATAGCTTGCCCAAGGACACGCAGCTAGAGCCAAAAGGTAGAGCCGGGGTCCCATCTTGAGAGAAACAGTGTTTGTTACATTTCCAGCCCAGAGAGCTGGCTACACCATCACCCAGCTGGATGTGAGTTACTGTGCTTTCAGTGTCCTGCTTCTCCGACAAGTCTACACCACCAGGAGGTGGTGAGACAGACGAGGCTGTTCCAAGTCAGCATTCTCTTTCAGAGGTAGGGCAAAGAGAGTAGTTGCTAGGACGGTTTGTGAAATTACCTTTAAAATCTTTTAACAAAACTAGATCCTGTTTGCTTGCTGGTGCAACATGATGGCAGACAGACGAATGAAATGATATCTGAAAATGTTGGCGTAGCCACCTGCACACGTGGAGGTGAGATTGTGAATGGGAGTCATTTGACAGTTTTAATTTTTCGGTCCTACCTAATATTCCCACTTTTTGGAATTTACCTTACTGAAACCCTCTGGTGAGTGCCAGAGATATAAATATTTAAGGATGTTCTATGTAGCACATCATTGTTAATGATCAAAGACTGAAGGGAAAAAAATCAACTGTCCAGGAAAATGGCTAAATAAATTATGTCACTTCCATTCAATGAACTATTATATATATCCACTTAAAAGGATTAGGTAAATCCGTATACGCTGATGTAGAAGGACAGACTGTCAAGTGGAATAAGTAAGCCACAAAACAGTCTGCATGACATGATCTCGTTTTTGTACATTTGATCACATGTAGAAAAAAGTTTAGAGGCGTATGCCACAGTGATGAGTGACTGTCCGTGGGACGACACGTTCAAGGCAGCTCTGCCTGCACTGCCCCCACACCTCGCTCGCAGCTCGCAGCGCTCACAGGTGAACTCAATCTTCCAGTGGCCCTCCAAGGCTGGGAGGGCACTGTCTCGATTATGCAGATGAGAACTGGGGTACAGAGGTGGGTCACCTCTCTGCAGGTGGGACACTTGCAGAAGGTCACATACGGGGGTAGAGTGGAGCTGGGATGTGAATCCAGGCATTCTGCTCAGGAGAACACATTCTGATGAAGTTCCTTCACATTCTGTATTGAGTATTTCTCTAGTGTCTGAATTCTGGATTGTAAACGTGTTATTTTTATAATCAGGAAAAAACAGAGAGAAGAACATCTAGGAGTGAGAAGGAAGTACTCACATGCTGACCGAAAAGGAATGCTGATCTTGCCCTGGATGCTGCTGATGGCGACGACGTGGCCCTGTCGCCTCTTGATCATGGAGGGCAGGAGTGCTGAGGAAAGGAGGCAGAGGCTGGAGAAGAGCCCTTTCCTTTAGGGCACCACGCCCAATGCTGAGAGGCGGTGGCCTCACTGATGAGATGGAGTCAGAGCAAGGGAGGCGAATGGTGAAGCCCCTCAGGGGGAGGCCTCCTGCCCCAGCATGCCAATGGGCCGGGAAGAGGGGTGGGGAGGGAGGCAGACAGAAGCCTACCCACCACCCACGGTCAGCTCAGTTCCCTTCTCCTAGGGACAGCCTCTCCCCTGGAGTGAAATCCATGGCTGGACATAAAAGTATCCCCACTTGTAGGGGTTTGCAAACACCCTGAGAAGGAAATGGAGGCAATGCTGTAGAAATGAAGCTGTCGCTAAGGAGAACACCTTGACTGAGGCTATAAAGCAGATAAAATGCAAACAGAGCCTGGAAAAGGCAAACGCCCAAGTGTAATGACAACACCTGTCCCAGGAGAAAACAGGACGGGGACAGGCAACGAACGTTTGCTAGAAAGGAACCAGGTGAAGTAAAAAAATGCCAACGTATCAGTACTCTTTTTTCTTTTAATCCAAGACTGTTACCTTTCGTTAGAGCAACTGGGCCAAAGTAGTTTGTCTCCATGACTCTCTTGTCTACGTCCGCGGTGGTGTCCACGATGGCACCGCGGTAGCTGATCCCGGCGTTGTTGATGAGCACATCCACATAGCCAAAGCACTGCAGGATCTCGGCTGTTGCTGCAACTATGGCCCCAGGTTCTGCGAGGTCGAAGGTCACCGTGTAAGGCTTGTGTGTCTGCACCTGGTCAGATACAACAGAAACCAAATGCACCTTCAGAGTGACAGGCCACGTGAGCCACGTGTCTCTGCTCTTCAAAGTCTGGGGAGTGGTCCCCTGGTCGTGAAATGACAGGGGCTGCAGCACCTCTCTTCTGAAGAGACGTGGCCTGGAGGATTCCACCCCTGGGGCTCACACCTGGCCTGGGCAGCTTGTCTACTGAACTGAAAATGACTACTAGAGGCAGACGGTAATTCCACAGGGCAGCGATCACGCCTGGTATAGACTACTGTAGCAGGTCACCATAGGAGCCATTAATCACAGCGCCACTGCTGCCCTGTGCCAGCAGTACCGTACGTTGTCATTACGTTCAACAGTGCCCCTGCTGAGAGGTGCTATCCTTCTCAGGTTAAGTCATTTCAATTAATGTATCATGAAACATTTTTTATATATCCTCTATGTGCCAGACCCTGGGGATGTGGCAGAAAGCAAGACAGACATGGTTCCTGTCCTGAAGCATACAGTCTAGTGGGGAGCAGAGATGAATTCTATAATTGTAAAGAATGCCATGAAGAAGTATAAGAGGCTAGAGAAATGAATAACTGAGCATCCAACTTAGAGGGCTTCCCAATGGAAGTGAGTTTAACAAGAGATCAAAAAGATAAAGGGGTTGTGAAATCAGAGATGTGGGCAGAGGAGGAAGTGCCAGGAATCCATCTCTCCACCTGGACAATTGTCCTGGCAGAAACCCTGTGACGTGACTATTTTGGAACTCTGGAGTCTATGTGAATGCTTGCAGCTTTCAGGGGATTGCTTGGCTGGCAAATTATAGATAATTTTGGTCTATTTCAGCCGTTGGCTCAGAGGTGACTCTCCATCCCCATGCATCCAGCCCTGTGGCAGGCAGCTGTAGGAAAGGCAACCCACATTTCTGGTACAGCTTGAGGGAGCCCAGGCAGGCAATAAGACCTTGTCTTCCAAACATCAGGGATTGTTCTGATGGTGGACTGCAGCTCTAATCACTGGGGTGCAGCATGGAGGCAGGTTGTCACTGTTTTCACCACCACTGGCTGAAGTGGCTTCCGGTAGATTTAAAGGAGTTGCATCTGTTGCTCTAGTTTTCAATAAATACACCCCCAGAAAATATACTTGAGGAAGCCCAGATGATAGACTTACTACACAAAGACTTTAAAACAACTGTCTTAAAGATGCTCAAAGTGCTAAAGGAAGACATGGACAAAGGCAGGAAACTGATGTATAAACAAAATGAGACTATCAATAAAAAAAATGAAATTATAAAAAAAAATTTGGAGCTCAAAAGTACAATAACTGAACTGAAAAATACACTAGCAGGGTTCAAAAGCAGATTTTAGCAAGTAGAAGAGAGAATCAGTGAACTTGAAGAGAAGACAACTGAAATGATCAAATCTGAAGATAAAAAGAAGAAATTTTAGAAAACTGAACAGAGCCTAAGGGATCTGTGGGACACCCTCAAGTGAACTGATATACACACTGTGGGAATCTGAGAAGGAGAAGAGAGAGAGAAAGGGCTAGAAAGAATGTTTGAAGAAATAACTGACAAAATCCGAAATTTAATGAAAAACATGAATCTACACATCCAATAAGCTCAATACCAAGTAGGATAAACTCAGAGACACACAATAAGACACATTACAATCAAACTGTCAAATGACAGAGAATCCTGAAAACAGCAACAGAGAAGCTACTCCTCACATAAAAGAGATCCTCAATGAGACTATCAGCCGATTTCTCATCAGAAACCTTGGAGGTCAGAAAACAGTGGGCTGATACATCAAAGTGCTGAAAGAAAAACTGTGCACCAAGAATTCTGTATCTGGCACAACTATGCTTCAAAAATGAGGGAGAATTTAAGATTCCCAGATCAACAAAAGCTGAGGGGGTTTGTTACCACCAGACCTGCCCTGCAAGAAATGCTAAAGGGAGTCCTTCAGGTTTGAAATGAAAGGAAGCTAGACAGTGTAATTTAAAGCCATATGAAGAACTAACGATCTCCAGTCAAGTAAATACAAGGGCAATTATAAAAGCTAGTATTATTGTAATTTTGGTTTGTAGCTCTACTTTTTATTTTCTACATAATTTAAAAGACAAATGCATTTAAAAACTATTAATGGGGCCAGCCCCAGTGGCACGGTGGTTAAGTTCGCGTGCTCCACTTCGGCAGCCCGGGGTTCGCAGGTTCGGATCCCAGGTGCAGACCTAGGCACGGCTCATCAACCCATGCTGTGGCAGACGTCCCACATAAAATAGAGGAAGATGGGCACAGGTGTTAGTTCAGTGCCAGCTTCCACAGCAAAAAGTGGAGGACTGGCAATAGATGTTAGCTCAGGGCTAATCTTCCTCACACACACACACACACACACAAAACCTATTATTAATCTATGTTACTGGGCAAGCAATGTATAAAGATGTAACCTATGATGTGAACAGGAGAAAGGGGAGAGGACAGAGCTATATAGGAGTAAAGTTTTTGTATTGAATTCAAACTGCTATTGAAGTTAAGTTGGTATAAATTCAAATTAGATTGTTATAACTTTAGGATATTCAATGTAATCCCCATAGCAACCACAAAGAAAACAGCTGTAGAATATACACGTAAGGAAATGAGAAGCGAATCAAAGCATTTCAGTACAAAAAAATCAACTAAACACAAAAGAAGACAGTAATGCAGGAAATGAGGGACAAAAAAGCTATAAAACATAGAGAAAACAAATAGCAAAATGGCAAAAGTAAGTCCCTCCTTAATAGTAATTGCTTGAAATGTAAGTACTTTAAACTCTCTAATCAAAACACAGACTGGCAGAATGGATCTAAAAAAAAGGAAAAAGATCCAACTATATGCTGCCTTTAAGAGACTCACTTTAGATGTAAGGACACAAATACATTGAAAGTAAAGGATGAAAAAAGATATTCCATGGAAATAACCAAAAGAGAGTGAGGGTGGCTATACTAATATCAGAAAAAATAGTCTTTAAATCAAAAAAGGTTACAAGAGACAAAGAAGGACATTATATAATAATAAAAGGTACATTACAGCAAGAAGATATAACAATTATAAACACTTATGTACCTAATAACAGACCCTCAAAATATATAAAGCAAAAATCAACAGAATTGAAGGGAGAAATAGTTCTACAATAATATTTGGATATTTCAATACTCCACTTTTAATAATGGACAGAACAACCAGACAGAAGAGCAATAAGGAAATACATGATTTGAACAACAATATGAACCAACTGGTCCTAAGAGATGTATATAGAACATTCCACCCAACAACAGCACCATACATATTCTTCTCAAGCACACATGGGACATTCTCTATGTAGGCCACAAAACAAGTCTTAATAGATTTAAAAAGAAAGATATCATATCAAGTATCTTCTCCAACCGCAATGTGATGAAGCCAGAAATCAGTAACAGAAGGTAAACTGGAAAATAAATGGAAATTAAACAAAACACTCTTGAACAACCACTAACTCAAAAAAGAAATCACAAGGGAAATGAGAAGATACACAGACACAAATGAAAATGAAAACACAACATACCAAAACTTAACGGAGTGCAGTGAAAGCAGTGCTGAGAGGGCAATTTATAACTGTCAATGCCTATATTAAAAAAGAAGAAAGACCTCAAATCAATAATGTAACTTCACACCTTAGGGAACTAGAAAAGAGCAAACTAAACCCAAAGCTAGCAGTGTAAGGAAATAATAGATTAGAGAGAACAGAAACAAAATAGAGAATAGAAAAACAATAAAGAAAATCAATGAAACCAAAAGTTGGTTCTTCGAAAAGATCAACAAAATTGAGAAACCATTAGCTAGATTGACCAAAAAAAAGAGAAAAGATGCAAATAACTAAAATTAGAAATGAAAGTGGGACCTCACATAGATAAAAAAGATTATACTATGAATAAGATTATACTATGAATAACTGTATGCCAACAAATTAAATAACCTAGAAGAAATGAACAAATTCTTTGAAACACACAAATTACCTAAACTGACTCAAGAAGCAATAGAAAATTTCAGCAGACATATAACAGGTCAAAAGATTGAATCAGTAACCTAAAACCTCCTGACAAAGAAAATGTCTTAGACCAGATGGCTTCACTGGTGAATTTTACCAAACTTTAAAAAAGAATTAACACCAATACTTCTTATACTCTTCCAAACAGTTGAAGAGAGAACACTTCCTAATTCATTCTGTGAGGCCAGCATTACTCTGATATCAAGGCCAGATAAAGACATCACAAGAAAATTACCGACCAATATCCTTTATGAGTACAGATGCTAAAATCCTCAACAAAATACTAGCAAATCAAATTCAACATTATATTAAAAGGTTTATTTACCATGACCAAGTGGGATTTATCCTGAGAATGCAAGGGTGGTTCAACATAAGAAAATCAATCGATATAATACATCATATTGATAGAACAAAGGAAAAAAAGCACACGATCATCTCGATGCAGAAAAGAGATCTGACAAAATTCAACACCCTTTCATGATAAAAACTCAGAAAACTAAGAATGGAGGGGAAATTCCTCAACATGGTTAAGGGTGTTTATGAAAAACCTGCAGCTCCCATCATGTTCAATGGTGTCGGACTCCAAGTGCTCCCCCTATGATCAACAACAAGGCAAGGATGCCTGCTTTCACTACGCTATTCAACACAGCACTGGAAACTCGGATCAGAGCATTAGACAAGAAAAAGAAATAAAAGGCACCCAAATTGGAAAGGAAGAAATAAAACTACCTCTATTCACAGATAACATGATTCCATACATAAAAATCCCAAGGAGTCCACAGACAGCTATTAGAGCTCGTCAATCAATTCAGCAGAGCTGCAGGGTACAAGATCAACATGCAAAACTCAGCTGTGTTTCTATACACCAGCAATGAATAATCTGAAAATAAAATTAGGAAAGCAAATCCACTTACAATGACAGCTAAAAAAATTAAATATTTAGGAATAAATCTAACTAAAGAGGTGAAAGATTTGTACACTGAAGACTATAAAACACTGCTAAAATTAAAGAAAGCCTAAATACATGGAAAGACATCTGATGTTCATGGATTGGAAGACTTAACATTGTTAAGATGTCTATACTATCCAAAGTGATCTACGGATTCAGTGCAATCCCTATCAAAATCCCAATGGCATTTTTGGCAGAAATAGAAAAAAAAAAAATCCTAAAACTCATATGGGATTTCAATGGCTATTCAGGAATAGCCAAAACAATCTTGAAGACTAAGAACAAAGTTGGAGGACTCACACTTCTCAACTTGGAAACTTACTACAAAGCTACATTAATTAAAACAATATGGTATGTCATAAGGACAGTATGGTATGACACAGTGACATAAGGACATACAGACCAGTGGAATAGAACAGAGAACCCAGAAATAAACCCTCAAATATATGATAAATTCATTTATGACAAGGGTTCCAAGACCACCCGAGGGGAAAGGACAGTGTTTTCAACAGCTGGTACTGGGGAAACTGGACATCCACATGCGAAAGAATGGAGCTGGACCCTCACCTGACACCAGATACAAAAATTAACTGAAGTGCAGCAAAGAGCTAAACATAAGACTTAAAACTGTAGAACGCTTAGAATAAAAAATTGGGGAAAATCTTTATAACACTGGATTTGGCAACTACCTCATGGATATGACACCAAAAGCACAGGCAATAAAAGAAAAAATAGACAAGTTGGGCTTCATCAAAATTAAAAACTTCTGTACATCAAACGGTACCATCAAGAAAGTGAAAGGACAATCTACCGAATGAGAGAAAATATTTACAAATCATTTATCTGATAAGGGAGTAATATTGAGAATATATTGAGAACTCCTGAACTCAGCAACAAGAGCAAAAACAAACAACCTGACTAAAAAATGGGCAGCGGACTTGAATAGACATTGCTCAAAGAAGATATACAAATGGTCAATAAGCACATGAAAAGATGCTCCACATCACTTGTAATTCGGGAAATGCAAATCAAAACCACAACGAGCTACCACATCATACTTCCTATGATGGGTATAACTGGAAAAAAAAGAAACAGAAAAATAACACGTGTTGGTGCGGATGTGGAGAAGCTGGAGCCCTTGTGTGCGGCTCGTGGGAATGTAAGTGGCATAGCTGCTGAGGAAAAGTCTGGCAGTTTCTCAAAAGGTTGAACATAAAACTACCCTGTGACCCAGCAATTCCACTCCTAGGTATATATCCAAAAAAACTGAAAGCAGAGACTCAAACAGATATTTGTACACTAATGTCTGGAGCAGCATGATTCACAATAGCAAAAACATGGAAACAACCCTCGTGTCCATCAGCAAATGAATGGATAAACAAAATGTGGTATATCCATATAATGAGATATCATTCTGCCATAAAAAGGAATGAAATTTTGATACATGCTACAATATGGATCGACCTTGATTACGCTTAGTGAAGCAGCCAGACACAGAAGGACAAAGATTGTATTTTTTCACTTACATGAGATATCTAGAACAGGCAAATTCATAGAGAGAGAAAGTAGAATAAAGGTTTCCAGGGGCTGGGGAGAGGGAGGAAGAATGAATTATTATTTAATGGGTACAGAATTTTTCTTGGGGATGATGAAAAGGTTTTGGATATAGATAATGGTGATAATTACACACATTGTGAGTGTATTTAATGCCACTGAGTTGTACACTTATAAATGGTTAAAATGATAAATATTATGTGTATTTTTCCACAATTAAAATTTTAAAAGTCATCTCCAACCTGCCCTCCCAAAAGAGATGAGCAGGTATTATCCAGGTAAAGGGGGAGGGGGAGCATTCACAGAAGGAACTTCTTAAACTCACAGTGCTAGTAAGTGGTGGAGTGGGGATTTGAACCGTACGACAGTTCCTCCTCCTCAGGCCATGGAGCCTGGTTTGCAGTGGAGACCTGCTGCCTTCCCTGGTCAAGTGTGACTGTGTGGACACCCTGCACGTCCAGCAGCCCAGGAGTGGGTGGCTGTCTCCTCAGATGCCTGCAGAGGATGGACTGCACCCCTTCCCCACAGAAAACACACCCCTGGGCTCACCTTGGTGGCCTGAGAAGCAGCCAGTTCTTTGGTGAGCTCTTCCAGGGCCTCCCTGTTCCGGCCACAGAGCACCAGCTTAGCGCCCGCAGCGTAGAAGACTTTGGCGCATTCTAAGGGGAGAGGAAAGAACCTTGACAGCCGAGGAAATTCAATGCCTTTCTTCCCCAGTGCAGTTCAGTTCAAGTTTACCCAATGTTTCCGAATGTGTACTTGTTCCTTCACGCACTCAGCACATATGTAGTAGAGCCTGCCGTGGACCAGGCATGGAGCTAGGAGTTCGGGGCCAATGATAAACCAGCTCTGTTGCTGCCCTTAGTAAAGAGCTCACGTTCAGTGGTGTGACAGACGTCACAGGCAAGAGGAAGCCAGGGACCAGCAGTCCGCTTTATTAGGTACTATGCTCAGAACTGTCCCTAATGATCTTTAGCTCTGAACAACCCTGGGAGCATTATCCCCATTATCACAACTGAGGAAGCTCACGGAGGTCAAGCAATGTGCCCAGTGACCAGGCAGGGCCAGCTACTGTGCTGCTGTGGTCTGCCGCGGCCTGCGTTCCAGCACAACCAGGCTGCTTCCCAAGTCACGAGAACACAACAGGCACGTATCTACTGGGGGTACTGACGTGGTTCTGCAGTAACACAGTGGGCACAGGGCCCTGTTGAGAAGGGGTGAAGAGGCCTGAGGGCTGTTTGCCCAGAGAGAGCTCGAGACAGAGGGAGCACAGTACGCAAAGCAGCTGAGGGGCTGTGCGCAGATGCAGCTGGGGCGGAAAGTGCAGAGTAACAGCCTGGCTGGGCTGGGACAGGACACAGCTGCACTTTCAAGACTTGAAGCACGCTGAGTGCCTGCAACAGCTAAGGACTGTTAAGGGTGGCTGCATTTCAAAAGAGTCCTCCTGCTGGGTGGGAAGGAAGGGGACCAGAGATCAGGCTCTGCTGAGCCCAGTACCGCATTCCAGGTGACCACTGATGAGGATGTCGACTAAGACCACAGCAGGGTGGACTCCAAAACTAATCGGGCACCTCTGTTCTTCTGGTAGTGAGAAGAGAGACTCAACTCACCCTGGGCTAAGCAAAAAGAGGATTTATCAGCAGGATTCTGGGATAGCTTAGGAATTAAGAGCACAAGCGGGATGGCCAGGACTTGGGAGGGACAGGAGTGGTGGCTGCCCAGGGCCCCTGGCAGCAGGAACCAGCCTCTCTCAGTGCTGGCGGGTCCCTTCTCCACTTCATCCCCTCGCCTGACTTCTCCACAAGATGGAAACAGGGCCAGGGGCAGCCTTGGGCTCACATCAACACAACTCCTCTGCCAGACAGGAGAGGGGCCTCTCACTTGTCTCCTGCAAGCTCTGGTGTCAAAATCCCAGGGAGGGACTATGACCAGCCGTGGTGGGGGCGGCATCACTAGGACCACCCCAGCAAGGGTCCCACATAAATTCCCTGAGGCCATGCGGAGGGGCAGGGAGGGAGACCACCAGAACCGGGGAGCTAACTGGTAGGGGAAGAGGGAGGAAGCAGAGGGTGAGGTCCTCTTGCTTCTTGCTTGCCCTGCCTGCAAACATGTCCTAACTAAATGTTCAGTGCCCTGAAAACTTACAGCTTATGAAGGGCAGGACAGCCCAGTGGTCAAGGAAATAGACTTGAGCTAGACTTCCAACACTTACTGGTTCTGTGATCTGGAGTAAGTTACAACCTCTGTCTCTCACTTTCCTCTTCTGTAAAATGCAGATAAAAATGGCACTGGGATTGAATGAGTACAGTAGATACAAAGCACTACAGAAAAGAGCACTACAGAAGTGTTGTTTTTGTATTTCTAAGCTGCCTTTTTCAAATGTTCTAAAACCTGACCGTGGGTGAGAATTGAAATGCGAGAGGTTCAAGCACTGCCCGCCCTCAGCCGAGGTCTAGTCTCCCTCGAGGGCCCACAAGCAGGTCTGCGCAGACCCGGCGGTCCCTTGCTAACCTTGGGTCCCAGACCAGATCTCAGAGGCCCAGACAGTCAAGTGGTGTCTTAGTCCCCACTTGGCTCACAGAGGGACAGGCCTGCCCTGGGAGCCACGCAGCGAGGGGTCGAGGGATCAAGGCTGTCACTTCCTCACCAGGAGGGGAGGAGGCTGTAGGGTCCAGGCAGGGTGTACTGGTCTGACAGCCCTTCCCCCACAAAAGTGTCAAAATTGCTTAAAGCTGGAAGGGTTCAAAACAGGAGGGGAGAAGAAATCCCAGCGTCCTTCAGGAAAAGAGAGAGAACGTTCTTCGATGTCTGGATTGTCTCAGGGTGCAAAGCCCTCTCCTTTCACTCTGCAGCTCCTCCTTCAGCTTCTTTTCCTGCCATCCCCAGGCCAGCACCTCCCTGCACGTCCCCAGGTGGAGCTTTCTGGACAGAGGTGCTAAGTAGACTAAATCCATACATTTTCAGGTGTGCTGTATCCCCTTCTTTGGAGATCTGGTTGGTTTGTTCACTGCCTCATTCCAGCAAAGGACGCAAACCCAGACAGAACTGCAGCCCTTCCTCTGCCTGTCCCTGGATGGTCTGGTCAGGGGCACAGCCTCCACCCCGCGTGCCCTGCTGTCCTTCTCAGCAGAGCAGCAAAGTCCTCACGGGGGGCCAGGGCAGGGGCAGGGGCTGCACTCAAACCCAGACGCCCGCATGCCCGAGGCTGGACCTGCTCACTCGGTTTACTAAATTGTGCCCAGAGACTAGGAATCTCCAGCCCTGCTGGCCTCCTCATCCCATTTCATCCTGTGCTGACCAACACAATGGACGTTTTGTGAGGTACCACCAAAGGGTGCAGACACGCAGAACCACAGGTGGGAGGAGGCTGGTGTCTAAACAGCTTCTGGAAAATGGTCACCTACACTCTGCTTCAACTTTGCTTCCTAGCAGAGCCAAAAAGGGAGGAAATTAAAAGTCTGTGTAGGAAGTGACAGAATGAAAACAACAGATTGGAAGGATTCCATTTTCCTTTCTTGAAAAAGCTGATACAGGGAGGCAGATGGGTCAAGGGAAAAAGGAAGACAGTCCCAACTACCATTTATCCAGGGCTGCCAGACGGTTCTCCCCTGCTGCCGGACCACTGGCTTGTTCATCAAGATCATGTTCACGGCCTCAGGGCTTAGGCTGGCTAAAGTGGGCATCCAGAACATTCTGCTCCTTTAATCTTTTTTTTTTTTTTTTTAAAGATTTTATTTATTATTTTTCCCCCCAAAGCCCCAGTCGATAGTTGTGTGTCATAGCTGCACATCCTTCTAGTTGCTGGATGTGGGACGCGGCCTCAGCATGGCCGGAGAAGCAGCGCGTCGGTGCGCGCCCGGGATCCGAACCCGGGTCGCCAGCAGCGGAGCGCGCTCACTTAACCACCAAGCCAGGGGGCCGGCCCTGCTCCTTTAATCTTGGTCCTACTGTTTTACAAGGATAAGCTCATGTAGCTTAAAGATACGAAATAAGAGACAAAACAGGAAAACTGCAGAAAGCTGTCTGCAGACTCGTCATGACACCTAAAGCTTCAAAGCGGCTGACGCGGCGGGCAGAGCCCCGGGGGCAGCAGGGTCTCCTCCTCAGAGGCTAAGGAGCAGCACGCCCTTGGTGGTCACCAGCAGAGGGTGTTTGTACCCGAGATGCTGGTTAAGAATCTGTTCCTATTTTATCTGCCTGGAGGGGAAAGAAATATATGGAGTCCTGTTTCCCTAGGACGTTAAACGGGACAGAATATAAGCAGAGTGATTTGGAATTCAGAAAATGGCTCACATAATATACTATATATATACACACAGGTTTTATTTTTTTTCAATTACATTTTCTATTCCCTTCACAATCTCGGTGTCCGGAAGAGCAAATGTGGAATGATGAAGAGGACAGTGTCCTTCTCAAACATCCATGTTTCAGAGCACCTGCAACTCACCTTCCCTCTCAGCCGACTCTCACATACTCTTCAAGGACTTTAGACAAGTGCTTCTCTCTGAGACGAAGAGAAGCAGCTGCTGACTATCCTATAAATAGTAGCTGAGTGAGGTCAGAGAACCAACTGTGGCAAAGGGCCTGGAGGCAGCTGTCTCCATGCAGGTCTGGATACCTAATGCCAGACCCAGGGTGCACCCCAGAGACCTCACCTAAACGTCACAGCGGTGTACAAATGAATCCACGCCACCCAGAGCCTGCCCAGGCTCCCCCTGGCCAACTGCAGACAAGGCCTCGCCCGCTCCTCGGTGCTCCCGTAACACCCAAGGGATTCCCCCTGCACAGCCCTGCCACTCTCAGCTCTGGGCCTGCCTGCAACGCCCACCCTGCTGGCCCACGCCTTCCTTTTCCCTGGCCATCTCCCCCTCAGGTGAGACAAGACTGTAGGTTCTGGAGTCAGGGAGACGGGTTTGAATCTTGGCTTCACACTTTCTGGCTAGAGGTCCTAAGACAAGTCATACTTTCTCTGAATCTTAGCTGTGAGGATTCAGTGAGACAAGCACAAGCCAGACAGAGAAATGTGCCTCTCCTAGCAGGCCTGCTGGGAACACCCAGGACTGAACTGGCAACACACTGAGCTAAGTCCCCGCCTCCCTCCCTCAGACCGTGAACTCCCTGAGGGAAGGGACCCTGTTTTTCACGTTTGTCCCAGCACTCGGCCCGGAGCCTTGCACGTCGGAGATGCTCCATCAGTGCTGGCTACGCTATCACCCACCGAAAGGTGCAGCATGGTGGGTTTACCACAGCTCGGGGCGCCCTCAGCCCTCTGCGTGGAGCTGAGTGCGGATAATGGCCTGGGGTAGTGCGGGCCGCGTGCGGGTGCTGAGAAAGCGCGGGTGGCTGCTCGCGACATGCCTGCGCCTGCCCTGTGCCCTCCGCCAGAGTCAACACCGACGTGTGGAAGGGAAGGAGGACAGCTCTGCACTCACTTATGAGGGGTGGAGGGGACTGACGCCAGGCCTGTGTCCCAGCACACAACTCCTGGGACCTAGAAGCTCAGAGTATTCACCAAATTAGAACAGAAATAACTTGGAGAACCTGGTTAAGGAACAGCTGAGGCCTCACTCACTCTGTCTCCAACCCTGCCAAGGCTGCGCCCAGGGCACAGCTAGAGGCACGGCCCAGAGAGGGGAAGGTGTGGAGCAGGTGACAGCAAGGCCGTAAACAGGGGAGGATGGCTGAATCCAGGAAAAGGCATGCTTTGTTTGGCCCTCACAGAGGTAAAAACATTTTTTAAATTAGTTGTCCATATGTGAAAATCGGGAGCCTTCACATAAAGACCCCTCTTTCCACAAGCAGCCGGAGCTGAGCACAGAGCCAGCGTGGGGGACACGCAGTATCCCGTTTTCCAGTCCTCCTCACCAGCTTCTGCCCCCAACACTGACGCTACAGGTCAGGGGCCATCTCTTACTGCACTAAAGCTCTTCTTCTCTAACTGGACCAGGGACAGTGACACACTCTTGTTCCCAAGGTCCCCAGCCTGCTTCACTGATTCGCACCTGCTCTGGTGGTCCCTGGGCAACTTCCCTACCCATCGGACAGCACTGCCTCCAGGACCCACCTCGCCCCAGTCCTGAGGTGGCGCCTGTAATGACCACCACAGCGTTCCGCAGGTAGGCCTTCACGCGCATCTGCTGCAGCAGCTTGAAGAGGCTGAAGATCCCCACACAGCCCAACAACAGGGGCAGGATGGCCGTAGAGGTGATCCAGTCCATGACCCTCACCTTCAGCAGACTCTTCCTGGAAGAACCAAATGAATTAGAGACAAAATGGGAACTCAAGAGACTTGCCCACCCTCTCGGCCCTAGTCTGATACAGACCCCAGATCTCTCTTGTGCGGACTTCAGCTCTGAGCCCAGCAATGTTCTTTCCAGGTGCTGCACGTTATGCTGAATGTTCAGCATCGTGGAACTTGTTTTCTCTCACTCTGCACTGATACAAGCAGACAGCAAAGCCACAGACCTCACAAATGCCTCTCAGAGGCGCAATGACCCCAGAACAAGCGGAGATGGTCATTCAGCTCAGGACTCAGGAACCCGGTGAGTGTTACCAAGGCACTGGCATATCAGTACTCACCAGATTCTCCTTCAGACACTGGTTTTGGGGAACTTAAGTAACACCCATTATCATTTTCAATCCCAGAGTATTTGTGCAACTAGAAACCTTTTTTAAAGAGAAAACCATACCAATCCTTATATTCCTCCATGGGTAGATGGATGTTTCTGGGTGGGGCAACGCCTGGATGGTATCCAGGTATCCAGAGTACGCCTATAAGCATACTCCTGTCCATAGGCCTCACGGACACCCAAAGGGAAGCTGGCAGACAGAGCTGCCCTTTGCCGCACACAGGCCCAGACTCTGGCTGTAGGCAGGTTGCCCTGCATGTGAGGAGTGTGTGGTCACCTCACATTCACGGTGAGCCACACCAGAAGATGAACCGGGAGGCCACATGAGGGTTTGTGCAACAGTGTGCAGTCAGTTCTGAGGAAACATATCCGCTTCCTCCCCCACTGCCCCTAATTTCCTT
This sequence comes from Ceratotherium simum simum, assembly GCF_057802395.1. Lineage (NCBI taxonomy): Eukaryota > Metazoa > Chordata > Mammalia > Perissodactyla > Rhinocerotidae > Ceratotherium > Ceratotherium simum. Next base: position 335,114 of record NC_141915.1, read on the forward strand.
ACCCCTCCAAGCCTCCCCCATTCTGCATCACTCCCCCATGCCTGTGCCCAGAGCAACAGCTAAGAGGGGACACAGGGTGAAAGGAGGGTCGAGGGCACCAGTGAGGAGCAACACCATGTGTGTCCCTTTGAACAAAATGCCCTACAGGCCACGTGACAAGTGGACCAGAGTCTATTACACAAATATCCACCAACAGTGCACTCCCAGGACTATGACATTAGGAGCACAGTAACCCTCTTCAGGAAGGAAGAGGCTGGAAGCCAAGGGCAGAGTTCCTGCAAAGCAGCCTGAACTTTCAATTATTATCAGATTGAAAGTAAACACCTACTAAATATTGCATCTCTTCAACTGCACATACTGAAAAAAATACTTATTTCCTTTCCCAAGACAACATCAACTCGGGGCTGGCCCCGTGGCATAGTGGTTAAGTGCGCACGCTCCGCTGCTGGCAGCCCAGGTTCGGATCCTGGGCACGGGCCGACGCACCGCTTGCCAGGCCATGCTGAGGCGGCGTCCCACATAAAGTAGAGGAAGATGGGCATGGATGTTAGCTCAGGACTGGTCTTCCTCAGCAAAAAGAGGAGGACTGGCAGATGTTAGCTCAGGGCTGATCTGCCTCACAAAAAAAAAAAAAAAAAAAAAGACAACACCAACTCTGTAGACACCGTGAAGCCAGGAACCCGCTCAACTTCAGTACGGATCCACCTACATCCCAAGTTGCTTTGATCCTGAAGCTCAGGTTCAGGGTAGGCTGTCCCCATCGAAGCTAAATGGTTCCCCTGTAGAAGGGTTCTGCTCCGATTTGAACTGTCGACTAACTCAGTATTTAGTTCAATTTTTCACCTGCCTTTCCAAATACACCTAAATTCCTGTTCACCATACAAAACTGACAACACTGTTGGACAAACATCTGTAAAAATGACTGTTTCCCATCAACCTGCACTTAACCTACTTCTGAAAAATGCCCAGCTACTCTCTGCTAAGTGGATCCATTCCCTCTCACCCCACCTGGTGCCAAGCCTACACCTGGATGAACTGGCAATTAAAGTGGTTTCTCGGGCTGGCCCCGTGGCTTAGCAGTTAAGTGCGCGCGCTCCGCTGCTGGCGGCCCAGGTTCGGATCCCGGGCGCACACCGACGCACCGCTTCTCCGGCCACGCTGAGGCCGTGTCCCACATACAGCAACTAGAAGGATGTGCAGCTATGACATACAACTATCTACTGGGGCTTTGGGGGAAAAATAAATAAATAAATAAAATTATTAAAGCAGTTTCTCAAGTGCCAAGCTCTCTCCCCAGATACTACTGGCACCAACCCTCTCCCAACAGGAAGCTCAGGCAGGTGTTCTGGCCCCAGGCCAGGCCGAATCCTGAGGAGGGAATGCCAGGACCCAAGGATCCTTTGTCTAGCACCTGGGATACTCAAAAAGACTGAGAGCAGGCTCAGCGCCTCTGACATCCCGTGGGTCTGCGGGCGCTGCCTGGGGGCCTTCCCAGGGCCCAGCTCCTGAGGAACGGCAGGGTGTGCCAGTGTTTCCCGGGGCGGGAGGGGTGACTGCTAGGGGGCAGGAATGACTGCCAGTTTGATGTAGCTTTACCAGAAAATTATAGCAACTGACAGAAAACACAGGTAGGCCCCAGGGTAATTATAGCCCAGAACTTTCATGTAATAGACTTGGGGGGATTTCAACCAGCAGGATGGCTGTTTGGGAAGCCTCTTTCCCCACTGCAATCCCAGATCCTTATTCCAGGCAGGTCCCAAGGTGGATCACCCTGCCGGGCCCAGAATGACCTGGGGCCCGGCCACTGCCCGGCAGGAATGACCAGGGGGTAGGGACGCTGCTCACCAAAGGAGAGCAGGGCTCGGCCCCGGGCTGCAGCCCAGAGCTCCATGAGGTCAGCTTGCGGAAACAACTCTGCACACTCCTCCACAGCCCCTGGAGACCAGAGGCCGCAGAATCTGCGCGTCTCAGACCTGCACCCTGGGGCTGGGCCAGAATTCCACTGAAGGCGTGGGGGCCAAGCACCGATATGCAGCCTGCTGCCTCTCAACATTCTGAGGTTTCAGAGACCACCTGGAAAACACAAACTAACTGCAGCAAGATGACCACAGTGCAGGGCCTACATAGGGGACCCTCGAGCCAGCTCGGCTGCGCTCCCAGCCCGGCCCTGCCCTTCGCCAGCCTGGGTAAGGGCCCTCACCGCTTTGGGCCCCAGTATCCTCATCTGTAAGATGAGGGCATGTGAGTACCCACCTCCGGTTTGTTATGAGGTCAGAAGAATTAACACATGGAAATGTGTGCACAGCCCCTGGTGAGGTAAGTGCTCAGTAAATGCAGCTGCCATCAGCATCATCATGACCCACAGCCAACTCAAAGCTCCTGGCCCAGGAATTAGTTTTACAGCCATCAGAGTCCCAAGGTTGTCTGAAAAAGTCCCTAGTTTATGAAAACTGGTTTCTTCCAAATAAAGGAAACTCATTAAACATATAGTTCACTGTAGTTTAATTTTTATATCTTCATAAACCCTTTAGTTTAATTAAATTAACAAAGAGGGGAAAAAACAGAAAACCATCCCCATTTTTGTCAGAAGTCAGGATCCCACATCCCAAGGTTTGTATCAGAAACTGTGGCTACCATAAGTCATCGAGGCCAACATGGCAGAGAGAGAGCAGACAAGTGCTGAAATGTCCCTTCGACCCTTTTTTCACACCCAGGGAGGAGCAGGATGAGAATAAACCCCCCAGCAAGGCCCCCCCACCCTGTAGACACAGCCCCCCACCACTGTCGACACAGCCCACCCCCACTGTAGACGCAAGCCCCCACTGTAGACGCAGGCCCCCCACTGTAGATGCAGGACCCCACTGTAGACGCAGGCCCCCCACTGCAGACACAGGCCCCCAGGTAAGACAGTTACAGCTCCCAACAAACCGCGTGTTCATGCACCTGTTTAAAACCCCAGCCAGCACTCGATGACATGAAGAAAAGAGAGAAGACTACACACCGTCTCGTATGCTTCTGGGATTCCTCGAGCACCTGACACAACATCGCATGCCAACCTTGGTCTCCTGGCCCTGTGGACCACTTTGCCCGAGGCAAATATGGCACCAGGTTAATGGGATCCATCCTCGGCCCACGGGCCGGCCTTCTGTGGGGAAAGCGCACATCTGCTTTCAGTCTAGCAAGTTGTTACACAATCAGAATGCGAAATAAATTAGAAACCAGTGCCGACCTTGCCCAGCTAACTCAGGCTTCTGGTGGGAAAAGACACTCCAGAGTAAGTTATTTATTTGAGAGAATCAGGTTCAATTTCAGGATAACTTTCCTGAAGTTATATTTCCAGGTAAGGCTGGTCATATTGGCAATCCCGACCCTATCTGGGAGTTTTTCAAATTCTTAAAGACCTCCCAACTTTTATTCTATTCTGCAGTGCACGTGGCCACACCGCTGGGTCCCTAGGCCGATGGGCCTCCTGGGCTCTCAGAGACAGCTGTGTCACCCCTTCCTGTCTCACCCTTGGCAGTCAGAACGGCCAAGAGAGCTCAGAGACACAGAGATTACTCCACTGCCTTGCTGTGGTGACGGGGGCCTTCTCTGAGCAAAAGGGACCGCTCCAAAGTGGAAGACAGGAACTGTGTCCCGGATGAGCACGTTTCCAGGTTAGGAAATAAATCTCCTATGTGAAGCAAGGCCAAGGGGACTCATTTTCTTTGAAAATGACATATAAGAAGGACTTTAATATGTTTATAAATTTTGCATTTGACACTAAAATGTTTCTTACCTGCTAGTTTCAGACATAAAGGCAAGATGAAGGTATAAAAAGGAAGTGGGAAAAAAATCTTGCTCACGATTTCCAGCATTTGAGATCAGCTTGTAGAAAGAAGGGAGAGTTGGCCCAGCACCACTGTGAGCCAGAGCAGAGCAGGACAGGTACACGGGGAGACAGAAGTCACAAAAGGAAGAAGGTGAGTAAGCCCTCCTTGAACAGAAACCACACCATACATGGTTGGGAAGTAGAGCGCACACTGCCTAACAGAAATGTGCGCACGCACAGTCACGCCCATCCTCTTAACCGCCAGGGAAGTGACGTGAAGCATGACGTTACACTAATGAGCCCCATCAACCGCGTGGGGCAGTCAGAGAGCTCTGGTGCTCACGCACTCAGCCCGTCTGCTGGTATTTTCATATATCACAGACTATGGTCACCACACCTAAGAGAACAGAGTCAAGTCCCTTCACCACTGAGTGCTGCTCCAGAAAGGTCATGGTCTCTCACCGTGACTTCGGAATTCAGCTGCTCCCTTCTTTTCCACTGAGAGGTTCTTTAAAGGGCTTTTAGGATCTCAAACGACAAACAAGACTGTACCAAGAAATCAACTCTGAGCAGAAATGTAACCTTTTATGCCATCTATTCCATTCCTCATCCCTTAGCCAAAATTCTACAGTGCATTCCTAAGATTCCTTTCTTCTCTCAAGCAATTATAAAACATAAAATAAATTGAACCATCAGTGAAAACAGGTTGTTGGAATCTACTCAGAAACCACACACAGAAATTAAATCATTGACACCACATCTGAAAATCAAAGGAGGAGATTTGAAAACCCTCCAAAGTACAAAACTAAAAATGATTTCAGGTTGGTAAGAAGGATTAGCCATGAAATAATTTGCCATGTTCACACACAAGAGAATCAGGCTAAAGGGCAGAGAGGGGTTCCAGCTGGAAGCAGGACGCCGAAATCCTGCAGCAAGAAGTGGCTCAGTACCACCAAAAGCAGCGAGGATCCTGTTCCCACAAACCTACACCCACGCTTCCATTTTGTAACTGACGACTGGCTCTAAACAGCTGGTCTATTAAAGGTGACATAAGCTATGGGTCGTGCTTACGATCCATATCTGAAAATACTTATCTATTTTCAGAAAGGAAAAGCAGAGTAAAGCCGCTCTCTTTTTTGGTCGGAAGCGTATGAGAAGCGGCAGCTAAGGCTGTCTTCGACTGGAAAGAAAGAAAAAGGTCCTACCTTAGGTGGCAGCTACTGTGCCAGTGGTGGGTCCTGGTGCCAGTGTCTTCTCTGGTCTTTTGACCTGGAGCAGAGTGACTAGACTAGACTAGAGGCCAGAGGATACCTTCAGGTCAGCAGGCCCTTCCTGGAATGCTGGCACAAGCCACGGACGAGTGGCCTGTGGGGTGTATTTTTGGATGCCAGCCTTAGGGCCCCCAGTTTAAAGGGGTGCAGGCTGGCAGTGGTAAAAATAAAACCAAAGGGAAGGCCAGAGACTATTTCAGACCAGAGTCCTGAATGCCCAGTCCTGGGAAGAGCAACCAGGCTGAAGCGAGTGCTGCTCTCCAGTGAGACACGGAGCACAGGCTGCACAGCAGCCCCGCCAGGGAGGGCGAGACGCGAGGGGCCAAGCACAGCTCCAGACCCTGCGGTGTGGGCTGCCGACACAAGAACAGGGGGCCGGGGCTAACCACTAATACAAGCCAATGTCTTACTTCAGTTTTTAGAAAGAGCACTTACCATGGCTACCTAGACACCCTGACACAAGAAAACAATTTTGGTTTCTAATGCGCTTTATAAAATGAACTGAGCATTACTGGAAGATGCTGGAGTGATCCTACCCTCTTTCCTAGAAAACACACAAGAGGCCCAGGCCCCCAAGACAAGGCACTCACTGTCAGGGAGAAGCAGAAAGAGCACCAAGTCGGCACTGGGGAGCCGGGCTCGAGTCCACCCTGATGTACTTGCTGTGTGACACGGGCAAATTTACCTCTATCTGCAACTAAGTGTCCTAATTTCAAAATGGGGATGATTATTCTTCCCCCTCCCGCAAAGCTCCAGTAGATAGTCGTATGTCATAGCCGCACATCCTTCTAGTCGCTGTCTGTGGGATGTGGCCTCAGCGTGGCCGGAGAAGCGGTGCGTCAGTGCACGCCCGGGATCCGAACCCGGGCTGCCAGCAGCGGAGCGCGCACACTTAACCGCTAAGCCATGGGGCCGGCCCGGGGATGATTATTCTAATGAGAAAACACATGGGGAGCACTTTGTAAATGCTCACGTCTTGAACAAATGTGCTGCTAACTCATCGAGTGACTGAAAAAAAGCAATTCCCAGAAAGGATTTCAGACAGGACCTGAGCAATGAATGGCAGCCAAGCACACAGCTTTAAAGGCTATTCATGTTTAAATATGTTTGGTAAGAAGACCAAACTTATTACTTTATATCCACACCTTCTATACTATGGATCACCTCAGGTCCTGGATGTTACTCGCTCATCCATTCAACGACTATGTATCAAGTGCATCTAGAACCACCGCACTGGGCTAGGACAGGGCGGGGGGAGGTGGTGAACCAAGTAGACATGGTTTCTGACCTCTTGGAGCTCAAAGCCTAGACCAAGAGACTGACAATAAACAAAGAAACACGAAAAGTAATGATTCGAATTGTGAAAGTGAAACAATCATTGTAAAACCACAGAGCAGTGGCCGGTCTAAAGGACAAGCCTTGCCTAAAGCTTTACATCAACGTCAGGACAGTTCAAACCACACAACCTGTGTGTGTGTGCTGTGTGTGTGCTGGCCACACAACACACACCCTGGCCCAGAGCAGCTGCCAGTCCGTAGCTCCTGAAGTTCAGATTATTACCTCAAAAACTACATATAACAATACCAATAAGACAGACAAGGTGCCAGTGTAAATATAAGTCAGGAATCCAATGTGTCTAAAAGGAGCTACAGAAGCTCAAAGCAAATATCTAATGAGAACTGTATGCAGGCATCAGCTTCAGAAACTTAAGAATCAAACACAGGACCTCACTGTCCTTGCATTCAAGATGGAACACAACTACCCACCATCTCTGCTACAGTGGAGTAACAAGACAGATAGTTACTGAGCACCTACTGTGTGTCGATTTTTCCAGGCTCTGGGGTACAGTGAACAAAACAGGAAATATAAGGCACTGTCCTCATGGAGACGACATATCAATGGGAGAGACAAGCAATACAAGAGATAGCAAATAAAACGCACATTAGAAGGATTCTAGGAAGATGGTGGAGTCGGAAGCACCAGGAATCTGTCTCTCCACCTACAAAACAATCACTCTGGCAGAATCTGTCTGGTACAACTATTTTGGAACTCTGGGGTCTAGTGAAGGCTTGCAAATTCCAGGAGAAGGCTTGGATGGTAAACTGTGGTTAATGCATCAACTTCAGCTCTAAGCACAGTAGCAGATACACATCATCCACCCTAGGGGCAGATAGCTGTGCACCAGATCCTGAAGCAACTTGCACACAGCTTGTGGGAATGAGGGTGGACAAAAGGGACCCTGTCCTCCTAATACTGGGGGTCTGTGCCCAACTGCTGACTGCTGCTTCCGGTCACAGAGGTGCAGACAAAGAGGAGGGCAGCCATGTTGCTGCACCTCCCCCCAGAGCAAGCCCCCCGCCCATGAAGTGACGGCAGAGTATTCAAGGGCTGGCATTGCCTTATCCTCCCTTCATTGTTCTCTTGTCCCCCCTTTGGGAGCCAGGAGTTAAAGAGTAGGACCTTCAAAAGCAACGGAATGTACTGGGAAAACCAGAAAGTGACCATGCACGCCCAGGGAAAGGCACGGGCTCAGAAAAGACCTGAGAAGACCTTAAGTTTACACCTCAGGCTGATCCCCGGCACAGAGACAGCCTACAACAATAATAAATAAAAACAAAAAACAGTAAACACTAAGGAATGGAAAAAAAATGATTTTCAGACTCATTACTAGACTTAAATGTCCAGTTTTCAACAAAAAATCAAAAGGTATACAAAGAAATAGGAAATTATGGGCCATTCAAAGGAAAAAATTAACCATAGAAACTGTCCCTGAAAAAGACGTGAAGGTAGATCTACCTGGCAAAGATATTAAAACAACTGTCTAAAGAGGCTCAAAAACTAAAGAAAGTCAAGAAAATAATCTATGGGGAAAACAATGGAAATATCAATAATGAGACAGAAAGCCTACAAAGAAACCAAAAGGAAATACTGGAGCTGAAAAGAACAATAACTGAAATGAAAAATTCACTAGAGGGATGCAAAGGCAGACCTGATCTGGCAGAAGAAAGAATCAGCAAACTTGAAGACTGGACAATGGAAATTACTGAATCTAAGGAACAGAAAAAAATGTGAAGAAAAGTGAACAGAGCATAAGAGACCTGTGGGACACATCAGACCAACACACGCATTGTAGAAGTCACAAAAAGAGAAGAGAGAGGGGCAGAGAGAATATCTGAAGAAACAGTGGCTGAAAACTTCCCAACTTGGATGAAAGATAAGATTATAAACAGCCAAGAAACTCAATGCACTCCAGGTAACATAAACTTAAGGGGTCCCATACCGAGACACATGATAATCAAACTTTCTAAAGGCAAAGACAAAGAGACAATCTTGAAAGCTGCAAGAGAGAAGTGACTCATCACATACAAGGGATCCTCAACAAGATTATGAACAGATTTCTCATCACAAACTTTGGAGGACAGAAGGCAAAGGGCTAATATAGTCAAAGTGCTAAAAGAAAAAACTGTCAACCAAGAATCCTGTATCTGGCAAAACTGTCCTTCGAAAGTAAGGGAGAAATTAAGACATTCCCAGATAAATAAAAGCTGAGAGAGTCTGTTGTCACTAGACCTGCCCTGAAGAAATGCTCATGGGAGTCCTGCAGGGTGAAACGAAAGGACACCAGACTGGACCTCAAAGCCACAGGGAGAAATAAAGATCTCAAGACAGGTAAATACACGCACGATTATAAAAACCAGAATTATTATAACAATGGTTGTAACTCTACTTTCTGTTTTCTACATGATTTAAGAGACTAATACATGTTTAAAAAACCAATTTTTAGTCTAAAAGCTAGTATTATTGTAACTTTGGTTTGTAACTGCAAATCTTGTTCCCTGCATAATTTAGGAGATTAATGCATTTAAAATAATTACTAGTTTAAGGTTTTGGGCACACAATGCATAAAGATGTAATTTTGTGACATCAACAACCAAAAGGGGTGGTGACAGAGCTATAAAGGAGCAGAGTTTTTGTCTGTTATTCAAGTTAAGCTGGTTAAATTCAAATTAGATTGTTATAACTTTAGGATGTTAAACGTAATCCTGATGGTAACCACAAAGAAAACAGCTGTAGAATAACAGACAAAAGGAAATGAAAAGGGAATCAAAACATTTCATCACAAAAAATTCAACTAAAGCAAAAGAAGACAGTAACACAGGAAATGAGGGACAAAAAAGCTACAAGGCATAGAGAAAACAAATAGCACAATTGCAGAAGTCCTTCTTTGTCAGTAATTACTTTAAATGTAAGTGGATTAAATCCTCCTGTCAAACGACAGAATTTGGCAGAACAGATACAAACACATAATTCAACAACATGCTGTCTACAAGAGACTCACTTGAGATCCAAGACACAGCAGGCTGAATGTGAAAGGACGGAGAAAGATACTCTTTGCAAATAGTAAGAGACAGCAGGGGGAAAAAAGAGCAAGGGTGGCTACACGAATATCAGACAAAATGGATTTTAAACATATGAAGCAATTCTCCTGACAGAGTTGAAGGAGAAACAGACAGTTCTACAATAATAGCTAGAGACTTCAGTACCCCACTCAATAACGGAGAGATCAACTAGATAGAAAACAAGTAAGGAAACAGAGGACTTAACACAATAAACCAACTAGATCTAACAGACATATACAGAACCCTCCACCCAACAACCACAGCATACACATTGTTCTTGAGTGCACACGGGACAATTTCCAGGACAGACCATACATTAGGCCACAAATTAAGTCTCAAATTAGTCTCAATATTTAAAAGATAGAGGCGCCAGCCCCGATGGCCTAGCAGTTAAAGTTCGGCACGCTCCGCTTCAGCGGCCCAGGTCCGGTTCCCAGGCACGGAACCACACCACTTGTCTGTTAGTGGCCATGCTGTGGTGGCAGCTCACATAAAAAAAAAGGGGGAAGATTAGCAACAAATGTTAGCTCAGGGTGAATCCGCCTCAGCAATAAATAAATAAATAAATGATAGATATCATACAAAGTATCTTCTGCAACCACAATGGGATGAAGATAGAAATCAATACCAAAAGTAAAACTAGAAAATTCACACTTTGTGTAAATTAAAAAACACACTATTGGGGCCGGCCCCATGGTGCAAGCGGTTAAATGTGCGTGCTCTACTGCAGTGGCCCGGGGTTCGCCGGTTCAGCTCCCGGGCACGCACTGACGCACTGCTTGGCAAGCCATGCTGCGGTGGCATCCCATATAAGGTGGAGGAAGATGGGCACAGATGTTAGCCCAGGGCCAGTCTTCCTCGGCAACAAAAGAGAAGGATTGGCAGATGTTAGCACAGGGCTGATCTCCTCACAAAAACAAAAAAAACACACACTATTAAACAACCAATGGAATAAGAAGAAATCACAAGAAATATTAGAAAATACTTACAGATAAATAAAAATAAAAACACAAAATACCAAAACATGAGATAAAACAAAAGCAGTACTAAGAGGAAAATGTATAGCTATAAAAGATTACATTATAAAATGAGAAGATCTCAAATCAACAACATAACTTTATAACTTAAGAAACTAGAAAAAGAACAACTAAAGCCAAAGCTAGCAGAAGGAAGGAAATAATAAGGACTAGAGCAGAGAGAAATGAAACAGAGAATAGAAAAACAATAGAGAAAAATCAATGAAACCAAAAGTTGGTGTTTTGAAATGATCAACAAGATGGACAAAACTTTAACTAGATGGGCTAAGCAAAAAGAGAAGACTCAGGGCCGGCCCTGTGGCTTGGTGGTTAAGTGCGCGCGCTGCAATGCTGGTGGCCCGGGTTCGGATCCCGGGTGCGCATCGAGGCACCACTTCTCCCTCCATCCTGAGGCCGAGTCCCACATACAGCAACTAGAAGGATGTGCAGCTATGACATACAACTATCTACTGGGGCTTTGGGGGGAAAAAATAAAATAAATAAAATCTTTAAAAAAAAAAAAAAAGAGAAGACTCAAATTACTACGATCAGAAAAGAAAATGAGGATATTACTACTGATTCTACAGAAATAAAAAGGATTATAAGAGAGTACTATGAACACTGTACGTCAATAAATTATATAACCTACATGTAATGCACATATTCCTAGAAACACAAAACCTACCAAGACTAAATCACTAAGAAACAGAAAATCTGAATAGACCTATAACTAGTAAGGAGATTGAACCAGTAATCAAAAATCTCATCAACAAAGAAAAGTCCTGGACCTGATGGCTTCACTGGTGAATTCTACCAAATATTTAAAGAAGAAATAATAATGTCAATCCTTCTTAAACTTTTCCAAAAAACTGAAGAGGAGAGAACACTTCCTAACTCATTCCATGAGACCAGCATTACCCTAATACCAAGAAAAAGACACTATAAAGGAAACTACAGACCAACATCCCTTTTGAACATTGACACAAAAATCCTCAACAAAATACTAAAAACTGAATTCAGCAGCAAATTAAAAGAATTATACATCATGACCAAGTGTGATTTGTTCCTAGAATACAAGGATGGTTCAACATACGAAAATTAATCAATGTAATACGCTGCATCAACTGAAGGAAAAAAACACACAATCATCTCAGTTGATGCAGTTTAACACCTTTCACTGATAAAAACATTCAACAAAATAGACATACGGTCATGCATCACTTAACAACAAAGATATGTTCTGAGAAATGCATCATTAGGTGATTTCATCATTGTGCAAACATCATAGAGTATACTTACACAAACCTAGATGGGATAGCTTACTACACATCTAGGCCATATAGTACTAATCCTATGGGACCACCAGTGTACATGCAGCCCACCCTTGACCAAAATGTCATTACACAACACATGACTGCAGAAGGAAACGACCTCAACATAATAAAAGACATCTATGAAAAACCCACAGTGATCATACTCAACGATAAAAGACTGAAAGCTTTTCCTCTAAGATAAGGAACAAAGCAAGGATGCCCACCATCACCACTTCTATTCAACACGGTACTGGAAATTCTAGCCAGAGCAATTAGGCAAGGAAAAAAACGGCATCAAAATTGGAAAGGAAGAAGTAAAATTATCCCTGTTCACAGATGATATGATCTTATATGTAGGAAACCACAAAAAAACTCCACAAAAAGTTGTCAGAACTAATAAATGAATTCAGCAAAGTAGCAGAATACACAAACATCAGTTCTATTTCTATACAGGAAAAATGAACAATCTGAAAAGGAAATTACAAAAACAATTCCATTTACAATAACAGCCAAAAGAATTAAATACTTAAGAATTAACTTAACCAAGGAGGTGGACTTGTATGATGAAAACTACAAAATATTGCTGAAAAAAATTAAACAAGACAAATAAATGGAAACACATCCCATATTCATGGAGGAACACTTAATATTATTAAAATTTCAATACCACCCAAAGTGATCTATAGATTCAATGCAATCCCTATAAAAATCCCAATGATATCTTTTGCAGAAATAGAAAAACCCATCCTAAAATTCATATGGAATCTCAAAGGTCCTTGAACAGCCAGAACAACCTTGAAAAAGAAGAACAAAGCTGGAAGACTCACACTTTCAAAACAAGATTTCAAAACTTACTGCAAAGCCACAGTAATCAAAACAGTGTGGTACCGGTATAAAGACAGACATACAGATCAACAGAATAGAACAGAGAGCCCAGAAATAAACCCCCACATATACGGTCAAATGATTTTTGACAAGAGTGCCAAGAACATTTAATAGAGAAAGTACAGTCTTTTCAATAAATGGTACTGGGAAAACTGGATATCCACATACAAAAGAACAAAGTTGGACTCTTACCCTATACAAAAATTAACTCAAAATAGATCAAGGACCTAAATGTAAGACCTAAAACAATAAAACTCTTAGAAGAAAACATAGGGCAAAAAGCTTCATGACACTGGATTTGGCAATGTTTTCTCGGATATGACTCCAAAGGCACAGGCAACAAAAGAAAAACTAGACAAACTGGACTTCATGAAAATTTTCAAATTTTGTGCATTAAAAGACACTATTCACAGAGTAAAAAGGCAACTCTCAGAATGGGAGAAAATATTTGCAAACCATATATCTGATAAAGGATCAATACCCAGACTATATAGAAAACTCCTAAAACTCAAAAACAAAAAAACAACCTGATTCAAAAATGGGGAAAGGACTTGAACAGACATTTCTCAAAAGAAGATATACAAATGGCCAATAAGAACATGAAAAGATGCTCAATATCACCAGTCATTAGTGAAATGCAAATGAAAAAACTTCAATGAGATACCACTTCACATCGATTAGGATGACTATTATAAAAAAATACCAGAAAATAACCAGTTTTGGCAAAAATGTGGAGAAATTGGAACCCTTGTGCACTGCGGATGGGAATGTAAAATGGTATAGCCACTGAAAAAACAGTATGAAGTTTCCTAAAAAAAAAAAATAAAAATTGAACTACCATAGGATGCAACAACTCCAGTGCTGGGTATATACTCAAAAGAATGGAAAGCAGGGTCTCAAAGAGATATCTATACACCCACGTTCACGACAGCATTATTCACAAAAGATAAAACATGGAAGCAACCTAAGGGTCCATCAACCAATGAATGGATAAGTAAAATGTGGTATAAACATAAAAAAAAATGGAATATTATTTAGCCTTAAAAAAAGGAAGAAAATTCTGCAATATGCTACAACATGGATGAATCTTGAGGAAATTATGCTAAGTGAAATAAGCCAGTCACGAAAGGACAAATACTGTATAATCCCACTTACGTGAGCTACTCAGAGTAGTCAAATTCATAGAGACAGAAAGTGGAATGGGGGTTGCCAGGGATGGGGTGGGGGGCAGAGGGGATACAGAGTTATTTTTTAATGGGTACAGAGTTTCAGTTTTGCAAGATGAAAAGAGTTCTGAACTGATAGTGATGGTGGCACAACAGTATGAATGTATTTAATACCACGGAACTGGTTTTATGTTATGTGTATTTTATCACAAAAAAAGAAAAAAATTAAGTATGTGATTCATAAAGGATTAAACATTAAATGCTGTCTAATTTCAAGTCAGCTCATGATTAAAATCAGACAATTGTAACTTCTAACAAGTCCCTGTCTTGGTTTCCTCGTGGATTTGCATACACCATGTGCCTCTGTCCACTGTCTCCCTCTTGGACAATCCACCCTACAATAATTTATTTAGGATGATGGTTCACCCTGAATTCCAAGTTATTTTTAGAACTGAAAAACATTATTGTGAAATTTAAGTAGAGAATGCCCTTTACTCTGAAGCAGTTTTTATAATGCTTCTACTTAAAACTTGTAGTATACTGACGTAATGCCAGAAAACACACAGGAAGGAATTTCACGCACTGGAAGGACTAAAGGAAAAGGAAAGCATAATAACCTGAGAGGGTTTTTCCACAGCCAGCTTCTAAGCTTTCATCTAAAAATAGCCTAGCAAGTGCCCTATAACTTTATTTTCCCAGTGTCCTAGCAAGCAGCTCCCTGAGGACACGGCTGTGTCTCCTCAGGACAGGCCCACAGTAAGTAGTCAATCAATCTATCTATGTCACTCACTGTTAGCAGATTTCTCTTTTCCCCATACATATTTTTTCCCCTTATTTCTCTCTCAGAGCCTTTCAGGCTTAAAAAAACTATTTGGCAAATTCCAGAGTCTATATTAAAAGATAAATACCTTAAATTGAAAACGTCTTTTATATATTCACCATTTTTATTGTCAGAGCGTGTAACAGCATAAGCGCTCTGTTTTCAAACAGCATTTAAACTACAAAGTCAATAAACACTGTTACATAACTAAGCTTTTTTTCTGGTCATATAAGCATTAATGAGCTTAGTCACAGAACAAGGTGAAAGGAAACAAATTTTAAAATCAAATGTATGAGTCAGGAAATGAAAACATTAAGTTTCTGTCCTTACAGTGCAGCAGAATGCTGGTGGCTGTTAAAGCGAGGTAACGCCTACGTGGGGCTCCCTGCACTACTTTACCTTGCGCCATCTTTGAGCATTTCTATAACTTCCCCTTCACGCTGAACTTTGCTAAAATGAGATTGGAAAACTGAAAAATTACACTAGAAGTATCAACCTTGTAAAATAAAATTAGCTAATAAACACCGCCAGCTAGAACACCAAGAGGAACAAACTGATTAAAGTCAAGTTATAGCGGCATCCATGGGGCAGCACGGTGGGTGAGGTCTTGATCTGGACCCTTCGTGGAACCTGAGACCAGGTGACTGCAGAGTAAATCAACAGACTTCCAGGCCTCATTTCCTGATATGTTTTATGAACAAGCTGGCTCAGAGCCATGTTACTCGTACTCTAATCACTACCTGCGTTAGAAGCACCTATTAAAATGCAGCTCCAGGGCCTCATCCAATGCAGACCTTTGAAACTGATAATACCAGAATGGATGAGACCTGGGAATCAGGACTCCTAATACTTGCCTCTGATGATTTTAATGGGTACTCAAGTTTGAAGCCCCTGAAGATCTCTGCAGTTGTCCACCAAGAAAGATGTGCCACCCTGGAGGTGACAAGACTATCTGCCAACCTCCAGCCACAGGGTCAGGGATAACGGCCTCTCTTCCAGCCTCTGTCAACAGGAGTCCAGGAAGGGCCTTACTGGGAGAGTAAGGCCCTCCACCCCACCTCTACCCCAACGCCGAACCTCACCACCCCCACCTGCCTGGAAACCACTGGGACCAATCTCATCATGCCCTTTATCCCTGTTTACATCAGTCACCACCAGGATCCCAAACCCCAAACCACTCTGTGCACTCCCTTTTCTGACCCCATCTCCCACCCCTCCCCATATTCTGAAACCCCATGGTACTCTTGGTCTGTCATCAGCAAAATCCCCTGCATCTTCAACCTCTACTCTGAAGGCCCCTTCACCTTCCTGCTCCAACAATGTCTGGCTCCACCTGAGGACACAGATTACCCAGAGGACCTCTGCAGTGGTGGCTGTTTTCTCCCCCACGCCCCTCCTATACTGGCTCAAAGGTGCCGTAGGGTCATCTTTGCTCCTATTATTCTCCCCTCCTTCTCCCTAAAACCACCCAGCTGTGACTCTCCTGTCAGACTACATCACCCACTGCCCCTCCTTATAAGCATCTGCTTTCCTTTTGGAAAAGGAACCCCCACCCCATTACTTAGATTCTTAGCTACTGACTCATTGTGACTCTCTCCAGAGCATTTCCTGTCATAAATCCTGGCAATTTTACATCCACGTGGGCGCTTCTACCCATGCCTCTTAGTTCCATGACCTCTTGTCCTCCACTATCTTGTCTTCCACCCTACTTCAGTCACTCACTCCCAGTCACACACTTGACCTTATCATTACCAATAACAGCCACCCTTTATAATCTTCATTTCAAACATCCCGTTCTGGCCAACTGCCCCTCTCCTTTAGTGAATTTACTTTCATACATATTATATCTAAGCATGTTATAAACCCAATAGCATTATAATTACTGTTTTAATACAATCTTAGGACTTTTACAAAAGTTAAGACAAGAAAAGAGAAAAATATATTTATACAGTCTTTTATAGCTACCCACAAATTAACCATTTCCAGTGCTCTTTATTTCTACTGTGGATACACGATACAGTCTGGAGTCATTTCCTTTTAGCCTAGAGGACTTCCTTTGGTATTTCTTGAAAGTAAGTCTGCAATGAATAGATTACCTCAGTCTTTACTTATATGGGAATATTTTTATTTTATTTTCACTTTTGAAGGATAGTTTTAGATACAGAATTTAACATACAAGTTTGGGTGGACAGTTTTTCTTTGAATACATAATTCTACTGTTTTGTGGCCACCATTCTTTTTTCAATTATTTAATTAATAAACTTTATTTTTTAGAGCCATTTTAGGTTCACAGCAAAATTGAGAGGAAAGTACAGAGTCCCCATATGCCCCCTATCCCCACACATGCTCAACCTCCTCCAGTATCAACATCCCCCATCACCGTGGTACATGTGTTACAATCAATGAACCTACATGGACACATCATTATCACCCAAAGTCCACAGTTTATGGCAGGGATCCCTGTTGGTGTACATTCTATGGGTTTTGAAAAATGTATAACGACTTGGGTCCACCGTTGTAGGATCATATAGAATAGTTTCACTGCCCTAAATATCCTCTATGCTCTGCTATTCATCCCTTCCTCCTCCCTACCTCCTGGCAACCACTGATCTTTCTACTGTCTCTACAGTTTTGCCTTTTCCAGAATGTTATACACAGATACTCCCCACTTTTGGAAAGTTCGCATTACACCACTTCACTTTTACAGAAGACCTACATTAGTACCTGTTTTTGGTAACCAAAAGAAATCCGAAGAGGATTTTTGCTTTTACAAAAAAAGACGAAAAGCAAAAATTTCTTCTTTCCTTTATGCCATTTCAGCTCATGAAAGGTATCATAGGAACACTCTACCTTCGGACAGTGGGGGAAACACGTAGTTGGAATCATACAGTAGGCAACCTTTTCAGAGTGGCTTCTTTCACTCAGTAATACGCATTTAAGGTTCCTCTGTGTCTTTTCATGGGTTGATAGTTTATTTCCTTTTAGCACCGAATAACATTCTTTTGTACCACAAAGAAAATATATAATATTCCTGGATATACCACAGTTTATTTGCCTATTCACCTACTGAAGGATATCTTGGTTGCTTCCAGGTTTTAGCAATTATGAATAAAGCTGCTAAAAATATCTCTTTGTAGGTTTTGTGTAGACATAAGTTTTCAATTTATTTGGGTAAATACTAAGGAGTGCAATTCCTAGATCATATGGTAAGAGTATGTTTAGTTTTGTAAGAAACTGACAAGCTGTCTTCCAAAGTGGCTGCACCATTGTGCCTTCCTACAGCAACGACTGAGAGTTCCTGTTGCTCCACATCCTCGCCAGCACATGGTGTTGTCAGTGTTTTGGTTGTTGGCAACTCTAACAGGTGTGTACTGGTATCTCACTGTTGTTTTAATCGCAATTCTCTAGTGACATATGATGTTGAACATCTTTTCACGTTTTCTTACCATCTGTATATCTTCTTTGCTGAGGTGTCTGTTCAGGTCATTTGCCCATATTTTAATTGAGTTGTTCATTTTCTTATTATGAGTTTTTAAGAGCTCTTTGTATATTTTGGCTAACAGTCCTTGATGAGATGTGTTATTTACAAATATTTTCTCCCAGTCTATGGCCTGTCTTCTCATTTTCTTGACACTGTCTTTCGCAGAGCAGAAGTTTTTAATTCTAACGAAGTTAGAAGCTTCTCATCATTAAGTGAGTTGATGGTAGCTGTAGGTTTTTTGTAGACATTTTTTATCAAGTTAAAGAAGTTCCCTCCTATTCCCAACTCTATTCATGAGAGTTTTTATCATGAATGAGTATTGGATTTTGTCAAATGGTTTTACTGCATCCATTGATATGATCATGTAATTTCTCTTCTTCAGTCTGTTAATATGATGGATTACATTAATTGATTTTTAAATGTTCAACCAGCCTTGTATGCCGGGAAAAATTCCACTTGGTCATGGTGTATAATTCTTTTTATACATTGTCTGACTCAATTTGCTAATATTTTGATGAGTATTTTTGCATCTATGTTCATGAGAGATATCAGTCTGTAGTTTTCTTTTCTTGTAATGTCTTTGACTGGTTTTGGTATCTGGGTAACACTAGCCTCACAGAATGAGTTAGAAAGTATTCCCTCTGTGTCTATCCTCTGGAAGAGATTTGAAGAATTGGTATAATTTCTTCCTTAAGTATTTAGTAGAATTCACCAGTGAACACATCTGGGCCTGCACTTTCTGTTTTGGAACATTACTAATTATTCATTCCATTTCTTTCATAGATATAGGCATATTCAGATTGTCTATTTCTTCTTGTATGAGTTTTGGCAGATTGTGTCTTTCAAAGAATTGGTCTATTTCATCTAGGTTATCAAATTTGTGGGCATAGAGTTGTTCATAATAATGCTTTACTGTCCTTTTCATACCTATGGGATCTGTAGTGATGTCTCCTCCTTCACTTCTTTTTTTTTTTTTTTAAAGAATCCTTGATTTATTTTTTTATTTTTAAGATTTTATTTATTTATTTTCCCCCCAAAGCCCCAGTAGATAGTTGTATGTCATAGCTGCACATCCTTCTAGTTGCTGTATGTGGTACACGGCCTCAGCATGGCCAGAGAAGCAGTGTGTCGGTGCGCGCCTGGGATCCGAACCCGGGCCACCAGCAGCAGAGCGTGCACACTTAACCGCTAAGCCACGGGGCTGACCCCCCTTCACTTCTGATATTAGTAATTTGTGTCTTTTTTTCTGTTATTAGCCTGACTAGAGGTTTATCAATTTATTGATCTCTTCAAAGAACCAGCTTTTGGTTTTGTTGATTTTCTTTATTGATTTCCTATTTTCAATTTCATTGATTTCTACTCTAATTTTTATTGTTTTTCTTCTGCTTACTTTGGATTTAACTTGGTCTTCTTTTCCTAAGTTTCCTAAAGTGGAAGCTTATATTATTGATTTTACATCTTTCTTCTTTCCTAATATATGCATTCAATGCTATAAATTTCCCTCTAAGTACAGCTTTTGCTACATCCCACAAATTCTGATATGTTGTATTTTCATTTCCATTTAGTTCAAAATATTTTAAAATTTCTCTTGAGACTTCTTCTTTTGACTCATGTGTTATTCAAAAGTGTGTTGTTTAATCTCCAAGTATTTGGGGATTTTCCAGCTATCTTTCTGTTACTGATTTCTACTTTAATTCCATTGTGGTTTGAAAGCAGACATGGTATGATTTCTATTCTTTTAAATTTGTTAAGGTGTGTTTTATGGCCCAGAATGTGGTCTATCTTGGTGAATGTTCCATGTGAGCTTAAGAAGTATATGTAATCTGCTGTTGTTGGACAAAGTCGTCTATAGATGTCAATCATATCCAGTTGATTGATGGTGCTGTTAAGTTCAAATATTTCCTTACTAATTATCTGCCTGCTGGCTCTGTCCATTTCTGATAGAGAGCTGTTGAAGTCTCCAATTATAATACTGGATTTATCTATTTCTCTTTGAAGTTCTATCAGTTTTTGCCTCATGTATGTTGACACTCTGTTGTTAGGTGCATACGCATTAAGGAACGTTACATCTTCTTAGAGTACTGACCCCTTTATCATTATACAATGCCCCTCTTTATTTCTGATAACTTTCCTTACTCTGAAGTCTGCTCTGTCTGAAATTAATATAGCTACTCCTGCCATCTTTTGATTGGTGTTAGCATGGTATATCTTTTTCTATCCCTTTATTTTAATCTATATGTGTCTTCCTATTTAAAGTGGGTTTCTGGGGATGGCCCCATCGCCTAGTGGTTAAGTTTGGTGCGCTCTGCTTCGGCAGCCCGGATTCGGTTCCTGGGCACAGACCTACACCACTTGGTGGTGGCCATGCTGTGGCAGTGACCCACATACAAAATAGAGGAATATTGGCACAGATGTTAGCTCAGGGACAGTCTTCCTCAAGCAAAAAGAGGAAGATTGGCAACAGATGTTAGCTCAGGGCAAATCTTTCTCAGCATTAAAAAAAAAAAGTGGGTTTCTTGTAGACAACATATTGTTGGGTCTTGTTTTCTGGTTCACTCTGACAATCTTTATTTTTAATAAAAAATTTGTTTAATTGTGGTAACATTGGTTTATAGCATTATGTAAATTTCAGGTGTACATCATTATATTTCAATGTCTGTATAGATTACATCATGTTCACCACCCAAAGACTAATTGCAATCCATCACCATACACATGTGCCTAATTGTCCCCTTCACCCTCCTCCCTCCCCTCTTCCCCTCTGGTAACCACCAATCCAATCTCCGTCTCTGTGTAACTGTTTGTTGTTGTTTTTATCTTCTACTTATGAGTGAGATCATATGGTATTTGACTTTCTCCCTCTGACTTATTCAGCTTAGCATAGTGCCCTCAAGGTCCATCCACGTTGTCACAAATGGCTGAATTTCATCATTTCTTATGGCTGAATAGTATTTCATTGTGTATATATACCACATCTTCTTTATCCGTTCGTCCCTTGATGGGCACCTAGGTTGCTTTCAAGTCTTGGCTATTGTGAAGAATGCTGCAATGAACACAGGGGTGTATGTATCTTTATGCATTGGTGTTTTCAAGTTCTTTGCATAAAAATATCCAGCAGTGGAATAGCTGGATCATATGGTAGTTCTATTCTTAACTTTCTGAAGTATCTCCATACTGTTTTCCATCGTTGCTGTACCAGTTTGCACTCCCACCAGCAGTGTACGAGCATTCCCTTCTCTCCACATCCTCTCCAACACTTGTTGTTTCCTGTCGTGTTAATTATAGCCATTCTGATGGGAGTGAGGTGATATCTCACTGTAGTTTTGATTTGCATTTCTGCTGATAGTTAATGATGTTGAACATCTCTTCATGTGCCTGTTGGCCATCTGTATATCTTTGGAGAAATGTCTGTTCAGGTCTTTTGCCCATTTTTTAAATTGGGTTGTTAGAATCTGTCTTTTAATTGGTATATTTAGATCATTTATATTTAAAGTGACTACTGATATAGTTATATTAATATCTACCACATTTGTTACTGTTTTCTGTCCTTGTTCTCTGTTCTTGTTTTTGTCTTCCATACTTTTCCTACCTCTTACGGTTTAATTAGGCATTTATATGATTCTATTTTCTCTCTTTTCTTAGCATATCAATTATACTTCCTTTTTAACTTTTTTTAGCAGTTGCCCTAGAGACTGCAATATACATTTACAACTAATCCAAGCCCACTTTCAAATAACACTATACCACTTCACAGGTAATGCAAGTAACAAAATATTCCTAATTCTTTTCTTCCCTCTCTTATATCATTGTTGTTCATTCCACTTATACTTAAGCATACATATAGAGTACACATAGTGTGTACTACTCTACACACATATTTTCTACTCTATATACATACATACACACACATATATACAAATAATAGACACGTTCCAATTATTATTTTGAGCAAACTGATCTGTCAGGTCAATTAAGAATAAGAAAAATAAAAGTTTTATTTTACTTTCACTTATTCTTTCACCAATGCTCTTCCTTTCTTTATGTAGATCTGAGTTTCTGACCTTCGTCATTTTCCTTCTCTCTGAAGAACTTCTTTTAAGATTTCTCACAAGGCAGGTCTACTGGCAACAAATTCTCTCAATTTTTGTTTGTCTGGAAGTCTTTATTTCTCCTTTACTTTTGAAGGATAATTTCCCAGGGTACAGTATTCTAGATCAATAAGCTTCTTCCTCTTAACACTAAATATCTCACACCACTCTGTTTTTGCTTACATGGTTTCTGAGGAGAAAACAGATGTATTTCTTTTCTTTGCTCCTCTAAGGTGTTTTCTTTCTTTTGGCTTAAGATTTTTTTCTTTATCTCTGATTTTCTGAAGTTTGAGTATGTTATTAGGTGTGATTTTGGGGGGCATTATCTTACTTTGTGTTTTCTAGCTTCCTGGATCTGTGGTTTGGTGTCGCAGATTAATTTGGGGACATTCTCTATCATTATTTTTTCAAATATTGCTTCTGTTTCTTTCTTTCTTTTCCTTCTAGTATTCCCATTATGCATATGTTACATCTTTTGCAGTTGTTTTACAGTTCTTGGGTATTCTGTTCTTTTTGCTTTTCAGTTTTGGAAGCTTCTACTGTCATATGCTCAAGTTCACAGATTCTTTCCTCAGCTGTGCCCAATCTACTAACAAGCCCATCAAAGACATTCTTCATTCCTCTTAGAGTGTTTTTTATCTCTAGCATTTCTTTTTCTTTCTTTCCTAAACTTTCCATCTCTCTGTTTACATTATCCATCTGTTCTTGCATGTTGTCTACTTTTTCCATTAAATTGAAACTCTGGTAATTCCAACTTTCCTGCCATATCTGACTCTGGTTCTAATGCTTGTTCAGTCTCTGCAAACTGTGTTTTTTGTCTTTCAGTATGCCTTACAATGTTTTGTTAAAAGGCAGGCATGATGGACTGGTTAAAAAGAAAGGCAGTAAACAGGCCTTCAGTGATGTGGGGTGGGAAAGCATTCTGTATTTCTATGATCAGGTCTCATTCTTTTGGCGAGCCTATGCCCCTGGACTGTGCACTTCAACAGTGCTTTTCAGTTTTTTCCCCCTCCTTAGGTGAGACAGGATGGCTAGAGGGAGCTGGAGTTGAGTATTTCCATTTCCCTAGGGAGGTTAGGCTCCCGGTAAAACAGTTTCTCCTGAGGGCAGGCCTTGTTAAAAACAGAATACTCCGACATATTTCAAAATGGTTGCTTTCCCCTCCTCCTACCAGCAGCACAGGGGAATTTTCCTCCAATACTCACTATGAGGGCCTGGTAGAGCTCCTAGAGGAAAAACACAGAAAAGTGTGGGGCCCCCTTTGGACTGGGCCCCTCTGGAGCTTTTAACTCTTAGACTTGTCCACACAGATCCTCCAGCAATTTGTCAACTACAGTTCAAGCACTGGTTCCCATGGAGGCTTCTGCTCCACTGAGTTGTGATTCTCTGTATCTGCCTGTCTCTCCAATTTGGGGGGCAGCAGTTTGTCCCATGACCTGATGACTCTGATGGATCTAAGAAGAACTGGTTGACTTTTCAGTTTGTTCAGCTTTTTACTTGTTAGGATAGAAGGGCAACTTCTAAGCTCCTTACATGCTGAATAGGAAACCAGAAGTTCTGACACCATTCTTTATGATGAGAAGATAGCCATTAATCATACAGTTGTTTCCTCTGTGTGATGACTAGTTTTCCTCTTATTGCTTTTAAGTTTTATCTTTGGCTTTCAACAGTTTTACTATGAGGTACCTAGGTGTGAATCTTTGTGTTTATCCCACTTGGAATTCATTGACTTTCTTAGACATGTATATTAATGTTTATGATAACCTGAATATCCCCCAAAGATGTCCACATCCTAATCCCTGGAACCTCTGAGTGTGTTACCTTACTTATATAGTAAAAGGGACTTTGCAGATGTGATTAAATTGAAGATCTTGACTTAGGGGGATTATCCTGTATTATCTGGGTGGGTCCAATATAATCACAAGAGTCCTCCTTACAGGGAAGCAGGAGAGTCGAGTCATAGAGTAAATGTGACAACAGGAGTAGAGGCTGGAGTAACATGAGGAAGGGGCCCCAAGCCAATGAATGCTGGCGGCCTGCAGAACCTGGACAAGACAAGTAAACAGATCCTCCTCTAGAGCCTCCAGAAGGAATACTGCCTTGTTGATACCTTGATTTCAGGACTTCCGACCTCCAGGACTAAAAGATAATAAATTTGTGGGGCTTTAAGCTATCGTGTTCATGGTAACTTTTTACAGCAGCAATAGGAGACTAATGTTGTTTCATCAGATTTGGAGATTTTTTGGACATTATTTATTTATTTTTTTTTTTTAAAGATTTTATTTATTTATTTATTTTTCCCCCCAAAGCCCCAGCAGATTGTTGTATGTCATAGCTGCACATCCTTCTAGTTGCTGTATGTGGGACGCGGCCTCAGCATGGCCGGAGAAGCGGTGCGTCCGTGTGCGCCCGGGATCCGAACCCAGGCCGCCAGCAGCGGAGCATGTGCACTTAACCGCTGAGCCACGGGGCCGGCCCTGGACATTATTTCTTTGAATATTTTTTCTGCCCCATTCTCTTCTTCTGGAACTCCCAAATGTTGGTACACCTGATGTTGTCCCACAGATTTCTGAGGCCCTGTTAATTTGTCTTCAACCTTTGTTCTCTCTGTTCTTCAGACTGGATCATTTCTGTTAATCTTTTTCAAGCTTACTGATCCTTTCTCCTGCCATCTCAAATCTGCTGTTGAGTCTCTCTAAAGAACTTTTCATTTCAGTTACTGCACTTTTCAACTCCGGGGTTTCCACCTGGTTCCCTGTTATATGCTCTACCTCCTTACTGAGATTATCTATTTGTAGAATCAACGTCATCATACTTTCCTTTAACTCTTTAAAAGCGGTTTCCTTCCATTCTTTGAACACATTTAAAAGAGCTGTTTTGAAGTCTTTGTCTGCTAAGTCCAACATCTGGGCCACTCTGAGACAGCTTCTTTTGACTGCTTTCTTCCCCCTAGGTATGAATCACACTTTCCTGTTTCTTCACGTCTTATAAATTTTTTGGTGAATACTGGCCACTTTAGATATTACACTGTAGCAGCTCCAGACTCTGATTTTCTCCTCTGGAGACTAGTAGAGTTGCTGGTTTTTCTTATTTGTTTAGTAACTTGCTTGTACTATGAGACAGATTGTGTCTCATACACAGCGTGTGGCCACTGATGTCTCTGCTCAGTTCTTTTTTTCTTATTTTTATTTTTATGCTTGGATTCTTACTAGGGTAAACTCTATATCTGAATATCTCAGTGGTCAACCAATTATGTATCAGAGTTTGTGCCCAAATTCCTCGAACAAGTACAGCTTCCACCCTCTGTAGACGGACCTGTGCGTGGAATGGGAAGCATATTCAAAGTTCAGGCAATTTTCAAGTCTTCCTCAGTTTTTACTTTCCATCAGGCCCTCTCACATCTCCTCTGTGTCTGCACACAGTCGTCCAGGGATACATGGATAGTCTGGGCCCTCTCTGGTCAACTATCCTCAAACATGTAGCTTTCCAGTCATCCAGGCCATGTGGGAGTTTATCAAGCCTGTCTATAGCTGTCTCACTTACAGCATTTCTATCAAATTTCTAGCTAGTCTACTGGTCCATTGCTTGCCCAACTAGGGCCATAACCTCAGACTAGCAAAGCTGCTGGCCTCCCCCACTCATTTGCCACCAAGATCGCTACCCTTACTGACAAAGCTGCTGGGCACGGTTTTTTGTCCTGTTTTCTCTGTTCCAGACAGTGAGCCCCTCTAAC
This sequence comes from Ceratotherium simum simum, assembly GCF_057802395.1. NCBI lineage: Eukaryota > Metazoa > Chordata > Mammalia > Perissodactyla > Rhinocerotidae > Ceratotherium > Ceratotherium simum. The sequence continues at coordinate 361,098 of NC_141915.1, forward strand.
AGTGAAACTGCTGGTCTTCACTGCCTGCCCTACCCTGGCTGAACTCCTACACTGACCTAGCGAGCGAACGAGACAGGAGCAGCCCCAGGCAAGAACGCCACACATTCCCACTGGTCATCCCTAATGCTCAGTGGTTTTTCATGAACAAATGCTTCTCGATTTGTTGTATGTCTTTGGTCAGTTTCCAGACTTCTGAAATGGTTGTTTTCGACAATTCTGCCCTGTGTTATAGTTGGTTTTGAAGAGATTTGCCAACCTCCTCACTCTGCCATACCAGAAGTCTTCCCCCATCCCAAGGACTCTTTAATAGAATTTTTTCTACTGCTAGAAATTAAAACTTTGATGATGATAACAAACCTAATCAAACAGAAATTATGTCTCTCAAACTCTATCCGAATGTCTTCATCATCAAATACCGCGTGTTATTTAGGGACTTTCAAAAGAGATGCCTTGTAAGATGTTATCTGTGCCATGTTAAATTTAAAATGTTGAAGGAAATAAGCAATTATCCTTAATTTCAAGTTTATGGCAAGAAAAAAGAGATACTAGATCACTGTGACCTCTCCTCTTATAAGAATTCACATTCCCTCATCTGATCCAGGACCCTTGGCCTGGCATCAGTTGCTACAGTTGTCCAAACACACACACCTTCCTTCTGACACAATACAAAACCAAATTTTGTTTCTTACAATTCAGTGTTTTTTCCCACTAAATAATTTCTCTTTAAATTTAAGTCTGTCTTGTTTTTTGCCTAAGATCAAGTTGTCAGCTAACATTTTTCTGTTGAGATATAAATGAGAGGTGTGAATGATAATTTCAAATGTTTATTGATATAGCAAACTGTCTTTGGAACCAGGCAGACCTTGGTTCAAATACCAATAATCAGACTAACTTGGAGAGTATCTCTGGACAAGCTACTTAATAATCCAGCCAGTTTCCTCATCTGCAAAACATGTCTAATATCTGCCACACACAGCTGCAGGAAGGACTACAAATGATAGCAATTATCACTACAATTGCTGGACTATCAATCTAGAAAGATGGTAGGTAATGTCAGAAAGGGTGAAGAGAAGGAACAAAGAAAACAGACAAACTAATCTTCCTCCTTGCTGTGCCCAACACTCATGGATGGCCACATTAACGAGTTTAAACTGCCCTCTCTCTCCTTATACACCAAGGAACAATGAAGTGACCTTCTCTTTTTTATTTCCCTTTTCATTGAGATATTTCTATACAGTACAATATTCTACCACATGCAACACACTAAGAAACACAACAGACATTTTCCTATAAAGTTGCATTTAAATGTTATTTTTTTTTAAACAAAATTTTTGGAGAGTTACTGTCTGAGAAGCATTGTCTGAGAAAAATTAAGTATCATAATTTTTAAATTTACATATTGAATTTTTAAAAAACCTACCAGAGTGGTAGGGTTCTCTACCTTTTCTCAGTATAGATTTCTTTGAATATCTGATTATTCCTGTCTCTGCTAATATACAGTTTATACAAGTAACTTGTAAAAATGATCTCAGGAGATCTACAAACCCCTGAAGCCCATCTGTATACTCCAATGAACACCCACCTTTGCTGGAAAATCCTTCTGCGATGTATATATTCACCTCTTAAACCTGAGTGAATTAGTAAACCTGGATTTTCATAAACCTAGATTCCTTAAACTGAGCCTGTCCAGCATTAGAAATGAAACACAAATCACTACAGTTCCCACACGGTGGAGCAACTGACGTGGAGTCAAACTGCTGCCCCCATTTACTTCCTGTCCCACACTGGAACTTATCCACTTTGGACCCCAATTTCCCTACCTATAAAATGGGGAAATGATCCCCACTCTACCCACACCTCAAGACACTTATGAGACAACAGATAAAGAGGCAACAGCTCCTCATCCACCACGAAGTGTCATATGAGTGGGATCTGTCGGAATTGCTGATCCCACAGCTGCTGGAAAACACCCTCTGCTGCCGCGTGTCTGCCTTGTCTGAGTGTTTCTCAACCTGAAAGGATGAAATCAGAGCAAAGAGAAAGACCAGAATTGTCTGGGGGCTCCTGCCAGAGCCCCTACAGCACCTGGTTGCACTTGATCTGTCCACAAGTGGTCTCTCTCTGGTGGCCTAAGAAAAGCGGCTTGATTTCTCTCTGTTGCCTGTGCCGGGCACAAAGTGGACATTCAGCAAATGTTGCTGAACGAGTGAAGAACACATGAACAGCATGTGTGAAACGAGCAAACTGAACACCTTTCACAACCTGGGCTCCTTCACGGCACTCCGGTCTCCTAGTTCTCAGGAACCGGAATTTCAGGGCCCCATCTGCTACCCCAAAGAGTCAGTAGTGACCAAAAACTACAACTCTTTTGCGCAAGCTGCTGGACTAGGCCCTTGGGAGGGACACACGCAAGGATGTAAGAACCACTATTAGACTGTCACAATTTGTAAATCTCCAGGTTAAGAGGAGAGAAAAAAGCTCACCCTTTTGTAAAAGACCTGGCAACTGACAGGAAAAGAGGGACTGTTCTGCTTTCAGAAGCTTTTTATATATTACAAGATGCTACGAGATCTAATCTAACAATCCTCCATTCCCATTCCTTTGAAAATGTGGTAGAAAGTACTCTATATGCCAACTCCTCAAACCAGAAGTTCATTTTTATTCCTAACATAATTAATCTTTTGCTTGTTCTGTGACTGTTTCTAACATACATGACAACTTTAAGAGTGAAACAATAATATTACACAGATGTCCAAATCCTACTTTAAAAAAGTAATTTTTAGCCTGTTACCATATATGGCTATTGTGGAAAGAAAAATTAACAATTATTAACTTTTTTTAGTGTTTGCAATGTATTGGGCTACATACTTCATACCCATGATCTCACTTCATCCTCATAGCGAGCCTAAGAGGTAAGTATGATAGTTATTTCCATTTGCTAAATGAGAAAAGCACTTCAAGTCACATAGCTAGCAAACAGCAGGATAGAGATTTGAACCAGGGATTCAGACTTCGAAGTCCACCTTCTTAACTCTTTAGTGCATCAAATAGGGGGGTCATGAAAAAAAATTAATCCTTTAATTAACCCTTTGGAGCCTTAAAGATGGAGATGAACTGTCTAGGAGATGAACAGATCCCTATACTCAGTTCCAATCACCCAAACAGAAAACAAAGGCTTTTATGCAAGGATTGAATACACACAAGCTAACTGCTTAACAGGAACTCAGTACAATTTCCTTGGTTCACTTTAGCTAATACTTTAAGCCAATCCGGACTATAATACCATACACACAGAGAATTTTGAAGCAATAACAGTTTCCTAATACAGTTTCCAATTTAACGACTGTTAAGTACTATTCACATAAACTTGGAAAAATTTACATCTCCCTTCAAAACTCAGTGTTCCAAGTACAAACATGGCCTTACTTACTAAGAGCTAACTAGCAAACAAGCTCAGACTACTGGTAAGCAATGTTCAATCAGTTCAGATGCTATCAGCAGACCTTTCCCTCCACTAAGTAGTTTAGTGGCCAAGTCTCAGGTTACCGTCAACGTAAGAAGATGGGAGGGAGAGCTCAGGTAGAATCTAAAAGAATCGGTTGAATTTCCCACGTTGGTGGGTGGCAAGAAGCTTCCAAGCTAAATTTACATGCCATACAACTTCAATTTTCATCCCTATGTTTATGGCCTTCCAGAATACATTATGGAGAGTTCATTTTTGCAATAAAATCATAACATTACCTACCAAAGAAAGGTCTCATATGTGTATAACTGGTGTTAAAAACAAGACGACAGGCCCCAAATGGAGTCACTTAGGCTAAGCCAAACCGAGACTTAATTACAGTTTTGGCCTCTCCCAGAAATGGAATCTTAAACCAGACAATCAGGAATCGCCTGGTCAGCACTGGTGAGGTCATCTGCCTGACTGACCCCTGCTGTCCCCTAAAGGAAGTGACCTTGCCACAACCCATCCACTTTTTGCTACTGTAACTTCCTTGTTCCCGCTCCCTTCTGCCTACAGAAGTCTTTCCTTCTGTCTAGCTCCTCGGAGCTCCTTTCTGTCTGCTAGATATAGATGGAATGCTGTCCAAATCACAAATCACCAAATAAAGCCAATAAGATCTTTAAAGTTTATTCAGTGGAATTTTGTTTTTGAACACTGGGTAGGAGTGAGAAATGACATTACTGACATTAAGGAGGACAAGACAAGTCCTGGAAGGGTTAACTACCAGAGACAAGAGTTTTGGCTGGAAACCAGCAGGATGTGGATCTACACTTTTCTTTAAATCAGTGTACAAGAAATTACAGGCTAGATCTGACCACTTGAGGGCATCCAGACCATGCACAACTACACGGAATCACTTAAAAATCATCGCTAGAATAATCTCCAGACTGTGCATGCTTCAGTAGAACATTTTCCGGTGCTGTAAATTTTAAAAATTGACTTTTCCCTGTTGTCAAAAGGGAAAGAGATCTTTTTTTCTCCCTCCTTTTTCTTAAGAGCATTTCTTTGAAAAACCTGTATTTGTAGATCCTTCCTCTGTCCCCTTGATATGTATGCAAATCTTTTTAAAGGCTAAATAAACTGGCTCTAGCCACTGGTAAAGCCCCTGAAGGGCGTGGGACCCATCTCTTAAATGTCAACATCAAGGAAGACAGTGCCTCATCTCTCTGTCACCATGGGAGTTTAATGAAGACACCTCAGCTACCTGCTCATAGAGATTAGAGATGTCTTATTTTTCCTTCACATAAAGGCAATTAACTAGCACAGATGGCCACCCCAATTACCAGGTGAATTTAGAATCAACTATGAAAGCATGTCCAGCAAATGGTGCTGCCAAGTCTTCTTACAAGAGGACAAATCACCATTAACCTTGAGACCACATATGTAACGGATTGTAAATGGTGGGACTTCTTTTAGTTTTGTAATCTCGTTAGCAGATTACCTGTGCTGCATCCCAGTCTGGGTTAATAATTATTCAATAATAGAACTATTTTCTCTCTTTCCACATTTGTGAGACCATAGTCTAGGTTGGCAGGAGATTTTATTTTTCACTTTTCCCTAACATAAATGTGAAGAAATTCTACACTCTCTACCGGGCCACCTCACTGCTACTTACCCCATCTTGATGGCTCCCTCAATACAGGAAAAATACTCTTCCCTGACAAGAGCTTTCAGAGACTGACCCACCCCTGTCATTTGAGCGCCAGATGCTCCGTATCACTGCCTTTGCAACACCTCTACGTGGATTCTCTCAGATATCTTATTCAAGCTGAAGCCACGTTCTTCCTCCAGAATTTCCTACCTCACAGGCCAGAAAAGGAAGAATGAGCCCTGACACCTCTCTCTCCATTTTCATCCCAGAGTGAACCTACTACCAAGACCCATTGATCCTACCTCCTAAATAGCCCTCAAATCCATCAACTTCTGCCTCCACTGAGGAGCCAGAGTGATCTTTACAAACACAGACCTGCTGGTGCTACTCCCCTGACTGAAACTCTTCAATGGCTTCCCCCCCATCCTCAGGACAAGCTCCAAATCCTCAGCACGACCTATGGAGCCTGAAGGTCTGACCGCTGCCTACCCTTCAACCTCATCTCCCTGACTCTCTCCCTCCCTCCTGTCCTCCAGCCCCCGCTGGAAGCTTAAGGTCCATGAGGACAGAGACCAGGCCTTTTTGCTCAAGCTATGTTCCTTGTCGCGTCTGGTATTTGCACCCATAAGCTTCTTTTCCACAGACATCTTTGCCACAAGCATTTTCGCTGCAAACATTTTCACCGCATAACTAATTGGCCATAAAGCAATTTTGCCATAAAAGATAAAATAACAAAAAATAAAAAGAGGGACATCAAAAAGGACATAATAATGGGGGATGGGCACAAGGGGTGAAGGGACACATTTATATGATGACTGACAAATAATAACGTACAACTGAAATTCCACGTTATAAACTACTATGACATCAATTTAAAAAAGAACATAATAAAACATGAAAAATGAATAACAAGACTTTACTGCAAAATACAAAATATCTGAGTACATGTAAAATGTGTGCAGATTCATGGCACAGCTGTGCAAGCAACTGATTTTATTTCATGGGTTGTACCTAAGTGCTTGTCTTCGAAATCTTTCATTCACAGCATCACACTGTGTTTGCTTGTTGATTTACCTCCTCGACTGGCATCGCACTTTTTCTTTTTTGCTAAAATTTCTTCCTTCATTAAAAGAGGCTTCAGTTTCCAAATCCCAGGACGCATGTCTGTAACTGAGCTCTGCATCGCGTTCTGAAAGCCTTCTACACCGCTGTTGTTTGTTCTTGCACAGTCACACGTCTGCTGACAGACGTTCCAAAGGTCCATGGGAAATGTGGGTTCAACTCTGCGTCACTGTATGGACCAAATCGGGAGTACTGCATCAACGGAAAAATGACACCAAACTGTCAATGAAATCAAACTGTCAACCAGTTACTTTATCTTTTAAGGCAAAATTGCCTCATGGACAATTAGTTATTTGGGGAAAAAGTTTGCAGCAAAAACGCTTGCGGCAAAGATGCTTATGGTGAAAGTACTTAGAACCTTCCCTAGCACAGGGCCTAGCACATAGCAGATGCTAAACAAATACATGTTGAAGAGTAGTGTTGATAAGACTGTAGCATCTTAAATGGAAAGCAAATAAGACACTAACTAAATTACGCATGTTGGAGAGAAAGAGTGTCCTTATACATGTTTGTATCCCAAGTGGCTGACCATGGCCACTATGGCTTGGACCATAGTGGGGCTAAAAAATGTTTGTTAAATCATTTGGCAAATCAGAGACAAATAGGGTGAAATACAATATCGGCACTCTGTGTCTATTTAGGCCAATTACCAACGCTGATCAAGTCTCACGTTTAGGCACTGAACCCTCCTCTCATCCCCCGTCCCCACCCTGTGGTCTAACCAGAGGTCTAACCACATGTTTGAAGGAGGAGGCTGGACTCTAATCAGAGCTGAGAAACAGCTGTGATTACACGTTCTGAGAAACACGTAAACCAAGACTGGGGAGCAGTACTGCTCTCAGGACAAGAGCCCTGCCCACATGTTGTGTCTGATCCTCAGCCACGCAGGTCTTTCAGTAACAAGACAAGCTCCTCCCATTCTCAAGGCCCCACACATGTCCTCCCTGGTAGCTCTTCACCCTTCTCTTTGCTCAACTGAACTCCACTCAGTCCTTAAGGTCTCAGCTAAATTATTATTTCCTCAGGAAAGCCTTCCCTGCCTCTCCTAACTCCCTCCCGATGCCAAACTACTCCATTATATATTCTTATAGCACCCTCTACCGTCCTCCATAGCATGTACCACCATAGCATGCACCACAATCGTAACGAATATTTACTTTGTATCACAATCGTAACTTATATTTACTTTGTACCACAATTGTAATTAATATTTACTTTGTAACTCTACTTTCTATCTCCCTTGCTAGACTTAAAAGCATCCTGAGGACCTGGCTGTGTTTGTTTTGGCCATCACTGCATCCCCAACACCTGGCACATCACTGGTACAGAGTAGGTGTTGGATAAATACCTGTTAACTGAAGAAATGAATGAAATACATACATAAGTACTAGCTTTTGCAGTGAGGGAATTGGTTCTGCCCTTACTAGCTCTGTGCCTTTGGATAAATTTCTTACCATCTGAGCCCATTTCTTCCTCTATAAATGAAGATAACTGTTCCTATTTTACAGGATTATTGAGGATTGAATAATCCAATAAATGCTTAGCATAGTGCCCAGCACACAATAAACACTCAATGGATATTAATTATTATTATTATTATTATTATTAAAAAGAGGAGTATCTTGACATGAGTACAGCCATGTTTGGCTGCTCCATTGACCTACAGCCACCAGCACAAAAAGAAATATAAAGGCTGCTTTCTGCGTGGTGGGAACTGGCCCTTCTCCCACAGAGATAGTTGCAATGTGTAAGAATTTCAAGGTCCTTCGAGCGCCGCAGCCTTGGGCAGACTGGCCATCTGTGCCGGGCTGGGACAATAACAAGGGTAAACAATGCACGTACATAATTGCCAGGCTGGGACGACAGCCAGGAGACTCAGTGCATGTGTGCCACTGATAACCATTTGCACCTGGGAACACTGAACGCTTGCTCTGTAAACTCTGTAACCCCTTATATAAACTGTTGGAAACTGAGGCCTGGTGAGAGTTCCACCTGTGGAAGGGACACCTTGCCCAGTGTGATCCCCTCCCAGCCGTGTCGATTGACAGGACTCTCCCGGCAGTGGGGCGTGGATATTGTGAGTGATTTGTTGTGAATAATTGATTTGATGTGTTCTCTTTTCGGTCAACCTGGTGTTTCTCTTTCCGGTTGATTTGTGTCATTTCCCTTCAGTCGATGTGGATGTTTTCCCTTTCCAGTCGATCTGATGTTTTTCCCTCAATATATGACCTATTCGGATCTGTTTGCGGACTATCGCCTTTACTATCCTCTACATCATAAAATATACCTTCAGTCCATTTGTTTGGAGTGGAAAGTTTCTTTTCCGTCTCCAATCGAATCCCCCGAACCTCTCATAACAAGGAGAAAAAGAGGAGTATATATGGTAGGGAAGGCACATTCCATGCTCTTGCCTAGGTCACAAACATAGCTCCCTTCACGCAAACATACAGTTGCAAAGGTGAATAAAACAAATATTTTCAGTATACTATAGGAACATATCATCTAGAAGATAGACCCGTTCATGAAGCCAAGAACCGTTCTGGATGTGAAGTGATCATGCATTTATACGGCCTGCACACTCTTGTGTACAGTGGCAGGTTCTTCCAAAGCAAAGCGCATCAAGAATCCATTACTTCAGGGCAGCAGGGTTCCAAACCCAGGCTTCAAAACCTGCAGGACCTCCGTCCAGCTGTGCTGACCTTAGCCCAGGACACGCAGATAGAACAGGCTTTCCCTTTAAGACAGGCGCTATTCCCTCCCTGTAGGAAACTCCATGCCTTAGTGAGAAAGCGTCCCTTCACTCTGGTGTTCTCCAGCATCCCAAGGTCACCTCCTCCCTCTTGGCGCATTCTACATTTCCCAGTACCCCCTTTAACTCTGTTTTTGTCCTCTCTTAGATTTTCCACTTTGGACCCATCATCTAACTTCTCCAAGCCTCGATTTTTTCACCTGTAAAAATGGAACTAAAACAGTATTTCCCTCTTTGCAAAATGGCACAGTATATGCCATATAGTAGCACATGGTAACTATTGTTTTAGTGTTTCTACCAGATCCCTAATCAATCTACAACCCAGAAAAAAATTAAAACAAAGATCCTTTCCAATGTTACGTTTTTTTTCCGAGTCTGTGTTTTCCACAATAAAAGAAAACACCCACCCACTCTGTGTACTGGAATAAAATATATAACCCCAAAGACGCTCCAAATGTTGCAAAGGAAAATAATTTAAGAAATTAGGTGGCTCTTTGTTCCCAAAGATTAAATCAGCAAAACGTAATTTACGTATATTTATTTTCATAATGCCTCCCTTTAAAGCAAGACCTATTAGGACTACATACACTTCAGTCAACTGTTAATCTGGAAGTCTCACCACGTTGCTTTTGGAGATAGCAGAATGCCACCCTGGGGAATTCCAGCAAGACCAAGGCCCAGTCATGACCCCACCCCTCCCTTCCATCTCCATTCCCTCTCATCATAAGCCGCAGGAAAAAAAGAAGCATCGCTATCCTAGGAAAAAGTTGGACGACCTCCACATGTTGATAAGCTACGTTATGGCACGTCTCCAAATCTACCATATATAAGTTCTCGAACAAGAACCTCTTCGAAGGCAAGCCCTGTGCTAGCGTGAGCGGTTTTCCACAGAGGCCTGGTTCTAAAAGCCTTCCCCCCATGTCCCGCGGGTTTTCTCAGCTTCCATAACCTGCTGAAAGCAGCGGCGGGCCCGCGCCTCGTCCGCGCGTGCGCAGCGAGACCGACGACAGCTCCTCCGGGGGCGCTCAGGACGGGCGCCTCCTCCGCGTCCCCGCGCAGAACACATCACTATTGCTCTGCCCCTCCACCACCACGCCAAGGCCCCCTCCCGTGTGCCGCTCTTCCAGAAGCCGTTTCCCCCACGGCTGGAAGGCGCTCCCGGCAGCTCCTCGAAGAGAGGCAGGCGCCGTGCGCACTCGGCACGAGCGCGCGGCCCGGGGCCCTGCACACGCCCCTCCGCACCTCGGGGCAGGCGCCAGAGGGCCGAGCACGGCCGCCGCGGGAGCCGCCTCCCCGCGCCGCGACCCACGAGCCGGCGGGCGGCCGCGGACAGCCCAGGCCGGCGCGCTCCGGGCCCCGCCTCCCGGCCCCACGCCCCCCAGCCGCGCAGACCGCGTCCCGAGACGGCGGCCGCAGCCCAGACTGCAGCGCGGGCCCGAGCGTCGCCGCCCGCCGCCCCGCCCGCTCCTGTCCCCGCCGGGTCGCGGCACCGGGCCGGACCTCACGGCCCCGCCACCAGCCTCCCACCGCCCCGGCCCTACCTGGCGGCCGCCGACACCATGGTCAACCCACTTCGTCCTCCCGCCTCGGAAGTGACGTCGCGGCCCCGCGCCCGCCCCGCGGCTCCGCCCAATCACCGCCCTCAGGCTGCGCAGGCCCACTCTGCGGTCTGATCGGCGCCCTCCCTCCGTCTTCCGGAGGGAAACGCGGAAGGTCACGGCTTGCATTCCGTGCTCTCCTGAGGGCGGAGGGTACAAAGTCGGAGAATGTATGCTGGGGTCATCAAGGTTACTATAATGACGTCATAGTTAACAGTGTGATACCGATGCGAAGACAAAAACATCAATGGAAAGGAGAAAGAGGCCAGGATGTTCAGTAAATCCGTGGTGCTAGATCACCTGAATGTCGGGGGTGGGGCGTGAGGAACAGTCAGCCCGAGGGGGACTGTGCCCCTGACCAGGAGGGCGGCCCTGGAGGACAGCGGCACGTCGGGAGCGGGGTGCCACGGGACTTGTTAGCGGGACACAGGAAGTGCCGGCGCTCAGGGGACGGCGGACGCACACAGGGAGACGCCCACAGGGAGACGCCGTGAGAGGGCACGGCCGGCGGGGGCGGCGCGGCGTGCGTCCGTCGGGAGGCGGCCTCTGTGGAGACCGTAGAAGTCGTGCTCGCGGATGAGTCTGTCAGACGTGAAGTGGCGGGAGAGGGAGCGGGGAAGAGGACGCACAGAGGCGCGGGGAGGGGCTTATGGTGGAGTGTGAGCAGGCGAGGCGGGGCGGGGCGGCCCACCCCCGCCCCCTCGACAGTTCCCCACCCCCCCGGCGCCAGCGCCCCCGCGACAGTGCCCGTCCCCGGCGACAGTGCCGCCCCGGCGCCAGCGCCCCCGCGACAGTGCCCTGCCCCTGGCGACAGTGCCCCCGCGCCCGCCCCTAGTGACAGTGCCCCCAGCGACAGTGTTCCCCCTCGGCGACAGTGCCCCCGCGACAGTGCACCCCCGCGCCTGCGCCCTCTCCGGCGACAGTGCCCCTTCCCACGCCCCCGCCACAGTGCCCCCGCCACAGTGCACCTCCCGCGCCTGCGCCCCCTCCAGCGCCCGTGTCCCGGCGCCCGCGCCCCTGCCCCGCGACAGTGCCCCTCTCCCCACCGCGACAGTGGCCCCCTTCCCTCCCCCCGCCCCCGGCTTGTATTCCCTCAGTCAATTAACGCATCATAGAAATACAGGCCTCCAGAAACTCGAGAAACACCGGGGAAATTCTAACTAAATGTCAGCTACCCCGTCAAATGATATGTCTTCCCTTGACATTTTCGCGGGAGTTTGCGCGCTCTCCTGGCCCCTCTCCACTGTTCTGGAACTGGACGCCTGCTTCACCAAGTGCGGATACCCCATAACAAAGCCAACGTGATCCTGAGTCCTTAGGGCAGGACTGAGCCAGTCTCTTAGGGTTAATGGTCTGGGCCTACCATCCATCCCACTAGCCAACCCACATTTCAGTCCTGCTTGGAGTCATTAGTCAAATTCTGGAAGCAAGACGATAGATTCCAATGTTGTAGCCAATTTGAGTTGGATCTTTTGTCAAATGCAAGTGTAAGAACTCTAACTTTCCAGCAAGGGTATTATACAGATAGACCCCACTGGTTAGCACAGGACCATGGCCTGCACTGAAAACAGGACAGGGGACTTCCGTTCCCAAGAAGATGGAATAAACACACTTTTCCCTATTCCTCTTGCTAAGAACAACTAAAACCCCTGGACATTATCTATAAAACAAGCTTAAGAAGAATGAAAATTAGAGAGATGGCAGACTGATTAGGGACCTCAGGACCTGAGGAACAACATGGTGGTGAGTTCCCTGGGTTTTCTTTCTGCCTCATGATCCCAGACTGGGTACTGGAGGAGCAGGTAAACTGGCGATGCCACTGGGCACAGTTTGAAGCCCCTAGACTTCACCCCAAGGTAGGCTACAAAGAGGTGCCAGCATCCCTGCCCCCTCCACTGATGTGGTGTCAGAGAAGGCCAAGTGGAGAGCTGGGACTTTCATTGCCATGGGCAATAAGGAGGCTCTTGCCCAACATGGCGTTAGTGGAAACCAGAAGGGAACCCGAATTTCCACCCCCACTTGATGGTAAGAAGGCACCCTCCCCCTCCTCTCTGAGGCAGTGTCAGAGGAGCTAAGTGGAGAGTCAGGATGTGCCCTACCTCCCACAAGACCACCTCCCACCCTATGTGTCAATGGAAACCACGTAGGAAGCAATAACTAGGCACCACCAGCCAGGGTGGCATCAGCGGAAGCCCACTGGGGAGCCTGCTCTCCCACCTGCAGCCAGCAGTAACAAGGAGTCCCTCCAAGTGTCAAGGAAGGCCAAATGGAAAACCTGCACTTCCACCCCCACCTGGCAATGATGGAGACGAACCTCCCTTCCCGTGCCAGGGTGGTATGAGAGGAAGCCTGCTAAAACACAAGGTTTAAATAAGCTCCAGAGCCTTGTGATGCCCCCAAATCCAGGCTTCCATCAAAGAGCATTCATCATACAAAGAAACAAGATGTAAGTTTGAATGAGAAAACACTATCAACAGATGCCAACACAAAGATAACACAGACGTTAGAATTAACTGCAAGGATTTTAAAGCAGCCATCATAAAAATGTTTCAATAAGAAATTGCAAACATGTTTAAAACAAATGAAAAAATAGAAAATCTCAGCAAAGAAACTGAAGGACAAGGAAGAATCAAATGGAAATTTTAGAACTAAAAAATACAATAGCTGAAATTTAAAAACTTAGTGAGAGGTTCCACAGCAGAATGAAGAGGACAGAGGAAAGAGTCAGTGAACTTGAGGATAGAACAATAGAAATTACACAATCTGAACAACAGAGATAAAACAGATTAAATAAAATGAGTAGACCCTTAGGGACATGTGGGACTCTAACAAAAGATCTAACATTTGTGTCTTTAGAGTCCCAGAAGGAGAGGAGAAAGATAGTGGGACTGAAAAAGTATTGAGGGCTGGCCCCGTGGCTTAGCGGTTAAGTGCTCTTGCACCGCTGCTGGCGACCCGGGTTTGGATCCTGGGCGCGCACTGACGCACCGCTTCTCCGGCCATGCTGAGGCCGCGTCCCACATACAGCAACTAGAAGGATGTGCAGCTATGACATACAACTATCTACTGGGGCTTTGGGGGAATAAATAAATAAATAAATAAAATTATTAGAAAAAGTGTTGAAAGAAATAATGGCTGAAAGTTCTCCAAATTTAGCAGTAGACTTAATGGTACAGATTTAAGAAGCTCAGCCCCAAACAGGCAAAACCCAAAGAAATCCATGCCAAGACACACTGTGGTCAAACTTATGAAAACTAAAGACAAAGAAAAAATCTTAAAAGCATCCAGAGAGAAACTATGCATTACTTATGGGAGAAAAACAATTCTAATGACAGCAGATTTCTCATTAGAAGCCCAGAAGAAAGTGGCACAACATTTGTCAAGTAAGTGCTGACAGAAAACTGTCAGCCCGGAATTCTATTTCCAGCAAAAATATCCTTTGGGAATGAAAGAGAAACAAAGACATTCTCACATGAAAGAAAACTAGGAGAACTTGTTGCCAATAGATCTGCTCTACAAAAATGGCTAAAGGAAGTGCTCTGAACAGAGAGGAAATGATAAAAGAAGGACTCTTAGAACATCAGATTCTAAGATGTAGAAAGAAAGAACACTGTAAGAGTAAAAATATGGGTAAACAAAATAGACTTTTCTTCTCTTAAATTTTATAAATTATGTTGAATTGTTGAAGCAAAAATTATAACACTTTCTAATATAGTTCTCTATGTTAAGGAAATATTTAAAACAATTATAAATGGGAAAGGATAAAGAGACATAAAAGGAGGTGAGCTTTCTACACTTCACTCGAACTGATAAAATATAGACACCAGTAGACCATGATAAGTTACATATATATAATGAAGTCCCTAGAGCGACCACTCAAAAAGCCGTACAAAGAGATATACTCAAGAATACTATAGATAAATCAAACTAGAAGTCTAAAAATGTTCAGATAACCGACAGGAAGACAGGAATAAGATACAAAAAAAAAAAGAGAAAGCAAAAAATAAAATGACAAACTTAGACCTTAACATATTAAGAACTACATTAAATGAAAGAAGTCTAAATACAAAAGTTAAAAGAGATTGGCAGAGTGGAAAAAAATAACAGCTCTATGCTATTTACAAGAAACTCACTTGATTAGGTAGGTTGGAAGTACAAGGATGGAAAAAGATAAACCATGCAAACATTAATCAAAAGAAAGCAGGAGTGGCTATATTAAGATAAAATAGACTTCAGAGCAAAGGAAATTAGCAGTGACACAGGTACATTACATAGTGTTAGAAGAAGAATCCACCAAGAAGACATAGCAATCCTAAATCTGTATGCACCAAACAACAGAGGTGCAAAATATGCCAAGCAAAATCTGATAGAACTGAAAGGAGAAATGGGCAAATCCACAATTGTAGCTGAAGATTTCAATACTCCTCTCTCAATACTTGATAGAACCAATAAAGAGTCAGCAGAGATATTGAAGGGCTCAACAATACCATCAGCCAACAGGATCTATTGACATTTGTAGAACACCTCCCAACAGCAACAGAAAACACAGTCTTTTAAGCACCCACAGAACATGTGCCAAAGTAGACCATATCCTGGACCATAAAAACTAACCTCAACAAATTTAAAAGAATTGGAATTATATAGTGTGTACCAACTACAATGGACTCAAACTGGATATCAATAAAAGAATGATAACAGGAAAATCTCCAAACATTTGGAAGCTAAACAACACATATTTAAATAATCCATGGGTCAAAAAGTTAGTCTCAAGGGAAATTTTTAAAAATACATTGAATGAAAATGAAAGTACAATATATCAAAACTTGTGGGACACAGCTAAGGTGGTGCTGAGAGGGAAATTTATAGCACTACACTTACAGTAGAAAAGAGTATAGCCTCAAATCAAACAGGCTAAAAATAAATTAGAAAAAGAAGAGCAAAATAAACCCGAAGCAAGCAGAAAGAAGGAAATAGTAAAGATAGCAGAAATCAATGAAATTTTTTAAAAAGTAGAGAGAATTAATGAATCAAAAAGTTATTTTAAAAGATAAATACAATTGATATATCTTTAACAAGACTGACAGAAAAAAGAGGGAAGATACAAACTACTAATATCAGTAATGAAACGGGGGTATTACCACAGACACACAGGCCTCAAAGGATAATAAGGAAGTACTAAAACAACTTATACACATAGATTTGACAACTTAGATGAAATGGACCAATTCCTCAAAAAGTACAAACTATCACAACTCACCCAATGCGAAATGGAGAAGTTGAATAGCCTTTTAACTGTTAAAGAAATAATTAAAAGCCTGCTAAGAAAGAAATGTCCAGGCCCTGATAGTTTAATTGGAGAGTGATACCAAACATTTAAAGAAGAAGTAATACTAATTCTACAAATCTCTTCCAGAAAATAGAAGAGGGAGAAACACTTTGTAATTTCTTCTGTGAAGTCAGTATTACCCAGATAGCCAAACCAGAAAAAGACAGTACTAAAAAAGGAAGAAAGAGAGAAAGATAGGAAGGGAGGGAGGGAGGAAGGAAGGAACGAGCGAACGAACCAACAAACAAACCTATAGACCATCATCCCTCATAAACAGACAGTCAAAAATTGTTAACAAAATATTAACAATTAGAATTCAGCAATATATAAAAAGAATTATACATCATGACCAAGTGAAGTTTATCCCAGGGATGCAAGGCTGGTTCAATATTTGAAAATCAATCATTGTAACCCATGATACTATGAGGTGAATGAAGAAAAAAAAAACATGATCATATCAATTGTGCAGCAGATGATTCTGACAAAATCAAACACCCATTCATGGTAAAAACACTAAACAAACTAGGAATAAAAGGGAACTTCCTCAAATTGATAAATAACATCTATGAAAAACCCACAGCTATCCTCGTATCTTGGGCAGGGCAAGGATGTCTGTTTTCACTGATGCTATTTGAGATTGCACTAGAGGTTCTAGCCACTGCAATGAGACAAGGCATGGAAATAAAGGGCATACAGGTTGGAAATGAAGAAATTAAACTCTCTCTAATTGCAGATGACGTGACTGTGTCTACGCAGAAAATTCCAAAGAATCAACAACAACTAAAAAAATCCACTAGAACTAAATGAATTAATTAAAGTCCCAGGATACAAATCAACATTCAAAAATCAATTGTATTTCTATGTCCTAGCAACAAACAAATGAAAACCAAATTTAAAAATACAATACCATTTACAGTCATTCAAAATGGAAATACTTAAGTGTAAATATAACAAAACATGTACAGGACTTACATGCTGAAAACTACAAGACATTGATGAAATAAAGATTAACTAAATGGAGAGATATCAAATTCACGGATTAGAAGACTCAATATGGTAAAAACGTTAATTCTCTCCTAATTATATGTTTAATACAATTCCTATAAAAATACCAGCAAGATTTCTTTGTAGATATAGAAAAGATTATTTTAAAATGTATGTGGAGGGCCGGCCCCATGGCTTAGTGCTTAAGTGCGTGCACTCCGCTGCTGGCGGCCCGGGTTCGGATCCCGGGCGCGCACCAACACACCGCTTCTCCGGCCATGCTGAGGCCGCGTCCCACATACAGCAACTGGAAGGATGTGCAGCTATGACATACAACTATCTACTGGGGCTTTGGGGGAAAAATAATAAATAAATAAAATTATAAAAAAAAAAAGATGATGTTCTTTGCTTATTGTTAATCTTTCTACACTGTAATAAATTAAAAAAAATAAAATGTATGTGGAAAGGCAAAGGAATTGCAATAGCTAAAACAATTTTGAAAAAGAATAAAACAAAACGGAAGGAATCACTCTACCTGATTATGCTCCTTATTATACAGTTCAAGACCTGGAGGTGTTGTGGAGGGTTGGCCACGTAGCTCGATGGGCCAGAGTAGAGGGCTCAGAAGCAGCTCCACACAGTTATGTCCATCTGATTTTTGAGAAAGGTGAAAAAACAACTCATTGGAAAAAGGATTGCCTCTTTCAACTAATGCTGCTGGAGCAATTGGATGTCTACAGGCAAAAAATATAAAAAATAGAAAATAAAGAACCTCAACCTAAATCTCACACCTTTTATAAAAATTAATTCAAAATGAATAAAATTTAAATGTAAAACATAAAATTATAAGGCTTTTAGAAGATAACAGAAGGGCCGGCCCCGTGGCTTGGCAGTTGGGTGTACGCACTCCACTGCTGGTGGCCCGGGTTCGGGTCCCAGGCATGCGCCAATGCACCGCTTCTCTGGCCATGCTGGGGCCACGTCCCGCGTACAGTGGCTGGAGGGATGTGCAGCTATGACATGCAGCTATCTGCTGGGGCTTTGGGGGGAAAAAAATAAATAAATAAAATCTTTAAAAAAAAAGAAGATAACAGGAAAAAATTGGGAGGAATTAGGGGTTCATGAAGACGTCTTAGACATGACACTAAAAGTACATTTCATAAAAGAAAAAATTGATAAAGTGGACCTGGACTTCATTAGAGTTAAAAACTTTTGCTCTACAAAATACCGTTAATGGGCCAAAAAAACGCTAATTACAGATGGGAGAAAATATTTGCAAACCACATAGCTGAAAAAGGATTCATGTCTAGAATACATAAAGAACTCTCAAAACAACAGTAAACAAATAGGCAATTCATTTTAAAATGGAGAAAGACAGGAAACGTTTCACTAAAGAAAATGTACAAATGGAAAATAAGCACATGAAAAGATGTTCAACATTATTAGACATTAGGAATATGTAAATTAGACCACAATGAAATATCACTGCATGCCTATTAGGACAGCTAAAATAAAAATAATGCCAATGCCAATGCTGGAGTGGATGCAGAGAAGGTGGACTTCTCACGCATTGCTGATGGGGACATAAAATAATACAGCCACTCTGTAAAACAGTTTGATAGATCCTAAAAACAAAACAAAAAACTAAACATACAACCCAGTAATTGCATTTATCCCAAAGAAATGTAAACCTATAAAGAGACCCAAACCTGAACACAGTTGTTTAAAGATTTATTTGTAACAGACAAAAACTGGGACCGACCAAATTGTCCCTCATTGTTAAACAAACTGGTACATCCATACCATGGAATACTACTCAGCAAGAAAAAGGAATGAACTATTGATACATATGATAATTTGAATGAATCTCAAGAGCATTGTGCTGAGTGAAAAAAGCCAACCTCAAAAGGTCACACACTTATGATTCCATTTATATAACATTCTTGAATGACAGATTAGTGGTTGCCAGGGGTTAAGAATGAGGGGGAAGGGGAGTGATTGTGACTATAAGGGGGTACTGGAGGGAGATCTTTGTGGTGATAGAATAGTTCTGTATCTCGATTGCATTGGTGGTTACCCGAATCTACACGTGTGACATGGAATTGCGCACACGCACCCAAACACACATACATTGTCAGAGTCCTGGTTTTGATATTGTACTATAATCATGCTCTACCCTGCTCTACACCACCCTTGCAACTTCCTGTGGATCTATAATTCATTCAAAATAAAATTAAAAAAAAAAAAAGCCACAAGGCAGATGTTGAATTTCTTAATACCTCCAAACCTCAGCCTTCTCATCCTTAAAATGAAGATAAAGTGTGAGACCAGGGGCCCGCCCAGTGGCATAGCAGTTCACTTTGCACGTTCCCATTTGGCGGCCCCCCGGTTTTCAGGCCACAGCATGGCTTGCTAAGTGGTGCATAGGTCCCCATCAGCCACGGCACGGGGCCTGTGACATTTCTGTGTTAACTTAAACCCGTCTGATCTGTAAGATGAAATGGGAAGTGAGGGCTCCCACCACTGCCTGCCCAGGAGCGTGGAAGATCATACAGGGAGAGCCCAGGAGCCTGCGGATTCAGCTCCTTGGAGTCCAAGACTTCAGGCCTGGGCTTAGTATATTGTAAGCACTCAGGAGAGTACTGACAAGGCATTCTCCCCAGTCAAGGTGTCTTTTGTGGAGAAAGGCACCTCATTTCCTTACTTTCCATTTCCTTTGTGTTCATTCAACAGATGCTTAGGGAGCACTTACTATGTGTGGGTAGTGTGGGAGTACAAGGGTAAAGCAGGCACAGCTGCAGCCCACGGAAGCTCGGGAGCTGGGGGAGAGAGAAGACATGTACACACTTAGCTGTAACAGAGAAAATGGCATGTAACGTAGAAGAGTTTCATCACACTGCTGTGGAGATTAGGAGTGGATGGAGTAAGGATGGGTATCCAGGCAGGCTTCATGGGAGAGGAGATACTTGCGTGGGACTTTGAAGGATGGGGAGAATTTGGACATGTTCATTTCACCCGTAGTGACATTAGCAAGGGCACAGAGCAACACACAGAGAATGGTCACTCATTTGAGGTTGCTGCTGTCCAGGGTGGGAGAAGATGAGAAGTGGGAAAGTAGACAGAGTCAGAGTGGACTCTCTTCGGTCTGCAGTGGGGAGCCACGGCGGGCTCTGTAGCAGGGAACTGATTGACTCTTCGTATCACATCAGGAAGGTTCCCACAGCTGCTCTCTGAAAGATGGACAGAAGGGAGTTGTGAGGCAGACAGCCCAGTTAGGAAGCAGGAGTAATACTGCTCTCAGGTGCATCCCAACCACCAAACTTACTGCAAGTTCACAGAAAATACTTGTGGAATTTCGGGGAATTTATTCATTCGTTTACAAATATTTCTTGCATTCCTACTATGTGCCAGGTGGTTTGGGAAAAATGAAGGGAACGAACTCCAAAATTAGTGTCCTGAGGGCAGAAATAGAGAAGAAAGAGGATGGAACCCAGAGACATGGAAGGCATAGACTCAACATGGCTTGACAATGGTCTGGATGGAAGCGGAGGGAGCAAGAGTGGGAAACACAACTTGGGCAGGATCCAGAGTGGTAGCAGTTATCACAGAAGCAGCAGGTGTGGAGGGGAATTTTATTTTATTTTTATTTTGTTTATTTATTTTTTTGGTGAGGAGATCAGCCCTGTGCTAACATCTGCCAATCCTCCTCTTTTTTTTTTTTTTTTTTTTTTTGTTGAGAAAGACTGGCCCTGGGCTAATATCCGTGCCAGTCTTCCTCCACTTTATAGGGGACGCCGCCACAGCATGACCTGCCAAGCAGTGCGTCGGTGTGCACCCGGGCTCCAAACCAGCGAACCTGGGGCCTGCAGCGGAACGTCCGCACTTAACCGCTTGTGCCACGGAGCCGGCCCTGGGCTCAATTTTAGATGTGTTGAATTTGAGCTTCTGGCAAGGGAGCCCAATAGAGCAGCCCGGCAAGCACTGGATTTGTGAGTCCATCGGGCCTGGAAACAGAGCAGAGACCACGGGAGTTCATGAGATCACCCTAGAGAAAGATGTGGGCCCCAGGTCTACACTTTGGGGTAAGAAGAGAACAGGGCTGTGGTAGATTGAGTTATTGTTTACACATATGTGGCAGCCCATACCGCCGAAGGATTAAGCGTCTCTGCTCTACAGAACTCAGAAGTGGCCGTAAGAGCTACACAACCAATGAAATAACATGGGTCACTTCTCACCAGAAACTATAGGATTCACTGTGTGGTTTACCATGTCTCTTTTCTTTCTGCCTTAAGACCAGCAATGTCCCGAATGGAGGCTTCTCCAGCAGCCAGGGTCCTGGAATGAAGAAGGTGAGTGGTAGGACTGTAGCAGCCCACAGTGGACATGTACACGAGCCAGAAGCAGACCTTTTGTTGTTGTAAGCCACTGAGAAATGGGGGTCATTATTTACACAGCATAACCTCGCCCGTCCTGACTGAGACGAGGTCAAGGACAGATCCTTGGTGAACACAGGGAATGGAAAGCAGAAGAGAAGATGTGGGAGGGACCCTCGGAGGAGGATGAGAACAGGGGTACAGGAGGGACAGAAACTAAAGTGTCTTCTTAATCTCATCCAGGTTTACCTTGTTGATCAATACCATTGTTCTTGGTACAACTCCTACGTAGGGCAATTGAGCGATTCTTTCAATATTTCAAACTTCGTATTCCCTCCATCCCAGCAATCCCACGATTCTATAGATACCTTTGCAAAATGACGTACGTACAAGACTATTCAATGCATCTTTATTTGTGTTAGCAAAAGACTGGACCAACCCAAGCATCCATTATTGGAAGGTCGGTTAAAGACATTTGGGCACAGCCATACACTGGAATATCTATGTATCAATATGAGAAGTCACTATATATCTTAGTGACATATATAAAGTAAAAGAAAGTAAAGTAAGACTAGATTTTGCTGCAATAATACTGCCTAGCAAATTTGCGCACCAACCCGCCCCCCCCCCCACCAACTAACTGCTTTAAAACAACATTTTCTTGCTCACATATCTGTGGGTCAGGCTGCCTCCCGATGCTTCAAGCAGCCAGTCAGGTTCAGGTGCACTCCACACGACTTTTTTCTGGGACCCAGCCTGAAGGTACACAGATGCTCCTTGGGGCAAGCTCTTGTTATAGTGGATGGCAGGAGTGCCAGAGGTGTAGGGGTAACTCACCCCACCTCCTAAAGCCTCGGCCTGGAAATGGAGCACTTGCACTTCTGCCCAACTCCCATTAGCCAAAGGAAATATGTAGTCAAACCCCAAGTCAGCAGAAGGGAAGTCAACCCCACCACAGAGGGGAGAGGTGAGAAGAGGGAAGATTCGCTGAGCAACAATTAAGCAGAGATGCATATGAAGCTGAGCTCAGAGAGACTTAAGGAGGGGAGCACAGAGCCTGGGGCAGGCAGGAACAGGGGTGAGAGGGGACACTGTCACTGAATGACTTTTATACTTTATTTATTGAGCCTATTAATGCTTTAAAAGTTAATGTTTTTGAGCCATGTGAATAAAATTTAAGTAACTCAGAAAAAAATCCACATTGTGCTTCATACTTTGATTGTGAACACCCAGAGGGCAAGAGCTGTACCCTGGTTTCCACAGCGCTATGTGCTTTTCATGCAGGCTTTTTTTTAAATTTATTTATTTATTTATTTTTTCCCCCAAAGCCCCAGTAGATAGTTGTATGTCATAGATGCACATCCTTCTAGTTGCTGTACTAGACGGGGCCTCAGCATGGCCGGAGAAGCGGTGCGGCGGTGCGCGCCCGGGGTTCCAAACCTGGGCCGCCAGCAGTGGAGCGCGCACTTAACCACTGAGCCATGGGGCCGGCCCCCATGCAGGCTTTTAATGTATGCAATATATAAATGCTGATGATGTCATGATGTTTTCTCACATGCCACCTCCCCCTGAAGCCTTCCCAACCCTGCCCCCTTCTCCAGGTTGAAAAAGTTTTCCCCATTCTCAGAACGTTTTGATATTCTCATAGCTCCAATCACATGGAGACTTGGGGAACAAATTAACATATATTTGTCTTAATTATCCAAACCACCCTTGGTCTTCCCCCTACCTCAACTGGCAGGCTGTTGAGGACAGGAATTGTATTTCTCTATCTCACCCTTTTTGGCACATATTAAGTGCCATAACCTTTTTTTTTTCTTTTTTTGAGGAAGATTGGCCCTGAGGTAACATCTGTTGCCAATCCTCCTCTTTTTCTTTTTTCTCCCCAAAGCCCCAGTACATAGTTGTATATCCTAGTTATAGGTCCTTCTAGTTCTTCTATGTGGGATGCTGCCTCAGCATGGCTTGATGAACGGTGTGTAGGTCCGCACCCAGGATCCAAAGCAGCAAACCCTGTACGCCTAACCCTGGGAGGCGTGAACTTAACCACTACGCCACTGGGATGGCCCCAACCTTTTTTTAAAACTGTTGTTTTAAGAGCAGTTTAGGTTTACAACAAATTGAGAAGAAGGTACAGAGATTTCCCATATACCTCCTGCCCTCACACATGCATAGCCTCCCCCATTACCAACATCACTCACCAGAATGGTATACTTTTTTACCAAGGATGGACCTACATTGACACATCATAATCACCCAAGGTCCACAATTTACCCTAAGGTTCACTCTTGCTGGTGTACATTCCATGGGTTTGGACAAAAGTATAATGACATATATGCATCACTATAATATAATACCAAGTATTTTCACTGCCCTAAAAATCTTCTGTGCTCCGCCTATCCATCCTTCCTTCTCCCCACCCCTATTAATAACCTGTGGTTGAGGAGAGTTTAAGACATGAAACTTTAAAGCATCTTACCTCAATTTGTGTTTATGGATGTTTAATTTCTCCCTTGTAAGTTAGGTACTGATGTTTGAAGTCATAGGGCTACTTATCTATAAAGTGAATCTAGATGATACTTAGAGTTATTTTGAGGTTGTAAAGTGCTGTCGGGTCCAAATGCCAACTAGTGTATTACTGTGTCAGGGGAAGAGGGAGAATCTCCCTCTGCCCTTTCCCTTAAGGTTCTTATGGCTGGCCAAATAATTAACAAGACAGGTTAGCAGGAGAAAATAATACCAAGTTTGATAATGATGGTGCTCAGGGCAAGCTGCCCCAGGAAGCACCACTCTGGTATGCGGATTATTTCGAGCTGAAGACAATAAGGATATTTGACCTCCCCCACTAACTGCCTAGAGAATCTGGCATGGTGGCTCATTCCTGGAACAGATCTTCTATCATGATGGCTATAAAGATAATGTAAAATAGATGTTACAATGGGAGGGGCACCAAGCACCTTTTATCAAAAAACTCTATCTCTCCCTGACCAAATTATCAATAGATGACCCTGAAAAGAATTGTCCTCCTGCCCTCTGAAGTCCCAGGCCACTACCCACCCCCAACACGTTCCTTCGCCTTTAGCTGCAATACTTAAGCAAGCAGCTTAGACAGAGGGACGAGTTGCTCATTTCTGAGTTTCTCCCATGTATACATGTTATTAAACTTGGTATTATTTTCTCCTGCTAACCTGTCTTGTTGATTATTTGGCCAGCCAGAAGAACCTTAAGGGAAAGGGCAGAGGGAGATTCTCCCTCTTCCCCCTACAATAACATGTATACATGGGAGAAAGCAGGGACACTGCGTTTCTCAACACAATAGCAGAAATTCTCGTCTTAAATACCATGTTCAGCCAATGACAAAGGAGGATGTTGGGGGTGGGGGGAGTCAGTTACAGGAGATTACCACTAAAGCACAGTAAACAAGAGTAAGGTTATTATGCAGATTTATGGCCTCAACTTCCACATTGATAAGTCTCTAGAAATGAGGCCATCCCCCCCCTTCCCAAAACAGAGAGGGAGATATTTTTACAAATGGAGATTTCCCTTATAAATGTAAATGATTGTCTGGCAACTCCTCGCAGGGCCACCCAGAGAATGTGGCCAGAGAGACAGAACTTCCGATAAGATGGGCTTGTTGGTGCCTTTCCTATTGTAACATTTATCCTACATTATCTTTATAGCCATCATGATAGAAGATCTGTTCCAGGAAGGAGCCACCATGTCAAATTCTTTAGGCAGTTAGTGGGGGAGGTCAAATGTCCTCAGAGAAAACAACCAAGGTAAAGAGATAGATTTCAGGGTGGCCAAATCTTGATCTCCCACAACTGAATGCGTACAGATTGGTGGCCAGTCTCTTAGCTGAGGAACAGGAAAACGGCTGCCTGAATTCATTTACATTCTGATTTTCTCTCCTCTCTGGAGGTTTCCACCTCTGCGTGAAATGGATACGGTCCTCCGGGAATTGCTGGGAATCAGATGTCACATTCTGATCTCAATGAGTTACTGGCTTTTCTCCTTTTTCACCTTAAATTGAAAGAGGAGAGATGCAAATTCTGCCCCCCTCACGAGAGGCAGCTCCCCCTGCCACCCAGCTCTGCATCTAGTCGGTTCCGTGACTCTAAAATCGCCTCGGGAAGCCTAGGGAGCGCGCTGCAGGAGCGCGTGGTTTGGCGGGTCTGGTGCTGTCTCCCCCTGGATCCACCCCCAGGAAGCGCTGTCTCCTGCCTTCCCCCTCCGCGCGCGTGGCCGGCGGGTCTGCGCGGAGATTGGTAGGGCTGTCAATCAAGAGGCCTCCAGGGACGGGCGGTGTCAGGCTGCGCCAATTAGGAGCGGCGAAAGCTTTTACTTCCCATGGAAAACACACAAAGGAGTGTGGCTTTCAGAACACCTGGCTGGCGGATAAAAAGAGATGGTACTTATAGTTCAGATTATTATATACAAGTTGTCACTTCTGATTGGGTAATGCTATTATTCTTTTTGATGACAACCGGAAATACCTGTCTTTTATTAATAAAAAACAAGACATGGTTCATTCTAAAGATGCCAAGCTTTTGATGTTTGTACTTCAATGCTTTCTGGAAGCTTCTATATTTATGGCCCTTCAGAATGCAAAGTTTTTAGAAATGTAAACCTTGGTACTTTTTGAAGTGTAAACATTTTCTGGGCTGAAGAGTGTAATGCATCAACGTGAGCTAGAGCCAGTCTCAGTACCTTCTTCACTGGGCTGTTATGAGGGTTACGTTATATATGTGTACGCAGTAAGTATTCGATAAATACTGGTTGTTATTGCTGTTGTTATCACCACCATCGTAGAGCCCGAGCATCCTCACTCTGCCACTAAAGCTGAGTGCGCGGCAGCCTCCGGGCTTCCGGTCCCTAGTGGGCAGGATGGAGCTTCAGGCCTGCCCCACAGGGCTGCTGTGACAGTTACACGAACGCTACACGGGAAAGTGGTTGTTTCAAGAAGCATAAGAGACTGCTAATATCTTGAATCTTTTCCCAAATAAAGCTGAATCCAGGATAGCCTAATTCATTTCAGAGAAGAAAAATTCCATCACTCTTCATTTTCATTTCACTATTGTTAAGGATACTCCATATTTAGTCTTTTCTCCATTTCTGCCGGTGTGAAAAGGTACTTTGCAGGTCTGTTCTTTGCATATAATGCTGAGTAGTGCCACTTCAGAGCCTGGCCTTAAAAATTATGTCTTAAGAATTAACAAAGGAAGTCTAGAAAGAACCAAGGATGTAAGGGTTAGAGAGAATGTCCTGCATCATAAAGTATTTAAAATAACCTATTTTGAATAATCTAAACTACTTAATCTAGTATAATCATGTTTACGATTAAGTTAATTTAAAATAATCTGATTTTAAGATGGTAAGTTGAGAGTGGTCACAAGACACTTCCCTCTGCTGTGTGAAGGGAGTGTGGTGTGCATATTTATAACAGTTACCAATTTGTCGTGTCTGTGATTAAAATAAATTTTTCCTTGCAAGTGTTATTTGAACACAAAAGCTTTAGGAATTGTTACCACGTCCTGCCAAAAAACCCCAAACACAATAAAGGACTTTATTTCTACATAGTTATCTTAGTTGATAGTTTGTTGCTGGGGTGGGGTACTATTGTAATTGACATCTCTGTATTCTTAATAGATACTTTTAAGTTTTATCTGTTAAATCTGAAGAGGATTATTGGCCCCTTTCTCTTTTCCCACATGCGTGATGGAAAATGGGTTTGTTATTTAACAATGAGTTTGAGAGTTCAAACTAAGAGTTTGAACTCTGCTGATGAAGAAATTGTGATCATTCAACCTGCTGAGGACAGAAATTAACTTTGTTCCATCTAGAAATTGTTTTTAAAGACATCACATTTTTTGTACTTGAATATGGTGGACATTACTAATTTCAAAGTAATATCAGATATTACAGCCAGCCCTGGTGGTCCAGTGGTTAAGATTGGCACTCTCCTCACTGCGGCCTAGGTTCATTTCCCAGTCAGGGGACCACACCGCCTGTCTGTCAGTTGTCATGCTGTGGCAGCTATGTGTTGCTGTGATGCTGAAAGCTATGCCACCAGTATTTCAAATACCAGCAGGTCACCCATGGTGGACAGGTTTCAGTGGAGCTTCCAGACTGACACAGACGAGGAAGAAGGACCTGGCCACCCACTTTAGAAAAAATTGGCCATGAAAACCCTATGGATAGCAGCAGAGCATTGTCTGATAGAGCACTGGAAGGCGAGAGGATGGCACAAAAAGACCAAACAGGGTTCCGCTCTGCTGTGCACAGGGCAGCTAGGTGTCAGACTCGACTAGATGGCACTAACAACAAATAAAATATTACACTTAAAATTACTTTGTCAACACTTAATTCTGGTTGGAAAGTCATAATACAATTTGGTGAAATTTTAATTTTCATAAATTCAAACAGGCCTTTCCCCTATTTGGAAAGAGTCAATGGAGAGGCGGGAGAGGAAAGAATAAGAATGAGAGGAAAGAATGATAAAATGTTTCGATAAGAAACGTGAGCCCTGAGGTCATCAAGAAAATCAGGTAGCAGTTTTTGGTGGGCACCTTTGTTGACTTTCCACACAATGATAACAACATCTTGCTTCTGTCAATATGTGTAAAACTCCTTCTTACAAGTTCTCATCTCATTCCCTAAAAAGGGAGACACAAATCCCATCGGTCGCTGTATATAATTCTCCGTGATGTGATCTCCTCTTCTATTTCAGTCACAGTCCTGGGCAGTCTAGTCTTTACCTAAAGGCTAGGAGGTTAATCACCACCATTTTCCTTATCTAAAATCACTGGGGAAGAGAGGAACCAAGAAAACCAAAATTGATTAATTTACACAAATACAAGCAAAGACAGAAGTATGAATATTTACTACAGTTTTCCTTACTATAACTGGTCAGAGGCCGTAAGTAATGTTTCTAACTCCTTCTTTTAGTACATATTCCACCTTACCTCTACCCTCAGCCGGCATCACAGCTGATTAGGGGTTGTACCTGGTGGGTGACTAAAAATTTTATTCCAGAAAGGTCTGAGCCCTTAGGGTCTCATTTTTATTAGGTCACTAAAATCTTCTATTGACTTTTACTACTGGACATGGAAGCACTAAGAGTCACACACGCCCCCTATGAGACCCCCTAGGATCCAAACATGGTTATCCCTGCCCACATTTCAAATCAGCAACACATTTCCCTTTGGTAGTCAGGACCAATCATCCAAGCCAGTGCAGTAACTCCCTTAATTGCCTGTTGGTTCGATGGAAGAGCTGAAAGTAGCTAGGAGGCAGTCCTAACTTCCAGTTAAGTCAAATAATTATTGTGTGCCCTGTGGAAGCATTCCTCCCCTAGGAGCTAAGGACCTCTACCCTGACTGTGCCCAACATCATGGGGATCAGAAGCAAAATTTTTGCAAGTGAATTATTATGTGTAAGAATGAAAAGTTACTTCACATCCATTTGGATAGCTACTATAAAAAAAACAAAACAGAAAATAAGTGCTGGTGAGGATGTGGTGACAAGGGAACCTTTGTGCACTGCTGGTGGGAATATAAAATGGCACGGCTGCATTGGAAAACAGTGTGGAGGTTCCTCAAAAAATTAAAAGTGGAACAACCATATGATCTGGCAATTCTACTTCGGGGCATATACTCAAAAGAATTGAAAGCAAGGTCTGGAAGAAATATTTGTATACCCATGTTCACAGCAGCATTGTTCACTATAGCTAAAACATGGAAGCAACCTAAGTGTCCATCAGTGGATGAATGGATAAACAAAAAGTGGTAAATACATACAATGGAGTATTATTCAGCCTTTAAAAGGAAGGAAATTGTGACATATGCTACAACATGGATCAACCTTGAAGACATTATGCTGAGTGAAATAAGCCAGTCACGAAAGGACAAATACTGTATGATTCCACTTATATGAGGCACCTAGAGTAGTCAAATTCATAGAGACAGAAAGTAGAATGGTGGCTGCCAGGGGTTGGAGGAAGAGGAGAATGAGATGTTAGTGTTCAATGGGTATGGGGTTTCAGTTTTACAAGATGAAAAGAGTTTGGAAGATGGATGGTGGTGACGGTTGTACAACAATGTAAATATACTTAACGCCACTGAATTGTACACTTAAAAATTGTTAAGATGGTACATTTTATGTTCTGTGTATTTTACCACCAAAAAAAAAAAAAAAAAAAGAATGATAGGAGCCACTTTGAATTCCACCTGTGATTTCCAGTCCCAGGCTTCTGGCTATAGGAGAAAAACAGCCCCATATGTTGCTCCCTGGCTCTAAGCATGTGCTGCATCCTACAGGACAGCCTCCTGACCTTGCAGGTGTTGGCTCTCAACTGGCACAAAAGCTAAGTCTTTTATAGGCCACACCAACATTCTAAAAGCCCCATAGCTTTCCAAAGATGCTGAGGCTTTGCAATGCCCCGGTGAAGGGGGCATTCTCTGTGCACTCCAGGGGACATATTGGGGGAGGGTGTTCAGGCAACTCACCCACGAGAAATTCCCTCCAACATGTTTAGGTCTCTCAGCCTGGGCTCTGTCCTCAATATCGTTGGGGAAGAGGGAGAATCCCCCTCCACCCTTTCCTTTAAGGTTCTTATGGCTGGCCAAACAATTAAAAGACAGGTTAGCAGGAGAACATAATACCAAGTTTAATAACACGTATACATGAGAGAAACCCAGGAAACTGAGTTTCTCAACACAATGGCAGAGATTCTCATCTTAAATACTATCTTCAGCTAAAGACAAAGGAGGATGTTGGGGGTGGGGAGGGAGACAGAAATTACAGTAATCAAGAGTATGCAGATTTAAGTTCTCTCCTTCCATACTGACAAGAGTCTCCACAGATAAGGCCATCCCCCCCTCTTCCCAATACAGAGAGGGAGATACCTTTACAAATGGAGATTTCCTTTATAAATGTAAATGTTTGTCTGGCAACTCTTCTCAGGGCCACCTAGAGAATGTGGCTGGGAAGAGACAGAATTTTTGATAAGATGGGCTTGTTGGTGCCTTTCCTATTGTAACATCTATTTTACATTATATTACAGCCATCATATGATAGTGGCTCTTTCCTGAAACAGGTCTTCTATGTTAAATTTTTGAGGCAGTTTGGGGGAGGTCAAAAGTCCATCAGAGAAAATCATTAAGGTAAAGAGTCATATTTCAGGGTGGCCAATTTTCATCTCCTACAATATCAAGGGCTCTCAAAGTACAGTCCCAGACCAGGGGGAAACTTGTTAGAAATGAAGGTTGTTGGGTCCCACCACAAACCTACTGCATTATAGTCTTTCAGGGCGGGGTCCAGGAACCTGTGTTTTAACAGGCTCCCAACGCACTGAAGAACAACTGCTTGATGTTATGCTAGGAATGTTCTGCCTCTCAGCCTCATTGAATTCAGGTTGCAGTCAGCCAATCAAACAATCCATTAAAGCCACTTCCAGCTGCTCATGCTAATACACCAAATCCAGAATTCCTAGTAAATGAACCCATATCTCTAAATTCTGCCCAGTCCAACAAAATGTTCTGTTCTCCTTGATCGAGTGCCGTTGAAATCCATTTCTATGGATTTCCCCAGATTTTAGCAGATGTAAGTTATTGAAATCTTACAATTCTTTCAGTATTGGTGTATACGCTATTTCCTCTGGCTTCAGAAGTTTTAGCTGTCTCCTTGGGGCCTGCTGGGATCTGACTCTAGTTAGGGTCTGAAGGCAATGAGGAGAGATGGAAGTGGGGCTGGAGGAAAATTGGTAACAAAGTGACTGCCTCAGATGAGGTCACTCACTGGTCTTCAAGCAAGGAAAGGCTTGGGTTGAATATGGGTCCCAGGTTCTCAGATTTATCCAAATTCTCCCAATATCCTCCTCTTCAATTCCTTTTGAGTCACTGCAAGAGATCAAATTTGTTGAAAAGGCTAGAGGGACAAAAATGGGAAGATAGTGTTACTGAGAGATAAGGAAGTGATACTGGCCCTGGCCTTGTGATGGAACCCACGACCCCACTTAGCCCTGCGGCTGGTAGAGGAGCTGTCAGCAGCAGCAAAGCCTCCTCTTGCCTCCCACCTGCAGCTCTCACTCATTGGCCTCCCACTGGCAGAAGCTAATTGGGCAGCATTTGACAAGGGAACCTGGGAAATGTAGTTTTGGGGTTTCTATCTCTGGAAATCAGGGAAGCTACAGCACAGGAGTTGTGAGGCAGAGTACCCCCCAGACAATAGCTGGCTGTGTTTATATATTCTTAAATTATTCTTAAAGAAAGTATGCAGGCACAGGTAAAAATTCAAACACTACAAAATAGGGATATAATAAGCCTCTGCCTATCCCTCTTCCTCCTCAGAGGAAATGGTGGGGTTTTATTTGTTTTTTATAAAAGTTTATTTTATTTATTTTGTGTTTGTGTGAGGAAGATCAGCTCTGAGCTAACATCCACGCTAATCCTCCTCTTTTTGCAGAGGAAGACCAGCTCTGAGCTAACATCTATTGCCAATCCTCCTCCTTTTTTTTTTTTTTCAAAAGCCCCAGTAGATAGTTGTATGTCATAGTTCCACATCCTTCTAGTTGCTGTATGTGGGACGCGTCCTCAGCATGGCCAGAGAAGCGGTGTGTCGGTGCACGCCTGGGATCTGAACCCGGGCCGCCAGTAGCGGAGCATGTGCACTTAACCACTAAGCCACAGGGCCAGCCCTATTATTATTATTTTTTAAATATATGTTGCTCTAGAGATATCCTACATATACACAAGTTATGTGTGTTTTTGAGGACTAGAGGTGGACAGTGATGGTCTTTTTCTTGAGGTTATTTGGTGAGACTCCACCCCCAGATACTCATCAGACGTTAACCTAGATGTTGCTATGAAGGCATTTTGTAGATGTGATTAAACCTAGATCATCTAGAATAATTTAGGCAGGTTGGGGGGCGTGAGGTAATCCACTGAAAGGCCTTAAAATCAGGGCTGCGGCTTCCCTGAGAGAAGCAGCTTCAGCCTGTGTCCCTGGGTTCTAGCCTGCCCCTCCTGACAGCATGGCCCATGCCCTTCAGGCTTACACAGCCAGCCCCACTACTGTGCAAGCCAATTCCTTACGATGAGTCTCTTAATGTATATTTTTCACTAGTTCTGCTTCTCTAGTGAACCTGAATGATATACTTGCTTTATCACATATTTATCCATCTCTCTATCTGTTAGGCCAGTGTATTTTTAAATGTATTTCAACATAAATTTCAGCCATCATACATTTCCTCTAAATACTTTACCTTGCATATCATTCACTAGAGTCTAACTTGTGTTTACATGTTTCTTTTCATGTAAAATTTACATACACAGTAAAGTCTCAGAAAATGGTGGATAGGAAGATCCAGAGCTTGTTTCGCCCATTGAAGTGACCATTAAACTGGAAAAAAGGATCAGAGTCCACTATTGCAGAACTCTGGAATGTGATCAGACGTCTGACGAGTGGAGAGGCTGCTGAGCAGCTGACACAGCTCCCCTGGCAGCATTTATTAGAAGATTTAAAGAGACATACACATCTTTTATTTTAGATCCATATTTTTAATTTTTTTTTAAAGATTTTATTTATTTAATTTTTCCCCCCAAAGCCCCAGTAGATAGTTGTATGTCATAGCTGCACATCCTTCTAGTTGCTGTATGTGGGACGCGGCCTCAGGATGGACAGAGAAGTGGTGCCTCGATGCGCACCCGGGATCCGAACCCGGGCCACCAGCAGCGGAGCGCGCGCACTTAACCACCAAGCCACAGGGCCGGCCCTAGATCCATATTTTTAAAGGAATTTCTATTAGGCCACAGGCTGACTGCAGAGATAATGGTACAGAAAATTCAGTGACCAGACACAACAAGAAAAAATAAACTTTGAAAAACATTTTGGAAAAGTCACTTTGCAAACAGACAACTGCAGCCCTCCACAAGAAACAAAAGCAATTTCTGAGGAGGGGGAATCTAATTCCAGAGTCACCATATCATAATACTCAAATGTCCAATTGAAAGTAAAAAATTACAAAGCATACAAAGAAACAGGAAAACATGGCTCATTCACAGGAAAAAAGGATTTGAGAGAAATTATCTCTGTGAAAGCCCAGATTTTGGGATTACTACTCAAAGATGTTAAATCAACTGTCTTAAGTATGCTCAGTGACTAAAAAACAAAACAAAAGAAAAAACTATGGAGAAAGATTAAAGGAAATCAAGAGAATACTGTATGAACAAATAGGGAATGTAAAAGTGAGATAGAAATTATAAAAAGGAACTAAATGGAAACTCTGGAGTTCAGAAGTACAACAGCCGAAATGAAAATTCACTACAAGGGTTCAGCAGCATATTTGAGCAGAAGAAAGAATCAACAAACTTGAAAATAAGCCAGTTGAAATTATCCAGTCTGAGGAGCATAACGAAAAAAGAATGAGGAAAAATGAACTGAACCTGAGGGACCTGTGGGACCAGGAAAAGTACCAACATATGCATCAAAGGAGTCCCAGGAGGAGAAGAGAGATAGAAAGAGGAACAAAAAAATTTGAAGAAATAATGGTGAAAACTTTTCCAAATTTGATGAAACGCATAAATCTACACATCCAAGAAGCACAACAAATTCTAAAGAGGATCATCTCAAAGAGATCCACACTGAGGTATATTATAATCAATCAGTCAAAGCCAAAGCCAAAGCAAGAAATTTGAAAAGCAGAAAGAGAGAAACAACTTGTCACATACAAGGGATCTTCAATAAGATTAACAGTTGATTTCTCATCAGAAACCATGGAGGCCAGAAGGCAGTGGGATAACATATCTGAAGTGCTGAAGAATAAAAACTGTCAACTCAGAATTCTATATCTGGCAAAACTATCCTTCAAAAAATGAAGTAGAAATTCAAACATTCCCAAACAAACAAAAGCTAAAGGAGTTAGGCATTAGTAGATCTGCCCTATAAGAAATGCTAAAGAGGGCCAGCCCTGATGGCCTAGTGGTTAAAGGTCCGTGTGCTACACTTTGGCAGTCCTGGTTCGGTTCCTGGGTGTGGAACCACACCACCTGTCTGTCAGTAGTCATGCTGTGGCGGTGGCTCACATAGAAGAACTAGAAGGACTTACAACTAGAATATACAACTATGTACTGGGACTTTGGGGAGGAAAAAAGAGAGAGAGGAAGATTGACAACAGATGTTAGCTCAGGGTGAATCTTGCCCAGCAAACAAAAAGAAAAACAAAAACAAAAACAAAAAACCACTGAGAGACAATAAGAACAGATTGTTTAAAAAAAAAAGAAAGAAAGAAATGCTAAAGAATCCATCAGGCTGAGATGAAAGGAAACCAGGCAGTAACTCAAAGCCATATGAAGAAGGAAAGAACACTGGTAAAGGTAACTACATAGATAAATATAAAAGCCACTATTTCTGTACTTTTGGTTTGTAACTCCCCTTTCTTTTTCTATATGATTAAATGGCACATGCATAAAACAGTAATTATAAATCTATGTTTAAACGGGCACACAATGTATAGAGATGTGATCTGTGATGATAACAATGTACAGAGGGAGACATGGAGAAGTACAGGAGCAGAGTGTGTGTCATGGAAACTAAATTGGTATTATTCACACTATGTTGCTATAAGTTTAAGACATCAATTGTAATCCACAAGGCAACTGCTAAGAAAATAACTGAAAAATATGTAGAAAAGGAAAAAAGAAGGAAATAAAAATGATACACTACAAAAAAATCAACTAAATACAAAAAAGGCAGTAATGGAGGAATTGAGAAACAAAAAACATATAAGGCATACAGAAAACAAATAGATAAATGTGGGAGAAAATCCCCCTTCTGAAAACTACAGAACATTGCTGAAGGAAATTAAAGAAGACCTAAATAAATGTCAAGACATTCTGTGATTCATGGATCAGAATATTGTTAGTATTGTCAATACTACCCAAAGCAATCTACAGAATCAGTGCTATCCCTATTAAAACCCCAATGGCTTTTCTTGCATAAATATAAAAACACAATCTAAAATTCATATGGAATCTCAAGAGACCCTGAACAGCCAAAACAATCTTGAAAAAGAACATAGTTGGAAGACTCATACTTCCTGATTTCAAAACTTATAACAAAGCTACAATAATCAAACAGTGTGGTACTGGCATAAGGATAGGCATACAGACCAATGAAATGGAATAGACAGCCTGGAAATAAACCCTCCCATCTATGGTCAATTGATTTTGGACAAGGGTGCCAATATCAGTCAATGGGGAAATAATACTCGCTATAACAAATAGTGCTGGGAAAACTGGATATCCGTTTGCAGAATGAAGTGAACTTTTACCTTGGTCTAGATGCAAAAATTTACTCAAAATGGATCAAAGGCCTAAATTTAAGGGCTAAAACTTTTAGAAGAAAATATATGAGAAAATCTTTATAAACTTGGATTTGGCAATGGTTTCTTAAATATGACACTAAAAGCAAAAGTAACAAAATAAAAAATAGATAAATTGGACTTCATAAAAATTAAAACTTCTGTGCATCAAAGGACACTATAAAGAAAGCGAAAAGACAACCCACAGAATGGGAGAAAATACTTGCAAATCATATACCCGATAAGGGATTAATATCCAGAATATATAAAGAACTCCTACAACACAACAACAAAAAGACAAACAACCCTATTTAAAAATGCGCAAAGGACTTAAATAGACATTTCTCCAAAGAAGACATACAAATGGCCAATAAGCACATGAAAAAATGCTCAGCATCATTAGTCATTAGGGAAATGCAAATCAAAGCCACAATGAGATACCACTTCACGCCCATTAGAATGGCTACAATTTAGAAAAAGAAAGAAAGAAAAAGAAAAATAACATGTTGACAAGGATATGGAGAAATTGGAACCCTCATGCCTTGCTCCTGGGAATGTAAAATGATTCAGCTGCTGTGGAAAACAGTTTGGCAGTTCATCAACAAGTTAAATGTAGAATTAGCCTATGACCCAGTAATTCCGCTCCTTTGTATATACCCAAAAGAATTGAAAACAACCGTTCAAACAGATAATTCTACACCAGTGTCATAGCATTAATAACCAGTGAGTGGAAACAACCCAAGTGTCCATCAACAGATGAATGGATAACCACATGTGTATACTACAATGGAATATTATTCAACCACAAAAATGAATGAAGTTTTGACACATGTCACAACATAGATGAACCATAAAAACATTATGCTGAGTGAAATAAGCCAGACACAAAAGGACAAATATTGTAAAATTCCACACTTGAAATATGTAGTGAGGAGTCGGGCTCCTAGTTAAAAACCTTTGTGTGACTTTTCCGGCCTGACCACAGGCCATTACAAAGGCTTTCCCTGGGGGCCTCACGGGGAGGGGTGGGGAGCTCCGGGTGGCGGGGCCACTGCGGGCTCTGGGGGGAGTCGCCGTCAAAGACTCAGGGCCCTGGCCGGCCATGCTCCTCGCCTTTTACATTCCCAGCCCGGGCGCCTGCATTCCCAGGTCTCCTTACCTGAGGCCTCGGGCAGGGGTCTTCTCGGGGCCTCTGTGAGGCCTCTGGAAGGGGGATGAGGGGGAGCCTCGAAGGCACTTCCCCCTCTGACCCAGTGCCCAGTGCTTTCGCCCTCCGAGCCCTCCTCCTTCACACCCGCGCCACATCCTCCCTCCGTGCAACTGCCAGAGCCTTTGTTGGGGCCCCTCAACACGCGCGCCGCTCCCCCGCCCCGGCACGCGCGCGCCCCCGGCCCCGGCACGCGCGCGCCGCCTCCCCACCCCGGCACGCGCGCGCCGCCCCCGGCCCCGGCACGCGCCGCCTCCCCGCCCCGGCACGCGCGCGCCGCCTCCCCGCCCCGGCACGCGCGCGCCGCCCCCGCCCCGGCACGCGCGCGCCGCTCCCCCCGCCCCTGCACGCGCGCCGCCCCCGGCCCCTGCACGCGCGCGCCGCCTCCCGCCCCTGCACGCGCGCGCGCTCCCCCGCCCTGCACGCGCGCGCCGCCTCCCGGCCCCGGCACGCGCGCGCCGCTCCCCCCGCCCGGCACGCGCCCGCCGCCCCCGCCCCGGCACGCGCGCGCCGCCCCCGCCCCGGCATCGCGCGCGCCGCCCCCTGCCCCGGCACGCGCGCGCCGCCCCCGCCCCGGCACGCGCGCCGCTCCCCCGCCCCGGCACGCGCGCGCCCCCCCGCCCCGGCACGCGCGCCGCTCCCCCGCCCCGGCACGCGCGCGCCGCTCCCCCGCCCCGGCACGCGCGCGCCGCTCCCCCGCCCCGGCACGCGCGCGCCGCCCCCGCCCTGCACGCGCGCGCCGCCCCCCGCCCTCCACAGGTGCGCTGCTCCCAGGGGAAGATGGAACGGGGGAGTCGGTGCCTTCTCCGGTTTAGACTCTTGCTTATGTCCTCATAGTAAGTGATTAAAGCCTTTCTCCTTCGTTCTGGGCTTGTTGCTTTAATCGGCCGCTCCAACCTGACGGCTCAGCTCCCTCTCCCAGCCCAGCTGAGCTCCTGGCATCTAGAACAGGCAAATTCTTAGAGACAGAGTAGATAGAGGTTACCTGGGGCTGGGAGAGGGGGAAGTGGGGAGTTATTGCTTAATGGGTATAGAATTTCTGTTTGGGGTCATGAAAATGTTTCAGGTATAGACAGCGGTGATGGTTGCACAACATCGTGAATGTAATTAATGACACTGAATTGTAAACTTAAAAATGGTTAAAATGGCAAATTTTGTTACATATATTTTACCACAACAAAAAAGTGGGAAAATATTAGATACAATGAAATGTACAAATATTAGGTTGCATATTCTGTTTTCACAAAAACATATGTGTGTATAACTCAAAGTATATCAAGACATACAACATCACCATAACCCAGAAAGTATCCTCATGCCCTTTTCTAGTCAATCCCCGGGAACAATCTCCCAGGACATCCGCTGTTCTGATTTTTTCCCTACATAGATTTATTTTGCCTCTTCTAGAACTTCATATAAATAGAATCATCCACCATGCTTCCTTCATGTAAGGCTTCTTTCACTCAGGAAAATGTTTCTGAGATTCATCTTTATTGTGGGTAGCAGCAATTCATTCTTTTTTATTGATGAGTAGTATTCCAGTGAGTGGATTCACCATGGTTTGTTGAAACATTCTCCTTTGATGGCTACCAGGGCTCTTTCCAGTTTAGGGCTATTATGAATAAAGTGGCTGTGAACATTATTGTGCAAGACTTTTTGTGAAAATATACTTTCATTTCTCTTGGCACATATCAAAGAGTGGAACTCTGTGTCATAGTGTTACCGGATACATACCCAGGCTCTTTACCTGCCACACAAGAGGGGCCAAATAAAACTGGAATGCCAGGCTTATGGCAAGGAAAGAGTTTTTATTTCGGATGATGTCAGCCGAGAGACCAGAGCTCTCAAATTTGTCCCGTCTCCCTGAATGATGGGAGGCAAGCTGTTTTACAGGTTGGGAGGGAGAGCATTTGCTGCGGTTTAAGTAGGGGAGGGGGAGTGTGTGCTAGGGTTTTGGGTAGGGGAGGGGAAGCACGTGCTGGGGTTTTAAGTAGGGGAGGGGGAGCGTTGCTGGGGTTTAGGTAGGGGAGTGGGAGCCTGTTGTGGGAGATCAAGATTTGGCCACCCTGAAATATATCTCTTTGCCTTGATTGTTTTCTCTGACGGACATTTGACCTCCCCCACTAACTGCCTAAAGAATTTGACATAGTAACTCCTTCCTGGAACAGATCTTCTATCTGATGGCTGTAATATAATGTAAAATAGATGTTACAATAGAAAAGGCACCAACAAGCCCACCTTATCAGAAGTTCTGTCTCTCTGGCCACATTCTCTGGATGGCCCCGGGAGGAGTTGCCAGACAAACATTTACATTTATAAGGGAAATCTCCATTTGTAAAGGTATCTCCCTCTCTGTATTGAGAAGGGGGGGGGATGACCTCATTTCTAGAAACTTATCAATGTGGAAGTTGAGGCCCTAAATCTGCATAATAACCTTACTCTTGTTTACTGTGCTTTAGTGGTAATCTCCTGTAACTGACTCCCCCCACCCCCAACATCCTCCTTTGTCATTGGCTGAACATGGTATTTAAGACGAGAATTTCTGCTATTGTGTTGAGAAATGCAGTGTCCCTGCTTTCTCCCATGTATACATATTATTAAACTTGGTATTATTTTCTCCTGCTAACCTGTCTTGTTAATTATTTGGCCAGCCATAAGAACCTTAAGGGAAAGGGCAGAGGGGGCTTCTCCCTCTTCCCCCACACTGTGCTTCGAGGTAGGTAGGTACTTTAGGTAGGGGAGGGGAAGCATGTGCTGGGGTTTTAGGTAGGGGAGGGGGAGCGTGTGCTGGGGTTTAGGTAGGGGAGGGGAGCGTGTGCTGGGGTTTATGTAGGGGAGGGAGCGTGTGCTGGGGTTTAGGTAGGGAGGGAGCATGTGCTGGGGTTTAGGAAGGGGAGGGGAGCGTGTGCTGGGGTTTATGTAGGGAGGGAGCGTGTGCTGGGGTTTAGGTAGGGGAGGAGCGTGTGCTGGGGTTTAGGAAGGGGAGGGGAGCGTGTGCTGGGGTTTAGGTAGGGAGGGAGCGTGTGCTGGGGTTTAGGAAGGAGGGGAGCGTGTGCTGGGGTTTAGGTAGGGAGGGAGCGTGTGCTGGGGTTTAGGTAGGGGAGGGAGCGTGTGCTGGGGTTTAGGAAGGGAGGGGAGCGTGTGCTGGGGTTTATGTAGGGGAGGAGCGTGTGCTGGGGTTTAGGTAGGGGAGGGGAGCGTGTGCTGGGGTTTAGGTAGGGGAGGGGAGCGTGTGCTGGGGTTTAGGTAGGGGAGGGGAGCGTGTGCTGGGGTTTAGGGAGGGGAGGGGAGCATGTGGCCATGCTGGTTGGCACCTTCCCACCAGTCTGTGTTTGGCCTTGAAGACTGAATTTCTTTCCCTTGATTGTCTGGACTCTTCTGGTTAGCTTTCATCTTCAGCCTGGGTTTGACCTTGTGAGGCTGAATCTTGATGTCTGGACCTTGACTTCGTGAGAAAGACAGCTCACTCACATGCTAAGGAGGGACGGAAAGACCTGGTTAGTTTTGAACAACAGTTGATTATGCTGAGTATGCACAGCTGCCATTAGCAAAGCTTATCTCAAAGTTTTTGCTCTAGGGAAGATTTTTTAACTTCTTCATGCTTGGTTTCAATCTTTTGACCTGTCTGTATCTTCCTGCTGGTTCCCTTATTAATGAATTAAAACTTTGATGTGTGCTTACTACCTGTTTTTTAATTGAGGTACAATGGACACATAACATTATATTAATTTTAGGTGTACAACATAATGACCTGATATATGTACATATTGTGAAGTGATTACCACAATGAGTTAAGTTAACATCCATCACTTCACATAGTTACAAAATTTTTTTCTTGTGAGAACTTTTAATATTTACTCTTAGCAACTTTCAAATATACAGTACAGTACTATTACTGTAGTCACCATGCTGTACATTACATCCCCATGGCTGATATAGTCTCACTTGTTAATTTTTGCTTTTGCTGCTTTTGCTTCTGGTGTCAGATCCAAACGATCATTGCCAAGACCAATGTCAAGGAGCTTACCACCTATGTTTTCTTCTAGGAGTGTTATGGTTGCAGGTCTTATGTTCAAGCTTTTAATCCATTTTGCATTGACTTTGTGTATGGTGTAAGATATGCGTCCAGTTTCATTCTTTTGCGTGAGGCTGTCCAGTTTTCCCAACACCTTTATTGAAGAGACTTTCCTTTCCCCATGGTATATTCTCGCCTCCTTTGCCATACATTAATTGACCTTATATGTGTGGGTTTATTTCTGGGCTCTCTATTCTGTTCTATTGATCCATGTGTCTCTCACTACCTATTTATATGAGAACTATATATTTTTTAACATTTTGAAAATTATACTTCAATGCCAACATTAAAGGAATACATTAAGTTTTTATTTCCATTTGTTATTCTAGCTGGGTGCTGGGGTGGACCTCAGCCACTCTTGATGGTCTCCCAGCACGTCATGAACAGCCATCCTGTGTTTGAGCAATGTTCCACATTAAGGGTCTCTCTTCTTCAGGATAGAAAAGCCAAAAACTCACTGTCCCAGACTCTCTTTCCATGAAGGTGCAGACTTGTGACCAGATTCTACCACCAGTTGGGTGTGCCTGTGTGACACGGCTTCAGAAGAAAGCAGTAGATGCGACAAGCGTTTCCTGGGACCCAGGTTCTGGCGAAGGTAACTGTGGAGAGGTTCGGACTTTCTGGACTTCTCGAGTTTCGGTGGTCTCCTTTTCTGTTTAAACAGGCTGTGGTGTGTTCCATTATTTGTGACTGCAAACTCTGACACAGATGGAGAAAAAGAAAGAAAAAAAGTCTGTTTAATATGGCTTTCTTCTCCAGGCAAAGACAATACTAAGAAGGAAAACTACAGACCAATATCCCCGATGAACATAGATGTAAAAATCCTCAACAAAATATTGGCAAACCGAATACAGCAATACATTAAAAAGATCATACACCATGATCAAGTGGGATTTATACCAGGGACACAAGGATGGTTCAACATCCACAAATCAATCAAGGTGATACACCACATTAACAAAACGAGGAATAAAAATCATTATATGGCTTTCTTCTGCATGTTATTAAAAAATTCAAGATAATTTATATGGCAAGAGATATTCAAGCAGTAAGTATGATATCATGTCTAAGCAACGTCTACTTTAGTAGAAATTTGGTTTGGGGCCAAATGTCTCGAATTGCTTGGATGGTGTGCGGCAGCCTCGCTGCCTGCCTGTGGGTGATTCTCTAGGACCTGAAGCGCCCAGTCAGTGGACACGCTGGTGTCCCGTGCACGTCCGTCACGATAGCTGAGGCCTCGCGCCATCTGCAGCCTCTGTTGTTGCAGTGATCTCAGCTGTAACAGAGGTGAGCCCAGGTTCTGCTTTGTGACCCACGTGGCCTGAGCTGACTGCCAGTTACGGTTCTTACGTAGTGATTCTGTAACTCCAACACAGCCCAAATCTCTGGATTAGGTTGTCACACGGCCTACCCCTTCTGTTTACTAACAGAACGCTGCAGCTCGCACCCATGCTCACAAGCTCCTGAGATGGGTAAATGTCTTTTCTCTCCTAACTCTAGACCTGTGACGTCCAGGATGGTCGCCACTAGCCACATGTGGCTGTTGAGCACTTGAAATGTGACTAGTGTGACTGAAGAACTGAATGCTTACTTTTATTTAATTTTAATTAATTGAAATTGAAAAACTTGATTCAGTTGTTGGAACACTTTCAAGTATGTTCGGAGTGACTTGGTTTTGTGAGCTTATTCCCCCTCCTACTGTTGGGACTCCAATTACACGTATATTAGGTTTCCTGAAGTTGCCCCTCGGCTCATTGATGCTCTCTTCATTTTGTTTGCTTGTTTGTCTTTTTCTGTCTCCCATATTTCTACTTAACATGTTCAGTCTCTCCTCTAGCTTTTGAACATATGGAATATATTTATAGTACCTCTTTTAATGTCCTTGTCTGTTAAATCTGTCATGAGCTTTGTTTTGAGTTTATTTCTGTTGACTGATTTTTCTCTCCATTATGGCTTGTATTTTCCTGCTTCTTTGTATACTTGGTAATTTTTGATTGGGTGCCAAACATTGTGACTTTTACCTAGTTTGGTGCTTTTTTCCTCTTTTCCTTCTTTCTTTTTTTATATTTTTGTATTCCTTAAATATTTTTTGCCTTTGTTTTGGATCACGGTTAAGTTACTGGAAGCAGTTTGATCCTTCCAAGCTTTCATGGTTTATAAGGAATGACCCAACAGCCTTATCCCAGGGCTGCTTTGCCCCCACGACCCAGCCACACCCCTCCCAGTACTCTCCCAGATGCCCCACCTGTTAAAGGTTTCTCCACTCTGGCTGTTGGGAATGTGAACTATTTCCAGCCCTATGTGAACCCCAGGAATTGTTTTACCTGCTCCTTTCTGGCATTT
Source organism: Ceratotherium simum simum (assembly GCF_057802395.1). Classification (NCBI taxonomy): domain Eukaryota; kingdom Metazoa; phylum Chordata; class Mammalia; order Perissodactyla; family Rhinocerotidae; genus Ceratotherium; species Ceratotherium simum. Next base: position 404,330 of record NC_141915.1, read on the forward strand.
ATTCCCCCACCTCAGGTTTATCTACGTGTCTACACCTGCCTGTCAGCTGAAGACTTGAGGGGACTGTGTGCAGATTTCTGGAACCCTCTCTCTGTGCAGCTCTCTCTCTGCTGGTTGCCTGTCCTGTGAATTCTAGCCACTTTGACCTCCCTACATCCGCAAGTCACGGGGATTATTGCTCCCTGATTGGTGGAGAGGCCACCCTCCCCCACTGACCCAGGACTGAGGAGTTCCCAGGACACAGGACTTTCAGCGCTAAAACTGGAAACGTCCCAGTGCCCCACTTGGGGTTCCCCTTCCTTGTGCTTGTCCAGGCAGGAGGCTCTGCCAGCCAGAGGGCTCACCGCATTTGTTTCTTTTCTAACAGGGACCACTGTTCTGTGCTTCCTGGTTTCCAACGTTTGAAAACCATTGTTTCTTATATTTTGTCTGGTTTTTGTTGTTGTTGTTTACAGCAGGAGGCAAGTCTGTCCCTGGTTCTCCATCATGGGTGGAATTGGAAGTCCTCTTGTCTAGTAACATTTAATGGAATTATTGATATGTTTGTATTTAGGTCTGCTATTTTATTATTCAATTTTTGTTTGTTACCTCTGATTTTTGTTCCTCTTTCCCCCCTTTCCTGCCTTATTTTGGGTTACGTGAATATTTTTATAATTCTATTTTTTAATTTATCCACTGACTTTTTAGCTATCTACTTTGCATTCCTTTTTAGTGTCTGTTCTAGGGATTATAATATCAATCCTTATCTTTTAATAATCTACTTAAATTTCATATTGTATCACTTCACATAAAATTTGGAAATCTTGTAACCTTATTAGTCCATTGACCCCTCCTTCCTGTCCCTCGTGTAACAGCTGTCATATGTATTATATCTTTCTCTGTATTATCATACGAAGCCCTTATCTTAGTCTGTTTGGGCTGCTATAATAGAATACCATAGACTGGGTGGCTTGTAAACAACTGCAAGAAACTTATTTCTCACGGTTCTGGAGGCTGGGAAGTCCAAAACCAAGGCAGCAGATTCAGTGTCTGATGAAGGTCTGCTTCCTGGTTTACAGACAGCTGTTTTCTCCCTGAACTCAGAATTGGGGAGGGAGCTCTCTGGGGACTCTGTCATAAGGGCACTAATCCCTTTCATGAGGGTTCTGCCCCCATGACCTGATCACCTCCCAAAGGCCCTGTCTCCTAATTCCATCACATTGGGGATTAGGTTTCACTATTAATTTGGGGGGACGCAAACATTCAGTCTATAGCACCCCTTAAGACAATGTTATAGTTTTTGTTTTAAATAGTCGTGTGTATTTTTAAATAAATTAAGAAAAAATAGACTTTTATATTTACCTAGATAATTGTTATTTCTGATGCTATTCATTTCTTTCTGAATATCCAAGTTTCCATCTGGTATCTTCTCCCTTTGGCCATAGAACTTCCTTATCATTTCTTGTATACAGATTTGCTGGGGAAAATTCTCTTATTCTTTTATATGAAATTTACTTATTTTACTTTTTTTATTGTTGATTGTTTTCAGCTTTATTGAGGTATAACTGACAAATAAAATTGTAAGATATTTAAAGTGTACAACATGATGATTTTGTATACATATACATTGTGAAAGGATTCCCCCATTGAATTAAATTTTTTTTTGGGGGGTGAGAACATTTAAGTTCTACTCTTGTTGATGCAAAATAACCAATAACAACTCTATAGATAAGAGAAACAAGGTGAGTTTACTTGAGCCAGAGTGAGAATTATAATCCGGGAAGGCCTTAGAAAGTGTTCCAGAGAAGCGTGGTTTTCAGTACAGTCTTATATCATTTTAGAACAAAGAACATGCAGTAAGCACACCTAGGACACATTTTCATCAAAATTTCAAAGGGGTGTTTCGTTGCAAATTAGCAGGTGAACATGACTGTGATGTCAGGAAACGGACTAATCTGGCATTACCAATAGGGCGTAGGAGGGAAGTGTGCATTCTTATCTTGAGGGAGTGTGTTCTTTAATGGTTAAGCTGATGTACAGTGTGTGTTTGATAGGCTGTAAGTCAGGCATTTTAGTTCAAGCTGAATCAGTTTTGAACCCAAATAGCTACCCCATATACCGCAGTATGTAAGAATCTCTTGTCATTTTCCCCTTTTGATCAATAATTTTTTGATAGAAAGCATTGCTGATAGAAATATTGCCCCTCGGTGCCAGGGTGGTTGCTGCCTGCCCTGGGTCCATCATGTCCCTCGGTGCTAGGCTTTTATTTCATCAATTTGCCCAGTTATCTACCTTGGGAGGTATTTATTTTACTTTTATTACTGATGGATATTTTCACTGCATATAGAAATCTAGGTTGAAAATTTTTGTCTTTCAGCACTTTCAAGATATTCTTCCACTGCCTTCTGGCCTCCATGGTTTCTGATTAAAAAATATATATATATATGTCATTGTTTACCTGTATAGAATGGCTTGTTTTTCTGTTGTCAAGATTTGCTCTTTATTATTTGTGTTCATTGGTTAAACTATGACATGCCTAGGCATGTTTTCTTCACATTTATCCTACTTGGGACTCAATGGTATTTTTGAATCTGTACATTTATATTTTTCACCAAACTTGGGAAAATACCTGCCATTACTTCTTCAAATATATTTTTCTCTCTCATATTCTCTCACCTTTCCTTCTGGACTTGAATTACACATATGTTAGGCCTTTTGATATTATCCCACAGGTCTCTGTGGCTCTGTTCATTTTTTTTCAACATTTTTTCTCTGTTCTTCTGATGGGATAATTTCAATTGATCTATCTTCAAATTTACTGACTCTTTCCTATGTCATTTCTATTCTGCTCTTAAGCCCACTTGGTGACCTTTTTATTGGAGATACTGTATATTTCAGTTCTAGGAATTCCATTTGGTTTGTTTATATAGTTTGTATTTCACTGCTATTTCCTATCTTTTCATTCATTTCAAGGATATTTTCCTTTACTTCACTGAGCACAGTTATCCCAGCTGCTTTGAAGTATCACATGCTAATTTCAACATGTGATATATCTTAGGATTGTTTACCTTTCACAGTTTTATCTCTTGAAAATAGATCATATTTTTCTGTTTTTTCTTCTTACGTCAAATAATTTTGGATTGTATCTGAAATGTTATGAAAGTTATATTATTAAAAGTACGGTTGTTGTTATATACCTCCAAAGAGAGTTGATGTTTTTGTTTTATTAGGCAACTAACTTAATATTTAACTATTTCTTAGACAGCAGCTTAAATCTCTGCTCACTTCTTTTTGTTCTAGTTGGGCTGCTGGGAATTTGCTGCACACGAGTGGCTCAGTGGTCAACTAGATACCTGGATAGAGTTTATACATAGACTCTGGGACCCCCCCCCTTCTCTGACTCTCTCCTCACTTTTCAGTTCTTTAGTTATTCTGTACTCTATTCTCTGCTTCTTCAGTCCAGAAAGTCTGTCAGTTTTCTATCAGAGTTTCAGCCTCCATCTCTGGGCTCCTCCAAGTGTAGCTTGTCCTTTAAGCTATAAAAAACAGGTTACTTCCTTTGTGCGGGTCCCTTCTCCCAAGTGTCTACTCCCTCCCAAGTTGGCCTGCTTTGATTCACTCCCCAATGCCTTCAGGTATTTGTTTTTGTATTCTGTCCAGAGTTCACAGTTGTCATCTGAGGAAGGACTGGTCTAGGATATTACTTGACCATCTTGGAAGCCTAATTCCATGGATATTTTAAATTTTTTTAAGTTTTAAAATAAAATAAATAACAGATAAACATAGAGAATAAGATTTTAGGCCATTAGTCCAATGGATGGTGGGAAATGCCTTTTGAGGGAAATCCCTTACCATATCACTTATTTTTAAAAATTAGCCAACTCCTATCCATCCTACTACACTTAGGTAGGGCAGAGAAAACATTTCTCGGTCCCCTTCACTGGCAGGGTTAGGGTGAGAGTTGTCCTGGACTATTTTCATATTACCTGGACTTTCCTTTATCATTGCAATTTCATATTACTATAATTGCCTACAAATGTTGCTGTTTATCCCACTATGATGTGAGATTCTTAAAGTAGGATATTGTCTTAGTCATCTCAATTCCCAGCAAGTACCAGAACAATAATTTATAATGTTTCTTGAGCTCTTAATAAATGAAAGGCATGTGCTAAGAGCTTTGCATAGATTATCTCATTTATTCCTTGGCACGACCCTTTACTATAAGCACTAAGCCAATATTACCCCAATTTTACAGATAAGTAAACATGCTGAGAAAATTAGGCAATCTGCCCAAGGTTACACAGATAGTAAATGGGGGAGCCAGGACTCTAAATTAGCAGTCTGACTTGTTTTCAGGATAGATGAATAAATGGGAGTTTTGGACCCCGCCTGTTTTCTAGATGTTGTGGGACCGTGCGAATGTGTGAACTTGAGCAAGTCCTCTTTCTCTGGGCCTTAGCTTCTTTATGCACCCTTGTATCATGACATTTTGTCATTTATGTTTTAGTGATTTTTCAGTACAAAATAACATACGATTAATTCTCACTGTAAAATAATTCAAATATTATAAAGTTCTCCCTCACCAGAAGTTAACTATGATTGATGGATTTGTTTGTTTCTTCCAGCCCTTTAATATATACCTATCTTGGCACCACTCACGTAAACAGTAATCTTTACTATACAGATTAAAGATTTTGTTCTTGTTATCTTTAAACTACATCAGGGTAGAGGGTGTTGCTCCAGTCTCTGACGCATATCCAGTAAAACAAAATATTATCAGGAACTAAGACTAGATATCTGCCCCACACGAAGACCAGCCCCTATGTACCTGGCCTATAGTCTTTGTTTTGTAGGATGGTTCTTTTGGATGTTAGTCCCCCCATCTTCCACCTTGCTAGCAAGCTGTAATAAAAACCCTTTCTCTCCTATCACCTTGCCTCTTGACTGTTGGTTTGTCTTGTAGCGAGTAGAAAAACCCCCTTTTTTTGGCAGTAATGCCTACATATGGTATTATTTTTCCATAAATGTCAGCATACTGTCTGTATTTTTCTGCAACTTGTTTTATTCACTTATGTCATATAGATTTTCCATATTAGTAGTTATAGATCTGTTTCATTCTTTTTAACAGATGCATAGAATTCCCTAGAATGGCTATTCCATAGTATATTCAACCATTCTCCTATTGAGGGTCATTTAGGATGTTTTCAGCTTTTTTCCCATCAGAAAAAAACTGCTGGAGTGACGTCAGCATCATGGCAGAGTTAGCTGTTTGCTTAGTCTCTTCCCTCTGAGCTATAACCAAACAGACATTCATTAACCAACTGAGGATTCCCTACACAGCACAATAGGACATCTGAGAGATCCACACAGCCATACATCTGAAGGTGGGGGTACTGGATCCCTGGGAAGCAGTGGAAGGAGGTGAGTGGATCCACACTCCCTTCCCAGCTGCAGCAATCTAGGTTGCAGGTCCTCACGCAGCAGCTGACGCTTGACTGTAAGAGGAGGCGGGGGAGCAGGCAGCCCTGAGTGAATGCTTTCACTTTCAGAGTCGCAGTTTGGCCCACGGGAACGCTCCATACCAAGTGGCGTGCTTGGCCACCACGTGGGCGCCCCCACCAAACACAGCAGCTCAGGTGAACTGTCCATGAGTGCAGAGTTTGCCCATGTGTGAGTGAAAGAAAGTGCCCCTCCTGCTCCCCACCTAGGACACTAGCTCAGCTGGTCCCTGGCCAAGGCAGCGGATCAGCACCAGAGCACCTGCGTGTGCATGTGTGACCCGCCAAGTGGCTGCAGCCAGCAGCAAATGCAGACGAACCCTATCAGCACAACTTCCAGTAGACATAGCGGGTTCAGAAAACAGCTCCCCAGTGGTGGCAGGTGGAATCTGCGACCTGATACTACCACTATGTGCTGGCAAAGGATCACTTCATCAAACACCATGAAGAACTACAGTAACATTCCAGAGCAGAAGGAAATGACAAGTCTCCAGAAACCAATCCTGAAGTCACAGAAATTTACCATCTAAATGTCAGAGAATTCAAAATAGCTGTCAGAAAGAAACTCAGTGACTTACAAGAAAACTCAGAAAGACAGTTCAATGAACTCAGGAATAAAACTAATGGGCAGAAGGAATTCTTCACCAAAGAGATTGAAACTCTAAAAAAAAAAAAAAGCCCAGAAATTCTGGAGATGAAAAACACAATGAATGAGATAAAGAAAAAACATCTAGAAACATTAAAAAACAGATGTGATGACATGGAGGACAGAATTAGTAATTTAGAGGACAGAAGTATAGAAATGCTTCAGGTGGAGGAGGAGAGAGAACTGAGACTTAAAAAAAATGAAGAAACTCTTCAAGAAATATCTGACTTAATTAGGAAATCCAACATAACAATTATAGGTATTCCAGAAGGATAAGAGAGGGAGAAAGGAGCAGAGAGCTTGTTCAAAAAAATAATAGCTGAGAACTTTCCATACCTGGGAAAAGAACTGGACTTAGAAGTACATGAAGCCAATAGAACTCCTAATTACATCAATGCAGAAAGACCTTCTCCAAGGCATATAATAGTAAAACTGGCAAAAGTCAATGACAAAGAAAAAATATTAAGGGCAGCAAGAGAGAAGAGAATAACCTACAAAGGAACCTCTATCAGTCTTTCAGTGGATTTCTCAGCAGAAACCTTACAGGCTAGGAGAGATTGGAATGATATATTCAAAATACTGAAAGACAAAAACTTTCAGCCAAGAATACTCTATCCAGCGAAACTATCCTTCAGATACAATGGAGAAATAAAAGCTTTCCAGATAAACAAAAGCTGAAGGAGTTCATCACTACTAGACCTCCCCTACAAGAAATGATCAAGGATCCCCTCATACCTAAAACAAAAAAGGCAGAGGTTTACAAAGCTTTGAGCAAGGAGATAAATAGACAGACAAAATCAGAAAATTGTAGCTCTCTAACAGAACAGGTTAGTTAATTACAACATAAAAGATAAAGGGATGGAAAGCATCAAAATTAACTATAAACACTTCATTTTAATCACAAACTCACAACACAAACCAGAATAATTTGTGACAACAATAACTTAGAAGGGGAAGAGGAAAGGGATAGAACCTGCTTAGGCTAATGGAGATAAGAGGCTATCAGAAAATGGACTATCTCATCTACAAGATCTTTTATACAAACCTCATGGTAACCACTAAACTAAAAATCAGAGCAGAGACACAAATCATAAATAAAGAGAAAACTGAGGAAACCATCACAGAAAACCACCAAACTAAAATGGCCGTCAGAAAGACAAGGAAAAAGAAACAATGGAAATATAGAACAACTGTAAAACAAGAGATAAAATGGCAGTGTTAAGCCCTCATATATCAATAATGACTCTAAATATAAATGGATTGAATTCACTGATTGAAAGACACAGAATGGCTGGATGGATTAAAAAACAAGACACAACAATATGCTGCCTCCAGGAAACACATCTCAGCTCTGAAGACAAACACAGGCTCAGAGTGAAGGGATGGAAAATGATACTCCAAGCAAATGGCAAGCAAAAGAAAGCAGGTGTTGCCATACTTACATCAGACAAAGCAGACTTCAAGATAAAAAATGCAATGAGAGACAAAGAAGGGCAATATATAATGATAAAAGGGATATTCCACCAAGAGGACATAACACCTATGAATATATATGCACCAAACACAGGAGCACCAAAGTATATAAAGCAACTATTAACAGACCTAAAGGGAGAAATTAATGGCAACATAATAATAGTAGGGGACCTTAACACCCCACTTACATCAATGGGTAGATCATCCAGACAGAAAGTCAACAAGGAAACAGCGGATTTAAATGAAACACTTGAGCAGATAGACTTAACAGATATAGATAGAACATTCTATCCAAAAACAGCAAAATACAAATTCTTCTCAAGTGCACATGGAACATTCTCAAAGATAGACCATATGTTGGGAAACAAGGCAAGCCTCAATAAATTTAAGAAGATTGACATCATAACAAGCATCTTTTCTGGCCACAATGCTATGAAACTAGAAATCAACTACAAGAAAAAAGCTGGGAAAGTCACAAATATGAGGAGACTAAACAACATGCTACTGAACAACTATTGGATCAATGAAGAAATCAAAGGAGAAATAAAAAAATACTGGAGACAAATCAAAATGAAAATACATCATACCAACTCTTATGGGATGCAGCAAAAGTGGTTCCAAGAGGGAAACCCCTAGCAATACAGGCCCACCTCAACAAACAAGAAAAATCTCAAATAAGTAACCTTAAACTACAACTAGAAGAACTAGAAAAAGAAGAACAAACAAAGGCCCAAAGTCAGCAGAAGGAGGGAAATAATAAAAATTAGGGCAGAAATAAACGAACTAGAGACCAAAAAACAGTAGAAAGGATCAATGAAACTAAGAGCTGGTTCTTTGAGATGATAAGCAAAATTGACAAACCCTTAGTTCGACTCACTAAGAAAAAAAAAGGGAAGGCTCAAATAAATAAAATTAGAAATGAAAGAGGAGAAATTACAACAGATACCACAGAAATACAAAGGATTATAAGAGAATACTATGAAAAACTATATGCCAACAAATTGGATAACCTAGAAGAAATGGATCAATTCTTAGACTCATACAACCTCCCAAAACTGAACCAAGAAGAAATGGAGAATCTGAATAGACCAATCACAAGTAAAGAGCTTGAAACAGTAATCAAAAACCTCCCAAAAAACAAAAGTCCAGGACCAGATGGATTCTCTGGAGAATTCTACCAAACATTCAAAGAAGATTTAATAGATATGCTTCTCAAACTATTCTAAAAAACTGAAGAAGACAGAACAATTCCTAACTCATTCTATGAGGCCAATATCACCTTGATACTAAAACCAGACAGGGACAACACAAAGAAGGAAAACTACAGGCCAATACCACTGATGAACATGGCTTCAAAAATGCCCCCAAAATATTGGCAAACCAAATACAGCAATACATTAAAAGGATCATACACCATGATCAAGTGGGATTTATATCAGGGATTCAGGGATTCAACATCTGCAAATAAATCAATGTGATACACCACATTAACAAAATGAGGGATAAAAATCACATGTTTATCTCAATAGACACAGAGAAGGCATTTGACATCCAACATCCATTTATGACAAAAACTCTCAATAAAATGGGTAGAAGAAAGGTACCTCAACATAATAAAGGCCATATATGACAAACCTATAGCCAACATCATACTCAATGGTGAAAGACTGAAAGCCATTCCTCTGAGTATAGGAATAAGACAAGGGTGCCCACTCTCACCATTCCTATTCAATACAGTCCTGGAGGTTTTGGCCAGAGCAATTAGGCAAGAAAAAGATATAGAAGGTATCCAAATTGGAAACGAAGAAGTGAAACTCTTGCTGTTTGTGGATGACATGATCCTATATATAGAAAACCCTAAAGAATCCACCAGAAAACTATTAGAAATAATCAATAACTACAGCAAAGTTGCAGGGTACAAAATCAACTTACAAAAATCAGTTTCATTTCTATACACCAATAATGAACTAGCAGAAAGAGAACTCAAGAATACAATCCCATTTACAATTGCAACAAAAAGAATAAAATATCTAGGAATAAATTTAACCAAGGGGGTGAAAGACCTATACCCTGAAAACTATAAGACATTATTGAAAGAAATCAAAGATGACATAAAGGAATGGAAAGATATTCCATGTTCATGGATTGGAAGAATAAACATAGTTAAAATGTCCATATTACCTAAAGCAATCTACAGATTCAATGCAATCCTAATCAGAACCCAATGACATTCTTCATGGAAACAGAACAAAGAAACCTAAAACTTATACAGAACAACCAAAGACCCCAAATAGCGAAAGCAATCCTGAGAAAAAAGAACAAAGCTGGAGGCATCACAATCCCTGTATTCAAAATATACTACGAAGCTATAATAATGAAAACAGCATGGTACTGGCACAAAAACAGACACACAGATCAGTGGGACAGAATTGAAAGCCCAGAAATAAAACCACACATCTGCAGACAGCTAATCTTTGACAAAGTAGCTAATAACATACAATGGAGAAAGGAAAGTCTCTTCAAAAAATGGTGCTGGGGGGCTGGCCCAGTGGCATAGCCGTTAAGTGCGCGCGCTCCACTGCGGTGACCCAGGGTTCGCAGGTTCGGATCCCAGGTGCGCACTGATGTGCCACTTGTCAAGCCATGCTGTGTCAGCGTCCGATATAAAGTAGAGGAAGATGGGCACGGATGTTAGCCCAGGGCCAATCTTCCTCAGCAAAAAGAGGAGGATTGGTGATGGATGTTAGCTCAGGGCTAATCTTCCTCACCAAAAAAAAAAAAAAAAAAGGTACTGGGAAAACTGGACAGCCACATGCAAAAGAATGAAAGTAGACCATTATCTTACACCACACACAAAAATTAACTCAAAATGGATTAAAGTCTTGAACGTAAGACCTGAAACCATAATACTCCTAGAATAAAATATAGGCAGTATACTCTTTAACTTTGGTCTTAGCAGCATCTTTTCAAATACCATGTCTACTTAGGCATGGGAAACAAAAGAAAAAATAAACAAATAGGACTACACCAGACTAAAGAGCTTCTACAAGGCAAAGGAAACCATGAATAAAATGAAAAGAGCACCCACCAACTGGGAGAAAAGATTTGCAAGTCATATATCTGACAAGGGGTTAATTTCCAAAATATATAATAACTCACACAATTCAACAACAAAAAAATAACCTGATTGAGAAATGGGCAGAGGATATGAACAGACATTTTTCCAAGGAAGATATACAGATGCCCAACAGGGACATGAAAAGATGTTCAACATCACTAATTATTAGGGAAATGCAAATCAACACTACAATGAGATATCACCTTATACCTGTCAGAATGGTTATAATTACCAAGACAAAAAATAACAAATGTTGGAGAGGATGTGGCGAGAAGGGAACTCGCATACACTGCTGGTGGGAATGCAAACTGGTGCAGCCACTATGGAAAACAGTATGGAGATTCCTCAAAAAATTAAAAATAGAAATACCATATGATCCAGCTATCCCACTTCTGGGTATTTATCCAAAGAACTTCAAATCAACAATTCAAAGCAACTTATGCACCCCTGTGTTCATTGCCACATTATTCACAATAGCCAACATGTGGAAGCAACCCAAGTGCCCATCAACGGATGAATGGATAAAGAAGATGTGGTATGTTTATACAATGGAATACTACTCAGCCATAAAAAAAGGCAAAATCGTCCCATTTGCAACAACATGGATGGACTTGGAGGCTATTATGTTAAGTGAAATAAGCCAGACAGAGAAAGAGAAACACCACATGATTTCACTCATATGTGGAAGATAAACAAACACATTATTTGTTTAAAGAGAACAGATTAGTGGTCACCAGAGGGTAAGGGGGTTGAGGGGCGGGCGAAAGTGGTAAAGGGGCACATATGTATGGTGATGGATTAAAAGTAGACCACTGGTGGTGAGCACATTGCAGTCTATACGGAAACTGATAAATAATAATGTACACCGGAAATCACACAATGTTATAAGCCATTACTACCTCAACAAAATAAAAATAATAAAGATTATGTGTCTGAGCAACCAAAAAAAAAAAATGCAACACTAAACAGGTTTGTCCATGCCTCTTTTAGGAATTGCTTCTCCAGGATATATTCTGCATTTTATTTACGTATAAGGCTGTTCTGGTTATGGAGCATTTTAAATTATTATTTATAATTCGAGTATCGAGCACAGAAAGTCTTTCACAGTTAGACGACCATATTGATAAAAAATGTTATTGATAGATATTACGGGTCTGAATGCTAAGTGCACATTCTTAAAACCAAACCATATTTGTAAGCCCAGTAGCATTGGAATATTCATCACATGTAATATTTATAGAGGCGAATCACAAATAATTTGTCATTCCTAACTTATTGACTATTTATGATCTCACCTTTTAGTAAACTGATATTCCTTTCTTTAACATATCCATAGTGTGCCTTACTTAACCAGTGTTTTATTCTGAGAATGATCTCATTAAATTCTCCTATAAAAGTTTGGGTTAATTAATTACTTAATTGAACATTAATTTTTGAGAAGCTGCATGTAGCCAATACTACTCTGGGCACTGGTGGATATAGAAATTAACAAAACGCACAAAAATCATTACCCTCGTGAAGGGTACTGAGGGGACAGAAAATAAAAAATGAACAAGTAGAGCCAGCCCAGTGGCATAGCAGTTAAGTTCGTGCACTCAGTTTCAGCACCCAGGGTTCCCGGGTTCAGATCCTGGGCGCAGACCTACTCACCGCTCATCAAGCCACGCTGAGGTGGCATCCCACATAGAGCATGTAGAAGGACGTACAACTATGACATACAACTATCTACTGGCACTTTGGGGAGAACAAAGGAAAAAAAAAAGGAGGAAAATAGGCAACAGATATCAGCTCAGGGCCAATCTTCCTCAAAAACAAAAACCAACCAGTAAATAAATTCTTTGGGGAAAATAAAGTGGGGTAAGAGGATGGAGAATTTGGGGGGGCTGGAATTTTCAATAGGGTGGTAGGGGGAGGCCTCACTGAGAAGGCAGTGTCCAATCACCCCGTGAAGGAGGTCAGGGAGCACAAGCAACATGGGGTTGGAACACATTATAGGCAGAGAGGACTGCAGGTACCAAGGCCCAAGGCAAAAGTGTGCTTGGCAATTTGTCCAAACCACGAACGCCTTATCCCAGTCCTCCGCCCATTAAACCCTGCAGCCTTCCTCGCTATGAGACCGTCTCTATTGACTTATTTTTTAACTGGTGATAGCTCTGCACTGGCCTCCACAGGACTCGCCCTTGTCTCAACCTGTCCAGGAATGCAGCAAAGCAGTTAGGAGCCGAGCAGCACAGGCGGGTAGCGCCAGGCTGCCCCCCAGTTTTCCCGGATCCTTTGCGCCCTACTCCCCCACGGCTTTGTTTGCATGTCTTTCAAGATCGGTTCACAACCTGCCCCGCCCTGCGTCAGCCACCTACGTGGGGAGGTCTGTCCTTCCAATATGCGAGCCGTCAGCTCTTCGAATACGGCTGGGACGAATCGGATGGGCTGTAAGTATAAAATGCTAGATTTCCAAGAATTCATGCCCAAACTGTAAAACATCTCATTTAATAATTTTACAACACTGCTTACAGGTTGAAGTGATGATATATTGTATTAAAGTATGTTATTGCTTAATTTCACTAGTTTTTCATTTTTTAAAACGCAGCTATGAGGACATTTAAATGAGACACGCGGCTGGCATCCTGCTTCTTTGGACAGCGCTGGACGGACGCTCAGGAGACGGCGTTCCCTCCCCGAGGCAGCGCAGGGCAGGCAGCGGCAGTTCCGCGGCGGCACAGGAGCGCCGGGACGGGCTAGGACGGCGGGCGCGACCCGCAGAGGCCCGACGAGGAGCTCCCGTGGCCAAGGGGACTGACGGCGGGGCCGGCGAGGCTCCGCGCGGGCGGGAGGGCGCAGGCGGCGGCTTCGCGCGGGGACGCGGCCGAGCGAGGCCGTGGGGCGTGCTCGGCGCAGCCTGTGGCTCCGCCTCTTTGCGGCAGAGCTCAGGCCGGTGCAAACCGGCTCAGTGCCCTGACGGACATCTCGCGCCAGCCACTCCTCCGTGTGTCCCCACCTCCCCAGCTCTCGGAGGGAGACCGAGAACATCGAGCGGCCAGCGTCCCCGGAGGCGGCCCTGAACCAGACGGACTGTACTGATAGCCAATGATAACTGCCGCTGGCGCCGCAGGCCGGCCGGCGACCAATGGCGTGGGTGCAGGGGCGGGCCCTCGCTAGCCCCACCTCTCGCCGCCTGCTCGGGCGCGGGTAGCCGCGAGCCTGCGGGCGCGGGGGGAGGGGCGGGGCGGGGCCCGGGGGCCGCGGAGCCTGCGCAGTGAGGCCGCGGCTCGGGCTGACGTCACCCGCGCCTGCGGCCCCGCCCCGCCCCTCCCGCGCATGGGCGGCGCAGCGCGGGCGGCGTCCGCGCAGCCCGGCTTTGTCCGAGGTTCGGTCCCCGTCGGCCGGGCGCGCAGCGAGCAGCCTCGCGCCGCGCTGGCGTCGTCCTCGTCGCCCTCGCCGCCCATGGTCTCCCGGCCCGAGCCGGACAGCGAGGCCATGGACGCGGAGCTGGTGGTGACGCCGCCTGGCTGCTCGCACCTGGGCAGCTTCAAGGTGGACAACTGGAAGCAGAACCTGCGGGCCATCTACCAGTGCTTCGTGTGGAGCGGCACGGCCGAGGCCCGCAAGCGCAAGGTGCGCCCCGGGAGCGCGCGCCCCGCGGGGGCGGGGGGAGGGCTGTGCCCCCTGCCGGGGTGGGGGCGCGAGGCGCGTCTCCTTCCCCTCCCCCTTCCTTCCCCTCCCCCTTCCTTCCCCTCCCCCTTCCTTCTCCTCCCCCTTCCTTCCCCTCCCCCCTCCTTCTCCTTCCCCCCTCCTTCTCCCTCCCCCCTCCTTCTCCCTCTCCCTCCCCCTTCCCCCCTGCGCTCGGGGCGCGCTCGGGACGAGCGGGGCGGGGTTTGGGGCGCGGCCAGTTCCGGGGGTGGGCGAGCGCAGGCCTGGGGAGGGGCGGCCTTTGCCAGCAGGTTTGTTTGGAAGCCTGGGACAGAGGAGGAGGGTCGCCGGCCTTCCGGCGCGAGGCTTCCCCGAGGAACCCTCCGGGGGTGGGAGGTTCGGCGCGGGGATGGGGGCCCTGAGAAAAAGAGGACAAAAAAATTAATACAGAGACAAAGACTATGCGGTGCCGTCGGTGCCTGCTGTGGATCAGCCGCCTGCCTCCGTGCTGAGTGTCCATTATTCCAGAGTGTTCACTAAGGGTTACCTGGGCTGAGGACATGGAACCGGCCGTCGGGCCTGGGGTTATTAGGGTGCGGTGTCCACTGCAGCGCTTGGGCGGAACCCCCGCCGGGTCCGGGTCTGCAGGAGCCAAGGAGGGGATGGCTCTCCCCCACCCCGTCTCAGATCTCACGTGGGTGGGGGTGCTGAGCGAGTGGGCGGTTAGAAATGCGGCCGGTCCTGCCGCCCTTTAGAGCCGGCCTAGGAAAGCCTGTCGTGGTCGGCACGATTGTGGTCTGGAGAATCCCTTGTAGCCACGGAGGAGTGGGCTTAAAGGTGAGTCTGATGAGAAGGTGGGACCTGGCCTGCCTTCTGCGGTAAGAGCCTTTAGTAAGGAACTGATGCCCCTGCGTCTGAGACCCTGAGGAAATTATCTTGAGTATTATACTTTTCCGATATGTGTCCCATCTAAGCGATTAGGCTTATTAATGACTTGGAAATCAGAAAATAACGATGTTCTTTTCTCTTATCCGAATGAGCCTTGTTTTTACAGTGTAAAGCAATTTTGCAGTTTACAATCTGCAAGGTTGGGAGATGTTAGGCAGTTTCCACCTTGAATAGCATTTTTTTATGGGAAAACTAACAGATCCTCTGAGGTTGTAAGGACTGTTAAACACCAGTTTGTTTTTTTAAGGTAATAATGGTGTTGGGACGCATTACTTCTTAGGATGAACTAAATTCAGAGATGAAACAAATTTCTATTAGATCAGAGTGAGATTCTTGGTAATGGAACTGTGTGCCTTTAAAAAAGATCACCTGTTTGAAACGGTAATATGTTAGTGCTCTATGTTGTCAGTTAATTGGTTAAGATTTGTGTGATGTGTGTAAGATTCATCTCCACATTGGATTAAGTGGGGGAACCTCCTCCTCTTTTCCTCTCTTCCTCCTCCCTCTCTCCCTCGTCTTCCCCCTTCCCCTCCCCTGTAATTTTTAACAAACCTGAAAGGGTGAAGTTTAACCCGTCGTTAACTTTGCCTAATTTCCTAGAGGAAGGAATCACATTTTTTTGTTATGTATGACTTGGATTAATGTCTTTTAATGTCAGTTGCTTAGTTTGAAAGCTGTTGAAATGCATCTGTATTGTTGGCCGGTAAGAGCTTGAGCTATAGGCAGAGAGAGGTGGTGGTAAATACTTCACAGTTCGGGTCTGTCAGTACTGCGGTACCTTTTGGTCCACCAGCAATGAAGCCTAATATCCTTCATTTGCTATTCTCTGAATTTTGGCGGGGTCGTTTTCTTGTATCACTGGGGTCCTGTGTAACTGCATTTCTAGCACTCTCTAGTGGCCCAGCCAAGGAAGAGTTGGTTTGCGAGAGTTTAACCCTGATGATTAATAGTGAATAATACACGTTTGACAGTTTGCATAGGGTTCTCAGCAGATCTATAGGCTTAGTGCATTTTTAGTTTTAAAGATAAGAAGTTTCTTATAAAAATAGTTAAAGTTATATGGTAATCTTCATAAACAAACAGGTACATTTTGAGGTTGACGTCTCAGCTACAGTGTAAGTACAGAAATGGATCTCTGGATGAACAGGAGTTAGAACCTCTAGGGGCCGGCCTGGTGGTGTTCGAGGTGGCGTTCCTGCACTCTGCTTTGGCAGCCCTGGGCTTGCCAGTTTGGATCCCGGGTGCACATGAGCACACTGCTTATTGAGCCAGGCTGTGGTGGTGTCCCATACAAAGTAGAGGAAGATGGGCATGGGTGTTAGCCCAGGGCCAATCTTCCTCAGCAAAAAAAAAAAAAAAAAAAAAGAGGATGATTGACATCGGATGTTAGCTCAGGGCTGATCTTCCTCCCAAACAAACAAAACAAAAACAAAAAAAACTTTGTCTAGCCTAAGTAGAGGTGCATTATGGTTTTTATCTCCAGACTTTGATCCTTCTTTTGATAGGCAGAGAGTGAAAACAACATGAACAGATTTGACAACTTTCTGCCCAACTTAGGCATGAAGTGCAGTAAAACTTCTATAACTACATGTAAAGATGTGCCCCCGATTTAGGACCCAGTGGTACCACAGTGGACTCTCCTGTGCATTTGTGACGTGTGTTAAATAGAACAAATACCTTACCACTTTAGGGTTTGTGTGTGAAAAGAGAAACTGGCCATAAAAACATCAGGAATTTTCAATTCTACTGGCTATTATCACTCAACATATTTTATATTTTGAATTCATAGACACTTTGGGGGAAAGGTAATGTTTTTTAAAATAATGATTTCTCTCTTCTTTGCACTTTTTCTTTGACTCTAAAATTTTCCAGCAACTTGTCCTCAACACATAGAGCTCTTCTGGCCCCGCGGCGTAGTGCTTCAGTTTGGCACACTCCACGTCAGCGGCCCGGGTTCGTGGGTTTGGTTCCTGGGTTTGGTTCCTGGGTGTGGACCTACGCCACTCGTCAGCCATGCTGTGGTGGCATCCCATATACAAAATAGAGGAAGATGGGCACAGATGTTAGCTCAGGGCCAGTCTTCCTCAAGCAAAAAAAAGAGGGTTGGCAACAGATGTTAGCCCAGGGTGAATCTTCCTCACCAAAAAAAAACCCCCAAAAACACACACACTGAGCCCTTTTTGTAACTATAGTAAATGCTTTTATCAAATACAGTTTCCCACAAGTGAAGAAGAGTTGTCAAACATACTGTTAGTAATTGTGGACCATTATCAGTTCTGGTTTAATTTGGGCAGTAATCTGGAGGACGGAAAACTGCTTTTGAAGGCTTCTCAGCACAAAATTTGGGGCCCAAAGCAACCTTTTAGGTAGAAAATCTTAGAGAATGTTTTGTTTGAGAAAGATGCTAGAGAAGGAACTCCATCTGGGGAATGATAGGTGAGAGACCGGAGGGCTCTAAGATCCAGAAGCCTTACCTTACTTTAGCATTTTTTTCTGTTTCTCTGTGGCCTTAATACCACTATTTAAAGAAATGTGGAATGGGCATCCTTTGGAAGAAAGTCGAGTGCTTCCATATTTTTTTAGACCTCCCATTCTCTCTTCAGTCCAGAGTCATCTCTTAACCCTGCTTGGGTTTGTCTTGAGGAATGGAAGTCATAATTGTCAAAAGACCATGTACCCCTACTGTTGTAGGGGTCAAATAGCAAGATGATAAATATTTACCTTAAAGTTTAGAGTATTTGTAGATGTCCAATTTTTACATGTAGGATAATTATAGCCCAAACATACGTAAAGGATAGCATAGACAACTCTAGATGCTCAGATGTTGGTGAGTGTGATGATGTGATTTATAAGAAACATATATTTGGTCATTCAGATGACCAAGATATGTTTCTCATATATATGTGGTCTTCTTCCACAGTTACTGACTCACAGCTCCGAAAACCCTTGGAATTTCTTGTTTATGGTTTTTTTTTGTTTTTTTTGGTAAGATGGACTAGCCCTGAGCTGACATCCGATGCCAGTCCTCCCCTTTTTTTTCTTGAGGAATTTTGGCCCTGGGCTAACATCCATGCCCATCTTCCTCTACTTTATAGGGACACTGCCACAGCATGGCTTAACAAGCGGTGCGTCAGTATGTGCCCGGGATCCAAACCGGCGAACCCCGGGCCACTGAGGGCGAACCCCGGGCCACTGAAGTGGAGCATGCGCACTTAAGCACTGTGCTGCTGGGCCGGCCCCTCTTGTTTATGTTAATGAAAGTGGCTTTTGGACTCACCCAAGAGTGGGGGCTGGATGCTGGGAGAACCGGCTAGGTGATCAGAGGACTGGAACTTTCAGTCCCCGCCCCCCCCCCCTTCCAGGGAGGGGACGGGACTTGAGGTTGAATCAATGGACAGTGATTTAGTCACTTGTGACCACGTGACGAAGCCTCCATGGAAACCCAAAGGACAGCTCGTCAGTGTTTTTTCCGGGGGCTTCCTGGTTGGTGACCATGTGGAGGTGGTGGGAGAGGGGTGTTCCCGCAGAGGACATGGAAGCTCCAAACCCTTCCCTCAGATCTCACCCTGCGCGTCTCTTCCGTCTGGATGTTCATCTGTACCCTTTATCGTCTCCTTTGATAAACTGGTAAACATGAGTAAGTGTTTTCCTGAGTTCTGTGAGCTCTTGTAGCAAATTAACCGACCCTGAGGCGGGGGTTGTGGGAACCTCTGATTTACAGCCAGTCTTTCAGAAGCACAGGTAACGGCCTAGGCTTGCGTCTGGCATGTCAAGTGGGGGCTGTCTTGTGGGGCTGAGCCCTTTCCCTGTTTAATCTGCTTCTGTCCAGTAGGTAGTGTCAGAAGTGAGTTCAGTCCTCGCACACCTGCTAGTGTCTGAGAAGTGTGTGTTGCTATGAGGAGGACTCCACGTATACCTGTTGGAATTGGGTCCAGGAACCCTTTGCAGCAAGTTTTATTGAGGAAGATTAAAATCCATGAATCTATGTATTTTTAAAAAATAATTACGGAAGTGATAATATGAACATGTTCTCAATGTGTAAAAATAAAACACCTTAAAAGCTTATAGAATGTACAAGGTGAGTCTTCCCTGGCCCGAGGTAACCACTATTGAGATCTGTTTGCTGCCTGGGTCTTCCAGATTTTTAAAGAATTCCAAATACGTGTGTACATATAAAGCAAAGGTACATATTTTTGGTTTTATTTATGTAAATATAGATGTTGTATATATCTTTTCCTTCTTTTACTTATTGCCTGTGCATATAAATCTCACTCTTAGGCTGTGCAATTAATATTCCATTGAATGGAAACAGCATTGTATATTTTCCTTTTTTTTCCCCCAAGCTTTCAATTTGGATGATTTACTAAGAATTTGTAAAACTTAAGCTTGGTAATCAGTTTAAAGGAGTAATCTTGGGCAAGACATTTTTAACTATGTCTGTTTTGGTTTGCTGAGGGTTGAAATGTGGTTTGTCTACCTGATATCAAACCTGAGAGGCATTTAAAAAGTGCAGTTTTGTGTATGGGAAACAGTGAGGAGCCAGGGGGTGGCTGAAAGGAGAGAAATACAAAAACTAAACGTAAAACAGAAAAGTTTAAGATAGTATCGTTTCATAGAGGACGAGTGTAACGCCCTGACTTCCATTTTGTGTCTTTACGAAGTGAATGTATGTAGTTTGTCAGCCTGTGGTCACTTGCCTAAGAAGAGAGTGGGTTTTGTAGGTAGCATTTTATTTCATCTATGTATGTATGTAGGTATTTTTTTGTGTGCAGAAAATCAGCCCTGAGCTAACATCCATGCCAGTCCTCCTCTTTTTGCTGAGGAAGACTGGTCCTGAGCTAACATCCATGCCAATCCTCCTCTTTTTGCTGAGGAAGACTGGCCCTGAGCTAACATCTGTGCCCATCTTCCTCCACTTTATGTGGGACACTGCCGCAGCATGGCCTGACAAGCGGTACGTCGGCGCACGCCCGGGATCTGAACCCGGGCCACCAGCAGCGGAGCGCGCACACTTAACCGCTACGCCACAGGGCCGGCCCCGGTAGCATTTTAGAAGTGTGGTTCAGGCCTTTGGTTGTGGTGTGGAAAGGAAGGTCATTTCAGGTGGAAAATTGTCTCGTATTATTTTTCTTGAGTCAGTGGTACTTTGCCATGTTTTTAGAAAAAGATTTACTCTAGGGTTCTGTACTGGTCGTCTCTTTTTGTCAGTGTTTCAGTTCTGGAGTCTGAGAGTCATCTCAAGATGTGAGTGAATCTCTTAGGTTTGAACTTCTTGGTAGACATCGTCATTGGGGAGTAACAGTTCTCTTGTTAGTGGCTTAGATGTAACACTTGGAGTGACAAGACACGCCGTCTGGTAGAGAGTAGACCGAGAGCCGTGGAAGAGGTATGCGTGGGACTGGCTCCGCCAGTGGCTCAGTCCGTCCTTATAAGTTCAGCCAGGCACTTCCATGATGGGGAGAGTGCTGCTGAGAGCTGTCTCCTGTCTTTCATCCTTTTTTTTTTTTCTTCATTTTTTGTATATATCCTTTTTTTAAGTAAACTTTTCTCCTTTTCAAACTTTATTGCTTTTAGGAATTAACTTTTGCTTTGTTTATTGATGAATTGAATCTTTCAAATCATGACAAAACATTACACCAATCATACTAAGCCGGAGACAGGCCAATCCAAGTAAAAAGTCTAAAATGGAAAGAATTTTCCTTTTGAGATAATTGTAGATTGACATATGTTGTAAAAAATAATGCAGACAGATCTAGGGTGCCCTTGACCCAGTTCCCCTAGTGGTACCATCGTGCAGAACTGTAACACAGTATTACAACCAGGTGTCAACACTGATGCGGTCCGTCTTTGATATAGTCCACCAATTTTATTCTGATTTCCCCGGTTTATTTGTACTCATTTGTGTATTTAGTTCTGTGTAAATTAATAATAGAGTAGTTTTATTTTATTTTATTTTATTTTATTTTTTTTGATGAGGAAGATCAGCCCTGAGCTAACATCCGTGCTAATCCTCCTCTTTTTGCTGAGGAAGACTGGCCCTGAGCTAACATCTATTGCCAATCCTCCTCCTTTTTTTCCCCCAAAGCCCCAGTAGATAGTTGTATGTCATAGTTGCACATCCTTCTAGTTGCTGTATGTGGGATGCCGCCTCAGCATGGCCGGAGAAGCGGTGCGTCGGTGCACACCCGGGATCCGAACCCGGGCCGCCAGTAGTGTGGCATGCGCGCTTAACCGCTAAGCCATGGGGCCGGCCCCTAGAGTAGTTTTAGATTTACAGAAAACTTACCAAAAATAATACAGAGAGGTCCTGTATCAACCCCCGCCCCAATCTCCCCAATTGTTAACATCTTACGTTACTGTGGTACATTTTGTCATGACTGATGGCGAAGCTTGATATATTATTAACTAAACTTCATACTTCATTCAGATCTCATTAGTTTTTCCCTAATCTCCTTTTTCTTCCCAGAATCTCATCCAGAATTTCACATTACATTTAGTTGCCCTTAAGCTCCTCTGGATTGTGACAGTTTCTCAGACTTTCCTTGTTTTTGATGACCTTAGTAGTTTTGAGGAGTATTGCTCAAGTATTTTGTAGAATGTCCCTCAATTTGGGTTTGTGATGTTTTTCTCATGGTTCATAACTGGTTACGGGAGAAGGTTTTGGGAGAAGGAGCACAGAGGTGAAGTGCCTTTCCCGAGTCCTGTCCAGGGTGGTGCAGTCAGCGTGACTGACGCTGCTGGTGGTGAGTGTGACCACATGCTGGCAGACTGCTCCACTGGGAGGTGACCCTTGTTTCCATCTTTCCATACTGTCTTCTCTGGAGTGGAGTCGCTGCACAGGTCACACTTGAGGCCCGAGTATCTGTACATAAACTATTTGGAATTTTTCTGTGTGAGAGATTTGTCTTTTCTCACTCATTCGGTATTTGCTCCATCGTTTATATCAGTATGGATTTGTGAATATTTATTTTATGCTACAGGTTATAATCCAGTGCTTTGTTATTTATTTTGTTGCTCAAATTGTTCCAGCTTCAGCCACTGGGAGCTCTTCAGTTGTCTTCTGTGTCCCTTTGACGTACCTTCGTCATTTTTTTGTTTGTTGTTGTTTTTGAGCACTTCCTGCTTTCTGGTACTGCAAGATCTTCTAGGCTCATCTTGTGTATTTTCTGCCCTAGCCTTAGAATCTGCCATTTCTCCCAGGAGCCCTGACTCCTTTTGTTGGAGAAGGGGATTAGAAAATACAGTCTGCGCGCTGGCTTGCTTGTTGATACTGGAGGCTTGTGTCTTCTCAGCCTTCAGGGCACAGAGCTAGGAGACAGATGCGTGTATACTAACGCACGTCTACAGTAATTTCAGTACAATCATGCGCTGCATAACGACGTGTCCCTCAACAATGGACCACATACACAATGGTGGCCCCATAAGATTAGTACTATATAGCCTAGGTGTGTAGTAGGCTATACCATCTAGGTTTGTGTAAGTACACTCTGTGATGTTCGCACAACGATGAAATTGCCTAACAATGCATTTCTGAGAGCATATCCCTGTTGTTAAGTGACACATGACTGTATATATAGATCCCTGTCCACCTATATTAAACTATACCTGAGTTCGTATTGGTGTTTCCAGCTCTGATCCAGTACTCCATGGATCATTCTAGCCTTTCCCTCTCACTTACCTATAACTTCTCCAACAGAGGGAAACCTAGCTTCCATTGTCCACCATCCACATACTTAACTGTTTAATCTCAGGGTACATGTATAGTATAGGTTTCAGAATTGTTAACGCGTATTCTCTTGGGAAACAACCTTATCACCTAGAGTGCTTAGATATGGTTCCTTTTGCCTTTAGTTTTATACTCTCCACTCGTTTCTGTGTTACTTGGGTAGTTTGTGGGCGCCCCCCTTCAGTGAGGTTGTTACACATTTGTAATACAATCCGATTCTTTTGTCCTAGCCTGCATTCCATCCTCTGACTGCCTCACCAATTATTTAAAAATTTGTCTATATTAAGGTTTTCTCTTTGTGCTGTGAAGTTGAATGATTTTTGACAGATGCATAGTGTCATGCTTCTGCCACTGCATGCTGTACAGAACAGTTCACTGCCCTGGAAGAACCCCATGCTTCACCTGCTCGACCCTACCCAAAGCCCTGGAACCATGCGCTGTTCTCCATCTCTGTTGTGCTGCTGTTTCCAGAACGTCGTATAAATTGAGTTACGGAGTATGTAGCCTTTCATACTGGCTTCTTTTGTTCAGCAGTATGCGCTTAGTGTTGCATGGATTGACAGCTCATTCCTTTCTGTCATTGAAGAGTACCCCATTGTATGGCTGTCCTGATGCCATCACTGACTGACTGCTCTGAGCAACTCAGAGGAGCTTTCGGAAGCACTAACTGTTTTTCAAAAACAATTTTTTTTAGTTATGTTAAGAGATGCAATTACCAACTGCCCTGAACTGGTCCAGACCCCGCACCCCACCTCAGGAGTGACGCCTGTGCAGATGGCCCAGAAGTGCCCAAGGGTTCATTTTAATGTTAGGACCTCCCCCCACCCCACCCCAAGAGCTTAGGCCTTGTTACCATAACACTCAGTGATGTATGTGGAAGTGTGTTTTCCAGCTGCACCCTCGCAGGCTTACACCCACCTCTACATGTGATGACGAAACTTCCCTTTGGAGTGTTCATTCCCCACCCAAAATAAAAGGCCTCTGCTTTCCCTTGCTTGGGGAGCCATGGCTTTGGAAATAATTCCTCATGGGCTCCTTATTTGCTGCAAATAAACTGTACTCTGCATGACAACTACTTCTGGTGAAGGCTTTGATTTCAAGTCACCAAGAAGCAAACTCACATTGGTTCGGTAACAAGTGTCCTCTAAGTCTTTTATTCTGCACGTTCTCCTTTCATCCCTTTCTTTGCCTTACAGTTTACCTGCTGAAGAACTTGGGCCTTTGACTTGCTGACTTGCCCGCAGTTGGGATTTGCTGACTGCGTGCTTGTGGTGCAGGCTCAGCTTGTTCTTTTGTTCTCTGTGTCTCCTGCAAGTTGGTAGCCGATCCAGAGGCTGTGTCAGGCTTAAGCTTAATCCTTTAGGGAGATCTTAGGTAGTGTCATGTCTTTTCTGAAGATTCTGTTGTCTTTAGTGCACAGACCTGATGAGATAGAGATCAAGCAGACACTCAGAGGATTAGGTGGGAACTAGGTAAGCTCGGTTTTCAGGGACTGAGATGACCTGCCCTACAAGCTGTTTGAGGTCTGTTTCTTGCCTTTCATCTTACGATGGCCAGCACAGAGAGTGGTGAAGATCATAAATTAAAACAATCGTGTGTCAGTAGCTTTTATTATTACTTGTCGGCTGCTCTGGTAAAAGACTTCGGGGAAGAAAGAACAGCAGGGTAAACTGAGGTTTTAGGATAATCTGATCACTCCCTATACTCGCTTGTAACTGACAACTGGGAAATGATCTAAATTTTAAATTAACGGTAGCCCAAGGTGGTCAGTGCTGTGGGGATTTTGCCCTCGCCTGCGTCTGCCCTGATGTGTGGCCTTGGACAAGTCCCCAGATCTCTCTCGGGCTTCACTCATTTATGATAATCGTCCTTTATATTTACATAGCATGTTTTTTTTTTTTTTGTGAGGAAGATCAGCCCTGAGCTAACATCCACGCTAATCCTCCTCTTTTTGCTGAGGAAGACCGGCTCTGAGCTAACATCTATTGCCGATTCTCCTCCTTTTTTCCTCCAAAGCCCCAGTAGATAGTTGTATGTCATAGTTGCACATCCTTCTAGTTGCTGTATGTGGGACGCGGCCTCAGCATTGCCGGAGAAGGGGTGCGTCGGTGCGCGCCCGGGATCTGAACCCGGGCCACCAGCAGTGGAGCGCGCTTGCGCTTAACCGCTAAGCCACGGGGCCGGCCCGCATGTTACATTTTATAAAGCAGTGTTGGGGCCGGCCCCGTGGCGTAGCGGTTAAGTGCGAGCGCTCTGCTGCTGGCGGCCCGGGTTTGGATCCCGGGCGCGCACTGACACACCGCTTGTCAGGCCATGCTGTGGCGGCGTCCCATATAAAGTGGAGGAAGATGGGCACAGATGTTAGCCCAGGGCCAGTCTTCCTCAGTAAAAAGGAGGATTGGCGTGAATGTTAGCTCAGGGCTGATCTTCCTCACACACACAAAAATATATGTATATATAAAGCGCTGTTCACATGTAAGTTTATTTTGGTTTGATACTGGTGCTACACTTTTTAGGTAAGCTTGGCAGGTGAGTGTCCTAACCTGTCCAAGGACACTGCTAATAAATGCCGGATCTGGGCCTTGAATTTAGGCCAGTCTGACTCTGAAGTTCATGCTCTCATTCAGTTATTCTGGAAAGTTCTTCAACACCACCAAGTAATTCTCCAATCATAGCGGATACCACTTGGGTGTCCTACAAATTTGACTCAGTTCTGACACTGCCTGGAGATAGTGTAAGACCCCACAGGCTAAGGGCTCCGTCCCACAAGATTGCCTCCACTTCAGATGCCAGTCACAGGTCTGGGTTGTCACCTGTGCTTCCAGCTGACCCTGATCCCCTCCTTGGGTTCAGTGGTTTGTTAGAATGGCTCACAAAGCTCAGGGGACCATTTACTTACGTTTACCAGTTTATTATAAAGGATATAGATGAGGTACGTAGGGTGAGATCTAGAAGGGCCGTAAGCACAGGAGCTTCTGTCCCAGTGGAGTTGGGGTGTGCCACCTTCCCCACACGTGGATGCATCCACCAATGCAGAAGCTCTCAGGACCCTGTCACTTAGGATTTTTATGAATCCTTCATATTTTATGAAGCCAATTTTATGAAGGCTTCATTACATCGGCACGATTGATTAAATCATTGGCCATTGGTGGAGGTCGGTGGGTGGGGCTGTAGGGTCCAGCCCTCTAATCACATGGTTGTTTCCCTTGGCAACCAGTCCCTATCCTGAGTTATCCAGGAGCTTTCCAAAAATCACCTCATTGACATAACTAAACATGGTTGAAAGGGACTTGTTTGAATAACAAAAAACACCTCTATCAATCTTATCACCTAAGAAATTCCAAGGGTTTAGGAGCTTTGTGTTTGGGACTTTGGACTAAGACCAAACATGTATTTCTTACTATATCGCAATTAATGTCACCACTTTTGAAAACTGAAGGAATTGGACTAGAATGATCCAAAGATCTGTTTTAGCTCGGACATGCAAAGGTCTGAGTCTGGCTTTCTGAGGTTGGGAAATTTGAGGAGATTGTCTAATTTCGGCCAGGTCTTTACCTTTTAGTGCTTTGGTTTGTTCATGCAGAAAATGGAATGTTTATACGTGTCCCTTTGCTTATATCAGAGTTCATGATGGTAGCAAAGTATTGTGAGCCCTTGAAAAAGTCATTGAAGAGGATGCACGAGACTTAAACTTACCTTCTCACAATCGTCAGGTTTTAATAGACCAGGAGTAGTTGATGTCATAGGTAACGTGTGAGATATGGGTGAGCTCTCGAGGTGCTAGCTTGTGTCTGTACTTTTTTCAAGCTGAACTCAGATTCACCGCACAACTGAGTCATCCCACTGGTGTGAGCCCTCGTGTGTTGACTTTCAAGGGCTGTGCCTCTCCTGCCCCTCCCCATCATTCTTGGGGTGAGGAGGAGGGCATGAGAAAGGAGATAATAGAGATTAAGATACCCAAGGGAATAATCTTAATATTGGGGCCAAATTAATGGACTTGCAGTGTGTTTCTTGTGCTGTGTAAAATCAACAACCGTTAGTTTATAGGCCGGCCCCGTGGCTTAGCGGTTAAGTGCGCGTGCTCCGCTGCTGGTGGCCCGGGTTCGGATCCTGGTCGCGCACCCACGCACCGCTTCTCCCGCCACGCTGAGGCCGCGTCCCACATACAGCAACTAGAAGGATGTGCAGCTATGACATACAACTATCTACTGGGGCTTTGGGGGAACAAAAATAAATAAATAAAATTATTAAAAAAAAAAAAAAAAAAAACAACCGTTAGTTTAAAAATTATTGATTCCAGGGCCGGCCCCGTGGCTTATCGGTTGAGTGCGCGCGCTCCACTGCTGGCGGCCCGGGTTTGGATCCCGGGCGTGCACTGACGCACCGCTTGTCCGGCCGTGCTGAGGCCGTGTCCCACATCCAGCAACTAGAAGGATGTGCAACTATGACATACAACTATCAGTCGACTGGGGCTTTGGGGGAAAAAAATAAAATAAATAAAATTAAAAAAAAAAATTTGTTGATTCCCCAACTGGTGTTGTGATCACACACAAATCCTAGTTGCAGGATTTACTTGCAGGCTACTGAAGCGACTTGAATTAATTTATGGGAGAAAGGAATTGAGTACAAAAATCATTGCAAGGCCTCCAGGAGCTGTAACTTCTAGGTCGAGTTTCCTGGAACACCCGCCAGCCTCCAGAGTCCTGCCTCTGCAGAACTGGGCACGTTGCCCGTGTGCCTCCTGACAGGAAGCTGTGAGAGCCACTGAAGGAGCCGGGCTACCTCTGCGGCAGCCTCCCACTCCAGAAGCAGATGCCCCTGCCCCCTGCCACCCCCCACTGACTCAGACCAACAGCCAATATGGCAAGAGTGTCTAGGGAGTTCGATTTCTAACCTTTTCGGTGTCAGTAGAAGGGAATTAGAATAATCATAGCTAACATGAACTCTGTATTAGTTTCTTGTGGCTCCTGTAACAAATGACCACAAACTGGGTGGTTTAGAACAAGTTCTGGAGGCCAGAAGCCTGAAATAGGTTGTCGGCAGGGCCACACACCCCCAGAGTGTCTAGGGTGGGAACTTGTGGCTCCTGCAGGACTTGAGGCCCCTTGCTCCGGTTTCTGCCTCCACGTTCCCATTGCCTTCACTCCTGTGTCACATCTCTCTCTGCATCTCTCAGTAAGGACACTTGTGATGGCATGTGGGGCCCATCCAGGCAATCAAGTATAATTTCATCTCGACTCAACTTAATTACATGTGCAAAAATACTTTTTCCAAATAAGGTAACAGCCACAGGTTGTGGAGATTAGGACAGGGACATAACTTTGGGGGCCACCGTCAGCCCCCTACAAATCCTCGTGTGTACAGGCAGTGTCCTAAGTACTTTGTTGTTGTTGGTGGTGGTGGTGGTGAGGATTCGCCCTGAGCTAACATCTGTGCCAGTCTTCCTCTATTTTGTATGTCAGTCCTGCCACAGAGTGGCTGATGAGTGGTTGCTGCTGCTGAACATCCTACAAGCTACGGGAAACACCCCGCACCCACCCACGTACATGCGAAGAGTCATCAGGCCCCAGATGTCGGTGGTGCTGCTGTTGAGAAGTCCCGCAGTGGGGCGTTTGGGGGTTTGAAGAGATAACCTCTTCATAGTGTTAAAAAAATAAAAATAAGTAACCATTGAGAGTAACTGCTTAATCAAGAAGAAATGTAGTTTTACTGATCGGATTTGAATCTGAGTCCAGAGATAAATTGTCCATGGAGTTGGTGGCATGCCGAACTTCTCTTGAGGCTGTGGTTCTGGAACGAGAGCCTCGGGAGTCGCCTTCGGGGCCTGTTAACCCCAGCGGGGCTGGTTGGGCTGCACTCGGAGAAGCTGCCGTGAAGGAGCGTCTCTGGTGTGGCCGCAGGGTGTGTGCACAGTTCTAGCTTGTCTGTGACCTTGTCTTCTGACCTGGTGCTTCAGCCGCAGGGCGCTCTTTTCTTATGGAGCGTGCATCCACACGTCCTCCCCGCCTGACTCACCGCACTAGTTCTGCCTCTTCTGGAGACCACAGGAGTTACTGATGTCCCCATGCAGCTCCCCTTTGGGCAGTTACCACCCAGGTGAAGGCCGTGAGTCGTGTGCTGTGTAAACACAGGCCCTGTCCTGCTGTCGCCCTGCCCTCCCCTTAGGTGAGTGCCCAGCCTGTCACTGCTGGGCTTGTCACTTGCCCTGATCGCGTGTGCGCAGAGTGGAGCTTAGAAGGGGCTGCCTCGGGACTAAGTGGGGGAGTGTGGGCTCTTGGGGTCAGACACGTCCTAGTCTACATTCTACCTGTGTCCCCCGGCTGTGTGGTCACAAGCAAATACACTGAGTAAGGGCTTAACCCTCCTTGTGGGGTGGTTATGAGGATTGGATGGGACGAATTGGCCAAAAGCTCCCGGCACCAGTGTCTAGAGCATCCAGCAGGTGGTATGTAATGTTGGTGTTGCCAGCCTTTGTTTTCTGAGGCCCTTTCTATTTTATTTAACCCTCCCTTCCCCATACCTTGTTTATTTTCTACCTTCCTTCATCTACCTGCCCCCGCCCCCCCATCAAAACAGAAGAGAATTACGTACCATGGTGTCATCTCAGAGGCTGGGAATTCAGGTCGATAATCTGCAGGGGATTTGTGTTTAATCGTGTAAGTGTCTTACTGTGCTGGGGGACAGTGGTGCTCAGGGCGGTTGGGGTATATAAGAGCTGTTTACCACTGTGCTTGTAATTGCTGTGATTAAAATTTTAGGTTTCTGTGGTCTAGCTCTTGGCAATAAACCATTCCTTTCCCTTGTTCCTGTATATTGCTTTGATTCACGTTCTTCTTGACTGATTGATTGGTTGCTTCTCAGTTTGCCCTGATCCTGGAACCTGGAATATCAAGCTTAAAATGATATACAGGTTAAGGGTGACTGGGTTGTGAGTTGCTGGCCCGGAATGGGGTTGGGAGCTGGGGTGGGGCACCCTGTGGGGACTCTGAGGAGGACACAGACTTTGCTCCGAAAGCTTCATGTGGTAAACTTACTGGTTTTGGTCATTGAGATTATGGGCTGAGTTTTCTTACATGGAGCTAGTTTTGAGCTAAATGAACTAAGTACCTTTCGGGGCAGTTGAGACGAGTAACACAATGATCGTTTAGTGTACTAAGACTGAGGAAATCCATGCCTTCCTTTCCTCCATAGCTGCGCCCCTTGTGGGTCACGGTGCTGGAATGTTCTCTCTGGGATCTCCTGTCATACCATGCGCTGATTTTTAATTCTCTGCTCTGAATTTCAGGCCAAGTCGTGCGTCTGCCATGTTTGTGGTGTCCACCTCAACAGGCTTCACTCTTGCCTCCACTGTGTCTTCTTTGGCTGTTTCACAAAGAAACATATTCATGAACATGCGAAGTCGAAACGGCACAACCTGGGTAAGGTGCCCTCCTGCGATGTCTCCCTGGCATTGGGAATCGTCCCAGCCCCCGACTGCTGCTCTTTGAACTTGGGTTTGCATTCACTCTTCCAGCAGTCCGCTGCTTTTATCTAAAATCGTTTGTGCCCTTGTGAAACTCCACAGGGGAGATGGAAGGGATAAACTGAGCTCAGGTGGATTATGTACCCAGCTTGCCTTAAGGCATTTAAGTTGGTGTTAATATTTTATGTAACCTTAAATGATAAATTATGGTGGCTCACTGTTTCAGCTGACTTTCTTGGAAATGTTCTTTTTCTTTAATGGGGTATCATAGACTCATCTTTCCCTCTGAAAAGCATGATTAAGTATTAGGTTAGGCAAAAATCCACAAAGAACGAACTTTTTTGTTGTTGTTTTTTGTGAGGAAGATCAGCCCTGAGCTAACATCTGCCAATCCTCCTCTTTTTGCCGAGGAAGACTGGCCCTGGGCTAACATCTGTGCCCATCTTCCTCTACTTTATATGGGACGCCGCCACAGCATGGCTTCACAAGTGGTGCGTCGGTGCGTGCCCGGGATCCGAACCTGCGAACCCTCAGCTGCCTCAGCGGAGCGCGTGCACTTAACCACTTGCGCCATCCGACCGGCCCCCACAAAGAACAAACTTAAACGCAGTGTTAGGTTATTGATGGCAGCACGCAGTTGGGTGGACATAGGTGATTTTTATTGCTTTTTTAGTGGAGTTTTGTTGTTCTCAATAATACAGGTTCATGAAAAGGCTACCAACACTGGCATCAAGATAATTGACATTCGGGCCGGCCCCGTGGCTTGGTGGTTAAGTGCGCGCGCTGCGATGCTGGTGGCCCGGGATCGGATCCCGGGTGCGCATCGAGGCACCACTTCTCCGTTCATCCTGAGGCCGAGTCCCACATACAGCAACTAGAAGGATGTGCAGCTACGACACACAACTATCCACTGGGGCTTTGGGGGGAAAAATAAAATAAATAAAATCTTTAAAAAAAAAAAAAAAAAAAGATAATTGACATTTCATAGACTTAGGAATTCAAACTGTCATCATACATTCTAGAAGTTACCTAAAGCAGAGTTTTGCTCTTGGGTTTATCTTTTGACTGTGGTCATTCTTGTTTTTTTACTTCCAAAAGGGATCCATTTATGAAGCACTATCTTAGAAATTAGAAATTATAATTCTTTTTTTTTGTTTGTTTATTGCGGTAACATTGGTTTATAACATTGCTGACTGTGGTCATTAAATGTTTCTCTC
The DNA here is from genome assembly GCF_057802395.1 of Ceratotherium simum simum. Lineage (NCBI taxonomy): Eukaryota > Metazoa > Chordata > Mammalia > Perissodactyla > Rhinocerotidae > Ceratotherium > Ceratotherium simum. The sequence continues at coordinate 436,024 of NC_141915.1, forward strand.
CTTCAGAATAGTGTTTTTTGTTAAATGATTGTGAGGTTGTTGGGATATACTTAAGAAAATCACTTTCAAAAGGTCCAAGCCAGGGCCGGCCCTGTGGCTTGGTGGTTAAGTGCGCGCGCTGCGATGCTGGTGGCCCGGGTTCGGATCCCGGGTGCGCATCGAGGCACCACTTCTCCGTTCATCCTGAGGCCGAGTCCCACATACAGCAACTGGAAGGATGTGCAGCTACGACATACAACTATCCACTGGGGCTTTGGGGGGAAAAATAAAATAAATAAAATCTTTAAAAAAAAAAAAAAAAAAAAAAAGGTCCAAGCCAGAGAACCTGTTGTAGAAAACACTTCTAGAACATTTTTTAGGCCTTTGTAAGTGATAGAGATGGAATTGGGCTAACTTGGTCATCTCCAGTGGACGTGTCTCATTTGTAACTGTTACAGTGAGCATTTGCAAAGAGGCTACTTGGCTTTGGGGGCTCAGGTTGTGACAGTGTGCTCCTTGGCCTTTTTGGAGGGAGAGCTGATGGCACTAGCAGTGTTCGCATGAGCTGTGGGTGTGCAGGCTGCCTGTCCCACGAGGGACGAGGCCGTTAGTGGTCCCTTCTTAACACTGTGTGACCAGAGCAACGGGGCGCTGATCAGGGTGGTCTGGGCGTGGTGGAGTTCTGTGTATCTACTTCCTGTGGATCTCTGCTTATAAACTGTAAAGGAAGGGTATTCCTGCCATGTCTGATTCTCAGACCAGGCCCACTGAGGCTGCTGTTACACCTGGGCTGTGAGTCCACGTGGCTCAAAGGGTTATGGAAAGTTGGAAATATATCTGCACTTCAAGAAGCTGCCTGAAGAATCTTACTGTTACCCAGTATCATCTACAAAAGTCTCTTCAGAAATTTGTGGTGTTTATTCATTTTCTCAACCTGATTGATCAACTCTGCCTCTACTTTGGCTAGAATGAATAAATTTTGGAAAGTTTGCTTGAAGAGACAGAACCCTGAAATGGGAGGAAGATGCCCCTCCTTGCTGTGTTCGAGTCCGTGAATTTATTGAAGGCTGCCTGTGTGTGTTCACAAAGCTGACGTTGGTTTTGTGTGTCAGATGGGGAGGAGGGCAGGGAACGAGAGAGGAAGTGAGGGCACACCTCCCCGAGGGGGAACGGGGGTGAGCAGCCCTGCTCCTATCTGGCCCTTTGTCTCAGTAACCCGACTCGCTGAGTGCAGACTCGTCCCCCCACTGTGTGTCTCACTCTGCTGCTCCCGCCTGTTCCCACAGAGCGACGCCGCAGGCTGTCAATATTTTGGTTATCATTTTATGGGGGGTGTTTTGCAGAACATTCAAGGGCAACTTAATTGAGCTGCCTAGTGTTGCATAAGGAGCGAGAAACCTTGATTTCCTTGTGGCCAAGTTCTTCTACCTGCTAGAATATCCAGTAGGAGAATACTGGTACCTAAAGTGGATTATTAGAAGCGTTTCTCACTGGGCAGCCAGTTTTTCATTGGAGCAGCAGGAGAGGCCTGCAGTGAGTCCTGTCTGAATGTTGTGGGAGACGCACCTACAGGTGGAGTGTCGGGAGCTGTGGGTCATTGTTGAAGGCCGTGTGCAAGGATGGGAGTACGGCGTGGACGAGAAGGGTCCGACAGCAGTCTGGTGAAAGGGTCTGCTTCCTTTGTCCAGCCTGCCCTCTAAAATCGCCTTGATGTGGTGTGATCAAGTACACACGTTAGAGACAAGAACGTACTCTAGTGTGGTGTAGTCGTCAGCTTTGCGGGTCTGCTCCATCTGCTGGCAGGTGTGCTGAGCGTGATGTTGGGGTCTCAGGTAACCATGAGGCCAGTGCAGTAGAGGAAGATGACAATCCGGGAGCTGTTTGATTTCCTACTTTTTAGTTTCATACAAGTTTTTGTTTTATGCTGAGTCACAAGGGCACGTGGATTTTGAGCCACGAAAGGTGTAAAAGTAATGCCTTTAGCTTTGTTCCATGCATCTTAGAAGCGTTACTTTAGTTGCCAAAAAAAGATTATGAGTACGTGTGTGGGAGTGGGGCGAGTGGATATCAGCTTACTTCTGAGTTGATGTTTTCCCTCCATCCCCAGGGTCATCCTGTGACCCAGGGGAAAAGGACCTGCCCATGCATGGTACCTGTGTCAGCTGATGGCTTGGGAATTCCCAAGTAAGCTGAGGGATAAAAACAAAACCAATAGGAGAGCCCCACAGTACTTAGGGCCTGTCTCCACGCTTCCTGGACAATGCTTCTCGCTCATCCAGGCGGCTGGATTCCTATACTTGATCCTTTTGTCTTGACACAGTTAAGGCTTCATCCTTAGAATAGTTATCTTGACTGTGAAATAATTTTCCAAGGGAGCTGCCTTGATGTGGGTGTTGCTTTGGATTTTAAAATTTTATATTGAGGTGAAATTTGCATAGCATACGGTTAACCATTATACAGTGTACGGTTCAGGGGCGTTCAGTCACTCACTGTGTTGTGCAGCCACCACCTCTTTCTACTTTCATAACTTGTTCGTCGCCTCGGAGGAACCTCGTCTCTATTAACTAATCAGTCCCCGTTCTTCCTGGCCTCCACTTGTCTGCTTTCTGTCTCTGCGTTTGCCTGCTCTGAATGTTTCCTGTGGGAGGACTCATACAGTATGTGACTTCTGTGTCTGGATCCCTTCTCCTAGCATGTTTTCAGGGTTCGTCTGTCTTGCAGCATGTGTCAAGAATTCATTCCTTTGTGTGGATGAATGATCTGTTGTGTGGATATTCCTCATTTTGTTTATTCATCGTTGATGGACATTGGGGTTGTTTTCACCTTGAATCCTGTTGTAAACGTTTGTGCATATGTTTCTAGGTGGACATATGTTTTCATTTCTCTTGGATATATACCTAGGAGTGATATGGCAGAGTCATATGGTAATTCTATGTTTAATTTTCTGTGGAACCATCAGACTTTTCCACAGCTGCTGTACCGTTTTACATTCCCACCAACAATGCATGAGGGTTCCAATTTCTCTACATTCTTGCCAACACTTATTTTCGTTCTTTTTTAACTTTAGCCATCATAATGGGTATGAAGTGGTATTTTATTGTGGCTTTGATTTGCTTTTTTTTTGGTGAGGAAGATTAGCCCTGAGCTAACATCTCGTGCCCATCTTCCTCTACTTTTTATGTGGGATGCCGCCACAGCATGGCTTTATAAGTGGTGTGTAGGTCTACGCTCAGGATCCAAACCTGTGAACCCGAGGCTGCCAAAGTGGAGCACACGAACCTAACCAACACACCACCGGGCCAGCCCCGATGTGGGTTTTCTTAATGACCAATGATGTTAACTGTGTTTTCGTGTGCTTTTTGGTCATTTGTATATCTTTGGAGAAATGTCTATTCAGGTCACTTGCTCATTTTTTAGTTGGCTTGGGTTCTTTGTCTTTTGTTGTACCTTACAATATATATATCTCTCTCTATATCTCTGTATAAGTATTTTGGAAATATATATATATCTTCTGGATACTAGACCCTTATTAGATGATTTGCAGATATTTTATCCCATTCTGTGGGATGTCTTCTCACTTTCTTAATAATGTTCTTTGATGTACAAAGTTTAGGTTTTTTTCAATTTATTTATTTATTTATTTTTTTGTGAGAAAGATTAGCCCTGAGCTAACATCCATGCCAATCCTCCTCTTTTTTGCTGAGGAAGACTGGCCCTGGGCTAACATCTGCGCCCATCTTCCTCCACTTTATATGGGATGCCGCCACAGCATGGCTTGACAAGCGGTGCATCGGTGCGCGCCCGGGATCTGAACCTGGGCCGCCCCAGCAGAGTGCACACGCTTAGGCGATACGCCATGGGGCTGGCCCCCAAAGTTTAGTTTTGATGAAGTCCAGTTTATCAATGTTTTTCTGTAGTTCCTCATGCTTTTGGTATCAGATCATCCAATCTAAGACTCCATTGCCAAATCCAAGGTTGTGAAGCCGTACCCCTCTGTTTTCTTCTGAGTTTTATACTTCTAGCTCTTACTTAGGGCGTGATCCATTTCACGTTAATTCTTGTATGTGGTGTGAGGTGGGGGTCTAGCTTCAGTCTTTTGCATGTGGAGACCCAGTTGTCCCCCCCGCGTTTGTAAAGAAGACTGTCCTTTCCCCACTGAGTGGTCTTGGCACCCCTGCCAACGTCACCCGTTTTGTGCAGTGAGGGAACGCTGGTGTGGGGATGGCCTTGCGGAAGGGTGCTAGGAGGGCTGGGACCGCGTGCGTTCCCCGGGCTGGTCATTCCTTGTTGGCTCTGTGCTTAGCATATTTTTCATTGACTACCCTGCTTTCCTGAAATTTCCATCGTCCTCGTTGTAAGCTTGTCTCTGGCCAGATTTCTCTTTGGCATCCCCGTGCCGGGAGCTACACCCTTCAGGAGTGCGTAGTGCCGAAGCGCAGCCGCCTGAGCTCTTCACGGTGGCCTTGGTGTGGACTGTCGCAGATTTTGTTGGCGTTTTCTCAGGTTTTGGGAGGTGCGAGAGGTAGGCGTGGGATTTTTAAATGGCTGTTTTGAGTTTTAATGGACCTGCTTTAGAGGACTTGAAAGATCCACCACAATAGCACTTAGCTGCGTCATGGTAACTTAAGACGGGACATGAGGTGAAAGCTGTGGTTTGTTAAGACATTACTGTCCACCAGAGGGTGTACTGCAGTCCAGTTGTATGTGTTCACTTACCACACAGACCTGTGAGGAGTTAGTGCTGCTACTATCTCCATTAGCCCAAAGGGGCAACTGAGGCTCAGAAAAGTGGGGTGAGTTATCTAAGGCGCATAACTAGTAAATGGCAGAGCCAGGAGTAATACTGGTTATTCTAAAGTTGTGCTCTTTCCTCCATGCTGCATTGCCTCTCCAGCCTCTGATATTGCTTGGTGAATCTAAGCCAAAAAAATTCTCAATTGTTGAACAGAGATAGTACCTTTTTTCTAGGTGCTCAACAGACTTTATCGTATTTATCTGTACAGTGAAGTAACTAAGAATCCGGCATCATCCTTGTTTTATAGATGATGCAGCTGAGAAAGTATGCAGGACCCACTCGCAGGTGGGCAGCAGGCAGCCCTGGTTGTCTGATCAAAGGATGTTTTACCACTGTCCTGAAACTGCGAGTAGGCACATAGCTGTTGCGTTCCTTGTTCTAATAGTATCGGGAACTCTAGACGTAGTAAAACTGTATGTCAGGTGGCCGAGAATCCTTGTGGACTGATAATACTCAATGGAAGTTCGCTTGTTTTTTTGTGTGTGTGTGTGAGGAAGATCAGCCCTGAGGTAACATCTGCCAATCCTCTTTTTGCTGAGGAAGAGTGGCCCTGAGCTAACATCTGTGCCCATCCTTCCTCCACTTCATGTGGGACACTGCCACAGCAAGCGGTGCATCAGTGTGTGCCCAGGATCTGAACCCGGGCTGCCAGCAGCAGAGTGTGTGCACTTAAGCGCTACACCACGGGGCTGGTCCCAAGTTCCTTTGTTTTAAATACCACTCTTTCAGAGAAAAGGGAGAGGGGTCCTGATACGTGAGTATTAGGTCTTTGTAAAATATGGAGGTGGCACCTCTCTTCTCACTCAGACTCCTCAGCCCTTGGCAGGAGCTTCCAGAGAAAGTACACATACCTCATCTACTGAGGGTAAACTGTCTGCAGTGGGAGGGAATCTTTTTGTAGTAATAGGGTTCTGTGATTTGAGAGGAGAAAAATGGTGCAAACAGTCAAATGTCTAAAAACCTTCTATGTTTAATCTGTGTCTTTAAGCACTATCTTTTAATTTTTAATTAAATTTTTTCTCTCTTCCCTCCTTTCTCTTTTCAGCCATAGAGCTTATGTATGGCGGTATCTACTGCTTTTTGTGTCAGGACTACATATACGACAAAGACATAGAAATCATTGCCAAAGAGGAACAGCGGAAAGCTTGGAAGATGCAAGGTTTGGTTTTGCCTAGAATTATGTGACTGATTTATCTCTTAGTCCTGCATTCTCTCAGTCTGTCAAGGGCAAAACTCACTGAAAGAAAGATCAGTGTCTGGGGAGGGAGGGGGGGAGTGTGGGGAGATAGGATGGCAGCTGGGTTTTTGCAGGCTGTGTTCTGATTTGCTGGGAAGAGCCCGCACACCTGCTTGCTCCCTCCTGTAGGCTCGCCCTAGAGCCAGGAGAGGCAGGTGAGGTGACTGTCTGCGCAGGTGCAAATCCCCACAGCTTTCCGGAGCCGTCTCCCTGCCCCAGGTCCCCGACGGGCCTGGGGCTGCTTTGAGGGGCTCTGCTGGGATTGAGAAAGAATGAGCACCAACACTTATGCTCTCCCATTTGAGGGCGTGTTGACGGACACAGAGCTGAACCAGATGCAGCACCAGCAAGGCCACGTCCCCGTCGGGGGACAAATGGTCCAGTGCCCAGATGGCTCTGAAGAGTAGTCGGCCCTTAGCTCTCCAGGGTTCCGGAAAGCGGTCTCCTCAGTAGTAGTAAAAATGTATGCACCTGGTTCCTTCCCGGAGGGTAGACCATTTCCTGATTAAATTATTATAGAATCTCTTTTAAAACTCTTCACTGTTTTGGTTATGTAGAGAATTAAAATTGCCAGGTGGAAAATGTAGGAGTCTACCACTTAAGCCCTAGTTTAGGATGTTGCCCTCTGGCAAAGTGCCTTTGTAGCTATAAGGGAAAACCTCCCCTGTTTCCTTCTTGTGTAGAGAAAACCCCGTTCTTCCCCACTGTGTTTCTTCCCTGTGAGTCTCCTTTACCACTCACACAGAACGCTTCACCTCTGACACTGGTCACCAAATGTGTGGAGTTTTCCTCCCACCAAGCAATTCTCTGTGACACCAGCTGGTGTCCTACAATTTAACTCACTTCTGACACGACCTCCCCAGAGATGGTGTCAGATCCCACAGGCTAAGGGCTCCGTCCCGTGTGGTTGCCCCCCATTCACACGCACGCACTTCAGACGCAGGCCCAGATTCTGACTAATCCGCTGCGGATGGGAGGGTCCCTCAACGGCCCTCCTCAGGTTCGATTAATTTGCTAGAGTGGCTCACAGAACTCAGGGAAACACTTATGTTTAGCAACTTATTAAAGGATGTGATAAAGGATACAGATGAACAGCCAGATGAAGAGATACACAGGGTGAGGTCTGGGAGGGTCCTGAGCGTTGGAGCTTCTGTTCCCGCAGTGCTGGGGTGCATCACCCTTCCAGTGTGGATGTGCTCACCCATCTGGAAGCTCTCCAAACCCCATTTTATTGGAATTTTATGGAGTCCTCCTCATGTAGGTGTGATCAGTCATTAACTCCGTTTCTGCCTCCCTCCCCTCTCTGGAGGAGGGGGTGGGGATGACAATTCCAAGCTTCTCATCATGGCTTTCTGGTGACCAGCCCCTATATAGGGGTCTCCCCCCCACCAAGTCGCCTCATAAGAACAAAAGATGCTCCTGGCACTCGTATCACTTAGGAAATCACAAGGGTTCAGGAGCCCTGTGCCAGGATCTGGGGACGGAGACCAGTGTACATGTTTCTGTTACTCACAGTAGCTGTGGTACCAGTGTGGGTTTCTCACTCGCTGTCACTTCCCTGTCCACCATGTGCTTCCCTCATCGGGACATAGGCAGGGATGCACAGGAATATCATGTAACTGTTTTCTCATTGTTCATTTATTTCTTTTTGCTTCTCCTGATTTTTTTGTTTATTTCTATTCTCAACAGATGCTCATGGTGTACAGCAACAGTAATAGGTACAGTTAGCCCACTTGACTGGTGAGCATCTGTCAACTAGCAGAACTGTTACTATTTACAAAGAGAGCATACAAATTTAGCATCTGTTTTACAGTTTTTTGCCTTTATTCTGCTTTAAAAACAGCCCCATTTTCTGGGAATGGAACAGTAGAAACAGGTGCTCTCAGTGGTCAGAATGGTTTGTGTTTAACAGATCTTTTCTGGAGAACAGTCTCTAACCAACTTCCTATTTTTTTCCCACTTAAAAACTTAGTAACATTGCAGCTAAGTCTGAGTCTGAGTATATTATTTCTTTGTGCAGAACACTTAAACCACAGGCCTAAGAAATGCATGTCCCAGAGTAAAATAGAATTCTTCTAAAATCATTACACCGTTCCGTCTGTCAGTGAGATGCTATGCCTTTTAGAGTTTATTATTGAATTATACAGAAATTTTAGGGAGTATGGGAGGAGTACCTCTGAGTGAACAGGATGCATATTAGGCTGGAATGTTAGGCTTATTAGCATTTACACCATTATTGTCTTTCATTTGAATCTTTTATGGGTACAGCTGTTCAACAAGTTGTATTTTCAAAATACATTTCAACAAGTGCCTGTCCTTGCTGTCAGTTTCCCTTGCTCCCGGGAGAAGCCTTCTTCTGAGTTGGCATGTACTCCCATGGGCTCTGATGCTGCAGTGTTTACTCAAGGACTAAAGGCTTTGAAAAACCAACCATTTTGGCCTTAGTGTAAGGCTGGCTTTAATTGGAGCTGTTGCTTCCCTTCTCACAGGAAGCACTTATGCACACGCACACACAGCACATCCTCTAAAGAAACTCCTCCATGTGTTCTGTTAGTCCATCACAGTGCGATGGGTTTAGAAAGACCTCGTGCTGTGGCTCTCCCTCTCTGAAACAGCCTAAGGAGGATTATATGCCACCGCTTTTGTTTATAAACACACTTGATGAACATGGAGCTAACAGCACCTGGAACTGTCTTTCATGTGCTTAGGCGTCGGAGAAAAGTTTTCAACTTGGGAACCAACCAAGCGGGAGCTTGAACTGCTGAAACACAACCCGAAAAGGCGCAAGATCACCTCCAACTGCACCATAGGTGGGTGGGTGCCTGTGCGCTGGGGTCTGCCCTCAATCCAGTCAGGCTCACTTCTTGGGCTTTACCGTTGATGTTCACGACACGATTCTCTGTGAACCCCTGCATGCCTCTCAGTCATCGGTTTGCTCACCAACCGCTTCCTGATCCCCTCTTCTCTGCGGGGACCTGAGCAGGCGTGGGGTGCAGTGACGGGCGGACACGGTCCCTGCCCCGTGGCCCTCACACCATCGGATGAAGCCTTAAGTTCACTCCGGCCGGGTTGACGCCGTGTACAGTAATATGAGGAGGAGGAGTGTGTGTGTAAGGGAGGGTTCCCTGCGTTTTCTAAGAGTTCAAGAAGTACATCTTAGGAACTTTTTAAAAAGTTTGTTTGTTTGTTAGAGAGGCTTCTTTCTGGCCTGGCCTGTTGTTATAGAATATCTTTGGTAATTCTATCAAAACATATAATGGCTGAAGTTGGGGGGGTGATGGTAAACATTCCTCAGGACAATTCATATAAAAGTGGCATAAAAATTAGAGGAATGTTACATTTCTTTTTGCTTCTTGAATAAGTGAATAAAAGAGAATGAGCACATGACGTAAAGGAAGCCATTGCAATGCCATTGGGATTCAGTGGTGCATACACAGTAGTCCCCCTTCATCTGTGAGGCGTACGTTCCAAGACCCCCAGTGGATGTCTGAAACCTCAGATGGTACCGAACCCTGTATACGCTATGTTTTCGTATACATATGTACCTATGATAAAGTTTAATTTATAAATTAGGCACGGTAAGAGTCTAACAACAATAACTAATAACAAAGTTGGCTTTGGGGCCATTATTAAGTAAAATAAGGGTGACGTGAACACAGCACTGTGATACCACAGCAGTCGATCTGATAACTGAGACGGCTACTAAGAGACTAACAGCCGGGTAGCATATACAGTGTGGATACTCTGGACAAAGGGATGATTCACCTCCCAGGTGGGATGGAGCGGGATGGTGAGAGATTTCATCATGCTACTCAGAATGGTGCACAGTTTAAAACTTATGAATTGTTTATCTGGAATTTTCCATTTAATATTTTTGCACTGAGTTTGATCTCAATAACTGAAACCACGGAAGCAAGACCAAAGGTCCGGGGGCACTGCAGTGGTTCAGTGCCCAGGTCACTCTTGCTCTCCGCCCGCCTCCTGACCAGGTCTGCGGGGGCTGATCAACCTGGGAAACACCTGCTTCATGAACTGCATCGTCCAGGCCCTCACCCACACGCCGCTGCTGCGAGACTTCTTCCTCTCCGACAGGCACAGGTGCGAGATGCAGAGCCCCAGCTCCTGCCTGGTCTGCGAGATGTCGTCGCTGTTCCAGGAGGTGAGCATTGGTGACTGCTGCAGCGCAGCATTTCCGTAACTACCTGGAACTGTTTCCTGTTTAAAAAAATAAAATAAGGTTGACTATGAAAAAGGAAGGCAAATTTCTAAAACCGGATATAGTGAGTAAATATTTAATATGTGCATTTATTATGGAACACACGTTTTTTCTAAAAGAGGTTGTTAGGTAAGAGGCTATTGGCCTCGTCTTTTAGAGGCACACTGCTGACTTAGAGGATGAGAAAGAGCCCTTTGGAAGAAGCGTGACCAGTGGATGAAATTTGTCCGTAAATACTGTGGGGATTTTACCCTCCCCACGGCGTCTGCCATCCTGACTCACAGGGAGACGTGTGGACGTGCACGGCCGCTGTCCTGCTCTGTTCTCAAGGAGAGGGGGTCTTCCCGTCTATTGCCAGACCTTTTGAGTCTGCTTCACCGGAGGTCTCTGTCTTTGTGACCCTCTGTTCTGAACATCAGGTTCTGTTCTGCTGGGTGATCATGGGCTGCACTCAGCTGTGTCTGTCCCCAAACAGCACTCACAGCATGACAGAGCTCAGGGCTGGGCTCAGGCATCCTTGGGCTGGACCCTCTTTGCTCAGCTCGTGACCTCAGGAAAGGCTGTCTGGGTGAAGCAGCGGCAGCGGGGCTGGTTCCTGCCCTACAGATTGCTGACGGCACCTGGATGGATTTCAGCATCTAACGCAGGAGCCAGCAGGCACGGCCGAGTCCGTTTTCGTCCGTAACCTCTGACTGTAGCACCTCACTCCTGCTCAGCAGCCACCCCGCCGTTTACGTGCCGGGCGCTGGCTGCCCTCGCACGGCAGAGGCAGGAGTGGTCGAGCCCTTGCCATGGAGACCGTTGGGCCCGCAAAGCTGGGATCACATGCTGTCTAGCCCTGTTCAGAAAACGTCTGCTGACTGTGGTCTAGCCTAACCCAGGCCCCACGCACCCACAGTGGGCAGGGACTGGTGGGTTACAGCAGTGAACAAGCTGAACGACGTCTCCGGGCCAAATGAGAGGGGGCGGTGTGGTTGAGAAACTGCTGGGGGTGGGCCACACACGTGGGTCCACTCGTTTTCACTGGGCGCTTCTGGTGATGAATTCATGTCTGTCAGGGCGTTTTACAGGCTCAGGTTTATTAAGGTATAATGTACGAACAGCATAATTCGCCTTTTAGTGTACAGTTCTCTTTGTTTTGACAAATGCATGTCATAATTCATCGTTTTGGCTTCTCTGTAGAAAACAGATGGTGGGAAGGGAAAAACCAACATGCAGACTCAAGTCCAATGAGGGGCTGGCCCGGTGGCATAGTGGTTAAGTGCCTGCGCTCTGCTTCGGTGGCCCAGGGTTCAAAGGTTCGGATCCCGGGTGCGGACTGATGTACTGCTTATTAAGCCATGCCGTGGCAGTGTTGCATATAAAGTAGAGTGAAGATGGGCATGGATGTTAGCCCAGGGCCAGTCTTCCTCAGCAAAAAAGAAAAGTCTGATGAGTCCAAATAAAAATACGGTTTGCCAAAAAGAGGAAAACAAAATGGAATCATCTTTGTCAAGCTAGCCATAAGAAATTCTAGGCAGCTGTTAAGTATTTCTTCATTGTGTGTGCTTTGTGTTCAGAGGATAACATTTATTCCTGACAAGAGTTTTTGTTTCCTTTCTCTCTGAGCAGTTTTACTCTGGGCACCGGTCCCCCCACATCCCGTACAAGTTGCTGCACCTGGTGTGGACTCACGCCCGGCACCTGGCGGGCTACGAGCAGCAGGATGCGCATGAGTTCCTCATCGCGGCCCTGGACGTGCTGCACCGGCACTGCAAAGGTGCGCCCGGCGCCCTCATCCCTCGGGGGCACAGCGTGGGGGACCTGTTAGGTTTGGTTTGTATTATAATGTATATTTTCCCCCCCAGCCTCAGAGAGGTTCTCCATGGTTTTTAAGAGAGGAGGAAACCGTTTTGGGTGTTGTCTTCTCACCTTGCTGGGAGTGGAGCAGCGTGGAGATTCGTCCTCTGTCACCGTGATGGTGACAGTGAGCTCTCCATTCTTAATAGGCTTTGGCCTCGAGTCCTCTGCTGCCAGGTTCTGCTTGGCCTGATTTGGGAAGGAGCTTGTCTGCGGCTCCTCTGGGTTATCTTGGCCCGTGGCAGGCCAGGAGCTTCCAGATGTGCTCCAGATACAGCTTAACCATCAAAACTGGCTCCCTCCACCTGGGGAGTCTCCAGACGGACCGATTGATCGTCACTGTAAGGGAGCCGGAGAGAGCTGGGAAAAGAAAACAGCCTGCGCACTTGCCAGTGCTTCCCTGACCCTAAGTCAGGTTCATTTTGGGTCCAACCAAGGGCCTTTTACTTTCAGGTCTCTCTCAGGATCTCATTGGAGCTAGGCTCCTCCTCAGTGTGGTCCCACAGCCTGGCCCCAGAGGGCGGCGGCCTCGCCAGAGTTTTCAGATTTGTAGATGTTGATAGTCTGGGGGAGGGGCGGCGGGCAGCAGCTTTTGGGCTGGAGGCGGGAGATTAGGACTGAAGAACAAGCCTCAGTGGGTTCCTCCTCAGCCCTCCGCACGGCGGGCCTCCCGGTTTGGAGGCCCTGTGCTGAAGTTGACTGACTCAGGTATCAGCTGAGGGGTGGTTCTCAAACTGGAGTGTGGTCACAGTCACCCTGATGGCTCACTAGCATTTCTGTTCGGTGGGTCTGGAGTGAAGTCAGGACTCTTCACTCCTAATGAGTTTCTAGGTGATGCTGCTTCTGGCTCAGAGGGCACAGTCTCAAGTGGAACCGAGGTGTGCTGGGGGGGTGGCAGAGTTACCTGGTTCTTGTGGCCTCTGGGCTGGTACAGCTAGTTGTAGGTGATAACCCTCCTGGCTCATTTTCTTTTAATGTTGATATCTTTTAAGGAGCAAAGCCCTGGTTTTCTGGGTCTTGTTGAGTGGCCTCATACTGCTCCTTCTCAGTCTCAGGTCACTGGGCTGCTCTCTTAAGTGCCCTGTGGGGTCTGAGGTTCCAGCTCAGAGATAAGTCTTATTCCAGACTTGAAATAAGACAGCTTGTTCTTGATTCTCATGGCTTTGAGTTTAGGTGTTTTGTGTGTGTGCAGTCACGCACTGCATAACGACGTTTCTGTCAACAGTGGACTGCACGTACGACGGTGGTCCTGTAAGATTAGTACCGTGTAGCCTAGGTGTGTAGGAGGCTACACCACCTAAGTCTGTATAAATGCACGCTGTGATGTTTGCATAACAACGAAATCGCCTAACGATGCATTTCTCAGAACGTGTCCCCATCATTAAGCGACGCGTGACTGCTTAAGTTTTTTCCTGAAAACATACATGTGATCTTTTTAGTGCTTGCCTGAGGAACAAGACAGATGTTGCTTAGTAGCTTGGGTTGTTTCCTGGTATCGAGTGTAACCTACAGACAGAAAAGAGACGCTGGGAAAGATTATTGAATTACTACTCCACCACCTGAGGATACTTGAGAGACTTCTGTCACCAGCTGTTCTAAAATCTGTTCTAAAAATCAGCTTTTTGAAAATGCATTGCTGTTAAAATGTTCATATGGCAAAAAATGATGAACCATTGTGATCAGCTTCTCTGATATCATGCCATTTGAAATGTCTGAAAAGGAATGGAAGGCTCTTCTCGTTAGGAGCATGTCATCAGAGTTCTTCTGATGCTGCTGCTGGTTCACAGCACCGGAGAGGGCCGTGTAGCCAGGCCCACCACGCACTGGGTTAAGTGTTCTTGTATGGGGTGTGACCTTCACGTGTCTTTTTGGCTTATTTTTCTTTGCGTCTTCCTGTATGTATTTTCCCATATCCTAATATTTTGTCCCGTGAATTTGAAATCCTTCTGGGTATTGTTTTCTCACTAATCTCTCTAGGCAACTGCTGTCAGAAGGCAAAGTGTCCATCCTTTATTCCTCTGTAATTTACTTTTTTGATATGTAATGTATGTATACAGATGGATACACACACTATCCGCATTGTCTAGTTGCATGAAAGTTAATAGAATGTATACACAATGTATATTAACATGTATTAGACTCCCATATATTCCTGTATCTGCACACAGGTATAACTTATGTTGAGCTGGAGAGGGTGGGAGTGGTACTTAACCTAGATACGGCTGACTGGGAAACAGCCGTTTCTGAAGTTTCAGAATGCAGGAGCTGGTGAGAAAAGCAGACTGGGCGTCCTGTAGGGGCGCCTTCTGAAGTGAGGACTCCGTTTATGTCTAGTCCAGAGAGAGAAGGAGGCCTTCCCAGGAGTGTCTGACCCACAACAGGTCAGGCCACCTCAGTGGAAAACCATTTACTCAGTTATTCTCTGATCAAAAAAGGAAATCCGTAACTCCCCAGTTACTGGGCATTGGATACATTTTGGAGCCAAGATAGAAGTTAAGGAGATCTTTTTAGGGAGTGGAGAAAAAGAAAATTGAAAATAAACTGGCTGGGTTGTCCCCCGTTCCCCGCCAAGTCTCTTTGTTGCCCTGTTGAAAGTGTTGGCTTGCCTCGCCTCATCCTGCCTCTGCGGGCCAGTGGCCTCGCCCCTGGGGTGTGGCTCTTGGAAACTTGCTGCTTGGGGCGTGAACTTGAATCCCAGAGCTGCGTTCTTTCCCCAGGTGACGACAACGGGAAGAAGGCCAACAACCCCAACCACTGCAGCTGCATCATAGACCAGATCTTCACGGGCGGGCTGCAGTCAGACGTCACCTGCCAGGTCTGCCAGTAAGTGCTCGGCTTCTCGGGACACGGGCCGGCTCGTCTGGGCCGTGCCAACCAGGCCACGGTGTGGGACCCCCATCCTTCCAGCAAGACTGACTGCTCTCTGCTGCTGCTTAGTGAACGTCGTACTGTGTTTCCAGTCACAAAACTGTTGTGTTCTGAGAGGGTTTAAAGGCTTTAGGCTCCTGGAGCCTGACGTTCAGTCGACGCCCCTCCCGTCCTCCTCCTTGGTGGTGCGTCAGTGGCCCGGTGGCCATTGCAGGGGAGCTGCGGCAGCAGCAGCCGGCGGAGAAGCAGGAGCAGACCCCCAGCGACGGGTGTTGAGATGAAAGAGCTGCGGTAGGAAAGACAGGAGAAGTGAGCAGGTCACCCTGAGTTCGGGCGTCGTCGGGGCAGGGTCCTCAGGCGTGCTACCCTTCATCTGGAGGCCGTCCTTGTCACTGTCCATGCCCAGCACTGTGTGCATGAAGCTTTCCCCCACGTCTCTGCTTTCCTGAGGGTCCCTGACACCAGGAGCCTAGTCAGAGAGCCCCCCTCGAGAAGGACTAGACCACATGTGGCAGATCCTTGGCATGCGTGCTCTAAGGGCGTCAGTTTTAATTATTTGATGGTTTCGTTTTCTCCAAAGTAGTGTCCCTGATTCTTTACAAGTGAAGTCTCTGTGCCTAGAGCTCACACTTGCTTCCCAGGAGGAGGATGCATCAATTGGTGAGGTCAGAAGAACCTTCCCATTCGACCGCAGTGCACTCCCATGTTTTTATTCCATTTCAAATTTTTTAAAAACTCTGGTCATGATCCACGAAAATTATCGCAGAACCTATAATGGATTACCACTTGCAGTTTGTGAGGATAGACTAGATATTGGAAAATGGTCAGTTTTGCCTGTGTTACAAATGCAGTTTTCTGTTACATAGCATGTCGTTATGGGCTGGCCCCTAAGCAGTGTTAGACCCATAGTTTTAAATAACCTCTTAGTTGGCCCTGTGCTGCTGAAGTCCATCAGTAGGAGGTTGTCTCGGATTTACATCCTGTCCAATATGTGTAGTAAGTTTCCCCATCTGTGAGTTGCTTTTTGTATGTTTTGAAATAGATCTTTAGGAGGGAGCTGGCTTTGTTAAATAGAGCACGAGATGCCGCTCTTCAACCTGGGATGCTGGGCCTGGTTGGTGCATACTCTCACTGTGGGGTGTGCCTGGAGGTCTAACTTATTACCTAGGCTGCCGGTTCCCAGGTCCCAGGGAAGAACTCCGCAGTTCTCTCGTGCTGCTGAGATAGATCCATTGATTCAGAACCTCTGGACATGGGGCCCAGGAATTTATATTGTCCAAAAGTTCCCCAAATAACTGATGATCTTCTGGTTTGGAGACCATTGCTTTAGGAGCAGCCTCTGCCATAAGTGGTTTGTTCCCGTGCTCTTCCTCCCCAGGGCACCTCGGGAGCCCGGGACACACTGGGTGTGAGCGCTCCTGCTTTTCTGACCCATGTCGTTTGGATGACAGGGCAGAGCTGTGAGGGGATGCTGAGGTCCGCTCTCTCGGGGGATGCCTCTGCAGCCATGCGTGGATGTTGGTGCTCATGTGCTTCCTCTCCCTTTGCTTCTAGTGGAGTCTCCACCACAATAGATCCCTTCTGGGACATCAGCTTAGACCTGCCTGGTTCTTCCACCCCCTTCTGGCCCCTGAGCCCAGGGAGTGAGGGCAGCGTGGTGAACGGGGAAAGCCACATGTCAGGAACCACGACGCTTACGGACTGCCTGCGAAGGTAAAAAGCCTGTCTGCACTTTGTAGGGAAAGTAAGGCCTTGTCTGTTCGGCGGTTGTCTCCTTGCCTCGAGGCTGTCCGAGTCAAGTCCTGACAGGGACTTCAGTTTCAGGGCCACCCAGGGCCCCAGTAGGATTTTCTTTGACATGTTCAGTATAAAACGTGAGAAAAGATATGTCGCCCTGCAGACAGCTACCACTGGTGCCATGCCCAGTGGCCCTACTGATTTGTCACGTGTTTGCAAGTTAACTAGATATTTCTGTTCACCAGCCTTGTGTTGCGGGGTGTCTGTATCACAGGTGTTATCCCCCCCATGTAAATTAACAGAGCCAAAGAACAAGTGTGAGGCTCCTCCCCGTCTGTGACAGTAGCTTGTAGCAGCATCTGCGCTGGGAGAGTGGGCCTTGTCTGCCCGTGGTGGACGTGTGTCTCGAGTCCTGCACTCACAGTTGGGATTGATTTGTCCATTAACACGTCGTTGGTTGAGACAAGTGATAAGATCTGGGATGCTGTAAAATGTATTTAAATAGCGGTCACATACAATTGTGGGGAAACCAGAAACCTTTCTGGAACTTTGAGTTTAGTATTTCATAGCTTTTATTTTCTTTTTTTTTATTTATTTGTTTTTGTTTGTGAGGAAGATCAGCCCTGAGCTAACATCCGTGCTAATCCCCCCCTTTTTTTTCCCCCCTAAAGCCCCAGTAGATAGTTGTATGTCATAGTTGCACATCCTTCTAGTTGCTGTATGTGGGACGCGGCCTCAGCATGGCTGGAGAAGCGGTGCGTCAGTGCACGCCTGGGATCCGAACCCGGGCCGCCAGCAGCGGAGCGCGTGCCCTTAACCGCTAAGCCATGGGGCCAGCCCGCTTTTATTTTCTTTTAATCGCATTAGTTGAAGGTCACTGCAGATGAGTCCTTGTTGGGTGTAAGTGTTCCTATGAAGAGGGACAGGTTTCTAGGTGTTTACCTCGCTGTGTAGTCAACAGGCCCAAAGGTGCATATGTAGAATTTTAAAATGCATCAGCTTTGTTACACTGATAGATCTAGATATAAATGGAGTATCCAATTTTTAATTTGGAAAATAAACAAATGAACAATGAAAACCAAAAAACATTTTTCAAGCAAGTGTTTATCTCAAGTTTCAATAGAAGCAAAGCTTTGCCCACAAAGCAGGATCGTAACCAGGTGCACACATCACATCTGGTGATGGGTCTTGTAAGCCCCTCTCACATCCACAGGCTTGAGCTGCCCCCTCTTCTTTCTGGGCCACTGCTGTGTTGAAAAGACGAGAGGGTTTGTCCTTGGACTCCACACCCTGGGTTTTGCTGTGCATCTGTGGGCTGGTTCTCGTGGCTGCAGTGATTGCGCTCAGATGCCGCCCTCCATCCCTCCTGCTCCATGGGATCCCGCTGTTCTCCTTACGCTTCCACAGCTGGCCCCTCGTGGGGCAGACAGGCTCAGCTTCGGTCAGGGGGCATCGTCTCACCCTGATGAGGTGACAGAATTTCCAAAGGATGAATGAGGGTTTCTAGATCCGGTTGTGAAAAGATTGAATTTTGTATTTGTTTTTCAACTTTAAAAATTTGGCATAAACTGCATCGAAACATCTGTTTTATGGAGAGTTTTTTTTGTTGGTGGTGCTGACAAAGATTAGCCCTGAGCTAACATCTGTTGCCAATCCTCCTCTTTTTGCTGAGGAAGATTGGCCCTGGGCTCACATCCATGCCCATCTTCCTCTATTTTACATGTGGGAAACCTGCCACAGCATGGCTTGAAAAGCGGTGAGTAGGGCTGTGCCTGGGATCCAAACCTGCGAACCCCGGGCCGCTGAAGCGGAGCGTGCTAACTTAATCACTATGCCACCAGGCTGGCCCCAAGATAAATATTTTTTAAAGTGATGAGGAGAAAGAATGAAGGAAGAAATGGTTTGTTTTTTTTCATTGTGGAATTATAAACATCCCTAACTTGATGTACGTTTTTAGTAAGGAAATTGGTTAATTGAAACTATTGAAAGTGATAACTCTTCTCTTACCTCTCCCATCTTTTTCTCCTAAAAGATATGTTTTAAATGTATTTTAGATTCACGAGACCGGAGCACTTAGGAAGCAGTGCCAAGATCAAGTGTAGTGGTTGCCATAGCTACCAGGAGTCCACGAAACAGCTCACCATGAAGAAACTGCCCATCGTGGCCTGCTTTCACCTCAAAGTCAGTGTCCAGAAAACAGGCTCTGGTGGCAGGCTGTTTCTAGTCCCCAGTACAGCTGGGATCCTGTTGGTGGGTGTAGCGTACATTTAATGACTGGGAGACCCAGTCAGGAACGTGAAGAAACAAGGGGGCGACGAGTCTCAGCTCTGCCCCCTTCCCCTCTTGCTGGAGAGGCCTGTCGGGAGAAGAAAAGTGGTTCCTTCATCAGGGGAACGGGGCGCGAGTGCCTCCCCTGCGGATGGGGCTTGCTAAGGTGTCACTGCTCCTCCTGCCCAAGTCCTTCCATCTGCTCCCTAGGTTTTCTGCTTTTCTTTTCCCTGAAAGCAAACAAAGACCCTTAGCACCAGGGTCTACTCCAGGGATCAGCAAGCTCTTTCTGTGAAGGGTCAGATGGTAAATATTTTATGCTTCACAGCCACATGCGATGTCTGTTTCGTATTATTCTTTGTTTTATTTTATGACCTTTAAAAATGTTGAAAAAAAAACTCTTGCTAGCTTGCTGGCTGGGTTTGGTGGCCCCTGATGTGGTCAAAGGAGTCTTTTGTTTGGTGCAAAGAACAATATATTCGTTTTTGCTCCCTGGGGTTATGGATATTTGTTCTGTTTTCTATCATCTTACACTTTGCTGGGTTTGTCGTGAGATTACTTTTTTGTACATCTGGTGTTTATCACTTTGAACAATGATGTCATTTCCAGACTTGACTTGAACCCCGTAGATTAGATTTATATGGATTGATACTGTGTTACTGAGTCTGTAAGCTCTGGACGTGGCCAAAAGGCAGTTCAGAAAGTAGATGGAAAGCCCACTTTTGGGAGCTCACAGAGAGGTGCCATCGGAGGAAGCCCCTCACAGCCCTGTTCCTCTCCCTCCCACTTCTCACCCGTTTCTGTAGCGATTCGAGCACTCGGCCAAACTGCGGCGGAAGATTACCACGTACGTGTCCTTTCCCCTGGAACTGGACATGACCCCCTTCATGGCGTCCAGGTATGAGAGGGTTTGCGGGGCTGTGTCTGGGGTCAGGAGGGTGTGGCTCCATTAGGTCAGTGGTCGCACCAGGTCCCTGTGGAGGTGATTGTGACATCCATACAACTGCCCCTGCTCAAACCGAGTTACCATCCTGACCTTAAGCCCAGGCACATTTTAGTTTAATGAGTTGTTCTTCCTCAGATATTGTGTGTCGGCTCTAGGTTTTCCCCAGCAGTCCTTGATTAACTTCAGACTTGGGAAGTCATCAAGGTGGGATCGCAGCACGTAGGCGGTGTTTTAGATGATGGAGCTGATTCTGGAATACAGATAAACGTAGTTGATTTTGTAGTTGTAGAGTCCATTTCTCTTGTTTTCCTTTTTTTTTTTTGAGGAAGATTACCCCTGAGCTAACATCTGATGCCAATCCTCCTCTTTTTGCCATGGAAGATTGGCCCTGGGCTAACATCTGTGCCCATCTTCCTCTACTTTATGTGGGACGCCGCCACAGCATGGCTTGACAAGCAGTGCGTTGGTGCGCACCCAGGATCCAAACCTGCGAACCCTGGGCCGCCGAAGCAGAGCGCGTGTACTTAACCACTATGCCACCAGTCCAGCCCCCATTTCTCTTGTTTTCAAATCTTTATATCATAGACCACTGAAAGTTACCCTCCAAAAAAACCATGGCACTAACATATTAGAGATGTGTTAGTTTCCTAGGGGCACTGTAACAAATCACCACAGACTTGGTGGCGCTTAAGCAGCAAGGGGCTGGCGGGGCTGCAGTCCTCGAAAGGGCTGAGGGGAGATTCTGCTCCTTGCCAGAGCTGGGGCCACGTCGATCTGGACTGGCTCTGGCTCCACATCTCATGGCCGGTGTGCTCTTTGCCGTGAGGTTCAGTTTGCCAGCCTGAGCCTCGGTTTCCTCACCCTAATGCGGGGATAATCTCTCCTACAAAGGAGAGTTGTTGGAGGAGCTCGAAGGCGTGTGTAAGGTGGACCCAGCGTGGGCTCTGGCGTGGTGGGGCCCCAGCAGTACTAGTATTGCGTTCAAGCCAGGCGTCTCTGGTTCGTCATTTTAAATGATGCTGAGTCTGCTGCTGTTTGTTACAGCAAAGAGAGCAGGATGAACGGACAGTACCAGCAGCCCATGGACAGTCTCAGTAACGATAACAAGTAAGTGGTCCCCTGTGGTGCGCCCTGGGCGTCCCGGAGGTGAGCAGGGCGTGTGGGACTTTGGGTCGGCCTTGCAGAGAGGGCCCCGTCCGCGTGTCTGGGCGGCGACCTCGTGTGTGAGGGCCAGGGGCACAGCTCTCGTTCCCCTGGGCCACTGGCTGCTTCCTGTCCTGCTGCCCCTTGACCTTGTTGAAGACGAGTAAGCCCTCCGTCAGGAGAGGGCGTTTCACACCTGCGCCATAAACGCTTCCTCCTGTCGTAGGAGCCCGACCCCTGGCCCTGGCCCCTGTGTGTGAGGGAGGGTCGGTCTGGTGGCTCAGTCCGAGAGAGAGCTCAGCGTCTTTGACCTGGGCCCCTTGGCCTCTGCCTCCCCTCAGCATCGTGATGAAGCCTCTGTTCTTTCCCTCACCATCCTTTTCACTGTTGCTGGGATAGGAAGAGTGGAGGGAGAGCGTGGTTACAGACCTCTCACCGCTGGCTGCTGTCGCCATCTCCACTAACGGGGGCTTTGGCAGAGCAGCTCAAGAGCCGAGTGGGGCCGAGCCGGCCCTCTTGCGCCCTCCCGCTGTGCGGCAGCTCGGGTTCCTGCCTGCGGGGTTGCCGTCTGGGGTCAGCGGGCGCCCCTCACCCTGCAGCCTTCTGACTGCGTGGGCTGTCTGGTGTCCGGGGGTGATGAAGTTGGGTTAACTGCTGCGTCTCTCTGTTCCTTCCTCCCAAACCAGATACTCCTTATTTGCGGTTGTTAACCACCAGGGGACCCTGGAGAGCGGCCACTACACCAGCTTCATCAGGCAGCACAAGGACCAGTGGTTCAAATGTGACGACGCCATCATCACCAAGGCCAGCATCGAGGACGTGCTGGACAGCGAAGGGTACGTCCGGGGGTGGCAGCTTGTTTCCCCACGTGTACATCTGACTCGAAAGCCACGTCTGTTTTCAGTCCCGTTCATGGAGGTTCACCTTCGGTTGCTGAAGTCACGAGGCTTGCTCAGGACGGGGTGCCAGCCTCGATCGGTCACTGGTTGGGAGAGAATATAGCTGACCAGGGCACGCTGGATTAATGCACAGAGAACATGGTGGCAGTCATTTATTCTAACCACAGTGTGAGCTGACACATCGCTTCCTTAGCAGCTCCTCTACTCTTTATTCGTTCTATTCCTTCCTGGCACGTCATCGTCCACCTTTAGCTTTGCTGAGTTCCTAGTCTTGAGCCCGTCAGTAGGATTCCTAGCCCCAGGGATGAGCTACCGGGAACTCGGACTCACAATCTCAGGCACCTGGACTTGGTGTTCTGAGCAGTGGGGAAGCCCCTTGGGAGCATGTATGTAGGCCAGTTTGTGTTGGAGAGGACAGCCCTGTGGCAGTGAGGAGGCCGGAGCAGAGGTGGATTTGGACTGGAACCCGTGGCAGGAGTCTCCCCAAAGTAGCCCCTGACACAAAGGCAGTGGCAGTCCCAGACGAGAGAGGCTGCGATCCAGAGCTGTGTAGGAGGCAAGGCTGACTGGACTCCTGACTGGCTGGTAGACGGGCAGAAGGACGGGCCTGGGGGCTTGGTCATTAGGTGGGCGCGCTGCCGCTACCTGGCTAAGGACCCTCCTCGTTGGGGACTAAGAACCAAAAACCATCCAGCCAAGCAGTCACACTGCCGTTGCACGCCGAGGCCCTGGTGCAGGTGTCCCGGTCGGGGAGGGTTGGTTCTGCTTTAACTTCTCATGGATTAGGACGTTAGCACGCTCTCTGTTTCCACTCCTCAGATACCTACTGTTCTACCACAAGCAGTTCCTGGAGTACGAGTAGCCTTATCCACAGCTGGCCAGAAGAAGTGAAGGCGATGAATTGGCAAGCCTCACAGGATGATCCCCGACCTCCCCGACAGGACACCGCCACCCACATGGAAGTGCCCCAGAGCTCAGGGTCCTCTGCGGCCTGGGTCCAGAGGCGGCCCCTATGGGTGCCCAGGACCGTGGTGTTTGGACAAGCACTGCGGTCGGGCTCCAGGAACTGCATAACGTGAAGGCTCTGCTCTGCGTGGGCAGGGGCGGGGGAGATGTGTCACGAGTGTGTCTCCTGTGCTCCTCAAGAAAGTGTGTGGGTGACGGGGGTACCCTCAGCGTGGAGCAGCCTGGCCCCGGTGCTTCAGTTCAGCTGCACGACGGCGCAGAGTTTAAAAAGGCGCCAGCTCGTTTTAGAATTATGGGTCCATTAAAGCAGTAGTGGAGACAAAGGTCCTGTGCAGGGACCGAGGACTTTGTGAGTATCTTTCTCTTTGTGAGTTTTAGGATTAGGTATATGTAGTGTGGAACTTTTAGCCTCCGTTTTATCAGCAGACAGGAAGAACCGCCCAAGCCTGTGGAACTGAAGATGCTAACTGGGGTTTCCAGCCACGTCTGTTCTGCAGAGAACTTAGCATCAGACTGCATGTGGAGGCACCAGCCCAGGTGTTGTCTCTCGGTTTTCTGAAAATAGGCATTTTCTTATCCCCCTTCCTTTCCTCTTTTTCCACAATGGTGAATTTCATAAATGTAATGATAGTAATGTGAATGAATTATTGAGTTTATACTGAAATCTAGATAGTTTTCCCTTTTTTCTTGAGAGTGAATCTTGCTTTTTAATTGGTGCTGTTTTTGCTGCCCCCCCCCCCCCCCCGGGCGTCCCTGTCCTGCTTACAGCTGCTGGGTGCAGCAGAGGAGGATCAGGCTGCAGCGAGTAGCTGTCTCTGTCACGTGACTCTCCTGAGTGGATGAAGCCTTTCTCAGTGGTTTCGTTGTCTCCCTTTCTTGTAGTTCCTTCCTGGCCTCCGGTCCCTCTGGCTGGCCTGCCGCTGCTTGTTGGCTGGAGTGTGGGCGTGCAGCTGGCGTGGCTGCCAGGGGAGGTTGCCCTTGGCCGTGGGTGCTCTGCTTTACCTTCAGTGTAGGTGCCCTTGTCGCGGGAAAAGATGGCTTTGTGATTGAGCTGTGGGAAGAGCTGACTGAGGAGATGGGACAGTGTGAGTTGTTCCTTATAAGATACCTTGCATGCGTCTGTCTATTCAAACCCAAACTTAGATTGTCCATTTCTGAGAAATTATAGCCCAGAGACGTGGGGGAGGAAACGTTGCTTTAATGCAGTTTGTGAGACCAGCTGTACCTGCCCTGGGAGCCCAGTCTGCCTCTGAGCTGTCGAACGTTTGCTCCTAGAGAAGAAGGGACCATCTGGTGAAGAGTCAGCAGACTTGTTTCGTCAAGGGCCTGATTGTGAATATTTTAGGCTTTGTGGGCTGTGTGATTCCTGTCATAGATAATACGAGAACATGAGCATGGCTGTGTTTTAATGAAGCTTTATTTATGGATACTGAAATTTGATTTTCACATAATTTTCACATCATGGTTTCCCTATTTTTTACACTATTTAACAAGTGTAAACTATTCTTAGGTGACAGGCCGTAGAATAAACAGTGGACCAGATCTAGCTCATTAAGATAGTTCAGTTAGGAGTTGAGTAGTTACTGCTCAGTGTGGAAAATGCTAGAATATGTGAATCAGCAATCATATACTGCAGAATCATATATGGCAGAATCCTTAGTGATACAATTTTTTAAGTACTTGCTCAGTTCATTCTCAGTTGTATTTTTGCATTTAAGGAATGCAAGTTTTAAAGCATGTTTTAAAATAGTAAGCATTAGCAGAGAAATATGGCTGGGTGCAGGATTTTCAGAAATGGCCCCATGTGCCCGTGTGTGTTGTGTGTGCCTGTGCTGTGAAGGTGCCTTTTTGGGAGAGCTGTTGTCTTTTAATAGGGACGAATCTGATGGGAAGGAGAGTTGACAGCAGTTAGCCCGCAGAGTTCTGAGCCATGAAGGCTCTTCCTGTGGTGTGCTGCCTGCGGCCGCCTCCCTTTACTGAGATGTCTTGGATGCAAAGTGGGGACAAAGCAGATGGATTGGCCGTGGGGTATTGTGGCAGATTCCCCGGGGCCTGGCCAGCCCTGCTTCCCCGCATGTGTCTCGGCCCCTGCACCCCGTCCTGTCTCCTCTCGGGTTCAGGGGCTCAGCTGCTCTGAGCACATGAGGACTGGGGAGAGACAGTGAGACCACGTTTATCTTTATAGACAGGAAACTTTTGTGTCCAAATTAATTCTCTTTGTTCCCTTTGGCATTCGCATTCTCAGCGCTTACCTCTCTGCTGCTGAGAAATTCTCCTGCGACTGGAGGAACTGCTTGGGGGCCCCCGGGGGGTACTGCTGCTGCGTCTTGCACTGCGAAGAGGGGGTCCTGTGGTCGACGTGCCCGTTTGAATTCACTTTGTTGGAAACGAAATATTACAGGATGGGTTTGGGAATTCATTTCCTTTTAGTCCCAATCACGCTATTACATTCAGGAGAATGGTTTCCTTGTTTCCTGACCATCACCACTCTGTAGGTTTTCTGATCATGGTCAAGTGCGTTTGACCACTAAGGAATCGTTGGGTGACCCCCCCCACACCAGTGTGTGTAAAGTCTCCTGTGTTTCTGAGATGATGGCTGTCGTTCCAGAGCCTCACAGCAGAACAGTGGACTTTCCCTCCTCGGGTGTCTGGAGGGAGTTCTGAGCAGGGTCAGTGCTGGGGGAGTGGTGCAGTGCGGACCAAGTGGCCAGGCCCCCCTCTGCAGGCCGGGCGCGGGTGCACCCAGGACTCTGCCTGCAGCGCCACCACACGTCTCCCCCTGCTGGCATTGTTTGGCTTGTGTGTATGCTTTCATTATGTAAAATTGCTGTTCTTTTGACAGTTCAAGTGACTTTCATTTACTATAGCTTTGAAAACAAGAATTGTAAGAAAAAGATTCCAATGATCATGCTGTGGACTTTATTACCAAGATGTTTACATCTCCCTTTTCCCTGTCATTTTGAGGAACCCTTTGACTCTTCCCCCCTTAATGGCTTGTAGTCTTTCCTATGTCATAATAAAGCTACCTTTTATTCTGAAAATCAGCCAGCTGTCCCCTTACTGACGCCAGGAGCCGAAGAGAGGGGGCAGGGGACGAGAGGCCTTCATCTGTGAACACCAGCAGGGCAGCCCCTGCTGAGACAGGACCCTGCCGAGTTCAACCTCCAGGGCTGCGGTCTGGTCTGTGGCAGCTCTGGGTGTTAGAAAGTCGTGCAGCCGTGTCGTCTCGTGTCTGTGATTGGCCCACTGCCTCTTTGTCCTTCTCTTCCTCCGTTTGTGGGCAGGATGATGACGTATCTGGGATTCAGGACAGCCATGGGCCCTCAGACGTGCACGTCATAAGTCACCTCAGGGGCTTCTCTGAGTGCAGGAATCCTTGACAGAGTTGATCCCGAGGCCTAGGATGTGGATGGGAATCTGCATGGGTCACAGGCTCCCCAAGTGATGAGAAATAGCGTATGTAAATGAATAAGCAAAGGGAAAGTGTGCATTTAGCGCTGTCCTGGACTCTGGTCATGGGCTGTAGGTGACCTGTGATGTCCTCCTCCTGCTCTGTCCACATTCCCCTTCCCTGGAACCGCGCTGGTTTTTCCCTGGTCGACCCACACCTTCGTTCCTGAGACGTCTTTCTTTGGATGCCTTTGTAGCGAGTTCCTTTACTTCCCTACTTGGAAATACCCAGAGGCTCCAGGGAATCCTGCTGGGTTCCAGGCTTAGGCCTCCCATCCCCATTGTGGGGCAGTCTCTCCAAACTAAATAGAACCCGTGTTGTGTCCCCCAGGGGAGGCTCCCACCTTGAGGTCTGAGACCCTTGAACCCGCAGAACCTGAGTTTTCCAAGACAGGAGTAAGAAACACTTGTGACTAGATCATTCAGTGTAATACTGGAAAGTGCCGACCCCACTCCCCTCGGACCCGCACGTGCTGGTGGTGGGGGTCGGCACGTGTGGTGGTCTCTGGTTAGAAGCAGAAGTCATCCTGGAAGGCAGAACCCCGTCCCTTCACCACAACCGAGTCTTCAGTGAGCCCAGCTGCATCCAGGTGGGAGTGAGGTAGCAGGAGCAGCTAGTTGCATGGGTACGAGCCTGTTGCTGCATGTCCTTTACTGTGAATCGGGTTCCCTGATGAAGCAGTGCTATGTGGGATGTTGTGATGGTGGATGGTGGTGCCGACAGGCAGGCAGATCCATATCCAGAACATGGGTTTATTCCAGTGAAGGCAAGTCTCTGCCCCTTCCGTGAGGGAGGAGGCCCAGTGTAGTCAGCCCGCTTCCATGTGGTCCCCCTAGGAGATGCTGTGCCAGGGATTCGGTGCTAGTGTCTGTTGTCAGCTTTTAGGCACTCAGCAGTAGCTAGCCTTGGTCAGGGTAAGTCTGTGACATCGAGCCTATGCTGGCCTCCACCCCCGTCTTGATGGCCACTTAGTTCATGGGTCCACTGAGCAAGGGTGGTGGCAGGGGAAAGAAGCTGACTGCATCCACAAGGCATGCCATTTTGTGCCCCTGATCATTAAGAGCATCCTCAGTAGGGATTCTCTGCCGGGCACACATGGATGCAGATATCTTCACAGGCTGTGTCCATTTTGAGAGGCCTGTCCCCACCCAGATCTTGTCACTAATCTTTCAATCCTGTTCCAAGTCCTTCATCCAGCCAAGCTGTTAGCAACTGCCCGTGAATCGACGTAGAAGGACTTTCGGCACTGTCTCATTCCAGATGAGACGGATAACCAGACGTACAGCTCCAGGTTCCGCTCGGGGGATTTTCCTTCATCACTGTCTTTCAGGACCATCCCCAGTCGTCTGGCCACAAGGAGCACCTGAGGAGGCCTTGAAGAGTCTGGGCCACCTGCTCGTGCGCTCACTGTTCCCTCCGGACGTTCCCAAGCTCAGTCTGCTGCTTGGGACTGCCAAGTCCCACTTCGTGCCACTTCCACGAGGTGAGAGGTGGCTGCTGCACACGCTCACCCTTAAGGCTCAGTGGCTCGGACAGTCCTCGTGTGACGGGATGCTCGGGCTGCACAGTCAGCTGACGTCCATGATTAGGTGTTCAGTCTCTACTGTTAAGTGCAAGGAGCAAGCAGAAGCCGTGTCTGAAAAGGAGAGTACCTGGGGAGGAGGATGTAGATTTGATTTGCTCTGAAATCCTGGCGGTCTGTGCTGTTATTTCTCTTGGTCCTTGCTAGAGTCTCCATGAGCATCCTTATTTGCCGTGGACACGTCGAGTATCTTTGGATCTTCTGGATCATGAGATCTGAGTGGTGGTGTAGCATGGATGACAGCCTGAACTTACTCAGGTCCCACTTAGAGCTGGGAGCCCAGGGGGCCTCCAAGTGATGGCTGAATTAACACCCTCAGGTGTGGTATGTGCGGCCTCCAAAACCAGCGAGGCCCGTCGAGCACTCGGCCTCTTACATCATAAGTGGTGCCAGGGGCAGCAACTTGTCCTCCACCTGGAAGAGGGTATCTTGATTGTGCTTCAGACCACTGAACCCCGAGAAACTTCATTGAGTTGGGGGCCCCTGAGTTTTGGGGAGTTTGTTTCTTATGCTTTGGTTCACTTCTCATTAAAGCATCTGTGGAATTTGCTGCTTCCTGCCTGTCAGATGCAGTCAGCACACTGTCATCACTGTAGTGGACCAGAGTGCTGTTTCATGGAGTTATCAGGACGGTCAGGACGCCTGTAGGCTGTTAGAGCAGAAAGCAGAATTAACGCAGCCCTGAGGCTGTGCGGCGAGGGTATGCTGTCGGCCCTGCCTGGTAAAAGCAAACTGCTTTGGTGGTCCTCACAAACTGGTGCGAGGAAGGAGGCATATGCAGCCAGGTCAGTGGATGCAGACTTCGTGCCAGGGGCCGTGTTGACTTGCGCCGGTGAAGATGCTGCGTCTGTGCCAGCAGCTGCAATCTGCTGGCCCTGCCTAGGTTTATAGTAGTCTGCAGTCGTTCCCTAAGATGCGTCAGACTCTGCCCGGGCCCAACAGGTGAGTTAAATGGGGATGTGGTAGGTATTGTCACTGCTGCTGCTTTCAGTCTTGGATGGGGGCATTCATCTGTGGATGCCCCAGGAACAGTGTTGCTTCTGGTTGACTGTCTTGGTAGGGAGGTGATGTTCCAGGGGCTTCCACATAGGTCTTCCAGCCACAGCAGCCCTCACCCAGTGTATCAAAGGGGTAATACGGAGATCCTGCCAATTGCCGAGTATGCCCACTGTACACTCAGGAGCTGGGGAGATAACCACAGAATGGCTCAAATATACTTCAGTTTAAAAAAAATACGAAATTGTATGTGTAATTTCTGGGCAGAATCTCTGAGAGCCAGTGCGTGCTGCTCTGTGCTCTCTTCCCTTCTGCCATAACAACTGGCAAGGCTCACTTAGGGAGCCTCCCCCAACCAGCGTATCCTGGGTAGAGGATGACATGGAGGAGAACTTGTGGTGAGTCTGGATGGACATGTTAGTGAGCAAGAAATAGAAGTTTTTTTAAAAAAAAAAAGCTATTGTCTTGGGCTGCATCAATAAAAGAAGGCTATCTAAAGATGGGGAGCGGCCAGATCCAGCCTTTTCATGTGCACAGCACTAAACCTAGTGCCTCGTCCATAGTATTCATTGAATAAGCGACTGTTCTACCTAGCTTGTGACTCCCATAACGTAATATCCCAAGTGGGATACATGGGTGAGCGGAAGGGGGCCAGGCCCTGTCCCCAAGGAACTTGCAGGAAGGGAGATAAGCATTGATAACGTGTTCACACCGTCTGAGCGATGTGGACAAAGGAAGGTATACGGCACTCTGGCAATCTGACAGAGCAGTTGGGGGCCCAGCTGAGGAAGTGGCGTTTAGCAGGACAGGGTGATGGCAGTTCCTAGCAGAGGGGGCAGCACAGGCAAATGCCCCGGGGCAGCGGGGGTCCTGGTGAATGCTGAGAGGCTGGAGTGGCCGGAGCACACGAGAGGGGAGGTGACTGTGTGGCTGGAGACGTCGAGAGCAGCAACACAAGATGGCAGGCAGACCCCAAGGTCAGCCACAGCAGGAATGCTGAGGACAGGAGCTGCGTCCTAACGATGTGTGGAATCACTTCTGCGGCTAAAGGGCTGGCTTACGGAGGAAGAACAGAGCTTGGCTCCAGGTGCCCCTGAAAAGTAGAACCAGATGGAAGGGAAGTTACGAAGAGGTGGAATCTCACCCTGAAAAAGGAAGCTGCCAAGAGAGCCGTGTAAACGTGAGATGGGCCCATCTAGTCAGTCAGGGGCAACAAGACTAAGGATCTGCCTGCCGTCTAGGCCTCTGAGGAGGAGTCGCACGTGACAGGTTGGTGTCCTAGAAAAGACAGATGAGGGAGGACTTCCGGGAGGTGCTCTCGGGATCAAACCGGGGAGGGGAGCAAGACCCAGTGTGGGAGAAGTTGGGGTGCGATGCAGTCATAGCAAAGGCCTTGCCAATGCTGCGGGGAGCTCTGGGGCTGGGCTGGCCCTACCCTTAGGCTGGTGGCGCTCGCGGGTGCAGGTGACCCTCAGGAAGAAGCTTGAGTGTGGGCAGGGTGGCTCTGTTGACGAGAGGGCGGTTCCTAGAGGAGCGCCGGCTGTGAGCCTCCGCAGGCAGCCCTCCTACAGAGAGGGCACGGGGGCCTGCACCCCAGCGTCCCCAACACCCAGTGACATCTCTGCCTCCTGGAACTCAGATTCTTGTGAGTCCAGGCACAAAGCCCAGCCTGCAGCGGCGGGGTGGCCGGTCCAGTCCAGAGTGAAGCTGAAGTGGCAGCCTGGACCGGTTCCACGGGGAGGACGGTTTCCTTCCGGGTTTTCTCTGGGTCCCCGGCTCCCTGTCGGCACGCGTGACTGCTGACGAGGGAGGCATACTCCGCCTTTCTCATGGGGAGAAATTTGCCCGCCTGAGATCTTACGCACGTCACCCCAGTGTGGGAGCTCATTTAAGTTTGAGACAATGCTCCTCGTGTAACACGTGTGTGAAGACTAAGGTGGAGTAATGAGGGCTCCACAGGCCCCTCCGCTCGTCTCCGTCAGCGGGTCCCCCTGCTCCTGCAGAGGGCAGTTTGGTGCAGTGGGAAAAGCTCTTCTCGGGAGACAAGAGACGAGTGTTGTAGCTGGGTCTCCACGCTCACGGGCCGTGCCCCTGGGGCTGGCGATTTCCCTTGGAGGCCCCGGCCCCTCGTCTATGAGACGAGAAGAGGGAGAGCTTAACATGGGTGGTCTGGAAAGTCCTTCCCACCCCCAACACTTGATGAGTCTCAGAATTTTTTCCCCTCGCTGCTTCTGATAGTGATTGCAATCAGCCATGAATAAATTTAAATGCCAGTAGCTAGAAGAGGAAGAGCAAATGTAAATAAGTTTCATTTTTGTAGAATGTTAAAACTAGAAAAGACTTTAGGAATGATCTGATTGGGCTCCTGAGTTCGTTCATTCAGCCGCTCTTTGGCGGCCGCGTGTCACGCAGGAGCCGTCTGGACACTGGGGAGTCAGAGAGACCACAGCCTCCCTCGTGAGGTGCAGTCTGCGGTGGCACCAGTCCACGTCGGGCTGTGGTAAGCGCTGTGTCCGAGAGGCAGATGAGGGGCGGGAGCAGGTGCCTCTTACGCAGGGCCTGGTGGGGGTTCCGCACTGAGGCAACCTCGAGCAGAGACCCGAATGACGTGAGAGTGAGCACGGGCTGCCAGAGGCAGAACATTCCGGCGCGTCCTCAAAGATGGGAAAGTGGAGGCTAAGGGGCCCCTGTAGCGGGCTCACCCTGTCTACCGTTGGTCCAGCCCACACTGCTTGTTTCCCATGAATTCTGAAAGCCAGGGCTCAGAGGCTTGCACGAGGGCCGCTGTGCTCTGACCAGCATCGCAGTCTGGTTCTCATGGTGCGCTGGGGGAAGTTCCTCTTAGTCTCTAGCCAGAAGTTTTCATGCTTTCCATGCCAGTGTGTTAACACATGGTTTCTCTGTTATGTCAGAGGCTCGTCACTGCGTGCTAACATGGAAATTCCAGCTTCTCTAATATCCTAAATCGTGATTTTTAACCTTCTCTGCAATATAGTCCAGTGATTGAGAGACAGAATACGGAGCTGGCTGCCTGGGCGTGAATCCTGGTTCTGGGTGCCTTGGGGTAAGCTACTTAAACTCTCCGACCTCAGTTCTCTGTAAATGGGGACACTCATAGTCCTCCCTCATAGGATTATTATACAGAAAAATTGTTAATGTATGTAAAGTACTTAGAAAAGTGCTTGGCATGTAGTAAGAATTATATAAATGTTTTTAAAAGCCCAAACGTGAGACGCATCAAAGCCTGGGGCTCTTGGGAACCCACATTTGTCTTCTGACCAGCAAAGGGAAAATGCGGTCAGAAGCCCACAGGTCGGTTTCCTAGGATACATTTGGTTTTTCCTTTGATTAGTCTATAAATGAGAAAATGTCAAAAAGAATTAGGAAGAAACAAGGTATTTTGCTAGGCAGATGTGGGACCTGTCCCTATTCTGTTGGAAGCAGAGACCGAATGTCAGACCAGTGGGTGACACGGCCCGTTTTGCGCCCAGGTGAGCCGGTCTAAGCCTGGCTGTCCCCGGGGATCGGGGCAGGAGTGAGGAGTGGAGTCACGTCTCCGAGGACCAGGGCGAGCATGGTATGAGCTGAGATTGAGAGGAAGCCAGGGCCAGACCAGGGCTGCTCGAAGGCCCTTATAAGAGGCTGGGATTTTATTCTGTGTCAAGAAACCACTGGAAAGTTTTAAACAGTGAAGAGACATGATCTAATTGATTTTTTTTTTTTTTAAACTTTTGTGCTTTTTTTTTTTAATTTTATTTATTATTTTTTTATTTTTCCCCCAAAGCCCCAGTAGATAGTTGTATGTCATAGTTGCACATCCTTCCAGCTGCTGTATGTGGGACGCGGCCTCACCGTGGCCGGAGAAGCGGGGCGTCGGTGCGCGCCCGGGATCCGAACCCGGGCCGCCAGTAGCGAAGCTCGCACACTTAACTGCTAAGCCACGGGGCCGGCCCGTAATTGATTTCTAAAAAGATCAATCTGGCTTCAGCTGCCACTAAGGAAGCAGAAAGCCAGAGTGGGAAACAGCCCTTCCCAGCAGTAAAAAGCCAGATGATCTGCAGAATCATCTCTTCTCTAAAGAAGGCAGTGCTTCCAAGGAGCGAGGGGATGTGAACACTGGCCACCTGTGGCTGAGCTCAGGGAAGAAGGCAGAGCCATCGTGCACGTGGGTCAGAGGAGCTCGGCAGTGCTCCGAAGAATTGCTGAGGGCTGAGTGTGCCTTAGCATGAGAGTGTGGAATTCCTGGAAACTGCAGACAAGGGGAGCTGACACCCACAGACTCCACAGACCCTCATGGAAACAAAGATCGGCCACAGAGAGCCACCCGCGCACAAGCAGGGTGCACAGGTGGCGCAAAGCCCCACCCAGACCCTTCTTCCCTAACAAACAAAAGCCGTCTCAGGATGCAGGTGAAAACCTATTGAGAGTGATAGGAAGGAAAAGGAGAGCGCCTCCCCTCCAGTTCGGGGCCAGGAAACTGTGCCAGGGCTGATCCAGGAGAGGGCTCCTGCTCCTGGGGGAGGGAAGGGTCACTGGAAGAGCCTCATTCCCTCGGCCCAGGCACACACGGCCTGCCAGAGATGGAGGCAGAACGGGCCGCCAGACGGCCCCCCAGCTCAGCAAGCACCAAGTAACAGTGGTCTGCACCGAACCGAGGGAGGGTAGAGTCGTGATGCAAGGCCCTCACTGAGGCCGCCACACAGGGAGCTGTGCAGCCCAGGGCAGAGCAGGAGTGCTGCAGACCCAGCACCCACCTGAGACATGGCAACACCGGGGGATTTGAAGCCACTGAGGCACTGAGATCCTGGCAACAAGAAACCCACCCAGCCCAGCGTGTGGCTCGGTTGTCTCAACCCTCACTGACCGCCTGGCAGGGGAAAAGGCGAGCCCATTTCCAACACAAATGCCACTCACTTCAGTTTCTCTACTGCCCCCACAGGTCTGGCCTTCAATAAAAAACTACAAGACACACAAAAGAGCAAGTAAAAACACTGCCGAGAGACCAATCAGCAGAGGCCGATGCAGGGACGATCTGGACGTGAAAACCATCAGGCAGGACGCTTTGCGTAATTAAGATGAGTATGTGGAAGGCTGCCTTCAAACACGGGGAACACGTGCATGAGGAGATGGGGGCTGCAGCAGAGATGGAAGCTCGAAGGCGTGGTCCCGAGGAAGTGCCAGAAGAAACACCGACGGTGAGAGACGCAGAACGCCTTTCACAGACCCGCCGGTGAGCCTAGCGCAGCTGAGCCAAGGAGCAGTGAACTTTAAGGTCAGGAGGAGTCACGCCAACTGAAACACAGAGAAAGAATGGAAAAAACACCACCTAAAAGCATAGGGCACCTGAGCTGTGGGACAGTATCAAACAGTTTGAAGAGATAATGGCCAATAATGTTTTTTTAATAATGGAAAACATCAAGCTACAGATCCAGAATCTCAGCTCGGAGAATCCCGAGCAGGACAAATAACAAAACAAACCTAGCCACAACAAAAAGCTCTCAGACACATCATGTTCAAACTGCTGAAAAGGAAGAGAAAGAGGGGAATTTGCAGGCACACATTGGAGAGAAACGAAGCTAGGAATGGCAGCAGCTGTCTCATCAGGAACCACGCACGCCAGAGACAGCGGAGGAACGTCTCTAAAATGCTGAGAGGAAAAAACTGGCAACCCAAAGACCACGCCCAGAAGATACCTCTCAAAAGGGAAGAGAAATAAAGGCTTTTCCAAACAAACGCAAACAGATTCATTACCTGCCGACTGCACTGTGAGAAACGTTCAAGGAACTGCTTCACACAGAAGGAATACGATACCAGATGGAGACTGGGGTGTCTACACAGAAAATGAAGATGTCCACAGTTGAAGGTAAATATGAAGGCATTGTTTTCCTTATTTTTATTCACTCTAAGAGATACTGAATTTCTCAAGCAAACATAGTAGCAGTGTCTTGTGCGATTATAGAATGTGGAGAAGTAAACACTGTGCCCAGAGCGGCACAGAAGCTGTGGGCTGGGCGTGCACGGCTGTAAGGGGTCTCCACTGCACGTGGAGGCGTTTATCTGAGGGTGACTGTGATGCAGTGAAGATGTTTATGTAAACAACTATTCAGAGCAATTGAAATAGGCATTAATAAAAACATCAGTGTTCAGAGAAACAGAAGAGTGGTGGTTACCAGAGGCTGGGCATCGGGGAAGTGGGAGACGTTGGCCCAAGGGTGCAGACTTGCAGTTCTCAGAGTAACAAGGAGGGTCTGAGGCACAGCCCGGTGGTGATGGCGGACAATACTGGATCATATACTTGAAAGTCGCACAGAGAGGAGATCTTAAATGTTCTCACCGCAAAAAGAAGTGGTCACTCCACGCTGGGGTGGAGGTGCTCACTGACGCTCAAGTGGGAAGCATTTTGCACTATGCAAATGTATCAAATCAACAGGTGGGGCACCTTAAACTTACACAGTGTTATGTCAATTAGATCTCAATAAAGCTGAAAAGAAAAAAGCTCGGTGTTGCCATGTAGTAGGGCGGGGTTGGCAAGCCTCGGCCTGAGGTTCGAGTCCGGCCCGCCGCCCGTTTGTGTTGTCGTGTTGGTTTTGTGGGAGTGGATCGTGCGCCTTGATTCCTGCTCATCTGCACTGCCCGGGCAGAGCTGAGTCATTGCTGAGGCTGCCCCAGAGACTGGTCCACAGAGCCCAGGATGTTTGCTGTCTGGTCCTGTTCAGAAAAGCTTGCTGATCCCTGGGCTGGGGGACAAGGTGGCCACAGGGCAGCCAGTGGGGGCCGGTACAGTCACCCAGGGGAGAAGTGACAGGAGCCTGGCCTCAAGAGGCTGTGACAAGTGGCGGGAATCAGAATATGTTTTGGAGATAGAACCAACGGAACACTGACTGACCATGGATAAATGGACAGTAGTGAGAGTTTCAGATTTTCTTTCTAGCAAGGGGTCCCTGTCTTAAAAAGACAAAAACCATAAACTTATACAAAAGGTCAGTTGAAAAACTGACAAAAACCAAGAGTATTTTTGTCTGATGGAAGTCAGAGTTGGGCACCCAGCTGCCTGTGTTTTCAGCAGCCCTAACCCCCACACAGGACCAGAAACGCCCCCAGATACCCCAGTTCAGATGAGCAGAATGAAAACTGTAGAAGGAACAGAGGCCTGCACATCTTTCAGACAAGCCTTAGCATTCTGAGCGGCATCCGTGCAGCCCCCAGGTGTGCGACTGCGTTGCCAGCATCTGGCTACTGTTTGCAGCAGTTTCAGGGTGTTGTCACTCTGTAATAAGATAGACGCTCCTTGCATTAGGCACGGCGGTAGGAAACACCGCAGCCAAGCTGTTGCCGTTTGCCACATCAGGCTGACTGACGGGGCAGACACAGGTCTCGACAGATACTCTTTAGAAGCCGACTTGCCTGCAGACAGATGAAGCAGAGGTGGACTTAGGGAGGGCCAGTGTTCTGGGCTGGATCACGTGCCCAAAACTCTCATGCATTGAAGTCCTAACCCCCCGCACCTCAGAGCGTGACCTTACTTGGGGGTAGAGTCTTTATAGAGGTGATCAAGTTAAAATGAGGTCACTAGGGTGGCCCTAATGCAACATGACTGGTGTCCTCATACAAAGGAGTAATTTGGACACACACCGGGAGAAGACACAGGCCAAGGAGCAGGGCCTGGAACGGCTCCTTCCCCCATGGCCCTCGGGAGGAACAACTCTACCAACAATTGATTCTGGACGCCTGGCCCCCAGAGCTGTCAGTGAGCTTCTTCTGTGTGGACTGCACAGTGTGGTGCTTGGTGACGGCAGCCCCAGGACGCTGATGCAGCCCGTCAGCCCGTGGGGGTGAGAAGACGGGGCGTCAGCCATCCTGTCTGCACCTCCCAGAGTGCGCTGTGTGGACTTAAGGTGCACACACGTGTGAAGTCTGAGTGGTGAAGGGTGAATCATTTTAATTGACGTAATCATGTATTTATCTTACAGTATAAATGCTTCTACGAATAGTTACGCATTTTTAAGGTTTAAATGCTACTAAAATATAGGTTTCAATGCTAATAAAAATATTAATATAAAATATAGGTAACATCTAAGTTTGTGAATGCTCAGATATTATTGCTTACTGTCATCAGTCAGAATCCATAACATTTAGCATGAGGTTTAGGTAGGTCTAGAAGAAAAGGTGAGTTAACGTAAAGAAAAATATTAGGCAACTAACAGTGCATGTTGGTGGCTAGATGCAGCCAAAGGTCACAGGTGGGTGCAGATGCGGCCACTCCTGCTGCGGTCCAGGCAAAGAACCTCAGACTTTCAGAGCCTGTGGCACCCTGGGCTCAGCCTGCCTGCCCCTTCCTGTCCACCCCACGCCCCGATACACACACACACACGCATGTGTGCGCACACGCCCTCAGCACACACGTGCGCGTGCACACTGCCTCATGCCCTCCCTAAGGAGGCGAGGTGGGAATTTGCTTTGTAAGAGAAATGTAGGCAGCCCCACCCTGGTTCTGGTGTTGCCCACAGGCCCTCTCTGCGGGCCAGTCTCCAGTTTTCTCCTCTTTCCCTCTTAAATGACAGCGAGCAGCAGAGCCCCAGCAGGTACCCGCTGCTTCCCGCCCTGTGAACACAGGTCAACAAGCTGTCCTGGGAGCCCCGTGAGACGGTCAACACGCAGGTGCTCGGAAACCAGGCGGCTGCGGCCATGTGTGCTGGAGCCTTGAGCCAAGGGAGGCAGCATGAGAGGTGGGACCATCCAGAGTCATCCCAGGGGAAGACATGACCAACACCAGTGACAGGAGGGGCAGCCGTGAAGGTTTTATTTCTACAGAAGGGTTCTTGGGGGCTGTGTCCAGCAGACGCGGTGACTTTATTGCAGGTGTGTGTAGGTGACAGTGACCTACAGTGGAGACCTGGGATAAAGATAGGGACGGCCTCCTGCCCTGGCACCGCCCCCTCCCCCAGTTCTTCTCTCCCCCTTCCTCCTGCTGTCTCTCCCTCTCACCCTCTGTCTCTCCTCTCCCCCAGTAAGCTCTCTGTCTTTCTCTCTCTGCCTCCGCATCTCCCTCTCTTTCTCTCCCCGCCCCCTTCCTCTCTCTCCCCCTCTCACCATTCCCCCTCAGTTTCACGTGGCCAGGCCTCCCTCCTGGGCCGGAGCGCAGACGACCTGGAGGCCGCTGTCGGGGGCGCGCGCACAGGGCTGTCCAGCCATGGTCCGGCCAAGGAGCCCCCACCTCCCAGTGCGCTCAGGGCCTGGCGTCCGGGGCGGGCCCGTGCTCTCCTGGGTGGGCGCTCTGCGCTCCGGGAAGCAGAAGCTGCAGGTCTCCACCGGCTCGGGCGGCCCGCCCGCCACGCTTCCAGCTTCCATCCAGTGATCTGTGTGCAGAAGGGGAGAGGGCGTTGGCCTTGGCCCCGACCCCTGCACCCAGGGGACAGCCGGCCGGGTTGTTGGGAGAAGGGAGAAGGTAAACTGCCCTGCACACCGTGTGCCCTCCTCCACCCAGCCGCCTCCCGGGCAGCCCCGGCCAGCGCCAGCTCCCCTTCTGCTTGGGGGAGCCTGCGCAGGAGCAGGCTTCCACACTTGGCTAAGGCTCTGCCTGCGCCCCCAAGCCCCCAGGGTGACCACCTCCTTTCAGTTTCAGCCCTGAAAGCCCTGCACCTGGCAACCCTCCAGGCCCTGCCAGCCCGATGGCCGTCACCCCACACCCCTCCCTCCTCAGGTACCCCTCTCTTCTCGCCTTGACGCCTTGACGTTTGAACCTGGTTTCACTCAGACAGAAAAGACACTGCAGGGATTAGCCCAGACCTCGCCCGGGAAGAGCTGGCCAAGCGCTCTCCATGTAGAAGCGGGGGCAGCGCCAGGACAGAGGGATGGCCCATGGCTGGTCCACAAGCAGTGGGAGGGCAAGGAGCCCCGTTTCACACTCACCCTTGGAGGACTTGGCTGGAATCCGACATGGCCCTGGGGGCGGCTGACAGGAGAACTGGTCCCCCCTCCTCCTGAGGAAGCAGGCCACCGCCAGGAGGAAGCAGCAGATGATGGCGCAGAGGCAGAGCCCCAGTGTGCTGTAGACCAGGGCCAGCTGATCGGAGCTCAGCTTCAGCCCAGGGGGCACTGCAAGACAGCCCGAGGCCCTGACTTCAGGAGGGGTCCGCCACTGCCCAGGGCCCTTCTCTGAAGTGTCCCCCCCCCAGGCCAAGCAGCCCCCTTGTCCTGTGGTCTGTCTGTCCCCTCATGAGGCCCAAGCAAGCCACATGGCCATGCCCATGCCGTCTGGAGGGCCGAGGCCCCAGCCCACAGCCTGCTGCGGGCCTGTCTGGCTCCTGGAGAAGCTGGTTCCTTCCCTCACCCTGAGGCTTGGCTGATGTGCCGTCTGGACCTGCAGGAAATCAGCCCCCTCTACCTCAGGCTAGTAGCAACTTCTTCCAGGGTCTCAGAGCTGGACGCCTCTGGAGCTGGCCCTTTTTGCTGTCTCCTCTTGCTATGGGATGTAGATTGGGACAGTTCCAGAGGTGGACAGACGAATGAATGGACAGTATAGTCCAGGGAGGATTCTCCGTCTGTCCTGACCTGCGCCTTCCTGCAAGGAGGAGCCTTTCTGGGGGAGCGCTTCCTCTGAGGGTGAGCCGGGTGTGGTTGCTAGTTCACAGGCCCTGGGGAGATGGGGTGCTGCTCACACTATCTCTCCGGGCTTTGAGCCTCTGGTCTGGATGCCAGAGGAAGACTCAGCCCTGAGCCAAAGCCCACCCCTTGAAATCTCTCCTGGCCCCTGGAATTGGGGTGCCCCCTAGGCCTGGGGGAGAAGGTTAGTGTAATGTGTACATAATGTACTCATCACCTGACGTGTGGGCACTTTCTGTACCGTCTCCCCTTGTCCCCCTGCTCCTGTGAAGGAGGACTTATTACTCCCTCTCAGAAACTGAGATAAATTCATATGCCCTCAAAGTCACCGTTTTAAAGTGTACAACTCAGTGGGTTTTAGTATATTCACAAGGTGGTGCCGTCATCAGCGCTATCTTAATTTGAGGACATTTCCATGATGTCCCTCTGCTGTGCCCTCTAGCAGGCCCGCCCCATCCCCTCCCCCCAGCCTCTGGCACCACTGCTCTGCTCTCTGGCTCTGTGGATTCGCCTATTCTGGACGTTTCCTATGAACGGAATCATACAGTGTGTGACCTTTTGTGTCTGGCTTCTGTCACTTAGCATGTTTTTGAGGCTCATCCATGCTGTAGCGTGTCTCAGGACTTCATTCCTTTCTGTGGCTACATAATATTCCATTGTACGGTCATCCCACACTTTTGTTTATCCATTCATCCGTCCACAGACGCTGGGGTGGTTTCTGCCTTTTGCTGTTATGAATACTGCTGCTATGAACACGCGTGTACAAGTTTCTGTGTGGACATGTGTTGTCAGTTTTCCTGGGTAGACAGCTAGCAGTGGAGATGCTGGGCTGATGGTAACTCCACGTTTAACTTGCTGAGGAACTGCCACACTGTTTTCCACCGTCTACAGCTGTGTCGTTTTACACTCCACTTTGCAGATGACAAAATGGAGACTCAAGTCACACTGCCCCAGTGGCAGAGCTGCAGCTGGGAGCAGGCCTGACAGGCTCCAGGCCGGTGCTCCGGGGCAGTCACACAGAGGCAACGAGGGCGGACGCGGCCCTTCTTCCTTACACACGCTCCTGAGAGTCAGGGGAGGTATCAAGTGACAGAGCTGGCAGGTGCCACCCTGATGTGCAGAGAGGGAGAGCACAGCTCTGGGGGCTGGTGTCCCCAGCCCAGGCCTGCAGTGCTGTCCTTCATGCCCCTTGCCTAGAGCTCAGAGAGGCCACGGGCGAGAGAAAGCGAAGACACTGGTGCTACAGAGCTGGAGACGGAGGCCCTAAGAGGTGAGAGGATCCAGGGAAAGGGCAGAGGGCAGAGGGCAGAGCAGGGCAACATCCACATTTCCCAGCTCCCAGGTCTTGCCATCTGTTCGCCTGCTCTTACTCGCCTCTGGAATGAAATGAAAACATCGTACTGGCCGGATCAGCAGGGGAGAGGCTGGCAGCCTTCACATCAGAGATGGAAGCCCAGCTAGCAGATTGCTGCCGTGTACAAATGAACTGCCGTGTAGATTCAAGGAGAAAGACCCAACATCTGCACGTCTCACATGTTTCCACTGTGAATCCTAACACCTAGAGCAACTCGTTCAGAGAGAAGTCCCCCAAAGAACCACGTCCCCCTCTCCTGCCCTTCAAATCTGGGCTGGGCTGGGCCTCCCTGTGACCAGGAGGATGCGGCCGAGGCCACGCTGTGCCAGGCCTGGCCTGCACCCTAAGAAGACCGGGAGCCTCTGCTCATGCTCTCCAGGGAGCCCTGAGCCACCACATGAGAAGTCCAGCTGGAGAGGCCACGTGGAGAAGGGGAGGCCATGACACCAGAGGAGGAGAAGGGAGGCCCAGCCATCCCAGCATCAGAGGCGAGCCTCTTGGTGACTCCAACTCTAACACCGTCTGCTTGCGACCATGCAGAGACCCCAAGAAACACCACAGAAGGCCCGCCCAGCTCAGCGCAGACACCCACAGAACCACGCAAGATGACAAACTGGTTGGTAATCGTAGGCCACTAAGTTCTGGGTGGCCTTTGGATGCCACGATAGACAACCAGCACAGATCCGCTCCTGAGGGAGTGAATGCTTTGTCCCAGCTCCTCTTGGTCCCTCTGCCCTGACCAGGGTGAGGTTTCATGTGGGAAATGAACTAGCGCTTGCCTGGCGGCCCCCCCAGCGCATCTTACGAAGCCCCTGGACTAGGAAGAGATGCAAGTTCAAACTGCCACAGACGTGCTTTCCACCCATCTCACGGAGGCGTGGGGCACAGGCGCCGCCAGCCTGGTGGTCAGGTGGCCTCTCTTGGGGCCATTTGGAAGCATCTACCAACACTGAAAACGCACCTTCCTGATTTCTGTGGCCTCACCAACTCCGCTTCCAGGGACCCGGCACCCACACAGAGACAGGCACCCCTGGAGTGTGTTCATAACAGCAGACGGCGGGGGGGGGGGGCGTCACGTGCCCCAAGGCGCGGCCACGAAGGCAGTGCGTCCCAGGATGGGGGACCCCGGGAGGTATGGAGCGAGAACAAAGCAGGGGGCACCGGGACGCCGCCCATGGGGCCACATGGGAGCTGAAAATGGGCCTGGGGACGAAGACCAAACCACCGCCAGCACACGCTGCCTCCAGGAACGAACCCAGGCAGCTGGCGGTGGGATGGAGACTTTCCTGGAGACTTGGTGTATAATACCTTCTCCTTTTTCTGCTTTTAATGATCTCTATGAGTCATCTGTTCAAAGCAGAAAAGCAGCTCCAAGCTGCCCTGCAGGTTGGTCCACACCTCTGAAGAGCCGGGTCCAAGGCCCGCCAGACGGCCCCAAGTCGGTGCCCGGCAGCGCAGCCGCGCCCAGGAAGGCTGTTCCTGCGCTGCCTTTGCGCCCGGAGCCACTGCACCTGGGGCTGCGGCGGCCTGCGTGTCCCTGCTTTCCTTCCTTCAACCATGACGGTCACTCGGGTCCACGACCTCGGAAGCTGCCTTCTGCCGGCCCTCCGTGACCTGGCCCCCTCGGGACTGAGAGGCCTCGCCCGGTGCTTCACCGCCTGCTAACCCCGGAGCAAAGGGGCACAGTCAGAAGTGGTCAGGGAAAGGGAAGCCTCTCTGTCCTCCTCTGAAGATCCAGTCCTGGGGAGACAGCCCTAGGAGGTGCAGCTCCAAGCACCACCCCCAGGGGGCATCGCGCGGCTCTGGACGCTTGGGAGCCAGGAGGGCCCCGCTGCCTGGACAGTTTATTTCCAAGCCGCTTTTTGTTTTGGTTTTCTTTTGTTTTTTTAAACTGTCTTCAAAGCCATCTCTCACCTAAAAATAGTTTCCCCGAATGCTGCTGCCCCCAGCTCAGGCTTGGGCTGGCCA
This sequence comes from Ceratotherium simum simum, assembly GCF_057802395.1. Classification (NCBI taxonomy): domain Eukaryota; kingdom Metazoa; phylum Chordata; class Mammalia; order Perissodactyla; family Rhinocerotidae; genus Ceratotherium; species Ceratotherium simum. The sequence continues at coordinate 478,870 of NC_141915.1, forward strand.
GTTGGGCAGCGTTGTCACTTGTCACTTAGGGGCAGAGCAAGGGGCCTTTGTGGCCATGCAGGGCTGGGCCAAGAGTCCAGGCAGCACGCCTCAGCTGGTGTAGCCTGGGCCTGCGGCCACAACTCTTTACTTGAACGTGGCTTTGGACACTACTCAGCTGCTGCAGGCCTTGTGTGCTCGTCTGTAAAGGGGCGTGATGTTCCTCTCAGCATCGTTGTTGGCATCTGTGCATACGACATGGGTAGGCCGGGGTGGAATGTTCCAGCAAGTCACCAAGGATCCCCACGCCTCCACGGCTCAGCCAGCGGGCGGGGGTTTGTCCCTGGGAAGGCGTGAGGCTGGTGTGACAGTTGTGTGACGCCAGGCACGAGAGGTTTCTGCTCCTCCTCCCTTGCGGAGGACCCCTGTGGGCCACGTCCACGAGGACAACTGCCCAGCAGCCTGGACTCTCCGTTCTTCCCTCGAGTTCTACACATGCGCTGATGCTGGGTGGAATGTCCGCCCTGCAGAGGGGTCCTGCAGGGAGTGTGAGCGTCAACATGAGGGCCCTGAGGGCCTCCGTGCCTCCGTATCTGTGGGCCTTTCCCACAGAGGATGCCTCTGTCTCCTCCGTGAGTGTGTGTGTGTGTGGGGACACTTGGCCGCCATCACTCTGGGAGCCGAGTTTGGGAAAGGGCGGGGGGGGGTTGCTGTTTCCAGAATGGCACATCCTGCACTCCACCGCCCCCATCAGGGCCTGGCGTCCCTGAGCCCCATTCTTTCTGGTGCCACCTCCCTGAGAGTGACCCTCCCTCCTGCTGGTGGGAGCGGCAGGAGCGGCCGCAGCAGGACAGGGAGGGGGCAGCTCCTGCAGCCTTCCAGGCCCTCTCCCTGGCCCAGGTCGTGCCCGCTGGCCTTCCCGCGGCTCCTGTCTCTGTGGACGAGAAGCCCTGAGCCGGTCCTGCGCCACACTGCCCGCCCCTCCTCCCCCACAGCCTCATGTCCCCGGGGCGCCTCCGCCTCCACCGCAGCCTGCTCGACCACCCTCGCCTCTCGGGCTTCCGCCCCCGTGTCTTACAAGGCGGGTCTCATTGAGGACCCGCTCCAGGGACCTCGCTTCAGCCCTGGGCAGGCAGAGGGTGTGGGCGCCACCACTGTGACGTCGCCTGTCGCAGTCGGGGGGGAAAGAGAGAGAAAACACTCGGCACCCTGAGATTATCAAACACAAAGCCAGCCATCAGACCAGCCACCGGGCACCCAGTCCAGCTCGTTCTCCAAAGAAAGGAGACCTTGAGCAACTCCCGGGACAAAGGCAGTGTCACCCCCACGATGCTGATCCCGGCTTTACACATGCGGCCGCACGCGACAGAGCAGCAGTTCCCCCTGCACAGACGTCCTGCACGCCCAGCAGCCTAGTCGCTGGGTCTCTGGTCCCTCATGCCTGTTGTGAGCCCCTCCTCCAGCCCCACCTGCCCGGCTCAGCTCTCCTGCCACACCGGCTCCAGTGGCTTCACACGGGCCTCCCCCTTTGGCTTCAGGCCCACCACCTGTGATCTTCCTGATGGGGCTCTGGGCCCGGGCCCGGCATCCTGGGCTGCCCGGGGAACAAGCAGGGCCCTGGAGGGCAGTCTGTGCTGCTCTGTGCCCCAGCCGCCCCGCGCATTCCCGTCTGGTGGAATTAGGTTAAAACGGACCCGGGGATGTTAAGGGACTGATAAACGACGAGGCTCAGTGGGGAGAGGGGAGAGGAAGACGCCTGGCCTGTTGGCCTCAGGAGCTGAGAGGGGCTCCCTGCTGTGGGTGGAGAGCCCGCAGCCCCTGCCATTTCTGTAGGTCAGAGTGCCTCCGCCTGGGGACGCCTGAAAATGGCCATTCATAGGGCCTGACCAACTCTGACCTTCTTGTGGCCAGAGCTGGTGGACATTTGCACCCTTCTCTGCAGTGTGACCTACTCTTTCTAGAACTTTCCTCCTTGTCTGCCTTGGTGGACATATAGCCCTTCAGGTTCTGCTCTGACATCCCCGACTGCTCCTTCCCAGCCTGTCTGTGGGGTACAGACTCCCCCACAAAGGGCTTCCTCCTCAGTCCTCTTCTCTCCTCACACCTCCTGGGTCCCCGGGGAACCTTTTCCATTTCTGTGACCACAACTGCCACCTTGTGGGCCAGTGAAATCCAGTTCTCCAGGTGAGATGCTGCCCAGAGCTCCAGACCCATGGGGGGTCCTGGCTGCTCCCAAGGCTGGCGTCACCCTCCCGTGGGGGGACCCAAGTCAGTGCTCTTGGTTCCCTCCTCTGACCCCCCGGGAGCGGGTTGAATGCTGGCCCCTAAAGAGATGCCACCTCATTACCTGCAAATATGACCTTATTTATTTATTTTTTTATAATTTTATTTATTTATTTTCCCCCCAAAGCCCCAGTAGATAGTTGTATGTCATAGCTGCACATCCTTCTAGTTGCTGTCTGTGGGACGCGGCCTCAGCATGGCCGGAGAAGCGGTGCGTCGGTGCGCACCCGGGATCCGAACCCTGGCCGCCAGCAGCGGAGCGCACGCACTTAACCGCTAAGCCACGGGGCCGGCCCCAAATATGACCTTATTTAGGAAAAAGAACTTCTGCAGGTGTCCTAGGTCAAGGATCTCAAGATGAGATCATCTTGGATTAGGGTGGGCCCTAAGTTCAATGCCAAGTGTCCTCAGAAGAGAAGCAGAGCAGACAGACAGACACACAGGAGAAGCCATGTGAAGAGGCAGCAGAGTCTGGAGGGATGCGGTCACAGTCAGGACTGCCTGGAGCCCCCAGAGCTGTTCGGGGCCAGGAAGGACTCTCCTCGAGAGCCTTCGGAGTGAGCGAGCCCTGCTGACACCTTGATAGCCGACTCCTGGCCTCCAGAATTGTGAGAGACTACATCTGTGTTGCTTCAAGCCCCCCGCTTTGTGGCACGTTGTTACAGCAGCCACGGGAAGCTAACACAGCCCACCCAGGAGAGGAGCCACGTTCTGCGCTTCCCACCCAACGAGGTCCCTTAAGTGCCTGATATGCTCCTGCGTGCTCAAAGCCCAAAGTCATTTGGGGCCTCTTGAGAGCCCTGTGAGGTAGGTGCTGTTGTGATGGTGCCAGGGGGGTGGGGGGAGGACAGCTAGGCACAAGCAGTGTGGAAGCTTCCTTGGGTCTCCCAGGAGGTGGGGCTGGATCCAGGGGCAGGCAGGCCAGCCCAGGGCCCTGCTCACAACAGCTCCCAGAGCTCTTAACTCAGGACCCGGGGGCTGTGGATGGAGTTGGGGGTCTGTGGACTTGGATAAGAAAAACAAATCTTTATTTTCACTGCCTGCCAACTGAAATTTAGACTTTGCTTCCACTCAACATGGAGGCCACAGCCCCCGTTGTCTGAGCAGTGACCGTGGCTTTGTTGAGAGCAGAACCACAGGTATTTCCTTGTCCCCCTTCAATGGCTTTAGCCTGAAGCATCGCCTGTGCTCACAGGTAGTCTGAAATCACTGTCGTCATCCAGCCCCCACTCCATCCTGTTATTTAATGCATCGATAGAGAAACCTGTCGATTCGGTCTGAGGTTGCAGTCTGTGCAATATTTTGGTAATATTTTGATTTGATATTTGGTCTACTGTTCTGAGATACTGTTTTTTGATGGTATCTCAACACCACTGGTTTCTTTGTAACCCTGCCTGCTGTGTTTGCTGCACTGTAGAGCATCACCCCAAGAAGGGCCCGTGCACCCCCAGTGCCAAGGTGGCGCAGTGGCTGAGCAGCCCAGCTGTGCCCAACGCCTCCGCCGCTGACCAGACACGAGGGCCGTTCCGCCCCACCAGTCCCCTGCCAATGCACTGTTCCTCCGTCTCCATCCCAGGTCCTTGTCATCTGTGGCCTTCATTATTGCCAGAAACAGCCTCTCGCGGGGCCCTGCCGCCATCCCCTGGGGCAGTGCTGACCCTCTCGTGCTGCGCCTGCCCCTGCCTCCAGGAGCCTGTCAGTCTCCCCAGCCTGGCAGACAGCGTCTGGTCCCTCCCAGGACCCTCTCCAGCCGCCCCTGAATGCCTGCTGGCCCGTCTCAGTCCCTGCTCCGTCCAGCCGCCGCACGCCTGTCCTAGTGCCCCCCGTGCAGTCTCCCTGGGGAGAGGAGCCGCTCCCTGTACGGCGCCCCCGGCCCTGGCAGGGAGCTCATCACGTGGGCCTGGAGTGGGCCGCGTGTCTGTCTCCCAGGAGGAAACAGCCGACTCCATCCTTCGATGTCTGAGCCTTCCCCTCTGCGCCACGTCGGGGCAAGCTGACAGGAAAGCCCGGGTGCGCCCTCCTTTGGTGCCAATGGAGATTCAAACCGCGCGAGTCCCTCCCACACGTGGGAGCTCTGGCCCGGCCACCCCCAGCAGGCTCCTCTCCCACCCTCTCACGCCGTGTCCAGACCAGCTCCGGCCCTGCCCGGCCCTCTCCCCTGAGAGCCTCATCGTGTGACCCACAGCCTCTCTGTGCATCCCGGCCCGTGTGCACAGCGGCAGCCTCAAGGCCCCCACAATCTGGGGGGGTCCCTCCTGCCCCTGCGGACCGGCCACCACCTAGGCTGGGAGCCCCTGGTGCCGGGATTTGGTCTCGTCCCCCCAGCTCCCCCTCTAGCACAGAGCTCCTCCCGCCCCCGTGGCCAGCTCCTCTGCCCCTCCAGCACTTGCCCGTGTTCTTCCGTCTGCCTGGCACACCCTTCCTCCACCTTGACTCTTCAACACGTTTTCTTTTTAAATGAGCAGTGACAGTATGCTGGGGCATCCCTGAGCCTGATGAGTGCTCTCCTACAGTCTTCACAACGACTCCATGGCGGCATATCACCTCAGTCTCACAGAACCAAGCTCAGAGAGGTGCAGAAACTTGCTCAAGGTCACACAGTTAGTGAGGGATGGAACCAGGGTCCACGCCCGCCCCAGTCTGCCTTAAAGGCCCCTCCTCAGGGAAGCCTCCTTGCCCTCCGTCGCACCCCTGGCTGGGTTCCTTACCACCATGCACTGAGATTAATTTATCGTTTGCATGGGTCTTGTCCATTGTCTGACTCTCCCATTAGACTGACTTGCATGGGCTGAGGGACAGGATCTCCTTGCTCTTGCCGCCTCCCCCACGTACAGCCAGCCCTCCACAGTTGTGCAGCAACAAAGGAACGACGGTCTGAGGGGCACGCACGAGAGCCCTCGAGCGGGCTGAGGGGGGCCTGGCAGGGGCGGGGAATGAGTAGGGGCATGGCAGGATTCGGGGAGCCCACCAGGGGGGCAGGGGACAGATCAGCTCCACCACTGTGTGCAGCTGGACACGGCTTGGTCACATAGTGTCCTCCAGTTCCCTAAAACAGGTCCACACCTGGTCCCTCCCGGGCATGCGGCCCTGGTACTTCCTGTTTACAGTCCACAACAAGTCCGGCTCCGGCCCCAGCAGCACACCCACTGTCGGGAGAGAGCAGAACCGACCTACACCCAGACCTCTGGACGGACACAGGGCAGGGGGCACAGGACGGTCACCAAGTCACCGAGGCCCGGGGAGGACCCGTGGTGTCCCCTGGCCGTGCCAGCTGCCCCTGCTGCCCCAACTTGTCCTTACCCCCCATCCACACGTCCTGGAGCCGAGATGAGGCTCCAGTTTCCACCCAGTGCCCTCCAGGGAGGGGCTGGGCTATGATCACAAACAGGAATGGCTAACCATGTCCCATGGGCAGCAGGCCACCCTCAGGGGGTGACAATCCCATGGGCACCACTCTGGGATTTTTGCTCTTGCAGAGTGGACAAACTTTGGAACCCAGAGCCTGGCCCAAATCCCAGCTCAGCCATGCACTCGCTGTGCGGCTCTCAGCTGTCACGTCAAATTTTGAGACTCAGTTTCTCGACCTGTAAAGTGGGTAGGGTTGATCTGAAGAGGAATCTATTGCATCAGAGGTGGGGAAGGTTCCGGGTTCAGCTGGAAGAATCAAATACGTCGCCGACTGTAGGGCAGGTGCAGGGTCACCAGACACATGGGGAGCAGGTGTGCCCCCCGCTTCGTGGTTCGGTTCACTGCTCCCTCTGTGTCCACCCCCTCTGCATGGGAATCTGCAGTTCCTCTCTCTCTCTCTCTCTGCTGTGCTAGATTAAAACTCACCATGGTGACAAATTCTTTGCCTCTCCTCCCACCAAGGGGTGGCATCTGGCTCCCTCCTTGGATCTGGCTGGCTTTGCAACTTGAGTCATAGGAGGCAGCGGCGATGGTGTAATGAAGCTCACAGCCCAGGCATCCCGAGGCCTGTGTCTTTCTACTTCTTACACTCCTGCCATCATCACGAGAGAACGACGTGCCTTGCCAGCCCGCTGGCCCCAAGATGAGGATGAGAGACACAGGGGGCAGAGCCACCTCTAGCTGAGCCAGCCCAACACAGCCGACCCTGCCAAACCCCAGACTCAGGAGGCATGAGCCACTGAGCGTGGGGGCTCTTTGTGACGCGCCACAGCTCACGGACAAGAGAGCAGACAAGAGTAGGAGACGACAGTCTAGCCGAGTAGAACTTGGGGACAGGCAGCCTCCATCCTCAGGGCACGTGAGCTCACCCTTGGGCATCCTGGCACCAGAGCCTGGCTGCATGGGAAGGACGCCATCACGAGGGAGTCAGAGCAAGGGGACGAAGTCAGCCCGCACGCTGCGAGCTCAGCCGGTCTCCCCACCGACAGGGCAGTGTAATAACATCTCAAGCGTCTGTGGGTCCACATGGCCTCCCCGTCCCGTCCTTCCTGCCACCACAGAGCAGGCGAGCCAAGAGGTGTCTTCTGGGAGGATCGTTAGACCATTTTCAATGCTCGGCCAGCCCCCACCATAAGCCTTTTTGTAATACTTTTTCCTTCTCATTCTGAGGAAGTCTCCGTAGCCTCTGAATGGAATGAGATCCTGCTCACAGGTCAGCCCTGCGGGTTGCTTGCCGCCCTGTGTTTTAAGAACACATTCGGCCTCCATTCTAAGGCTCCCGACCACCAGGTCTTTTCTCCTCCCGCTTCCTTCTCGCCCCCAGACTTCTGGATATTTTGTGTAATTTTTTTCTCTCCTGTGATGATCCTCCTGGCTTCTGGCCATCTGCCTGGACTCTGACTTCCCGCTCTGCAGATCCCTGTTATTCAGGCCTGGGGCCTGGCCCTCCACCCCTCTGACCCTCAGACACCGTGCAGCCAACCGCACGTGACTTACCTGGACCTGCCTCCGAGCCTCTGGGCTCCGATCCCGGGGACCTTCCCCAGCCGTCGGGCCTGGCGTTGGCCTCCCCCGTCCTCTGTCTCCTGAGCTCGGGGGGCAGGCTCACTTGGCTCTTGAGCTTGTTCTCACAGAAGTACGTGCACTGCTTGGGGTGGCGTCCGCAGATGGAGGTGCAGCTGATGCAGTCCCTCAGGAGCTGGTCGTAGTACCAGCCCTGCTCCTTGAGGCAGCTCAGAGACTCTGGGAGACAGAAACAAGTGATGGCGCTGGGTGACCAGAGCTGCAGGAGCTGTGGGTCTGGCCGCAAAGGGCACCAGAGTTCAAACAAATCACAATCCAGAATAGCAATTCCAGAATAATCCTTTTCCAATATGCACATATAAGGCTGTCCTCTGTTCTCTAAGTACTGTTTTTTAGCTGCATTACACACATTTTGATATGCAGTATTTTCTCTATATCTAGTTTAAAGTGTTTTTACTTTTCATTATTATTTCTTCCTTGACCTATATAGCTTATTTAAAAGTGCATTTCTCGGGCCAGGCCGGGGGTGTAGTGGTTAAGTTCGTGCACTCCGCTTTGGCGGCCCCGGGGTTCGCAGGTTCGGATCCCAGGCGTGAACCTACGCACCGCTTGTCAAGCCATGCTGTGGTGGCGTCCCACATATAAAGTAGAGGAAGATGGGCACAAATGTTAGCACAGGGCCAATCTTCCTCAGCAAAAAGAGGAGGATTGGCAACAGATGTTAGCTCAGGGCTAATCTTCCTCACACACACACACACACAAAGTACATTTCTTAGTTTCTAAACATATAAGGATTTTCTAGTTATCTCTTAAAATTGATATTTAAGTTATTAAGTTCTTCTCACGTAAGTTCTTTACTTGCAGTTTTCAAACCTGATAAAGGAGAAACATATTTCACATGAACATAACGATTGGAGGGGAAGCCAGAATCCGCCTTGGCGAGTTGGGGGAGGGGGAAGGAAGGTGGGAAAACTCGAATTAAGACTGTTTCTTGTGTCTTAGTGAGTGAGAATTACAGGACCTTGACCAGGTATCGGGGCCAAGGAGCAGAAGGCCCACGAGCTGAAGCCAACCCGCGGGCCTCAGGAGAGCTCCTGGGAGCGCAGGACGGTCTGCGTCTGCCGCGCAGGGCCTCGGCCCTCGTCTCTAAAATCAGACTCGACTTCCATGCCACTGTGACACACAGGGGACATTAGGGGCACGGCTCAGAGGCAGCGCAGGGCAGAGGCTGAGAACACAGGCTCCAAGGCCCCCGTGGACGTGGGGCCTCCCTCCCTCAACCTCTTGCCGCTTGTGAGGTCTTAACCTCTCCGTGCCTCAGTTTCCTCATTCCCAAGAGAGAAGTAATCATAGTTTGACTTCTTAAGGTTGTTGTGAGGATCTGAAGTTCCCAGCACAGGGCCTGACACATAATAAATAAATGCTCAGTTACTGGAAGGTTCGAGTAGAATATTCATCTGTGCCTCTTTGCGATGCAAACACACCAACCCTTAACATCCTTGACCGAGTAGAGGGAAAGACCAGAAAGATGGTGGATCTGGGACCTCAGGGCAGACTCAGACGGCCCTGATGGGACCAGTGACCTCCCCCGCCGGCCCTGCCCTGGCCCCGGGGCTCCACGGAGCCACAGAAGCCCTGAGGCCCCGCACGAGATGGAGTGAACCTGACGGCTGATGGCGGTGGGGTTCCTGGGTTTTCTGTGACCTCGTTCCCTCCACAGGGACCCCAGTGTGGCTGAGCAGGAGGTGTCTGAGCTCCCTCGCTGCCTGACCGCACAACCTCCCTGTGGGTGTCTGCCCACCTCCGTGCCTTTGCCCACACTGGTCCCTCTCCCAGTGGTGCCTTCCCCTCACCCGACTCCCACACCGACGCACTCTTCACGCTTCACCTCAGGCGCTATCTCCTCCAGGAACACTTCTCTGCTCTCCAAGCCATCAGCCGGAGGCGGTCTCTCCCAGCTGTGTGGCATTTATGGGACTTTACTTTCTACCTCTAAATGTAGTCATTTCTCCCATTAAATGAAAACCTCTTTGAAGGGTCGTGTCAGATTCCTACTTTCGAGGGGGCAGAGAGTTCCGTGAATATTGGTGGAACGACACAGTGAATGTTCTACTTCGTTAATGGACAGTGGTGCAGTCATGGTTTTGGAGGCAGAGAGTCCTGGTTCAAATCCTAATTCTTCCTCTATTATGCTGTGTGATCTTGGGCAGGTCACTCAGCCTCTCTGAGCTCCACTATCCATAAACGGTATTTGTGAGGCACTTGCTGTGTGTCAGGCACTGTGCTGGGCTCGAGGAGCTCACAGAGACAGACGTGAAACAGATACACACGAAAGAACATAATACAAACTGTGACTTGTTCCAGCGAGAAAAAGGACACATTATGAGAAAGAGCAGCAAGAAAAATATATTTTTTCAAGAAAATCAGAGAAAATTAGATCTGGCCTGAATACGGACAACATTAAGGAATTACCGCTGAGGCGACAAAACGTCAAGGTTCTATTTGAAAGGCCCTTATGTGTTAGGGACTCACAATTTAGTGTTTACAGGTCAAATGATGTGAGTTCTTGGACTGGTTTTAAACGAGCAAAAGAAACTAGTCGAATAAAAAGGCGGAATTTTTAAAGCAGATGATGGGTAGATAGAGGTTTATTATGCTATCTTCTCTATGCTTGATCATTTCTATAATAAAACGTTTCAAAAGAAAGTAAGAACAGAGAATGACAAAGCCGGGCCTAATTCCTTTTGGGTAGTCAGAGAAGACTTCTGACATCTGGCTGAGTCTTGAAGGTTAGGTGGGAGTGAGCAGAGTGAAAAATGGGGAAATGCATTCCATGCAGAGGGTTTGACACATGCAAAGGCCCTGAGGCAGGAGAGAACATAGCATGTTCAAGAAACTGCAAGGCGGACAGTGTGGCCAAAGCAGAAAGGTCGAGGGGTAAAGGGGGGCCATCTCCTCCCACCACCCCTCCTCAGGCACCCAAGTGCACTGGGGCCAGAGGGACCTCTGTGGGGGAAGCACGGGGGTGACCCAGCCGTCCCCTGGGCTCAGGCCCCAGAACTCACTGCAGAAGGCCGTGCAGGGGCGTGGAATCTGGTGGCTGCAGAAGGGTTTGCAGGAGAAGCAGACGTTCAGCAGGGGGTCCCAGTACTGCTCTTCGGGGCAGGGCTCCATGGCCACTGCCGTCCGCAGGCCCTGTGGAGCTGAGAGGCAAGGAGCGTGAGGGCAGTTGGCACCCCACTGGAGGCTGGAACCCAGGCGGCCTCTCCTGCTCACGCCCTCACTCTCTGTCTCAGCGAGCAGTGGGGGAGCCACACAACACTGGCTTCCAACCCCAGCTGCACTCGCTGGGTGACCTGGGGCAGCCACCTCACCTCCCTGAGCCTCAGTTTCTCCACCTGTGACATGGCCGTTCTGAGGCCCCTCCTTCACATCAGTGCCCCTCGAGGCCCTGTTCTCTGCCTTCTTTAACAGGCCACAGGATCTTGGCACACACTGCCCCCTTTGCATAAAATGCTGTTCTTCCCGCTCCTTGGCTGGTTACTTCCTCTTGATCTTTTAAACCTTTGTTTCAGGTTCACTTCCTCAGGGAGCCTTTCTAGCTCTCCCCCAGACCAGGACACGCCCCTGCTCTGCACACTGACCTGCCTGTTGCTTGTCACTTCACTTCTACGAGTGTGAATATTTGGTACCGTCTCCCCACTGTGAGCACTATGCAGGCAGGGACTCTGATTTTCTGTTTGCTGCTGGGTCCTGAGAACCTGGAGAGTGCCCAGGACAGAGCAGGTGCTCATTTAATGAATGAACAAAAAGAAAAGCAGACCTACCCCGTGCCTAGCATACTGCAAGCACTCAATACATGTCAACTTCCTTTCCTTTTTCTTTTTCACTGAGGTATGAGACACGCCCAAGGCATGTGTAAAGTGTACCAATCCTAAACATGGGCTTGTTGAATTTTTCCGTATGTATACACCTGTCACTACCATGCGCATCAAGGTATAAAGGATTCTTGCCCCTGAAGACTCTCTCAGGCCCCTCCCATCCCGTATCCGCTCCCAGCGGTGACTTCTGCCCTGACCCTGACATGGCAGGTGGTCAACGTTGCCTGATCCTGAACTTCAGTGTCTGGTTTCCTTGGCGCCAGGAGATCCTGAGCCCCGCCCCTGGGAGGCTCTGCCGGCGGTTTGCTGTGTGTCACCGGTGTCGCCGAGCCTGCCACATGAGTGCATCACCTCCTCTATGATGCTCTGTCTGATCCCAGGATATCCGCTCCCCCAACACCTTCTCCTAAATGTTCTGCGAGGCATCCGTTTATTCTTTAATGAAAATAGCTGAGAAAAGACCAGGGGCTCCCCATTTAACATGGCAGCTTAAACACATGAGTTTATGTTCCTTCCCTCTTGAAATCCTACTAAAAGGAAGTTCATCCTCAAAGATAAAGAGAATGGGAGAAGTTGCCACCACAGGGGACAGATGCCAGCAACACTTTGGAAGATGGAAGGCAGAGGGACTGGGGTGACTGACTGCAGTTTAAGATCTCTCTTTTGTGCCATTAGGGGGAAGGAAGCTGATTTGAGCCACAGTACCCCAGGAAGACTCTGGAATCAAGAATCTCTGACAGTGGGGGAGGAGAGGGCAAAGCAATGGTAGAAGAATTAGTTGGAAATTTATATAAAGAGGGCTTGACCCCAGCCAGACCCCCATCGCCAGGCAGGTGATGGCCCCTCGCCCATCCAAGCAGAAGACTGCGGTCTCGTCAGGCACAGCTGAGGGCAGCAAGAGGTCCACACTCGCCCCAGCCACTACCTAAGGAGAGCTGTGGCCTGGTTTATTTAAATGTCTCCTGCCCCATCCTGCAACTGGCAGGAAATCGTCAGACTCTGCTCTGGGAAAACTGACCCAAAGGAAAAGGCCTGGAGGCACCGAACGGGAGATTCTCTCAAGAAAATGACCAAGTCGCAGCCTGACCGCCCCAGAGCAAAGCTGCTGCGTTAACTACCCGTCCGTTTACCCAGAACTTCTAGTCAGCTGTTTGTGCCTCAGTCTGAACTGTGATGAGTCACGTGACGCTGGAGCCCACCTCCATGTGACAGGAAGAGACACGCGTGGAGCCGACGGAGAGAATGCGGGGATGAAGACAAGCACAGGACAGCAACAGCACAACTGACACCCTCAGAAAGGTAGGAGAATTTTTGCGTTTACGAAAAAGAATGGTGTACTGTTTTCAAAGACTATTCATAGAACAAATAAGAATTACTAGAAATTAGAAATATAATAGCCAGAATAAAAGCATCCGTAGAAGGGTTGTAAGATGTAATCAAAGAAACTTACCAGAAAATAGGGAGAGAAAAGACGTGAAAATTATGGAATCATTTCAGGAGGTCGCAAAGTTGACTTATGGGAGTTCCACAAAAAACAGATTTGAAGGACATTAGCTTCCAGATTCAACGAGCCAATCAGGTGTCTGGCACAATAAATTCTCACAAACCAAGACCCAGCATCATGAAATTTAGGATCACCAGAGATTAAGAGCAAATCCTAAAACCTTCTTGAGAACAAGCAGGCTATCTACAGAGCTTTGTTAGTTAGGAAGTGAGTGAACATCTCAAAGTGAAACTGGGATGTGAGGAGAGCAGGGAAGGTTGCAGAGCAGGAAGCCCCAGGAATCTGCCCCTCCAGCTAAACGGCTACGGAGCTAGCAGCAACCGTCTGAAGTAACTATTTTGGAACTCTGGAATTGTCCAGAGGAGAGCTGAGTGCAGAAGCTGGTAAATTTCGGGAATTTCATTGCATTCCAGCCTATCGCATGATGGTGGCTACCATTCCCCAGCCCCCAGCCCCACGGAGGCAGCAATGGAGACAGCTGCCCGCATTCCTGGTGCACCTTGCTGGAGCCCGGGTGGCCAGGAAGGGCCTCACACTCCAGATATTGGGGTTGTGAGTTCTGATTGCTTATTGCTGCTTTCGATCACTGAGGAGCCAGGACAGAGGCTGGTGGCCATTGTTTCAACCCCCAAGGGGTGATGTGGCTTCCAGGGGATTTAAAGAGACAGACAGTACTTTCCCACCCTTTTGGGGACCAGATATTTAAGGAAATCTTTGTCAGATCACTGGTTGACTGCAGAGATGAAGGAACAGAAACTTCAGTGACCCCACACAAGGCATATACACTTTGCAAAAATAATTTGGAAAAGTCACAAACAGACTCTAGCCCTCAACAAGCAAGATTCATCAATCCCTGAGTGGGAGAATTAGATTTCCAGAGTTACCACAAAACAATACTCAAAATGTCCAGTTCTCAAAAAATTTATAAAACATACAAATAAACAGGAAAATATGGCACATTCACAGAAAAAAAAAAAAGAATTTGATAGAAACCATCCCTGAGGAAACCTTAGTCAAGGATGTTAAATCAACTGTCTTAAATACGTCCAATGAGCTAAAGAGAACCACGGACAAAGAACTAAAGGAAATCAGGAAAATTATGTACGAGCAAAATGAGAATGTGAATAAAGAGAAGTTGTAAAAAAGGATTCAAAACCTGGAAGCAACCAAAGTTTCCTTCAGTGGGTGAATGGATAAATAAACTGTGGTACATCCAAACAATGGAATATTCCTCAGCCCTAAAAAGAAATGAGTTATCAAGCCATGAAAAGACATGGAGGAAACTTAAATGCAAATTACTAAGTGAAAGGAGCCAAGCTGAAAAGGCTGCTGCATGATTCCAACTATATGACATTCTGGAAAAAGCAAAGCTATGGACAGTAGAAAGATCAGTGGTTGTCAGGGGTTGGGGAGAAGGAAAGATAAAGGCAGAACACAGAGGATTTTATAGGGCAGTGAAACTATTCTGTATGATATTATCATGGTGAATACAAGTCATTATACATTTGTTAAATCCCACAGAATATACAACACCAAGAGTGAATCCTAATGTAAACTATGGACTTTGAGTGATAATGATGTATGAATGTAAATTCATTGATTGTAACACATGTACTACTTTAGTGCAGGGTGTGGACAGTGAGGAAAGCTGGGCAAGTGTGGGGCCGGGGGTCTATGGGAACTCTCTGTACTTTCCACTCAACTTTTCTGTGAATCCAAAACTGCTCTAAAAGATGGTCTATTAAAAAATGGAAACAGACAGAAATTCTGGAATTGAAAAGTCCAATAACTGAAAAAAAAAACTTCACTAGAAGGGTTCAACAACAGATTTGAGGAGGCAGAAGAAAGGATCAGTGAATCTGAAGATAAGACAATTAAAATTATTTAGTCTGAGATGCAGAAATAAAAAAGAATGAGGAAAAATGAGCAGACCCTGAGGGACTTGTGGGACCCCATCAACGTACCACCATATGCTTATAGGAGTTCCAGAAGGAGAAGAGAGAGAGAAAAAGGGGCAGAAAAAATACTTGAAGAAATAATGGCCAAAACCTTCCCAAATCTTAAGATTCATGTCTTAAGAAAGACATGATGATACATGTTCAAGAAGCTCAATGAACTCCAAGCAGGATAAACTCAAAGAGCCCCACACTGAGACACATTGTAATAAAATCACCAAAACCCAAAGACAAAAAGAGAACTGTGAAAGCAGCAAGAGAAGAGCACTTGTCACACACACGGGATTATCAATAAAATTAACAGCTGATTTCTCCTCAGAAACCATGGAGGCTAGAAGGCAGTAGGATGATATATTTACAGTTCTGAAAGGAAAAAACTGTCAATCAAGAATTATATACCCAGCAAAACCATTTTTCAAGAATGAAGGAGAAATGAAGACATTTCCAGATAAACAAAAGCTGAGGGAATGCATTACCAGTAGACCTGCCCTACAGGAAATGCTAGCAGGAGTCCTTCATGCTGAAATGAAGGACACTAGACAGTAACCTGAAGCCACAAGAAAAAATAGGAACACTGGTAAAGATAACTACACGGGGAAATATAAAAGCCAATATTATTGTACTTCTTGTGTGGTTTATAACTCCTCTTTTTTCATATATGATTTAATGGGCCAACAATGGTTATAAACTGATGCTAATGGGCATAAAATATATGAAGAGGTGATCTGTAACAATAACAATGTAAACGGGAAGGGTCAGAGACATAGGAACAGAGTGTTTGTATACTATTCAAACTAAGTTATAAGTTTAAGATGTTAATTCCCAAGGTAACCCCTAAGAAAATGACTTAAAAAATACAGTAAAGGAAAGAAAAAGGGAATAAAAATGATACACTTCAAGAAATCAACTAGACAAAATAGGGCAGTAATGGAGGAATTGAGGAATAAAAAATATCTAAGACCTACAGAAAACAGATAAATGACAGAAGTAAATCCTTCTTTATCAGTAATCACATTAATGTAAATGGACTAAACTCCCCTACTAAAAGGCAGATATTGGCAGAGTGGATTAAAAGAGAAAACATGATCCATCTATAGGCTGTCTACAAGAGACTTACTGTAGATAAAATGACACAAAGAGACTGAAAGCAAAACAATGGACAAACATATTCCATGCAATTATAAACAAAAGAGAGCTGAGGGGGCTATATTATTGTCAGACATTTAAAGACATATTGTCTTTAAATCAAAAGAAGTTGCAAGAGACAAAGAAAGACAATATATATTGATAAAAAGTTTGATACAGTAAGAAGATATAACAATTATACACATATATGCATCTAACAACAGAGCCCAAAAGTATATGAAACAAAAATTGACAGAATTGAAGGGAGAAATAAATAGTTCTACAATAGTATTTTGTTTTTTTTGTTTTGTTTTTTTTTTGTGAGGAAGATCAGCCCTGAGCTAATATCTATGCTAATCCTCCTCTTTTTGCTGAGGAAGACCAGCTCTGAGCTAACATCTATTGCCAATCCTCCTTTTTTTCCCCCAAAGCCCCAGTAGATAGTTGTGTGTCATAGTTGCACATCCTTCTAGTTGCTGTATGTGGGACACGGCCTCAGCATGGCCGGAGAAGCGGTGCGTCGGTGCACGCCTGGGATCCGAACCCAGGCTGCCAGTAGCGGAGCACACGCACTTAACCGCTAAGCCACAGGGCCAGCCCTACAATAGTATTTTGGATATTTCAATACCCCACTTTCAGTAATGGATAGAAGAACCAGAAAAAAGATCAATAAGGAAATAGAGGACTTGAACAACACTATAAACCAATTACATATAACAGACATATACAGGACACTATACTCAACAACAGCAGAATACACATTCTTCTCACATGTACATGGAACATTCTCCAAGACAGACCATATATTAGATCACAAAACAAGTCTTAATAGGTTTAAAAAGATTGAAATCATTCAAAGTATCTTTTCTGATCAAAATGGAACGAAACTAAAAAGCAATAACAGAAGGAAAACTGGAAAATTCACAATTATGTGGAAATCAAACAATGCACTCTTAAACAACCAACATGTCAACAAAGAAATCACAAGGAAAATTATAAAATATCTTTAGATAAATGAAAATGAAAACACAACAAATCAAAAGTTATGGGATACAGCGAAAGTAATGTTAAGAGGGAAATTTATAGCTGTAAACACATACACTAGAAAAGAAGAAATTCTCAAATGATAACCCAACTGTACACCATGAGGAACTACAAAAAGAAGAGCAAACTAAATCCAAAGCTAGCTGAAGGAAAGAAATAATAAAGATCAGAGGAGAGAAAAATAAAATAGAGAACAGAAAAACTATAATAGAGAAAATCAATAAAACCAAAAGTTGGTTCTCTGAATAGATTAACAAAATTGACAAACCGTTAGCTAGATTGACTAACAAAAAGAGAAGAGATTCAAATGACTAAAATCAGAAACAAAAGTGGAGACATTACTATCAATTTTACAGACATAAAAAGGATTATAAGAGAATACTATGAATAACTGTACACGAACAAATTGGATAATCTAGATAAATGGACAAATTCCTAGAAATATACAATCTACCAAAACTGACACATGAAGAAAGAATATCCGAACAGACCTATAAGAAGTAAGGAGATTGAATCAGTAACCAGAAACTTCCCAATGGAAAGCTTAGGACCAGATGGCTTCACTGGTCAATTCAACCAAACATTTAAAGAAGAATTAACACTAATCCTTCTCAGATTCTTCCAAAAAATTGAAGAGGAGGGAACACTTCCTAACTCATTCTATGAGGCCAGCATTACACTGATACCAAATTTTAATAAAGACCTCATAAGAAAAGAAAATTAATTGCCTTATGAATATAGATATAAAAATCCTCAACAAAATATTAGCAAATCAAATCCAACAGCATATTAAAAGGATTATACACCATAACCAAGTGGGATTTATTACTGGAATGTAATGATGGTTCAACACATGAAAATCAATCAATGTGATAGACATTAAAAGAATGAAGAAAAAACTACACGATCATCTCGATGCAGAAAAGCATTTGACAAAATTCAATGCTTTCCAAGATAAAAATAGTCAGTAAAGTAGGGATAGACGAGAACTTCCCCAATATGATAAAAGCCATATCTGAAAAACCTACAGTTGACCTCATACTCAATGGTGAAAGACTGAAAGCTTGTCCCCTAAGATTAGCAACAGGAAAAGAATGACCCCTTTCACTACTTCCATTCAACATAGTACTGGAAGTTCTAGCCAGGGCAATTAGGCAAGAAAAAGACGTAAAGGTATCCAAACTGGGAAGGAGAAAGTAAAATTATCTCTGTTCACAGAGGACGTGACCTTATACGTAAAATCCCTAAAAATTCCCCACACACAAAAAAACTCTTAGAGCTAATAAAAGAATTTAGCAGAGTTGCAGGATTCAAAATCAGTTGCATATATATATACTTGCAATGAACAATCCTAAAAGGAAATTAAGAAAACAATTCCATTTTAAAGCCATAAAAAAGAATAAAATACTTAGAAATAAATTTAACCAAGGTGATGAAAGAAATGTACCCTGAAAACTACAAAACATGCTGAAATTAAAGAAGACCTAAATAAAAGACATGCCGTGTTCATGGACTGGAAGACTCAGTATCGTTAAGATGTCAATACTACCCAGTGACCTACAGATTCAGTACGATCCCTAACAAAATCTCAATGACTTTTTTACACAAATAAAAAATCTCATCCTAAAAATTCATATGGAATTGCAAGGGACCCCAAATAAGCCAAGACAATCTTGAAGAAGAACACAGTTAGAAGACTCACACTTCCTGATTTGGAAACTTACTGCAAAGCTAAAGTAAACAGTGTGATACTGGAATAAAGACAGACACACAGACTAGTGAAATAGAATAGAGCCCAGAAATAAACTCTCACGTATGGTCAATTGATTTTCAACAGGGGTGCCAAAACCTTTCAATGGGGAAAGAATAGTCTTTTCAATCAATGATGCTGAGAAAATTGGATATCCACATGGAAAAGGATGAGGTTGGACACTTACGTTACAACATGTATAAAAATTAACTTAAAATGTATCGAAGAACTAAATTTAAGGGCTAAAACTAAAAAGCTTTTAAAAGAAAACATAGAGGAAAATCTTCATGCATTGAATTTGGCAGTGACGCTTTGGATATGACACCTAGATAAACCGGACTTCATCAAAATTAAAAACTTCTGTGCATCAAAAGATACTATTGAGAGAGTGAAAAGGCAGCTCACAGAATGGGAGCAAATATTTGCAAATCATATATCTGATAGGGGATTAATATGCAGAATATATCAAGAACTCCTACAACTCAATAACAGAAAGACAAACAACCCAATTTAAAAATAGGCAAAGGACTTGAATAGACATTTCTCCAAAGGAGACATGCAAATGGCCAAGAAGCAAATGAAAAAAGTGCTCAGCATCATTAGTCATTAGGGAAATGCAAATCAAAGCCACAATGACATACCACTTCACACCCACTAGGATGGCTATTATCAAAAAAGGGAAAAATAACAAGTGTCGGTAAGGATGTGGAGAAATTGGAACGCTCACGTGTTGATTGTGGGAATGTAAAATGGTGCAGCCACTACAGGAAACAGTTTGGCAGTTCCTCAAAAAATTACACGTAGAACTACCATATGATCCAAGAATTCCACTCCTAGGTATAGCTAAAAGAACTGAAAGCAGTGATTCAAACAGAGACTTGTACACCAACATTCATAGCAGTATTCACAATCGCCAAAAGGTGGAAAATCCAACTGTTCATCAACAGATGAAAGGACAAGTAAATTGTGCTGTGTATACACGTACACTAGAATATTGCTCGGTTACTAAAATGAGTGCAGTACTGACACACACTACAACGTGGACGAACCTCGAGGACATTACGCTAAGTGAAATGAGCCAGACACAAAGGGACAAACATGTATGATTCTACTCATACGAGGTAAATAAAGTAGCAAATTTGTAGAGTTAAGAAGTAGGTTAGAGGTTACCAGGAGCTGGGGGGAGAGGGGAATTGGGAGTTACTGTTTAACGGGGACAGAACTTCCGTTTGGGACGATGAAAAAGTTTTGGGTATACATAGTGGTGATGGTTGCAAAACATCATGCGTGTACTGATGCCACTGAATTGTACACTTAATAATGACTAAAATGGTAAGTTTTGTTTTATATATTTTACCACAAAAAAAGCAAAACAAGAAGGAAGAAGAAAGTAGAACAATGCTTCAAATTTATGATGGAAAATTATTTTCAGTCTAGAACACTACCTGTTATGAACCAAGTGGGGGCTCGAATAGACACATTATGAGACATACAAGATCTCAAAAATCTTATCTTCCACGCATGTGCCATTGCTCGGTCAGCTACTGGAGGATGTGCTCCGTTGCTGTGGAGCCCACCCGTGTTTACTCCACATGCTAGAGAGTAGACAAAAACATGAGGAGGGGGGGAGAAAAACAGGATCCATCTCAGCAAAGAGGTGAAGGCAGAAATTCTCAGAGTGAAGGTGAAGGAAGTCTCCCCGGAGACGGCTGCTTGCAGGCCTAGAGGGAACCCTGCCCCCGCTAAAACAGGAGAAACGAGAAGGAGTGTCTCCAGTGGGAACAACAGATAAGCGAGCATGTTTGACCCATCGACAGGCTGGATCCGTCACAGAGCCGGGGCTAAATTACTGAGACAGGCAGAGAAAACTGAGGAGTTATCAACTCCAGGAAAATCAGAGTGCATGTATGGCTCGGCTGTGAACAAAGTTTACATTGTCATCAATATGTGAACAGCTACCAATGACTAACTCAGCGACCATGAATTATGTCCACCGTAAAACAGCTTGCTCGCTTCCCCGAGGGGGGACAGCCATGAGACCACCGTCAGCAAACAGGGACAACAACGACTTGTAAGAGAGAGGAAGGAGGGGGCAGGAAAAACCGCAGAGGGTTTTACATTCGGGGGCAAACTGACCAGCTGGCAGCAGAGAGGGCAGTCTATCCTGGAGCACCCGGGTCAGGTAGGGGGATCCAGGACAATCCAGTTGCTCATGGATTCTCTGGAAACCCCTGAGGGCGTCAGTGTGGGCAGAGGGGCCAGGCCGTCTGGGTGTCATGTCTGCTGGCCCTCCCATGCCCTCTTGGGTCACTGTGTCCACCATGGGGTCCGCCCATTCCTTGCATCAGAACTGCTCACAGCCCACACAGGTCTAACCTAACACCACACTACGGGAGGGGTGTGCGCAGATGTAAGGTGATGTGAGAGCGAAGTTCTCATCTTAGAAAGCAGGAAATCAATACACAGTGTCTAAGATTGAAAAGTCAAGACCCAGCAGTGTGGGCATACTATATTCTGAGACTCTGCAGATGAGCCGGTGAAGCCGCCGGGCAGCAATGGTTGGGGACCACTGGACCATGAAGCCCGGGTCCAGCCTCTCCAGCTGTGTGACCCTGGGTAGAACTTCCCCTCCTTGGACCCGGGCTCACCTCCCCTGTAAAGTGGGGGCACTGTGGCTTACTTCACACGGCCATGGTGAGCATCTAGGTGGTGCTGAGCTCCTGAGTAAAGGCCTCCCTCCCTGAGCCACTGCCCTTATTAACATCGCGGCTCCTCGCCACACAGGGGACTGTGCTGGCCCAGGCCTGACCTGGGGCAAGGGAAAAAGAGGAGGACCAACTCCCTGTCTTTCCCCAGGTGGGGAAAGGGCTCTGGCCCTGACAACGGAGCAGGGTGGGGAAAGTGTTGGCTCCCCATGCTTGCTCTTTACAGTTGTGCCAAGAAAACCTGTCCATACGACTTGAAAAGAAAGGGCAATAAAAGCTTCAACACAGGAGAAATTTCTCATCCAGTCTTTGAGCAAACGCAACCTGAGCTGGGGGCTATGAGCTAGGCTGTCACTGGTGGGGTGGAGGCAGGAGGGGATTCCACTATGAAGAGATGGGTGTGTGCCCTGGAGGAGGCCACAGCCTGAAACCTGGGTGACGTGGGAGAACTGACAACGGCCATTTACATCCTCAATTTTATTAATCACGAAGAAGGGGGGAGGGGAGGGAGAGGAGGGAGGAGAGAGGAGGAGGAGGGAGGAGAAGGGAGAGGAGGAGGAGGAGGGGAGGAAGAGAAGGGAGGGGAGGAGGAGGGGGAGGGGAGGGGACAGGGGAGGAGGAGGAAGAGGAAGAGGGAGAGGAGGAGGGGAGGGGAGGAGGGGGGAGGAGGGGAGGGGAGGAAGGGGGAGGAGGAGGGGAGGGGGAGGAGGAGGGAGGGAGGAAGAGGAGGGAGAGGGGAGGAAGAGGAAGGAGGGGGGAGGAGGAGGGGAGGAGGAGGGGAGGGAGGAGGAGGGAGGGAGGAGGAGGAGGAGAGGAGGAGGAGGAGGAGGGAGGAGGGAGGAGGAGGAGGAGGAGGAGGAGGGGAGGAGGAGAGGAGAGGGAGAGGGGAGGAGGAGGAGGGGAGGGGAGGGAGGAGGGGAGGGAGGGGAGGGAGGAGGAGGAAGAGGAAGAGGGAGGGAGGAGGAGGAGGGGAGGGGAGGAGGAGAAGGAGGGAGGGGAGGAGGGGGAGGAGGAGGAGGAGGAGGAGGGGAGGAGGAGGGGAGGGAGGAGGAGGGAGGAGGAGAGGAGGAGGGAGGAGGAGGAGAGGGAGAGGGAGGAGGAGGAGGGGAGGAGGAGGAGGAGGGGAGGGGGGGGGGGGGGAGAGGGAGGAGGAGGAGGAGGGGAGGAGGAGGAAGAGGAAGAGGAGGAGGAGGAGGAGGAGGGGAGGGAGGAGGGGGGAGGAGAGGAGGGGAGGGGAGGAGGAGAGGAGGAGGAGGAGAGGAGGGAGGGAGAGAGGAGGAGGAGGAGAGAGGAGGAGGAGGGGAGGAGGAGGAGGAAGAGGGAGAGGAGGAGGAGGGAGGAGGAGGAGGAGGAGGAGGGGAGGAGGAGGAGGAGGAGGAGGGGAGGAGGAGGGGAGGGGAGGAGGAGGAGGGGGAGGGGGGAGGAGGAGGAGGGGAGGAGGAGGAGAAGGAAGAGGAAAAGGTGGCTTTTCACTTCAGTTAGCTATACATGATTTCTCACAGGCTTTTTTGAAATACTGAAAGTAGCTCTGAGACCAACCCCTGCCAGGCACCACCCCCACCCAAACGAACTGTCAGAGACTCTGAGGGTGGTGAGCACCATCCCCACGCTGGGTCTAAAGTCGGAACTAAATTAAGGCCTGAGTGACTACTCAAGTCCCTTGCTCAGTTTTCTGTTTATACAATGGGGGCACCCATTTCTAGCCATCGTAACTTCTGCCTCCTGTTAGCTCATTCTGAAGACTGATTTGCCACAGTTCAGTGACAGAGTGTGTGTGAGAGCAGAGGTGCCCGTGATGGGGAGAGCCCAGCTCTCTGGGCAGCACAAAACCTCAGCTTTCCTTCTCTGTAAAATGCGGATCATAGCCTTTCCTCTGCAGAGGAAGTTTCCCAAGGATGTGTACATGACACGCCTGTAACTGGCCCAAGACATGGCTGCCCAATGGTAGTTATTGTTTTGATATAAGTAGTATAAAATATAATGGATTCGTTATAACCATTTATAGTAATATAAAATGATTGTAATAATATAGTAATAGAAAATGATTTTATTACAGTAATGTAAAATGATTATAATATTGTTATTAATAATAATGACAGTATCAAATTAGCACTCCAGGCCTGGGAACTGCTCCCAGACCCTCAACTCGTGGCTCAACCAACATGACTTTCCAAACACTTGTCCCCATGGACGCCTTGTCACCTTGCCTCTCCCCTGAGCTGCCTCACGTGTGCCTCCCTCTGTGAGCGTGAGGCCTGAGCACACTCTCTCTGTGTTGTTTCTTGTTTTGTAATTTGACCTCTGGGAGAGTAGCCACTCTGCCTCCTGACACTGTCTCATTCATCTCTGAATCCAGTGCCTTCCACAATACCAGGCACACAGCGGGAGCTTAATAAATGCTCATAAATGACCGAAAATCTTATAGCTAGCTGTCCTCAGTAAAGACTTGTGGAATGAAAAGCAATGCACGTTCTTGCACTGTGTTACAGGCTGGGATCCTATGTGAATTTCATCCTGCCCTCTTCCCCTGCCGCAGTTCCTGCCTCCAAGGACTCAGGGCAGAGGGGTCCCGGTAGGGGGAGGGGGGGAGCAGAAATCCTGGCTTTTGCTTTCAAAATTTGGGGGAGAGATCGTGGCACAAACAAAGTGGCTGAGCCAGAAAACCAGCAGAGAAAATAATTCTCCCTAGATCGAAAAAACAGCCCAGTCAAAGGTTTAAATGTGAAAAGGAATAAAATTATAAAAAATTCTAGAGAAGAAATCATCTGATAACTTCTTTATAATCTTGCAGTATAAAAGGTCTTTCTAACTATGACCCCAAATCCAAAAGCTATAAAGAAAGATTGATAAAATAGATGACACAAAACAAATGAACAAACAAAAGACTTCTGCATGGCAGGCAACACTTAAGGAAAGTCCAAAGACAAATGAAAAATGGGAACAAAACATTCACAACTCATATCTAAAGAGTGCAAAGAAAGAAAAAAGCCAGCCAGCCAACAGACATGGGGCAAAGGCGCTGAAGAGACAGTTCACAGACAGGGACAAACAGCACGAGATGTTGGTCACATTCCCAAGAGAAGGCAGATTCAAACTACACTAATACCATCTTCCCCTAACAGATTGTTAAAAATCCAGAAGCTTAATGACACCGTTTATTGGCAAGGTCATGAGGAAAGTGCACTCTCATCCATTATAGAGGGAGAGGAAACAGGGATAGCCCTCATGGAGGGCAATATTTGTCAAAATTACTGATGTACTTACCCACTGACACAGTGATTAAACTCAAGGATTTATCCCAGAGTGCGAAACGATAAATTCATTGCAGCAATATTTGTAATAGCAGAAGATTGGAAATAACCCAAATGTCCATCAAAAGAGGATTGACTGAGTAAATTATAGTACATTTATACCCTGGACTATTATGCAGCTATTAAAAAAGGAATGAGGAACCTCTTTGTATATTGCTGTGGAAAGAACTCCAGGATATATTAATTGGAAAAACAAAAATAAAAACAAAACAAGGTACATAACAGCACGATTCATAAGCTCCTTTTCTTCCTTCCTTCCTTCCTTCCTCCTTTTATTTTTTACAAGAAGGGGGAAAGTTCTAATCTATATTTATAAGTGTTGGTATACACATAAAGAAACACTGTAAGGAAACATAAGAAACCAAAAACAGTGTTTTAAATAAAATACTTAGGAATAAATTTAACAACAGAATTACAAAACTTGTACATTGAAAACTAAAAAACATTGTTGAAAGAAATTAAAGACCTAAATAAATGGAGAAACATCCCACTTTCATGGATTGAAAGACTTAGCATTGTTAAGATGCAATACTCCCCAAATTCTTCCATAGATTCCACACAATCCAGTCAAAATCCAAGCTGGCTTTTCTGAAGAATTTGCCAGGGCTTATCCTAAAATCATATGGAAACGCAGGAGACCCAGAAGAGGCAAAACAATCTTGAAAAACAACAAAGTTGTTTTTACACTTCTCAATTTCAAAACTTACTACAAAGCAACAGTAAATAAGATAGTGTGACACTGGCATGAAGCTAGACAGATAAATAGAATAGAACTGAGGGTCCAAAAATAAGGCCTAACATTTATGGTCAATTGATTTTCAACAAGGGTACCAAGACAATTCAATGGGAGAAAGTATAGTTTTTTCAACAATTGGTGCTGAGACAACTGGATGGCCACATACAAAAGAATGAATTTGGATCTCTACCTCACACCATACACAAAAAATTAACTCGCAGTGGATCACAGACCTAAATGTAAGAACTAAAACCAAACTTTCAGAAGAAAACAGGAGTGAATCTTCATGATTTGGGGTTAGGCAATGACACCAAACGCACAAATGATTAAAAGAAAGATTGAGAAATTGGACTTCACCAAAATTAAAAACTTATGTGTTTCACAGAACACCATCAAGAAAATAAAAAGACAATCCACAGACATGGAGGAAATATTTGCAAATCATATATCTGATAAGGGATTTGTATCCAGACTATACAAAGAGCTCTTATAACTGAATAATAAAAAGACAACCCAATTTAAAAATGGATTAAGGAGTTAGACATTTTTCCAAAGAAGATATATGAATGGCTAACAAGCACATAAAAAGATGCTCAACATCATCTGTCACTAGGGAAATGCAAATCAAAACCACACTGAGTACCTGTTAGGATGGCTATAATGAAAAAGACAGTGACAAGTGTTGGCAAGGATGTGGAGAGATTGGAACCTTCATGTGTTAGGCCGGATTATAAAACTGTGCAGCCACCTCGGAAAACACTTTGGCAGTTCCTTGAAATGTTAAACACAGAATTACCATATGACCCAGCAATTCCACTCCCCAGAGAAATGAAAACATGTCCACCCAATACTTGTACACAAATGTTCATAGCAGCGTTATTCATAATAGACAAAAAAGTAGAAACAACCCAAATATCCATCAACTGATGAATGGATAAATAAAATGTGGTATATCCATAAAATGGAATATTATTTGGCCATAAAAAGGAATTAAGTACTGATACGTGCTACAACATGGATGAACTTCAAAAATATTATGCTAAGTGAGAGAAGCCAGTCACAAAACACCACACTCCATTTCTACAAAACGTGCAAAATAGGCAAATCTATAGAGACAGAAAGTGGATTAGTGGTCGCCTAAGGCTGGGGGTGGGGAGGATGAGGAGGGACAAGGCTTCTCTTTGGGGATGAAAATCTTCTAAAATTAGATTATAGTGATGGCTGCACAACTCTGTAAATACACTAAAAAACACTGAATTGTACACTTTAAATGGGTGAACTTTATGGCATATAAATTATATCTCAATAAAGCTATTTATTCTAGGGGAGGCAGGAACTGGGCAGACAGAGGACAGGGAGGGGAGGCAGGCTTTCTGTTATATACCTTTTTATACTTTCTGAGCTTCCAACCATGTGACTATACTACATATTCAAAAAGCAATTTAAAAAACAAACAAATCAAACAAAATTAAAAAGAGACCCTTGACCCTTCCCTCATTTGGGGAGAAAAGAGGGAGAGACTGCTTCCCACCCAACCCCCTGTGAGGTGATGGTTGGGTGGATAGTGGGTCAGATCGGACAAGGGCGCCTGAGAGAGCTTTCAAGACACGTGGCCGGGAAGCCACCACGCCGCTGGACCTGACCGAGAGACAGCGCCCAAGTGGCCAGAGGGTGCCGTCCCTGCTCCCCCTCCTCCACCACTGCCTGGACCTACGGAAAATGCCAGAGTCATCGTCAGCCCCAAAGAGGGCAGAAAAACCCCAGGACTGACACCGGCCAGGCAGAACAGAAGCTTGGGAAAGAAGCTCTGTTGACACACGGGGAAGAAGGGAAGGAGTCCTGCATGCCTGGTCTGTGGCCCCGGCTCCCAGCCCAGCTCCCGTGCACCCTGAGCCTGGAGAGCAGCCAGGAGGGACGGTTCCTGGAGCCCACTGCCCATGCTTCCTCACGTGCTTGGCTTGTTAATAGGTGCTGCACCAAGAAAGACCTCTGGGGTCAAATTAGTTTGAAAAATGCTGGGTTAAAGAAAGTCAAAGTGTGTTTTTTTAACGGCAGCCCTTCTCAGAACCACTGCTTGTGACTCTTCAAGAGGGGCTCTGGCAGGTTCAAAGCCCTTCTGTGTTTTTGAGGGACATCTGGTGGAACAGAGGCTCTTCTTCTTTTTACAGCTGAGGAAAGGGAGCCCAGAGAGGTGAAGCGGCTCATCCAAGGTCACACAGCAAGTCCGTGAGCAGCAGAAGCTAGAACTCCTGACTCCCGGCCAGGGCTGAGTCCTCGGCATGAGGTAGCCTCCATCAGTGCCAGGTCACAGCTCTGACCCATCCTGACTCATGGTTGGTCCTGGGGGCCCAGGCAGTTTCATCCTGTATCAAGGCGACCTCTGGTCCCTCCCTGGTCCAACTCTCTCAGAAATTTTATACATTTGAGCCCTTAGCTGAGGACACGTCTGGGGATGTGGTCACAACACAAAAGGGAACAGAGAAAAGACAGGCTCCCTACCTGATGCGTGGGGGAGAGAATAGGCTGTGCCACTGTGGGCCCTGATACCCGCTCAGATCCGGCCCCGGGTCCCATCTGCACAGGGAGGACCTGGCTCCTTTTATCCGCTTTAGCGACCTACGCTTCCAGGTTTCTGCTTTCAAGCAAACCTTTAAAAGCTGCCCTGACACATGATTCAGCTTCTTCAACAGATAAACAGCAGGGAAAAAATGGGAACGGTGCTAGATTAAAACATAGGGTCAAAGGCTGACGTGGGCTGTGTTTGATCCCGGTTTGCACAAATCAACAGGAAAAGGCACAGCTGAGACCATCGGGAAGTCTGAACACTGACCGGCCGGCAGTGGGGAGAGACCGAGGAATCATGGTTTTCAGAAGTGGTCACCACATCATGGTTAGTTTTTTGGTTTTTGTTTTTTAAAGAGTTTTTAAGAGATAAATCCTGAGGTGTCCCCAAATCAAACAACACGATGTTCGGAATTAGCTTTAAAATGCTCCAGGGGGCCGGAGCCGGGATGGGGGGCGTGGGTGACCAGAGTTGGTCACATATTGATAAATGTGAAGCGGGTGACCCACCAGGAGGGTTTGTAAACTCTCCTCTCTACTCTTGCCTAAGTGTCAACTTCAAAATAAAATATTTTTAAAATACCCTGGTGGGGGCCGGCCCGGTGGTGCAGTGGTTAAGTGCCCGCGCTCCGCTTTGGCAGCCCGAGGGTTCACAGGTTCGGATCCCAGGCGCGCACCCATGCACCTCTTGTCAAGCCATGCTGTGGCAGCGACCCATATAAAGTAGAGGAAAGATGGCCACGGATGTTAGCCCAGGGCCAGTCTTCCTCAGAAAAAAAGAGGAGGATTGGCATGGATGTTAGCTCAGGGCTGGTCTTCCTCACACACACACAAAAAGTCCTGGTGAATCTGGCTCGGGGCCCTCTGGCCAGCTGGTGGTAGGGGTCTCAGAGGGAATTCCGGCCCGGTGGCTGACCATCTGGCCTCGCGGCTCCCATCCTGGACTGCAAGGCACAGACCCCGGAGTCCCCAGACCTGGGCTCTCCACGGGGGGGGCTTGGGGAGGCCCCGGACCGCCCCAGCTTGCCCATCTGCTGTGGGCGTCGCGCCCACCGACCCCACGGAGCCCAGGCGGCGCCGAGCCCTCCCAACCACCCCCGCCTCCCCGGCTACTCACGCCGCTCCTCCGGGCCCGCCCGGCTCCGGCCACCTCTCCTGCTCTGGCCCGGGCCCCTCATTACTCAGGACGTTTATTATTAGCCTCAGATTTGATTAGTGCCCCTGCTGCACTTCCTGGGTTTTCCCCCCAACCTGTAGGATGTAAATCAGCGGCACCCCCACCCCTCACCCCCGCGCCTGCGCGCTGTCTCGGGAGCTGCTGGGGGTGGACGTGGCCCGGCGCCCCAGGAGTCCCGTCGGGCGCTGTCTGCTGAGCCCCCCGCACGCTGCTCACCCGGGCAGAGCAGGGGAAGGCCCGACCCTGCCCCGGCGTTGGCTACCAACCCTGGCATGGCCCAGATCTGGCCCTGACCTCCCACCGGGACCTGGTCTCCTGCCCCACCGCGGACACGCCAGGCTCAGGCCCGGGAAACAGCTCTCCAGCTTCCGAGCATTGCTCAGGCCCTTCCTTCGTCCTGGACAACTATTTCTTGTTTCATTGCCCGGTCATCTCCTCTTATTCCTTCTTCAGGCTCAGCTGAGGTGTCACCTCCTCTGGGAAGCCGTCCCTGACTGCCCCAGGCCAGGTTAGGTGCCCATTCTCTGTGCTTCCTAAGCTCTATCCTTACTCCCATCAAAGCACTCCAAGAGGCTGACACTAAAGCCTGGATTTGAATCTCAGCTCGCCCACTTAGCAGCAGGAAGCCTTGGTGGCAGTTTACTTAGCTTCTCTGGACCTCCATTTCCTCTTCTGTAAAATGGATATAATAACAGTCCCTGTCTCACAGGTTGTTATGAGAATGAAGTGAGTTAACACAGTGGAATTTGTAGAGCAAGTTCTTGGCACAGAGCAGGTTCTCACTAAATGATATGGAGATTAGTGCCGTAGCCCTCCTCACACTCTTGTCTTCCCAGCTCCTCTGAAACCTCCGTGAGCATGAGGAGCCCCGCGGCTTAAGCTGGAGTGGGACGCACTTAGAAGTCACAGGAAGCCCACGGCACTCAGGAAGGGACCTTTGAGGGCTGAGAAGGAATCAGGCGGGTGGAGGGAAGGAGATAGGCCTTCCAGGCAGCGGTCAGGGCAGCGGGGAGCGGTGCGGGGAACAAAGGCCAATTTAGATGATGGTGAGCAGAACAGGAGAGAAAATGCAAATGGCTCGTAACCCTAAAAAATGCTTAATCTCACCAATAAGCAGAAAAGTACGACTTAACCATGAAAAACTGATTTTCATCCAGCAAGTTGGCAAAGTCTTAAAGTTGATGGTGTCGAGGGCTGGAGGGGATCTGCGGAAATGTGAACTCACGCCCTGCTGGAGGAGGGTACCGCCATTTCAGAGGGCAACCTGGCAGCGTCAAGTAAATGTGGAACATATGCCTAACCCAGGACCCAGAAATTCTTTCTGTGCCACAGAGGCACAGGGATGTTCGCTGAAGCATAGTCAATAACAGTGAGCAACTGGAACGACGCGAATGCCCACCCAATAGAGATGGCTGAATAAATGAGGTACACAGGCCATAACCAGGAACACTACGCGTCGCCTAAAAAGAATGAGGCAGATCTGTAAGCAGTGACGTGGAAAGATTGTCAAGACAGATCGTTGAGTGGAAAGAACATAGTTTATAGGATGATACTTACAGTAAGATGCCTTTTAGTAAAACACAAACAAGCAGATCACACACACACACACACACAAGGCCACTATATTGTCCACGATCGCGTACGTGTGAATGTGACACGAGTCTGAAGGGCTGTGCATGATGACAGTGGCTGCATCCAGGGGGCGGGGGGCGAGAAGGGAGCAGGGTTGGGGGTGATGGTCAAAGGGGACTTTAGCCCTATTCATACTGTTTTAATTTTCACATGGAGAAGATACCACATATTACTTGTGTCAATGAAAAGTAGCAAACCCACGGCTGGGCTGGTGGGGTAGACGCGTGAGCCAGAGGCAACCATAGATTCTGTTGCCAGGAACGTTCTGCCTGTTGAAATGGGGCAAGCCCAGAGTCACTGCTGGATGCCCTCACTGCATCCCCTCCTTGCCTTCGATTTGCACACTCCCAGGGCCGAGGCTCTCACCACCTCACAAAGCGGTTGGCTCCCAGGGGGTGAGCTCTGACCACTGGACAGCTTGTCTCCATCTATTGAACACTGTGCCTTCCAGAAACGCAACCTCTGGACAGGTTGCCGCTCTCTGGAGCCACATGCATGGTCTCGGTCAGTGAGACAGCACTCTGGAGTTTTACAGCCAGCATAGGTTAGGCGGAAACTGAAAGACAAGCCCACAAAATCCCACTTGACTTTTGGGGTGGCTGAGAACTGCATGGTGGGGTTCCCTGATGTCTCATTGCTGATCACAGCTTGTTAATGCTTTTCTCAAACAGTTTACAGATGATGGATTTCATTTAGTTTCTATTTCTTTAGTTAGAGGTGTCGTTTACATATGATGAAAGGCATGCATGTCCTGTGGAAGGTCAATGAATGTTTACATATGTGCATATCCAGGCAGCACCACCCAGATTAAGACTTAGAACCTTTTCAGCCCCCCACAGAAGGCTCCCTCCCTCCCCCTCCAGGCAGTACCCCCCATCCCAGAATAGCCACTGTTCTGACCTCTCTCCCCATACAATCGCCTTGCCTGTGCCTGTACGAATGGGATGAATGGGAACATACAGATGGGGTCATCCACTGTGTCTAGTTTCACTCCATGTTAGATGCGATTAAACCAGACAGAACAAAGCTGTGGGGATTTTGGGGGGAAGTTGTTTGACCTCTGCGAGTCTCATTTTCTCCTGATCTATCAAATGGATGACCACGAAGCTGAAACAGGACTGCACAGACGAGAGCACATGTGACCTCTCCCCCCAGGGACGCACAGTTGCAGGGAATTGCTATCATTGTTGCTATTGGGCATGCTCGGTCTATGTCATGACCCACGACAACATCCCCCCAGCCCCGCCCCCACCACTCTGGGCTGCCTCAGTGCAGGTGGTGGAGGTTTCCGAACCTCATTCTGAACCTTCCAAACCTCATTCTGAAACCAGCCCTTCTGACTTGTCTCCTTGGGGGTGCGGAGTTCTAATTTTAAGCTCCACAGTCAAGGCGACAGCAGAGTTTTGGAACCCAGAGCAAAGACACATTGTATACCTCAAGGTTTGGGAACTGGTTCATTCATATACGTGTATTTAAACTGTTGAAATGAGCACCTGGTAAAGAAACATTCAAACAGTGTGAAAGAGAATATAGCAAAAAGCAAATTTCGCCCCCATCTAGATACTCCAGACTCCCCTCCTCAGAGGCAGCAGCCGCCAGCACGTCTGTTCCCACAGCCTTCCACTAGGGCCCAGGCCTTCGTGCGAGTGTGGGTCACTACAGGACAGATTTTGCCCCATTTTCCCCCACGTGCTTTTTTTAACGTAATTCCTGGCTTATCCAGATAAAACACACTGTTAACATGCTCCTTTTCTCCCTTAATATATCCTATCAATCAGTCCTTACCTTTTTAAATGAGCTCTTAGAATGCTCGCTAGGAATAATAACAGGAGCGAGCATTTCCGAACCCCTCACTGTGTGCCAGGCGCTATTCTTAAACACTTGACATGTGCTCATTAATGTCTGTTTTATCTTCTCTGTGACTCACGGAATGGCTGGAATTCCTCAGGGGGAGTCACTCTGTCAGAGGGAACGCTGCCGTGTTGGTCAGTATTTCCTCGCCCGCGTGTGCGATGCTGTGACTGCAGGGCCCCTCGCCCACTCCAGGGCTGGGAGGGTCTTTGAGGCGGCGGGTGTTCGTCTCATCCCGCCCTCGTGTCCGCCACCCCCGCTGGCCCCTTTGAGGCCACGCCGTTGAACCTTCTCTAAAGAGTCTTAGAGGTAAGATAAAAGCAAGAGTACCCAAAAAAGGACATTTCTTAGAAATGCAGCGAAAGCCCTGATTTTCATGATTGCAATTTACATACACGACTCAGATGTGCTGAATTTCCTACTTTGCTAATATACCTGTTCCTTCGATTTGTACTAATTTCTCAGAAAGGCTAGATACTGTTACTTGAGCAAAACCCACCAAAGAAGCAAACACTGATTTCTTTACAATAAAAGCACCCAATCTTTTGTGGGAAGACCTAGTTTCTTTTTCTATTTTAAAATTTTCCCCTCAAAACTTTTTATTATGAAAAATTCAAAACTCAGAGAAAGGTTAAAAGTGAAGTAAAATGAATACCCGTGGACTCTCCAAGACTCAACAGCTGTTCACTTAGACAGCTGAAAGCAGACATTGAAGCTTCACGCCCAGATGCCTCCCGGACGACTCCTAGGAAGATGGACTATGTTCTCTTACACAGACGATCATTTTCCCCCCAAGACAGTCAGTGAGAATTCAATAACATCATTTACTGACTAGTCCATGTTTCAATTTCCCCAGGTGTCCTAAGAAGTTTTTCTTGGCTGCTTCTTTTGAATTAAAATCCAGCCTAGGGTCACACGTTTGCTTATGACTCTTCAGTCATTTTTCGCCCAGAACAGTCCCCTCCCTTTAGTTCTTTTTCTTTTGCCTTCCTTTCCTTTCTTTTGTTGTTTGGTGTGGACTCGGCCGCTGTCTTAGTGAAGGTCCCGCATCTGCATCTCTGACTATTTCCTCCTGGTGTAGTTTGTCCTCATCCTCTGTGAGTTCTGGACTGGCACGGCAGGTCCACATGCTCCCTGGGTTCAGGTTACACAGTTGGGGGAGAAGACCTCCCGGGTGATGGGGTGTCGTTCCTACGGAACCTCATCCAGAGGTGTACCATGTCAGCTTGTCCTGCACGCAGGGAGGCTGAGGCGGACCACCTGTTGGGGGGTACACCAGATGTCCCCAGGTAAAGGCACCTGCCCTTCTGTGTCAGTGTCACCTTTGGGTGCTACTTTGGCACCTTGTGCGTCCTGGTCCCCAGCCACCTTGGGTAGACAGCTGTAGCTTCCTCGATGGTCCTTGCCTGAGACAAGCAACACACCTACAAGACAACAGCTTGTCCCTATCATTCCTTCAGCAGTCCTTAGCTGGTGTTGTCTGGGAAGGAGAGTTTTCTTTTTATTTCTTTTTTTGAAAAAAATATACAGAAAATAACCATGAATAATATAGCAAAACCCATATTTTACCACTTAGAATTATGTTAAAAGGTTGGCATAACCACCTTCAAATTTTTTTTAAGAAGGAAAACATTACAGTGAAAGCTCTGACATCCCCCGCCCCCATCACCTCTCCTCACCAGGAGGAGCCACCAGCAGAAACATGGCTCTAAGTTCCAAGAGTCATTTTTACACCATTATAAGTATGTGTTTATCTATGAACAATACCATATGTAGTGCTGTTTTGCATGAGTTATTTTTAAATTTTTTATATAAATAGTATGCTGTATATATCATCATGCATCTTCCTGTTTTCACCCAACGTTGTTGAGATCAGCTCGTACTAATTCGTAGATTGCTAGTTTGTTCCTTTCAACTGCTGTGTGGTATCCACACTGACCCCTCCATCCCTCCTCTCCTGAGGGCCGCCGTCTCCACGTCCTTGCTGTCGTGAGCAGTGCTGTTCCGGCAGACCTGCGCACGCATCTTTGTGCAAACATATGAGAGTCTCTCTCGGTGGATGTTCTCAAACAGAGAATTTTTTCCCAATTTCAGGAAGGATTGCCAAACTGGCCACACTAATATGCACTCCCATAGCAGTGTGTGACTGTCCCCATTCCCCATATCTTCACCTACAGGGGAAGGTATCAGACTGGTCCATTTAGCATCAGATTTTTTGGCAGTCAAATAGGTGAGAAATGGTATCTTGTTGCTTTAATTTACCTTTCCCGACTGTACGCTAGCGAGGCTGTGCACAGACGGTCACCGGCCGTTGGGAGAAGGAGCTGCAGCCTGAAGGCTTGCAGTCACTCCCCGGGAAGGAAGGGTGCCCCCGAAGCCCACCCTAAGCCAAGAGAGGAGCTACATTAGCTAATCAGGTGGATACCATGGAGGGAATGTAATTATTCTCAATTCACAGCGCCTCTATATTTGTATTAATAATAATACTTGTCACTTATTACTGGCTTACCGTACAGGCACTTTACAGACCTTATTTCATCCTCTCAGGAATTCATTTATTATTATTCCTATTCTACTGAAGAGGAGATTGAAGGTCAGGGAGGTACAGTGACTTGCCTAAGGTCACCGTAGAGCTGGTAAGTGATCTGCCTGCAGCACCCAAACCCTTCCCTATGTACAGCGTTGCCTCTCCACACTCCTCACACGTGCCCACAGAGTTCCCAGAGAGAGTAAAAGAGGCTTCTTACTGAGAGAAGCAGGCCGGTTCTGGCTTTCCTGCCCCTCCCCCTAGCTATGAGCAGAGGGATTGGTTGTTAACCAAAAAGTGCGGCCTTGCAAATAGCTCCCAGCCCACTGGCCCAGGTTCCTGGATTAGGAGACAAACAGAGAAGGCAGTGGAAAGTACTCTCTCACTGCAGCCCAGGAAGGAGAGGTGGGTTGGTGATCTCTTTATCTCTTGTAGTTTTGGGATTGGTGTAGCCAGGGTGGGTGGGGAATAGACCCACGAGACTTGACAACTGTGGAACTCTTATATCTTAAGTTTGGGAGCGAAAGAATCTCTCCCTCTCTCTCTGTCTCTCTGTCTCTGTCTCTCTGTCTCTTTGTCTCTGTCTCTCTCTGTCTGTCTCTATCTCTCTCTGTCTCTGTCTCTCCCTCTCTGTCTCTCTGTCTCTGTCTCTCTCTGTCTCTCTCTCTCTCTGCTCTCTCTCTTTCTGGTTCTCTCTCCCTCTCTCTCTCTCTCTCTGTCTCTCCCTCTCTCTCTGTCTCTGTCTCTCTCTCCAAGCCCTCTGTTGTACATGTGATACTGGGCAGGAATGTTTCCAGACTTCTCCATCGTCATCGGGACTCTAGAAGTGGAGTATCTTACAGACTTCAGGTTTGGCCTACCCATTTTATAGATGGGAAAGCTGAGGCATTGAAACCTCTAGGCTCCGAGCTGGTTGAGGACACCAAAGCGTCAACTTGTCGTCAGAGCCCAGCAAAGCATGCAGCATACAATACACGTTTCACAAATAGATGTTGAACGAATAAATCAATGAATGAGAAGGTTGACAATTACCGACAAATAAACGAAACCCTCAAGCTTTGGGTTCTGCTGGGTGGAGTGACCGATTGGAGGAAGAAGAATCAATGAACCGGGTCCTTCGTGAGAAGATGGGGCCACGCCCCTCAGGGAGGCGGTCGGTGACTCAGCGAGCACTCACATCCACAGTCCACTGACTCACAGAGGTCCCGAGAGGGGAGAAGTACAGAGCCAGGAACAGAATCTGGACAAGGCCCAGACAGCCTGGCCCCACCGCCTCCCTGCTGTCCACTCCCACCTCCCCCTCACTCTGGGAGACATGCCAGACACATGCCCACCCCGGGGCCCTTGTCCCTGCCGTTCCCCCTGCCGGGAACCCTCGACCACCGGCTCTTTGCATGACTGCGTCTCAGCCCCAGCAGCACCTCCTCAGAGAGGCCCTCCTGACCACCCTGGCCAGAGTCCCCAGCAGCCCTCGCTCCCACCCTGATCTGGTTTATTTCCTCTGAGCTCTCAGTTCTGCGTAGGAGGAGCCAGCCTGTTCACATGCTCTCAGGAAGGCCCTCTGCTGCCCCGCCAGAATGTAAGCTCCAGGAGGCCAGTGCTCCCTCTTGGGGTCACCGTGTCCTTGGTGCATGTGGCTGTGCCCGGCCGTGACAGGCACCCCGCACACAGCTGCCGTATGAGTGAGAAAGAGGGCCTAGAGCTGCTTTCCACGGGAGGCTCTGGCGTGTGCGTGTGTGTATCGGGTGGGCATTAGGTGAACAATAACTGACCACAGTTAGTCGAACACCTACCATGTGCCAGACACAAACTTTATCTTAAATCGCTTCATCCTCAAAATAAGGCAGATGCCGCCCAGACCTGCGGGTTACGGATAGGGGAGTCTGTGCTTAGAGACACTGAGCGTTTTGCCCATAGCTGAGGATGTGGTGGAGCCGAGCTTTCCTCCCATGATCTCTGCCCCTGGAGCCCCTGCTCCTGGAGCAGCTGGGGCTGTGACACATGTTCGTCAGGTCCCAGAGGGGAGCCTGAGCTCCTGCCTGACCTGGTGTTCTGCCCAGGGGCCCCTCACCCTCTCAGAGAGGACATGCAGGCCCAGAAGCGGAGTCGTTCACTCGCTCAGTCCACAAGCATTAACTGAGCACCTACTGTGTGCGTGGGTGCTGGGCATACAGCAATGCTTGAGCCCAAGTTCCTGTGCTAGTGGGGCTGGTGGTTGGTGGGGGAGGACACCAGTGAAAGCAGAGGACAGAGGTCAGACACCAGTCTGCGCCGGGGTCAGGGGGTGACAGGCACAGGAGTTCCGGAAGGGCGGCTGGGCGGGGCGGCTCGCAAGGGTCTAGGTGGAGGGGGTCCAGGCAGTGGGTGCACCGGGCATATCGACAGGGTAGAAGACAAGGCCCCTGGTGTGGGCGTGGGCGCAGGGGAGAAACATGTACCGAACGAAGGGACGATTGAAACAACATTCTGGGCTCCCTCAGAGCCTGCACAGAGGAGACCCTCCAGAAATATCGCAATGGAATTGAGTTGAATCCGGTGAGTGATGAATTCCCTCCCTCCACCTGGAATGCCCTTTGTCCAGCGTCTGCCTCCATTCCCTCCCTCGCCCGTTGCCCAAATGTCCCCTTCTCTGTGATTCTTCCTTGACCGTCTATTTAAGACTACATCCCCCCCAACCCCACTCCATAGTCCCATGGGTCCCCTGGGTCTGGACTGATGCCCTCCATGCCCAGGCCCATTTTCAAGAGCGGCGTGGGCAGCCTCAGGCCAAGGGTCACAGCTGGATAAACCTCTGAGGCCCCACAGCCAAAACCTAGTTTCTTTTGTTAATTGAAATTTTGGATATTCATTAAGATACGACCTACATACATTGCAAGTATGCAGCTCAAAGGCCTTTCACAGACTGAGTCACCAGCCCCCGGTCAAGGAAGAGACGGTGCCTAGCCCCCAGCCTCTGCCCTCCCCGTCGCAACCACTGTCCTGACTTCCACACCACCGGCCTGCCTGGTGTACACTGCACAGAAATGGAACGGTAGCTGCCTCCGTTTTTAAATGAACTTTTAATTTTGGAATGACTTTAGATTTACAGAAAAATTAAAAAGCTACCACAGAGAGTTCTCACATACCCTCCACCCAGCATTCCCCAACATCAACACTCACAGAACCAAGACATCACACTGGTGCAACACTATGGGCTAAATAATAGAGTTAACTATTAACTAATGTTATTAACAAAATGATAAAGACTGCCATTCTTATTAGATTTCACCAGTTTATCCCTGAACGCCTATACGTGTCCCAGGACCCCCAGCATCCCACACTCTGCGTTCACTCGGCCTGTCTCCTCAGTCCCCTCTGACCTATGACAGTTTCTGTCTTTCCTTGTTTTTCCCAACCCAGCAGCTCTGAGGAGCACCACCGAGGCTCCAACAAGATGGATCAGAGGCCACTGTGAGCCGGTTTACCAAGGACATAAGTGTGGGGGCCGAGAAGGGGGCAGAGGAGGGGACCGTGTGGGAGGACAGTTTTGCAGAGAGCTGTGCCCGCCATGGCGTCCCCGTGCCAGCGAGAAGGCGCCTGCCCTCCCCTGGGCCTGCGTTCTCTACTGTCTGATCTCCTGCCCGGGGCCTGCTCCCCACGGGGGAGCTGGGGAGCCACTGTTTGTGGGTTACACCTGCCAATAGTGACCACGTTAGCAATTCAGACGGAGAAGTTAAAGACCTGTCTACTGATCAATTGGTTTTACAATAACAATAATAAACCCACTACTTGTTAAGATAAACAACACATTGTTAGGAGACATTCACCACGTATTGAAGGCACGGGAGTGAGAAGGGCAGCCCCGTGGTACGTGTTCCCGGGTCTCTGCGGGGTCCGGCTCAAGAAAGGCCAGGTGGGTCCACCCTACACCTGCTGTAGCCAGTCTCTGGCGATGGGTGTGCTGTTTGGGGCAAGTATTGAAGAAAACCCGCCTCACGCGGATCTGTGGCTGGGAAGTCCCGCTGGAGTCCCCAGAGCACACTTTGAACTTGCTCCCGGGGCGGGCTGCTGAGGTGTGGGCCCGCCTGCCGGGTTTGCCCGCAGGGCTCCTGGCGGGGCTCGGAGCCCTGGGCAGAGAGAGCTGGGGGCCTGAGGTCACACTCCATCTCTGCTGCTGCCAGAAAGGGACCCCACTGTGAGCCTCGGTCTCCTCCTCTGTGAAACGGGATCACAGACAGCGCCTGCTTCTGGGCTGCTGTGAGGATTGCTTGAGACCACGCGGGGCAAGCACTCGGGCAGCCCACTTTTCCCACCGCCCTTGCTGCTGGGCCTGCACCTGTCCCTGCACTGGCCTGCACCCAGGCGGCCCCTCGCCGGCCCCCGGGCGGCCGAGAGGATGGGCACAGAGAGGGCAGGGAGTCGATGATCCCGGCGTCCCCCTGGGGTTTCCTGCAGAAAGAGGCAGAGATGGAGAAGGGAAGGAGCCCCAAGTCAGGCGAGGCCCCCGCTGTGATGACTGCGTGGGCGAGCCTGTGAGTGCCCGGGCGGGACAGCCCCAGCCAGAGCATCCGGAGGACTTCCCACGGTCAGAAAGTGGCCAGAACAGTGACAGGCGGCCCAGTCTTCACTGGGCACCGGGAAAAGGTCACCACTAAATACAGTCAAGTGACAGAGTGGACACAACTAAGGTTGTATCGGGCTGGTTCTACACCCCTGTGATGGGTTTTCCAGAAAGTTCCAGACACCATCAGCTGTTCACATCCCTTGCCCGCTCCTCTCCTCTGTGTGTCAGCCCTGTGGCCCCTGGTCACCAGCCCAGGTCCTGCCCCACGGTGCTGGGTGTGTGCTGTGAGGAGCGGGGAGCAGGGGAGGGTCTTTAAAGAGTCAGCAGCTCACGCTGGCCCAGGACTCGTTTTCCTGTGACCTGCGTGAGCCCCAGCCCGATCGGGGATGGGAGAGAGGGGCTAGGCGTGTAGGTGTTTTCTTTCTTATTGAGGGTGGTTGGAATATAGCAGCGTGCACAGCTCAGTGAACAATGACAGGTGAATACAGCCAGGTAACCAGCAACCAGACGAAACTGCATTTCCAGCCCCACGGGAGGCCCAATGGCCTGTCCCTCCCACCAGGTGACCTCTGTCACAGAGCTTAGTTTTGCCTGATCTTCAGCTTCATAGAAATGGAGTCATAGTGTCTATTCTTGTGGGTCTAGCTCCTTTCACCCCACATCACGTCTGAGATTCATCAGTGGTGTTGAGTGTAATTCACCCGTTTTCAGTGTACTATTCCACTTCATGGATATACCACAGTTCTTCTATCCATCCTCTTGTTGATGGAACTTTGGGAAGTTTCTAGTTTGGGGCTGTAAGGGCACTGCTGTGAACATTCTTTCGCTTGAAAGAGTGGACATGTCAGCGCCGGACACATGCCCGTGGGCAGCATAGGCTCAGCATTGGTGAACACCACCACATCATTTACTACCTCCCAAAGGCTTGTGCCCCTTTATCTCCCCAGCTATGCATGAGAGTCCCAACAGCTTGGGCTGTGTCAGACGGGCCTCTGCCCTCAGTGACTGCGACACTTTGGGAGAGCCTCAATGTCCTTGTCTGTAGAACGGGATGACCGTGGTCCTTGCTGCCCAGGCTGCTGTGAGGACAGGGTGAGACGAAGTAGTGACACGCTTCTTCCTTCAGAATCAACAGGAAGACACCTCTGTCACTCAGTGTGAAGCCTTGGGGAGGTCGAGCGCCGGGTCTCACCTGTCCCAGGAGGATAAGCCCTGGATCTTTGCTTCCAGAAACAACCCCCTCTGGGATCAGGACCACTCTGAACTCCCCGGAGCTCTGCTCCCCCCCGCCACGGGGGCTTCTCCAGCAGCTGGAAGGGAAGGGCTGTGGGTGCCAGCCTCATGGCCAGCCGCCGACCACTGGGGCCCAGCTGGGTCCAGACCAGAGCGGCACAGGGCCCTGCGCCTGCCCCAAGTCCCAGGGCCCTCGCCCTGAATGGCACCCTGTCTCAAGGAAAGCCAGATGCCCAGGGCGGGGCAAGGCCCGCCTTTGGCTCTCCCTCCACGCCTGTTCTCCTCCCCGCCACTGACCTGTGTTAACGGGCCCGGAGACGCCCTGTTCTGAACCGCTTTGGGGACAAGGAATACACATCGCCCACTTGTGTGTTATGACCACTGCCCACACCTGAGTCACAACCACCGCCACACCTATGTCACAGTCACCGTCCACGCCTGTGTCACAATCACCACCATACCTGCCACAATCACCACCCACCCCTGAGTCACAACCACCATCCACACCTATGTCACAACCACCACCCACACCTGTCACAACCACCGTCCAACCTGTGTCACAACTACCACCACACCTGAGTCACAACCACCACCCACACCTGAGTCACAACCACCATCCACATCTGTGTCACAACCACCGTCCACACCTGTGTCACAACCACCATCCACACCTGAGTCACAACCACTGTCCACACCTGTGTCACAACCACCGTCCACACCTATGTGACAATCACCACCCACACCTGTATCACAACCACTACCCAAACTGCCCACAACCGCGGCCCGAACCTGTGTCACCACCTCTGGGCTCACCCAGACAGTACTTCTCTGCCTTCGATCTCCTTCCAGTGCCTTCATCCACACCTGCAAACACCTTCCTCCAGTTCCTCACACGTGCCACACCCTGTCTGGGCTCAGAGCCCTTGCACATGCTGTTCCTTCTGCCGAAAACACTCTTCCCTCCCATCCTCTGCCTGCCAGGTGCCTTCTCTTCCTGTATGCCTCAGCTTTAACGTCCCCCCTCGGGAGGCCTCTCCTGTCTGCCATTGCTCAAGTGTGCCGCTCCTTCACTGCTGTCTCCCAGCCCCGTTCATCTTCTTCACAGCTCGCAACAACTCCGTGTCTCAGCTGCTGCCATGTAGCTGTCTCTCCTCAGGTGGCCCAGCCCAGGGCAGGGATCTGGTCTAGCTCACCGATGTGTCCTCAGCAGGGGAGATTCCAGCTCAGTAAACGTCTGTCCAGGGGCTGCCTGTGTTTCACAGAGAGGAAGACAGACGTGGCGCTGCGAAGAGACTTGTCCCAGGTCATAATGAATGGTGACCGCTGGTGTCACGTTGTCAGAACTGCTCGAGGACTGGCAGCGGGCCGGGCGCTGAGCTGGACACTGGACACGTGCAGTCTGGAGCCTGGGGGCTGCCGTTCCCTTACGGAGGGGGCAGGAGCTCAGGGAGTCTGGGCCAGGGCAGCGTCACACAGCTCGCTGTGGGCCGAGCTGAAGCTGGAGCCCAGCCGGCGTGGCCCACACCGTGCACAGGGCGGTGGGCTCGGACCCCTGCCT
Organism: Ceratotherium simum simum; assembly: GCF_057802395.1. Taxonomy (NCBI): domain Eukaryota; kingdom Metazoa; phylum Chordata; class Mammalia; order Perissodactyla; family Rhinocerotidae; genus Ceratotherium; species Ceratotherium simum. The sequence goes on from NC_141915.1 coordinate 521,158, forward strand.
TCCCTCCGCACCCCTCTCCATCTAGCCCCCCAGTGGGTTGTGCAGACACCACCTTCCAAACGGTGCTGAGACGGCCACTTCTCACCTCCTCCCTGCCCCCACTTGGTCTGAGCCCTGCTCACCCACCTGGACCGGTGAGGTATTCTCCTCACTGGCCTCTCTCCTGCCCGTGCCCCTCCTGCCTGCCCAGGACCCCTGTGACCGGTTAACCTAAGTCACAGCCTCACCCTTCTCTGCTCAGAGCCCTCTGCTGGCTCCCAGCTTACTCTGAGTGAGAGCCCGAATCCTTCCAAGGGCCGCAGATCACTGAACCTGGCCCTGTCTCTCTCTGAGCTGTCTGCTGCTCTCCCCCTGCTGTGCCACCCCAGACACGGGACTTCTCCTCTGGGCCTCAAGCATATCCGCCCTGTAGCTGCCTCAGGGCCTTTGCACTTGCTATTCCCTCTGCCCAGATAGCTGCTTGGGTAACCCATCATCTCCTGCAAATCTTGTTCAGATCCTGCCTTGTCAATGAGGACAACCCTGACCACTTCTAGAATGGCGTCTGGCTCATAGTACACGTTCAACAAGTATGGGAAGGGACGGAGGGAGGGAGGGAGGGGGAGGAATCCCACACAGCCATTTTTATTCCAGTGAAATCAGGTTACAATGAACACCAAAGAGCAGCCAGATGGTGCCAAAAACAGACCACAAAGGCCAACATGAATGGGATGGGAGGGAGAGGGAGGGCAGCTCTGCTTGTCGGCCTGATGCAGATTTTGAGACTCTGTCTGGGTAGCCCCTTGTCTTCCCCCTTGACCGCGCCTTCCTTGCCCCAGTGCTCAGCCTTGCCCGTCCACCAGGGACTCTGGACGATACCAGGAGGCCCAGGACCCCGGAAACGGCGAGGGGCAGGGGAAGATGCTCAAGGGCTCTCAAAACTCATCTCATTTCTGCTCCAAACGGGTGACCCTGGCCCCTCACCCCTCTGAGGAGGGGGCCCAGACACAGGTTTTAGTCCTGTTGATGTCAAGCTCAGTGTGTGACCTCAGACTAGGCACTCGCCATGCTGGGACTCAGTTTCCCCTTCTGTCAGAATCAGGGAGAGTGGCTGCTGTCATCCAACAGGCAGCCCCACTCTGTGTTCTGAGCATCTATAAATGCGATGTGCGCTGTGCTATCTGCTAGGAGACCTGCCACCAGAACCGTCCTGACTTCCAGGGTGGGTTTGACTCGGACAGTAACCGCCACACCTGGGCCGGCGGCACGGCGGACCGAGGGTGAGGTCACCTGGCGCCCCCTTCCTCCACTCTTTCCTCTCTGGAGGGCCTGAGGTTTCACACAGAGCAGCCGAGGCCCATAAATAGCAGCTGGCCACTCGCAGGCCCACCCACCCAGGCCCCAAAAAGGAAGTGAGAGAAAGGCGGGCACTTTTGTTCTTTCTGCAGAAAAGAACTGTTTCTGCAGTGAGCCGCCAGGCGCTCCCCAGGGCCCAGTGCAGCCCCGGCCCCGCCACCCACCCCTGGTTCTCTGTGGGCTTGGCAAGGAGGGGCCCCAGCTGCGCCGGCGCTGACGAGGAAGAGACAGAAGCACAAAGGCACAGCTAACGGGGATGGGGCTGAGGCTGGACCCAGCACTCTGTCTTACGTCATCCTGTGAACTGCAGTTTGTTTAATAGGGTCGTGCTGACAAGCTGTACAAAAAGCCCCATGGGGAGTCCTCCGGGGTGACTCCAGGACGGGGTGACTCAGGGTGAATTCCTCTGTGAGGTACATTCACTTGCAGATCAAAATGGCCATTCCCTACCTTCTCAGGTAGAGCTGGATCAGGTACTGCAGTGTCTGAGGACCCGGCCCGGCAGCCCCCTCGCGGGGACCTGGGAGGAGCTTTGGCGCGTGAGCACAGGACAGCTCCGTTGGCTGCGGGGCCATTGAGAGCAGCAGGCAATGCGAGCGGCGATTGTGCTGCTTGCCTTGGCCCTGCGGCACCTTTCTGAAAAGGACCTCCACTCAGCTCCTTCTCTTTTCGAGCGCTCCTCCTGTTTCCTGCTCAGACCCTGCCTGATACAGCAACAGGGAAAGGGATGAATAAAACGTGACGTGCTCAGCACAGAACACTGTACAGCAGGAGAGAGAAACAAGGCAGACCTGCGTGCGTCTCCACCACGGCTCCCCCAAACACCGTGAGCAAAGAGAGGCAGTTACAGCGTGGCTCCATGGCTGTGGATTTTAGACCCAGACCCCAAAGAGCACTAGGTATAATTCATGCACACTTGCCTACACATGTCAGTATAGAAAATGGACTGGATCCACACAAACCGAACTCAGAGGAATGATTCCCTCTGGGGAGGGGATGACGTGGGTCAGCCTGGTCAGAGGGCCTCAACTTAACGTGCAGTAGCTTAAAGAAAACAGGGAGCAAACTCCACAAGTGTAGGCAAGGCCCGTTTGGGTGCTTGTCAAATTATTTCTTGTGCTCTTCTGAATGTTGACATCTTTTCTCTATTTGTTCAACTGCTGGGTTTCAGCACGGAGTTTGCTGAGCCCTGTCATACACCAGGATGTGGGCATATGGCAGGATACAGCAGACCAGGGATCCCTGCCGTCTGGGAAGTTATGGTGCACTTCGGAGAGAAACACAATAAACAAGACAAATAAGGGAGACACAGCGTGTCAGATGTGATCAGGGCTGCAGGGAGAAGGAAGCGGGGAAGGAAGGCAGGAAGCCCCAGGGCTGGGGGGAGGTGGGGGGGCGGCAGACGGCAATGTTAAGTGAGGCAGTGGACTTGATTCCTATGGCTGCTGTGGTAAAAGACCACTAACTTGCTGACTTAAAATGACACACATTTATTCACCATTGATTTTGAAGTTCAGAAATCTAAAATTAGGCTCAACAGGCTGAAGTCAAGGCATCGGCAGGGCTGGCTCCTTCTGGAGCCTCCAGGGGAGACCGGGCCCTGGCCTCTTCCAGCTTGCGGAGCTGCGTTCCTCGCGCCCCTTGGCTCATGCCCCTTCCTCCGTCTTCACAGCCAGCAGCGTAGCATCCGCTTCAGTCACCTTCCCCGCTTCCTCAGCGTGGAATCTCCCTCTGCCTGCCTCTCACAGGACACTTGAGATCACATTTCGGGCCCATAACCCAGGACCATCTCCCCATCTCAAGATCCTTAAGTTGATCACATCTGCAAAGTCCCTCTGTCCTACAAGGGAATGTCCGCGGGTTCAGGGGATTGGGATCTGGATGTCTTTGGGGTCAGTATTTAGTCCATAGGTAGCAAAGGAGACCTCATGACAAGGTGCCGTTTGAACAAAGACCTGAAGGGGGAGGAAAAGGAGGCTTGTGGTTCTTGGAGGAAGAACATTCCAGTCAGGGGGGACGGCCAGTGCAAAGGGAACGGCCTGACAAGTTGGAGGGGCAGCAGGGAGGTGTGGCTGGAGCGGAGTGAGTGGGAAGAGCTGGTGAGGCCGCTGAGGGCACAGGCTCCGCGTGCGGAGGGCCCTGCAGTCATCATGAGAAAATCAGTTTCCCCGAGTGAGATGGGAGCCACGGGAAGGCTGAGGGACTCGATCATTCCATCTGCACAACCCTGGCCACGGCGTTCTCGAGGACACCGTCCTTCCAAGACACACTTGTTCTTTTCACCGCTGAGCAACACTCCGCTGTGCGGACCTCTCCGTTCACCTGTCGATGGACATCTCGGTTGTTTCCAGTTTTTGACGAACACTGGTGAAGCTGCTACAAACATTCGTGTACGTGTTCATATGGGCATATTCTCTCTCCTCTGGGTAAACATCCAGGAGTGGAATTGCTGGATCGTATGGTAGGTGTACGTTTAAAATTTCAAGACCTTGCCAAATCATTTTCAAAACTGGTCATACAGTCTACATTCTGATCCATAGGGGGTGAGAGTTCCAGTGTCCAACGTCCTCATCCACACCTGGTAAGGTCAGTCTTTTGAATTTTGGCCATTCTAATAGGTGTGCAGGGGTGTCTCATTATGTTTTGATTTTTGTTTCTCTAATGACAACGATGTTGAGCGTCTTCTCACGCGCTTATTGGCTGTCCACATGCATCCTTTGATGGAGTATCTGTTCAAATCTTTTGCCCATTTTTAAAAACTGGGTTGTTTGTTTTCTTATTGGGTTTTTTCTTATATCTAGTCCTTGCAAATATTTTCTCCCAGTCCATGGCTTGTCTTTTCATTCTCTGAACAGCGTCTATGGAAGTATAGAAGTGTTTAACTTGAATGAAGTCAATTTATCCATTTTTTCTTTTATGGATTATGCTTTTGGTGTTGTATCCAAGAAATCTTTGCCTAACCATGGTTTTCTCATATATTTTCTTCTAGAAGTTTTATACTTTTAGGTTGTACATTTAGGTCTATGATCCATATTGGGCCAATTTCTATGTATGGTGTATTAACTACATTTTGTATTGATTTTTGTATATGGATCCAAGTTCATTTTTCTGCATATGGATTTGACATTGTTCCAGTACCATTTGTTGGAAGACTATCCTTTCTTCACTGAATTACCTTTGCATCCTTGTTGAAAATCCCTTGTGCAGATACGTGGTTCTGTTTCTAGACTCTCTATTCTCTTCCATCATCTCTGTTCCACTGTCTGTCTCTGCACCGACACCACACTCTCTTGATTACCGTAGCTTAAACACTAGCTTTCAACCAGCCAGTGTTAGCTCCCCAACTTTGTTCTTTTTCAAAGTTGTTTTGGATATTCTAGGTTCTTTGCATTTCCATATGAGTAGGATATATATGTATATTCAGAGTCTTCCAGAGACAGAGAACTATATGGATACATATATATAGTGTACTACATACGGAAGCCTGTGATTGCTTCAGGCCGGAGCCAACAGAGGCCAAGTGCCGGCCACCAGCTGAGGGCCTCAAGTGGACGGTGAAATCCGAAGGGAGAGCAGCACGACGGACTGTGTAGACCGTGTGGCGTGTGCAGTGTTATTTATAGATACACAGAATTCTGTTTCTCTGGAGAACTCTGACTAATACGCCCAGTGCCTAGAACGGTTCCTGGCACATGGGAGGCAATGAATGAATAGATTAATAAGTTTGTCAGTTTATTCATCACCACACGCCCAGTACCTGACACTCAGAACAACAAATGTATGAGAAACGGTGAAGACCACCAGCACGAGTCTCCACAGAACGTGCTCTTCCCTTTTGAGGTGCAGAGACCCCCAGCAGCACTGTCTGCGGGGACGCTGTCTTGCTGGGGTCCAGAGTCTCTGCACTCTCATCCCCAAGAGAGACGACTCTGGAGGATTAGACATCCGTCTCCTCTTCTCAGCCAGGTTTTGTCTACACCAGCGGTTCTCAACCAAGGAAATTCTCCCTGCCAGTGCACACGTGGCGATGTCTGGAGACGCTGTTGGTTGTCTCCATGGTGGCGTAGAGGTGCAGGGGGCTGTAGCTACTGGCATCTGGTGAGCAGAGGCCAGGGATGCTGCCAAACATCCTACAGCACAGGACAGCCCCCCACACAGAAGGATCTGGTTCGAAATGTCGGTAGTGCTGAAGTTGAGAAGCCCTGGTCTACACTAGTCACTGATCTAAGCACTCCACACCTGATCCCCTTCACGTACGCTTTGTGCCAGCCTTCCTACAAAACGGCACAACTCCTGCATGGCGTGATTACGAAAGCTTGTAAAACCACAAGCAAAATGCGTTTGTGTTATAAGGAACATACTGGAGACCACAACCATTCTAAGAACTTTGCATACGGAAGGGTTTTGTTTTTGAAAACTGAAATTATAGAATAAGCACCCAAAGAGGAGAGAGAGAGAGAGAGAGAAACTTCACTATTTAGGTTCAAATTAGCAACCTGAGTATTCTTGGCTCCTGGTCGAAAACGCAGGCGCTCCTGTCGACGAGCCATCTGCTGGGGCTGGGGGTTTCATTCTGACCTGCTCCTTCCGCCCCGTCACATGCGGAGCAGGTGACCGGGAGACTGGATGGCAGAGAACAAGGTTCATTCGCAAACAGAAAATCACTTTTTTAGTAGAGTGGAAAGATCTGCTAACTGCTAACTCAGGGTGAGACGTGGTGACGAGCTGACCTCGAGGGTTTCAAACAGCTGGTCAGGGCCTGGGGAGGTCAGCAAGGCAAGGTCCTGTTTGCTCCAGGGTCCGTCTGAGTTCCCCCGGTGAGGGCTGTGGCGGGGAGATGGGTGTATGCGATGCATGTAAGTGGGCACTCCCAGCACGGTGGCTGCTAGTATCTTGTGGTAATTATTTAAGTTTAAATTAAGTAAAATTAAAAATTCAGTTTCTCAGCCCCCCTGTACTAGACAGCACAGACACCGACGGTCTCCAGTCATCACAGAGGGTCTATCGGAGGTCACTGATCCGAATCTCATCTCGTCCAGGCAAGCCTGTCGAGGATGGGCCGGGTCTCACAGCAGCCCCTGCTCCGGGGAAGGGAGGCAGGCCTTTGCCTCTCCGGAAGCTGTCCTCCCTCCTCCAGGGTCGTCAATGCTCCCCTCGAATCTCCTGCTCCTCGCACCAGTCCCGCCCCAAGCCGGAGCTGATCTTTCCTTCTGACTCCCGTAATCTCTTACACATACTTGTGAGCTTATTATTTTGAAATGCACGTGCATTACTCAGAATAAAAGCTAATGTTCCTATTTTGGCCTTGAGGCCCTGCGTCTTGTGGCCCCACTGCCTCTCTGAGCTCATCTCCTACCTCCCCCCATCGCTCTCTCCACCCCAACCCACAGCTACAGGCAATTCCTTGAATGCATCAGGCAGGTCCTCTGCAATCGCTGTTCCCTCTGCTCGGAATGCTCTTCCTTACAGTACCTACGTGGTCATTCCCTCACTCCTTTCAGGCGTCTGCTCAGATTTCATCTTCTCGGGAAGACCCTCTCTGACCATCCTCCCCAGTATGGCTCACACACACACACGCACAAGCACGGATGTGCGCACACACGGACACACACATGCACACATACACACACGCACACGCACGTGTGCGCTCACACACACACACCCCTGCAATAGCTTCCCCAGGCACCCGCTCACGTGGCTTTTCAGCAAGTCCTGAGGCACGGCTCCCCCCTGTGGCTGGCGTCCCTTAGCACGGCAGAGGTGGATTTCCAGGAAGTCCCAAGGTCACCCGCCTCAGTGACTCCCCGGCCAGGCAGCATGCCACAGCCACGTCCTCTGCAGTGGGGTCTGGGTCTCAGCCCTGGCTCCGGTGGGGAGGGTGGTGGGGTGTCCCTTGGGTGCTCCGTCTCTGCCCTGGGTGTAGCAGCTGCTCCCTAGTCTGTTATTCCTGCATTCTTTAGAATTATGTTTACTTCTCCTTAGTGAGTCTTTGTACTCTAATCCTTTGTTAATAATTCTTTACATTGAGCATCCCCTATCCGGTGATGCTGTGGTTTGTCTCCTAACTGGACCCTGATTAATGCAGGGCGACCGCGTTCCGGCTCTGATCCGCCCGCAGGGCCTCCTGCATGTCGCGAGTCAGGCAGGTGGCGAGTGAATGGATGAGTGAATGACAGCTCTCTTTTTTGGTTTACCCCATGTGGTGGTTACTGGTTTTCATCCACCCATGGGATGGAAGCAACGAGAAGAGTTAAATCATGGCAATGAACAAACCCATACTAGGCACCTCCAGTGTAAGGCATTTTCTAGGTGCCACAGAAGATATGAAGACATTTGTTTGCAAAGAGAGTGAATAAGCTGCTTGCACCTACTCAGGTTTAGGAAAATGCTGCTGGCAAAACCTGCTGAGATTTTTCTAAGCAAAAGCCACGTGGCGGATCTTACTCCACAGGGTATTGGAGGAAGACGGCCCCACAGCCGAGTAACTGATACCAGCTAACAGACTCAGAGGCCTGAACAGGCCTTGTCTCTCGCCTGGCTGGAGGATTCGTCCCAGCTGAGGGCCTCCTAGGGGGCTTCGATCAGTTTCTGAGAGTTGAGAACACTTCGCATGGGCTTCCCAGGCTGTAGGAGAGCAACGTGGCGTGACAGACACACAGGTCACTGGGCTCAAGATTAGAAGAACTGCGCTCTAGTCCAGACTCTGTCCTGACTGGCTGTGTGTCCTTGACATCATCAAGTCACTTAACATCTCTGAACCTCAATTTTCTCCTCATTGAAATGAGACAGTCAAAGTGCTGACCAGGTTTGGGTGAAAACACCTCCCTCCTCCAACCTGAGGGGGTATAGACCGATTAAACTTTCTCTGGATCGAGAGTATGGGTCTCAAACCACTGAGCGCCCAGGAGCCTGGTAGATAATGCAATGGAGAGAGCCCTTTAGAACAAGGGCAGCTCTGATCTTTTAAAAATTTTATTGAGGTAAAATTCACCATTTTAACCATTTTAAAAGGTGCAATCCAGTGGCATTCAATGCATTCACAATGCTGTGCTACCATCACCATCACCACTCTCTAGTTCCGGAACATTCTCATCACCTCAAAAGGAGCGCCTGTACCCATTAGCATCACTCCCCACCCCTCCTCCCCTCGGCCCAGACAACCACTGGTCTGCTTTCAGTCTCTATTACCTATTCTGGATATTCATACAAATGGAATCACACAGTACGTGATCTTTTGAGTCTGGCTTCTTTCCTTAGTATAATGTCTTTAGGGTTTGCCCGTGTTGTGAATAAATCAGCACTTCATTCCTGTTTAGGGCTGAATAACATCTCAGTGTCTGGAGAGACCACATTCTGTGCGTCCATCATCAGTTGATGGATATTTAGGTTGTTTCCATCTTCTGGCCGTTGGGAATAATGCTGCTGTGGACATTTATGTACAAGTATTTGTTTTCAATTCTTTGGGGAATATACCTAGGTATGGAAATGTGGGGTCATAAGGGAATTCTACGTTAAACTTTTTGGGGAACCGTCAAACTGTTTCCCACAGTGGCTGCACCATTTTACATTCCCACCAGCAAGGTAGGAGGGTTCCAATTTCTCCACATTCTTGCCAACAGTTATGTTCCTTTTAAAAAAATTACAGCCATCCTAGTGGGTGTGAAGTGGTAGCTCATCGTGGTTTTGATTTGCATTTCCTTGACGACATGACACGTCTTTTCATGTGCTTGTTGGCTATTTGTATATCTCCTTTGAAGAACTGTCTATTCAAATCCTTTCCTCACTTTAAAATTGGGTTGTTGGCCTTTTTCTTGTTGAGTTGTAAGAGTTCTTTATAGATTCTGGATACTAGTCCTTTCTCGGCCATATGCTTTGCAAATATTTTCTTCCGTTCTGTGGGTTGCCTATCTCTGAACAGGGTCCTTTACTGCATAAACATTTTTAATTTTGATGAAGTCCAATTTATCTATTTTTTCTTTTGTTGTCTGTGCTTTTGGTGTGATATCCAAGAAATATTTACCAAATTCAATGTCATGAAGATTTCCTCTTGCTCTTACATTTGTGTCTCTGATGCATTTTGAGTCAATTTTTATATACAGTGTGAGGTAAGGGTCCAACTTAATTCTCTTGTGGATATCCAGTAGTCCCAGAACTATCTGTTGAAGAGACCATGCTTTCCACATTGAATGGTCTTGGTACCCTTGTCAAAAACCAGTTGATCAGGGGCCAGCCCTGTGGCTGAGTGGTTCAAGTTCTGCATGCTTTGCTCTGGCTGTCCAGGTTTGTGGGTTTGGGTCCTGGGCGCGGACCTACACACCGCTCATCAGCCATGCTGTGGCGGTTTCCCACATACAAAATAGAGGAAGACTGGCACACATATTAGCTCACGGCCAATCTTCCTCAGACAAAAAAAGAGGAAGATTGGCAACAGACGTTAGCTCAGGGTGAATCTTCCTCACCAGAAAAAAAATCAATTGATGATATATGTATGGATTTACTTACAGACTCTCAATCTATTCCATTGATTTAAATGTCTGTCTGTATGCCAGTACCACACTGTTTTGATTACTGTAGCTTTGTAGTAAGTTTTGAAACCAGGAAGTGTGAGTTCTCCAACTTTATTCTTCTTTTTCAAAATTGTTTTGGCTGTTCAGGATCCCTCGCAACTCCATATGAATTTTAGGGTAAGTTTTTCCACTTGTACAAAAAGGCCATTGGTATTTTGACAGGGATTGCACTGAATCTGTATATTGCTTGGGTGCTGTTGCATCTTAATAATATTAAATCTTCCAATCCATGAACACAGGATGCCTTTCCAGGTATTTAGGTCTTCTTTAATTTCTCTTAGTACCATTTTGTAGTTTTCAGTGTACAAGTCTTTCACCTCCTTGGTTAAATTTATTCCCAAGTATTTTATTCTTTTGGATGCTATTGTAGGTGGAATTACTTTCCTAGTTTCCTTTTTGTATTGTTCATTGCTAGTGTATAGAAATACAACTGATTTTTGTGGGTTGATGCTATACCCGGCAACTTTGCTGAATTTGTTTATTAGCACTAATAGTTATTCAGTGGATTCTTTGAATTTTCTATATATGAGATCATGTCATCTGTGAATAGAGATATTTTCACTTCTTCCTTTCCAGTTTGGATGGCTTTGTTTCTTTTTCTTGCCTAATTTCTCTGGCTGGGATTCCAGTACTATGTTGAATAGCAGTGGTGAAGGAGGACATCCTTGTCTTGTTTCTGTCTTGGGGGAAAACTTTCAGTCTGTCACCATCAAGTATGATGTCAATATGACGGGTTTCCATGAACATCCTTTGTCACACTGAGGAAGTTTCCTCTGTTCCCAGTTTGTTGAGTGTTTTATCATAAAGGGTGTGGGCTTTTGTCAAATATCTTTTCTGCGTCAATTGAGATGATCATCTGGCTTTTTTCCTTCATTCTATTAATGTAGTGTATTATACTGATTGATTGGGCAGCTCTGATTTTCCAAGATAAGCTGAAAATCTGAATTCTAATGGGAAGTCTTCTTACGTTTAGATGTTGATGTGTATAAAAAAATTTGCATGAGCCAATCAAACTCCACTGAGAGACAAACTGGCTCTGGGGTCACTGGCTTGAAACCTCTGCTCAAGAAACTTACGAATCAGTCTTCCCTTCGACTTAGAATTCCACTTCAGGAGATCCATCCAGAAGAAATAATCTAAAATGTGGGCAAAGATCTAAACCTACACTTGAGTATCATTTTTAAAGCCTAAAGCTGGAAAGTCCCCGAGCACCCAGCGACACAGGTCACTTTAGGGCTGTGTCCGCCCAGTGGAAAGAATGTTTTGCAGCCACTTAGGATGGTTTCAGCGAAGACTGTGGAATGTCACCCACAGATATAGGTGATTTAATATTAACGATTGTCGTTCAATATAACCAGAATTGTCGTCTACTGTGAATATATCGGTTTTTTCTTGTGACGGGGAGCAGAGGTGCTCCCCAAGGTCTCCCTACTGGCTAGTTAGGTTGGTTTAGCAGTAGCCTCCCCACCCCCCTCCATCTCCTTTGTTTTCCGGATTTGGATAATGTGCTGACGTAAGTTTTCTCTTTGGCACTCTCCACATTCGAGTCACGTTTTCATCTCAGAAGCACATTTCCATTCACTGATTTTCCTTTTGTGCTTCTGTGCTCCACCCCCATCTGCCGGCTCGGAGAGAGGAGCTGCTTTGGGCAGAAGTCCATTCCGCTGCCCAACCTGTCCCGATTCTTTATAAGCACTTGAATCAAAACTGTCTTGACCATCGTGCGTGGCGTTGCTGGCTGGCGTGGCCCCACACCTCTTCGAGAACTAGACACCGTGGACGACAGTGCTCCCTGTGCTGCTGCTTTAAGCCATTTGAACTGTAGCCCTTCACTAAGCAACTTGGATAGAAGCGGGTCTTCTTGAGATTCATTTTATGAAATGAACTATCAGAAACCTCCTGTAAAACCTGAATTCCATTTTGGGTACTCCAAGTCTAGGCATCAATGGTGCCTTGACAAGAGGGAAAGAAAATCCTGCTGCAGTCTGAGCACTGACTTGGGGACTGTCCCAGTCCTATTGCCTAAGGAGTGGGCAGGACAGGGGCCGCGGGGCACAGACTCTGCTTCCCAGAGGAGGCGATGCCTCAGTTGGGTGCTGAGCGGCAGATGTAGGGGAGAAAACACTACACAGCCCACCTGTCCAGTGCCATGTGGTGCGGACCCTACCCAGTGGCCCACGTGCCCTGCTGGGGCTCAGAGGACGGGAGGTGGTCCGGGTGGAGGCGGGGAGGCTGCCTGGGGGAGGCAGCATTTGAGCTGGGCCTCCATGCAGAACTCATCGGTGTGCCCTCAAAATTCATATCTGCCTGGACCTGTGAATGTGACCTTATTTGGGAAATGGGTCTTTGCAGATGTAATCAAGTTGAGATGCGGTTGTATTGGATTTGGGTGGACCGTGATCCAACGACTGTCGTCCTTCAGGAAGAGGGCAGCGTCCACGCAGGCACGCAGGGAGGAAGGCCGTGTGAAGAGGGAGGCAGAGATCAGAGTGGTGTGTCTGCAAGACGAGGAACGGAGCGGGGAAGCAGCAGCAGGAGCGTCCCCTGGAGCTGTCACGGGGGCCTTCACCTCCACCTCAGACTCTGGCTCCAGAATTCCGAGAGGGTCAAGTTCCGCCGCGTTCAGCCCCGGTTGTTGCACTCTGTTAGCAGCCCTGGCGACTACCGCAGCCTCGAGGGGACCCGCGTGGGGAACGCGCGCCGGCACCTCGAGGGGCGCGGGCTCTCCTGCTTGTCAGCAGCAGGTGGCGCCCCTGGTCTGTGCGAGGTCAGGCTCGGGGGAGCCCGGGTGGCCCGCCCTGGGCTTGCCGCCTCCCGGGAGAGGCCGGGAGCGCCGACAGGGAGGGGCGAGGGCCGGCGGCCCGGCCTCTTCGCCTTCCCCCGAGGCCTTGGGTGTGGGGCGGGCAGCCCTCCCTCTGCGGGGCGCCGTCCTCAGGGGCAGACGGGGTGGCGAGTCCTCTTTCCCTTCCAGGCGTCGGCTTCCCAGAGTGCGTGTGTTCGACGTAACGGAGGTGACACTGAGGACACTTCCCAGGGACAGAGGGCTCTGACCAGGGGAAGGGGTCGTTGCCCCCGAGCCGGAGCACAGGAGGACAGCGGGTCCCTGGGCTCCCTGTCAGTGGCCCTGCGGACAGAGCCCTGGTGTGCGCCGGGACGAGTGACCGCGAGGGAAGCGTCCGCAGGAGGTGCGGGTGGCCGGAACAGCCGAGATGGCCGGGCTGGGCTCCTCGGGCGAGTGTCTGCCCGCAGGGAGGTCGGGGCGGGTGGGGGCAGGCGGCAACAGCCCAGCCCCCGAAGGAGCCACCGGGCGGGCTCTCCCCTCGGGGTGGGCCCCGAGGGGTCGGAAGGCGGGGTCCCTGAAGCGCGCGTGCCCTCCGACTGTCGCTGGGGGCGGCGGGGGGGCTTGGGGAGGTGGGGGAGGGCCGAGTCGGAGTCGGACGGAGAGCCCCGCCCAGCCCTCCGCCCCCGCCGCGCCGCCCCGCCGCCCCCGCCTGCTCCTCGGGTGACAAGTGGGCCCGAGTTGGCGCGCCCGCCGCGGCCGGGGCGTGCCGACTGACCCAGCAGCACGGCCAAGGCCCTGCCCGCGCGCCCGGGCTCACAGCCCAGAGACCCCTCCCGGGATGTTTGGGTTTTGCTTTTTGGGTTTTTTCGATTGTGGTAAAATACAGATAAAATAAAATTTACTATTTTAATGAAAAGAACTCTTTTCGTCTTGCTAAACTAAAACTCCCCATTAAACACTAACTCCCCATCCCCCCCCCCCCAGCCCCTGGCACCCACCCTGCTACTTTCCGTCTCCACGAATTCCACGACTCTGTGTCAAATACCTCATATAAGTGGAATCACACAGTATTTGTCTTTTTGTGACTGGCTCATTTCACTCAGTGTAATGTCTTCAAGGTTCGTGGGTGTTGGAGCAGGTGTCGGCTTCCCTTCCTTTGTAAGGCTGAAGAATATGTTATTATATGCATACACCACATTTTGTTTATCCCTTTCCCTGTCAATGGGCATTTGAGTTACTCCCACCTCTTGGCTGCTGTGAATAATGCTGCTATGAATGTGGGTGTGCAAAAATCTCTTCAAGACCCTGCTTTCAATTCTTTTAGATTTACACCCAGAAGTGGAATTGCTGGATTGAAAGGTAATTCTATTTTTAATTTTTGAGGAACTGCCGACTGCTTTCCACAGCAGGTGCTGCATTTTACATTCCCACCGGCAATTTCTGCACACCCTTCCCAATATTTGTTATTTTCTGGTTTTTGATAATAGCCATCCTAACGGGTGTGAGGTGGTACTTCCAGGTGTCTGAAGCAGTGGGTGCTTACAAAATCACTGAGAGAGCCTTGGCGGGGCCTCCTGGGGCGCCTCCCAGAGCCCTGCAGAACTGACCTGCAGGGCGGCGGGCACTGCCCCCTCCACACAGCCAGGTGGACGGGGTGGGGGGGGCACCAAGCAAGCACATCTCCCCCCGGTGCAGGGAGCTGGGACCAGGCTCAGACACTGGGATGCTGCTGCAGAAAATCCCGCATCCCAGTGGCCCCGTTGGATGGTAGGACGTAGCCCAAAGCAGCAAGAAGATGGCCCTCCCCCGCCTCCTTCATCTCACTCAGCGAGCTCAGTGATGGACCCTCGCCCACACCCAGAGCCTAGCTGAAGGGAGCCTGACCAACTGGCTTTCCAGCCTCCGCACATGAGGAAGTGGGGACAGATGCAGAGGGCCACACACCATGCCAGTTCAGCAAGGGCTGGGTACCCCGCAGCCGTTGTTAACATCCCCGAGAAATGCGGTGCCAGGAAGTGGCTCCCCTTCAGCCACACCTGCCTGCAGGCCCCTCCTGCCAAAGGCCTTTGCAAGTGTCACTCCCTCCTTCTTGAATGTTCCTCCCTACTCCCTCTGCCTCCACGTATCAAGTTAACTTGTACTCAGCTAAAAATGTCACTTTCTCATAGCAGCTTTGTTCATAGTAGATGAAAATTAGAACAGCCCAAATATCCATCAACAGGAGAACATATCAATTGGTGTATTCATGCAACAGAATATTATACAGCAAGGAAAAAGAATGGCTTATTACTGCGTTCAACAACATGCATGAATCTCACAGACATAATTGTTGAGGGGAGAAGCCAGACACAGAAGACACATTCCATATGATTCCATTCATATGAAGCTCGAAAAGAAGCAAAATTAATCTATGGCGAAAGGGCTGAGAAAAGTGGTTCCTTTTGAGGGAGGTATTGGCTGAGAGCGGCCCAGGGAGCTTTCTAGGGGCTGGGAATAGTCTACGTCTTGGTCAGGGTGATAGTCGCACCAGTGTGCACATCAGTGAAAGTTCATCGAGCTGTATACTTAAAATGTGCATGCTTTGTACAATAAAAAAATAAAAATAAAACAAGTTATTTTCTCCGGGAAGCCTTTCTCCCAGACTAGCACAAACGCCCCCATTAGGAGATGTTGGCCCTTCTGTGCAGCCCTCCTTCAGGGCTCTGCCACCGCTGTGATGGTTGGTGCTAGCGGTCTGCTCTTCTGCTAAGCCGTGAGCTCCCTGCCGAGGTTTCTCTGTCTCTCCCGTGCTCGTGTCTTAAGGACTCCTGTAGGCGTGGGACCCACCGTTGTAGGACAAGCCCCCTCTCTGGCACCCACGTTGTGGCCTTATGCTGCAACGTAACTTCTAGACCCAAAGCCGGGGGAGAACAATGACGTTTGCTGCTGACTGATCCCCCAGCTGTCCAACTGAGCTGAGAAGCCAGGGAAGGCGGGTTTCCAAGACAGAACCACCTACACCTGTCACTCTTCCTCCCAGAAATGTCCCACGTTCACATATCTTTTCCAAAAAAAGACAAAGAATCTTTTCACCTTGAAACCTCAGCCCTCATGAGCCTTAAAATCATGCACACGTAATATTTATGTAACTGTATTCGAGTGACATGTAAGTGCTCTAAAGCCGCCTGGTGTGTTCAGGGGCTGGGAACGTATATGTGTCGAGGGGCCTTGGAGTGAAAAAGACGACGCCGATGAAGAAGTGAAGAATTGCTGTGCCTGGTCTGTGTGCAGCTCAGCAGTCTACAAAGAGCTGAGGACGGACGGTGACGGCTCAGGGGTCAGTGTGACCTTGGTCTTGGCTCTCCCGTGCCAACAGGATTTTCACTGACTCCCAGATGGCAAAGCCAGGCCCGTGCAGAGGTAGATGTTGGCTCAGTACAGAGACGAGCTTTCCATGATTGGAGAAGTGACCTCGAGAGGTGGTGAGCCCCCTGCCCCTGGAGGTATGCAAGTAGAGACCAAAAGACCGTTGGTGAGGGATACTGTGAGACAGGCAGAGGGTGGGGGGCTAGTAGGGAGTCCTCCTGGAGGATCTCAGAGGCCCAGGAGTCTTGTGTCCACATCCTTTTGAAACATTTCGTCCTTGCTGAGGTCATGGTGCTTGCTAGGCTGCCTGCGACTGTGTAAGAGTCTTGAAAGGTGGGAGCTGGGAGGGGCCTTCAAAAGTGTTGTTTTGGGGCCTGCCGGTGGCGCAAGCGGTTGAGTGCGCGCTCCGCTGCAGTGGCCCGGGATTCGGCGGTTCGGATCCCAGGCGTGCACCGACACACCGCTTGTCAGGCCATGCTGTGGCAGCGTCCCATATAAAGTAGAGGAAGATGGGCATGGATGTTAGCCCAGGGCCAGTCCTCCTCAGCAAAAAGAGGAGGATTGGTAGATGTTAGCTCAGGGCTAATCTTCCTAACACACACACACAAAAAAGTGTTTTTTGTCCTACCTAGGACAGCAGCAGCACAAATAACACCAGCAGCTGCCATTCATCGCACGGTTCCTGGGCGCTCGGCTAACCAGTGCTCTCCTGGGGGTGGGTCAAGGCAGCCGCTGCCTCCAGGAGCACCTCCCTCTTGCTCCCTACTGCTCTCTCCGCCTGAGCAGCTGTCCTGGGCTGTGACTGCAGCACTGACCCCTGTCCTTGGCAGGGCCACCTGGGTCCCTCCAGAAGCCTTCTTAGCACCACCCTGCGGCACCAGCGCTTGGCGTGGTCCCTCGAGGGTCCCCAGGGCACAAGCCCTGCAGCCTTCAGCAGGAGGAGCTGGAGGAGGAAGAGACCTCCAGGGACCCCCACCCACCCAGTCCACTCGGCGTCCGAGAGTCCAGGCTGCTGGAGAGTGCCGTCTGTCTGTGCCGTCACTGTCCCGCCCGGGCCAGCACATCCGCTCTGGCTGGACGTGGCCCAGAACACTGGGAAGCAGACCTCCTGAGAGGCCTGTCGCTTGGCACGGGGGAGGCGGGGCCTGCGGAGCAGTCGCGCTCACGCTGCTCACTCACCTGCCCTACTGTGCGCCGGGCCCGGCCCTGCCCTGTCCTGTGCCCCCAGCACGCAGCACGGGCTGCCCAGCCAGCAGGCCCCCTGGGCCACCAGCCTGGGGGTGACTGAGCAAAGGGGTGCGGTGGGGATGCCGGGAGGAAATCCACGGAAGGGGCTTCCTCAGCACGATGTCTGGCCGTCGCAGCCCTGGAGAAACGTTACCCGCCGGGTCATGATCTTCGTGGACACGGAGTGCGGGGGGCCGTGCGGCCTCCTGAGGCAGGAGAGCTCAGCTCTGAGGGAACGGGCCAGAGCCAGGAGGTTTGAGGGTGGCAGTTGCGAGCCTCACCCAAGACCAGGAAGGAAGGGCCCTCCTTCCAGACGGCCCTGTCAACTGCATGGGCACTCGTCATCATCATCATTGTCGAGCCTGTGGACTCCGCACGAGGTGCAGGCACCACACCAATAACTCACTGAATCCTCCCAGCCCCTCTATGATGCCTCCTCTTATTTTATAGGTAAGGAAATGGAGGCCCAGAGAGGTTCATTAACCTGCCCAAGGTCACACAGCCAGAAAGTGGTAAAATCCCAGGAGAGATGGGATTTGTGAGGGTTCTGAGCTCTGTGTGCCTGTGCACGAGCTGACGGGCCCCCGAGCCCCACCTCCGCTGTGACAGGACCCACAGGCTCTCCGAGTCCTCCCCCAGGGACACCTTCTCGAACTGCAGGCTGCGTTAGTCCGTGAGTCACCTCCTTCTCTCCACAGAGGTCCAAGCATGGACCTCTCCAGCTCATCTTCCCCTGGGCCCCCTCGGCGGGCCTCGTCCCCCGCCTGCCCGTGAGCCCGCTCCTTGGGAGGCCCCGGGCTTATGCAGCCGGACGCTTTGATTACATCTTAGATTGTCTGCTTCCTGGCGACATCAAGGAGGAAAAGGGCCGGATGAGTCTGAGCTCAGGCCGGGAGACGCCGCCACCCAGGAGCACCTGGGGCAGGCGGCCCCCCATCTGGAGGGCCGGGCTCAGGCTTTGTATACACTAGGCATTCAGCAAATGCCTGTCGATTTATTGAATAAGCAAGGGAGGACTGTCAGCTTTGGCAGGAACCTTGGCGTTTGGTGACACTCAGGCCTGGGTTAGCGTCCCAGCTCTGAAACTTGAAAGGTCACTTTCCTTCCTTGAGCCTCAGTTTCCCCACCTGAGCCCTCAGGGTGTCGTGGGTGTAAACAAGGTGCGTAATGCGGGACGCTGTTCATGCTCCACCACATCCGCCTGGGCCCTTCCGTGGGATCTGCGCACCCACTCCGGCCACGGCGTGCTGGCTTCCTTGTGGCCGCTCCCTCCTGCACCCTTCCTCTGAGGGCGCCCGGGGCTCCTGGAGCAGAGCCGGGAGGGCCTACAGAGGGCCCCTCCACCACCCCTGCTCCAGGGGCCCTCGACTGACGGCGACGAGAGCAGAGGTCTGACAGCTCAGCTCCCATCGCCACTTTCTCTGACACGGAATTCACGCCCCTGAGCTTCCTGCGGCGTCAGGCGGAGGCCGGGGCTTCTCCTGTGTAAACCACTTGCACACAGATACTTGTCTCAGCGCTGCTTCCAGAATCGGCAAAAGACTCATGCACAACCTCCCCCAGAGCTCGAGCCCCCCGACCTTGCCCTGGGACAGAACCTTTCCTCATCTCCGAAAGCCTCTGCGGTTCACAGGCTCTAAGGTTGACCCATTGTTCTTAAGGAGAGGCCTGTGCCCCTCCCAAGGGCACACCGCAGCTCTACGTGAAGGAAGAGAACCAGCAAGTCAGCAAAGTCCCCACTGGAAGCATCTCGCATCAGAAATCAAGCTGACTTGCTTTTACCAATTGCCGGAGTTTGAGAGTTCCCCTTCCTTCCATATCCCAAATAAGGTAGAGGAAAACTGGGACTGGATGGTGAGCAAGAGCCTGCTTACCGCCTGCCCAACAGCCAATCTCCCCTCTTTCAAGGTGACCAGGTGAGCAGCTAAAAGCCTGCAATTCCCACTTCCCTAGTAAATAAGAATGGCTAATGGTAGATAAGCAGACGTTGTTGGGCAGGACTTCCAGAAAAGCTCCAAAAAATCTAGTGTGTGCCCTTTTTATCTTCCTCCTTTTTCTTCCTGCCTGGAATATATACGTGATGGCTGACACTCTAGCAGCCATTTTGTGACCTTGAGGATCGAGCCAAACCCTACATATGGCGGAACAGAAGGACAGAGGATTGTGGTTTCCTGATGACACTCTAGAACTACCATACCTGTCCTGGGAGTCCCTGACTTCTTTGACCTGTGAAAATAAACCTCTATTTTATCTAAGCCACTATTTTCCAGGTCTCTGCTACTTGCAGCTGAATATAATTCCTAACCACTATAGATGTCACCACAGGGCTACAGTTCTGGTCCTAAGTGAAACAACAGGACTCTCTTTCCAGCTCCTCCCTCAACAGGACCACCTATCCTGCTCACAGAGACTTGACTACAAGGAGCAAGTGACCCGTTTATATCACTGAGGAACCCACAGCAGCTCTGGGGCCCAGGCTGGCTTCAGACAATGGGAGAACTCCACCTCTGGCACAGGGCCGGAGCAGGGACAGGTAAGACCTGGGCAGTTTGTGCACAGGATAGGGAGAAATGACAGTGAGACACTTTGTCCTGTTTCTCCCTCTGTGGATCCTACAGTCTCTAAGACATTACAGTTACGAAGAGTCCAAGCCCCAGAGCAGCACTATTCCTGACAGCGGGGAAAGTGGGAAACAGGCGGTGTCCCTGCACAGTGAATTGGGCCAGTGAACCGTGCTGCGTCCCCATGGAACCCCACACGACAGCACAGACGCTCTTGCAGACATAACGTCCCACAGAAGCAGTCAGACGTGAGAGTATCTACTGTACGATTTCATTTTGAACATGAAGTTCAAAACCAGGCAAAACCCGCCTGTGGGTGGGGCGCAGGACAGCCGTTACCCTGGGGAAAGGCAGCGACGGGGTGAGGGGCTGTGGGGCGTGGGCACCTTCCCTTTCTTATCTGGGCCGTAGTCGTACAAGCGTTCACTTTCAGGATTCATTGAGCTGTGCAATCCGGATTTGTGCACATTTCTGTGTGTGTCTTCAACTTAGGAAGAATTGATCGTGATGGCACCTGGAGGGGGAGGCAGCCCTGGTTTTGGCAGATCACAGAACAAAGTCCCTGGCAGCACTCGGCACACGATGGGGCCTCGACAAGCGTGTTACGATCCGTGTGGGATGGTCAGTGGAAAGGGCTGGGTGCTCCCTAGCATTCGGGTTGGCTTTGAGAAGGGGACTTAACTGAAAAGAACGACCATTGCTGTGGGCACTTGAGGGGCTGTGGCAGGTGTGGGGGTCGTATATGGCATATGTCTGGCCAGGCAGCCTAAGACCATCCCCAGACCCACACCAGGAGGCCCTTGCCAGCCTTCACTTGAGAGGCTGGCTTGTCCTGCGTCACGGGGCTGGGGCAGCAGCAGGAGACCACGTCTCTCACGCAGCAGGCACGGGGTAAGGACTTCACACACGTTGGGTCGTCTTGACCATAACAGACTATGCCGTAAGCTAGTTGTCATTGTTGCAATCAGAGTGTTAATCAGGGTTCTTTGGGTTGCAAGTGCAGAAAATCAACTCAAACTGGCTTATCGAGAGAGGGAAGGAGGAAGGAAGGGAGGGAGAGAGAGAAAGAAAGAGGGGGAAGGGGGGGAGAGAGAGGGATTTGTTGGTTCAGTGTCTTAGTTTGGGCTTCCCTCAAAGGCACACACTTCGGGGGCGGTCCCAGAAAGCACTGTGTGGACGTAGGGAGGCAGGAGACTGAGAGGGGCCGGTGCGGGTGCATCAATGAGTGGTGACCACCGGGGGGGGCTCCAGAAGCCCCAGCACGCATCTCAGGATGGCCAACACCAGGGAAGCCGGGCTATCGCTCAACAGCTCGCGTCCCTCACTGGTTGGGGTCACTCTGAGGCTCCAATCGTCTGGCTTTTCTGGCCTGCCTCATACACGTGCAGGTCCTGCAAGCAAGTTCTGCAGGTGACCTCCGTGAAGGCTGAGGGGCCGCAGGCGGGGTCCAGGTCACGGGACAGCAGACGCTAGACGTGGGCCCTGGGTAATGTCGCAGGCCGTCCCCCTTCTCCACTCCCTTCCTGCGTGCTCAGGCTCTCCGCATGGTGCCCTCACATGGGGTGTCCACAACCCCACACAACGGGAGCTGCTCTTGCTGTCCCAGCGAAAGGCACAAAAGTGGGGCTTCTGGGTCCACGTGTGGCTTTCTTGAACCAGTCGCTGAGGCCCTGCTCAGCTAGGCCCCCGGTCATGTGCTCAGACCTGAAGGGGGTGATTCTGGCCCTCAGACAGTACAGGCAAGCAGGGCAGGTGCAGTGGCTTGCCGGAGAAAACTCAGGCAAGAATGCAAATGCCCACTCTACCCACATAACAGGTGAGAAGACTGAAGCTCACAGGGGGGCCTGGCTGGTTCCCAGTTACACAGCTAGTAAATGATGGGGCTGGAGTTCAAACTCAGGTCTGTCTGACTCCAAAGCTCCCACCTAAACAGTGTTTGGGGTGTGTGTGTGATTATAAAAGTTCTTCATAAATATTTTCCTTGTAGAAAAAAATTCAAACATTGCTGAACATCCCTCTAACACCCCTGACCCCCAAGTCTTGGCCCCCTTGCAACACAGATAGCTGCCCATGTAGCACCTTTGGGAGAATGAGAAAAAGGCTCCCCCTCTGTGTGGACCCAGCCCTGAAGACACCTGACTTGGAGAATACAGCACAGGCTGGACCCCACTTTGCCCCTTGGTTGGGCAACTTTGTGCAGGGCACATCCTGTCCTGCTCCCCTCACCAGCGGTAACAACCATTGTCATTCTGGCACACATCCTTGCGCACCTCTTCTTAAACATTTACTTACCACTATATTAACCGATAGAAAATATACAGGATTGTTTTGTGGTTTTAAGTACGTAAATGGCATCATACTCTACACACCAGTCTATAACTCCTCTTTTTTCACACAGCCTCCTCTTGCCACGAAGGCCGCATAGATCTACTCCACTATTCGTGGCTGCTACCTGGTTTTCCATATTGTGAACACTCTGTAATTTAATTATTCTCATTGTGATAGAAATTGAAATTGTTACCAACTTTTCAATATCACACACAACGCTGAAATAAAAAGCTTTATGTCTGTACCTGAGCAAGTACTCTTCCAAGAATATTCCGTATAGAGGGATTCCTGGATCAAACGGAAGGCACACATGACAATTCCATAACTTGACAGACATCGCCAAATTGCCCACCAAAAACGTTGCGCCCGTTTGCACTCTCACCCACAGGGCCCTTTCCCCTCTTCCTTGGCGGTGCTCGGGTTTCACTTTTAAATCTGTGCCGACTTGGGGCCGGCCCCGTGGCTTGGTGGTTGGGTGAGCGCGCTCCGCTGCTGGCGGCCCGGGTTCGGATCCCCGGCGCGCACCGATGCACCACTTCTCCGGCCATGCTGAGGCCGCGTCCCACATACAGCAACTAGAAGGATGTGCAGCTATGACATACAACTATTTACTGGGGCTTTGGGGGGAAAAGTAAATAAATAAAAAAAAATCTTTAAATCTGTGCCGACTTGATGGGCAGAGCGCCACTCTGTCGTTCTGCTGCCTGCCTCTTTGGTCCAGGATTACATGTTTAATGTTGTTTGACAGCTGTGGGCACCTTTTCTTCTGCACATCGCCTCTTTGTGTCCTTCTCCAAATTGCTATTTGTTTGCTTTTTCTCATTGATTTGTAAAATCTTTTTACATATCGGATTTTAACCCTTTCTCTGCCATGGTCGATAGGTTACATATAGTTTCTCAGCTGATCATTTTACTTTCAGCCTTGTTGATTATTGCCGTGTTTGTTTTGTTTTCATGTTTGGTGTTTGGAAGATTTTCGTGGTCCTGTAATCAGATTTGTCATCCTCTTCCTTTGTCATTTCTGGTTTCTGTGTTAGAAATTCCCCGCTCATAAGCTACGTTCCTTGCCTCCCGCTTCAGACCAGCCACTGTTCTCTCTGGATTTGACTCTCTGTCCATTCTCTCTGGTCCTTCATGTAAAGCTGGGTGGTCATCCTCCTCCCCCTGCCCCACAAGAGCAAGCCCCAAGTACCGCTGCCTGGCCCATGACTCCATCCAGGACCCACCTCCGCTGCCCCCGTCTCCCTCCCGGACAAGCCTGGATGCCCACCTCCCACTTTCCTCCTCTCTGGGCCTTAGGAATGCAGCCTGCTTACACCTCCCTGATCTGACAGCAACGCCCTTCTTAAGTGCAGTCAACACACCTGCTTATCACCACCCCTGGCCAGGCCAGGACATACCCCCAGCCCAGCCCCCGAGGTCAGCAACAAGGTCTTTGTTTCTACCAGAAGGGAATCATCCAGTCATCCAGATGATTCTGGAATGATCTGGAGCCATCTATAGCTTTCCCCTAGGTCTGCTCCTGTTGTGCCTCCTTCCTGCCTTCTCGCACCAAACTCCCTTACGTCCATCCCTGTGGCCCAAGACACTTGCAGCTCCTCCCTGGCCCATCCACGCCCGTTACTGAGCCTCATGCAGCATGTCACCTGCAGACCAGGCTCGTCACGTGCCACCACAGCTCTCACAGACCAGGAGACCGGAGAAGCGCTGGAGGTAAGCTCCTACAACAGGCTCTGCTTCTTTATAAACAAACAGGCCGTTAGGAGGCTGTTCTCCCTGCCTCCTTGCCAGCAGCAGGGGAAGCCGGGGGCATGAAGGGCCTCGAAAACATCTATTCAGATGGAGCTGCTGGAGGGGAAAAGAGGGGCACCGTCAACAAACCCCATCCAGCCCAATCGGCTTCCTGGCCGGGAAGCCAGGGGGCCCACTCTGCCCTGGGCCCAGGTCCCGGGATGCCAGCCCTAGCGGCCTCCTCGTTATTCCTGGCTCCCGGGGCCGGGACTCTCGGGGTGCCCATGCCAGGGTGGCTGCATGGCCGGGAGCAGATGTTTCCCTCTGTGCCCTCTGTGGGCTCAGGAAGACCCTGCCCTGCAGGTGGCAGGAAGGGGGCCCCGTGGCTGGAGCCAACCTGGGTCTAACTTTCCGTTCCTGTTTTCACTGGCAAAGGCCCCAGCTGATGTGACGGGGAAGTCCACTCTCAGGTGCGGGCAGTGGCTGGTCCCCAGCTGCTTTGCAGTCTGCTCAGGTCAACGGACATTTGTCGAGTACCTACTGCGTTTTCTTGGGTCACTTGGGAGATTTTGTTGAGTGCCTGCTGTGTGCTCGGTGCTCTTCTCTGTGCTGGGGGTGCAGCCTTGAGCAAAGGCCTCGGTTTGAGTCCTCTGGGGGGCCAGCAACAAGACCGGGTGAGAAGTGCAAGAAGCGTGTTGGGGACGCCTGTGACAAAGGGACAGGGAGCAGGAGCAGGCAGGGGGAGGCTCCAGCCCCCAAAGGAGGCGGGCAGGAGGTCAGCATGCCAGCGTGTGGGTGCTCCAGAGCAAAGCCTGCCATAGCGGAGCTTCCCAAAGGCGAACCTTCTCTAGAGGCTGTCAGCTTCTCTCTGGAAGGGTGGTCTGAGCAGCCCACCTTCACGGCGAGAAGAAATGCAGCTGATATACTATTGGGGGATGCAGAGGACAGACAACATACCAAACAGCAGTTGCATTCCCCTTCTAATGCAGAGACCCAGGGACGGTGTCTTCAAGGAAGGAAGCATGCCCCTTCTTCCCTCTGCTGCTAAGGACACGGACATGGTGGCAAAGCATCTTGAGTCACATGGGTGAGAGAAATAGGGATGGCCAGAGACGAGCCTGGGTCCCTGAATGACTGTGTGGAGCAGAGTCACCACGCCAGCCCTGCATTGCCTACCTCCAGACTGTCTGCGGGAGAAATGGATATCCATCTGTTTAAGCCACGGTTGGGACATGCCGCTGAACCCACACCCTAAATACAGAGGTCCCAGTCTGTTTGTCCACAGCAGGACTTTTTCCGACAAACAGTGTCTGGAAAAACATCCAATCGGCACACAAGCCCTCAGTACGGAAGCTCCACTGAGGGGCAGTGGAGGGAGGAACTCCTTTTGGGTACAATGACTTTTTCTATTGGTAAAATATATATAGCATAAAATTTACCATTTTAACCGTTTTAAGTCCATAGTTTAGTGGCATTAAGCACATTCACATTACTGTGCAACCATCGCCACCATCCATCTCCAGAACCTTTTCATCTTCCCGCGCTGAAACTCTGTCCCCATTCAACACTAACTCCCCCTCCCCCTCCCCCCAGTGCCTGTCAGCCACCCTTCTACTCTCTGTCTCTATGAATTCACTACTCTAGGAACCTCATAGAAGTGGATCACACAGTGTTTGTCTTTTTGTGTCTGGCTCATTTCACTTGGCATAGCGTCCACAAGGTTCGTCAGCATTCCCTTTCTAAGGCTGAGTATATTCCATGGTAGGTGTCTATCACATTTTGTCTATCCATTCATCTGTCGATGACACTTGGTTGTTTCTACCCTTTGGCTGTTGTGAATGATGCTGCTATGAACACGGGTGTAAAAATATCTGTTTGAGTCCGTGCTTTCAATTGTTTTGAGAATATATGTATATAAAATATATATACCAGTAATTTGGGAATTACTGGATAACATGTTAATTCTACACATGACTTTTTTTTTAATTAATTAATTAATTTTTTTGTGTGTGAGGAAGATCAGCCCTGAGCTAACATCCATGCTAATCCTCCTCTTTTTGCTGAGGAAGACCAGCTCTGAGCTAACATCTATTGCCAATCCTCCTCCTTTTGTTTTTCCGCAAAGCCCCAGTAGATAGTTGTACGTCGTAGTTAAACATTCTTCTAGTGGCTGTATGTGGGACGTGGCCTCAGCACGGCTAGAGAAGTGGTGCGTCAGTGCGCGCCCAGGATCCGAACCCGGGCCACCAGTAGCGGAGCGCGTGCACTTAACCGCTAAGCCACGGGGCTGGCTCTAATTAATTAATTATTATTTTTTGTGTGTGTGAGGAAGATCAGCCCTGTGCTAACACCTGCCAGTCCTCCTCTTTTTTTTGCTGAGGAAGACTGGCCCTGAGCTAACATCCATGCCCATCTTCCTCTTTTTGCTGAGGAAGACTGGCCCTGGGCTAACATCTGTGCCCATCTTCCTCCACTTTATATGGGTCGCCGCCACAGCATGGCTTGCCAAGCTGTGTGTCGGTGCGCGCCCAGGATCCGAACCGGCAAACCCCGGGCTGCCGCCGCAGCGGAGCGCACACACTTAACCGCTTGTACCACTGGGCCGGCCCCCTCTACACATGAGTTATTAACTAGTTGTTAACACGGCGTCTCAGCCTGATAGCTCTAAGACTAAGCTGAAAAGACAGCAGTCTGGGGACGCACTGGGAGAGATGTCTCAGTACCCCGGAGGAAGGTCGTCCTGGGCAGCCCTTTCTAATGAGCTCATCCTCCCATCTACCAGCAGGTGCAGGCCTTCCCCGACCCTACCCCAGCTGCCCCCAAATTTGCTCCGCACGTTAGCCACAGCCGCCCTCCACCTCAGCCCACCGCCCCAGCTCCCACAGGTTACAGGACAGGGCTGCGGTCCTCTTCATCCAGGTCACCAGCGTGACCCCTCAGTGCACATGCATGATTTCATCTGATGCCCAACCAGTGAGACAGCATCTGCTGCAACCACGCAGGACTCCAGTGTCCCTGTCACGGGGCATGGATGGTTGTCACAGGTAAATGACCGCGGGTGACTTGCTTCACCTCCTGACTTTGCAGCACAAACCCCCCGTGGGTGTGTGCGTGGGTGAGCTTCCTGCTGTTCTCAAGCTTTATCACTCACAAGAACCCCCCAGGCAGAAGCCCAACGTCATCTTCACCGCTCTGCACTCCGGCTCTGGACGCTGTGCCCTCACTCGCCTGTCTCCTTGATTTGGCTCGCTGGGTTCCCTCCCTGGAGCCCCCGGCCCCCCTCATTTGGCATTTTCAGATCTTATTTATCCTTCAAGGGCAACTTCTCCTGAATTTGCCCGGATCCTTCCCAACTCAGAGGGCTCCCATGGCACCGAGGCAGCACGTCCCCCTTCCTGCCCTCCGTTCTAATGCACAGACCAGCAGTTGGTTCTCAGAGCATCCTGCCTGCACCAGGAGCCACAGACCCCCCTGTGGACAGACAGACGGAAGTGTTGGAAGTGCAAATTCCCGGGCCCCGCCCCAGACCTCCTGACTCAGGAACTCTGGGGGTGGAGCCGGCAATCTGTTTTACTGGCATAGATAGTTCCAGCTCCAACCTCGCTGGGCTACTGGGAGGACTGAATGAGTTGACCCTCAGGGACCAGCAGCAACGGATTCTAACAGCCCTCATCTTCTTCTTTTCTCTTCTTTTGTAAATTGAGGTATAATTTATAGCAAAGTGTACAAACCTGGGTGGACAACTCGTTGCCTTTTACAAATGTGTACACCGCGTAGCCACAGCCCAGACGAGGATATAGAACATTCCAGCACCCTGGAAGGCTCCCTGGTGCCTCCTCCCAGTCAACAACCCCCGCCCCGAGGAAGGCACTACCCTGACTCCACCACCATTGATAGTCGTGCCCGTTTTTGAACTCCCTGTCAAGAGAACCCTGCGCTTGGCGCCCCTTCTGTGCCTGGACCCTCTTGTCTAGCTTTGCCAGCGATGTTCATCTAAGTTGCCACAGGAGGGGGAGTTTGTTCCTTTTCTTTGCTGTGTAGTATCTCACGGTGTGCACACACCACACTTGATCAAGGCTGCTGTTGGAGAACACTCGTTTCCAGTTGTTGTAGAATGCGCTAGCATTCTGTGGGTGGACGTAGGCACTTGCTTCGCCTGGACACTGGGCCCCTTCTCATGCCTTCTGACCCCTGCTCCAAGCTCTCTAAGGGCAAGGTGTTTGCCTCCACCCATCTCCGCGGCCTGCTGTGCAGTCCTTCCTTGGAGCCCGAGTCCTGACAGGGCCAGATCCCTTGCAGCTGAGGGAGCTGTACTTCCAGCTCAGCCAGGAGTCGGGCAGTCCTGTCCCCGGGGCCAAGCCAGGCCAGAGCTCTGGGCGCTGCACCCAGAAGGCCTGAGGCCTGTGCTTTTAGGGGATGGGTACCGAGGCTGATGACATTCTGTTGGCGTCGTCTCTGGGGGACTAGGGCCTTGGCGTGGAGACTCCTGCTCCGCATACAGCAGCAATGTAAGAAACGCTTTCCCTGTGACGGTGTGGAGGTGCGGCCTCCTCCCCAGCATGGGTTCAAACACGGGAAATGTTTCTAAAAGGCCACACAGCAGGCTGACTCTCGAGCGGCGGTGGCCGAGGTTCGTGTGAAGCAGTGGGTGGAGTTGCCTGCAGGCCCGCGAGGCGGGTCACCCGGAGGCCGGGTGACGGGCACAGAGGGTGGGCTGCGGTGCAGCTGCAAGTCCCGGGCTGCTCTCCAGGGGCCGGGAGGCGAGCGTCAGGGGTGGTGGCGGGTGTGGCCTCCTCAAGCCACCCCAACCTGGACGCCCACTCCTGCTCAAGACGCCCCAGCTCCTGCATACAGACCAGAGGGATCCCCCGGCGTCCAGGGATGAGGCACAGGTTGGGAAGACAGGGTAAGTGGCACCAGGGCCCCTGCCCTGTGCAGTCACAGGAAGGGAATGGAAACAGGGCGTGGCTGAAGCTGAAAGGGCCCAGTCTCACCCTCTCGGGCCTCACCTGGCACTGAGCTGAGGCGCACCTGCCAAACCCTGGGGGGGCTTCCTTTGCGGGTAAAGTCCCTGCCACCTGCCCCAGGGAGGGTGGAGAGAAGCTGCGAGAGCAGAGAGAAGTTGGGTTAGCCCTCAAGCAAGACTCTCCCACCCAGGCTGGGACACTGGGACGCATCTCTCGAAGGAAGTTGCGAAATCTTCCTTGGGTCTAATTTGGGTTTTGGTTTGGGGCCAGACAGGCCTATCTTTACAGCTCTAAGAATGTTTTCAAGTGGTAGACATTCTTTCCAAGACACCACTCAGGGAGCGCTAGCCTCGGCTCCTCGCCCCGCTCCTTGGGGAGCCTGCTTGGTTAGCCACACTGTGAAGCTTTCAGTCGCGGGAAGGCAGCGACTGGCAGCAAATGGGACGGAGGGCTAATTTCTTTGATGTACAAATCATGGTAACTCTTGTCCAGTGCTCAGGGTGTGCGGGGCACAATTCCGAGTGCTTCACAGGCAGTAGCTCCTGCCATCCTCACAACTACCCCTTTCACAGAGGAGGACACTGAGGCACGCCAAGGGTGAGCACCAGCCAGGGTGGCACAGGCAGCAGCAGAACCAGACCTTGACCCAGGCATGCCATGGCGCCCCGGCCTGCGCGGACTGAGTGCTTTCCCCGTGCTGCGCCAGCTCTCCACAGCGGTGACTCCTGCTGGTCCTCACAGCCACCATTAGCTGACAAGAACAACACAGTGACCAGCCAATAACAATGCACAAAGGACGCAAACAGACGACACACAGAAGGAAAAAAACAAAAATGGAAATATCCGTAATCAGAGCAAAGAATGAGACCCATTGGGGACAACTGGCAAATGTTTTAATGATTTCTAATAATTCCGAGCTTGCCAGGGAGCAGTGGAGCAGGTGCCCTGTGCTGGTGGGTGCGTCGCTGGCACAGCCTTTCTGGAATGCCAGAACGCCGCTTGGCAGGACCTCCCAAATGACTTTCGAAGCCTTCCCCAGCCCTCCCTCCTTAGAATCTTCCTGGGAAGACTGGTGAGAGGTGCGGCAGAGACGAGCATATAAAGCTGTTCGTAGCAGCATTATTTACAGTGCTGAAAAAGCAGAAAAATATACACATTCTAACAAGGGGGATTAGCTAAAGAAATCATGGGCAGACTGCTAGGGAACCATTAAAAGCAGTATTTTTGAGGAAATTTTTGTAAAAGGAAAACACTCGTGATATGATGTTACACAACAAGGGCAAGATACAAAACTATGTGTATTTTGGAAAAGAGGGTGGCGTGATTGCCTCTGACAAGGCTGCCTCGGAGAGAGGACGAGCGCCCGGGGTCCCGAGTCGGTGGGGAGCCCTGCGTCCCCGAGAGTGCCCTGTGAACCGCTGCAATCTCTGTGGTGTGCACACATTACTTTTAAATGTTCTATTCTGAAATAATTTCAAACCTACAGAACTTTACAAGAATAAAAAATATAACTTCCATATAGACTTCACCTAGAGTCACCCATTGTTAGCATTTATCACCTTTGTTCTCTGTCTCACTCTTTGTGATGATATATAGAATAATAATATATTACATATTCTACATTATACGTTACATGTGTTGTGCACAGTATGTTAGGGTTGTACATAGCTATATATTGCATGTACATAGATAGGAAGTGGCTGTCTGAGCCATCCGTGAGCAGCCTGCAGACCCCATGCCCTTTACCCCTGATGACGTCAGTGTGACTTCCTAAGATCCTCAGATCGAGGGTGTTGTCTTCACCACGGTGCAGCGACCAGCTTCAGAAACCTAGCACACGTCTCTCCAGTAGACAGTCCATATTCAGATTCTGTCAGACATCCCAACAGCCTCCTTCACAGCGCTTTCCCCTGACACCCCCCAGATCAGACCTCACACTGCCTCTGGGCGTCACGTCTCTCCTTTCCTTTCATCCTGGAATGATTCCTCAGGCCTCTTCGTTTTCCTGATCTTGACTTTTTAACGCGTATAGACCACTGCTCTGTATACCGTCCCCACTTTGGGTTTGTCTGCTGTTTCGCGTGATTAGCTTCACGCTGTGCGTCTGTGGACTCTCACAGCAGCGATGTTGTGTCCGGCCTTGTGCTACCAGGAGTCACACCAAGTTGGCTCGTCTCATCGCCGTGCTGTGACCTCGACCGCTTGGCTGGCGTGCTGTCCCCTGGGCTCTCCAGCGTAGAGGTGAGTGTTCCCTTTGTAGTTAACAAGGAATTTCTGAGTGATGTTTCTGTGTGAAGATCCTGTTCCCCACTAAGCTTTTACTCATGGTTTAGCATCCATCAAGTGCCCAAATCAATTATTATTCTGATGGTTGCAAGCATGTATTACGTTTACAATTTAAAGTAAAACTTGCTTTTAGAAAATTAGTGATTTTTCATAAAAAAAGGTGAGGGATAGATGAAACAAGATTTGAAAAATGTTGACGGTTGGTGAGGCTGAGTGATGAGTGCTCTGGTATAGTTATACTATTCTCTCCACTTTTGTGTATTTGAAAATTTCCATAATAAAAGTTTTTTTAAAAGTTATTTTACTCTAGTTAATAGTATTATGCTAAAGTTGTCTGCAACTTGATTTGAAGTTCATGAAAAAAGAAGCTAAATCGAAGGATGAATCGAGGCCGGGATAGAAGGAGAGAGGTGTGCAAACGCCCCAGAGGAAGTGTGAATGTGGAATCAGGTGGTGAGTGCCTGGGAGGTCTTTGTACGATTCTGCCAACTGCTCTGTATGCTCGAAATTTGTCATCATAAAATGTTGGGGGTAAAGTGGTTATTTCTAAATGGAGGGTTATTCTATCTTTCTTTGTACTTTTCTGTGTTTTTAAAACCTCTATAAAGAACAAAGTTTACTTTGTTTTTTATATTTATATTCGACGTTCAGGAACTCAGTGGCTCCAAGAGGTGGCTGAGCAGGAGTTCTGCCTGGCGGCGAGGGATGAACAGCCTGTCCTCTTGGCTTCGCTGAGGATGGCCCTGGGTCTGGGGAGGGCCTGTGCTCCGGCATGTTTGGGACTGGCCTCCGTGGACCGGAACACTGAGGGCAGGCACCCCTTTGAGGAAGAGTGCCTCCTTCCTCCCTCCCTCAGTCTCTTCCCTGGATGCCCACGTCACTTCTTGGCTGGCAGACACTCAACTTGCAGGGAGCTGCTCTCCATGCGGGGCACAGGTTTGGGGGCCCTCTGTGCACCCCATTCCCTCCAGCACATTTTTCTCAGATGGGCCTCTTTTGCTCTCTGCTCTCTGCACCCAGGAAGGAGTCTGGTCAGCGAAAGTGGGGGCTTACAGAAGAAAAGAGCCGAACGGAAGAAGAGGCCCATGTGAACCCCTCGTGTAGCAGAGCGAGGGAGGCATGGACCCAGCCCCAGCTCTGGCCCTCCTGGCCGGGTTCCTAAAACCAAGATCAGGAAGCTCCCTTTTCTGATCTTTATCGAGGAGGTATTTAGTCTGACAGACAGGTTCAGATCCCAGCCTCACCACTTCCTTGTGACCCTGGACAAGCATATTCTCCTTTCTGAGCCTTTATTTACTGATCTGGAAAGTGGAGCTGTCCTGAAAACCGAAGGAGATAGTCCATGTCAAGGGCATGCCCATGCCTTTTGCAAAGGGCCCAACAACGGTCACTGTCCTTCCTCCACCTGAAGCCTCTTACCTGTCAGCCGCTCTTCTAGACGGAGAGACAGCGGGGAACAGTGCATAGTCCTCACTCTTTTGCAATTGATGATCTAGTGAGATTTATTACCAGTCCATGTGGTCCAAAGTCCCTGATGTACTGATAAGTTCCAGGGTCGAATACCAGACCCTGGACGCAGGAAAGCAGTGAAGTAGGTGGAAAGTGCAAGGGACATCTATTCAGATCGCGTGTGGGTGCCGGGGCCAACGGGGTGCAGGCAGCGCTCAGGTGAGCGCCAGTGCCTTATCGCAGGAATGCTCAGGACCCGAGGATCCCAGACCCCTCCCGGGAGCCACGTGGCAGAGCCTCCGGGAGAACAAGGGTCGAGTTCAGGGATACCCACCCTCGTGCTGTCAGGAACTGACATCCCTCTAGGGCCCGCGGCCAAGTACAGCTACGTTTGTCCGGGTTTCTCCATGTCTCCCGGGTCCGCAGCTCCCCCTGAGGCAGCCTTTGTTCTTCCAGCCTTTGCTGGCGCTCAAACGCAAGCCCTGTGCCGTCGAGAGAAGGGTGGCGATGGTCATCCGTCCAGTGTGGAGGGCCGTCCAGGCAGAGCTCTCAGGCCAGGGCGCCTCCTAGAGTGCTGATCCCACCAGCAGCTGGAGGCCTGCGGCTGGTCTGTCGTGTGGCCAGGGTGGGAAGGGAGGTCAAGGGGCAAGCCTCTTCCGCCCTGTCCTCACATCTAGGCGGGGGCCCGCTCTCTTCACTTGAACGGCAACGGCAGTGATTGGTCTAAGGGTTTGCCAGTGCTTCCAGCTCTGGGAACGTGGACAGCGGGTCTCCACTGATAATTATGTCCCAGAACCCTAAAGATCTGAGCCCACAGGGCCCTAGCGCGTCTGGGGAGCGACACCTCCATGGACAGAGGAGACACGGTGCAGAGGAAACGCTTGCCCGGGTTGCACACTGAGTTAGGGGCACCCGTGGGCCCGGGACTTCAGTTCTGAATCGCTGTCGAGTGCTCGTTCATGCCTTCAGCAAACACTCTTGAGTGGCTGGGTACTGCAGTGTGCAGACAAGCGAGCACCCAACCCCATCTGAAGCCCGGCCCCGATAACTGCTGAGCAGGGAGCGAGGAGCCTGCGGGAGACTGTCCGGGCAGAGGGGTGTTGGTTCAGGGAGACCATTCCCTGACCAAGACCAGGCGAGAACGGAAACAACAGGTCAAAGTGCATTCTAGGCAGAGGGAACGGCATGCGAAAGGCCCGGAAGCTGCAAAGGGCCGCCGAGGCAGTCGTGCGGAGTCAGGCAGGAAGGGGCCGCACGTGGGCGGGGGCTGCTGCTGGCTGCACTGACCAGAGAGCCTGGCTTCTATTCTGAGTGTTCCTGGGAAGAATTGTGTGCGCCTCAGACAACTGTGCGCATGTTGTGATGGGGGAGAGGCGTGCCTTGTCGTGGAAACTGCCACTCCTCAGATGGCCTCGGAAAGGGCCTTAAAGATTGTAGCAGAAGCTGTCACAGAGCCCACCCCAGGCCTCACCGGGAAGGACTTTCTCTATGACACACTGCACCCCTGGGGGAACTGCAGAATCAGCCTCATCACCCCAACCCCGGAGCAGCCGGAAGCCAACGCCTAGGGGGAGCTGGCGGGTCAGTGCCCCGGCTGGCTGGTGAAGTTCCGCAGGGGACGGGACCCCAGGTGCCCACAGTGGAGGCCTGCCCACCAAGGCAGCCACTCGGGGCTCCTTCCCTTCCCTGTCTCCTCCCCATTCACCTACGGGTGTTTTCTGCTTGCCTCCACGTCAGCCACCTGCACTTAGAGTCTTGTCTCAGGCTGGGGGAACCCCAACCCTTGCTCCCCGCTCCCAGACTCCAGCTGCTCAATGTAGTCTGATGTTTCTGACCTGTAATTCTACAAAAGGATCCCCTCCTTCCTGCTCGGTTCACTGCTGGCCCCCCAGCCCGGGCAGAGGCCCTGCAAGTAGGAGGCATCTGGTGGACGTTACAGGGGTGTGGTTCCTGCAGAGAAGGCCAGGGAGTCTGGGGGACTGAGGCCAGGGGTAGTCTCAGCCAGATCTGGGCCCAGAGCTCGAAGGCCTTTTACCAGGAGGCTGTCCTTGGGTGTCAGGACAGGCCGTCCTGCAGGTCTGAGTGGAGTCCACAGCAATCCTGCCAAACCGGCTGGAATGCCTGTCTGGCAGGGCGCTGGGCCCCGGGACCCCGTCCACCCACTCAGGGGCAGGTGGCGTCAAACAAGGGTCACAGAGGCATTCCCAGTCTCAGGCCCCTCCCTGGACAAGGCCAACCCCAGACGTGCCCTGGTGCCACACCCCGAGACAGGGCTCAGCTCTTCCAAACACCCAGAATAGACTCCAGAATCTGTCCGCCATCACTGAACACTTCCAGTGTGCCCAACAGGTCAAGGCCACAGCGATGGGAAGAGGAGATCTGCTGCCTGATCTGGTGGGACGTCCAGGCTAGTAGGGGAGCAGGCATGGAGCAAGCATTCCAGTCCTTAAAGCCTTGAGTGCTGGGCAAATGACAAGCAGGCAGCCCTGAGGGCCAAGGCCAGATGGGCAGGTTTAGGGGGTGAGTGTGGAAGGAGCCTCAGAAGAGGCAGCCTGCAAAGACTGGTTTGGGCAGGAGGACAGCAAGTGCCAAGGCCCTGAGGTAGGAAAGAGCAGGCATTTTGAGACCCCAAAAAGGAGGCTGGCAGGCAAGAGAGATGAGGCAGCAGCAGGAAGCAGGGCCGAGCTTCAGGGCCGGGAAGCCACGAGGCCAACCAAGTATAGTTCTGGGTGGGGTGAGAAGCCACTGGCAAGGGTGTTGAGCAGGAAGGTGACCAGACTGAATTTGTGTTTTCAATAGACTCCTGTGCAGTCAGGACCCGGGAGCCCAACCAGAGGAAGGGAGACCGGTAGCCGGGCTTTAACTGTTCATCATGTGGGCCCTGGGGAGGGGTGTGGGCGTGAAACAGGCCCTCACACAGCTTTCCATCATGACTCTTCACCACCACCACTGCCCTCTGCCCACTTTACGCTTGAGGAAACTGAGGCTCAGAGAGTGGAGGGGAGTCGTTCCCTCAAATGGTACCTGGACAAGTACAGCTGATGCCACGCTGCATTCTTGCCACCACCTCACACGCATCAGGTGGCTGCTGGGGCACCTGTCATTTCAGCGAGAGCCTTTGTGTCTGTTGGGAAGAAATACTGGGAGAGAAGAGAGAGAGGAAGATGGGAGGAGGGGAGGGGGTTTGCCACATCTGCCGGGCGCTCCATGATTCTGTGGCAATGTGGGCACAGCACGGTGCACAGGCTTGGTGGCCCTGCCTCTCCCCACCCTGTGTCCTCACGGGTTTGTTTAATGTGCTCATCTCCCTGGCCAGGATGCAAGGACACTCAAAGACAGCAAACTAGAGACTGGGCTGTCGGGGAAGTAACCGGCAGAGGAAAGAGTGAAGTCGGATCTCGCCCTCTGCTTACGGGCTCCTCATGGCCCCGACTCCGCCCAGGAGGCCCTGGAGACGACCTCAGCTCTGCACCCCCAGCTGACCTCATCTCCTCCTGCTTCCTGTCTCACTCCAGCTGCCGGGACAGCCTGTTTAACCCCTCTGGCCTCCAGGCTCCTCAGTTGGAACGAGACGATCCTTAAAGATCCTTCCAGCAAGTCTGAGCCAGCAGGGGCTAAAGCCTGCGGGCTCCTCACCCAGCGCTCTGTCGACTTTGTCTGGGAACTCCCACTGCAAGCCCGTCACCACCAGCCTCTGCTGCGGCCACTGGGCTTTCGAGGGGCCGTGACGCCTGACTGGGGCCCCGAGGGGTCTAGTGTGCACTCTCCTAGGGAGAAGGTCAACGTAACAAAACTGTCATGACCTCAGGCAAGTCTCGGTCCCCTCTGGGCCTCAGTTTCCCCTTCAGTGAGGAGGTGGGCGAGGGTCCTGTCCAGCTCTGAGAGGGGGCGATTTGGGGAGGCAAAGATGCATTCCCGAAATCCCCCGGAGTCCTGAGTACACCCACGCCCTCTATCCCAGCAGTCCTGAGAAAGCCTCGCTGATAAGGCTGTGGGTGGCCAGATGACAGCATTCTCGGGCCTCAGCTGAAGTGGGAGGGCCCACCCGCTCAGCTGCATGCGTTGAGGCACAGGCGGCCAGGGCTGGCCCTTCCTGGCATCTCAGCGATGCGATGGAGCACTGGGCCACAGCGGGGAGGCCACACAGTCTTATTTTGCAAGGCTTTAAGGAAAGAATGCCAGTCTTGTGGGAGGGAAGACTGGGTCTGCCCTCCCCCCACCCCCATCTTGGCTCCCTCTGAAGCTCATTCCTGAGAAACGCTATTGTACCTTCTCCCTGAGGGATGGGACCCGCTGACATGCTTCTGGGCTCAGCCAGTGTGAGGGTGGGACGGGCATGGCCCTTGCCTTAGACTGGGATGAGCAAGACCCCTGCCCTCCCCAGCCCCTCCAGCCCGCATGAGAATCTGAACGGCTTCTCCTCTAGGCCCAGGGCTGCACTTCAGCCACTGCGCCTAAAATGCTCCTGTCACAGCACACTTGTTGCTGGTTAAGGTACCACCTCGGGTGAAAATGTAGATTCCACTGCTGTGAGATACCAGCAGGGCCAACTCCAAATGGGCTCAAGGAAACACAGAGGCTTTGTTTCAACGCCTGGCCATAGACGCCCAGAAAAAGCTTCTATAAACAAGCAGGGCTCACAGATGGAGCTGGTCCGGGGGGCCCAGAGCTGCGCTGCCCAAGATGGGCCCTGCAGGCCGCTCCCACGGATTGGGGGAGCGGGGACCCGTGGTCAGCTAAGCGGGTAGTCCCAGAGCCTTTGTCTGCAGCTCGTGCTGCCAGTTAGCAGGACGGGGTGGGTGCAGGATAAACCTGAGCCCTGACCGTGCACCTCGCCCGCCTCGGCCAGGGCGTTGCCCCTCTGAGCACCATCTCTCAAACAGGGGGAATTGGAGTCCTTCTCTCGGTGCTGGGGGGGAGGGCAGACAGCATCAAGCCCAGGGCCATGCCTGGCACACACCCGGGGCTCAGTACACGGTGGTCCCCAAACATATTTGACCTCTGAGCCCTGTAACATTGGGGCATGCTCCCAGACTCTCTCTCCAGCGGGGGAGAGCCTGGAGTGCCCATCCCGGGCGGCTGGCAGTGGGATGACCGCCTCACAAGGGAGTGAGCTCCCTGTCGTGCATGAGGCAGGTTACCCAAGTCTGGCTGGAATGAGCCTCCAAGTGGGGAGAGGGGAGGGCTGCAGGGGCTGGGGACCCAGGCAGGGCCAAGGGAGCCTGGCTGGCCCCTTCCCACAGTGGCCAGGCCCACCACTCTCAGGAAATAGTCCACGCTTCCTCCAAGTGCTGAGAAGGCAGCTGAGAACACAGCAGACACAGTCCTCATCCCTGTGGGGCTCACATCTGAGGCTGTTAAGTAGCACCCCTGTCCCTCTGACATTGGGGTCAGCAGGGAAGCAGGAAGTTGGGAAAGAAGGTTCAAGAACCCTTTTTCTTTTTTCTTAATATTACCCATCTTTTCCTTTAGTATGTCGGCAACTATTATCTCCCTTCAATGGCTGGAGGCTCATTCTCTGTCTCTTCCAATATATATATTTTAAATATATTTATTAGCATTAAAAAATGATGAAATATTTCACACATCCAGAAAAATATAAAGAAACATACCAACTATCCATGTTCTCACCACTCAGATTTAACAAATGTGAACATTTTGCCATATTTCAGATCCTCTTTCTAAAACAAAATTAGAGGGCCGGCCCCGTGGCTTGGTGGTTAAGTGAGCGCGCTCCGATGCTGGTGGCCTGGGTTCGGATCCCGGGCGCGCACCGAGGCACCACTTCTCTGTCCATCCTGAGGCCGAGTCCCACATACAGCAACTAGAAGGATGTGCAGCTATGGCATACAACTATCTACTGGGGCTTTGGGGGGAAAAAATAAATAAATAAAATCTTTAAAACAAAATTAGATTGCACATCAACGTATGAATGGATAAACAAAGCGTGGTCTATC
The DNA here is from genome assembly GCF_057802395.1 of Ceratotherium simum simum. Lineage (NCBI taxonomy): Eukaryota > Metazoa > Chordata > Mammalia > Perissodactyla > Rhinocerotidae > Ceratotherium > Ceratotherium simum. The sequence continues at coordinate 559,693 of NC_141915.1, forward strand.
CATATAACAGAACATTATGCAGCCTTAAAAAGGAATGAAGTGCTGACATACACCACCACACGGGTGAACTTTGAACACACTACACAAAGTGAAAGAAGTCAGTCACAAAAGACCACGTGTTGTATGGGTCCATGTATATGAAATGTCCAGGACAGGCAAATCTACAGATTTGTCGGGGGCTGGGGGCGGAGAGGATGAGGAATGACTGCTTCATGGGTACAGAGTGTCCTTTTGGGGCAAAGAAAATGTCTAGATTTAGATCTCGGTGAGAGTTGCACAACTCTGCGAACAGAATAAAAAGCGCCGAATTGTACACTTTAAATGAGTGATTTTGTGACATGTGAATTACATCTCAACGAGGATGTGTATGAGTTTGCAGGGCTGCGGTAACGAAGCACTACAGATGGGGCCTGAGAAGACAGAAGCTTCCTGTCGCCAGTCCTGAGGCTGGAAGTCCAAGGTCCAGGTGTGGGCAGGGCCGTGCGGGAAGGAGCTGCTGCAGGCCCCTCTCCTTGGCTGGCAGATGGCCGTCTTCTCCCTGTGACTCTTCACATCGTCTTCCCTCGGTGCGTGCCTGTCTCTGTGCCCACATTTCCCCTTTTTATGAGGACACTGGTCATGTTGGATTAGGCCCACCCTGGCGACCTCATTGTGACGTGGTCCCCTCTGTGGTGACCCCATCTCCAAATGAGGAGACATTATTATTGTTCCTGCTGCTACGGTTATTGATGCAGAGTTTGGGAGGGTTCAGGGCAAGAAGGATAGATCTGAAGCACCCATGGCCGTTGGATCCAGGCCTGCAGCATCTCCCTGGCCCTCCGAGGGGGCTCTGCCACCTGCACTCCAGACATCTGATCCAACACCACCTTGTGACCTGTGGCCCCAGCACCAAACTCCAGAAGAGCATGTCTGGCCCTGCAAAGGCCATAAAGCCCCAGAGGCCTTGGGAGCAGAGCACAGGCAGAAATCAAAATCCAGCCTCAGAGACCCTCAGGGAAGCCACTTGGCCTCAGGGCTGGTGGGCTGGCCGGGAGCAGGGGCCAGAGCACTGTGGGCCAGAGCTGGGTCTCTGGGGTGCTCAGAGCAGGTGGAGCAGCAGGGGTGCCTGAAGCATCTGCTTCTCCCAGGGTGCTCTAGATGAGCACTGCCCCGGGGTGTACCTGAATCCATCCCCCAGGTGGGGGGGTCCCATCTCCCCATGGCCAGGACCAACCACACTGTCCTGCTGAAAGCTAGCCCTCCTCCCCTAGGTGACTGAGGCCATCAGTGGACTCAGGACTGGGGAGGACAGCCAGGTCATGACCAAGGCCACAGCAAGGCTCTCTGCCCTCTGCAGAACCTTCCTGAAAGAGAGCAGGCTTCACGGCTAGCTGTCCTGGAGGGCAGCTGAGCCCACAGCCCCAGCCAGGGGTGGTCCTCGCTCCCTCTGCTTCCCCACCAGGTGGCCCATGGCCAGCTCTCTCAGGTGGGTTTCCTTAAAAGCAGACTCAGAGACAAGGATTTGGGGACAAGTCGTTTTCGGGGGAGATGATGCCGGAAGCACCAGTAGGAGAGTGAGGAGGTGGATCAGGGAGTGAGGGAGGCCAGTACAATGTCCTATAGTGATAGGCTGCCGCTGGCTCCCTCCCCTGGGGACCCTGAAGAGATGGTGGGGTATCCCTCGGTTTTCCCACCACGAGGCAAGGAAGCTGGAGAGTCACTTGCTAACTCGCATCCCTCACTGGTGTTAACTCCCAGCACTTGCATCTGCCCCTCTCGTGGTGACAGGCGCAGAGGGCCACCGGCTGGGCAGGGACTGTAGGGACATCTGGCACAGCCGGAGGAGCCAGCCGGCGGTCCTGGCCGAAGCACTGATCAGCTGTGCAACTTCGGACAAGTCACGGTGCATGTGTGTTGACTGAATGAGGGAACTGGATTGTCAACACCTGAAAGAAAGGGCCGAGTCTGTCCTGCTCTCTGCTCTACCCGCACAGCCCAGCCCAGTGTCCGGCGCCCGGAGCACTTGGTCAATATTTGTGGAATCAAGGTCTCACGGCTTGGGGTATAAATATTTTGTTATTGGTAACAGCTCCCAATGACGGCACACTTCCTCTGAGCTGGGCTCTGTGCTGAGTGCTTCCTGTCCATTCTGCCCCAGAGACCCCGCTGTTACAGGGGGGAGTTATCCCCACACCGAGAGATGGTGGCCGGGCGAGGCAGGGAAGGGGCCTCACCAAGGTCACCGAGCTGGGAAGTAGCAGCAAGATTTAAGCCAGGCTCCAGAGCCTGTATTTCTTTTTTCAGAGTTATTCATTTTTTAAAAATTGTGTATAACTCCCACACCACAAAGTGCAGAAATCTGAAGGGCACGGTTGTGAACACATGCACACACGTGTGTGCCCACCACCTGCTCAAGCCCTGGGGCGTGTGCAGCAGTCCGCTGGCTGCCCTGTGCCCCTGCCCACGCAGTACGCTCCTCAGCCAGAGGCAGCTGCCAGTCTGACTGTGAGCGCAGTGGAGTCATTCTTCTCTTCCTGACATTCTTGCGAACGGATTCACACTGTATGTTCTCTTTTGTGTCCGGCATCCTGCACTCAACATTGCCTCTGAGCTTCGTCCATGCTGGTGCATTTATCAGCAGTTTATTTTCCAGTGTGGAGTGTGAATGTGTGTGTGAATAGACTGTGGTGTGAACAGACCACATTTCCCTGTTTCCAGTTCTTGGCCATTAGAGATAAAGCCACTGTGAACATTTCTGCACATCTCTCTTGGTGGACATAAGTGCCCATTTCCGTTGGGTTGACGCCCAGAGTGGAATGACTCACTCACCGGGTGCACACCTCTCTAGTTTTAGTAGGTCCTACCAAACAGCTGTCCACAGCGCTTGCACCAGTTGGAGCCTGCACTGCTAGCCATTGTGGCCCACGTGGTCCTCCGGGCCAGGCCCTGTGGAAGGGTAGGTGATTTTGATGTGGTCTCTTATGCAGGGAACTCACAGTCAAGGAGGAGAGACGAGGATCCTGCACCAATAATCACCATGCAGATTAGGCTCCAAGGGCCACAGGTGCTCTTCACTAGGACATGACACTGGAGAGTTTGCAACCAGGACTCCATTTCCCTCTCACAACGAACAACCCTCTGGGGCTGGCGGTGGGGTGCAGATGGTGCCCTTTACAGATGAGGAAATGAGACCTAGTGAGGGGAAGTCACTTGCCCAAGGCCACAAGCAAGAGTGGAACAGAGCTGGACTCGTCCTCCAGATCCCCTGCTCCCTCAGGCCCACCACGTGGTCCAGGGCAAGGGCCAGCGTCCACCGTGATGCCGAGAGCGGTTTGGGGCACTGTTTAAGAGCAAGGAGGACCTGGGCCCATGCTGGGTGTGAGTCCTGGCTCCCCTGCTTACTAGCTCTGTGAACTTGGCCAAGTTACCTGGGCCTCAGTTTCCCCACCTGCAAAATGGGGGTGATGACAACCCTTTCCCCTCAGAGAGTTGGTGTGAGGATGAGATGAGTTGGTGCCTGGAAGAGTCCTGGTGTTGAGTAAGTGTTACAGACGTTGTTTTTATAACATGTATTGTTTTTCCACTCTCTCATTATAAAAGTCATATGTGTGTGGTTGAAGTTCAGAGAGTGACCGGGACTCCAGTCCTTATTCCTAGAGCCGCTCAGACCACTGTCACAGGGAGGAGGGGTCCAGCTTCCTCCAACAGCTCCTCCAGCCGCCCTCTCAGCCTGGACAGACTGGCCTCTGGGTGGGGCCAGTCTGGACGGAATCCTGGCGGAGTGCTAACAATGAGCCGCATTCTTTGGAGAGGCTGCCCGAGTCCACCCGGCTGATGTCAGCCCAGGGCGTGGCCACGTGCACCAGGAGGCCAGGTCCGACTGCCCCGTAACTGGTGGAGCCACACGCATGCCCAGGGCTCCCTCCGCCAGCGGGAACCTGCTGAGGCCACAGCTGGCATGATTTTCCTTGGCCTTATGGCTCTGGGCTGCAGGGCCCAACACTGCGCCCCACGGGCAGGTGCTCTCAAGCAGCAGCCGTACCTGAGGACCTCAGGCGGGTGTGGGTGCCTGGGCGGCTCGGCAGGAAGCGGAGGCCTGAGGATGAATGGAGAGCTGTCACGTGGAAAGGCAGTGTGCCCTCAGCCTTGCCCAACGTCTGCCCCTCCTGCGACCCCTCCAGGCCCCTCGAGGCCGGGCCCCCCGCAAACTGCCTGTGTAACCTTGGGCAGAAGGCCTCACCTCTCCTCTCCCAGCCTCAGTTTCTGGATCCAGCCAACAGGAGTTCGGACTCCCTCCTCGGGGGGCCGTGCAGGGGTGCAGTGCGAGCGTGCAGTGAGGTGTGTGCACACCAGTCTCCGCAGGAATGGTGGCTGCAGCGGATGCTCACCCGGGCCGTCCGCTCACTCTGGAAACCTCACGGGAGCCTCCACCGCTCGCCAGGCACAGTTTCAGACATGGGGCACAGAAGGAAGTAAGAGAAACAACAGCTCCGTCCTCACCGACCTGACCTTCCAACACAGGAGACAAACGAGACTTCAGCGCGAGAATGCCGGGGAGCGTGGAGGAGGGCCCCGGGGGAAGCACGCTCCAGGCGGAGAGGACAAGCTCAAGGTCCTGAGAGGGGACGGGCACGGAGCGTGTGAGGCGCAGACGGCAGGCTGCTGCAGCACCACTCCAGGGAGCGGGCCCCTGTCCCGTTCTCAGGGCTCGGGGGTCCCCTCCACTGGTGATGCATGGCTATTCCAGCAGTGTTCTTTAGACGGGAAGTTCTTCCTAAGACCAAACCAAAGTTCCTCTCATCACATCTGAAGCCTAAGCCTTCTCTTCGAGGGCCCCCTGGACCGGGAGCAAGCTGGTTCCTCCTGCCTCCTTCTCACCAGCTTCGAGATAACCATCGTGGTGGGGAAAGTTAATGAAACGCCAGATGACCTAAAGCATCTTCCCACAAACCCAAGGCAACAAGATGGGCCTATTTTATCAGCCCTGGGACACAGTGAGAGGGGCAAAGGCCTGGGAAAAAACTGGACCTGGGACACCGAGTGAAGCCTGGGGAACTGGTCTGAGTGCTCCATACAGGGCCTGGCGGGTTTTCAGGCAGCCTGTGGGGTAGGGGGAAATACGTAAGTGGTACTAAGGAGGATGTTCAGGTCAGTGCCCAGTAACCAAGAGAGATGGAAGGAGCTTGGGGATCAAGCAAATCTTACCTTCAGGTGTGGCTTGATCCAGGACCCTGACATTTGGGATATGACTGGTGGCTCGCTCCTTCCCCCCTTATCACCTGAATCACAGTCACCTTCCTCCCTGTGACACAATGGCATTCTCACTAGTCTCCCTCCTTCCACTCTTGCTCTCCCATGAATCCATTCTCCACCTATTTTAAAAACCACGTCTCTCCCCTGCTTCAATCACCACCCACAGCTTCCTGATGCCCTTAAAATAGAGCAGAAACTCCTCATCACGGCCCCGGAAGCCCCTGCTGACCTCCCGACCCCGTCTCGTTGTCCTCTCTCCTCGGTGTCCTCCTGTGCCTTCAGCACAGCACGTGCATTCCTGCCGCACAGACGTCGCCCCTGCTGTTCCCCCCTGAAACATCGTCATACGGCCAGCCCATTCTCATCGGAACGGCGCAGATGTCACCACCCTCAGCCCCCTGAACACCTCAGCCCCTCTCTTCACTCTCCAGACCAGTGCCGTCCAGTCGGACGTCCTCTCTCTGTGCTGCCCAGCACAGTGCCCACCAGCCTGTGTGGCTAATGAGCACCTGAAGCGTGGCCACTGAGGCGAAGGAGCCTTTGACTCTACTTAATTGACACTCAAACGCGGCTGGCGGCCGCCGCACTGGACAGCACACCTCCAAGGCATCAGGAGGTGAACTTGCACTTCCTCTCCCGTAGCACGATTTGACCTTGTCTTCTCTCTGTGCCTACTGTCTCTCTCTGACTACAGTGTGCACTCCGTGAGGGTCAGGCCTGTGTCTGTCTCGTCCACTGCTGTGTCCCCAGGGCTTGGACTGGGCCTGGCTGGAGGAGGTGCTCAATACATATTTGCTGGATGAACGAAGGACTCCTGTGGGCCAGGCCGTGAGCTCTGGAGCTACCCAGAGTTCTGCCAGGGACTTGCTGTGTGGCCTCAGGTCAGGATCTTGCCCTCTCTGGGCTCAGTGTCCTTATCTGTAAGATAGGGGACTGGCCCCGAGGCTCTCAGGCTTCCTGCTTCTTTTACTCTGCCCAAGCTGCCCTTCATTTACGCACCTCCTTGATCCCCTACCCCTCCGCCCAGCCTCCCCAGCCACCTCGTAGGAAGGGCGACTAGACGGGCTTCCTGTGCCCAGAGCCTGTGTTTGGGGAGCCATCAAATTGGGCCTGTAAAGAAATGGCCTCCAGGCAGTAGTTGTGGGAGATGACGAAGTGGTGGCTATGTCCTGGACCAAAGACTCTCCAGCTGGCCAAGGGCAAGGGGACCCCAGGAGCCAGGCCAGGCCGGGCCGGCAACCGCAACGAGTGTGTGCACCAGGAGTGGACTCCAGGGCCCTCCAGGCCTGCACCCTGCAGCCGGCCCACCCTTGCCCTTCTCACCCTGGGGTGGGCGCTCAGGGGCTGGCAGGGGCTGCTTGGACCTTACGTGCTTCTCCTGGGGGCTGGCAGGAACAGGCACAGGGACTTGAGGAGCTGGTGCTGGTTGTGAGTGACTCTGACCCCTGACCCCCAGCATGCAACACACACACACATGCACACATACACACACTCAGCCGGACACAACACACAGCCACAGACGCTGACACACACTCACACAGAGGCGTGGACACAACCAAGACACTCATACATTCAACAGACATGCAAGCAAACACAACCAGACAGAGCGGGCGCACACGCACGCACGCGCGCGCGCACACACACACACAGTCTAAACACACAGGTGATCCCACAGAAACACAGATATGCAGCCATCAGGGCAGCCAGATAGTGCAGCTGCCCACAGACACACATAAACACATGGCATCGTCTCACACACACACCAGATACACAGATGTCTGCATCCGTACAACTCACGGGCACACTTATGCAGTCAGGGTCCCACGGCTAACATGCCAGTGTGCGTGTAGATACATAACATGGCCATGCCCATATTCACCCTCACAGGCAGAGAGACCCCACCTGGACATGCAGGGACGTGGATGCCCAAGGAGATGCCATGTCCATAACTCACACACACGCACGCACACACGCACCGGGAGGAATGGCGCCAACAGTGACCTGGTGAACCAAAGGGTCAGAACTCAGGCATGCAGGCTCCGAGCAAACCTCCACCCCCCAGCCTGGCCACATGCAGGGCTGCAGGCTGGAAGAGCGGCAGCCTCTCCCTGCCCTGGCCAGCTGGCTGTCCTCCAGGCCCTGGTGCAGATGGTGGGGCCACGGAGGGGGCAGTCCAGCTGGCGGCCTGTGTTGCCTGCCTCTTGTAGTCCCAGCCCTCTTTTCCTTGGCCGTGTGACCCTGAAGGCCTTCTCCCCACAGCTGAGTGGGCCCTAGATTTCGGTTTCTTTTGGAAAATGAGACGATCTGTCAGAACTGCTTCCAAGTCCTGCAGGACAGCAACTGGCTGGGGCCATGAAGCTGCTGCCTGTTTTAGAAGGACCATGAACACTCCAGCTCACCAGAGTCACCGTGGTCCTCGCCCGCCGGGCCCTGGAGGCTGCAGGCCTGGAAGGACGTCTTCCCAGACTTGAGTTTTCCTGCATGTGTGTGTACATGCATATATATCCATTCTGATATACACACGCCTTTTCAGTAATTTTTTACAAAATGGGCTCATTCTGCAAAAACTGTATGAGACCATACACAGATTTCCCTAATATATCATGAACACATTTCCATGCTAATCAATACCTACATTCTGTTTTTTTAAAATAACATTTTAAAAAAATGTTATTTTTTGCTTTACAGCAAAGAGAGCACAAGGAGTTCCCATGTACTCTTCACCCAGCTTCTCTGAATATTAACATCTTACATAACCATGCTGTATTTGCCAAAACTGGAAAATCAACATCAGTAAAATAGTATTAACTAAACTATGGACTTCGTCAGGATTTTGCCAGTTCTTCCACGAAAGTCTTTTTCCCGTTCCAGGACTCCATCTGGGATTCCCCGTGGCATTCGGTCCAAGTCTTTTCCTTTGGCTCCTCTGGTCCGTGATGGTTTCTGAGTCTCCTCTTGTTTTCCACGACCTTGAAAGTTTTGAAGAACACTGCTCAGGTTTTTTGTAGAATGCCCTCAATTTGGGTTTGTCTGCTGTTTTTCTCATGATGAGACTGGGGTTACGGTTTTGGAGGGAGAAGACCAGGGAGGCGAGGTGCCCCTCTCACGGCATCAGGTCAGGGTACCCGACATCCACACCGTTGATCTCTGCTGATGTTGAGGGGCGGGAACGTCTGCCGGGTCTCTCCACTGTAAGCACCACTTTCCCCCTTCCGTGCTCCATTCTTTGGATGCCAATCACGAAGTCCATGCCACACTCAACGGGCATCTATTCGTGTTATGACGATCCGATTTAATGAGAAGACATCACTCCATTTTATGGATCTGCTGTCACTTATTTGGCTGGCACCCCAATGTCATACACGTCTGTTGCTTTCGGTTTTTCCTTTTACAAACAAAGCTGCAAAGAACGATGCTGTAGCTCAACCTCAGATTCAACAAATGTTTTCAAGCCTCTCCTCCGCAGCAGGCACCGCACACTCTGCTGGATGGTGTCTGCGGGCCTCTTTCATCTCGTTGCCTTGGAATAAATTCATGGGTTGGGATTGCTGGCTCGAAAGATAAGCACATTTTTAAGGCTTTTGATAAGTATCACTAAACAAACCTCCAGGAAAGTTGTGCCAGTCTACACTCTGGATTGACATTTTTTTCTTACTACAAAAATAATTCATGTTTTCATGAGATAACTGGAAATTACTTACCGGACATTTGATGATATTAAAGAATTATTGGTTTTTTTTTAGATGTGATAATGGTATTGTGGCTACTTTTTTAAACTAGTCCTTATCTTCTGGAGACACACATTGAAGTATTTATGGAAGAAATGATACAAGTTGAGGATTTGCTTCACTCTACTGTGAGAGTCGGCTGAGTCGATAACTGTTGAAGCTGGGGGATGGGAATCTCGACCTTCATCATACAACTCTCTGTATTAGTATAAAACTGAAAGTTTGTTAAAAAAATTTTATAGACAATATAAAATTGTAGCTTAAGTGAGAGTCCCACTATCACTAAACAACAGTTTGGTGTATGCGCCTATAGCCTTTTTCTGTGCAAATACTAACTTTGTACGCTGCATGTATGTGTACACTTGAAACAGGAACGAGCGGCCACTATTCACGCCACCTTCCCACTCGCTCTTAAACGTCACCACCCTTTGCAGATGGTTGGCCATGTCAACACTCATTCTTTGACAGCTTCGTGGCCTCTCCAGTGTCAAAGAATCATAATTTATTTCTCTGGTCCTCTAATGGCAGACAGCTGGCACATCTCCAATTTTCTGCTTGTTTAAGAACAATGATGCAGGGGCCGGCCCGGTCGCAAAAGCAGTTAAGTGTGCAGGCTCCACTGTGGCGGCCCGGGGTTCGCCGGTTCGGATCCCGGGTGCGCACCGACGCACTACTTGGCAAGCCATGCTGTGGCGGTGTCCCATATAAAGTGGAGGAAGATGGGCACGGATTTTAGCCCAGGGCCAGTCTTCCTCAACAAAAAACGAGGAGGATTGGCAGATATTAGCACAGGGCTGGTCTCCTCACAAAAATAAATAAAAAAGAACAATGATGCAGTGAACATCCTTGTCCATAATATACCTTTGTGTACCTGGGTGAGCAATGCCACAGCCTATCTTCCTAGACATGGCATTGCTAGGTAAAAGGGTGTGCCTACTTAAAATTTTAATACAATGGCTAAGTTGCCCTTCTGGTAGACTTGGTACATCCAATGTGTGACATTCTCTCTCAGCACATACCTGGGGACTATTGTCATCTGGTGCCTGCAGTAGAAAAGCATCATGGAGTCCGAGCTGGAAGGGGCCTCCAAGATCTTCTGATCTCACTCCCAGGGCAGCCCCTTGAGCCTCAGGGAAGGGTGGGGTCCAGGCTGCCTACACTCCTGGCAGCACCCTTGGCTGGGGGCTGTGTAGAGCAGTGGTTATGAACATGCTGCCCATGTGTGAATCCACGCTGACCACTTACTGGTTGTATGACCTTGAATAAGGTCCTTGAGCTTTCTGTGCCTCAGTTTCCTAATCTGTAAACTGGGAGTAATACTAATGCTGGGTGGCAATCAGGGAGGGGCTAGGAGGCTTTCCTTGAAGTTTCATTTGTACCATTTTAACTAAACTATATGTACATTTGGGGTGGCTTTGGGGAGACTGAGAGAGGATGGGGGAGGGTACTAAGGACCCCATCAGGCACCACTTGGCACTGCCAGAGCTGACTGCCAATGGTGAGATTAGGTGTAGTGAGAATACATGTGATGGATACCCAGCCCCCAGCCCAGAGCCCAGCACACTGTTGGCGCTCCACAGCCATGGAACTCCCTGTCCGCTCCATGGACACAATGGCCCGACAAGACCAAGACCAGGGAAGCTGACCTTTCTGAGAGACTGGCCAGGACAGGGAGGCCCAAGAGACAGGAAAAGAGGGAACCCAAGAGAGATGGTGAAATCTGGCCCACTACTTGTTATTGCAAATAAAGTTTTATTGGAACACAGCCACATTCATTCATTTATGTATTGTCTATGAATGCCTCCATGTGACAATGGCAGAGTTGAGCAGCTGCAACATAGACCATACGGCCTGCAAAGCCTAAGATATTTACTATCTGATGCTTTACAGAAAAAATTTGCCAATCCAGCATCGGGGTTATAAGCATAATAATAAAAGCTGATAGTTCATGAGCATTTACTACGTTTCAGGTACCATTCTAAACTTGTCACCTATGTTAATTTACTTAGTCCTCACAATAACCCTATGAAGTACTATTTGTGTAGGGGGTCTCAAAGATGGCCCCAGTGAACCACGTCTCCTGGGATTCATGCCCCACACGGTCCCCTCCCACCTGGCATCTTGGGCAGCTGTGTGCTAACAGAATGCAGAAGTGGTGGTGCACCAGTGCTAGGCCTAGCCTTCAAGACGACTGGTAGCTTCTGCTTCCTCCCTCTTGGAACACTTTGGAGAACCCTGAGATGCCACTTAGGAGATACAGGGAGAGGCCCTGGGGAGAGGGGAGGCTCTGAGACTGTAAGGGGGGGGTGGTCCGCTGCCTGGTTGTGCCCGAGTCTCCAGAGGACCCAGCTCAGTCCCATCTGACTGCACTCCCATGAAAGAGCCCCAGGCAAGCCCCCCAGAACTGCTGAACCCACTCAACTCACATAACCGTGAGAGGCATTTGGACGGCGGTTAAGATGCTGGTTCAGTAGGGGTGGGGTGGTGTCACACAGCAACAGCCACCGAGACATGACCTCTGCTGGGACTCTCTCAGGCCTGTCTGACCTCAAAGCCTTTTCCTACCCACTCTCCCTTAACCAGTGGTCTGCCCTCTGCATGGGCATTAGACTCCCCCAAGGAGCTTTTCCAGGAGTCGATTAAATCCGAATATCTGGGAATGGGACCCAGAGTAGGTATGTTTTAAATCCTCCCAGGATCTGAGAACCACAACCCCATCCACTATTTCCAAGACTTGCCTAAAGATAAGAAATGCCTGGCACACTTATTTAAAAAACAGATTCCTGAGCTCCAACAGACACACTGATTCAGAGTTCCCATGGGAAGGCTGTAGCATTAGCACGTTCTCCGCCCCGTGAATCTTATTATCAGTTTTAGGAGAGAAAGGGCGAGAGGAGAGCCAGCTCCTAGGCTGGGAGAGCTGCTGGGCAGTTTCCTGTCAAATCAAACATACACTCACCGAAGAACCCCGCCATCCCTGCCTGGGTGTCCTGAACAGAAATAAGTACTTCAGTCTGCCAAAAGACATGCATAAGGACATCCCTAAGAGCTTTCTTCATAATGGCCCAACTGGAAACATCCCAAACACCCAGAGGAGCATGGCCGGATGAACTGCAGTCTCTCTACACAGTGGACTGGGAGGCGGCCGTGAAAAAGCACAAAGCACTGATACACGCAGCAGCATGGCCGAGTCGCTCAGAACTCCTGTTGAGTGAGAAAAGCCAGACACAGAGAGGGCAGGTTCTACTGAGCGACAGTTCACAGACAAACCAGACGGATGCGTGGTGACAGCAATCACACAGTGGGTACCTCTGTGTGTGCCCAGGTGTGTGGGGGTTCCAAAGCTTCATCTGAGAGTGGACCCTTCTGTGTGTGTGTGTGTGAGTTCTGCCCCCTCACAGGATGCCACCAAGTACACAGGGAAGGACTTACCTGTACTTGGGGCCCACCTGAGACACCTGTGCTTGCTCACTTCTCTGTCTGTGGTTTATTTCAGATACACATTGTACCCTGAGATGTGTGCAATAAAGTGAGCAAGTTCAGGTGTACGGCCCAGTGAACGTTCACATGTCTCCCCCGGGGTATTCGACCTCATGCAACATGCTGTTCTAGGCTCCTGGAAGTGGACCCAAGGCTATAAAGACACAGACCCTGTGTGCGTGGGTTTTATAATCTGGTGTGGGAGATATGACAATATAAGACAGAACAGTAAGTTTTCATTCATTCACTCGGTGTGGGCTTTGTGAGCACCCACTACGTGCCAGGCACTGAAGTAGGCATGGGGAATGCAGCAGGAACGAGACCCAGTGCTGCCCTCATGGTGCCCATAGTCTAGTCGAGTTCTGGAGAGCAGCACAGTGAATGGTTAGACACACCTATCCCACCTCCTGAATATTTCCCAGATTCATTCTGATCTCCTCCCTACACTGACCACGTCCTGGCTCAGGCCCTACCTTCTCTACTCTCTGGGCTATTGCAGCCCCTTCCTGGTTGTGTTTCCAGCCCTCCACCTCTGAGTCGTTCTCCAGGCCAAGAGCCCTTATTTAAGTGCTCGATCTACGAAATCCAGTTAGTGGTTCCCCATTGCCCAGGCAGCTCTGGTATTGGCCTGTGTGGGTTTGCACACACAGAGGGTCTATATTGTGACCACAGGCAAGTTCTTTAAATGCCCTGAGCCCCATGTGTGTTTTCAGTAAAACAGAATTAAAATAATAATAATAATAATGATAACCAACAACAACAACACGTATCTCCCTGAAGAGGCTGACCTTTAATCTGTCATAATAGGTGTTAGCACAGCGTGTGCTAACCCTTCGTGAGCCCCATTTGCTTGCTCCTCCCAATCGCTCCGGCCGCTCATTACTCCCGCCTCTCTGCACGACCCAGTAATGTCCAGGTGCTTGTACTCATGCACACGCCCTTTGCTTTCAAGACCCTGAGCTTCTGCTCACGTGCTCCTTCTGTCTGGAATGCCTTTCTTCTACCGGCTCCTGGCTGGGAGCTCAGCTCAGAACTCAGCCCAGGCACTGCCTCCTCCAAGGAGCCCTCCCCGAAGCTGCATGTGGAGCTGGGAGCCCTCGTCTGGACCCCCCACAGCCCAGGTTGGATTTGCTTGTCTGCCCCCTGTTTCTATTCGTCTCCACTTGCTGGAGTGTGAGCTCCTTCTAGGCAGGCCTGAATCAAACTCGTATGTATGTATGTATGTATTTATTTTTGTGAGGCCCTGAGCTAACATCTATTGCCAATCCTCCTCCTTTTTTTCCCCCTTTTTCTCCCCAAAGCCCCAGTGGATAGTTGTATGTCATAGTTGCACACCCTGCTAGTTGCTGTATGTGGGACGCGGCCTCAGCATGGCCGGACAAGCAGTGCATTGGTGCGCGCCTGGGATCCGAACCCGGGCCGCCAGTAGCGGAGCGCACGCACTTAACCGCTAAGCCGCGGGGCCAGCCCCCAAATGCGTCTTTATCTCCCAGCTCTGGAGCCCTCCCATTCCAGGCAGCTGCTGGATGTGTCCACCGACCTGAGCAGAACATGCCAAGCATTTTCTTAACGCAAGTGGCCTTTGAGTTGACTTTGAGGCATGGGTAGGATTTTAAAAAATTATTTTAAAACAAGTTGTACACACGCACACAATACCAATCTAAAAAGAACGAAAGGGCTTACAGGGAAAATTAAAAGTAGGTCACCTCTCAACCACCCAGCTCCCCTCCCCAGAGGCCACCATTGGTATCAGTTTCTGAGTATCCTATGCAGGCAAGAAGTGTCAGTGTCATCCCCCCTGCCCCCCCCTTTTTTATTTTGCAAAAATTTAAACCAACAGAAAAGTTGCAAGAATTTTACAATAAACACCCTTTGCCTAGATTCACTAATTAACATTTTGCCACATTATGCTGAATATTTCAGAAGCATTATATCATATAATGCTCACAACAACCATTTGATCACACCAATTCTGTAGAGGAGGTGACTGAGGCAGCAGGCAGGTGGAGGGACTTGCTCAAGGCCATGGAGCTAGTGAGGGGTGGACCTGGGCTTCCCCCTCAGGCTGCCTAGAACTTTGACCCACCTTCCTTCAGCTCCCTTTGGAGAAAAGCATTTTATTACACTAAGTTGAAATCCACCTCCCTGAGATATTCACCAGATGATCCGTGGAAAAGTACACAGCTCTGGGAGCATTTGCCACTTCTCCTAAAACCTGCCCACTCCCTAAGCAACAGCTGCTGTCGCTGCTGCTAACACACACTTCAGTGCCACCTCCTCTGTGAGGGCTGAGTTAGCTCACCCCTCTGTTTAAAAACTCCCTTCATCGACGCTGGCTGCCAGCAGGATGACACTTACACGCCCGGGTGACCGCCCTCACGCCTCGGCCGTCCTGCTCCTTCCTCCTCTACTTCCACCTCTAGCCGTCCGTCCTCAGCCCCTCGCTGGCTGCTTTCATTTCCCTTCCTCCTTGAAGCTGCCCCTAATTTTTCCAAAGAGCACATTTCCCCATCTCTGGGCTCCCGAACCTTCCGCCTGTGCCTCCGTTAGTCTTCTCCAGGCGGTTGTTCGGCCACCAGACTGGACAGTGGAGGACCGGAGCGACGGTTCAGCCTTCCTAGCAGAGCGCCCCTGCATCAACGACCGCAGGCGCCGGAGCCTCAACTTCCTCAAGCTCATAGTGGGGGAAAGAGCCGAGCTCACTACCTGGCGGAGAGTCAGCCTTCACTAACCTCCCCTAATAGAACTGACAGCTCTTCCAGGCTGACATCTTCCCTTAGTCATCCCCGGAAACCCTACCTCCTATTGCTTAACTTCTCGCCTCAGTTTCCTCACAGGGAAAATGGAGACGATAATGGAGAGGCTGTGAAACTTTAATGAGCTGAGGTACATCGAGCACCTGGACGTTATCTGACCCTTATTAATAATGCTACCTAGGACTACTGCGACGGGGCCCGGAGCACAGCAGGCGTTCAAGCAATCCGCTCAGAGCCGGCTCGGGTGTCCAGGACCGGCGCGCGAACACAAGGTCGGGAGCGAGGTTTGCAGAGAGCTGGCCGGAGGTCGGTCCCGCCCCCACCCCCGCAGGCCTCCGCCCCTCCCCCCGCCCTCGCAGGCCCCCGCCTCCACTCTCCCCCCGCCCCGGCCCCCGCAGCTGTCAGGGGCTCGGCGGCCTGGGCGCCAGTCCACCAAACCTGAACGTCCCATCCCCGCGCCCCCACCTTCCTGCGCCGACACACGCTACCTTGCGCCCGGCGCCTTCGTCCCGCCCCCGGCTCCCATTGGCCGAGGGCCTCCTTTGTTAGCCGGGGCGAGCCGCTGCCATAGGCCGGCCGGGCCGCCGCTCCCGGGCCGCGGCCCCGCCCCGCGCCCGCCGCTCCCGCCCGCCGCCCGCCCCGCCCCCAGTGCGCGGGCCGCCCGCCCCCATTTGCTGCGGCCGTGGGCGCCGAGGGCAGCGGCGGCGGCACCGAGCGGAGCGGCTGGACGCGGCGCCCGAGAGGGGCGGAGTGAGGCGCGGGCGCGGGCTGCGTCCATGGGCCTGCGGCGGGCGGGCGGCGGCCGTGCGGGCGGGCGGCGGGGACCGCGCGCGCTGTGAGGCCCGGGCGCGGCGTCGAGCGGGGCGGCCGCCGGAGCGGCCCGCTGAGGGCCGGCGGGCGTGCGGCGGCGCCCGCGCTGAGCCGGCCGAGCCGCCCGCCGTGCATGGTGCCGCCGCCCGCCTGCGCCGCCCGCCGTCCGCCGCGAGCGCCGGCCGGGCCTGCGGGCCTGCGCCGCCGCCGCGCCGACCATGTCGGCGGCCAAGGAGAACCCGTGCCGGAAATTCCAGGCCAACATCTTCAACAAGAGCAAGTGTCAGAACTGCTTCAAGCCCCGCGAGTCGCATCTGCTCAACGACGAGGACCTGACGCAGGTGAGCGGCGCGCCGGGCGCGCCGGGCGCCCCGGGGCCGGCCGCCCCGCCCGCCGCCCGGGGACCGCCGTCCCGCCGCGGAGGAGGGAGCGGACGCGGCCCGGTGCCCGAGGGGGGGCGCGTCTGCAGGCTCCTGGGGAGGGTAAAACGGCGGAACAATGCGTGCCTCTTGGGGGCGAGGATGGGGCGGGGGGCGGGAAGTGCATTGACAGACTCGGGACAAAGGGAAAATCCTCAAGTATGCCGAAAAATAACATCCTTTCCCGTTCCCATGGTCCTGCCTGCCGTGTGATTCATGCTTTTTGGGTGACTCAAAAATGCCTGGGTTTTCTTAGTAGGAACAAAGTGCTTGGGAATTGCCTGCTGCCTCGCAGGACCCCCTCGGAGTCTGTCGTAGGAGGGACTTAGACCTGTCCACCCGAGTGGCTAAGGGAGTAGGACTGTCTGGGTGGACTCGGGCTCCCCCTTGTCAGACGCGGCCGGCCCTTTTTCTAAATCGTTGTCACTGCCAGTGGGTGGGCAGAGGTGAAGGGTCCGAAGTCTGGGGAGGAGGGTCTTGCCCTTGAACTTAAACTGGAGGACCTTTTGTAGATGGGAGAGCTGGGGGCTCCTCTCCTACCCTGCCCCCCAGCGCCCTGGTCACTCGGCAAGGAATGAGGAGACCTCTGGGTCCTCGGGGAAGTCGGTTCACTTCTCCGGGCCTTACCTGTCAGATAAGAGCTTCGACTAGTTCAGGAGCTCCCAAATCGGCATCGGTTACAGTCTTTAAAAATACCAAGTCCTGGGGCCCGTCCCTGAAGTGATTTAGGAGAGCAGGGAATTTGTATGGGTAACAGCTCCCTAAGAAGTTGGGGTGCAGTCCCCGCTGGCCTTGGGGACCCCTGCGCTGGTTGCTCTCTGAGCTCCCAGCGTTCCAGGATTCTCTGGAACTCGGGGAGGGCTCTAGGACATGCGGATTCCTTGGATTTCCTCACCAAGCCTTCTGCATCTCCTTGGGATGTGTCTGTGGCCCTCCTTGCCCTCTGCCCCCGTCTCCATCCTCTTCAGAGCTTTCTCTCTTCCCCTGAATGAGGCCGGGGAGCTCCGTTCACATTCCAGTGCAGTATGACCTAGGTGTAGCCGCTCCTTTTGCAGAAGAACCCCTTAGATGGAAAACATAGCTTTGAAGTGTACCGGCCTGGCTGTTTTTAATGCTGCTTAAGTGCTCACAGGGTTTGACTTGTTTACATGGCAGACCAGAGTGGGGTGGCAGGGCAGGCGTTATGGCCTGGGATATGGTGCCTTCCTCTGAGGTCAGGTTCCCAACAGCCAGGAAAAGACTCCTTTTATCTAAGACCAAAAGCTTAACCAAACACTGAAGGCTGCAAAGTCATAGATTGTTAGGACAGAGGGCCAGGTTGGCTTGGGAAGGGTGGAACTCCATTTCCTGGAGAGGTGTTCTGGGGTGGGCTTTAAGGGAGATTCTCTCTTCTTGACTGGATGCCTGTTTCTGGGAAGCAGTTTATGTGGTGGTGGGGTCCTGGACCAGGAGTCAGTAGACTTTGCCTCTAATCTTGGCTGTCACTTTCAGCTGCATGACCTTGAACAAGTGCCTTTGCCTCTGTAGTTTCGTTTCCTTGTCTATAAATTGGGAGTAGAGATCCCTGGCTTTCCAAGCTCACCAGGCTGTCGTGAAAAGCAAGGAATGGTTTTATTAAACTTTTTTCTCTTACAGTTTAAAAAACAAACAAACAAACATCGCCTACAGAATAGTAAACTGGGATTTAGGAAGTTTCTGGGCTTGGCAAGGGTTGTCCTGAGAGAGATTCCTGGTTATTCCAAGCCAACTGCCAAAATTGGTGTATTGGGTATTTACACCTCATAGGGCATCTTTTCTGGTTCTTAAGCTTAGGTACTAGAATGAAATCTGCATATTTGAGTTGAATCTGTTAAAAATTAAAAAAAAAAATCTGTTGATTATTAATTGGATTCAAGGGAAGGTGTCGAAAATGTGAAGTACTTTACTCTTTCCCTGTATTCACAGTTTAACTGTGGATTTTGAAACAGGCCTGAGCCTTCCAGGGCAAACCTGGAATGGTAGTTTCTGAAATACTGAGTGGGGTTATTTGTGCTGGGAGAGATTAGGCCAGCCTTCTACCTCCTGGGATCTTTCGGGAAGAAACTGCTCTTGAAGAGAGAAAGAGGGACACTCAGGGCTCTTGCCAACAACGTTAGCTGCTGCTCTGCATCCGGCCCTCCCCCAGCCTCTTACTCTCATCCTCATGGCTCCATTAGAAAACCTCAGCCAATCGGTTCCCATCAGTCTCCCCCACTGGTCCCTGCTTCCTGCTGCCCCTCCCCACCGCCCGGAGCTTATTTTAGACCGTCAGGGCTGGAAGATAGATCAGCGATCATTGAGGCCACCCCCTCTTTAAGGCTTTTATCTTTCAGTCCTTCTGTGCATTTTTCTACATATGTGTGGACTCAAATACACAGTTATAACCTTTTTTAAGTTAAACTGTATGTACGTATTTGCAACATATATTTTCCTGCTTAATGACATCTTAACAGCTCTTTTCATGTATTACATATAAATATAGCAAAATCGTTTTGCATATTATACTATCAGGGAGGTACTGTAGTTTAACCATTCCCTTATTGATGGACAGCAAGGTTACTTCCAGGTTTTGCTGTTATAAACAGTTTGCTTCAGCAAACAGCTTTCTAAATACTTCTGAGGGTGTGTGTGTGTGTGCACGAATGCAAGTATTTCTCTGGGGGCAGATACCTAAAAATAGAATGGCTGGGTTGACATCAAGCACATTAAATTTTTTTTTACAGATATCACCAAATTGCCTTCCAAAAAAGGCTGTGTCAGACCATTGCTGGGATTGGATGTTATCAAATGACTTAATTCTTTCATAATTTCCCTAATTACCAGTGAGGTTAAGCCTCTTTTCATGATATTTCTTGAATATTTGTGGATTGCCCATTTTTCTATTTGGTTAGTTTCTCATTCCTATTGATTTGTAGGAGCTTTCTATATATCCTCTAGGTCAGGGGTCCACAAACTTTTTCTGTAAAAGGCCAGATAGTTAATATTTTAGCCTTGTGGGCCATATGATCTTTGTAGCAACTACACAGCTTTACCACTGTAGCTTAAAAGCCCCCGTAGATGATACGTAAACTAATGAGTATGGCTGTTTCCAATAAAACTTTATTTACAAAGACAGGCAGGGGCAGGAGTTGGCCTGTGAGCCACAGTTTGCTGACCCTGCTCTAGATATTAATCTGACACCTGTCGTAATTGCAGGTATTCTCTCCCAGGGTGTCACTTGTCTTTTAATTTTGTGTATGCTCATTTCTCTTCTTCATATGGTAGTTTTAACTTTGATTGGAGTTACATTTCCATGTTTTCCTTTATAATTGCTGGTTTTAATCTTATGCTTATGAAGGTCTTCTTTCCAGGATTAAAAAGTAGTCTCTAATATTTTCTTAGGTCTTTTATAGTTATTTTTATGCTTAGCTTTTTAATCCATCAGATTTGGGTTTTAGGAAAATAATTCTGGCTAACGGCAGAAGCTCTAACAGATGCTCTTGAAGTATTCCTGGTGAATTACAGGAAAGGGCTTCTCCAGGTTAGTGCTGGCCTGGAGGGGAGGAGTCTCAAACCCTGGGGACAGGATATTTGCAGGTGGTTGGAGGTGGGGATTGAGGAAACCTGGGTGGGTAAAAGTACCTTTAACAGAAACTGAGAATAACAGATTTGGAGTAGATTTAGGGGGTGGGGAGGAGTCAAAAACAATATGGCAAATGTGACCTCGTGGCAGTGGCAGTCCAGTCTGGTCCTTAGGTGGCATCATACACTCAGGCAGTCCGTGGTTAGAGCTGGAGGAAGGGTGGGGGCCGAGGTAGGAATTCTGAAGTCCTGGGAGTGAATGCAGTCACTCAGGAGGCCGTGTAGAGTGAAAGAAGAGGGGCAGGCGGGGCAGGGAGGTGGATGGGAGGGATTGGTGGTCAGTGGGAGCGGCAGGCCTGGAACCCAGGGTTCTCAGCTTCCGAGTTCTCTTCCCAGCCGCAGTGTGGGTCTCCGAGGTTCCTGGTGGGTGTTGACCTGACATGATGTCTCATTCTTCTGTCAACTTCTGCAACTTTAGGTATCGCCCTTTGTGGAAGGAACTTAAAGTCTAGTCCCAGGCCTGCCGCTGTTTTTTTGTGGGACCTTGGCGGAGTTGTTTTCCCTCCTCAGGCCTCAATTTTCCCATCTGGAGAATGAGGAGGTTGGTCTTGATCTCTCCCAAGGCTCTTCCAGTCCTTCTGTGTCTCTTCTCAGACCTGGTCGAATCCTGCCCCTCGCTGTGCCCATACTCTACTGCCAGGGCTGCTGGGGCCTTGGCGTAGCGATCCCAGACACAGAGGTGGGTGGGCCAGGGCTTGGTCTCTGTGAATCATCTCATTGACTTTCCTTGTTCCTGTGACACTCTTAGAAGTCCCGGGTTATGGAACTTCTTTATTTGACTTCACATATCTCAAAGGCAATGGGGAGATTTCGTGCTCACCCTTTTTAGAAGATTGGTAATTTGTGTGTGCATTTGTAGATTGTTTGTCAAGGGGAGTGTCAAAAATCCCAGACCTTACAAATGGCCGACAAGCACATGAAAAGAGGGTCAACATGGTTAGTCACTAGGGACATGCAGATCAAAACCACGAGGAGATAGTCTTTCACACCCACTAGGACGGCTGTAATAAAAAGGGAGAGTAATAAGTGTTGGTGAGGGTGCGGAGAAATTGGAGCCCTTGTGCATTGCTCCTGGGAATGTAAAATGCTGCAGCCGCCGTGGAAAACTGGCAGTTCCTGAGTTACTGGCTTACCAGATAAGCCAGTAATTCAGTTCCTAGCGTATACCCCAAAGAATTGAAAACAGATATTCTAACAAATACTTTTATGCATATGTTCATAATAGCAGTGTTCACAATAGCCAAAAGGTAGCAACAACACAAATATTCATCAGTCAATGAACGAATAAACAACTTGTGGTACATCCATACAATATTATTCAGTTTTGAAAAGCACTGAAGGACTGAGACATGCTACAACACGACTGAACCTCAAAAACGTGATGTTAAAGGAAAGAATCAGATGCAAAAGGTCACATATTGTATGATTCTTTTTATATGAAATGTCCAGAATAGGTAAATCCATAGAAACAGAAAGCAGATTAGTGGTTGCCAAGGTTCTGGGGGAGGAGGGAACAAGGAGTGCCTGCTAATGGGATCGGGGTTCTATTTTGGGGGTGATGAAGTGCTTTAGAACTAGATAGACGTGGTGATTGAATATACTAAATGCCACTGAATTGTTCACCTTAAAATGATTAATTTTATGTTAGGTGAATTTTACCTCAATTAAAAAAAACGAATGTGCGGGGCCTGCCCAGTGGTGCAAGTGGTTAAGTGCGCGCGCTCCGCTGCGGCAGCCTGGGGTTCGCCGGTTCGGATCCTGGGAGCGCACCGACGCACCGCTTGTCAGGCCATGCTGTGGCAGCGTACCATATAAAGTGGAGGAAGATGGGCACGGATGTTAGCCCAGGGCCAATCTTCCCCAGCAAAAAGAGGGGGATGGGCAGATGTTAGCTCAGGGCCGGTCTTCCTAACAAAAAAAAAAATGAATGTGCAAGAATCTCACACACACGTCCCAGACCTGCCCTCTGCTCCGTGTGTCGTTGGAGAGAACATCTGATTGTTTCTGGAGTCTAGACCAGGAATTGGCAGATTTTTTCTTAAAGGGCCAGACAGTAAACATTTCGGGCTTTGTAGGGCAACAGGCAAAATCGAGGTAGGTACTTATATAACCATTTAGAAATGTAAAAGCCATTCTTGGCTTTTGGGCCTTAAAAAAACAGCTGACGGGGTAGCTTTGGCCTCTCAGCATAGCCTGCCAACCCCTGGGTGAGATCAGCCCTGTCCAATAGAACTATAATGCGAGCCATATATGTAATTGTACATTTTCTAGTTGCCACATTAAAAAAGAAACAAGTTAATTTAAATTATATTTTATTTAACCTAACATCCAAAATATCATCATTTCTTTCTTTTTTTTTTTTTTTTTTTTGGTGAGGAAGATTGACCCTGAGCTAACATCCATGCCAATCTTCCTCTATTTTGTATGTGGGATGCCACCACAGCATGACTGACGAGTGATGTGTAGTTCTGTGCCTGGGATCTGAACCTTCAAACCCCGGACTGCCAAAGTGGAACGTGCAAACTTAACCACTACGCCACGGGGCAGTCCCCCAAAATATTATCATTTCAACGTGCAAAGAAGTTATGTGCAGTTTTACGGTTATGGCACCTTTCGGTTCAGACTGGCCACTTTCAGGTACACAGTAGCCACGCGTGGCGGTGCCGACAGTGTTGGACGGGGTAATGCTAGTGCAGTGGCCTGGCCTGCAGCTGGGCCCTTGAGGCCCTCGGGGAAGGACAGGGTGGGAAGACGGTGCTTGTGGGTTTCTCCTCCTCCATGAGGTGTTGTGCAGACAGCCTGCGTTCGGAGGATTCCTGAAATGCTGGTTCTCACCCTTACTCCTGTTTGTGTCCCCTGCTTGATGTCTTTTTGCCAACTTTCGGGTGTTCTTTCTTTGTAAGTCACATCTTCTTTGGTGACTCCTGATAGTGTGTTTGAGAGCTGGGGCTCTGATTCCCACTCCCGCTCCAGGGGCAGAAGGGAGGAGGGTGCTGGTTGCCGTGGGGAGAGGCTGGTGTGCCCCCAGGCACGCTGCGTTCTGACCCGGCCCTTCGTGTTGGCCCGGGTTCTGCAGCCTCTCCTAGCTGTGCTCTCCCCTGCGCTCCCGCCTGCTGCCTGACCTTTCTCTTGAGCTCTTTTTCCCTTGCCACACGGAAGGACTACAATCGAAGACCTGTGTTCTATTCTTGGCACAGACATGCAGGGTGCCCCAGGAAGGTCACTTACATTCTCCGAGCCTTGGTTTTCCACCTATAAAGCTGTTGCCCACATTCGGTTTACAGGGAGTGGTGTGCTAATGGGATGGATGGAGGGGCCGGCTAGGCCTGTGGAGGTTACTGAACTCCTTTGTGGTAATTAATATTCCAGGAAGCACACTGACAGCCTCTCCTGTGGGGAATGGCCTTCGTTTGGCTATCTCCTGATTACTAGGCCCTGATGCTGTTTAGCCGAAATAAAGAAATTTGACTTGGAATGTTTATCTTTACATTGTTCCCAAGCTGCCATTGAGTCTTGAAAGAGAGGAGAGAGAACCAATCAGAACCAGGGAAGAGAGGAGCAGGACTGACATCCTAATACTGTGGGGGGAGAGGCGAGGGAGGAAGTGAAGAGCACTGGGTGCTGGTTTGGAAGCGTTTAACCTGAGAAAACACACTTTTCTTTTATCCTTGGAAACTCACTCTCCAAGCCTCACTTTCCCGTCTGAAATGACACACTTGGACCAGGTCAGTGGTTTTGAAACTTTTATTAAACTGCAGAGGCTTCTACTCAAAGGAATCTCGTATGGAAATGCTGTGTATGAGACAGAAAAGGCGACACGGTTCTGGGCGACACGAGTTCAGAGTCTGGAGCTTGGCCTCCTGGCCGCCTCCTCTTCCCACCCATGGGGTCTCCAGTTGTCTCTGGGGGCTACAAGGGGCAGGTTTGAAAACTCTGCCCTAGAGTTTGTGGTTCCTCCAGTGTTAGTAGTTGAGGGTTTTGTGAAATCGTCCGCAGTGGTTTCATAGCTGCCTTGGGATGGAACCTCCAAATGCCCAGCCCCATTGCTCCCGTCATATTTTCAGTTCCTTCGGGGGCGAGACAGCCAGTGGGTTGATTCGCTGGCATTTTGTCTCTGGAGACTGGAATTGGAATCTTCCAAACCACTCGCTGGTTTTCTCAGTCGAGGTCATCCTAGTTCACATGAAACCACAGCCTAGTTTTTGCTTGGAGCCTGTAACCCTTTCGGCTCCCTTGCAGTCAGCTTGGCATCTGCATGCTGCTCTGGACGGTGGCCTGTGCCGGTCTGTGGGGCAGCTTGCAGTGAGAGTGAGCGGATGGGCCTGTTGGATCCTCCTGAGTCTCCATTGCACTGAACCAAGTGTTGTGTACCATGATCTCAGTCCGCCTTGGTCGCTGAGGAGGCGAGCAGGGCTGGTGGCAGCATGGCCACTGGTGGAGGAGGGGACGTGGAGTTTCAGAGAGATTGGGTAGCCTGCCTGAGGTCACCGAGCTGCCTAGCGATGGGGCTGTGATACAAAACTTGGTTCCATGTGGTTCACACCAGTTTTCGTGTGGCCAGGAGCCTGTCTTCCCTGCCCTTGCGAAGGCCACTTTGTAATTTTACTTATTTATTTATTTTTCCCCAAAGCTCCAGTAGATAGTTGTATGTCATAGCTGCACATCCTTCTAGTTGCTGTATGTGGGACACGGCCTCAGCATGGCCAGAGAAGCGGTGCGCGCCCCGGATCCGAACCTGGGCCGAACCGCTAAGCCACGGGGCCGGCCCTCGAAGGCCCCTTTGATTTGTTAACTTTGTACTGTTTCTGTAGGAGGTTGGGGTATTGCAAACTAAATCAAAGTGATTTAATGGACTTCTAATTCCTAGCCCTGGGAGGAGGGGCCTGCAGGGGCTGGGTGATCCCCCTGCCATTAGGTAGGTGAAGGATTGCGCTCGGTTAGCAGATGGAGCCACTGAGACCCAGAGAGGCTCAGCGACCTGCCTAGGTCACAGGAAGGCCAATGTGGGTTTTTCCAAAGTTCTATTTGGCCTCTCTCTGTCTGATAAGAAGCGTTAACCTTTGCCTTCAGAAGCAGGGCCTTGCCCTGACTGGGACTCCTTAGTTTATGGGGTGTGTGGGAGTGCATGTGGGCAGGGTGGCAGTGCAGGACATCGTGCAGGTCCTAAAATCCCCTCAGCCTCGGGGTGTCCCCTGGCCCCCTGACAGGCTGCTGGCCTGTGGCAGTGACCACGCCTTTGGCACAGCCCTGAACAGGAAGGACTGTTTTTCCCCCTGAGGAATTCAGAATCAGGAAATAGTTGTGTCCTTGATCTCTGTAGGTCCTAAAGCACTAGTTTTAACAGGCAGACCAAGGAGGCTCATGGTGCACCTTCAGACACGTCCCTTGCGTCCTGAATAGTCCTGGCCTGTAGCTAAGGAGGCCGGGGCTGGGGAGCAGCTTCTGCGAGTCCCAGTTGAATCAGAGAAAGAGTCCATGTCTCCTGGGTCTCCGGGTGCCGCACCCAGAGCCCCTCCACTCAGAGGCTGGCGAGTGCCCTGGGGTGCAGGGAGCCTCAGGGCTCAGGGGGTTGGGCGTTCATTTGTCTTCCGCTTGGGGACCTGCTCTGACCCAGAAGTCTGGCACAGTCCCACTTTTCATTTAAACTTGCTCAGGTAAGGGAATGGAATGATCGAGAGTGGGGGCTTTCAGCTCAGATTTGAGTGCACGTGCTGGCTCCATTTCTGATGCTGATTGAGCAGGTGATTCACAGTTTAGGTGCCTGCGTCCCTCCTCTGAACACTGGGGTTGGTGATACCCCTGTCTTTGAGTGCCTGTGAGGATGGTGGAAGCTGTGAGAAATAGCAAGTGCCAAGCGTGTAAATGCTTGGGTGTGTAGTGGGTGCTCAGTAAATGGGGTTCGTTTTGCAAGCACTGACCCAGAGAGGGGACCCACCTCCGTGACTTTGTGGGACAGCTGACCCTCAAACTCTGTTTCTCTCTTCTCCCACGCCCACAGAACAAAAGCCCAGGCTGCCCACTCTCCCGCGGACCTTCTTGGCACCACACTAGCAACTTCCTCACGGTAGCCCCTGGGGATTGGAAGGGCCATAGTCAGCTTGTGTGGGCTTGATTTTCAGAACACGTTTAAGTGTAGAGATTGAACTGCTTTTAAGAATTTTTAGAGGATAGGAGGTGGAGAGGCCTGGCGCCATCAGCCGTTAGAGGGTGTGGGCTGTTCCAGAGGGCAGTGGTCAGCACAGTGGCCACCCCCAGCCCCTGCTAAGCCCAGAGAAGCACAGAGTCCAGGTCCCTTGAATAGCAGTGGCAGATCCCAATTTCAGAAGTCACTTTACATAGAAGTGTCTGAGTTGCCATCAGCAAGGTGAGAGAGGATTAAGAGAAGCCGCTTATCTCACTGGTGTCCTTGGAAGCAGTTGTCTGAGAATCAAAGTCCTTGTGCCCGGTGCCTGAGTGAAATGGCCAGAGGAGGGTAGAGAACAGCCCGGGTCTAGTCACAAATCACTGGGCAGGTGGCTGGGAGATCTGGCCAGTGTGTGTTCTGGCTCTTTGGTCACCAGCGTTGATTCATCGCCTGTCAGCAGCTGGGTCCTTCCAGCCTTCTTCCCCCCTGTCCCCCCACCTTTACAAGTCACACCCTTCAGAGAGTGGAACCTTCTGTCAAGGGGACCTTTCTATAGCGTCTAAACAAGTAGAAGTGGCTCCCTGCGAGAGCCTGCGAACAAGCTCTCCTAACAGGCAGGCGCCAACTCGGCAAACAGTCCCGTGACTCTTAGTTCCCACATCTTCCTTCCTGCATAGAAGCCCTGTGAGCTTAGGGGTCTTCTTCCTGGAGGAGCTGGGCTAGCTAGCATAGCCATGAAGCCTTCTAAGGTGGGGAGGTTTTCCTATACTTAAATCAAAGGAGCAGTTGACATGCTCTGGGATTAGGTATTGCTGTGGTGGTGGCATTCATGGCTCATAGTAATGGCTGTGTGCCAGGCCACCATTAACTTGTTTATATCCACAGCAGCATTATGGAATAAAGAGATGAGAAACTGAGATTGGAGGCGGCCGTGTCACTTGCCCAAGGGTTACCCAGTGAGGGGTAGAGTGGAGACACAAACCCACACGGTCTGACACAGGGCCTCCTCCTTCCGCTGTTTCTCGTGCTGACTCAAGTGGGGGCAGGTGGGCCTCTGGCCGTGAGACCTCTGACCGTGTGTGTCCCTCGGCCCCTCATGTCCAGGAGCCAGGGGCTGTCCTGTGGGAAGGGTGTGTGTGTGTCCTAGGAAGGATGGGGTTGGACGATGAGGCTCGGGCTGAAGTTATTTAGATTTCCCGTCCCCTTTTTTTTTCTTCCCATGGCACTCTCCTGTCCTACCTGTTTCTTAATGGGAAGCACTGCTTTTTGAGGGACAGGGTGTGACTCTCCTGCAGAGCTGTTGCCCCGGAAATTTGTCCCCACGCATTCTTTAGCATTCCTCCCTTTGCCACGGATGGCGTCATGTTCCAAAAATCCCGCGGCTGTGGGCTCCTGGTCCAGACCAAACAGGGAAGAGGCTTTTAAGAGCCGCTTTCCCCTTTCTCCTCCGGCTGCTGCAGTGCGAGGAGGGGCCCTGAGCGTGGGCTACGCTCGCAGGGCATGCTTGTGGGCAGAGGGGCGAGTGGGCCGCAGCACCGGGGAGAGGAGAACGGAGAGCAGGCCAGCTGCTGCGTGCCCTTGCCCTCTCTGGCCTGGGGTCTAGGGAGCTCTGTGAGTGGGTTTTGTTTTTGTTTTTGTGTTTTGAGGCAAAATTCACATAACATAAAATTGACCATTTTAAAGTGTACAATTCAGTTGCATTTAGCATGTTTACGATGTTGTGCAAACACCACCGCTCTGTGGTTTAAGATATTTCATCACCCCAAAAGAACACCCCATAACTATAAGTAGTTTCTCCCCACTTCCCATCCCCAGTCCTCAGCAACCACCAATTTGCTTTCTGTCCCTATGGATTTACCTATTCTGGAGATTTCATCAAAATGGAATCATAGAATATGTGACCTTTTGTCTGGCTTCTTGCACTTAGCATGTTTTCAGAGTTCATCCATGTGGTGGTGTGAATCAGTACTTCATTGCTTTTGTATGGCTGAATAATGTTCCGTTATGGGACATTTGGTTCATCTGTTTATCTGTAGGTGGACATTTGAGCTGTTTCCACCTTTGGCTGTTGGGAATAGTGCTGCTATGAACATTCGTGTACATGTTTTTGTTTGAACACCTACTTTCAGCTCTTCTGGGTAGAGACCTAGAAGTGGAATTTTGATGTCCTGTGGTAATTCTGTTAGTGAGCTGTGTTTTGAATCAGGATGTGAAGCCAGACATCAGCCCTGCAGACTGTTGGGTGGTAGGACATTGGAGATGGTGGAGGGAGTGGTGGACCCTGGGTGACCCTGGGTGGAGAGCCCGGTGCTCCTCGTTTGGAGGAGTCCCGGATGGAGAATGGGGGTCCAGGGCAGGCCTCAGGGTTGTGAGCGCTGTGTGCAGCTCTGAGGTGGTGGCAGAGGGGGTCATGCCTGTGCACAGGGGTGGCTGAGCCCCTTTGAGCTTCGTTTCCTCCTCTCTTCCCTTTTTTCTAACCTGAAGATCAGCTGAGTTGCTAAGAAGGGGCTAAACTGGGGCTTTAATGTTGTTGGGAGCGGGGCTGAGGGGACATGGGAGTTGAAGGCCAGACAACATAGGGAGATGCTGGTGCACTCCAGAGTGGGCGGTGAATGGCGAGCTGCTTGTATCGGGCCTCCAAAGGATCTTGGGGTCGGTTAGATGGAACGACCTATGTGGCCTGTTCACCACTCTGTTACCAGTTTTCAAACTTTATTTCTTTAGCAGTAGAACACAGAGCCCCTCGAAACAGAAAGTGGCACTCTCATGTGTGAAGGCCGGAGGAGGAATGGTGCCACCCATGAGCCCACTCCAAGCCCTTGCTCACCCGTGCTCTGCAGTGGCCCCTGAAACATGACTTTCAGGCATCCTCACTGTTTGAAAACCACGGATTTACCGTAACCCTTGTGTTAATTTTTTTTAGTAGAATGAAATATTTGATGTACACAAAAGAGCCTAAGTAGCGTCTATGTGCAATATATGTACTGTGTTCCTGCAGAACACTCGACGCACTTGGTGTTTCCAGGGTTTCAGCCTCTCTTGATGGCTGGGATCCAGGGGCGGACCTACAGGTAGGTGTTGCCTCCATGGAGCCCAGCCCCTCTCCAGGCCTCCTCTCCAGGCAGAGGTTCGCCTTGTTGAGAGGAAGGTTTCCCTGCCCGGCTGTGTGCAAGAGTCTGTTTCATTTCCAGAACAACTGTAATGCAGCCGCCGGGGGCAAGTCTGGTGTAGACGCGGCCTTTTAAGGTAGTGCTGTTGAGGAGAAGGGACTCCGAGTAGAAATCTGGACACGGAGCTGAAGGCTCGTTTGTGTTTGGAACCAGAGAGCCAGAGAAGTGTCATCAGCCGGGGGGACACTGCAAGCAGAGCCCAAGAGAAGCAAGGTGTGGTGGGGGCAGGGTGGGCCAGTTACTGATTTGAGGACGTGCTGGAGTGTGGGTGGGGCAGTGGGCTAGGTCAGCGCTTCTCAAACTTTTTATTTTGGGCCCCTTTATGCTCTTGATTACTGAGGCCCTCAAGGACTTTTGGTTATGTGGGTTACATCCATGGTATTTACTGTATTAGAAATTAAAACAGAAATTTAAAAATATTCATTTAAAAATAAAATAAATCTGTTACATGTTCACATAAATAACAGGTGTATTCTGAAAAATAACTTTTCCAAAATAAAAAAAAATTTTGCTGAGAAGAGCTGCATTATTTTACCTTTTTGCAAATCTCTGTAACGTCTGTGGATTCTCGTATCTTCCACACTCAGTCTGCTGTGCTGTCATGTCATGCAGCCTCTGGAAAACCCTGCTATGCACTAGTGAAAGAAAGAGAGTGAAAACGGCAAATGATGACTTAGTGTTTTTATAGAAATAGTTTTGGCTCACGGACCCCCATAAGGGCCTCAGGGACTGCCCTTCTTTGAGAGCTGTGGTCTGGCTCCCATTGGGCCGTTTGCTCGGAGGCCCCAGCTGCCTTGAGAGGAGCGGCAGTGAGGACGCCTGTCATGAGGGAATGGATGCGGGCGCAGACTCTGGGCAGACCCCTGAGGCAGCCCTTGAAGCCTCAGACGTGGGATGGGCAGAGGGGGACGAGGGGGCCACCGTGGATGAGTGCCTGCTTTCTCCGGCAGCTGGCACATTCCGGACTGGCTCATCCCTACTTCCTGCCCACAAGGGCTCTCTGAAGAATAAATGAAGTGCGAGTAAGGTAGGCGGCACGTGGTAGGGACTCGATTCGAAGACAGTGGGGTAGGTATTATGCTCCTGACTGCACTGAGAGGAGTCTGAGGCTTGGAGAGGGAAGTTGCTTTGCTTTTACATTTCACCACTGCGCTCTGCAGCTCTCAGAAGGGAGGGGTCAGAGATGACTGGAATGTTTCAGGATGGAGACTGGAGCAGCTACAGGGCCGCGTTGCTGATGTGGAGAGCAAGAGGCAGCTGAGGACTAACAGACTGGGACACGCAGTTCTCCTCGGGGCTCTGCCGCTGGTTTGCTTTGCAGCCAGAAGGCAAGACCACCTGGGTCTTTTCATCTGTTCACTGGCTGGTGCCTGGATAATTTGCAAGACCTGTCCCAGTTCCTGACCTGGAGCTTGGTGTTTGGACACATGCGTAGGAGGCCTGGCAGTGGCCAGGTGGAGCGCCCCTTCTCCCCGGAGATGCAGGGCTGGGACTTGGGTTGGAAGTTAGGGTGGAGAGGGAGCTTCCGATTCCTTGGTCTGGGAGTGGTGGTCGAGTCCTGCGCCCTCTAAGCATGTGGGCAGGAAGGGGATTCAAGGGAATCTTGGAGTCCCCCGGAGGTCTCAAGTGACACAATTGGGATTTTTTATTTTAGTTTTTGAGAAGAAGCTTGGATCGACCCTCAGAAGAGGAAAATTACCTTTTTGGAATTAAAATGTTCCCCAACCAGGTCCTGCCGCTTATATTTAGTAGCTGGACAGGAATTTTGATGCCTTTAATGTTAAATGTTATCCCCATGATCCCAGATCTTTTAGTTATACCACAGTTTTTGCTATGACTGTGTGTTTATGGTATCTGTTAAAGAACGTGTTTTCCCTGCCCCTTTCTTTCCTGCCTGTGGCTCTGCCTTTCCAGCCCATCCGTGTGGAAAGGCCGGTGCTGGCTTCCTGTGAGAGGTTTTGAGCTGGAGCTTGGTCTGTGTAGCTGGAGCTGCTGCCCCCAGTCTGCTTACGGGAGCCTCTCAGGTTTCCAGCACCTTCATCAACTCTTTCCTTTTTTGGCTTTTGAGGAGCTAATTGTCCGGACTTCACGTTGATAGGTGGTGTTTACTTCTTTGGTCTCTCTTCAGGGAGGTTTAAAACAGTCATCAAACTTGTATACGAATGTTCACAGCTGCCAAAGGTGGAAACAACCTCAGTGTCCATCAACAGATGAACGGATAAACAAAATGTGGTCTCTCCATACAATGGAATTATTATTTGGCCGTAAAAATGAATGAAATACCAACACATGCTACAACACGGATGAACCTTTAAAACATCATGCTAAGCAAAAGAAGCTAGTCACAAAAGACCACATGTTGTCTAATGCCATTGATGTAAATGTTCAGAATAGGCAAATCTATATAGACAGAAAGTAGATTAGTAGTTGCCAGGCGCTAGGTTGGGGGTCGGGGGGAACGAAGGGTTTGGGGAATGATAGCTAGAGTCCAGGGTTTCTTTTTTGGGGTGACAAGATGTTGTAAAATGGATTGTGGTGGTGGATGCACTACAGACCATTGAATTGTACACTTTTAAATGGTTGCATTGTAGGGTAGGTGAATCACACCTCAAAAGAGTTATTACAGAAATACCCCCAAATAGTTACTGCCCTCATCTTGTTTTTGGTTTGTGCTCGTGATTCACATTTTGCAAAACCCTTATTTGGTGTCTTCATTTCCCGTCTTGCTGTTGTTTTCTGTTCGACGCTTGCTGCCATTGTGACAGTGGGATCTGCGACTAGCGCCACAGATCCCACCTCCGTTCTGCTCTCCATCCTGGCTATAGGTCCCCAGGGGCACACTGTATGCGCATGGTATTGGCCTTGCCGTCTCATACACACCCATGTGTGCATGGGTGTGCACACACAGCGTGGGGCTCAGCCGTGGTCGAATGTGTGGCAGTAGTGTGCAAGTGTTCTGGGCTGAAACCACCGGGCCATCAGAGAACATTATTTAGAGCTCGGGTCACTGTTTCAGCAAATGTTCATTGTCTTTGCCTCCACCCTGTGCTGCTGCTGATTCGGCAGAAGAGTGAGACTGTCAGCAGATGGTCTCGAGGTTTCAGGCCTCCGAGGTAGCTCTGGGGGAGTCGGCCCCGTAGATGCTGGCCTCGTGGGGTTTGTGGGCCGTGCACTCTCCTCTTGAGCCAGGCGGCACTATGGGTAAGGCTCTGCTGCCTCCTCGGGAGGGAAGCTTGAGCCTCTGCACACGCCAGCCAGCCTTACCCTGGCTCGGCTGTGGCAGCTTTCCCTGGGCTTGTGTCCCCTGACTTCAGTTTCTGAAGTTGTCCTTTGCTCGGTCCTCACAGAAGTTTCTCCCAGATCCCTCCTCTCTGCTCCCGGTGCCAGTTCCTTTCCTTCTCTCTGCTTTTGTGCGTTTGTCTCGTTGTGGGTGTGCTCAGTGGCTTTGTCGTCTCTGCACTGATGGCCTTGCGTTCTGGCCTGTGGCAGCAAAGGTCAGTAAACTGTGCATTTCCTCTGAGTTCCAAGGCCGCGTGTCCTGGCGTGATGAGTAGGATCCCTGTTCATTTCCCACAGTATCCCAGTTTGGATGATAAATTACAAGGTTACTCTGTGTGTGAGGCTCTGCTTTCTCTGGGGTGGGGTGGAGGTGGGAGCCTGTGCTCACACTTATGTCTTTGCACAGGTAGGAAAGACTCCTCCTTCCTGAGACAAGCCCCATGATCCCCGTCAGCTCCCCGAACACCTTGACAACCCAAGTTCCTGGCCAAGCTGGGTGGGCGGCTCCGTGGAAGGGTGGTTTGTGGTTGGTTCATCCTGTAGTGATGAACTCCTTACAGGTGCCGTGTGTTGGTGCCACACACCGTGCCCTAGGCCTCGGCTGCCAGGCTGTCTGGGGGAAGCCCTGAGTGATGTGCTGGTCAGGACTAGACCCCGCAGGAGAATACCCCACTTGGGAACATGCTTCCTGCTGGGCTGGCACCAGCCTTCTGGGAGTGGCTCAGTCATGTGGAGCGGTGGCGAGTGGTTCAGGGCCAGATACGGGGCCAGGCGGCCTTGGCTCACGCCCTGCTTAGATAGGTCACTTAATCCCTGTGCACTTTGGTTTTCTTGTCTGTAAAATGGAGGCGGTCATTACCGCCTCACAGGTTTCTTGAGAAGATTGAAGAGTTCATGATGTGAAGTGCCTAGAGCAGTGACCGGCCTCATAACCCGTGAGTGTTAGCTCTGAGGACAGTGGGGAGCAGGACACAGATGACCAAGGGCGGAAACTGAGGGGCCTTTTAAACAGCCTCTCCAGTGTGCTCACTTAGATCGAGCGTGAGTCCTCCGGGCCCCGTGCCTGATGCTCTTCTGCCAGCCAGTGGGCAGCAGCCTTTCTCGCTCGGAAGGCCAGCCTTTTGCCCTGGTCACTCGGCCTTGGGTCCTGGTCACCTGAATGACTTGCAGTGGCTCCAACACAATTGTGAGTGTCTTCGTAGTGGCCGATTGTCTTCTGCTGACTTTCGGAGGCAGATGAGAGGCCCTGGAAGTTCGTACTGGCAGACTGTGCCCATACTGAGGAATGTGGTTTCGGTCCAGACAGAAAAGCTGTAAAGCAACAGGCCGGTATTCTCTGGGGCTCCAGACCCCATGGACGGGTCTTAGAGAGAAATTCCAGGACGGTTTGGTCCATGCAGCGTTGTGGGGACATGCTGTGTGTGGCCTCTCGAGGGGTCTGCAGTGATGACCGGTGCTGCTTGGCCCTGGCAGGTTTGTTCAAAGAGAAGCCCCACTTTTCTGGGGGCTGTGGCCCTACTGGGTCCAGTCAGAGGTGTGTGCTAATCCCCAGTGCGGATCAGGCAGGTGGACACACGGCTCCACTGATAAGCTTCCTTCCGCAGCATGCTGGACTTGGAGCTGTCTGGTCCTCTCACTGTCCGTCTGGGTGGCTGTAGAGCACAGTGAGGTGTTGGCAAGGGCACGGCCTGAGACTGACTTTGACATGTGCTCATCTCTCCTTTCACTGAGTTACATCTAAACGTCCCAGAAAAAATAGGTGACCTTGAAATCTCCTGTGATTTACAAGCTTGTAAAGATGGCCAGACGGCGGCTACCCAAGCATCATTTGTCCTTTTGGAATTGAAATGCAGAAAATATTAAACAGGTTGTTTGCTATGAGTGTGGAAGCGTTTCCACAGAAACTCGTTTGGAAAAAAAAGGAAGGAATCAACCTCAGAACCACAGAAGATCTATTAGCTGCAATTTACACACACTCTGCCCGTAGATCTTTCACTGAATCCTCTCCAGAAGGCCATTTGCTTCCCACCTCATGCTTGAGTGTGGCTCCCCAGCTCCTACCTTTGGTCCAGAAAAGTCTTTGCCCCAGGAATCTCCCTTCTTCAGGACTGTGTAGCACTTTTCCTCTTGAAGAACTTCATGGGGACGGTCACTGTGCTTGGAATTTGGGTGTATGGCCTGGTGTGAGGGAGCCTGTTTGCGTGCTCTGCCCCGACCTCAGAGTCAGGAGCTCTGGGGTCCCTCTGGACTGGCCTCGAATACGCTGCAGTCCTGCCTGTCACACACTCACCACCTCCACTAGGGCCCACTCCCCTGAGCACCGCCGACCCCAGTTTGGTTTGAGCGCCAGCTGTTTGCATGGCCCCAGGTAGGTGCTGGGATGTGTGTCCCTGGGTCTGAGGCATTGACTGTTCAGTGACCAGTGTGTGTTTGTGTCTGATGTAATTTTAAAAATGGTATGGGAAGAATATGTGTGTTTTTCTATTATTATAAATGGTGAAACTGAGATTCACGGAGATAACGCCTTGCCCTGGCCACACAACGACTAAGGCATGGAAGCAGGACTTGAATCCGGGCCTCCTGGTTCCCAGGCCAGGGTCTGTAGACTGATTACCCAGAGCTGTGCGGTCATGCTGTTGGTGGAGGGTGCGGTATAGGGGTTCCCTA
This sequence comes from Ceratotherium simum simum, assembly GCF_057802395.1. Lineage (NCBI taxonomy): Eukaryota > Metazoa > Chordata > Mammalia > Perissodactyla > Rhinocerotidae > Ceratotherium > Ceratotherium simum. The sequence goes on from NC_141915.1 coordinate 594,997, forward strand.
CCCGCGCCTGCTTCTTGTTCTGCCACGAATGATGAGGCCCCCCTTTGGGGAGGACATTTTGCTAGTGCTGCATCAGCGGTCGTGCATGCATGGTCGGGCAAACATCTTCCCTTTCCTTTAAAAAAGAATATCTGGTAAGTGCTAGATAGTTGCATTACTTTGCAAAAAATGGTAAAAACAAACAAAAATCCCAGGACTTGCTCATGATGCCAACAGGCAACACAATCGCTGTTTTCTTGTGACTCTCCTTATGCATTTACAATTGTAGACCACGCTTCACATCCCACCCTGGCTGCCTGTTCACACGCCCTGGTCTCCTTCACTAGCCAGAGAGCTCCTGAGGGAGAGGGTGTGTGCACCTCATGTTTTTTATCTCTGATAAAAAAGATTTCCCCGGGAAATTCTGCTGTACACCTTCAGAGGGTGCTGGTCACAGGAGACGGAGCGAATGAGGCCACTGGGCTCTGTGCAAGAAGTCCTGGCTTGATGGAGTCCTATGGGTACATAGTCTAGAGGGTTTCTTGAATTCCTCATAGGTTTTTTTTTTTTTTTTTTGAGGAAGATCAGCCCTGAGCTAACATCCGTGCTAATCCTCCTCTTTTTGCTGAGGAAGACCGGCTCTGAGCTAACATCTATTGCCAATCCTCCTCCTCTTTTTCCCCCAAAGCCCCAGTAGATAGTTGTATGTCGTAGTTGCACATCCTGCTAGTTGCTGGATGTGGGACGCGGCCTCAGCATGGCCGGAGAAGCGGTGCGTCGGTGCGCGCCCGGGATCGGAACCCGGGCCGCCAGTAGTGGAGCGTGCGCACTTAACCACTAAGCCACGGGGCCAGCCCCCTCATAGTTTTTTATAATGAATGGCTGTGTGATATTTTAGTGAGTTGACATATCAGCGTTCATGTAGCCATTTCCTTGTTGGACACTGAGTTCCTCCCACATCATGCATGAAACTCGTTTCTTCTCTCTGTGTTACTTCTTTAGGCTCAGTTTCTGGCCGTGGGGTTACTGGGGCAGAAGCATGGGAACATCTTGGTTCTCGCCCATGTGACCACATCGCTGCTCTGTGAGTGCCGAGTTGCCGCGGTGCTTCTGCCTTTTGTGTTTCCAGCGTGGTGCACACAGTGCTGTGACTGGGGGTTGGGTTCAGAGAAGGGAGAAGCACAGGTGAGGTGCAGCCTGTCTGCTTGCTCCTCGGCGTGCCGGTGTCCCCCATTGTTGGTGCTGTGACCTGAGAGCTCCGTTTGTGGAAGTCAGAGGTGTGGCTTGGGCTCGCCTAGGTCTTGGCTGGGAAGGCCTTACCAGCAGTTCCTGGAGAACAGAGAGGGAGCGGTTCACTTCTCAGCGGTGTGCTCGTGACTAGTAAGCGTGTCCATTGACTCATCCGTGTGTTTGCTTTTTCAGTCGCCGCAGCCCTGCTCTGTCCTGGGCACTTCGTTGGACGAAGGCAAGGGTCCTGTCCGCGGCAAGCTGAGGCGTTGTAAGAGAGAAGGGACACAGATGCCTTGGGGTTGGGAGATGGGACCTTGGGGGGTGAGCAGGGAGTTGCCAGCAGGGTTGGGTGAAGAGCCTTCCACACAGAGAACTGCTTGTGCACAGCCCAGAGTCCTGCAGCGTTTGTCTTTCCCCTGGGAGGTGTGAGGGTGACAGCAGTTCAGAGAAGGGCGGACAGCAGTTCAGAGAAGGGCGGGCAGCAGTGCCCTGGATTAATGGCAGCAGCAGCTATGGTAAGTTCTCAGTAAACATTCGGCTTTGGGTCCGTTACTGTACTTGAAAGGGGCATGGAATTTTGAGGGGGGCTGCATAGGGAACAGTAAATCACCCTATTCCATGAAGTAGAGGTGTTTGTGTGTGGGAGGTGAGCTGTGGAAGGTGGGGGGGCACCAGATGGTAGAGGGCCTTTAGGATAACAGGAAGTTACCAGGGGGGTTGGAAGGGTGGACCCACATTTTCACATCCATAGTTGGGGTGCTCCCTCTTCAGTGCCATATTGTGTGATGTGCTGACTGCCTTTCTCAGCACCTCGTGCGCTCTGAGGGCGGGTGAATATGAGGAGACAGGAAAAGCGGGGTTAACCACCTGTCAGAGATCGGTCACTGACTTGCCTGCTCTTTGAGCTGCAGACAGGCCACATGGGGCTGAGAGCCGAGCGTGTAATGTTCTGGACACCTTGGAGCTGGTTGTGATCTGGTGGCTGTGTCCAGAGGCTTGTATGTTTCTGGGAAGTGTCAGTGTGGCAGCTTGACAACTCTGTGTAAAGCAGGCCAGGAAGTTTGCTCCTTCCCTGGCCTGCGGCCTGCCCCTGTGGCCTGAATTGAGGCAGTTGGGCTCCTCCTGATACAAAGGTCTGCCCAAGGAGGGTGGTGAGGGGAAGGGGTGGAAGAACCGTGGTGGAGTAGACGGGCCTGAGACAGGGGTGTGTGTGTGCTGCGTGTGGCCTCCAGGAGAAGCTGTTGGAAACGCCACTGGAGCTCCTGCAGCTCAGCTGAGGGCCGTGGAGGGCTGGCCTTGCCTGGGGAAGACCCCTGTGGACTGCACAGGCCTTCGAGGCTGGAGCCTCTGTGCTCTGGGGCTGTGGCGGATCCCCTTCCAGTGTTAAATGCCTGTATGTGGGTGGAAGGAGTATTCTGGAAGTAACAGGTTTTGTTTTGTTTTTTTTAATTCAGCTTTTTATTTTGAGATAATTGTTGTTTCCCATGCAGTTGTAAGAAATAATACAGAGAGGTCCTGTGTACTCTTTACCCGGTTTCCCCAGTGGGAACGTCTTGTAAAATGATGGTTCAGTATCACAACTAGGATATTGACATGGATGCAGCTGAGACGCAGGGGATTTCCATCACTGGAGGGTCCGTCACAGCCACACCTCCTGCCCTCCTGCCACGACTGCCTCCTTAACCCCTGGCAGCCACGGATCTGTGGTCCATTTCTGGAAATTCCATGTTTCAAGAATGAACTTAAATGCAATGGTATGACCTGTGACCTTTCAGGATTGGCTTTTCTCAGTCATCATCCTTCTCTGGAGATTCATCCAGGTTGTGTGTATTAATAGTTTGTTCTTTTTATTGCTAGCTGTTCTTTTATTGCATGGTATGGGTGTACCACAGGTTATTTAACTGTTCACCACAGAAGGACATCTGGGTTGTTTCCAGGTTTTGGCTATTACAAATAAAGCTGCTGTAACGATTCATGCACAGTTTTTGTGTGAATGTAAGCTTTTATTTCTCTGGGATAAATACCCAGAGCGCAGTTGCTGGATTGTATGGTGGTTGCATGTTTAGTTTTTTAAGAAGCCACTAAACTGTTTTTCAGAATGGTGGTACCAATTTACATTCCCTCCGGCAGTGGGTGAGTGATAGACTTTCTTCACATCCTTGCCAGCATTTGGTATTGTTACCGTTTTTAATTTTAGCCATGCTGATAGGTGTATAGTAATAACCCAAGTGGTTTTAATTTGCAATTCCCTAATAGCTAATGATGGACATCTTTTCATGTACTTAATTGCCATCTGTGGAATATCTTTTCATGTCTTTTGCCCACATTGTAATTGGATTGTTTATTTTTTTACTGTTGAGTTTTGAGAAGTCTTTATATATTCTAGATACTAGTCCTTTGTTAGATATGTGGTTTGCAAATATTTATTCCACTCTGGCGTATCTTTTCACCCTCCTAATAGGGCCTTATGTAGAGCAAAAGTTTTTAATTTTAATGAACTCCAATTTGTCAATTTAAGTTTGTGTTCCATTCTGAGTTAATTTTTGTATAAGGTTGAGCTTTATTTGTTTTTTGCCTGTGGATGTCCAGTTGCTCCTGCACTATCTGTTGAAAGGCAACATTGAATTGCTCTAGCACTTCTGTGGAAAATTAAGCTGGGCAGGTTTGTGTGGGTCTGTTCTGCGTTCTCTATTCTGTTCCACTGATCTGTGTGTCTGACCTTCCACTCACACCACACTGTCTTGATTACTGTGGATGTATAATAAATCTCGTAATCAGGTAGATGGAGTCTTCCCTCTTTATTCTTTTTTAATTTTTAAAAAAAGATTCTAGTTTCTTTCCCTTTCCAGGTAAATTTTAGAGTAATCTCATCTGTGTCTACATATGGTCTCACTGAGTGTTTGATAGTACTTGCATTAAACCTGTCAACGTGGGGAGAATTGGTGTCTTAGAATCCTCCAGTCTGAGTCTCTCCATTTATTTACTTCCTTTCTTATTTCTTCATCAGCATTGTGTAGTTTTCAGCCTGTAGTACTGTACGTGCTTTGTCAGATTTACACCTCAGTATTTCATTTTTTTAAGTGATTGTAAATGATATTATATTTTTAATTTTGGTATCCGTATATTCATTGCTAGCGTATAGCGATGCAATTGACTTTCATATACCAATCTTATATCCTACAGCCCTGTCAAACTCACTTGCTAGTTTTAGGCGTTTTTTTATGGATTCCTTGTGATTTTCTACATAGACTATTATGTCATCTGTAAATATTTTATTTCTTCTTTCCAATCTGTATGCCTTTATTTCCTTTCTCTGCCTTATTGCACTGGCTAGAAATTCTAGTGCTGTGTTGGATAACAGTTCTGAGAGTGGACCTCATCGCCTGTCCCTGATCGAGGAGGGAAACCATTTAGTTTCTCACCATTCACCGTATGGATAGTTAGCTCTAGGGTTTTGTAGATGCTCTTTATCGACCAAGAAAGTTCCCTTCTATTTCTACTTTTCTGAGGAGGTTTTTTAGTTTTTATTTATTTATTTTTTAAATCACGAATGAGTGTTGAATTTTGTCAGATGCTTTTTTTGTATTAATTGATGTGATCACAGAGGTTTTCTTCTTTAGCCTGTTAATATGGTGGATTACATTGATTTTTTAAAATATTAAACCAGCCTTGCATCCCTAGAATAACCCCACTTGGACATGGTATATAATTCTTTAAATATGTTGATGAATTCTATTTGCTACTATTTTGTTGATTTTTTTATCCATATTCCTGAGGGATAGTGGTCTGTAGTTGTTCTTTTCCTTCACTTTTTTTTGGTACTGTGTCTGATTTTGATATCAGGTTAATTCTAGCATCATAAAATGAACTGGAAAGTGTTTCTTCCTCTTTTGGAAGAGGATTTTCTGGAAAAGACTATGTGGAATTGATGTTAGTTCTTCTTGAAACATTTGGTAGAATTCTCCAATAAAAACATCCAAGCCTGGAGATTTCTTTTTTTGGAGTTTTAAAATTACATATTCAACTTTCTTAATAGTTACAGGGTCATTCAGATTATCTGCATTTTTTGAGAAATTGGTCCATTTCATGGAAGTTGTCAAATTACTATTTGTAGAATTGTTCATAGTATTCCCTTTGTTGTCCTTTTGATGTCTACAGGATCTACAGTGATATCTCCTGTTTCATTCCTGATTTTTTTGTGTGTGTGTGTGAGGAAGATCAGCCCTGAGCTAACATCCATGCTAATCCTCCTCTTTTTGCTGAGGAAGACCGGCTCTGAGCTAACATCTATTGCCAATCCTCCTCCTTTTTTTCCCCAAAGCCCCAGTAGATAGTTGTATGTCATAGTTGCACATCCTTCTAGTTGCTGTATGTGGGACATGGCCTCAGCATGGCCGGAGAAGCAGTGTGTCGGTGCGTGCCTGGGATCCGAACCCTGGGCTGCCAGTAGCGGAGTGCGCGCACTTAACTGCTAAGCCATGGGGCCAGCCCCTCATTCCTGATTTTAATTTGTCTTCTCTCTTTTTCTTTGTCAGTCTTGCAAGAAATTTATCAATTTTATTGATCTTTTCGAAGAACCAGTTCTTTGTTTCATTGATTTTCCTGTTTTTCTGTTTCAGTTTAATTGATTTCTGCTCTTGTCTTTATTTCCTTCTTGCTTTGGGTATATTTTGTACTTCTTGTTCTAGGTTCTTGAGGTGGGAGCTCATTTATTGGAAACTTTACCTCTTTTCTAAAGCAAGCATTTTAGTGCAATAACAGTCCTTCTCAGGACTGCTTTAGATGTGTCCTACAGGTTTTGACATGTCATTATTTTTTTAAATTTCCTTTGAGGTTTCTTCTTTGACCCAAAGATTATTTAGAAGCGTATTGTTTAGTTTCCAAATGTTTGGAGATTTTCTTATCTTTCTCTTAGTGATATCTAGTTTGGTTTCATTGTGGTCAGAGAACATACTCTGTGATTGCAATTCTTTGACTCTATTGAGGTTTGTTTTATGGCCCAAGATATGATCTATCATTGTGTATGCTCTGTGGGCACTATTCTGCTGTTGTTTGGTGAACTCTTCTAATAACTGTCAATTAGATTCTGTTGGTTGATGGTATGGTTGATTTCTTCTGGAACCTTGCTGATTTTTTGTCTAGTTATTCTATCAGTTATTGAAAGAGGAGTGTTGAAGTTGCCAACTGTAATTGTGGATTTATTTATTTCTCCTTTTAGTTCTACCAGTTTTTGCTTCACACTGCTTTGCAGATCTGTTTTTTGGTTCATACACATTTAAGATTGCTTTGTGTTCTTGGTGAATTGAGCCTTTATTATGACATAATATTCTTTCTGTCTCTTGTCATTTTCTTTATTTTGAAGTCTACCTTATCTGATGCTAATATAGCAACTCACTCTCCTTTGATTAATATTTGCAAGTTGTATCTTTTCCATTCTTTTAGTTTCAGCCTGACTGTATCATCATATTTGCCATGAGTTTCTTGTAGACAGTATACAGTTGGATCATTTTTTTTAATCCACTTTGTCAGTCTCTGTCTTTTAATTGGTGTATATAGACCATTTACATTTAATATAATTATTGATGTGTTAGGCCATAATTATTTTTTGTTTCCTGTTTGTTCTCTTTTATTTTTATTTCTCTTCCTGCTTGAATTTTTTTTTTTTTTTTTTTAAAGATTTTATTTATTTTATTTTTTCCCCCCAAAGCCCCAGTAGATAGTTGTATGTCATAGCTGCACATCCTTCTAGTTGCTGTATGTGGGACTCGGCCTCAGGATGGACGGAGAAGTGGTGCCTCGATGCGCACCCGGGATCCGAACCCGGGCCACCAGCATTGCAGCGTGCGCACTTAACCACCAAGCCACAGGGCCGGCCCTTGAATTTTTTTTTTAGGATTTGATTTTTTTATGATAAATTTTATGATTTATCTATAGGGACTTTTTCAGCGTAGATTTTTTAGTGGTTGCTCTAGGCATTACATTATATATACATAATTTATCACAGTCTACTGTTGGTGTCATTTGACCACTTCAAGTAAAGGGAGTACCTCCCTTTACATTCCTTTACCCTTCCCTATGTACCTATCTTAAGTATTTCCTCCACGTGGTTTAGAACCACATTAGACAGTGTTGTAATTTTTGCTTCAGTCATCAAACATAATTTAGAAAACTCAAAAGAGGGAAAGCCTGATTACACGTATTTTTGCCTACTGTGTTCTTGCTTCCTTCATGATGATCCAAGGTTCTTTCTTTTATTATTTCCTTTCTGCTTAGAGAACTTCCTTTTAGCCATTTTTTTAGGGTAAGTCTGCTAACAAATTCTCTCAGTTTTCCTTCCTGGGAGAGTATCTTGATTTCCCTTTCATTCCTGAACAATATTTTCACTGGGTGTAGGATTCTGGGTTGACAGTTTGTTTTCTTTCAGCACTTGAAAACTCCTGTGCCACTTCCCTCTGCCTCTGTGGTTCCCAATGAGAAATCCACTTTTGTTATATTTGGTTTTCTCCTATCCATAACCTGTTGTTTTCTCTGGCTGCTCTCAAGATTTTTTCTTTGTCTTAAGTTTTCAGAAATTTAATTAATATCACAATTAAATTTCTGTCTTGGTGTGGATTTCTTTGCATTTATCCTTTGGAGTTCAGTCAGCTTCTTGAATTTATAGGTTACCACTCTTGCCAAATTTGGGAAGTTTTCAGCCATTCTTTTTTCAAGTGCTTTTTGTGCCCTATGCTCCTCTCCTTCCAGGACTCTGATGACACAAATATTAGATCTTTTGTTATAGTCCCACAGGTCCCTAAGACTCTGTTCTTCTCTTATTCATTTATTTTTTTCAGTTTGTTTTCTCTCTGTTTCTCTCTGTTGTCTGATTGGGTAATTTTTATTGTTTTGTCTTCCCATTCACTGATTCTTTCCTTGGTTCCCATCATTCTGCTGTGAGCCCCATCCACTGTGCTTTTTATTTCAGGTATTGTATTTTTCAGTTTCAAAATTTCCATTTGGTTCTTATATCTGCTGTTTCTTTACTGAAGCTTTCTGTATTTTCGTTTATTCCAAGCATGTTCATAATTTCTTGTTGGAGCTTTTAGCATGGCTTCTTTACAGTTCCCGTCGGGTAGTTCTGACACGTCTGTCGCTGTGGTGTTGGTGTCTGTCAGATGTCTTTGTTCATTCAGTTTGCAGCCTTCCTGCTTCTTGGTATAATTTTCGATTGAAAATTGGTGATTTTTTGATTGAAACCTGGACAGTTTCATGTTATGTTAGGTGACTGTGGTTTGCATCTGACCCTTCTCTTTCGGTCAGCTCTTTCTGATACTGCTGCAGCAGGGGGAGGGGGACTACCGCCTTTTACTTTCAGGTGGAGGTCAAAGTCCAGGCTCCCCACTTGGCCTCCATAGATACCTGAGGTGGGGGGTTCTTGTTGCTGCCAGGGGAGGTGGGAGTTCATCTCCCCCCATGCCCTCCTCTGACATCACCGCAGCAGGGAGAGGGAGGGGCCTTGTGACTGCTGGTTGGGGATAAAAGTCCCAGATCCCTGTCTGGCCTCCTGACACCTCCCTGGCAGGGATGCTCGGGCACCTCTTAGCTGGCAAGGTGGAAGTCTAGCCTTTGCTCGTGGGGGTAGGGGTGGGGCTGCGTCGTTTTGTGGGTGACGCTGGAATAGAGTGGTTATTGTCTAAGAGATTTCTGTCTTACCCGGCTGTCCCTTGCCTGGCTCTTCGGCAGAGAGAGCAGGCTCTTATTGGGGCTTTTTCTGTCTCTGCCTGTTGGCACTTCCAGGTTGCCGGCTCCTGCAGCCCCAGGACTGTCCCCCAGTCTGGGCCAATGAGACAAAAAGAAATCCTACTTCCGTGTCGTTTCTCAGGTCCTGAGGTCTCCAGCCTGCCTGACTTCTTCTCTCCACCTTTCACGGTCTTCTTAGGTTTGTCTCATATACGATGTCCGGGGTTTTATTTGTACTTAGTAGGAGGAATAGGGAAAATTATGTCTCCCCCATCTTCCAGGAAGCAGAGTTTCAGGTAACCGTTTTCGAGAGGGCTTTGGGTTGAGGAGTGCGCCCGGGCCAGCAGCAGCCTCTTCCCCGAGACCAGCCAGAAGTGCAGCCTCTGGTTTCTTGGGTCTGTGGGGGAAGGCTGAGTTTAATTGGAAGGGAAGTAGCTCAGGGGACCCTCTCGGGTGGTGACTTTTGTGTGGGGTCTGGACCGGTGTGCGTCCTCTGGGGCGGCCCGTTTGGAACAGGCCTCAGTTGTATCCTTGGGTTCCTGACAGCTCAGATCCTTAGTATCCACGACAGACACCTGCTGCTCCTGTCCCCCTCCCGCCTCAAAGAAAGAAACCCAGCCGCCCAGTCAGAAAACAACAACAAAACTCCCATATCACTAGGCGTTTCTAGACACGCTGCCCCGCGCCAGCTTCCTTCCGGGTTGTCTGTTCAAAGTCTGTGTGTCCGTTATTCTGGGGCTCTCAGGAGGAGAATGCCTTTGGGCCTGTCCGAGGCCACTCCCCAGGGAAGGAGGCGCCGCGTGAAGGGAGGAATGCTGCCATGCAAGACGCCTCGTGAGCCTCTGGTCCCATGGGGATGGCAGCTCTGCTAGGCGCCTCTCACCGACACGGCGGGTCTGCTGTTGGCGTTTGTAGTCAGTCTGAGAAATGGGGGCAGAAGCAGCGGCACTTCCTGGGGCCTTTCTCAGCCTGAGCCGGGGGCAGGGGGGCCGGGTCAGGACCGCAGGTTGTCCGAGCAGGAGGAAGCTGAAGAGTGGGGTGTCCCAGTGCTCGCCTCTCCAGGCTGCTGAAGGCTGAGAGTCTGGGTGCTGTCAGTAAGAGCACTGAGGAGGTTTGGGGGGGAAGCAGCAGGAGCTGCTCTGCACGGTTAGATTGGCGCCTTCCTTACCAGCCCCACAGACGCAGTCGTTCCTGCCTTTGTGCCTTTGCTTTAGCTGGGCCCGTGCCCAGAGTCCTCTCCACCTCAGGCCACCTCCTGTGTGTGGGGCTGCGGGTCCTCACCTCCTTCACGGTCGTTTGCTCCCCTGGATGGTGTGCAGGGTGGCAGGTACCTTCCTGTCTCCTGATGACAGGATTGCACAGCAGACATCTGGAGGTTCTCGTCATCCAGCTGCAGGCACTGCGTCAACCCTTCCAGGGGCTCCCTGCTCCACCTGCTACCCCGTCAGGCCTGCTGCGTCTTGCTCTCCCTTTGACCTCTGTGTCTGGCGTGTTCTAGCTTTCTTCCTACAAACCAATGGACTGGGTCATTGCCCTTTGGAACCTTTGTCCCTGTCTCTTTTTCTTTTTGGTGAGGAAGATTGGCCCCAAGCTAACATCCATTGTCAGTCCTCCTCTTTTTGCTGAGGAGGATCAGCCCTGAACTAACATCCGTGCGCATCTTCCTCTATTTTGTATATGGGACGCCATCACAGCGTGGCTTGATGAGCAGTGCGTAGGTTCCTGCCCGGGACTCAAACCTGCTAACCCCGGGCCGCTGAGGTGGAGCGCACGAACTTAACCACAATGCCACCAGGCTGGCCCTGTCCCTGTCTCTTTGAGTGAAGCTTCCCAAATCTGACTGTGGGGGCAGAATCACTTGAAAGCTTACATAGTGACCCCCCAGGCCTTCCTCAGATTTGGCTTCCTTAGGTTTGGGAGGAGGACTCTTGAGTTTACATTTCCTTTGGACTGTGAACCCATGAAGGTAGAAGCAGTTTCTTATTTATCTCTGTCTCCACACTGCCTGACACAGGCCTTGGTAAATGATTTTTTTAACAGCTTTATTGAGATAAAATTTACATACCATAGAGTTGATCCATTTAAATTGTATAATATGATGATTTTTAGTATATTCCCAGGGATGTGCAACCATCATCACAGTCAATTTTAGAACATTTTCGTCACCCCAGAAAGAAACCCTGTCCCCTTAGCTATCACCCCCCAATCCTTCCATCCCCTCAGCCCTACGCAACCACTAATCTGCCTTCTGTCGCTATGGATTTGTCTTGGTAAATGCTCTTGATAGAACATTACCCGCTTCCCAGCCTGCTCCTCCTCCCAGAGCACTTATTTCTGGCCCTGTGCCCTCTGTTGACCTGGCCTTACCACCTTTCAGTACAACCTGCCAACCTGGAAGGGTCTCCTTTGGGGTGATCTGTACAAAGCAGTCATGGCCCACCAAGGTGGGTCGTGGCAGGCTCCCTGGTGTACAACACGTGGAGGCTGTGCCCACAGTAGGCTGGGTAAATGTTTGCTGAGCAAATAAGGACACCGATGGTGGGCTGGGGTGAGACCGGGGCTGGGTTCTGGGGAAACTTGTGCCAGCCCTCAGGTCTCCCGCTGCCCCTTTTGGGGAAAGGTCAAATAGATGTGGCTGATAATGTGAAGTCGTCCAAAAGCCCTGCAACCAGGGACTAGGAGGATGGTGTGCAATGAAAGCTAGACAGGAGTGGAGGAGGCGTGGCTTATGGTCTAACCTCCTCATTTCACAGGTCAGGGAACTGCAGGTCAAGAGGTGAGGTGGGGAAGTCACCTGGCCCGGGATACACACGGGGAGTTGTCCTGCCCGGCGCTGACCTCTCCATCCTGCGTGCGGGCTGTGATGGTGTCTGATAAGTGTGTGAATCCCTGAGTGGTGTGGGTGAGAGGCCCACTGTGCTTGCCTGCCTAGGGGATGGCTGGGCGCTGCTGGTGTTTGCTGAGAAAACAGACCTCTACTCTCTTTGCTTCTGCTTTCCCAGGCAGACTTTCATTTCACATACCCATGGCCCTCCTGGGTCGTGTCCCTCTCGCCCTGGTTCCCTGCCAGCACCCACTCTTGTGTTCCATCACAGCCAGTCTCTCACTTCCTTCCTTCAGCCCACTCAATACCGCTTGCCCGAAGGCCCTCTTACATGCCCTGTTCACATTCATGGGGAAAAGCCATTGCTTTCCTGGGGGGCCCTGAGGACCCTGCGGAAGCCAAGAAAAGAGAGTTCTTGGCAGATGCTGTGTGACTTCTGGCAAATGACCTTTCCTCTCTGAGTCACAGATTCCAAGGCTATCAATGAGGTGGTGTGACAGGGCCTCCCAGTTTGGAGAGTGTTGAATAAAAAGCATGTTACGAGAACCCCTAAGGCTTACCCAGAGATCAGTCTGTTGTGTGTAAACAGCAGGCAGAGGGCTTGGGTTTTAATTTGTGGTACTGCCCTCCAAAGGGTAGTGGATAAATTGGCCTGGTTGTGCCTTTTCCAGCCCTTTCTCCAGCTGGGTGTGGCTGAAAGGGAGGTGGAGCCAGAGTGACTGTCCAGATCTTTTAGCTCATGTTGAGCTCCTACTGCCACGGTCCTGGGAGAGGGAAGCTCTTCGGATATAAAAAAATATATAATAATAGCTAACATGTATTAAGGACTTATAGGCCAGACACTGTGTTCAGTGTTTTTTTCTCCTACAATTTTTTTGAGATATAATTCATATGCTGTAAAATTCACCCTTTTTAAAGTTCACCTTTTAAACTACAAAGTAGTTTCTAGCATATTCACAGGGTCATACAACCATCTCCACTGTCTAATTCCAGAACATTTTTGTTACCCCAAAAGAAACCCCATACCCGTTAGCAGTCACTCCCCAGTCCCGCTCCCTCCGTGTTGTGGCAACACCTAATCTGCTTTCTGCATCTATGGATTTGCCTCTTCTGGACATTCCGTATGAATGGAACCATGCAGTATGTGGTCTTTGGGTCTACTCTCACTTAGCATAATATCAGGGTTTATCCATGTGGTAGCGTGAGTCAGCACTTCATGCCTTTTCGTAGCTGAAGAAGATTCCATTGTGTGGATGGCTGCATTTTGTTTATCCATTCATCTGCTGATGGACGTTGGGGCTGTTTCCACTTTTCGGTGATTGTGAATAGTGCTGCTGTGAACATTCACATCCACATTTTTATTTGAGCACCTGCTTTTAATTTTCTTGGGTGTGTATACCCAGAAGTAGAATTCTGGGTCATATGGAACTCTTGGTTTACCTCTCGAGGAATGGCTAGACTGGTTTCTGCAGTGGCTGCACCATTTTCCGTTCCTGTGCTGTGTTTTACTTGCATTGTCTCCTCAGTCCTCACATAAGTTTTGTGTGTAACTTATGTGTAGATATAATTATCATCACCATCACCTTTCAAGGGGGAGAACTGAAACTCAGAGAGTTTTCAGCCCAGGTCATACAACCAGGAAGTCGGTGTGGTTTGGCCCATGCTGGCCGTGATCGCTGAAGCGGTGTCTCTTCTCCCAGGCCCGGCATCGTGCCGTCAGGATGAGGGCTTTTGACTGTGTTTTTCACGTGATATACCTAGTGCCTGGCACATGCTGGCACTCACATGGTTATTGAAGAAAAGGCCATTTTTTTCTGGTCTTGGTGGCGCGATCAGGAGCTTGAGGGAGGCCTCTGTTTCCCAGGAGCTCCTGTACTCTGCAGTTTTCGAGACTCCCGCTGCGTTTTGCTTTCTCCTCTCCACACCAGATGTTGCAGACCTCCCACGAGCTTCTTGCTGTCAGACATCTTTCTTGGAGGCTCAGCTTGTGGCTGGGGAATGAGATGCAGGGAGTGTGCTAAGCAGAGCTGACTTCTGTTTCCAGAGAGTGCTTGTCCTTAACTTGACTGTTGAACCTGTTCTCTCTCTCTGGTCCAAGGCCAGTGATGACCTGCCTCCTTTTCCTCCTCCAGGCAAAACCCATTTATGGTGGCTGGCTGCTCCTGGCTCCAGATGGGACCGACTTTGACAACCCAGTGCATCGGTCTCGGGTAAGGGCATCAGAGTGAATTCTCAAGGTGGGAGGGACTGGAGAGGGGCCCATCTAAGGGCAGATTGACAGAGTGGAAGAGGGAGATGGGGAGTTGAACAGTGGGTTATGGGATGGCAGGATCAGCAGGGAACCCCCATTTGGTGAGCTGAGGTCCTTCCTTCAAAATGAGATGCTCTTACATGGTGCCTGCCACCCGCTTCATGGGTCAGCGTAACTCTAGAAACAGTTAAATGGAAAAGGCAAAAGAGCAGTTCAGCAAATGTTGGCATCATGCTGATTAGGCTCCCATTTCCTTCAGTGCCAAGGCCCTGCCTCCTGCAGCTCCCTCCTTCCCTCCAGTCCTTCCAGCTAGGGGCTCAGCAAATGAGCGTAGAGAAGGGATGAGGGTCTCGAGGGCCAACTTTGCTTTTGCCTCATCTCTCCTGGGCACCCCAGCCCAGGGTGGGTCCCTGCTGTGCACAGGCTGCTGAGAACAGTGAGATGGTCAAACCAGCATTGTCCCTCCCCAGTGGTTTGTTCCTCTGCCAGGGAACCCCTTTGGATTTGACTCCAATTAAAACACGTGCTTTCCTTTTCCACGGGCTCTCTTCCAAGTGCTACCACCTGTACCCTATAAATTGCTCCAGCTCTGCTCCCTTCCCATTCCCTGCTCCCCCGGAGAGCTCTGCCCTGCCTCTTGGTCTCTGCTGCCTCCAGCCTGAATGCTACACTTTGGGGTGGGGGCCACAGTACCCCACAGACCCTGTGTTGTATCTAGGGTCTTCAGGATTCCTTCTGGAATGGGTTTTGACTTTAAAGACAACAGATAGGAGCCTTGGAAATGTTTCTTGAGGAGTCCACATAGCTTCTCCCTGGACACCAAAGGTGGACTCAGCCCTCTGCAGGTCCTGTTTGCAAGGCCATTTGAGTGTCCTGTTCCTGCACCCAGGTGGGAGGACCACAGGGGTGACTGTTCTGGTGCCTGCAGTAACCAGGGAGCAGTCCCCTTTCTGTTTTATATTTAGGTCATACAGAATTGCCATTTCCAGCTTCTGATGGGAAAATCATTATTATAAATGATATAATTCTGGCCCTAGGCAGAGACATGGTATTTTAGTTCGTTCTTGTGGCCTTATTGCCAGAAAACTATGAATTTTGTTGGGCTTTTTGAAATGTTGAAAATAGGTCATGGATCCTCATAATGATCTTTGGGATTCAGGGACCAACAGTCTCACGTTCTAGACATGCCGCCCCGCCCCCCCCACGCCCCGCCCCACGCCCAAAGGAAGGCATATGCCCTCATGGTCCTTGTTATTCTCCTGCCAGTGCTGTTGGCTCACCATTGGCCCCCAGCAGCCTGGCCTTTGGGTGGAGAGTAGAGAGGGGTCCCTCCCTGGGCATCAGAGTCATTTCTGCTGGTCTTGCTCTTTCTCAGTTTTGATTTTTGTTAACTCACTCCTGCTCAGTGAACCCTGGAGCCCGGCTGTCTTTTTCCCTGTCTCCCGTCTCTGTGGATCATTGGAACAACCCTTTTATAGCAGTTTCCCAGATTTTTTCAGAAGTGGGGAGTCAGTGCCTGGCATTCTCAGGTCATCCCATATCGTGTCAGATAATTCGTCAAATAACTAGTGACACATATGACATGATAAGCTCTGTGCTGGGTACATAAAAAATACAAAAAGGTGACCAAGACATCATCTTTGCTCCTGCACATTAAAATAAACCAGGTGTCTTATTAAATCTCAGTAACTTATGTGGAATCACACTAGGTGGTTGGGCCTCTCCGCTGGCTAACAGATTGCCATTCTTCCCCATGGGTCTCTCTTTTCGTGCCATCTGCCCCAGCAGTGGAAGCTATGGAGCCAGCATGCCTTAAATACGGGTTTGTCAGACACAGGGATCCAGCAAGTGGAGGTCGGGGCCAGAGCCCTCCTAACACCCACTCTGTGCTCCATTGCAGAAATGGCAGCGGCGGTTCTTCATCCTCTACGAGCACGGCCTCTTGCGCTATGCCCTGGACGAGATGGTGAGTGTCCTCTGCCCACTCCCCGTCTCCAGCCTTTGCCAGGCCCCTCGGCGGGGCTTCATTTGTGTTGTCTGTGAGCACAGCAGCTGTGTGCTCTCACTTGGGCTTCTGTTTGGGAACAGGGATTTTTCTTTTTTTTTTTTTTTCCTGAGGAACATCAGCCCTGAGCTAACATTTGCCAATCCTCCTCTTTTGCTGAGGAAGACTGGCCCTGGGCTAACATCCGGCCAGTCTTCCTCCACTTTATGTGGGATGCTGCCACAACGTGGCTGGACAAGCGGTGCGTCGGTGCACGCCCGGGATCCAAACCCGGGCCGCCAGCAGCGGAGCGCGCACACTTAACTGCTACGCCACAGGGCCCGCCCCGGGAGCCGGGAATTTTTTAAGAACTTGTGGCAGCTGGTAGAGATGGCCTTTAGAACCCAGACCTTTAGTTTGAGGCACTTCAGTGGTCATGGTGAGAGTAAGTAGTGAGGAAAGAAGGCACTTCTGTTCGAGGCTGGGAGGAACCGGACTTGGCCAGAGCACTCCTAGGTAGAGCGAAGTGGAGTAGGCCGTGGACCTGCGGGGCAGATGTTGGGCTGGCCCCGGGTGTGCGTGTGGAGGTCGAGCACACGCACATTCACGCACCATAATCCCAGGACTGCCTCTCAGTTCTGTTGCTGGGCTTGGTCTTGCTCGCCCCGTTCCATCTTCAGAGGCCTCCTGGTCATGGGGTCAGTGTTCACTAAGCTGTGGCATGTGGGCTTCTTCCTGCTCTGCTACTTACCTGGTTTGCTTCCTGCTTCCTGGGCTGGACGAGTGTTTACAGCTGTTGGTCCAGAGGCAAATTTGAAAACCAACTGGGTGGAATGTTCTGGCTGCTTCTTTTTCCCTCCATTTCGTCTCCTGACTTTTTCTCTGAAGGAGATTGGTCTCTCCTAACTAATCTGAAGTATGACCGAATTCCAAGCTTTATAAAGGGTTGAAGAGGGAAGATCTGAGCTCCTTTTCCTGTTCCTTTTGAGTGTGTGAGTGCATTCATGTGGGCAGCATTTTGAAATTGGGAGTGTCCTAAAAAATGTAGTCACACCACGTAAAATGGGTTGACCCCAGCCCACGCAGAGATCATTTCTTTGCTGCAGAGGTGAGAGCAGGGTTCTGGAAGTGTGAGTAGAGATGACCATCCTCTCCAAGGACCTTGTAGACTTTTGGGACACTTGGATTTTAGGGTGGTTATTAAAGCTCCTGTGAATAGGCCATAAGTGGGTCATTTCCACACGTGGGTCCTAATCTTTGTGATGTGATGCTTTCTCTAGTTTCTGGGATGAACTAATGAGTGTGATATCTAGGTATGGAATTAATAGGTATGATACCCAGTTCTATGTTGACTATCACCACGTTGGTTCCTTCTTAAAATTAGAATTTTCTTCCTTCTCATTCTTTCTGGTGAGCATGTTTGTACAAGGTGGATGGGCCACAGAGGGTTTTTGCCCTAGAAACACCTGTGGTCCAGAGTAGTTTGAGGCAACTGGGTTGGAGGTGGGTGCCAGTGGGGTGCTAGAATTCCTGGAGATGGGAGCAGGGAACTGCACCACTTGGACCCTCAGTTCCTTTGAGGGAGGAAGCAGGCCTGGAGGCAGACCCAGCGCTGCCCCTCTGTGTTCTCCCCACTCGGCTGTCTGTCGTGTGAGGAGTAGCCCTGGGGTGGGAGCTGGGCTTCTACGAATGTTAAGGTTTACTCTGTCCTCCCTGTGCCTGGCTGCCCCATTCTGAAGTCCCACAGAGACTTACGGTAGAGAAGGAGCCCTAGAGGTCACTGGATTGCATCCAGGCTGGGCTGGGCCATGAACCATCCCGAAAAACAGAATTCCCTGGACTTTCCTTGGAGACTGATTATTCTGGTCAGGAAATCTTTCTCTGGGTCTAACTGGAGTCCAGCACAATCCATTATTCCCTTCAGCTCGGTCGCACAAGCACAAAGAGGGTCGCTACTGGGGACGCCTTTGAGGCGACACAAATGCGGAGCACATGCTGCATCCCAAGAGCCGCTCCGAAATAACCGAGGCTGCTGAGCCGTGAGCACTGACACCTTGCAGTATTTTGGTCTCCCAGCAACCTGGATGTTGGTTGGGTATTATTTCATGTGCTGCTGGGGCAGAGGTGGGACTGTGCCAGTGATGGGAAGAGAAAGAAGCCCTTGGAAGAACTTGGACTGCAGAGAGGGCATTGGTGGGGGATGACTAGAGTTGAGAGTTTTGGGCCACAGGGCTCTTTCTGTCAGATGATCTTGGAGCTGAAGAGACTGAAGTGGTGAGCCAGTTAGTGCTGATCTGCCCAGACTGGGTGGTGCAGGTACACTGCAGATGCAGGGAATAAAGTGGCATTATTTCTATGAGTGAAAAAAACAGTGGCAGTTGCATTGAAACACCTTTAAAGCAGCATTTCAGGCACGGGAGGGTTTTCCTTGGTGTACTAGGAAGCTCCTATGAGGAAAGGCTGCACTTGAGGAGAGGCTGGGTGAAGGAGGCAGGTGGCTCCCAGCTGCCCCGTGGCCAGCGTCATGGCCATTGCTGTGGGGCTTGCGGGCAGGCTCCTTCTTGCTGGGGCTGGAGGGGCCTCTCCCACCCCAGTGGTCTGCATCAGGCCTTGTTCTTCATGGCTGCTCCCTGGATGAGCCCAGTTCAGAATCCTGGAGCTCCAACCCAGAGGTCAGCTTTCCTGAAGCCTCGACTCCCACCTTGACCTGGCCAGCAGGGTCCTGAGACCCGGAGCAGGAGAACTTCTCAGGCAGGCTCGTGTGTGAACTGAATTCCAGCCATGCTGGAAGTTTTCTCTTTGAGTACCTAGAAGTAGAGCTCTGACCCTCAACTGGGGACCATTGGGCCTGCCAGGGCCACGTGGCAATGTCTGGAGTCGTCTTTGATTCCCACAACTGTGTAGGGTGGAGGGGTTGCTATTGCCACCCAGTGGGTCGAGGGCAGGGATGCTGTTCAACATGCTGCAATGCACAGGACAGCCGCTCCCAGCACAGAATGATCCGGTCACAAATGACAGCAGTGCCGAGGCTGAGAACCCTGCGTGGTCTGGGCAGTGGCTTATTTACGTTATTCTTGTTTTTAAAAATTAAAACATAAGCTTGACTTACTGTCACCCGTTCTTAAAAGGTGTGGAAGGATTCACCCGTCAGATTTCTGGGAGTGAGGAGGGTGATGGTGCAGGCTTAGCCTGCTGGCTGGTGTGGTAAGTGCCAGGCGTGGAATAGAGGTGGGCCTATTCCAGGTGTGCAGGAGGCTCTGTGGGGTGTCCCTGCATGTCAGACAACCACAGGGCTAGCAGAACTGCTTATGTGTGCTTTACCCAGGGGACATGTAGGTACCACTCACTCCCCGCAGCGTGCTCAGACCACCGTGCCTGTATAATGGCCCCATCTTGGGGTTGGTCTCCAAGAGCAGCAGCTCTGAGCAGCCTGTAGCTGCTGCTGATCCTACCTTTCTGATCCTACCTCGCGTGACAAGCTTAGCTCCCTGTTGTACTAGGAAGGTCCTGTGAGGAAAGGAAGGAAGCATCTGGGCTGCACTTGAGGAGAGGCTGGCTGAAGGAGACAGCTCCCCACTTCCCAACCACCCATCCCTCCCGAGCTAATCTACTGCAGTAATAAATTGTAACATTTTATGGCTGGGCTGTGTCCTTAACACTTAGTTACAGTCTGTTTCAAATTGTTGCTTGACTTTTATACAATATTACTATTTGTTTTCATGTGTTTAAATGTTATCTTACCAACTAGATTGTGACTTTTTTTCATTATTGGGCCCTCTGATAATTCTTGGTATCTCTCTGCATTGTCTGGCCTGGGCTTGGGTGGCACAAACCTAGTAAATATTTGTTGAGTTGAACTGCCAAGCTTCATAAAGACATTGCTGCAGAATTTCTGCACTCAGTGTGGGGAGAAGGTGGGACCTGGGGTGCCTCTGGGAGAGGGGGTAGGTGTGTTGCGCGTTGTAGCTCTTAGTCGTTCCTCAGCTGAAGGGAGGACGCCCTCCAGAGGGCTCCGGAGAGCCGAGTGGGGAAGGTTGTGTGTGTGTGTCCCCAGGCTGGGACAAGAGAGGGACACGATGGTTATCGGGAGGTCCCCGAGGAGGAGGAGGACCATTGTCCCTGGATTGGTGCCTGCCTCAAGGGCTACTTCGAGAGGCCTTTCTGCTTGGGGACTTCTGCTCGGTCTGGGCCTTCAGGCCTAGTCCCGCTCCAGGGACTGACTGTTGCCTTTCTCTTCCGGGAGACTCTGAGATGGGACTAACCTTTGGAATCACTTTTCCTTTTTTGGGAAATTTCTTTCTCGATACACCCACATACCCTGTAACTGGTGGGTGTGGAGGAGAGGCAAATTCCCAAAAAAGGAAATTTCCCAAATGCAAGCTGAGGTGAGGTGGGCTCAGGGCAGCCTCACATACAAGTGGGAGCCTGAGCACTTTGGCTGGGCCTCTGGTTTTTCAGGAGTGGACAGAGTGGAGACTCTAGAAACCTGAACTGCTACCTCTCTCCTCTTCTGTTTCTCCCCCTGTGATCTCCCCATTGTTGTACCAGATGCTGCCACTTCTCTTTGAGCTTTTGGGGACTGACATAAAGCTAAGGTGTTGGCCTCAGCAGAGCCCAAACGTCACTAGAAGGCTTTCCCGGAGGAGCA
This sequence comes from Ceratotherium simum simum, assembly GCF_057802395.1. Classification (NCBI taxonomy): domain Eukaryota; kingdom Metazoa; phylum Chordata; class Mammalia; order Perissodactyla; family Rhinocerotidae; genus Ceratotherium; species Ceratotherium simum. The sequence goes on from NC_141915.1 coordinate 615,632, forward strand.
CCAGGTCCAAAGTGGAAGCGGGGCCCCGAGTCTCAGGTGGAACGCGCTGGGCCCTGGGGCTTTGAGGCTCCACGGTGGGGCTGCCCCTATGAGCTCGGGCAGCCTGGTCTCTTGCTTTCATGCTCTTTCCCTTTTCCTTCTTGGAAGCCAGGGAAAAGGATAGTCTAAGCTGTGGGGGTTTTTAATTATGGTAAAATATATGTAACAAAATTTATCATTTTAACCGATTTAAGAGTACAATTCTGTAGTTCTGTGGCATGGAGCACATTCACATTGTTGCGCAGCATCCATCTGCAGCACTCTCTTCATCTTGCGGAACTGGAACTTGGTCCCCATTCAACGCTGACTCCCCAGCTCCTCCCCTAGCCCCTGGCAACCACCATTCATTCTACTTTTTGTCTCTATGATTTTGACAACTCTAGGTTCCTCATATCAGTGGCATCATACAGTGTTTGTCCTGTGTCTGGCTCATTTCACTCAGCATCATGTCTTCAAGGTTGATTTATGTTGGAGCATGTGTCAGAATCTTCTTCCTTTTTTAAAAAATTGTGGTGGGTCTAATGCTCTTGAGCCCTGTCTGCTCTGAAACAACCTGACCCTGGACTCTCCTGCGTGGAAACTGTGGAGAGGTTGTGCGCTTGCTTCCGAGGCAGGTTTGTGGTCTTGAGGGCTGCCCTTTGCTGTGTGAGCCTCTCGCCCTCCTCTGCCTTGGGAGTGAGGACAGACCAGAGCTGCATGATTTTGTAGGGGCCATGCTGCCAAGGACCTTCAGCTCAGTTCACATCTCCAGACATAATAGGGAAAACACCTTTAGCTCTTGGGTATGTGCCTTTTCTGGGGCATCTGTGGGTTTGTGAGCCCCATAGTTTGTGAAGGTCCAGCCAGGGAAGTTACTCTGGGTGTCTGTGCTCGTGGGTGAAGCGATGGGCTTGGTCTGAGTGCTCTTCAGAGGATGCTGAGTGTTAGCCGGTTGGGATTCTGGCTCCTTAGGGGTTTGCTTCCTGCAGGACGGAATCCCAGAGGTTGGTTTGATCTCAGGATCTTAGCCCACTTCATTCTTGATGATTTTTGGCAACTTCTGGTGTTGTTTCAAAGCCATGAGTAGCGCACAACGCCCAGGGCCGTAGGAGCACGGAGGAGGCACGGCACAGCTCGGCTCTCCTGCCTCTAGGACCTGTCTTTGAGGTTTTCTCCTCCATGCAGCCGAGCCCTTGGTCCCCCATTGCATCGTTCTGCAGATGTGCCCCTTCATAAGAATATCCTGAGGGCAAGTTCCAGGTATTCACAGTTTAGATAGCCACTCCCTGTGATTTTCAGGGAGGCACCAACATTTGAGAAGCCCAGCTTTTAGCTCTGGCTTTGTTTCCCCCTCGCTTGGGGCTGTCCTCGGCAGGCCGATGTGTCTGATTCATTGGTAGCATGGTGGCATGCTCTCCAAAAGGATGATGTGCATTCTCTTCAAGGCAGTGGGTGGTCAGGGAGTCACAAAGTCTTCTGGGAGGAAAGAGGGGGCATTGGCCACCTTCCTGCTTGTCATGGAGATTGGAGAGGAGCCCCGTGCTCTGCCCGGTGCTCTGTGTTGGCTCTTCAGGCATGATCTCTAATGCGGTCCTTGCAATGACATGGCTTGATGGATATTATGTCCATTTCACAGGTGAAGAACCTGAGGCCCAGAGAGATCATGGGGTCACTCACCTTACGAGTGACAGAACTGGGGTTTCTAAGCAGATGAGAAGCCGTCTGGGAGAACGATGGTGTCTTTTCCCCAGTGGTCCCATCCTTCGGTGTGTCTAGCGATGGCCGGCTCAGCTGGCATCTGCTGCCCATGTGCGGGAGGGGAATGGTGCTGGCCGAGGGCCACGCTGGGCTCTCGGCATCTTGCCCGCCCCTTGGGTTTGTCTGTAGCCACAAACTGGCAGCTACGGTAGTTTCCCTTATGTCTTCAAGCTCGTTGAACTAAACTGCCTTCAGGCCTGTCGTCTGGGTGTATGAACATACAGTCAGAGGTGTGTAGGAATCAGAACCATGAGGAGTCCCTGTGCCTGTCCGAGAGGCAGAGAAGCTTCCTCAGTCGTGGGGAACCTTCATGTTCAAAGGATAGGGGCGGGATGGGGAGCCAGAGAAGATATTTTACAGATTAGTCTCATGTTTTTAGATTTATTTTTAAATCGATCACATGTCCGGCCTTTCTCCGGCCTTTGTACTCTTCCACAGGGCTCAGCCTGCAGGGGACGGAGGCAGGCCTGTTGAGTCAAGGTGCCGGAGCCCGAGGAGTGTGGGGGGAGACCGTTGGTTTGGGAGTCCAGTAAATGTGGGTTTAAACCAGTTCCTCTGTTTATGGCTGAGCGGTCTTGAACCGAGCCCCCTTCCTGCCCGTTTTCCCTCCATAGGAATCTTGTGGGGTTGTTGGGCCTGCAGTGAGCTGCGTTTCCTTCCTCCTCTCCGTGCTTAGCCGCTCTTCTCCAGTCCTGTGCTTGCTGTCGTAGTAATGGTAGTTTTAGACAATAATTCTGGATTTGGAAATGTTTTCCTCCTTACGCTAGCCCCGAGAGCAGTGTGGGGCAGTTAAAGAGGGAAATGACCCTCAAGGCCCGTGGATGAGCCATGTGCCCCGGGGCCTCTGGGTGCCGTCACACACAGGCTGGGAGACCTCTGTCTTCAAGTGGGGTTCTGCACAGAACCTCGTACAGGTTTTAAAACTGATAGAATCCGGTGCTGCTTTGGTTGAAGTTGTAGAATAATCCCAACGCCTCCTTCACCGTCCCCCCCCCCCGCCCCCAGCTGTAGTGAAGAAGATGCCCTCACTGGACGGACCTCCTTCTGGGTGCCTGAGGGCCCAGTCTATGTGCCTGCGCCGGCATGGCACCTCTTCTTGTGTCAGCCATTTAACTAACTTATTTTTTCAAAATAATGAACTTATTTTTTAAACATTTGCCAGTGTTGGCTGATGCATGCACAGCACCCATCTTTCTAGGTGAACTCTGAGGCCTATGCAGGGGCTGGTGTTGGTGCAGAAAAGTGGAGAGTAGCTGGGAGGCAGGAAGGGGGCCACTGGCCACTCAGTGGGCCAGGGTCCTGTGGGCTGGCTGTCAGGGTTGGCACAGCTGGGGAGTGTTCAGGAATCATGGACCAACCAGGGGTGCTTCCAGGGTGATTCCAGGGTGTTGAGGTGTTTCACCCTCTCCTGCTTTGGTTTTCTGCACACAGGGGCCTTAGATGAGTCTCTTATCCCATCTTTACTTAATCGTGACAACTGAACATAGTTCTCACCTCTTTCGGAAGAATGATGTAACAATTACTTCCTTACTGACTCTTAAGTGTGTGAAGATAAAATATAATCTGAAATATCTGTTGTGGATGCCAGGGCTTCCTTGGCTGGAAGGTGAGGTGCTAGTGCAGTCCTGGGAGAGTCTGTGGTGATGTCTTGGCGCCAGTGGGGGTGGATGACGGGATATGGGGTGGGTGCTGAGAAGGCGCCTGAGCTTCCTGCAGGCCACTTTGCCTTAGAGCATCTTTGGGCCAATTGTAAGTTATTTTGAAATGTTAAAGTGAGTGAGCACAGTATGGCATAGGTGAACCCAGGTGGGATTGTGAACTCTTCCCAACTGGCAGCAACCCCCAAGTGTCGAGGGTCAGTGGTGAAGCTTACAAGGGCCACCGCCTTTTTTCCTTAAGTTTGATTCACTGTGATGCAGGAGATGTCACCCATTGGAATGAAGCGGGCAGATGCAGGGACATCTTCCCTTTGCCTCTCTGGGACCTTCAGTATGGATGTTTTTCTTTGGAAAGGGGGTCAAACTTTAAGTCCCTCCTCTTCCCTCCCCTTTAGGTAAGTTGAGGAGGAGCTTGGGGACACAGGCGTGTGTCTGTTGGAAAGTGCAGAGTTCTGCCTCTGGTGGCTTTTTTTTGTCATTTACAACTCTGCATGCTGGCCCAGGTGACACTTCTCACATGTGGAACAGCTGGGGGATAGAAGCTACCAGTGGTTAATCATGGGGCTGTTGGACAAAGAACAGAGCAGACTCCTGAGGGTTACAGCAGAGGGGTTTCTAGAGATGACCCCGTCTAGACCTCCATTTTATGTGGGGGAACCCAGCGTGGGGGAGGGGGATAACAGACTAGCCCAGGGGGACTCAACCAATAGGTGTGGGGTAAGCAGCCAGGTTCCCTGATTCTCCAGTCCTGATCTGCTGCCTGTGGGTTGCCCTTTGGGGAGTGGAGTGGGTGGAGAGGGAAGGGCTAACTGTTTTACATACAGGGACTGAGTCTGGGGTGGTGCAGACCTTCTGTGCACTGGGGTCTTTTACGTGGAGCCTCGAGCCTCGTAGGGGAACGAAGTTAGAGAAGGACGTGCAGGAACGAGTGGGTAAAGACGGTCAGGTAGAAGGGAACAAACAAATACCTGCCAGGTGGGGCAGGGACGCTGCAGGGGACCCTGAATCATTGCTGGAACGGAGAGAAGACACAAGCAGTCCTCTTTCCTCTGTCCCTTACCCCCAGGACATTGATTTCCCTGTGGGTCTCCCTCTACAGGACAGCGGACGGCTTGAGGCAGGGCCTGAGGTTTGCCTGCGTTGACAGGGCATGAAACAGTGGACCCAGGTGCGGGAGAAGCTCGGTGCGTGTTGGCTGACCGGGTGGGGAAGCGGTCTGCTGTCTGCCTCGACTCGGGTGCTGGAGTCTCTGTTGTAAGCATTTTAAGATGGCTTCCGCCTGAGAATCCGCCTTCTTTGACTTTCAGACCACGTGGAGAGGATTTGGCAATCTCGAGTTGCCCAGTGAGTGCCTTTCTGTCTCACTGGGACCGTCCAGTGTGCTTACCTTCCTTCCCAGTTACGTAAGTGGTGAGTCAAGGACAGCAAAATAGTCATTAGCTGCCTGCCTGTGTTCAGTGCCCGTGAGCCATAATGAAATACCCGTGTTCTTCCCTCTGCCTCCCCCACTGTGCCTACAGCTGCAGTGGGGAGACTTCTGGACCCCTGCAATTAATTAACAGAGGGGGCTGAGATGGTTCCACGTCCTGTTATCCACTTGAGTGCCATCTGTCCAGTCGTTTGTGTGTGCACAGCTCTCTCAGTGATGGGAGGAGGTGAGGGGGTGGTTGGAGCAGCAGGTCTGTTGAGTGGGTGGAGGGGTTTCTGTGGCCCTCGCGCTGCACTGGGACAGCAGCCGAGGATGGGCTGTGATTGGCACCCTTGCTATAGGTCTTCAGAGCTGTGGGTGGACTTCTCTGGGGCAGCTGCGTCTGTGGCCTGTGGGGTGAGCGTTTGTGATAATGGGTTGGGTGGCTCCCTCCTGCAGAGAGAGAAATGACTTCAGGTATTAGGAAAGTGAACAGCTTAGAATAATTGGTTAGGAAACTAATTAAGTAGCAGCAGGCAAAGAACTGTCATTTAGTGGGAAACAGAAAACATTTGGGATTGAAAAAACAAAGCCAAGTGACTGGTACTAGTGTGATCATGTGTGCATGTGCAATGCTTGCACACATGCACGCTCACCCATATGCAGGGCTGGGCAGCACAAAGCCAGGCTGCAAAGTCCTCCAGGGGCAAGGTCCCTGCACCCTTCCTCTCAGGCCCCCTCACTCTCTGCCCGTACTCAGGACCCCACTGTCATTACACCCAGCTCTCCCTGCCTGACCGTGGCACTTTCCTGGGAAATGGGCAGTGCTAACAGTCTGGTAAGCCAATCCACTTAGGGTATTAATTGTGGGTAGGCAGCTTAATATGTTAGCATCTTAATCTCTCCTGCCCTCCCACCCATCCACAGAACACTTTTTCAGAAGAATCTTTTCTTTGCAGGGAAGGGTAGGAAAGGGGATGTTCTTTATGGCGGGAAAGCTCTCTGAACCCAGGGAATGATTTCGCTGTAGAATCTCAGAAATGATGGTAAGCAGGTGAAGGTATCTTAAGGAAGGGGGAATCCTTCATGCTATACCGTGTACTAACCTATTCTGAGGGAATGGTCCAGCCCACGTGCACATGCACATTGATGAGTCGTTCATTTGCAAACATCTATTGAGTGCCTGTAGTGTGTCAGAAGTGAGCTTCAAGGTGTTCTTTCTGGGGGAGGGTACTGATAATAATACCTAACATGGTATGTGTATTGGTTTCCTGGGGCTGCCATAACAAATTGCCACAAACTTAGTCTTTTAAAACAACACAGATTTGTTCTCTTACAGTTCTGGAGATCAGGAGTCCAAAATCGTTCTCACTGGGCTAAAGTCAGCAGAGCTGGCTTCTTCTGGGGGCTCCGGGGGCATTTTTTGGATGCCAGGGGCCGTCTGCATTCCTTGGCTTGTGGCCCCTTCCTCACATCACTACCACCCCCTGCTTCCGTTGTCACATCTCCTTCTCTTCTGTGTCCATCTCCCTCTGCCTCCCTCTCATGAGGACACTGTGATGACGTTTAGGGCCCACTTGGGTAAGCCAGGATCATCTCCTCATCTCAGCATCCTTACCTTAATCACACCTGCATAGTCCCTCTTGCCTTCTAAGGGAACCTTCACAGGTTCCAGGGATTGGTATGTGGATATCTTTGGGGCTGTTATTCAGCTGCCACAGAGGGTTTGATCAGAGGGAGCTAATACAAAGTGCTCTGGAAACAGAGAAGGGCTAGCCAACTGCCCGGAAGGTTTCACAGCAGGTGTGCTGGAGTGGCATTGCCCTAGACTGGCCAGGCGATAGTGGGAAGGGCCATCCGCCTTCCTGGCAGAAGTGTAACCTCCCTGTGACCAGAGGGTGTGGCTGCTTCCTTACCCTCCCACGTTTTCCTCAGCTCTGGGGCAAGGTTGAGTAGTGCCCGTGGATGCCACTGCCAGGTGTGAGACAGGCACCGGGGACGAGAAAGGAGAAAGGCAGTACATGGAAGATGGAAAGGAGAGAGATGGGGCCACCAAGGATTGTCCCTGATGGCACAGACCCCACCGGGTGTCACCATGTTCCCTCCTTGCACAGCTGTCATGTTTTTGGAGTGAGTCTGTCAGCGTGGGAAAGGACCTGGAAGGACCAGCCCCTTCTGTGGGTTAGGGAATAGAGAACTGATTTTACCTGCCTCGTGGCAGCCTGGATACTGGCATTGCAGAACTCTGACTGATTGCAGAGCTCTGACTGTTGCTCTGGCTTGAATCAGCTCGTTGAGGCGAGCCCCTCAAAGTGGAAGGTGCCACAGACAGCCCTCCTGGCGTCCTTCTCACAGAACCAGCCCTGCTGGAGGAGGTGGGGTGGGAGGAATCTCGGTTTAGTCCTTGAGGAGTCTGTTGTGGAGACTGGTTTTGTGTTTACTTTTTTCTTTTGGTGAGGAAGATTGGCCCTGACCTAACATCTGTGCCCATCTTCCTCTATTTTGTATGTGGGATGCCGCCACAGCATTGCTTGATGAGTGGTGTGTCGGTCGGTGCCCAGGATTTGAACCTGCGAACCCCGGGCCTCCGAAGCGGAGCGCACGAACTTAACCACTACGCCACCGGGCCAGCCCCTGTGTTTGCTTCTAACCAGAGTGGTATTGCTTACCAAGCCAATGGGACACTAGGGTGCACCAGTGGGACAGCACAGGTGGAAGAGGACAGAAACTCCCTCAAAGCCATGGAGGCTTTGAAGGACTTTGTACAGTCCCAGCTGTGACCCACGTCCAGCCACACGGGAGCTCTCTAATCCTAGAGCAGAGGAGAAGGGTCTTCGAGGACTGAATCCAGCCCAGCTTCTGCTGTACCTTCTCTGTCCCTCCTCAGGTCACCTTCCTTTTGGGCTTGCCTTTGTACCTCTGCCCGGGTGGGAGGGCAGTGGATGGGCTGCCCTGCAAAGTCTAAGATGAGTGGTTCATTTCTCTTTCTCTGAACCCACTGGCGGGGGTTGTACCTGTCTCCCTGTCAACAGTGAGAATATGGTGGTCCGACAGTGCTTTGTGGGGCCCAGGCCCCGGCTGGAAAGTGGTGTACACGGAGGCTTATCAGTGGCATCAGGCTGTCTGTCCTAAGAGCTTAGTGGCTGTCACCAGGGCAGAAGCCTGAGGCTTACTTCCTCCAGGTGGCCATGTACATTTTTTGGAACCAGCTAGACTCTGTGATAAATGCAGAGGTAAAAAGAAATCATGCACCAATCACAGTGCGAGCTGCTCTCACTGGGTTTGCATTTAATCCTTAAAATGGTCCCGTGGGGAGAGCAGGAACTTGCCCAAGGGTGAGGTTTCCGCCCGCAGAGCTGGGGTTCTTGCCTCGAGCCATGAGTCGAAGGCCCGGGGGGTGGAGCTGCTTGAGCTCTGTCCCTGTACCGGGAGCTGGGGCCCAGACACCCCTCCTGGCTCAGAGATTCCAGAGCTTTGCCTGGTTAATGTTTGGAGAGCTCTGGTATGTCAAGATAGACGGTAGCAGAAGTCTTTACACCTCTGGGGAGTGACTGCTGCTAAAGCTGCTGGATTGCTCTTACCTGTTGGGTGCCCGAAGTGCCCTCAGCTTACCCAGCTGGCACAGAGAAGTGACAAGGGCCAGCAAAGGGCTGGGCCGCCTCCTTTCCTCATTCCCCTAAGGCAGCTAATGTCTGAAGAATCCACTGGGGTGGGGTGAAGTTTGACTTACACCTGGGTGTGGAGGATGTGCCTGGCCCTAACTTCCAGTACATTCTCAGAAGGAGACCCAACCAGCACCACCACATATTCTGGTCCCAGTGATTTAGGGGGCTGCTCTGGCTGTATCTGAAGGGACTGGGGAATGGTAGATGTCGTGTGGTGTGGGGAGGGCCCTTGGAGACATCCTCTAGTCCAGCCCTCACCCTTGACAGATGAGGAAACTGGGACCAGCAGGGAGGAGGGGTCTCCACGGTCACCCACCAGTATGTTTCAGAGATACATCTGCCTTCATGCTGTGGCTCTCACTGCCTGGAGTTGGGATTGTGTGTGAACAGGGCAGTGTCCTTAATGAACTGTGAACTACCCAGAAACAGACACACTTCCATATTTTCTATACCAGCAGATCCTCGCTTCTGTAGTAGGTGCTCAGTAATTGTGGGCAGAGGGTAACTGCATCGTCAGGGCATGCAGTGGTGGTTATAGTCCTTGTCCAGGGCCCTCTTCACTGTGCCGTGTTGCTCACAGTCCTCTTTCCTGCCCTGCTTGGCTTAGGAATGTGGAAGCCACTGGGGCTCCCACCCTTGGAAGGCTGAGGGTGTGAAGATAGGGAGGAGGAATGCGAGAGGCTATGGTGGTGGACCTGGGCTTGGGGCAGGAGAGTGGAGGCATGTGTGTCGAGAGAACACATCAGCTTTCTTATCTTTTGGGGGCCTCCATTCCAAGATGCAGAAGAGAACACAATTCACACTCTGTGAGAACAGGTTAGGAAAACAGTCAGGCCCGGCCCAGTGTACCTGGGCATGGTTTCTATGTCAACATTGACATTTGGGAGAGGGAAATGTGGTCAAATTATCACTGTAAATGGAGTTTTACTGTTTGAGAGTGATGTGTGGCGGCCTGCGCTGGGAGAGGGCAGGCGCCGGGCTGAGCTTCAGATCAGAGCTCTTAGCAGGAAATAACCCAGATACGTCATGTGGTCCTGCCTGGGGCTTGCTCTCTCTCGCTCTCTCTTTGGATTGTCCAAGTTATCTCATTGCTTTCTTCCAACATATACTCCAAGGCATCCTCTCTCCCTCCTCCGAGCATAGGCAGTGTGTGCAATGCAAAGTGTGGCAGACACACAGGGCCACCGTTTTCAACTAAACTTACATTGTCCATATAGCCAGACTCAACTTCCTCTGCCTCGTATCCTGAGACTTGTTGTAATAGTGTGGAAAGCTCGTGTTAAAGGATCAGAAAAAGAGTAACTCCTGTGGATCTATGTCAGATAAATGCTGGTTGTCATTTATTTGACACAAACTACAGCCCTGTCCTCAAGCCTTGGGTTTAGATAGGTGTACATTTCTAATCCTTGGTCTTCCCTCTCTTCTTACCAGGGTGACAGTGTGGGACAGAGAGGCCCGAACATGGTTGGTGGGAATTCTTGAAGGTTCCCCTGGTGCTCCTTTCTCTCTCTTCATTTGCTTCCCTTGGCCCACTGGACCATATCACCATGCCTGGCTTCTTAGCTTATGAGCTTCCTTCTTAGCTTGCTGAAATAAACACAAGTCTTGCCTTTCCAAAGCAGGAAAAGAGGAGTGCAAGTTTCCTCTTAGGGTCACTCAGCCATTTTTATCTTTCTTTTCTATGTTGGCCCTGTAGGGAAAGACATAAGCTCATATAGGTGACGTTGATGGACATCAGGATATCTTCTTGGATGGGACCCCTCATCCTATTGCTGTGGGCTTTTGTGGAGGCGAGGAGAGCAGGCCAGGGGAGGGCTGTCACCATTGCCCAGAGGGAAAAGGCAGGCCCAGTTATCAGCAGAGAAGAATGGACATGGGAGCATGTATCTGTTCTCCTTGTTCATTCATCCATTCACTAGCCATTTGAGAGGTTGCAGGCATTTGTTCCTAAAGGATGCAGTGTGGGTGGCCTGTGCAGTGATTTGAAGGGATGGCAGGGAGAGAGGTCTGCTGTATAGAACTTCAGCCTTTTGATTTAATAGCATATATGAACATCCAATTGATAGCTTGGTAGCAATTTTGGCCATGCTACCGATTTGGTTTTCCCCATATATTCTTAGCCTTTTCCCATCTGGGAGAAAAGCATCTGCCTAATTTTAGAACACATCCGATTATTTGATTTAAACTTTATATTAAGCCCCCAAATCAAGTATTCAAACTGTAACAACTTCAGACATGATCTTTCCGTAACTCCTTTTCTCCAGGGACTGCCCTGGTGAGGTCTTTGACTGAGGAGCCAGTGTCTTTTATTTCTGATGGCCTCGCCCACTGAGGAAGTCGTACATGAACACACTCTAAGGAGAAGTTGATCTGAGGCCCAGGATCAGTCTCCCAGACCCATGGAAGTGATTTTATATTCTCGGTGGAACAGAGGGGCAGGATTTTGCTGGGTTATGTATCTGTTTCTCTTCCTAGAGCTCAGTATTTACCCTGAGATCTTACTGTGCTGCCTGACGTACGTGAAGGCTGAAAATGGGCCAGATGGGAATTGTAAAGGCATCGTGAGGGCTTTAATTTTTTTTTTCAAAATAATACATGTACATAGTTTTAAAAGTCAGATCTGTAACCACAACGCTTATAATACAAAAGAGTGCACTACCCTTTCCCCTTCCTCCTGAGCCTGTTCTCAGAGGAGGCCATTTCCCACTCTTGTAACTAGAGAATTCTAGTACTTACTTCTGTGTTTGTAAATAACACGTTTATACTGCTATTTATTGAGTTTTTATTATTTATTATCTATAGATTTTGTACACCGTAAGATAGGATTTACTTTTTGACTTGCGTGGCTTTCTCGCCCCACCCCGCCCCCGCCCCTCAACACGTACGTATGTGCAGGCACACGCACTCTCTCACATCTTCTCTCATCCTTCCTCCATCCTACCAATATAGTTATATTACATTTAATATTTGGATTGAATCAGGAGTTTTTAAATTATAATGACGATGTAAAAAGTGTGCACATTCAAGCCATGTAGTAAACCATGGTTATATTTCCTTTGGTTTCTCCTGCAGTTAATAATTGCCTTTTTCCCCCTTCATTTATTTGATTGTCTATTTAACTAGCCTTAATTGAACTCTAAACTTTTTGGTGGGACTATGGAACTCCTCTTAGTGTTGGCAAGTACCTAGTGCAGTGATCATTGTTTTCATGGTAGTATCGCTTGTGGAGCCTTCTAGTTCTCTTGTTCCTATTTGGACTGGCTCTTCTCCAGGTCTGCTGTGTAGCTCTTGACCTGGGATTTGCCTTCTATTACTCTGGGAATTCCCTTCCTGCTCTTCCTGAGTTTTAGGATCGATCTCTTCTTTTCTTTTTTTGGTTTACTTCTCCATTTCATGAAACCTCTTGAGAAAGGCACAGGGGAAGAAGTTTTGAGACCTTGCTTATCTGAAAATGCCTTTCCTGCTCACACTCTTGACTGGTAGCTAGACCGGCTATAGAATGTTAGGCTGGAAATAATCTTCCCTTGGAATTTTGAAGGCATTGTTCTCTGTCTTTAACTTCCACCATCGCTATTGAGAAGTTCAGGTACAATGATCTGATTCCTGATCCTTTGTAATGAATGGAATTTTCTCTCTGAAAACTTTAGAAGCTTGTCGTTATCCCTTGAGTTGTAAAATTTCGTGAAGATATGCTTTGATATGGGTCTGTTTTCTTTCATTGAGCTAGAAGCTTGTGTACCTTTCCATGTGCAAAATTTTGTCCTTCTGGTCCAGAAAGTTTTCTTGCATTTTTTTCCTCTGGTAATTTCCTTTGATTCATTTCCCCTGGTCTTTACTTATAGAACTCCTAGTATTTGGCTGTCACTTCTTTTGGACAGAGTCTCTAATTTTACTCTCTTCTTGCAGTGCTTTGTCACGCCTGAGATTTCATTAACCTTGCCTTAAATCCTCCTGTTTCTTATTCCAGCTGTCCTGTTTTCTTATTTTTATTCTGATTCTTATGCCCGCTATCATATTTTAGTTTCTTAGGGCTCATCCTTTGTTCTCTCTATATCCCTTTTTATAGCATCTTATTCATGCTTCATAGATGCAGTACTTTCTCTTATAATGTCACTTATTTTGAAATTCTCTTCTGTCTCTGGTCTGACTCACTTTCTTCTTAGTTCCCTTTTCTGCCTCTTTTGGTCTTGGGCTTTGTCAGATGAGTGATGACCCTTGGCTATGCATTTGTATTTCAGAAGGAGACTGTGTGTGTGCAGGGTGTATGTAGGGGTGACTGGTTGGCCTTGCCCCTAGGACAGTCAGGCAGGGAACCGGCAACTTTGGGGGGGACCCTCAAATGTCCCTAGATACAAATCCTCTCATCTCAGTCTATGGAGAATGCCAGTTTTAGGAGGTCTTTCTCTCAGGCTGGTTGGTTTCCCCAGGTACAGTCCTCTCATCTCCAGTCTAGAGGGACCTGTGGACAGCAGAAGGACTTGGAGTTGAGGGGACCTCAACTTTCAGGATGCAGACTTTCATGGGATCTTCCTCCCCTCCTTCCCCCCAGGGGAGTCCAGAGCCTTTCCAGAGAGCACCCCCTGGTTGCTGCTGGCGGAGCTGGGCCCCCGGGGTCTGACTGCTCCTCGCATAGGCGCTGACCAGCCCTCCTGCTCTTTGCCTCGCCTTCTCCATCAGAGAAGCCCGAGGCCTCCAGGCCCTGAGCTTGCCGGTGTTCCCGGACAGTGTCAGCCTGCTTCCTCCTGGTTTCTCTCCAGAAGCTTCCTCTGCTCTACTTAGTCACTTGCCATGTATGCTGTCGCTTTCTATGTTCCAAGGTTTAATTAATATCCCACATCTGCTGCTGTGTGCAGTGTTTTGTCCTTGAGAGTTTATATCTTTTAAAAATTCCTTTGTGGTCATTTTTCAGGGTTTTAGCCCGAAGCTGAACGCGCTGCTGTGTTCAGTTGGCTTTGTTTCGCTGGAGGTCCCCCTGATGTGTGCGTTTCAGGAATTGGTCTGCACAGGGGGTGCAGCATGCGCTGGTTTCCAGTGTGAGCAAGCCATTCCTGCCTCCCCACCCCTGTTTCTGTGCTACTGTTCCCTTCTGTTCTCTGTCCCAGGTTTGTCCTGTGTGGGTCATGTTGTGTCTCTGGGTCTATGTAGCTCTTTGTGTGTACTTGGCGGGGGTGTGTGTGTGCATGTTTGAGAGTGAATGCACACATGCCTGCTAGGGGTTGTATGTGTGATGGCATCCTGAATTAAATATACTGTCTATAATTAGCTTCAACACCTTTTATGAGGAAGAGATACTTTCATAAATAGTTGAAATTCCAGATTGTTTGGGTTGGAAACACAAGGGTTAATGATGACTGCTGTTTTAGAAAAGTTAGAGGGTGACAGTTTATCTAATCTCTTTCTAGTGAATAAGCCCTTTACTGATGGGGCCCCGTCACCTACTTGCAGCAACAATAAGACACTTGTTGTCATGGACTGGACAGGTTCTGCAACTGATATTCTGGCTGCCTTGAGAAATACCATCAGGAAGATCTGGGGCTCAGGCTGTCCTTATCCCAGGGCCCGGTAGTGCTGTCATACTTTCCTTCTCCCCACACCAAATGTTTTCCCCATGACTCTCTCCCTCAGACCTTTGGAAACCGTGGTAGGTTGAATTCATTCATTCGCTTGTTGCTTGCTTGCTATATGCCACGGACAGGCTGCGAGTTGGAAAAATAAAGATGAAAAAGGGTCCCTGCCCTCCAGGATCTCATAGTCTACAGTCAGGAAAATGGAGGGGTCAGCCACCACAAGGTGTGTAAGTGCCAAGAGAGACAGACACGCACACCCTGCCTGGCCACGGGAGCCATCCTGGAAAGCTCTGGGACTCCCTGGGAAAGAACAAATTAGGAATAATCTGGAGGTGGAGGTGGAGGTGAGAAGGTGCTTGAAGGTGCTTCTAGTTAGTGGGCGTGTCCAATGCAGAAGGCAGAATTGGTCAAAGCACAGAGACAGTGGTAGAAGATGGGGCTAAAGAAATAGTGATTTTTTTCCCCTCAATGCCAGAAATAAAATAAGACCATGGTGAAAAATTTGAGAAACACGAAAAAGCATGCAGAAAACAAAGTTACTCATTAAATCTTATTACCCAGATATAAAAATCCATATCATGGCTTATGTGTCTTCTTAGGGTGTATAGTTGTATACTTATATCAGGCCTAAAAATAAGAATTTTTTTTTCTTTTGTGAGGAAGATTAGCCCTGAGCTAACATCTGTGCCCATCTTCCTCTATTTTATGTGGGACGCCTGCCACAGCATGGCTTGATAAGCGGTGTGCCAGTATGCGCCTGGGACGCAAACCCCTGAACCCCGGGCCGCCGAAGTGGAGCGTGCGAACTTAACCACTATGCCACCGGGCTGGCCCCAAGAATGTTATTTTTAATAAAACTGTCCTAACAATTCCCTGTGTCACCTTTTGAAGTAGTCTTTAATAACTACATGCTATTCCATCAGGTGGCTGTATTGATTCATTTACTCTATTCCATACTGTTGGACATTCAAATTGTTTTCAGGTTGTTTCTTTTCTTTTTCAATATGCTGCTTCAGCAAGAGTTCCCAGAGGGAGTGTTGCCGGGCCCAGGGCGTGTGCATGGCGGAGGCGGTTGATAGTTACCACCGATTGGGCTGTGGGGTCGCTGCGTTCAGTCAGTCAGCAGGACAGCGTCCATGGTCCCTCACTGTCTTCATTTCCTTTTCTCCGTGTCCTAGACCCAGACTTGTATGGCTGTCGGGGGGCTTGTAGAGAGCTGCTTTTTGAGTGAGGCACCCCACAGATTTTTCAGACCATGTTCGTGGTGTTAACTGAGGTAGCCTGACTCATTGGAAGCCTGCAGATAATTGAAAAATCTTGTTTTAGATCTCATTTCATTCTTCCACTGTCAAGCCAGAACCAGCCGCAGAGGGAGCTGGGGTGACTGGCATCTCGTCCCCGCCCCCTCTTCCCTGCACTTCTGAGAGCTGAGAGGCTGAGAGCAGGCAGCTGAGGGGCAGCCCTGCTGGGGGCCTGGCACCCAGTCTCACTCAGTGCCACTGATGCTGCTGCGATGTCGTGACATTGCCTGCCTTTTATAAATGCAGAAACAGACTAGATAGTAGCAAAGAGGGTGCAGTGGCCGCAGGGATCTCGGCTCATTTCTCTGTGTCCCTAGAGTCTGATCCTGCCCCTGCCACACCCTGTCTCCAGGCCCATACTCTCCACTACCCATTTGGCCTTTCAGAATTAGGACCAAAACAAAATTGTTTCCGGCCCCAGAAGGTCCCTGCTTGTTTAATTCTCATGTCTCTAAAAATATCTGTGAGCCTCTTCCCGCCCAGTCTCCTCCCTACAGAATCCACTTCTCTCCCCCAGCCCTCGACTTGGGAGAAGAAATAAGATCTCCCTCTCATTGCTCTTTCCCGGCTCAGAATGGAATAAATAAGAAATGCTGAGTTTCCACAGTTAAAAGGGGAGAAACGGCCTTTGTTCTGTCTGGGGGGCTGCCGCTGCGCCTGCATCCAGGTCCACCCTCTGCGGGTCCTGCCTCCTGCTCTGGGAAGGGGATCACGGAGGAAGAAAGGGGGACAAGAGCGAGGACCCCCCCCCCCCCCCCCCCCCCCCCCCCGTGTGTGAGGTGGCGGAGGAAGGCCAGTGCCGGACAGCCTGCAGTGAGTCTCGGTGTGGGAATGAAGCCGGGCTCCCAGGCCCCTGGCCGCGCCTGGTCAGTGCAGACCGAAGAGGAGTCTGTGGGAAGCCTCCAACTTTGTAGGCTGCCTGAGGCTCCCGGAGCTTTCTCAAGCATTCCGGGTTGGGACAGAGCCTCAGACCCCTCCCCCAAACCTTGGATGCCTGCCTAATTGAGGCTTTATTTATTTCCACATTTTCCCAGCTCCGTATCAAGAGACAAGCAAGTGGGTGAGGCCTACAGATACTCTAAGAGTGTGGGGGTGGCGGTGAGGGGGTGGCTGGGGGGAGAGGAATCCTCAAGGGTCTGCTTCCTTCGTCCTGGAGGGGCTGTGGAGGGGGCAGGGAGGGGGAGCTAGGGCGAAGGAACTGCCAAGCAAGGCAGCTGTGGGAAGAATTTCTTTTTCTCCCCACTCAGAAACCCAAAAATAGCCACGTCAAAGGCATAAGCCTTGCAAATGGGGAGCCAGCTGAAAGCCATTTGCTTCTCAGTCCCGCCTCCCTTTTCCTCGCCAGGCCCCTTCTTTCCAAGCTCTTGCCCAATTGTAGAAGGACTGAGCCACCCAGGCCTGCCCCTCACTGGTTCCAGCAGAGAGCTCCCAAGGGTAACCGAGGCACTGATGGGCCGCCAGATCCTAATGTCAAAAGTTGTCCCTTCATTTACTTTTCTTGTAACTTTGAATTTTCCTATTCAGATTTCTTTAAGTGAAGCAAATCTGTACCTAAAATGTAGACAATAAAGAATACGTAAAAGACTGGATTGGATCTTGAAACCAAGGGGAGTGGTTATATGCAAGAGAGCAAATGCCACAAAAACTGCTGTTACAAACGTTTTTCCCAATTATGAAATTAACATATTTATTGTACAAATTTTGCAAAAACAGGAAAGCACAAAGATAAAAAGATAAGCCAACTATCCAGAAAGATCCTCTGATGTGAACATTTTGGGGTTTAAATGATGATAGGCCCTTTTTGGTTTACTTGCTTAGAGTTATTCCCAAAGGAGAAGTCCTTTCAAGCATCACAGCTCTGGCATTAGCCTGTCACATATGTGGTCAGCTGAGGGTGAAATGGACACGTCCTTCTGTAGGGGCGGCATCCCTCCTTGGGGGTGCTGGGTGTGGGACCGACTCTTGGAAGCTGTCTTAGTCCATTCAGGCTGCTGTAACAAGTACAACATACACTGAGTGGCTTATAAAAAATACAGTTTATTTCTCACAGCTCTGGAGGCTGGAAGTCCAAGATCAGGTGCCCTCGTGGTAAGGTTCTGGTTCGGGCCGTCTTCTAGGTTGCAGGCAGCCGACTTCTCATTGTGTCCTCACATGGCAGAGAGCAGGGAGAGGACACAAGCTCTCTCATGACTCCTAGAGGACCACTAATCCTGTTCATAAGGGCTCCACCCTCATGACCGCATCTAATCCTACTCACCTCCCAAAGGCCCCACCTCCTGATACCATCCCATTGCGGGGTAGGGTTTCAACATATGAATTTTGGGGGGACAAACATTCAGTCCATAACAGCCCTTCGGTGACTCCAGCCAGGCTCCATCTCTGCATTGCAGCTCTCCTGGGCAGAGGGTTGCAGAGGTGGACACAGGTGTGTGGGGGGGTGACAAGTTAACCGGGAAGCCTACAGCTTTCTATCCCAAAGAGACTCTGACTTAAGATCCAGGTTATCCAGAGTGCCTCGCTGCCCCTCCTGAATGCTCCAGGGCAGTCTGGCTGGGGGAGCCCTGCATGCACCGACGGTCTTTGGGGAGGACAGCACAGTGGACCTGGGCAGTCCAGGCTTACAGATTGTTTCAAGCTGGGCTTTCCCTCCCCTGTGGAACCAGTCAAAATGGAACTAAATTGAATTCGTCTGTCCTCAAGCAGTTTGTCAGAAAGTGCGTGGGTTGATGTGTGTGGGTGTGAATTCCAGCGCTACCATCTGCCAGCTGACCGTGAACGTTTTTTGTGACCTCGCTAAATCTAAATGTTCTTACCTGTGGAGTGGGGAGATTCGTAACAGGTTTTTAGGATGATTGTGGACAGTAAAGGAGCACTCGGTGGGGCTCCCCTCGTCTTCCCTGCCACCCTGCTGGTTCCCTGGGAATTCATCTCAGGCGCCAGGGCGAGGGGAGGGAGACTTGAGGCCGGGTCCCACTCTGCTTGTCTCGACCTCCAGGCAAAGCAGAGGCATGCTTCACCCTGAAGGCAGACTCTGTGCTCACAGGTCCAGGAATGCCTGCCAACTGGTTAAGAAGCAGAGCTTAACAGTTTGCTAATACTATATCCAGGTTTTTTAAAATACGTATTTTCCATGTTTTTAAAAGAAAAAAAACTTCAGAAACATTTTGACAATAGCATAGACAACAGCAAGGACGCTGTGCGTATATTTTTCTGTTTTTTGGAATTACTTCTTGCAGTGGTGACAGCCTCCATGTCCTGAGGAGTCAACAGGACGAGTGTCGAGTGCCTGGTGTGCTGGGTGTGCACACCTCCGTGGTGGAGGTGGCACACCCACCCTCTCTGTCTTCTGCATTCCCAACCCAGCTAACAGGTGTCTGTTTCCAGAGAACTCTGGATGTCCCTATCTCTGCAAACAGCTTCTCTAGGAGGGTCTTGCACCCTTTTTTCTGGGCCTACCCCTGGAAAAACAGTTGGATGCGATTCTTCTTCCTGCCCTTACCCAACCAAACCCTGTGGTATTCTGTGGCTTGACCTCATTTATTTGTCCGTCTTGTAACCATTTTGTCTAGTCTGTGCCCCTCGAGTTGATACCGTGTGAGACGCACTTGGAGCAGCATGTGTCCATAACGCGTGCACAGGTGTCCGAGGGCTGGGAGACCCCTGTGTGCTCGCCTCCAGGCACAGCCAGCCTGTCACGTCCAGTTCTTCCCGAGAGGCACTCCTCCTCCCCTCTCCCTACCTGTAGAAGTTTGATCTGTCCCCTCTGCCGCCTGAGGTCTTGTCTCCTTTGAGGCGCTGTGGTGTGGTAGAGCAAATACTGGACTGAGTTAGAAGGCCCGGTCATGCCAGGCAGCTGTGGACTAGGGCACTTCCATTTCCTGGCCTGCGTCAGATGCACTTTGGTGAAAGTCTAGAGTAACAGTATTGGCCAAGTGTGGAGCTGAGGAGGCCTCACTTGCCTCGTTCTCCGGTCTAGTCAGCTTCCCACACAGAGGGAGCTGTCGCTATGGGCCTACCCTGTCCTCAGCCCAGCAAGCTCTTCCCCATGCTTGCCCTCCAGGGGAAGCTCAGACTGTCTGTTCTGACGCGGACAGCAGCGGCGCCATGGGTGTCCGGCTGCCCTGGCTGTTTTGGAAGCAGTGGCCTCTATTTTTAGTAAGCCGCCAATCGGAGGCCCTTGCGGAGCTTAACCAGCTTACCTTGTGCTTTGATCCTTCTGTCTGGCCTTCTCTTTTCACATGGTGGGGGTTGAAGTTCATGCCCCAACCAAGGCGAATCTGTTTTTGCTGGAGACAAAGCCTCTCGCTGTTGAAACCCTGCCCCTCCCTGGCCCTGCTCTGGCTCCTAAGTAATTTCCAGTGGGCTGTCAGCATGGATGCTGCTTCCTGACATGACCCCTCGTGGTAAACAAGCGTCTTCCTCTCACAACTGCTGTATCAGGACATCATGGGGGTGAAGAAAGTATTAGAAAAGATGGAAGCATAATTCTCTGCAGGAAAACAGATCGGTTTCAAATATGCTCTCCTTACATCCTGCCTCAGACAATGGCCCTTTGCACACAATCTCCCTGACTTCTGACGCCCTCATTTTATTTTACACTGGAATAATCAAATCTTTGAGTAAAGCTTCTTTGTTCCTTTTTAGCAACAGGACGTTTCAGAGGACGTGAGGCAGGGTGTTTTCTTGGGCACAGTCATTTAACTTTTCCCCAAAGGGAAGGAGTGTTTTGTGACGCTGGCAGCAATGGGATTAGCAGGTGGAATACGCTCACAACTTGAATGAGGGATTTCATCCCGCGACCCTCAACACCATCTGGAGTTGAGGGCTGAAGATTCAGAGACAATTGAGGTCATCCAGTGAACCCCCCTGGCCCCTGGGCTCATCCCAAGTATAGAAATCCTGCGACTAAAAGGAACTCAAGGCATTTAATTAGAATGTGTGTCGTGCGGGGGAAGGAGACTGGATGTGTAGGGTTGGGAGGGTCCTTAGAGAGCAAGAAGGACTTTGGTGGCAACAAGATGGGAAAGGACTCCCTCTGGACTCTTCTGGGGATGCAGCCTATCCTGATTGCTTGTAGGACAGCTGTTGCTGTGTGGGCGTGGGGTTTTCAAGTAAGACCAGGGCCCCAAACCTAGTTCAGCTGCTTCTGAACTTGCAAGGTCCTCCCAGCTTCTCAGTAGGTCTGAGCCACCACCTCTTCACACCGATGCAGGGACCCTACCTACTTTGTATGGTTTCTGTGAGGAGTAAATCTGAAAAGTGTTCTATTACCCAGACGCAGCTTCCTCGCTGGAGCATGCTGCGCTGCACGCCCTGTCATGGTGGCGAGGACTTGCCGCTTCTTGTGCCAGGGTGTTCCAGAAGGTTGAGGAAACAGAACTAAACTGATGTCTGTGGGCCAGTAGACCTAGCACAGTGACCTGGGTGTCTTAGCTCTCGGCCTTTGTTCTGAGGGGCATTTTCTGGAAAGTGGTGTGATCTGGCCATTCCATTGGGTGCCTGTTTTTTGATGACTGCCCTGACCAGCTCTCCATAGCAGACCCGTGACCTGAACACTCAGGGCCTTCACTTTTCTGTCGGAAAGGAGGTACCTTGCTATTTGTGCGCGTGTTCATTCATTCAGTGATCTCTCAGCATCTACTGTGTTTCTGCTGTTGAGCTAAGACATAGGAGGGGCCCTGCCTCCTGACCTCACGGAGCTCGAGACCTTGCTGAGGGGCAGACACATGGACTCCTGAGGAGGTGAATGCTTCAGCCTGCTCACAGCTACCAGGTGAGGGATGGGGAGGAGAGCTGGAGGCAGCCAATGGGGGTCCCTGGGGAGGGGGGACGTGTGAATTGGACCTGGAGGAGGTAAGGTCGGAGAGCCGTGCATGGGCCAACAAAAGGTCCTCTGAAGAGGCAGCAGCTTTCAGATCCATGAGCAGGGTGCATAAACTGGCCTGCCTAGAGAAGCCTCGGGGTCACGCCGTCTGTGTGGGCAAAGGATGAGGGGGAAACTCCTTCCTGCCCCTGCTGTCCACACTTTGGAGGTTCTGGGTTTAGCCGGATGGGGTGTGTGAGTGTGTGTATGTGTGTATGTGCGTGAGATTCCTATACCTTCCCTCCTTCTGACCACCATGTCCTAGATGAGAACCTGGTTGTACTTCTACAGATAGGACGCCGGTCCAAGGGCCCACGCGTGGGAAGTGGTCTCTTGAGACCTCCAGGAACAGAAATGATGTTGGATGGATGACTTGAGGTCAGGGTGGCAGGTTTGGTTGTTGATGTAAAATCTTCCCATGGCAAATGTAACATTATTTTTCTTCCTTTCTCTTTGGCGTAGGCTGCGTGAGTTCTCATAAATTCTGATACATGGAGGTGTCGAAGTGGAGGCCAGTGTGCCCAGGACACCCGGGAATGAGGCCTGTGAGAGGCCCCAGGCAGGGGCTGAGGGCTGGGGCGAGCAGGGACTTGCACCTTGGCTTAGCTGCCAGTTGTATAACTTCAAGCAAAGAAATTTCTTTTGGTAACAATTTTATTGGGATATAATTCATATACCATATAATTCATCCATCTAAAGTGAACAGTTCAGTGGTTTGCAGTATATTGACAGAGTTATGTGGCATCACCACAGGCAGTTCCAGAGCGTTTTCATCACCCTGAAGAGAAACCCTTTAGCAGTCACTCCCCATTTTTCTCCAGCACCCCACAGCCCCAGGCAGCTTTCTGCTCTATGGATTTGCCTATTCTGGACATTTTATATAAATGGAATCATGTGATATGTGGCCTTTTCTGTCTGCTTCTTTCACTAAGCACAGTGTGTTCAAGGTTCACCCATGTTGTAGAAGTTCATTCCTTTTTAAGACTGAGTAATATTCTGTTGTGTGGATATACTGCGTTTTGTTTATCCACTCGTCTGTGGGTAAACATCCGGGTTGTTTCCACTTGTCGGCTGTTGTGAACAATGCTGCTGTGAACATCCATGTACAGGTTTCTGCTGAGGACGTTTGTGTTTGCAGTTTTCTTGGATATCTGGGAGTGGAGTTGCTGGGTCATATGGTAACTCTATGTTTAACCTTTTGAGGAGCTGCCCAACGGTTTTCCAAAGTGGCTGCGCCATCTTATGTTTTGACCAGTAACGTATGAAGGTTCTAATTTCTCCACATCCTCCCCAATGGTTCATTGTCCATCTCCATCTTTTTCATTATGCTCATCCTGGTAGGTGTGAAGTGATATCTTATTGTAGTTTTCATTTGCATTTCCTTGATGGCCAAGCCAATTTTTTAAGCTCTCTGAATGGGTTTTCTCATGAATAAAACTAGGAAGATAATGATGAATGTGTATTTTGTTTATTTGTCAAATATTCTTATAGCGCCTACCGTGTGCTGGATGTTGTTAAGTGCTCCATCTGTGTTAGCTCATTTAATCCTCGTGATAGCCTTAATGAAGCAGGCATGCTTTTCACCTCCATTTTGTAGATGAGAAAAACTGAAGCCTGGAGAGCGTAAGTAACTTGTCCCATGTCACACTGCTGTGCCGCCAGTTGAATGACCATCTGACACGGTACAGGGCGTTTCCTGACGTGCTAGCAGCAGTTTCCTGGATGCACCTGGTGAAATACACCAGACGTGATCCTGCTTGGACCCGTGTTCATGGAGTTTGCTGCACTGAGCCTTGGGCCACATGAGCTAATTTACATTGAGGGTGAATTACCAGAATTTATTTTTCCTTTCTTGCTAGAGAATTACTTCTGTGTCCCTGGTAGACGAGGTGTACCAAGAAGGATGGGCACAAGTGGTTCCCTGCCCTCTGGGTGGCTGTATCTTTTATCCTTTCTTCCTGCTAAGTAGTCCGGGGCTGCTGTCAGGTCTGGGTGGGAAGCCACAAAGGCGGAACTGTCTCTCCATCCTTCCTTTGTCCCCGTTACCTTCCTCCCCTGGCTGCTGGTGGAGTACCTGTCCTGCATCACAGGGACAGAGACTTGATTGTTTTCTTTCAGCTGTGGCTTCTCCTGAGGGGGGGGTCACCCATGAGGGCTCAGTGAGCAGGCTGGTGTGGGGCCAGCCAGCTTGCTCCAGAGAGCAGGCCCCTGCATTCTGAATGTGGGCCTGCCTCTCCAATCTCGCCTTCCATCTTTCCCCCAAAAGAGAACTTGAGGCCCAGTGACGTGGGCTACCAGCTCTGTTCTTAAGCCCCCATTCTGTTATTTCCCTGAGACACTCTGGGGCCCCGCTGTGGGGCACTTTGTCAGATTTTCTGTCTCAAAAGAAACTTGCTCTGTTAGGATTCTTACTGCTTTGGGGAGTGGTTGGCATATGGTGGAGCTGAGAGGGGCCTTATTGCTTCCAAGTACAGTATGGAAAAGTGCCAAATTTCCACTGTGTGTGGTTTGGTGTTTTCTCCTATATTTCCTCTCATATCATGGTTTCCCCACCTTAGGGTTACATAAGTCTCACACAAAAGCCTAGAAATAGACTTCCGCTCTTCATCTTCAAGTAGACACTAATCTCATTCAAAGTAACCTGAGATAAGCATCATTTCCCTCCTGTCCTGCAGTGCAGGTCTGACTGCCCTCCTGGTAGGAGAGGGCGAAGGCAGGAGCAGGCTGATGCTGTCAGGCTGTTTCACCTGCAGGCTCCAGGCCAGCTCCCCGGGGGCCTCTGCTGCCATTTCCTGCCTGGCCATCTCCTGAGTCCCGGAGTTGCCCATCAGTGTCTGTGGCAGATGTAGGTAGGCAGGGTTGCTCTTGAAACTGAGTGGCACCTCCACCCCACCCCTTGCAGTGCTGCTCTTGCTGGGGCAGAACTGCTCTGGCCATCTGAGAACAGGGGTAGAGGGAAGAGGTCGCCATCCAAGATGGGAAAGCTCACACCCCCAGGGCTGGCTGGCAGACTCTGCCTCTAAGTCACAACTCTCAAGGCCAAGGGGGCGGTTGGTTACTTGGTAGTGGTGGTTCTGTTGGAGGCCCTGATAACAAAGAGGCCGTTTCTGACCATTTGAAGTCCTGTAAGGAGAAGATGGTTTCAAGCCAGGGGCCAATCCTCTGGAAACTGTGCAACTCTGCAGAAGTCATGAAGCTCTATGACCTGGGCAGGACCTGTTTAATATATTTTAGTTTTTTGACCTTTAAAATGATAATTGCTGCCCTGTATAGGATAGGACATCTTCTACCCAAAGGGAGGCTTTCAAAAAACGTTTTATTGAAGTAAACCATACATACAGAAAAGCACACACACCGCAAGGTACAGCTTGATGAATGTTCACAAACTGAGCGTACTTGTGTAGCCAGCGCCTAGATGGGGAAGTGCAGCATCTCCAGGTGGGTTTGGGGAGCTTGTCCGTAAACATCTGTGGGGGGCTGTCCTAGGCCTCCATGTGTTCTTCGACCCTGCCATACCTGACACAGCAGAGGTTCTCAGTCCTTACTAGTCCATTGAATGGCTGAATAAATGAAAGGAAGCTTGAGTCTCACGCTGTGGATCTTTGCCAGAAAGCCTCTGGCATTTCTGCATCTTGGCCCTTTGTGGTCAGCTTGTAGAAGCACCTCTGCCCAGAAGACTAGATGGTGGCTGGCAGTGTGAGAACACACAGAGCCCAAGGTGAAAAAGCTAGTGGTCTCCACAGAGTTGATATCTGACTGCTTCTGAGAGAGGTGCCAAGAACTCTTCTAGAGACCACTCTCCCAAGTATCCTCCCCTGCCCAGGCCCATTGGAAGCCCCACAGGCCTCACAGGGCTGGGAAAGGCCGTCTTGCCCACCCCTCGTGCTGTGCATGGGCTCTGGGGCCTGGACATGGCCCACTGCAGGATCGGTGTTGGTCCAGACCGTGTCCTTCTGCACGCCTCAGTGCCTCTGACCAGTTGAAGCCTCCAGCCAGGCCAGACAGGGAGGCAGGTCAGCCCCTCTGGTGAGTGAGATCTCTGCTTATCTGAGATACTGGGTTCTCATTAGGATTAAGGAGCTTCGTGGACAAAGACCCTGTGCATGCACAAAAATTGCTGCTGAGCCTCCACCGCTGACCAATCTGTATGTTCTCTCAGCCTCAGAAGGGCACATTGGGAGTGGCCAATTATAAAAATGGATCTGGCCATGACTGAGGCCGTGTCCCACATACAGCGACTAGAAGGATGTGCAGCTATGACATACAACTATCTACTGGGCCTTTGGGGGGGAAGAAAAAAAAGAGGAGGATTGGCAATAGATGTTAGCTCAGAGCTGGTCTTCCTCAGCGAAAAGAGGAGGATTAGCATGGATGTTAGCTCAGGGCTGATCTTCCTCACAAAAAAAACAAAAAAAAAAGATGGATCTTAAAACGTCACCGTGTCAGTGCAGAGCTCTAGGAAGTGCGAATTTCTGAGAAATTGTTTGGGAATTTACAGTGGGAAAGAAACAAGTGAGAGCATCCAAGATAAGGACTTCTTTCTCAAATGCGGACCTTCCTGTGATGCTTGCAGAGGATCTCAGATCTTCATAAATCCATGTATTGCGGGGGAGGGCTGACGTCTTTGGAAGCAGAGAATAAGCCGAAGAGAAACTTGATGTCAAACCCCTTCTCTCTGAAGGTTTTACACCTTCCACACATTTGGTTACTTCTTCGCTCCTGCTCCCGCCATTGGAAGTTTAGCTGGGAGGGCCTCAGGTTTGTTTCAGTGTGCTCTGGGCTCCCCGCCCCGACAGGGAGGTGTTGGTGCTTGTGGGGTATCCTGTGAGTCGAGAAGCACTTGGGCTGGGAGGAGCGGGGTGCTTCTTGCAGGGCTCTGGACGTCACCAGGTGCCTCCGGCTCCTCCCAGTGACAAACCCGAAGAATCCTTGAGAAGGCGCCTAGGAGCCTGCATAGGACGGGACTTCTGCCAGTTAGGGTAGGGGGGAGAGAGAACCCAGACAGGCTGGGCCCTGTTCAGGCTGCTCTTGACTGCATGGTCTTGGGCGCAGGGCCTGTCCTTAAACGCTGTGGAGCTCTCGGTCCCAGGCCAGCCTCCTCCGAGCGTGCAGCAGGGGCTTGAGGCCCAGCCGGTGCACCTGGAGCCTGGCGCTGTTGGTGAGGTCGACTCCTGGGTCTGCCCACAGAGCAGGCTTCTTGTGCCCTTTGTCCTGGGCACCCTAGTTTCCCCGAGGGGGAAGGAAAGAGCTAGAGGGCTGTGGCCCTGGCCTGGCCTGTATTCTGGTGGACTTGGTGCACAGGCTCCACGCCCAAGGCATCCTGAGAGTCCCCTGACGGAGGCCTCTCGTTATCCCATCCGCGCCCCTTGTGTTCCTAAACCTGGACGACTGGGAAAGCCCCGTGACTCTTGATATGTTGCAAGCTCAGTCTCGAGTTTCTCTCCATTTCCCTCGTTTGGATTCTTGGAATAAATCTGAGAGTTTCTCTCCAAGGGTAATTTGAAGTCCTTTGAGCTTCCACCTTGTGTAGGTCCTGCTAACAAGCCCTGTGGTGGCCCCAGGCCTATTTGGTTGTGAGTCTCAGCAGCGTGGTTGACAGGAGGGTGTGTGTGTCTGTGTGTTATATATGTGTGTGTGTGTGTATGTCTGTGTATGTCTGCGTGTATGTGTGTACCACCTGTGTGCTCTGCAGTTCAGTGCATCACCTGTGTTGGCACCGAGCTCCCCCACCACACTGCTCTAGCCTGACGTTTACACTGAGCAGAAGCCAGAGGAGCCAGACCCAGAGCTCAGTGCAGGGGCCGTGGAGGTGGGAGTCTGCCCACGTTGCTGGTTACTTAGGGCACTGCCTGCGGGAGAGGCTTTCTTGGGCTTTGCCCCCTCTCATCACACAGAAATGCAGCAGCCCTGGCCATGTTCCCTCACCTGTCACACATCTCTTGAAGGTGGTACGGTTGCCTGGCATGGTCTCCACCTTTCCATTTTCCCAGGGTTCTCATAGTGTTCCTGGAGGGGAGAAAACTGCTGTTCCTCCCCACTTCCCCTCAAGCTGCCTGAGGGTTTCATTTTCTTTTTTTATTTTTATTTTTATTTTATTTTTTTGGTGAGGAAGATTATCCCTGAGCTAACATCCGTTGCCAATCCTCCTCTTTTTGCTGAGGTAGATTGGCCCTGAGCTAACATCCATGCCCATCTTCCTCTACTTTATATGCGGGACGCCTCCACAGCACGGCTTGATGAGCAGTGCATAGGTCTGCGCCTGGGATCCAGACCTGCGAACCCTGGGCCACCGAAGTGCACGTGAACCCAACCACTGTCCCAGGCCAGCCTCTCATTTTCTTTACTAATTGTGGCTGGCAGGGTCCTTTGGGGTGCTAACACGCACACCAGGTACTGGAGCACCTTATGAAATCACATCTCCAGTAGCTTCCACTCTCCCTGTGCACGCCCTTGGCCCCTCACCTCCCCCTCTACCAGCAGGCTCTTCACAGCTGAGTTTTGTCTCTACTCTCCCTCTCCGTCGTTGCTGTCATCAGGTCTTCTCTGGCCTGGCCACAAGCTGCGAGTGACTGAATACAGCTGGATGGCCAGCCTGGGACAGCTGGCAGAGCCGAGCCTGCTGTGGCATCAACAGAGGTCAGGGGCTCCCTTTGAGGCAGTTGTTCCCAGTCTTGGCTGGACATTAGAAGCACTAGGGGACCTTTTAATAATTCTGATGTCCAGGCCCTACCCCAGAAAATTTAAATCTGAGTCTCTGGGCATGGAACCTCTATTTAAAAATCTTCCCATTATTCAGCAAAAGTTGACAACCGTTGCTTTAAGTTCTAAAACCTTCCAGTTTAAGACCATTTGCCTTCTTGGTGAGGCTCTATTCTCCCTGTGTCGGACCCCAACGCTGGGGTGAGCAGGAGGGCACTACAGATGGGGCCTGGTGGATGGTGTGACCCACCAGCTGCATAGCCTTCAGTCTTGCTGCAGCAAACAGTGTGCTTTCTCTATGTTTGTCTGGTGGGCCTTTGGGCAGGAAGGCAGTTAAACTGTGTGGAACAGCAGCACTCCCCACCTCCCAGGCTGAGGCAGATTTGGGGCGGTGGCAGCAGCTGAGGGCCTGGCGAGCTGGGATGTGGGAATCTCCATATAAGGCCACCGTTGTTCCAGCCAGCTTGGATGCCTGCACGCCAGCCTCTGCCCCGTCTCCAGAGCAGCTCCCTCCCACCTGCCCCGGTCTCTAAAGAGACAGCTCCAACAAGGCTGGGAGGGCAGCTTCCGCCAGGAGGTGCTTTTGGCCTCCTTCCCTTTCCCTTCTCTGTGTCCTCTCCTTACTCCCTCCAGTTTTCTTCCCTCCGTTCTATCCAACATGCCCTAGAAGAGAGGGCTCAAGAACTCATGCTGAAGGTATAAAATATTCCACTAATATCTCCTCCACCTACTGCTGAGCTCTTCTGAGAACAGCAGGTTCTTCTTCTCCAGGAGTTCGCTGGAAGAGATTCCAGGCAGTGGTGTAAAAAGGAGGTGTGTACCTTTGGAAATGAGTGGAGTCGGCAAGACTAAAGACAGAAGGGACTACGCATAAGCACTGTGCTCTAGTTGATAATGTTCTTCCCTGTGGAGTACCAGTTATCAATTCTGAAACCACTATGCATGTGTAGTGTACTGGGATAGGACAGTTAAGTAAATGAATGACAGATGGTGGGACCACGGATGGAGTGGGAGGATACAGGCAAGCAAGGGGAGAAGCTAGAATGATCCGTGTGGTACTGGATTAGAGTTGGGACCTCAGTATGTTTAGCCTAATAGAGACACTTAAGGAGAGAGAAATAGATAGGTGGATGGATGGATATACACGGGTTATATGCACCTCTATTTCCTTGTTCTGTCAGCTGAGAAGGCCTAGAGGCAGCGGCAGTCCAACAGCAGTGAGCATACCTAGTGCCTAGGTCTTGGTTTCTAATTCCATTCTCCAGTTAAAGGAACAGGGCTTCTTGCAGAAATGGCCAATTCTAACACCAGGGTAGGAAGTGATACAAGCTGAGCCTGGAGCATCTTTTAATGCCAGACAGTGAAGAAGTGCTTTGAAAATGCAGATGTGCACACACACTGATGACGTATGTCACAGAGACACAGAAACCAACTGAAAAAGCCCTCAGTGGCCAAAGCTAGAACAATTTGAGCAAAAAAATACATAATATAGTATTGGATTATAATCCAAAGCATAAAATAAATACCCACAAGTTCATACTGATATAAGTAAATGATTGAATAAAGAAATAAACAAATAGGGGAGAAGAGGCAACCTCCTGTGAGAAGAACTCGGAATAATTTGTGTGGCTACCCCCTCCTCGAGTAGGTGGCCCCAACTCCCCACTCCTGACATGTGGGCTGCACAAGCGACTTGCCTCCTGAGAGGAGAGTACGCACAGGGGAGGGACACAGGGACCTCACACTGCAGACCCTGACGCGCACGGCCGCAGCCCTGGGTTCAAGGTCTGCATCAGGGGGACGAGTCCTGGGCCCAGACATGACACGAGGAGAAGCGTGCTTCTCTGTGGTCTTCCTCCCCAAGACCTGTAACTCCAGTCTAGCCATGAGAAAACATCAGAAAGTCCCACTGAGAGATGTTCTACAAAACAGCTGACCAGTCAGCGTTATCACGAACGAGGCTACTCTGAGCAACTGCCAAAGCCAAGAGGAGACAACCAAATGTACTGTGGGATCCTGGACAGAAAAAGAACATTAGGAAAAACCGAGGAAATCTGAATAAAGTCTGGACTTTAGTTTATAATCATAGATCACTATTGGTTCATTAATTGTAATAAATGTACCACACTAGTGTCAGGCGTTAATAATAGGGTAGACTGGGGGCCGGCCCCGTGGCGCAAGCAGTTAAGTGCACGCGCTCCGCTGCGATGGCCTGGGGTTCGCTGGTTCAGATCTCGGGCGCGCACCGACGCACTGCTTGTCGGGCCATGCTGTGGCAGCGTCCCATATAAAGTGGAGGAAGATGGGCACGGATGTTAGCCCAGGGCCAGTCTTCCTCAGCAAAAAGAGGAGGATTGGCTGATGTTAGCTCAGAGCTGATCTTCCTCACACACACACAAAAATAATAATAGGGTAGGCTGGGTGAGGGGTATATGAGATTTCTTTGTACTATACCTTCACAACTTTTCTATAAATCTAAATCTATCCTGAAATAAAAAGTTTATTTAAAAAGAAAAAGAAGCACCTTTAGAAACTGGGAGACAGAGGAAGTCCCTCTAGGCCAGGCAGCTAGGAAAGGCTGGGGAATGAGTGCCCCTGGAGTTGCCTTTGAAGGAGGGAGGACCCCCCCGCCGCCCCCCAGCCAGGAAGCCCAGGCTGGCGCCCAGCGCAGGACAAGGTGGGCTGGGATCACGGGAGTGAAGCTAGAAAGTGGGTGGGTTCAGGTCATGGTCAGAACACTACCAAGGGCTTTCCCTCCATGTCCCTGGGCCCTGGGCACCCCGCCACTGTGACCTGTGTGTCTAGGAACCCGTTTTCTGCCTCTACGGTGGGAGGCCTGGTGATGGCTGCAAGTGAGCGATTGCACTTGGGAGTGACTCCTGAGGCTTAAACTAGCTGTACTGTAGTTACAAGACTTTTTCAGTCTCTTCTCTCTGGTTAAACCAAGGCGGCTGGGACCGAAACTGGGGAACTGAGGGCTGGCTCATCCGTCAGCAGTTCCGTCAGCGCTTGGAGGGCCGGCAGCCTCCCACCTTCCCGATTCCCCCTCTTGTTGCGCGTGAGGTCAGACTCGCACCCCAGTCTCCCTCTGTGGGGGTTGCCCTCCCCTTACCTGCAGCTCCCTCCCTTGCTCCTGCTTCCCTGCCCCTGGGGAGGCCTCTCCCACCTGACCTGCTCAAAAGGCCTCCCAGCCCCAACTCCTCGTTCCCGCTCCTGCTTCATTCCTCGCCATGGCCCTTCACCACCAGCCACAAAACACACGGCATCCTTTGTTATTTATTTTACCTATCTGACTCTAGACTGGAAGGTCAGCCTCGTGAGGCCAGAGGTTTTTGCCAGTTTTGTTCACTGCTGTGTTCCCAGTGGCCAGAATGGTGCCCAGCATGTGGTAGGTGCTCAGTGAGTATCTACTAAATGGGTGAGTGCTGATGGTGGCAGCTGCCTTGGTTTTCTGAGTGTTTTTCACATGTCTACAATGGAGATGATGCCAGCCTTGGGTTATGGCGACAAAGTGTCTGTTCTTCGGAAGGTCCTTCATAAACGTGCTTCCTCGTCTCCAGCTGAGCTCCGTCTCTGCTGCCAGCTCCTGCCCTCTGAGCCTCACTCTTCCCATGGCGACCTTGCCAGACAGGTCTGATCCTTGTGCCATGAGCAGACTTTAGGGACGTTTGACTTCTCCGTTCCTGGCCTCCTCACACTGTGCTTCCCGCTGGCTGTGCTCGTACCTTGATTTTAATGCTAATCTCACTGTGGTAGGTGCCACATCTTACTTGTCACCGTGTGCCCGGCGCCTGACGTCTGGTGCCTGTGTGTTGAATTAGTGATTTTTAGAGACAGCAGCCCTGTCCTGGATCCCCAGCGTCTTCTCAGTCGGCCCTCATCCTGTAGGTTAAGCATCGCTGGCTCTTTTAGTTTGCCCACATAGGACTCGATCTGGGACCCTTTTCTCCACTGCTGTCACTCCTGTGAACCATGTTCTGTTTATTTCTGACCTCCATCAAGTCCTGACTTGTGTGAGCCCCATCCCCAAGCTACCTTCTCTGTGCTCCTTCTTCTGCTAGAGAAAGATGACCTCCTTGGACTGGGGCTGGGGCTTCCTGGAGAGGCATTTCAAAGCAGCAGATGGAGACTGGCGGGGAGCGAGGGAGGACAGAGCTGCCCTGGGCTGTGTGTAAGCGGCCAGCGCCCTGCCCTGCTTCCACCCGCGGGACATAGGCCTCGGGAGCTGGACGTTTCTTTTGGTGGCACAAGCAGCCTTTCTGTTCCCGGCTCCCCATGTCCTTCCTTCCCTGGTTCCAAGAGACCACCTGGTGGCCCTGGGCCTCGTGGGTGCTGAAGCCAGCTCTACCCAGCTGCCTGTGTGCCCTTGGGCTGTCTGACCCCTCAGGACTCTGCTTCTTTACGTGCTAGGTACCTGATGTCTCAGGCCCTCCAGCTCTGATGGGCATGATTTTTTGCCAGAGGAAGCTGTTCCTGTTGAGAAGTGACGTAGGACTGTCGACATAAACACACTGGTTCCAGCTCCTTTGCATCTGAGAAGAAAGCCCGGTTCAAGTCCTTTTCTTGCTCTCCGTCCTCCTTAGCCTCCTTCACTCCTCAAACCCTGCCCCGTGAGACTGCTCTTGCTCTGTCCTTCGCCCGGCCTCATGCTCTTCCCTGTCTGGCCACACCCCTGCCCCAGCAAGGCTGTCCCCTCAGCCCTGAGCTGTCTTCCACAGCCTTCCCAGCTCTAGCAGTGGGTCGACCTCGGGTTCTGTGTCTTTGGCTCCCATGGTCTTGGAGTACCATCCTTTTGGGGACTTCCCAGGTTGCTGCTAGAACTGTTTTGTGCCCCAAGGGTGTTGAGGGCTGGCTTCCTCACAAAGCCAGCTTGTGATCTTGCCTTCCAGACGGCCTCCATCTCTCTGTCTCTCCTGCTCAGCTTCCTTGCTTGTCCTGGTTGTCCCAGGCCAGTTGCTTGTGGCATTAGCCTAAAAGGGCCTGTTTTCTGTGAAGGCAGGGGGATAAAAATGCCAGAGAAGGCTGGAATGTAGGTCAGCCACAGAAAAACAAGAATCATTGAGGCCCAAATCCTAAAAGTCATCCCTGGCTGCTCTTTTTTCTCGCCCACCACACACCTCTAGTCCTTTTGGCTCCACATTCAACATACCCCAAATCCAACCACTGTTCACCCCACGTGTCGTTAGTGTTCCGGTCCGGGCCCCTGTTTCCTCTGCCTGCCTCACTTGTCTGGGGTCACAGTGCTCTTGTGAGCCACCATCGAGCTGCCTCCCTCTCCTGGGCACACCCCCACAGCAGAGCACGTCCTCCGGGCCCCTTTGTCCCAGTCCTGCCAGCAGCCTGCCCCCCATCTTTCTCAGGCCGGAGCCAGCTCGTCCCTGCCCCGTGGCCTCAGTGCTCACCTTCTCCTTCCCTCAGTCTGCTTGGGCGCTGTGCGTGTCCCTCCCCCGGGCACTCCTTAGCCCCTTACCTGCTTTCCTTTCATTCCTGTCACTTATCACTACCTGAAACGGGGTAGTTCTTTGTTTTTTATTTCCCGTCATCACCACAAGGATGAAGTGCACTTTTCCAAGAGCAGCCTTTGTCCTGTTCTCGCCTCTGTCCCCAGCACCAGCCACAGTGCCCTGCACAGAGCAGGTGCTCAGTAAGTGCCTGTCGTCTGTACCCAGACATTTGTCTAGTGAGTTCTCAGGTGATTACATGGTTTTTTAGGCAGAGCCTTAAAGACTTCTTCTCTCCCTATCAGTAGATGTGATTATAAATGTAAAGTAGAACTAGAGTCAGAGCCGAGAACTTAGGCAGGGGTCACAAGCCCACAGGTCCAGATGTGAATCAGACAGGTGATAACGTGATAACTCCTCCAGGAGTCTTCTAGGTCTGCTCCCAAAGACTGTGTGACTCACCAAGGGCAGAGGCTGAGACGGGGGACATTTTTGCAGGCAGAAGAACTGGGGAGGATGGGACATAGGTGCCAGGTGGAAACCAGGAAAGGCAGAACTATAAAGGCCGGGTGTAGTGGTTCCGTTGATGGGGAAGGAGATGGATTGACTTCAAGGACTAAAGCTAAGAAAGTGAGCTTCCTGGCTCTGGGGCAGACCAGGCCAGTATGCTGAACTGTACAGTCCTGTTTACATCAGAAGGCCCGTACCTATAATGGGTGCTCGTGTCTACCTGGGATCACCACGCCTTCCAGGAAAATAGTTCTTACATCATCCAGGTCTGGCCATGGTGTGGGGTGTTGATACCCTATAGGAGAGGGGAGCAGCAGGATTCCGGGGGCCCATGCTGTAGGGGGGCCACTGCTCCTGCCCTTGAACTGAGGATTGGAAATGGGGAGAGCTAGGAAGCTGGTGGGTAGGAGAGTTGAGGTCTGTGCCCACTGGGAAGGGCTCGCGGGAGGCCACTGTGAGTTGGGCCAGAGTTGGGCGGGCTCCATCTATAGAATGACCACCTTCCAGTTCCACACAAGGAGTGTGTTGGCTTAAATGAGGCGTTTCTTTCTACCTGTTTCCCTGTTCATGTTGTTTTTATTCCCAACTCAGGAATCCAAGTTGGCCTAGACACCCGGTTCTTTGTGTATGTGTATGTGTGTGTGTGTGTGTGTGCATTTCCAGGTACGCATAACAAAATTTACCACCTTAACCATTTTTAAGTGCACACTTTAGTGGCATTAAGTACATTCACATTGTTGTGCAACCATCACCACCATCCATCTTTAGAACTTTTTCTTCTTCCTAAACTGAAACTCCATACCAATTAAACACTAATATTTGTCCTTTTGTGTCTGGTGTATTTCGTTTAAGATAATGTTTTCCGGGTTCATCCATGTTGGAGCATGTGTCAGAATTGCTTTCCTTTTTATGGCTGAATAATATTCCATTGTATGTATAGACCACATTTTGTTTATCCGTTCATCCATCAGTGGACACTTGGGGTGTTTCTACCTTTTGGCTATTGTGAATAATGTTGCTGTGAACATGAGTGTGCAGATATCTGTTTGAGACTCTGCTTTCAGTTCTTCTGGTATATACGTGGAAGTGGACTTGCTGGATGATGTGGTAATTCTGTGTTTAATTTTTTAGGAACTGCCCAACTGTTTTCCACAGTGGCTGTATGATTTTATCTTCCCACCAGCAATGTACAAGCGTTCTAATTTCTTTATATCCGTGTCAACACTTGTTATTTTCAGAGTTTTTTTTATCATAACCATCCTAGTAGGTGTGAAGTGGTATCTCACTGTGGTTTTAATTTGCATTTCACTAATAACTAATGATGTTGAGAATTTTTTCATGTGCTTATTGGCCATTTGTATGTCTTCTTCAGAGAAATGTCTGTTCAGGTCTTTAGCCCAGTTATTAATTGTTTGTTTTTTTGCTGTTGATTTATAGGAGTTCTCTGTATATTCTGGATATTAATCCTTTATCAGATATGTGATTTGCAAATATTTTCTCCCGTTCTGTGGGTTGTCTTTTCACTCTTTTGATAGTGTCCTTACACGTACAAAAGTTTTTAATTTTGATGAAGTCTTGTTTGTCTATTTTTTCTTTTATTGCCTTTGCTTTTGGTGCGATAGCCAAGAAGTCATTGTCAAATCCAATGTTATGAAGCTGTTACCCCTGGTCTTCTAAGAGTTTTATAGCTTCTGCTCTTACATTATGGTCTTTGATCCAGTTGTATATGGTATGGTGGGCACCTGGTTCTTGTGGAGTCCTGCTCCTGCTGCTTGAGTGGAGCGAGGAGAATGAGAGCTGTTCCTCCCTGTGTTCCCCTGCCCCTAGTCTTAGGAGCAAGGTGGACCTTAGCTGGGTGGCAGTGTCTTCTCAAGGAAAACTCCCCTGGCAGAGGGCCCTTGGCTGCTTGGTATGAGCCTGGGTGTCCTGCTGCCCAGCCAGCGGTCCAAGCCAGCAGACAAGTCTTGCACAGCAGGTGTGAGAAGGAACTTCCTGGCCTTGACAGCAAGTGAATAGGGTCCTTATTGTGTTCTTTTCTCGCTTAAAGAAATAAGTTTAGGGCTACTCGGTGGCGCAGTGGTTAAGTGCACGTGTTCCACTGCGGCGGCCTGGGGTTCGCAGGTTCAGATCCCGGGCGTGCACTGGCGCACTGCTTGTTAAGCCATGCTGTGGCGGCGTCCCATATAAAGTAGAGGAGGATGGGCACGGATGTTAGCCCAGGGCCAGTCTTCCTAAAGAACAAAGGGGAGGATTGGCGTCGGATGTTAGCTCAGGGCTAGTCCTCCTCACAAAAAAACAAAAAAAAGAAATAAGTTTAGCCAACCTTAACAACGCCCCGCGAAGGCAGAGAGTTTGGCTAGTTGACAAAGCCCTGAATGGATCATTTCCACAGCACTGCATCAGCTGCCCCAGAGCACTTGAGCATGTCCAGCGTCGAGCTCACTCGTCTCGTCCCTCCTCTTCCCGCAGCTCTGAGGCCACAGCCCCAGTGTGGGCACCACACTGGACACAGCAGCTCCTGTTGCTGCTTGGGATTAGCCAGTGCCCCTCCGTTTTCTGGGTCTCTTTCTGCTGAATCCATGGAAGCCCCGAATGCCTCAGAAAGCCCACACTGCCCCTGCATGAGGCCAGAGCCCAATCCTGAAAGGGGAACCTCCCAGGGATAGGAGCACTTGCTGGCTGAGAGCTGCCCAGGCCTGTGGGCAGCTGCAGGTGGTGCGGCCGGGCGGTTGAAGGCCTCAAACACAGGGCTTGAGGTCATTGGAGAAGCTGAGGCAGAGGATGGCCTGGGCAGATTGGTGCTCCTGAAAGGTCGTTCTGGGGCCAGTACTGACAGCCACAGAGAGACCAGCATGACCGAGGCTGGCCTCGTCCTGGGTTCTTCCTGTTGAACAGTGCTGAGGAGCTGAGCGCCGTGCATAGGAGAATAGAATCCATGGACCTGACCGCCGTATATCAGCTGCTTCTGCTGTGGCCCCCCATAGAACAAATCCCAGGTTGGAGGCTCCCACCTCCTGGACTCGATTTGGATCACTGGGCAGTGGGATGATTGGAGGGTGGGCAGTGGGAAAGAGGAGGGTGCAACGCTCAGACCTGGGCCTGCCTGTGCCTCCTCGTGGGGAGGAGGGATGGGATGCAGGGCAGGTGAAGTGTCTGGTGCTCTGCGGAAAGGCAGACCCCTTCTACCCCTGCTGAAGTGTGGCCGGGAAACCAGATTCTTATCTTCCCCAGGGCCTCAAGATGGAGGCCGGCGAGGCATGGAGAGCGTTCGTGAGCTGCTTGGCTGCTCTTGGATAACTTTGTTTGGCTTGTCATTTTCAAGAGCCTACTCTTCGCCATCTTAGGGCCTGCAGCTGGCCTCTGGTGTCGGCAGGGAGGCCTGGCTTTCCCTCCCTTCTCAGGGAGAGGACAGTCTGTGATGCCTAGAGCTCCTTCCAGTCCAGCTGGGCCAGTTTTCTCTCTTCAAACCCTGCCAGCTTCCTCTCTGTCCCAAGTAGGAGACAAACGTGCCTAACGCCTTCCTCCCTTCCTCCTGTGGTGAGCACTCAGGGAAAAAGGTATTGAATAAATTGTCTTCTTCCCGCCGCTCGCTTGCCTTGGTGTGGGGGGTGTGTGTGCGTGCACTAAGAAACAGGAGGGGAAGCAGCCTGGGTTGTGAACCCAGCCCTGAACCCTTGCTTCATGTGAGTAGTGTCATCTCTAGTCTCGTGACAGCTCTATGAGGTGATGGATTTCTTTTATTGTGTAAAATACACATAATGTAAAAATTCATCACTTTAACCACTTTAAAGTGTACAGTTCAGTGGCATTTAGTACATTTATAATGTTGTGCAACCATCACCACTATCTAGTTCCATATGGAAATGGAACTCATCATTTCCTCATTTCAAATGGAAATCCCATACCCATTAAGCCGTCACTCCTCATTTCCCACTCCTCCACCCAGCCCCTGGCAACCATTCATCTGTCTCTATGGATTTGCCTATTCTGGATATTTCATCAAAATTGAATCATATATTTGTCCTTCTGTGTCTTTACTTCCTTCACTTAGCATAATGTTTTCAAAGTTCGTCCATATTGAAGCACGTGTCAGTATTTCATTATTTTATCATTGAATAATACTCTCTTGTATGGATATACCACATTTTGTTTGTCCGTTCATCCATTAATGGACATTTAGGCTCTTTCTACCTTTTAGTTATTGTCAATAATGCTGCTACAAACATTTGTGGACAAATTTTTGTTTGAATACCTATTTTCAGTTCTTTGGGGTATAAACCTAGAAGTAGAATTGCTGGGTCAGATGGTAATTCCGTTTTTAACTTTATGAGGAACTACCCAACTATCTTCCACAGCAGCTGCTCCATTTTCCATTTGAAGAGAGGGATATTTTTACCCCCATTGCACACTTGTGGAAACTGAGGCTCACAATTTGTAACTAGCCCAAGATTACAGAGGTGGCAAGTGGCAGAGCTAGGATTCTGTTCTCAGAGTGGGCTGTTCTTGGCTAGTGGGTTCTGGACACGTACAGCCCGGAGTCTACATTAGATCTTTGACCCTCTGCGGGGGACAAGGGACTGGGAGCACAGTTGTCTTTGGATCCTGCCCTCCCTCCTGTCCTGGGGTGATGGGCTCCCAGGTGACGGATTCCGCACTCCAGGCGTCCTTCGGGGGCAGCTGAGTTGTAGCAGGTAAGTTTCGTGTTGGAGACCTAAAGAGCAAGGACAGTGCAGAATCACAGCTCCCTCCGAGGAGGCCGTGTGAAATCGAGGAAACAGCCCTGACACCCGAGGACTTGTAACAGGACAACAGGACGTCTCAGCCTCGCGGCTGCTCTGTGCAGCTGGTGGCTCCAGTGTGGAAGATGGTTGTGCAGCTGCCCCATAAACCTCGAGGATTGTAGAACACGCGGGAGGCCGACTGGACAGAGGGCTTTGATGGCTTCTTGCCATGCGAGCAATGGGAGTAAGGAAGTTCTGCCCGGTGGGCACCTCCTGTGGCCCCTTGTCCATCTCAGCTGCCCCAGGGCCCCTGGCTGAGGTTGGCAGGAGGCTGCTTTGAGCTGTCAGAGGGCCCCGGCAGGGGCTTTGCTCACTCAGGGTCTGGGCGGGATCATGATCTCGTGGGTATGTCTTAAGATCCCTTTTCCATGGGTTTTTCCACTTTCCTCCGAGGATTTGGGCTGTGGGGATACCGTCAGAAGAGTGCTGCTCACTGGGGAGGACTGTGGCCTTGGAGGGCGAGTCAGGTGACCCGTTCTATACCTGGGTGGCATTTGGGCTGGTCAGCAGCACTGACTCTTGAGAGAGGGACTCATGATTCGTTAGACTCGGGGCTCTGTGAGCAGCTGGGCAGTAGCGGGAAGAGCCGGGAGATGATCTCTATGAGCCTGACCAGGGCGTGGGGTTCCAGGGGTGCCTGTGATGGGGTGCAGTACTGAGCAGGTGCTCCCCAAGGGCCACCTTCCTTCCGTAGAGAGCTCAGATCCAACCTCCTCAATCCCAAAGAAAGGACGAGGCCTCTTCTTAGGCGCGGCTCAAGTGGCCTGACTAAATAAGCCTCCAGCCTCTTCAGGGAGCTCTTGGGTCCCATTGCCGTCCCCTTTGGGGAGGACAGGGGAGGTCATGTTCCTGCCCAGGCCCTGTCTGATCCCATTGTGAGCAGGGCAGGCTCAGCAAGCCCCCTATTGGGTCAAGCCTCATGGCCCACCGACAGGTTCTGCTAGGTTCTGGACATGACTTGGTGCAAAACAGTTGCAAAGACCAGGGAGAAAAGACACCAAGGAGCGCCCAGACTTGTTGCAGGTGGCCCAGGGGAGTCCAAGTCCCGTCACCACTCTGAGACCCCACTTGCACAGCTGTAAATTGGGTCTGTAATGGTGCTGCCGCCTGAGGCAGTCGTCAGGATGAATGAGTCGGTACTTGTAACTACTTATTTGGAGCTCTGTGTGGCCCAGGAAATGATTTGTATTCCTGCTGTGGTGGCTCCTCCTAACGGGTAGATTCTTCTTCATGCCCTGCCTGGAGTACACTGAGCCCCTGCTCCTGGCAGTGTGTGGATGTGCTGGCTGACCACTGTCCTCAGTGGAGCGCTTTTCTGCTCCATGAGTAGGTCACAGTGAGTATGACAAAACAGTCATACAGAACTCAGTGCATGTGGTAAAAGTGTTGTTCCATAATTTCCCGTATGTGTGTGTGCACATACGTGTGATTGTCCCAATGTGAAATGCCTTGTTCTCTGTCAGTCGCGGTCAGATGAGGTTGAGAAATACAGGAACTGTTGCAGGACCTCAGTGGAGGGGTTGGGCTTCACCTTGAAAGGCACTCTCTGACCTTGAGATTTTGTGAGCACGTCTTTGCCCTGGGGGGAAAGCCTTTGTTTCTGTGGGTCTCTGTTTTCTTATCTGAATGAGGGATTGGGGGATGGAATGGACTGTCCCCATTCCACTCAACCACCCTGCCTCTGGTTCAGTAAGCACAGTTGCCTGGACGAGAGGGCTCCCTGTCCATAGCTCCTCTCTGTATTTCCGTCCTACTTTCATATTCTTTCTGTCTGGCTCTTAAAAGCCCACCTTCCCAAACTCCCAGGATCCAACAAGAAATGGAAGAGGCCTGTTTTATCTAAAGGACACCTGCTTGGGCCAGTGGTGGGGTGGCGGGTCCTCGATAGTGAGGCTGCTGTAGTAGGATCTTCCTAAGTGGGCCTCTGACAGGTGCCCTGGCTACAGAGGGCGCAAGTTCCTTTGGCCTCTGGTGGGTTGGTGGGCAGTACAAGGGAGGAAGACGGGGTTCTCTGCCGGATGTGTTCGCGTCCCTGGAGAGAGGCCCTTGTCTTTTGCCCTCTTGTTTGGTCACCTCATGCTTAAAACAGTCTTCAGCTCTCTAACAGCTCTGCCATCTTAGCTAGTGCGGTGTGGAGACCAGAAGAGGACCAGAGGCCCCCAGATGGCTGGAGGGCCATCCGGTGACAGTGCCAGCTGACGACTGAACTCCTAACTTGGCAACGTAGCAGAGTCAGATGGCCTGCAGACAGCCATCCCTTTTTTGGAAAATGAAACGAGCAAAACTAGGTGACGCTGAGCCTCGTAGGAAGCCTGGATTCCAGACCCCTAGAGGTGCAGAATCAGGGCAGGGAGCTCGTCAGATGAGCTGGCTTCTCTGCTGACAGCGTTAGGGGTGAGGGTTCCCTCTGGCTGCATTTGGGCTCCAGCCTCGCTATTTGCCCTTGCTCTCCCAGCACAAGGTGCAGCCTCGCTAGGAAATGGGACGTTAAGGAGTATGTTCTCTTCCCTCCTCAGCGTGCTGAGAAGGCGCATGGGTGTGGCCTGCTCCTGGACAGCATTGAGAGGGCTGGACTAGGCCTGGAGGCTGGAGGCTGTGGTTGCATCCACCTGAGCTCTTGTGAGTGCAGGAGATGTCACTGAATGCAGAGTAATGAAGGAGCAGACAACGTGATGGTATTGCCGGCCTCAGAGGGTGGTGGGAGTGGTTGGTGAGAGAACGTGTGGGACCAGGGCATTCAGTAAGCACAGGGCAAAGAGCGGCGTCGCAGCACGTGCCGCTACTAGCTCTGGTGGTGGCGGGGCCTCCTCGTGGAGGGGCTGTTTTCAGGGCACTTGTCAGCGCGGACCGGGCCCAGTGTTGCATTTTGCCTTGTGTTGTGACCACTGCTTGTTCTCTGCTCCCGTTTCTGCATGTGTGCTAGGCTTAGGTGAGGCCTGCCCCACAGTCAGTGGTGTTTAAGGAGGCGTGAGAGGCAGACCTGCTGAGACCTGACACATGGTAGTAAGTCAGCCCTAGCTTGTTACGTCTTTGCCTTTTATCGACACTTCTGAAAGCTCTTCTGGAAGAAGGTCAAGGCCTCGTTTTGCACACAAGGAGACTGAGGCCCAGAGAGGTTGTTGGAAACCTTAGAGTGTGGTTGGTGACTGACTCCCCTGACCATGTCCAGCTGCAGGGCCGGCTGGGAAATCTCATCTGTAGCTGGTGGCCATGTGCCCAGCGAACACAATTACTGTGCAGGAGGGGACGGTGAGCAGTGTTGCGACCCCGAGCCTTGGGATGGTAGTCTCTAAAGAGGAGTTGTGCTTCCAGAGGGCCCATTAGGTGATCCAGGGCAAAGAAAATATTAGAATTTCTGTTGATGTGTTTTATTGTCCCTACTTAACTTACCTGTGTGTGTATTACGTATGTGTTACAGTTTATAAGGTATTGGCGCCATCGCACAGGTAACTGATCAAATCCGGGCATTTGTGTGTCAGAGGTGGGCGTCTGCAGGAAGCATCGTGAGACCATGGGCCCCAGGGTTGGGGTGGGCCTCAAGGACGAGGAGGAGATGTTGCCGTGGGAAAGCCCCTCTGCAGTCCCCTCTCCTCACTCTGTGATCCCGCTCCTGGCTCACTCTGGAAATGAGTCCATTAGGTTGCCCAGACTTCGCAGCTCATGGCCTTAATCCTCACAGTGGTCCACGGCATTAGTGTCCTGGTGTCACAGACATGAGGACCTGCCTCTGGGAAACCGTGGCCTTGTTGGGGCCAAGGGAGCATGTGCTTCTGCCTGGGGGAGTCTGAGTCCCAAGAAGGCAGTGGTCACCTCTCGTGCCCAAAGAGGATTCAGACAGGGCAGCGTCTGATGCCAGAGAAGGCCTAGGATTAGAACTTCTGAAGAGTGGAGGGGCAGGAGCTGGAACGAGGAGGTTGGGAAGGCTAGAAGGACTGTGCAGGTCTTGCCCTGGGTTGGAAGGTGTGTCCTGCGGCTGTGGGAACAGCACTCATCTGGGGAGGGGGAGCCAGGCCCCAGGTGATGTGGGCCTCCTCAGCCAGGGGACAGGTGGGTGGGTCCCAGGCCACCTCCCTTGCCCACTGCTCCTGAAGATGCCCGCTCTGCTTGGTTGTAGCGGCTCCCTTTCCCAGTTCAAGGACTCTCTAGGCGTGCCTGGAAGAGATACTACAAGGCCGCTTCACTCAGGGAGAGTGCTGGGGTTGGCCTGAGTGTGGCCACCCTCAGAAGAGGGGCTCTTGCCCCTCCTCGTGTCCCCACCTGGGGGTCAGTTCTGCAGCAGGATGCACTTTGAATACATAGGAGGGTGCATGCTCTTTCCCTACCTGAAGTCAGAAG
Source organism: Ceratotherium simum simum (assembly GCF_057802395.1). Lineage (NCBI taxonomy): Eukaryota > Metazoa > Chordata > Mammalia > Perissodactyla > Rhinocerotidae > Ceratotherium > Ceratotherium simum. The sequence continues at coordinate 658,636 of NC_141915.1, forward strand.
CCCCTGTGTGAGCTCACACCGGCCCCCTGCCCTGCCCCCTCCATTCTGAGCGGGGCCCAAGGAGGACGGGCTGAGTCCAGAGGCCCCATAAGGAAAGGCGTTTTTGGAGCTGGGAAGCTTGCTCTCTCCTCCGCCTGTGGACCAGCGAGCTGGCAGTCGTGTCGGGGCCAGGGCTCTGGGAACCCAGCACCTCTCTGGTCTGGCTCCACAGTCAGGCTCCAGGGGATGAGGAGGGAGGTGGTGGTGGGTGAGAAGAGCTTGTAGGTCGGCCTGGAAAGTACCAGGAAGATCATATGCATTCCAGCTGAAGGGGTCTGGGAGCTGCTTCCTTTCATTTGACAGATGAAAAAGCATAGCGGGGAGTAGTTGATCTGAGCTTGGCATCCATGCCAGACCCAGCATCCCGATCTTCAGAACGGGCCCCTTCCCTCTGCCCTGGCAGCGGGGAGCTCGCAGCTGGGTGGGGGTAGGACCCCCCTCTCAGAGCTCTAGGAGGGAGACACCCCCAGCTGGCTGCTGTGGGCCTTTTCTCCCCCTGCTGCTTCTCTAGGAACGGGACCAAGAAGTGCCGGCCTCTTGGGGGAACTCAGAGGGAGGCTGGCAGCTGCCCCAGAGGTGGGGTGGGAGTCAGAGCCTGTCCCTCCAGCTGCCTGGGGTCCTGGCCAAGGCTCCCCTCCCTGCGAGAGCTGCCAGAGAGGAGCGCTAAGGTAGTGCCTCACCTGGCAGCCATGGCGACCTGTCTCCTCTCCAAAAGCATTCTCGCGTCTGGGGGAGTGAGAGGCCAGAGGATACAGGGCTAACGAATCATCTTCAGGAAGGTCCTCTTGGCTAACGCTTCACCTCAGTAGGAATTTCTTAAAGCTTTCTTTTCTTGTTTTTGGTTTTCTATGCTTATTTTCAGTGTCTAAACAGCTTTTGCTGTGAGAAAAAGAAAAAAAGTAACTATTTGTTGTTCATGCGCTGGCCGGGCAGCCGTGCAGCGCTCTTTACGGGCAGTCCTGCAGGTGCTGGGGGTCACCCGCCCCGAGTGGGCTTGGCCTACCTCTAAAGCATTTATGCTGTGCTGGCTCCGGTCTGCCAGCCCCACAGCCTGCCTTCAAGGATGTGGCTTCTCTTTGGCTCCCTCCTTGCCTCTAAAAATAACATTGCTATTTTGAAACCACCTCCTCTGGAGCTTTTTCTCACTGTTCTCTTGGATCAGTAACCCCTCTGAGACCAGGCTCTTGGCCGCCTCTGTCGTCCCAGCTGTCCTCACGGAGCTGTCCCCTTCCTGTCTCTCCCCCTTCCCCCAGTACCAGCTGGGATATTGTTTCCCAGCTAGTAAGGAGTGTCCAGCTGGATGTCCTCTGCGAAGAGCAGCCCTGTCACCACTTCTGCCTGGGGATGGGTAGGTGGAAGGGAGGCTGTGAGGGCTGGGGCATACCCTATGCCTCTGTTGTAGTTGGGGGTGCCATGGAGCAGCAAGAGGGTTGGGTGCCTGTCAGGAAGCAGCGAGGGTCGGAAAGGGCTGGGGATGCGGGACAGTCCCTGCTGCCTCACTCTGCCCCCTTAGAGCTGGCCTCTGAGTGACTCCCTGCCCTTCTTTTTGCAGCCCACAACCCTCCCCCAGGGCACCATCAATATGAACCAGTGCACAGACGTGGTGGACGGGGAGGGCCGGACGGGCCAGAAGTTCTCCCTGTGCATTCTGACCCCTGAGAAGGAGCATTTCATCCGGGCAGAGACCAAGGAGATCATCAGCGGGTGAGTCTGCTCTGTGCACTGCGGGAGGAGGCACTCCCCCGCTGCCCACGGGTCCTTGAGCCAGGTCCCTTTGGCACAAATTGGGCAGAATCACCATCATTTTCTTTCCCAAGTGTGTCTCCTCTTCTGAGTCCCCTCTCTCCATTCACAGTGCCACCGTTTGCCCGGTCACCACGCCAGAAACCACTCTCACCCTCCACGTGCCTTTGCTTCATCTCCATGTCTCCACACTTGTCAAGGCTGCCCCCTTGCGTCCTGCTTACTGGGGGCCTCCCTCTGCTGACACTGCCCTGGTTCCAGCACTGCCACACCTTCCTCAGGCTTCTCACTGGTCTCCCACCTCTATTCTAACTGCACCTCAACCTTCTATTACTCAGCCACAAAGGACTCAGTCCCCAAAGCACGTCCAGCCTTGCCTCCCTCCTGCCTAAAACCCCATCACCTGGAAGCAAAGTCCAAGTTCCTTGGCTGGCCTTGGGGGGCCCTTTCCCAGTCCTCCAGCCCCACCCCCACTGCCCTTTTGTCCCTCAGCATGGAGCTGTTTATCGCCACACATCCCCCTGTTGCCTCCCACCTCTGTGCCTTCACTCCCGCCCTTCCCTCCGTCTGGAATGACCCCTCCATCCTCCAGGCTGTTAGAGTCAGCCTGAGTGTCCACTCTTCCAGGATGCCCTCCCCCAGGAGGCACTTCGCTCTGTCACCTGGCTCTTACAGAAAATGGACATTGTGTGCATGTTCAGCTTCCTCAGCCAGTGGTAGGCCCTTGAGAGTGGAGGCCATGTCTTGTTCCTTGTCTCCAGTGCCCGCACACAGGAGTGACTTAAGTGCTGCTGCACGCCCTGGCTTCTTTGTCTGAGTGGAAAGAACAGAAAGTGTCTGGGTCACACCACTCTCCTGAGCATGCCCTGTGCAGAGGCATAGGGGAAGCCCTGAGAAGTGGAAGGGGGGCCCAGGTTTCCAGATGGCCAACAGTTCAGGGGGCGAAGCTCCATGCCTCCTGAGCCCATGAGAAGGCAGAAGCGTCTGCCTTCCTGGAGCCCCTGCCCCCAGGGTCTCTGTTACCAGCCCTGTCTGGCCCAGCCACATTGGGTCCGTGCACAGGGAGCAGGCACCGCAGGGCAAGCTGGCATCCCCAGTGTGGGCCACCCCTGGGGTGGCCCCCTGGCACAGCTCCCCTGGCCAGGAGCTGGGGCACGAGATCTTGGAGAATCCTTCTGAATCCGTCTGTCCTTTAAGGCTGAGAAGGAGACAGATAAGGCTGAGAAGGCCTTGGGAGAAAGTAAATCCAGGGGTTAGAGGGACCAGGCTGATGATTGCAGCGCAGAGTAGAGGTAATTAGAATGTGAAGCCCTTTGGTTTCAATAAATAAAAGACTTCTGTGAGCACTGGCCTGGGCTTCAGTATCTTGGCTGGAGCCCTGGCCAAGTCTGCCACGTGAGGAAGTGGTCCCCAGTTTTTGCTAAGTTCAAATCCACGCCATGGTGGGGGTGGAGCAGACACCAGAGCTGTGCTGCAGAGGGGCCTGGTGGCCCACACTGGGGATGCCAGCTTGCCCTGAGTTCCTCCCTGGAGAGAGGCAGGTTTGCATTTCTGACTCCTATGAGCAAACAAGAGGACCACTCTGACTACTTCTCCCTGGTCTTAATCCTAGAACCATACAATTTTGGAGTGTAAAGTGCTTTTACAGAGCCCTCATTCTACAGTTGGAAGACTGATGCTCTAGAAATGAGGGTGCCTGACCGAGGGCACCCTCCGGATGTGAGTGGCAACATGGAACAGTTGGCACTTCCTGGTTCACACTTGCTGCTGCGGCCTTGTCTGGCAGGCGCACCTGGGCTGAGGTTCTACTGCCCAACTGGATTCCTTGGGGAAATCTAGCCCTCCCCTCGGGAGCTGGGTCCTGAGAGGGGTCTGGGTGACAGAAGGGGTGGGAAAGGGGTGTCCAAGGTCCCCAGGGCAGGTAGGGAGTATGTGAGCTGGGGCCCAGGTCAGGGATGGAGTGGTGCCACATGGCATTTAGAGAGTGACGACGTCTGGCATTTGATGATGCCTCTAGCGAGTGGCCTAAGTCTTACCATCAGGTGCTTGGGACAGGCCAGGGATCCTCAGCTCTGTCCTGAGCCCCTCTCCTGTGGTTACTTCTTTGTGCATGTTCGGGGCCTGCCATTCCCATGCAGCTTGGGTAGACAAGGTCGTTAGTAGGCTGAGGTACCTAATGAGGGTGCCCTTGGGGTCCCACATGTAAGCTGGGCAGTCCTGAGGGGCGAGGCTCGTGCAGTGGCCTAGTGGCATACCCAGAGCCAGAGCAAGTCACCTGATGCCTTTCCCCTCTTCTTCTCCTGGGTCTGGGCCTCTCTCGTTCCTACCCAATAGGCAGGGCTCTCAGCGAAACGGCTTCTTCATCTTCCCCACCAGCGGGGACACTTGGCCTTCTTTAGGGAATCAGGTGGGGCAGTATGCCTTGGGGACAGACTTCTGCCTCCACCTTCTCTCGCTTCTTAGACGGACACCCTTCCTTTGTAGCCTCCGGGGTCTCACTGCCTGGCACAGCTCCTTTGCCGAGTAACCTCATCTGTGGATTCTGGGGCCCCGAGATAGGTCTAACCGCTCGGGTCCCTAAAGAGGTGCAGACACTTCCTCCAGGCCAACTTAGAGAGGGAGGAGTTGGGAACAGTCCATCCAGCCTTCTTTCCGGGTCTTCTCTGAACTGATACCCCTAAACGGCCTGAGGCAGCCGCGTTTCCCCCGGAGTGGCATGGTGAGAGTCAGCAGTTCTCTTTCCCAGTTCCTTCTTTTTTTTTTTTTTTGTGAGGAAGATCAGCCCTGAGCTAACATCTGATGCAATCCTCCTCTTTTTGCTGAGGAAGATTGGCCCTGGGCTAACATCTGTGCCCATCTTCCTCTACGTTACGTGGGACACTGCCACAGCCTGGCTTGACAAGCGGTGCGTCGGTGCACGCCCGGGATCTGAACCTGCGAACCCCGGGCCACCAAAGCGGAGCGTGCGCACTTAACTGCTTGCACCACCGGGCCGGCCCTCTTTCCCAGTTCCTCATGCCAGGAGGGTGCCTCCGGGATGTTCCGGGCACAAATTCGCACAGCTCTTTTAGAGCAGGTGGGATTAGGTGGGAGTTGGCAGTGGGGACTCTTCTGTGCCCTCCAGCTGGGCTGGGTCTGAGCTTCCCCTCTCCTCTGTACCCCTGCCTTTCAGCTCTGCGGCCCCCATTCTCACTCTTCCTGGCTCTGCCTTCAGAGTTAGGGAGGCTGCTTGACCACGTCCCTGGTGCCAACATCTGCCACCAGTCCATGTCCATGTTCACCCCTCGCCTCTCTTCCCTGGGTATATTTTAACATTCACACATCTGGATAATGTTAGACGCTTCCTACTGGGCTTCCGTGAGAAATTCGAGTGCAGGGGCCACGTTCCGTCATCTGTTCTTGGGCCCAGCATCTCTCAGCCTCCAGCCACAGCGCCACTGCACAGGGACTGAGGGTGCCTCGTGGGCCCGCCCGTGCTCTGCCTGCATCTCCGGCCTTGTCCAGGTGGCGCAGGAGCTTCGGAAGCTCCGCTCATCAGCAGTACGACCGCAGTGCAGGTCTTCTCTCCTCTCCCTTAGGGCCTGGCCTGCAAGGCTCGCAGATTCGCCAGCTCGTTAGTGTTTCCACTTGGCAGCAACTGGGCCAGTGTGCAAGGGCTCAGGGCACCCTGAGGGGCCTGCACCTCCCCACCACACTCCCCGCACCCCTGGGGCCCTGGAGGGTGAAGTCTCTTCTCCCCTCCTAGGTAAAGCTGTGCGAGGGGCCTTCTGCAGGCCCAGTTCTTTGGAGTGCCCAGAAGACGTGTCAGCCCTCAGGCCAGGCTAGAAAGTAGGTCTTTTAACCCCACAAGCATGAGTGTGGCCCGCAGAGATTATGCTCCTCTGCTGGCTCTGCAGATACAGTCATGGCCTCCTTCCTGCTTTGGAGCCCAGAGAGAAGTGACCCACAGGATCTGTGCCCCAGGTCTCTCCCTGAGGGGATTGTTCACTCTCTCAGGAAATCAAGAACTACCTGCTCTGGGCTGGTGATTCCCCACACCCAAACCCGCTTCCCCAGGCACCAGCTGTCCACGCCCAACCAGCACACCCTCCTGAGGCTGTCCCAGAAGGCCACTGACTGTGACCGACCTCCTTCCCCACCCACTTCTCCACCCCAAAGTAAAGAAGTACCCCCGAGTGCTGAAGACATAAGCCCATCTCCCTGCCCCAGGCTTGGGATGCTAGTGGTTATTGCAGCCTCCAGCCGGGGTGCCAGATGTGCAGACTCCGCCTCACCTTGCAGCTCAGCCGCTGCCACCGGACCCCAGCAGGCCCAACACGGACCCTGGTGTTCTAGGAAGAAGTGGACCAGAGTCTCCCGCAGTACCTTCCCCTCTGGAGAAAGCACTGGGGCTGCCCTTCACCACCACGCCCCCTCCCGCCTCCCGCTCCTCCTGTTCCTCTTCCCCCAACCCTCCCAGATGTTATGAAGCTCCAGCAAGGCAAGCAGTGGTCAAGTCATGGCCTAATCTAGCTCCTGGCTTTAGAGATGAGGAGACTGAAGCCCAGAGGGGCTGGGAGCCACGCAAGGTCTGGTTAGAGGGCAGCAGAGCCAGATCTGACACCAGGCCTCTGCCTCCAGCCGCTGTTCTCCCCACACTGCTCTGCTGCCCTCCCTGCTCCTGCTCCAGAGTGGACATTCCAGTGTGTAGGCCCTGGTGTGGGTCCCTGAGCAGCTCTGCTGGGCCTTCCCCAAAGCCAAGGTGCCCGGTGCCCTCAATATGCAGGTGGAGCCCAGAGGGGAGTGAATGGGTCTGGGAGGTCAGCTGCTCAGCCCCTCAAAGTGACCCGCTATAGGGAACTTTCGTAGCATGATTCTTGGTTTCCTGCCTCAATAGCCCGAAATGGCTCCCAGTCGCAGCCCATCTGTGTGCTAGCCAAGTCTGCTCCAGGAGGGCAGTTTTAGAGCTGAGTCTGAGCCCCAAAGATAGGGTCAGTAATGGAAACAGTGACGTGCCCTGCACTTCGAGGCCTGTGGTCAGGCCTGCTGCTCTGCCAGGGTGGAGTCCGCCTCACCCCTAGGCCAGCCACAGGGACCTCCCCATCTACACTGTGGTCATTGCAAGGTCAGCATCCGGGCCTGGTCCCAGCAGAGCCTGTGGTTGTCCTGGGCTGCACCGCTGGCACTTCCTGCCCCAGCAGTGGCGGGCTCTAATCTGGGCAGTGCTCTGCCCTGCTTGGGGGTCTGAAGGCCTGGCCACTGGGTGGGCACCTCCAGTCAGGAAGTGTTGGACTTGGTGCCTGGACCACCCAACAAGGCGGGGTCCTAGTCCCTGAGGGCAGGGGTCTGACCCGGTTCTCTCTTCTCTCCTCTTCCCAGGTGGCTGGAGATGCTCATGGTCTATCCCAGGACCAATAAGCAGAATCAGAAGAAGAAGCGGAAAGTCGAGCCCCCCACACCACAGGTACGCAATGGGTTGGCCAGGTGGCATCCCCTTGGTGGAGCTGGGGGCAAAGTGACAGTGCCCCAGAAGGTTAGACGGCTTCAGGACCCAGCTGAAAGTTGGGGGTGAAGGAAGGAGTCAGGGCAGGGCTGAGGCGGTCATGAGCCTTGCACGTCGTCTGTCCTTGCAATGGGCTGTGGGCTACAGTCTGCCCACTCCTCTCCAAGCCACAGGGCAGGACCTACCACAGGGACAGGGTGGCCTGTTTGTGTGCTCTGGGGCTGCCTCAGGAGGTTTCCAGCCAGTGGGCAGGTGCTGAGCAGCAGTAGCAGAGCGTGCATCCCTCTCCCTGGCTGTCCTGCCAGCTTCTCGGGAGCAAAGAGCATGCCTGGAGGGGCTGCTGACGCACACACTCCTTGTGCACCACAGTCCGGGAAGGGATTCAGCCCAGCTGCGCTCCGCACAGAGATGACCCTGCAGACGGCAGGCTGGGAAGGAGGGCCAGGCCGGGAGGGTCCTAGAGTGTCCTGGCCAAGTGAAGGGCTCTCAGGGGACCCACTCCTGCTCTGGGCTTTGACCATAAATGGAAAAAACTGTTGCTGGTCTTGTTTTTTGTGCCCCTGCTCTGACTTCCAATTGACCAGAGTGGGACTTGGCTGGGGTAGTCCCACCAGGTCTGGTCTTTCCCCAAAGACCACTCTCTTCTTCCTACTCTTCCCGGTGAGTCTGCACAGGCTCACGGCACTGGGAGGGGTTCTGAGCCTCAATGAACTGATTTGCAAAATGGGCTTGTTTTGATATAGTTATAGGATTGTTGTGAACATGAAAGGAAGTATTGGGCCCATTGTGGGCACTCAGTAAATGTTACTCCTTTCCTCTCTGCTCAGACTTCCCTGTTACCAAGTGCTCTTGCCTGATCGAGCCTCACAACAACCCTGAGAGAGAGCAGGATGGAGATTTGGGGTGCCTTGGGCATCTGTCAAGGCCCAGAGCCTGGCAGAGAGCCAGCTGTGGCAGAACATGGCCACGCCCAGGGCTCAGCTGTCCTTCCTGGTGTTCTCTGCTTCACTTGAGTGGTAGAGGTCGGCCTGGGCAGGACTGAGAGGTGTGTGCTGGCCTGGGTCCCACTTCTCCTCCACGCCCCACTTGGGCTCCCCTGGATGTGCCTGCCCTGGGTTGCTGCACCAGCCTTCCTGCTAATAGAGTGCAGCCCTGGGCCTGCTCTCAGCTGACCGTCATTGTCTACCCTCCGTCCACCCTCCCCAAGGAGTCCTGCCAGCATCCCCTGGAAGGTAGTGTCCCTGGCAAAATCTAATCGGAGTCGTTCCCAGAGACTGAGAGTAGAACTTCCTGCTTGGGAACAACAGGCACACACGCAAATCCCCCAAAGCTGCCTGGTTTGAGAGAAAAAATCCCAGGCAGAATAACAGCGTTTAGGGTTACTGTGCGTTTCCATGGTGATGCCTTGGAAACAGTGCTGCAGCAGAGCTCCTGCCTCCAAATAAGGCAACTCCATGTGCAGAGGATGCCTTCGGCCCAGACCAGTGATTCGATGGTGTCCCTGCTCCCCGGCCCTTCCCTCCCCCGTGACATCCCCTCCCCTAAATACTGCCAGCCTTGGCCAAGCTTCACCTTTCCACCTGGTCGCGGGGGCTGCGTGATCACAGGGTGGGGAGGTCACCCACTTGCCTGAGGGTCTCTTAGAGCCCAGGGCGCCTGGGGTCCCAGCCTCCTCCACTCAGCCCCCTCCCAAGCCCCAGCAGAAGCCAGCCTGGTGAAGTCTCTTTTTCTCTGCCCTTTGCTCCTCAGAGCATCACATTTGAGGCTGCAGATTTCTGGAGTCTGTGAACTTTTGTCAGGGCCACGCTGCTGTGAGCCAGTCTTGTGGGGTTATGTGGGGCCTTTCCAGAGGAGAGTTGGGGAGCTCTGGGCAGGCCTCCCTTCTGCAGCCCGATGCCAAAGGCGTTCTAGTGCCCCAGATGGAGCTGAGGGAGAAGCCTAAAGCCTTCTGGGCCCCTGTAGAGGTGAGAAACCAAGACCCCATACTTGTCCTCTTTGTCCATGGCCTGGGAAAGTTTCAGATCAAACCAATGAGGGGCTGCTACACCCCACTCCAGGTCAGAACCGTCTTTCTCCTTGGGTTCCTGCTCAGTTTCTGTACCCAGGAAGCAGGAAGGCTTTCTATGAAACCCCTTCCAGAGAGGGGGTCTGCTTAGCATGTGGAGGCTATAGAGCCCCCTTGGCCAGGGCCTGCCTTCCTGCCCTGTTTCCTCTTTCCTCCCTGCTTGGAAAACCCTTTCTGAGCAGCCAGATAGGTAGCACAGACTTCACTGTAGCGTTGACAGCCCTGAGCAATGCAGTTGTCCCAGCCACACAGGGACTAGCACACAGAAAACCTGGCACCTCCACTCCTTCCTCGTGCACAGGCACCCACAGTCTGTGTCGGCGTGAGCCCCAGCACTCCTCTCTGCCACAGCGGTGACAGGTTGGGAGGCCCAGGGCCAGGTAGCCACGTGGTGCGGGAAATGCATGCGTTCCCCAAGCTCCCAGTCACAGCCCCTTGGATCTCGGGCCTGAAATTTTCTCTGCCTCTTGGGGATCCCTGCCAGGGCACCCTCTTCCCAGTGCTGGGGTCACCCCAAGCATCAGCGAAGGGTGTGCATGTGCCATGAGCACTTCACCCACAGTGTGGGCTGAGGGCACCGGCAGCCAGGGCCACTTCCCTTACAGCACAGCTGCCTCCCCTTCCTCTTTGTCTCCTTCTGGCAACCTCTGCCTACCCTCAGTCCAGCCTCCCTTCCATAGAGGGGACGTATTCACCGAGGACTGTCTTTATGTCACCGCTGCCCCGCTCTGCAGGAGGAATCCCAGCTCCCCCGAGTCCACGAGAGCCATGCCCAGTCTCTGGCTTCTGGCCTTTGAGTAGAAGGCCCCAGATTGTTGGGAGGGGGCACGGCACGGAACCTGGAGTGACTTCTGCTTTAGGGAAGTGTCGCTGCTGGGGCATGGAGTGAGGGTGGTATGCTGACTGGAGGGACAGGTGGCCCTGGGGCCGGGTCTCCTTGGGTTGTCGGAGCCTTCGGGAAACTGTCAGAAACTGTTGCTGTTTTTGTTCCAAGAAGTCCACTTCTTTCGCGGTGCGTCAAAGCTCTTGGGAATCTCTGGTCTGGAAGTCGAGTCTGCTGGTGGCTCTGACCAAATGGGCAGTGAGATGTGTCCTGGGTCTGTAGGAAGAGCTGTCCTGGCTTTGTCCTGTTTCACGAGGCCTGGAATCCTTGCAAAGTGGCTCCAGCACTCAGTGGCTGTTAATAAAGAAGCTGGTAGTTATCCTGGGTTTACACACACACACGCACGCACGCACGCACGCACATGCCATCTATAACCCTTGCCAAGGGCCCCAAGTCGGAGATACATTAAGGTAGGTTTCTAAAAAGGAGGCTTGCCTGCCAGGATGGGAGTGGGAGGTGGGCATTTGTGCATTATCCCTCATGTTTTCGGGAAGACAGCTGAGACATGCCTCACTTTTGAGAGGGCCCAAAGCCATCTTGCTGGCATCCCCCTCAGCAGCTGGCACCCAGGACCTTGGGCCAGGAGGGGGGTTGGGCCCAGGGTGTGAGCTGGCACTGTGGGGCAGCTGGGGATCCCTGCTCTGCCCTTGTTTAGGCTCTAGGTTTGCAGTGTTGAGTTAAGGTTCTGCGTGCTCCAGAGTTGGACTCCCTCTGTCTGGCTGAATACTTCCCGCATGAATGCGTCTCCCACAGAGCAGCACCAGTTCTGACCTGGGGAGAGAGGAGCTTGACAGTATTCCCAGCTGGGCTGCAGGCTCCATCTAGCTTGTGTGGGGGGTGGGGGGGGCGGCAGTGCAGATTGGAGTGGAATGTTTGGTTTGTGTCTGACGGCTCTTTCCTTCACATAGTGCCCCGGGTGTTCCATTTTAGCTTCCTAGGACCAAAAACGAGAGGGTGGGTGAGGCCAGGGCTGGCCCCAGTGTGGGTGCAGTGTGAGCACATGCTTTGCGTTCACTCTAGGGGGGACGCATCTCAGTGGAGTGTTCTTTCCTCACCCAATCCCATCTCCCTTTGCTTATGTCCTAAGCACCTGGAAGTCTAGGAATGACAGGCTCTGAGCCAGCCACTGTTGTCTCAGCTTTAATGCCTGGTTCGCTGCTCCGGGCTCGGTCTGGTTTTGAGGGCAGGGAGAACTTGCATGTGTTTGGCGTTGGGGCTCTGAGCCGAAACCTCAAGCCTCTGCTCCACGCATTTGCCAAACCTGGCCTGAGGCCAGTGGGACCAAGCACTTTGGGGCTGCAGAGGAGAAAAGGCTGCAGTACCATCCAGAAGGAGCTTCCACTCTGACCAGGACATGTCTAGAGCCTTCCCTTCTGCAGATTTTGAGCCCCTGATACTGTGTAGTTGACCTTGGTATCCTCTGTAGCCAGGCACCCAGGACTTGTGCACTAGCTCAGGCTATGTGCTCCTGTGCCCACACAGACACTGCTCTCTCCCCCAGGAGCCAGGGCCAGCCAAGATGGCTGTCACCAGCAGCAGCAGCATCCCCAGTGCTGAGAAAGTCCCCACCACCAAGTCTACACTCTGGCAGGAAGAAATGAGGGCCAAGGACCAGCCAGATGGCAGCAGCCCGAGTCCAGCTCAGAGTCCCAGCCAGAGCCAGCCTCCTGCCAGTGCCCTGAGGGAACCTGGGCTGGAGAGCAAAGATGGTAAGTGGGGGCCAGGCTGGCCTCATGCCCACCTGTCCTGGTGCCCCCCTCCCGGTGCTGGAACAGGCCTGCATCCCGACAGAGGTGGCGCCGGGGACCCAGGGGCCTGCAGAGTCCAGTCGTGAGCCCTGGGCTTCGGGCTCCCTCACCTATGTCCATCAGCCTTGGGCAGGGCCTGGCCTAGTGTGGGACTGGGATCCCTGGCCCTGCCCCTCTAGCTCTGAAGTCCCATCTGTAAAGAGGAAGACAGCACCTGCTCTGTCAGCCCCAAGCGGGTGTTGTGAGAATCAAAACACCGTAATGAGGTCTGTGTACAAGGAGGCCTTGTGTTCATGGCCCAGTTAACCCTGGAAGCCCACTTACCTGAGAGAGCAGCAGTAGTGAGGGCAGTCATGTCCTTCTCCTCACCGTTGCATCCTGCCCAGGCCCTTGGGTGAAGGAGGGGAAGAGGTACTGGGCAGGAGACAGTCAGCATCACCATGCTTTCTCCACTTAGCACTTTGGAGTTGCCTGAGCAGAATCAGGGCGGCAGTCTCTGCCTCCCTCGTCCAGGTTCTAGAGGGCTCTGCAGGACACAGGCTGGCTTTTCCCATTTATATTTTGTCCAGATCATTAAAGACAAGTGGGCAATTAGGACTGGCCCAGCTCATTCAGGCCAAAATGCATTTGCACAAACTCTGGGAAGAAATTACTTCAATCCTCCTTTTGGTAGCACACACCCATCCACATCTAAAACCCATTCACCCTTCTCGTTTCTACACAAGTCCTGTGCCCCTTCCCTCCCCAAAAAAGACTAAACAGCTAGTTGGCCATTGGTTTCTTCCTTGATGTTCAGTAAGAAGTAGTTGGTGGGACATCTCTCCTGAAGGGAACCTGCTCTCCCAGCCGAGCCCCCAGCCTAGAAGCCCAGGGGCTCCCTGACAGAGAGGTAGCCAGATTAGGGGAGAGGTGGGTGAGGCACACATGTGGGAAGGAGGTATCCTTCCCGTCCCATGGTTCTGCCCTCGTTGAGTCATGTTGGCCTTTGATAATGGAAGGTAGAGACCTGGTCCCTGTTTGGATCTGCATGGGCTTTTTAAAAAATCCTCAGAAGATAGTAGCAGGCTGAGTGTGTCTCCTGCCCCTGCTTCTCTCTTCCAGAGGAGGGCACCATGAGCAGCGACCGCATGGACTGTGGCCGCAAAGTCCGGGTGGAGAGCGGCTACTTCTCCCTGGAGAAGACCAAACAGGACTCGAAGGCCGAGGAGCAGCAGCTGCCCCCACCGCTCTCCCCTCCCAGCCCCAGCACCCCCAACAACAGGTATAGTGGCCCCGGACCGCCCTCCCAGGAGCTTGGTCATCCCCTTCCTTCCTCAGGTCCACGACCCCCCAGCCGAATGGTCTGCAGCAGCTCCCTCGGCTCCCTGGATGCAGCCAGCCGGCCCCCTGCCCACATGGACTCTGGCAGCGCTGGGGGGCAGGGAGCAGAGAGACCGGGGCGCACTTTTGCCTTTAAAGCCAGCAGGCAGTATGCCGCCCTGGCCGACGTCCCTAAGGCCATCAGGATCAGCCACCGAGAAGCCTTCCAGGTGGAGAGAAGGCGGCTGGAGCGTAGGACTCGGGCCCGGAGCCCTGGCAGGGAGGAGGTGGCCCGTCTCTTTGGCAACGAGCGGAGGTAAGGAGGGGATTAGAGGGCTGAACGCTCGCACACACATGTGCACGCACACTCTCCCCCCACCCTTACACACAGTCTCTCATGCATATACTCTACATTCTCTTACACATGTACTCACACGTACACTCACACACTTGTGTATTCTGATAGTCATTTACACTCTTCGCACATATACTCTCACACACTTTCTTATACATTATCTCTCCCTTCCCCCCCTCCACACACACACACACACACATTCCCTAAGCCTTCTTTGGGGGAGCACACTTGTTCTCCCTTTCTGTTCAGAGCATATGGGGAACCTTTCCTTCTTGATCCTGGACTTAGGTCCCAGAACTCAGCCACTAGTAGCCAGAATGTGGGATCTCTGGGCACCCAGAGGCCTAGGCCAGGGGCTAGCTGTGTTCTATAAGTGCCTCCTGACACTGGGACCTTAACAGCCCCTGGATGGGGTTCTTAGCCGCCTGGGCCTTGTGTGGCTGGATCTTTTCCTTCCTGGCCCATTTCTGTTCTCTGAGGTGACCATGGAGGCAGGAAGACCCCGGAGATGCAGATGGTGGCAGAAGCTCTCCTTATCCTTACAGTCCCAGGCGCAGGTGAAGAGCATCCAAGGAGATGTAGGGGAAGATGGTCCTGCCCAGGGAGGTGGGGTGGGCAGCACAGGTTCCTCCCTCGAGCACTCACTCCCGCAGGAAGCTACAGGGAAACCGAGGGCCCAACAGCGCCCGTCTTAATCCAGGCTTGGCTGAAGTGAGAAATGGGGAGGCTGAGTAGAGCCACAGCTTCCTGGGGAGAGATGGGGTTTGGAAGATGGGCCCAAGGTAGAGACTAGGGCCTGGGTCATGAAATGTGACTGCTTCTGAGGAGAGGGGGCTCTGCCCTTGTCTTTCTCTGGTTCCACTGGCCCTGCACTTGGAGAACTGAGGAAAGAGCTTGGTTCTATCTCTGAGGCTTCCAAGCCCAGGGCTGGACCAGAGGACCTGAGTGCCCCCTCCGATAGGAGCTTCCACCCCTGAGTCTGTAAATGGAGCCTTTGCCCTGACAACAGAATTCTCACCCGGGTCCACGGGTGGGCTGCTGGAGGTCTGTGAACCCCTCAAAATGATTTGAGAGTCTATATGTACATTTTTCTGGGAAAAGAAAATCCATAGTTTCCATTAGGTTCCCAAAGAAGTTCACTTTCTGAAAAAGAGGATCAGACTTAAGTTGCAGAAATATTCGCCGAGTGTCCTCCCCACCCCACCAAAGCCTGACTAAAGCTCAGAGTTGGGGCATGCTGTGGGGACCGGGCAGGGTGGTGACGGGCTCCCCCTCGAGAGGCTGGCTGGGGGCAGAGCGCCTTTCTCTCCTGTTCCCTTTTCTTCTTAACACTCACCCCTCTCCCAAATGTCCCAGGTGGAAGGGACCTCTGGATCTGTGGGTCAACCTCCAGAATAAGGAAAAGATACCCCGAGTTGTTGGTCTTGAAAAGAGAAGAAAACAGAATGTTCCTAATTCCTAGGGAGAGCGAGAGGGCAGTTGGCGTGGAAGGTGCCTCCAAGCACTTGGCTGCTTCTCTTTCCATAGTAACCTGGAGAGGTGCCTGCATGTAGAGGTGGGGCTCCGAAGCAGGTGACTCCTCATGGAAACAGCTCAGTGTAGCAGAGCCAGGAAGCACATCTCAGCCGGGCCCTTAACGGGGAAGGCTCTGCTCCCATGATGTCACCCAGGACCGGGCCAAGGCTGCCCTTTAGGCAATTGAGTCAATATATAAGTAAAGGCACTTGCCAGAGATTTAGGAGGCTGGGGGGCTGGGGTGGAGGAGGCTTTGCACTGGCCGGCGAGCAGGCTGCGTGTCCTGGAGGCTCCTGAGTGGGCAGCCATGCCCTGGTTTAGCAGCAGACCAAAGAATTAACATTCGGCACACCTGCTTGGCTTGGACCCTGTTCTCGTCTAGTGCCTGGGGCAGGCGGCATCTCGGGGGCTTTGCTTTCCGCATGCTGTTTGCCACCATGGGGATGGGTTTTCGCCTGGTGTTGGCCCCCCTGGAGCCCACCAGTTCTGCATCCTAACACTGTAACGTCACTTTCTTACTGACCCTGATGACATCTAACTGGCTGCTGTCACTTTCTGAGGCCTGAGTAGCCCACCCTGTACTTGACTGGATTCCTGTGCCCCGGTAAGAGCAGAACCCCAGATTGACAGGACGTTGGCCAGTTACCCAGAGTGGCGGCAGAGCCAGGCCTGCCCAGGAGCCGGGGTGGGGCGACAGGGTTGGTTTCCTGAGGAGCCGTGGCCCTGGAGCAGTCCTGTGTGGCTGCCCACTCCGCTCCTCTGACTTCTCCGGAGCCTTTACAGTGTTGCATGGGGGCCACCTGCTGCCCAGGGAGTGTGAGCAGTGTGGAACTGTTGAACTGTTGGTGACTGACACAGGGCCAGCTCCTGTGCAGTCCTGCCTGTCCCCCGGCTGGCACCCTGGAGAGGCGACGCAGAGCAGGGTGCAGGCGCCTCCTTTCTGTACATCAGCCAGCCCAGGGAGGCGTTTGCTGTCCTGCCTGCAGTACTTCAAGGAAACCAAGTTATAAACTTCGTAGTTTGCAAAGAATCATGGCTGACTCACTGAGCCCGTGTGTGGAGAGGCCGCAGCAGGTGCCGCTTCCTCTCCTCTCTCTGCGGCCCAGGCAGTCCTGCAGCATGCCGCTCGCATGTGACCTGGCCAGGTGCTGCTCCTCACAGCCTGCTTGGGGCTTTTCAGGCCCCAGGGTCAGCTGGAAGGGCTCTTGTTCCGCAAGTGGCGGCACTGAGGCCTGTGAGTGGGCCTGGAATCTTGTCTAAAGCCCGCAGGAGTGGTCAGGCACGGAGGTACCTCACACCCGGCCAGGCTGAGCACTTGCAGGAGCCTCCTGCCCTGCCTGAGCTTCCCGCGCCCTCACGCTCCTGCTCCTCCCTCAGCCGCCGCCTGCACTGCTGGTTCTGGCAGGCTGGCCTGGGAGCCAGCTCTGGGGGAGACTCCGCAGGAGCTTGGGGCACTGGAACAGCCACGCTTTGTGTGGGAGCGTGAGGAGGGGCAGAGAGCCAGGTGCCCCGGGACTTCTGCCCTTGGTATTAAGCATTCCTTGATGAAGAAACCCTAAAAGTTCCATTTTTATTGGTAACCCTTCCTGAGAAAAAGCTGGCCTCTTGGAGGGATCTCAGGATTTGAGTCCATCTCCTCTCCTCTTCCTTGTAGAGTTAGATTTTAGCCTTCTGGACTCAGAGGCCCTTCACTTACTTCCTCTCAACTCTCCACTTGTCCAGAATGCAAGGAAACCGCCCTCCCCGCCCCCTGCAAGGTGACCTTGGGGCGCTTCTCTGGGTGTCCCTGGGAAGACAGGCCTCTCATCCAGTGACAGTTCAATGTCCAAGTCCCGGGCGTCCTGGGTGGCAGCCCACATGGGCCCACATGGCCTCCTTGCACACGCCACGTGGCCGCACCTTGTGACTCAGGGACAAGGATGGTCTTCCCTCCTCAGTGATCACCTTGGGTTTTTGTTTCTTTAATTCTTTGGATAATTTTGATTTACCATTATTTGATTTTGAAATCGGTCCTTTTCTATTTATTCATTTTCCAGCCTTATTTTCTTTCAGGTCTTGCCCCTCTCCACCTTCTCCTGCTGTGTCGCTGTGTGACGTTACTCGCCCTTCCTCCGCCTGCTTCGCTCCCATCTCAGCTCCGTCTCCAGCCGTAGATGGCCTGACGATGCCGCCGGCCCTTTCACACGAAATCAACTTGCTTTGTTTTTGTTTTAATTTGGTTTTTGATTTTTGTTTTTTTACTGTTGGCAGAAACAATGTTAATTCATGGGCCTTTTTCTTGCTAAATTTTGGATGCCCTGGGGTGGGGGCTGCATCGTGATCTGCTGAGGAATGTGATGTGGATGGAGGCCAGCCTCCTCTGAGGTGGTGGTTGCCTTTTGATCATGTCTGTGGCTCAGGAGAGGATGCTGGGTGATGAGCTGTGTGATTGCCGAGCAGGGGCCTCCAGTGTGGGAGGCAGAGGGCAGAGGGCAGGGACAGACCTGGCAGAAGGGAAGGCCCTTGCCTGTAAGCTGCTGCCAGTCGCTGCACAGCTCCGCCTCCACGCTGGTGGGAGAGGGAGCCTGGGAAGGGTGTCGGGTGGACTGGCCCAGCATGCTGTGTGCACAGCCTACATGCCCTGTGGAAGGGGAGGCCCCGGGAGGGCTGGGCTGGGCCAGGCATTGGGGGTGTTGGCTGAAGGAGCCCCTCTGCAACTTGAGACCAAGCCCACCTTGGGCTACAGGGGGACCCTGTCTCCCCCTCAGCAGTCTCGTGCCCTCTCTTGCAGGAGGTCCCAGGTAATTGAGAAATTTGAGGCCTTAGACATTGAGAAGGCAGAGCACATGGAGACTACCTTGTCAGCTGGGCCCTCGCCATCAAGCGACACTCGCCAGGGCCGCAGTGAGAAGAGGGCGTTCCCCAGGAAGCGGGTGAGCATCTGGGGTCCAGGGCCAGCCCTGAGGCCCAAGCAATGCCTTGTGGAGCCGGCTGGGGCATGGTCCACACACGGCCCCACACTCCCTCTGAGGCCCCAACACACAGCTGGACACACTTCTGGGCTTCCTGCTCTTGTTTTGTAGTTGTTTGCTTGTGTCTCTCATCTCCTTCTCCAGTCAGTGAACTTCTTGAGGGGAAGGCCTGTCTTCTGCATCTTCTATCAGAACTGCATCGGTTTCTGCTAAAGGCTGTTCTAACCAGCTTTAGATGCTGAGTCCTAACTAGAGCTGCTCTCTCTTCCTCTCTGGGGTGGCCTGGCCACAAGGCTGAGCACCTTCCTTCCTCTTTCTTTCAAGTGGCAGCCATAGCTCTTGTTTCTGTACTCAGTCCACAAGGTAGATTCCGCTTCTGAAATCCTCTTCCTCCTCCCGGGCAGCCCTCTCTCCTCTTGTGGCCCTGTCGTGTCTGATCTTCGTCTTCCTCCCCAGCTTCTCTCTGGGCTCCTGCGGTTCCCTCCTCGCCGCTGCAGAACCCGGGGCTCTTCCTTCTGTGCCCCTAGAAGCTAGGGGGCAGGGTTGGGCCCAGGAGAGAGAGTGAGTGGTGCATCTGAAAGAAAAGCCTGCTCCAACAACCAGGGTGTCTCAGAACCCGCTGCATGACGCAGGAGGCAGTGTACGAGGACTCCCGGGACACAGGCTCCTGTCCCCGCTCTGGCCCAGACTTGCCACAGGAGCCCAGACAGCGCTCCCTCCCAGCCTGGGAACCAGGCCCCTGCAGCCCTGCCCCTCCCACAGCTCTGCTGCTGGTCTCCCTGCTCCTGCCGAGTTAACTGGCTTGTACTGACTGGCGGCTGCTCTCTGCCACAGGACCTCCCCAGTGAAGCCCCCACAGCTCCTCTCCCGGACGCCTCGGCCTCCCCCCTGTCTCCACACCGAAGAGCCAAGTCACTGGACAGGAGGTCCACGGAGTCCTCCCTGACGGTGAGCCCAGGCGCCTGCGTACTGAGGCCCGGAGACACTGCCCCTGTTGCTTCTGTCACTCGGGGTCACTGTCTGCTTCTGTGTCTGCATCCATGCTGACTGTCCCTTCTGTGCACGGGCCCTCGTGTCTGTGTGTGGGAAACAGATGTTGTGTCCTGAGCTCTGTGGTCCGTGGTAGGGGAGGCCACCTGGACAAGGCAGCAGAATCCTGATTCCTAGGGATCAGGGCCTCAGCAGGGAACCTCTCTTTTCTTGTTTTGGATGTTTGTTTCTGTGACATTTTGGAGGCAGGAGCTCCCTCTTGCTGGGAGCACTTGTCCTGTTCATGCAGAGGCCTTTGCTCCAGGTTATGTGAACTGCAGAAGGGGCTGCAGGTAGGGAGTGGTGAGATGGAGCCCATTGCTCCCTTGGGGAGCTGAGGAGTGAAGGACAGCTGCTTATACGGTGCCTGGGGCTCCTCCCTGCTTTGTCCTCAGTCTTCTGAGGAGCCCAGGGTTGGTGCCACCTCTCCCCCCAGGGCGTGGGGCCACCAACCAGATTGACATGAAACGGTGGAGCAAGGACAGGAAGTTTTCTTACCTGGAGGAGGTTTGGTTTTTCCTTGAGTCTGGGTTTTGCTCAAGGGTTTGGAGCAGAGGCTCCCAGAACACGTGTCGCTGGTCGTTGTCCTGCCACTTCACTTTGCACCTGTTCTCTCTAACTCCCTCCCAGTCCTTGGAATGCAAAAAGGTATCACAGCCCGTTTCTGGTCAAGATGGCTTTAGAAAAACAGAGAGCACATGAGGCGAGGGGAAGGGTGATCCACGTCTCTTTAGGCACTGGCCTTACAGGTGCCCTATGTGGAACACAATCAAGGCCCAGGTGGCTGCAGGTGGTCCTGAAGGTACTCTCTCAGGCTGCTCCTCGGCCGGGTACACAGGTGCAGTAGGGACCAGCAGGGACAGTGCTCCATTCAGGGCCCGCTCTTGGGCCTGCGCCCCCTGCTTTCCTGTCTGCTGTGCTGGTTTTGCATCTTGCAGGGAAATGGAGACTACAATTCATCCTGATAGATAAGTAGCCTGAGGGTCTTGGCAGGGTTGCTCCTGTGTCTTGCTCAATACCAGCCATGGTCTCTGCTTCTCAGTCTTCCTCTCTCAGTCCTCTGTGGTTCTGCGAGAACTTCAAAATTCTCCTTTCAGCCATCACTGCAGATCTTCCCCTTCATGTAAAATGCTGAATGACTGTCTGGGCCATTCTCCTCTGCCTCCCGGGTGGTCCCTGCTGATGTAGCAGGGGCTTCTCTCAGAGCCGCTGGGCAGCCCCTCTGCTGCTGCTCACAGGGCGATGAAGCCGTCCCCTTGCCTTCCCATCAGCCCGCTGAGCCTGCTGTCTCCTTCCTCGAAACGTGCGGCCTATGGAGTGGCTTCAGGCAGCACCCACCAGGGCGAGGGGGCCATGCAGGCCTGTCTAGCAGGAGGAGAAACCCCTTTTCCTAGTACCCACTTCATCTGGACAGAAATGCTGCCTGTCAGTCACCCTTTGCCCACGCCTGGGATACGACGGTGCTTTCCTCTGAACTGTTCTTTTTTTCTCCCTTTCTCAGCCCGACCTGCTGAATTTTAAGAAAGGCTGGCTGACCAAGCAGTACGAGGATGGCCAGGTGAGTGTGCGGAGCTGCTGTGGCCCCTGAGGGGCCAGGGAGCAAGTTCGAGGTCCATCTGGCCTTGTCCCCGGTGGGTGTGTGAGCACTGGCTCTGTCCCCCACTCCCAGCATGCCCCCTTGTCTCGTGGACCAGGATTGTGGCCGAGACCCCTATCTCCTCAGATGAGTGGAGGCATGCAGCCTCCCTCCAGCCCTGGTTCTGCAGTGGGGGGTGGGGCCTCTGGAGAGGCACCAGCCAGGCCCACTTGCTGCCATTGTGATAGATGGCTCTCCTGCATCCAGCAGGGATCTCAGCCTCAGGCTGTGGGGATGCCCTGCAGCACCAGCTCCCCACCTGGTGATCTTTCCTAAAAGCTCCCTGAGAGCCCAGGCTTCCCAGGGACAGGAAAGCCTCTGGTTGTGGGGTGGCTGTGTTTGCATACAATGCAGCCAAGGGCTGCAAGACACCATCTCAGCCACAGTCCTGGGAGGAGCCCCTGTGGTACATTCTTGCCATCAGACTCAAGCAGGAAGAGCCATTTGCAGCTGGACCTGCCAGCCCCACCTTGACCTTGCTTGGGGCTGGAAGGCCAGGTCTCCAAGGAGGCATGATGAGGAGCCTGATAGGTCCAACCGAGAGGCCCGAGCTCCCCTTCCTACTTCCTGAGTGACTGTGCCAAAACGTCCTCTCTTTCTCTCTCCTCCATATCAATCCCCTTGGCCTTGCCTGAAGACTCAAGTCTCCCTCCTTGCTCCTCACAGTGAAGACTTGGGAATCTGGCTGGTTGGTTTGCTCCTGCTGGCTGCAGGTGGGCGTGCCCCTCTGGTTAGCCAGCCAGTGGCTGTGGCTTGCAGGCAGCCACCTTAGGACGGAGATGCTGTTGTCAGAGCCACCTTTGGCTCTGAGGGCCCAGCCCCGGGTCTGTAGCCTCTGGAGTTGAGATTGAGGACTGCAAAGCACTGTTCACCAGCCACACCCTGTGGGTCACAGAGAGCCCACAGCCCTGCGGCCCACCCCAGCTCTCCGTGCTGCCTTGTCACTGGGGAGCCGTGGCTTAGCAAGCGCCCTGAGGTCATGTGCGCATGGCTGCCTGCGGCCTGAGCAGAGTCCTGTGTGTCTGCCACTTGCGGGAGGGGCCGCCTGCCCTCTGCTTTACCTGTGCTCTGGGAGGTGTCCCCAGGGCTCTGGCTGTGGATCGCCTTGGAGCAGCGAGTGGACTGCGTGGTAGCTAAGTCATGTTTTCCCTTCCCTTTTAGTGGAAGAAGCACTGGTTTGTCCTTGCTGATCAAAGCCTGAGATACTACAGGGATTCTGTGGCTGAGGAGGTGAGTGTCTTGGCTTCGCTCTTCTTGTGGAGACAGCTAAAGGGGTCCAGGTGGCACCCAGGAGACAGAGGCTCCCAGCACCACTCTTCCTGGGCTGAAGTCTGCTCCTGCCTGTGGATGGCGTCTGCACTGCTGTTGTGGGTCTCCGGGTCCAGATGTGGCGGGGAGTCGAGCACAGCACGGCCGCTCGAGGCCCTTGTGACTGGCTCCTCCCTGGCGTGCTGCCTCTCCCCAGGCTCTGCTTCAGGCATCTGGGTGCGGTGGGTTTCAGCAGTTTTTCTTTTCTCTGTTCTTTGAAAAACACTGAAAGATGTCTTATTTTAAAATTCAGGGTGAGCAGTTTTGTTTTTTCTACAAAGAGATGTATGGTGAACTGAGTCTTTCGAAGAACTGAACCAAATCTTGTCCCTTGTCTTCTGGACAAGGATGGGATGTGGCAGATGACCTTGGTTGGTGCAGTTGACAGTCCTGATTCCATGGTCAAAGACCAACCAGAAGGGGCTCTTTTTTTTTCACCTACAAAAAACCATCTCTTTTGAGCAATTTGGCAGGTCTATGTTCCTACCTTTTCCCTTGCATTCCACTCCGAGAATCCGTCAGATAGATTCCCACAAAGAGAAAAAGATCTATGTCCCAGGTCAGTCATTCCTGCACTTTTGTAATAGCAGAAGGTGGGAAAGAACCTAAATATCTATCATTAGGGGGCCAGTTATATATATTTACATGCCCTTAACCTAAAAAAAACTAAGTTCTTTACGGCCTGCAGTGGAAAGATACTAGTGATACAAGGTAGATGTAGACTAGTGTGGGTGGCAAGCCTCTGGTGGTGCCTAAAATCAGAGGGTAGAGGAGCACGTGTAAGTGTTTGATTGTATAGACAAAGAGTAGGTTCCACTGACTCCTGGAGACCCATTCAGGGGGACTGAGATACTCAGAACTGTTGTTGTAAAACTAAGATGCCGTTGACTTTTTTCATGGTGTTGATATTGGCACTGAC
Source organism: Ceratotherium simum simum (assembly GCF_057802395.1). Lineage (NCBI taxonomy): Eukaryota > Metazoa > Chordata > Mammalia > Perissodactyla > Rhinocerotidae > Ceratotherium > Ceratotherium simum. Next base: position 681,608 of record NC_141915.1, read on the forward strand.
GGCAGAAGCTGGATGGTGGTGAAACTCTTGATGCATTCTGCCAGTCAGGCTGCAGCTGCAGAGGGCCAGGCGTCACATGTTCTCCACTGCCACACACTCGCAGCGTTCAAGAGAGGGCCTAATGGGACGGGAAAAGTTACTAATTTTATTAAGTCTCAATCCTTGAATACCCGTCTTTTTAATATTCTATGGTTCGAAATGGGAAGTAAGCATAAGTCACTTCTGCTGCATACCAGACTATGATGGCTGTCTCACGGGCACACACTTGTGCCCCAGTCTGTGATGCCAGCTAACCTGGCGGCTTCTCCTCGTGGCACGCTGTCCTTACTTGAAAGAACGCTGACAGACACACTGCTTCTTCAGTTCAATTTGGGTGCTTGGCAGGCATTCTCTTGAAAATGAACCTAGTCCATTCCTTCAAGGAAAACAACTTACAGAATTTGTTGCCAATGATACAATTTGAGCTTTCAAGCCAAATCGAAACTCTGAAAAACTTGTATTCCCCATCATGAACTTGACAGCTTCCCTTTGCATAGAGACTTTTCTGATGAATAGGTGGATACTAACAAACGCGATGTTTTGATCTTGTATAATGAAACGTGTCAACATTTGGAAGATATGCTAACTCAGTATCTTCCAAATGACCGATATGTAATGTTACAAAATCGTTCAGTAAAAGATCCATTCAACGGGCAGGATAAAACCATGGATTTTATTTTATTTATTTTTTTTTTTTTTTATAATTTTATTTATTTTTCCCCCAAAGCCCCAGTAGATAGTTGTATGTCATAGTTGCACATCCTTCTAGTTGCTGTACGTGGGACGCGGCCTCAGCATGGCCAGACAAGTGGTGCATCGATGCACGCCTGGGATCCGAACCCGGGCCACCAGCAGCGGAGCGCGAGCACTTAACTGCTAAGCCACGGGGCTGCCCCAAAAACATGGATTTTAACATAAAAGAGTACAGAGAGTTCCTTGATATGATTTCAGATTCCACTTTGCAGTTAACCTTCAAGAAACTACCACTTGTCAAAGAAGAACAGCCACAATTATCTGAAAGGACTAAAATACATCTCCATTTTCCAATTCCATGTCTATGTGAGGCCAGACTGCCTTCATATACTTCAACCAAAACAGTATATCAAACAGATTGAATGCAGAAACACATGTGAGGATGCAGCTGTCCTCAGAAGCCAGGCATTAAAGAGATTTGCAAAAATCTCTTACTGATTTTTTTAAATAATATTTTTTATTAAAAAATGAAATGTTTGTGTTCTTAAATGAGTAAATATGTTGACTTTTTCAATTAATTTCTAATATGGTAAATATCATCAATAGATAAGACCTACATAAACAAAAACTCTTTGATGTCCTCAGTTTTTAAGAGCATGAAGGAATTCCAACATCAGCATGATGGAGAACCACGGCGTGGGCTATTGCTGGCAGAATGCGTGGGAAATGGGGGTGTTGATGCTTCCAGGTAGTGTAGGATAGGTATTATCCTTGCTTGTGAGTGTATATGCCCATGAAAAATAAAGGTTACATGGAAGTTTGCTCGTCTAGGCATTGTCTTTTGCTTTCTAAATCTCTTAAGATCCTCTCATTTCTCTCCGCAGGCAGCTGACTTGGACGGGGAAATTGACTTGTCTACGTGTTACGATGTCACAGAGTATCCAGTCCAGAGAAATTATGGCTTTCAGATACATGTGAGCCTGGGGTGGAGTTTGAAGACAGGCTTGGTGTGGAGATGGGGGACATGGGCTTGACCGCTGGGACATTTCTCTGAGAACCTGATGTCCTGGTCCAGGCCTCTGGTGGGCAGGCCTGACCTTGTGTGCTTGGTCAGCACACGTTCTTCTCCATCAGGGTTGGCACCTTGTCCTGTCCCTTCCTCTGCCATATAGCACCTGACCCCCACCCCCAACTTGTAGTCTGAAGGAAAAATTAGACATTAGCATCTTTCTTCTTAAGACTGTTTAGAAGCTTTTGTTACTGAAGGTTCTCTTCTTTTTCTCCCTTTCTTTTTAAATGCTGGAGTTTGGGACAGCTGGAAGGATGTAGGGTATGGGGTATAAGAATGAAAGTGTTAATTACTTAAATCTCAGAGTACTAGGTTTTTATTCACTTATTCCTTCATGTACTCATTCATTCATTCACTGACAAGTCTTTTTTTTCCCCACAATCTTTTTTTTTTTTTTTTGTGAGGAAGATCAGCCCTGATCTAACATCCATGCCAATCCTCCTCTTTTTGCTGAGGAAGACCGTCCCTGAGCTAACATCTATTGCCAATCCTCCTCCTTTTATTTTTTTCCCAAAGCCCCAGTAGATAGTTGTATGTCATAGTTGCGCATCCTTCTAGTTGCTGTATGTGGGACGCGGCCTCAGCATGGCCGGAGAAGCGGTGCGTCGGTGTGTGCCCGGGATCCGAACCCGGGCCACCAGTAGCGGAGCGCGTGCACTTAACCGCTAAGCCACGGGGCCGGCCCCCTCCCCACACTCTTGTGAGGGACTCACATGATCAAGGCATTGTGCCTGCCCTCAAAAAAATAACCTGATTGGACAAATAAAACAGTTCCCCTGGGGCATTTCATCAAAGCAGGTGGCTTGAGGGCTACCGGGAGGCAGCCCGGCTCGAGGTTAGGGCACCAACCTGCCACATCTGCCTGCATTCTGACACCAGCTGCAAGTTTGGGGGTGCCCAGAGACACCCTCAGATTCAAGAATTATCCAGAACAACTCACAGAACACAGGAAGCACTGTGCTTACAGTTGTAGTTTTTATGTGTGTATGTGTGTGAGGAAGATCAGCCCTGAGCTAACATCTGTGCTAATCCTCCTCTTTTTGCTGAGGAAGACCGGCTCTGAGCTAACATCTGTTGCCAATCCTCCTCCTTTTTTTTTCTTCCCCAAAGCCCCGGTAGATAGTTGTATGTCATAGTTGCACATCCTTCTAGTTGCTGTATGTGGGACATGGCCTCAGCATGGCCGGACAAGCGGTGCGTGGGTGCACGCCCGGGATACGAACCCGGCCGCCAGTAGCGGAGTGCGCGCACTTAACTGCTAAGCCACGGGGCCGGCCCCAGTTTTAGTTTTATTATAGCAGAAGAATACAAATCAGAACCAGCCAGAGGAAGAGATGCGTGGAGATTGGACTGGGAGAGCCCTGAACACAAAGCTTCCATGTCCTCGGGGACGTGTTACCCCCTCGGCGTTGACGTATCGCAGTACACAGAACTTCCAACCCAGGAAGCTCGCCCAGGCCTCATTGTCCAGAGTTTGTATTGAGGCTTCTTCACTGTCATGCTTGAGTTATTGTCCACGTCGTTGAACACATCTCCAGCCCTCCCCCAGAGGTCAACTGATCTCACGTGGCCCAAAGCCCAGCCCTCTCACTTCATCGCTGATCTTTCTAGCGTGGCCAGCCCCCACTCTGAATAACAAGGATTCAGAGGTTATTTCCCAGGAGCTGGGACAAAGACCAGACCTCTCTTTGGGAAAAGCTAATTATTCTCTCACGAGGGCCTTAGGAGAGCGAGAGAGGTAGTGGATAGCCTGACAGAGCTGCCACCATAGGGCTGGCCCCCGGGACTTGGTTTCTCACAGGGAGTGGCCAGAACTCCAGCGGGGTCACCTTTAACAAGGCCTTACCTTCAGATGTTTGAGCCCAGAACCTCGACTGTATCCCTGAACTCAGAGTAGATCAGGCACATTGGGATGGACTCGTATTAACCAAACTTATAGGAGACTGAGGTTCAGACCCGAAGGCCAGTGAGTTCATTATAAGGAAAAATCTAGCTGCCAGCCCACCGGGCTACTGGTTGTGACGTTCCCTCCATGTGGGGCCCCAAGTCACAGTGGGAGGTTGCACTGATGGCCTGGCGCCAGGGCATGAGTGCATGAGTCTTGGTGGCCCGTGCTGCCCTGCTGTGATGCTCTTTTGCCCCTCATCTGGAGGAACAGATGTGCTCAGTGAGCTCGACCCCAAGCCTCCTCTCTTCAGACAGCATTGGGACAGTGATGAGTTCTGGCTTTCTTGGCCCTGCGCTGAGTCCCCCTGCCTCACTCCACCTCCCCACCTTGAAGGGCAAGTGTCTCTGGGCAGGGCCTCCTGGGGTAAGAGGTGGCTGATCACTAAGTCAGCTCCCATCACTGAGCAGGGTACAACTGAATGGTTCTGGGGTCACTTTCTGTGCAATGAGGCCACGGCCTGAACCACACAGGTGCCAGTTTGCTGTGAGAGCTCACCTGCTCTTCTCGTCATAGTGAGAGCAGTTCTGAGTCACCTGCGCTCCCTGGATGCCCTCACCCGTCAGTCTGACCCCTCTCCACTTTTCCCTGGGTTAAGGGCAGTGAGCTTATGCCAAGTTCTGATGCTTTCCGTGAGCTCCGGGGACCGAGAGTTCGGAGTCAGGAGAGAGTGCTTTCTGCGTGGGAGGGCAGCTTCTCAGAGGGGCTCAGCCTGGGTCACTAGGGAGCTTTAGGATCTGGAGAGGTAAGGCTGGAGGGCTGAGGGAGCTGAGTGCAGAAGCTGGGTGGAGGCGGCACCGTGGGCCTGGAGTGCCTGGTCAGGAGTCAGTCTTCTCCTGAGGTTGTGGGAAGCACCGGAACATGCTGGAAGACATGCAGCGGTTGTGCATTAGTGAGACACATCCAGCAGGACGTGCAGGGAAGTTAGAAAGGAGGTGAAGGCAGAGGCAGGAGGCCAAGCAGGCCGCACAGTGGTGGTGGGCAAGGGAAGAAAGGGGCGGCTGAAGGTGCTGTGGAGGAATAGCGCATGGTCGTGGCTCTGGCCGGCGAGGGAGGAGGTGGGTGTGAGGTCTGGTGCCCCGAGCCTGGTGAGCCTCGTGCAGATGCCAGGTAGCAGAGGCAGCTTCACAGGAGGAGTGGAGCCTCTGCACTTCTGGTGGCTGGTGTGTTTGAGGATGCGACGGGTTCTCTAAGAGATGAGACAGGCAGCCGTGAGTGTGGACCTGGAGTGGGAAAGAGCTCACTGGCGGAGAGAGCTGAGGTCGTGGGAGAGAGTGGAGATTGCTGAGCTCAGACTCCAGAAACACCTACACTTGGGAGCGGGAGGAGGCAGAGGACCCTGGGCGAGCATGAGCAGGTCTCAGGGGCACAGGCAGGGCCGAAACAGGGGCTTCAGAGAGCCCAGAGGCCATGCCCCCACCCTCAGCTCACACCGAGGGGAAACTGATGAAGGAGAGAAGAGCCGGGACGTGGGCTCTCTCTCGACTGGGGTGTGCCAGTGGGGCCTGAGGTACAGAATGAGGTCAGGTGCAAGCTGTGCTTTCCAGTGCTCCGGGCCGGCACGCAGTCTCTTGTGTTCGGCCCCTGGCTGTGCCAGTCTCAAAACCATCGTGGTGATTTCATCTTTGTATCCGCTGGTTTGCTGATGTGTCTCACGGGGTCCGTTTATGAGTAGCCTGAGCAGCTTAAACAACAGTACTGGCACCCTCGCTTCTGTGAGCCAGGGGCCTGTGGATGCAGAAGCAGGTACATGGACTTCCTGCAGATTGCCCACCCTCCCCTCCTTGAGCGGTGCCAGGCAGGGCCACCCAGGGACCGTCCCAGAGGCCATTGTTCACTCGCTGGCCATGCTGCCCATTCTCGGCTCCTCTGTCTGGTTCTCCTCCTCTCGTATCTGCACGCTGTCCCCATGGAGAGCAAGTCCTCTCCCTCAGCCACCACAGACGTGCTCATCCCTTTTGACTGACGCCCCACCAGCTCACCCACGTCAGGCTCCAGGGGTTGTCCTAGAAGCACCCCTTCCCTCCCCACATCCTACCAGTGACGCACTGTGCACGCCAACTCATTTATCTGTTTGGAACCTCCCTTTTCTCTGTCACCTCTGCCACCACCTTCCTTCTGATCACCTGGACAACTGCCCTAGCTGCCCAGCAGGTCTCTCCGCCTCTTCTCAGCCTGACGGACGTGGCCTCCTTCAGGCCCCAACCCACCTGTCAAGCCTTGTGCCGCTTCTCTCCCCACCCCATCACCCGTGTGCCTCTTGTGCCTGGCTGCACAGCGCTGGGCCTGGGCTCGCACTGTTCCCCCACCTGGGACGTGCATCCCTTGCCCGTCCACCTGCCGATCCTTCTCACCCCGCAAGGCCCGGCTCAGCCCCCCTGTGCTGTGGGCCTGCCTTCCCACTGCTCCCCACACGCTGGCTTTGTTGTCGGTCACACTCTCTTCTTGCCGCAAGTCTGTGAGCTCCTTCAAGAGCAGGGCAAGTCGTCTCAGGGTGTGGATGTCGCAGGTGCTCAGTGAGTGCCTGCTGGACCCACAGAGAGGGAGACCCTGAGGTAGCCTCACCATGAAAGCAGTTGCGTCCACAGCTTTGCTCTTTCCTTTGCTTTTTATCCCGAGTGGGGCACAACAGGTTCCTAGGACAGCCACCTAGCCGCCGTCCTCCCTGAGGGACTTCCTTTGAGGGTGGGAAGGTGATGGTCACTGATAACGCCTTGTCTCTTGTGTAGACAAAAGAGGGCGAGTTCACCCTCTCTGCAATGACATCTGGAATCCGGCGGAATTGGATCCAGACCATCATGAAGCATGTCCACCCGACCTCTGCCCCAGACGTGACAAGGTAAGACAGTCGGGGTGCCCGGGGAGCTGCCTCGTTCCTGCAGAGATCTGTTGTTCTGGGACCCGAGCCCGCGCCCGCCCTGGCACAGCCTCCTTTGTCCCACCATCTGCTGGCCCCCCTCAGTCTCCTGTTGGCTCCCGGGTTTTTCTGCCTCAGGTTCCTTTTCCTCCTTTTGGCCTGGCCCATGCGGCCACGCAGGTAGTGTTTATGCCACAGCCAGGACCACACTTCGTGTAGTCTCCCTCTGGCCTGGGCGCAGGCCTTTCTGGTGACTGTGCTCCGGGTGGGTGAGGGCGGCCCTGGGTGCCGCATTCATAGGCTGCCATAGCATTTCTTTTTCTTGGTCTTTTTGCCTTTCATTCCTACATCTGTTGGATTTCTTTGCAACCAGGAAAAACTTCTCTTTGAAAAACATGGTGCTGGAGTCCAAGTTGGAAAGGTGTGTTCTCCCCAGGTTAACACTCCGTGGTCTGTAGACCCATGATTCTCTGTGCACCTTCCTCCCCTGCCCTGAGGTTGGAAACCTGCTGTTTTCATTTTAAAAGAAAGAGAGAAAGACTCCGGTGTTGGGGGCTGGTTCTGGGATGCCCAGAACTCTGCTGTCTTCACCTAGAGGCTTCCGAGCCTCCGTTGTCCTCAGAACCTCTTGTTCACGCTTTTCAGGCTATGTGGCCGTGTAGTTTGGATGACTCTTCAGGCGTATTTCCTGGGTTAGAGGTCGCACCCAGGCAGCGTCCCTGGTGCCTGTGTGTGCCCCTCCGCAGTCTGGCAGCTGTGGCCACGCCCAGTCTTTGTCACGTCCCTGCCTCCTTCCAGGTGATGTTGCACCTCTTCAAACAAGAAGGCAGGAAGGGAACCTAAATTAAGTCCTTTCTTTAGCCCTTCTTTCCTGTGTTTATTGGCATCGTTTGTTGATTCCTTTCATTTATTTTATTTTCTTTTTTTTTTTAATTCGAGATATCCTGAAATACAGTATTTGTCTCTCTCCTCCTCTTTTGAACTTTATTTTATTTTAGTTTAGTTTATTTTTTTCCCCCAAAGCCCCAGAAGACAGTTGTATGTCAAAGCTGCACATCCTTCTAGTTGCTGCACGTGGGACGCGGCCTCAGCATGGCCGGAGAAGCGGTGCATTGGTGCGCACCCTGGATCTGAACCCGGGCCGCCAGTAGCGGAGCACACACACTTAACTGCTAAGCCACGGGGCCGGCCCATCCTTTCATTTATTAAATGAACAGAATATTTGGTTGTTCCTGAGTCAGTAAGACCCCGAGTTGGTGGCCAGGGCCAGCTCTCAGGTATCCTGTTAGGGGAGCTGGCTTGTTCATTAGTGGCACGCCTCCTGCATGCGAAGATGAAGGGGCACTCCCTCCCTCTTGGGGCTATGTCCTGCAGCGGCCTCAGCGGCTGCCCCTGGCTCTCTCCCAGTCAGGAGCAAAGGCCAGAATTGTGCAAGCCCACCGCTCTTTCCGAGCATCTTGAGGATGCCCCCATAGCAAAGCAAGAAAGGCACCTCAGGATTCTCTGCCAGGGCTGCTGTGTGTGCTCCGGGAGGCGGGCGTGGCACAGGCAATGGACACGAGAGGGCCTGAGGCCTCCTAGCTGCTGGCCCTGGCTGCTTGACAGGCCTGGCCCCATGCACGGAGTGAGGGTCCCTCTGGGAGAAGTCAGCTTTGGGGTGTCGCAGGGCAGGCATGTGGCTCTGGCCCCAGGACACGTGTGAAGGATGCACTCACACCCGCATGTGCGCACATGACTCAGGAGAGACGCTTACCAGGTGGGCGTTCACGCTTCTCTTCCATCCTCGGCTGTTGGCTCCACTGGGGCCCGCGGGGACCAGGCGTGTGGTTTGTGTAGGAAGGTTAACGTGGCGATAACTAGAATTTATCTCAGAATTAGCATGTCTCAGAGTTAGGAGGAAGCTCGCCCTCCCCGAGCTTGTTTTCAGCCTTTGTGCTTGTTCTGTGTGGGCTTTCATAGTTTGAGGAAAACATGGACTTTTTAGTGCTGCAAGGCCAAGTCCCAGAAAGGAATTAGAAACAGATACAAACGTCAGAGGTGCAGGTTCAAACCACGCCGTAGTCCCCTTGCGCCTGTGATGGGGAGTTACAGGGGCTTCCTGTCTGCGGGATCTCGGGGCCTCCCGGAGGGGCTCCCTCTCCTGGAGAGAGTGGCGGGTCCTGGCTGTCTGTGTTGTCTGACACCTTACACGGTCGTAAGCCTGGGCCAGCTCTCAGTTCAATGGTGTTGAAAGATCCGTTCTGGAGAATTCTTACTCAGATGCATGTGTGGTCCTCAAGTGGAAGCTTGCAGGTCCCGCCACTCTGAAGCCGTTGAGTGTTACCAGTTAGCTGCCAGGCCGGGTGGCCCAGAGGGTGCTGGGGACCCCGTTGTCTTTTCCTTGAGTGCCTCTTTCACAGGCTCCCTTTTGTTTGACCCCCATTTAAATACAGGTGTTCCCTGGAGCCCTCTGCTGGCCCTCATGACCCCAGGTGGCTTCCAACTCTGTTCTCAGGCCTTGGGTGGGACCCGCGGCCACTCTGCTCAGGCTGGGGGTCTCGGGGGCTTGTCCACAGAGCCTAGAGACCTCTGCCTCAAACTGCTATGACTGGAGCCCCACGCCCCACCCCTGCCCGGGTTGGGTCCTCTTCAGGAGTCTTTGCTTGGGGGCAGATTGGGAAAAGGCATGGACTCAGTGCTGAGCCGGGCGGGGGTGGGAGGGCTGCCCTTGAGCATCCCGCTCCTCACTCACCTCCAGAGTGGGTCACCACATTCTGTGCAGGCTCATGGGTGCCACCTGGACCATCTGTCTCACTTGCCCACAGGTGGTCTTGGTCTTGTCACTCTGATCCATCTGTCACGTCAGCCACCAGTGTGGTTTTCTTAAAACACAGACCTGACCATGCTCTTTACTTATTAAAAAACCTTGAGCCTTTCGAGAGAAACATTGGGTCTCTTTCATTCTGTCACCACTGCCCAGTGCACGCATGACAGAGGGTCGGCCTCCATGACCTCGTTTAGATGGTGGTCATGCCCCATGCAGCCTGCTGGGCTCTTGGCCTTGGCTCGGGGTGGGGGCAGGGACTCCCTTTGCTTTATTATCTGGGGACAGGCCACCGTGACACTCCTCTACAGCAGCTGTTCGATTAGGGGACCTTCCTAGTATTATCCTGCTGGAAACCTCTGGGCCATCTGCAGCTGCTTCTCTCCTGTCCTTTCTCGGAAGCTGATTTGGGTTCCCTGCGAGGACATGACAGCAGAGTATCCTTTCTACCCTGCCCCGTGGAGCCGCAGCTGAGATAGAAAGAGTGTGGTGAAAGCAGTGGAGCGGGGCCCTCTGCTGGGTGGGCGGTTGTCACAGGAGCCGCACCTGACAGGCTGTTTGCCCCCTGCCCCCAGCTCACTGCCGGAGGAGAAGAACCGGAGCAGCTCCTCCTATGAGGCCTGCCCGAGGCTGAGCGACAAGCAGGACGGGGAGCACGGGGAGCCGGATGCGGAGCAGAAGAGGAGCCGCGCTCGGGAGCGGAGGCGGGAGGGGCGCTCCAAGACCTTCGACTGGGCCGAGTTTCGCCCCATCCAGCAGGCCCTGGCTCAGGAGAAGGCCAGCGCCACCCGGCCCTCCGACACCCGCCCCGAGGCAGAGCCTGGCGAGCTGGAGCGGGAGCGCGCCAGGCGGCGGGAAGAACGCCGCAAGCGCTTCGGGATGCTCGACGCCGTGGACGGGTCGGGCGCCGACGACGCGGCCCTGAGGATGGAGGTCGACCGGAGCCCGGGGCTGCCCCCAGCCGCCGACCTCAAGACGCAGAACGTCCACGTGGAGATCGAGCAGCGATGGCATCAGGTGGAGACCACCCCTCTCCGGGAAGAAAAGCAGGTGCCCATTGCCCCCCTGCACCTGTCCTCTTCTGAGGACGGAAGTGACCGGCTCTCCACTCACGAGCTGACCTCTCTGCTGGAGAAGGAGGTAACAGCCAGGGGCAGCCGTGGTGGACGGGTGGGCAGGTTCCATGCAGCAGCATTCCCCAAGCACCTGCTGGGCCCGGCAGTGGCCTGCATGGTTCAGCCACATATCACTGGATGAGATGCGGTCCCTCCCTTCAGGGACTTGCAGACCACTCAGGGAGACAGACACACAGAGAGACAAGACTTCAGAGTACAGTGCAGGTGCTGAGATACGGGAGAGGGCCAACTTGTGCAGGGTGGCAGGGAGGGAGCAGCGGGCCTTTCCAGAAAGACAGAGGAGTTCACCATGCGGCAGGGACATTGCCATTTAGAGCTGGGGTTTGCCAGAGACTAGGCTAACGGGGTTGCAGGGTCCAGGCAAGGGCCTTGTCTACCCTGTTTCAGGCACCAATTAGAGAGTTTAGGCGGGAGAGAGACATGAGCAGAGTTAGGTTTCGATCCGCACCAGGCAGCCCTGGGTCAGACAGGCTGAAGCTGAAGGCAGAGTCGCGTCCCAGTGCTTTCACGGCGGTCTGGTGACCGTCAGTGAGACCTGACAGGGGCGCAGGACAGGCAACAGGAGGCAGAGGCTGGATTCCAGATGTTCAGGATGTAAAACAGGCCCTGGGTGGTGACGCTGGTGGAGGAGAGGTGATTTCCACCATGCCCCGAGGCAAAGGAGGCCCTGTAGGTCAGCACTGGGCAGAGGCTGCACAGCTTTCTCCAGAGCAGGCCCCACAGAGCATCCCAGACACAGAGATGAGTAAGGCAGTCCCAGCATTTGTAACTAATATGTTCCGTCATGAACACGTATCCAGAAGTCAAGTCTGGGAAACTCCAACGGTGGATTTAAGTCTGCACAGGGAGTTCCGTGGCCAAGGATTGCAGCATCTCGTACCTGCCTTTTAGGAGCTCTCAACAGCGTGGTTCAAATGTATTCTTGGACATGAGTCCGAATTCAAGTTAAAGATGTGCTGCCTTGGCCTGCCTGCACTTCTCGTCTTTTTCCTGTTTTGTTAAATTCACAAGGCTGACATTTATCACTAGCATCAGCACTTTTTTTCTATTTTCCATGCCTATTTATATAATATAATAAGAAAGGCCAGATGCAATAAAATAACAGTTTAAACTCCTTGCTCTAAACTGCCAAAATGAGCCTGCCGGCCAGCAGGCCACACACTAGACTGTAAATTTGTTTTGGATGGCAATGTTGGGAAGTCACGGGTCTCCATGCCTCTCAGCACGGCACAGCCTGGCAACACCCTGCCCACCGGCTGACACCCAGCTCCCCACTTACCACAGCCCCTGGGCAGGGCAGGGCAGGTGGTCGACACAGCCCAGCTGCCAGCAGGCACTGGGGCACATTTGGGGAAGAGGTGGATGTATCAGTGGCTGGATTCAAAGCCATTGAAAGCAGGAGGGGTGTGAAGTGGCTTACTCGCTTCCCGCTTCCCGTGGAGCCCTTTCTGCAAACAGAGTCTTGGATGGAATCCATCGTATGAAGCTGGTAAAGCAGGGTTGTTTCGGTGGAAGCCAAGGCAGGGCCTGGGGTGAGGCCCGCCTCAGGGTGGCACTGGCTGTGTGGCCACACTACGGGAACCAAAAGACCCAGCGGAGCAGTCCTCCTTCTGACGCAGGCACAAAACCCGAATTTCCTGGTGGGGTCTGCACGCTGGGTCCTTAGGCAGGTATGAAGGTGATGTGGGTTCCCGGGGTAACAAGTCTGCTGGTGTTATTTACGGCTTGAGCTGGCACCTTCAGTTCCGCGTGCCGCAGACAAAGACCAGATCTGCATATCCACTGCAGTGTGGACACGCGGAAGGCCAGCAAAGGAACCCGTGTGCGCGCCAGGCCAGCTAGAGTCGGAAACGCCACCATGTGCCTGTGCTGTGCTGCCGCTTCTGTTGGTTGCCATTGTTTTGCTTAAAAATGTGTCTTTTTGCCAACAGTTGGAGCAGAGCCAGAAGGAGGCTTCGGACCTTCTGGAGCAGAACCGGCTCCTGCAAGACCAGCTGAGGGTGGCTCTGGGCCGGGAACAGAGCGCCCGGGAGGGCTACGTGCTGCAGGTAGGGCTGAGGGGCTGCCACGGCCCTCAAGGTGCACTCAGGGGCTTCAGTGTGAAGGACCCAGGCAGGCTAGGAATGTGCAAAACCTGGCTGAGCAGGGGGCAGCCGCTCCCAGGTCCTGTGAGCAGTGAGCCACAGGTTAGGGCTCTCAATGCAGTGGACCCTGTTTCTTTTTCCTCCTAGTATGGCATTTTGGAGAATCTGCCTGAAACCTCTATATCTAAGGGTTTGTTCTTTGTTTTTTTAGCAAAATAACTTGGTTATCTTTCCTTTTGGCTCTCAAAGTACCCAATCTCTATTTATTATAAACACCACATATTTGCATGTCATTTCTCATTGTTTTCACGATAGCAGTATTAGGCCCATTTGACAGAGTGAAGAAGTTGAGTAACAGCCAGCCAAGTGCCGCCTTATGACCAAGTTAGTGGCAGAGCTAGAACTGGTTCCCTGTTCCTGACTGTGTCTGTACCACAACTACAGAGCAACCTGGGGCTATTGCCACAAGCCTAGAGGCCCCGCTTCTTGCTTTCTGCCTAGGCTGAAGTTTCAGGGGGAAAATGTGGCCACCCAGCCCCGAGCCAACCTGCCCGGCAGCCTGGAGCGGGGATGAGGAGGGCAGCAGCCCGAGTCCTGAGCTGAGAGCCCAAACCCAGCATCCTCCACCAGAGATCTCTGTGCCAGAATCCTGGCCAGCAGGCAGGCTCACAGAGCAGTGGGCACTGCTGCCGTGTCTCGCCAGGCAGGAGGTCCCCAGGACGGGGCAGGCCAGCACAGGCTGACTGTCCTGCAGCGTTCCAGGCCCTGTTCTAGTTCTCGGGTACCAGACAACATGCTCCTGCCCTGTCGAGTTGATGTGCTGGTGGGGAGAGGTGATTGATGAGTGATTGCTGGGGAACAGCAAGATGGAATGATGGAATGGAGGACTCGAGCTCTCAGCCAAGCCTAAGGACACGGCATTCAAGTCAGGATCCTGCCACTGACTGGTAGAGGCTGGTACCCCTACCCCGCAGCGTCAGCCTCCTTAGCCTTGTAGACTTGATCTTGTCTCTGTGATACGTTGCTTTGTGAACATTTCCAGACTGCAGTGCACTGGCCTTCTCAATCAGAGCCGTCTCGGGCAGCATATAGACCCTCTGGCAGAGTCTGTCTCCGCCTCTCTCCGCACCGATTTTGTTTCCTGTGCCTTCTCTTTCTCCCCCAGCTTTGAACATGGCCCTGGGTGCCCTGTGTGCCCTGGACCCTCCCCCCAGCCCCTCCAACTGTAGTTACTGCCATGCCCAGTCCAGACTCTCGGGCACTGGGAACTGGTGATGGTGGGCATCCCTGTTTTCTACATGTCTCACTCCAGGGCTTTCTGGGTCACTTGTACAGACCCCCTAGGTTTGGGGAGCATCTTTTCAAACCTTGGTTGGGCCCCCATCCTACACAAATTCACTTCATGTCAGGTGGTAGAGATACTAGCAGCAGATTTTGCACATTGCTAACCTAAGAACCTGCCTCCATGTCTAGCTTAGATGATTGCATGAGCCTGCACTGAAGCCCCTGTCAGTCAGCACTTCGCAGAGTGGTCTCTTAACACTTTCCCGCTAGGTCTAATCATGGGTTACTTGTAACCCCCCTTTGTGCTTTGAAAATGCTAATAATCAAAAGTCTGAATGAGCAAGGGGCTTTTGGGGTTAAGGGTCAGGAGGAGTCGGCTGCTCGGGGTAGACGCTGTGCTAACTGTGCTGGGAGGAGGAGCTTGCATGGTTTGGAGTCGAGTGTGGAGTGTGACTTTAACTTAAGGTACCTGAGTGTCACATCTGTGGCTTCCCTGCCAGCAGACCTAGAGGGAGCCACAGGCAGGCCAGATCCTTAGGCTGGGCTCTTCTCACTCTTGTTCATGTTCTTGTTTTCTTACATTAATTAGCTCTGTCTATTCTGCATGCCTTTCAGTTTGGGGAGTTTTGTTTCATTTGTGTTTTTTATTTTTTGCATGCTTCACTTTCTTATTTTAATTCCACAAAGGTTTGTTTGTTTTGTTGATTATCATTTTACCCCATGGTTTCTGTTTTCCCCTCGTTTTGTCTTCTCACAGGTAGAGATTAGTTCTTCTTGTCACTGTAGAGGACGGGCTCCACTTCCCAAAGGAGAATGTTTCCATGTCACCTTGCTGACATCCCCAACAGTTCCTCCCTTCCTTCTCTCCCTGTCCTAGAAGGAAGTGACGTCACCCGAGCCCTGGTCTGCGCTTTTTAGGGTTTGTTGTCTAGAGCCGTGTACCTTTGTTTTCCGAGACAAACAAGCAGGTGCCGACGCTCTGCTCCTCCCCGTCCTCCTTCCTGGCCTCCCTTGTTCTTCAGTCCTCGTTTTCCTTATCAGTGTGCTCCATTATTCAGTTTTGTTTGGTTTATTTCTCTAGAAGCTGTTCAGTTAGAGCTGTTTCGATGTTATTGTCCATGTTTTCTGTTTACCTAGAAGCAGCTACTTACCAAAAAAATTAAGATGATTTGTTGGATTTTTGTTTAATAAAAAAAAAATTGTGCAAAGGATAAAAAGCAAAAACCCACCAAGGAACTTTTCTGTGGTTGACCCTGGCCAGAGGTGTGACACTCAGAACTGGGAGGCCCGAGTGTTACTAACCAGTGTTTAATCGGTTTTTTTAAGACTGAAGTGGCCACCTCCCCATCCGGTGCCTGGCAGAGGCTCCATAGAGTCAACCAAGATCTCCAAAGTGAGCTGGAGGCCCAGTGCCAGCGCCAGGAGCTGATCACGCAGCAGATCCAGTCCCTGAAGCGTAGCTATGGGGAGGCCAAGGATGCGATCCGGCACCACGAGGCCGAGATCCGGAGCCTCCAGGCGAGGCTCAGCAACGCCGCTGCCGAGCTCACCATCAAGGAGCAGGCGCTGGCCAAGCTCAAGGGCGACCTGAGGCTGGAGAAGGACAAGGTCCGTGAGCAGCTGGAGGAGTGGCAGCACAGTGAGGCGGCGCTGAGCGGGCAGCTGCAGGCCAGCGAGCAGAAGCTCAAGAGCGCGGAGGCCCTGCTGCTGGAGAAGACGCAGGAGCTGCGGGACCTGGAGATGCAGCAGGCGCTGCAGAGGGACCGGCAGAAGGAGGTGCAGAGGCTGCAGGAGCGCATCGCCGACCTCAGCCAGCAGCTCAGCGCCAGTGAGCAGGCCCAGAGGCTGATGGAGGAGAAGCTGCAGAGGAACTATGAGCTGCTGCTCGAGAGCTGTGAGAAGGAGAAGCAGGTGCTGCTGCGGAACCTGAAGGAGGTGGAAGACAAGGCCAGCGCCTACGAGGACCAGCTCCAGGACCACGAGCAGCAGCTGGAGGTCCTCCAGAAGGAGAAGCTGAGCGCCAAGTGTGAGGGCAGCGAGGTAGTGCGCCGGCTGGAGGAGCGGCTGGAGATGAAGGAGGCCAGCATCCAGAAGCTGGCCGAGCACGTCCAGAGCCTCAGGGACGAGCGGGACCTGATTAGGCAGCGGTTCCAGGAGCTGAGGGATCGCGTGGCCCTGTCTGACGGGGACCTTGCTGAGCTTCAGGAGAAGCTGAGGGGAAGAGAGGCAGACTACCAGAGCCTGGAGCACTCCTACAGGAGGGTGGCCAGCCAGCTCCAGAGCATGCACACGCTGCTGAAAGATAAGGAGGAAGAGCTGAAGCACATCAAGGAAGTGCATGAGAAAGTTCTGGAAAAGAAAGATCAGGACCTCAATGAGGCTTTGGTTAAAATGGTTGCCTTGGGGAGCAGCTTAGAGGAAACAGAAATGAAGCTCCAGGCAAAGGAAGAGATTTTAAGAACATTTGCAAAGGTGTCTTCAGAGGACACAGAGGAGCCTCGGAGCTCCCTGGAAGAAGCAGAGGAGGCTGGCTTCGTGCTCTCAGGCCCAGAGCTCCCTGCCACGGGCGCTTCCCCAGGTTTACCACACTCGGTGCTTGAGGAGGAGGACCCGGGGGCTGCCCCCGGGGAGGAACGTGGCGACAGCAGCCCCCAGAGGGAAGACGGCGTGGTGCCCCTGAAGTCTGAAGTGCCTGACGGGGAGGGGCACCTGCAGAGCACGGCAAAACCCGACCCAGGAGTACCCGGTGTTAAAAGGCAAAGAATCCGGTTCTCCACAATCCAGTGCCAAAAGTACACCCACCCCGATGGGTCCGAGAAGACCTGGACCAGCAGCACGTCTTCCGACACCAGTCAGGACCGGTCGCCCTCGGAGGAAAGCATGTCCTCAGAGGCCACCCCCAGCTCACTCCCTGCGACCAGCGACTCTGACACCTACCTCTCCATAATACACTCCCTGGAGACCAAACTCTACATCACGGAGGAGAAGCTCAAAGACGTGACGGTGAAGCTGGAGAGCCAGCAGGGCCAGAGCCAGGAGGCCCTGCTTGCGCTGCACCAGCAGTGGGCCAGCACTGAGGCCCGGCTGCGCGAGCAGCTCCATGCTAGCCTGCTCCAGGTCGGAGCACTGGCCTCCCAGCTGGAGCAGGAAAGACAGGCGAGGGCGAAGGTAGTGGAAGATCACGTCGGGGAGCTTGGTGACTTCCAGGTAAAAAACAGTCAGGCCCTAGCCTGCTTAGAAAACTGCCGAGAACAGCTCCGATCTTTGCCGGGGGCCAGCCAGGAGGAAGCGCAGGATGTAGGAGCGAGCCCCCTGGCTAGCGTGGAGAGCGCGCTGGTCAGCACCATCCAGGCCCTGCACCACTGGCCAGCTCCTACAGACAGTGGGGCCCACGCTCAGCTAGAGGAGGGAAGTTTCTTGGAGAGAGGGAAGGCGACTTCGCAGCAGCCACCACACCAGCCTGAACTGACCGAGGAGGAGCAGCTGAAGCTCCTTTCTGATCAAATAGCTTTGGAAGCCTCACTGATCAATCAAATAGCAGACTCTTTAAAAAACACAACATCAGATATCTCGCGCATTCTCCACGAGATTGCTCAGTCAGGAAAGTTGCCACTGGAGTCTGAGAGTGCTGCCATCTGTCCTGGGGCCCCAGCAGACACCTGGGCTAAGAAGGTGCTGGTAGATGGCGAGTTCTGGAGCCAGGTTGAGTCCCTGAGTAAGCACCTGGGGACCCTTGCAGGAGAGGCAACTGGTGCATCAGGAGGGGGGCAGAGGAGCATCCCACAGGCCCTGGTCCCCGCCCTCGCAGACGCCACGTGGGTCAGGGCAGAGCTCAGTTTCGCTGTGCAGTCGGTGAGGGAGTCCTTCCAGCGAAGGTTGCAGAGCGTCCAGGAGACCCTCCGGGGGACCCGGACAGCCCTGCAGCAGCACAAGTGCATGCTGGGGGAAATCCTTGGGGCCTACCGCACCCCTGACTTTGAGAGAGTGATGCAGCAGGTCTCAGAAGCCCTCGAGTTCCCAGCGGGCGTTGAAGATGGTGCACAGGCGTCCTGGGACTTGAGCCTGTTAGGAGAAATGCTGAGTCGTCAGGACGCAGCTCTCACCCAGGAGCCCTTTCACTTGTCCGACCAGAGCTCTGGGGCCCTTGTTGCTATTCAGGAGGAACTCGCCCTGCAGCTTAAAGATAAAGCCAGCCTCTTAGGGGAGATATCTGCGGCTTTAACCTCACTTCCCCCTGTGGAGTCAGTAAGAGATTGTCAGAAGCTTCTCCAGGCATCCCGGAATCTCTCCTATAACACTTGTTTGGGAGGCCTCGGTCAGTATTCTTCGTTACTAGTTCAAGATGCAATTATTCAGGCTCAGGTGTGTTATGCAGCCTGCAAAATCCGGCTGGAGTATGAAAAGGAGCGCCAGTGCTACCAGGAGTCCCGGCAGAGCAGGGCTGCCTCCTGCCAGGAGCACCAGCAAGCTGCTGGGGCCCTAAGGGAGCAGTACGAGGAACTGCTGCGGAAGCAGAAGAGCGAGTACCTGGAAGTGATTGCCATCGTTGAAAGGCAAAACGCAGAGCTCAAGGCCAAGGTCACGCAGCTGGACCATCAGCAGAAGTGCCTGGAAGAAGTGGAAAGCAAACACAGCGAGAACATATTTGCCCTGCAAGGGAGGTACGAGGAGGAGATCAGGTGTGTGGTGGAGCAGTTGAACAGAGCGGAGAACACGCTGCAGGCCGAGCACAGCAGAGTCCTGAGCCAGCTAGATGCCTCCGTCAGAGACAGGCAGGACATGGAGAGGCACCACGTGGAGCAGATGCAGACCCTGGAGGACAAGTTCCAACTCAAGATCAAAGAGCTGCAGACAATCCACGAGGAAGAGCTGAGGACCTTGCAGGAGCACTACTCGCAGAGCCTGCAGTGCCTACAGGAGGCCCTCTGCCGCTGCCAGACGCAGCACCCGGAAGCCCTGCCGGCCCCTAGCCCTCCGAGCAGCCCTCACCAGCCCAGAGGTGCTCTGCAGGCGGTTGCGGGGGAGGCCGAGGCCATGACGGGGCTGAGAGAGCGCATCCAGGAGCTGGAGGCCCAGATGGATGTCATGCGGGAGGAGCTGGAGCACAAGGACCTGGAGGGCAGTGCGGCCACGCTGCGGGAGAAGTACCAGAAAGACTTTGAGAACCTGAAGGTTTCAAAGCATCGTTCATTTGCAGAGCAGTCGAGGGACAGGCATTTTCCTACTTGGGGGGGGCCAGTGTCTGGCCATCAGGCTCTCGGGGTGGAGCTGGGAGACGATTCTTGGCTCTAAGTTACTGCACAAGCAGAGTCGAGTCGACGTCCTGCTCCTCCCTTGCCTCCTCGCTGGCTCTGGTGCGGTCTCAGAGCAGGGCCTGGGCAAGGGTCTAGCCTCCTGGTCAACATCCCCTGCCAGGAAAGAGGACTAGCAGGAGGAGAACACGGTTGCTGGGAGAGAGGGAGAGAAGCAAGCAGCATCTCTGAGTCCCCCAGCAGGGGAGGTCTCCGCTCTCCCCCTCCTGGCCTCACCCTCTCCCACCCCTGCAGAACCCTGCACCTCCAGGCCCATGCAGACCCAAACCTGAGGGGAAGAGCCCAGGAGAGACTGCCAGAGACTCCCTTAGAGGGTCGTCTCCTTCTGTCTATACCTAAGAGAGCAGAGCTGGGGTTCCCAGAAGACAGGAATATTTACAAGACAGTGTCGAGAGTCACTCTCCCACCCCAACTCTGTGGGGAAGTGGCGTTTAATGGGCCCTCAATGTAAAAAGGGTTTTTCTACCCAGCATGGCTTTCCGCCGCTAGTATTGCTTCCCCAGGAGCTTGGAGAAATGGCCTTTCCTCAGTAACTGTCCCCCGCACTCCATTTCACAGTCTGCCTCATTAGGCAAAATACCTAGGCCCTGGCACACAAGGGTGACATTCCCAGGCCCCTTGGGGCGTTGGGCCATATGGAGCCGTCCAGGTTCTCGCCCACTGCCTTTGTAAACAGAGATGCCTGCGTGCGTGCACGTGGCTGCCCAGAATTGCCTCTGAGCTCCTCGGCATTATCGCCTTGGGCTTCTCTCTGTCCCTCAGAGCTGCACCAGTAAATGCCCAGGCTCCTCACGAGCGCTCCATCCCCAGTCAGGCCTCCAGTGAGATGGCGCCTCCTCAGCCTGCGTGCAGAGCTGGCTCCGGGCTGCAGACAGCTGCTCTGCTGCTCCTGCCAAACACTTCTGATGCTGCTATTCAGCAGGATCCCGTGGTTCTGTTCCCCCGCAGCTCATTCCTCTAGCTCTGAGAGGACAAGAGATGTGCGGTGGGTCAGCAGTGTGTGCTTCACCTCGGCCTGACGACACAGCCCACTGACCAGAGACAAGCACGTGTGGTCGCTCGGGCGGCCCAGAGACCATTTTCACTGTCCTTTACCCAAGCCAGTCAAAACCTTTTGAGAACCGTTATGAATCGTGAAAAAGCTTCAAGGGCTGTTTTCCGAAAATGCACAGAAGATGCCCCTGTGGCATGCAGTATAGGTGACGCAGCATCAGACGGGCCAGGTGCGCCTTTAAAAGGGATTTGCACCAGCGCTGTTTCCCAGTGCCCTTCCCGCAGAGCGCCCAGCAGCTGCCCACAACATCCCACAGGGCTCTGTGGGCAGGTGCACAGGGAGCCGAGGGCTGCTCCCTGCATGGAGAGCTGCTGCTGTCTGCTGCCCAGAGCCTGCTGCACAGTGAGGCACTATCAGCCCCACGTCCGGTGGCCGGGCACAGATAAGGCCCAGACCGTGGCATCGTACCACCAGTGAGCAAGAAATCAGAAAGGAGAAAACTACTTTGTGTTGACAAACCGGCCAGGGGTTGTGCTGGGGCCCAGTGGCCCCATCAGTGATGCAGGTTGGGTTGGGGGCCTCTGGTAGCATTTCTCTGGGGGCTTGGCCACTGCCTGTTCCATGCATCCTCTGTCCTGTGCCTGTGGGCATCCAGCCCATCCGCAGGTTTCTCACTGACCCCGTGAGACATGCAGAAATTACAACCAACAGCACTATTGAGGGGCCCGGGTCAGAGCTCTGACTTGGTGCAGATTTTTACCCGGGTCAGGCAGACTGGGGTCTTGGCCTGCCGGGTCCTCCTCTGACAGTCACAGGCTGACACCTTCCCTCACGATTCTGCAAAGTAGTCATTGAGGAACTTTTATTGATCCCAGGGATTATTGGCTTAAACATTTAAATTTGTTTACAGATTAATCATTTTTTAACACATGTGCTCTTCAAGGAATCAGCTGATCTTTAAAGATACCTCAGAGTTTCTGTAGGAAGAATTCTGAGCCTTATCTGTAGTCTGAAGCACTCAAATCAAACTAACCCTTATAAGACCTACTAACTGTGTGTTCACTGAGAAGCCATGTGTGAAGCAGAGCCTGCTGGCGGGAAGGCGAGGGGCTGGAGCCAGCCTGGGGCTGGGGCCACAGCTCTAGGCTTCCTCCAGCTGTCCTGTGTGGGAGGGTGGGGAGGGGAGGCCGATGGCTCCCAGATGGGAGCCACTGGGAGAAGGAATGCCCAGGGACTAGTGGACGGCAGTTAAGACCGTGTGCCCCGTACAGCAGATCTGTTGCAGTGAAGTCCAGACTGTGACCCTGAGTTTGAAAATACTGAATGGAGGATCTCAGAAAGGCCTCTAGTGACTGTGGGGCACAAGTAAAGACACCCAGGTGTGATGATTTGGTTTCTTGAATCCATGTGCAGGAAGACTGACCAAGTAGTATAGGGTTGTGAGGGGGTAGCCCCCCCATGCTTGCATTTGGAATGTAACATGGCCACATTCTTCTAGTTTTTAAAAATCACTGAAAGGCCTGATCCCTACTCTGAAACAGATCTTGCAAGGGATTTAGACAGAAAGTGTGCTTCCATACACAGAACAGCTGCACATAGCACCCCTCACGGCTGTGTGACACGCTCACCTGCCCTGTTGATAAGAGTGACTCTGAGAAGCCAAGCCTCAAATATAGCCTTCCCAGTGTGCATGTGTAGGGTGGTCTGATCCCTTCTCAAGGCCTACCTTGTCCTTACTCCCCACTCATGTCCAGGTGATAAACCAACCCAGGTTGTAATGAGGCACAGACGAGTTTGGAGAGCAGTTCCTTTGTTTTGTGTCTCAGGACAGTTAGTGGAGTCCCTAGTTAATGCCCCTCTTTGTACTCCTTCAAAAGAAAAAGGAAGGAGGACGCAGGCTGGAAGGGAAGAGATTGTATAACCTAATCCAGTTCCCTCAGTGGACACCTGAGAGGTGAAATGACCAGGCGAGGGTGGCCAGCTGGTTAGTGCAGGGCCCCTGGCTCTTGCGTGTGTGTGTACACACATGCGCACACACACACACACCCGTCCTCCTGGGTTACCCTCATCTGCAGCATGGCCGTGGCTCCCTCTAGCTGACAAAGACTCCCCACTGTTTACGACTGCTCATGAAATGCC
Organism: Ceratotherium simum simum; assembly: GCF_057802395.1. Classification (NCBI taxonomy): domain Eukaryota; kingdom Metazoa; phylum Chordata; class Mammalia; order Perissodactyla; family Rhinocerotidae; genus Ceratotherium; species Ceratotherium simum. The sequence goes on from NC_141915.1 coordinate 703,963, forward strand.
CAGTTTGTGCCTGGCACTGAGAGCTGCACGCTATATACCTCACACTGGGGGTATGGTATACAGAGACAGCCTCTGCAGCTCACTCCTCTCCCTCCCTCTCGTTAGTCCCACCTGGCAGGAATGCTATCAAGGTCCAGGGTTGCCTAATGTAAATTCCAGGGCAACCTCTTCCTACCCACAATACCAACTCTTTCCATGGAGAAATGAGATTCAGAACAATCACAGAAATAAGACAGAATTTATAGGTGTAAACACCCATTTCTAAATGCTGTGGTGGCATAAATATGCCCAGTAGCACCAGTGGGAGTCTGCAGACAGCCCTCAGGTGGCCCCCCTGGCCCAGTGCTCAGCTGTGGAGAGCGTGCTGTCCACACCAGGGAGCCTGGAAGGGCAGGGCTGCTGGTCTATTTCTTAAACAACACACCCAACTCAGAGGTAAAGAAACAAAAGTCAATCAAGTCCCTCTTACACCTTGCAGGCCACATGCGAGCGAGGGTTTGCAGCGATGGAAGAAACGCACCAGAAGAAGATTGAAGACCTGCAGAGGCAGCACCAGCGGGAACTGGAGAAACTGCGGGAGGAGAAGGACCGCCTCCTGGCCGAGGAGACCGCGGCCACCATCTCAGGTGGGGTGGGCCTAGTGGCCAGTTTAACCTAAGGCAGGACAGGTGGCAGACTTTTTCTAAGCTGAATGTACAGCTCAGAGCAATGAGCGGCCTTCACACTGCCTCTTGGCTGCAATTTAAGCTTCATTATCCAAGAGAATTCCTCTTCGACAGTTCTCCCCGAGGAAAAGGCCAGTTTTAGGAGCCCTTTGAGAGCTTGCAAGCCTAGAGCCCGCACACCCGGCTACACACGAGGGGCTGCCCCAGCCTTGGCAGTCTGATCAGTGGCATTTCCCTGACAGACACCTGTCAGTATAAGACCGTCTCTGCCTGGAGTGCCCCGTAACAGCAGAGCACAGAGATTTTGTAGCTTCTACCTGACAAAAAAGCTTTGTCATAGCCAACGTGCTCTGCCCTGAGCAAGCACAACACCATCAGTTCTGTGTTACCCTCCCTTTATATAATTATACTTTACAGTGGTTTATTAGTACCAAGGAAGAAAATATACCAACCTGAAAGCTTGTTTATTGTATAAACTCATGTTTATTTAATTAGTTTGGTTTTCTTCTAACATCAAAAAAATGCACCTGCATCCCTTTTGTTGGGGGTGGTTCCCTGGGAATTCTGCCCCACTGTGTCTCCCTCAGAGGAGTGGTTAGGGAGAGGCCGGCCTGCCTGCTGATGGGTTCAGTATTAGCAGTGGGCACACATCACCGTGCTGTCGACTGTACCCCCCAAGCCTCTTGGCACTGACGGCCATGTCCTTGCCTGCAGCCATTGAAGCCATGAAGAACGCCCACCGGGAGGAGATGGAGCGTGAGTTGGAGAAGAGCCAGCGCTCCCAGATCAGCAGCATCAACTCAGATGTTGAGGCCCTGCGGAGGCAGTACCTGTGAGTCAGCCTCCTGCCCAGGGAGGCAGCCCTGGTGGGAGGGGCTGGAGGGAGCCCCTTCAGGAGGGGAGCAACACCTTCCCCGTGTCCTGGCAAGAGCCACAAAGCTGCAGGTCCTGAGGTGGCGCTGGTGGAGGCGCATGGCGCTGAGGTAGCCCAGATCCTTCTTTCCCGAGGGGCCGAGCGCCATCCGAGGGTCACTGAGCCGCCGGCTCTCATGGCCCAGGTGTGCTTCCTGTCACTGAAGCAAGCAAACAGAAACTAATCACTCACATCTAAAGACCAAGATGCGGCAAAGGAGGTGTTACAGATACTAGCTGTTCTTCAAGACTGACTTCAGAGCCCATCCCCAGGAATCTGTTCTCTCCGTCAGCTGCTGCTGCCTTAGCAGCTTGCGCGAGGAGGTGACCTCCTAGAGAGGGTCCGGTGCCTGATGCCCGATGCTCTGTGGCTTGTGTGGCAGAAGCAGGGCACAATCTGTCGTTTATGGAAAAGCATGTGTGCTGAGTCCCTTTCCGTAGGCGAGAGAATGAAGAGCACACCAGCACAGCCACTCGGGATTTCCCTCAGTGGGACTAGCACCACCAGGAGCTGCTGAGTTGGCCGCTGCGAGAGCCATGCAGAGCTAGCCTTTACTGGGGGTCTTTGCAACATGATAGAATCAGGGTCCCTGCCTCTCCGGGGTGCCCATTCTGTGCTGTCATGCTCACCTCGGCTAGAGGGGGTGACAGGTACATGGGGCCCAGACAGCTCGCCCTGAGGCCCCTCGTCCTTGGTTCCACCAGTGAGAGAAACAGCCCTTCTCAAGGAGTTCAGGGTGACCAAGAACAGTGTCCTGAGGCTTCAATTTTCTGAGCGTGGACAGAGCCTGGTACTGGGTTATCAGACACAGGTCGCCTCCAGAGTTAGTGCTGACAACAAATGACCACTGGCAGGAGTGAGTGCATTCTCCCCTGGCGTCACGAGAGGCAGTGTGTGCGACTATTAAGCTACTTGAAGGAGGACTGGGGAGTGGTCCTCAGAACAGATTTCTGTAAACCTGAGGTACTTGCTAAGTTGTTCCCTTATTTAGCTGGATACAAACTTGTTGAGAACAAAACGCCTAGGGTCTGCCCTCTTGTGGCTCGTCGCCCTCGAGTCTCGCCGAGGGGCGCAGAGCCTTTCAGGGCCTGGGCCCGGGGGAGGGCAGAGGCGTGAGTGCTGGGCTCTCCGCAGGGAGGAGCTGCAGTCAGTGCAGCGGGAGCTGGAGGTGCTCTCGGAGCAGTACTCGCAGAAGTGCCTGGAGAACGCCCACCTGGCCCAGGCGCTGGAGGCCGAGCGGCAGGCCCTGCGGCAGTGCCAGCGCGAGAACCAGGAGCTCAACGCCCACAATCAGGTGAGCCTGTGCTGGAGCGCGCCGGGCCTCACCGCGAGGTGGCCCCAGGTCCCTGAGCCACAGAGCCGTGACAGGAACTCACTACAGGTGGTGGAGCCAGGGCCGTTTTGGACTTTGGCTCCAGCCCTGTTGCAGACTCTAAAATGTCTCAGGTTCTTCTCCTGAGCATCTCTGAATTTCTGCTTGTCGTTGCTGGGCCGGGCCTAGGAAGGTCATTGTGCTCGGTCCCAGTCTCCCGTCCCAAAGGCTGGGACCGTGTTTAAACATCTCCCAGTCAACACATACACTGTTTGTGTTTATTTTTGTCAGATTATTCTCTTAAAATTTTGCTTTCTCAGAAAGTTGGGGTGCATTTAAAATCTTGGCCAATGGAAAGGCTCAAGGTAGGTTTAGTTTGACAGAAGCTTTTCTGTGGGTACCAAATTGGACCCCCGTCTGCGTGACCCACCTGCTCACCCTTCCCAGCACTGAGCAGACAGACCTGTTGGCCTGGTCCAGGCTCGAGGCCTCTGTGGCCCTGGGCCGCCCTGTATGAGGGCACTCCGGCAGGACTGGTTCTGCTTAGCCACTGCGGGTGCCTGAGGTGACCGACCATTGTCAGTTGGAAAGAAGGTACAGAAAGTGAGTGGAGTAGGTGGCAGGAGGCCTAATCCTGCAGAAACTCAAATGGGACAAATTGGAAAATGAATTAACACCAGTTCTGGGGACAGAAAGGTGTTCAGGATTATGGAATCCTGCATACACAATTCTACAGATACTTACAGAGCCCACGTAAACGGCTTTTGCAGAGACGTAAAGTGCAGGCAGGGACAGCCTCGCCTGTTACTCTAAAATGCCACAGTGTGCACAGCACTGCTCACAGCCTCCTGCGCTCACACATCTCTGCCTGTTGTTGGGGAGAAAACGGCCTGTCCTAATGGTAGTGTGTGACTGCGGCCCCAAGCAGCTCTGCTGAGTGTCCCTGTTTGGTTGTGTTGCTGTCCCCCAGGAGCTGAACAACCGCCTGGCTGCGGAGATCGCACGGTTACGGACACTGCTGACCGGGGACGCCGGCGGAGAGGCCATTGGTTCACCTCTCACGCAGGGCAAGGACGCCTATGAGCTAGAGGTACTGCTCAGAGCCAGGTCCCCTCTTTACCCAGCTCTGCACTGCACCAGCCCCAAGTGGGGACCGAGGGGTGGCCCCCAGCTTACAGTATCACTGCAGGGCTAAGACTTGGAGGAGCAGGAGAAGAAGAACATGGGAAGATTCCAGTCACCCCAGGATGGCAAAAGAGAACAGTTAGCTGCCAGCAATGTGGGATCCACGGCAGGAGTGGGGACCCCTCGTGAAGCCGCGAGGACCTTTAACCCCATCCTCACTCACCTACCCTGCTCCCCTCTGGTTCTGCCACAAACGCTGACCGCTTGAACTCTGCGGCTGCTTGAGATTCTGTGACGCCCTATTACTGAGGATCAAGGGGGTTCATTTTAAGTCAGAATGATTTTTACGTATAAGGTGTCCTTATGAAAGCACTTAGATTTCTCCCCATTCAATTAAAACCTCATCATGAAAATATCTCACACTAAATGATGTGGGAGAGGCTGAGTGAATTCAACAAAAGTTTCAATAGGCTGCCTTTGTGGGCTCAGCCCTGGGAGGCTCACCCCAGAGTGAGAAAGAGGGTTCTAAGGTCCAGAAGGAGTCAGCACTTTCTTTCTTCTTGTTTCTGTTTTTTATGTGTAATGTTTAAGCTGTCACCAGTGTTGAAATTATATTTGCTGCATTTCAGTGGAGGGTGAGAAGGAGGTTGCCTGCACGCCCCTGCGTGGAAGGGAGTTCTCTGCTGACTCCCAGCCTGTGCTCTTGAGACTCTGGAAGTCCCTTTGCTCCTGAACGTCAGTCCCTGATTTCTCTCTCCTTCTAGGTCTTATTGCGGGTCAAGGAATCAGAAATACAGTACCTAAAACAGGAGATCAGCTCCCTCAAGGATGAGCTACAGACAGCATTGCGGGTAATGGCACATCACCACGGGGTGGGGACCTGGAGAATGGACTCAGGGCGGGGTAGGGACAGAGGCTGCAGAACTCACAGGTTCTGTGAGCTCCTATCATAGACTGTTCCGGAGTAGATTTCATTTTCACGAGGACTGTGGTTTCAAAATTGAGTTCCCAGGGCCGGCCTGGTGGCGCACTGGTTAAGTGTACGCACTCCACTTCAGCGGCCTGGGGTTCACAGGTTTGGATCCCAGGTTCGGACCTATGCACCGCTTGTCAAGCCATGCTGTGGCAGCATCCCATGTAAAGTAGAGGAAGATGGGCATGGATGTTAGCTCAAGGCTAGTCTTCCTCACACACACAAAAAATTGAATTCTCTTAAAACGCCAGCCTGCAAGCAGATATAGTAAAATTGGGGAGCGCAGCTGGTCTCACCACGTCTTTGTTCTCCATGCCTCCTCTGTGCTTTGTGGGGGGAGGCAGTGAGACTCAAGAGAAACATGGTCCTGGGAAGTGGGAGTTTGGTCAGGCCTGCCAATCTCCAGGGCGTTCTCAGAACCAGAGAGGAGATGACAGAATCCTTAGTGGCCATTCAGGCACTTAGGACATCCAAGAGTAAGGGCTTTTCAGGCTGAAGCCGCAGGGAGGCCCTCGGGGTCCAGGCCGCACCAGCCTGGCAGGCAGCCCGGGGGTTCTGTACTGCGTCCGGACAGAGACTCGAGGGTGTGCCTGTCTTACTGTGTCCAGTTCCTGCCTCTGGAGAACAGGGTCGACCGGCCTCCTCTGCTGCTAGTGCACTCCCCAGTCATTCCCCAGAAGCTGCAGCCTGGGGAGATAACTGCCTCACCTGGCTGTAACTGCCAGTTGCTCTGTCCTCTTATCCCTCAGGACAAGAAGTACGCTAGTGACAAGTACAAAGACATCTACACGGAGCTCAGCATTGTGAGGGCGAAGGCCGACTGTGACATCAGCAGGCTGAAAGAGCAGCTGAAAGCAGCCACAGAAGCCCTGGGTGAAAAATCCCCCGAAAACACTCCTGTGTCAGGATATGGTGAGTTCCTTGGGCGCTGGGGGACGCCTCAGTAACTCGTGGGGATTTGGTCGTAGAGTTTCACAGCAGAGGAATCCTGTGTCTGTTTGAGACTCACATTCCTTCCTAGAGAACAGCTGAGGGGCACCAGCCCCAGGCTTCCACATGGTTCCCTGGGTTGGGAAACCGTTGTCCTCTCGGCAGGCGGGCGGCTGACATTGGACTGACTGCTTTGCGGGGAAATCACACCGCCAGCGCATATTTTCATAGTAATAACAAGTTGCATTTTTCCATTTTCCTAAAGAACTCAATAGTTTGATGGAAGCAGCTCTCACGAGTTGCTTGATCCTGGGGTTTTACTGTAAAAGCTGCAAAAGGCCATGTGGGGCGGGGGGAGCAGGGGAGGACACTCCCTCTGCAAAGATGTCCTAACTCACTAATATCCAAGCATTCACCTGTTCTCTCTCCGCTAGCCGTGGACTAGTGGTCGACTAGTGGTCGTGGCCGTGCTGATGGGTGGCTGGGGGAAACGCATTTGCATTGCTGCAGGGAGGGGAAGTTGGCGGGCTTTCTGGAAGGCAGCCAGGCAATACGTAGCAAAACTTAAAATCTGACTATAGACTTACTTTGGAAGGGTAGTGAAATGGTAACAGTGGGTGCTTCTGAGGAGGAGCCGGGATGGCCAGGGCACAGCGAGAGAGGAAGACGTAGAATTAGGGGGAGAATGCATACAGCCTGTGACTACCAATTTAACTTTTGAAAAAAACAGGTGAGTAGAAATGTGCAGACAAGGATATTTAGCACTTGTATACAGGAGCAAAAACTGGATTCCACCTGAACAATCTTCTGTTTGCATCAACGGTTTGTATCAAATGGAGGATTGTTTAAACTATGGCATCGCTACACAGTGCAGTACTGTGCAGTGCTTAAAAGAGATCGGGGAGACGTTTTTGCTTTGACGTGGAAAGAGATCCCTAAATATATTAAGTTAAAAAAACCCCACAGACACAGGATGTGTGTGTGGTGTGACCCAGTGTCTGTCTGTCTTAAGTGGCCATTCTCAGGAAGCGTAAAGGACTGAACAACAAACTATTAAGGGTTGTTGTCCAGTGAGGGTGGACGTTTCGAAGGGCTTGGTCTTACTCTTTTGTGTATAGCAGTCCTGGGTTCCCAGGAGGAGGGCGGAGAGAGATGAATGATGGGGTCAGGAGGTGTGCTCGGTTCAGGTGCAGCCCCGAGGGAGGTGTCCCCAGCCTTTCCTGCAGAGAGCCGCCCTCCAGCAGTCAGAGGCCCCCCCAGATGTCCTCCAGCTGTTCCAGTGCTTTGAGTTGTTCTGGAAAAGATCTAGAGTGTGTTATGGTTATTGGTTTTGAATTCCCTTAAAGTTGTTAAGGGAAATGTCATAAGTGTGTGGTGATAACAATAAAAATTTGGGAAATTTTTAAACATCAGTCTGGTTCCAGTGGGTTTTAGAAAACAAAGTAATTGATTTGTGTGTTCCTTCAGATATAATGAAATCTAAAAGCAACCCTGACTTCTTGAAGAAAGACAGATCCTGTGTCAGCCGGCAACTCAGAAACATCAGGTCCAAGGTGAGCCTGGGGTCCAGCCCCCAGGTGTGTGGGGCTCATGGTCAGAGCCCACCACGGGCTTCCACGGAGGGTCCCCATGGTCCCATACTCACCCGGCCCCACACGCTTACCCTGCTGGGCTAGTTCTGGTGGCTTCGAGCTGTGTGTGTCCTTCGTGCAGCAGGGAACCACCTCCTAACAGTGACAGTTGAGGGGCCAGGCCTACAAGAAGCAGGGCTGGGGCGAGTTCCACCTGGGACCCCTGAGGCTGGGTTTCACCCCAGCCCCTCCTGTGTCAGTCCTGCTCTGTCTGTGCTGCTCCTCACACGTCCCTAGTTTACTGCTGACGCCGTCTGCCTTCCAGAGGGGAAGCTGCCTGCGCCCCTTCCCCCCAACCATGCAGTAGCAAATCCCCGGCGTGCGTCCCCCGCCCCTTGCGCGCCTCCACGGGAAGGACGGGCGGAGGGTGGGGAGTGACGAGCATGTTGCACATCAGATTTATTGTGTGTGTGTCTTATTTTTTGCTCTTTCCTCTGACAGTCCGTAATTGAGCAGGTCTCATGGGATAACTGAAACGAGCCCGCTTCCAGGTCCCCTGTCATGTAGGTAAACACCTCTCACCACCCACCACCTGCCGCCCTCGAGGGGGAGGCTGCCTGCATGCACTGCTCACACCTCCACAGCAAGCTCCTTGTTGTTACTTGATTGAAATTCATCTGCTCCAGCAAGCACATACACATCCAAGTGAGATTTCTGTAACCGGTTCTGGGGAGTTAACTGGCACTGTAACCTCCTAACAGAGTTGACCCCTTGCAAAGAGGAGCTCCCCTCCCAGCTTGGGAGGCTGGCTCACAGCCACCGTCTCAGGTGGGCGCAGGCATGCGAGCGGCGCCTGGCACCAGTCAGCATGCATGTCGAGTGATCTGTGCACCCCACGTTCTCTAGGGAGACCCCTCTTGCCCGCTGTCAAGAGGTGGACTTGACAGACACCTGGCGGCCACTGATAAGCAGGGTCTCCCATTGCTGAAGAACCCCCTTCCCGAGCCCAGGCATTCAGGGAGCTGGTCCCTCATGGGCAGAACTCAGGAAGATGGCTCAGTAGAGCAAGATGACTGCAAGGGATTGGGCTGGGCATTCACCAGCACTTTTTTTTTAAACAAAGCAAAAGCTTCTCATTGGGTGCCACTGAAGGCAGTCTGAGAAGGAAAGGAAGTGGGGGGACTGACCTGCTGGCTGGGAAACATCAGCCTGCTTGAAAATGACCATTAAGGACGACGGGCGCCACGCCTGGACGCTCCCCGTCTTTGTCCTGGTCACACAGTCGCTCACGCCAGAGTGCGCTCGATGGCTTAGCTGATCTGATCTCATTCTTCCCTAAGAAGGTTAAGGACAGCAGGAAGAACGCGGGGCTGGGCCAGGCTCCCGGCAGAGGGCACGCTGACGTGGCCTCAGGGCCAGACGGCACTGGCTCCCTGTACTCAGGTGCCCTGGCTCGCCCTCGGCTAGGATCCACAGCCCGGTGTCCTCTGGCCTCCCGCTGAGAGGCTTCAGCCCAAGGCTCGGGTGAAACGGATTTGCTTGGGGAAGAGCTTTAAGAAAATCCAAGTATTTTAAACCTGGTCAGCTTGGGTTTGTTTATTTTTCTACAGTCCCATGTCACTTATAACCAAATATGGTTTAGGCTTGATTGAAAACTTAGTTTGGGCTTTTTTTCTTTAAACACGAAAGACATTCTATTTTGCAAAAGGAAAATTTGTTCTTTGGTTTATGGTTTTCTTATTGAAGATTCTACTTTCCATTCGAGGCTGAACTGTAGCTGCTGTAAATTCACTGTGAGTCATCTGGGCCCTTCTCCCCATGCCTGTAAATGATGGGCAACGAACAGCTTCTGCCGGGACCCTTCCAGGGAAGCCTTGCTGCAGTGTGCCCACCCCATCAGGATGGAGCGTGTGTCTGGGGTGTGCGAGTCCCTGCGGGAAAATAGAGTACACGGGGGCTCTGGACAGAAGGCAGAGCACCAGTGGAAAGCTTCATCAGCAGGGCCTCTGTGGTGAGATGCACTGGGAAGCCTTTCTGCCTGGCCAGGAAATGGCACAGCAGAGACAGAGAGAGAGAAAACTGTCGGGACACCCACAGAAGTCTGTCTGGGCCCCCAGGGTGGCCTCAGGCTCTCAGAGAGGCCAGAACCCAGACAAGGGCGCAAAGCCGCCCAGGGATGGGGTTTTCCCACAGTAGTGTTGGAGTCTGCGTTGGCTTGGCCAGGTTTCCAGTGTAAGCAGAAAGCCCTTGAGGTGCAGGGATAGTCCTGCTGGCCCAAGGAGGAAGAGGGGGGCCTTACAGCCATCCTCAGGGACCCTGCTGTGACGCGGGGAGGAGCGGGCTGTGGCGCGGGTCGGGGGGCACTCACGAGGCTGTGTGCTGTCCTCCCCGATTGTGTGAGGAGCCCCCACGGGACGGTGGGGATAAAGGTTCCCAGAAATAACCCATCATTGGTGCTTTCTGACATGGGATCTGATCCGGATGGGTGTATGTCTGTCATGTCTGTTGTTTCTGTATCCTGCCTCCCTCAAAAGAAGACAGTCTCCACACCCTTTGTAAAATCAGAGCAAGCTCGCTGCCCAGAGCAGCACGGCTTTTCTGGGATTGAGACCAGAGAGAATATTGCCCATGGGGTCCTCATGCAGGCCCCCATCTGGTGGTCGGAGTGTGGGGTCACAGAGGCACTTGGTGGAGGGACCGGCCCTGTGGGAAGAAGGAGCCCCAAGGGAGCCAGCCGCACCCCTTCTCCCGGTGTGCAGGCCCTGTGTGTGGTTTGCTTCCTTTCCACCCTAACAGCTGTAGTGTGCAGCGGTACATGGCTCCTGGGCTGCCCCTTGTCACCCTGCACCCCAGCCGCCTTCCTGAGCACAGCAGGGACTATCACGTGAGGGTATCTGACAGTGCACGGAGCAAGCACACCCAGAGGCAGGACGCTCGCTGTTCCTCAGGTCTCAGGGAGGTCAATTCACTGCCATCCTGAGGGAAGGTCCCCAGCTAGAGCAGAGCGGTATGCCACGTGACGGGGCCTGCCTGTGAGCCGGCCCTCCTGCGTCATGGCCACACGTGTGCCCGGCACCTCTACGAGACTGACTGCGTGCAGATGGCAGCCCCTGACCTGATGCACGTGCGCTGGCAGAAGCAACTCAAGAGCATTTGAGGCAACTGTGTGCATTAAGGGAAGTTCAGGTTCAGAATGGGGCATGGATTTGCCCCATCCTCCCACCCACTCAGTGGCAAGCTTCAAAAGTGACCCTAACCAACTGCTTGCGTGGAGCTCCATCTGGACCAGTGACTTTCAATAAGTTTAGTATTAGAATGCTTTTTTTAAAAAAAAAAGTTTATTTGTTCATTTATACACACACAGCTGCACAGTATAAAAAACAAACAAGCAGAGCTCTCGTGAGGGAAGCTGGGGGGGATACCAGAGCCCACCCTGCTTCCCTCAGACCTCGCTCACAAATGCCCACTCTGAAGCATCAGGCTGAGCTGCTCTGGGTGCCCCCTCCACGGCGTCAGGAGCTCCCGGGACTGAGCCAAAGCTGCAGACCCCAGGCTGGGCTCTCCGGGCCGCGCGACCCCGTGCTGCTGCACCTGACTCTGTTTCACAGTGCTCTGAGTTTGGGCTAAAACTGCTGCCATCCCCAGATCCTGTGCTGGGTGCTGGCCCTTCTGTTTGTATTTCCCCGTGAAGCCCATGCCTGTGCCAGCTCTGGCACGTGCCAGCCGGGGCAACTAGCAAGTCTGGGTCTGATGGTGAGACCTGCCACCCAGATCAGATGGTGACTCAGGCACCAGGCCCGTCCCAGCCGCTGCTGCCACCCCCTTCACTCCCAGTCATGCTCTGAAGTGATGTTCCTTCCCTCACTCAGAAATTAAATTTGGGGAAAAGCCTGCAGGAGTGAAATGGGAAATATTCTGTCCCTCACTTAGTGAAGTGTCATTCATCTCGGGACACACAGATTTGAGCTTTACCAAGGTCCCATGTGAACAGGGTATTGGTTTTACATTCTGAAAATCTTAGTAAATATGTGGACATGTTCCCAAGACCCCATAACACTAAATCCAATAGGGTTTCTGATCCGGTAGTACCAAGAGCAGGTCTTAGGGAAGCAGGTGCTGCCAGGGCCCAAACTCTGCCAGCGAGGCCCCGGGCTCTCTGGTGCTCCTCACACGAGGCCTCGGGTAACGGCCACAGAGGAGCAGACGTGGACAGGTGCACAGGCGGGAGGAGGACGTAGCTAGGCGGTTTTCCAGTTCTCGGCACAATCTTTTCCTGGCTGAATCAGTCTGATTGCTGCTTGTCTAAAGAGCCCTAAACTCAGAATTTAGCTTCTTACACGTCTTGTTTCTCTGATTTTTTTCCTTCTTCATCCAGATAACACCACCATTTCACAGGGGACGTCTCTCTCCTTAGCATGTCCCACTAATCTCTCAAGGAGCCCTTCCCACCCCCGCCTTCCACCCTGGCACCCGTAGCTCTCTGCTCTGACTGCAGCCTCACCCGCAGCGTTGGCCTGGTGGGTAACAGCTTGTTTTTTTTCTCCTGCTCTCGTCTCCACCCAGAGTCTGAAGGAAGGCCTGACGGTGCAAGAACGCTTGAAGCTCTTTGAACCCAGGGACTTGAAGAAGGACTAGCTGTGCCCGCCAACTTGAACCACCCTTCCCAGCTTGCAGCAGCACACCCAGGCGCTGCTCCTTGTCTGTACCTTTATTATTATTGCTATTGTTATCATTGTCCGCGTTAACTGTGGGTATGGATGCATGAGAGACTGGTTGATGGGTTGTTCACACCACTCCCTGCTGTGTTGATTCTGACTTCCTCTTGTGTTTATCAAAGCTTTTTTTCCATGGTATTCTAAAATCAGCCAAGCAGTGGGGGCCGGGAGGGCCGTCAGCGCCGGCCGGTCGGGTGCGTTAGCATCCCTTCCCGCCGCAGTCCACCGCACTCACCGTCAGTATTAAGGCCAGCCGCCTGTGGATAAGCTAGCTCTGTCTCGAGAGTGCACTGGAGTCGGGCCGGGCGGGTCACGTGGAGAGAACAAGCCACCAGGACGAGGTTCTGCCTGCACCACAGCACTGACAACTCGCTAGCCTGCGGGAGGAGGAGGGGGCAGGTCGGGGAGCGTGGTTTATAACCCTGAGTGACCCCTTTTGGCTCTGGAGAAGGACAGCGTTTTGTATTGTTCCACTAACACAGCTCAGAACCACACCCAGATAATCACGGTAACCCTTTCACAACCTGGAAAATGTTGAAAGCAGCCATTCCTATTTTTGTTTGTTTTTTATTAAATCTTGCACAAAACCCCGGCCCCTCTCATTCCTTCCTCCGCTCGCTCCTTTGTCACCAGTAACCCTGGTCTTTTCATAACTACTACGGCCTGGGGTTTCAGACTGATTGCAAGTAACGATGAATTCCCTTGGGAATCATTCATGGGGAGAGAGTGTTCACCTCTTTAAGCTTTCTGAGAAGAAACCTCCATGTGGCTTTTGAAAACGTTGAGAGGAGATCTCTATGTTAAGTCAGGAAGAAAGGACAGAGGATGTTGGAATCAGACAAAGACTGCCCATTATTTTGTGTTCTTAACTCAAATTAATCTGAGCTCTGAAAAGTTCTCTTGCAGCAGTCAGAGAGCCTAAAGTAAACCTATGCTAACAATTTTGCTTTTTCTCACAGTTTAAGACCTTTTTAACTACAACAGAACATTCTCCAGCACTTCTTAAAAGTCTCTTAAATTGGGGCTTCTATTGTGGCCCCATGAAAACTGTTCATCCTGTTGAGATGAGGAGTGTAGACAGGCCGGGCCGAGCGGGAACTGGTCTGCTCCTTCGGGCGAGGCGGGGACCCGGGTAGACTTGAGAGGAAGTTGTGCTCTCCCTGCCCCTCTGTTGTCCACTGATTTTACTGCGAGACCACACTCTCCCTCTGTCCTAGTGCTTGAGTTAGGTTGATAGTCTCTGGGTACATGGATACTTTGGGGGTAAAAATGGAAATCGTCTTGCTCAGTTTCTAGATTTAAGTTAATGAACAAGGTCATCTGGGAGAGTCCTGGAAGAACAAGACAGCAGGCTCTGGGGTTGTGTTTGAAACTCAGCCTCATGTGCCGTCTTCTCGCTGGAGTAAACGCAGAACTTGCACAGCCTCGAGCCTCCCTGTTCACGAGCTTCTGGGAGTCTTAACCACACCTATCGCTCCTTTGCTACTATTCTTCCGTGTTTGTAAAAGCAAGAGAATGTTAGCTCTGTTTTTTTAAATTCTATTTATCAGACACCCCTGCCATGTCACTGGCAGTGTTTTTAGCGAGGACTATGACATTTTTGTCATGCTCAGAATGGGAGTACATAGCAGGAGCGGACCGTACGGGACCCTGGGGCCCAGAACACTGTTTGAGCACGTGTGTCCTCTGGGGCAGAGGGATGTGACGTTCAGCAGGTCTGACGGGCCGAGCTGCCGGTCTCTGCACAGGCCATCTGGGCACCATGATTTCCTGTCATTCCTTCAGAGCTTGCCCCATCCAGCTCGTTTCCTTTGTGACTGCCCCTGGGCGTCCCAGAGGTTTCCACGCAGGGTCTGTGCATGGCATCAGGCTCTATCTGCCTTCAGACCATGCCGTGCATGCTGGAAATCTGCAGTGCTTTGGGTAGGTCAAAGAGCATTTTATTCACTTGTCTTCGTCACGCATCCCTGGAGGCCAGACCTCAGGAATCCTGGGGAACCAGCGTGTCGAGTGCAGCACTTGGGGGGCAGAGGCTGGGGAAGACTCCTGTCACTGCGGCCTCTGTCAAGGCCCCTCCTGCCCATCCTGGAGACAACAGGCCTGGTTCGGTCTGGGGGTTACCAGGAAATGGGCTGCACATGCTGAGCCGACCGAGCAACAGAGCACTCGGGCTCGTCTCCCAGCAGGCTGCTTCTGTGGGGCCTCCTTGGCATTGCTGAGTGTCATGCACAGTGACAGCTACCGCCTGGCTCGGAACCAGGAGGTCTGCGCTTCCTGCTGACGGGCGCTGTCTCTGGCGGAGTGAGCAGGCAGGACAGAATAAAGAGGGTCTTCGCTTACTGCCTTGTGCCCCGCTATGGTCCCTGCCACGCGCAGTGTCCTCCATATGCACCGTGCAGGCACCCAAACCCCCCGGGGAGGACGTTAGCGCCAAACTCGAGAGAATAACAACAATGTGGAAGTTGAGGGGGTTTCTGCGCTGGCAGGGAAAGGTTTCGGGGGGCTTGGCCGCCCCACGGGGGCTGTGGGTGGGTCGTGTGGGCCAGCGCCCACCAAGTGGCAAGAGCGCCCCACTTCCCAGGGAGGAAAATGTGAACGGGTTGACTTCACGCTGTAGTTATTTTCCTGTAAATGTTTACTGCTTCACTTGTAATCTGCTAGCGCCTGCAAGAAAGCCCTGCGAACACTTCAGGGACAACAGGGCAGGTGGACCTGGTTCGTTTTTGAGCACACACACGAGTTCCTTTATCAGCATGTGTGGTACCAGTGCCTCAGGGGCTTGAGAGCTAGCGTTCCTGATGACCGTGGCTGCCTGCAGCCTCCCTGGCAGAGGTGTGACAGCGTGCGGGGTGGGGCGGCAGGCAGAGCACTTTGCCATCAGAAACTGAAGCTTGTGCTGTAAGTGTCAAAATGAGTCTCAATTTGTGGGAGGAAGCCATGGCATTGTGGGGTGACTGGTGGAGGCTGGGGTGGGAATGTGTGGGTCTGTCAGGAGCTGAGATCAGAGGCCCCTCCCTACAAGTCCAGCAGGTGGAGAGGCAGAGAAGGAGGGAAGGCCCCGGGCTCTGGCTGCCTGCATGGAGCCTGTCATCCCGTGGCATGTGGGTCCATTCACTCGCTCACTGACCCAACAGCTGGCCACTGAGGGCCTCGCACAGGCCAGACTATGAAAGAGGGAATTGCAGTTTTAAAAAAAACAATTGTGACCCTTGTAGTCTGCTTGAAAGGCATTCAGACAGATAAAGCCAGGAAACAAAACTGATGGCTTAAAAAACATGTTTTATGGAGATGTATTTAATACCATTTATTTCACCACAGAGGTAGATGGAACACTAACTTGTGGCCTGAGAATTGAACATGATCCTTTTTATCACTGCTGCCTTACAGACTTAGTAAGTCTGTTTGTAAGCTCCTCCAGCTCCAGGCGTCACAGTGCCTGCCCCCCGCTACCCCCCCGCCCCGTGAGGCCTGGAGGCTGAGCACCAACCCTGTGACCCCTTTTCTCGGGCTGTAAAATGATGAGGGTGTGCCGGGGTCCCCACCGGCTCCAGCAGTGAAATACTGCGGGCCCCTCCCAGGTGGTGCCCTACACAGACGAGCTGGCAGGCCGTGTATTCTAGGAAATGTTTCTTCCCTCCCGCACTTGCTGGTAACTAGCCCCAGCTCCTGAAGGCTCAGGGCTGGGCTGAGCAGCCCGCCCAGCTCATAGGAGGCCTGTGGCCACGTCAGGGTGGGGAGAGCTTGCTACCCTGCTCCTGGACGCCTACGTGAATTCTTCACGGCTGACCACACGCATTTCCTCCTGCCACTCATTCACTGATGTGTCAAGTTCTAAGATGGTTCTTCTCCAAGGGGTTCAAGGCTGTGTTCAGTTAGAGGGAAATAAATGAAACCCATCAACATTTATTTTCCCTGAAAATAAAAGTTTGCTCATCATTGTCCTAAAGAAGCTTGGAATTTAACCCTTTCCTTTATAGACAGTTTCAAAAAACTAAATACAGAGTTCAGTGACCCCTTTTCACCAAGATAGCGGAGGGAATTTAAATATTTTCAGAGTTTTACAAAGCACAGGAAAATGTGTAGTATTATACTTAAAGGAATTAAATACTAAAAACAAAATTGGCCATTAGTTGGAACCTTCACTTCTCTGGAAACTTGGGTCATTCAGAATATCCCAGACCCTGAAATCGTGGAAGGCTGAGCTGTTTCAATGTTTTGTGTTCAGTAGAAGTGTCCTTTATCGACACATTCTAACCAACCGCTGCCCTCGTGTTCCCTCCACTCGGCTGAGATCAGTGATCAGTCCCAGTGCCGTGGCCCAGGGCCTCCGCCTGTATGGAAGGACTTGGGAAGAACTGCTGAACACTTAACTGATTGTAAAGGCTCTTAAAAGTAAGGCATGTGCACACCGTTTTTTTCGTCTTTCATCATAGGCTCTTCTATTTTCTGTCACTCTTGAGAGAGGAGTTGCTAGATTGCTCAGCTGGAGCGTGGCTCTCTCAGTCAGCGAACACTGAGAAACTGCCAGTGGGCTTCCGCAGGCCTCACACTTGGAAGCTGACCAGGATACAAACTCCTCCTCGCCTTCCCACGCCGCCAGACCCCTACAAGGTCTGAGCTCAGACACCAGCCTGCTAGTCCGGGGAGGGTCTTTTTACTCGCCTGAGAGCAGGTCAGAAGGTCAAGTCCTTCACTGCTCTCAACACCAAGTAGTGGGCACTGTGGACACCGTCCCTCCTTCCACGGCCGGCCAAGGCCGGTGGCCCACAGACCAGTCTCAGGAGATGAGTGTCTGGTGTACTGACACAGTCTTGTGTATTTGTACGCACGTACAGACACTTCTGGCAAGGTCACACTTTCCACAGGTCAGAATCAGCTTGGAGAGAGGGCTAGTAAAACCACTGGTTCTGGGCTCTCAGACAGGACAGGACATAAACCCAGCGTGGAGGTGAACACTCGATTTCTCTCAAGTTCCGCCTGCTGGAAAGACCCGGCCTCCTCCTCCTGCCCTTTTGAGAACAGTGAGTGTCTGGTGTCCTTGTTTCTCTGTAAAGGGACACGGTGTCCCTTCTCTGAAGCCTCCTGCAGAAGACTCAGCAGAGCAGGAGCAGAAGCTCACCACTAGCCCCCATCCCCCGGGTGTGGAACAGTGACGGCTTAAACACGCCCTGGGCCTCCCTCCAGGAGTTCCCACAGGACTGTGAGGACGTTAGCTACTGCACTCACGCTGTGGCTTCCAGCTTCTCTGTATTCAAAAGCAGCTGTTTCCTTCAGAATAACCTATATATTATTCAGAGCAAGCAGTGTGAACATCACTCAGAAGCGACTGCAGGGGTTTATGTGACAAAGTTTATGTGGGTTTTCTTTTAAATCTTATACAAACATCCCTTTTTAAGATAAGAGAACAGCTTTGGGTACAACAGTGAACTCCACCCAACATTATAAGGGAATGTTTTTAGTGACTGATATATCTTTTTAAAAGTTTTGGTCATTTAACAGGTAGTTTTAAAAGCTGTATTATCTAAACTAATGCTAACTTGCATTGACAGAACTCTGTCATACTTGTTCTTGGCAGAGCCGTTCAGAGTCCTTGAGGAAAGTCAGGAGAGGAAGAACGTGGTAGTCACAGCGTGACCAGATCCTTTGCTTAGTAATTTAAGACTTGTAGGGCACTTAGTCTGCAGCACAGTTCTGGCGTGCTGACTTGTGACTGCTTATGGCAGGGCCATGGTGGAGTCCAGCCGAGCGGCTCCCTCTCCCCAGCTCCTGGGTTATCTTGTGTCATCGCGTGGAAGTCCCAAAACTTGTAATGCTTTTATTTTATAATATGTGTCTATGTCAGTTTGGTAAGGAAACATTTAGTCACAAAATACTCATGAACTGGATCAGCAGGACGGCAGGACCGCCCGTCTCGGCTCGCGGGGTGCTGGGTTTGAGCTCACCAGGAAGGAGTCACCAGACAGCCCCCTGCTGCCCGGCACATTTCCCATGCCCTTTACAACCAGGTGTA
The DNA here is from genome assembly GCF_057802395.1 of Ceratotherium simum simum. Classification (NCBI taxonomy): domain Eukaryota; kingdom Metazoa; phylum Chordata; class Mammalia; order Perissodactyla; family Rhinocerotidae; genus Ceratotherium; species Ceratotherium simum. The sequence goes on from NC_141915.1 coordinate 722,177, forward strand.
TCACATACGCTTGGTTTTATTTCATAGAAAGCTAGGAATAGATTATAAAGAACACTAAATTCATTATTGTGCTATGTTAATATCACAGAACTTCAATTAAAATTGATTTTAGGATTTATCTTTAGTATTAACGACTAATTGTTAGGATTCAAACCCAGTTAAATGATAAGAATCGATTCATGTGGTTTTCCTAAGTAATATTTATAAAATATAAACTTTCTCAGTGGCTCCTCAGCAGTTACGGTTCTTCATGACTCCTCTCACAAATATCCTCTTCTATCAGGGTGACTGTCTCCATTCAGCTCCTACAGACAAAACATCCTAGCCACGCTGCGGGGGAGCGGATCTAGGGACAAAGTGAAACATGCAGAAAAGTTCTTCCGCTGTGACAAATTTGGAAATATTTCACAGCAACTGCTTCTGCCACAGCTAATTATTTCAACAGGTGATAACATGTTCCAAGAACAAGGTTGTATAATTTTAACTGGCGTTGAATTTCTGTACTAGCGCAGTTTGTTCCCCAGACTGAAAGTCACCTGCAGAAGAAGGCAGAGGCCCCGAGAGCCCGGGGCCCCCTGAGCACACAGCCCCTGCTCCCGCGGAGGCTGCTCCTGGGAGCAGAGCCCACCAGGGTGGGCCGACTTCTGCCAGGCTGCCGGGGTCCTCCGGAAGAGAACAGCCTAGTCAGTGAAGCTGCTCTCTCTTTCTGACAATTCAAGACTGTTATGGTTTAGTTTGAGGCTTTCTTTTAAAAAAAAGAAAGAAAACGTTTCTGATCAACTGTTCACTACAATTGAAGTGTTACTGTGTCAAAATATTTATTCCTTGTGTGACATGCTAGATTCCCATGGATGTAGCTGATCATTTGTATTTTGTAAATATTACCTAACTTTACATAAACTCTATCATAATAAACTATTTTTGCATCACCCTTTGCATGCTGTGAATGCAGTTTTGTTTAACGGAGAGACATATGCAGAATATGCATTTAGGTCCAAAGTCAGAAATTGATCAGTACCCTAGAGATTTATAATGGAGGGTTTTTTGTTTGTTTGTTTTTACTTTTATAATCTTTTTTTTTTTTTACAGTGTTTTTAAAGTTTTGGATTCATTGTCAGCATTTTGAAATCAAGATTTCACATAAAAGTCCAGATTTCACATGTTCACACACAAAGCGTCATCAGAAATATTTTACATCCAGAATCTAATTAAGGTCCATTGGCTCAGTTATAGAAACATTCAAGAGGGCAAAATGACAATTAGAAATACCGTTGAGAAGAAGGAACTGTAACTCTCCCATACTTGCCCCTTTATTAATAGATTTATTTAAGATAAGGTTTTACTTTTTGTTTTAAAAAAAAATGCATCTTACATCATGACCCAATACAGACACTACAACCACAACCCAAAATTTCACAAAATAATGCACCCTTACTAGGATATACTCTGATGTCTCCATTCTGTTTCATTTTCTAAATTCTAGTTGTGACTCATTAAATAAATTTAAAATAAGAAACTAGATTTTTTCCCAATATTGCCACAACCTTTGGAATGAAATATGTGAAAATGACTGTGTGGGAATCCAAACTTTTATTCAGATAAACAAATAAAAATTAAAAGCCTGACTCTACCTATTAGAAATCAACTTTATGGAATTTATAAAACTTAGCAAAAATAAAGTTGAGTACAGACATAAAAGATACATATTTCCAGTGTGCTATTCCAGTTTAAGGATGTTCCAATAATTTTTTACCTATTAAAAAAATAGTCAAAAGTAGACAATTTTTGGACACTGGTCTAATACCATGGTGTTCTAATATATTGCTTTAAGTCACTGTTTTTTTAAAGCTATGTAAAGGCAATTCTGAAAATTAGTTGGTATTTGGAAAATCCAACACCCTTTCATGATAAAAACACCAACCAACTAGAATAAAAGGGAATAGAACTGAAGGAATAGAAGGGAACTTCCTCAGTATGATAAAGGACATCTATGAAAGACCCACAGCTAACATCGCACTCAATTGAAAGACTGAAAGCTTTTCCTCTCAGATCAGGAACAAGACAAGGGTATCTGTTCTCACCATATCTATCCAACACTGTACTGGAGATTCTTGCCAGAGCAATCAGGCAAAAAAGAAAGGCATCCATATCAAAAAGAAAGAAGTAAAACTCTCTTTATTGCAGATGACACGATCTTGTATATGGGAAATCCTAAGGAATCCACCAAAAAAAATCTATTAAAACTAATAAGTGAGTTCAGCAAGTTTGTAGCCTACATGATCAATATACAAAAATCAACTGGATTTCTATACACTAGTAATGAGCAATCTGAAACACAAATTAAGAAAGAATTCCATTTGTGATAACACCAAAAATAAAATACTTAGGAATAAAGGTTCATGGATTAGAAGACAAAATATTGTTAGACTGGCAATACTCCCCAACTGGATCTATAGATTCAGCACAATCCCTATGAAAATCCCAGCTGCTTTTGCAAAAGTTGATGAGCAGATCCTAAGATTCATATGGAAATGTAAGGGGACCCAAAACAATCAAAACAAAGTTTTTCTTTTTCAAAGTCAGAGGACTCATGCTACTAGGTTTCAAAACTTACTACAAAGCTTCAGCAATCAAGACAGTGTGGTACTGGCGTAAGGACTGACATACAGATCAGTGGAGCAGAATTGAGAATCCAGAAAGAAGCCCTTACATGTAAGATCACTGATTTTCAACAAGGGAGCCAAGACCATTCAGAGAGAAAGAATAATCTTTTCAATAAATGGTGTTGGGACAACTATCTGTCCACATGCAAAAGAATGAAGTTGGACCCCTACCTCACACCATACAAAAAAATTAACTCAAAATGGTTCACAGACCTGTATATGAGAGCCAAGAGTATAAGACTCTTCAAAAAAAACAGGAGCAAATGTTTGTGACCTTGGGTTGGGCAATGATTTCTTAGATATGACACCAAAGCACAAGCAACAAAGTAAAAACAGGTAAATTGAACTATATCAAAATTAATAACACATGCTACAAACAATACCATGGAGAAAGTGAAACTACTACCCAAAGAAAGGGAGGAAATATTTGCAAATCATGTATCTGATAAGGGACTTGTATCCAGAATATACAAAGAACTCGTATAACTCAAGAATAAAAAGACAACCCAATGAAAAAAATGGGCAAAGGATTTGAATGCATTTCTCCAGAGACGATATGTAAATGACCAGTAAGCACATGAAAAGATGCTCCACATCATTAGTCCTCAGGAAAATGCAAGTCAGAACCACAGTGAAACACCACCTCACAACCAATAGGTTGAGTTATAATTAGTCAAATAACTTTTTGTTGGCGAGGATGTGGAGAAAAAGGAGCCCTCGTACATTGCCGGTGGGAACGTAAAATGGTTCAGTCACTGTGGAAAACAGTCTTGGCGGTTTCTCAAATGGTTAGACAGAGTTAGATGTCCCACAGTACCACCTCCTAGGGAAGGATATACCCAAGAGGAATGAAAACGTGTCCACACAAACACTTGTATGTGAATGTCCACAGCACCATTATCTGTAACGGCCAAAAGGTGGAAACAACCCACATGTCCATCAGCTGATGAACAGGTAAACAGATTGTGGTCTATCCATACAATGGCATATTACTCAGCTATAAAAAGAAGTGAAATGCTGACACATGGATGGCCCTCGAAAACATTCTGCTAAGTGACAGAAGGCAGAGACAAAATGCCACATAGTGTAGGACTCCATTTATATGAAATGTCCACAGCAAGTAAATCCAGAGAGAGAGGAAGCAGATCAGCGATTGTCAGGGGCCGGGGTAGGAGGGAAAGGTTAGTGACCGCTATTGGGACAGGGTTACTTTCTGGGGAGATGCATTTTCATCTCATTTGGAATCAGTGGTGATGGTTGTATAACTCTGCAAATATACTAAAAACCACTGAATTGCATAGTTTAAAAGGGTGAATTTTATGGTATATGAATCTCAATGAAGTGTTGTTTAAAAAGTAATCACTTGCTTCAAAAACCAATTCAGGGGCTGGCCTCATGGTGTAGCGATTAAGTTCTTGAGCTCCACTTCAGCAACCCAGGGTTCACAGGTTCGGATCCCAGGTGCGGACCAATGCACCGCTTGTCAAGCCGTGCTGTGGTGGTGTCTCATATAAAACGTGGAGGAAGACAGGCACGGATGTTAGCCCAGGGCCGGTCTTCCTCAGCAAAAAGAGGAGGATTGGCATCGATGTTAGCTCAGGGCTGATCTTCCTCACACAAAAAAAAATTCAATAGATCCAATATGGTGCTTTAAAATACAACATGGTTGCGTTAGTTCATTCACACGTTGTTGGTGTGTCTGACGGTTGTGGGTAGGCTGTTAAGGCCATATACTACTACCATGACAGTTTTTTTAATCACAAGGGTTGCAAGTGTTTAAAATAGTTTAAAGTTAACTGTGCCAGTGTTTAATTAACTTTCACAACATCAGGTTTGTTAAGCTGTATCACTGTCCCATAGTTAAAATGACAACCTTGAACTAAAACCACGAGGCTACAGAGCCTACGGGGGAGGTGGGGTGCAGGGAGGGGAGAGAGGTTCCCGACTCCTCTCTGAAGGAACTGCCCAGCCTCCTGGGGGAACTGACCGCTTCTCTGAAAGCTTCTCTGTGGGCAGCCGCGACAGAACCTTGTAGGCAGAGCAGTTTCAGGCAACACACACTCCACACGAGGCCCCTCCCAGCCTTCTTCCATTCAGTGCTCGGGCCACGGCCTCGTGTCACCTGCCCGAGGGACGCCAGGCAGAGGGCAGAGCCGCAGTGTGAGGGGGTCTCAGCATGACCGCCCATCCCTGGACTAGCCCCAATAACTGCCACTCAGGACAAAGCCACTTAGCCTGAAGTCGACTCGAGATCAGCCACTTAGTTCATCTGCTTTTACAGACCCTGAACCCTGGGCACTCGGCACGGCCTCGGACACCAACGCCCCATCCCTCTCAGCTGGCCCGGCTGCCCGCACGCTCTCGGTCAGTGGGGCGGGGCCGGTCCGCAGTCGGGCCCGGCAGTCGTGTGCAGACACCTCATCCACAGAGACGGAACAACCTCCACCCTGGGGGTGTATTTTGTGCGACCCTTCCTCGGCCCTGTCCCTCAGGAAGTTTTATTTATTGCGAGTTCTTTTCAGAAAAGTTAACTATTATCTAAAACTTTATTAGATTCAATTTCCCACCACTGTTAAGATGATGAAAATAACAAAGTAATATAAATAATATATTAAATAAAAAGATGAGATCATTTCACAATTTTTAAAACATGGATCTAGATAGCTTGACTAGATCACTTTATCTGCATCCTGTCACTAATTCATCTGCGTTCGAAGGCCAGCCTGCTTCCAGAGGAAGGGGGTGCGATCAGAGCAGAGACCCAGGCACCGCTGGGGGAGCGGGCTGCGCATGCCCCTCCACGGGCCGGGTTGGGGGGAGGAAAACGGCTGGAAGTCGTACCCCAAGCAGCGTGGAGGTCCTGGACCAGCCTTCAGGAGGCCCCCAGGCCACACCTCAGATCCGGCTCCTCTCTGCGAGGCTCCTGTTGTGACCAACGGCTTCTATTAGCTGTATCAGCTGTTTGCCGCCCCCACCACGAAAAAACACTGTATTTGTTTAATAAAGAGCAGCCACTATCTGAATGACAGAGCAAACGACAGAGACACAAGGCACTAACATTCCAGAGTAAGAACACTTTTATTCAAACGCACGGGAAGGCCAGGACCACACGGCTTCATCATCCAAGAGACACTCGGCAGCTTCTCCTGTGTTCTCTTCAGAGAACACACACTGCTGGAGCACACACTCAGGGGACAGAGCACATTAGTGTAAACCATTTCTTGTGATTTCCAACCCGTGTGTTATACTTTATAGCTTCCATTAAGTAACAAATACTAACTTCGGGTTTACTTGCCTAACAACGTAAGTCAGAGATAACTTTAAAAAGGAAAGAACATGCAACACTAAATGGTCTCTCCAGGTGGCTATGGGAGCAGGACAGCAAGGGTGACACCCACGGACGTGCCAAACAGACCTCAGGACAGGTCACACAGCATATGACAGAAATACAACAAGACGGTCACAGAACTGTTCAGATGGTATTTGAGCTATCTATATATAAAGATACACATTATGAAAAAATGCATTTGGAACATTTCACAAACGTATATAAGATACCTGTTCTCCTAATTACCTGTGAATGCAAAACCCTGAGCTGAGAATAAAGATAGATCTGTACGGTACCACAGCCTGAAACCGGCCTCTCCTCTATTCCAGACAGTTGGATAACTCGCGGCGGTTCAGAGCCAAAAACGCCACTCAGCTGAGTCCGCGGGTGTTCAAGGGAAAGTCACTTCTCAGTGCACAACAAGATCACCTTGAATGTGAGAATGCTAAAAACTAAAAGCATAATATATGGAAACAGAAGCAGCTTCTGGCCGCTTCCCGCCCTTCCTGCCAGACCATGCACCTCCCCACAGGAAGGCAGAGGGGAGCGCACGTCTTCATGCGTCTTGTTTCACAGAGAAATTATGCGGGGAAACCAGGAGAGAGGACCACCGGCCTGCGCCAGGGGCCTGGAAGGCAGCTCCCTGTGCCTGGCGGGCCTAGCCCGCCCTCCCAGCCCTGCTTCCTTCCTTCCTTCCTTCTTTTCCCTTTTCTGACTCCAACCCACCAATCAGCCACCCAGGAGCTGGTGACAGCAGGGAGGAAGCAACTGTCAACCTCTGGCCGACCCCAGGGCTCAGCTGCACTGGACGGGATGGGCCAGGCCAAAGGGAGAAGAGGAGACAGTTCAGGAGATGCCGACAGGGCTGACCTGCTGGCGTCAGCCAAACAGGAGAGTCTGGAGTCAAGAGAGGAAACTGGACTTTCAAGCCGAGACCAGCACTGGGCCTTCTCTGTGGGGCGGGAGGAGAAACCCTCCAACTCTGACCCCAACCCCGAGCACACACTGGTAAGAGGCTGTGGCTGAACTGACTTGGGGTGGAGAGAAAAACCCCCAAGCTCAGGCCCAGACGGCCGACCTGCTGCTAACCCCGAACTCTTCAGGTCGCTTCAGCGTTGGCATGAACGAGAATGCAGACTCAGTGTTTTTTTCTAGCACTGAGGTTTCTCTCACGCAGAATGCAGAGTCCGGCACCAAACCCCGCAGCGGCTCCGGCCAGGGCACGGGGGTCTGGGTCTCATTCTCTGTAGGTCTGCTCTGGCTCTGCCTGGAGGCACCGAAGTCCTGTGACGGCAACACCACTCTCCCCGCCAGCTCTGAAGAAGAGCGGAGAGCACAGCTCAGTGACTTCTCTTCTCTTGTGGGAAAAAGGTGTACTTGGTAGGGTTAAACTCTTCCCAGATACGCTCAAATTCTTCCAGAAAAAGCCTCACATACTCTTCATCCTCCAGAATCAAAACGTTTTCTCGATTGTTCTGGATGGCTTGCGTGGTCCAGTTGAGAGAGCCGGTGATCAGCACCTTCCTGTCCACGACTGCAAACTTGTGATGCATGTAGCCCAGGTCCTGGTCATGCCGAACCTGAATACCTGCAAAAAGGGCAAGTCAGCCTTCACCCCGCCTCCCCACTGCCCCTCATTCAGGCGTCTGAGCTCCTCCTCACGTGTGGGCCCCGTCTAGCAGCTACTCATTTTGCTCTCTGTTTCCAATTTGGTGGGAAAGAGGAAGCCTGTCATGCTGGGACGGGTGGTGGCGGCTGAGCCCCACGGTGGCTGGCCACAACCAGCTCACAGGGGAATGCAGTGGGAATGCGGAGTATCCAGCAGGAGGGGCACACGGTCCGGAGGGGTGGGACGGCAGCAGGGGCCTGGTAGACGTGGAAACGCTGCTCTCTTCACATGGCTCCATCTGCCAACCCGCCTCCAGCCCCGGATCTGGGTGAGGCTCACCCGCAGCCTCCGGGGTGCAGAGAACCAGCACAGCCCTTCAGAGGTCCTGTTCCGGGAGGAGCTGGTCATTAACCCAGACACAGGCCATCAGAGCAAAAATCACTCCCTGGGTTTCCCTGCCCCCAAGCTCCCACTGCTGCCCAGGACTGGAGCACCCCTGTAAGCACCCCCAGGCCGGGATGCACACATCCCTCTGTAAGCGGGGGGACCGGCCAAGGGAGCAGCGCAGGAGCCAGCGGATCCGGCCAGTGAGCTCCCAGCTGCACCAGCCTCTGACCCCCGAGGCAGAAAGAGCCCCACCTGATGTAGAGACGAATTACTCTCATTCACCTCGCCTTGTTTCCTTCAGCAAAGACCTCGTGATCCTTGCCTTCTGTTTTACTGTTTGTCTCTCTTCCCCACTGTTTTCAAACTCCCCGGGGGCAGGACCCGGTCTGTCCGTCCACCAGGCATCAACCCGGGAAGAAGGTCTGCCTCGCTGCTTATCAGCAAACGAGCCCGTTAGAAATGTGACTTGAGAGAAGAGTTGAACATAGCTGCTCTGCAACAGGGTTGCCAGACTTAGCAAACAAAACTACAGGACGTCCAGATTAAACTGAGATTTCAGATGAGCAACAAATCATTTTTGAAGGTATGTCCCAGGCAATTTAGTCCCAAGACTAAAAATAACTCGTTGCTTACCTGAAGTTCAAATTCACCTGGGCGTCCTGTATTTTGCCCAGCAATGCTGCCGTGAAAGTTGCGCCGCCTCATCCCCGGGGACCCCGGCGCCCCTTCTGCTCAGCCCATAACCAGCCGCCCACCGGCAGATGCCATCAGCTCTCCCTTCAAGACAGACCTTAAATCCGACCATTCCCGACCACCTCCAACACTACCGCAAGGCTCTGCCATCCACCACCCACTCCTGCCCCAAAGCCCATGCTCGTCAGAGCGGCCTGGACAACCTCTATGAGGCCTCTGTCCCTTCTGCCCTGCTGACCAACCTTTAAGGGCTTCCCATCTCACAGAACAGGGTCCAACACCCCTGCATGAAGCCAACCCCACTCACCCGTGTGCCCTCTGAGCCTGCGTGCCTTACACACCTGCATGCCCTCCGCACCTGTGTGTCTTATACACCCGTGTGCCCTCCACGCCTGTGCCTTACACCCCCCTGTGACCTCCGTGCCTGTGACTTACACGCCCATGTGCCTCCACGCCTGTGCCTTACACCCCCCTGTGCCCCCCACACCTATGTAACTTACACACCCATGTGCCCTCCACGCCTGTGCGCCTTACACACCCGTGTGCCCTCCGCACCTGCACCTTACACACCAGTGTGCCCTCCACGCCTGTGTGCCTTACACACCCGTGTGCCCTCCACGCCTGTGTGACTTACACACCCGTGTGCCCTCCACGCCTGTGTGACTTCCATGCTTGTGTGCCCTCTGGCCTCTCCTCATTACTACTTCCACCTTCGGCCACAGGGGATTTCTTGCAGTTCCTCAAACACATGAAGTTACACTTGTACTTGCTGTTTCTCAAATGAGAAGACTCCTCCTCCAGATGTCCCCGACGTCCCTAAGCTCTGCCTTCATGTGACGCCTCTGAGCAGCTGTCCCGGGCCACCCCACGCCTCCCACCCTGCTTTATTCCATTTCCTGACCCTTCTTACTACCTTAACAGTCACGCTTCAGCCAGCTTCCCAGGTCACAGGTGAACTGGGACTCACTGCCCACCGTGCCCGGCGCCTGGACCCGTCCCAGTGATTGCCGGCACACAGATGTTATCTGCTGAGCAGACGAATGATGAACACGGGCTGGGGCGCCATCAGAGGGGAATCAAGCCTTAGATGGGGTCTGGTCGCAGTGCCCTTTCCAAACCTGAGATTCTATGATTCTCTAAAAGCTAACTAACGTGGCCCATGCCTCCCAAGTGTCCCCATTAAAAGGACCAACAGAGTCAGGACAACTCACGACTGCCTGGAGAGTGGAAATGAACATCCTCAATATCTAAACTACTTTCCAACTCTGCCCACAGGGAGGCACCAGGTACCAGATGACTGAGGTGCGTCCCCACGTGGAGAGCCCGAGCCCAGCTCCGGCATGCTGTGTCCTCCCAGCTCAGAAGAGGCCCGTGCTCACGGGCGCGGAACAGAGTGGGCTGGGACCGCCCCACGGCCAGGGCAGGGCTCACGGGCGCGGCCGCCAGAATCCACAGGTCAAACAGAGGCTCGTGCAGGAATGACCTTCCTGGGTGCCCGAGTGATGGAGAGAGACAAAGGTCAGGCTCGGTGCGCCTGACATGACAAATGCGAGGGACAGAGCTCCCAGGATGCACAGTGACACTGAGGGGAAGGATGAGACAAAGAATGCACAGTAGGACGAGGCTCTGAATTCAGAATGTCTCTAAAATTATTCCTATTCCCGGCTCATCTGTCCCCCACTCCAGTGAGGGAGGCAGGCCAGTCTCCCCTTCGTTCTGCAGCTGGAGAAACAAACTGACTACGCACCAACTAAACATTTTAGCTCCACTTCTGAGTATATTATTTGTATTCATTTCAGAAGCCCCAGCATGACATTTACTAGTGGGTTTAAGATGAAATGGCTTTTCCTGTGTTACTCCTTCAGGCCTGGAGTAGCCCAAGCACTGCCTTCTGAGCACGTGGCCCTGTGAGCACCATCACCGAGACTCTCAGGCCCTCTGACAGCCTGACACCGGGGCCTGAAGATGTGTTTGCAGCCTCCGCCCTCGATTTCCTGAGCGCTGTCGGATAAGCCATCCTCATTTCAGGCTGCAAGAGTCAAACCTCAGCCAGCTAAGCCACACCCCGTGCTCTACCCAGGCACACACTTTCCCCACTGGGTCCCAAGGCCAATGCAGGTCATGGGAACGCAGGGAATCGCAGGGGCTCCATCCACTTCCCGCGTGTCCCTGGGCAGGCCCCGGCCTCTCGAAATCCCCAAGGCCGTCCTCCACTAGCTGGAACACAGCCTGCTCACTCCCTGGGGCTCACACTCAGATACAGGGTGTGTATAAGCCCCCTCTGCACAGAACCGCACCGACCGAGTAAGGGCTCTTTATAGACAGCCCTGGAGGTTCTCGGGGGAAAACTATCCTGACCTTACAAGGCCGCCACGGGAAATAAATGGGGTTTCACCTGTCCTCACACCCCTGCCCCCAAGTACCCACCTTTGACACTCTCCCCTCTGCCTACGATCCGGGGGGTCTTATCATCCTCCAGGCCTGGGGCCTGAGGCCCCTCCCCACAGAGCTCCTCCGACCTAAGCCCCAGGCCTGGGATGCCCGCCTCGCGGCCCCGGCCTACCTGCCTTGCGGAGCAGGCCGATCTGCGAGCCGTTGAGGGCCATGTAGTCACAGTCGGTGATGACGCGCACCCGCACCCCGCGCTGGTGCAGCAGCTGCACGGCGCGGCCCAGCTGCGGGCTGGAGAAGGCGAAGAGGCAGAGCTCCAGGCTGCTGCGGGCGGCCAGCAGGGCGCACAGCAGGCGGCTCAGCGAGCTCTCGCCGTGGGGCAGGCTGCACGGGCAGCCCGCGGGGGCCCCCGCCGGCCCGGCGCCCGGCGCCTGCAGCAGCGCCTCGGTGCAGGTCACCTGCGACGGGAAGAAGAGCACCTCACGCCGCGGCCGCCGCCTCCCGGCCCGCAGCCAGCGCAGCACCCAGGGCAGCGCCTCCAGGGCCAGCGCGAGGCCCACGGCCGCCACGGCCGCCACCTGCCAGCGTAACCGCCCCATGCCCGCCGCCCGCCGAGGCCGCCGCTGGCCCACCGCGCTGCGCGCCGCCGCCACGCGGCGCCCACCGCGCTGCGCTCCACGTGCGCCCAGCGCGTGGCCACCCGCCGCGCCTGCGCGCCCGCAGGCCACGTGTGCCCACCGGCTCGCCACCCACCGCCCCTGCGCGCCCGCCAGGCACCGCTGCGGACGCTGGCAGACCTGCTGAGTGCCTGCCGGGACTCCCCACGCCGCCGGCTGCCCGCCAAGGCCAGAAACTTCCGTCTGCGCCCACCACCGCGTCACCACCCGCTGCCCACAAAGCCTGCAATAGCCCAGGTCCTCCTCCCTTCGGAGGCGACAGCAGCACGGACCTCTCGGTTCACGCCGTCCCCTTTGCACTGGGGCAGCAGGGCTGGGAGAGGGTCTGAAAACACACGGGGAATGTCAGTTAACCCGTTGCTGATGGCAGCATTTGAACCCAAAGTGCTGGAAGCAGTGGTGTGATGGGGACAGGCCCCAAGTCCAGCGTTAGGCCCCTTCTGTTTCTTCTGACCCTCCCGATATAATGTTTCGTTATTTGAAGGCACCTATTCTGCTTTAACCATAAACAGAGTGGGGAAGAAGGCGGCCATGGTCTTGACTTAGCAAGCACTGGGCCCACTGTATCACTTGGGAGGGGCTGTTACTTTTCACTGGGAGAAAAAAGAGAAGAAAGGGTAAGAATTTTTCGTATTGCCTCTTCCCTGAATCCTAATCAGGAATTTTCAGGGCTAAATCGAAGTCTTTCTGTGGCCTTTAACTGGAAGTGACAGTCTCCTCTACCGTCTCCTTGTAACCAGCTGACGGTCTCCATGACTTACATCTTTAAAAAACAGAACCCCTGAGGAGGAAAAGAAGGAACGGACCTAAGTAACTGGAAAACTGTGTTTTGACTGGAAACTATAGGCTAAACATGAACTGCACATAAACACTGTCGTCTGGTTAGTACGTTTATTTCCCAAGGGGGGAACGGGTTAACAATCTGAAGCTGCTGTACACGTGCACTAGGGTGGAACAAATTAGTAACTGGCTGGCAGGTAGCGGGAGCCGGGGTTCTCTCTGTTGAGCAGAGGAGTTGGAGATAAGCAAGGGGGAGGCTACAATGATCCCTGTGGTCCTGCACTGGAGTCAGAGACACCAGTGTGAACTCATGTTTAGCTTAATATGTATATTAATAGACATAAAATGTCAGTTTTGACATACATATAGCACCTACTTCAGTCCCCTGGGAGGCCCAGAAGCAATGACACCCAGCAGCAATGAGCACACCTAGCTCCCAGATCTTGGTTTCTAAATACCACTCTCCAACAAAAGGAACCAGGGCTCCTTGGAGACGTGACTGATTCCAGGACTGGGCGGGGGAGATAGAAGATGAGCTTGAGGCAGCTTGTAGTACCGGAAGGTAAGGAAGTGCTCAAAAAAGCAAAAGGATGGCAGCATGTGCAAAGGACACGGAAGCCAACCTGAAGGAACCCCCAATGGCCAAAACTGCAAAAGTTTGAGGAACAAAATAAATAATGAGTTATTGGATTATAACCTAAGTATACAATAAACAGACGTGAGTCTATACTGATATACATAATTGACTAAATAGAGAGAAGACACGTCTTCCTTACAGAAGAATTCCAGATAATATATGGAGATACTCCCCCTACAGGAGGTAGAACTAAATCTCCCTGCCCCTGTGAGGGTGGCTAGACTTAGTGACCACAGTAGGGAAAGCAGAAAGATAAGCTTTACGTGGAGAGAACTGGTAAACACTGCCTTACCCAAGTGATAATGTCACCAAAGATGCCATGTGAGTATCCCCCAACATGTACCCCCCAACATGAAGTGATGAGAAGGGCGCTTCACCCCGTGTGGTATTCTTTCCCAAAGCTCAAAACCCCAGTTCAAGCATGAGGGAAAAAATATCAGAAACCCAGTTGGAGGACATGCTATCACATTCCACAGTATTTTTCAAGACTGCCAAGGTCATGAGAAAAAGGGAACAGCTTAGAAACCATCACAGGCCAGAGGAGACTGGGGAGACAGGACAACTAAATGCAGTGTGGTGCCCTGGACTGGATTCTGGAATAGGAAGATGACATTGGTGGGAAAACTGGTGGAATCCAAATAAAGTCTGGAGTTTAACTAATAGTAGTGTCCCAGTGTCAGTATCTTTGCTGTGACAAAGGTATGATAGTAATGTAAGATGCTAACAGTAAGGGAAACTGGTGAAGGGTATATGGGAACTCTGTGTGCTATCTTTGAAACTTTTTGGTAAATCTAAAATTATTCCAAATTAAAAGTTTATTAAAAATGTTAAACATACACCTTCCATAGGATCCAGCTGTCCCGCTCCTAGGTGTAACCCAAGAGAAATGAAAGCAGATGTCCACAGAAAGACTTGTACACAGTGTTCATAGCAGGTTTATTTATAATAACCCAATCCTGGAAATGACACAAATGTCCATTAACAAATAAATAGATAAAAAAACTTTTGCACAGCTATACAATGGAATACTATTTAGCAATAACAAGAAACAAACTACTGATATATACTACAACATGGATGAACTTTAAGTATACTGAGTGAAAAAAGCCAGACAAAAAGAGTACATACTGTATAATTCAATTTATATAAAATTCTAGAAAATGCAAACTATAGTGACAGAAAGCAGATCAGTGGTTGCCTAGAGATGGGAGGAAGGGCAGGAGGGATTACAAAGAGACATGAGTGATGGATATGTTTTTTACCTTGATGGTGGTGATGGTTTCATGGGCATATACATGTGTTAAAACTTGTCAAATTGTATGGTTTAAATAAGTATAATTTACTGTATGTCAGTTATACTTCAGCAAAATTAAAAAAAAATAGAGCCCCTCAGTTTAATTCTGGCTCCCCATTTCCTAGCTGCTGCGTGACCTAGGGCAAATTGCTTCATCTCTTTGAGCTTCACTCTCTTCGTCTAAAATGATAATAAAGAGTGAGAAGAGGCACTTCCTGTTATGGCAGTGTCACGAGGTGGTCGATTCCTCTCTGCAAGAACAAACAGAAAACTGGGGGAATGGTCACGAACACCCACATCGGGACGCTGTCAACCCACCAAAGGCCGCCAAGAATGTGAGAAGCGCCGGTTGTGAAAGACCGCTGGAGCGTGAGTAGGAGCAGCAGGATTCTGCGGCCTATTGACTGCGGCCACTCCCATTCCTTCACTCCTCAGCTTGGTTGGCAAAAGTGATAGTCTTACCAATGTGGACTGGCTGCAAAAACCTACAGCTTTGATGGCTGAAACTGGTGGGTTCAGTTGGGAATGAATGAGGAAAACCAGCCTTACTAGCCCGAGCTTCCAGTCCAAGTTGGGGTGAGCAGCAGATCAGCCATAAATGTGACGGAGGGATTCTGGATGTGAGAAAACCATAGAAGAGATGAAGTATGCCCTCCACACATCTCGGGCTAACTGGGGAGCTACGCATGAAGGGAAGAGACCCAGGAGAGCCCAAGAAAGAGTGAAAGCCAAGGAAGGCTTGAAAAGGTTCCCCAGCTCACAAACAGATTGGTCAGCGGAGGGTGGGAGTCCTACAGGCTCAAAGGTTTTGGTTACAACCTCTGCCCAAATCATTGGCTGATTATTACATTAGGAAGACACAGGGGTGACCCCTAAGAATAAATAAAAACAAGAATTTTTTAAAAAACTGAGCAGACACACCAGTGGCTGCACACTGCAGAATAGATTCTTCAGTTTAAGTCCAGGCAAGTTTCCAAAGACCAACAGGCTCAGAAAAATAAAATAGAATCCAGAGTTGCTACACTCGCTTATCTAAAATGTCCAGTTTTCAACCAAAGTTTACTAGACATGCAAAGAAACAGGAAAGTGTGACCCAGATACAGAGAAAGCAGCAGCCAATAGAAACTGACTTTGAGTGGACCCAGATGTTGGATTTAATAGAAAAAGACTTCAAAGCAACTCTTATAAATATGTTCAAAAAATTAAAGGAAAATATAATGACATTGAATCCACAGAGACTCTCAATAGAGAAATAGAAATTATTTTTAAAGGTCTATGCAAACTGTCAATGTAGGTTCATCAGTTGCAACAAATGTACCACTCTGGCAGGGGATGTTGATAATGGAAGAGGCTATGCATGTGTTGGGGTGAGTGGTATATGGGAAATCTCTGTACTTTCCCCTCAATTTTGCTGTGAACCCAAAACTGCTCTAAAAAATAAAGTCTTGGGGCCGGCCTGGTGGTGCAAGCGGTTAAGTGCACATGCTTCACTGCAGCGGCCCGGGGTTCACAGGCTCGGATCCCGGGCGCGCACCGACGCACCACTTGTTAAGCCATGCTGTGGCGGCATCCCATATAAAGTAGAGGAAGATGGGCACAGATGTTAGCCCAGGGCCAGTCTTCCTCAGCAAAAAGAGGAGGATTGGTATTGGATGTTAGCTCAGGGCTGGTCCTCCTCACAAAAAAAATAAATAAATAAAAATAAAGTCTTAAAAAAAAGTCTATGCAAACCATATATCAGATAAGACGTCAATTTCCAAAATATATAAGGAACTCCTACAACTCAGTAGCAAAAAAAGAACAACTCAATTTAAAAATGGGCTAAAGATTTGAATAAACATTTCTCCAAAGAAGACATACGATTGGCCAACAGATATATGAAAAGATGCTCAATGTCGCTGATTATTAGGGAAATACAAATCAAAACCACAGTATCACCTCACACCCATTAGGATGCCTATTATCAAAAAAACGAAAGACAGCAAGTGTTGGCAAGGATATGGAGAGATTGGAACCCTTGGGCACTGTTGGTGGGAATCCAAATGGTGCAGCTGCTATGAAAAACAGTACAGAGTTTCCTCAAAAAAAATTAAAATAGAACTACCATATGATCCAGCAATCTCACTTCTGGGTATTTATGCAAAAGAACTGAAATCAGGATCTTGAAGAGATATTAGCACTCCAATGTTCAGTGGAACCCTATTCACAATAGCCAAGATGTGGAAACAACCTAAATATCCATCGACAAATGATTGGATAAAGAAAATGTGGTGATATATACACACAAGGGAATATTATTCAGCCTTAAAAAAGAAGGAAGTCCTGCAATATGCAATAACATGGATGAAGCTTGAGGACATTATGCTAAGTGAAATAAGGAACTCATAGACAAGGACAAATATTGCATGACTCCACTTAAATGACGTGTCCAAAATAGTCAAACTTACAGAATCAGAGCGGTGGTTGGCAGGGGCTTGGGGGAAGGGAAAATGTAGTTGCTAATCAATGAGCATAAAGTCTCAATTATGCAAGATGAGTGAGTGCTAGAGGTCTGCTGTACAACATTGTCCCTATAATTAACTATACTGTATTGTACACGTAAATATGTGTTAACAGGGTAAATCTCGTGTTCTTACCACGATAAAATAAAATTTCAAAAGTAAGTCTAAATGGAAATTCTGGAGTTGAAAAGGAAAATTACAGAAATGAATTCACTAGAGAGACTGTACGGCAGCTTTAAGATGGCAGAAGAAAGAATCAGTGACCTTCAAGACAGATGAATGGAAATTATTCAATCTGAAGAACAGAGGAAAAAATAAACAGATCAGAGATGTGTAGGAGAATGTCAAGAATCTCAACAGACAGGTAATGGGAGTCCCAGAAAGAGAAGAGAAAAGAGCAGAAAAATATCTGAAGAAATAATGGTTGAAAATTTCCCCAATTTTATGAAAAACCTGCAGATTCAAGAAGCTCAACAAACTTGAGCTTCAAGTAGTATAAACACAAGTAGTGTGCTTGCTCAAGGAGTATAAACACAAAGAGAACAACACCTTATTGAAAGCAAAAGAGGGGCCGGCCCCGTGGCTTGGCGGTTAAGTGCGTGCGCTCCGCTGCTGGCGGCCCGGGGTTCGGATCCCGGGATCGCACC
Source organism: Ceratotherium simum simum (assembly GCF_057802395.1). Lineage (NCBI taxonomy): Eukaryota > Metazoa > Chordata > Mammalia > Perissodactyla > Rhinocerotidae > Ceratotherium > Ceratotherium simum. The sequence continues at coordinate 739,784 of NC_141915.1, forward strand.
AACGCACCGCTTCTCTGGCCATGCTGAGGCCGCGTCCCACGTACAGCAACTGGAAGGATGTGCAGCTATGACAGACAACTATCTACTGGGGCATTGGGGGAAAAATAAATAAATAAAATCTTTAAAAAAAAAAAAAGAAAGAAAGCAAAAGAGAAAAGCAGCCCATGTACAGGGGAAGAACAGCAATAATACAAAGCAATTCACATTTGGTTAGTCGTCAGAAACAATGGAGGACGGAATGCAGTGGAATGACGTGCTCAAAGTGCTGAAAGAAAAAATGTGTCCACCAAGAATTCTAAAGCAGTGAAACTATGCTTCACAAATGAAGGCTAAATAAAGACATTCTCAAACAAAAACTGAGAGATTTTGTTGATAGCAGACCTGCCCTACCAAAATACCAAAGGAGCTCCTTCAGGCTACAAGGCACCGGACGGGAGCTGAGAGCCACAGGAACAAATGGTGGAACCGGAGATGGTAAATATGTGGATAAATGTAAAAAACTGGGATTTGTGTGTTTTCTTTTCTTCTCCTAGTTTCTTTATAATACAGAAAATAATTTAATAAATAATTATAACACTTTATTTTGGGGTTAACATATATAGATGTAATACATGCGATAACAATAGCACAAACCTGGGAGGAGGAAACAGCGCTGTATTGGAGTGAAGTTGCTATATTTGCCTGAATTAAGTCAGTATTAACCTGAAGTAGATTGTGATAAATTAAAGATGCATATTGTAATCCTTGCAGCAGCCACTAAAAACACTTTTTACAAATATCTTTAAAAATCAGAAATTAAAATGATGTACCAAAAAATCTTCATTCAATGGAGGCCAGCCCAGTGGCGCAGCGGTTAAGTGCGTGTGCTCTGCTGCGGGGGCCCGGGGTTCGTAGGTTCGGATCTCGGGCGAGCACCAACGCACCGCTTGTCAAGCCATGCTGTGGCGGCGTCCCACATAAAGCAGAGGAAGATGGGCACGGATGTTGGCTCACGGTCGGTCTTCCTCAGCAGAAAGAGGAGGATTGGCATCGGATGTTAGCTCAGGGCTAATCTGCCTTGCAAAAAAAAAGAGAGGAGGATTGGCATCAGATGGTAGCTCAGGGCTGATCTTCCTCACACAAACACGAAAATATTCATTCAACAAAAAATGAAGACATAAAAAAGAAACAGGAACAAAAAGACATGGGACAGGGCCGGCCCCGTGGCTTAGCGGTTAAGTGCGTGCGCTTCGCTGCCGGCGGCCGGGGTTCGGGTCCCGGGTGCGCACCGAGGCACCACTCCAGCCATGCTGAGGCCGCGTCCCACATACAGCAACTAGAAGGATGTGCAGCTATGACAGACAACTATGTACTGGGGCTTTGGGGGAAAAATAAATAAATAAAATCTTTAAAAAAAAAAAAAAAAAAGACATGGGACACCTTGTGAATATAATTATGCCACTGAACTGTACACTTAAAAATAGTTTAAATGGCAAATTTCATGTTATATATATTACCACAAAAAAACAATTTTTAAAGTCTTAAATATTTTCTATATGTATGTCATATAGAAAGATATAGACATATAGAAAATGGACATGAGACATATAGAAAATAGAAATAGTAGATATAAATCTAACCACATCTATAATTACGTTAAATGCAGATAGGCTAAGAACTCCAAATCAAAAAGACGACATTGTCAGGCAGGATAAAAGGCAAGATCAAATATATGCTCTCTACAAGAGAGACATTTTAGATTCAAAGACACAAATAGATTGAAAGTAAGAGGATGGAAAAAGATATACCATGTAAACAGCAACCATAAGAGAGCGGACTTGCCATATTGATATCAAATAAAATAGGCTTTAGGACAAAGAACAGTATTTAAAATAAAAAGTTAAGAAATTAAGTTTGGCAGCAGTTAAAAAGAGATGTTAAATGCCACTAGTATTTAATGGTACATTCTTAAGAATTACAAATGGAGGAATTTAGGAAAGATGCTTAGGTAATTGCCCAATAATCTGAACAAATGCTCCAGATTGTCTGTTCTTGGAAGAGCGTAAGTGTCTTTAATATAATAACAAGAAGCCCTTGACTGCCTTCAAACGTAAAGGGAAGGCTCCTGGCCTGGAGCGTCTTCTCTCTCCTACTCAGTGTGAAAAGCTACAAAAGCACAAAACCAGACTCGGTCACCAAGGCAGCAGCCTAGCTAGGTCTGGGGTGAGTGCAGATTCAGCTGTCTCCAATGTCTTCTGTGCCCTCCCCTCCAATAGGAATCAGTCTTCAAGAACTGCACCTTTCTCATGGGGAAAGCTGACAGCTGTGCAGAAAAACTAGTCAGCGTATGGCCCTGCCTGTCCATTCTTGTCAATAAACACTTCATTATGCATTGGACTTTAGATCACGCATTCCCGTGAAGTGAATGCTGAGCTCGCGTTTATGCTGGGCTCCCACTTACCAAGTGGAGTCAGTTACCAGGCTGGCAGACAACTAGCAAGATCCTCATGTGAACAGAACAGTTTTCCCAGGGCATGTCATGCCTAGAAAAGCAGACACATTTATATCCAAAGATGAGGGGCACAAGGGACACTCACCTCTTCCTTTCCTTTGCCCTTGACCTGTGTGAGCTGAGGGTCCCCTTCTGCTCTGAGTAGATGACCGAAAAACACAGCTGGTGGTTTAAGGGTTCCACTGCCACCCAGGGCCGCTTCCAGCCATCTTCCTCTCAGATAAATGCACCTTTAAATACCTTTAAGAGATGAGCTATTTCCAAAAGTTGAACAAAATCCCAAGCACACAGTTGTAGACACTCAACAGACGTCTGTCTTTGGAATAAATGAGTGTTATCTTCTTTCCACCGTCAACGCCAAACACTAACTTTGGGAAAACTGTCCGAGATCACTAAAGCAGCTTAAATTTCCATAGCACAGAGAACTGGCCACTCACTGGTGTCGGGTTTTTTTTAACTTTGTTAAAATACACATGACATAAAATTTGCCAACTTGGGGCTAGCCTGGTGTAGTGGTTAAGTTCGCATGCTCTGCTTCGGCAGCCTGGGGTTCGCAAGTTCGGATCCCGGGCGTGGACATGTGCACCGCTTACCAAGCCATGCTGTGGTGGCCTCCCATATAAAAAGTAGAGGAAGATTGTCACAGATGTTAAAATTCAGGGCCTATCTTCCTCACCACAAAAAAAATTGCCATCTTAACCATTTTTAAGTGTACAGTTCAGTGGTCTTAAATACAATCACATTGTTATACAGCCATCACCACCATCCATCCCCATAACTCTTTTCATCTTGTAAAACTGAGACTCTATACCCATTGAACAATAACTACTCATTCGCCCCTTCCATCAGCCCCTGGCAACCCCCATGCTACTTTCTGTCTCCATGGATATGACTACTCAAAGTACCTCATATAAGTGGAATCACACAGTATTTGTCTTTTTGTGCCTGACTCATTTCACTTAGCATAATGTCCTCAAGATTCATCCATGTTGTAGCATATTACAGAGTTTCCTCCCTTTTTAAGGCTGAATAATATTCCATTGTATGTATATACAGGTTTTCCCTGCTATCCAAAAGTAGAGCATTCCTATGAAACATTTTGTAAGCCAAAATGACTTAAAGCAAAGAAGCAATTTTCATTAATTTGTACGGGGAAAATTTTTGAGCATTCCCAGACCCAAAAAATAACCTACCGGAATAAATGGAGATAAAGCACAGACACAGTTCAAAGCTATGGCGGCTTGAGGCTGCGATGCTGAGTTTGGTCCCCAGGGAGGGAGCTGGGGGGGCGCCACTCTCTGTGCTCACGGTACGTGCTGCCTCTATAGCAGCTCACTGCAAAACAAACCCTGAACGCTCTTTTCTCTTTTTGCTTTTTTACCTAAAAGTGAAAGTCCTTTTTGGATTTCTTTAGGTTAGCGAAAACAGGTACTAATGTAGGTCTTTGGTAAAAATGAAGTGGCATAAAGCAAGCTTTCAGATAGTGGGGGAAACCTATACCACATTTTACTCATCCATTCATCAGTCGATGGACACTTGGGTTGCTTCCACATTCTAGCTATTGTGAATAATGCTGCTGTGAACATGAGTGTACAAATATCTCTTTGAGACTCTGCTTTCAAATCTTTAGGGTATATACCCATAAGTGGAATTGCTGGATCATATGGTAGTCCTATTTTTAATTTTTTGAGGAACCTCCATACTGTTTTCCATGGTGGCTCTATCATTTTACATTCCCACAGTGCACAAGGGTTCCAATTTCTCCACATCCTCACCAACACTTGTTGTATTCTGTTTTTTGTTTTTTGTTTTTCTTGTGAGGAAGATCAGCCCTGAGCTAAGATCCATGCCAATCTTCCTCTTTTTGCTGAGGAAGACTTGCCCTGAGCTAACAACCACGCGGATCTTCCTCCACTTTACCTGGGACGCCGCCACAGCATGGCCTGACAAGCGGTGCCCCAGTGCGTGCCTGAGATCCGAACCCTGGGCCGCCAGCAGTGGAGCGCAAGCGCTTAACCGCTACGCCACGGGGCGGGACCCCTATTCTGTTTTTTTGATAGTAGCCACCCTAATGGATGTGAGATGGTATCTCATTGTAGTGTTGATTTGCATTTCCCTAATAATTAGTGATGTTGGTGTCTTTTTATGTGCTTATTGGCCATTCATCTTTGGAGAAATATCTATTCAAGTCCTTTCCCCATTTTTGAATCAGGTTGTTTTGTTGTTGTTGAGGTTTAGGAGTTCTCTATATATTCTGGAAATTAATTCCTAATTAGAAATATGATTTGCAAATATTTTCTCCCATTCTGTTGTTGCCTTTTTACTCTGTGAATAGTGTCTCTTGATATACGAAATTTTAATGAAGTCTGATTTGTCTATTTTTTCTTTTGTTACTTGTGCCTCTGGTGTCATATCCAAGAAAATCATTGCCAACTCCAATGTCAAGAAGCTTTTGCCCCATGTTTTCTTCTAAGAGTTTTATAGTTTTAGGTCTTACATTTAGGTCCTTGATCCATTTTGAGTTACTTTTTGTAGATGGTGTGAGATAAGGGTCCAATTTTGTTCTTTTGCTTGTGGATATCCAGTTTTCCCAGCACCATCTGTTGAAAAGACTGTGCTTTCCCCATTGAATGCTCTTGGCATCCTTGTCAAAAATGCTTTGACCATATTAGTGAGGCTCTCTATTCTATTCCACTACTGTATCTTTGTAGTAAGTCTGGAAATCAGGAAGTGTGAGCCCTCCAACTTTGTTCTTCTTTTTCAAGGTGGTTTTGGCTATTTGGAGTCCCTCGAGATTCCATATGAATTTTTGGATGAGTTTTTCTATTTCTGCAAAACATCGTTGGTATCTGGATAGGGATTGCATTGAATCTGTAGATTGCTTTGGGTAAGATTGACATTTTTTTTTTTTTTTTTAAAGAGAGCCTTTGAGGCCCCTGTGTCTTTTTTTTTTTTTTTTTTAGATTTTATTTATTTATTTTTCCCCCAAAGCCCCAGTACATAGTTGTATGTCATAGCTGCACATCCTTCCAGTTGCTGTATGTGGGACGCGGCCTCAGCACGGCCGGAGGAGCGGTGCCTCGGTGGGCACCCGGGATCCGAACCCGGGCCTCCAGCAGCGGAGCGCACGCACCTAACCGCTAAGCCACGGGGCCGGCCCAAGATTGACATTTTAACAATATTAAGTCTTCCAATCTATGAACATGGGGTGTGTTTCCATTTATTTATGTCATCTTTAATTTCTTTCAGCAATGTTTTGTAGTTTTCATTATACAAGTCTTCACCTCCTTGGTTAAGTTAATTCTTTAGTACTTTATTCTTTTTGATGCTATTGTGAATGGAATTGTTTTTATAATTCTCTTTTCAGATTCATTGTTTGTGTATAGAAATGCAACTGTTTTTTGTGCGTTGACTTTGTAACCTACTACTTTGCTGAATTCACTTATTATATCTAACAGCTTTTTTTGTGGAGTCTTTAGGATTTCCTACATATAAGAGCACATCATCTGCAAACAAAGAATTTTACTACTTTCTTTCCAGTTTAGGTACCTTTTATTTCTTTTTCTTGCCTAATTTCTCTGGCTAGAACTTCCAGTACTATGTTGAATAGAAGTGGCGAAGCAGGTATCCTTGCCTTGTTTGTGATCTTAGAGGAAAAGCTTTTGGTCTTTCACCATTGAGTATGATGTTTGCTGCAGGCTTTTCATATATGGTTTTTATTATATGAATGTAGTTTCCTTCTATTCCTATTTTTTTTGAGTGTTTTTTTTTAAATCATGAAACAGTGTTCAAATTTTGTCAAATGCTTTTTCTGCATCAATTGAGATGACTCTGTGGTTTTTTTCCTTCATTTTGTTGACATGGCATAATACTTTAATTGATTGTCATATGTTGAACCATCCCTGCATTCCTGGAATAAATCCCATTTGGTCATAGTGTGTAGTCCTTTTAATATGCTGCTGAATTCTGCTTGCTAGTATTTTGTTGACAATTTTTGCATCAGTGTTTATAAGGGTCTGTAGTTTTCTTTTCTTTTCTTTTCTTTTTTGTGAGGAAGACCAGCCCTGAGCTAACATCTATTGCCAATCCTCCTCCTTTTTTTTTCCCCCTTTTTCTCCCCAAAGCCCCAGTAGATAGTTGTATGTCATAGTTGCACATCCTTCTAGTTGCTGTATGTGGGACGCTGCCTCAGCATGGCCGGACAAGTGGTGCGTCAGTGCGCGCCTGGGATCCGAACCCGGGCCACCAGTAGTGGAGCGCACACACTTAACCACTAAGCCACAGGGCCGGTCCTGTAGTTTTCTTTTCTTGTAGTGTCTTTTCTGGCTTTGGTATCAGGCTTATGTTGGCCTCATAGAATGAATTAAGAAGTGTCCCCCTCTTCAATTTTTTGGAAAAGTTTGAGAAGGATTGGTATTAGTTCTTCTTTAAACGTTTGGTAGAATTCACTAGTGAAGCCAATCAACTCCAGGGCTTTTCTTTCTTGGAACATTTTTGATTACTAATTAGATCTCCTTACTAGCTATAGGTCTATTCAGATTTTCCCTTTCTTTGTGATTTAGTCTTGGTAGGTTTTGTGTTTCTAGGAATGTGCCCATTTTCTCTGAGTTATCCAATCTTTTGGTATACAGTTATTCATTGCACTGTCTTATAATCCTTTTTATTCCTATAGAATAGGTAGTAATGTCCTCACTTTCATTTTTGATTTTAGTAATTTGAATCTTCTCTCTCTCTTTTTTTTTTTTAGCCCATCTACCTAAAAGTTTGTCAATTTTGTTGATCTTTTTGAAGAACTAACTTTTGGTTTCATTGATTTTTTCTATTCTTTATTTCATTTATCTCTGCTGTAATCTTTTTTTTTTCAATATGTGGGCTAGAGTGAAGAGAAAAAAAGCCCAAGAAGGAAGAAACAGCTCACTCTTTCTTATCATCCAGGTTTCGACTTCCCTGTGAGGTGAGTGGCTTCCCCTCATCCTCCAATACAGTATTGCACTGCTCTCTCTCACTGCTGTCTTGGCCTATTCATAGTGAACATTTTCACTTGTATAAGTTTTTTATTGTTCACCTTCTTCACAAGATAGGAAGTTTCAAGAGAGCAGGGAACTGTATTTCTAGTCCCCAGAATAATGCCTGGCATATTGTAGGCACTCAATAATATTGTTGAATGGGGGAATTAAATCAAGAAGAAAAGAGCAAGGGAAGGAGAGAAGACAGAGGACATAAAGAGTGGTCCACATAAAAAGGGACAGGAATGGAGAATAATAAGCCACTGTCTCAGATGTCACCCATGGCAGCAACCCTTCAGCAGCTCCAGAAATCATTCCCTACCAAAAAGTTCAAAAAGAATATTTAGAAAGGACTATGCCTACCACATATTCTAGATACTGCAAAAGCTTGTAAGGTTGAAAGCCAGAATGTTGCTTTCTACACATATTGCTATTTCAACTGAAAAGTAAAAACAAACAAACAAACTTTCATGGAGAATATTATAATTGAGAGCTTATTCAGATAAGCAGGTTTTTCAACATAAAACACTAATCTTTTCAGTCTGCTCTAATCTTTATTTCTTTCCTTCTGCTAGTTTTAGGTTTAGTTTGTTCTTCGTTTTCTGGTTCCTTATGTTGTAAAGTTAGGTTGTTGATTTGCAATCTTTCTTGTTTTGTGTGTGTGTGTGTGTGTGTGTGTGTGTGTGTGTGTGTGAGGAAGATCCACCCTGAGCTAACATCCAATGCCAATCCTCCTTTTGTTTGCTGAGGAAGATTGGCCCTGGCCATCCATGCCCATCTTCCTCTACTTTATATGGGACACTGCCACAGCGTGGCTTGACAACTGGGGCATCAGTGCACTCTCAGGATTCAAACCTGCAAGCCCCAGGCTGCTGCAGCAGAGCGCACACACTTAACCACTATGCCACCAAGCCAGCCCTCTTTCTTATTTTTTAATGTAAGCACTTACAGCTATAAGTTTCCCACTCAGCGCTGATTTTGCTGCATCCCATAAGTTTTGGTATGTTGTGTTTCCATTTTCGTTCGTCTCTAGGTATTCTCTAATTTACCTTGTGATTTCTTCTTTAACCCATTGGTTGTTTAAGTGTGTTGTTTAATTTCCAAAATTTTGTGAATTTTCCAGTTTTATGTTATTGATTTCTAGCTTCATCCCACTGTAGCCAGAGAAGACACCTTGTATATTTATCTTTTTAAATCTATTGAGATTTAATTTGTGGCCTAACATATGGTCTATCCTGGAAAATGTCCCAAGCACACTTGAGAAGAATGTACGTGTTGTTGTTGTTGGGGGAAGTGTTCTGTATATGTCTGTTAGATCTGATTGGTTTATTGTAAGTCCTATTTCCTTACTTATCTTGTCTGGTTGATCTATCCATTATTGTGAGTGGAGCATTGAAGTCACCAACTATTATTGTAGCGCTGTCTATTTCTCCCTTTAATTCTGTCAATTTTTGCTTCATATATTTTGATGACCTGTCATTAGGTGTATAAATGTTTATAATTGTTATATCTTCTTGCTATATTGAATGTTTTGTTAATATATAATGTCCTTCTTTGTCTCTTGTCATCCTTTTCTACTTAAAGTCTATTTTATCTGGTGTTGGTATAACCACCCCTGCTCTCCTGTGGTTGCTATTTGCGTGGCATGTCTTATTCCACTCTTTCACTTTCAACTTGTGTGTCTTTGAATCTCAAGTGAGCCTTTTGTAGATGGTATTTAGTTGGATCACGTGTTTTTGTCCATTCTGCCGATGTCTGTCTCTTGACCAGAGTTTAACCTAGTATGTTTAAGTTAATTGCTGATGAGGAGGAACTAATTTCTGTCATTGTGCTGTTGGTTTTCCGTACGCCCTACAGCTTTTTTGCTCTTCATTTCCCGCATTCCTGCCTTCTTTTGTGTCTAGTGGATTTTTTGTAGTGAAATGTTTAAATCCCTGCTTAATTTCCTTTTGTGTATATCCTATAGCTGTTTTCTTTGTGCTTACCATGGGAATTACATTTGACATCTTAAAGTTATAACATTATAACTTAAATTTATAGCAGCTTAACTTCAATAACATACAAAAACTCTGCTCCTTTACAGCTCCTTCCCCATCCCTTTTGGTTGTTGATGTCACAAAATTACATCTTTGTACATTGTGTGCCCCAAAACAAACTAATAATTCTTCTAAATATGTTAGTCTCCTAAACTGTGTAAAAAAACAAGATTTGGAATTACAAAGTTACAGTAATAGTAGCTTTTACATTAATAATTTTTTCTTTAAATGTATGTTTCTTAAATTGTAAAAAACAAAAAGTACAGTTACAAACCATTGTTATAATAATTCTGGTTTTTATAATCATGCGTGTATTTACCCATATTGAGATCTTTATTTCTCCCTACGGCTTTGAGGTCCTGTCTTGCGTCCTTTCATTTCACCCTGCAGGACTCCCATGAGCATTTCTTCAGGGCAGGTCTAGTGGTCACCAACTCCCTCAATTTTTATCTGGGAATGTCTTGATTTCTCCCTCATTTTTTGTTTTTTTTATTTTTTTAATTTGATTTTTTTATTGTGAAATTTTTGTTGTACATTATTGTTTATCAGTCACGATATAAGTGCATCCCTCCACCCCTTGTGCCCACCCCCACCCCCCTAGCCCCTGGTAACCACCAAACAGTTCTATCTGTCCATGTGTTGGATTATCTTCCACATATGAGTGAAATCATGCACTGTTTGTCCTTCTCTTTCTGGCTTATTTCGCTTAACATAATACCCTCCAGGTCCATCCATGTTGTTGCAAATGGGACGATTTTGTCTTTTTTATGGCTGAGTAGTATTCCATGGTATATATATACCACATCTTCTTTATCCATTCATCAGTCGAGGGACACTTGGGTTGCTTCTGTGTCTTGGCTATAGTGAATAAAGCTGTGATGAACATAGGGGTGCATAAGCCTCTTTGGATTGTTGATTTCAGGTTCGTTGGGTAGATACCCAGTAGTGGGATGGCTGGATCATAAGGTATTTCTATTTTTAATTCCTTGAGGAATCTCCATACTGTTTTCCATAGAAGCTGCACCAGTTTTCATTCCCAGCAGCAGTGGATTAGGGTTCCCATTTCTCCACAGCCTCTCCAGCATTTGTTGCTTTTTGTCTTGGTGATTATAGCCATTCTAAGGGGTGTAAGGTGATATCTTACTGTGGTTTTGATTTGCATTTCCCTGATGATTAGTGATGTTGAGCATCTTTTCATGTGCCTATTGGCCATCTGTATAACTTCTTTGGAGAAGTGTCTGTTCATTTCCTCTGCCCATTTTTTTTTAATTTTATTTATTTTTTCCCCCAAAGCCCCGGTAGATAGTTGCATGTCATAGCTACACATCCTTCTAGTTGCTGTATGTGGGACGTGGCCTCAGCATGGCCGGAGAAGCGGTGCGTCGGTGCACGCCCGGATCCGAACCCAGGCTGCCAGCAGAGGAGCACGCACACTTAACCGCTAAGCCACGGGGCCGGCCCACCTCTGCCCATTTTTTGATTGGGTTGTTTGTTTTTTGTTATTCAGCTGTGTGAGTTCTTTATATATTATGGAGATTAATCCCTTGTCAGATATATGGTTTGCAAATATTTTTTCCCAGCTGGTGGGTTCCCTATTCATTTTGATCCTGGTTTCATTTGCCTTGTAGAAGCTCTTTAATCTGATGAAGTCCCACTTGTTTATCTTTTCTTTTGTTTCCCTTGTCTGAGTAGACATGGAATTCAAAAAGATCCCTTTATGGCTGATGATGAGTAGTGTACTACCTATATTTTCCTCCAGGAGTTTTATAGTTTCAGGTCTCACCTTCAGGTCTTTGATCCATTTTGAGTTAATTTTTGTGTATGGCTAAAGAAGATGGTCTACTTTCATTCTTTTGCAAGCGGCTGTCCAGTTTTCCCAGCACCATTTATTGAAGACACTTGCCTTTCTCCACTGTATGTCCTTAGCTCCTTTGTCAAAGATTAGCTACCCATAGATATGAGGTTTTATTTCTGGACTTTCAATTCTGTTCTATTGATCTTTGTGTCTGTTTTTGTACCAGTACCATGCTGTTTTGATTACTATCGCTTTGTAGTATGTTTTGAAGTCAGGGATTGTGATGCCTCCAGCCTTGTTCTTCTTTTTCAGGATTACTTTAGCTATATGGGGTCTTTTGTTGCCCCATATGAATGTTAGTAGTCTTTGTTCTATTTCTGTGAAGAATGTCCTTGGGATTCTGATTGGAACTGCATTGAATCTGTAGATTGCTTTAGGTAGTATGGACATTTTAACTATGTTTATTCTTCCAATCCAAGTGCATGGAATATTTTTCCATTTATGTCATCATTGATTTCACTCCATGTCTTATAGTTTTCATTGTATAGGTCTTTCACTTCCTTGGTTAAATTTACTCCTAGATATTTTATTCTTTTTGTTGCAATTGTAAACAGGATTGTCTTCTTGTGTTCTCTTTCTGTTAGTTCATTGTTGATATATAGAAATGCAACTGATTTCTGCAAGTTGATTTTGTACCCTGCCACTTGGCTGTAGTTTTTGATTATTTCTAACAGTTTTCCAATGGATGCTTTAGGGTTTTCTATATATAAGATCATGTCATCTGCAAACAGTGAGAGTTTCACTTCTTCGTTGACTATTTGGATTCCTTTTTCTTGCCTAATTTCTCTGGCCAGAACCTCCAGTACTGTGTTGAATAAGAGTGAGCACCCTTGTCTTGTCCCTGTTTTCAGAGGAATGGCTTTCAGTTTTTCCCCATTGAGTATGATGTTGGCTGTGGCTTTGTCATATATGGCCTTTATTATGTTGAGGTACTTTCCTTCTATACCCATTTTGTTGAGAGTTTTTATCATAAATGGATGTTGGATCTTGTCAAAAGCCTTCTTTGCATCTATTGAGATACCATATGGTTTTTATTCCTCATTTTGTTAATGTGGTGTATCACATTGATTGTCTTGTGGATGTTGAACCATCCTGGTGTCCCTGGTATAAATCCCACTTGATTATGGTGTATTTTCTTTTTAATGTATTGCTGTATTCGGTTTGCCAATATTTTGTTGAGGATTTTTGCATCTATGTTCATCAGGTATATTGGTCTGTAGTTTTCCTTCTTTGTATTGTCCTTGTCTGGCTTTGGTATCAGGGTGATGTTGGCCTCATAGAATGTGTTGGGAAGTGTTCCATCTTCCTCTATTTTTTGGAATAGTTTGAGAAGGATGGGTATTAAGTCTTCTTTGAATGTTTGGTAAAATTCTCCAGAGAAGCCATCTGGTCCTGGACTTTTATTTTTTGGGAGGTTTTTGATTACTGTTTCAATCTCTTTACTTGTGATTGGTCTATTCAGTTTCTCTATTTCTTCTTGATTCAGTTTTGGAAGGTTGTATGAGTCTAGGAATTTATCCATTTATTCTAGATTGTCCAATTTGTTGGCATATAGTTTTTCATAGTATTCTCTTATACTCTTTTGCATTTCTGTGGTATCTGTTGTAATTTCTTTCTTCCTTTTTTTTTTTTTTTATAGGCAGCAAAACCATGTAGAGCCTTTAATGGCAGAGAGACATGAAAGATCTGTTGTAATTTCTCCTTTTTCATTTCTAATTTTATTTATTTGAGCCTACTCTCTTTTTTTCTTGGTGAGTCTGGCTAATGGTTTGTCAATTTTGTTTATCTTCTCAAAGAACAAGCTCTTTGCTTCATTGATCCTTTCTATTGTTTTTATAAATTTCAATTTCATTTATTTCTGCTCTGATTTTTATTATTTCCCTCCTTCTGCTGACTTTAGGCTTTGTTTGTTCTTCTTTTTCTACTTCTGTTAGGCATAGCTTGAGGTTGCTTATTTAGGCTTTTTCTTGTTTGTTAAGGTGGGCCTGTATTGCTATGAGTTTCCCTCTCAGGACTGCTTTTGCTGCATCCCATATGAGTTGGTATGGTGTATTTTCATTTTCATTTGTCTCCAGACATGCTTTGATTTCTCCTTTAATTTCATCAATGAACCGTTGGTTGTTTAGTAGCATGTTGTTGAGTCTCCACAGCTTTGTCACTTTCCTGGTTTTTCCCTTGTAGTTGATTTCTAACTTCATGGCATTATGGTCTGAAAAGATGCTTGTTATGATTTCAATCTTCTTAAGTTTATATAAGCATGCCTTGTTTCCCAACATACGGTCTATTCTTGAGAATGTTCCATGCATGCTTGAGAAGAGTGTAATCTGCTGTGTTTTGATGGAGTGCTCTGTATATGTCTATTAAGTCCATCTCATCTAGTTTTTCATTTAGGTCTATTATTTCCTTATTTATTTTCTGTCTGGATGATCTGTCCATTGATGAGAATGGGGTGTTATGACCTTCTACTATTATTGTATTGTTGTTAATATCTCCTTTTAGGTTTGTTAATAGTTGCTTTATGTACCTTGGTGCTCCTGTATTGGGTGCATATATATTTAAAAGTGATATGTCTTCTTGGTTGTGTGTCCTTTTTATCATTATATAATGCCCCTCTTTGTCTCTCATTACCTGTTTTATCTTGAAGTCAACTTTGTCTGATATAAGTATGGCAACACCTGCTTCCTTTTGTTTGCTGTTAGCTTGGAATATTGTCTTCCATCCTTTCACTCTGAGCCCGCGTTTGTCTTTAGAGCTGAGATGTGTTTCCTGGACGCAGCATATTGTTGGGTCTTGTTTTTTAATCCATCCCACCACTCTGTGTCTTTTGATTGGAGAGTTCAGTCCATTTACATTTAGGGTAATTATTGATATAAGGGGGCTTGTTGTTATTTTATTGCTCTTTTTCCAGTTCTTTGGCATTTCTTCTGTTTCTCGTCCTGTGTGTTTAAGACTACCAATTTAGTTTGGTAGTTCTGTATGGGGATTCTCTTAGTTTTCTCTTTCTTTATCTTGTGTGACTCTGTCCTGATTATTTGGTTAGTGGTTACCATGAGGTTTGTATAAAAAATCTCGTGGATGTGATAGTCTAAGGGAATAAGAGGCCATCAAAAAATGGACTAAGTCAATTTGATCCCCTTCCTCTTCCCCTTCTATGTTATTGTTGTCACATCTTATTCCTTCTTGTGTTGTGAGTCCGTGTTTAACATGATGAGGTTATATTTATGTTTGGCGCTTACCTTCCCTTGATCTTTGGTTTTATAATTGTTTGTTAATCTATTTTGATAGAGGACTGCAATTTTTCTGGTTTTGTAGAACTATTTTCCTCCTTTTTCAAAACTTTGAATCCCCTTTCTCTTTTTTTCCTCAGGGATGAGGGCCTTCTTGAGCATTTCTTGTAGTGGGGGTCTTGTGGCAATGAAATCCCTTAGTTTTTGTTTATCTGGGATAGTTATTATTTCTCCATCATATCTGAAGGATATTTTTGCTGGATAGACTATTCTTGGCTGAAAGTTTTTGTCCTCCAGCATTTTGGATATATCATTCCACTCTCTCCTAGCCTGTAAAGTTTCTGTCGAGAAATTGGCTGAGAGCCTGATAGGAAATCCTCTGTATGTTATTTTTTTTTTGTCTAGCTGCCCTTAATATTTTTTCGTTGTTGTTGACTTTTGTCAGCTTTACTACTGTATGCCTTGGAGAGGGTCTTTTCGTGTTGATATATTTAGGAGATGTATTTATTTCATTCACTGGTATTTCCAGCTCCTTCCCCAGGTTTGGGAAGTTCTCAGCCATTATTTCTTTGAACAAGTTCTCTGCTCCTTTTTCCCTCTCTCCTCCCTCTGGAATACCTATAATCCTTATGTTGGATTTCCTAATTGAATCAGATATTTCTTGGAGAGTTTCTTCATTTCTTTTTAGTCTTAATTGTCTTTCCTCCTCCATCTGGAGCATTTCTGCATTGCTTTCCTCAATATTGCTAATTCTTTCCTCCATATTGCTAATTCTTTCCTCCATATTGTCAGCTCTGATGCTTAAGGCTTCCAGATTTGTCTTTATCTCCTCTATTGTGTTTTACATCTCTAAGATTTCTGATTGTTATTTTTTTAGAGTTTCAATCTCTTTTGTGAAGAAACTCCTGATTTCATTGAATAGTCTGTGTTTTCTTGTATTTCATTAAGCATTTTTAGGATGGCTATTTTGAATTCTCTGTCATTAAGGTTATAAATTTCTGTGCTTTCCAGGCTGACTTCTGGGTGCTTGTCATCTTCCTTTTGGTCTGGAGATTTAATATATTTTTGCATGGTGCCTGTCAGTGTTGGCTTACTTTTCCTCATAGTGAAAATATATGGTTGCAGTTTCCTCTTGCTGCTGCTGGGTGGGGGTCAAGGCTGTGTATTATGGCCCACCTCAATCCCTGGGCACTCTCGTCAGCCACTGGCTGATCTGAGGCCTGGCTGAGTGGAGGCTGCTGGGGGGAAGCATGGAAACAGCTGGAGCTGGAGTGCAGCTAGGCCAAAGCAGCTGGGGCTCGGGTGCAGGTGGGTTGAAGCAGCTGCAGCTGAAGTGCCGCTGGGCCAAAGAAGCCGGAACTGGAGTGTGCTGGACCAAAGAAGCTGGAACTGGAGTGCGCTGGGCTGAAGGAGGAGCTGGAGCACCGCTGGACCAAAGAAGCTGGAACTGGAGTGCGCTGGGCTGAAGAAGGAGGAGCTGGAGCACTGCTGGGCCAAAGAAGCTGGAACTGGAGTGTGCTGGGCCAAAGAAGCTGGAACTGGAGCACTGCTGGGCCAAAGAAGCTGGAACTGGGGTGCGCTGGGCTGAAGAAGGAGGAGCTGGAGCACTGCTGGGCCAAAGAAGCTGGAACTGGGGTGTGCTGGGCTGAAGAAGGAGGAGCTGGAGCACTGCTGGGTCAAAGAAGCTGGAACTGGGGTGTGCTGGGCTGAAGAAGGAGGAGCTGGAGCACTGCTGGGTCAAAGAAGCTGGAACTGGGGTGCGCTGGGCCAAAGAAGCTGGAACTGGAGTGCGCTGGGCTGAAGAAGGAGGAGCTGGAGCACCGCTGGGCCAAAGAAGCTGGAACTGGGGTGTGCTGGGCTGAAGAAGGAGGAGCTGGAGCACCGCTGGGTCAAAGAAGCTGGAACTGGAGTGCAGTGGGCCAAAGTTGCTGGTGCCAAGTCAGCTGGTGCCTGAGCACAGGCCAAGCCAAAGCAGCTGGACCCAGGGGGAGGGGGGACGGTGGAGCTGGGGAAGCTGGGGCCATGGCTTGGTCCAGCTGGAGCAGCGGGGGCTGTGGCATGGTGGGGCCTGAGCTGCCGCTGCCTCTGGTGCAGCTGTGCAGGCTTGCCTCGCTGCTGGTTTGGCCTGGGCACCTGGGGGCCACTGCCTGTGGGGGTGGGGCCCAGGCACCTGGGGGACCCTGCTTCTGGGGACGGGGCTGAGCTGAAGCACCGCTGTGCTGAAGTGCCAGTCAGGTGGGCCAGGTGGGGGAGGGGCGCTTACTTTCGCCTCCCGACCTCAGAGGTTTCTCACCTCGCTGTTGCTCTCTGCTCTCCTGAGGGGCTAGCTTGTTGAAACTACCCTCACTACAGTTCCACTCCCTCCGTAGGGGCATCCCCTCGGGCTGTGAGGGATCTTGGAGAGCGCCGTTTTTCACGCAGCAAGCCGCCCCTCCCCCTCCTCTGAGAGCCGCGCGGTCTCAGCCTCTGGGTCGCAGTCCTTGGGGAAGGAAAGGAGCTCCTCTTACCTCCTTCCATTTACTCTGGGGATTCCAGCACCTCAGTTCTCAGGTGTATGGCTGCCTGGGTGCCTCAGATGTCCCCTGTGTTGTGTGAATAGCTTTTGTTGGAATATGAATGTCCTTTTTGTTGTATCTTAGAGCGGGAGGGTTCAATGGGGGAAGCTCACTCCACCATGATGCTGATGTCACCTCTCTTCCTCAGTTTTCAAGGACAGTTTTGCTGGATGTAGGATTCTTGGTTGACAGTTTTATTGCTTTAGCACTTTGAATATATCAGCCCACTGTCTTCTGGACTCCAAAATTTCTGATGTAAAATCTGCAGATAATCTTATTGAGGATCCCTTGTATGTGATGATTTGCTTCTTTCTTGCTGCTTTCAAGATTTGCTTTTTGTCTTTTTCAAGTTTTATTATAACGCGTCTTGGTGTGGGTCTTGTTGAGATCACCTTACTTGCAGTTTGTTGAGCTTCTGGTATGTTTATATTCATATCTTTCATCAAATTTGGGAAGTTTTCAGCCATTATTTATTCAAATATTCTCTACCCCTCTCTCCCTCTTCTCCTTCTGGGACTCCCATGATCCGTATGTTGGTCCTTTTGATAGACTCTCATAGATCTCTCAGGCTCTGTTCACTTTTCTTCAACCTTTTTTCTATTCCTTAGCCTCCATAATTTCTATCATCTTATCTTCATGTTCACTAATCCTTCTGCCTGCTCAAATCTGCCTCTGCCTCCCTCTAGCGAATTTTTCATTTCAGTTATTGTAGTTTTCAGATCCAGAATTATTTTTGTTTCTTTCTAAGTTTTCTGTCTCTTCGTTGATATTTCCATTTCATTCACACATCATTTTCTTGACTTTCTCCACATCCTTCTTTACGTCTTCGATCATCTTTAAGATAGTTGTCTTCAAGTCATTGTCTAATAGATCTGCCATGGTCTTTTTCAGGGACAGAATCTGTTGAATCCTTTTTTTCCTTCAAATGGGCCATACTTCCCTGTTTCTTAGTATGCCTCATGATTCTTTTGTTGAACACTGGGCATTTAAATCTAATAATGCGATAACTCTTGAAATCAGATACCTCCCTTTCTCCAGGGTTTGCTGTTTTTATTTATTTATTTTATTGCTGTAGGTTGTCTCCTTGCCAAAGAGCAGCCTGAGGTGTAAACCTAAGTTTTCTCAGGTCTTTTCCGAGCTTTTCTTTGGGCATGTACACTTTCTAATTTTCCCCGTAAATGAAGTTGTTTTTGAATGTCCTAGTCTTTAATGTCTGCTTCCTGAAAGCGGAAGAGCAAAAAATGAAGGCAGGGTGAAGCGCCAGCCCATTCAATTTCCTGGCAGTCACTTGAGCCAGAGAGGGAGGAGCTGGCAACAAGAGGGGTGTGCAACAATGGCTGCCAACCTCTTTGTCTGCACCTTTGTGACCAGAAACAGCAATCAGTGATCAGAGCACAGATCCCCAATAGCTGGAAGACAGAAGCCTCTTACCCACCTCAGCTCCCACATGCTGTGTGCGAGCCGCTCCAGGAATAGGCACAACTGCCTGCCAGGAAGCTGGGGGTGGGGAACAGGCAGCTGCCACTGTGCTAAGAGCTGAAACTGACCCAAAGTAGCCAGACTTTACCATCCGAGTCTTCCCCTGGAAGTTGTAAGCCTATAATAGACTGCAGAGTTCAAAAACAGTTATATCATCCCAGTGTTATTTTAACATAGTATTTTCTGTGACTGATCCCAAGAAAATTTTACTTATCAAACCAATAAAACCATGTAGTCAACAGTTTACAAAAATACATCTTTATTGTGTTTCAATGTTCTTGCATGATACAGATACCTAGTCATATAAACTTAGTCTTTAGGATAAATATAAATTAAACAAACATAGGAAACTACACAAATAAGCAAAACTGCTGGAAAAATCCATCCAAACCATGAACCCTTATTAAAAATGTACACTGGGATGATGAAACTGTCTTATATCTGCACATTCTGAAGATTAACTGTAGCTGAACATAAATGTTTACAGAAGCAATAAAGGACAGAGTGATAGGGAATAAACTCAGCTCCACAGACAGCAAGTCAGGCAAGTGAGACAGCTCCATCTGACACTCCAGCAAAGCACCCTCCTCGTGTAAGCAGCTCAGGTGCTTGTCCTCACGCTACAGGGTAATTCCAAAGCAGCTGCAGGAGAGTGTGGCCGGAAGATTCAGCAGTCACATAACGTTACAACACGAATGCCAGAAAATCCAGAGGAGGAAAACATCCACTCCACCCCCAAAAGCCTTTCCCAGAGCCCTAACTCAAAACCAGATTACTAAAAATGACTAAAGATCACCACAAGTCCTGAAAATTCACAACTGTAGCAAAATATACACGCACACATACAAAACCCAGAAAACTTGCTTAATTTTAGAATAGAAAGTTTGAACATTAACCTTGAGAGAGGATATGATATTGTGGCTAAAGTACCCAAGTTGGGACTGGTCTGACATGTTTTCCCTATAAATTTTGAGATCTAAGTCCATGAGAGACATGAGATGCAACTTTCCTTAGTCTTCTCTTGTAGGGGTGCACAAATGCCAGGGACCCACTGCCACAAGTCTCCCAGTGCCTTCTTCAGGGCTGCAACAATTCAAACAGCTTGTGGGATGGTGCCAAGAACACCAGGCCCAAATCCCACACAGAGGGTCAAGTTTAGCCCCGAGAGTTTCCATTTCTTCCTAGGAACCAGCTGCACACCAGCACTTCAGAAACGGGAGGACTGCCTGTGACTCCCAGCAGAGACCTGTCTCTGAGCTCAGTGGCGAAGACAGCTGTCACCACTTCCCGGAAGGTGCACACAGACCCGGACTCCCACGGTGGGGTCAATTACGAGGCTCTGAGGCTGTGGGGCTGCGAACTGTGGACATGAGGTGTGACTTGTAGGTCTTGCTCAGGCCCGTCATCCAGAACTTGAGCAGCTTGACATTGTCCTCCTCTGATGCTCCGAGGATACTCAAGAGCTTCTGGGTGTCCTCTTTGGGTCGACTGTCCACCTTGGTGAATTTAAAAAGGACCTTCACTTTGCTGTAAAACAACAAAAACAAAACACTGAGATACCACAGCACAATCACCAGAATTCTGGTCCTGGGGCCCAAATGGCTTCAAGACCAGCAACAGCTCTGTAAGCAGAGCTGGAATTCAAACACTCAGAAGAGAGAGCAGAGCCAAGTGGTAGCTCACACCTACACACTTCACAATCTCTCATTTGCCCATCAGTTCTAACTCCGGGTAATATGGCTGGTGCATCAAAACGGGAAAAAAAAGAAAAGATTTCCCTAATTCATGACAGAAATTGGTTGCTCCTAAGCTTCACTGTATTATTTGAAATTAGGACAAAGTCTGGCTATATTTGACAAAAAATTACTAAGATGGCAGGAGGAAATAAAGTAACTTGCTTTACTAAAAAGGGAATATCTGTTATCTGACTTGTATATTTTAAAGTTAATTAAGCAACAAACATAACTGCTTCCCTCGGAGGTAGGCGTCACCCCCATTTCACAGAGGAGCAGCCTGAGGCTTGGGGTGCTGGGCCACTTGCTCAAGGCCACTCAGTTAACATAGTACGTGGCAGAGGTGGTACCTGAACTCACGCTCTTAACTTCTACTCTACACCACCTCTCCCAGTGGCCATGGCCTCGCCTCCCTCTGGAGACAGCCTCCGGTTTTCTCAGCAGAACACACTGCTGCTGGCAGCCCAGCCTCCCCAGACAGAAAGGCCCTGGGAGCCAGGGCAGTGAGCGCTTACTTCATCCACTCCTCCTTGAGGCAGACGAGGCACTGGTCGACCACATCCACAGAGAGGTTCTGGTTGGTCAAAGCAGCTTCCACCTTATTCAGGATAGTGGGGCCAACTGGGAACAAGGGCAGGGCCAAGGCAGGATGAAGGGGGTCAGCACAGGGGGAGCGAGGGGCACCCTTCTTCCCACTTCCCTGTTCTAGTGAAAGGCAGCCTCACTCCGCAGCACCCACCTCGGTCTGCGGCTACAGGACTTCCACTGGTCACCACAAACTCATACTTGCTGAGAGACTGGTCATCCTCACAGCCGACTGGGTGGAGGGCGGAGCGAGTGGCTGTATGGACCTCCACTACGACAGCAAATTCTGTGGCAACACAAAACACACTCTTCACCCCCTTAACAAGCCCATCTCATTCTGCCACTCCAAATTATCTCAGACCAACTGGGGAAAAACTCCCGTCTCCTGAGATCAATGCTTTGGCATTTACAACCTTTTGTAGTTTATTTGTGAAGACAGTTAAGGATTAACTTTTCCCTCAGTTAAATTAACAATGTATTCTAGTACAACAACTACTGATTACTTTATATCCCTCAGTTCACTTGATACTAAACAGCCCTATGGGAATCATCCCACTATTACCCCCATTTTATAGATAAGGAATCAGACCCAGAGAAGCTAAATGACTTGCCCAAGGTCACACAGCTAGCTGTGGTAAGAATTTCAAGCCCATCTCTGAAACCAGAGCCTATGTTCCAAACACTACCCAGAACCAAGGTGCTGCCTCTTAGGGACTCAGGACCCAGCCTGGGTGCTGAAGGCAGGCAGCTCAGGGCTGCTGGTGCCAAACGCTCTGCCGACCAACCTTCTCTCTGCCTCTGAGAGCAGCGACTGCCTCTCATGGATGTGCTCAGACAAGTTACTGACTTGCCTGCGGAGGCCAGAATTTGCACCCAGGCTGACTCCTGAACTCCCCAGACCAGAAGATGAGGATGCTGATTAGCGTCCTGGTTCTCTGCCTAGAGGAATAAGCTTGTCAGCGCTGAGGGCAGAGCAGGGCTGAGAAAGCCCCATTGTACTAATGAATGTAAGGATGGATTAAAGGCATAGAAAAGGAAGAAAAAAGTTGGTGAAGACAAGGGAGTATGAACGGAGAGCAGTGTGAGAGGAAAGGAACACCAGAAGACTTGCGGACTGTGGAGGCACGCTATCCCAGTCCAGCAAGCCTCCTGAATCTCCACGGCAACACTGACTCACTCACAGGAGGCACTGCGATCCTCTGATGTCCATCTGTGTTGTTCCCACCCCCAGGACTGTGACCTGTTCCCCATGCCTCAGCAAGCCACCCTTACCATGAGGTTGTCTAGTCCAACCCTCACCCGTTTTAAAAACAGAAAACAGAGGCCCAATGCCTCCTGCCTCGAGCCCAGCAGGCAGCGTCCTCAAATCTAAGCTCCAGTTCCACTCCTGAGCCGAGGTGTGGGGACTCAGGTCGGACGGGAAAGGCACGCACCTGAAGACAGCACGTGGGAAGGGATCTGCACGTGTGGGCTGAGCCCCAGGAAGTTGCACCGGTAGGCCTCCTCATACTGGCTACTGTAAGGGATGATGCGGACACAGCCCACGGGCAGCATAGTCTAGAGAGGACAGAGCGACTCAGGACTGACAGCAGCTGGAACACCCCTGCTCTGCCCGTCTCCACCATCCACACCCCACATGCCCTCTGTAGCTCAGTTCAGAGCCTGCCTGCTCTCCGGTGTCCCTGCTGACTCAGCCCCAGCTCTCATCCTGGCACTCAGTCAGACAGGACTCAGGCTGCCTCTTGCTCTGCAGTGTTAACTCTTACATTATTCTTTGACTTCTCAGATGTTTGTCTCTTCCCTCATCCCACACAGAGATCATAAGTTTTTTGAGAGACTGTCATATTCATTCTGTGCCCTCAGAGGCCTAGGCAGATGGCAGGTACGCACACTGACTTAAACACATCAGAGCCAGACCCAGGCCTTGGCACCACTAAACCTCTGGGACAGAGACAGCACGCTACACCCACCCCAGCCGACTCATTGAGACCACTGTGTGGAGGAATGCACGGTGACCAAGAGCTGCTGCCACAGAGGCTGCGAACCACTCTCAGGGCTTCTTAGAGGGATTCAGATTGGGGAAGGGCAGAGAGTAGTTAGTTATCAATCTATCAGGATACAGACACCTTCCACCAGAAATAAAAACCATCACTGCTATTTTTAACAGTGGAGAAAAAACACAGATCTTAGATTCAGGCATGAACCTTGGCAATGAGCCATCAATGCATCCTACATTCACACCTAAAGTCAGGATTTTTAAAAAACTACTAGGCAAATACCATCCTGCTACAAAACACACAAGAAACAAGAGCTCTTACCCGAAGAACTTCAAAGGCTGACTGGACCAGGGCTGCATCCCTACTTTTCCAGATCACCTGGTTCCCCATGAGCACATGCCAGGCCAACATGCGAAAAGACGGGGCACCCAGCACCTGAAAAATATAGTTCCATGCTTTCCGCCCTGAATTTCCTCTCCATTCAATGCAATTCATTTGTGTGCTCATCAAGAAACTTTCTCTGTATAGTGAAGGAAGATGGGTCAGCAGAAAGTCACTCATCCTCTTGGGGAGGCTGGGTGACTTGCCAGAGGTCAGAAGGAAACAGGTAAGTCCCTGGATTTGCACCTAAGAGCCTGACCCCAAAGGTCTTGCACACTTTAAGATCTTTTTCCCCGTTTTATTTTCAGAAACTCAAAGCACAAGAAGCATTAGCTTTCTGCAACATTTACCTTCTCTCTCCATACACACTTTATTTTGCTGAACCATTTGAAAGTAACTGGCAGGCTTCATGACTCTTTAACACCCACGAAAAACAAGGGCTTCTCCTACACAACCTCAAAACATACCACATTCAGAAATGCCGCCCTGATGTAATAAACCCAATATCCAGAGCCCCAAACCTCCGACAGTGTCCTTTACAGTGATCGCTCGTTCAATCCAGGAGTCACTCAAGGATCATGACTGCTCCACTGTCCTGTCTGTATTCTGCTTTCATCTGGAACGGCCCCTCTCCAGCCCCTTCTATTCACTTCCACGACACTGACATTTCAGAAGAGTTCAGTCTGCTGTCTTATGGCACACAAACATGGCCAAAAAATAAAAAACAAAGGAGGCTACCAAACCCCAATAGCCTCAAAGTACTCCCACCTCCAGTGGAATTCAAGATTCTTTCCAACTTTAATCCACGTTAAGCAATCAATGAGGATGATTTCAGCCAAATACATGATTTTGATGGATGAATGTTTTTCATCCAGAAGCCCCCGCATCTGCTGTTAAATCAGTTTTTACTCCATTTTCCAAAATAGAAATAACTATCTGCCGATAAAATTCACGTTGTAAAAATAAATACTGAAAAATATTATAGAAAAGGACAATCTGTCCTCATAATCTAGTGAACCCTTCCTCCTGTCTGACCAAATTTTGTTGTGATAATTTTGTCTTGTCTTTGATATGAATATATAAATACAGGGCACCACCCTATACAATATACTACAAGCTTGTTTTCTCGTACATAACGATATTCCATTGTTTGGATGTAATTACTATGGTTGGACACAGAGTGTTTCCAATTTTTTGTAAGAATGACTAATTTTCAATTTGCAAATTTAGGCTGCATGCAAACCAATAGTGCTGTTCAATTCCTTTACAAGGTTCTAGAATGATAAGATTAGAGGACCATGAGAAGCCAACCATCCAGGCCTTTCTTTAAAGAAAACGCCTACATCGTCACTAAAAGGAGAGTATTGATCCTTTGGCTCAGACACCCCAGATGCCCAACGTTGTCTTCAGCTACCCACCAAGAAGGTTCTTGGTTACTCCTAACCACCCAGGCCCCACTGGGTCTTGAACATAACAGGCCCCAGGACAAGGTGTGCTGGAGATGAGCTGGAAGGAGAGGACTGGGCTCTTCTCCTGCGTTTCTGCCCAGGGCTCCACCCTCCACTGCCTACCTGCCTCATGTGCCGCAGGGACTTAAAGACAGACAGCTTTCGGGGCTGCCAGTTTCCACAGTCTGAAAGCAAAGAAGAATCTGTTGGGCATTTGGTCAGCTCCCGCCCTTCTGCACCCTCTGGCAAGGCAGGGGCTTTTTCTTCTTCAGCCTCAGAGTTGTCCCAACTTTCTGATTCCTCTTCTAAGTCTGCAAGATGGATGACAAAGACAGTTACAAAACATGCTGCCCCTGGATTCCTTCGTTCCCCCAGATGCAACAGACTCACTATGTGACCACTATAGCCTAAGGCATCTCTGGTTAAACCAACCAGAGGGTTACTGGTTTCCGGTTTTGGACAGCTGTTTATACCACCTGTTGCCCTCAGAGCCCTTGGGGGTGCGGGGGTGGGGAGGTTCAGTCTGCTGTGTCCTCAGCCCAGAGCCTCACCCTGCACTGTAAGGCAGGCACCTGCGAGACAGCGAGCTGTCTACTGTCGGCGGGAAAATTCAAACCAAGATCAGAGTGATGACAGCTTGTATTTACCGAGCATGTCCTCAGTCAGGCACTCTTCTAAGTGCCTCCACACCTTATTTCATTTAATCCTTTCAATTGTCCTGAGGGCAGTAGTATTCTCCCCATTTTACAAAGAAATATTTGTTAGTTCAATTAATCTTCGTGACAACCCTCACCAATGATGGCATCTTCACTCCATGACACAAGTGAGACTCGGGGGAATGGGCCTTGCCTGTGCACAGAGAACACACGAGAGCAGCAAAGCCAGGATCTGAAGCCAGGCCTGTCCGACCCCAAACCCCTACGCTCACCTTCTCTGTGACGAAATACAACCCAAGACACAAGAGCAAACCCTGCATGCCTGCATCTCTCTCTCTCCTAAAAGTGACAAGATTTCTTGGCTGATCCTGATATACAGGGCACTTTGTGCAAATAAATCTCACCAACAGATGACCCTTGCCAACTTCACTAGCTTAGAGATTTGTAATCACTACCACAATAAACGGCTCTAGGGCCAACTGATCCGTGAGGACGTGAAGGTGGGTTGCAAGGATTTGTCTTTTCTGAGCATGTTCTGCTCTCGTGGAAACTCTACTCCCTTTTTCTCTACTCAGGAAAAGCACATTTGAATGCAATGTGTGCAAGTCACTTGACTACAAGAGTAACCTCGACACGGCTCCAACTTACTAAGAAGGTCAATCATTTGCACACCGAAGCGCATCAAGCGTTATTAGTAACAAACTACAAACAACACGCATCACAAGTCTGGTTTACCCAACTCCACAGCTGAGATCATGGACCTAGATCACCAGAAATCAAATCATCTCTGAAGGAAAAGCACAGCCAGGACTGAGACGAGAGGTTCCCAGGCCAGTGTATGCCGCACCAGAATCCCCTGGGAAGTTACTTCAAACACACAGGACCCTGAGCCCCAGAGGTGGAAATGTGATCATGAACCTGAGCAGGGCTGCCCAGCTAGCAGCGAGGTCTGGGAACCACCGCCCTTGATGGAAACCTGGGGTCCAAGCGAAGCGTAACATCTTATTGCTAAAGAGCAAAGAATGAGACTGTCTAGAAAGGCCGAGCATGTGGTTATCATAAAACATGGACAAGAAAACCTTCAATCAATCCTCTCCGACTGACAGCTCTAAGAGTGGGTTTTCCCAACCTGCCCGGGGTAACAGACTCTTTCACGTGACTCTGAAGGAAATGAGAGAGGAAGTCACAATACAAACACCAAGAATAAAGGGCAAGCTTTCGCAGATGCTCCTCCTGGGGTTAATCATCCTGGGACCCCCTTCGTTAGCTCTTTCTGCTGGAATGGAGGAGGGTTGGTGGCTGTCAGATGGCCCGACGGTCACCGCAGGCAAAGGCTTGCAGTACAAACACCTCCCAGCTCACCCGCAAGCTTTTCCATCTGGACCAAGGTGTCCTCGGTGGGTGCGCCTTCCAGGAGCTTCTCAGTCAGCCGGCTGCCGCATGCTTTCAGGAGCCTGGAGAACAAAGCACCATCTATGAAGTGTTCTTGCCAAAAGAAAAACTGAACCCGAAGCCAATCAAGCCTCCTGATCTAACTACCAGTTTACAAAAAATATGGATATAAAAGAATGTGTTGAGCAACACCATGAGGATACAATCAGCCGAATCCAAAAGGGGAACTCTACAGGACAAACGATGCAGGTCCTCCAACTAAACGCATGGGAAACCCAGGGGCGGGGCACAGGAGGAAGTGCCCCAGGCTAAGAAACTTAGAACAACCAACGTACTGTGCACCGGTGTTCTAATCCCAACTCACAAGTCATTTCTGAGGCAAAGTGAGAAAAGTGAACATGGATTGGGTTGGATGATACTAAAGAATTAGTCCATTTTGTTGGATATGATAATGGTTTAATGGCTGAAACAACACAACTAAAATTGCTTTAAAAAATATTCTAGTAAAAAAAATGAGACAGATGAGAAAGCAGTAAAATGTTGATAACTGGGCCGGCCCTGTGGCGTAGCGGTTAAGTGCTCACGCTCCGCTGCTGGCGGCTCGGGTTCGGATCCCAGGCGTGCACCGATGCACCGCTTGTGAGGCCATGCTGTGGTGGCGTCCCACATAAAGTGGAGGAAGATGGGCACAGATATTAGCAGAGGGCCAGTATTCCTCAGCAAAAAAGAAGAGGATTGGCATGGATGTTAGCTCAGGGCTGATCTTCCTCACAAAAGAAAAAAAAAAGGTTGATAACTGCATAAGTTGGATGATGGGGTGTGTAGTTCACTGTACTATTTATTCTACTTTGGCTCTGTCTGAAAATCTCCCTAATAGAAATGATTTTTAAGACAGGATGAATTCTATGTCAGGTGGGGGAGACCGACACTTTCTCTTTAGCTTGCAAGTCCTCAGGAGAGGCACTCAAGGATCTGTACTTGAGAAGTCTCCTCCACAGCAGGCCCTCATCTAGACGCCGACATCCCAGACTTCACGCTGACGCTACACAGAAATGAGAAGTGGGGCGAGTCTTTGGAAGGAGTATATCTCGCAATGGGAGGAACAGAAAACAATCTGTGGCCAGAGGACAGACTGGTGGTGGTTTTCAAGTATGTCCACAAATTCGTTGACACTTCTCCCCTCAAAAGATGGAGACTAATCCTCTCCTCCTGACTCGCTGGGCTTAGTGACACGACACATGTCTAACAAACAGCATGTGCTAGAGTGACTGGCTGTGACTGCCGAGGCCGGGTCACGAGACTGTGCAGATCCCACCTCCTTCTCTCCTGGATCACTCACTCTGAGGGAAGTCAGCTCGCATGTCCACATGGTGAGGAGCTGAGGCCTCCTGCCCATAGCCAGCACCAACTTGCCAGCCCTGTGCAGGAGCCAAACCTTCAGATGACTGCAGCCCGGCTGACAAAACTGAGAACCTGAGTCAGGCACCCAGCCAAGCCACTCTCCAATTCCTGACCCAAAGATGCCATGTGAGAGCCATGTTTACTGTTGTTTACAAAACAGGGAGGTGATCACTGGTCTTGATATAGGACAACATTTTAAAAATATCACCGGGCAGTGAGTTCCACCTAAACACATCTTGCTCACACTCGGGGGAGACATCAGAGGGAAAGGCAGACTGTGGCAAGGTCAGTGCTCACTGCCGGTATACCCCACAGAGGCACCCAGCAGACTTCTCCCCAACGTAGTGCGCAGACCCACAAACACACTGGGACTGCTCTCATCCTAGAGCTGCTAAGAGACCTGAGAATCTCGTTACCAAGCAAAGGAGGTGTGCAGGCACGCCCACAGGTTGTCGTCGCTCGTCAAGGATGTCAGGGAACGGGCAGCGTTGCCATTCCTTTGGTGCAGGAATGGTGTAAAAGCTGTGTTCATCCTCTGGGCACGCTGTGGGCATCCAAACTGTTCCGCTTCAAATACCTAAAAAGCAAAGGGAAGGGGTAGTAGCCCTTTAACAAAACAAAACCAGCCGAACAGCCTAGACCCAGCTCGTCCGCAGCCAACTTCACAAATTCTACTCCTGAACTCTGTCCCATTCTGCTCTCCTGATGTGGTGTATAGAAAGTGCCACCAGTCTCATAATTCCAAACAATGGTTTTGCTTCCCCAGCTGGATTAGAAGCTACCTGAGAAGAGGAATCGGTTAAGAATTTCTCTGTACCCCCTCCTAAAACCAACTCATTAGGCACTTGATGGGGACTGTAGTGGCACGTGTGCTCGAGGTGGTCATTAGTGTTGTTCTCCAAGTGCTTCCAGTGCTGCCCCTGCCAGACACCCAGAGGCTTTCACTACCTGGACCCTGCGTAGGTGGGACACGTGACCCATTGTGGCAGTGTGGTGAGAGAAACAAGGCCCTCCAGTACCCTCCACGCCCTCTAGCAGGCAAACGAGCAACATTCCAATACTGCTCCACCTGCCAGGATGACAAGGAACAGATGCCCTTCTTCCCTGCAATGGACACACAACGTGAACAAGAAATAAACTCTGTGGTTTTAAGCCACTGAGGTTTGAGGACTGTTTGTTACAAGGGATAACCTGGCAAAGCCTGAGAGATGTAACGCCACAGCTGGAAGTCTGTTAGGCGGTGGGTCTGCAACATGATTAAGGGACAGGTTTCTGAAACAGAAGTCAGAGGAAGCAAAAACACAGGGATAAAACCAGGGACTCTGACTGAAGAAGCCAGAGCAGAACGAGAACCAGGACAAGAATGGACTTGAGAGATATCAGTAAAGCAATCAGAACTAATGGCTGCGAGGCTTATCACCACGACCTGACTCTGAAGCCAGCAGACTACAATTCAGACAGAGCGGCTGCTGCAGGACTGCAGGAAGAGGTAACAAAACCGCCAGTGCTCTCACCCTCCCTCAGTGTAAAGCTCCTCCCCCATGGCCACCACTCCCCCTTTATCAGGCCTCACCTTGAGTGCCTTGCCCTGGAGTTCATCGATGATTCCTCGGATCTTCCCAAGCAGGAAGGGCCAGGAGTTGATAAGGTAAATGCGGTCCATCATGATGGCGATGATGCTGTACCAGCGCTGGAAGCCCCTGGCCAAGCTGTCTTTGATGAAGAAGGTGTGGCTGAACACAAATCCGTGCTGCTCATCCCCAAAGAAGATGGGGCCTTCGCGGCCAGGGCAGACCTGAGACAAGACAACAGCTACTCCAGCACACAGTGCTATCAAGTCAAACCCGCCTTCTCAGCCTTCTTTCTGCACTAATTAGCCAGCGTTAATTATAGGGACAGTGGGAGGGGTGGGGACGAGAGAGGAAAACTTTGCTTTCACCTGCTCCTGGGATCAAACTTCCTAAAGATAACATTTGTTATCATAAATGTAAAGGCCAGTAAAGTAGGTTCATTACTTTTTTCTACCTTGTGCTATAAAGAACACCTGTACAAATATATCTATCTCAGACTCAAATCTGCCAATGTCACTCAACTGGAATATACTGGAGCACTGGCAGGTCGAAATTGCCACTGCAGAGTCCATATAATAAAATCTACGTACTTCATTTGTAGGAGAGAACTCAGGTCTCCCTAACAACAATATTCACTGTTTCTTTACACATAATTCTATCAGACATGATCATCTGTCTGCTAGCAGATTAGCAGTAGGAAATCAAAAGGAGGGAAACCAGGGCTGGCCCGGTGGCGTAGTGGTTAAGTCCGGCACACTCTGCTTTGGCAGCCCGGGATCACAGGTTCAGATCTCGGGTGTGAACCTGTGCCCCTTGTCAAGCCATGCTGTGGCAGCGACCCACATACAAAACAGAGGAAGACTAGCACAGATCTTAGCTCAGAGTGAATCTTCCTCACAAAAGAACAAAAAGGAGGGAAATGGCTGAAGGTAGGCATAGAGCAACAGTAAGAGAGAACTAACAGTGGGGAGCTCAGCGTGTCTGATCAAGTGGGTACAGCGACAGGAAGTTTCAGTAACTGGATTATGAATTCTTTGTGACAGATAAAAACATAAAAGCTAAGACTTGAACTCAACAACAGCAGCCACATAGTTCAGAAACAAATCGATCCACTCTTCAAAGGCTCTGAGAGCACACGATGCATCACAGAGGCTTGTAAAGATGACTGAGACAACAAGAAAGGTGACGTTTGATGTGGTGACCTACACATCCCAGGAATATTTCATATCTTAGAAATACGTCAGGGGCTGGCCGCGTGGCTTAGCGGTTAAGTGTGCGCGCTCCGCTACTGGCGGCCTGGGTTCAGATCCCAGGCACCGACACACTGCTTATCCGGCCATGCTGAGGCGGCGTCCCACATACGGCAACTAGAAGGATGTGCAACCATGACATACAACTATCTACTGGGGAGAAAAAGGGAAAAAAAAAAAGGAGGAGAATTGGCAATAGATGTTAGCTCAGGGCCGGTCTTCCTCAGAAAAAAAACAAAAAGAGGACTGGCATGGATGTTAGCTCAGGGCTGACCTTCCTCACAAAAAAAAAAAAAGGGAGAGAAATATATCCATGAAGAACGCACAGATAACAAAAGTTTGGTGTTTAAAATGATAAGCTAGCAACCATTTGGAAGACTAGAGCCCATGCAACCTATTCTGGAATTCTGGAGAACTGAGGCTGCCCGGTGTGCCCCGCTCACTGATCTGCCCGTCCTCTTCACGACAGGACTGACTTCCGTTTCCCTTTCCATAACCAACACTGAACTTGCTCAGTGCATCCTGGAGTGTGGGGGAGACTCCCGCAGAGACAGGCCCCTGCCCGCTCCCTGGAGTCCCAGGTGCTCACCTCACAGCTCAGGCTCCGCACACAGGCCTGGCGGACAATGCTGAAGAGCTGGGGGTGGTTGGGGTGCTGGTGACTGACATACTTAATGGAGGTCTCTTTATCATGGCTGATATACCCAGGATGCCCTGCAGCAAGGGACCGGCAGCCCTGCCCACAAGAAGGAAAAGAAAACCAGTTATTTGGGAAGAGGCAACACATTTTCCTACTCTTATGCAAATCAGAAGTAGAAAACTCGGGCCGGCCCCGTGGCTTAGCGGTTAGGTGCGCACGCTCTGCTGCTGGCAGCCCGGGTTCAGATCCTGGGTGCGCACCGGCGCACCGCTTCTCCGGCCACGCTGAGGCCTCGTCCCACAAACAGCAACTAGAAGGATGTGCGACTATGTACTGGCTGGGGCTTTGGGGGGAAATAAAATAAATAAATAAAATCTTAAAAAAAAAAAGAAGTAGAAAACTCAATCTGTTTTCTATAAAAAAAAAAAAACACAACT
Source organism: Ceratotherium simum simum (assembly GCF_057802395.1). Taxonomy (NCBI): domain Eukaryota; kingdom Metazoa; phylum Chordata; class Mammalia; order Perissodactyla; family Rhinocerotidae; genus Ceratotherium; species Ceratotherium simum. The sequence continues at coordinate 771,924 of NC_141915.1, forward strand.
GGCTACTAGAGCTATACTTATCTGAGGATTTCAATGTTTCCTGAATGTGAAAACCAGGATCACAAGGTCTGTCAGAGCGTGTGAGTAACAGAAGGAATCTGGTGAGCACTTACGTAACAGGTATTGTGAAGAACTCCGCATACATCATCTTATTTAATCCAAAGTGCAACCCTATGAGATACTTAGCGAGAAGCCCCATCTTACAGAAGGCACAAAGGCTCGGAGCTGTGAAGGGGCTCCCACAGTGCGCTGCGCTGGCCTCTGTCCTTGGTGCTGACATGACCACTCAGCAGGGCTCAGGAGGATGCCACAGACTTCAGGGTTGGCGTGGCAGCCTGAGACCACAAGCTCAGACTCCTGTTGCGGAGACTGGACTGGCAGTCGCCGCTGCTGCCCCTCTGGAGCCACTGCCACTTTGTGCATCCTGGAGGCTGCCTCCACCTGGGACTGTGCACAAGAGAGCACTGAGGCAAGCGCCTCCCTGCAAGATGTAGGACTCCTTCCAGCTCAAGGACTCTCCTCCAGGAGGCTGCCAGCCCAGCCATCCTTCCTTCCTTCCTCTTCGTCACAGGTGTAAAGACTTGTTCACAGCCAGAAGGCTCTCCCACCTTCTGCTCCCGCCCCTTGATTCCTCACAGGTGTTTCCAGCAATAAACCAACCTCATGCACACTGTCTGCTTCTCAGAGGAACCACACTAAGGCAGCTGGATTCCTGCTCACACTGTAGTGGCAGGTCCAACTCCACCTCTGGTTTTGGGTCCTATCCCAGGTCCTTCTGAAGAAGTGGCCTGGTGAGGGAACTTAAACTCCCTTCCCCAGAGCTCACGGAGCAGCACAAAGAGGAACACGCAGGACCCTGTGAGAAGGAAACACCCCGAGAACACCGGACTGAGGGAACCAGAGCCCAGGATGGGCCAGTGTGTGAACATGAGTATGCAGAGGGGACGGCTGAAAGGCAAACATGACGGTGGTGGCAACTGCTGGCAAACAGTGGTTGAAAAAGCTAAAGCTGGGATGAAGGGAAAGAACTAAAGGGACATGAAAAGGAGCAAACACATTCCACAGGGCCCACGGAGAATGGTCTGCACACACCACCTTAAGACCACACCTTCTGTGAGGTCACCTTCACTGCACCACAGGGCCTCCCATCCACCCCCCAGGAGGTCACACACACAGCACAGGCATGAGCCCCTGTAGAGAAAAAAACACCCCCAACACCACCAGAGACACTTGCCTCACACATGTCTGACTTTTTGGGTCCTGGGCTGCTGGACTCTGCGCTGGTCCCTTCTGCTGGGCTGTGAGCACGGATCCGACTGCTCATCTGAATGCCGCCTTCCTCCTCCTCGGCCTGTTCGCCTTGGCCAGGGCTGTCCCCATTCCCCGCGCCCTGTGGAAGTGGGGCGTGCAGAACCTCTGTGCAAAAGAGAGTGCGGGGGCCGTGGAGCTCGCAGAAGTGACAGAGAGCGACGATGGCATTCATGGTGCTTTGGAGATGGCACAGGGCCTGCATGGGGGGAGGAGGGGAAACACCATCAGCTGGTTGGCACGTGTTCACACCACGGAACTTGCCAGCAACTCTGGAGAACAGGAACTGGGCAGAACAGCACTGTCAACGTGCTTCCTGTCTAGCAGAGGCAGGTGACCTAGCCAGACAGCACTGGTTGAGCACCTACTCTGTGCCAGCACTGCATCCAGTGCAGGGCAAACAAGACAGACAGACATGGTCCCTGCCCACAGGGAGTTACAACAGAAAAGGAAAAACGTAATTCAAGATCACGCAGAAAACCCTTCAGCTTAGAACTGTGATAGCACTGCGAGTCAGACAGAAGGGAACACTCACAAGTGACAATATAGCAAAAGCCACCAGAGGAGAGGTTGAGCCCTCCTCATGTGCTGGGCGATGCTACAGGCGAGACGATGCCCTCATGGAGCTGACCTTCCAGGAGGGAAGGGACCACAAGAAACTGCTTTCTCGCACGTAGTGACAGTGTTAGGAAGGGAAGTCCAGCAGGCCCAGGGCAGAGAATCTCCGTAGGAGGTGGGATGCAGTTCTGGACCGAAGGGCTCCCCGAGTGACAGCTGAAGAATGGAGGGAGCCATGGAGGGCTGAGGAGGGAACACAACTGGGGGTCTGAGCGTCTGTAGAGTTGGGGGACAAACGCAGAAGACTAGGAAGAAGTGCATTTTAGGGACCCTTCCAGGCCACGGTAAGACCCCGCAATTTCTTTAGAGATTGGAGAGCCTTTGGTGGGTTCTGATGAGAAACATGATAAATTTGAATCTTACTTTAAAAGGATCAGTCTGGAGCTGTGCAGAAAACAGACTTTATGAGCCAGGGTAGAAGCAGGGAAACCAGCTGAGGTATCCCCATTGTTTCACGTGAGAAGAGGGTGGTCTGGGCTAGGGTGGGCAGTGGAAGGCGGTGATGAACAGTCAGATTGTGACTGTATTCCCAAGGCAGAGCCAGCAGACTCTGCTCATGGGTGGGCTGTGGAGCATGAAGGAGCGAGCAAGGCTGTCTGGACCAGTAAGAAGGACTGTGGAAGACGGGAGGAGGAGCAAGTGAGGAGGAGGCCAAGAGTCAATGCATATGAAGCCTCCAAGTAGAGATGGTGACCACAGGCAGCAGGAGATGGGGGTGGAGCTGAGCAGGGCAGTCAGGGCTGGGCAGGATGGGAGCCTGCGCCCCTAGAGGTCAGATGTGGAGGGGAGGAGGAGCTGGCCAAGGTGACAGAGAACCACAGGCAGTGTGGCCAACTTCAGCGTCACCCCAGAGACCATGTGAGCAAAGTGCGAATCAGGAGAGCAGCAGAGTCCTGGAGGAGGCAGTGGGGGAGGAGACCCAGCACACAAGCACAGAGCTGGGCTTGGGCAGCAAGTGGGGCAGCTTATCCAGCATAAGGGAGGGAGAGCAGCATATGTGGACACAGACACAAGTGTCCTACGGTTGGGAAAATCAGGGAAGGCTTTTAAAGGTGGGGGTGTGTCCACTGGGCTCTCACAGGCAGAGGAGGTCTGGAAACAAGAATACAAGAGCAAAGGGCCGGCCCGGTGGCTTAGCGGTTAAGTGTGCACGCTCCGCTGCTGGTGGCCTGGGTTCGGATCCCGGGAGCGCACCAACGCACCGCTTCTCCGGCCATGCTGAGGCTGCGTCCCACATACAGCAACTAGAAGGATGTGCAACCATGACATACAACTATCTACTGGGGCTTTGGGGGGAAAATAAATAAATAAATAAAATCTTTAAAAAAAAAAAAAAATACAAGAGCAAGGCACAGATGAGGGACAGCGACAGCCCAGCTTACCTGCCACGTGTCACACAGGAGGGTCTGGAAGCTAGGCTAAAGAGGGAACGTGTATTCTGCAGACCCACGTTGTCCAATACAGTAGCCATGAGCCATATGTGGCAACTCAGATGTAACTTAATTGAAATGCAAAGCCCCGTTCCTCAGTCTCACCAGCCATGTCTCAGGTGCTCACAGGCCACATGTGGCTCACGGCCACCATTTTAAAAGGGCAGCACAGATGACGGAGCATTTCCATCATCAAAGGTAGTTCTCTTGGACAGCCTTGCTCAAAACAATGAGGAACCATTTAAATTTCTGAATGTTTGAATAGTGGACTTTGGTCAGGATCCAAAACCCTCTTCTCTTTCGGGGACCCTGGCGCCCATTACGGAGCCAAAGAAGGTCAGACATCCTCTGTCCTCATCACCTACTAGGCAGGCACGGGCATAACCACAGCCTGGCCAGTCAGAGGTGCCTGCCTGGGACGCTGAACCCAGAGGAGGGAGGCCAAGTGCAGACAGTATGAACACACACAGTGGGGGCAGGGAGTCCCCTGGGGGAGTGTGTCCGGGGTACAGCATCCTCAACAACTTGCTCATGGCCTGTCCCTCAATGTGCCCTCTGAGCAGCCTCCCTGCTGGCGGCTGTGCTCAGAGCCCGCTTCTCTAGCCTGCCCACTCACTCTGCCACCCACCTGAAGTTTTGCAATCAACCTCTCAGCTGACATGGCTGCCGCTGCACCTGTCCTCGTCCCTGAGGCAGGAGCTGGAGCTGGAGTGGTTACAGAGGGAATGGCAGAAGCCGACACAAACCAGACATTGGAAGAGAAAGTCAGCTGGGCCGACAGTGAGTCAGGCATGAGGATCAGACGGGAGGACCTGAGGGGTGCTGGCAGGTATGGAGAGCCAGGTCATGGGCTGTTCCTGGAGAGACGTGGGCAGTGGGAGAGGAGACAGAGTTTAAGAGACAGGAGAACATTTGGCTGGAAAGCCTTGCGAGTTCCATGGAGATTCTGGTCTGCAGTATCAGAGAGGGCAGGGCTGGGGGTAAGGTCTGGAACCCCTCCCAGACCTTCACTGGATTCACTCCTCCTGACCATTCAGCCTCTCCCTGCATGTCCCCTGCTCAGAAAGGCGCCCCTAATCAGCCCACCCAGAAGAGCTGCTCACCTCCACCCCCATCACTCTCTCCCCTTCCCTGGCTTTACTGTACTGGAATGAACGTTCCCTGAGGGGTAGACTTTGTCTAGTCTACAACAGTTCCCGACAGACAGTAGGCACCAAATTAATAAGTGTTGGATAATGAGTGAATAAAGGAGCTGCTCACAGAGAGAAGACAGCTGTCACAGAAGGTGGAGAGCTCATTGAGGGTATCTACAGGCAGGAGAGGTTCAAAAGCACAACCACGGAGAACGCAAGAGTCAGAGAGCCTAGTGTCACGGAATCAAAGAAACTGCATTTAAATAAAGGGTCCACAAGGCTCACTATGGTGTGCTCAAGGAACACGGTTTACAAATCCATTATGGAAGACGGGGTGATGCGACCACTGATGGAAGAAGGACCTCAGAAGACGAGGAATCGGGGCCCAGAGTCCAGGCAGAAGTGTTGACCCTGGAAACGGAGGCCATGGCTTCCTTCCAGAGGCATAAAAGGGAAGAGAAAGAGAAGTAGGTTTCCTTCTAGAAAGACAGCCACGTGAAAGCAGCACCTGGCCAAGGCTCACCCCATCTGCAGAGCGTCCATACAAACCTTCACACCTAGCAGAATCACACGTCCACCACGCCGCCTAGGCCAGAGCACACAAGGCCATTTCCAAATGAGTCAGGCAGGGCAACCACAGTCAGACTTCAGCTCTAAGACCCGACGTTTTCTAGGTGAGAAAAGAAAGCAGAGCTAATTCTAACAGCCATGGGCCTCGTGGTGTGAAAAAATTCAAGCAGCTTACAGCCAACCTTAAATCAGAACATCACCACAGAGGATGTGGGGATTCCCGCGGTTCTGAACCGCGTAGCAGGCCTCCCACCTTCTGAGCAGCAGCTGACAGCAAGTCGACACTGCAGCCCAAGCCTCAGCTGAAGTTTTACACCTCTACAGCAACATTTCATACACGGTCTCCTGAAACACATTTACATGTAAGTGTCTCTGTAAGACATACAATATTAAAAACCATAAAGTTCTCACCCTTCCAACTCTTGGTTATAAAGGGGCCGCTCTGGCAGCACCCACTTCACGCCAACGTAACCCCTCAGACTGAGGGCCTACAAGTTTTCCTCCTCAAATGAGAGGACCAGAGTGATGCTGCTAAGCTACTTCCAGCATCCAGGACCAACTTGGGCTACTCTTATTTTTTTTTTGTTTTTACAACAAAAGCACTCCTGCCTGACAAGAGTTCTGACTGTTTGGATCATGAGAGCCGCAGCCACTGGAAGGCAGTGAGACAACACGAGATAGATCACACTTAGCTGTGCAATCACACAAACCTACTGGGTCAGAAAAGCACCCGTCTCCAGCCCTTACCAGCCAGGTGATGTCAAATATGTTACTTCATCTCTCTCAGCACCACCCTAAAGCTGAGAAACAGGCCAAACCCCCCTCTCAGAGATAACCACTACACATGGAATGAGAATTCTGTGTAGCAGGAGATCGGTCCCTTCCCTTATTCACTCCCCAATTGCAATCTCTACCAGATGTTTGCTGAAAAAAACAATCTGGTTTGAGTATGCCTAACAGTTCTTCCTTTCCAACAAACGTTCTAGAATCCAAAGAAGAAAAAATCTTCCCCTGCCCAACTGTCTCTTCAACATTATACTCCAAGCAAGCATTCACCTACCTCAAAGAGCTGGGTCCTTGCCCACGAACATCATCTCCCTCCCACAGTGGCTGAGCCCCCCCGACCGGGACAGTGACATCCAAATTATCCTCCCACTCCTGTGATGCGCTGGGATCTGTGTCATCCCCACTGCCCACGGTCTTCTCACAGGACCACGGAGGATTCGAGATGCCGCTAAGTGGAACACTTGGCAATAAACTCGGTACTGTAATGGCTCTTAACCCGCGGTGCACATCAGACCCCCGGCAGCTGCTTGAACTAGCCACCCGCAGGGGAGCCTCCTGCAGTGGGCGGCGGGGGGGGCCCAGCAAGCGCAGGAGGAAAGCGCCGCAGGGGGTTACTTCCAGCTCGGACCGCTCACGTGGTGGCTCTACTGTTTCCACCGACCTCACCTGGACTTCTGCTTACAGAGCTCACTGACCGGAGGACATTCAAAGAGCAGTGTCACGTGCCGCTATTACTCAATTCCTTGATGACAGCGCTGTAACCTAGTGCCTCCAGCACTTTCTCTGCTGTGACAAAGAGACCCCTGCCACCCTGGATGGACACCATGGGTGGTGCCAGCTGTCCAAGGGCTGGAGAACCAGCACCTCCTTTCCGCAAGCTCCTCCTTTCCCTCCGCCTCCGATGGCTGCTGATGACCACCCTGGACCTCCACCCGCAACGAGCCAATCCCTGGGCTAAACTCTTTCCAGGTGACAAGGATGCGTCTGACAGTCCCCACCAGCCGGAGGAACGTCTCTCCTCCCCGGAGGACACTGATCTGGGCCTGCGGCTCCTCGAGGGCCCCTCAGAACGCTGGCCGGGAGAAGACGAATTACGACCCTAAACCCGAGGGCAGGCAAAGAGCGGGCGGGAGGCAGGCCGAGCGCGCCTCACGGCCTCACGGGAGGAGGAGAGGCCGGCGACGCTGGCCAGGCCACCTTCGAGTTAACGGCTCCGCCACGCCCACCCCTCCCGCCTCAGGGCCTCGGTGCCCCTCCGCTCTGGCCCTCGCCACCCGGCGCTAAGCAGCCCGCCTCGCACCGACGCAAACCTCGGCGCGCCCCTCGGCTACCCGGAAGGCCGCCAGTCTGCCCCGCCCCTCAGGCCCCGACCTCTCCGCCCCCGGACCCGGATCCAGCGGCCCCCGCGGCCCCGCCGGCCTTTCCCCAGGCCCCCACGCCTCCATGGAGCACCCGACAGCCCCGCCTCGGGCTCGCGGGTCGACCCCGCCGCCTGGCCCCGGCCCCGCCCCGCCCCGCCCCGGACCGCATTCGGGCGGCGCACACCTCACCTCGGGCTCGGCGGCCCGGAACCGCCCGCGCCCCCGAGCCCCCGACCGCCGCGCTCACCCGGGTCCCGCCGCCGCGCCCGCCGGGACGAGGCGCGTGACCCGGCCGGGCCGTACCATCGCCGCTCCGCGGGGGCGCCCCAGACCGCGAGGCGAGCGGAGCCGCGCCCGCGGCCGCACGCCAGAGGCGACTGCGCGAGCGGGCGACTCCGGGGCAGGGCTGGCAGCCGAAGGGCGCCCGCGCCGCCCTCGCCCGCCGCCCCGTCGGCGCCCCCACCGGGAGCTGCGGAATGGTTCAGGCCGCCCCAGCTGGGCCCACTGGACGAAACCACTTCAAGAGGGGGGGATGCTTAAATTTAAAAAAATTTTTTTTAAAGAGATTTGAGGAAAAACATAGCCAGCCAGGACTCCCGGTCCACACCGAAGAGGAAAAGAGAGAGAACGTCTTGACGTTATAAAGAGCGCTACAGTTTCTTTTTGTTTCATCGTAGGTTTTTATTAAATTGCCGATGGGCCCGGTCCGCGGTGGGACGTGCCGGCAGGAGGCGGGGCCTGTGACCGAGGCGGGGCGGGAGTGCGCAGGTGCCTGACCTCCCCCACCCCCGCCCGCTCACCAACGCGAGCGGTCTGTCCGAGTTTTTAAAATATGTCAGTTAGTAAGTAACAATGCTTTGAAAACCCTGGCGCCTGTTATTCAGTCTGTCTACTTAAAAGTTGACTTTAAAGCCGTCAGTGCATGACGTAATGTGGGTCCTTAGAGTGAGGAGCTGGAGAGAGGACAGAGACCCTGAACCGCAGGAAGCTGGGCTTGACCCGTGAGGCGGTGCTGCCACCTCGTGTCACCGCGATCCGCATGCCCTGGCCCCGCCGTGGGCTCCTCACCGCGGAGCCCCGGGCGCCGTGTCCACACTGCTGGTCGCGAAGCGCCGGCAGAACGCTCGGCCATCCTCCAGTGGACGCGCGCGGTTTTGTTTTTTAAGTCACCTAGGTCACTTCCTTCTCTCTCTCTGAAGTTCCGTGTTGTGAAGAGGGGGCGTGAGGACAGGACGAACTGCAGTTTGGTTTCTGCCGTCTTGTACTGCGGCGGTCAAGACCAAGGAGCACGGGGGCCAGCTAGGAGGTTAGGCGTCGCCATCATGTGTTTAATTATTCTTACCAATCCAATTCCTCCTGACCCTGGACAGCACAAACAGGGTGGTGGCCAGTAAGTACGGGATAATTTCTGCAGAAACAACAATAAAAAACCCACAAGGGTATACTGATTTGGAATTCTATTTTTACTTTTGTCATCAACAGTTCAGAAACTTGAATTGTACTGAGGTTGCAAAATACTCTGAAAGCCTTAAAGGAAAGGTGCAAGAAAGTGTCTGCAGCCTCCTTGTGTGGCTGTGCCTTTCCAATTCCTAAAAGAAAACATTTCCACGTTGTCCAGGTGAACAGGATTCACCCTGAAAATGGCCACCACAGCAATTCTGAACGCGAATCTGATTAACTGAGTTCCACACTAATAAAAAAGAACTTACAAAACTTTCTGAAATTTTCAGTTAGTTACCATGACTGTTTTCATTTAACAAGCAGATTAGTATCTTTTTTTTTAAATCCACTTGTATATACTATTGCTTCAATCAGGAAGACAGGAATATTTTTTTCTTTTCCGTTTTTTTTTTGGTAATCTTGTTTTTTCCCATTTTCTCTTAGTGGTAGGTGGTGTTGAAACTAACATTGGTTAGTCAGGTTTTAAGATAAGAAAAAGCTATATTTTTTTCCATCTTGTAACTTTAATTCCAGGAATTAACTGCCTCCGTTTGTTAGTGGAGGCTGCTACCTTGCTCAGATTATCCTTATTTCTGTAATGATAGGCTAATGAAGGTCACAAGTGGAGGAAGGTTTATTCAACCACTGCTATTTTCAGTACAATCCAGTGTGCATTCGACTGCAGCTGGACTCCATGTATGTCATTTATATCTTTCCCAGCACCGCTGGCTTCAGCCACCTAGCTCTTTTGGAGGTACTTTCTCAAATAAACCTATAAATCTGTTTAAAAGCAGCAACTACATGCCAGTTCCTTGCCTCAGTGAATTGTACCAAAGGTTAATTACACTGGGCTCTCTCAGAGTATAATTTTCAAGGACATTCAACAAAAGAGACATCTTAGAAGTCAGAAAATGTACCCCACGTTATCAGTGAAAAAGCAAAACTGGCAACAACACCTAACAACGCTCAACCAAATGAAATACTGTGCTAAACTCAAAGCTTCTATCTGTAATAGGAACTTTATGAAATGTTACCAAAAGCCTTGGATATACTAGTGCCTGGCATTTACAGTCCAGAACATGTTTTTTCACCACTGAAATGGGCTCAATCAGAAATAAAGATTTCTTGACGCTTGTCTGTCTGCCTACCACTAAACTAAGAGGCTTAATTGAAAGGTATTGACAGCTGAGCGTCCAGACTGACAGAGTGAAGTGAAGTAAAATCAAGTCTCGCTGTGAAATTTCTCGCAGAGGTTTTTAGGTGTACCCTTACCAAGGTAGGCTGTCATGTAGCTAGAGACGACAGTTGGGCTTTATCTTTGAGTCAAACCACCATGTCCCTGAATCAGTTTTCAGTTTCAGGAAGAAGGGGTATGTTTCATTTGTAAGCAGTTGGATCTAATATTTTTAATCACATCTGATTATTTTAAGGGTAGTATAATAGATTTCCTGTTATAAAAATAATTAATAATCTAAGCTTTCCTTTCTTCTAACAACCAAGACAACATCCCCTGTGTTTAACAATTTGGGAATCTGGCCAGCTGCTGAAAGGCAGCCAACAATGGGTAGAGTTTCTCATGTACAACCTCTAAGTCAACTTAAGGTTTTAGGTTATTAGACTATCAACTCTGCAGATAAGGTGTCCAGCCAGTTGCAAGGCAAGAACTATTAGTAGTCCAATATTTTCTCTTAAAAAAAAAGAAAACCACTAGTGTTAATTTAGCATTTTTTACCATAGCACTTTCAGAAAGCTTTTAAAAATTAACCCCCTCCCCCAGTGAGAATTCAGCTGATTGGCTTTTTGTGTTTTAATCTAATAGCTGCTTGTTAAACACCAAGTGGTTTCTTTTTAGTCTCGTAATAAACTTGAACAGTTCATTATGGATCTAGGCTTATTAAATGCATTTTACAATTAAAGTTCTCTGGTCTCAACTTTTTTTTTTTTAATTTTATTTATTTTTTCTTCCCCCAAAGCCCCAGTAGATAGTTGTATGTCATAGCTGCACATCCTTCTAGTTGCTGCATGTGGGACGCGGCCTCAGCATGGCCGGAGAAGCGGTGCGTCGGTGCGCGCCCGGGATCCGAACCCAGGCCGACAGCAGCGGAGCGCGCGCACTTAACCGCTAAGCCACGGGGCCATGGTCTCAACTTTTGATTTCAGGAAAGGAGACAGATAGGATTTTGTCTTTGTTTACCATCATTAAATAATTCAGCTACCTAAAAAAAGTAGCCATCACATTTTCCTCTTCATAAATATCTGATTTACCCAGTCATTTATTTTCTCTGGGCCCTTTGCAACCACTCAGACTTATGTGCAAACAACATTTTCTTCTACAAGTTCGCTACCATTTCAAGTTGCAACCCAGAAACTTAGGACTTAAACCTAAAACTGCATCTTTGAAAAGCAAGTAACAGGAGAGAATTAATATGCAACTTGACCGTTGGCATAGAAAGAGGAGGGAACTTGAACAAGGTAGGTCCACCAGTGAACGCCAACAGTTCAGCACACCTGAAAACCTAAGACTTAACTTCCCCTCTGCTAAATTGTTTGCTAGAAAAGTAAAAGTATTTGTCCCTTATTAGATTACACAGGCATTATTGTATTGCTAAGGCTAGTTGGTATCTTTCACAGTAATGTTCTATCACCTAGTTTTGTTTGGGATTTCAATTTACTAAACAAGGTCAAGAAGGTGCCATCCATACAGGCATACAGGGCAGAAAAATGCCACTACTTTATTGCCAGTTAGTACCATTCATTGGCTCAGAAAACATCGACTGCCATTTCAAAAACATGCAACCAGATGTTTCTTTAAAGAATACCTTTTACCACTATATCCCAAACTGGAGATTTCTCAGACCAAGCATACATATTTAAGAAAACCTATATTAAAAGTTACATATTGTCCCTTTGGGTAGTTCACTTGTACCAATATGAATAAAAACACATATGTAATTCAGTACTGACTTCTGAGGGCACTTATCCTCATTAATCTGGAGTATTTATTAACATTTGAGATTACCATGAAAAGACAAACTTGAAAAGTCCTCAGAGAACTGATAGGTCCACTAATGAACACCAACCCAAGGCTACATCCTTGGACCTCAGCAACTGCCCTAATTCCCTAGGTGCAAATCACCATCTTCTGGCACCATCAAAATGCTATAGGTTTTCATAAATAGACATTTGCCCAAAATAATTTGCTGCTGAGAATTAACTCAAAGAAACAGCTAAGTCTATATTAACTATTCAAGCAAACAGATTCAGTAAGCAGACTATTCAGCAAACAGATTCTGATAAGTACTCAAAAACAAGACACAGGCATAGCCAGGCAACATATTTTCAGAGGCAGCATGTGCAAAGTCTTATATTCTCTTCTTAGTGACAAACAAGGTCACGAAACTCCTCGACCCTGTAAGATTTTCAAAAGTAACTCCTGTCAAGTGAGACAAACCACTCGCCAGTTTCTTTAACAGAAACAATTTAATAGATCCAGTAACCAGGTATTGGAGAAGGGAAAAAAGTTTCACCACGGTAGTAACTGCAGGAAGCAGATACCCCCTTAGGGCTGGGGGAACAAAGGGAAGAGACTGGGTCCCCAACCTGTGTGGGTAGGTAGGGGAGGCCTGCCGCCTGGGGCCAGTATCTCTGAGGGGGTGCGATGAGGCTGATTCTAGAAGCGTGGGAAACACGTGGGGCTCGCTGCTGCTGCTGAACCGTCCTTGCCAGGGTGAGGGCTGTTGCTGGGGTCTGACTCTTCAACAGGACACAGAGAGGAAGGAGCCTGTCCCTTTCCTCCCTAGCCTTCTAGTCTGCCTCCTGCTGGCAAAAAAAAAATGTGGTTTGCAGACTGCTAGCCCCAGAATCAGAAAGAATATATAAAGGTGGGTGTAAAGCTGAGAGATAGCAACAACTAGCACTCCCCTTCCTACACTGACACAAGAGGGACGGATGCGTGGTGGGCAAACAGTAGGACCTCTTTTTGTGCTTGAGGAAGATTGGCCCTGAGCTAACACCTGTGCCAGTCTTCCTCTATTTGTATGTGGGTTGCCACCACAGCATGGCTGATGAGTGGTACAGGTACGCGCCCAGGACCTGAACCTGCAAAGCGGGACCCTAAATACCATACCCCTTTTTGAGGTCAAAGTTTCAAAATAATGTGTTTTAATGAATCCATTTTGGGAAAAAACTAAGTGTCCACTTCATTAGAATTCCACAAGAGAGTTACTTTTTTTTTTTTTTGGTGAGGAAGATTGTCCCTGAGCTAACATCTGTGCCAATCCTCCTCTATTTTGTTTGTGGGACGCCGCCACAGCATGGCTTTATGAGTGATGAAGGTCCATGCCTGGGATCCGAACCTACCACTGAAGTGGAGCACGTGAACTTAACCATTACACCACCGGGCCGGCCCCAAGTTACTCTTTAAATAGCCAAGACTGGCAGCTACTAGGATTCTCAAACACATTTTAGGTGATTTTAATTCAGATCCAGGTAAATCAGAACTTGTCCAATTTGTTTTCTTTTTTTTAAAGTATAATTCGCTACACTGACAAAAGGAACATTTCCATTAAATATTTTCTTTCTTACACAGGAATGTGTAAGCCTAAGTGAAAATGTGCAGCCCACAGCAGTACTAATTTGAGCTGGAGAATTTGACGGTTTAAATGAGGGGCCAAATCCCAAGCTCTACCTATATTTTTATCAATTTTTTTGGAACACAGCCACAGCCACTCACTGATGTATCAGATCACCTGTGGCTGCTTTCCTACAGTGAAGCAGAGCAGTTATCACAATAGGCCACAGGACCCCCAAAGCCTCTCTATTAGGGGCAACTTTTTACTGTGACTCATGAGGTTTCAGTTTGCTTTATGTAAATAATGAAAATGTGATTGACTACACAAGTTGACACACTTTAAAAAAGTGAATATTGCTGGTGAGAGAGAAACATTTTTTAAAGTTTTGTTTGCTGAGGAAGATTTTCCCTGAGCTAACATCTGTTGCCAATCCTCCTGTTTTTGCTTGAGGAAGACTGGCCCTGAGCTAACATCTGTGCCAGTCTTCCTCTATTTTGAATGTGGGTTGCCACCACAGCAAGGCCACTGACAGAAGAGTGGTGTAGTTCCATGCCTGAGATCCGAACCCCGGCCCCCGAAGTGAAGCACGCTGAGCCTAACCCCCAAGCCATGGGGCTGGCCCCGAGAGAGAAATATTGTTTAAGGACTAAATTCTAGTTTAATCTGACCACTTTACAAAGGCTCCTCACCATTCTGGGGCTCAATCAGTAAACTCTAGTCAGAGGCATTGCAGACTTCTGTAGAGGAGGCACTCTGAACATAATTAAAATGCAGCTGTGCAGTTTAACTGAAAATGCTTCCAAAAGAAAAAGCAGCAAAATCAGGCATTTGTCTCATAAAAAAGCCATTCTGGGGCTGGCCCGTGGTGTACTGGTTGAGTTCAGCACACTCCGCTTCAGCAGCCTGGGTTCACAGGTTCAGGTCCTGGGGGCATACCTACACCACTCATCAGCCATGCTGTGGTGGCAACCCACATACAAATAGAGGAAGACTGGCACAGATGTTAGCTCAGGGCGAATCTTCCTTAGCACACACACACAAAAAAAGCCATTCTCGAGACTACAAGAGTGTAGCACACACCAAAGGTTAGAAAAAGCACCAGAGCATCTCTTTAATTCACAATTCATACTGTCACTAAAATTGCATGTTAATTCTAATTATACAAAATTAGCTTCTGCCTTATGGACTCTCTCATCTTATTTTTTTTTTCAAGGCAACTGATACCAACTTCAGATTCAAATCTTCCAAAAATTCCTAAAATATAACTATTTCTGTTCATAATGAATGTGTTCTTAAAAACTTTTCAGAGGGAAAAAAAGTGATATAGAAAACACATCAATGTTCAAGTAATTTAAAACAAAAAAGTAGATTTAATGAAGAACAACATTAATCTGAGGATAAATAAATCCACAACAGACTTTAAAGTTTGAAAATTTTTTTCCTTTCTTTGCAGAGAATGGTTTTCTGAAAGCACATAGGACTGAAGATGTCAAAATAAAATGTAATTTCCGAACATCCAGGTGAAACAGGCTTGGTCCTCCCTGCTGCCCTCCTACCACTCGCCACTGGCCAAGGTGGTAGTTGCTCTCGATTAACTCAGGATGGACGTTAGTTTCAGGAATAACTAGATGGCTTGTTTCCCGAATCATCTTCTTGTGATCCCATGCTCTGCAAAGGAGACAGTGAGGCAGTGTATTTATGTTTGCCCTTGTCAAGGGTTTCCCACCAGCCCCAAACAAGCACCCCTCATTCCTCCCAGAGGACAGTCACCCTTTTGTACAATGGAGAGGAGGCAATTCCAGGAACCACCCTACACATCCCTCTCACCACACTTCCAGGCCATAGTTTGAAGATGCTTTCAATGAGTCTCTCTGTGAACTTAGCGATAAAGGTTTTCAAAAAATTTCTGGCAACTAAACATTTAACCTGAAATCAAGTTCTTGTTCCTGATGTGGGAACACACCTCCTTCTCCATACACTCCACTTCTACTTAATGAGCAGAACCCTAATCACCTTTTGCACGAACTGGGGGTTCACTGTGATCTCCTGGTCCATGGCCTTCAGCCGCTCATCCAGCTCTATGCACTTCAGCATCTGCATGATAGACATATTTGAATGTGGTTCGCAGGTTCGCAGGTAATGCAGGCTTAGATCATTTATACCCTTTTTAACCTAGACTATTAATATGGGTGCTAGAGGTTCACAATCTCTTGATCTGAAACCCCTGGGGCTAGATAGGTTTTGGAATCAGAATTTCTGAATTCAGAAAGTTAACACAGTACAAGTACTGTATATTACCTAACATCCCAGTAGGATCTAGGGTAGCACCCCATAACCAAACACATTAATATCTTTTGCAGTGAAACCTAAAAATATTCATACTAAGTGGAATAAATAAAGACTATACATTATTTCAGGTGACATTTGCCATCAAATGAGTTACCAAAAAAACTTCCAGTTTTCAGGGGTTTTTTGGATTTTGAATTGCAAAAAAGGGATTATGGAGGTATACTATGCTACTATGCATTGCTTTTAGGTCTCTGAGACTCAATGTTTGGTTCAATCCATTTCCCTAATCAGATGTAAGAAACAGAGATCACCCACACAATCCCAACTTGTGTCCAGAACCCCGCATGGCACTCAGAGCAGCATGACTGCAGAAGATGCAGTGGTGACACTCTGTGGCCCATGGTTGCTGCCCAACAGGGAACTGCAGGACGGCTCTCCTCCTCCAGCCACCCCACTCAATCCCACTCTTGACACAGACACATGTTTTCTGACTTCCCAACCTGGAACTCTGAATACATTTTACCATAGAAACAAGGCTCTGCATTATAAGTGGCAGTCGGGTATGGATAAAATTGTACTAATTATAAGACTCTTCAAGTGTTTTAGGAGTGAAGTAGGCTTTGGTGAGCTAGATAGGAAAACTAACCCACCATTTACTTATAACCATACAATCTGGAAGTTCTAGGCAGCCCATTTCAAAATTAACTTTCTAGAAACTAAGCTGTTCCTAGAAACTAGTTGAGAACTACCTGTATTTAAAAGTAGAATTATCGTGAATCATAGGGGCAGTATTTCAAATACATCTCAAACATCAATCAAAAAAATCAAAACCTGGCATTCATATTTACCTCCTGATCAATGTTATGAAGCATGGCCGGGTTATTATATTTTTCAGGGTTATCATGGAAACTGACCATACCATCCTTCTGATTAATACTTGCAAAAATTTCACCATCTTCTATCTATAAAAGAAGAAATCAGGAAAGCAGTTCAGACGCGAGCACTAAGTGAATTTAGAGTGATTCAATATAATCAGGGGAGAGCACAGAGAGCAATAAATAAATAAATTCATATGTGTATTTTTAAGCACCATCTGTTTATTCAACAAGTATTTCTTGAACACCTACTATGTGCTAGGCACCATTATACATGCTAAGGGGTGCAAAACTTACACACACACACAAATCCCTGCCCTTGCATTTTTTTATTGACATAAAATTCACATAACGTAAATTAACCATTTTAAAGTGAATAATTCAGTGGCATTTATGTGCAAACACCACCTCTATGTAGTTCCCAAACATTTTCATCACCCCTAAACCTGTTAAGCAGTTACTCCCTATTCTCCCACCCTCTCAGTCCCTGGCAACCACCAATCTCCTTTCTGTCTCTGTGGATCTGCCTGTTGTGGACATGTCAGAAATGGAATCATGCACATGTGTCTTTTGTATCTTACTTCTTTTAACATAATGCTTTCAAAGTGCCCTTGCGTCTTTAAATATTAATTTCATTGAGATGTAATTTACACTGCCCTTGCATTTTACAAAGTGAAACTCTAACACATTTTTGTTTCACCTCAGCAGAAATTATGTTCTGATCCTTCAAGAAAACTTTTCTTCCAAAGCTGATTCCACAGTAGTTTCAAGGTCTACGTGCTTTACTTGCTTCACTGACTGGGGATTTATTTGACTGATCCTCATAGCTAAATCCTGTCCATGACGTTAAAAAGTGAGAAGCCAAGAGAAGTCCCAAACAGGTACCATTGTTCCTAACAAACTGCTCCAGGCTGACGACAATTAGTCCTTTTGTTACAGTGGGGCTGAGCTGCCTAAACTGGCCTACTCCTTTCTAGCTTTCGAAGAGAGTGAAGCTATTTAATGAAACAGCAACTAGCCCAACACATATTAAACAGAATGCATAATTATCTGACTATGTGATCACAGAGAGCTGCCTCTTCAGAAAGTGGATGGAATATACCCAAATGAAATGCAAACCCAGGTTTACCACAGCCGCACTTTTTTTGTAATAACTAGAACTAGAGACAACCCAAATGTCCATCTAATTAGAATGGAAAGGTATATTCACATAGCGGAACATCGTAGCCCTGAAAATGAATGAACTAAAACTACATTAAGACATCATGTACAAATCTCATAATGTTGAGCAAAAAAAGCCAGACCCAAAACAGTAGATGCTGTATGTTTCCTTTTATGTAAAGCTCAAAACCAAACACAACTAAAATAGGATGTTAGAAGTCAGGATGATAACCTTTCTAGCCAGGAGTAGGGCCGGAGGCAGGCATGAGACATGTTTCCAGGGTGCCGGTAATATTTTGATTCTTGATCTAGGTGTTGGTTGCACAGGTGTCTTCACTTTGTGAAAATGTATTTAGCTACACACTTAAATGTACTTTTCTTTACGTAGATTATACTTCAATAAAATGTTTACTTTAAAAAAATCCCTAACATACTACCTGAATAGGCCTATATTTATTCCACAAATTGAATCAATAATTAATAACCTCGTGAAATTAAAACCAACAGGCCCAGAGGGTTCCTGGTGAATTCTACCAAACAATTAAGGAAGAAATTATACCAATGTCTACAATCTCTTTCAGAGGATAGAAGCAGAGAGAATACTTCCCAACTCATTCTATGAGGCCAGTCTTACCTTAATACCAAAACCAGACAAAGACATTACAAGAAAAGAGAACTATAGACCAATATCTGTGATGAACATTGATGCAAAAATCCTCAACAAAATATAAGCAAATCCAACAACGTATAAAAAGAACTATACACCACAACCAAGTGGGATTTATCCCAGGTATGCAAGGCTGGTTGAACATTCGAGAATCAATTAATATAATTCATCACATCAGCAGGCTAAAAAAGATCACGATAATATCAATAGATGCAGAAAAAGCATTTCATAAAATCCAATATCCATTCATGATAAAAACTCTCAGTAAACTAGGAAAAGAGAAATTTCCTCAACTTGACAAAGAAAATCTACAAAAAAACTACAGCTAACATCATACTTAATAGTGAGAAACCTGAAGCTTTCCCACAAAGATCAGGAACTAGGCAAGGATGTCCCCTTGTACCACTCCTTTTCAACATCGTACTGGAAGTTCTAGCTAATGCAATTAAGACAAGAACAGGAAATAAAAGGTATACAGATTGGGAAAGAAGAAATAACACTGTCTTTGTTCACAGATGATATGATCATCTATGTACAAAATCTGAAAGTATCAACAAAAAACCCTCCTGGAACCAAAAAGCAATTATAGCAAGGCTGCAGGATACAGGTTAATATATAAAAGTCAATCGCTTTCCCATATACCAGCAATGAACAAATGGAATTTGAAATTAAAAATACAATACCATTTACATTAACATCCCCCCAAAATGAAATACTTAGGATAAATCTGAGAAAATAGGTACAAGATCTGTATGAGGAAAACTACAAAACTCTGATGAAGGAAATCAAAGAGGAACTAAATAAACTGAGAGATATTCCATGTTCATGGAAAGGAAGACTCAATATGATCAAGATATCAGTTCTTCCCAACTTGACCCATAGAGTCAACACAATCTTAGTCCAAATCCCAGCAAGTTATCTTATGACTAATGACAAAATGATTCTAAAATTTACATAGAGAGGCAAAAGACCCAGAACAGCTAACACAATATTAAAGGAGAAGAACAAAGCTGGGGGACTGACGCTCCCTGACTCGAGAACTTATTACAAAGCTACAGTGATCAAGACAGTGTGGTACTGGCAGAAGAATAGACAGATAGGTCAATGGAACAGGAGAGTGAGCCCAGAAATAGACCGCTGTAATAACAGTCAACTGATTTTTGATACAGGAGCAAAGGCAATACAATGGAGCAGAGTCCCTTCAACAAATGGTGCTGGAACAACTGGACATCCACATGGAAAAAAGTGAATCGAGACACAGACCTTACAGTCTTCACAAAAATTAACTCAAATGAATCACAGACCTAAATGTAAAACACAAAGTTATAAAACTCCTAGAAGATAATGTAGGAAAAAACCTAGATGACCATGGGTATGACAATGACTTTTTAGATACAACAACAAAGACACAATCCATAAAAGAAATAACCAATAAGCTGGACTTCACTAAAATTAAAAACTTCAGAAGACAAGCCACAGACTGGGAGAAAATATTTGCAAAAGACACATCTGACAAAAAACTGTTATCCAAAGTATACAAAGAACTCTTAAAAGTCAACAACAAGAAAACTGATTAAAAAATGGGCCAAAGACCTAAACAGACACCTCACCAAAGAAGATATACAGATGGCAAATAAGCATATAAAAAGATGCTCTACATCATATGTCATCAGGGAAATGCAAATTAAAACAACAAGATACCACTATACACCTATGAGAATGGCCAAAATTGGGAATGCTGACAACACCAAATGCTGGTGAGGATGTGGAGCAACAGGAACTCTCAGTCACTGCTGGTGGGAATGCAGAATGGTGCAGCCACTTTGGAAGATAGCTTGGCAGTTACTTACAAAAGTAACCATACTCTTACCATATGATCCAGCAATCATGCTCCTTGGTATTTACCCAAGGGAGCTGAAAACTTATGTCCACACAAAAACCTGCACACAGATGTTTACAGCAGCTTTATTCATAATTGCCAACATTTGGAAGCAACCAAGAAGTCCTTCAGTAGGTGAATGGATAAACTGTGCTACACCCAGGCAAAGGAATA
This sequence comes from Ceratotherium simum simum, assembly GCF_057802395.1. Taxonomy (NCBI): domain Eukaryota; kingdom Metazoa; phylum Chordata; class Mammalia; order Perissodactyla; family Rhinocerotidae; genus Ceratotherium; species Ceratotherium simum. The sequence continues at coordinate 792,186 of NC_141915.1, forward strand.
TTATTCAGCACTAAAAAGAAATGAGCTATCAAGCCATGAAAAGACACTGAGGAACCTTAAATGCAAATTACTAAGTGAAACAAGCCAATCTGAAAAGGCTACTTACTGTACAATTCCAACCATATGACATTCTGGAAAAAGCAAAACTATGGAGACAGTAAAAAGATCAGTTGTTACCAGGAGTGGGATGAGAAGGCAGAGCACAGAGGATTTTTACGGCAGGGAAAATACTTGGTATGATACCATAATGATGGATACATGTCATTATACATTACTTCAAACCCATAAAATGTACAACACCAATAGTGAACCCTAATATAAACTACGGATTTTGAGTGATGATGTGTCAATGTAGGTTCATCAATTGTAACAAATGTACCACTCTGGTGAGGGATGTTGACAATGCGGGAGGGTATGTTTGTGTGGGGGCAAGGGATATATGGGAAATCTCTGTACCTTCCCTTCAATTTTGCTATGAACCTCAAACTGCTCTAAAAAAATAAAGTTGTAACAAGACATTAAAAAAAAAAAAAAATCACGGCCCTCACGGACCTTACACTCTAGGGCAGGATTTCTCAAGCTTGGCAGTATTGACATTTTGGATGAGATAATTGTTTGTTGTGGGGCTGCCCTCTGCGTTGTAGGATGTTGAGCAATATCCCTGGCCTCTACCCACTAGATGTGGGTAGTATCCCTACCTGTGACAACCAAAAATGTCTTCCGATATTGCCAAATGTCCCCTAGCAGACAAAACACCCCTAGTTGATCCACAGCCTGTCAGGGTCTATCACGCAGTATTCAAAACCCATCCCTGTCCTTTGACCCCTCAAAGCCTTTCACTAGCTTGTGTGTCCCGGCTGGTATCATAAGCACATATAGTTCTTCTTACCCACCACCAAAGAGTGAGTTCCCTAGAGGAGACTCTAGCTTACTCATTTTGTACAACCCCTGTGGGGTTAGCAAGGTGCTCTTAGCAGGCACTCCAAGGTTGGTTAAGTAGGATAGGTTTTGTTTGTTTGGGATGAGTGTGTGTGTTTTGAGGGTTAGGCTGAAGGAAAAAACCTCAAAACATTTGTAAATTGAACTATGAAAATAAAATACTCCATTATCACAGTGGAAAACAGTCTTATTATTCCTAATCCTGATATGGCAGTGCTCCTGAAATCAGAGGGGAGATCACTAGCAGAAAAATGTAGAATCCTGACTTGCTACACATAAGATTTGCCTGACCTGGGCTGAGGAGATAGGTTTGTTTTGATGGATCAGATCAGAGCCACATATTTATATAACTGACTAAGTAGGTAGGTTATGATATATCAACTTTGTGGGTTATCACATAATCGTTTAAATGATGCTTATCCAAATTTCAGGAGTAGGGAGATGCAACTGGGAAGTGATAAACATGGGTGTCAGGTGCACTGGTAATATGATTTCTGGAGCTGGTGTGAGCACGTGGGTGCCTACTCTAGCACGCTTTACATGAACACGACTCTGAAGGTAGTCACAGACTGACAGTGGTCGGTGAGGAGGTAAGGGGCTCGAGTTGGACTGCAACCAATGACATCACTAAGCGCACTGCCTAGCTGAGCGGGACTTTCTGGGCAGGCAGCAGCGCCCTGACCTATATACAGGCACAAGCTGGTGACCTGTCACAGACCAGCAGAGCAAGAGCACAGCTCCATGCCTCTCTGTATCTCTGATATATTTCATGAGTGTTTTAAATGATGTTCACAAAAACTCTGACAATGAAAACGTAAATAAGGAGCACAAACAGGACACACCAGGTATATCACGTGAGCACATATGACTGGAAAACCCCACAGACCGTAACGGAATAAACCAAAACGTCCACAGCGGTTGACTTTGGATGTCTCGCCTTTTCTCCTCTTTTGTATTTTCCATAATGAACATCTGTTACTTTTACAAGGACAAAAATCCCCTCATTAAGTTTTAAAAAATGCAAACACTCTCACCATGTGTAGGACATATTTTTCTGCCTCCTGAGGTCCAGATAACTGCACACGACTTGCCATATCTTGTAATGACAGTGTTAAAAAGGTCTGAAATTCAGAAGCAGAATTAATCACAGGCAGAAACAACTGAGGAAAGAAATTTTATTAAAGGTGTACAGGGTTCTACTGAATCATTAAAAATCTGTTTTTTACCATATAAAATAATTTTATGTTGTAAAGATGACTTGAAATTGATGAATTTTGTGTGTGTGTGTGAGGAAGATCAGCCCTGAGCTAACATCCATGCCAATCCTCCTCTTTTTGGCAAGGAAGACTGGCCCTGAGCTAACATCCGTGCCCGTCTTCCTCTACTTTATGTGGGACGCCGCCACAGCATGGCCTGACAAGTGGTGCGTCTGTGCGCGCCCAGGATCCAAACCCATGCGACCAGCAGCGGAGTGCGCACACTTAACTGCTACGCCATGGGGTCGGCCCCACGAATCCAATGGTTTTAGTCATCAATTTTCTAGAGGAGTAATGACTTCTAGACACTACCCTACACATACTTTCCTATATGTCTGAAATGCAAACATGCAAAGTTATTCACTGTAGCACTGTTTGTGATAGCAAAAGATTGGAACTACCTAAATGTCCCCCCACAGAGGACTGGTTAAGTATAGTATAGTGCAATCACATAAACAGACTACTATGCAGTTGTAAAAAACTTAAGTGAGGACACTTTTTATGAACTGAAAAAGAATCCAAGATATGCACATCATTAAATATAAAAAAGGAGGATGCAGACTAGTGTATATGGCATACTAACATCTGTGTAAAAGGAGGGGAAAGATGTATACGTATGTGAGAGAGAGTCCATGTATGTCTGCTTATACGTGCACAGATAATCTCTAGAATGATACCTAAGAAACTGGTAACAGTGGGTTGGCTCTGGGGAAAGAAAAAGGGTGGCTGGGGTATAGGAACTGGATGAAGATTTTTGTATCTTTTTAATTTTGTATTATGAATGTCTTAACTATTAAATAAAATAAAGTTGAAAATATCACATGCATTCTTCAAAATTCAAAGCTAAAATGTGTAAACAAATGGGGCGTTAGAAGGAAACCAGTGTTTACCACTGCTCTGCTTGGAACTTGATGAAAATGCTCCCTTCCAGGAACAAATTAAAAAAGCTTTTTTTTTTAGAAAAGCTGGCAATATTTACAACAGCATTTTCAAAGTAGGGCTTGTTAAAACTTTGATCTTGAAAATTCTTGATAAGCCAATTACCAAAAAAATCTACATATACTTTAGTTCAGTGAGTAGCACCGAAGAAAATGAAATTGTTAATTTTAAGAAGTACATAAGTAGTTTAACACAAATGAGGACCTGAAAATGAACTTTCTAAATACGCAGAACTATCATTTTTCCTATTTCAAAACAACCGGAAACTTCTACCTGAATGTCCATCAATAGAGGACTGGTTGAATAAATTCTGATCCATCTGTACAACAGACTACAGGGTAACTGTGCATAGGCTTCCGTTGCCATGGAAAGAGGTTTAAGACAGACTGAACAAAAAGGGCAGGGTACAGAATAGCATGCAGAATATGATCCCAATTACTTCTCATTGGGAGTGTCTCCATATACAGAGACAGAGAAGCAAGAGGAATCTAGAAGAATGTCCACCAAAACGTTAATATGGAGTGGCAGATTTACGCCCATGTGATAATTCTGTCTCCTGGTGCCTTCCAGCCAGCAAAGCCATGGGACACGGTTCCTGTCACCGACACTGACATACAGTCTACCCGTTGAGACTTCTTGAACAGCTTTTGATTTTCTGACTTTTGAATAAGAAAGAGACTAACATGGCTAGAAAATCCTTTGATTGTTTTCCCCCCTTCTATTATTCTGGCACTAGAATGTGAGGCCAAAAAGTGTAACAGCCACCATCAAAGATTTAACCTTTCAACTAGACACATCCTCTAATGACACTGTCCTTCCCACCAGTGGCTACGGTGGCCCTCGCCTAGGTCCCCTGGGCAGTGTTTATCAGCCCAGTGGACCTCAATTAACCACGGGTCAGAACACCACGCAGGACCCAGGACACTGATAACTGCGGAGTCACTGTCCAGGTGTGGACTGACCACCTCGAGGCCCTTCCTGTTTGTTTGGTCAAACTCTAACTCTTGTTCTGGATTTATCTGATCCAAAACAGAAAACTGCATTTTCCTATACTGACTTCTCAAAGCATAAGCTATCAACTTATCCCAAAGTGATGAACTCTGGTTGACTCTTTCACAAGATACTTAACTGATTTTTGCAGTGATGTCTACTTATTACATTTCTTAGATTCTAATTCTTCACAACTTTTATTTGCCATCTTGCAATATAACATTTTCCTGAAAGGCACCGTCTTTTATCCTTGTTAACATTTTGATTCTTTTATCTAAACCTCAAGTACTCGTCACAACCGGGCTGCAGCTATTTTTCCATGGCTACCTCTTGATGGTGAGACAGGCATTTACCTAGAGTGGTTCTGCTAGCACCTGTACCAAATAGAAAATTTTCTGGGGAGAATTAGGCTGCTTGTTACCCTGAACCTCTTAGATCCTGGTCTTTTTTGCCTGTGGGTCAAGTTGGTTTTTCTCCGGCTGACAGGTTACATTTGTTTTTGATCTTCCTTGAGTTGCTTTCTCGTTCACGCTCTTCATTTTCCTCTTACAAATTAACTTTTCATAAATTCTGATTTCCTTTTCTTAATGAGGAAGCTACAGTTTCTCTCTCTAGAGTATTTACAAGGAGTTTCCCTTTCTTGTTCAGTGACCGTCTCCTCACCTTCCTTCCTCTTCTCCTGGAGGGGCACTGCTCCTCCAGGATGGCCTGCCTGCCTGCCTCCACGGCAACCCCCTCCTCACCCCTCTTTCTCTCTGGCTTCTCCAGACCCCACATTGTCAGATCCATCACCCTTTCCCTGTCCTCCATCTGGAGCCTCCAGCGGCCCTCCCCCCTTGCTAGGTCGCTTAGGAAGACACAGCCCTATTCCTGCTCCTCCCCTCCTTCATCCACCGTCACACTGCCGACACAGGGCAGAGGGTATGCATAGGGACGGGCTCACCATGTTCTCATCAGCTCTGACTAGACTACTTCTCAAGAGGAGAGAGAAACCACCCTCTATTTGTTTAAGGCACTCTTAGTTTCCTATTACTTGCAGCATACGCTTTCCTAGCTCACACGGGATTTCATTTTTCTTTTTACTTTTCTGTACTGTTTGAACACTTGATAATAAACATATTTTCTATAATCAAAAACCATTAGTTATTTTCATTTTGAAAATAAAAATTATATAACTGGCTTACCTCCTACAGTTCAACTGCACATAGCTCATTCAACCCTGGCCTAAACAGCAATGTCCAAGTAGTACCGTGTTCAAACACACATCAGCACAGCCTGAGAAGTTCCAGGGCTGGTCACAAGCAACTCACGTCTGCATCATTAGTATGTCCCCACCTGCCCTTGGAGCTGTTTACCTCTCTCAGGCTACCTTTCTCTGCCTCCCCAAGTAGACGTATTTCCTACCTGTCTTCCTCTTCACCTGTTCCTCTTCTCAAATACCCTGCTCTAGCCCTGAAAAGACCAAAAGGTATAAATCAAACTCTTTCTACGACATCAGTTGCGAGAGTTCTTAGTATAGAAATCCTGCCACACTTTACCCCTGTACCTGCCTTCTCAGCACTCTGAAGGAAAAGAGAAGGGAACGAGGTCCCGGGGGAGTCAGCAGATGCCTCACCTTGGTTAGCCTTTGAATATTCTTCTTATAAAGAGAAGACAAGCATTGCTTCACCAGTCCCATGTTGTTATCACGAGTAAAAGTTTCACTGTGCTTGTTCACCAGGTTGCGGAGCTCTGAGGGATTATTGGTTGAATACACTTGTGCTAACTCGTGGTATGCATTGCTAAGAGGCTAAAGGTTCGAAGGTGGGAAAAAAAATCAGATTAAAACGTTACAGGAATAAAATTGTGTACAGGAAGCAAAAGCAAACACAGTACTGTATTTTGAGCAAGTATATTCAATATCCTTTATTGTTACCTAACAAATTATAATTTACCCAAAGCAAATGTTTAGTTTTTAAGACCAAGGACAGAAGTTCCCTATGAAGTAATTTATCGTCAAAAAAACTTGGTAGTATAGAGCAGTAACGGCACAGCAGGTGAAAGGGCACTGCATTTACTTAAGGCATGTGTGTCTTTTTTTCTCATCTTTTTTCTCCGTCAGTGGCTCTTTCTTTTTCTATTGATAAATTACATTGGGAAGAAAGAAGGCAACATTTCCATCCTTCTCGACTCTCTCTCGTGCTCTCACCCACACATATGCACCTCACCAGATGCAATGGGACAATCTGCTACTTTTGATAACAAGGAGCAAGACAGGAACAAGAGAACAGTGGCTGAGGACCTGCTCAGAGCCTGAGCTGCTTTAGGCATTTCATACATATTATCCTCTATTTCTGGAGACAGCCCTAGTGGTCTAGCGGTTAAGATTCGGCCTCTCACTGCCATGGTCTGGGTTCATTTCCTGGTCAGGGAACCACATCACCTGTCTGTCGATTGTCATCCTGTGGTGACTGCATGTGGCTGTGATGCTGAAAGCTGTGCCACCGGAATTTCAAATCCCAGCAGAGTCACCCATGGTGGACAGGTTTCTTTTTTTTTTTTTTTTTTTATTTTATTTTATTTTATTTTTCCCCCCAAAGCCCCAGTGGATAGTTGTATGTCGTAGCTGCACATCCTTCTAGTTGCTGTACGTGGGACTCGGCCTCAGGATGAACGGAGAAGTGGTGCCTCGATGCGCACCCGGGATCTGAACCCGGGCCACCAGCATCACAGCGCGCGCACTTAACCACCAAGCCACAAGGCCGGCCCATGGTGGACAGGTTTCAGCGGAGCTTCCAGACTAAGGGAGAGCAGGAAGAAGGACCTGCCCACCCACTTCTGAAAAAATCGGCCATGAAAACTCTATGAACAGCGGCAGAGCACTGTCTGATACAGCGCCAGAAGTGAGAGGATGGCACAAAAGACCAGGCAGGGTTCCCCTCTGCCGTACACAGGGACACCAGGAGTCAGAATCAACTCAACGGCACTAACTACAAATCCTCTATTTTCAATATTAAGAAATTGGGGCAGAGGTACAAGAGAATGTGAAGTGGTCATGAGAAGCACAGGTAGAAACTAGATTCAAACCTACATCTCTACTATGAAGTCTGTGTTCCTTCCACTGTTTATGATATCATAAATAAACTACCGATGCTTGTGAATGATGCCCTCAAGTCATGAAGACATCACTTTATGAAAGCATTCCTTCTAAAACAGGTCGGCTCAAGGGCCACCTGAGGGAACCACGAGAGTTCTCCAAAATGATCTGAGCATGGCTTCCCTAACCTACCCTGCCTATCACCCTTCCACAGGATTCAAGGGCCCTCTCTAAACCACCTTCCCTTCCCTCCTCGCCTGTGAATAGGCAGCCTAGAGCCCTGAGAACCTCAATAGGGCTCTTAGGTGAAGGACACTTGGCTATCTTCAACAAGAGAACATAAAAATCTTTGCATCAGGAAGATTTTCAAGTTGATATCCTGAAATTTTGAGTTTTGTACAAGGAGAAACAAAGTAACAATGTTATCAAATTGATCACGACATCACAACGTTTCGAACTGCTCAATTTTTTTAAAACCATGGGTATGTATTTCAAAAAGTTTTTAAAAAATAGTTAATTTATTTTTTAATGTGGTCCTAAACTTGGGTCCTCAGTGAAGACAATCAAAAGTTCAGTGGGCAGGGGCCGCCCGGTGGCGCAGCGGTTAAGTGCACGCACCCCGCTGCGGCGGCCCGAGGTTCGCAGGTTCAGATCCCAGGCGCGCACCGGCGCACTGCTTGTTAAGCCATGCTGTGGCGGCGTCCCATATAAAGTAGAAGAAGATGAGCACGGATATTAGCCCAGGGCCAGTCTTCCTCAAGAAAACAGGGGAGGATTGGCATCGGATGTTAGCTCAGGGCTAGTCCTCCTCACACACAAAAAATAAATAAATAAAAAAGTTCAGTGGGCAGAACTTGTGGTCTTTGTACAGTGCTCTAGTAAGATTTCCCAAGCCTTGGGCAAATTGATAGTTCAATAAATCAGCACTGCTTTTTCAGTATTTCACTAAATTGTAATAGAAAAGAAAAAAATCAACTCTTGGAGGAGCTTAAACATCTATAGCTATAATTACCCAGAGGAAAGTTTAAAGACACATTCCTGAGAAACATTCCACCCCCATCAGGTGATCAGAGGGTGTATGGACTGGGATGGAGTTAGAAATTCTCCAGAACTGCAGCTCCCAGACTCCCAGGAGACATTTAATAAATGTCTGCTAATTTGAAGCTGCTGGGAGAGCTAAATCTCTATAAAATAAAATTATAGAACTATGTCTCATTACAATTTCCTTATGGACTTAACATGTCACTGAAGAAATCAGTTTTATTTTAAAAACTCACCTTAATGAATCTACCCACAATTTGAGACGTGTACTTCGGTAGCTGTTGTACTTTTCCAAGTAATATCAAAGAAACTAGAATATACTTTTTATATGATTCCAACATGATATGACTGACCGCCATGGCAGGGGTAGTTATAGCCTGAGCAAGAGAAGAATGCTTAGCGTGAAGAGAGTACAATGGAGCAGGAAAGAGCAATCGACCACATGTATCACTTTAATTAAAAAACAATACTTATATTAAATGCCCTATTATTATTTCTTATAACATCTTTATTGAGATACGATTCACCTACCATAAAATGTACCCTTTTAAAGTATACAATTCAGTGGATTTTGGTGTATTTCCCATGTTGTACAACTATTACCACTACCTCATTTCAGAACATTTTCACTCCCCAAAAAGAAAGCTCACATCCATTAGCAGTCATTCCCCATTCTCTCCCCTCCTCAGCCCCAGGCAACCATTATTCTATTTTAGTCTCTACGGATTTGCCTATGCTGGACATTTCATATAAATAGCATAAAAAATATGTGGTCTTTTGTGACTGGCTTCTTTAACATGTTTTCAAGGTTCACCCACGATGTAGCATGTATCAGTACCTCATTCCATTTTATGGTTGAATAATATTCCATTGTATGGATATACAACATTTTGTTTATTCATTGCTCAATTGATGGGCATTCGGGTTGTCTCCACCTTTTGGCCATATGAATAATGCTGCTATGAACAGTGTACATGTTTTTGTGTGGACTTTGTCTTCATTTCTCTTGGATATATTCCAAGGAGTGGAAGTGCTGGGTCATATGGTAACTCTATGTTTAACATTTTGAGGAACTCCACACTGTTGTCCAAAGTGACTGTACCATTTTACAATCTCACTGGCAGTTATGAGGGTTCCAAATTCTCCATATCGTCAACACTTGTTATTATTGGCTGTCTCTTTTTTAATTTTAGTCATCCTAGTGGATGTGAATTGGTAAAATTTTGTGGTTTTGATTTGCATTTCCTTGATGACTAATGATAATGTATATCTTTTTATGTGCTTAGTGGCCATTTCTATATCTTCTTTGGAGAAATGTCTACTCAAATCCATTACTCATTTAAAATTTTTAGTTTTTTTATTGTTGAATTGTAAGAGGTCTTTGTATATTCTGGATGCAAGTCCCTTATCAGAAATATGATCTACAGATATTTTCTTCTATTCAGTGGCTGCCTTTTTACTTTCTTTCACCTGGATTTATGAAGGTTAAGAAAAAGTGAAAACTATCATGCCCAAATCAGCCCAAATGTTTCAAATCAAAACCCAAACCACTGAGCCTGTAAGGCATTTCTTTGAGATTATTCTACAGACACACTCATAGAAGCGCATGAGGATACATGTACAATGATCCCCACTGCAACACTGCTTTCATAGTGAAATACCAGAATCAACTTACATTTCCGTCAACTGAGGACTAGTAAACTAACTAGGTCAATCCATGGCATGATATGAGAAGATGAAGCTGCTTTCACTTTTTGCTTTATACAATGCTGTATGATTTGAATTTTTTTCAATAAGTACATCTTTCTTTCGGAATTTTTTTTTGAGGCAATAAAAAAATTTGTATCACCTTCTGAAATTAAGGTACTAGTACCCTCTATACCATCTATAAACTGCATATTATTAAAACACAGTTGCATGAAGTAAACTAACACTAGACAATGCTCGTCATTACGGCAAAATCAGGGAACAGGTATTTTTCTTTTTTTTTTTTTGCTGAGGAAGATTCACCCTGAGCTCACATCTGTGCCCATCTTCCTCTACCTTGTACATGGGACACTGCCACAGCATGGCTGGTGAGTGGAGTAGGTCCGCACCCAGGATCTGAATCTGCGAACCCGGGCTGCTGAAGCAGAGCATGCAGAACTTTAATCACTCAGCCACGGGGTTGGGCCTGGCAATAAGTATACTTTCAGGTAAAAGGCTTGCTTCTAGCTATAAACTTCAAAAATGTTTTGTTTTTAACATTTTAGCTATTCGTTATAGAAATATTTTTCTAAGTGTACTGCATACTTTCCTGCCTTTTTACTGCCCACACCATCTCGATATTTCTAGATCATCATCAGTATGCTCATCAGTTATTATATTGGGCTGTAAAATTATAACGCTGTGGCTGTGAAGCGTGTGTTTATTATTTTCTGAACAACTGAAATTTTTGAATTGTGTACTCTTCAAGAGAAGTCAGCTTGAAGACTTTACCTGACCAGACACATCCTTTAAGGACACTGTCTCTGCCCACCAGCACCTTCTGGTGACCCTTCCCCAGGTCCCCTCAGCAGTGCTTGCCAACCCCCACCCACGGAGGCAACGCGCGGACACAGATGCACGCACGTGTACTTATGTGTTTAGCATTTCAATTAAACTATGGGCTCCCTGAAGGCTTAGACTATCCTTAATTACCTTAGCATGTGCTATGAATAAAATAGAAACTTATGAACATCTGACAAATTTATCTTAAAACACTAGTATTAGCCAATATTGTAAATCTCTTTTTTAGACTCTGAGTAAATCTCCAGAATATTCTGCCAAATTGTGTACTACGTCTCATTACACAGATCAGTGGCCATTACACAGACAGAGACACAGGTGAGAGGGACTTTTCACTGTGTACTCCTTAATACCCTTTGAATTGTGAACTACGAGAATGTTTTCCCTATTAAAATAAATAAAACTCAACAAAACACCACACATGGTTTTAGAACAAGACAACACTTCACAGTTCGCTCAGTTCAATCTCTTCCCCACATGCAACGGAAGCTATAAAGGTCAAGAGACATACAGAATTTAACCCAAACCAGACAAGGCACAGTGGCGGAGCCTAGATGAGACCCGCGCATGGGCGCTCTTCCCTCCACTGCCTCTGCTCGTCAACTCAGGAGCAGATCACCACCACGGACACGCCCACAGAGAAAGTTCTGGAAAGGACCCCGACGCTCAGAGGCCCACGCTCACTCTGCTCCAGCTGCACACTTCTTTGATCACACACGTCCAAAGGAACCTCAGGGACATTTAGAGAGATGATTACCTGTTCATAAAAGTAGAGTGCTCTTTCGAAGTTCTTTAGCCCAGTATAGATCATCCCTCCATAATAATAGTAACATAAAAAGTGCTTCGCATCATAGGCTCCGTTCTCTTTACAGATATCCATCATGTCCACATCAAGATACGGAAGGGCAGGTTTAAAGCATTTTGCCAGCAAACAAAGCTGTGAAAAGATTTGTATTAAATCGTCATTTTAATTGTACTTTGGCAAGCGTTAGCAGAAAGAGCAAATTCATACATTCCAGAAACTTCAAGAAAATGATTATTTTGTTTTACATTCTATTAACATGATCTAAATGTCAACACCTTATTCCATTTTCTTAAGCATTCAGAAGACAGTACTTCTTTATAAAAGACTAGCCAGCCATGAGATAAAGTACTCCACAGATGCATTAAAGCCATCACTTAGCTCACCTAGCACCCATTCTGTTTACAGATGTGCAAACAACTGAGTCCTTTTTCTCTTTGCTGAACTAGTGGAATACAAATAGACCAGCATGGTGTGATAAAAACACAAGTTGTCTCTTCAATTACTCCTTTTCAATTTCTGAATCCTTTAGGTAAATGTAGGGAATTGTGCAACTCAAGAAAGCAAGCACACAGCAGAATTCTGTATCCAGATGATGGTGGCACAGGTGAAGATATAGGTACAAAATCACTGAACTGTACACTTAGGATTAGTGCACTTTACGTATGTTATACCTCAATCACAAAAGCTTTTTAAAAGATTTAAAAAGAAAAAAGAAAAAAAAGAAAGCATATCATCATGTGAAACTAGAACATGTGTTTGAAATAATCCATGTACCATGTTATTAAGGAAACGATATAAATAGCCCATAGGAACCAGTTAAACCCATATGATAGAACACGATGCAGGGGCCGGCCCCGTGGCGTAGCGGTTAAGTGTGCACACTCCACTGCTGGCGGCCCAGGTTCGGATCCCGGGTGCGCACTGATGCACCGCTTGTCAGGCCATGCTATGGCGGCGTCCCATATAAAGTAGAGGAAGATGGGCACAGATGTTAGCCCAGGGCCAGTCTTCCTCAGCAAAAAGAGGAGGATTGGCATGGACGTTAGCTCAGGGCTGATCTTCCTCACCCAAAAAAAAAAAAAGAATACTATGCAGCTGACACAGAATCATCTCCGAGATACATTAAGAAGAAAAAAGCGAAGTACATAAGAGATCGTACAGATTATTACTATTTGTGTAAAAAAACTGAGACAAAAACTATATACCTATTTGCTTGTATGGGCATGAAATATCTTTGGAATGATACACAAGAAACTACTAACACTGGTTTCCTTTGGAGAGAAGTGATGGGTGGCTAGTGAGCAGGGTAGCAGGGAGACTTCATGATACACCCTCCCTTTTGCCTTCTGGATTTTGAACCATGTAAAATAAAATAAATGAATATCATTTTAAGGTATAAGAAGTTACCTGTGTTTATTCTTGGGTTCCACAATTCCTTAAAAAGAAAATGACTTGGAATTTTTTTTAACGTCACAAGCACCAATTACTCTATCTGTTCTACTCATACTCACATCACAGGCCTACTAGCTGAGCCCCATTCTACAGTTTGTATCCCGCAGCCTGTGAAAAATTTTGCCTACTAACAGAACAGATATACCTACATATTTCAACTTCTAAAATCTATCACAGTCTCCACCAAATTGCTTTCATTTATCTAAGCCAGTGTCAAGCAAACCCACAACCAACCTTCTACCTCGGACTCAGGTGACTAACACTCTTTGGCTACTTACCTGGCAGAGATCGGCGTGTATGGAGGTCAGCTGGTTTGTATTCATCTGCATCTTGTCTATGGCTTGCTTAAGGATGCCAATTCCTCGCAGGGGCTGTCAGAAACGACACCTCTTTCAGATAAGTTCTCAAAGATGGCAGGACATTGGATCTTATGTTGTCACTTACAAATAAAAAATAACACTAATTGATAGGTTCCTTTAAATAACAATATGAGGTTTCCATACTCTTCCAGGAAATTTCTGTCCCTATTTAGTCAGAAAAACGTTTTCTTAAGCTGTCTGTGATATTTATGGTAATTTGGCAACGTTTTTTAAATCATAAAGCTTTTTTACAATGAAGATCAACAATCAAAAGCAATATTACTATCTCAAAAGTTTATTATATTTACACCTAAACAAACAAAAATTTTCCAAATATTTACAACAGATGAGAGCCTATACTTAGTAAACTTAATTGTGGAAAAGGATGTTGGCATTTTCCCACAGGACAGTCTAGGTATCATGCGTAAATTCTCTCCAACATCTCTTACCTGATAATAAATTACTATTGAAACTGATACCACAAGTTACAAACAGAGCATTTCCTGACTTGAATATAAATAACAAGACCAAGTTTCTGGTGAGGTACAGTCAGTTTCTGGGCAGGAGATGTCACTATAAAATAGCTGCATAACTTACATGACTTTTTCAATAAAGATGTTGATTTTTGTTAACCATTTCTTTCAAACCACAATTTATTTAGTACTCCTACAAAATACCAACTGTTTCTTTCTGTTTTCAGTTTCCTTCAAACCACCAGTCTTAAAGTTCAATTTCAAATAAAAAAGAAACACCCAAATTATAACTTGTGTCAATATCACAAAAGTTAAAGATGAGCCAGCCGTGATGGCCTAGTGGTTAAAGTTCGGTGCACTCCACTTCAGCGGCCTGGGTTTGATTCCCGGGCATGGAACTACACCACACGTCTGTCAGTAGCCATGCTGTGGCGGTGGCTCACATAGAAGAACTAGAACTTACAACTATACACTATGTACCAGGGCTTTAGCGGGGGAAAAGGAAGAAAAAGGAGGAAGATTGGCAACAGATGTTAGCTTAGAGCAAATCTTCCCCTGCAAAGAAAAAAAAAAGAGAGAGAAACGACTCATTTAAAAAAAATGAGAAAGGCCAAAGAACTGTTCCAGATTAAAGGAGACAAAAGAGACATGACAATGTAATGCAATCCATGATCTGAGATTTTCCTGTTACAAAGGACATTAGCAAAACAACTGGCAAAACCTGAATAAGGTCAGTAGATTTGTTAAAGGATTACATCCACCTCCTGCTGTTGATCATGTACTGTGGCTATGTAGAGAATGTCCTAATTTTTAGGAAACACTCATTGAAGTATTTAGGATAAGGGGCATCACATCTGCAATTTACTTCCCCATGGCTCAGAGAAAAAGACACAAGGATAAACAAGTGTGGTAAAATGTCAACATCTGGAAAATCTGGGTGAAGGGTATAGGGGAATCTTTATATTGTTATTATTCTTGCAACTTTTTGTGAAGCTAAAATTCTGTCATAATTAAAAGTCTTAACAAACAAACAAAAACCCAGCACATACAACATAAAGGCACTAGGACGGTCGTTCTGAAAATCACCAGCAGCAGCAGCCCTTCTTGAAGTACTACTTCATCCTGCCTCTCAGAGTCCTCACCTGGTGGAGGTCCGCTGTCCTTACCGCAAGTGCTAAAGAGACCACATGCAGTCATGGGCCACATAACAACATCTGATCAACGATGGGCCACATAGATGACAGCGGTCCCCTGAGATTAGTACCAGAGAGCCTAGTGTGTAGTAGGCTATCCCATCCAGCTATGTAGGGGAGGAAGAAATTTTCCTCTACCCTTCTAGGTCCTTCTGGCTGGTCTCAGAATTAAATTGACATGAGACAATTAATAGGGTTTTAAGTTAATAACATGTATACATGGGAGAAATACAGGAAAACCAAATGCCTGAAGCCCTCACCTTAAATACCATCCTCAGTTAAAGACAAAAGAAGATGTTGGGGGTGGGGAGAGTCAGGGACTTCAAAGGGAAGGAAAGCTATTCACAGGTGGGTGAAAAGGAGCAAATGTTTGGAAAACAAGTGTTTTTCTTGCCACGCAGAAACAGAAGAACAGAGAGGGGAGCCCAATATACAGGCCTTTCTAGGTCCCTCCCTGTCTACTACCTAGTTCATGTTCTGCCAAGGTGATAGCTCGCTTCCTGAGACAGGTTTTTTACCTGAATTCTTTTAGGCAGTTAAGGGGGAGGTAACAAGAAAAACTTTCTGAGTCTTTTACTTCTTAAAAATGATCAGCCTGAAATAAACCTCATGCTAAAGAGACACATTTTGGAGTGGCAAATTTTGTTTCCCTTCAGCATACTCCATGATGTTTGCACAACTACGAAATCACCTAATGACACTTTTCTCAGAACGTATTCCCATTGTTAAGAGATGCACGACTATATATTGAAGCGTTAGGATGCTTAGAACTAACCTGGAACCTTAATGAATTAGTTCATTGTCAGATATATATTATAGATATATAAGTTAGATATATAATAGAATTGTAAAATACTTGGATAACATTGCTTACCTGTTTTCTTTCCACAAGTGCATTTGTTAGCTGATGGCAAAGCCCAGCAACTAGATACAACAATAACAAAATATTGAAAATATAAATGACTACACAGGCAAAGTACAATCAGTAGAAAATAACAAAATGTTATTTAGCTTACAAGTGTCTGTTGCATATCGAATGTGCTCCCCATTACAAGTACTGATGAAAAGCTGAACCTGTGAGAATAACGTTTCGAAGTCAGGAACACTGGGCATAGAAAACTTCACAAATCTGGAATAAAGAGAAAAGAATCAATTTATTCTGATATTTCATGGGGGGAAACGTAGAAGTGACTGAGGGCAGAAGTCCATCCTAATACTCTGTGAAATTAAATGTCATAGTATTTTTAAAAATTAAGAAACAAAGTGTATGAGATTCTTGTGGCCTGGTTCTTTGCACAATCAAGACACAGAAATAGACACAAATAGAGGTTAAGAAAAAATATGCTTAAAAAAGAACAACTTTCAAAAAAGAAAACTCCATTAAATGAGGCCAAGTATCAGGTAATCTAATATTCATGAAGGAAATGAATATAAACTTTTAACCAAAAATTAAAAAAAATATTTTCTTTTGAGCTCCAATGTGGTCAGGACTATTTACTCATGTAAAAACCAGTTGTTGCTTTTCCTGCTCTGAGTGCACCAGACTGAAGGGGGGCAAGAAGTGAGCACTATGGACTGGCTGGAGGCTGTGGTTCAGGTTAAAGATGCTGCTGCCCGGACTCAAGGAGATGCTGTGGTCCATCTGGGAAGAAGAACCAGCTGACAGGCAGGTCAGGAAGGGGTGGAGGTGAGAAGCGGGAGGACTTGGATGATCCATCCTGAGTCACTCGGCAGATGGTGCCTTACAACCGCCATGGTAAACACTCTGAGAGGCGGTCGGAGATAGGTTTTGGGGAAGAAATCATGTAAGCTACCACCACGTGGCAATTGCTTACAAGTAAACTTCAAGCCCTTCTTTTTCAAAAAAATGAACTGTTGAAGCTAATTTCAAGAAAAATGAAGTGGATATTATCGCCTAATCACAATTTCTTCTATATCTTTCAATTTTAACCTCCATCTATAAAGTGTTGTTTGACTTAACAATGTCACCTTACATCTGTAATTATACTTTTTAATTACCAAATGTGTCTGAAACAATCTCATGACCTATGGGCTTCACAATAGGTCAATAAGGATTGTGATTTCCATTTTATAAGTAAAAATATGAAGCTCAGGCCCCACGACTCATAATTGGAAGAACATAATTCACATCCAGGTTACTCAGAAACAAGCGCAGGGTTCTTTCCAGGTTCTCTTTTACTGACATATAATGGTAAAACACCTTACAGTTTCACGATGCTTACATGTACATGATCTCACTTGACATATATGTTAATATAAGTTTACGTGTATACAAAACACGCATGCTACCCATTTTTCTAATCAGCAAACACACACAGGAGAAATCTTTACCAGCCAGCAGGATCTGACAGAACTTTCTGCAATGATACAAATGTTCTATATCTGCGCTGCCCAACACAGTAGCTACGTGTGGCTACTGAGTACCTAAAATGCGGCCAGTGCAACTAAGAACTGACTCTTTAATTTACTTAATTTTAATTAATTTACATCTAAATAGCCACACATGGCTAATGGCTGTATTGCAGAGTACAGCTCTAGACTCTCATTCTGACAAAGTGTCTTCTCTAAACTCTATTCCTGACACATATATTTGTCTCAGGAATCCCAGCACGAGTGAAGCCTGACCCTTGCTTTAGTTCATTTTCTTCTCACGTTATATTATTTCAACTTTCACAACAACCATAACATTTCAATTTATAATACTAAAACATCAAGAGGAAAAGAGTTCTACTGTCAAGTACACAGAGTTACAAGGAACCCCAATTGAAATAAGGTCTATTTAATTTGGTCTTAAACAGCTTAAGCTTGCTTGAAAAGAATTCAAAGCAATGTTGCTTTGGAACATTGGTAATTTCACTCAATATAGTTCACCATGCTCTGTTCCATCACTCTTCCTTATTTTCTTTCCAAGTTGGAAAATCTGGACAATCCAATGGATTACATGAATAAAAGTATCCAGATAAATGCAAGCTATAGTGCTCACAATTGAGATGGCCGTACGTTTTTAAAAATAAATTTCAAAGTTTACATAAACATAAACAAGAGTTAAAAAATGATAAAACTCAACGAAATCTAACAAGCAATGATTAGCTGGAATGAGTAAGATGTAACCACCGTGACGTGACTTTAGTCGTGCAAAAGAGCTCAATGTTGTTTACTTGGTTTACTTCCTACACCAAAAAAAAAAAGGCCAGAAAGTGCATAGCGTGCAGCTGTAGCAAGCACAAAACTATACAAGAAGATGCCCCTTACAAAACAGCAAGGACGCCCAAGGAGTGCTCTTGAACATCCAGAGCCCCGAGCACAGTGTCCAGATGGGATAAGTTCTTTGCAAGGAGTTCCCCACTCTTGTTGATCAGTTCACAAAGCTGAGTCATTTGCCCTGGAAAACAGGAATAACAGGAATCATATTCAGTTATAGCACTAACCAAACTAAAGGAAGTCTAACCACAGACTTCATTCCTCAGAGCAAGAAATACCTAAGGATGATTTCTTACAGCTCTCTCATTTCAGAGGAGGACCCGGAAGAGTCACAGGAGTGAAACCACCCTGCCCATGGCCTCAAAACTAAACCTTCCATTTCCCTCCAGCCCCGAACGTTTCTCCTTATCCTCCATTGCCTTTTCTGGTCCCTCAAGCCAAAAATGTACACTTTACTATCACCACCACCCTCATCTCCCTCTCTGTATCCAAAATGTCACCAAATAGGATTTAATTTTACTTCCTAAGTCTCTCAGCGCCATTCCTATCTCTCTCCCCTGCCTGAATTCATATCCTCATCATTTCTTGTCTGTATGACACTATAAATCTTCTAAACGGTCCATCTACTTCAGTCTTTCTCTCCTCCAACCCATACTCCGTATTGGTATCTGTGTGATCTTTCTCAAATGTAAAATCCAATCAAGTTATTCCAATGGCTTTAAGAAGTCTAAATACCTCAGCCCAGTAACCAGTCCCTGCACCTCCTGGGGCTTACCTCCTGCTACTTCCCTTCACACACCTACTCGCGGGTCACACCAAGCTCAGAAAACTCAATGTTCCATGTTCTCCCACCTTTACGCCTCCACGCATGCTGTTCTCCACGCTTAGTGTCCCCTCCATCACTCTTCTCCTCCAAATCCTCCATTACCCACTTCATGCTCTTTTCACAGTCCGCCTGGGTCATCCCTGGACCCTCACTTCACACACACACACACACACACACACACACAAACACACACACGTGACTAACTTGGATATTTGTCCTCTGTCTCCTCTTTGCATCACCTGGGATTGTGGTAATTAGGTAATTCAGTGTGAACTGAGGCGGAGAGACTACCTTGTTTCTCCAGCTTCAGAATACAGGGCTTGCTTAGCAGCCGATCAATCAACAAGCAGCTTGTTGAATTTAATCTCTTAACTGATCCATTGATTTTTCCCCTATAACACAATGTTCTGTTTTAACAACTACAGTATCTAATTAGGCCCAAACTGGTACTTTGAAGTAGACTCGCCGATCTAATAGGTTATTCTGATAACAGACACCATGGCCACACTCTATACTCCTAAATCCCACTAGCTGTGTTTCTGGTGGTGGGGGGTGTATATAAGTCCATGAACATCAACCTTAAGTTTCCTCCTTCAGTAGTTCTTTTACATTTTGAACTTCAAGCTATCCATAACAGCTATGTCAATTTAGTAGCTGGGTGATGTTTTCCTTATTAAAAGACACTTTAAACAGTATAACGCTTAAAATCCAAGTGAGTGTAGCTAAGAACTTTGAAAATTTAATTTCCGGGGCTTCTACACTATACTTTTAAATTTGATAAGTTTTAACAAAAATAAAGGAAATATTCCTTTATTAGATGCATTGAAAAACAAGAATTAAAAAAATCTATGATCTTATTAGATGTCATCTTTCAAAATAATGACATAAGTTGAAGTGGGAAGTACCAACTCACCATTATTTTATTATAGATCTCACTATAGATCGCAATAGGTATGAAATAGACAGCTTCTTCCAGTTAAATAATGTGCCCCTTTTTTTAACCCACTACACTAAATACATTTACAGTGGTTTGAAACACCCAGAAATAAGTATTTCAGTCCATTACTTCTTCCTCACTTAAATAACCAATGCTGAGTTGAGACTTAAAATAAAAGCTGGGTCACTATGAAACCATGAGAGTTAACCAGTGCAGGGCCAAGGGGAAAGTCATAAGTAAGTTTAAGTGTCACAGGGTGCATTTGAAATGAGCCCAACCAGAGATGTGGTCAAATTTCCTCTAATCAGGAAAAGCTGGAAATTATGATATTCTCTTCACTTAAGATCTGTGTTAGAAAATTCTGAATAAGAACAAGTAGAAACTCAAACACTTTCTACGCAGTGAACATGAGGCACAGAAGCCAAGGGCAGTGAAGGTGTATTTCTCTCTGCCTCACACACTGTTCCTAAAGCAGCGTCTTGCACAGCGTATATACAAAGCTTTCAGATAAGTGATCCCAACTGATGCTCAACAGCCCTCCTTCCCTTTTCTAAGTGAGAAAATTAGCCCAGGGATATTAAGTGGCTTGCACACGAAGTGACTGAGACAGGATTCCAATCCAAATCTTCTAACCACGCTACACCCCAGGAAGCAGAAACTAAGTGTGGCATAAATGAATGAATGAATGTTTTCTTCATTCAGAGACTGCGAGTTTATGCCTTACCTGTCAACCTAATTTCTATCGATAATCAGGGAAACGAGAGGGAAGTATTTCATTAAGCACGGCTCCATACCAGATCAGTTAAGCCTTACAAGAGCGAGGCAGATACACCCCTCCATTTTTACAAATGGAGAGAAGAGAGACTCGAGAGTAAAGGTTCTTGCCCAAGGTGACACAGCTCCGAGAACTCTACAATTAATGGCCATTAGCAACAACCAGTAACTGTACTCACTGCACCCCAGATGACAGGCACCGTTCCAAGTGCTTTTACACGGCTCTCTCATGCAAGCCTAACACTCTGTGAAGTAGGGACTTATTTTTATTTTACAGACGAAGAAACAGGATGGCTAAAGAGGCCTCCACAGCCAGCAGCTAGTAACTTGACTCTGAGTCCAGGGTTCTAGCTTCAGGTGACGAGGGGAGCGAACCAAACAACATGAAAATTGAGGGCAAGGCAATAATGGCCACAACTCTACCCTAGAAATGGAGTCCTACCAGCGAGAGCTGGCTCGGCATTCTGCAGGACTAAAATAGGCGCGCCGGCCGGCCCTCGAGCCTCGGAGCCAGGGCACCAGAGAGGACTCGCCCGCGCCGCTGCCCGCGGCCTAGTCCGCAGCGGCCAGGCGGGGGACGGACGCGCCGGCGCACCAATCACCGCAGGCAGGGAGGCCGCGGGGACCAACACGCGCTCGGGAAGGCCGGCGGAAGTCCCGCCCCCAAACTGTCAAGCAAAGCGTCCCGCGGAGGGGCCCGGCCGGGGGAGCTGGGTCCGGCAGCCCAGGGAGGGGAGGCGGCGGGTCGCCGACCGCTCGGGCCGGCGGGCGGCGGAACGGAGCCCGAGAGCGCGAAGGCTGCTCGAACTCGGCCGCGCCAGTCCCATCCTGGTCCCCGAGCCGCCACCCCGAACCCAGCCCCGCAGACGAGGCTCGGCGCTCACGGGGCGGACTCCTGAGTCCGTGCTGGCGGCTGGGATGCAGGCCCGTCCCCGCGGCCCGGAGGGCGCGCCCAGGCCCGACCCGGCGGCCCGGGGCCTCACCTTGAGCCGAGAGCTGTCGGACACTGTTCACGAACTGCTCCAGGGCCGACGCCATGTTTACCCCGCGCGGCCCGAGCGGCACGGCCAGCTCGCGCGGGAAAAGGCGGCCGCTCTGAGAGGAGGGGCCGCGGCGGTCCACCAGACGGCCTCCAGAGCGCCCGACGTCACTTCCGCCGGCTCAAGCACCGCGAGATCGCACCTACCTGGGAACCGGTGACTGTTTCCATGGAAACAGTTTCGCTAGTCGCTGTAGCCGGAAGTTAGCCTTCTTTTCCTTCTGCTTTTATTCTGCGCGCCTGTGAAATATCTCTTTCTATTGAGCCGGGCCCGGGCAAAGGAAGAAACTAAATTTGTAATTAGGCGCATATTTTCGGGATTTCGCTAGGAATGGCCGCCCCGTTTTCCACCTGGCCAAGTCCTTCAAGCCCCGGCTTGATTGCCACCTCTTCCGTGAGGCTTTTCCTGTGGGTAGTAGAACGGACTCTGGAGCCAGGCGGGCAGCCTGGGTTCAAATCCCTTTCCTAACGCTTAGTAGCTTTGTGACTTTGGGCAAGTTACTTGGGCGTCCTCTGCCTTGTTTTCCCCATCTGTAAAATTCTTACAATGACCTCAACCATGTGAAACGTTTAGAACAATGCCTAGCACATAGTGAGAACCATATCTTCATTCACGGTATATGTTGAGGGGCCGGCCTGGTGGCATAGCGGTTAAGTTCGCGCGCTCTGCTTCCATGGCTCGGGGTTCACTGGTTCGGATCCTGGGTGCGGACCTAGGCACCGCTTATCAAAAGCCATGCTGTGGCGGCATCCCACATATGAAGGAGAGGAAGATGGGCAGGGATGTTAGCCCAGGACCAAACCTCCTCAGCAAAAAGAGGAGGATTGGTATCGGATGTTACCTCAGGGCTAATCTTCCTCACCAAAAAAAAAGATATGTGTTGAATGAATTGATTTCCCCATCTAGAATTGATCTGTTCTTCCTCCACTTGACTCCCAAAGCACATTGTTCCTCTCATAGCCACTTCTACCCTGTTGCGGAAATTTGTCTCCATAATCCATACCATATCTGTTGCTCTTAACTGGCATGGAGTTCCTTGAGGTCAAGCATCTGTCTTACTCATTTTTGTACCCTCTTAGGGCCTAGCATAGGATTTGGAGCCTAGTAGGGACTGAGTAAATAAACATGCATTTCAAATTTTATCCAACACCTATTTCTTGAGCATTTACAATGTGCTGTGCCAGGCACTAGGGATATGCTGGTGAGTAAAAACAGTCATGAGCCTTTTCCTCTGCAGATAGTGAACAAATAAAGACCCTAGAAAAAAGGGGTAGTGCTCTGAAGGAATGGAACAAGGTTCTATAAGATCATGCAACAGAGGAAAGTGACCTAGCCTGGGAACGACAGGGAAGGTTTTCTTGAGGAAATGACACAAACTGCTCTCTGAAGAAAGAGTAGGAGTTAATAAGATAAAGGGGAAGAAATTTTCCTAAGTGAGAGGACAGCATGTGCTAAGACCCTGTGTTGGGAGGGAGCATGCTATCTGAGACTGAGGAATCGAAAAGTGGCCATGGTGGTTGGAGGGGAGCAGTATGAGATAGGGCTGCAAGGTAGACAGGGACGACATGAACTAAGCTGTGTGAAAGATACTGGACTTGTCCCCGAGAAGACTGGGAAGCCACTGACAGTTTTATGCAAGCGAGTAGCATGATCAGATTTGCATTTAGAAAAGATTGTCTCAGGGCCGGCCCCGTGGCTTAGCGGTTAAGTGCGCACGCTCCGCTGCTGGCGGCCTGGGTTCGGATCCCGGGCGTGCACCGACGCACCGCTTCTCCGGCCATGCTGAGGCCGCGTCCCACATACAGCAACTAGAAGGACATGCAGCTATGACATACAACTATCTACTGGGGCTTTGGGGGAAAAAATAAATAAATAAAATTATAGAAAAGATTGTCTGGCTTCACCTGGATAACTTCAGAGAGCCATTTAGGAAGTTATTGCAGTAGTCGACATGAAATATAATACTAATAATTGTACCTTGCAACTAGAGATGGAAATAAATTGGTGAATTTGGGACGTATTTAGATGAATGACTTTAAGGTATGCTCTAAGGTAGCATTTGGTCCTCAGTTTTTGATCTCTTGCAACACACAAGACAGATATTTTGACTTATAGGACACATTTCCATGGATGTACATGGATTTTAATGAGAGTCAAAAATGTTGCAGAGAAGTAAAGCACTGCAATAATTCAAAATAGCCACAGCTACTAATCATACTTTAAAATTTGTTGCCTATTTAGATTGTGGCAGCTGTTCTCAAAGTGTGGTTCCCCAACCAGCAGCATCAGCATCATCTGGGAACTTCCTAGAAATGCAAATTCTTAGACTCAACTCTAGACTTACTACATCAGAAACTCTGAGGGTGGTGCCCTGCAATTGGAGTTTAACAAGCCCTGCAGGTAATTCTGATACACCCCAAAGACTGAGAACATCTGGATTGTGGCATAGAGGAGCTGGGATACAAATTATATTCATCTCAAAACAGCTAAGAGTCATTCCACCCTTCTCTCTTCCTCTCAAGGAAGAAGAGACTGAAAGAGATATGGTTACAGGGGTGACCTTGAATATATTCTAACTTGTATTTTTTTTAAAGCTACTCATTTGTAAAAGCTGACAATTACTTGAGATACACCTTACAACAAAGCACAGCAGTGGATGGAGATGCCACATTTAATTATCTGTTCTTTCATTCTTTAAACACACATTTACTTTGTGTATAATATGTTTCAAGTCCTGTGCCAGATGCTGGGGATGTGTCTGTGAACAAGGCACGAAGTCCTTGCTGATATGAGGTTCTGGTTTGGGGAGTAAGACATGAAGCAAGCAAATAAGCAAAATAATTTCAGATAGTAATACAGTAGTAGTGAAGAAAATAAAACATGATGATGGGGTATACGAAGGTCAAGAAATGCTTCTGAGACCTGAGGGATGAAAAGGAGCCAGTTAAAAGAGATCTGGGGGCAGAGAATTACAGAAAAAGTGGAACAAAAGTGGTGTTCAAAGATCTTAAAACCCAAACAAGGTTAGTACGTTTCTGGAAAAGAAAAAATGCCAGTGTGGCTAGAATATAGCAAGTAAGGAGGATCCTGGTGTGTCTCAGTAGAGTACTGCTTCTCTATAACAATCATAATGGTCATTTACATTGGTCCAGCTTTTTCCATTTGCAAAACATTTTCGGATCCAGTAGACATTTGCAGATTCACCACTGAAATATCTTCACCAAGTGAAGTGACTTGAAAGAAAGGAATAGTAGATAATTCTGAGGGGGAAAAACAGTGTCAGGCACTGGTGTAAACACTTTCCACACATTCCATTTTTTATGGAGATCCAGGTGGTTCCACTGAACCTGACTTAGAGATCTGAGTGAGTGACTTGGGGAAACTATCCTCATATTCCATCACCAGCACCTCAGGCTGCCTCTGGCATATGACCTAGGCTGATCCAGTCAGAGGTAACTCAAGACTTCTGTAAACTCTCTCCCCTGCCCCAGCCCCAGGAGCTCTGGCAGCCACCTTGGGGCTCTGAGGGGAGTAAGGCTTAGGATGAAGCTTATATCTCAAAATACTGAAAAGAGAGACAGAAAGAAACCAGTCCTATGCATCATTGAGTTGCTGGATCCAGTATTACCTGAAGCAGTCCTGCCTCTTGACCTTTTAGCCAAAAAATATGAGCCAACAAATTCCCTTTGCCCACCACAATGAGTGAGAAATAAACTTTTGTTAAGCCACTGAGATTTTGGGGTTGATTGTTACTGAAGCTTAACCTAGCCTATCCTTACTTGATACGATTTTTATTCTCTATTGTTCAGAAGAGAAAACTGATGCTCAGAGAGAGGTAGGAATTTGGCCAAAGATACACAGCAGAACTAGGATTTGAACCCATATCTGTCTGACTCCAGAGCCTGAACTTTTATTCACTGTATATATTGGGTGAGCGGGAAATATGGGGATGGGAAAAGCATTCCATTTCGGTCAGGGGGACAGTAGCAACCCTCCACAGCAGCAAGGGTCTACAGACCGTTTGGGGTGAGAGGGTGAGAAAAAAGAACCCAAACAGAAACATGCCCTACCCTCTTGTAATCTGCTTTCCAACAATTCTGCATTTCCTACAATTTAGTGATCCAAATGAGTAGCTTCAAAGCACCTCCTATTCCGAGATTCGCCATCTTTCTTCTATCATCTTAGCAGGTCCAAGTTTCCACTCACAGCCACATGCAGAATTTGTTTCTCGAGAAGATGGACAGAATCAAGGACAATTTGTCTGAGACCATTTTGTCAACCCTTTCCTATTACTGATAAGTCAATGAAGGCCAGAAAGGAGCTGCAATTTGCCCAAGGTCACACAGCACACTAGTGGCAGAGACAGGACTATGACCCACATTGCCAGGATCCCAGTCCAGGCTTCTTTTCATGACAGCACATGGCAACTTCATAGAGATCCTACAAAGCAGATATCAATGACCTTTATATGTTAACAGCACAAGCTCCTCAAAACAAGCCATACATTATACAGAGCTGGAAGGCCAGTCAAGAGCCTTCCCACGTGTTTTAGGGAGGATGTACTCTCTTTCCACTTCTACTTTTAAAATTCCAAAAAGTATTTGATTCCTCTAATTCCTCACACCCATACCCTACTCCCATTCTAGGCTGCATCCCATTCGCACAGAGGTCAGGATTGTACCACTCAGGACCCTGAGTTGCAAGTGACAGAAAGCATAATTTAAATTGGTTTAATTTTAAAAGGGAATTTACAAGCCCATGTCAAAGGAAAGTTCAGAGGTACATAAGAGCACCTAAATATATAAAGCAATTATTAACAGACATAAAAGGATAAATAGACAGTAACCCAATAATAGTAGGGGAGTTTAACACTCCACATACACCAATGGATAGATCATCCAAACAGAAGATCAATAAGGAAACATTGACCTTAAATGACACATTAGACCAGATGGACTTAGTAGATATATACAGAACATTCCATCTAAAAACTGAAGACTATGCATTCTTTTCAAATGCACATGGAACATTCTCCAGGATAGATCACATATTAGGCCACAAAACAAGTCTGAATAAATTTGAGAAGATTTAAATAATACCAAGCATCTTTTCAGATCACAACAGTATGAAACTAGAAATCAACTACAGGAAGAAAATTCGAAAAGACACAAATATGTGGAGATTAAACAAAATGTTACTGAACAACTATTGTGTCAAGAAAGAAATCAAAGGAGAAATCAAAAAATAACTGGAGACAAATGAAAATGAAAATATGACATACTAAAATTTATGAGATACAGCAAAAGCGCTACTAAGAGGGAAGTTTATAGCAATACAGGCCTACATCAACAAACAAGAAAAATCTCAAATAAACAATCTAACAGTGCACCTAAAGGAACTGGAAAAAGAAGAATAAACAAAGCCCCAGATCAGTAGAAGGAAGGAAATAATAAAAATAAGAACAAAAACAAATGAAATAGAGACTAAAAAAAAAAAAGAAAAAAATCAATGAAACTAAGAGCTGGTTCTTTGAAAAGATAAACAAAGTTGACAAACTTTTAGCTAGACTCACCAAGAAAAGAAGAGAAAAGGCTCAAATAAATAAAATCAGGAATGAAAGAGGAGAAATTACAACAGACACCTCAGAAATACAAAAGAGTATAAGAGAATACTATGAAAAGCTATACACCAACAAATTGGATAATCTAGAAGAAATGAATAAATTCTCAGAATCATACAAACTTCCAAAACTGAATCAAGAAGAAATAGAGAATTTTAATAAACCAATCACCAGGAAGAAGATTGAAACAGTAATCAAAAACCTCCCCAAAAATAAAAGTCTAGAACCAGATGGCTTCCCTGGTGAATGCTACCAAACATTCAAAGAAGACTTAACACATATTCTTCTCAAAATATTCCAAAAAGTTTAAAAGGAGGGGAAGCTTTCTAACTCATTCTACGAGGCCAACATTACCCTGATACCAAAACCAGATAAGGACAACACAAAAAAAGAAAATTATAGGCCGATATCATTGATGAACATCGATGCAAAAATCCTCAACAAAACACTAGCAAATCGAATACAAGAATACATTAAAAAGATCATTTACCATGATCAAGTGGGATTTATTTCAGGGATACAGGGATGGTTCAACGTCCACAAATCAATCAATGTGATACACCACACTAACAAAATGAAGAATGAAAATCACATGACCATCTCAATAGATGCAAAGAAAGCATTTGATGAGATATAGCATCCATTTATGATAAAAACTCTGAATAAAATGGATATAGAAGGAAAGTAGCTCAACATAATAAAGGCCATATATGACAAGCCCACAGCTAATATCATACTCAATGGAGAAAAACTGGAAGCTATCTCCCTAAGAACAGGAACCAGACAAGTACGCCCACTCTCACCACTCCTATTTAACATAGTACTGGAAGTCCTAGCCAGAGCAATCAGGCAAGAAAAAGAAACAGAAGAAATCCAAATTGGAATGGAAGAAGTACAACTGTCACTATTTGCAGATGACATGATTTTATATATAGAAAACCCTAGAGGGCCGGCTCCGTGGCTTAGCGGTTAAGTGCGCGCACTCTGATGCTGGCGGCCTTGGTTCGGATCCCGAGAGCGCCCCGAGGCACCACTTCTCCGTCCAACGTGAGGCCGAGTCCCACGTACAGCAACTAAAAGGATGTGAACCTATGACATACAACTGTCTGCTGGGGCTTTGGGGGGAAAAAAACTGAATAAATAAAATCTTTAAAAAAAAAAAAAAAAAAAAAAAGAAAACCCTAGAGAATCCACCAAAAATCTGTTAGAAATAATAAACGAATATGGTAAAGTTGCAGGATACAAAATCTACATACAAAAATCAGTTGCATTTCTACACACTAGCAATGAGTAGTAGAAAGAGAAATTAAGAATACAATACCATTTACAATTGCAACAAAAAGAATAAAATACCTAGGAATAAATTTAACCAAAGAGGTGAAAGATCTGTACACTGAAAACTATAAAACATTGTTGAAAGAAATTGAAGAAGACACAACGAGGTGAAAAGATATTCTGTGCACTTGGATTGGAAGAATTAACATAGCTAAAATGTCCATACTTCCGAAAGCAATCTATAAACTCAACGCTATCTCTATCAAAGTTCAAACGACATTTTTCACAGATATAGAAAAAAGAATCCCGAAATTTGTATGGAACAACAAAAGACACCGAATAGCCAAAGGAATCCCAAGAAAAAAGGACAAGGCTGGAGGTATCACACTCCCAGTTTTCAAAATATACTAGAAAGCTACAGTAATCAAAACAGCATAGTAGTGGCACAAAAACAGACACACAGATCAATGGAACAGAATCGAGAGCCCAAAAATAAACCCACACATCTACGGACAGCTAATTTTTGACAAGGGAGCCAAGAAAATACAATGGAGAAAGGAAAGTCTCTTCAATACATGGTTTTGGGAAAACTGGTTAGCCACATGCAGTACACCATACATAAAAACTCAAAATGGGTTAAAGACTTGAATGGAAGACTTGAAACCATAAAACTTCTAGGAGAAAACATAGGCAGTACGCTCTTTGACATTGGTCTTAGCAGCATATTTTCAAATACCATGTGAGACCAAGCAAGAGAAACAACAGAAAAAATAAACAAATGGGACTAAATCAAGCTGAAAAGCTTCTGCACAGCAAACGAAACCATCGACAAAATAAAAAGACAAACTAACAATTGGGAGAAGATATTTACAAATCATATATCTCATAAGGGATTAATATCCAAAAATGTAAAGAAATCATAAATCTCAACAACAAAAAAACTACCCAATTAAAAAATGGGCAAAAGATCTGAACAGACAATTTTCCAAAGAAGATATACAGATAGCCAACAGGCACATGAAAAGATGTTCAACATTACTAATTATTAGGGAAATGCAAATCAAAACTACAATGAGATATCACTTTATGTCTGTCAGAATGACTATAATTAACAAGACAAGAAATAAGTGTTGGCGAGAATGTGGAGAAAAGAGAACTCTCATACACTGCTGGTGGGAATGCAGACTGGTGCAGCCACTAAGGAAAACAGTATGGAGATTGCTCAAAAAATTAAGAATAGAGCTACCACACGATCTGGCTATTTCACTGCTGGGTATTTTTCCAAAGAACATGAAAACGTAAATATGTAGAGATATATGCACTCCTGTGTTCGTTGCGGCATTATTCACAATACCCAAGACTTGGAAACAAGCTAAGGGCCCATCAAGGGACTAATGGATAAAGAAGATGTGGTATACATACACAATGGAAACTACTCAGCCATAAAAAAGACGAAATCTTGCTATTTGTGACAACATGGATGGACTTTGATGGTATTATGCTAAGCGAAATAAGTCAGAGAGAGAAAGTCAAATACCATATGATTTCAATCATAAGTAGAAGATAAAAACAACAACAACAACAAACAAACACATAGATACAGAGATCAGATTGGTGGTTATCCGAGGGGAAGAGGGGAGGGAGGAGGGTGAAAGGAGTGACTAGGCACACATATACGGTGATGGATGGTAATTAGTATCTGGGTGGTGAACATGATATAATCTACACAGAAATTGAAATATAATGATGTACACCTGAAATTTACATAACGTTATAAACCAATGTTACCTCAATAAAAAAAAAAAAGAAAAAGTTCAGGGGTGAACTGATTGCAGATTCAGGAAAAGTTGGATCTGGCAATATTGCATAGCAATCTGAACATTGTCTCCACTCCACTTATGTTTTCTTTCTTTCCATTTCTTTTTTAAGAATAAAATTTTTGTTTTTAAATTGAAATATAATTGACATTCAAGACATTCCACACATTTAAAGTTTGATAAAAATTTGATACATTTTGACTTATGTACACACCTGCAAAACCATCTCCTCGATCAAGATAGTGAATATATCCATCACCCCCACAACTCCCCTGTGTCTTTTTGGACTCTCTCTCCTCCCTACAGCCCCCAATTCCCTGGCAACCGTTGATTCACTTCAGTCATTATAGATCAGTTTGCATTTCCTAGAATTTTATTTAAATGGAATCATACAGTACATATTCTTTTTTGTCTGGTTTGTTTTACTCACCATAATCACTTCAAGACCCATGCATGTTTTGCTTTTGTCATTAGTTTGATCCTTTTTTATTGCTAAATAGTATTATATTATATGGATCTATCACAATTTGTATATCCAGTCACACGTTGATGGACACATTTGGGTTGTTTCCACTTTTTGGCTATTACAAATAAAGCTTCTACAGACATTCATGTACAAGTCTTCATATGAATATATTTCTTTCTTCTTGGGTACATAGCCAAGAGGGGAATAGCTGGATAATATGCCAAAATGTTTTCTAAGGTGTCTGTACAATTTTTCATCCCCACCAGCAGTGTGTGAGTTCTACTTCCTCAACATCTTTGCCAACATTTGCTATGGTCAGTATTGTTAATTTTAGCCATGCTAGTGGATGTAAAGTGATATCTAATTGTGACTTTATTTTGTATTTCCCTGGTGACTAATGATATTGAGCATCTTTTCATGTGCTTATTGGCCATCTGTATGTCTTCTTCAGAGAAATGTTTGTTAAAATAACTGACACTGCTACAAATTTTGATATGTTATATTTTCATTTTCATTCAGGTCAAACGCTTTCTAATTTTTCTTTTGATTTATTCTTTGATCCATGGGTTATTTAGAAGTGTGTTTTTAGTTTACAGACATTTTGAGATTTTTCAGAGATCTTTCAGTCTTTGATTACTAACTTAATTCCATTGTGGTCAGAGAACATACTTTGTATGACTTGGATCCTTTTACATGTGTTGAGGTTTGTTTTATGTCCCAGAATATGGCCCATCTTGGTAAACGTTCCATGTGCATTGGACAAGAATGTATATTCTGCTGTTGCTATGCAGAGTGTTATGAAAACGTCAGTCAGCTTGGTTGACAGTGTTGTTCAAGTCTTCCATATCCTTAACTTGTTTCTGTCTACCTGTTCTATCAGTTTTTAAGAGAGAAATTAAAATCTCTAACAACAATTGTGAATTCATCTATTTCTCCTTGCAGCTTTATATGTTATAAAAGGCTGTTTCCTTTTATTCTACCTTTATAGTCATTTTTTATATATAATTCACATAACAAAAATTCACCATTTTAAATTGTACACTTCAGTGGGTTTTAGTATTAGCAGTTAGTCCTAATTCCACCCTCCCCACAACCTCTGGCAACCACTAATCTACTTTCTGTCTCTATAGATTTGCCTATTCTGGACATTTCATGTAAATGGAATTCTTCATTATGTGGCCTTTTGTGACTGGCTTATTTCACTTAGCATAATTACTGCAAGGTTCATCCATGTTGTAGCATGTGTCAGAATTTCCCTCCTTTTCAAGGCTGAATAATACTCCGTTGAGTATATATATCACATTTTGTTTATCCATTCATCTGTCAATGGACACTTTGGTTGCTTCTACTTTTTGGCTATTATGAGTAACGCTGCTATAAACATGGGTGTACAAATACCTGTTCAAGTCCTTGTGTCCAATTCTTTTGGGTATATGCCCAGAAGTGAAATTGCTAAATTATATGATAATTCCAAATTTTTAATTTCTTAATTAAATTTTTTAATTTTTAATTTCTTGAGGCACTGCCATATGATTTTTCATAATGGCTGTACCATTTTACATTCCCACCAGCAGTGCACAAGGATTTCTTCATATCATCGCCAACATTTGTTGTTATCTGTTTTTTAAAAAAATTTATAATAGCCATCCTCGTGGGTATGAAGTGGCATCTCACTGTGGTTTTGATTTGCATTTCCCTAATGATCAGTGATATTGAGCACCTTTTCATGTGATTATTGGCCATCCATATATATTCTTTTGAGAAATGTCTATTCAAGTCCTCTCCCCATTTTTTTACGTCACTTGCATTGTTTCTGACAAGAAGTCTACTGTCATCCTTATCTTTGTTCCTCTGTAGATAATGTGTCTTTATTTTTCTGGAGGCTTTTAAGATTTTCTCTTTATTACTGGTTTTGAGCAATTTGATGATGACGTGTCTTGGTTTTCCCCAGCGTGAGGACTCCAATCATGCATAACATAGAGGCAATAACAGAATTTATACCATAGGGTTGGAGTTCCTGTGGTCAGGAAGCAGAAAAATATTTGAAGAAATAATGGCTGAAAACCTTCTAAATTTGATGAATACTATAAACCCGCAGATTCAAGAAAACTGCTAAATACAAGAAAGATAAAGAAAACTACACTGATGCATATCCTCCTGGGACTGGAAAGTTTTAAAGAAATCACAGAGGGCCAGCCCCAGTGGCCTGGGGTTAAGTTCAGTGCACTCCACTTTGGCGGCCCCGGTTCAGTTCCCAGGCATGGACCTAAACCACTGATCAGTGGCCATGCTGTGGTGACAGCTCACATACAAAATAGAGGAAGCTTGGCAACAGATGTTAGCTCAGAGCGAATCTTCCTCAAGGGAAAAAAAAGAGATCATAGATATCAAGAAAGTGATCCCATGATGCTGTGTATGATTTCGTGATCTCATTTCCAAGCAATGCATGCATGAATTTGAACCTAATTTGCACACCAAAGGCTTTGTGAACTTGCCACGTCTGAGACTGACCACCGGGTGGTGCACACGCAGGATAGATCCAAATAGAACTGCAACAGCTTTGAAAACTGAACTAACGAAGCCACAGTCCACAGAAGGCTGGCAGGAAAAGGTGAATTAAAGCTAACTGGTTTGGGGGCTGGCCTGGGGGCATAGTGGTTAAGTTCGCACACTCTGCTTCAGCAGCCCAGGGTTCGTGGGTTCGGATCCTGGGTGTGGACTGACCTACTGCTCATTAAACCATGCTGTGGTGATGTCCCACATATAAAGTAGAGGAAGATGGGCACGGATGTTAGCTCAAGGCCTATCTTCCTCATCAAAAGAAAAAAAAAAAGCTAACTGGATCAATTGCCTGCTGAAACAAAGCAAAATAAAAAAATCAACATTCTGTACAGGATTTAAACAAGACCCAGCATCTCATAACCTAATATTCAAAATGTTCATGATATAATTCAAAATTACTTAATGTATTAAGAACTAGGACAATATCAAATTCTCACAAGGCAAAAGACACTCATCACATGTCAATTCAGAGATGACACAGATGTTGGGATTATCAGACAGACTTTAACACAGTTATTATAACCATGCTCCAAGAAATGAGGATGAACACACTTGAAACAAATGGAAAGATAAACAGTTTCAGCAAAGAAATAGAAGATACAAAAAAGAACCAAATGGAAACTTTACAACTGAAGAACACAATAACAAAAAAAAAATGCTGGATAGAATGAATAGTAGAATGGAGATGAGAGAGGAAAGGGTCAGTGGACATGAAGATAGTTCAAGCTGAACAACAGAGAGTAAAAAAATGAAAAAATATACACAGCTACAGGGACCTGTAGAACAATACCAAAAGGTCTAACATTCATGTAATTGGAATTCCAAAAAGCAAGAAGAAAGAGTACAGTGTAGAAAAAAATATTTGAAGAAATAATGGTTGGAAACGTACCAAATTTTGCAAAAGAGTTAAATTTACAAATTGAAGAAGCTCATCGAATCCCAAACAGGATGAACTCCTTCAAACATATCCACCCTCAGACACATCACAATTAAACCACTGAAAACAAAAAAGACAAAAAAAATTGTTGTAAGCAACCAAAGAATAACAAAGCACTATATATACGTGAAGAATGTTTTGATTGATTGCAAATTTCTCAGCAGAAAGCACGGAGGCCAGAAGACAGTGGAAAAACACTTTTCAAGGTCTGAAAGGAAAAAACTGCCAACACATAATTCTACATCCAGCAAAAATATCCTTTAGGAATGAAGGCAAAATAAAGACAGTCTCTGAGGAAAGAAAAGTAAGAATTTATCACATGCAGACCTGACCTAAAAGAAATGCTAAAGAGAGCTCTTCAGATGGAAGGGAAAGGATACCAGAGGGAAACTTGGACTGAAGGAAGGGTAAAAGAAATGATGAATATCTGGGTAAATATAATAGACTATTTTCCTCCTCTTAAATTCTTTAAAATATGTGTAATGACTGAAAGCAAAATTTATAATATTGTAGATACTGTTTGTAGATGTAAAATGTGACAACCACAACGAAAGGGGGAGGGTAAATGGACCTAATGGTGATAAGGTGTCTACATTCCACTTGAAGCAGTAAATAATTTCCTCCAAGTAGTCTGTGAAAAGTTAAGTGTGTATTGTAATCCTTAAAATAACCACTAAAAAGCTATCCAAAGAGATGTAGTAAAAAAAAAACTCAATAGATACATTAAAATGAAATACTAAAAAAATTCAAGTAATCCAAAAGAAGGGAGGAAAGGCAAAACAAAGGAATGAAAAACAGAGGAAACAAACAGAAAATAAATAATGAAATGGTAGACCTAACTCCAATCATACACATAATTACATTAAATATAAATGGTTTAAACACACCAATTAGAGAAGGAGATTGTCAGAATGAATTAAAAAATAGATTCAAGGGGCCGGCCCAGTGGTGTAGTGGTTGGGTTTGCGCGTTCCGCTTTGGTCGCCTGGGGTTCCCAGATTCAGATCCCAGGTGCGGACCTACACACTGCTCATCGGGCCATGCTGTGGCAGCAACCCACACTCAAAAAATAGAGGAAGATGGGCACAGGTGTTAGTTAGCTCAGGGACAATCTTCCTCAAGCATAAAGAGGAAGATTGGCAACAGATGTTAGTTCTGGACCAATCTTCCTCACCAAAAAAAAAAAGTAGATTCAAGTAAATGCTATCTACAAGAAACTCACCTCAAACTAATGCAAAGATAAAAAGTAAAAGGATGGAAAAAGATATGCCTTGAAAACACTGATCAAAAGCAAGTTGGAGGTGGCTATATTAATATAACACATGTTAAAATTATGTGCAGAGAGTTGTTCATAGTATTCCTTTACTATCCTTATAATGTTTGTAGATTCTTTAGTGATATATCCTACAAAGAAAGTTAACAGGGATAAAGAGGTACATTACATAATGATGAAAGGGTCGATTCACCAAGAGGACACCAACAATCTTAAATGTGTATAAACCTAACAGAATCTCAAAATATATGAAGCAAAAATTAATTTTAAAAAGCTGAAATGGACAAATCTCTAATTATTGTTGGAGACTTTAACAGTCCTCTGTAAGTAACTGATAGAACAAGTAAACAGAAAATCAGCAAGGAAATAGAAAAACTGAACAACATCATCAACCAACTTACCTAATTGACATTCATAGAACTCTCTGCCCAATAACAGCAGAATCTACATTCTTTTCTAGTGCACATGGAACATTCACCAAAACATATCATATTGTGGGTCATAAAACAAGACAATAAATTTAAAAGAATATGAATTATAGAAAGCATATTCTCTAAACAATAGAATTAAAGAAGAAATCAAGAACGAAAAGATAAGTTGGAAACTTTCCAAATACTTGGACATTAAAGAACACACTTCTAAACAGTTTATGGGTCAAAGTAGAAGGCTCAAGGGAAATTAGAAAATATCTTGAACTGGACAAAAATTAAAATACAAAATTTGTGAGACGCAGCTAAAGTAGTGCTTAGAGGAAATCATATAGCATTAAATGTTATATTAGAAAAGAAGAAGTTCTTAAATCAACAATCTAAACTTTCAAGAAAACTACAGACCAATATCATTCATGAATGTAGACACAAAAATCCTCAACAGAATATTAGCAAATTGAATTCAGTAATATGTAAAAGTCACATACCATGACTAAGTAGGGTTTATCCCAGGAATGCATGACTTGTTCATTGTTTGAAAATCAATGTAATCCATCATATTAACAGCCTAAAGAAGAGAATCCATATGATTATATAAATTGATGCATGCAGAAAAAGCATATATCAATATTCAACATCTGTTCAAGATTTTAAAAAAACTCTTAGAAAACTGGGCATAGAAAAGAACTCCTTAATCTGATAAAAAGTATCTACAAAAACCTCACAGCTAACATGATTCTTAATGGTGAAAGAGTGAATGCTTTCCCTCTAAGATGGGGAAAAAGCTAAGTATGTCCATTCCCA
This sequence comes from Ceratotherium simum simum, assembly GCF_057802395.1. Lineage (NCBI taxonomy): Eukaryota > Metazoa > Chordata > Mammalia > Perissodactyla > Rhinocerotidae > Ceratotherium > Ceratotherium simum. The sequence goes on from NC_141915.1 coordinate 829,237, forward strand.
CCATTCCTATTCAATATCATACTGGAAGTCCTAGCCAATGCAATAGGTCAAGAAAAAGAAACAAAATTCACACAGACTAGAAAAAAGTAAATAAAACTGTGCCTATTCACAGACAACAAAATTATCTATGTAGGAAATCTCAAGAAATCTATAAAACAGCTTCTAGAACTAGTAAGTGAATTTAGCAAAGTTGCAGGATACAAGGTCAACATACAAAAATCAATCATGTTTCTATGTAGTAGCAATGAACACTCAGAAATCAAAATTTTAAACATACCAAAAAGTGAAATACTTAGGTAAAAATCTAACAAAACATGTGCAGGATTTGTACACTGAAAACTATAAAATGCTGATATAAGAAATCAAAGAAAACAGGAGAGACTTTCTCTGTTCATGGATTGGAATACTCGATGTAGTTAAGAATTCAAATCACTCCAAATTGATCTACAGATTTAGTGCAATTCCAATCAAACCCAGCAGGATTTTTTTTTTTTTTTGCAGTTGTAGACAAGCTCATCCTAAAATTTATACGGAAAGGCAATGGAACTAGAATAGCTAAAACATTTTGAAAAAGAAATTATAGAACTCACACTACCTGACTTTATGGCTTACTACAAAGCTAGAGTAATCAAGACAGTTTTGTATTGGCATAGGGATAAGCACATAGATCAATGGAATAGAATAAAGAGTCTACAATGGGCCCATACAAATATGGCTGATTGATTCATTTTTCACAAAGGTGTAAAGTCAACTCAATGGAGAAAGAATAGTCTTTTCATCATATAGTGTTGGAAAAATGGACATCTACATGCAAAAAAAAGTGATTTCACACCCTTAGTATGGCTATTATAAAAAAAATCAGAAAATAACAAATATCAGACATAGTAAAATCAGAACCTTTCTGTATTGCTAGTGGGTATGTACCCAGAGAATTGAAAGCAGAGACGCCAACAGATATTTGAGTACACATGTTCACAGCAGCATTACTTCAATGCGAAAAGGTGCAGGCACCCAAGTGTCTATCAACAGAAGAATAGATAAACAAAACATGGTGTATACATACAGTGGAATATTATTTGGCCTTGAAAAGGAAGGAAATTCTGACACATGCTACAACATGGATGTACCTTGAAGATATGCTAAGTGAAACACACTAGTCACGAAAGGACAAATATTGTAGGATTCTATTTATATGAGGCACCTAAAGCAGTCAAATTCATAGAGATGGAAAGTAGAACAGTGGTTTCTAGGGGCTGGAGGAGAGGGGTTGGGGAGTTAGTGTTTAATGGGTACAGTTTCAGTTTGGGAAGATGAAAAAATTCTGCAGGTGGATGTTGGTGATAGTTGCGCAATAATGTGAATGTACTTAATACCACTGAACTGTACACCTAAAAACGATTGAAAAGGTAAATTTCATGTTATATATATTTTATCACAATTTAAAAAAATGAACCCCTAACCTAAACATCAAACCTTATAAAAAATAACTCAAAATGCACCATAGATCTTTGTAAAACTATATACTTTTAGAATGAAACATAGAAGAACATCTTTGTGACCTTGAGTTAGGCAAAGAGCTCTTAGCTATGACATCAAAATTATAATCCATAAAAGAAAACATAGAAACGGAAACATAGATGAACTGGACTTCATCAAAATTAAAATTTTTGCTCAATGAAAGAAACTGTTAAGAGAATGAAAAGACAAGACTTGAAATCACATATTAGACAAAGAACTTGCATCCAGGATATTTAAAGAGCTGCTAAAATGCAATTGTAAGAAAACAAACAGCCCAATAAAATTTTTTTCAAAAGATTTAAATGGAAACCTCACCACAGTAGATAAAGGGATGGCAAACAAGCACATGAAAAGATGCTCAACATCACTAGCCATTAGGGAAATGCATATTAAAACCACAGTCAAGTACCATTACTTATTAGAATGGCTAAAAAGCTCAACTAAACAAACAGAAAACTGACAATACCAAATGCTGGAGAGGATGCAGAACAACAGGAACTTTGGTACATTGCTGGTTGAGATGAAAATGGTACAACCACTCTGGAAAACAGTTCGACATTTTCTTATGTAGTGAAACCTACACTTAGGTACATACTCCTAGGTATTTACCCCAAATAAACAAAAAAGTAAGTTCACACAAAAACTGGTACATGAATGTTTATAACAGCTCTACTCATATTTACCAATATCTGGAAACAACCCAAATTTCCTTTCTATGGGTGAATGGACATACAAACTGTGGTCCATCCTGGAATATTGCTCAGTAATAAAAAGAAACGAACCACCAATACAGGCAACTTGGACTCACCTCAAAGGCGTTATGTTGAGTGAAAGAGGCTAGTCTCAAAATATCACATGCTGTAAAGTTCAATTTTTATGACATTCTATAAAATGTCTATATGACATTCTATTTTACCAGTAGGCACGAAAAACAGATAGTGATTGCCAAGGGTTATGGGTGGGGGAGTGTGTGACCACAGGGGCAGCACGAAGGATTTGATGGGGAACTGTTTTGTATTCTGGATGTGGCGGTGGTTCCATGATTTAGATGTGTGTTAAAACTCATTAAACCGTACTCCATAAAAAGTCAATAATTCTGTATTTACATTTTAAAAATAATAATTTTGGGCCAGCCTGGTGGCTCAGCGGTTAAGTGCGCGCACTCTGCTACTGGCGGCCCGGGTTCGGATTCCAGGCGCGCACCAACAGACGGCTTCTCCGGCCATGCTGAGGCCACGTCCCAAATACAGCAACTAGAAGGATGTGCAGCTATGACATACAACTATCTACTGGGGCTTTGGGGAAGAAAAAAAGGAGGAGAATTGGCAATAGATGTTAGCTCAGAGCTGGTCTTCCTCAGCAAAAAAAAAAAAAAAAAGAGGAGGATTAGCACAGATGTTAGCTCAGGGCTGATCTCTCTCACAAAAATAAATAAATAAATAAATAAAATAAAAATAATAATTTTAAAATCCTAAAAAAAAACACAACAGCTAGTCAACACTCAAACATCTGAGTGTTTAAAAACTTTGAGCCTTTAATTTTTACATAAGAACCCACTGGCCTGTAAATATTTTGGTATCTTCTATCTACTTCATATCAAAGGAAACTGAAATATGTGTACTCAGGGCATAGTATATTTTTTCTATTCTGTTTTTTGACATAAAACTCATGTACCATAATCTTTCACTCTTTCACAATTCAGTTGTACAATTCAGTTGTTTTTGGTATGCCACAAAGTTGCACCACCATTGCCACTATCTAATTTCAGAACATTTTTGTCACACCAAAAAGAAACCCCATACTCATTAGCAGTAAATCCCCATTCCCTCCCACCTCTTCCCATCCCCTGGCAACAACTAATCTACTTTCCATCTCTACGGATTTGCCTAATTTGGACATCACGTATAAATGGAATCATGCAACATGTGACCTTTTGTGTCTGGCTTCTTTCACTGAGCATAATGTCTTCAAGGTTCATCCATGTTGTAGCATGCATCAGAATGTCCTTCCTTTTCAAGGCTGAATAATATTCCACTGTTTGGATACATCACATTTTGTTTATCTGTTCATCAGTTAATGGGTATTTGTGTTGTTTCTACCTTTTGGTTATTATGAATAATGTTGTCATGAACATTTGTGGGCAAGTTTTTTGTGGATATATGTTTTCAACGTTCTTGGGGTTATACTGAGGAGTGGAGTTGCTGGGTCACATGGTAACTTTATGTTTAACTTTTTGAGGAACTGCCAAACTATTTTCCAAAGTTGTTGCCCCATTTTACATGTCTACCCGCAATGTATGAGATTTATTCTTGCTTCACATTCTTGCGTGCATTCAGTATTTTCAATCTTTTCAATTTTAGTTGTTCTAGTAGGTGTATAGTGGTATCTCATTGCAGTTTAAATTGGCATTTGCTTGGGGCTGGGCCGGTGGCATAGTGGTTAAGATCGCATTCTCCACTTTGGCGGCCTGGGCTTCGCAGGTTCAGATCCCGGGTGCGGACATGTGCACTGCTCATCAAGCCATGCTGTGGCAGCACCCCATATACAAAACAGAGGAAGATGGGCACAGATGTTAGCTTAGGGCCGATCTTCCTCACCAAAAAAAAATAAATAAAAAATAAATTGGCATTTCCTTAATGACCAGAGATACTGAGTGTCTTTGCTGTGCTTATTAGCCATGTCTTCTTTGGAGAAATGTCTGTTCATAACATTGCTCATTTTAAAATTGGAGTATATATTTGTCTTTTCACTGTTGAGTTGTAAGAGTTGTTTATATATTCTGGAGAGAAGTCCCTTTCCAGATATATGATTTGCAAATATTTTCTCCCATCCCATGGGTTATCTTTTCACTTTCTTAGTAGAGTTCTTTGAAGCACAGAAGTTTTTAACTTTGACGAAGTCCTTCATTTTTTCTTTGGTTGCTTGGGTGCAGTATATTTGAAATACATCCTGACATACCTTTCCTTATCAGTCAGCTGGCTTCTTTCTCTTTACCCCTTGGGCTTTATAAGCCGAAGTCCTAAGGTTTATTGCAGCTCCGGAAGGAGAAGTGCAGATACCAGCAATTAAAACAAAAAGGTCATTTGACTCGAAGTCAGCTTTTTGGTTGAGATGTCTAAATTACAAAAATTCCCTCTATGTACTGAAGGCAAAGCATGGTTTTCTGTCTGAGGTTTCCTGTAAGCCCGATGTGGAGAGAACTCTATGGAAAGGAAGTTCCCAGATACCTAGGGAGAAATGGGAAAGAGCCTCTGGAACTGGGATGTTGAGAGGAAAATTGAGAGGGAAGCAGTCAGATGCTACCCTGGCTTCTTCTCGCCCTGAGTCAAAATTCCCAAGGGGCAGCTCAGTTGGAGACCGCAGTGCTCCCAGAGGTTAAGCCCTCTTTGAGATGGCTCGTGTTAACTTGGTGCTGGGTCAGCACAGCCCCTTGCCGGCAGGCCCACAAGAGCTGAGGGAGGTATCTAGTGTTGAGTGGACGTGAGGTAGCGTTCTGCACAGGGTATGCCAGTGACCCAGATGTACCCAGTACGGCAAGCAGAGCGGTCAGAGCATGGAGGCCGCAGTGAGAGGACTTGGTAGAGGCAAAAGGCCAGGACCATAGGTGTCAACAGCAGGGGCAAGCAGGCCACACCGAAAGGCAAGGATCAGCAGCGGGGTAGGGACAAGGACAAGCAGCCATGGCCTACAGAGAGCAGGAACAGCGAGCAGGTCTGAGGCTCTGCCTCCACCACCGTGAAGATGTTGAGCTTTCTCCTCCTGGCGGGCACCATCCTGGCTGAGAGGGACCGCCAGGAAACGCCAGCCTGAAAGATGGAAGAGGACACAGGCCCAGGCGGTGGGGTCGCCGGTCAGGGGCTCCTTGCCTATTTTATCCAAAGACAGTATTTATGGCAGGCTGGGTCCTTGGCCAACAGTGCAAAATAACCCTTTTTATCATCAAAGTCAACTTCTGTACACTTGGGGCTATTTTTAATTCAACAAGAACTTTTTGCACACCTTCTGTGTGCTCAGTTGGGAAGGAGCCTGGGGAAGCACGCTGTGGTGAGAGAATCAGTGCTTCGGCGTGTGGGTGAATGAAAGAGCATATGGAATGCTCTTAGCACAGTGCCTGGCACACAGTAGGTCCTCAGTAAACCTGAGTTCTCTGCCCACCCCACCCAGTTAGCAGAAAATCTAGGTAAATGCAGAGATTGGAGGATCATATCATGGGAAGGATTGATTTGAAGTCATACAGGCTTGATTCACAGGCTGACTGTGTTAGTAGCAGCTGTGTGACCTGGGAAAAGTCACTTCACTTCTCCAAAGCTGTTTCCAGTCCGTGAAATTGTGGTGTCTACCTCATAGGGTCATGGTGAAGGTACAACGAGATGAAGTGCTCTGCATACTGTGTGTAAGTCATCACTATGATAGAAAACAACAGGTGACGTAATACAACTGATATGTACTGAGTGCCTGCCACGTGCCTGACTCAGTTCCAAATGCTGTAAATGTAAATCTCATGTAATTCTGCAACGACCCTAGGAGGTAGGTGCTACTATTCTCCCCATTTTACAAATGAGCGCATTTAATCCAAGCGATATTTAAAGACATGCCAAAGTGTCATACCTGACAAGTGACAGAGTCAGGGCTATGCCCCAGGTAGCTGAGCTCCAGAGCCTGCACTCCTCGGTCACTGCTTTACAGTGCAGAGACCAGACTCCAGTTAAAGTCACGAGTGCATGCAGACCACTTCACAGAGCCTGGCACGTGGCAGACACTCAAGAAAGGGTAGTATCATTATGAACATCACGGCAAATGGAGTCAGACTGTCTGGATTTGAATCCCAGTTCTAACAATTACCTAGTGTATTAGTGAGCTACTGATGTGTAAAAATTACCCCCAAACTTAGAGGCTTTCTTGAAACATCACACATTTATCATCTCACACAGTTTCTGAGTTACAAATCTGAGAGCAGCTGAGTTGGGTGGTCCTGAGCCAGGACCTCTCATGACATTGTAGTCAAGATGTCACTTGAGGCTGCATCATCTGAAAGCTTGATTGGGGCTTGAGGACCTGCTTCCAAGATTGTGCACTCGTATGGCTGTTGTTGGGAGGTCTCAGTTCCTCTCTGGTTGTTGGCAGGAGGCCTGAGTCCTTCACCATGGGGACCTCTCCATAAGGCTGCTTGAGTGTCCTCAGACATGGCAGGGTGAGTAATCTGAGACAGGGAGAGAGAGAAAAAGAGAGAGAGAGAGCGAGGAGGAAGCCACAATACCATTTAGGACCTATTCTTGGAAGTCACAAACCATCACTTCCATCACATTATTCATTAGAGCGAATAACTAAATCCAGCCCACATCCAAGAGGACAGGAATTCAGCTCCACCTCTAGAAGGGAGGAGTATCAAAATTGTTTGTTTTAAATTACCACACCAAGGGGCAAATTATTAATCTCTCCCTGCCTCAGTGTTTTCATCTGTTAAAATGGGTTAATATTAGTATTCTTCACGGCAATTTTGTGGGGATTTAGTGAGACAATTTACATAAAGAACTTAGATGGTGCCTGAAACATAGTAGTAGGCAGCCATATATGTTAGCTATGATTAGCACCTATTATCAGCTCTGTTGAACACGGTGAAGTCTCTTGTCTCTTAGTCTCAATTTTCTCACCTGTCAAATGGGATTAATATCTGCTCTGCTCAAGGCACTCAAAAACTATTTGTTGACCATATGCATGAATGAATTTAGTGAGCACATACCCTATGTCAGGTCCTGTTCTAGGCACTAGGGACACATCAGTAAACAAATCAGATTAAGTTTTTACCCTCATGGAACATACACTCCAAAGGGGGAGACAAAAAATAAAAACCCACAAGAAACATTAAAGAAAATAATTTTTGAAATGATAAGAAAATAAACTATGATGATGTATGCAAGTGGAACCCAATGAGATACCACTATACACCCACCAGAATGGCTAAAATTAAAAAGATTGACAACATCAAATGTCGGTGAGTACGTGCAACAAACAGAACTCTCACACATTGCTTGTGGGAGTGTAAAATGGCACAATCACTTTGAAACATATCTTTCTTATAAAACATGTAGTTTCTTATAAAATTAAACATTTATCTGTTCTATAACTCAGCAATCCCACTCTTAGGTATTTACCCAAGAGAAAAAAATACATCCGCACAAAGACTTGTAGGAATGTTCATAACAGCTCTATTCATAATAGCCCAAGACTGAAAAACAATGATCATCAATAAGAGAATAGACAAACAAACTGAGGTATAGTCATGCAGTGAGAGAATTCAGCAATAAAAGAAACAAACTCTTGATATATCAACATGAATGACTCTCAAAAACATGCTGAGTGAAAGAAGTCAGTCATGATGAAGTTCACAGTGTGTGATTCCATTTATAGTTCTGCAGTAGGCAAAACTTATCCATGGTGAAAAAAATTAGCAAAGTGGGAGAAGGGCTGATGGAGAAGGAGCAGGAACTTTCTTAGAAGATGGAAATGTTCTAAAGCCGTGCTGGCCACCAGCCACGTGGCTTGTTTAAATTTAAATTATTTAAAATTAAATAAAATGGAAAATTTAGTCCCTCAGTCTCAGTAGCCAAATTTGAAGTACTCAATAGCCACATGTGGTTAGAGCCTGCTGTATCTGGACAGCACAGATCATTTCCATCACTGCAGATAGTTCTGTTGGGCAGCATTGTTCCGTATTTTCTAGGGGTGCATTTGTCAAAATTCATGGAATGGTAAAGTTAAGATTTGTGCATTTCGTTTGTAAAATTTACAGTTAAATATCTTGAACTCACTTAAAGCTACCTAGGCTGACATGTTTAGGGGTGAAGTGTACTGCTTTCTGCAGCTTACTTTGAAATGTATCAAAGAATGAGATGTACTGATGGATGGGTAGAGGGATGGACAGAGGCACTGATGTATGTTAAAGCAAATATAGCAAACTGTTAACTACAGAACCCAGATGGTAGGCATACGTATCTTCATTGCACAGTTCTTTCAACTTTCCTGTATGAACGTTTTCATAATAAAATTATGAAGAAGAACATGGTGATGTAATTGAAGAGTGAATATCAAGGTGGAGAAGCATGGTGTGAAATCTTAGTTAGGGGGTCAGAAAATAATCAGAAAAGGTTATTGCAGGGATCATATTCACTCATTCATTCCAGATGCCGGGATGAATCAGACCTGGTCCCTGCCCTTGAATCCGGGAGATGCCGTGAGGGTGAACAGTTGTACCAGGGCGCTGAGGGCCTTCTATGTGGCTGGCTCTGGGCATGGGTCAGGGGGACCCCACGGCCCACATACTTTTCCAGCTGTGTGACCCTGCTTCCTTGCTGCCCCTGACCATCTCTCTGACCTCAGGCTGGACCACCCTTCCTTCACCATACTTGCAGGAAGATCCACAAATGTCAGTTCCGTGAGCACGGGGACTTTGCTCACCACTTGATATCCACGGCCCAGCACCTGGGAGACGCTCAGCAAGTATGTGCCAAAGAAACAAAAGAACGAAAGCTGTGAGCTCACTGGCCTTCTCTCCGCTCTCTGAGGCCTCATGCCCTGCCTCAGGCCTTGGAGTGTGCTGTCTGGACCACTTGTCTCCAACTGGATACTGCATGCTCTTTCTCATCATTTATGTCTCTGCTCTAGCATCACCTCCTACAAGAGGCCTTCCCTGACCACCTGGCAATCTCCCTACCTCTCCATCATCACATCATCCTGCTTTTTTTTTTTTTTTTAAAAAAGCAACCTATCCAGGGGTGCATAACAATATTCATTTATAGGTGTACTTGAAAATCGCCAGTTTTATGAAGGCTCTGCGACGTCTGCAAGGTCTTCATTTGTCCTGCTAACGCCAGCCTCTCCCCGGACGTCCACTATGAAGCAGGGAGCCTTCAGAGTGCACATCACCCCGTTTTGGTTCCTTCACGCTACTGTCACTCCCTGAAATTATTTTGCCTATTTGGTAGGTTTATTTGCTTCTTGTCTGTTTCCCCTTCTGAAACGTAAGTTCCAGAAAGGCAGGAACCTTGTCTATTTTGTTCACAGCCCGACACAGTAAGTGCCCAGTAAACGTCGCAGTGACACAGGCTTGTTCCACGGGCGTGCACTGCTCCTCCGCGCTCGCTGCTGCAGTGTGAGGAAGGAGCCCCGGCCCCGGGTCCCGGCCGAAGGCGCGAGCGCAGAGCCTGCTCCGCGGCCCGCCTCCCAGCCCCGCCCTCGGGGCCGCCTCCCAGCCCCGCCCCCGGACCCGCCTCCCAGCCCCGCCCCGGGCCCGCCTCCCAGCCCCGCCCCCGGGCCCGCCTCCCAGCCCCGCCCCAGGACCCGCCTCCCAGCCCCGCCCTCGGGCCCGCCTCCGCGGGGGCGCGGTTCCGTCGAGGGCGGCGCGCGCCGCGGCCTCGCTCTGGGCCGGAGCCTGCGCGCTGGCGCCCCGCTTCCCGCGCGCCGCGCCGGCGTACCGGCCGCGGCGGTTCTCCCTCGGGGGTCATGTCTCCCGGCCCGGCCCGGCCGGGCGGCGCGGCAAGCCCCGGCGCCCGCGGCGGCGCCCGCGAGGGGCCATGATCCGGCTGGGCGGCTGGTGTGCGCGGCGGCCCCGCGGCGCGGCGGGCCCGGCGGGGCGGCGCGGGGCGGCGGGCGGGCCGGCGGGCCGGGCGGGCGGCCGCGCCCTGCGGGTGCTGGTGGACATGGACGGCGTGCTGGCCGACTTCGAGGGCGGCTTCCTCAGCAAGTTCCGCGCGCGCTTCCCCGAACAGCCCTTCATCGCGCTGGAGGACCGGCGCGGCTTCTGGGTGTCGGAGCAGTACGGCCGCCTGCAGCCTGGGCTGAGCGTGAGCATCCCCGCCCCGGCCGGCCCGCCTTCCCAGCTCGGGGCCGCGAGCCCGCCTGACCCTGGGTGGGTCAGCGCCCCGAGCCGGGGGTGGGCCTCTTGTGAAACAGGGTCCTGGGGAGGCCCCGGGGTGCAGCCTCACTAACTGTAGGCTGTCATGAGGGCTTCTCAAAATTCAGGAGAATATGAAGCCTAATATACCTGACTCTCCATCTCCAGCTGACTTTTGAATTTTTGGTTTATTTGGCCTCAAGTCTTGTTTTTTAATTTTTTTAGTAGAATAAACGTTACAAGTAAAGTCCTCTTTGACGCTTGCTGCAGTCACCTTCCCATTTCTTCCTCCTCATGAATTTGGGGAGTGTCTTTACCATGCTTTTTCGCCCTCTTCCGTGAAAGCATAGCTCCCAGTGGTATGTGAGGCCCAGAGACGTTGAGTGACTTTCTGGACATCACGCAGGGAGTCAGTGGTCGTGGTAGGGTAGGATCTCCTCCTTGGCGTATCCCCTTCCCCTGCTGGCCCTGCTGAGCTCCTGAGCTCACCACACCCGCCTGACTCCCGCTGTGCTCTGCTCTCTGAGGCCATGCTGGATGTGGGCAAGTATCCAGGCAGGTCTACGGACAGACAGCTTGGTTGTAAATTTAAACTATTTTGTGAAAGGTTCCTTTCCCTGTTCAGGGGATCTTGCCATGCACAAACTTAAAGAGGCTGGGTGTCTTTTGGCATCCCTCCATTGGCCACCTAAAGTCACTGCCAGAGGATCTGATGATGATGGTGTTAGAGCCTGTTTTGTAAGCATGGGTTGCATTATCTCCGCTGTGAGGAAGATGTTCTTATCTCCGTTATGTGGGTGAGGAAACTTGTCCTCAGTCACATGGCTGCTAAGGGGCTCAGCCAGGAGTCAGACTCAAGTCTTTCTGCCTCCCAAGCACATTTAGCTTTCCCCACCCCGAAGTCCTGTCCTCTGTCCCGCTCTAACGAGTGACATTTCTTTTGACTTATGCAAGGCACCTTGACAATAATTTGGTTTGTTGAGGGGCAGGTGTTAGAAGGGAAATCAAGTGCCGTTTCTCTTCATTAACACCAGGCACTGCAGAGAGTGACTTCCCCAGAGCCCGGTATACTGACTCCTCCCAGGCCTAACACCTAATTGGCAGCTTTACACTGGAGAGAATACCCGAGTGATGTTTGCAGCCTCGATGACATACTGCTCTGCTGTGTGTGTGTCCTTTATAGACAGTGAGCAGTCTTGGCAGTCTGGGCACCTTATTTCCTCCCAGAACTGTGTTGGGGTGAGGAAACTAAGCCCACCCCCACTCTGAAAAGGACAGCAGCTTTTCCAGTCCATTGCACAGATGTGCAGATTCCAAGTCTAAGGAGATGAGTTACTGTTTTCCAAGTAGAAGGCAAAGGAGCAGAGCTCCTGGGGCTCCAGGGAGGGCGTGCTCTGGGAGTGACCTGCTCATTTCTTATGCTTCTGGGAACATTGCAGGAAACGGGATTGTAATAGATGAGCACATGCCCTTCATCCCCAGCACAGCTCACAGCAGGACATCCTGGGTCTCCCCTTGGCCCAGCTGGCCCAGCATCTGCTGTTAAAAATAACCAACTGGCCAACCCCGCTTATATATGTAGTCATTTCTGTTTTACAAAATACCACTCTTTCCTGGTCCCTTTGATCTTCATAGTGCTCCGAGAGGTAAGCAGGGCAGAGGTGGAAGGCAAAGATTGTTTTAACTGACTTAGAATCTTACCCTGTTAGAGCAGTTGAGGGACTCAGCCCAGAGAGAAGAAGTGTCTTGGCTAGGGTTTCAGAGCAGGTTAGTGAAGGAGGGAGGGAGGGGACGCTGGACGCTGATCCCTGAGGTCGGGTGGTTAGCCCAGGGTCACACGGCGGGGGCCAGTCCTTCTGACTCCAGCGTCCAGCATACTGTCCAGCACTCCACATCGCCTCCGTGAGAGTCAGAAGCTCCAAGTTCGAGTTCTGACAGTGTCACCTTGATACTGTAGATGAGCGATGAGCCCTGATTTGCTTAACCCCGTATATTCACAAGCGTGTTGCCGGTGTGATCTCAGTGTACTCCCCCCACACGAGTGGCATAGGGGGCGCTTGTGCTGGAGCAGCTTCCGACCTGGCAGAGGGGCTTCCTGCACGGCACACGTGGGCTTTAGGTTTCTACTTCTCGGAGGCGGGGATTTGTCTTCCCTCCCATTGTCCTTTTCCCCTTGTCCTGGCCCTGGAATGGTGTGGCATTCTGCAAACTTGATTTTGGTGTGGCAGCATGAGGTGGAAACTCCTGGCCTGGGAGTTGGGAGATGGGGATCTACTCCCAGTTTGGCCACCGTTTTGCCATGTGACATGAAGTAAATCCTCATTCTGAACCTTGGTTTTCTTATATGTAAGGTGAGGGTCTGGATTTTTGGCTTGCAAAGTTGAAAAACAGCAGAATACTTTTTTTAAACAAAGTATTTATTGGTATCTCAATGCGTGAAACAGATGAAAGAGCTGTTCTGGCTGATGTGGGTGAGGAGCCTGGAGCTCTGACCAGCTGGCCTTCTACCTGCACCTGCTTTGTTCCGCAGGGCACAGCAGTGCTCTTGAGGATCTCTGCATTTCTCCAGCTCTAGAATTTAAGGACTCTGGTGCTATGGCGAGACCTGGGCCATCCTCAGAGCCTCCAGGGTGTCTCTGGCTGCTAGAATCAAGCAAACGTGAGGTTCCTGAGGACTGGCCTTCTGCCTTAAATGGGTCCAGCAGTCCCTCCAGCAGAGCATGCTTTGGAATTCACAGCCCCTGACCCCTTAGCTGGTCTCTGCCAGATCCTTGCAGAAGTCAGATCCTCCTGGAGAGGGGCTGGAACGCGCACACACTCTGTGTGACCCTCCGCCTCCACCCAGGAAATACATCCTTGGGAGTGTGCGTGGGGTGGTGGTGAGGGGACGTGGAAGGCCCACCTTCTTGTGAGCAGCCCTTCCCAGCCACGACACCCCCTGTGCAGTGAAGCGGGGTGCTGAGGACCCTGGAAGTCACCTGCTTCTCTCGTCTTCGCAGGAGAAGGCCATCAGCATATGGGAGTCGGAGAATTTCTTTTTTGACCTTGAGCCTCTACCAGGGGCTGTGGAAGCTGTGAAGCAGATGGCCAACCTAGAAAAGTAAGTTTGTCTCCCCCCCCACCAGCGTCTGCCTCTTCTCTGCCATCACCTCCCCTTCTCTTTTGCTTCTGCCCGCTCCTTCTCTCTCCCTCCCTTCTCTCTCCTCGCCCTCTGCGCAGGGCCATGCTTGTTTCGTCGTCACTGATCCAGTAACTTGAGAAAATACTGAGTCTAATTTGACCTGCTTCACAGGATGTTCAGAGTTCATTTGTTCAGCTAATAGCTGAGAACTGACTATTAGATTCTGCTGAGCACCAGTGACACAGAGCGAACACAACGTGGTCCTTGCTCTCCTGGAGCCTGCAGTGCAGCCAAGAGCAGACGTTGCACAAAGAATCACAAAGAAGATACTTACGGATTGTGATAAGTGCTGGAAAGAAAAAGTTAAGGTGTTTGAAGAGGTACAGCAGGAGACCTAATGAGAAGGCTGGTTAAGGAGGCAGGAGGAGTACTGTTTTGTTCTGGTGAAATGATTGGTTCTGCAGCTGAAGCCCCCACTCCATAGCCATTGCACACCATCCGCTGAATTCCATTAGCAGGTACACCCGATGTGCTTCCCTGAAGACTTTTTTTAAAGTAGCTATATTGAGATACGACTCACATACCATACACCCATTTAAAGTGTACGATTCATTGGTTTTTAGGATGTTCACAGAGTTATGCAACCATCACCATGGTCAATTTCCTCACCCCCAAAAGAAACTCTATACCCATTAGCAGTCACTACCCATTCCTGCCCTCCCCCTGAAGCCCTTGGCGACCACTGTCTACCTTATGTCTCTGTAGATTTGCCTATTCTGGACATTTCATATATGTTTCATACAATATGTGGTCTTTCGTGACTGGCTTCTTTCACTCAGCAGAATATTCCAGGGTTCATCCATGTAGCATGAATCAGTACTTCATTCCTTTTCATTGCTGAATAATATTCCATTGTAAGGATATGCCACATTTTGTTCATCCATTCATTAGTTCATAGACATTTGGATTGTTTCTACTTTTTAGATGTTAATACTGCTGTGAACATTCATGTGCAAGTTTTTTTGTGGTTGTGTGTTTTCATTTCTCTTAGGAGTGTATACCTCTAGTATGTACCTAGGAGTGGAGTTGCTGGGTCGTATGGTAAATCCATCTTTAACACTTTGAAGACTGCCAAACTGTTTTCCAAAGCTACTGCACCATTGTACATTACCATTAGCGATGTATGAGGGTTCCAACTTCTCCACATCCTCGCTAGCACTCATTATGGTCTTTTTTATTCTAGCCCTCCGGTGGGTGTGAAATGGCATCTCATCATGGTTTTGATTTGCATTTCTCTGATGGCTAATAATGTTGACCATCTTTCTGCATGCTTATTAGCCATTTGTATATCTTTTTTGAAGAAATCTTTATTTAGATCCTTCACTTAATTTTTTTCAATTGGGTTATTTGTCTTTTTTTATTGTTAACTTGTACGAGTTCTTTATATATTCTAGATAGCAAGTCACTTATCAAATACATGATTTGCAAATATATTCCCTCATTCTGTGCATTGTTGTCTTACTTTCTTGATGGTATCCTTTGAAACCCAAAGTTTTTATTTGATATAGTTCAATTTATTTATTTTTTTCTTTTGTCATTGTGTTTTTGCTGTCATATCTAAGGATTGTTTCCTAATCCAAGGTCACAAAAATTTGCTCCTATGTTTTATTCTAAGAGTTTTATAGTTTTAAGTCTTACATTTAGGTCTTGATCTGTTTGAGTTGATTTTTGTATATAGTGTAAGGAAGGGGTCCCACTTCATTCTTTTGCATGTGGATATCCAGTTGTCTCAGAACCATTTGTTGAAAAGGTTCTTTCCTCCATTGAGTTGTCTTGGCTTCCTTGTCAAAAGTCAATTAACCGTAAATGTTAGGATTTATTTCTAGGCTTGTATAACTTTTATTCATCACAAATTTGCTTATATTTAGCAAGCTGAATGACAAATCAAACATAAGGTGTGATTTGGCCTTAACTGTGCCATATAAATGCCTCCAAAAGTCGTCAGCTTTCAAAGTTCTAACGCAATAAAAAGGCATCAGAGAGACGCAAAATACTTAGAGTTTGGGTTAAATTGTAGACTTGTTTGGTTGGTAATTTATCTTTAGACTTGAGTCCAGGTCCTGCAGAATAGTATATTTTATTCTGGTTTAGGATTTGAATTTGATTTGTAGTGGAGTATTGTTGTATAACTTCTTCCATCTGTAGCAAGAGTCTGGAGAGGCAAAGAGTATGTGTAGTTGCACTGAAGGTTTTAAAAACTCTGTTCTTGTCTGGATCCGCATTTCCTGGACCACATTCACCTGACTGTATTCTGGGGAGCTGGATAGCATAGTGGTTAAGGTTCAGTCTTAACTGGAGTTAGACTGCTCAGGTTCATATCTGGGCTTCTCTAGCATCTAACTTTCAGCAGTTGGGCAAGTTATTAAGCTTTCTGGGTCTCGGTTTCTTCATCTGTAAGACGAGGATAATGAGAAAGTCCTCAGATAACACCTGACACAGAGTAGGTGCACAGTAGATGCTAGCTGCTGCTGCTGTTACTCTGCAGGATTTAATCGATTTGCAACAAGAAAGGCGGTCTTTAACCAAAGCAGCATGGGGAACATTGCGTGAAGAAGGTTTCTCCACCCTAGGACTGTTCAGAGCTTTCAGTTTGCTGATGTGCACTGTGGCTCTTCGCTGGCGTACCAGAGGATGCAGCTTCCTTCAAATGTGTTCTAGCCTGGAACACGCTTTTCACAGCTTCTCTATTAACACACTTGCAGAAATTCCAGTCTGGGAAATGCAAGTCTAAACCATACCATTGGTCCTTTACCTCCATTTTGGCGTTTAACTGGGTAGAAGATTCTTAAGGTCAGTCGGTGCCCAAAGTTGGGACAAAGAGTGGGGTCTAGTCAGTAACTAAGTGGGTG
This sequence comes from Ceratotherium simum simum, assembly GCF_057802395.1. Lineage (NCBI taxonomy): Eukaryota > Metazoa > Chordata > Mammalia > Perissodactyla > Rhinocerotidae > Ceratotherium > Ceratotherium simum. The sequence continues at coordinate 845,675 of NC_141915.1, forward strand.
GCTGTGTGTCTAGTGCTGAAGTAGACAGAGACCAAGGTTTCACATGTAACTTGATGAATATCTGTCATGCACCTGCTACATGCTAGGCCTTGTACCAGGTCTGTGGATGCAGAAGGAGATAAGAGAGGGTTCTTGCCTTCAGAGTTCACTGGTGAACGAGTGACTAGGACACAGTTCTAAAAGTGCTGCGATGGATGTGCGAGTGGAGCATGGGGGTGCAGACGGGCAGGGGCTGATCCTCCCCGGGGAGGCAGTGACACTGGAGCTGTCATCTTGAAGAATGAAAAGGAATCTGCCAGGTGGAGAGGCAAGGGGGTTTCAGGTAGGAGGGAAACAGTGTGAGCCAAGACCTCCTCTGCCCACCTGAGGGACCCTCCTCAGACGTCTCCCTGGCATGCGTGTCCTTACTCCAGGAGCTCTGAGCATTGCCTCGCAGCCTGGAGAGCTTGCTTGGTGGTGACTTCAGTGGTGACTAATCTTGTTTTTGTTATTCAGTGATACACGACTATATCCTTATGAAAAACTCAAACAGTGTGAAGATATGTGAAAATGTGAGTTGCCCATTTTCCCCTCTCTCTGCATACATCCCCCTCCCTCCCACCCTTTTGGCCCTAGAAGACGATTTGGGGTGTATGCTTCCACACCTTTTAAAATGCATTTACATACATATTTATATCGAGATTTGTAATTTATGTGTTCCACGCAGCAGCAGAGTGATATTTTTAAACCAAATTCTGGTGATGTTAGTCCCTTCTTAAATCTCTCTCGGCTTCCTCTTGCACCGAAGTAAAGCCCAGCCCGGCCAGGCCTGCAAGGCCATCGTCACAGCCTGGCTCTGCCGCCTCCGGACCTCTTCTTGCCTGCTCTGGGCGCACTGGCTTATTTTCTGCCCCGTGGACATGTCAAGCTTATTTCTGGCCTTATGGCCTCTGTTCCTATTATATCCTCTTGGAAAGTTTCTCCTCCAGTTCTTTGCATGGCCACATCATTTTCAACCTTCAGCTCTGAGCACCTTCAGTGTCACCTTCTCAAAGAGGCCATCCTTGACTGCTGCAGCTAAAGTGGCCATCGTCCCCTCCCAGTTATTCTGCCCCATTACCCTGGGTACATACTCTAAGCTGAAATTGTGTGTCTGCGCTTGTCCCTTCCTCTTTCGAATGTCAGCTCCCAGAGGCCAGGGATTGGCTTGGTCACGGCTGTCTTCTCAGGCCCTGGAGTGATACCTGGCGCGTGGTACACACTCAGATATTTGCTGGGTGAATATTCACATAGTAGTTGTTGGGTTTATTCTGTAGCTTTCTCTTGTTACTTAACAATATGTGCTAGATATTTTCCATATCAACACTATAGAACTATCTTATTCATTTTAACTACTGCATAGTATTTTATCATACACACGTACCATAATTTATTTAATGATTTCCGTAAGATTTTGTTTCCCATTTTTTCTTGTATATCAGGGCTACCGTGAGTCTTGGTGTACATGTGCAAGTATTTCTGTATGATAGAGGACTAGCTGGATCAAAGCCATGTGCATTTAAACTGTTGGTGGATACTTAGTGATACATGCTATCCTTTTAGTAGATGTTCCCTCTTAACACTAGCACAGTATATGCCACATAAAATGCCCTCAGTCAACAGGAATTGTCCTTGAAAGGGGCATTTGATGTGTGAAAATAGCCAAAACTTGTTTGGATCTAATGCCGGCAAATAAGTGAGTCATATCTGAACTTCCCTAATCCTGAGAATATAGTGGATATCAGTGTATGTTGAATAAAACAACTCACGATGCCTCAAGCAATGAGTACTCTCTGCTGTGGTTGTAACTGCCTCAGAGGGAGGTCCATCCTTAGGAGGAGGCCCAAGAATGTTTGCTTTAAAAAAATATAGGTTAATTTTGGAAAATTAAAATATAGGATAAAAAGTTATTTATAATCTCACCACTTTGAAACCACCACTTTCTCACATTTTGGTATTTTTGCTTGAGTTTTCTTTCATATATATATATTTTCCCATAGTTCTTATAATATATACAACTCCAAACATGTATTAAGTGGTAGCAGTATTTGTCAAAACAACTATTTGACATCCTTGAGGACTACTTTGAAGGAAACACCACTCATTTAGAAGGATAAGTTTAGATGAGCTTAAACCTGTGTTTCAACATGGCTCTCCTTACTCTGTTATGGAGCCTGGAATAAGACAATTCATTTGCTCACTAAACAGATATATTTGTTTATCACTTACTTTGTGCCTGGCACTGTCTAGCCCTGGGGTTATATTTGTAAATAAGACACCTAAGTTCTCAGGTCTCAAGGAGTTGACATTACAGTGGGGAGGGTGACAACAAGTAAACAATAATTTCAGATTACAGTAAGCTTTGTGCAGGAAATAAACAAGGTGATGTATTGGGAGTAAACGGGGAAGGGGTTGCTCCAGGGGGGTGGGAAGGTTTCTCTGTGGAGGTGACATTTGACCTCAGACCTGAGGGTAGGAATGAACTACTGATTCAGAGCCAGGGGTAGGGCCGTCCAGGCTGGGAGAAGAGCAGGTGTAAAGGCACTGAGGTGGGCAAGGACTTTGCTTATCTGAGTGACATAAAGGAGACCAGTGTGACTGGAGCTGAGTGAGTGTGGAGGGGATGGGATGGTGGAGTGGTGCAGGCTGAGGCTGAGGAGGGAACGATGGGCTGTAGCTTAGGTTTTAAAAACAGGGGCTTGGCCGGCCCTGTGGCTTGGTGGTTAAGTGCGCGCGCTGCGATGCTGGTGCCCCGGGTTCGGATCCCGGGTGCGCATCGAGGCACCGCTTCTCCGTTCATCCTGAGGCCGAGTCCCACATACAGCAACTAGAAGGATGTGCAGCTACGACATACAACTATCCACTGGGGCTTTGGGGGGAAAAAATAAAATAAATAAAATCTTTAAAAATAAAAAAAAAATAAAAAAAAATAAAAACACGGGCTTGGGGTGATGAATTTGGATAGACGTTTCTCTAAAGAAGATATACAGATGGCCCATAAGTGCATGAAAATTTGCTTCAACGTCACTAGTCCTTAGGGAAAAGCAAATCAAAACCACATGAGAAACCACTTTACATCTACTAGAATGACGATAATAGAAAAGATGGACAATCGTAAGTGTTGCTGAGGGTGTGGAGAATTGGGAACCTTGTCATTGCTGAGGGGATTGTAAAATGGTGCAGCTGCTGTGGAAAACATTTCCTCAAAATGTTAAATATGGAGTTACCATATGATGCAGCAATTGCACTCCTGGGAATATACTCAGAAGAAATGAAAACATGTGTCCATGTAAAAACTTGTGCGTGGATGTTCCTAGGAGCACTATCCCCAATAGCCAAAGGTGGAAACCACCCAAATGTCCCTGAACTGGTAAATGTGAAACAAAAGGTGGTACATCCATACAGTGGAATATTACTGAGCAATAAAGAGGCATAAAGCACTGACACATCCTACAACGTGGATAGCCCTTGGAAACATGATGCTAGATGAAAAAGGCCAGTCACAAAAGACCACATATTGTAGGATTCCATTTATGTGAAATGTCCAGAACAGGCAAATCCTCAGAGACAGAAAGTAGGTTGGTGGTTTCCTAAGGCCAGGGGCAGGAATGGGGAGTAACAGCTTATGGATATAGGGTTTCTTTTGGGGAGATGAAAATGTTCTGAGATTGACTGGTGTTTGTTCTCAAGCTCTGTAAATATACTAAAATTCATTGACTTACACACTTAGAATAGGTGGCTGTCATGGTATATGAAATATATCTCAGTGAAACTTAAAAAAAATCAGTAGGCCGAATGAGAAGAAAAGGAACTATTGATACATTTAACAGCATGAACGAATCCCAAAAATAATTTTACTGGATAAAAGAAGCCAGACAAAAAGGAGTACGTACTCTGTGGTTCTACTTATACAAAATTCTAGAAAATACAGTCTGACCTGTGGTGACAGGAAGCAGATGAGTGGCTCCCTGGGGCCCAGGAGTTGAGGGAGGGCACGGGGCAAGCAGAGAGATGACGGGATGCTGGCCGTGTTTGTTATCTTGACTGGTGATCTGTGTTTCACACGTGAAAACTTAGCATTTTGTTCCTTTTTAATATGTGTAGTTTGTTGTGTGTCAGTTATGCCTTGATAAAGCTGTTTAAGGGTAATCAGTCTGGATGCTGGGTGGAGCGTGGCTTCACAGGGGCAGGATTGGAAGTTGAGGAACCAGCTGGAGGTGTTGGCAGGAGCTGCATGAGGGGTGGTGGTGCTCTGGGCTGGGGTGACGACCACAGAGAGAAGTTGACAGACTGAAACATGCTTTGGAGGCAGAACCCGTTGGACCTGGTGATGGATATTGGGGGTGGAGGAAAGACAGGAAAAAGAGCGATTTTTAGGTTTTTTGCTTAAGCAGCTAGATATATAAACAGTAATGCCATTAACTGAGGGAAGAACAGGTTTGGGGAGGGGGAGAATCACATGCTCCCAATACGTATATTGGTCTCTGGCCCTGGATCCTGGCACAGAGCCTAAAACCCTTGTAAATTCCCAAGTGATAAGAGCACTAGGAGCGTCTTTTGTTCTACTGAGGTGACTCTGGGGGGCTCCTGGATGGCTCCTGGATGGGGGCTGGTCACCAGAAAGAGCAAGCCGTGATGAGAAGCTTGGAATTGTCAGCCCCGACCTCTTCTCCAGAGAGGGGAGAGGGGCTGGAAGAGGAGTTAACAATTGAACTTGCGATTGTGTCTGAAGTGGGGGTGGTCTTGTGGGACTGAGCCCTTAACCGTGGGATCTGACGCTGTCTCCAGGCAGGTGGTGTCAGAGTTGAGTTAAATTGTAGGCACCAGCTGATGTCCCAGAGAATTGCTTGGTGTGGGCACTTCCCCCACATCTGGTGTCAGAAGCGTTGTGAGTGTGGCCGTAGTGTGAAGGAAGGGAGACACACAGGAGGGAAAGCACAGGAGGGAAAACGGCGGTTCTTCTCACACGGGAGAGAGCTGGACTGTGGAGGTAGAGTTAGGGGCACCAGCATGTAGACGGTGTGTAAAGCCCTCGGCCTGGGTGACATTGCCGAGCAGAGGGTGTAGATGGAGAGCACAGAGGGTCAGAGCCACCCGGGGAGGCCCAGAGACTGTGCTGGGGCGGTGGGTGAGGGGCAGGTGCGCCAGGACTGGAGAGCTGTCATGGAGGAGGGCGTGGCTGCCGGGCTGGGTGCTGGTGAGTGAGAGGAGGAGGGTGGGGCGTGCATTGGATATGGTGACATGAGGGTCCTTGGTGACAATGGGCAATTTCTGTGGAGCGGAGGGGCTGGACTCCAGGTTGGAGTGGTTGAAGCGGGCACAGGAGGTGAGGAAGTGGAGTCAGCAAGGGCAGGCCTCTTGCTGGGTTTGTTGTGCTGCGAAGGGAGCCGAGATACAGGGCGGTAATGGGAGGGGCGTGGGGTTGAGGTTTCGTGTGTGTACATAAATGTTTAGGATGGGGGATAGCAGGACGTGTCGGAATGGGGCGGGGTAATGGAAGGGGAGCATAGGAAGAGGGAACGTTGCAGGGGCAGTGTCTCCTTGTGAAGATCAGGGGATGGAATCCAGGGCACATGTGGAGGGCTCTGCTCGGAGAGGAGGCAGTGGAAAGGGAGGAGGAAGTTCAGATACAGGCGACTTTCCATATTCATGATGAGAAGACCAGGGGTCTCATCAGCTGAGAAGTCTCAGGAAGTGGGGGAAGGTGTGCTGTGGCAGGAGAGCAGTAAGTGAGCGTACAGTAGGGCCCTGGAGGAATGCTGGGGCTCAGATGCCTGGGGGTTGTGGTTATGAATTGAAGGTGAAACTGGCCAAACTGTTTGTGTGAGTTTTTTTCTTTTTCTCCAGCAACGTGGAGTTGCTTGGATGCAGGTGGGAGAAGTTGGACAGGTGGGTTCTCTCAGGGGCCTGGCAAAACAGACCTCAGTGGAGGAGGAGAAGGGCAAGCAGAGTGAACGTAGAGCTGGCCCGAGAACCCCGCAGGACAGGCGGGTGGGCGGGGTGATGGGAGGGTGGTGGGCCTCAGCGGGTTGTCTGTCTCAATGAGGTTGAAGGATTGAGCAGAAGAAGTTAGAATGAGTTTACTGGAAGGACAGTAGGTGGTGGTCCCAGAGGCAAAGCGTGAAATTGAGACTTGGGCAGAAGTGATTACAGCTGCAGGGGTGGCCGTGGGGGAGGTATGGAGATGGGTGGGTGGGGTCTTTGGAGGTGAGCAGGTTAGGACCTGAGGGGCCGAGGGCTGGATCTGCATGTGTGTAGTGTATGTGTACATGTTACGGTGAAGGACGACAATCGGTGTGGGATGGAGGGACGACGGTGAGCCCTTGAGGTGGGAGAGGGTGCAAGGGGCAGTGACTGGGCCAGTGTGGGTGACCGCGACGAGGGCAGCAGGGCTGTGGCTGTAGGAGGCAGGAGTGTGAAGGAGCCGTGGTCTGGAAGTGGCGTGGAGAACAAGGAAGGCTCTCCTCACCTTCCTCCCTGAAGCATGTGGGGTGTGGGGAGAAAGCAGCCTGCACTCGGTGGCCGCAGGGGCGGCGGGGCCTTCATGTGAGACCAGGTTTAGTGCAGGCAGCGGTGAGAGAACCTTGGGGAAAGGCTGAGGACCCAGGGGACCGAGCCTGCACGTGGGAGGGCACATGAGCTTGGCAGAGGCAGTGCTGAGAGTGGAGACTCGGGGAACTGGAGGACACGGGCCTTCTCCTCAGGGACGTGGCCGTCTTACGCATGACTTCCAGGGGACTCATTTGCCAAAGAGAAAAGGAGCCTGAAAAATACAGTCTTCCACAGGCTCAGTGTGACGAGCCAGTAGATGCCAGTTCCACAGGCAGTTGCCGGCTTTATGAGGACGTTGGGACCAGCTGGCTCTATCAGTGAGGGGCTGGGGCCTTTGCAGCTGTGAGGAGAGGCAGGCTCCTGGGAGGTCAGCCCCCACATGGACCCAGCACGGAACCACAGACCGTGGGGAAGGGGCCTTCCTCAGCACAGCCCACGCCCGCCTTGAGGGGACTCCTGTTGTCAGGGAGCTTAGCCGCATGGATCTGGGCTCCTCCTCTCTGCTCCTTCCTAACAGAGGGCTTGGCTGGCACACATTTTAGGAAGACTTCTTCCTTGCAGGTTTCTTTACTTTGAATTGCATGAGGCCCTGATTCTTCCTCAAGTAACTTGCTCTGCGTCCTTTTAATGCTCCTTTCCATGCTAAATCTTTCCATGCTCAGTCTTTCCCTGTTAGATCTCAGAGAGGGCACTGATTAGCCTAGCTAACCTTTTAGGTCCAGCCATGCAGAATTGCCATAGATCAGATGCCCACCCCTGCGCTGGTTCCCTGGGCCAAGGGTGGGGTCGCACATGGCTGCCCAGGGCGGTGGGACTGGTGGATGTCTCTGGTATGGAGAGCAACGCGGGGCAGCGGGTTTTCCCATTCCGGGTGACGGGCACAGACACTGAGAGGGTTCGGTTCCCCGGGGAGTGGGAGGGCAGGGGTGAGGAGGCCGCGGCCGTGGGCTGGCAGGCTAACTGTGCTTCCTCTTCCCGCAGCACTGACGTCTTCATCTGCACGAGCCCCATCCAGATGTACAAGTACTGTCCCTATGAGAAGGTAAGACGTGCAGCTCGCTCGGGCAGGCTGGGGCTTCGCCTCTTGTCGACTTTCCCCCACATGTGGCAGGTAAGGGGTGCTGGCGTTCAGCACACCCAGCAAGAAGGGCGCTGACCCTCAGTGCAGCTGCTGGCCGGCTGGGGCAGCTCGTTTCTGCCTCTTCTCCTGTCGATCCCTCCCGTCTTTCTGCCAGGGTCTGCTGTCCTGAAGACCCTCCCTAGCCCTCGTCTGAGGTTCTGTCGCGGTCTCTGGATGGAGCCTGGTGAAGATGCCAGGTGCTCTGGGAAGAGTGACCATCCACACTTTAGCACAGTGTCATTTGTGAAGGATGGACAGAGAGAAAATGTGTCAGGGGAGGGGTGGGAGGCAACCCAAACCCAAATATTAGGGCATGTGAATTTATTTACACGAAAAGTCTGACAAAGGTGAAACCGTTAAATTATGTTTTGGTACACACTCCTCGCTTTATCTTTATTGAAAAAAATAGAATTACGTGAAACTGAGGCTTTTCTGGAAGTTGGGGATGTCTGGTTGCCAAACCCAGAGGAAAGATCTGTTGCCCAGGAGGCAGGCATTCACACCAGAGGTGGTTCGGGGCCCGGCCCCCTCCCCTGGGGAGTCAGGGCAGCCTCCCCGGTCCAGGAGAGTGGGATTTGGAGCCAGAACCTCCCTGCTCTGCAGGCTTGGCACAACCTTCAGCAGTTCTCTTGAGGGTCTTCACATCGCCTCTCCTCTCTCCGGCTCCGTGATGGAAACAAAACGTGCACCGTCAGCCAATGTTAAGTGCCTTTTTCTGTGCTTTAAATGGGACGGGAACTCACACTTACCACGCGGTTATAGTGGTGTCACGCGAGGTGCTCGGCGCCCACCATTTCATCGCATGCTCACAGCACCCCATTCCGTGGTTGTCCCTACACCCTTTTAGCACGAGGAACATGAGTTTAGTGGAACTCAGGGGAGCTAATGACTTACGCACGGTCAGTAAGTGTGGAGTTAGGACTGAAGGCCAGGTCCACTGTGTCTAGTAGAGCAGTGGTCCAAAGTCAGATCCCCCAGACCAGTGGGGTCAGCATCCCCTGGACCCTTGTTAGGAGAGGACATTCTCCGGCCCCTCCTGAGACCTGAATTGGAAATTCAGGGAGTAATTCTGTATCTTTTAACAAGCCCGCCAGGTGCACCCTTAAGTTGGAGAACTGCTGGGCCAGAGTAACGATTTCAACTGGGATTACACTGGGTCGTTAGGAGGATGGTCCAGTAGTTACTGGATTAATAGGTTGGCTGTCATTCGTCTATGCCCCTGGATTTCAGTGTCATCTGCATTCCCACCATCATACCTGTTGTAGCCTCAGCCAGGACTCCCCTCTGAGCTCCGGACAGCTCTAACCTGATGTGTCTGTCCCTGGGGTCCTGATGTCCCCATCCCGCATCTGTCCCTTCCCTCTCAGGCTGTTATCCCAGTGACATCTTCTTACCCCTCAGATCCAGCACATCAGGAGGTCATATTTCCTGTTGATGCTGTTGCTACATCTGTCTGGCATCTGTCTACTTCTCTCGCTCCCCATTGCCACCACCTTAGCATTTCTTTCCAGAACTACTAAGATGGCCTCCTAACCTGTTTACTTCAGTTCCACACAGGGCCAGAGTAGGTCTTTCATAAGCAGCTCATGTCAACTCCCTACTTTAAAACCTTTTAATGGTTTCCCACTGCACTTAAAATAGAACTAAATACACGCACACACACACACACACACACACACACACACACACACACACAAACTCCTCACCATAACCCACAAGGCCCTGCCCAGCCACCTCTCCCACCTGTCTTAAGTTCCTCCTCTCCATTCGTGATGCTCCACGTTGCTCTGTTTCTTGAGCATGCTGGGCGTTCTTGCTCCGTGCTCTCACATGCTGGGCGCTCTGCGTGCCTGGTTCCTCTTCATCCATTAGGGCTCAGCCCCGCTCCCCTCCCAGTTCCTGCCCGTGTCTAAAGTGTGTTCTTTCTCCGCCTTGTTCCATGTCTCAGACCTTGTTTCTTGTGTGACACTTACACCATTTGAGCTGAGTTTATTTCTTTGTCCCTGTCTTGTTATCTGTTGTCTCCTGCGCTAGAGTGCAGGATCCCTGAGGGCGGGGACATGACTCTCTTTCCTCCTGTTGACCCCAGCCCCAGCACAGGGCCTGGCATGTTTTACACGCTCAGTGTTTGTTGTTGGACGCATAGATTCATTTGTGCAACAGAGAGTTATCAGACATCTTTCAGTAATAACGTTTGGCATTTATTTCACGCCTCTAATATGCCAGGCGCTATACCTTTATTATCATTTTTAAGGCTTACCACAGCTCCTTGTGAAATAAAATACGCTTCTGAGCTGACAAGTCAAGAAAGGCTAAGAGAGGGGAGGCAGCCCACATACTGGGTCTCTGATCATGCAGGCAGTGGGTCTGGGTCCAGATCTGTGCGTCCCGGAGCCCGCGCTCTTAGCCACTTCTGCAAGCAGCACATGCTCGCTGTAGAGGGTTTGGAATCCAGTGAACGTGTAAGAAGAGGATATCACTTAGGACTCTCTATTCACAGGCAGCATCAATGGCTTCTGGCTAACTTAAACAAAAGTAGAATTTATTAGAAGGATGTTGGTTTGCTCAGAATCTAAGGAAAATCTGAAGAAGCAGGCCTTAGACGAACAGCTTGGGGGCCGACAGAGGTCTCTTCAGCGTATCTGCTTGAGAACCACTGCAGTTCCATTCATTCTCCATCTGTGGGTTTCTTTGCCCAAGATTCCTGTTCCCAGGAGAGAGAGGCTTACCAGCTGAGCTCAGGTCACATGCCAGCCCTTGGCCAGGGGAGGGTGGGCATCCTGATTGACGTTCCATTAAGGATGGGGGTGGCTTTGCAGAGAAAAGTTGAGGTGCCATTAGCAGAGGAAGGGGTGCAGGGACGGTGGATGCCATGGCCAGAATAAACAAAGGAGAGACAGCGGCAAAACCCCATGGCTGCAATCCTACCGCCTAGCAATAGAAGCACTGTTAACATTGATGTGTTTCTAGTTTTTCTTTGATGCATATTAAATATAATATATATATGTTTTAACAAAACTTAAATTGCAGGGCCGGTCCCGTGGCTTAGCGGTTGGGGGGGGCGCGCTCCGCTACTGGTGGCCCGGGTTCGGATCCCGGGCGCACACCGACGCACCGCTTCTCCGGCCATGCTGAGGCCGCGTCCCACATGCAGCAGCTGGAGGGATGTGCAACTATGATGTACAACTATCTGCTGGGGCTTTGGCGGACAAAAAAAGGAGGAGGATTGGCAATAGATGTTAGTCTATTAAGTGTGCAATAGCACGTCTAGAAAAAAGTGTACATACCTTAATTAAAAAATACTTTATTGCTAAAAAATGCTAACCATTGTCTGAGCCCTCAGCGAGTTGTAATCTTTCTGCTGGTGGAGGGTCTTATAAAAAACACAGGATCTGCGAAGCTCCATCAAACAAGGTATGGGTGTGTAGAGGGACGTATCTCAGCATAACGAAGGCCATACCTGACAAGCCCACAGCCAACGTCATGCTCAGTGGTGAAGAGCTGAAAGCTTTCCCTCTACGATCATGAGCAAGACAAGGATGCCCACTCTTATCACTTAGATTCAACGTCGTACTGGAAGTCCTAGCCACAGCAGTCAGGCAAGAAAAAGGGAAAAAAGGCATCCAAATTGGAAAGGAAGAAGTAAAACTGTCACTATTTGCAGATGATGTGATATTATACGTAGAAAACCCTAAAGACTCCATCAGAAAACCTTTAGGACTAATAAACGAATTCAGTAAAGTTGCGGGATACAAAATCAATACACAAAAATCTGTTGCATTTCTATCTGCTTACAACAAACTATCAGAAAGAGAAATTAAGAAAACAATTCCATTTACAATTGCATCAAAAAGAATAAAATACCTAGGAATAAATTTAACCAAGGAAGTTAAAGACCTGTACACTGAAAATTACAAGACATTAAGGAAAGAAATTGAAGAAGACACAAATAAATGGGAAGATATTCCATGCTCATGGATTGGAAGCACTAACATTGTTAAAATGCCCATACTACCCAAAGCAATTTACAGATTCAGTGCAAGCCCTATCAAAATTCCAATGGTATTTTTCACAGAAATAGAACAAACAACCCTAAAATTTGTATGGAAGCACAAAATTGCCAAAATTTATATGGAAACTGAACAGCCAAAGCAGTCTTGAGAAAGAAGAACAAAGCTGGAGGCATCGCACTCCCTGATTCCAAAACTATTACGAAACTAAAGTAATTAAACCAGTGTGGTACTGGCATAAAAACAGACACATAGATCAGTGGAACAGAATAGAGAGCCCAGAAATAAACCCAGCAAATATGATCACTTAATCTACTACAAAGGAACCAAGAACCTACAATGGGGAAAGGACAGTTTCTTCAATAAACGCTGCTGGGAAAACTGGGTGCCTGTCTCACACCATACACAGAAATTAATTCAAAATGGATTGAAGACTTGAATGTAAGACCTGAAACCATAACACTCCTAGAAGAAGACATAGGTGATAAGCCCCTTGACATTGCCCTTGGCGACGATTTTTTGAATCTGACACCAAAGACAAAAGCAACAAGAGCAAAAATAAACAAGTGGGACTACATCAAACTGAAAAGACAACCTAATGAATGGGAGAAAATAATTACAAATCATATATTCGATAAGGGGTTAATATCCAAAATATATAAAGAACTCATACAACTCAATAGCAAACAAACAATCCAATTAAAAAATGGGCTGGACGTCATTCCAAAGAGGACGTACAAATGGCCAACAGGTACATGAAAAGATGCTCAGCATCAGTAATCATCAGGAAAATGCAAATCAAAACCACAGTGAGATATCACCTCATGCCTTTTAGAACGGCTACTATCAAAAAGACAAGAGACAACAAGTGTTGGCAAGGCTGTGGAGAAAAGGGAAGCCTGGGGCACTGTTGGTCAGAATGTAAATAGGTGCAGCCACTGTGGAACAGTGTGGAGGTTCCTCAAAGAATTAATAGAATTACGATACGATCCAGCAATTCTTTTTTTTTTTTTTAAGATTTTATTTATTCATTTTTTCCCCCCAAAGCCCCAGTAGATAGTTGTATGTCGTAGGTTCACATCCTTCTAGTTGCTGTACGCGGGACTCGGCCTCGGGTTGGACGGAGATGTGGTGCCTCGGGGCGCGCCCGGGATCCGAACCCGGGCCACCAGCATCAGAGCGCGCGCACTTAACCGCTAAGCCACGGAGCCGGCCCCGATCCAGCAATTCTGCTTCTGGGTATCTATCTGTAGAAAATGAAAATACTAACTCTAAAAGATACATGCACTCCTATGTTCATTGCAGCATTATTTACAATAGCCAAGATATGGAAACAACCTAAGTGTTCAATAGATGAATGGATAAAGAAATTGTGGTGTGTGTGTATGAATATTATTCAGCCATGAAAAAGAATGAAATCTTCCATTTGCTACAACATGGACGGACCTCGAGGGCGTTATGCTAAGTGAAATAAGTCAGACAGAGAAAGACATATCATATGATCTCACTTATATGTGGAATCTTAAAAAAAATACAAAAAAACGAAAACCAAGCTCAAAGACACAGAGAGCAGATTGGTGGTCGCAAGAGGCAGGAGGTGGGGGGTGGGAGAAGTGGGTGAACTGGTTTTTAGTTTAATAAATTGAATAAATATTTTTGAAGAACTAATAGAACTGCAAGGAGAAATAAGCAAATTCACAATTGTGAGAAGTTTTGCTATTCCCGTCTTAATAACGGAAAGAATAAGTGGACAGCACACCAGTCGGGGTGGAAGCCCTGAGCGGGATGGGCGGCACCCGCCGGCACTCCACACGGCAGCAGCAGACAGGCGTTCTCGTCCAGTGCACACGGAGCCGTCAGCAAGACAAGCCATTATCTTGGTATGGCAGATACGCTAAAAACCACTGGACTGTACACTTTAAATTGGTGAATTTTATGGTATGTGAATTATATCTAAAAAAAATTGACTCTTGAGGTGGTTGGTAGTTTGAAAACTAACCGTCTCCTTCTGCTTAGATGTGGTCTGCGTATCCTCCTAATGGGGGCTGTGGACAGAAGTGTGATACCTTTACAGGGTCCTGAGTCGAGCCATTTTTCCTGAAAACCTTGGCGGTTATGGTATTGTTTTTCACATCTCTTGCTAAATGAAGTAGGCCACTGATGCTGTCGCCCGTCATCGGGCAGTGCACGTCCCCACCTCCCAGCGCTTGCACCCGCTCCCTGATTTGAGGTCTGTCCTGGGACCTGCTCCTCTGGGCAGAGCAGGACTTTTGGGAGGATTCCATCCTACATTTGAATAGCAAGGGCCACGTCTAGCTCAGAGATCTCCACTTGTGGGCTGCATCTTTGCTCGTGGGCCCGTGAGCCACACGGCTCTGAGAGGGCTGTGAGGTGGTGTCAGGGAGCTGCCCCAGGCCCACTGCTGCCGCCCTGGACGTTCTGCCCCTGCTGTCCCTTCCAGCACAGTCCTTGTCGCGTTGGGCCCCTTGTCCTCACACTCGTGGAATCCTTGGCTCCCACCGTCATTGGTCTCATGGGCTTGCCGCTTGTACCCCAGGCCTAGGGAGGTCGCCTCCCTTGAAAGTCCTCCCGGCGACTCTTGCTACATGTAGTTTAGACTCAGTTTCAGTCATATTGACAGATTCCAGTTTAGGAATACAGCACCATTTTACACTTGGATAACTGCATTCATCTGGGCTGAACTATTTTATCCCCAAGTATTTTCAGGAACCAAAATTATCATCAGGTGAATAATGAGCCACCCTTCTCTTCCAAAACCTAACGAATGCTGCCTTGTCCTCAGAAGTGTCCCTTGGAGGCTAACCGCACCGAGTGCTGGCTGAGCCCGGGAGTCACACTTTGAGCTCTGGATCTGTGACTCCCCGCCCCGTAAGCTTCTTGACTCCCCTCTCAGAGCCTTGGTTTCTTGATCAATACAATTGTGGTAATTCCTCCCATGGGCATTATTAAAGAAAATTGAGTTGTAATCATCAAGTCAACACATGACACACCTTAAACTTACACAATGTTACATGTCAATTATATCTCAATGAAAATAAATTTAAAAAGAAGTTGAAGAAGAAACTTACATAAACCACCTAGCACTGTGCTTGCTAGCAGTAAATGTCATCCCTCTTGTCTTCTGTTTGTCCCCAAATTCCCCCGCCAGGCAGTAAAGAAAGAATGAAGCTCAGCACACCTTTCTCAAACCAGAAAGCCTGGATAATTCTATAGACAATTAGTCGTTTCCTGCATTCTTGGATCCTGGAAAAATAAGTTTCGTACAAAGTTGCCTACACAGTTAAATTACAACTATGTTAAAAAAAAAAGTGGCACATTTAAAAAAAGAAAAGGTAGGAAATACAGCCAACTGATGTAGATGTTTCTTTCTCTAACTTTCCTCGATTTTCCAAATTTTCTTTGATAAGCTCTTTCTTTTGCAATAAAACAGTAAATGCTTTTTCTGTTGGCGTTCCTTCAGCAGACGTGTGCTGAGCACCTGCCGCAGTGCTTAAGAACCGCTGTGCCCACCTCTGCTCTCAGGAGCTGATGGCTGTGGTTGGAAGACAGCTGGTTAGCACCGTGTCACAGGCTCTGTGGTCACACAGGAGGAGGAAGCCAGGGCAGGCTTCTTGGGGAAAGTGAGAATTGAGTCGAATCGTGGAAATGAGAAGGCAGAGCAGTGACGAGAGTGAGGCTGAGTGGTGAGCAGACAGGATGTGCAGACACAAAGATGCGTGGGGGGAGCTGGGGCGGGGGTGGAGGGAGAGGCTGGCGGTGAGCTGAAGGGGCAGGCAGGCTCTTCAGCAATCAGGAGTGCGCACTTCGGGACACAGGCACAGAGAGACCTGGAGGTTTTTGAGCAAGGCTACCATAAATCCCGCTGGTGTTTCTGAGCACTCCCTGCAGCAGCGTGGGGTCAGTTGGTGGAAGCCCCCAACCCTGGAGGCCGTCTGGAGGCTGCTGTAGGGATCCAGAGGGGATAGAGTGAAGACCTGAACCAGCACAGGGACAAAGGCCCAGAGGGGCTGGACAGTCGCCGTGGGGTGACTTGAAAGACTTCTTACAGCCACAGGAGACAGCGAACACCTCATAGAAAAACGGACTATGGATGTGAATAGAAAGTTCCCTTAAAGCAAAAAACCACAGTGAACATGTGTACAGATTACTTTATTAGTAAAGAAATTAAACTTGAAGTGCTTTTTCTGTATTAGGATGATAATCATTTAAAAATTATAATCACTAGTATTGGTCAAGGTTTGGAGAAACTAGCATTTTCAGATATGGCTGGTGGAAATAAACTGATAAAACCTTTCTGGTTGGCAATTTGGCAGAATACTCAAAAACCTTAAAAAATTGCCTTTATTACCCTTTTTTGCATCAGGTTTATTAAGACATAATTTAAACTCTGTGAAATTGACCTCCTTAAAGGATAATCACCACCAGAATCACGACAGAGAACATTTGCATCACCCAAAAACGCTCCCTTGTAGGACCCAGTCATAGGGGCCCCACGCTTTTGTGAGTTTTACTTCCAGGAGTTTTACCAGGTCCTCACAGTGAAGCTCAGAAAAAATCCCCTCGTGTTTCTGGCAGAGGGAGGAAAAAAGTAACTATTTTGAAATATTCCAGAATATTCTATTCTTCTTATCAAGGCCTGCCCTCAAGGGAACTGTTGTGCCAGAGCCTAACTTGCTGTGGTTTATCAGAGCCTAACTGACCTGGGGGAAGGGAAATACCCAACTCCAGCCCCTCTCACCATCCTGTCCCACTCAAGAGGGGGGAAAAACTGAGACACACTTGTGAAGTGCACAGACCGGAGGCACAGGCTCCTCAAAAGACTGAGACCTAATCCTAGGACAAAAGAATGCTTCTCCTCCCCCCGCCTCACCACCCCATCTCTAAAGGCCTATTTACCGCAGTTTCTTGTAGCTGGTACATCATGTCCACCTCTCAACAAAAAATTACAAGTCATACCAATAGGCAAAAAACAGTTTGAAGAGACAGAGCAAGCATCAGAAGCAGACATGACAGGGTTGGAATTATCAAACCAGGAGTTTAAAACAACTCTGATTAATACACTAAGGGGTTCTCAAGGAAAAAGTAGACAGCATGCAAGAAGAGATGGATAATGTAAGCAGAGAGATGGAAAATCTAAGAATAAAAAAATGCTAGAGATCAGAAGCACTGTAACAGAAATGAAGAATGCTTTTGATGGGCTCGTTAGTAGACCAGACACCACTGAGGAAAGAATCTCTGAGGTTGAGGGTATCTCAATAGAAACTTCCAAAATGGGAAAGCAAAGAGAAAAAAGACTGGGGTAAAAAAGGGAACATAATATTCAAGAACCGTGGGACAACTACAGAAGGTGTAACATGTGTAACGGGAATACCAGAAGGAGAAGAAAGAGAAAGGAACAGAAGAAATACTTCAAACAGTAATGACTGAGAATTTCCCCCAAATTAACAGTCAGGCACCAAACCACAGATCCAGGAGGGTCAGAGGATACCAAGCAGGATTAGTGTGAAAGAACCTGCACTCAGGCACATCATTTTCAAAGTGCACAAAATCAAAGATAAAGAAAAAAACCTTGAAAGAAGCCAGAGGGAAAAACACCTTACCTACAGAAAAGCCAAGATAAGAAGTACATCGATGTCTCCTCAGAAACCATGCGAGCAAGAAGAGAGTAGAGTGAAATATTCAAAGTGTTGAGGAAAAACCCCACCAACCTAGAGTTCTGTACCCTGCAAAATTATCCGTCAAAAATGAAGGAGAAATACTATCTCAAACAAAAATTGAGGGAATTTGTTGCCAGTAGACCTGCATGGCAAGAAATGTTAAAAGACATTCTCGCCTAAGAGAGAAGGAAAGTGATGTATGTCAGACACTCAGATCTACATAAAGGGAGGAAGAGCATTGGAAAAGTAAATGAAGACAAAACAAAAACTTTTATTTTTCTTATTTTTGATTGATCTAACAGTTTGTTTAGAATAATATTAGCAACAGTGTATCTGATGATTATGGCTCATGTATAAGTGAGATGAATGACAGCAGTGATACAAGGGATGGGAGGGAGAATTTAGGAGTCTTTGCTCTTACAATGTACTTGCACCCCCTGTGAAGCAGTACAGTGCTATTTGAAAGTAGACTTGGATTAGTTGTAAACTAATTGCAAACTCTCAAAAAAGTAAAAAAAAAAAAAAAAAAAAAGTATATGCTTCTTGATATGCTAAGAAAGTGGAATCATAAAATGCTCAGTTAAAACCACAAAAGGCAGAAAAAGAGTGGAAGATAGAAATAGGACCAGGAAACAAGGGCAACGAATAGAAAATGGAAACAAATACAGTAGATATTAATCCAACTATATCAATAATCACTTTAAACATCAGTGGTCTAAATACACTAATTAAAAGACAGAGATTGTTGAAGTAGATCAAAAAAACAAGACCCAAATATACAAGAAGACAAATATACAAGAAATGCAGTTTAAATATAAAGACACATACAGATTGAAAGTAAAGGGATGGAGAAAGACATACCATGTTAAAACTGGTCAAAAGGAAGTGAGAGTAGCTATATTAATTTCAAACAGAGCAGACTTCAGACCAAGGAAAATTATCAGGGATAAAGAAGGGCTTTATATAATGATAAAGGGGTCAATTCTCCAAGGAGACATAACAGTCCTTAATGTGTATGTGCCTAACAACAACATCAAAATATGTGAGGTAAAAACTGATAGAACTACAAGGAGAAGTAGATGAATCCACTATTATAGGTGGAGACTTCATCATCCTTCTATCAGAAATGGACAGACCAAGCTGGAAGAAGATCAGTAAGGACATATTTGAACTCAACAGCACCATCAATCAACTGGATTGAATTGACATCTATAGACTACTTCATCCAACAACAGCAAAAAGACACATTCCTCTCAAGCTCACATGGAACATTCACCAAGATTGACCACCTTCTGGGCCATAAAACATTTTAACAATTTAAAATAATAGAAATCATACAGTGTATGTTCTTAGACCCAGTGGAATTAAACTGGACATCAATAATAGAAAGATAGCTGGAAAATCCAGAAATACTTGGAGATTAAACAAATACTTGGAGATAAGCAGTTCTAAATAACACTTGAGTCAAAGAAGGATCTGAACAGAAATTTAAAAATATCTAGAACTAAATGAAGATGAAATACAACTTATCAACATTTGTGGCCTGCAGCAAAAGTAGTGCTTAGAGAGCAATTTATACCATTGAAAGCATACATTAAAAAAGATAAAAGAGGGGCCGGCCCATGGTCTAGGGGTTAAGTTTGCACGCTCCTCTTTGGTGGCCTGGGTTTGCGGGTTCAGATCCCGGGCGCGGACCTACACCACTCAGCAGCCATGCTGTGACAGTGACCCACATACAAACTACAGGAAGATTGGCACAGATGTTAGTTCAGGGCGGATCTTCCTCAGCAAAATAAAGAAAAAAACGAAAAAAGAGGGCCAGCCCTGGTGGCCTAGTGGTTGAGTTCACTGCGCTCCACTTTGGTTGCTCAGGTTCAGTTCCTGGGTGCGGACCTACACTGCTTGTCTGTGAGTGGCCATGCTGTGGTGTTGGCTTGCATACAAAAAAAAGACGAGGATTGGCAGGGGATGTTGGCTCAGAGTGAATCTTCCTCAGCAAAAAAAAAGAAAGAAAAAAAAGATCTAAAATCAGTGATTTAAGCTTCCACCTTAGGAAACTAGAAAAAGAACAAATTAAATCCAGTGTAAGCAGAAGAAAAGAAACAATAAAAATAAGAGCCAAAATCAATGAAATTGAAAACAAGACATCAGTAGAGAAAATCAATGAAACCAAAAGCTGGTTCTTTGAAAAGAGCAATAAAATCAATAAGCCTCTAGCCAGACTAAGAAAAAAAGACACAAGTTACTAATAATAGAAGTGAAAGAAGGGACGTCACTACAGATCCCATGGACATTAAAAGGATAATAAAGGAATACTATGAACAACACTGTGCCCACAAATTTGATAACCTAGGTGAAATAGGCCAATTCCTTGAAAGAAATAATCTGCCAAAACTCACACAAGAAGAGATAGACAATCAGAATAGGCCTATATCTATTAAAGAAATGGAATCAGTAATTGACAACCTTCCAAAACAGAAAGCACAGGGCCCAGATGGGTTCACTGGTGAATTATACCAAACATTTAAGGAAGAAATTTACCGATCTCTACAATCTCTTTCAGAGGATAGAAGCAGAGGGAATACTTTCCAACCCATTCTGTGAGGCCAGCATTACTCTATACCAAAACCAGACAAAGACATTACAGGAAAAGAAAACTGTGGACCAATATCTCTCATGAACATAGGTGCAAAAATCCTTGACAAAATATTAGCAAGTTGAATCCAACAATGTATAAAAATAATTATATACCACAACCAAGTGGGATTTACCCCAGGTATGCAAGACTGGTTGAACATCTGAAAATCACTTAATGTAATCTATCATATCAGTGGGCTAAAGATGAAAAATCACATGATCATATCAATAGATGTGTAAAAAACATTTGATAAAATCAAATACCCATTCATGATAAAAAAAACTCTCAGCAAACTAGGAACAGAGGGGAACTTCCTCAACTTAATAAAGCACATCTACAAACAACCTACAGCTAACCTCATACTTAATGGTGAGAAACTAGAAGCTTTCCTGCTAAGATCAGGAACAAGGCAAGGATGTCCTCTCTCACTATTGCGTTTCAACATTGTACTGGAAGTCCTGGCTAATGAAATAAGACAAGAAAAGGAAGTAGGAGGTTTTCAGATTGGGAAAGATGAAATAAAACCATCTTTGTTTTCAGATAACATGATCATCTATGTAGAAAATCCAAAAGAATTGACCAAAAAACCCCACAAAACCTGGGAACTAATAGGTGATTTACAGCAAGATTGCAGTATACAAGTTAATAAACAAAAGTCCATCACTTTCCTATATACCGGCAATGAACAAATGGAATTTGAAATTAAAAATGCAATAAGATTTATACTAGCATTTCCCCAAAATGAAATAGGATTAAATCTAACAAAACAGGTATAAGATCTGTATGAGGAAAACTATAAAACTGATGAATGAAATCAAAGAACTAAATAAATGGAGAGCTATTCCATGTTTATATGCAGGAAGACTCAATATTATCAAGATGTCAGTTCTTCCCAACTTAATCTAGAAATTCAATACAATCCCAGTTAAAATCCGAGAAAGTTATTTTGTGGATATTGACAAACTGATTCTAAAGTTTATACGGAGAGGCAAGAGACCCAGAACAGCCAACTCAATACTCAAGGAGAAGAGCAGAGCTGGAGGACTGATGCTCCCTGACTTCAAGACATACTATGAAGCTACAGTAATCAAGACAGTGTGGTACTGGTGAAAGAATAGACAAGTAGATCAGTGGAACAGAAGAGAGAGCCCAGAAATAGAGCCACATAAACATAGTCAGCTGATCTTTGACAGAGGAGCAAAGGCAATACAACGAGCAGAGAGTCTCTTCAACAAATGGTGCTGGAACAACTGGACGTCGATGTGCAAAGCATAAATCTAGGTACAGAGTTTACACCTTTCACAAAAATTAACTGAAAATGGGTCATAGACCTAAATGTAAAATGCAAAACTGTAAAACTCCTAGAAGATAACAAAGAAGAAAACCTAGATGCCCTTGGGTATGGCAGTGACTTTTTAGGTGCAACACCAAAGTCACGACCCATGAAAGAAAGAATTGAGCAACTGGATTTCATTCAAATTAAAACGTCTGCTCTGGGAAAGACAGTGTCGAGAGGACGAGAAGACAGGCCACACACTGGGAGAAAATATTTGCAAAAGACACATCTGCTCAAGGGCTGTTATCCAGGATATACAAAGAACTCTTAAAACTCAACAGTAAGAAAATGGACAGCTTGATTAAAAAAGAGGCTTAATGGGGCCAGCCCAGTGGCGCAACAGTTAAGTGCTCATGCTCCGCTTCGGCGGCCTGGGGTTCGCAGGTTCAGATCCCAGGTGCAGACCTGCGCACCGCTCATCAAGCCATGCTGTGGTGGCGTCCCGCATATAAAGTAGAGGAAGATGGGCACAGATGTTAGCCCAGGGCCAATCTTCCTCAGCAAAAAGAGGAGGATTGGCAGAGGATATTAGCTCAGGGATAATCTTCCTCAAAAAAAAAAAAAAAAAAGGGCTTAAGACCTAAACAGACACCTCACCAAAGAAGATATACACATGGCAGATAAGCTTATGGAAGGATGCTCAACATCATATGTCATTAGGGAGATGCAAATTAAAACAACAGTGAGATGCCACTACGCACCTATTAGAATGGCCAAAATCCAGGACACTGACAACATCCAATGCTGGTGAGGATGTGGAGCAACGGGAACTCTCGTTCACTGCTGCTGGGAATGCAGAATGGTACGGCCATTTTGGAAAACAGTTTGGCAGTTTCTTACAAAACGAAATATACTCTTACTGTACAACCCAGCAATCATGCTCTTTTTTTTTTTTTTTTTTTTTTTTTTTTTTTAATTCAGTTTTTTTCCCCCCAAAGCCCCAGTAGATAGCTGTATGTCATAGGTTCACATCCTTCTAGTTGCTGTACGTGGGACTCGGCCTCACGTTGGACGGAGAAGTGGTGCCTCCGGGCGCTCCCGGGATCCGAACCCGGGCCGCCAGCATCAGAGCGCGCGCACCCAACCGCTAAGCCACGGAGCCGGCCCAGCAATCATGCTCTTTGGTATTTACCCGAATGAGTCAAAACTTATATTCACACAAAAACCTGCACATAGATGTTTACAGCAGTTTTATTCATGATTGCCAAAACTTGGAAGCAACCGTGATGTTCCTTAGTAGCTGAATAGATAAATAAACTGTGGTACATCCTGACAATGGAATATTATTCAGCACCAGAAAGAAATGAGTTGTTAAGCTATAAAAAGGCATGGAGGAACCTTAAATGCATATTACTAAGTGAAAGGAGCCAATCTGAATAAAATTCAACACTGTATGATTTTAACCATGTGACATTCTGGAAAAGGAAAAACTATGGAGATAGTAAAAAGATCAGTGGTTGCCAGGGTTTGGGGTAGAGGGGAGTGATGAATAGGCAGAGCACAGAGGATTTTTAGGGCAATGAAAATACTCTGTATGATACTGTAATGGTGGATACACGTCATTACACATTTGTCCAAACCCATAGAATGCACAACACCAAGAGTGAGCCCTGATGGTGAACTGTAGACTTTGGGCAATTGTGATGTGTCTGTGTAGGTTCATTGAATGCAACAAGTGTAACCGTTGTTGCAGGATGTCAGTAATTGGGGATGTTGTGTGTATTTGGAGACAGGAAGTATATGGGAACTCTCTGTACTTTCTGCTCAATTTTGCTGTGAACCTAGAACTTCTCTAAAAAAATTAAGTCTGTTAAAAAAAATAGCACTCCTTCGTGTCCCTTTGCAGTCAGTCCGTTCCCCTCCCTCTCCCCATCGCTGGATACTGTTGGTGTGGGTGAACCGCTTATATGTTCTCCATTCCTGTATTTTGCTTTTTCCAGAATGTCATATAAATGGAATCATATGGAAGTAGCCTTTTGTGTCTGGCTTTCACTTAACATAATACTTTTAAGATTTATCCATTTTGTTGCATGTACCAGTAGTTTATTCCTTTTTATTGCTGAGTACTTTTCTACTGCATGGCTACACTACAGTTTGTTTTTCCATTTGCCAGATGATAGACATTTGGGTTGTTTCCAGCTTTTGGCTTTTGTGGATACAGTTCCTGTAAACATTCGTGTCCACGTCTTGGGTGGACATGCTTTCATTTCTCTAGGGTAGGTACCTAGAGTGGGATGGCTGGGTTGTATGGTAGATGTGTGTTTAACTTTAAGCAACTGTCAAACTATTTCTGAAAGTGGCCATCCCATCTTGCATTTCCACCAGCAACGTATGAGATGTCTTGTTGCATCACATTCTTGTTTGTACTTAGTATTGTCAGTCTTTTTAATTTTAGCTGTTCTAGTAGGTGCCTAGTGATATCTCATTGTGGTTTTGATTTGTGTTTCCCTGATGACTAATGATGTTGAACAATTCTTAAGTACTTATTTGCCCTCCACATGCCTTCTTTGATGAAGTGTTCACTTTTTTGGACTAATTTTTCATTGGGTTGTTTATCTTCTTAGTGTTGAGTTTTGAGAGTTCTTTATATATTCTAGATATAAGTCCTTTATCAGATAATGTGTTTTGCAAATATTTTCTCATTGACTGTGGCTTGTCTTTTCATTTTCTTAACAGTGTCCTTTGAAGAAGAGCATTTATAGTTTTAGCTTTTCTGTTTTGGTTATGATCTATTTTGAGTTAATTTTTATGTAGGTAGGAGTGTCTGTGTTGGGTTTTGTTTTGCCTGTGGAGGCCCAGTTGCTCCTCTGTGGGAAAGCCCATCCTTCCTCTGTGGAATTACCTTGGCACCTTTGGGTGTTTCTTAAATATATTCTGTTCCTTTGATCTAAATATCTATCCTTTTGCAGATACCACAGTCCTGGTTACTGTAGTTTTATAGTAACTCTTGAAAACAGTGTGAGTTCTCCAACTTTTTTATTCATTTAAAAACTTGTCTTGGCTGTTCTAGGTCCTTTGTATTACTATATAAATTTTAGAATCAGCTTATCAATTTCTGCAAAAAGCATGGTTGGAATTTGATTGGGATTGCATCGTATCTGTGAATTTTAACAATATTGAATCTTCTGATTCATGAACATTCACACATTTTCATTTATTTCGATCTTTTTTTTAAAATAATTTTTTTTGTTGTTTCCCTTTTCTTTTCGTTGAGTAAGATTGGCCCTGCGCTAACAACAGGTGCCAATCTTCCTCTTTTTGCTGAGGAAGATTGGCCCTGAGCTAACATCTGTTGCCAACGTTCCTCTATTTTGTATGTGAGCTACCACCACAGCATGGCTGCTGACAAGTGGTGTAGGTCCGCGACTGGGAACCAAACCCGGGCCACCGAAGTGGAGCACACGGAACTTAACCACTAGGCCATGGGGCCGCCCCCTACATAGATTTTATTTTACTTAATCTTATCAGCGACACTGCAAGGACACTGAGTCTTAGAGGGTTAAACAGCTTGTCTGAGGTCCTGCAGCTCAGACGCATCAGGGCCACAGCAGAGGAGGGACAAGACCCAAGCCAGAGCCCTGTGTCCCCCTGCCATGCACAGAGCACTCTCTGTGTGCCAGGCTCCAGGCCAGGACTTCTATGAACGTCTTCCCACTTGATCGCTGGAGGAGAGCCAAGCTAGTACTGTGGTGAGCCGTTCTACCGTGCGTGGCTCGGCCAGCTCGCTGAGGGGGAGACTCGGTGGTGAGAGCCACATGCTTGTACGGGGGAAGCTGCAGTGCTGGGCTGCGGCCCCCTGGGGGAGGGCCACGAAGCGGGGTGCAGACCCGGTGTGGATCGGGGCTCTGCCACTCGCCGGACCTCTCTGAGCCTCAGTTCTTCATCTGTACAGACTCTGTTCTGTGACCCTGTGAAATGTAAATCTAGTTGTATCATTTTCCTAAATAAAATGACTTTATTGTCATAGTTACTTGGCGCTGCTCCACTGTGGTCCGCCGGCAGTGCTGGCGAGAGACGAGAGAACACAGAAGCTGGGTGTGAGCAGCGGGAAGCGGTGGTGGCCGTTTGACGTGGACGCAGCACCCACGCATGTGATCGGGTCTCATATCTTACAGCAGTGTCAGTCCAGGATCACCTGGAGATTCAACAAAGAAAACAACGGGTCCTTCTCCATGGACGGTTTGTGAACCCGGCTCTGACGGACTCCCGTGGACCTAGAGTGAGGTCGTGTCTCCCCACCACGGCCTGCGAGGCCACGGGACCTGGCCCTGCCCTGCACTTCACTCTTCCTTCCTTTCACCCTGTTCTCTGCACCCTGGCCACGCGGATGGACACCAGAGCGTGTTCCTGCCACAGGACGTTCGTCCGTGTGGGGCCTTCCCCCAGACCTCTGGTCACTGGGCGTTGCCGTGTCCTGAGGTCCAGTCGCAGGCGTCCTTCTCAGAGAAGCCTCTCTCCACCTGTCACAGCTCCTTGTTTCGTGACCTCAGAGCCCTTCTTCCGCCTGAAATTGCTTGTCTGTGTGTTGTCTCCTCCCCCAGAACGTGGTTCCACCAGGGCTCCTCTCCGGTTCCTAGACCCGCAGCTATCGCAGTGGAGCTCAGTACTGGTTCAATAACTGGGTGAATGAGGAGGATACTGCCCACTGCGTACGTTGTGTGAGGCTTAAATAAGGTGATGGGTGATGAGTGCCCATGGTAGGTCTCCTGGAAACATTAGCCCCAGGCCGTTCCTGCCTCCACACAGCAACACGCACCCATGCCAAGGCTGCCAGCCCTGGCCTCCAGTGCCCCTTCTCCTGGTGTGGTACCTGGAGAGGCCCTCGCTCTCGCCGGGTGGACAGTGCAGGTAATCAGCTCGACCTCCGTCGCTCCAGCTGGGGCACCGTGACTTGAGCCTCACTAAGCTGTTTGTGAACCTGATGGCATCCTGTTCTTTTATCTTGGGGGTCTTTCTGAGAAGACGGCCAGCAGGTCCTTTGCTTAGGATCCTTCGTCTGCTGGGGAAGATCACTCAGGAGAAGGATGTTTGGGGAGCCCAGAACTGGGCCAGAGAGAGGCACAGGGGCAGCTGATGGCCAGTAGGTCACTGTGGGGCCGCCCTGCCACCTTGGCCATGAGGTCTTCAGAATCGGAGCACCCTCTCCCTTGGGCGGGCTGGCCGCAGCAGACCCGTTCCTTCTGTTCATAGGTTTGTTTGGTCACCCGCGCAGTATTCACTGAGACGTGGTTCCTGACCTCAAGGAGTTTCCCTTCTGGAGGGCAGAGAGGTGCGAAACAAGTGACTGTCCAGGTGCGTGGCTACAGCTGTAGCCACTGCTAGGAAGGACGGGGGGCGGAGGGAGGACGAGGAGCTTGTGCGGCTGGGAGAAGGGGTGTGTGCGCGTGTCTGCGCGGGAAGGTGCAGGGGCGGGAGGTGTTCCAGTCAGAGGAGATGGCCCGCGGGAAGCTGCTGTGGCCGGAGAAAGCACAGCACAGTCAGGACAGCAGGCGGCACTTAAGTGGGACAAAGAGAACGACAGGAAAGGTGGGGGCTGGAACGGCAGGCAGGGCCGCGTCAGCCTCCCTAGCTGACCCGCCCTCCGCCTCGGTTAAGGAGATGTCCTAGGGCTCTTGTGGGGCTTAGCACGGTGCCCTTTCCTCCAGAAAGAAGCCGTCCATAGCCGTCGTGGTCTCACCCTCCGATTTCACACGTGGGGAGATGGGGGCCGGTGGAGGGCAGGGACGTGCCCTAGGTCGCAGTGGGCCGCATGGAACTCCCTCTGAGGCGTGGGGCCCACACCTGGCTGGGCTGTGGCTTCCAACTGTTCTCCACTAGAGAACCAGGGGGAGCTTCTGAAGAAAGCACATCGGATCCCTGCACTGCTTAAAACCCGTCTCTGGTTACACTGCATAGTCCTAACAGGGTCTGTGGGGTAAAAGTGCGTGCTTGCAAACAGCAGAAGTTGAGAAAGATGTTGGAGGGACATCAGGGTGGGCCAGGGGGCGCTGGAGCTCCCTGCTGCGGGGCTGGCAGGGAGGGGGCCGCTTGTCTCTGTTCTGTGGCTCCCTCACGCTGCCAGAGCCCGGGGGTGGGCTCGGGGCCTCCTGCCCACTGCGTGGCTGCAGTGGGGTGGTGAGGGGTAGGAGGGCCTGGGGGGAGCAGCCAGGAGCCGTTTCAGCCTCTGTTGCAGGAGGGCACCCCCTGGACCACGCCCCACAGGGAAAGGGGAGGATGGACAGCCCGTCAGCAGCGGGAGGCCCTGTGTGTGGCCCCTGTGCCCTCACGCCCCCTAGGTCACTCCCTTTCTGTCGGCTCCCCAGCCACGCCTGCCCCTCTCTGCCGTAGCACCTCACACACACTGTCTGCCTGAGAGGCTGTCCCTACCCCCTTGTTGAGTCAGTTGACAAGTGGCTTCCTGAAGAAAGCCCTCCTTGGCTCACCGGGGGTAGGATGGACCGGCCGGGTCAAGGCCCTGCAGGCTGATTCTTGGTAGCAGTTTTCCAAGGGTCATGTAACAGCTCGTTTCAGTGCCCCTTGAGCTCTGCCCCCTTTCCTCTGTCCTGAGAGCCTGACAGTGCGTGCACACGGTGGGAGCCCGCGGGGCATTCGTGAGTGCTGGACGGATGAGAGGCTGGCACGTCCAAGTGGTGCTGGGCAGGACTGGAGTGGGGAGGGGCCGCCTGCTGGAGCCAGGATTCTGTTGCCTTCTAGCTGCAGGGATGTGGACAAGTCGCGCGTCTCCCTGAGCGTCGGTTTCCTTGGCTGTCACTGGGATAGTCACGTCTCCCTCTGGGCGGGCACCCTTCTTCCTGGGGAGAGCCTGGCTGTGCCTGGGCCTGACGGCACTTTCTCCCCACCTGTCCACGCTGCAGTACGCCTGGGTGGAGAAGCACTTCGGCCCTGACTTCCTGGAGCAGATTGTGCTGACCAGAGACAAGACCGTGGTCTCTGCCGACCTTCTCATAGACGACCGGCCGGACGTCACAGGCAAGTGGCCGGCGGGTGAGGAGCGTGCGGGGCGCTAAGCGCTCGGATGAATGGCTTGTGGGCCGGGCCTCAGTCCCCACTCCTAAGGGGCCCCAGCCTTGAGCCGGCAGTGAGTCTCTTCCTGTTGGGAAGACAGAGTTCTCAGCGTCCGGCCCCAGAAGGGGCACTGCTGGGGGTCGGGAGAAGCAGGTCCCAGTCGGGGGTAACTTGCCAGTGGCCTTGGGTGAGTCACTTTACACCTGGAAGCCGTGCCTTCCTCATGGTAAATGAGGGCCCAATTCTGGCTTCCACACATCTGTTTTTAGCAGCAGAACCCTTTTCTTTCTAAAAGCAATTTGAACTGAACCTAATATATAAAACAGAAAAGCAAAGCATACTCTTTCTAGTTGAAGGTGTTTTGAGGGCTGTATTTATTCCTTTTGCTTGTGATGTCCCTTCCCAAAAAAAGAAAGAAAGAAACAAATCTTGGACTGACTTAAAAAGGAGAGGGGAAGTTTATTGTTGCACCTAATGGAAAAGGTGGGCAGGAGGGCTTCAGGCACGGCTGAATCTAGGAGTTCAAACAATATCAGTGAAACTTCAGTTTCTTTAACTCCTGGCTCTGCTCTGCCTTCGTCCTCAGGCAGGCTCTCTCCTCCTGGTAGATGTCAGTGGGGTTTCAGGGTTAAATCCTGTTCTTTTGGACACCTCAGTGGGAAAATATGGAATATTTCTTTCCTAATGGCTTTTAGAGCTGGCTTGGGAAACATGCCCATCTCTACCCTAGGCATTGTGTCCAGAGGGTAGAGTCCGCGGCTTTGCCCACCCCTGACCTCCCAAACCACGCAGTCTCCCAAGGAGAGTCAGAGCACGGCACCAGCAAGGGCTGTGACCTCGAGGGGCCCAGAGCTTCCATCTCGGACGCTGGGGAGCAGGACAGAGGCCTGTGCAGGAGGCGCCGGGGGCCAGGCTGTCACCCGGGGGGCGGGGTCACCGTGCTCAGTGCCAGTGGACATGTGGATGTGAGGGGTTGAAGCTTGGGGGGTCTCGCGGGGCCCGTGGTCGACAGCTGTGAGCTGCGAAGCTGGCCAGTGCAGGACGGCTGGGCGTGGGGGAGGGGAAGGGCAGGGCGCCAGCAAGGCTCGGCCTCCGCCAGTGACCGCGGCGACGCTGACCGTGGCGACGCTGACCGCCGTGGTCACTGTCGGCCGAGCACAGCCGTGTGCCGGGCCGAGGGGCCCGTGCAGGCGTCTCCCTAATCCTCGTGCCCCCCACCCCCGTGAGACGGGCAGTGCAGTCACCACTTCACCCACGGGGAGGCCGAGTCTGAGGGGCGAGCTGCGTGCCTGAGGACACCGGGGCGTCGGTCCCAGGCGGCCGCTCCGGGTCTCCTGGCGCTGGACTCACGCTGCGTTCCCGCCCACAGGGGCGGAGCCGAACCCCAGCTGGGAGCACGTCCTCTTCACCGCCTGCCACAACCGGCACGTGCAGCTGCAGCCCCCCCGCCGCAGGCTGCTCTCGTGGGCGGACGACTGGAAGGCCATTCTGGACAGCAAGCGGCCCCGCTGAGCTGGACTGTGCTTCGGGCTCCTCTGCGGGCCCCTGACCTCAGGGCTCCCAGCTCAGGGCCTGGGGGGCTGGTGCTCTGGCCGGGGGCTCCCTCTCAGCCGCCCCCGGCCCCCTGCACGGCTCCTCTCCTTCCCCAGCCCTGCCAGGCCTTAACCCATCTCGGGCAGGGCGGGCCCGGGCCAGACGCGTGCGGCCACGCAGTGCAGGCCGACCTCCCGGGGCCAGGCGCTCCCGACGGGAGGAGCCGAGGGCATTATTCAGAGGGCCAGCAGTCCGCCCCTCCCTCAGGGACAGCCCCCCTTCCCCGGCTGGCGGCCCATCAGCAAGGGGAACAGCAGGAGCAGGTGGGGATGAGCCCTTGCTCCCTGCCCGCCAGTCCAGTGTCCCCAGCGACCTGCCGCGGATTCAGCCAACACAGGCCGCGTTCCGGGGCACGCCGGGCTCTGTGCTGGGGCGCACACGGCCCAGCCTTTGACCAGCTCAGGGGTTTCTCGTGCCTCGCTCAGGGCCCAGCAGAGAGTCAGCAGGCTTGGACATGTGTTGAAGGCATGAAAAATAAATGCTGTTTCTGCGTCGCCCAAGGCTGCGGCCTCCTCGAGCCCCTGCCCCAAGGTCCTCCAGTGTCTGGCCCGGGCACCCAGCCGCACATCTTGCAGGTACCTGGGTCGTCCCCCTGCACTGATGAGAGGGGCTGAGGAGGTGCAGCTTCACTGTTCACTCCACTGTGGGTGCTGCCTGGGAACCCCAGAGGGACGGGGCCCTGATGGTGGCAGAGCTGGAGGCCATGGTGGTCCCCTCGGTCCACGCCCCACACCCTGCGCTGACTGGTGAGGTTTCCCTCAAGTACCCCTTCCCATGCCTGCCCCCAGGCTCCAGCCCTCCCTGGTCCCCCAGCCTCTGCCCCTCTCCCGGGGCCAGGTTCCTGTAGGGTCCCAGGAGCCGTGTGGCGGGAGCACGCTGGTGTGCCTGCTTTTGTCCCTCTCCACCCACTGGGAAGTGGCAGCTTGAACAGCCACCCCCAGCTTTCTTGCTCGAAGGCTGCGGGGCCTGTTCTCTTCCACTTCCTGCCCCTGCTGCCTCCCCATCACTGCCCTCGCAGGGAACCCTACTGTCCACCTTGGGGTCCTGGCAGGCTGTCAGCCCTCTGTGACAGGCACTCTTGGGCTGCCTTGTGACGGGGTCAGGTGGGAGGAAGGAGGAGGGAGAGGTGCCCGAGGCTCAGGGCTGGCGGAGCTTCTTGACCTGCTGGCCCTCAGGGCCTCCCGAGCCCCGGTCAGGCAGCAGGGACTCTCCTCTGCTGCGCCCCTCCCCTGGGCGGGCTTTATCCCTTGGGGTGGCGGCTCTGCGGGGCATCCTGATGAGGAGTGCATTTGGGGTGGTAGCACGTGATGCAGAGGCCACCTGGCCTCAGCAGGGCCGTGTCCAGAGGGGTCCCTGGCGTCCCAGCCTGTGACCCTGGAAGGGAGGGAGACCCCAGAGTGCTGGCTCCCCAGCGGCTCCCCGAGACCCTCTGCCGCTGCTCACACGAGGACACAGACAGGACACAGCTGCTGTCTGAGGGCCAGGAGACCGTGTCACGTGCACGATGTGGTGCTGCCCTTTCTTCCTGGGCCCGTTCACTCTGCCGTCTTCCACCCAGTTGCCAGCAGGGGCTGCCCATCTGGTCCTCCACGCCCTCTCATCAAAGAGCTTCTCCCGCTTAGCGTTGTCAGGTCTAGATTTAGCGAGACCTCCTACTCGGGACTGCCCGGGGCGTTGCAGTGTCTGGCCTGATGGGAGCGGCGTCTTCCCCTGGACTCGGCCTCCTGAGGTAGGAGGAGCCCCTGCCACGGGCCAGGGTTTGTGCTGGCCCCGAGGCCACAGCAGTGACCCTGACCCGTGCAGCCCGCCCTCACATCATTGTAGACAGTGAAGTGGGGCAGCAGAAATCCACCGAGTTCATTTCTGTAGTGCGGCTTTGTTCTCCTGATGACAGAAACTCAATCCTGCCAGGTCTTTCTTGGCCACATCTGGTTTCTCCTGCTCATCCCCAGGGAGTGTCCGAAGGCCAGAGGTGCTGACTTTCCGCAGGGGTGTCAGTGGTGAGGGGTGTC
Source organism: Ceratotherium simum simum (assembly GCF_057802395.1). Taxonomy (NCBI): domain Eukaryota; kingdom Metazoa; phylum Chordata; class Mammalia; order Perissodactyla; family Rhinocerotidae; genus Ceratotherium; species Ceratotherium simum. The sequence continues at coordinate 877,637 of NC_141915.1, forward strand.
TGGTCTCCCGTGGTCCTCAGCCTCATGCTGCTGTTGCCGGACCAATGGTGCGGCACTGCTGGGGTAGCCTGTCCCTGAGGTCAGCCTGGGGACCCCACGTCCGGTGGACAGCCTCTTGGCCACAGGGAGACAGCAGTCACCTGCGGCCGTTTCTCCCCCACACCTGGCGCCTGGTGAAATGCAGGGAGCTCTGGGGCCTTGGGCAGGGGCGGGGCGGGGGAGGTCAGGGCATGGAGCCCACTCGGGGCCAGCCCCTCCCTTGCATCTGCCAGCCCTGCGGCCTGCTCCCGGCCTGTGCCTCTAGGTGCGCTCCTAACAGAGCTGTGGCACTGGTGTGCTGCCGAGTCCTCGGGGGGTGACGCCGCTAAACCCTTTCCTTTTAAGCTGATGCTGCTCTGAGTTGTACAGGTCGGTTGAGAAACTCCAAAGCTACACGTTGCCACCATTTGTTCTCTGCTCAGCTGGGGTCCTTCACCCTGAGGTAGCAGCCACTTCATCTGCCCAATTAGTTTAAAGGAGAAAAAGTCATTGCAGAGGCAAAGATGCTGTGGTCAGGGCTTCAGAATGTGGCCCACCAAGCAAATGGAGAACACCACACTGTAATTACGGCGGGTGCCTCGAGGAGGCGGGTGCTGGGGGTGCTGGTGGAGCGGGGCCCAGGCAGCCCATGGCTGGCATGGGCCCGCCCAGCAGGCGTCTTAACTGAGACCTGGCTGGAAGAGGGGCGAGCCTTCCTGCCGAGGGAAGGCCGTGCAGAGGCCCTGGGGCAGGAGGGAGTTGCTGAGGAGTGCAGGAGGGAAGAAGGCCGCAGGACTGGAACCTGAAGAGGAGGGGGGTGGGAGGTGGAGCCTGGGCGCCAGGCGTGGAGGTGCTGCCTGCCCTGTGGCACGCTGCCGTGGGCACCTCTTGTCCTCACCATGCCGGGAAGGGAGGGGCACCTGGAACAGCTGAGGACGTAGGACAGGACCACAAGGCTTTATGATTTTCTTCTTGTCAAACAAGACACAGACAACTGACATGAAGGTGACTTTCTTCAGCGCTTGAGAAGTGTGTGTGTTGCTTCAGAGCCGTTTAGTGAACCACAGGAAAGGAAGGCCGCCTCCGGCTAGGAGAGCCCGGCTTGTCCTGCCCCGAGATGGGCGCCGCGTCAGCCTGGCCCCTCACCTTTCCCCCTGGCTGGCCTCGGACGCCTCAGCCCTTGTCCACAGTGGGGACTGACCCCTTTGGAAATGTTGAGGACACTGGGACCAGCGCCCCTGGGAGGAGCGTGGTCCTCCAGGTCAGCTGGGGGTTCAGGCAGAAAGACTCAGTGTAGTTTCTTCACTTTTCTGGGGCACAGTTTCCCAGTGGGGACCCACAAAGATGGCCATTTCTCGGCACTTGCTGTGTTCCAGATGCTGACGATCACCTCATGTGGCCTCACGACCACTTAACCGACGGGGCTGTGGGCTTGGTGGGGTCAGGTGTCCCGAGGGAGGGTGAGCCAGGTCAGTGGTGCCACCAGGGTGAGCCCAGGCAGCCGCCGTCTGGGGCTTCTGCTTGTGACCTTACACACGGCCCTGTCCTCCGACCCAGAATTCCCTGAGGGCTCAGGTCTCCATGGATGAGGCGGAGTCTGGGCCCAGCTGGGCCTCCCTCTGCAGGTGGGTGCTCAGGCAGGCAACTGCAGCAGACGCCAGGCACAGGTGCAGAGGCTCAGGCCAGAGCTGTGGAACAAGCTGAGGAAGGGGTGTGGGGAGGAGGGAAGCTCACTGATTCCCCTGTGGGCCAGGCAGAGAGACGTATGTGATGGGGATGAAGATGCTTCGTCAATACCCCTGTTGCCCTCGGTTTGCCAGTGTCCTCCCCTGCACACCTGCCATTCAGTGAAGCCCGAGTGCCATTGCCCCAAGGGAAGGTAGGGCAGGGGTCTGGGGCGAGGAAGAAGGAGACGGCCTGGTAAGTCCCCACTAGAGAGAAAGTGGCCTGCTGGTACTGGGTCCAGAGGCCACGGCCACGGCTAGAGTGAGGATGAGCCAGGTCCCTGGGAGGTGGACCCCCACCCCCTCAAAGTGGAGCCGTTGAGCAGATGAGGTAGGCCTCCAAGACCCTCCTCTCCCTCTGGCATGGAAAGGAAAGAATCCAGGAGTCCCTGGATGCCTGGGTGGGCGGGGTTGTGGAAGATGGATGAGGATGCTGACTGGGTGCTCAACAGGGGACCACCAAGGAGGGGCAAAGTGACCCTGGGGCCAAGGGCTGCAGGGGGCCGCTCAGTCTGCCTGGCCGCCAGCAGACCTTGTTACCCCTGTGTAGGGGGTGGCGGTGGAAGCAGGTAGGGCAGAGGCCCCTGGCCCGAAACGGGGTGACATGCCCAGTGCCCCATGCAGCAGCCGGCTCCTGGATCAGATGTCCCTCTGGCAGGGACAAAAACGAGGGAGGACCTCTGAGGAGCAGAGGGGCTATCAGCCCCTGCAGGGAGTGGGGACTTTGAACTGATTAAGGGCTTTTCGAAAGAGCCTGAGTTAGAGACCAAAGAAGACCATGTCAAGTGGAAAGAAACTGAGTTAGTTTTAATTGGCAATTAAAAAAAGAAATAGTGATGTTACAGTTAATAGTGAACACTTACCCACACATCTGAGTTCTCGTCTGTATATGTACATGTTTAGTCATCCCCGGGAGGCCAGGGCTCAGAAAGGGTCACTGACAAGCCCAGGCCACCCAGCCAGCACGGCTGGGGTCCAGGAGGCAGCCTGCAGTGGGGGGGACTTGGAACAGCTGGAGAGTGGGGCCTGCCTGGCCACCTGCCTGAGCCCGTTTCCAGAGTTGGTTGCAGGAAAGAGGGACGTTGATTCCAGGACGTTGTGGCTTGGTGGAGGAAGCTGACTGGCCCTGTGAAACAAGGTGGTGGGCTCTGAGGCGGGAGCCCCCACTGGGGGAGGAGGGCTGGGCTCTGGAAACTCCCATGGGCAACAGGGGCACTTGTCCTGGTGTGGCCACCAGGTGGCAGCACAGCCCACTGGAAATGGACTCGGGGAAGGGAGGGAGGGAGATGGAGAGAGAGAGAGGAGGAGAGCTGGGGGGGATGCTAGTGATTAGTGAGTGGACAGGCAGCTGCAGGGGAAGAAGGCGGAGAGGCCACATTCCATGAGCCCCCACCTGGCCCTCCTGGACCAGCTCTTCTTGCCCCTTCCTCCCAGGCTGCTGTGGACAAGGTCTGGTCCTGGATGTCAGCGAGGCTGAGGACCTGTGTCCAGCCTGCCCTGCCAGCAGAAACCTTATCTCCAGCCAAGACCTTAAGGTGGCCTGAGGAGAAAAGTCATCCTGCCTCCAAGTCAGGAGTCTGTGCAGGTCCCAGGCCAGCCTTGGCCTGGACCTAACCCGTCACTGGTCCCCGTCGCACTGAGGATAAAGAGGAGACTTCTCAGCACTCAAGGAGGACCCTTCATGACCTGCCCCCACCCCGTCTCTCATTTGCCCTGGACTCCTTGCAGCTCCTTGACTGCATCTTACCTATGTCTGCACATGCTGTTTGCTTCCATTTTCTGGAGGCCTTTCTGCACCAACCCTGACCTCTGACCTCCTGGTTGGGAGTCGGTCTGCCATCTCCCCGAGCCCCGCACCTCCGCGGGAACGAAGGGCTGGTCTGTGGCAGCAGCTGCATTTGCAGGATTTTATCCAGAACTGCCCAGTCCTGGGGCTGGGCCACAGAGAGGAAGAGGCCAGCTGAGTCACAAAGCAGCGGCCCTCAGAAGACTGGGCCGGGCCGGGACGCAATGGCTCTTAAGGATAGAAATGCGTAGTGATAGGAACCAAATCACCTGCCCAGAGAACACCTTGGCCCTATTGGCAATTTGGATGAAAAAAAAAAAATCCTTAATTAGATTCAGCAGAGCTGGCTTGGACCCACAGGCTGAGGTCTAAAGGAGGCCAGAAATGATCAGGGTATTTAAATCTAGGAGCTGGGAGAGAAGGGGGCGAGGGGACGCGGCCTGGGATGCAGCAGTGTTACCCCGATCCTGCAGCTCCCGCCCCTCCGTGACAGGACAGGTCAGGAGAGGCAGGCCACGGTGGCGCAGCTGCCGTTCACACGGACGGCCGCAGGAGGGCGCCGGAGGACCCATTCCCGCCGCTCGGCGCCGCCCTGGGGCCCTGGGGCAGTGGTCAGCCTCCCGGACCAGACCTGCTCCGTGTTCTGGTCCCACACTGGTGTCCCACCAGGTCTTCTCTGAGTCCTGTACATTGCGGAAACTCCCGTAGGCGGGGCACAGAGGGGACCGCAGCTACGGATTAGAGCAGCTGCGGAGTAGAAGCGCATCGGCCTTAACCGCCGCCTGAAGAGCCGAGCGCGTGGGGGCGTTCAGGCTCCAGGGGCGGACCGCGAGGGAGACTGTGGGCCCGGGTGGGCCTGGTGGGGGAGAAGGCAGGCGCGGGCGGGCCTCACGGGCTCTGTTCGCGTGAGCATTCCGTGGTCGTGGGGGCCCGTGCGCGCTTCCTGGCTCCCTCCAGCCCCACGCAGAGCCCGGGTGCGGCCTGGAGCCCTGGCACGTGCTCCACTGGCCACAGCGTGTTCCAGGGGGACTTGCATTCCCTCCCGCCGCAGGCGCCCAGGGGTCCGGCCCGGGGACAGCGGGCCGCGCCGAGCGGAGCCCTGGTCCGTGTCCCCTCGCTCCCGTGTGCACGACCCAGGCCTGTTCACACGTTCTGTCACCTCCTGGCCCCTGCGGGCGTTTGAGTCCCTGACCTCTGACTAGCAAGGCACAGGGGTCCCCGCTGGCCCTGGCCCTGTTCTTTCACCCCACCCGCCCCAGCCCGCAGCGCCCCCTTGTCGCCCTGCTCGCCCCCGACAGTCCTCGCAGACTGCCCGCGCGCACGCCTCTCCGCCGACCCCTCGCACCAACGGCATCACCACCACCCTCGCCCTGACTCTCGGGGCGTTTCCGCGGAGCCGACGGAAGGCGCGTCGGGAGGAAGGGGGGACCCAACACTTACGAGCACGTGCCAGACGCTTTACCGCGGCCTTCTTCCCACGTGACCGTGAGGTGAGGGCGGCGCAAGCTCCTTCCGAGAAGGCGGAGCCCAGGCCCTCCCCACCCTCCACCTGCCCCGGAGCGAGCTCGGCGCCTCGAGGCATCGGGAGCCCAGAGGCGCCGGGGCGCCGAGGGAGCGGTCGGCGCGGGGCTGACTCGCACGAGGCCTCCCCCGTCCCGAGTCCCAGCCACACTGGAAAACAACAACGGTGCTGTTGGCGAACCAGAAACTGTGCCGAATGCCTTAGAGGTGGAGGGCAGCTGGGCGTGACGGCAGGAGGGAGCTGTGCGAGGGCGTGGCTGCTCGGAATGTGGAATGTGAGAGGGGCCGGAGGCCCTGGGGGCGGGGTGGGCCGGGGGGACGGGCGTTACTAGGTCCTTGGGCCCCTGGCAGGAAAATTGTTTAGGGTCCCTCATTAGGAGCCGCCAGGTGAGTTGAACCCTCTTCCCCACCACACACACACAACACACACACACACACCCACCCACCCCTGGGCCAAGCGGAGAGCGCAGGTATCTGTGTTTGGGGGAGTGGGGAGAGTGAGTGTGGATGCAGGGGTTGAGGAGACGGGCAGTGTCCCGGAGGACTGCCGACACTCCGCGAGAGTGGAGAGCCCCAAGCACAGGACGTGCAGGATTGTCTAGTGGTGCATTCCAGTGCTGTGGGAAAAAGATTTGATCCTTGCAGCTACAGGGAACCTCAGATACAAAGATGCACCCCATGAATGACAGGCCTTAAACTCCTAACAAGAGAACTGACACCCACAGAAAGGAAGTTAATATAATCAGAACAAGAATTTAGAACAGGTGTAATCTATATTCTTAGATGTCATTGACTATTGAATCTTCAAAAAGATCAACTAGGGAATTTGGAAAATTAAAATCTGATCATTGTAAAAACAAACTGGGCTGGATAGTGGAATGAACATAGCTGAGGAGTAAATTAGTGAGTTGGGAGATTGATCCGAGGACTTCTAGAATGTAGCACAAAAGGACAAAGAGATAGAAAGCACGAAATAAAAGAGATATAGAGGATAGAGTCAAAGTTGCATTTCCTAGTTGAAAAGGAGACAAGAACACAGGAAAGAGATTCCCCAGAGTTGAGATTGAAAATGTCCCAGAAATCCAATTAAAAGAGGTTACCAGCAGTAATCAAAACAGCATGGTACTAACACAAAAACAGACAGATCAATGGAACAGAATCGAGAGCCCAGGAAAACCCCACACATCTATGGACACCTAATTTTCGATAAAGGAGCCGAGAACATACAATGGAGAAAGGAAGTCTCCTCAACAAATAGTGTTGGGAAAACTGGATAGCCACATGCAAAAGAATGAAAATAGACCATTGTCTTACACTGTACACAAAAATTAACTCAAAGTGGATTAAAGACTTGAATGTAAGACCTGAAACCATATAACTTCTAGAAGAAAACATAGGCAGTACGCTCTTGGACGTCAGTCTTAGCAGTATCTTTTTGAATACCATGTCTCCCCAGGCAAGGGAAACCAAAGAAAAAATAAACAAATGGGACTACATCAAACTAAAAAGCTTCAGGGCCGGCCCCGTGGCTTAGCGGTTAAGTGCGCCCGCTCCGCTACTGGCGGCCCGGGTTCAGATCCCGGGCACGCACCGATGCACCGCTTGTCCGGTCATGCTGAGGCCGCGTCCCACGTACAGCAACTAGAAGGATGTGCAGCTATGACATACAACTATCTACTGGGGCTTTGGGGGGAAAAAAAAAGGAGGAGGATTGGCAATAGATGTTAGCTCAGAGCCTGTCTTCCTCAGCAAAAAAAGAGGAGGATTAGCACGGATGTTAGCTCAGGGCTGATCTTCCTCACAAAAACAACAACAACAAAAAAAACCCCAAAACTAAAAAGCTTCTGCACAGCAAAGGAAACCATCAACAAAAAGAAAAGATCACCTAACAATTGGGAGAAGATATTTGCAAATCATATATCTGATAAAGGGTTAATATCTAAAATATATAAGAACTCATACAACTCAACAACAACAACAAAACAACCCAATTAAAAAACGGGCAAAGGATCTGAACAGACATTTTTCCAAAGAAGATAGACAGATGGCCAACAGGCATGTGAAAAGATGTTCAACATCACTAATTATCAGGGAAATGCAAATCAAAACTACAATGGATATCACCTCACGCCCGTCAGAATGGCTATAATTAACAAGACAGGAAACAAGTGTTGGAGAGGACGTGGAGAAAGGGAACTTGCATACACTGCTGGTGGGAGTGCAAACTGGTGCAGCCGCTATGGAAAACAGTATGGAGATTCCTCAAAAATTAAGAATAGAACTACCATATGATCCAGCTATTCCACTGCTGGGTATTAATCCAAAGAACACAAAAACACTAAGTCAAAAAGATATATGCACCCTATGTTCATTGCAGCATTATTCACTATAGCCAAGACTTGGAAACAACCTAAGTGCCCATCAATGGATGGATGGATAAAGAAGATGTGGTCTATATACACAATGGAATACTACTCAGCCATAAGAAACAACGAAATCCAGCCATTTGCAACAACATGGACGGACCTTGAGGGTATTATGCTAAGTGAACTAAGTCAGAGGGAGAAAGTCAAATAGTCAAATAAGTGAGTCAAATGATCTCACTTATAAGTAGAAGATAAAAACAACAACAAACAAACACATAGAGACAGAGATTGGATTGGTGGTTACCGGAGGGGAGGGAGGAGGGTGAAAAGGGTGACAGGGCACATGTGTACAGTGATGGATGGTAGTTAGTCTTTGGGTGGGGAGGACGATGTAGTCTATGCAGAGGTTGAAATATAATGATGTACACCCGAAATTTATATAATGTTACAACCCACTGTTACTTCAATAAAAATAAATAAAAGAACAACATAACCTTAAAAAAAAAAAAAAAAGAGGCTGCCAGTGACAGGCAGGCTGAATGAAAAGAGATCCACTACTGGACAGAGTGTTGAAATTTTAGAACACTGGGGATAAAAAATTATAAATATTTCCAGAAAAAGCGAGTACTTGTAAAAGAATGTAATACTAGAAGCAAGAAGAAATTGAAGTAATTATCTTGAAATTCTGAGAGAAAATAATTTCAAACTCAAAATTCTATACCCGGCCAAATGTAAGAGTAAAAACACATCCTGAAGACATGGAATGTCCCAAAATGTTTAGCACTGGAAAAATTCCTTTTTGAAAATATTACTAACTGATGTGCTCTAGCAAGAAGAAAAATTAACCCATGAAATGGAATACAAGAGACAATGGTGAGCCGAGAACCAATAAAACTTTTTAAGTCTAAGTGAGTGTTGGTTGCTTAAGAATGTTGGGATACTTTTCAGAGCCGGGAACAAGGGACTTGGAGAGCCTGGCAGGGGGAGGGTGCTGGCTCCCGCAGCCCCTGGGGTCCTGGGATGGACTGCACTGGCTGTTCTGACGCTCCCACGGGTCAGGACAAGACATCTGGTTCCACTCAGGCTCTCAGAGCAAGAAGAGACAGACTCCTGAGATCGTCTCTAGTCCGACCCTGTCATTTTACAAATAAGGACTCTGCAGCCCAGAGAGGTTGCCCAAGGAGCCCGTGGTCCTGCAGCTGGTTGGTGGCTGATGGCCAGAGCCAGGGAGTGGCTGACACTCTCTCGAGATGGCCCAGCCTCTCTGCCCACAGTGTGACTCCCAGGGCTGAAGGAAGACTGTCCCCAGTGTCCCCCAGGAGCCCGCGAGGCAGAAGGGAGACCAGAAGACGACTTTAGCCTGTGGCCAGATGCTGTGACTTCGGTTGATTTTTTTTAAAAAAGTGTGGTAAAATACACATAAGATAAATTTTACCTTTTTAACCACTTAAAAATGTACAATCCAGTAGCATTAAGTACCATATTGTGTGACCAGCACCACTATCTAGTTCCAGAACTTTCTCATCACCCCAAACCCATTAGCAGTCACTCTCCATGTTCCCCTCTCCCAGCCCCTGGAAACCACCCATCTACTTTCTGTCTCTGTGCACTTGCCTATTCTGGACATTTCATATGAACAGAGTCAGACAGTGGCCTTCTGTGGCTGTCTCCATTCACTTAGCACCATATTTTCAAGATTCGTCCACGCTATAGCATACATCACGACTTCATTGCTTTTCACGGCCAAGCGACACTCCACTGTGTGGATACGCCACGTTTTATGGTTACCCATTCGTCTGTTGATGGCCACCCAGGTTGTTTCCACCTTTGGCTGCTGTGAATAGGGCTGCCGTGAACACTCGTGTGCAAGCTTTTGTTCGAATACCTGCTTTCAGTTCTCCTGGGTCCACACCCAGGAGTGGAGTTGCGGGTCACATGGTTCTGTGTGGACCCTGTTGAGGAACCAGACTGAGTCCCACAGCAGGTGGAGTCGGGCTGCCCTTGCTCTCTGCATTTGGCACATCCCCCTGCCCACTGCACCTGCGTCTTTGCTGCAGCCCCACCTGTTCTCCTGAGTTCCGGACCCACAGCTCGCACTTGCTGGCCCCTTAGACCTCCCATCGCATTGTGCCTTTCTCAGATCTGCTCCGCCTGCACCTGCCCCTCCTCTCTGACACTGACAGCCTCTGCTCAGTGTCCCTGCAGCCGGGGTCCCGGCAGGTGATTAGCCCCAGCCTCAGGCTGGCACCTGGGCCACAGGTCATGGGGGGTGGCACACGTATCACCTCATACACATATCATCTCATTTATCCTCACAGCAAGCCCACGAGGCAGGTACTAATATTGTCCCCATTTTGCGGATGTGGAAATGGAGGCTCAGAAATGTTCAATGACCTGCCTGAGATCACATAGCTAGTAAGTGGTGGAGTGAGGGTTTGAAACAGGCAGTCTGTCTCCTCGGGGGTTAAGACAGAAGCTTGGGCTCCTGTGAGCAGTAGAAAAACCCTCTGGCTTTGCGGAAAGAAGGTCAGGGATTAGGACTTAGGCTCCAGAACAGATGGAGGAGAGCCAGTGGCTCTTGGGAGCAGCGGCCCTCTCAGGGGGTGAGGTCAGAGTGAGGGTCCCCGCGGGGGTGGCAGTCATCAGATCCTGCATTTCCCGGCTGCTGTGGCCCCGAGGGCCTGCTGGGCCCGGGGGAGTGGACAGACAGAAGCTGATGGCAGGAGGCGGTTCGGAGCTGACGGCCGACTGAGAGATGATTTTGTTCTGACGCCTTCATCCACTGGAATGCGTATGCGCCATTTCCTGGTGGGATGGCCTGTATTCCCACGGGACGGGTGGGCTGGGAGCAGTGGGGTGCATCCAGGCACTGAGTATAATCCACAGCTCGATGGAAGCCCCAGGCAGTGGGTGGAGGTGGGCGAGGGTGTCCAAGAGCCCATGAGCCCCCGGGCCACAAACACTGGCCAGCAGCCACTCCAAAAGCCCCTCCCCAGATGATGAACCAGCCTTAGGGCTGACAGGATGGCTCTTGTGCCCCCGGGACAGAGACTGGCCTCTTGGTCAGCCTCCTGCCCCAGTCGGAACCCCATGGACCACGCGCCCTCCTTCTGCAGAAAGCCTGGGTGTTCGCTGCAGCTGCGTTAGAAGCTGTGCCAGGCCTCTCGGTGCCCCCTCGAAGCCCAGCTCCCCTGGGGTTCAAGCTAATCTCTGAGGGCAGAAGGCAGAGATGGGCTCGTCAGTGTGCTGGCCCTGTTCTAGGTGCAAGACCATGCTGGGGGGCAGGCTGCGTCCCCGCCTTCCTGAGCACGGGCCACGCAAGCAAAGGAGAAGGTGGCTGGAAGTCATGAGGGCCCCCATTCTCTCCCCTGTGTGGATTCTGAGTTGGCCGGGCCACCTCTTGAGGCCTGGGACCCTCCCACCTGAGCAGGGACCCTCCCACCTGAGCAGGGACCCTCCCACCTGAGCAGTCCAGCTGGCTGGGGGACCTCGGCTCTCCTTGTGGGTAAACTGGTCCCCTGGTTCCAGCTCCCTGAGCCCTTTCCCCACTAGGGCCTCTAGAAAACAATTTCTGAGCCCACGAAGCTAAAGATCAGGTGCCCAATGGTGGAGACCTCACTGAGGAGCCAGCGCCTTGTGAATCCCGGGAGAGAGGGAGAGAGGGAGGGAGGAGGATGGAGGGAGGGACAAGACGGAGGAGCAGGAATTAGCTAGGAGAGGAGGTGGAAGGCGTGATGGGAAAGGGATAATGTGTGAGGACCCCAGGGCAGGAGGGAGATGGCCGTGGAGGCTGAAATAAGGCCCATGTGACTGCGAGTGACGGGGACGAGTGTAGACAGGATGAGGAGCAGGTGGGGATGAGACAGAGGAGGGCAGAGCCTCCATCCTGCCCCTACTCATGGCCTCAGCCTTTATGGCACCTTTGGTCATCAGCCTCCTGTTACAGTGACCTGCGAACACCCTGTTGCCCTGGGTGACTGTAATGTCTGCAGGGTCACAGCTTGCCTGTCTCAGCTTAATCTGCACTTGGCACGGGGGCTGGTCGGCGCCTGATGAGTGTCTGTAGGATGGATAAATAAATGGATGTGCGAATCAACCAACCAATCTCACAGCGAGACAGAAACCAGGGTGAGGTGAGGTCTAGGGACCTGTGTCCCTGCTGTGGCCCTGAACTTTGGGCAGGAGTAGGCAGCCCCTGGGTGGGGCTTCCAGAAGGCAAAGGGGGGGTATGTAAAGGAGCCAGACAGGGAGAAAGAGAAAGGTTTCCACAACTCTCCTGGGAGGTGAAGTACCTTCTTGAAAACTAGGAGGGCTTCCTGGAAGAGGCAAACCCATGGTAGCTGGCTCGCCCCGTCCCACTGGGTGGCTTCTGACCCATTCCTCCTGGAGCCCAGAAACCCAGCCTGTCCCCCTTCCAGCAGGGGGTCCCCTCCCCTGGTTCCCAGGCCTGGGAGGGAGCCACAGGAAGTGGGGGCAAGGCCGCCGTCCCTGCTCAGGGACACTGGTTAACTCATCAGGCTTTGCTGTGAGTTCTGCACCCTTCCGCTGAATATTCAGGCCACTGTCAGCTTAGCCTGCGTCTGTGCGGCTCTGTTGTTACAGCCCTGGGGATGGCTGACGGAAACATGTGAAAGGACACAAAAGGTTGAAAAATGTAAAAGCTGGGTGCCGGCTGTTTTGTTTGGACAGCAGGATGACATCTGCGTTCTGTCCCAATGAACCGCATCCTGTCCCCTGCCCGAGGGCCCAGGGGCTCAGGAAACCCTGTTCAGGCCCCATGTGGCCATCCCCCCTTGTGTGACCCTGGCCACGCCCATCCCCTGCCCTGCCTGTGTCCACCATCTGAGAAGATGGGATGGCACCAAGAGAGGTTAGGACGAGCTGATTCTCACTCGACTTTGGGTGACTAAAGAATGTTTTCCCTGCAGGGGACGGGGGCGATGGGGAGGCAGGCTCCCTCCTCTGTTTCCCTATCCCCTCCTTCTCCATCCCTTTCACTAATTCCCCTACAAAGGCTCCACTTGTGAACGCAGAGGAAAGGCCCTGTGGGCCCCTGGCAGCAGGTTGGAGGCCGTGGGGACGGAGAGCCCTGGTCTCGGCTCTGCGGCTCACTTGCGGTGACACTGGGCAACACACACAACCTCTGGGTCTCAGTTCCCTCGTCCGTTAGAAGGGAGGTGGTGGTGCCGCCCTGCTTGCCTCACACAGCCGTGGCGGGAATCCAACGTTGCGATACGTGTGCGGTTGGCAATACTCGGAGTCCCTTCAGTGCCGCCAGTGTTCATATGCTGCAGTCCAGACTTAACCCAGCACTTACTGGTGCCAGGACACACACAACAGCGGACATGTGGGTGGGGTGGCTACCGGGCAAGCTGACTTCTGTGGGGTCCTGGCGAGGGGCAGGGGTGCCTCCGCTGCAGGGTGTGGTGGCTGCACTCAGATCTCTGTCCCATAGGTTCTCTGCAACGTGACCTGGCCTCTCTCCTCGAGTCTGGGTGGACGTGTAATCACTTAGGAGCGACAGGATGTGCAAAGCGCCCCGAGGCGGGAGCAGAGATGGCAGTGTGTTTTCCGCGTCTTCTGCTGGAACATCATGTAAGCGAGCGCAGCTGTCCGAGGTCGCCATGCTGTGAGGAGGCCCAGCTGGGCCATGCGGACGAGCTCTGAGGTCATATCAAGAGAAAGAGGTGCCCAGCCCGCCCCCGGGGCTCAGGACTGCCCAGCCGAGCCCTCAGAGAACCCCTGACCCACAGACACTGTGAGAACCAATGAAGGTCTTGTCTCAGCCACGAAGTTTAGGGGCGCTTTATTCTGCAGCAACAGTAGCTGGTCCAGAGGTGGTGACCGCAGGCTGGAGAGCAGGTTGTCCTTCAGAAACCTCGGGAAGGACCGTGGTTGGAGTGGCGTATTTGGCGTGGAGCAGCTGTGGATCCCTTGCTGAGCCGGTCTCTCTGGGCCTCAGGTGCCTCTTCCGTCAAGTGCAGTGCTGGGAGGATGGTGGTTGGGGTCTCTTGACCAGTGCTCACCAGTAGTTCCAGTTCTCCTTTCCTGGGTGGGGGGCTGCACTCCACCCTCCTGCTTCCCAGCGCCGGGGGGACCGTGTGCAGTGCTGGCCGGTGAGATGGAGCAGACGTGGTGGCGCCCCTTCCGGGAGGAAGAACAGATGTGTGACCTCCGCGTCTCTGCCTTGGCAAACCCCAAGCCCCACTTGAAGGGGGCGCTGTTGTGAGACAGCGAAACCCCTCTCAATCCGGGTTCCTGAAGATCTGCGGGAGACAGTCCCTCCAGTCAAGCAAACCTTTGTGGTTTTGAGCCATTGAGCTTGGGGGCTGTTTGTTGCGGCAGCATAAAAATAACTATCTTGACTGATTCAATGATAAAAACAAATAATAAGAGTGAAGTATACTCCGTTTTATTGTTGAGAGCCTGGGTCACGGTGAGCACTCAGTTAGTGCTAGCTCTTGTTGTGATACCAATTCCTATGTCTTCGGTGGGTCTTCCTCAAAGGCAGACCCTGAGATGAAGATTTGAATGCGAGAAGTTTATTTGGAAAGTGATTTCAAGAAGCGCAGTTGGGGGAGTGGGGAGTGAGGTGGGAGGAGAAGCGGTCATCACCTTGTAGGGCTGAGCGGCTCACGCTGTGGGCAGCGGGGTCCCGTCCTGCTGGGAGCTCTGGGAGCCTGTGGTCAGCAGCTTCAGACCATCCTGGCCCAGAGGGTCAGGAGGCTGGGGATTTGCCCTCAGTTCCCGTCAGTCATGACGTAGTCGAGGGCGGCTCTGGGGCGTCAGCTGCCTCGCCCTCTGGCTTGTCCTGCGCACATGTTCCTGGGCCAGAGGGAGTCGTCGGGGGAGGCCTGCGTGTTGTGAGGAGCTGTTGGTGAGCGCAGGATAGGCATGTGGGGAGACGGCGTACCCCACAGGCGGGGGCAGGAGGCTCTGGGGAGTTGGTGCGTGGCAGAGCCGGGCGCGACCCCTGGCCCATCTGACTGCCCGGCTGGGTTCTGAATCGTGACGCTCTTGGTGGGAAAAGTGCAGAACACCAGGACAGGACCTTGAGTCCTGGGTCTAAGCTCTTGGTGGGAAGGGACTATGTCTTTTTTGCTGTGACCAACAGCTCTGCATCTGTGGAAATGTCCCGCAGGGGAGCAACCCGAGACCCAGGCGCGCTCTGGACGAGCAGCTTCCGCAGCCTGCTGGATGCCAGCCCAGGCATTTGACGTGGAGAGCCGGCCCAGGCCCAGCTCATCCCCCAGAGCCTGCACTGAAGGCCGCAGAGGGGCTGCCGGGGATGGTCACTCTCACCCACCCTGCCCCTGCACTTCCTGCCTCCTCCGTGGGCCGAGAAGCAGGGTGGCTTCAGAGAGGTGGCAGCACCGGGGTGGGGGAGCCAAGAGCAGGTTCTCACGCGTGGCACTTTGTGGCCCTGTTTAGGCTCTTAAGAAACTGAAGAAGGAACGTCCACTGTCCATTGTGGGGTGTGCATGACGATTGCTGGCCTTTGGGGGAGCATGGGCCAGAAGGAGCCCTGGGGTAGGCATCAGGCAACTTCTGACCCTGGCTCTGCCTTCCTTAGCTGTGTGACCTTGGGCAGGACACTTTGTCTCTCTGGTTTTCAAGACCTAATCTTTGAAACGAGGATGTTTGGGCCACACTGAGGCAGGAGAGTTTCCTGTAAGGCACTGGCTTAGGTGTCAGCCAGACCTGGGCTCAAGTCCTGGCGCTGGGCCTTGCTGACGGCCCAATCTTGGGGGGGAGACTTCCTCTCGCCAAGCCCCAGTTTCCTCCCCTCTTGTGAAGAGTCAAGTGGGATGGTGCACACCGGAGGGCCTGGCACTCTGCAGTCCCCCAGTCCTCTCAGTGTCACTGATGACTGGGGGGTTTGGCTCTTCCACCTTTGTTGTGTGACCCCGGGAAAAACACAGGACTCCTCGGGGCCCTGGTTGTAATATCTGGCCCTGCTTTGCCCAGATTTTCGCACAGACGGATGAGATGCTGGGGTGTGATGTGAGGGATTAGAGCCAATGAGGAAAGCACAAGGATCAGCAGTGAGCGTTACAGTGCACAGGAGGGACTCGAGGTGCCCAGTACAGACCCCATCCCTGTGCATGGGCACACTCTTTTGTCTGTCCCCTGTCCCTGGAAGCACGCCCTTTCCCCAGCCCCTGCCTTCATTGCTGACAACTTTTCTTTTTGATCAACTCCAGGCATCCATCGTTTATTCATCCATCCTTTGGGCATTTATTTAGTACCTTCTAGGCCCCTGGGAGAGGAGGATTCAAGACAAGGCTTCAAAGGAACATATAACTGAGTTGGGGTGAAAAGTGTTTAAACAAGTAACTCAGGACCCAGAGACTCATGTAAATGTCCAGGGTGTGGTGTCGCACTGAGAAATCGTTCCTGCTCTGTGTGATGCTGTAAAGGCCTCTACAGGAGAGGGGGAGGTTCTGTCCTCCAGGAGGGCCCCTGCCTGGCCTGGGACAAGAGTCTGCACCCTCCTGACCCCGAGCGGCAGTAAAAGGTTTTTGGATTGTAGCCCTGGAAAAGAAAACATAAGGCTGCTGGGCTCCTAGAGACGTCACCAAAAGGCCTCTGACCAAGAATTGTGAGACAGGGCAGGAATGGCGGTCTGAGGTCCCCGAGGTCTGAATGGAGGTCTGAACCAGACAGGGCCATTGGACCCTCAGAGACTGGGAGGGCTAGTGGCCACCAGACATTCAGTGTGGTCTGAGCAAGGGGCGATGCCAGTTGGGATTCCCTGTACATGAGAATCAGGACTTACCCACATAGCCCTGGAGCAGCTAAGTTCTCATTTGTTCTCTGGGTCTGGGGAGGGAGGAGATCCCAACACCAATTGGTTCTGACTTCTCCCCAACAATGGGTGAGTGGCTGCTCAAACAGGATTTAAAATGACTTTTAAAAATAAAGAGCTGTGAATGAAAACAAAAACACAACATGGGATGTAGCAGAAGCAATGCTAAGAGGGAAATTTATAGCTGTAAATGGCCACCTTAAAAAAGAAGGAAGATTTCAAATCATCAACCTAATTTTACAACTTAAGGAACTAGAAAAAGAAGAAAAAACTAAGCCCACAGCTAGCCGAAGGAAGGAAATAATAAAGATTAGAGCAAAGATAAATAGAAGAGAGAATAGAAAAACAATAGAGAAAAATCAGTGAAGCCAAAAGTTGGTTCTTCAAAAGATAATAAAATTGACAAACCATTAGCTAGATGGACTAAAAAAAAAAGGAGAGAAAAGACTCAAATTCTTAAAATCAGAAATTAAACTGGGGACACTACTACTGATTCTATAGAAATAAAAACGATTATAAGAGAGCACTATCGGGCCGGCCCCGCGGCTTGGCGGTTAAGTGTGCACTCTCCGCTACTGGCGGCCCAGGTTTGGATCCCGGGCGTGCACCGATGCACTGCTTCTCCGGCTATGCTGAGGCCGAGTCCCACATACAGCAACTAGAAGGGTGTACAACTATGACATACAACTATCTACTGGGGCTTTGGAGGAAAAAAAAAAAAAGGAGGAGGATTGGCAATAGATGTTAGCTCAGAGCCGGTCTTCCTCAGCAAAAAGAGGAGGATTAGCATGGATGTTAGCTCAGGGCTGATCTTCCTCACAAAATAAAAAATAAATAAATAAGAGCACTATTGGGGCCGGCCTGGTGGTGTAACGGTTAAGTGTGTGCACTCTGCTGTGGCGGCCCGGGTTCAGATCCCAGGGGTGCACCGATGCACCGCTTGTCAAGCCATGCTGTGGCAGCATCCCATGTAAAGTAGAAGAAGATGCGCACGGATATCAGCCCAGGGCCAGTCTTTCTCAGCAAAAAGACAAGGATTGGCCTCGATGTTAGCTCACGGCTGATCTTCCTCACAAAAAAAGTAAAAAGAGAAGACTGTGAACAATAAACAACTTTACACCAACAAATTGGGTAACCTAGATGAAATGGACAAATTCCTAGAAACACACAACCTATCGATACTGAATCACAAAGAAACAGAAAATCTGAATAGGTGATTGAATCAGTATCAAAAACCTGACAGAGAAAAGCCCTGGACCTGATGACTTCACTGGTGAATTCTACCAAACATTTAAAGAAAAAATAACAGCAATCTTTCTCAAACCTTTCCAAAAAACTGAAGAGGAGGGAACACTTTCTAACTAATTCTGTGAGGCCAGCATTACCCTGATACCAAAGCCAGATAAAGACACCACAAGAAAAGAAAGCCACAGATCAATATCCTTTATGAATATTGATGTAAAAATCCTCAACAAAATACTAGTGAACTGAATTCAGCAGCATATTAAAAGGATTATATACCAGGACCAAGTGGGATTTATTCCTGGAAGGCAAGGATAGTTCAACATATAAAAATCTATTAATGTAATATATCTCATTAACAGAATGAAGGAAAAAAACACAAGAATTGAAAGCAGAGACTCAAACAAATATCTGTACACCCATGTTCACAGCAGCATTATTCACAATAGCCAAAAGGTGGGAAAAACCCAAGTGTCCATTGATGGACAAATGGATAAACAAAATGTGGTAAATACATACAATGGAGGGGCCAGCCCTGTGGCTTAGTGGTTAAGTGCGCGCGCTCCGCTGCTGGCGGCCCGGGTTCAGATCCTGGGCGTGCACTGACACATCGCTTGTCAAGCCATGAAGTGGTGGCGTCCCATGTAAAGTGGAGGAAGATGGGCACGGATGTTAGCCCAGGGCCAGTCTTCCTCAGCAAAAAGAGGAGGATTGGCATGGATGTTAGCTCAGGGGTGATCTTCCTCACCAAAAAAAAAAAAAAATACAATGGAATATTATTCAAATTTACAAAAGAAGGAGATTCTGACACGTGCTCCAACAGGGATGAACCTTGAAGACATCATGCCAAGTAAAATAAACCAGTCACAAAAAGACAAACACTGTATGATTCCACTTACATGAAATACCTAGGGTAATCAAATTCATAGAGACAGAAAGTAGAAGGGTGGTTGCCAGGGGCCAGAGTGGGGAGAGGGATGGGAAGTCAGTGTTTAATGTGGACAGAGCTTCAATTTGGGAAGATGAAAACGTTCTGTGGATGGATGGTGGTGATGGTTGCACAAAAACGTGAATGCACCTAATGCCACTGAACTGTGCACTTAGAAATGGCTAAGCTGGGCGTGGCGGCACGCGCCTCTAGTCCCAGCAGTTTGGGAGGCTTAGGGAGGGGGGTCACTTGAGCCCAGGAGCACCAGGTTGCCTAAGGAGAGGTGAACTGGTCCAGATCGGAAACGGAGCAGATCAAAAATTATTAAGATGGTAACATTTTTTTTTTTTTGTGAGGAAGATCAGCCCTGAGCTAACATCCGTGCTAATCCTCCTCTTTTTGCTGAGGAAGACCGGCTCTGAGCTAACATCTATTGCCAATCCTCCTCCTTTTTTTTTTTTTACCCCAAAGCCCCAGTAGATAGTTGTATGTCATAGTTGCACATCCTTCTAGTTGCTGTATGTGGGACGCGGCCTCAGCATGGCCGGAGAAGCGGTGCGTCAGTTCGCGCCCGGGATCCGAACCCAGGCCGCCAGTAGCGGAGCGCGTGCCCTTAACTGCTAAGCCACGGGGCCGGCCCAGTAACATTTTTGTTATATATATTTTACCGTAATAAAAAAGTATACGTAAAATAAAAATAAAGAGGTGTGACATATGCGCCCATGGTGTTCCAGAAAAACTTATACCTGTGACAACTTTATAAAATAAGGCATCAGTGAATGAGGCCTTGGGAAAGGTTAAAGAAAATGCCATGGGAAACCAGAGCAGGGAGTAAATGTTTACACACAGAGGGACCAGAAGCTTCATTTGAGCTGGACCTTCTGGGAGGCCGGGGTGGAGAGGGGTTTACAGGCAGTGGCACTGCGTGGGTAAAGCCTGGAGGGAGACAGGGGCCGTCCTGGGGTGATGTGGTGTGACTGGTAGCACGGGAGACAGCGCTTAGGGAAAGTTGGGCCACCTCTCAGTAGGCTACCAGCAGCTCAGACATGGCAGCCTGGCTGCAGTAGTGCCATTGGCACTGGGGAGCAGGGCAAACCCTCAGGAAGAGGTAGGGCTAAGGAGAGGGCAATCTCAGGGGAAGGCAGGCTTCACCCATTCCTGTCAACCCCGCCCTCCCCAGGCTGCCCTGCTCGCTCCACTCCTGGGGCTCGGGGCCCTGGTGACCCTCTCTGAGTTACTGACTGGAGGTGATGGACCCAGCCTTGACTCCTGGGATGTTGTCGCTGGAAAGAGCCTTGGGGTCTAGTAAACGAGCCTCTCATTTCACACGGCGGGAAGTGGGAGTCCAGAGTGGAGAGATGGGCTAGGAGATAATTCTGCAAGGAAACATAACTGCTAAAACTCTAATGTGACCATAGCTAGTTATTAAAGGTATTTTATCAATATCAAAGAAATTGATAGAGCCGCTGTGTCCGATATGTTACTTGCAAGTAACAAGGAAGGAAATTCATTGGCTCAGGTAGCTGAAAAAGTCCCCAAAGAGAGTATTTCAGGCATGGCTTGCTCCAGGCTCAATGAGGTCTCTGAGGTCTTGCTCTCTGTCTCTCTGCTCTCCTTCTGCTGTGTAGACTTTGTCCTAGGGCAGGAGCTCCTCCTGGCCCCATAACAGCTGCTGGCAGCTCCCAGGGCTACATGCCCCATGCTCAGGCTGAGAAGGAGGAAGGGGTGGCTTTTGTCCCATGTTGCCAGGAAAGAGTGACTCCAAGTGGACCAACCTGGCACTATGGCCAGGGATGGAATGCTCTGATTAGCTTAGATTGAGTCCTGTAATTAGCTGTACCCCCGGGTCCAGGTGTGGAATTGGATGCACCAGAACCACATGGATCCCAACCAGAATCAGGGATTACCGAGAAGGAAGGGGAGGGAAATGGACGCTGAGATCAGTTCTGAGCACTGAATTTTAAAAGACATCACAACAAACGAAAAAGAATGATACAGATGTTAGAAATGCTTTTGGGTGCAAGTAACAGAAAACACAACCAACAGTGAATAAAACAAGTAGGAGCCTGGGGCCGCACGGTGGCTGGTGTCAAGTGACCTGCCCACTGATGTTCCCCAAGGAGCCAGGCTCTGTCTGTACTCTGGCCCCCACTCTTGCTGTGCTCACGTTTATTCCTTTAGTTGCACAATGACCGCCATGACCCCAGGAATAACATCTGTGTTCATGGCAGGGAGATGGGGAACAGACCAAGCCCGCAAGCTCTCTTCCTGCACCATCCCTCTTATTGGGATGCAGGAGCCTTTCCAGAAGATTCTGAAGAGACTTTCATTCAGGTCTTGCCCCAGAACTGGGTCCTATGGCCACTCACACTTGTAGGTAGGTTGACCAACCATCTTGGTTTGCCTGGGACTGATCCTGGGAGGTGGGACTTTTGGTGCTAAGACCAGGAAAGTCCTGGGCAAACCAGAGAAGCTGGTGGCCTAAGGAAGGCTGGGAAAGTGAGTCTGGGGCTGCACAGGCTCTGCAGTAGGAGGCTGCCAAGGTGGAGGGGCTGGTGGGGGGTTTCGGGGTGGCCATCAACAGTGTCCACCACAACCAACCAGGGGGGTGAAGGGATCGAAATTAAGACATATCAGGAATGGGTGAAGGGACAAAAAATGTAGCCTAAAAAATAGGAGACTTGTTACATATTCTGGTTGTGGGCTGCAACTGTCTTCTCCCACTGGGGGCTGACTTTTTACTCTTTTAATGGTGTCTTTGATGAACAAACATTCTTAATTTAACATAGTCCAATTCATCATTTTTCTCCTTATGGTTAGCACTTTTAGTGTCCTAAGAAGCCATTACCTTCTCCAAGATCATGAAGATATTCTCCCATTTTTAAAAACATCTCTGTCTAGAAATAATTCACATATTATACAATGCACCCATCTAAAGTACACAATCCAGTGGTTTGTAGGACATTCACAGAGCTGTGCAACCATCACCACAGTCAATTTTACAACATTTTCATCACCTCAACAAGAAACCCCATATTCTTCAGCCATCACGCCCCATCCCTGTCCCTCCCCGGCTCCCGGGCCTGAGCAACCGCTCGTCTGCTTTCTGTCTCTGCGGATTTCCCTGTTCTGTACATTCCGTATAAATGGAATCTTACAATGTGTGGCCTTTTGTATCTGGCTTCTTTCCTCAGCACAATGTGTTCAAGGTTCATTTATATTGTAGCATGAGTCAGAACTTCATTCCTTTTTATTGCCAAATAATATTCCATTGTATGTATATGCCACATTTTGTTTATCGGTTCATCCTTTGAGGGACATTTGGGTTGTTTCTACCTTTTGGCTATTGTGAATAATGCTGCCAAGAACATCCCTGTACACATTTCTGTGGACATTCGTTTCCCATGGTTTCTTTTTAAACCTGTACTGTTGACCCTTCCATAGAGATCTGCAGTCCATCTGGAAGCTGTTTTTTGAGTATGGTGTGAGCTCAGGGTCAAGATATGACTCCCTTCCATATGGATATCTAGCTGACTTAGCACCATTTATTGGGAAGACCACCCTTTCCCCCTGCGCTTTACCAGACATCTGGTGACCTGCGTGTGTGCGTGTTTCCAGACTCACTTCTGTCTTTTCAGTCTATCTGGTCGCCCTGTGTCAACCCCACACCCTCGCCCTGATCTGACCCTGTAGTGGGCCGTGGTCAGCTTGTGGAAGCCCTCCAGCTCTGCTCTTCTGGTCCGGTATTGCCTTGATTGTTCTCGGCCCTTTGTGTTATTATGTAAACTTAGAATCTGCCTGTGAATTTCTACAAAAAAACCCCCACCTCTTGAGATTTTGATTGGGTTTGTGTTGAGTCTACAGATCAGTTTGAGTAGAACTGGCATGTTTACAACACTGAATCTTCCATTCATGGAACATGGTATATCTCTCTATTTATTTAGCTCTTTTAAAAATTTCTCTCAATAATGTTTCATAATTTTTAAAGATTTTTTTTTTATTTATTCATTTTTTTCCCCCCAAAGCCCCAGTAGATAGTTGTATGTCATAGGTTCACATCCTTCCAGTTGCTGTAAGTGGGACTCGGCCTCGCGTTGGACGGAGAAGTGGTGCCTTGGGGCGTGCCCGGGATCCGAACCCGGGCCGCCAGCATCAGAGCGCGCGCACTTAACCGCTAAGCCACGGAGCCGGCCCTAATGTTTCATAATTTTTAGTGTGAGGTCTTACATATCTTTCATTAGATTTATTCATAATGGGCTTTTTTTTGGTTTTGATGCTATTATAAATGACACAGTTAAAATTTTTTCATTTGGATTTCATTCCCATCCACTCCTCACCAGCTCTGGGATGGGGGCTCTGATCCCCGTCTACCCTGGAGCTCAGAGGTGGAGCCGGGTCTGAGGCCGGGGCTCTCTGAGGCCACGCCGTGCCCCTGCCCCGCCAACCCAGGGCTTTTTGTGGTGGATCCTGTGTCCACGGGGGGACGCTCATGGGTTCTTTCCAGATGAGAAAGTCTATGACTCCCAAATTCAAGATTGGAATTTGTCCAGCTCAACCCAAATGCAAATATTAGTGAATCTTAACTTTTTTTAAGTAAATGAATCAATATATCAATTAGGCCACAACTGAAGACACAATTTCCTAATCACAGAACCTGAGCATCATACTTTCCAAACGTAATCTGAGCGGGGGTTCAAACTCATCACATAATTCGAGAACAACACTGCGAGTTTGCTTCAAATCTCTGAGGAAAAGTGGTGCAAGTGACGTGGCCGGGCCCACGAGCCCCAGGTGTCTGCACCTGGAACCGCCAGATGTCTCCACTGGGCATCTCGCGGGCCCGCAACCGCAACGAGACCCAAGCAGAACTCCTGTCGTCCTGTCGCGTTAGCAGTGGTCACGCTTTTTGGCTGACTGGTGCTGCTGAACATCCTTCCTAGGTTAGGGGAATTTCCCACACTGTAGGCCAGAAACGTGTTTCCCAGAGTCGCTTGCACCTAGGCCTACGTACCTGATCTGGGTTCAGCCCGTCACAGGACCCTGCGTGAGATGCTGCAGAAGTGGCAGCAGCTGCTCCGCTGAGGGCGGCTGCTGGGCATCCAGGGTCTAGGGTACCAGCTGAAACGTCCAGCGCAAGCTGCAGCGCCTGGGCCTGGGCGCTGGTGTGTGTTCTCCCGGGCTGCGACTGGACAGAGCTTTGGGCCCTCCTGAAGAGCCTGGGAGCTGCCTAAGTCCTTCCAGAAATCTTTCCTGGGCCTCAACTGCTGGCATGGATTCTATCATTTGCAACCAAGAAGCTTGCCTGGTACCCACCCCTCCCCGAGCTGGCTCCTCCCCATGTCAGTAAATGGCAACCCAGTCCATCCCCTGGTCCACACCCCGAACCCAGCAACCATCCGGTCTCCTCCCTCTCCCTGCATTCCAGGCCCAGCTCTTACCAACAGTTCTACTCACACGGCTCTCCGGCCTGTCCAGCTCGCCACTCCTGGGGCCAGCCTTCAAGCCCAGCCACCAGCCTCCTCACCTTCAGATCGTTCCTGCGTTTTCCACCCTTACCCTGGAGTGATCCTGTGGAAATGCCAACCAGGTCATGTTACCCCTCTCTGAAACTCCCCAGTGCCTGTCCCCGCCGCCCCCTGCCCTGTGAGTTTCTCTGGGGAAGCCTGTCCTGGTGGCCTCCCCTGACTTCTCTGGCCCCAGTGCAGGCCCTGCCTCTCCTGCCCTCAGGTTCTTGCCCACACACTCTTCTATCTGGAGCTTTATTCCACGCCTCCCTTCCTCCCACCTCTATGCTGCCTTTAGCTCTCAGCTTCTGGGGAAGCCGTTTTGATCTTCCCTCTAAGGGGACTCAGCTCTCACTTGGGCCTTTACAGTCCCCTGTGCTTCTGGGGGCTTCAGCATGGTGTTCACCTACTCAGTCTTTGCCATTTATGAGCTGTGTGACCTCGGGTAAGTTACCAAATCTCTCTGGGCCTCAGTTTCTTTGTTTCTTCATCTGTGAAATAGGTTAATAGTGTTTGCCCCTCCAGATTCAGCCTCCAACCTTCTCCACTCTGCCCGTGGTCCTGGACGCTGACCCTCAGGCAGCATTTTTGTGTCCTCTGGCTTCAACGGGAGGTGCCATCAGAGAGCAGAGGGAGGGAGGGAGCGGTCAAGAAGTCTCTTCCCAGCCCCCTTCTTGCCGCAGGCCATGTGCCTCACAGAG
This sequence comes from Ceratotherium simum simum, assembly GCF_057802395.1. Taxonomy (NCBI): domain Eukaryota; kingdom Metazoa; phylum Chordata; class Mammalia; order Perissodactyla; family Rhinocerotidae; genus Ceratotherium; species Ceratotherium simum. The sequence continues at coordinate 902,236 of NC_141915.1, forward strand.
GGGCAGCCCCGGGGGTGGTGACGACTTCCCCTGTGGCTGCCCTTTGGGGGCCTCTTGATTTTCCCTTAACTCTGGCTAAGTCACTGTCAATAGTCGCTTTGTTAGTATGTCTCCACGGAGCCAGGGGTGAATCTGTTTCTGCCTCCCAAGGCTGTTGAGAGGATTCAGTGAGAGCTCTCAGGATAATGCCCTCAGCACAGGCCTGGCTCGCCTCAATTTCGCTTCTTATTACTTTTCCTGGAGCACCGCGCCCTCACCTTGTTTCGCAAGTGATGGTTTTCTTACCTGTTTCTGCCAGCAGACTGGATCTGAAATGCAGAGACCTTTCTCAGCTGTATCCCCAGTGCGCGGCTGACAAGAGCGTTTGATGAGTCAGTGGTCCCATCTGCCTGTGTGCAGCAGAGGCAGGAGTGCCCACAGGCCCCCTTGTGCAGCTGTTCAGGTTGTACACTGCAGAGGTGCCTGGCCCAGGGAACAAGGGGGGCCAAAATAGCCTGTGCTCTTCCCACCAAGCTGCCCTGTGGCAGAAAGAGGTGTCTTTCCTAATTTGCTCGAAGGGGCTGTGTGAATTAGTGGTTCCCTGGTCTCTACCCCCAAACCTAGTTTTTATTCCTTTACACAGGAGACTCCATCCTCCTGCCTGTGTTCTACCTCCCCAGCCCCTGGGCACCTCCCTTCGCATTAGTTCCTCTCTGTCTTCTAGGAAGCCAGCAGCTCGCCGAGGAGGTGTCCTGGCTCGAGCAAGGCCTGCAGAAACCAGCGGGGACAGGATCTCCGCGAGACGGTCTCTGGTCCCTTAAGCATCGGAGCCACTGAGCTTCCAGATAAATGGAGGCAGACAACAGCGAGCGAGCGGTCAGGCCCAGGAGAAACCAGTCGTGGACGGCTGCAGAAATGAGGACCCTGGCAGTCAAGCGGCCTCAAAGTGGACTAATAGGCAATTACACCAGAGTGCCCCCCTCCAGCCCCAAGCCCGTTAAACAGAGGGCGGCTTTAACCAAATCCTGTCTAAAGAGCTCTATTTAGAGTCTGCTTAATATAAATTTTTCCGTATGAAGGAAAAAAATCCCAACAATGCAGAGATTGTTCTCCCGGGAAGCTTTTAGTACGTGGGTTGGGGAGGCCCCGAGTGCTGCTGAAACGCCCGGTGGGCAGAGGGCGGAGGCGCCGTTTCAGCCTGTTGTGTGCCTCTCTGCCAGGGCCTCCATCTGCCCCCAGCCTCCTTCGTATTGGGAACCCAGAACGGCTCCACCGTGGGGTGACCCACCTCTCGGCCTCTGCCCAGGACGCTCAGACCTCGACAGGGACCAGAAGTGGGGCCCTCAGGGACTGGGCCTGAACTCCGCCTGGGTGTGAGAATCACACTCACTTCACCCCCCACCCCGTGAGGAGAGAGTACTGCCAAGGAGGCCCCCCTCTGGGCAGCACCCGAGCGTCTCAGCCCTGGCTGCGCTGGGAGTCACTGGGGAGCTTTCCAGACGCTGGTGCCCAGGCCCCGCCCCGGGATTCTGGTCAGTTGGTCTGGAGTGGGACCTGGTGTGGGAACTGTCCTCTCAAATAACGAGTCTGGGTGAAGGTTAATTAAAGGAGTTTATCTGATAATCAAGGTGAAGAACTCGAGTCCTGGGAAACAGTCCAACAGAGTCTTCTGAGGGGCTGCTCCGGGGTCTGCAGATCTGATGGTTTTTGTATTTTTTCACAAAGCAGCGTCCATGCAGGAAAGGGCTTACACCTCGAACGGTCACCCACTTCAAAGAGAACAAGAACAAGAGCTTTTTGGTTGCACATCAAGCAAGTTCCGAGATGCTGCTGTTATGTGTGTGTGGAGGGAGGCAAGGACCAGGGTGGTTAATTATTCCCTCAGTCTCCAAGAAACGCAGCTGGGAAATGTGAGCGCGAGGTCCCCTTTATCTCTTCCTGTTGTGGATCTGTCCTGGGCGGCTCGGTCAGGAGGTGTGGGCTTGTAAGGTCCTTCTAACACAGGCTGCTTCACAGCATGGATTTTTGTGCTCTTTTAAGCCTCTGCGGTTTCCTTGCTAGATTCGCCTGTGAGACCAGGGAGAGGGGTCTCGGTTTCGTTCACAGAACTGTAAAAGCTCGCGCTTCCACGTGCAGCCAGGGTTGAGACCCACAGGTCCCAAGGCCCGTCCTATACCTGCTCGCTCCAGTGGTCCTGGGAGACAGGCAGGTGCACCTTCTTAGAGCCCCTGAGCAGCGGTTTTCAGAGTGGGGTCCCCGGACCAGCAGCATCAGCACCAGCTGGGAATGTGTTAGAAATACAGATTCTCAGGCTCAGCCCCAGAGCTCTGCAGTCAGAAACTCTGGAGGTGGGGCCCAGCAATCTGTATTATAACAAGCCTTCCAGGGGATTCTGAGATGCTCTCAAGTCTGAGAATCCCTGCCCTAGAATAATGATAGCATTATCATTGCGGTTCAGTGCTTCTCAAACTTTAACCTGCAGGAGACTCACCTGGGGATCACATTAAAATGTAGATCCTGATGCAGCCCCAGGGAAGGCCAAGATTCTGCATTTCCCTCAAGGTCCTGGGTGCTGCTGCTGGCCTCTGGACCGCACTCTGAGCATCGACTGAGTGCTCACTGTGTGCCAGGCCTGTGCTAAGCTCTTACTTGTATCATCTTATTTCATCTTCCCGGAAACAATAAGAGGTAGTTTATTAATTTATCAGCATTTCCATCTCTTAGCTTTACTGAGAAATAATTCACATGCTGTACAATTCATCCATTTAAAATCTACAATTCAATAGCTTTTCGTATATTCACAGAGTTGTGCAACCATCAGCACTATCAGTTTTAGAACATTTTCATCATCCTCAGAGGAAATCCAGCTCCTCTTAGCCATCACGCTCGCTGCCCCCCTCCTCCCTAGCCCTAAGCAACCTACTTTCTCTATAAATAGATTTGCTTATTCTGGACGCATCATATAAAAGGAATCTTACAATATGTGGCCTTTTGTGCTGGCTTCTTTTGCTCAGCATGTTGTTTTTGAGGTTCCTCCGTGTTGTAGCACATGTCGGTACTTCATTCCTTTCTATGGCTGAATAATAGTCCATTGTTGGGTGGACCACATTTTGTTGATCCATTCCTCTGTTGATGGACACTTGGGTTGTTTCCATTTTTTGGATATTATGATTAGTGCTGCTGTGAACATTCGTGTACAAGTATTTTCATTTTACAGATTAGGACACTGAGGGCGAGAGGCTGAGCAACCTGGACAAAGTCACCAACCAGTCCAGCATGCTTTCTGCCTTGTTGCTGCCATCTCAGAGACCCAAGTGGCAGCAACATGCTAGGCGAATGGGGGCATGCTTGTTTCTGGAGAAAGAGCGACGGCCTGGGAGTCAGGGCTCCCGGATCTGAGTCTTGGCTTGACTCCTTCCTGGGGGACCTTAGGCAGCTCACTGAAGTCTGAGCCTCAGTTTCCCCAGGAGACAAATGATGAGTCTATTAAGAGCTGTGTATAGAGGAGGGAATGAGGATGGGAAGAGCATTCTTGGTGTGAGTAAGGCACTTGGCAAATGTTGGTGGGGAGAGAGTTCCTAGACCAGGGTCCAGAGGGGCTGAGAGCACTAGTTGGGGCTCTCGTCTTGGGGTCAGTGGGGAGAGAGAGAGAGAGGAAGAGAGAGAGAGGCAGGGAGGAGTGGGGCCAGGCAGGCTGCCTACAGTCAAGGCACTGAAGCTTTTCACCTCCTCCCACAGCCATTTACCCAGCCCCGGGGGTAATTGCCTGTCATTTCAAGGCTGGGTAATGCCAGGCAGATTAGGGAGAGAAAGGCTCCCTCGGGTTCAGCAGGAACATTAGGCGCAGTTATAAATGTCAGTGGCTGACGGCTTGTCAAGAGCCCAAGCATGAAGGCACAGGCTCCCGGCTGCCCGCCAGTCCCAGCCCTGCTCCCCGCTCTGGGCTGCACTGGGCCAGGCCCCGGGAGCTGCTTGGGCTACTGCACACCCCATACCTCACCCACCGCCTCCCTTGTCCCCTTGGGCAAGCAAGTGCCTTAACCTCTCTGGGCCTCATCTGTAAAATGGGCACAACAGCAACACACACTCAACAAGGTCTCTGAGCATTTGCCACTGTCGGGCTCTCCTTATCCTCCCACTATGAGGGAGACGCTTCTGTTCTCCCCGTTTCTCAGAAGAGGAGACTGAGGTTCAGAGAAGTGGGGCCCCACTCTGGGCCTCGGTTTCCCCATCTGCAGGATGCGGGGGTTGGGTAAGAAGAGGAGACCTCCGAGGGCACTTCCAGCCCTCACAGTCTCTGAGTGTGCTGGGGATGGGGCAGGGGCGAGGGTGGGGGAGGCATCAGAGCGAGGTTGAAGGGAGGCTTTTCCAAAGTCAGCTGTCCTGCTTCCAGCTTGAAGCTGCTGCTGCTTGAAGCCCCGGGCCGGGGGGGGGCCGGGTGTGGACGCCCAGCTGAGCGCTGCGCTGGGTGACGGGGAGAGAAGGCTCGCGGCAACCGGGGACGCCAGAGGGGGGCGCGCAGCTTCCGCCCTACGCGGGAGCCCAGGGGCCGAGACTCAGCCTCCTCAGAGTGGGGGACTGCTCCTGCAGCTGTGGCTCACTGTCGCGGTGAGACCGGCCGTGCTCTGCCCAGAGCGTGTGTCAGGCGTGTTCACAGGTGTGGCGGTGCCAGCACAGCCTAACTGCCCTCAGCGCTGGCAGATGCCAGGCCCAGGAAGGTCACGTTTCAAAAGGGGAGAGACGGAGAGGAAGAGCGGGACGGGGACACGGATGGCTTTGCCAGGAGTGTTCTCCTCCCACCAGAAAAGCCCATGGGGGTCCCTCCTCAGGCCTCTGCCCCACTCAGGGAGGGGAAGTCAGTCCCACCTTATGGAGCTCTAGGGCCGATGATTCTCCGGAACACAGAGCGGGCACATGTGAGTGTGAGGAAAGGTTGGGGGTCATCCGTGTTTTGTTTTGCAGCTTGCTTGCTTTTCTTTTGTTTCTTTCTTTTTTTTTTTTTTTTTTTTGAGTAAGATTAGCCCTGAGCTAACATCTGTTGCCAATCCTCCTCTGTTTTGCTGAGGAAGATTGGCCCTGGACTAACATCTGTGCTCATCTTCCTCTGCTTTATATGGGATGCTGCCACAGCATGGCTTGATAAGTGGTGCGTGGGTCCATGCCCGAGATCTGAACCTGCGAACCCTGGGCCACCGAAGCAGAGCACATGAACTTAACTGCTACGCCACCAGGCCAGCCCCATCCATCTTATTTTTTGATGTATTTCAAAGGAAGTTGCCAACATCGGGACACTCCACCCCTAGAGACTTCAGCATGTATACCATTAACTGGATGGCAATATTTGTTAACAGTTTCTTTTTAACGTAAGACTTACATACAGTAAAATGGACAAATTTTAAGGGTAGGCATCAGTGAGTCTGGACAAACACCACACTTGTGTGGCTCAGTGCCTTCAGGACACAGAGCATTACTGTCTTCCCGGAAAGGGGACTCTTGCACCTTCGTCCTTTCCATCCCCCTTAGAAGACAGCCACTGTTCTGACCTGTCCACCATCGCTTAGACTTGTCTGTTCTAGAACTTCATATAAGTGGAGTCGTACAGCATGTGTGTTTGGCAGGGCTGCCTTCTTTTGCTGAGCGTATTTATTCTGCGTTCCATCCATGTGGTTGCGTGTATTCGTAGGTCGTTCCTTTCTGTTGCTAAATAGTATGCCACCGTGTGGCACATCCCATTTGTTTACCAGTCATCTGTTCGCTCTTTGAGTTGTTCCAGATTGCGCTATTATGAATAAAACCGTTGTGAACATTTGTGTATGAGTCTTTGTGTGGATGTATGTTTGCACTTCTCTTGGATAAATACCTAGGAGTAGAATTCCTGGTCTTTCTTCTTTAATGCTATCGATAAAAAGAAGAAAGAAAGAAAGGAAAGAAAATGACAGGGAGAGAAAGAAAGAAAATGATAAGAAAAATTGTGGGTAACTAGATTGCGGAAACTTTGCACGATCACCATCTCCTTGTCAAAGAAGCTGTCCCCAGGACGCTCCTCTGTGGGCTGTGCAGGGAGGGTTGGCAATGAGACAGACCCGGTTCAAACCCTGGCTCTACCGCTTGTGACCCGTGTGACCTTAGGCAAGTTTGTAACCTCTCCGAGCCTTAGCTCCTCCTCTGTAAACTGAGGACAATGATGGCGGTCACCGTAGGGTTGTTGGGGAATTCCCTTGAGAGAAGGGCTATAAAACGCCTGGCCCAGGACCCGGCCCACCCTGGGTGCTGGCTGACACGAGCCTCTTTCCCCGCCTATTTGATCCTATTTGTCTTTCAAGGTCCAGTGTCTTCTTGGTGAAGACTTTCCTGAAAAGACTTTCATTTCCTAAAAATGGAAAGTACAAACACTCTTAGAATACTTACCATGACCTGGCATGACTGCAAGTGCTTTGCAAGTGTTCGCTCATTTAGTTCTCCCAGTAACACTATAAAGCAGCTTGGTTATCATCATGCCCATTTTATAGGCACAGAGAGATTCAGTGATTTGCCCAAAGTCACACAGCAAGTACGTGGTGAAGCTAGGACTGGACCCACTCAGTACAGCATACGTCTGTGGATTTGCTTATTCTGGATATCTCGTATAAATGGAATCATACAGTATGTGACCCTCTGTGTCTGGCTCCTTTCACTCAGCATCATCTTTTCAAGGTCCATCCAGGCTGCAGCGTGTGTCTGGAGTTCATTCCTTCTTATGGTTGGATAATGTTCCATTGAATTTGGAACACTGAATTTTGAAACAAGGTTGTTTCCACCTTTTGGCTATTGTGAACAGTGCTGCTATGAACATCTGTGTACAAGCTTTTCTTTGAACGCCTGTTTTTGATTCTTTCGGGTATGCACCTAGGAGTGGAATTGCTGGGTCCTGTGGTAACTCTGTGTTTAACTTCTTGAGGAACCGCCAAACCCTGAGCTGTTTCTGAGTGCTCTGGGGGTTGTAGCTGAAGACATGGACGATGAAGCGGAGGATGGTTTTGCAATGCCGTGGCCATCTTACCGAATGGGACCACAATAAAACAACGTCACCAAACTTTCACAATCGTCTCCCTGCCCTGCTGTGTTCCCTTCCCATGCTGGTCTGCTTGGGGCCAGCTGGGCCCTTTCCCAAGCCTCCCTCCCCTTCCACCCCCGACCTCCAGGGGACATCTTCCTCCTGGCAGGGCAGTCCTCCGGGGCCTGACCCTGCAGGGGTTCCCTGTAGGGATGGGGTGAGGGTGTCAGCACCCCTTCTGGCAGAGACCCACATGCAGCCAGCTGGGGTGTTTGGAAGTGGGAAAGGGGAATCCTGGCTCCCCAGACCCCTCCCTCCTCTCCTACTCCAAGGGCGTCCACGCCACCCCCACCTCCCTTCCACTGTCAGAACTGGGAATGCAGCCAAAGGCCAGAGGACGACCTGCGGCACAGCTGGAGCAAAGGAGGCCGGGAGGCACTTCACATAGGGAGCCTGAGAGCTTAGCGGGTCACTCAACAAACAGACCGCTGACTGCATGCGAGGGACCCCCCCGGCATGTCGGGGATGCGATGCTGAGCAAGCAGTTTAGGTCTCTTCGACATCTGCAGGGCCTAGTGCAAAAGGAAACTGCAGGGCTCCTTGCTCAAAAATTGTGAAGAATTTCAAGATGAGGCAGCAGAGACCCTTCTAACAGCACAGGTCACAGGCCTGTGCTGTTAGAAGGGAGCCAGCCCTGCTCTGCCCTGCCCTCAGGGAACTCGCGTTCCTGGGCACCATTGCTACCCCGTGGTGGGGAAGTGGGGACATGAGGCCTGACCCAGGACCCCTGTGGGCTCCGGGGGACTCCGCTGGAGATGACAGCCAGAGTGTGGGGTGGGAAGAGACTTAGAAGACACAGATCAGGTTCCCACTTTAGAGACGGAGAGACGGTGGCCGAGAGGGGGGCTCTCAACCTGCCCAGGGTCACGTGGGCCGTGACTTCTTGCAGGAGCGCTGTCTGGATCGGGGAGGCGCCGAGAACAGCGCCCCGCCTGCTTCCACCTGGAGACGGTGCAAGCCGTGCACAGTGGGTTCCACAGTGAGCCGGGGGTCTCCTTCCGGCAGAGCCTGGGCGTGCAGAGCCTGCCCCTGAATGACAGACACGTTCTAGGGAGAAACCTCAAGACCAGCGCTGCCAGCAAAATGAGGACCAGATGACGATGCTCGTGTCCCTGGGCGCCACAGCAGCCGACACACTTTTAAGCACACTTTTAAGTGTGCTTCACACACTTAAAAACAGCTACAAGAACTCACTCTGCCCAGCGAGCATCTCCTCAGCCACAGACAGGCTCCTTGGGATCACGCATTTCTGACTCTGGTTGGATTGCTTTTTTTTAATTGAGGTAAAATACACAACATGAGATGTGTCATTTTGACTATTTTAAAGTGAACCATTCAGTGGCATTTAGTACATTCGCAATGTTGTGCAATCAGCACCTCTAGTTCCAGAACCTTTTCACCACCTAGAAAGGAAACTCCGTGTCCATTAGCATCTCCTCACCCCTCCCCCGGGGCCTGGAAGCCCCCTCTCTGCTGTCCGCCCCTGTGGACTCGCTTATTCCGGACATCTCGTCAGCTGGTGGCCCCGGGACCTGGCTGCGTTCCCAGTGATCCTGGCTTCCACCTGCTGGGCACTGACACTCCCCACCTCCACCGCCGGGCGCTCCTCCCTGTGCCGCCACACTTCATCCTCACGGCAGCTCGAGTGCGGGCACATCTTAAGAGGAGAAACCGGGCCTTGGAGACGCCGCTCAGAGGCCAGTGGTGGGCTGGTGCTCACAGGCAAGTCTGGCCACTCCCCGGGACGCTGCCCCCGTTTTCAGAGCTCAGTGAGGGTCGGAGGCTGGGATGACCTGTGTGAAGCTGTGCCAGCTTCTTTGTCTACAAAATAGGGTCAAGAATCCTCCCACGGTGCTTCTCAGGGTCCTCATGGGGCCCAAGGCTCAGACAGGCATGCGGAGGCTTGGTGAGTGGAGGGCACCGTGTCCTGATGGGGGTCATCATCATGGAATACGAGGGCCTCCGGTCAAGGCCCTGCCAGAGCTGCGTGGACAGATGAAGCCCTTAATCCCTCAGGAAGAAGCCTGTGCTGTGATGTGAGGGCCCGTCTGAGGGGACCAGCCTGAGACACTCAAGACTTGGCTCCTGGAGAGAAGGGAGGGAACAGGGACGAGGTCGGGGACAGGGCTCCCTCACCCTGGACAGGGACCTCCCAGGAGCAGACACCTTGGATTTTGTACAAGCTGCGTGTAGTATCTATTCAACAATTAACTATTCTAAAAACAAATTAAAAGACCACCCAGAAACTTGTACACAAATGTTCATAGCAGCATTATTCACAATAAAATAGCCAAAAGGTGGAAACAACCCAAACATCCGACAGCATATGAATGGATGAACAAAATGTGGTGCATCCATATGATGGAATATCCTTAAAAGGGAAGGAAATTTGGACACATGCCACAAGATGGACGAATTCTGAAGACATTATGCTAAGTGAAAGAAGTCAGCCATAAAAACCCACACACTGTGTGATTCCATTCATATGAAATGTCCAGAACAGGCAAATCCATAGAGACAAAAAGTAGATTAGTGGCTGCTGGGGCAGGGGGGAGGCCGACAGCAGGGTGATAGCTAAAGGGAGCAGGGTTTCTTTGTGAGGCAATGAAAATGTGCTAAAACTGGCTGGTGATGGTTGCACAACTCTGTGAATATACTAAAAATTATTGAATTATACACTTTAAGTGGGTGAACTGTATGGTGTGTGAATTCTATCTCAATACTCCTGTTCAGAAAATAAAGACTTGCTAAGGTCTCCATCTCCCCACCCACTTTTTTCCTGAGAATGGGGTGGTTGACAGCTGTCCCTTTCCTCTCCCTCCCTCTCTCAATCCCCCCTCACTTATTTGCTCAACACAGACCTTCTTAGATGCCAGACCCGTGGGGAAGGATCCCACCCCTCACAGGGGTCCTGTGCCCAGGCCACTCACTGCCTGGCACAGGTAGCACAGGGTGGCCTCCCATAGGCCTGGTGACAGCGCCCAGAGAACCTTGTCCAGTGACCTGGCTGGTTCAGAGAGAGGGTCTGATTCCTCTTTGAGGAGGCTGATTCCTCTTTGTGTCCCAAATAATACAAGCAGAGTCACAGCAGAGCTCACTGGGTCTGACATCCCCCTTTAACCATGCTCACAGTCTCCCCCTAGGGTGGTAGCAGAGCTGGGCACGTGGGGCCTGCTGACTCCAGGAGCAAACGGTCTCCGGGGCTCCAGACCGCCTCCCACCGCCCTCCACACCCCCATCCTCACCTCCTGTGCTGAGCAGGCGTCAGTTTAGAGTTACCCGGGAGCTGACGGTGAGCCCACAGCCCAGGCTGAGGGAGCCCTGCCGCCCTCCTCATCTCCTGCCCTCGTTTAAAGAATTCCCTCTCCCTGGGGCCATTTGCATTTTAATAGGGAACCCAAAAGGGTTCTCCGAGGGTAGAGTTTCAGCGTCTGACTAGGGGGGTGAGTGTATGGGTTTGTTAGCGCACCAGGTCCGTGACGAGATTGCAGAGAGAGAGGGTTTATTAATCACAAGGTAGCCAAGTGTAGAAACGGGAGAATGCATCTCAAATCCGCTTTCCTGAAAATAGGGACTCCGGGATATTTACGGGGTAGGGGGCAGGGTGGTCTGAAACGATTGGAGGTGAGGAGAGATGAGGTAGTTGATGATCTGCGCAAGCGTAGTCGGGCTTCACGCCTCTTCCTAGGAGGCGTGTTCACAGAATGGCGCGTTAGCAGGCCCTGAGGGTGGAGTTCCAACCTCTGGACGTCAAACGGTCGCTTATTGGACACACGTCTGCGTGGGCCCAGTTGATGGGTTGTGGTCTCAATCTGGCCCGAAGTGGACAAGGGGTTCCAATTCCTGAAAAAAATAGCTCAAACACCCACTATCATGGTGTCGGGGGAAGAGGGAGAATCTCCCTCTGCCCTTTTCTTTAAGGTTTTTATGGTTGGCCAAATAATCAACAAGACAGGTTAGCAGGAGAAAATAATACCAAGTTTAATAACATGTATACACGGGAGAAACTCAGAAATGAGCAACTCGTCCCTCTGTCTAAGCTGTTTGTTTAAGTATTGTAGCTAAAGGCGAGGAGTGTGTTGGGGGTGGGTAGTGGCCTGGGACTTCAGAGGGCAGGAGACAATTCTTTTTGGGGTCATCTATAGATAATGTGGTCAGGGAGAGACAGAGTTTTTTGATAAAAGAGGCTTGGTGCCTTTGTTATTGTAACCTCTATCTTACATTATCTTTATAGCCATCATGATAGAAGATCTGTTCCAGGAAGGAGCCACCATGTCAAATTCTTTAGGCAGTTAGTGGGGGAGGTCAAATGTCCCTCAGAGAAAACAATCAAGGTAAAGAGATATATTTCAGGGTGGCCAAATCTTGATCTCCCACAATGGTGACCCCAGCACCAGGGGGATGTTACCTATAGGAAGAGTGGGAGTCAGGTAGCATATTGCCTCAACAGCACAGTTAACAAGGGTAAGTTGATCATGCAGGTGTAAGTCCTCGCCTTCCATTCTGATAAGTTTCTAGGTAAGGCCATCCCCCCCTTCTTCCTGGTACAGGGAAGAAGATACATTTACAAATGGAGATTTCCTTTACAAATGTAAATGTCTCTTACACAGGGTAACCAGAACTAAGAATGGGCTTAGCAAGCACCTTCCCAAATACCTGGAGATTTCTATGGTGAAGGCCTGTTCTGGGGGCAGGCCTCCCATCCCAAACTCCCCTGGTCAGTCAGTGGGGGTGGGGGGCCAAAGTGTCCTCCAGGCAGAGACACATTTTGAGGTGGCCAGTTCCGATCCCCAGAGTCACTAGTTGCTCTGTCATCAATGGCTCACTGTTTCCTGGTTTCGTGTTCGTCTGCACAGGTTGCCGGGCAAGCACAGAGGCGTGAGCTGGACACGTCTCCCCAGCAAACACTCTTATTTGCTCAGGGAGGTGGGGAGAACTCACTAAAACCCTCTGCTGATCTGCCTCAAATTCTGAACTTACTGCCCAAAGCTAGCTGCCCCGAGGGCTCTTTTGTTCTCCAAGCGCACCAGCTGGAGAGAAGGAACACCGCCGGCTCCTCAGCGATCTCGGCCAAGCGCCTCGGTGGAGCCCCGGACTCAGAGAGGGGTTCTAGCCCAAGGTGTGGTGGTGGGCAGGGGGGCTGCTGGTGCTGGTGTTGAAGCCCCCACAGGGTGAGCAGGGCAGCGGCTGAGCTGAGACAGGGTCCCCCCAGGAGGCTGAATGACAAGTGAAGCAGGAGGGTCCTGGCAGCCAGGTGCCTCATTGGAGGAGAGAGTTACGAGCATGGAAAGGGCGAAAACCAGGCGAACACTGAGATGCTGGCTGTGAAGGGCAGGTAGCAGAACACGCCACTCCAAGTATGCCGCTTCGGCAGAAGGATTATTTTGAGCTGAAAGCAATTGAGAAGAAGCCAATACAAAAAAGTTCCCGCATTCCCCCTCTTTGCTTAAAAGCAGGACACAGGTTTGTAAAGGTGTCCCCCTCCCCTCTCTACCAGGAAGGACAGAAGTTAATCACCAGAGACAACTCCAGACCCTTATCAGCCCAGAGACGGGGACCAGAGGAACCGACACAACAGACTTCGCTAATCAGCCCTTACCTTCCATTAGTTCCCCCATATACTTACTTTCCACAATTTGGTGCCCTAGAAGTTCAACGTCCCTTTCCTCTGTCTTGTCATTTCTCTGAAAATTTATTGTTCTTTTGTTAAGATGCTATACGAACCCATGGTCTAACCACCTCTTTTTGTTACTTGTCACGGGATGCTCCTCTGAATCCTGGGTGCACATGCTAAGAAGCTCCTGTTTGTTTTTCTTGTGTTAATGTGTCTCTTGTCAGTCTGACTCACAGGGCCCCAGTTGGAAACTTTCCTAGGAGGGTAGAGGGGGAAAAAAGTTAAATTTTTCCTCCCCTACACCTGGAATTGGAGGCCTCCATGTAAACTCATGGCTTTCAATATACACAGGTAGATATAGGAATAAGTATATACGTATATAGCTCTGCCCACAGAGGGCCAGGAGCAGTGCCACCTCAATAGCAAGGAGCACACCCACTGCCCAGATCTTGGCTTCTAATACCATCCTCCTTGAGTACCAGACTCTTGAGAGAAATGGGTTCATCCAGAGCTGGGACAGGAAGGCACAAAAAGATCCTGGACCTCATAACCTAAATAGCGCTCAAAATACGATGGAGATTTGTCAAAAAAATACAGGCACCATCTTGAAAGGGGCTCTCACTGGCCCAAATCAGGGATAATGTAAGCATCAAAATAAACAATCATAACAGATTATAACCCACGGAATAAATAGGAAAGCGTAAGTCCTTGTAGATATAAGTAAATGAAGGAATACATGGAAAGTTTGACCAGCAATGGAATATGCACATCATCTCAAAGTATCTCTCCGCAAAAATACTTACCAATTAAAGAGCCTGCAGACACACACCATCTTCATTAAGTGCTCTCCTGGGTACCACCGCTCCCCCACAAACGCCTCTGCTCTCCCACTCGGGGCCTTTGTTCTGCCACCTGGCGTTCCCTCTTCCTTCCTCCCACGTCCTGAACTCCTACCTATGACTCAGCCTCTGGCTCAAAGGCCACCTCCTCCACACTGCCCTCTCGGATCGGTCCTGCCGGAAGCGACTTCAGAACCCTCTTTCATTCCCTCCTTCAACATTGCCATGCTCCTCCCACAAGGAGGAGCTGCGCGGGAGGAGGACCCTGGGCATACGGCACCAGTGGTCAGGGAGCTCCAGTCCGCCAGAGACGGCCGAGTGTGACCGTCCTGGAGGGGCACCTCTTGTGCTCCCCGGCTGGGCTGGCGCTGGGCCAAAGCAGGGGTGGGGATAATTCAGGCAGAAGGCGTTGCAAGCCTGTGGGCATAAGTCACCCCGTGTCTGGGAAGCCACAGGGGTTGGGCGGGGAGAGGGGGAGGGGGGCTGCTGTGGAGCTTCTGTCAGAGTCGGAGTTCAGTCTCAGGGTGTCTGTGTCACCAAGCAGTTTCCTACTAAGTCAAGCAGTACAGGGTTGCCAGGAAGCGAGTCTGGACCCTGGTCTGCTGTGTGACCTTGGGGAAGCCATCTACACTCTCTGAGCTTCAGCCTCCTTGTCTGTGACAGAGGGGCTGGACTGGACAACGTGTGGATATAAGTTTTCAACTCCTTTGGGTAAATACCAAGGAGCACCATTGCTGCATTGCATGCTAAGAGTATGTTTAGTTTTGTAAGAAACCTCCACACTGTCTTCCCAAGTGGCTGTGCCATTCTGCACCCCCACCAGCAGTGCACGAGGGTTCCTGTTGCTCCGCATCCTCGCCAGTACTTGGGGTTGTCAGTGTTCTGGGTTTTGGCCATTCTAATCGGTGTTGTTTTAATTTGCATTTACCTGAAGACTTATGATGTGGAGCATCTCTTCATACGCTTATTTGCTTCTGCATATCTTCTTTGGTGAGGTGTCTAAGGTCTTTGGCCCATTTTTTAACCAGTTTGTTTTCTTATTGTTGAGTTTTAAGAGTCCTTGTCTACTTTGGATAACAGTCTGCTATGGTCTGAATGTTTGTGTCCCCCTAAAATTCATATGTTGAAATCCTAACCTTCAGAGGTGGTGGTGTTAGGAGGCGGGACCTTTGGGGGGTGCTCAGGTCACGAGGGTGGATCCTCACGAATGAGATTAGTGTCCTTATAAAAGAGGCCCAGAGAGCTCCCTAGCCCCTTCCACCACCTGAGGACACAGTGGGGAGTCAGTGACCTGGAAGAGGGCCCTCATCTGACCACGCTGGCACTCTGATCTCAGGCTTCCAGCCTCCAGAACTGTGAGCAATAAATTTCTGCTGTTTATAAGTCACCTAGTCTGTGGTATTTCATTATAGCAGCCCAAATGGACAGAGAGAAAGACCTTTATCAGATGTGTTTTTTGCAAATATTTTCTCCCAGTTTCTGCCTGGTCTTCTTATTCTCTTGACAACGTTTTTCCAAAAGAGTGGAAGTTTTAAATTTTGCTGAAGTCCAGCTTATCAATTATTTCTTTCGTGGCTGTGCCTTTGGTGTTGTATCTAAGAAGTCATTGCCATACCCAAGGGCATCTAGGTTTTCTCCTGTTATCTTTCAGGAGTTTTATAGTTTTTTGTTTTACATTTAGGTCTGCGATCCATCCTGAGTTAATTTTTGTGAAACGTGTACGGTCTGTGTCTAGATTCACTGTTTTGCGTGTACATGTCCAGTTGTTCCAGCACCATTTGTGAAGAGACTGTCTTTGTTCCATTGTATTGCCTGTGCTCCTATGTCAAAGATCAGCCAACTACAGTCACGTGTCACTTAACAACACGGATACATTCTGAGGAATGCGTCATTGGGCGACTTCGTTGTTGTTCAAACATCAGGAGTGTGTACTTACACACACCTAGATGGTGTAGCCTCCTACACACCCAGGCTCTATGGTACTAATCATGTGGAACCACTGTCGTATGTGTGGTCCATCATTGACTGAAACGTCATGCGGTCCATGACTGTATATTTATGTGGGTCTATTTCTGGGCTCTCTGTTCTGCTGATTATTATTTTAAGCCACCAAGTTTTGGGGTAACTTGTTACACAGCAGTAGATAATAGTGAGACTAACTGTTCACTCTACTCACACCCTCACACCTCCTTCCTGAGAGCACCTCCCAAGTCAGCTCCTGCCCCCAAGCCCTCGTTTCAGCTCTGCTCTCAGGGGAAACCCAAACCAAGCCGGGCTGGATGGTGAGAACTTGGGGACCACCTAATGCCCGTCACATCCAATACAGCAGTGAACACGGCGGAACTGGAAGCACATCCATCAGCTTGGAGAGGTCCCCAAAGCCTAACGTGAAATGGAAAGAAGCAAGCTGCACAAAGACAAATCCAGTGGGAAGCTCTTGATACCGTGTTTACAAGCATACCAAGCGAGATGGGGCAGCGTTTACGGACACACACACACACACACACGGGAGCAAAGCACCAGAGCACTAGTGATGATAACAAGACGCCGGCGGCAGAGGGGGCCCTGCCGGGCACAGAGGGGCACAGAGGGGCCACCACTGTGTTTAATTTCTCTACGAAAATTTGAAGCAAATACGAAGATAGAGCTTGCTGGTGAGTACACAGGTGTTTATCACATTATTTTCTTTTCTTGGCTGCAGGTTTGTTGTATTTAATAATAAAAAAAGATGAGCGACCAACACACAAGGGGTCTGGGGTTCTGACAGCACCTCAGGCTCTGGTTCTGGGCAGAGAGAGACCTGACCTCATTCCTGCCCTGTGTTCAGACCACGAGACCTCACGTACCTTAAAATGTCCCGTGTCCCTTCAGCCAGAGGGAATGGGTTTCTGCCACGAACCCCCTTGCTAAGCTCAGAGCAGTAGCCAGGAGGGCCCGGGGGCTTTGAGTCTCTCCCCAGCAATGCTCCTAAGGTCTCTGACCAAGAAACAGGAGCGGGGACAGGAGGCTTAACCACACGTGCAGGATCACCGCAGAGTTCACGGCCCCTCCCGCTGGCACTCGCTATTCTCGCGGCCGCCGAGGCCATTCGTTGCAAGAGCGCGCCTAAGTAGGCCACAGTGATTGTCCCCCTTTCAGGGTAATAATGATAATAAGAAGAAGAATCGTGCGGCCACAGGTCGGTGTTAGCGCTCTGCTGTTCTCCGAACTGCTTGGACATTTGTCAGGCAACCAACTCCGGTTGGTATGAGGCCTTCAGGGAGGCGGGGGGTGGGGGGCGTTCCACTTACTCATTTTCCAGAAGGAGCAGAGGTTCAGAGAGGACAAGTGAACCCCCTACCCTGCCCCAAGTCACACTGGACTTCTGTGGGGGAGACAGGGAGGGAACCCAGTGCGCCTCAGATGGAGGTCTCCCTTGCCCCCCTCCCTCTCACACCCCACTCAGTGGAGTGTGAGGTGGGCTTTAGATAGGGGACGAGGTCTGCTCAGCCACTGCGTGGACTGATACTGTTCCTCTCTGCTCAGGCTCTGGTATCAGCACCACCTATCTACCCCCTTCCTTCAGGCAATGTCTCCTTTGTCACTCCATGTGGTTCTGGGGAGGCTGCTAGGTGCAGTTCACAGCCTCTCCTGCTGCAGAGGTGAGCAGCCATCAAAATAGGAACATAGGACACATTTTCCAAAAAGCACATTACAGATTTCTTTTATAAAAAAATTTATAACTTTTATACAAAAGTTATAAATCTAGGCTGCAATTAGAAGCAGAAAAAAATCTGAGTGTCACAGTAGACCACAAGATAAATTCAAGCCAGCAAGATACTGCTGCCTTTAAGAAAAACAAGCAAGCAGGGCGCAAGTTGGGAACATAATGTTTGGGGACAGACAAAGCTATTCTTTTTTTTTTTGGTGAGGAAGATCAGCCCTGAGCTGACACCTGTTGCCAATCCTCCTCTTTTTGCTGAGGAAGATTGGCCCTGGGCTCACATCCGTGCCCATCTTCCTCCACTTTATATGTGGGATGCCGCCACAGCGTGGCTTGATGAGCAGTGCATAGGTCCATGCCCAGGGTCCAAACCTGTGAACCCCGGGCCGCCAAAGTGGAGCACACGAACCTAACCACTAGGCCACCAGGCCGGCCCCAAAGCTATTCTTACTACCTGCTCCACAGCTTCAGGAGGGGAGGGCTCATCATGAAGAACAATGAGAATGCCGGAGCATCTGCGGCGGGGAGCTGGAGGAACGGCGAAGAGGTCAAAGGCTTGTGCCCAGGAGCAGAGAGAACCAGAGCGTCAGCCACCCTCAGGGACTCGCACAACCCTGAGAGCGCCGCCTCTGTCCACCCAGGTCCGGCCCTGGCGTCCCTCACCTCTAGCACACTCCCCTTAGATTAGAATCAGACCTGCGGATGTCTGCCCACCTGCCCTGGGGGGCTGATCCAGTGTCTTATCTCCCATTATTTACGTTTTTTTTGGATGGGAAAATGGAGACCCAGAAAGATACACAAGCTTGCCCCCAGGTCACACAACTGGCTAGGGGACTCCTTGGCACTTGACCCCAGGCAGTCTGATGCTGGAGCCTGCGTCCCTCACCATTGCTCTATCCTGCCCTCCTGACTCACCCTTTCTGCTCTGCCCACCAGTCTCCAGGTCCTCAGTCTGGGGGCTCTAGATCACAGGGTTGACAGCAGCTGACTGGTCTCCCTGCTCGCTCCCCTGCCCCTGTCCCCACAGCCTGCTCTCACTCCAGGAGCCAGAGGGGTCCTGGCAAGAGTGGGGTCATCCCTCCTCTGCACAAAGCCCTCCCGGGGCTCCATCCTCTCTCTGTGAGGCCAGAGTCCTTGCACTGGCTGTAAGGGCCGAGGCACCCTGGCCCCCGTTTTCCCTCTGGCCTGTTGCCTGCCTGTTCTCCTTGCTCGCTTCGCCACAGCCACAGCACTCACGGTCCTGCCTCAGGGCTTTTGCATTGGCTGTTCCCTCATCTGTGATGCTTTTCCATCAGACATCCACAGAGCTTGCCCCCTTGCCTCCTTCAGCCTTTGTTTCAACGTCACCTCAGCGAGCTTTCCCTGACTGCCTTGCTGGGGAGAGATGCAGGAACATCCTCTAGGGCAGGAAGAGAGGCAGCCAGCATAGGGACCGCCATCGCGAGCTGTGTGCTCATCCTCCCACCACGTGTGCACAGTCTGGGCATCCCTCGAGGACCCTTGGCCCCTTGAAAGTCACCCGGAAGGAGCTCCTCACCCCTCACAGGAGACTGTGAACTCCACAGCACCCAGAGATGGGAACAAAGCATTTCTTTACCTTTCCAGTGAAATCAGGCCTGGAGGGGCTTCCAGGCCCCTTCGCCCTCCAGTTTTCCTTGCCTCCCTGTCTCCTGACTCAGCCTTGGGTTTCTCCACCCTCCACAGGACCCAGAGTCCCTAAGCTCCTCACTCCAGCCTGTCGCCAGGAGAGGGCTTTGTGAAGCTTGCAATTTCCAGAGTGTGGTGTCCACGAGGCAGATGAACCGTGTTGCTGAACCTCCTGGCTTGGTTCATGCACGTGATTACGCTCGTGGAATCTGTCTCTTTGCCAGATTTAACCACAGACACCCCCCGCCCAGGAGTGAGGGGAAGGAAAGTCAGGCCCATGTGTGCACCTGTGAGCTCGAGGGGGCGAATGTCTGCAGGTGGGAGGGAAGATCACAAACGAGTGCGGGAGGACGGAGGGCTGCCATCGCGCCAGGGGAGGCAGCGAGGGGCACATCGCCCGTGCCGGGCATGCCCAGGGCTGGGGGCTGCCTTTAGCCCACAAGATGCCCTTGTGTGAAGTAGAAAATGTGCCCCCTGAAGGTGGATGAAGTGCCCCCTGAAGGTCCCAAGGGTGGAGGGCTGGGATGGCAGAGTGTGGGCTGGATTTCAACCACCACTGCTCCTTGGCAGGATGCCCTTGGGCAGGGCACAACCTGCATAGCTGTACATGGCAGCCCTCGGGGAGGCGGGGCTCATGGAGAAGCATAGACTGAGATCAGCTCTGGTGTGAATGTGGCAGATGGGGGACCTGGAGGCAGGAAGAGGCTGGGGAGCATCTTGGAAAGGGCTGGAGAGGCGGGGGCTGGTTCATGGCGGTGGTCGCATGTGCCTGGCAAGGCCACAGATCAGCACCCCAGCACCTGGGCAGGGTCCACACACTCACGCCCAGGGGGCCGCCATGGCTCTGGGAGCCTCGGGTCCGCACGCCGAGCTGGGACTGGACACAGCGGAGGAGACCAAAGACAGGAGAGTGCCCTGCCCTCTCCTGACAGAGGAAATATGCAGCACACGGAACAGGCTTGGGAACCATCGTGGGCCCCAACAAACGTGGGGTACCCTGTGACCCAGAAATCCCGCTCCTGGGCGTCTCTCCAAAAGATCTGAGAATAAGCATCAGACAAAACCTTGCACACGAATGTTCACAGCAGCATTACTCACAATCGCCAAAAGATGGAAACAACCCAAGTGTCCATCAACAGATGCACAGATAAGCCAAATGGGGTAAATCCGTACAATGGACTCCTTCAGCCACAGAAAAACAACGGGGACCGACACACGCTACCAAGGGACGAACCTTGAAGACGGTACACTGAGTGAAAGAAGCCGGGCACAGAAGAACGAACACTGCCCGATTCTGCTCACAGGCAACGTCAGAGGAGGGCAATCCAGAACCAGGCAGAGGCGGTGGTTGCCCAACATGTGAATGTACTAAATGCCACTGAATTATACACTTTAAAATAGTTAATTTTATGTGGTGAGAATTTTACCTCAATTAAAAAAAATGATCCAGAAAGCAAATGCCTGGTGACTACAGCAGTCTCCAGAGCTAGTTACAGACCAGGGCAGGGGTGATGTCCAAACTATTTACCGCTGGCCTCATGGGAGCACTGGCCGAGCCAGTCCTCCCCTGGCAGCTTGTGGGGAGGCCTAGGGGTCCTAGAGGAAGGGCTGTGAGGCTCGGGTCGGGGCTCGGGGGATGAATGTCTAAGTATGAACATATTCCAGTCTTTTCTGCCTGCTGAGCGTCAGCCCTTGATAAGGCTACGTGTGCCAGTCAAGGCGGGCTCCGGAGGGACTCTGGGGGGGAGCGAGGCTGAGGGGCAGCGGGTTCTGCAGGTCAGAACAGCAAGCAAGGTGCAGTAGACAGACGGTGAGCTGTGGGTCCAGCCAGGCCCGGGAGCAAGTCTCAGTCTTCCCCCTGCTTGCCGAGTGGACCAGTCCTACAGGCTTCCTGAACTTCCATTTCCTCGGCAGCCAAAGGGAGCCAATGCTTCCCATCCGGCAGGAGGGTGACGTCAGAAAACCCATGAAGAGCCTGGGCCCCAGGGCAGGTGTCTGGCTGGTCTGCCTGCCTTTGATTATTTATCAGAAGCAGCCAGAAGGCGCCCAGAATAGCAACAGCCATCCAAACAGAGTTTTTAAAAATATGTCTGGGAAAAATCAACTTCCCTGTGTCCACACTCAGCCTCAGGTGTATTCCCGGGGAAACGAAGGGGTCTGGAGTGTGTTTGCCGCCGGCCGGTCACCCTGCGGCGCTGAGCGGCTGGCGAGTGCCTCCCGCACACCCCCATCAGTCCGCCAGCCGCAGACGCACTTCCTGCCCTCGCTCTCTGCTCCCAGGGCAATGTGGCAGCTGCTGCCTTTCAACTAATGTTGCAGACTCAAAATGGGGGTTGGGGGAAGGAGGCGGGTGGGCCGAGGAGCAAAACAAGCCCGGCAAGTTGGCAGCTGGGCGAAGCCACCTGCTCCAGCGGGGCAGTGCAATGAAAGGACTCCCAGAGCTGGGAGCGGGTGCTCCCCCGTCCCACCTCACCCCCTGCACCTCCGGTCCACGCTCTGCCCCCACCCCTGCCCCCTGGGGCTGGCCTGCACAGACCCCAGCGTGCTCTGGTTGCCCACGGGCTTTGCCCAGCGGGAGGAGTGAGGGCGATGCACGGAGGTTGGGGTGCTTCTCCGCCCTCTCCCTGCCAGGCTGAGCGGCTGCTCTCTGCCGCAGGCAGCCTCCCCTCCCCCAGCTGCAGCTCCTCTGGCTTCCAGGATCTGCCCCTCTTCTTGCCCTTCAGGCCTGGGGGTAGGGACACTGTTGCCAGCTGGGCCTGTCCCTGTCGGTTGTCCCTGAGGATGTTCGCTGCGCAGCCCTCGTGAACTCGCCTGTTCCTGTTAGTCTGTGAATTCTCTGTTTGCTTCCGGGATGCCGACTACGCCTGAACGAGTGTCGGGGGGGCAGGACTGGCTACCTAGGAAGAGAGGCTACCTCCAGGCCCCATTGCCAGGGTCAGCTGGGGAGCGCCGAGCCAGCCCCTCATCGGGTACACAGTCGTTCAGGAGGGTGACAGTGACTGTAACCTAGACAACAATGTGGGCCAGGGCCGACATCTGTTGGGGACCTGCAGGGCCATCTGGCATGTCAGGTACTTGGGCTTCATTTTCTCAACTGCGTATTCCCGTTTTCTAGATGGAGAGACCGAGAAGCTGTGGAACCTGCCCACGGTCTGAAGGGGAGGCAGCGTCGGAGCGGGGCCTGGACCCCTATCTCCATCTCCTGATGCCCAGCACCTCTTGTTGTCGCCCCAGCTGCCCCTGAGGCAGCCCGGAGTCAGGGGCAGTGAGGCAGGGAGGCTGGAGTGGGCATCACACAAGCTCTGTCGGGCACGACCGCGAGCAGCGTGGCGAGTTATCTCCCTCACCTCTGCTGTGTCCCCAGCCAGAACCCGGGGCAGGGAGAGCCGGAGTGGGGCTGTTACGAGGGTGAATTGAGACAACCATGCAGAGCTGAGCGTCTGCGCTCGTTTCCACCCACCTCCCCACCGCCCTGCGCCTCCCGCCTGTTCTGAGGATCAGCGAGGAGGTCGACAGGAAGGGGCTCCGGGACTCAGCTGCCAACATGCATGAGAGGTGTCGGAAAGACTGTGTCCAAGTCACCGACTGGGAGAGGGCGGGAAAGTATGCCCCCCACCGGCCTTCTGCTTTCGGCTGGGTTGTGCCTTCTACCTGCAGGCACCTCGGAGACCACGGTGGCAGCAGAGTCGGGGACTTGTTATGTTCCGGACATTTCTCCCAAACGTGGGGGGAGGGGCGAATTAGGAACCAGGAGTTCTGGGTTCTGGAAAGACAAGACAAGGCGATGTAGGAGAAGGATGGGGGGCCGGGTCTACTTCAAGGGTGGCCCCAAGAAGCACTACTGGGCTCCTGCGGACACTAGACATTTCCGTCTGGCCCTCCCCTTGACCTAGTTTCATTTCTCCATGAGGGATGCTCCACCAAGTGCAAACTGCCCTAAACCAATGTCACTTCTGACAAGTCAGACAGGAACAAGAGCTCGGGGGGCCGTCCCCACGGGGGTGGCGGGTGGGAGAGCACCCTGGCTCACAGCCCACTTCCTGGGGATCTAGGGCAACCCTGTCTCCTCTCTGGGCTGCTTCCCGTCCCGTGCAGGGGAGCTACTGGATGGAGACAGGATGGTCTGCACCTTTCGCCCCTAAAACTGTCTCTTCAAACAGAATCTCACAGGAGCTCAGTGTAAAGAGCGAAGGGGAAGCAGAGAGGCCCACCGCAGGCAGAGATG
The DNA here is from genome assembly GCF_057802395.1 of Ceratotherium simum simum. Classification (NCBI taxonomy): domain Eukaryota; kingdom Metazoa; phylum Chordata; class Mammalia; order Perissodactyla; family Rhinocerotidae; genus Ceratotherium; species Ceratotherium simum. Next base: position 925,336 of record NC_141915.1, read on the forward strand.
GGTGTGGGGAGCCACCGGCCTCCTCCCCGCGCACCCGGGGCCCGTGGACTTGGCGAGCTCCCGCAGAGGCGGCTTTCCTGAGCCCTGGTGCTGTTTCCCGGTGACGTCACTCCAGACGGTGTCATGGGAGGTTTTGTGTCCAGTCAGCTCAGAGCTAAGCCCCCACGTTTGTCTGACCGTTGGCGTCCCTGGGGACACGCTGTGCCGAGGCAGGGCTGGAGGGAGGATTACAGGGCTTGGACGCTGCTGCCAAGCACATCTTGGGGAAGAAGAGAGAAAAAGCAAAACAAACAGCCACTTCTGCTCCTGCTCCCCTGGTGCAGATGTCTTTCCTGAAGCAGCCGTCACAGTTTCCCACGGAAAAGCCCCGAGGGTGAGGGGGTGTGAGGGGGATGCACTTACCTGTCCCTGGGGAGAAAATGCCCTCCCTGCTCCGCCCCCGCACCAGATTTCTGTGGGCAGGTAGGGAAGTAACCAACTGGGCCTCGGATCTCCTGCTCCCCTGGGAATTGGGAGGGCCTTGAGTATAGAGGAAATTGCAAGGAAGTTAATCAACTTGGACACATTGTTATGACAAAAGCATGAAGGACACTGGAAATCAGCTCCACCCCCTACTTCCTGTGTGATTTGGGGCAATAGCCCTTCAACTTGCCAAGACTTGGTTTCCTCATCTGTAAAATGGGCACGTTTTATCTGATTCACAGGGGTAGGGTTCCCTCGAGGGTTGAATGGTTGATATCTATTAGTCTCCAAGCACGGGATCTTGCACGTGGAGGAATGTCCAGACATCTCCTTTCTCTCTCCTGGAGGTGACATCACAAGTGAGGGGCTAAGTGAGCCTCGGTTTCCTCATCTGTACATGGGGATGCATGCTTCGTGACCACCAAGGCCCCCTGAAGGCTAACATGACCCCAACATGAGTGCATCAGAGTTTCTGGCGCCAAGTAGTCCCCAGTCATTAATGAAGCATCGAGCATATTAGGACTAAGAAGGAGTGTCAGGCCTCAAGTCTGGCTGGGAGGTCCAGAATGGTCCAGGACATGCCCACAGTCAGAACCGGGACTAGAACCCAGGGCTCCTGCTCTCTGCTCTGGATCCTTCCCTTGCGTCACCTTGTCTTATCTTTCCAGAGTCCAGATCTCTTGGTTCCTCCTTTGCATCTCATCCCTCACATTCTGGAGAAACACCCAGAACATAACGAACACTCCCAGTTCTGCTGCCTCTGCTGTCCTCGCCCTGCCGATTAAAGGGATAACCCAGCCACACCCATGTTCGCTCACACATTCAGCAAACATTAGTTGACACAAGGATATACTGCAGACATTGACCAGCAGGGCGCTCAGGGGACTCAGAAACATGTGAGGACCTCATAGGAGGTGCAGTAGAGGAAGCAGTTGCTGTCCCCCCACCCCGGTATCCCTCCGTCTACCTGAGGGCACCTGCTGCTCCAGGACCCAGCATGTGCTCAGCTGCCCACACGTGGTGCTGGTATCTTCCAAAGTGGCCGAATGACACCTCCCACATGACATGATCTCCTCACAAGGCGTCTTTAACACTCCTTCCACAAAGAGGCGAGGTCTGTGTTCCCTCCCTTGAATCTGGGTGCACTGTGACATGGGCAGAAGTGATGTGACTTCCAAGGCTAGGTCATGACGCAGTTCTGTCTGGCTTTCCTATTGGAACCTGCTGCCATGCTGTGTGGAAGCTCAAGCCACATAGACAGGCCACAAGTAGGTGTTCTGGCTGACAGCCCCAGCTGACGTCTCAGCCAACAGCTGGCACCACCACAGCCATGTGAGGGAGGAAGGCTTCAAGATGTCCCCAGCCCCAGCCTCCCTCTGGCTGTAACCACAGGAGAGACCTCGAGCAGAACTGCCCTGCTGAGCCCAGCCAACCACTAGAGACATGAGAGACAATAACAAAATGACTCTTGCCGTTTTACGTCATTACATTTGGGATGGTTTGTTTGTGGCAACAGATAACCAGAACCCAAGACAGGAGCCTGGGTCTCTTCCTTTTTCCAACAACCCCCCCACCACAGGGGCACCTCTGAAGCTCAGCATTAGGAATTAGGAGTTGGTGAATCAATGTCCCAGCCTCCCCACTGTCCACAGGCACAGTTCTCAGAGTCTCCCCAGCAGGACCGAACCCCGGTTGCTCACAGCTCTTGCCCATTCATTAACATACCTGTTATTGGCTTACCTCACTTCCCCATTCCCTCCTTGGATCATCTTTCTTTCAAATAAACTACTTGCAACCAGGGCCTTGTTATAGGCTCTGCTTTTGGTGGAACCTAAACTAAGACACATGGTAAAGAAGGTCCCATAAACATCGGGGGAGGATGTATAATTCAATATAAGATGTTGGGAAAATTGACTTTCTTTGTGAGCAAATAGTTATTGAGTGCTAATCACTGGGAGTAAAATAAAGAATAAGACAATCTCTACCCTCAAGTTACACACAGTCTGGAGTTTTGTCCAAAGCAGAAAATACCTTCTCTTCACCTTATTATCTGTGGCTGCACACACACACACACACACACACACACACACACACACACACACAGAGTAAGCATACTCATAAAACCTCTTATTGTGGGTACCAGAGTCTGTGGAGGTATATAAACCTGGTTCAAATTCTGGTACCATACATCTTTAACTAGTAAGGAGATTGCATCAGTAATCAAAAATCTCCTAACAAGGAAAAGCCCCGGACCAAGTGACTTCACTGATGAATTTTGTCAAACATTTAAAGAAGACCAATCCTTCTCAAACTCTTCCAAAAAACTGAAGAGGAGCGAATAATTCCTAACTCATTCTCAGGGGCCAGCATTACCCTGATACCAAGGCCAGACAAAGACATTACAAGAAAAGAAAGCTACAGACCAATATCCCCAGTGAAGATTGACGCAGAAATCCTCAACAAAATACTAGCAAACCGAATTCAGCAGCATACTAAAAGAATTATACATCACGACCAAATAGGATTTATTCCTGGAATGCAAGGATGGTTCAACATATGAAAATCAATGTAACATACGACATTAATAGAATGAGGGGAAAAACCACATGCTCATCTCAATTGATGCAGAAAAACCATTTGAAAATTCAACACCAATGGACAGAGTTCTGGTCAATGAGACCCAAGTGGAAACATGCTAAGGATTTCTGGGAAAGATTTTCCTTCCTAAAAGAGGTTCTGCCCCTGCCTTCTTCTTCATCTTCCTCCCTGGAACAGGCATGTGAGGCCAGAGGTGGGACAGGCATCTTGTATACAACACGTCTGACCTTAGTGGATGATCAGTGTGGCAGGCTGCATCATGCCCCCTCTCCCCAAAGATGTCCATGTCCCAATCTCCAGAACCTGGGAGTATGTTACCTTACATGACAAAGGAGGCTTTGCAGATGTGATTAAGTTAAGGATCTTGAGATGGGGAAAGCAGCCTGAATTATCCAGGTGGGCTCAACGTAATGACAAAAGTCCTTATAAGAGGGAGACAGAGGGTCAGAGAGAGAGAAGATGTGAGGACGGAAGCAGAGGTCTGAGAGACAGATCTGAAGATGCCACGCTGCTGGCTCTGAAAATAGAGGAAGGGGCCGCGAGCCAATGCAGGCGGCTTCTAGAAGCTGGAAAAGGCAAGGAAACAGATTCTCCCCTAGAGCCTCCAGAAGGAACGCAGACCTGCTTACCCAGTTTGGACTTCTGACCTCCGGAATGTAAGAGAATAAATGTTTGTTGTCTTAAACCACTAAGTTTCTGGTAACTGGTTACAGCACCAGTGGGAAAAGAATGTGATCAGTAAACGTCTGTTTTCTCCTCTCCTCCATCCCTCTGATTAGCCTTTACTCTGTTGCTGGATTGATTGTTTCCACCCCACAGTGTTAGCTGGATAGCCCTGAGGTATCCTCTGCTTTAATAATCCCCCTTCCAGGTGCAGGCGCCATAGGTCAGGTTGTGCCCCATGACCTGGCCCCTGCTCACCACTGACTGGGCTGGGGATGAACTCTGGCCCGGGATGGGCTGGCCAGATTTTGTCTCTGGGGAGTGTCGACTTGGGCCCAGCAGGGCCACTGGGGCATCATCGCTGTGGCTCTGTCATCCTGGGCGCCGTGGGCAGCATGTGGAGAGAGGGATGATGGGGGTCGAGAAGAGGCAGAGAGGTTAGGGGCCGCATGAGACAAGGGAGTCAGAGACACAGCAAGACACGGGGAGAAACAGACTGGGAGGGAACAGAAGAGGGACTGGAAGATATACAGGGCATCAGAGAAGGAAACAGAGAGGGCAGGGAGGACAGAGACAGAGAGAAATACACTGAAAGACAGAGGGATAAACAGAGAGAGAGAGAGGACACAGGGAGACCACGAGAGAGGCTCTGAGATACACAGAGACCAAAGAAATGGAAGAGAACAGGGAGAGACCAGAAGAGACACACAGAGACAGAGATACACAGACAACCGGGAGAAGTAGGGGAGAAAGAAAAAGAGACACACAGAGAAACAGAGACACAGAGATGCAGAGAGAGATACAGGGAGACCCACAGAGCGAGACACCAAGAGAAACACCACACAGACAGTCACATACACACACACACTCACACACTCACACACACACACACACTCTCACACACACACTCACACACTCATACAGTGACTGTCCTAGTTCCTGGTTCCAGGCTCTGGGAGCTGCAGTGCACTTGCACCCTCGGCTTTGATCGCTTCCCGTTTGGGCCCGAGGAGTCTGGAGTGGGCTTCTGTTTCTTGCAACCCAAGCATCCTGAGTGAGAAAAGTCCCTCTTCCGACACCCACGGCAGCTCCTCGTGGCCAGTTTTGAGCCTGGTCTCCTTCGCCCACACATTTCTCTTGCCCAGACATCTGGGAATGTTTTTTTCATTAAAAATTTTTTTTTTAATTTTGAAATAATTTTAGATTTACAGAAGAGTTGCAAAGATAGTACAGAGAGTTTGCGTATTCCCTTCATCCGGTTTTGCCTAACGTTTACATCTTCTAGAACAACAGGACAATTCTCAAAACTAAGAAATCAACATTGTTAAAATACTTTTGACTAAACTACAGACTTTTTTGGATTTCACCAGTTTTTCCACTAATGTAGGAGTCAGCAAACTCTCTCTGTAAAGGACTAGACAGTAAATATTTTCAGCTTTGCGAGACATATGGTCTTTGCTGACATCACTCAAACTCTTCTATTGTAGCCCCAAAGCAGTCACAGATGATACGTAGATGGATAGGCTTGGCTGTGTACCAATAAAACTTTATTTACGAGAGCAGGCAGAGGGCCAAATTTGGCCCACAGACTGTAGTGTGCTCACCCCTGTACCAGTGTTCTTTTTCTCTTCCAGATCTGACATTGCCTTTGGTTGTCACGTATCCTTGGTCTCTTCCAATCTGTAATAGTTCCTCAGTCTTTCCTTGTCTTGTCTTTTTTTTTTTTTGACCTTGACATTTCTGAAGAGTACTGGTCAGATATTTTGTGAAATGTTGCTCCATTTGGGTCTGTCTGGCGTTTTCTTATGATTTTATTGAGGTTATGCATTATTGGGAAAGTTATCACAGACGTGATGATGTGTCCTCGGTGCATGATGTCAGGAGGTAGGTGACGTCAGTGTGTCCCATTGCTGGGGACGTTAACCTTGACCACTTGGCTAAAGCGCTGTCTGCCCACTTTAGTGTATTGTTCTTCATTATAAAGTTATTATTTTTCCCTTTGTAATTAATAAATTAATATTTTGAGGGAAATACTTTGTGACTGTGCAAATCCACTTCCTCCTTAAGCGTTCTCCCACTAATGTTAGCATCCGTGAGTGGATCTTGCCTGCAGCAGTTACTGCTGTGGTGTTCTCTTGGGGACAGGCTGTCTCCCTCAGTCCTTCTCCATTTGTTCAGTGGAACTCTTTCGTAAGGAAGAGTTGTCCCTTCTTCCCTGTTTGTTTATGCAATCGTTTATTTACATCATTGTGGACTTGGATATTTATCTTATTTGATGAGTTAAAATCCAGTACTGTTGTTTATCTTGATTTGTTGCTCAAATCTCAAGGCCATTGCGGCTTAGAAACTGTTCGTTGGTGCCTGCTTGCATGAAGGTCCATCAGGCAAATTGATACCGGCCCTGATAGTTCCCCCAGCAGCCTCACAAGGCCAAACGCAGGCTGGTGGGAAAGTGCTGACCAGCAAGGCCGCAGGCTCCCCCTGCCTACAAGCAGCCACATTCCTCACAACCTTTAAACCCCCTTGCTTCCCATCTCTCGGGGAGATGGGGTAAATTTGAGAGCTCTCGTCTCCTGGCTGACGTCACCCAAGATGAAAACTCTTTCCTTGCCATAGGCCTGGCATTCTAATCTTATTTGGCCCCTTTTGTGTGGCGGGTAAAGAACCTGGGTATGTATCTGGTAACAAAACCCGTGTTTGTTCGTTTGTTCATTCATTCATTCATAGGCATTTACTGAGCATTTGCTTTGTGCTGGCATAACAGTGAGCAAAACGGGCAGAAACTGCTGCTGTTCCAACTGGCGGAGACAAAGAGCAAAGCGTGTGTGGGGGGAGATGTTAATCCAGGCTGGTGATGTTGAGGGTCTAGGATTTTATCAAAACAGCACTCAGCAAGCTGAGCGTCTTCCGCACAAAAGCTTTCTATGGGGCGCAACGGTTCCATCGTTTGTCGAGGCGAAATCAGGAGTGACTGGACACTCACTCTTTATTTAAAGCTCGATAGCTCCTCACTTGGTTTTGAATGACCCGGTAACACACTGCTGTCTTCTTCCCTTTCAGTCCCTTCGATGAAGTGGTATTATTAGAATCCTGGCGTGTCAGAAAAAGAGAAGGGCGGTCCAGGTCGGTGGCATAGCGGTTAAGTGCACGCTCCCTGCTTCGGTGGCCCGGGGTTCCCTGGTTTGGATCCTGGGTGCGGACCTACTCACGGCTCGTCAAGCCACGCTGGGGCAGTGTCCCACATAGAAGAGCTACAAGTCTACAGCTGTGACACACAGCTGTGTGCTGGGGCTTTGGGGGGAAAAAAGGAAAAAAGGAGGGAGATTGGCAACGGATGTCAGCTCAGGGACAATCTTCCTCAAAAACAAGAAAAAAAGAGAAGGGCCTTCAAAGTCACCGGGCTCAAGATTTTCAAACCGGGGTCCTAGGAATCCCCTGGTCCTTGGCAGGGGGCGATGAAGGGAGGGGCAGAGAGAGCAGAGTGGCCTCTCAGCTTCACTTCTTCTACCAGAGCCACCTCTTCTCATTCGGTTTACAAATCGGGCTTCCACCGCATGTGTTTGAAGACAGGGGTTCTGGTGCTAGAGAACAAAGTTGGGTAACCTCATTCTACTCCTGCAAGGTAAGGTGGCATCGTGGTTAAGAGTCTGGACCTGGGGTCGGGCTGTGTGGGTTGGATCTTGGCTCTGCACCTGGCGACCTCTGTGGCTCTCCAGATGTGTTTCCTCATCTGTAAACGGCAGTAGCAATTCCTACTTCAGCCAGGCTCCCGTGAGATGAGACAGCCTACTTTGTAGTGAAGCTCACGGCAGAGGCCCTGGTCACTAGGCATTTAATTACTTCTATTTACAATTTCTAAATTTAAAAAAATGACAAAAGTGACCCATGTTCTTAAAAACACTCAAACACTAAAAAGAACCCCAAAACTAGAAAACTCCCAGCCTCAACTCCCAAGAGTAACTACAGTTAAAACAGTTTAGTATATATTCTCCCAGATTGTGTTCTATACATGTAAACTTATATTTAGAAATACTTCTTACAAACAGGGAATTTCACTGTACATTCTGCTTTGCGATTTGCTTTTTTCATTTAGTCATGTCTCGTGGGCAAGTTTCTTCATCAGAACCTGGAGCCAGACCACATTCCTCGTGACGGCTGTCTAGTATGCCATCGCGGAACGCTCTGTCATTTGTAACCAATCCCCAACTGCAGGACATTTAGGTTGTTTACAAGTTGTCGTTATCACAGACAGTGCTGAGTTTACATATTTGTACACATTTCTTTGCATTCTTGTGCACGTATTGCTGCAGATAAATTCATAGAAGTGGAATCGCTGGGTCAAAGCGTTTTCCCATTTAACATTTTTATAGATACTGCCCCCCTACCCTCCCAAAAGATCGATTCAATTTATGCTTCCAGCAGTAAAGTAGGAGAGGCCCTCTCTGCACCCAGCCGATGCCCGGGATAGCATTCTCCCCGATGCCTGCCATCTGGCAGGGGGAAAGTGCTTCCTTTCTTTGACTATTCACTATGCTGTGCATATGTGCACATGTTTCCTGGCCATTCATAGTTGTTTCTTCTGGAAACTTTTGTTTTTAAATGAGGAAGCTAAAGTCCAGAGAGGTTTGCAATTCATCCAGGTTTATGAAACCCTTCCCTCCGCTGTTCCCCTTGCTGTCTGTCGTGTTTGCAGCTCAGTCTCTGTTCGCTTCTCTCTCGGTAAAATAGCGCCTGTCTTAGGCCAGACTCCCCCAAAAGTGGACGCTGAGTCAAACGTTCAAAGGCTCCTAGGAGAAGCCAGGGCAGGGAGTGCAGGAAGGGGAGGAAACCAAGGATGAGATTTTAGGGGGAGCCCTCACCTGGGCCTGATCCTGCGGCAGCTCCCAGCTGCCAATCACACCTCCCCGTTGTCTGACGGACCTCTTCCCTCAGCAGCCGGTCACTGGCCATAGGCTGCCCTGGGGAGGGCAAAGGACCCAAACCCCAGGGCTCCCGTGGGGCGGGAAGGGCTCAGGAGCCCAGGTGAGAGCCCTGGAGCTCACGGCAGCTGGGGCAGGGGCGAAACAGGTCCCCAGTGATGTGGGGGTCAAGGGCACTGACAATGCCCTCTGTGGCACCCCATTTTCCTTTGGGGACCCACTCCTCCCCCACCCTCAGCCCTCTTCCAGTTTAGGTGGGGCGTCAGAAGGGAGCCCTGCCCGGCTCAAGCACTCAGCACATTCTATCCCCCTGGCCAAATGGTTGACTTAGGGTTGGGCCCACAACGCCCCCTCTGCCAACGGGAGTGGGCCCAGGATCGCCTGGGGAGAGAAGTACTGGCGCACTTTCACTGCCCCTCTGGTCCCACGTGTGACTCGGCCTCGGTCTGTTTGCCCCTCCACTGCCAGTGACCGTCGTGCCCTTTCCAGCCTGCTCTGACACGTCTGGTGTCCACGGCCCGGAGCATGCGTGCACCTGGGAGCAGAGCTGCTGGGCTACAGGGAATGTGCGTGTTCCACCCGACCAGACAAGCTGCATTGTTCCCCGACGTGCCCCCAACAGTTCACACTCGCCAACAAGGGGTGAGCATCCCTGTTGTTCCAAACCTTTGCGCAACCACAGCATTGTCAGATTTCTTACCTCATGCCAGTTAGTGGGTGTCGGAAGGTGCCTCCCTCTGGTCTTCACGCGCATCTCCCTGACTAATGTACTTACTCACCAGTCGTGTTTCTCAAGAAGTTATTTCTTCCTGATTTCTCTCCCATCGTCCTTTCATGTGTAGAAGGCCTTGTTCAAGCTCTTCCTTCTATCTGGAATGCCCCCTGCAGAAACCCTCAACCCTTCCAGACTGGACCACTAGGGCGCCTCCTCCAGGAAGCCTTCCCTCATTCCCTTGTAAGGGATAACTCCTCCTCCTCAGTCACCCTTTGCACTCTGTGCACGCGTGGTCCCCCAGAGTGCCCTATGTCCCAGCATCGGGGCACTGGTTGATCACCAGGGGGCCAAGTCCTAATCATCTCTTCTCTCTCTCCTTCCACCACCGCCTTGCCAGCCAGGTGGCTTCTCACAGAATAGGCTCAAAGTGGGTTCTGTTTTCTTCTCTCCCACTTTGGGTTTATGCCCTGCCGGTGACAACAAGGAAGGGAACAATTACGGATTAAGCTCTCAAAAGGAATCACCCGTTGCCTAATGCACTGCCCCCCCACCCTGACAGTGACGTGCCAGAGAAATCCAAGAGCTTTTCACCCCTGCCACCTCCAAAAGAAAGGACGCAGCAGCCATCTGTTACATTTTCTGGGCTTGTCGTGAGGAAGGATGGAAAGGCACATCCATTGGTTTGCCCCAGGAGCATCCCAATGGGAGGAATATCGCAGCTTTCTGTGCGTGCTCATCTCCACCCCAACCCAGGCTCTCCAGTGGCCCTAGAAATGGGTGATTGCTCATCGGCTCTGACTCAGTGCTGGTGTTTATCTGCCTGTGAAAAACCAGAAATTAGGAAAAGGCGGAGAAGGCTGTACCTCTGCCAATTAAAGATGATTCCACTATAAGACACAGCTGTCCCTGGGGCCCTGTGGGGTTACCGGCTTCCCAGCTCCAGAGGTTTAAACAGAACTGAACGCCCTGGAACAATGCACGCTAATTTGCAAAACTTAGACTGAACCAAGATTTTCATTTTTTCTCCCATGGACTACAAAGCAAGGCAGAGTTCTCGGCACAGCTCCCAAACGGACCAGCAAGAACCAGAACACAGAGTGTCGTCTCCAGGGTGCGTGCCACCGTCCCTGCCTTGCTTTGCCCTTTCTGCATCCTGGTCACGTGGACAGTGGAAGGAGGGCGCGCTCAGCCACTTTAGCAGTAACAGAAGACTAGGTTTAAGTCCCCTCATCGGCCACTGTGTCACTGATCTGGAAGTTCCTAGACCTTGAAGATTTTGACTAAATGGTAATTTCCAATTATTCTGTGCAACAGGCATTTCATAGCAGCTCAGTGGGGAGCTGGGGGGGGGGATGTTGAGGGCCCCCAGGGGACTTGAGGCAAATGATTCAATTGAGTGAAGCTTGTTTCTCGTTTGTAAAGTGGAGATAAAGATGCCGGCCCTCTCCACTTCACAGTTTCTTTCTAAGGATCAAGATGAGACAGAGGAGTAAAGCACTCTGTGGTGTGGGGTGGTTCCCAGTCTTGGGGGTTCTTGGATCATAACGATAAATAAACTAAAAAAACATTTTTGGACTGCCTTAAGGCTGCCAACTTTTTGTGTCATCAATTAAGGGTATTAAAAGGAAAATCAAATTACCACCTATCATGGCCATCAGTATAGGGGAATAAAGGCTCTTTTTAACGCCCCTGCCCCACAAAAAACAGCTGTGGGACATAGTCTCAGAATCAAGATCTGGCAACCCCTCCCTGAGGTGCGCCACATGAGGACACACGTACACAGACAGCCATGGCGGCGCAGACCACGCTGTCCTTAATTGGGAGTGCCAGCAGGACCTCGTCATGTGCGACTCTGGGAACCCTGGGCAGTGGGAACAAGCCCCAGGCAGGAAGAACAGGACCCAGTCCCCTTCGCCACACACCCCTCCATGAAAGGGATTCTCCGCCCGCCTGGGATTCCGAGCCTGCGGCCGCTGCAAGAACCAAACGCGAGGTGCTGGGCGCATGCTCCGGAGTGAGGGGCTGGCCCTTCTCGCCCTCGCTGAGGCAGAGGGAAGGAAGCCTCCTGCTCAGGGGAGGAGTGTGGAATGTGCTGTTTTCTTCCGTGGGCACTTGGCCCCTTCGACCTCCCGCCATCTCTGAGCACCTTCCCCCCCTACTACTCTTTAAGAGGAACATCAACCCCTGGGGAGTATTCAGAGGGAGCCCGACGTGTCTCGTGTCTTTTTTTTTTTTTGTAAGGAAGATCGGCCCTGAGCTAACATCTGCCAATCCTCCTCTTTTTTGCTGAGGAAGACTGGCCCTGGGCTAACATCTGTGCCCATCTTCCTCCACTTTATATGGGACGCCGCCACAGCATGGCTTGCCAAGTTGTGCATCAGTGCGCTCCCGGGATCCGAACCTGCGAACCCCGGGCCACCTCAGCGGAGCACGGGCACTTAACCGCTTGCGCCACCAGGCCGGCCCCACCTCGTGTCTTTTTTAAAATGACGAGCTGAGCTAGACCAGGAGCTGCAAATCCAAATGCCGAGGGGTCGGGCGCAGCAGGCTGGACGGAGGAGAAGTGCTGTGACTGTCTCTTACCTTTTATTCTCCTGCTTTTATTAGAGACCTGGAAACCCAGAAATACTTTTCTTCTATGAGAAACCACATGGCAAGAGCGACGATAAACGCCCACCCTCACTGCGTCTCAGAGACGGGAGATGGCGGGAGGGACTGGAGAGCTACACCCCCTCTGTAGGGCAGCCGGGACTGGACTCCAGCCGCGGCCCACCCATCAGGCGAGTCCGTCACTTGAATGGATGAACTGAATGTGATCAACCCGTGAGATGAAAAGGGACGAAGTCCTGGCACAGGCTACAACGTGGATGGGCCTTGAAAACATCATGTTGAGTGAAAGAAGCCAGGCACAAACAACCGCGCGGTACATGATTCCACGTACATGAAACGCCCAGAAGAGGCAAATCTGAAGAGACAGAAAGTAGATTAGTGGTGCCAGGGGCAGGGCTGGGGGAGTGGGACATGACTGCTAATGGGTATGAAACCGGGGATGAAGGAGATAAAACCTCGCTGGATGAGGGCGACACTTGCCTGTACCCACAAGGTTGACACTGGAAACAAAGTAACCACAGTTTCTGGGCTTGCCTTGCAGAACAGCAGGAGGACGGCTGATAAGAGAGCAGCTTGCTGACGGCACCCCGCCCCACCGCTGCCTGACTAAACATCGCGCAGGAGCACCGAGAAGCTAAAATGACCGACTGTAAACTTGACACGTCACAGACTAAAAATCCACTGCAGGCAACACATAGAACGCCCCAAATGTGCACATGTGACTCATGAAGAAATATGAAAGACCTGCACAGAGGACACTTAGGACTTCACCCCCAAGGCCACATGCTCCCCCTCCCCTACCTACAGCCCCAGATAAAACCCTTGCTTGTAGCTTTCTGGGGGGTTCGGGATTACAGTGTTAGCTGCCCATTCTCCTTGCTCAGTGATTTGCAATAAAATTCCTACTTTCTTCCCCTACACCTGGTGTCAGAGATTGGCTTGCTGCATGATGGCTAAGCAAACCACTTCAGGTTTGGTAACAGGTACAGGGTTTCCTTTTGGGGTGATGAAATATTCTGAAAGTAGATAGTGATGATGGATGCACAGCTCTGTGAACATCCTACAAACCACTGAATTGTACACTGTAAATGGGTGAATTGTATGGTATGTGAATTATATCTCAATAAAGCAGTTATAAAGAATGTGTATATACCCAGATTACTAAATATTTTGATTATTCAAGGGAAGCAGTGTCTCTAGATTACATTAGTTACCTATAACAGAAACCCCACAATTACAGTGGCTTACACAAGAAAAAAGTTTGGGAAAGAAGGCAGGAGGCAGATAGTTCAAGGCCTCTTAGAGTCACCAAGGAGACTCAGGCTCCTTCTGTACTTCTCCTGCACCATCCCAGCATGCAGCTCTATTCTCAAGGTCAATTCATAGTTCAAAAAGGCTGCTGGAGCACCAGCCACTCATCCTTGTTCCAGGCAGCAGGAAGAAGAAAGGAGGGAAGTGTAAAAGGGGCCCACCACTCGCTTTCATTTCTATCTTATTGGCTAGAACTGGTCTTACCTTGCCACAAGGGAGGCTGGGGAATGTAGTTTTTTAGCAGGGCACATTGCTGCCCTGTCTAAAATCAGGATTCATAACCAGAGAAGCAGAAGAAACAGATACTGGGTAGGTAACCATCAATGTCTGCCACTACTTTTTTTTTTTTGAGGGAGATTGGCCCTGTGCTAACATCCGTTGCCAATCTTCCTCTTTTTCTTTTTTCTCCCCAAAGCCCCAGTACGTAGTTGTGTATCATAGTTGTAGAGTTGTAGCTCTTCTGTGCGGGATGCTGCCCCAGGATGGCTTGATGAGTGGTGAGTAGGTCCTCGCCCAGGATCCGAACCAGAGAACCCCAGGACACCGAAGTGGAACGCACGAACTTAACTGCTATGCCACCGGGCCGGCCCCATCTGCCACTATTTTAAAGTGAATTCCTGATATTTAAACGGTGATTTATGTTTTTTAAACACTTTGCAGAACAAACTGAACACACCTGCAGGCTGGACCCACTACGGATGTGGCCGTGGCTCCATGGGGAATCCTAGTGGGAAAGTTTGTCCGAGACAGCTTTTCAGGTGTCATCGGTTTGAAAACGGCTTTAGTTACAAGGACACTGCTGAGTCACGGTGCGGTGGTGAAGAGAGAAAATACTCGAACGCTTTGTAAACCTGAGAAGCACAAACCACAGGGAGAGGTCTCAGTGTGGCTCTGCCACCGTAGGGCGTCAGACAGAAGCTCTGGCTCCTGCACAAAGGCGCCCCGGCATTCGGGCTGTTGGGCAGATACGCCAGGAAAACAGGCAACCTGAGTGACGGCACACTTCCTACTGTGTTCTGGGTCTGCATTTCTTTGCATATAAACCAAATGAGTTATAACTATGGATGCGATTTGGACACGAAGGAACAAGGACAAAAAGCCAGTAATTAGTCACCATGGGCATGACCCTGCCGCCTCCTCACCTTCACTTCTGGCTCGGCAGGAGCCATTCATGCTATTAACGACGTCCCCAGGGAAGACTTGGACAGTACGCCTTGGGTGGAAAACCGAATATTTGGACAGGCAGGAGCCCACGGAGCCTTGTTGCAACATGCTCCACAGGCTGATCTACGGTGGGTGAGAGGAAGCTCGAAGCTCCAAGAGACAGGAAATGGACCCAGAAACTGGCTCTTCGTCACAGGATCTATCTATGTATTTATTTACTTATTAATTATTTCCTCTGCCTTATCCTAAATGTAAAAGGAAGATTGGAAGCTGTGTTATAGATCGATGGGAAAAATTGGCCCTGATTTTCCACCCCTCCACACCCTTCGAAGGTGACTCCTCCCATCACAAGGTGGAGTCTATCTCCCCGCCCTCTGGCTCAGTTTGGCTTGTGGCCGATAGGAGGCAGCAGAAAGGGCAGCATGTTAATTCCCAGCCTGGTCCTCGAGAGGCCTTGCAGCTTCCCTCGTGTCTCGGACCCCTGAGACCGCCACGAGGGTATGCCCGGGCTAGTCCCCCAAGGATGCGGTTCCCGGAGCAGTCAGGCCTCCCAGGCACGAGGGAGCCCACCTGGGCCCAGAGCTGCCCTCCCATGCCCAGCCGAGGTCATCAGCGTCACCTGCTGACCCGCAGACTCAGGAACAATGACAAGTGGCTATTTTTGAAGCTGGTTTGGTACACAGCGTCACTGTGTCTGGTGGCAGCAGCCTCCCCCACATCGGAGGCTTGCCTGCTGGCTCTGGCATTTCTCCATATGAAAAGAGAAGCACAGAGGATGAGTTAAGCCCCAAAGAGTGGGAGCTTCAGAGGAATTTGAAGCCTTGTGGCAACTAAACAAGAAGATATTTTAGGGGTGAGGAGCCCCTCTCCGCCTCCAACCCCAAATGCCCTGTTACTGTGCTGGCTCCTCTCTGTTCTACAAACCCAAGACTGTCAGGATCCAACCAGAGGTTTCCCAACCGGAAGGGATACTCAAATCTTAGTGACTGGTGTGGCACAGGCCCTGAGTAATCAGAATGGACCCCTGCCAGGGGCCTCATTGAGCGCCTACTGTATGCCAAGCTCTGTTTCATGTGCTGGGGATATGCCAGTGAAGAAAAGTCCACGTCCTTGCCATGTGAGCTGTTGTTTAGTGGGAATGAGCTAAGGAAGTAAAATGTCTGCTGTGGCAGATGGCGGTAAGAGTCAGAGGAAATCAAAGCTGGGTAAGGGAACAGTGAGTACTGGCTGATGGTGGTGGCACTTTGAAAGTTCACAGAGAAGGCGACATTTGTGCAAAAACATGGAGAGAGTGGAGCCACCAAATATCTGGAGGAACAATATTCCAGGCAGTGGGATCAGCAAGTGCAAAGGCCCTGAGGCAGGAGTGTGCCAGGTTTGTTCAAAGAATAGCAAGGGGGCCAGTGTGGCTAAAGTGGAGAGAGAGGGACCATGAGAGGAGATGGAGTGGTAACAGAAACCAGTCTGAGTAGGGCCTTTTGGAGACTGCAAGGACTCTGGCTTTGCTCCAGAGGACCCAGGAAGTCACTGGTGGTCTCTGAGCCGAGGAGGGGAGTGATTGGATCCCCCTGGCTGCCGAGTGCAGCATGGACTGTGAGGGCACAGAGGAAGCAGGGAGACCAGCGAGGGTGTAGGGAGTGACGATGGGGGCTGGGAGCAAGTGGAGAAGGCGAGACACGCTCAGATTCTGGATGTGTGTGGAAGAGAAGAGCCGATGAGATTTTGGCGATATGTTGGAACTCCTTTACTTCTCATGACAGTCCTATAGGAAGGCACGCGTATCGGATGAGCAAACAGGCTCAGAGAGGTGATGAACTTGCCCGAGCCTTGCCGACAGCAGAGCGGGACCTGAACGCAGACCCCCTCACCCTGCTCTTCACGGTGGAGCCAAACAGCCCGCTCTCGTGAGGGTCAGGAAGGCTCTGAGGAAGTGGCATTCACGCTGAGAGCCGAAGGACCCCGAGGCGAGGCCAGACCACAGTCCCCGATCCTCTAGAGATCACAATCTTCTAGAAACTCCCAGGCCTGCTCTTTCTGCATCCTTCGGCCTGAGGTGTGGACAAAGCTTGACAGACATTTCCACGGTGAGCATCGGGGCGGGCACCTCCACTCTTGGGGCTGCGAGGGGGCAGGGGGTTGTTTTTGCCTTCACAGGCCCTTAAAGCAGAGTCAGCTATCGCAGGGGCCTGGGCCTCCCTCCACTGGGGTTAGGTCTCGGAGGGCCCTGCAGGATGTGTAGGAGACTGTCACACACAGCATGGGCTGCAGGAGGTGCCCCAAGCAGAAGGGGTGGAGGTGATGAGGGTGAGGCAGGGGCAGAGCAGGAGAGGCCTGTCCCCGAGGTCACTGGCTGCCACTCAGGTTGGCTATTTTTTTGGTCAGCTTTACTGAAGTCAGGCACGCATGCAGAGGCGCGCACTGCTCAAGGGCTGTCCTCATGCTGGACAGTCCTATGCTGCCAGCCCCAGGCCAAGACAGATCAGAACTCGTCCCCCAGGACCCCCTTGGCCTCCTCCCAGAGTCACCACTGTCTGGCCTCTAACAGTGAACGCTGGGTTTGCCTGTCCTTGGACTTCCCGTAAGTGGAATGTTGCGATGTCTCGCGTCCTTCACTTGGCATTCTCATCTGAGGCCCGGCCGCAGGGTGGAGAGGAGCTGGGGGTTTGTCCGCCCTCACGGCTGAGTGGTGTCCCCTGCACGGCACAGAGCACAGTCGGTGACTGTTACCCAACCAAGTGGGCTTGCCTCCTGTGAGTTAAATAAGACTACACCGGTGGAAGCTGTCTCACAAAGTAAAGTGTATCTGCGGCAAATAGGAGGCCGTGAGGAATCATTTCCAAAGTCGTGGCGTCCTCGAACAAAGGGAAGCAGGAACTTTTATTTGTTTGGGGAATGAATATTCAAAAGAGAGAGGCGGGTATTAGCTTGCACAGGCTCAGTTGGAGAACATGCTTCCACATAATGAGGCCTAAGCTCCTCCTGGAGAGACCTTAGTGTTAAAAACGAGGCAAAGGTCATGGGTGTAGCTCTTGTGGTGAGGCTTGGTCAGTTTCAGGACGGTCGGTGGTTACATCTCCTGAACACACAAAAGGGAAAAAAACCACTTGGAGAAACAGTTACTTCCAAACCCCTCCTTGAGTTTCTCCAGGCGCCTAGTCAGTGACAACTCCTTCTGCCGTTGAACCAGGCCGGGGTGTTGGGTGGCGCGTGGGGAGCAGACGTCCTGTGTTCCTGGTGCAGGTCTGAGTGAGTGTCTGCGGGGTGTTGACCCGGGGGCGGAATCTCCGGGTTGTGGAGTGGACATCCTTTCCCCTGCAGTCCCCCTGCCCATTTTCCTGGGTGGTTGGACCAGTTCATGTGGAAGGGTTTTAATCAGATCCGCAGTTTAGGAATCAGACACCTTCACTTTAATTTTCAGCTCCCTGCACCCCACGTCTGCTGTGCCCCTCGAGGTTACTCACCCGCTAAGACCAGGACCAGCCCGGACGCGTGGCTCCATCAAGGGCTCGTGCTCATCAGGTGCCTCGTAAACGCAGGCTCTTCTCTTTGTGCTTTTGTGGTCCTCCTGAGAGATCTCCCTCACCCCTGGGGCACTGGTGGGGGCTAGTGTTGATGCCTCCGGGATCTGCCCCTCCGTCCCCCGCCTCTTTTCTGAGGTCAGCTCTGGCCAGCCAGCTGCCACTAAACATCCCCCTTGACTGTATCTCAGGTTCTCAAATTCCATGTGTCCAAAGAAGAACTCACCATCTGCCTCTCAACCCTCATCCTCCTTACCTTTTCCATCTCAATGGCCTCCCAGAGGGGCTGGCGGACCACCTTGCTGCCCAAGCCGCAGCCCTCCCTTAGCTGCACAGCCCATCCCTGGCCAAGTGCCATCAATTCCATCTCTTTAATATTGCAAAGATGTCCTCTTCTCTCCGTCCCACCACCTCGGCCAGACCTAGAAGGGTCTCCCCATCCCCTCCGCCAAATACTGAGGATGAAGTCAAATCTGAGTTCTCCATACTGCAGACATAGGGGACCTTCCAAAATCCAAATCCGTTCCGGCCATCCTCTGCCCAAAGCTTTGGTGCTGGCAACGTGGGAGAGTGCCGACTGATGGCAGCACTTAGAAAGGAGAGCCAGCCGGACCTCACACACCTCCAGGCGGACGCAGGTGGGAGTGCCCGCACCATCTCTGAAGTGGTGAGGCAGGAGAGAAACAGGAAAAAGTGAGTCTCGACCTGGTCATGCTCTGGAGCTATTTACAGAGAGCATAGGGACAGGTGAGCGTGCCCCCATCCCGGGTGTGCGCCTGGCTGCTTCAGCAAACCAACAGTAAGGGAAGCAGAGAGGGAGGAGAACCCGAAAGGCCGCAGAGACCGGCTGACCAAGCGCAGCTCATGGACCCGTTTGGACCCTGAATTGGCCTGAACTGAACAAGCCAACTGGAAAACATTCATTTACGAGGCAATCGCAGAAATTTAAATACTGCTGCATACTTGACAATATTAAGGAATTCCTGGGATGGCTTTAGGTGTGATTATGGTTTTGTGCTTGTGTTCAAGAAGAGCTCTTTTCCGTGTCTTGTTTCTCCTTCCAGAGTTTTTATGCCTACACAAGGAAGTACACACACTCACTCCCTGTCTGCTGTTTTACAGGAGCAGTAGCATAAAAACACGCTGCTCTGCACGTTGCCTTCTCACCTCCTACGTTCCGCAGAGCTTTTCTGATCGGTTCTCGGATCTTCCTCCCTGAACACAGTGCGTATCAGTCACTGTGTGCAGGCACCGCGGCGTACTGAACGGTCTCCTCAGGTGCGCGTGTGGGTTACAGCCACTCTTCTGCTCTCGCAGACGGCGCCGCAGTGAATAATCTTGTGCTGGCATTGTTTCCAGTGCTTTCTCTTGCTCCCCCCCCCCGCCCCAGGCCCCCTCTGCCACAAATACCGCCCCCCGCCTGTCTGACACCTGTTCATCCTTCAGCTCGTGGGTTACATATCACTTTACCTGGGAAATGTTCTCAGATTAAGATACATACGTGAGCGTTAAGAAGAAAGGCTCTGCAGTCAGACAGGTTGGAGTTGAATCTCGTCTCTGCTCAGGAGGAAAGGTACCTGTCTTCTCTGAAGTCTTTTCCTCTCTGCAAAATGCACGTGATGAGGATCTCTCTCTCACTGGTTTACTGCTGGGACTAAATGAGATGATGTACATGCAGAGCCCTTAGAACACTGCCTGGACCATCGTAGTCACTAAGTAAGTGATGTTCTTATTACTGTCGCTGCACAGATGGCCTTTTCCTTCAGAATGCCCTTTCTCCAGCCTCCTGCAAGCAAATCATATTGTTAAGGCCTAAGCTAGTACCTCTCAACCTTTTTTTCCTAACCCATTAAACTGAAAATTAGTTTCTCTTTTTTCCGTACTCGTGCAGTCTCCCAATGTACCAGTCAGGAATGCTTCTGGCTGCAAGTCGCAGGAAACCCATCCAACAGCGGCCTCATAATGTTTGGAGCTTGTATTTCCCACGTTGAGAAACCGGGAGGCGGGAGCTACAGGCATTGATTCAGCTACTCAATGGAGTCGTTAAAGACCCGGGCAAATCTGTTCTTCCTTCTCCTCTGTCATCTGCATTGTGTTGCCTGTTGATTTTGAAGATGGTTGCCTCTTCTTAATTTTTGAGGAATCTCCATACTGTTTCCCATAGTGGCTGCACCAGTTAACATTCCCACCAGCAGTGTATGAGAGTTCCCTTTCTCCATATCCTCTCCAACACTTGTCATTTCTTGTCTTGTTAATTATAGCCATGCTGACCGGCATAAGGTGATATCTCATTGCAGTTTTAATTTGTATTTACCTAATAATTAGTGATGTTGACCACCTATTCATGTGTCTGTTGGCCATCTGTATATCTTCTTTGGAGAAATGTCTGTTCAGGTCTTTTGCCCATTTTTAAATTGGGTTGTTAGTTTTTTTGTTGTTGAGATGTATGAGTTCTTTATATATTTTGGATATTAACCTCTTATCAGATATATGGTTTGCAAATATCTTCTCCCAATTGTTAGGTTGTCTTTTCATTTCGTTGATGGTTTCCTTTGCTATGCAGAGGTTTTTTAGTTTGATGTAGTCCCATTTGTTTATTTTTTCTTTTGTTTCCCTCGCTTGGTAAGACAGCGTATTTGAAAAGATGCTGCTAAGACGAATGTTGAAGAATGTACTGCCTATGTTTTCTTCCAGAAGTTATATGGTGTCACGTCTTATATTCAAGTCTTTAACCCATTTTGAGTTAATTTTTGTCTATGGTATAAGGTAAGGGTCTACTTTCATTCTTTTGCATGTGGCTGTCCAGTTTTCCCAGCACCATTTGTTGAGGAGACTTTCCTTCCTCCATTGTATGTTCTTGGCTCCTTTGATGAAGATTAGCTGTCCATACATGTGTGGGTTTATTTCTGGGCTCTTAATTCTGTTCCATTGATCTGTGTGTCTGTTTTTGTGCCAGTACCATGCTGTTTTGGTTACTATAGCTTGGTAGTATATTTTGAAACCAGAGAGTGTGATTCCTCCAGCTTTGTTCTTTTTTCTCAGGATTCCTCTGGCTATTTGGGGTCTTTTGTTGTTCTATGTAAATTTGAGGATTCTTTGTTGTATTTCTGTGAAAAATGTCATTGGGACTTTGATAGGGATTGCATTGAATATGTAGATTGCTTTAGGAAATATGGACATTTTAACTATGTTTATTATTCCAATCCATGAGCACGGAATATCTTTCCATTTCCTTGTGTCTTCTTCAATTTCTTTCAACAATGGTTTATAGTTTTCAGTGTATAGGTCTTTCACCTCTTTGGTTAAATTTATTCCTAGATATTTTATTCTTTTTATTGCGATTGTAAATGAGATTGTATTCTTAATTTCTCTTTCTGCTATTTCGTCGTTAATATATAGAAACTACCATATGATCCAGCTATTCCACTTCTGGGTATTTATCCTAAGAAGACAAAAACATGAATGAGTAAAGATACATGCACCCCTGTGTTCATTGCAGCGTTATTCGCAATAGCCAAAGCTTGGAAACAACCTAAGTGCCCATCAACGAAAGAATGGATAAAGATGTAGTATGTATACACAATGGAATACCACTTGGCTATAAAAAAGATGAAATCTTGCCATTTGTGACAACACAGATGGATCTTGAGGATATTATGCTAAGTCAAATAAGTCAGATGGAGAAAGTCAAATACTGTATGATTTCACTCATAAGTAGAAGATAAAAACAACAACAACAAACAAACACATAGATACGGAGATTAGATTGGTGGTTACCAGAGAGGAAGTGGGGAGGGAGGAGGGTGAAAGGAGTGACTAGGCACATGTGTATGGTGATAGATGGTAACTAGTGTTTGGGTAGTGAGCATGATGTAGTCTACACAGAAGTTCAAATATAATCATGTACACCTGAAATTTATATAATGTTATAAACCAATGTTACCTCAGAAAAAAATGAATAAAAGCAACCTTAAGAAAAAAAAGATTATTGCCTCTTCATTACAAGATGGCTGCTGTGACTCTAGCCAACATACCACCTTCAAAACAACAAGGCCACAGGATGTGTGGCCTCAGTAAGAATGGCCACAGTTACTCTTTCCCAGAAGCCCTCTGGCATATTTCTATCATGCAAAACTGGGTCACATGCCCTCCCCAAGAAAGGGACTATCTTCTTTGAAATCTAGAGACCTCTACTCCATCCCTGCCTAAGATCAGGGTTCCATCAGTAGGAAGGGAAGAGTAAGCCCAGAGTCTCCTACATTCAGTAGGCACCTCTCTGGACAGTGACCATTTTCCACCTGCATTATAGTTTTCTCTCTCTTCCCAAACTGTGGGCTTGCTGAGGGGAGTCCATCTCCGAGCACCTCCGTATCCTGCACAGTGCTGAGCGCAGTACCTGTGCACAGGCTCTGTCACCACATGTGGCTCTGGATGGATGGACAACCTCAGAGCCACTGTCCGGTCACAGCAGACAACGACTAAAGAGCCTCCCTGGGAAATCTGAGTTCCGTGTGTGAAAGTGACACAACACCGAGATGCCCACCTCTGCTCCCATCCCCTGGGACTTAGTTTCTTCTTGTGGCTGTGACAGCGGGAATCATCCTTTCCCCGCCCCCTCTCTTACCCTCCTCCACACCCTGCTCTGGAGCCCGAGGACCGCATCACCCCGTGCCTGTGTGTGTTTGGGTTAACCTGGGTCACAGAGAATGAGTCACCCTGTTGGATAGACTTGGAGAAAGGGAAATTTTCCCTGGAAAGGGCTGACGGTATCAGAAGCACTCAGCCTGAGGACGGGAGAGGCCAGGCTGTTTATTGCTTCTGGGAGGCGTGTGCATGAGTCACTTTCCACGGGCTGGATCAGGGGCAGCTCAGGCTGGAGGACGAGTCCCCCGACCCCAAGGGTGCCACTGCACTGTGAGCTGCTGGTGAGGTTACTGGATGGGCCTCGGAAGCGCAGCTGGTTAACAGTGTCACCTCATCAGCAGTGCGTCTCCCCGTCCAGGCGGTTGACGAGCGCTGGCACTCGGCCAGGCTCCGCGTCTGTGTCTCAGCTGCAAGTGACGCATCCACAGAGTAGAGATGAGACGATGCTCGAGGCCCGGCCCCGAGCTTGGCTGTGGCTCATTGCCCTGTGGCTGCAGTCCTCCGACTCCTTAGGTCCCGCCCCGCACTGCCCTCCTTCATTCGCGAGAATCAGGAGATGGGCCTGTGTGAGCACACTTCTGGGGGAGCAGAGGATCAACTTATATGCCACGTTATAGGTCATCCAAATTCAAAACATTAAAATGTAATAAAATACAAAAGCACTAAAACCAAACCAGAGGTCATTTTATTCCTCCTTGATAATGCACAGGGCTCGTCTCTGGCTTTTGGTGGGGCCTGAGGCCAGCCGTGGTGAGTCCCCACCAGCCGGAGTGGCACAGCTTGCAGGGGTTCTGTTGTTGTAGACTGGTGGTCAGGAGTCTGAATGACCGGGAATTGGGTTAAGTGGTTGATCTTCCCTTCTTCAAGGTCGCTTGAGAGCTGGCACGACCCTGTCCCTCTTGAGTCTCAGAAGGCTGGTGAACACCTGATTCCTGGCCTCTGTCTGGCTCATTTTAGGAACTGCTCTTTGCATGGGCTATTTCACCCTCTGGCCTTGGCCGGGAGTCTAGTAAAATGCTCTCCTGGCTGTGGAGGGCGGGAAACTTGGTCACCCCATTTCAGGCAAGCTGTCAACACCATCCCTTCCCTCCGTATCCCGACACACAGGTAAGCTAAGGTGAGGAGCAGTTAGGATAGAGCCTGACATGGCTTAGGGCTTGTCAATGGCACACTGTCACCCAGCGTCATTCAAGCTGCGTCCCACCTCTGGCCCATGGAGGAAAGGTCTGGTGTGATTGGGTGTGTGGCAACGTCCTCCGGGGACGCAGTGTCAGCTCCTTTCGGGTCTATCTCGGGCATTCTGTTTCAGAGCATCACTTCCCTCTGCCCTCCCACCCAGCTGGCGTAGGCAGGCAGGCTGGGGAGGGCCGTCCCTTCACAGGAGTCGCCCTCTTCTCCCCCTCAAAGGTCAGGAGGGAATCCAGTTGGGGGCCGGGGGAAAGCAGGCGCAGACCCACCTTAATAAAGGGATTCCTTTTCCATTCACTTCCTGTGGTTGCACTGTTCATCTGTGTGAGGCTCTCAGCCAAGCCCGGCCCGTGGGGCCCTGTGAGGCCCTGCTTTTATTATAGTTGTAGTGGAGAGGGTGGCTAGTTTTCTTATGCCTTCATTTCCCACATATCTACATTTTCTCTGTGTACATTGTGAGCTCCTTGGAGGCCCCCTGTCTCACCTGGCAGCACAGCAGATCCTCAATAAATGTTGAATCAATGTTAAATTTAACTGGGTATTGTACGGCGGTTCTCCCAAAAATTAAAAATAGAATTACCTTATGAGCCAGCAATTCCACTCTTAGATATATACCAGAAGAACTGGAAGCAGGGACGTGAACAGATATCTGCACACTCATGTTCATAGCAGCATTATTCACTACAGCCAAAAGGCAGAGCAACCTGTGTCCATTGACGGAGGAACGGATAAACAAAATATGCTATATACATACACTGGAATATTATTCAGCCTTGAAAATGAATGAAATTCTGACACATGCTACAGCACAGAAGAAACTTGAGGACATTATGCTGAGTGAAAGAAGCCAGTCACAAAAGAACACATACTGCGTGATTCCACTTATATGAGGTACTTAGAGTAGTGAATTCATAGAGACAGAAAGTAGAATGGTGGTTGCCAGGGGCTGGGGGGAGGGAGGAATGGGGAGTTATTGTTTAACGGAGACAGAGTTTCAGTTTTGCAAGATGAAAAAAGTTCTGGAGATGGATGGTGGTGATGGCTGCACAACAGTGTGAATGTACTTAATGCCAATGAACTGTGCATATAAAAATGGTTAAAATGGTAAATTTTATGTTATATAAATTTTACCACAATCAAAAAATTAAATTAACTAAAAAATTAGCCAAGTATTTCTAAATGCCACATTGTTTTGCTGCCGCTTTATGTGGAGAGTTCAATATGATACAGATCACGGCTGGAAAGAAGATGCATCTTACTGACATTTAATCAGGCTTAAGATGGAAGCCTTGCTAGTCGGGTCTTGTCCCAAGGGCCTTGGCCCTCCTGCTCGCAGGCTGCCCTAACTGCAAGCCACGTCCCCGAGTTTCCTCCGGTGCCGCGGTCCTGAGCGGGGACGTGCGGCCGCGTTCCCAGGGCCGTGCTAGGACAGCACGAGCGTCTCGAGGCAGGTGCTCCACGGGGGCTGCCGGCCTGTCGGCTGGCATCTCGGGTCCGGTGAGGGGAAGGAGATCTCGGCTTTGGCTCAGCCCAGCCCCTGCAGAAAGGGACGAGCCCAGCTTGCTCCGCTCCTGGAAGGATCAGAAAAATCTGCTTCCTGTGCCCACTGCTAGCCATATATTCTCTTTGACCTCTGTCTGCAGGAGTGAAATAAACAGAGGCTTGGGGAAAACAAGCAGAAACGGGGGTGGGTGCTGCCTCGGACAATTGAGTCACGGCTCAGCAGGAGGCCCATTTGGAGCCGCAACCTGCGCCCTGCACTTTCCCCACTTGGCCCTGAAGTCACAAACAAGCCCTTGGCCGGGGTCCTAATGAGCTTCTGACGAGCACGGCCCGCCCTTTTGACACAGAAAACACAATTAGACATGCACAAGTGGCCTGTGAAGGACCAGGCAGGGCACTGGGCACTTCCGCTCCGCAGCGTCCACCCCGGGCTTTCTTGGAAACACTTGGGCTCTTTCCAGTCCAATAATGGCTAATAACACAGAGAGAACATTGTGTTTTGGCTTCAAGCCCTTGGCCAGTCCAGACCACCAAGGCAGCGAGAGAGAAGAGTGAGTGTGTGAGTGTGGAAGAGCGTGTGCATCGATGTTTCAGGGCGAAGACACTGGAGTTACACATGTTGGTGTTAAGATCAAGGTCCCCCCTTGGTAAAACGAGGGTAATAATAGAAACTCTCCCCCCCAGCCCCCCCCAGCCCCGCCCCAGGTGGTGATTAAATGAGATATTGAGATAGTGCAGGTAAAGCCTTGGCCCGGGGCCTGGAGCATGGTTACGACTCATTCAACACTGGCTCTTGTTAAAAGAACAAGCTTTGCGTGTTTTAGTCCATGTAAGAAGCCATTTTCAAATGTGTATGTTTTTGTAAATGCCCATGCAGAAGCTGGCTGCGAAAACAGCAAGCAGTCTTTGCCCTCGCAGAGCTCGAGGAGAGCTGGACGCCGAGAAAACCATTCTGTGCAGGGTCAGCTCGATGCTGGAGCGCTTGATGCTGGGAGAAGGCCGCTGTGGCTTGCGTTCAGGTCTGTTTGCTCCTAATTTTGGTTAGCTTTTTTTCTTGGGGGGTGGAGGAAGGGCTGTTTTTGTGGCCTGGAGACAGGAGGGTATGCATCACGGTCCACTGAAGGCTGTAATAAGGAAGTGGAGTCTGCTCTGCGTTTGCTTGTTACTGCTACCCACTCCATTATTTTCTAGCTGTGATGACGGAATGCCACATCAAATGAACTGAAGCAGAAGTAAACAAGCGAAACCCTCCAAAAGAGATTTATTATTCATTGTCTCACATAATTGGAGAGAACAAAGATGGATCTACCAGCTTCAGTCATAGCTGGATCCAGGTGCTCAAATCTCCTCTCACATTCTCTCTCCTTTCCCTCTTCGTTCTCTGGCAGCTTCAAGCGTACACATGGTGAACCCTCAGATGGTGAGTTCAGATTAGGAGACAGCCTCTCCTTCTTCCAGAACCCACACACTGAATCCTGTGGAGAGACTCTGATGGTTGCTGGGTCACTTGCCATCTCCTTGGATCAATAATTCTGGGTGGGGAAATAGGGCACCAGAGTTGGCCAGACCTGTGTCCCATGGTCACGCCTGCCGCCAGAGGATAAGGTGACAAGCAACCCCACAGGACCATGTGGGATAGATGAGGACATGTGGCAGACACAACTGTCTACACCAGCGGACTCAAGGTAGACAGTGTGAATAGACTCTAAGCACTGGAGTGAGCAGCTGATGCAGACTTTATCCTGGCCCTTCACCCAGTTGTGCTTAAAGCGGCCCGTCTGGCATACTTTGAAGGGTCAGCCTACTTCCTTGCATTCAAAAGCTGAGAAGTTTCTCGCTATTCTTGAATCAAACCACGTGAGTGAGGACTCAGTGCTCCCAAGTGGGGCCAACCATACGACACTGTGGGAGCAGCTCCAGTGAGGCTGTCTCCTGACTGATATCCCGAGTCCCCTCCCCACCAAATAGGCCTGACCTGGGACCAATAAGATATTGCAGAAATGACTTCAAGGCTAGATCGTAAGATATCGTGGCTTCTGCCTTCTTCTCTTGGATCATTCTCCAGGGAAGCCGGTGTGATGGAGGGGTCCACGTGGTGGGGAACTGAGGCCTCCCACCAGCACCAACTACCAGGTGTGTGTGTGAGCCACCTTGGAAGTTGCTCCTCCAGCCCCAGTCAAGCCTTCAGATGATGCAGCCCCTGCTGACTCCCTGACCGCAACCTCATGAGGGACCCTGAGCCAGAGCCACCCAGCTCAGCCTCTCCTGAATTTCTCCCCCAGAAACTGTGGGAGACAATGAATGTTCCTTGTCGTTTCAAGCCACTAAGTTTTGGGGTAATTTGTCACACAGAGGTAGATAACTGACACAGGTGTAGGGACAGAGTCACTTGGAAAATTTCCTTGGATCATTTTCAAAGCACTTCTCAATGACCCTATCAGTGATTGTTACAAAATCTAAATTTCTAAATTTCGCAAATGGAATCATGCAGATGCCACAGGGCTGTTCCTAATGTTTCAAGACTGTGAGTTTGCAGATTTAAAAAATTATACTAACCCTTGTACCCCGCCTTCTGTACTAGATATAGAAGGAGCCGAGATCTGAGCAGGAAGGATCCCTTCAGAGGTTTGCCGGTTGCTGTCCGTGTTGTTAAGAGCAACCGTGGCACGTGCCGTGGCTCTCGAAGCACAAGGGTGCAACTGTGCTGGTGATGAGCAGCGAGAGTGCCTGGACTCTGAACCCCGACGATGTGCCCAGGTGGGCTTCCGGCTGAAGCACTGCCCTGGCAAGCGAGCCAGGATTCAGGGCAGTCCGACCCTGGGCTGTGTGAACAGGGAGCTGAATCAAGAGGTAGGTCCTGCGCAGGCTCCTCAAATGCGCACTCTGCCACGACGGCGTAAGGATCCCCGGGCTCCTCCCGCCTGGTGCCCTGCACGCTCTCCAAGGCTCCTGCTCGCTGCCCCCAGCCCTGCTTTTCCCAACAAGTCTCCTCGCTCTCCTACAAACGCTTGATCACTTAGGTGCCAACGCCTGGGTCCCTCCCGCAGAGAACCTTGAGCCGGGCACATTTCTGGTCCTGTGCCGTCACCTGGGTGTCCTTTTCTTCCCCTAATGATCCAGATGTTACCATTCATCACGAGCTCTCCTGGGAAACTTTCCGGGGTCCTCCATCTCCCTTCTCGCTCCTCACTGAACTCCAATAATTAAAAGAAATGCCACACAATTTAGTACTTGCTCAGCGTACCAGCCAGGACTCTGCGAGTCACAGAAAACCCGACTAAGACAGGCTCAGGTGACCCACTGGCCCGGGGTCCTCAGGATTCTGTCTCCTGCACCTTCCGTCTCCGGTTTCCTGGGAGTGTCAGCCCCAACAGTCCTGTGAGGCAGGGCCGGCAACATCACCAACAGCCCCCAGGGCCACGTGGCTGGGGGGAGGTCCTTCCCCAATGGAAACAGGACCGCTAGGGAGACTCATTTGAAAACAGCAATGGTCCGCTTCCATCAGCACACCCCGGATATCCACTCTTACTGTCAGCTCCGCACTGTCTTCCCAGGGGGATCTTAGGCTCCTCAAGGTTAGCGTCCATTACTTACGATCCTCATGGCAGAGACTAAATAGAAATGGTCCCCTTATCCTGTTCTGCTTGCATACCTTCTGTGACAAGGAGCTCGTTACTTCCAGAAGTCAGTCCTTCCATGGAATTGGTCTCCTCTCTGTGACTGTCACCCATGGGCCAGTTCTGCCCAATATCGAAGAACACCAATCACCGATCGCCTGTTTCCTCCTCCCTCCCTCTCTTCCCTTTTACCCATCACGCTCCAATGGATGGGCTGGGTACCCAGGGCCGTTGTCCAGCGGAGGTGCTGTGTTCTGTCCTCTGGCATGGCGCAGAGCTCTTCCACCCCAAATCAAGCACAGCTGCCTTTGGGGAAATCCTGCCATCTCATTTTCCCTCGCCTAAAATAGCCACTTCCTTATAGGGGGACACGGGCTGGTGGGGAGCAGGGAAAGGGATGTGGTGAGCCATCCAGAGATGCCTGGTTTGGAAGCATTCCTGGAAAGGTCAGCGTCGACATCAGCCAAACATTAGGCAAGGCACTTCCGTCTGGCCGTTACTGTGTAGACAGAGCGGGGAGGAAAGTCAGAACAGCAAGTGAGTGTCATGAGTCAATGCATCCTCTGTGGAGTATGACTTCCTGCTAAAGGAATTTGTAGTTGTTTGCAGAAGACCTCAACGCCCTCTGTTCCATTTCACTTCAGATTTAGGGGATAGACTGCTGGACACTGTCCGAGTCGTATTGCATGGGCGGCTCTTTTAAGATAATCAATTAAGTTTCCTTCTCACAATCACGTGTGCAATCTCCAAGTTCAAAGACGAGCAGAGCAGTTTTGAGGTGTCTGCTCTCATTTTCAGTTGCGTCTATCGGTCTCCAGGCCTGGCCAGTCCCCACCTGCCCTATCTTCCGCCAGGTGGGACGCTGTGCTCCCATCTAAACAAGGAGATGGTCATTGAGTCGTTGCCGAGCTGCATTCAGATCCCCCTTCCCCCAGCTGCCTCCTCGGCCCCCAGCAGGGGGGGCCGAGAGCACAGGCGACCCTCTCCCCCGGGGCTCTCCATCGCTCTCCTCTGCTGCTGCCCACCGGAGAGGACACACACAGTGTGTGTTTGCCACACTGCCAGGGGCTCTCAGCTTGCACAGCTGAGGAAACTACACAATTTTCTGGGAGCCACTTATAATATCCAACGGTCTTTTCCCAGTTCTGCGCTGTTCTCCCTGCCCCTGTGCTGGTGGCCTTGCTGCGCCCCAGGCTGGCTGCAGGGAGGCGTGCCCTACGTGCCCTCGTCTGGGCCATCCCCACTGTGTGGGCGAGGAGGCAGCTGGCAGGGCCATGGCGCTCAGGGCTCTTCTGAGTACAGGAGTGTGCACTTCACCAGACGGAGGGGGCTGGGGGTCAGGGTGGTAGGAGGGAGGGGGTGGGGAGAG
The DNA here is from genome assembly GCF_057802395.1 of Ceratotherium simum simum. NCBI lineage: Eukaryota > Metazoa > Chordata > Mammalia > Perissodactyla > Rhinocerotidae > Ceratotherium > Ceratotherium simum. The sequence continues at coordinate 955,617 of NC_141915.1, forward strand.
CGCAGATTTTTCCTGAAAGGTCATTGGCTCTATTGGAATTCCTAACTAAAACAGGAGTGCCCCTCGGCATCCAGGATTCCGAGGGATTCTAGGATTCTCCGCAGGACAGCCTGGAGGCTCGGAGGCTGGGCTCAGTCCTGCCTGGCCTCGTTCCTGAGCATGAAGGAGGTGCTGCTGGACCAGGTTCTCAGAACATCATTGGAAGGAAGGCTGCCTGCATCACCGTCCCCTGGAGAGAATGGGCCTCCTGGATCAGGATGGCCAGGGGTGGGCCAGGTGTTTCTCATACTCCCCAGACACTTGCTACTCAAAGTGTGGGCCCTGGGCCAGCAGTGTGGCATCACCTGAGAGCTTGTTAGAAATGCAGACTGTCAGGCCCACCCCAGGCCACTCACTTGGGGTCTGCACTCAAAACTACAAGAAGCGGAACTCTGGAGTTTGAGAATCATGGCCGTGCTCAGTGGAGGCCATCTCTAAGAAGGGCCACTCAGAAGTTGGTACTCTGCCAAATCCGCAGTCCAGAGCTGGGTCAAAGCATACTTTGGGAATCAGAACCCTGAACCAATCTAGGTTCAATGTAGAAACATGCTTTGAACAAAGTCAGAGAAGTGAGCAGAACTGTGGCCCCCCAAAGACATGGCGCATCCCAGAACCTGTGACGGTGACCTTATTTGGAAACAGGGTCTTTGCAGATGTAGTGAAGGCTCCTGAGATGAGATCGTCATGGATCCTAATCCAATGACAATGTCCTTGTTAGAGACAGAAGAGGAGACACAGACACACAGAGGAGAAGCTGTGTGAAGATGGAGACAGAGATTGAAGTGATGCAGCCACAAATCAAGGAACGTCCGGAGCTGGAAGGAGCCGGAAGAGGCAGGCAGGATCCTGTCCTAGAGCCTTCAGAGGGAGTGCAGGCCTGCCCACACCTTGCTTTCAGAGTTCTGGGCTCCAGAACCAAGAGAGAATAAATTTGTTTCATTGTAAGCCACCTAGTTCGTAGCAGTGTATTAGGGCAGTCCTAGGAAATTAAAACAGGTGGCCTTTCCCAACTATGAAAGAAAAGAATGGACAACAATGACTCAAGAAAGAAGCAATGACCTGGCAATCCCCAGTGACAGCAGTCTTAGCTTTGTTCCCAGAATTAGCTACTCTCCTCCGTGTCTCCTCATTTCTTTTTAATGCTCCGTGAAACCCAAGTACAGTCGAGACCCAGGCACCTGGTCCTGCGTGGCCGGCTGATCACTGGACCATCAAAGCCGCCAGAACAGGGCCTTCTGTTCCCAAACAGAGCTGTGTGTTTGTTCCTAAGCCCACCTTGTTTGAAATTAGTTAAAGCAGTTATGGTACAGCAAAACTGAGTTGTATTTTAACTGCCAGGAACCACTTAAAAACAGACTCTAGGGGCCGGCCCCAAGGCTTAGCAGTTAAGTGCACATGCTCTGCTACCAGCGGCCCGGGTTCAGATACCGGGCGCACTGACCCACTGCTTGTCGGGCCATGCTGAGGCTGCGTCCACATACAGCAACTAGCAGGGTGTGCAGCTATGACGTACAAATATCTACTGGGGCTTTGGGGAGAAAAAGGGGAAAAAAAAAAGAGGAGGATTGGCAATAGATGTTAGCTCAGGGCTGGTCTTCCTCAGCAAACAGAGGAGGATTGGCATGATGTTAGCTCAGGGCTGATCTCCCACACACACACACACAAAAAAAAAGATGGGTCATCAAAAAAAAAAAAAAACAAATAAACAGACTTTATTTAACAAGACCTTTGGCAAATGATCCCACAAGGGCTGAGTTTGCTGAGCTTAGATGACCATATACTAGGTTAATTTAAAGCAAGATATATTAGTGCTATATTTGAATGGATAGAAACTCTAAAGGCTCTGGGGCTTTTGGATAATTTCATCGTTCCCCCTTAAAAAGATTCAGGCAGTAGTTCTCAACTCTGACTCACCTTAGAATCCTTTTGGGGAGCCTAAAAATAATAATGGCAGTGCTTCAGCCGCTCCCTGATCAGTAAGTCTCTGGGGGCCTGTGGGGACTCACGGACCTTGTCTGGTAGAGCCCGCCTCCTGGGGCTCCTTGGACGCCCCCTGTGCCAGACTGCTCCCAGCCTCCATGCAGCCAGGGCATGGGCATGCGCCCAGGGCAGGCCAAGCAGACGTGTTCACCCCGGCCTCTGAGTTGGGGGCCGTGATGCCAAGACCAGCCAGGGTCATTCTGCGGTGAGTGGGCTTCCAGGGCAGGATTCAGTGTTGACAGTGGTGGTGGTACAAGCTGAGAACAGGGGCTGAGAGAGGTCTAGTGACCTGTCCAGGGTTCCAGAACTGAAGACTAGCCCTCTGGCTCCAGAGAGGCTGAGATGCCCTCCCTGGACCAGCTCACTGCCGGAGCTTGGGCGTTGCTCCGGACTATGCGGCCCTCAGGCCCAGCTCTCTGACCCTCCCAGAGCTTCTGTGAGCCACCAAATGGGCCTTTTTTACAAATTAAATTTAACTTTTTACCCAAGCACCCTATATTTACAGTGAAGTTCACTGATCCTGAGTGTGCAGCTTGATGAACTTTGACGAAGCAAACACCCTGGAGTAACTAGAACCCAGATCAAGACGCAGAACACGGCCCGCGGCCCAGCGCCTCCCCAGCGCCCTGCCCCTCCTACCAAAGCAACCGCCCTCGGACTTCTAGATGTGCTTCGCTTGTTTCTGAGCCTTACACAGATGGACGCATGCAGCGTGCAGTCTCCGTGTCTGGCTTCTTGCACTCGGCATCCTGTCGGTGAGACTCGTCCATGCCGTGGCGCGTGGCGGTGGTGTGTAGTCTTCATTCTCCTCGCTGTGCGGTGTGGATGCACCGCGGCAGGTTCCTCTGCTCTGGTATGGATGGGCATTTGGTGTTTCCAGTTTGGGGCCTTGGTGGACGAATGGTGCCGCTAGGAATATTCTTGTGCCTGTTTTTGGCACCTAAGGTGTACGTCAACATCCTCCTAAGGAAGGCCTTTTCTGCTTAACTTAGCAGAGCTGGGTAATGTGCTTACAGCCCAGCACCTTGATCAATGGAGTCTACAGACACTATTATCACCAGCGTTTTATAGACAAGAAAACTGAGGCTCAGAGAGGTTCAGCCCCTTCCTGAGGACACACAGCTAAGGAGTTACAGAGCAACAGAGTGGGGTTTGGACCAAAGCCTGCCCTCTTAGCCACCAGGTCAGGGACACGTGTGCATCTCAGCCCTCCTCCTCCGGCCCCATGCCATACAGCGGTTTAATATTAACACCCACTCCCTTGATGAGGCTGGGGGCCTTGGAGGGAGTGGGCCAGAGATCTGCTGCCCCCCGTGCTGTCCTGGGCACAGATTCATGATGCGGGCTGGCGCCTGGGCTTCCTGAGGAAAGGACCAGTCTTCTCCTGGAGAGCAGCGGGGCTTCCCCCGACAGGAGGGCAGACTCCTCCACTGAGCAGAGCGGCGCTGGAGCGGCCAGTGGAGAAAGGGCATCGGCCGTGAGACTCACCCTCTCCCTCTCACGTGCCTCCTAAGTGTGGGAATGACAGTTCCTATGGCAGGTTCGCACGTCTGGGGTGCGTCCCTGTCCCACTCACCATCTGGCAGCCCCTGCCAGGGAGCTGTCCCCACCCACTCGCCACTGCAAATAGCAGGACAACATATGGTGGCAGAAGGGAGGGCCCTTCTGGGGAAGGGAAGGTGGTGCTTCTGCTGAATGGCCTGGTAGACAGATCGCCCCATGACTCATCGGAGTGGGGGTGGATTCCTTGCAGGTGGAGGAGGGGGCCAGGGGCCAGACCACACAGACGTCTCTCCTGGGGACGGGCCATGGGCCCTCCACCAGAACCCTCTGTGAACAGCATTTGAGTCAGGTTCACTCCTCCAGGAACCAGGGGTCAGGGCCCCAGAGGCCCAGGAGCAGGCACAGAGGTGAGGAGTCACTGGCAGTACGTGTGACTGGATCTTGAGACCAGATGTGCTGCCCTGTGTGTGCAGCCTAGACCTCCCTCGTGTCCCTTCCTAGGGGCTGACAGCAAGGGGCAGAGGTGCTCATATGGGGCTGTAGTTACAAAGCGTAGTCTCTGACCAGCAGCAGCAGCATCTGAGAACTTGCTAGAAATGCAAAACTTCAAGTTCCTACTGAATTAGAAGCTCTGCAGGTGGGGCTCAGCATTCTGTGTTTTAATAACCTCCAGGTAATTCTGGCACATGCTCAAGTTTGAAAGCCACTGTTTGCAACCATATGAGTCAGTCCCATCTTATAGCTGAGGAAAGGAGACTCTGCAGGTTTAAGCCAGTTGCCCACATTCCAGGCAGCAAAAAAGGAGGAAAGGAGGAAGGGGGGAAGGGAGGAAGGCTCAGGCTGCAGCGGTGGGATCTGTCCCCACTGGGTGTCGGCACGTCCCAGCCTCTCCCGTTTCTTGTTTGGGCTTTTCCAGGAGCTCGGCGACCCCGATTACCGCACCCTGGGCGCCGCCCCGTGTTCCCATGGCTGGGCGTGTGATTGGCCCGGTTTCGCTAACTGGGTCAGGCGGCTGGAGCACAGGGGGGCTGTTTGCCCTGGCCGCATCCCCCTGCCAAGCGGCACACCTAGCACAGCCTCGGAAACCCAGTTGAACATCAGTCTTGACACTTGGACCAAGACAAATGGGCCTGATTCAAACGCGAGCAGTCTATTGTTGAGCCAAGCAGACAACAGCCCACATTGGGCTGTTCTGTTGCAACTGTCCTCATCCCAGAAAAACACTAATGTCACAGGATTTTTCAGAGTGGAGCAAAGCTTTAGAAAGAATTGTCCTCATTTTTCTCGACAGATAGGGAAGGCTATTGGAGCTCATTTTATTTATTGATAGTGTGGACCCTGTCAATTCCTGAATCTCATTTGTCCGACCTCCCTCCCTCCCAGGGCTATTGCGAGGAGCAGATGGAGACGAGGTGTTCGTGGAAGCCCTTTGTGAACAGAACAGCAGCCCAGCAGCCTCAAGTCCTCCTGTGGGGTCCACACTGCACCCTGCAGCTGTGCCCGGTCCACGACGACCTGAGATCCTGAGCTCCCCTCAGCACGCCCCCCTGCCCCGAGGGCCCCCTGCTCCAGGTCTTCCCTCCTCCACTGCAACCTCCCAGCTTTCAGGTCAAAGCTCGAGTGTCACCTCCCCTGGGAAGAGGGTCCACTCAATCCTGCTCCGCCCCACGTTCTCCTTAGCCCATAATCCTAGCTGAAACTGTCTTAGCTATTTCTTTGCTGGTTGTTATTTCTCTGCTCCAGGAGCACAGGACCTCGCCTGTCTCGTTCACGGCCGCATCCCTTGTGTCTAGAACAGTGCCAGGCACTTAGTAGAGAAAAATGTATGTTGATTGAGCGACTGCTTGGGAATATGGTTTGGAGAGCAAGGGAAAAAGTGATTGGTTAACAAATTGTTGATTAACGTGCTTAGCATTATCTAAGCATTACCTGCCACAGGTGTTGTGGAGCACGACATGGAGTACCTGGAGTCCCTGAGTACCTGGAGCAGTACCTGGAGTTCCTAAGTCCCTGCAGCACCTGGAGAAGTACCTGGAGTCCCTAAGCACCTGCAGCACCTGGAGAAGTACCTGGTGTCTTTAAGTACCTGGAGCACCTGGAGAAGTACCTCGTGTCCCTAAGTACCTGGAGCACCTGGAGAAGTACCTGGAGACCCTAAGTACCTGGAGCAGTTGTGTAAGTGTCTTTGATGCTCAGGAAGCTTACAGATTAGTAGGAGGAGCAACTAATTTGCAGTAGTCAAATAACTGCCACCAATAGGGTGTCGACTAGCAGTAGGTGGAGGCGAAAAACACAGTGGGGGCTGTGGGAGGACGCGCAACAGTGGAGGCAGCCACCATTCTCCTCAGGCGTGGGGCACTGGGTGGACCAGCCCTGTCACCTCTTGGTGGGCACGGCTCTGCTCTGTCTTTCTACCTCTGTCAAGTCTGCCCCTGGTCCCTCTGCTCTGGGGCCCGGCTTTGAGCTCCTTGTTGTGTGGAAGATGAGCCCTGCCATCATCCCAGCCCTACTCTGCGCCAGGCCTGGGCCACACACAGCACGAAGAAAGTGCCTTGCAGGGCCCAGCGAGTGTGGACCGGCTCTTGACGAGGAGAGATGGTACTCGGACTGTACCTTCATTTTAGGAGTTTAAAACACTCTTGAAATTTTTTCTTTGGATTTTCTCTGTCTCATTCTCACTAATATGATCGTCATTACAGCCCTCCAGGAACCAGTTCCAGGGATGTCAGTCTTGCTGATAAAAACCTTGAGTATTCTGTCTTCAAGGGATACTCTGAACAGCGTGTTCAAAGGAAGCTCTGAACAACAAATGGAAAAACCTACCAGGCCATGTCCAGTACAGAGCAAGGGCGTGCCACGATGCGCATATCGAGCCAATTTATTACGGCATCAGCCTTTGGGAAAGAAATGTAGCTTTATTTTTTGAGATCAATCTGCAAGGGGACAGGGGGCATGTACCCTCAGAACTGTCTCCCCGATTTAGGATTTGGGGAGAAATTTAAGAGGTTAGGGAGAACAGGCTGGCACGTGGAAACGCTGGCAGGACAGGTTTTGATTAGTGGGCTTCAAGCATTTATGGTAAAGTTCTAAACATTAATGACAGGGTTCTAAACATTTATAATGAGATGGGGAAGGAATTTTAACACCAGATCTTCCTGAGTGAGGGACCCCTCGCTTCTGATAAGAGTCAGACTTTTTTAAGTTCTGGTCATGCCCCAGTCCTTCTGTTCCGTGAGGAGGAGGATCTGTGGTTCCAAGGTCATTTCAGGTCAAGATTTCTTCTTCTGTGCATGCTCTGGCTATGTGACTTTGCAGATTTTCTGAAAGACAATTCTCAATCACCCTGTTGATAAGAGACGGGGTCTGTTGAACCGGCTCTAGTGGGCTCGTGATTACAGTTTATTAAAATGTATTTATCGGCCCGGCCCCGTGGCTTAGCGGTTAAGTGCGCGTGCTCCGCTGCCGGTGGCCCGGGTTCAGATCCCGGGCGCGCACCGACGCACCGCTTCTCCGGCCATGCTGAGGCCGTGTCCCACATACAGCAACTAGAAGGATGTGCAGCTATGACATACAACTATCTACTGGGGCTTTGGGGGGAAAAATAATAAATAAATAAAATCTTTAAAAAAAAATGTATTTAGGTTGCGACCTATTTTTTTTTTTCCAAGTTCCTTTATTAGGAAAAACAATTGGATTTAGAGACGTCTTGCACAGAAAGGGGTGTCAACTGTGCTTAGTCCTACAGGCTATCTGCTTCGACAGGCTGCTCACACTCAGCAGGGCAGACGGACTCAGTCTGAGCAGGGTCCAAACAGGAATCAGGATGCTTTGGGTTTTTTTTTAAATGCCCTCCAAAGCAGAATCTATTCTCTGTTTCATTTAATCACCTTGGGCCGAATCCCACCAGCACAGCCATCCCCGAGGCTCCTGTGGGAGGAGCGCACGAGAGAAGAAAAGGCTTTTTAAGGGATAGCAGTACCCCTCATAATGAGGCGAGGACGTCGAAGTTGTCACAAGGATCCTGCTCCTGCGCACTGGGCGGTCACTAGCCTGCAGCTCTGCCACAGCCCCTGCACCTGGGTGTGCTCTCCCAATCTCCAGTCCTTGGCTGCTCCACTAACGAGCCTTCCCCCTTCTGTGAGGCTGTCTCTCGGCAGGAACAAGGGCATCAGAAGTCAGAAGAAGGGGGTTCCAGCAGCCTTTTCTCCCCAGCAGCACAGCCGTTTATGCAGCCACGAGTGTGGCTCAGTCACACTATGCCTCTCTTCCCTCTTCAGTGAAATTCAGAGTCATCAGCGAGGCCAGAAATGGAAAATGAGGACAGAACAGTGATGTCACGACCCGCTCCCAGAACTGCCCCAGGCGAGGGCAGTGCTCAGCTAACATTAGCTGTCACCCAGCTGCAGCGGGTCACTGCTGCTCGGCTCTCTGAGCCGTAGCCTCCTGGCCACTGAATGGGGATAATAACACCAGCCCCCAGCTGTGCAGCGTCACTGTGCGGGGTCACGGAGATGGAGCTGTAGACCAGTGGGGTGTGTTGTTGTGCAGGTGTTCCAGGAGCCAGGCCGCACTGGTGAGCAGTGTGGCTACTGGAAGGTCTGCTATGTGATTCAGACTTGTAACCTTCACTGACTGTAACACAGACGGGTCCAGGCCTTCTGGGAGTCACCCTGCTAATCCACCAGGGGCACAGGGAGGTGAAGTTCTGTCCATGGATGTACAGAGAATATCCATTCTTTCTCTAGAGAGATGGAAGTGTTCGTGGGTCACTGTTCTGTGAGTCTCCAGCCCAGAAGTATAGATGGGTATGCCACATTGAAACACAGCAACGTAGTTCAATACCTGTGGGACCCCACGTCATTGTAGAAATCAGGCCTGGCCTGCTTGCTCTGTGGCCTGAGTGAGCACAGAAGCTAAACTCAGGCTGGAAGAGGGGATGCCAGTGCCTTGCTGACGTGTGGTCCTGGGGCTTATACCTTTGGGTTGACTCCATGGATAATGAAAGACTTCGTAGAAGACTACCTGCAATGGGCCTTAGAGACTGGCTAGTCAGTCCCCCTCCGTTTCCTGATGCAGAAATAGGCCCAAGGATGTTAATAATAATCACCTCCATCCCTGTAATGTAAGTGCCTGACAATAAGCTTTTGATTGCGGAGGCATCCACTTCAAAGACCTCCATCTCGAATAAACCAGCTGTGTGACACAGTTACCAGTTACACAACTGAAGAGCCGGGCCGCCCCTCCCAGGAAGTTCCCCTTTTAGAAAGCCCTGGGTGACCTAGATAACTGACTGCTTGAGCGACCTCGCTTTTCCTTTCCAGCGCCCTAATTCTCATTCATATGGCTTAAATCCATCAATAACGAGTGAACCTACAAAACCCTAGGCACCCCACCCTCAACCCCAATAAAGGCAGGGTCCACGCTGTCTCTCTCTCTACCTGTGACCTACAACATTGATTCAGAAAGAGGAAACGTCTGTGGTGGCTCCGCACAAGTAGTACAGGCCCCAATGAGTGCCCCAGGCATTCCCAGCTATAGCATCACTATTGATAGACTGAGACCAACACAAAGCAATCAATATAACCATCATTATTCTCAATCACCATCCCCATCACCATCACTATCATCATCATTATCCCCATCCCCATCATCATCCCCATCCCCATCCCCATCATCATTGCCATCCCCATCCCCATGATCATCACCATCACCATCATCATCATCATCCCCATCACCATCATCATCATCACCACCACCATCCCCATCCCCATCATCAGCACCATCCCCATCACCATCCCCATCCCCATCCCCATCATCATCACCATCCCCATCACCATCCCCCATCCCCATCATCAACCCCATCCCCATCCCCATCCCCATCCTCATCCCCATCCCCATCATCATCCTCATCCCCATCCCCATCATCATCATCAACCCCATCCCCATCCCCATCCCCATCCTCACCCCATCCCATCATCATCCCCATCCCCATCATCATCATCATCCCCAGCACCATCACCATCACCGTCACTGTCACCGTCACTGTCACCATCACCACCACCATCACCATCACCATCACCATCACCATCACCATCATCATCACCATCACCAGCATCACCATCACCATCATCATCATCACCGCCATCACCATCACCATCATCACCATCACCATCACCACCAGCATCATCTTCATCATCACTATCACAACCATGATCATCATCACCACTGTAGGGGAGCAGAATTTGCTAGCCCAAAATGTGTCTCTTAAGAACAAAAGATTCAGGAAGCAACTTTGACCTTCCCCCTAACTGCCTAAAAGTAATTAAGATGGCTCCAGGAAGGAGCTATCACCATGGGTAACTATAGTATAATATGAACTGGGTGTGGTAGACAGGGAGGAACCTAGCCCATTTGATCAAAGTCCTCTCATTGTCTCACTGTCTTTGCAAGGCATGGCAAACATTTGTTTACCAAACATTTGCTTTTCCATCTCCACATGAACTGCCTTCCTTCTCTTTGAAGTCCCAAACTACTACCCCCAACATCCTCCTTTGTCTTTAGCTGAAGGTGGTATTGAAGGTGGTATTTAAGGTGGCTTTGGCCATTTTTGTGAGTTACTCAGTTTTCCAGGGTTGCTCCCATGTATACGTGTTATTAAATTTGTTTGATTATCTCCTGTTATTCAGTCTCATGTCAATTTAATTCTTAGACTAGCTAGAAGAACGTAGAAGGGTAGAGGAATATTTCTTCCTCCCCTACACCATCACCACTATCATCATCACGATCATCATTGCTGTCACTGTCACCAAGATCATCACCAACATCCCCATCCCCAGCATCATCACTACCATCATCATCCTCTTCATCACCATCACCACTGCTAACACTTATTGCACACTTACTGTGTGCCTGGCACAGTGCTAAGCCTCCTTCATGGATTAATTCAGTTAATCTTCACAAGCCCTCTGAGGTAAATATGTTTATTATCATTCCAAGTTTGCTCATGAGGAAATGGATGCTACATACATACACAGGCCACATAGCTAGTAAGTGGTGCAGCTGAGATTTGAACCCAGTCTGGCTTCAGGATCTGTGAGCATTTGGTCAAGACTTCACAATCAGAGGCAGCTGGAAGACTGGAGCACATATTTCTTGACCCCATTTCAGAACGACTTTCTGCTGCCCCACACTCGGTCTCATGTGCCATGGCTCAAAGGAAGTCTGAGGGGGAAGGAGGGAGGCTGCCATTTGCTGCCTTCTTATTGCTGCCTGCTGGACCTGGTGGAAGACTCTGGTAAATCCAACAGGAGTGGACTTTTCCGTTCAGTTCAGTCCAGTTCTGTGGTAGCCCAAGTGCAAGGCTTCTTATCTTCTGTCGAAGGGCAGCTTGCTTAAGCCCCACAAGCAGGATGGGAAAACAGAACCCATAGCTGGGCCACAGAGCGTCAGCCATGGGCATCCACCCCTCAGTAATCGTCCAGACTCAGGCTGTTAAATCCAGTTTTCCCAGTTCTTTGGAACACAGAATGCCGTAGCACACCTTCTGTGGTTAAAACATAGCACACACACACACCCTTCTTTATGAAACAGGCCATAAAACAACACCAAAGAACTTTTTAAAAATAAAGAACACCCATATCCTACCACCAAATTACTATTTTGGGCTTTGAATATTTATCACCGCTCAGTTGACTGTCTCTTTTAAAGTCTCAGAGACTCATAGCCATAGGCTCTTATGGCCAGAAACCTGGTCCCGCTCCCTCCTTTTACTAATGAAGAGACTGATGTTCAGAGTTATGGGATAGGATTTACAGTGAGGGAGCAGAGGGGATGCCCAGCAGGCTTTCCCTGGTGGGCCTTCTGGCAGCTCCTCCAACTCGCCAGACAGGCTCCTAGCTCAGGGAGAACTGTGTTGCATGGGCAAACTTTTCCCCTTTCTCTACTTATCCAGTCACCAGCGGGTCATTTCCAGTCTTAAAGATTGTCTGTTGAACCAAAGTTGAACTTACCAATGAACTAAGATCATCAGGAAAATCACGAAGAAGTTAATCACTAAAAATAGATGGAAATTTCCTTAACCTATGGTTTTTACCAAAAACCTACAGCAAATATCACATTTAGCAGTAGGACACTCACCATATTCCTACCGAGTCAAGAACAAGACAACAGCTACTGAAGCTACTACCACCATTATTCAGGGGGTCCCAGCCAACCACACAAAACAAGAAAAGGAAGTGAGCGTTATAAAGATTAGAAAGCAAGAGACAAAACCATCTTCAGTTGTCAGTGATGCAGTCTACTATCTAGAAAATTCAAAAGAATCAACTAAAAACTCGTAGAAAAATCAGACTTAAGATGAAAAATTTTAAGACTTACTGACAATAACCAATTTTAAAAGTGTAAGGAAATAAGATCCAGTGATTACGTGCTCATCATAGACATCTGAAAATGTGCTGGCTCTCGTTGGCTGATGTGTCTGTCTCGGTGCCGAGCCTCGCAGGGCCGCAGAGCTCGGCGGCCACCAGCTGAAGGAGTGAGCGGCACTGCGCCTCTTCCCCCGCTGTCCCTGTGCTGTTTAGACCCAGGTGTCGGGTGTGACAGCTCCCTCAGCAGCGCCCCCGGCCTCTCTCCCTCCGTGTCCTGCACCTGCTCCCTGCACACCGGGAGAGCCTCCTCCCTCCTTGGAAGGACTGAGAGGAACACTAAGACCCAGCAGACACACTCAGGGCCACAACAGCAAGAGCAAGTTATTGCGCTGGCGATCTTCTCCCGTTCTAGGGAGCTCTAAATACCCCGGGACAAAATCCACCTTGCCAGAGGGAAAAGCAGGCCCATGGAGAGCAAGGGCGTGGAAGTCGGGATGTTCAGCCCCAGAGGGCTGTTTGGACTGAGAGGGAACTACGCTGAGCATCGTGACCCAGGACTTGTCCTCGGAAACTGACTGTAAACGAGCAGGAGGGAAGGAGGCTCTGCTACCTGCCCTTGCTGCCCTTCAAACTGGCCCTCAGAACACCCTGCACAGCGGGAGGGAAGAGCCTCCTGGGGAGACGTGATTTCTAAGATGCCTGTTTCAGCCACTACTGCTGGAAACAAACTACTGCACAGCTTGGCGGCACAAAGTGATCCTTTGGTTGTGCTCACGACTCTGTGGGTCAGACGCTGGGATCAGCTCTCGCTCCTCCACCAGGTCCCGGCCTCAGCCGGACGACTCCAAGGCCTGGGGCGACTTGCTGTTGCCTCAACTCCCAGTCTGGGGTTGATGCTGGCTGGTGGCTAGGACCTCAGCTGGGCCTTTTCACGCGTCTCTCTGCCAGAGCTGGTTTGGGCTTCCTCACAATGTGGCTATAGGGTTCCGAGAGTGAGTATCCCTAGAGAATGAGGCAGAAGACACGCTTTCATTATTATTATTATTACTGTGGTAAAGAACACATAACATAAAGTTGACTATTGATCATTTTAAGTGTAGTTCCGTAGTGTTGAGTATATTCGCCTTGTTGTGAAACAGATCTCCAGAACTTCTGCATCTTGCAAATCTGAAGCAACAGCTTCCCTTTCCCGCTCCCTCCAGCCCCTGGTAACCACGACTGTGCTTTCTGTTTCTGTGAATTTGACACTTCAGATTCCTCATATAGGTGGAATAATACGGCATTTGTCTTTTTGTGGCTGGCTCATTTTACTTAGCATGTCTTCAAGGTTCATCCACATTATAGCACGTGACAGATTTCTTTCTTTTTTTTAAATTAAGACTGCATGTGTTTTTAGAGCAGTTTTAGGTTCACAGCAAAATTGAGGGGAAGGTACAGAGATTTCCCACATACTCCTTGCCCCCACACATGCACAGCCTCCCCCATTATCAACATCCCCCACCAGAGTGGTACGTTAGTTACAAGTGATGAACTACACTGGCATATCAGAATCACCCAAAGTCCATAGTTGACATTACAGTTCACTCTTGGTGTTGTACATTCTGTAGGTGTGGACGAATGTATAATGACATGTTGCCATCATTATGGTATCATACAGAGTATTTTCACTGCCCTAAACATCCTTGTGCTCTGCTTACTCATCCTTGCCTCCAACCCCTGGCCACCACTGATCTTTTTACTGTCTTCATAGTTTTGCCTTTTCCAGATGTCCTATAGTTGGAACCATACAGTATGTAGCCTTTTCTGATCAGCTTCTTTCACTTAGTAATATGCATTTAAGATTCCTCCCTGTGGTTTTCTTCCTTTCCAAGGCTGAATAATATTCCATTGTATGTATATTTTTGTTTTTTGATTGATCCATAGATGGACATTTGGGTTGCTTCCACCTCTTGACTATTGTGAATGCTGCTGCTATGAACATAGGTGTGCAAATATTTCTTTAAGACCCTATTTTCAATGTTCTTGGATATGTATCCAGAAGTGGGATTGCTGAATCATATAGTAGTTCTATTTTTCATTTTTTAAGGAACTTCTGTACTGTTTTCCATAGTGGTTGCACCAATTTACATTCCCACCAACAGTGCACAAGGGTTCCAATTTTTCCACATCCTCACCAACACTTATTTTCTGTTTTTTATTTTTTTAATAGTAGTTATCCTAGTGGCTGTTTTTATTTGCATTTCTTTGATGGTGACTGATGTTGAGCCTCTTTTCCTATGCTTGCTTGCCACTTGTATATCATCTTTGGAAAAATGTCTATTCAAGCCCTCTGCCCATTTTTTTTTTTTTAAAGATTTTATTTATTCAGTTTTTTCCCCCCAAAGCCCCAGTAGATAGTTGTATGTCATAGGTTCACATCCTTCTAGTTGCTGTACGTGGGACTCGGCCTCGCGTTGGACGGAGAAGTGGTGCCTCGGGGCGCTCCCAGGATCCGAACCCCGGGCCGCCAGCATCAGAGTGCGCGCACTTAACCGCTAAACCACGGAGCCGGCCCCCTCTGCCCATTTTTTAATCAGGTTATTTTACTTTTTGTTGTTGATTTATAAAAGTTCTTTGTATATTCCAGATGTTAACTGCTTATCGGATATATAACTTGCAAATATTTTCTCCCATTCTATATGTTGCCTTTTCATTCTGTTGATTGTGTCCTTTGATGCACAAAGTTTTTAAATTTGATGTGGTCCCATTTGTCTATTTTTACTTTTGTTGTCTGTGCTTTTGGTGTCATATCCAAGAAATCATTGTCAAGTCCAATGTCATGAAGCTTTCCCCCTATGTTTTCTTCTAGGAGTTTTATAGTTAAAACTATTTAACTTTAATCCATTTTGTGTTAATTTTTGTATATGGTGTAAGATAAGGGTCCACCTTCAGTCTTTTGCATGTGGATATCCAGTTTCCCAGCACCATTTGCTAAAGAGACTGTCCTCTCCTCATTGAGTGGTGTTGCCACCCTTGTGGAAGATCATTTGACCATATGCACGAGGGTTTATTTCTGGGCTGTATCTCTTTCCTGACAGCCTTAGAAGCCACATAGTGTCACTTGGGCCATAATCCCAAGCCCATCCAGATTCAAGGGAGGCAACACAGATCCCATCTCTTGATGGGAGGAGGATCAAAGTCACAATAAGAAAACCATACGGGATGGGAGAGATTGGACAGCCCTTTTTGGAAAACACAAATGGCCATGACATCTTTCTCCTGTTACCTGTCCCCAGTCTGTCTTGTAAAAGGTCGTGCAAGGCAGTACAAATACATACCCTGAAAATGGCTACAGTAAAAAACACAGGTGATATCAAGTGCTGGCAAGGATGTGGAGCAACCGGAACTCTCATATGCTGCTGATGTGAGTGTTTCCAATTTGGAAAGCTGTCTGGCAGTACCTACTCAAGCTGAGCACATGCAAACCTGTGCCCCAGTGACTGTGTTCCCAGGTCTGCAAATGAGCACCAAAAGTCATATAATGTTCATAGTAGCACTATTTGTAATGGCCCCAAGCCTCAAAACTTCCTAAACGCTCATCCACAGTAGATGCATAGAGGGATATTCATGTAATAGGTTACCTTACACCAGTGAAAATGAATGAATTGCAACTACTCTTCCTGACACAGGTGAATCTCACAAATATAATGTTGAGCAAAAGAAGCCAGGAAAAGAGCGCCTACTGTAGGATTCCACTTATTTGAAGTTCAAAAGCAGACAAACCAAGCTATGGTGGTATCAGAAGTCAGGAGAGTGGTTACTCTGGGGGAACGCAGTGGCTGGAAGGGGACACAAGAGTGGCTTCCGAGATGCTTGTCATGTTCTGTTTCTTGATCTAGGTGCCAGGTACATGGGTGAGTTTGCTATGTGAAAATTTATCAAGCTGCACACTTCATGTCTTATGTGCCTTTCTGTACATATGTGATACCTCAAAGCAAAAAATAGAAATATCGCAGGAGGGCCTGGCTGCCCTACAGAGAGACAGTATCAGGTGTGGGGGTCAAAGGACATCATTTGTTCACCTAATGTTAATCAAGTCCCTGCTGGGTGCAGGTCTGTGCTGGGTACAATGGGACAGAACAGAGTGTGTGGGCTGGACACCAACAATCATCAGTGCGAGAAAGGGAGGGGTTAGAGGAAAAGTACACGTGAACTGTAAAATGACACGCAGATATATTGTTATGATGATTGTGTCAATCTTAAAGTCCAAAGATTCACTCTAAACAGTCTATATTCCCTTAAGTCATGGTACACTCAAAGAAGAATTTACCTAAATCCTTTAGGAATTAAAAAAATTTCCTCCTGTGCCATCTCTTGGCATAAATTACTTCGAGGAATTTCCTGTCCACTCAGTTATATCACACTTCTTTGGGTGTGTCATTAAATTATTTTACCTAGATTTCAGCCAGCATGGGCATTTACTAAGTCTCTTTTCCATGTAAAACCTGCTGCTTTAAAATTGTGCCTCCTAACTTTCACAGCCATTATCTTTCTAGAAAACTTCTTGTTTTAACTGTTCCCTTTTCATGCTCTTTTTAGGCCTCTTCTGGATCATTCCTTGCTGTGTTGTTATGTCTTTCTTCAGGTGACCAGGTGGACTCATGGTATTCTAGAGGCAGACACCTGTGATTTTATATAAAGAGGGAATAGCACCTTCCAGTTTGTTTCCAGCGCCTGGCCCACTGACTATTTTTCAGCAATTCCTGGCCACAGCTGCACATTAATCAATTAAGCGCACAGGTAATTATTTAGCTCCCAGCAGTGAATAGTTTATTTGGAAATTCTGCATGGGACCATCTTAGAAGTTTGGGAAATGTGTCTCAAGACCAAGAGAAGCATTTATCCGCAGGTTTCAGTCACCTGTTGTCCAAGAGCTGCCTCCTCCACCCCTCCTCAACACACACACACAACTTCCAGGTGGCCCGTGTGTGACCACATTGCAGGCATTCTGTTCTACAATGTCGGGGAAGTCCTAGGCTAGGAAGCGAGAGGTAGTTGGTATGGGTCTGAGCCCTCAGGCTGCACCTGCTGGAAGCTGGTCAGAGCTTTCACAGAACTGGCCGCCACGGTCATGGCTGGAGTAAGAGGTGGGACCAAGAAGATGTGCAGTGGAGTCCAGAGGTGTCCAATACAGTCTGCCCTTACGCTGCTCAGGTCCCGTCCATTTCAGAGTCCTCTTCAGGGTGGTGGCCAGCCGTTGTCCATGAAAACTTCACACAAGAGCTACTTCTGCAGCTGATCCTGAGGCTACAATTCCTATTCACCATCTTCCTCCCTCACCAGTCCTTCTAGATTTCCCTCACTCTTAGTCAGCTGGTTTGATCTCCAACTTCATCCCCAAGGGGTCTGAGTCTTAGTCGCCTTGCCCTCGTTGGGCCATGGTTGCTGCAACTCCTTGCCCAGCATTATCACTGGGCACTTAGGCACCAAGAACTAGCTCAATAAATCCTCTGGGTTCAAAATAAATCCTCCCTGTCCCCGTTTTGTATCAGCTACTCTAGCTCCTTACAGTAATCAGGGTTGATTACCTCCACCAATATAGAGACTCCCTTTTCTGCTTGCTGGTCCCTTGGCATCAAACATTGAAAGTGAACAGGTGGCAGTCATAGCTTCAAGTTCAATGCCACCCTTACTATATCCTCTAGTTGAAGCATCCCCTTCCCATCCTCACCAGGAACCAGGGCCTCTGCTGCAACAGAGCCTAAGATTGGGGGCATGAGAATCACAAATCAAACGAGTGCATCCATAGGCATAATGGTGAGAGGGGCTGGTTTTATTTCCATCCATTGGTTTTTGGACCTTTCTATTCTGACATTTGGAGATAAAGTACCATATTCCACTGTACTATTATGCCAGATGCTTCTGGATAATGTAATACAAGCTAAGGCCAATGGCTTCTGTGTCATGTGCCCATCCTATTGTTGTATCTCCTTTGCCATCAGGGTTCCTTGGTCTAAGGCACATTTGGGTGGGATATTATGCTGATAGGTAGATCAAACATTCTGCAGCCCTTCAAATAATAGTGCTGGCAGAAGCACTGTTGTCAGAGAAGGGAAACATATACCCAGAGAATCACTTCTCCCTCCAGGATAGAAAAGGTCTGATATCATCATCCTGACAGCAAATGACTAGAGGAGGTCTCTTCAAAGAATGGTGCCATATTAAGTGCTCATTGCTGGTCCCTACTGCTGGCAGGGTGGATGTTCATCAGTGGCTGTGGCTGAATCAGTTTTAGTGAGAGGGACCCCATGCTCTTGGGACCATGCGTAGCATTCACACCAGCACCATGGTCTTTCTGTTCATGGGCCAACTGTGTCACCCTGGGGTGGTGGAGGTGAGAACCTGGCTGACACCCACAAGACAAGTCATCCCACCCATCTGCTTGCTCAGTGTCCCCTCTTCAGCAGATGCCACCTGCTGGGCACTATGTGAGTCACCAAGACCCACACACTTTGCGCCCACTCCCATAGATCTGTCTCCATGCCTTGTCCCCAGATTTCCTTGTCTTCTGTCTTCTGATATTACTTCCTCAAGTAGGTTTGCCAGATAAAGTACGGGACACTCAGCAAAATTTGATTTTCAGATGAACAACAAATAATTTTTTTAGTATAAGTGTGTCCCATGCAATATTTGGAACATAGTTATACTGAAAGATTATCTGAAAATTTCAACTGGGTATCCTATAATTTTATTTGCTAAATCTGATAACCATACCCTCAAGGCCCCTGAACAACCAGGTAAGCCATTTGCCACTGCCCAGGAATCTCTGTACACCCATATCTCAGGACACCTCCTCCACGTTAAGATGATAACCAGGCTTACTGCTCAAAACTCTACCCCCTAGAAGGACTTCCCTTCTCCACTGTTCTGCAAGGCCACCACTGAGTGCGGTTCTCGTGAGCAGCAGCCCGTTTTCGCCAGGGTCATCATAGTGCACAGACCAACCTGTGAACTAGGCCTGGGCTGCTTCTTCTGTCAGCTGATCATAAAGAATCCCCCTCCCCCACCATGAGGCCATAGGTGTGTGTTGAGGGCAAGATGTTGGTGCAGCAGAGGTGGGTGACATAGGATTCTGGGTGACCTGTTCGTGTAATTTACTCAAGCCCGTGCACTGCTCAGTGCCGAGACTGAATGGACCATTTCTCGAATATTTGATTGACTGTTTCTGCACCCACCTGAGCATAACACCCAGCTCACGAAGGTCATCTCTGGCCATAGAGTCACTTAATGTCCCAGGGTCAGATGCTTAATCTCCACTAGGGCCCAGAAAAACCCCAGGATCAGCTATCTGCTGGAGAGTGCCTGTCCTTGTTTCTGGGGACTCTGTGCTGAGGCCCTCCTAATGGTGCTTTCCAGAGACCCCACACAGCGTCCTCACCTGCCTCGCTGTCTCTAGAACTACTGGGTCAGGTGTACAGCCGAGTGGTAAGATAGCCTCCACCCCAGCCCGGTTCTTCTGTAGGCCTGTTCCCGCTCTGGCTCCACTTGAAACTAGTAATTTTACAATTAGCCCAAAAACGGATCGGAGCAGTGTTCCCAAGTGCAGCAGGTCCCACCTCCAAAAGCTGAAGAGCCCCACCAAGCCTCTTTCTTAGTGGTGGGGGTACGTGGTACAAAACTTCTCCTTTACCTTAGAGAGAATGTCCTGGAAGGCCTCAGCCCGTTGGGCCCCTTAAAACTTCATCAGTGTAGCAGGACCCTGACTCTTCATAGGGTTGATCTCCCAGCCTCCGGCATGCACATATCTTAGCTTTCAGAGTACATGCCACTTGCCCGGGCCCAAGCGGAATGAAGTCATCAGTATGTGGATCAGCATGGCGTTCAGTGGAATTTCAACGTGATCAAGATGTTGAGAGGGATTAACACAGCAAGGCAGTAGATGAACGTGCACTGCTGCTGTTCCCATGTGGAAGCTCCCTCCTCACCACCGGGAATGGAGGAGAATGCAGTGCCCAGGTCACTACTGCATACCAAGTGCTAGAGGCTGTGCAGATCTATGCCAGGAAACCACCTCCGGGGTGGTAATTGTAACTGAGTTACTACTTGGCTAATTTTATTGATGTCTACCATCATCCACCATGGTCCATCTGGTTTTCCAGGAGCCAGACAGGTGGATCAGATGGAGATTATCACATCTGCATCTTTGACGGTAGTACTAATCTCAGGAATTCCTCCTGGGATGAAGAATTGCTTCTGGTTTGTTCTCTTGGCAGGGGATCTTCCACCTGACTCTTCCCATCATGATGGCTCTTACTACATAGAGGGAGAACCAATTTGTGAGTTATACCAGTTTCTAAGCATATCTATCCAATTACACAACCAGGAACAGGAAAATAAGGGATGGGTGAGGTGACTGGATCCACGGTGAGATGAGCTTGGGCCAGAATTATGACGTGGCTCCCATAAGCCACCACTCTATCCAGAGGATCTGATGATGTTCCCGGTCCCCTCGTGTCATTGTCAGTCAGAGCTTGAACCCAACAGTGAAGAACCTGGGCCCATGCAGTTACCCTGGTAAACAGCTGTCGGTCCTGGTGAGTGGATGACTGTTCATCAGGTCCTGCCACATCCTTTCTAAGGGCCCCTGGCCTCTCCTCCTCCCCTGGGCTCTGAGGCCATGACTGACCGTAGATCTCCCGGGGAAGGGACTGCTGTTTCCTCCTGCGGCAGCAGACTGCAGCCCTCCGGTCACCGGTTCTTTATTTTCATTATTTAATTGTACAAGTCGAATAGCCCCCCGTGGCTTCCCTCACTCTCAGTACTGGAATACCCTGCTCTATGGCCGCCATCACGTACCCCACAGTGTCACAGGCTGAGGAGCCCTGCTTGCCACTCCAGCCCTGCCGCTGACTACAGAATGACGCCCTCCTTGCCTCTGCCGAAGAGGGGCTGCCTCCTGGCATCTGCCACGTGATCCCCATTGACACCAGGGAGCCCAGTTTCATGGCAGCCCCTCAAGCGGTCAACTCCAGCTCACAGAGGACCCCTGCCCCCGAGCGCTCAAAGACGCCAGTACCCCCTTTCCCTTTTGCATTAGTGAAAGGGGTGTCCTTTGGGCCCTCCTGAGGACCACAGTCAGGGCACAGGGACTCTGGTCTCACCCAGTAAATCCATTGTCATGTACCCACTACCCTGAGCTCTCAGACCCTTTCCTCGATACTGTGCAAGGTCGTCTGGCGTCTCTGCTTAATTTATTGCAGGCCATGGGCCGGCCCTGTGGCTTGGTGGTTAAGTGCGCGCGCTGTGATGCTGGCGGCCCGGGTTCGGATCCCGGGTGCGCATCGAGGCACCACTTCTCCGTTCATCCTGAGGCCGAGTCCCACGTACAGCAACTAGAAGGATGTGCAGCTACGACACACAACTATCCACTGGGGCTTTGGGGGGAAAAAATAAAATAAATAAAATCTTTAAAAAAAAAAAATAAAATAATTTATTGCAGGCCATCATCAGGGCCATCCCAGCAGGGGACGAGAACCGGCTCCAAGGGATCTTCTCGTAACGGATCCCGAGCCACAGGTAAGTGTCTCTATGTCACGAAATCTCTCCTACCCAGCTTTCTATTTGCAGCCCGCCTCCAGCTCAGCACCCTCAGGACCCAGCCCCACCGCCATTCTGCAGGTACCTGCTGGTGATGCCGCGCAGTCCGCAATCCCAGCCGTGTGGCAGCTCTTTCCTCTCTGCACAGGGGCTGCGCTCCCTCAGACCCTGCTGGCACCTGGCCCTGGCTGTCGCCTGCACGCAGTGAACGGTGGCAGCAGTGAGCGTTGAGGAGGAGAGCGCATCTTGTGAGACACCTGCCTTGGGTGGAGTCTTTGCAGGGTCTCCAGACTGCAGGAGGCTGCTCCCCTCTGACATGGTGGGAGGGGCTGCTTCTGCAAGGACCATTTGGAGAAACACACAGTCCAAGATTCTCAGGCTTGTGCACAAGAATTCCTCCACTCCAAGCTTCAGGGCTGCACTCGGTTCCCGTCGGGGCCCTGCCTTTCACATGGGAGACCCCCGAGGCTGTGTGTTCATCTCCTGTGCAGCTGTCGCCCTGCCATCAGATCCTGGTCCTGACTCGGGAGACAGGTTCTCCTTAAGCACTGCCCTGGAGGTTCACTGGCCTCCATGGCACACCTTGCGCTGACAATTGGCTGACCTAGGCCAGCCATTTTCTTTTTTTAAGGCTTCCACAGCAGGTAACAAAAACTATCCAATTCATAACCTTGTCATTATCATTGCCCCCAGACCATTCCAGTGCCACGGCTACCTCTTACTGCACACTTTCCATGACTCCGGTCCAGCTAGCCACGGTGGGGGTCTTAGCAATTGCTTTGTCGCTGCATGCCCGAGCTGTCAGCTGCCCCCTCACAGCCAGCAGTGGCAGCCCATCCAGGGCCGTGAGTGGTGCCATCTTTCTTAGCCTGAGGATTTATTTGGGAAGATGATCCCAGGAAGGAGTGCTGAGTGATGGGGAAGGGAGGACAGGGAAGGAGGGAGACGCAGGGAGATACAAGCACACACAATCAAGCTGGCCCTTCTCCGGAGACTGGTTGCTCCACCCGTCTTATGAAATGCACCGAGACTACCCGTCTGAGGGAAATGTGGGCCACACGCTTCCCCGCTGATGGCAACTTGCTTGCACTTGGGGCTGCACAGTGTGAGGGTGGAGTGGGCTCCAGCACACCCTGCACTGCGATGGTGGTGAGACTCTAGTGCACAGTGCTGCAGGGCTCAGGCCTGAGCTGTCAGGAGGAGCCGAGGTGAACCGGGAGGGCTGTGCAGCCCTGGTCACCACAGCAGAGTTGGGGCAGGGCCGAGAGGACGGCGGGCACATCCAAGGGGAACATGACACAGACACATGGACACTGCCCTTGTTCCCAAGCTCCAGTCTCTGGCCTAGCATAAAAGCTCCATGAGAGCAGGGACTTTGTCGTGCTTCCTGCCGCAGGCCAGCCTCTGGGACACTCAGGGACTACTCGTCACACTCACATCGAGTGGATGTGCCACTGAGCACTCTGCCGTAGTTGGAGCTGTTTTTCTGAGACCTACCTCTGCCTCACTAAATCCATCCGGCTCTCTCCTCTCCCTGCCTGCCGGACCTTGTTTTCACATTTCAAAACTCAGAGTTTTCCCTGGTAACCCGGGTAACTGACCTCTTGGTGGCCTATTCGGGAATTCCAATGGCTTGTTTTTTAATTACAGGGGGAAAAAAACGAACCTGCCCTTGAATGTAATTTCTAATCTTCCCTTCTTGTGCGTGGGTGTGTATTGAGATTATGAACTCACCTGGCAGGAGCTGGGTCTGCACGTGCGTTCTGTGCAATGGGTGAAAGTGACCAGGCGCCCGTCACAGTCCTTCCCGGCCTCCAGGGATTCGGAGCCGGCAGCGGAGGCTTGTGTTCTGCTGCTCGCACATCAGGGCTTCACGTGGGCGCCGTCGCAGGGAAGAAACACATGCAGAGTGGCCAGGCCGCGGCAGGAGTGTCACCCCTTTCCAGTGATGTTTTAAGGTGATACTATGTCTGCTACAGGTCGTTTAGACCTCGGCGAAGCGATGGTGGAGGAAAGGGTGTCAAAGCAAGGACGGGTCTGTTCCACACTCACTGGAAGCCCCAGTCGGATTGGGAGGCATCAAGGCCAGGCTGTCCAAGGGCAGGGCCTTCCTTACATGCCTGTGCTGCTCCCGCCAGCGGCACGGGGCCTGCTCCCAGGGTTGCGAGCTATGGGCACTGGCAGAGACTGCACAGCACGTTGGTTTGTACGTGTGGGTGTATGCATAGACATATTTAATTCCTAAGATCTAACACCTTTGCCCTTTGGCAGGAAGAGATGATAGAGAACCAATAATAAACAATTTTCCTTTCTAAAAAATTTAACAGATTGAAATGAGATTCTAGGACAGCTTGAAAAATAGAAATAGAAAGAGGAAGTGAAAACTGCCTCCTTTCAAAAAAATGATCCCCAAAGGTTACCTAGCGTCACTATGGGTCTGGTTCCAAAACCCTGTGAGGCTTCTCGGGGTGCCTGGTCCCGCAAACAGTCCTGACTATCATTGCCCTTTTGTAGAAATTTACTGGTTTTTCTCCTTGATTTGGTTTTTTTTTTCTTTCATGCATCCTTTTACTAAAAACCATATTGTAAATAAATACTAGCTTTCATGAGAAGCCATTCATGGCAAATTGTCGAGGGAAAAAAAGTCGATTACAAAACACTATGATCCCAAATTTGTTTAAAAGACACATATACATTTGAAGTGTAGAGGATAGACAACAAAATGTTAAGTGTGGATATCTCTAGGTATTTGAGGAAAGTTTTTTTCTTTCATGTGCTTTTTTGCACTTTCCAAAAATTCCTCCACTGAATGTGTATTTTTGTTAATAGATTTTAAATTAATAAATATTATTTTTATGTTAAAAACGTTAAGGAAGTCATCAGTAAGGATGTATTTGGGGGCTAGTAACAGAATGACCTCTTTCCCCTCAATAAGAAGCCTGGAGTTTGGCCTGTGCAACCGTTTAATGATGCCGTCAAAGACATAAGCTCTTTCTGTATTTGTGTTCTGTTCTTTTTTCGTGTTGTGGTCTCACGGTCTCAATATGGCTGCGCATCTCCAGGCATCACATCCACATTCCATCAGGAAAGAAGGAAGGAACTAGCAGCCACAGCCACATTCCTTTATCCCTTTTTCATAGAATAATGGAAGTTTTTCTGGAAGCCCCACTCAACAGATTTCTGCTGATATATCAATGGCCAGGACTGGGTCAATGTGGCCACCTGTAGACCAGTCATTGGCCAAGGGGAACAAGATGATCATGACTAGTTCAGCTCAGTCACATTTCGTCTCTTATGGACGGCGTGGAGGCTGGGTAGGGCATGTGTAGGCAA
The DNA here is from genome assembly GCF_057802395.1 of Ceratotherium simum simum. Taxonomy (NCBI): domain Eukaryota; kingdom Metazoa; phylum Chordata; class Mammalia; order Perissodactyla; family Rhinocerotidae; genus Ceratotherium; species Ceratotherium simum. The sequence goes on from NC_141915.1 coordinate 980,414, forward strand.
TGAATGATATTTGACCAAAAAAAGGAAAAATTTGCAAGAAATATCCACATTGCACTACAGATCCTTTCAATCTCTCTCCCGCACCTGCTCACCACTCCCAGTACAGGAGCTCCAGGAGCAGCAACCAGGTCTCATTGTTAACACCATACCTGGCAGATCCTTAGGGAGCAACTACAGAGTGCTAGCTGGGAGCGTGAAGGATGGATGGATGAGTTTCCAGCTGGAGGAAGTGCCAAACACGGTGTCAGACAAGTGGCGAGTTTTGAAAACAGAGCGAGCCCTTGCGTGCTGAGGGTCCAGCAGAGACTCTTGGGAGGGCAGGAGCGGCATCTTGAAGGATGTGCTCCTCTCTCTGGCCTCACCAGTTTTTCTCGGGCTTCTTCACTTTGTGAAATAACGCCCTTCACTTACACGCTTTCTCATTTGCATGTGACTTGCTTTTTAGAAGTTTGGCTGTGGGGGCTGAACTAATTTGGATTTCAACTCCAGCTTTTGCAGGATTTTGTTTTGTCATCCACGTGCTTTTAGCTTCTCAACTTGAGCTGTGCCAACCCCCAAATCTGTTTCTGCTGCATGCTGCCATCTGGTTTGGCCCCCCTTTTCCTTAGACAACAATCCTGCCGTTGTCTTGCCCATTTCCCCACAAAGGCCATTTTAAGAGTGCTTTCCTTGCACATGTGTTCCTTCCCACCCCTTGAACAGGAGGCTGAACGGGCCAGCTCCTTGGCAGGGCCCACACCACTCAGATCAGACTCAGTGGCATCTGCTTGTGAGAGGAGCAGACAGAGGGTAGGCAAATTAATTCTTGGCTGATGCCAGAGAGCCTTGTCACTCATGTAATGCTTTGTTTCCCCCATAAGATTAAATGCTTCCTGAGTCAAACCCCACTCCTGATAGCCCTCGCCTCCTCACAGCACCTAATACATGGCCTTGCACGGAGCAGGGCTTCAGGGAGTATTGATTACTCTGCCAACCTTTCATGACCAGAGCAGTGTCACGCTGATGACGATATTGTGAGTTTGGTCGCGCATGACACCCAAACAATAGCTGAAATGTGGAAAGTGCAGGGAAAAAGATACACCAACATGATTTCTATTTGCTCTGACTGATTTCTGACCTTCTTTTCCTGTGCTGCTGGCTAATTTGGAACCGTGTGCAGACAATTCCCAAGATGTATAAACCACAGATGTGAGAAGAAAAACAGGAGACTGCCTGAAGAAAAGGGCAGGAATCACACCTTTAACTTCGTTCTCGGGGGGCCTCTGAGCTCCAGGCACAGGGCCTGACGCTGGACAGACATGGTCTCTTATCCCAGACGCCCTAGAGGAGAGTGACGTTACCTTCATTCCGTCACTGAGATGTCCAAGTACCAGGTGGTTGAGTCACTCGCCCAAGGTCACAGAGCTGGTACGTGGCACATGTGGGGTCTGAGCCTCTCCTGCAGACCACCCCTCAGGGGACACAATTCAGGCAGTGCCCTCCACAGCCCGAGATCACGTGACGAGGGGCTGCCCTGTTATTGATGATCACTGTTTGGCTTCCGGCCTTCTCTCACTGTAGGTTTGTAGGTTAACTTTGCACATTTATTCCCTCCCCACTGAGTCACCCAGCAAGAAAACCCGGCCTTCGCTCAGGACGCTGGCTTGGCTCCAGCGCGCAGGCCCCAGGCTGACCTGGAGGATATTGCTCTCCCCGGGAGTGCTCAGCTTGCTGCTGGTTTTTTCATAATACAGTTGGCTGCCAAGGAGATTTCAGAAGACGCTTGAGAACTTCACACGCAAGAAGCTCCTTGGTTCCCTAGATTGGGGATGGCTCTTCCCACCCTCTTCTTTCCCTGCAGTTGCACAATCCCTAGTCAGGCGGTTACATAAGCAGGCCCCCTTGCCAGCTGTCACCAAGGCCACTTGAAAAATCAAGACTTACGCAAACCAGCAATGGCTTGCCAGAGGCGCAACACCCTCGTGTGCTCATTACCATCCGCTCTGGAGTTGCGTTCCAGCCCTCTCCTTACTACCAGCCCTGAATTTTTCCGAAGCAGGGCAAACAGCAACAATGTGCACTTTCTGTGAATTTAAAACCAGTGAAGATGCTCGGGAGGTGGCATAAATAGGCTGGAAGCTCTGTGATCACCGAAGGTCGTCTGTCCTCTTTGATTCCGGGTTTCTTCCTAGTTTCAGTATCACACACTTATTCCCATTTCCATGTCCCAGTTCTTCCACCAACTGGCTGTATGACCTTAAGTGAGTCATTCAGCCTCCCTGGGTCCCTGCCTCCTCATCTGCAAAATGAAGGGATCATGGGAGACAGTGCCAGGATCCCTCCATCTCTGAAATGACAAGTCCGTCCTCCCGTGGTTTGGCGGGAGTGCTCCCCATCCTCCCCTCTGTCTAGTGATCCTGGCACGGTCCTAGGCACAAAGCTGGCAGCCAAAACATGGTGTGTGGACAGGTAGAAGGTATTTCTTGACAGCTCTAGGGTCACACAGTTTGTTAGCTAAAGAATTGGCAGGAAATGTTCACAGCTCACAAAACCACATTTTTCAAGACATGTTGCCAGGAGAGGATGAAGGACAGCAGGATGGAGGCTGCTGTTCCCTCTCAATGCTGCTTCCATTTCTCAGCTTGGAACTTGTTGGCTTCTACAGTTTGGGATATTCTGAATGTCTGTAGTTACGGGCTATCTCCTCCTGTCCCAAAAGGTCTGGAAACCCAGCCACGGGCCTGAACCACGAAGACCAGCCACACAGCACTCATGGGCAGCGAATGTCCTATCCTCTTCAGCATGCCAGTTGCATAATAATTTTTTTGTGTGTGTGAGGAAGATCAGCCCTGAGCTAACATCTACTGCCGATCCTCCTCCTTTTATTCCCCAGAGCCCCAGTAGATAGCTGTATGCCATAGTTGCACATCCTTCTAGTTGCTGTATGTGGGACGTGGCCTCAGCATGGCCGGAGAAGCGGTGTGTCGGTGCGCACCCGGGATCCCAACCCGGGCTGCCAGCAGCGGAGCGAGTGCACTTAACCGCTAAGCGACGGGGCCGGCCCAATAATTTTTAACTACAATTTTGCAACTGGAGTTAGTAGTCAAGAGTCGAAAGACTTTCAATAAATCCAATAAAGAAAACAAGGCAACTTCTAGAGAAAGGGAGGACTGAAGAGTGAGAAAAAGCCAAAAGGCCATCATGAGAAAGAGGTTATTTTTTTAAAAAGGATTAACAGAAGGAGATAAGGATGAGGCTTTGGGGGAACAGCTGGTAGAAAGGAAAAAAAAACTTGGCTAACAAATAATTTGAGTGAAAATGACTTAGTAAAGAGATTGGAACAAATATGATATCACAACAAAAATGAACCATTTTAGTAAAAAGCTAGTTCCTGGAATGGATTGCCTCTCGTTTGTATCGTATCAAAAGTGGGTGGAGGTCTGGCGAAACACAGTAAGCAGGAATAAGGACTAAAGGAGAGGACTTAAGGAGAAAATTCTGAGTCTGAAAGAAATGTGCTTGAATTTGTGTGCTGAAATACCCCATCAAGAGTGCTTCTGGAAATGGAACCACTGAAACAAGCGGGTTGAGAAACTGGGCATAATGGAGTATCTTGGAGTAACGACAGAACAGTTGAAAGGAACAAAAATAAATAAATTTAGTTGAGCTCAGAGAAAGAAGAAAAGCAATCTCAAGGCAGATCTGAAGCAAAGGCTTTGTTCTGAGGCGTAAGCATGCGTCTCGCTGGAGGGAGCTGACTCTTGGCACGTGCTGCGCTACGTTTGGCCTGAATAATGATTGCTCCCTATTTTTTTTAACTCACAAAAATCAAAGTATCATGTAGCTTTTCCACCCTGCCCGAGGCTCCAGATGATCAAAGAAAAGGATGAATCATGTGTAAGGACATAGCTTTGACAAAGCCCCCGATGGTTCGATGACATGACCAGTTTAACAATCCCCGTGACACTTGTCTGACAGAGAGATGGCTATTTTTGCACCTATCTCCAAAAATAGGAGCTATTTAAGCTCCTAAAGCTAAAGCTTAAATAGTGCTTACTCTCAAAGCTTTTTACAGACATGAATTCCTGGAACCCTTACAGCAGCCCTATCAGGAAAGGGCTGTTATGATTCCATTTTGCAGATGAGGAAACTGAGGCACAGGAAGGTTAAATGACTTGTCCAAGGTCACACAGCCAGAAACTAGCAGAACCTGGATTCTAATGTATCAAACTCCCACGTACCCACTTCTATATTTGGCAATTGTCCATATTTTTCCTTTTTGCTTTAAGTCCTCTCACAATATATAAAAGAAATATAACATTACACCGAGAGTTGCAGTGCTGGTTATATTCCCATCCCCTGTCCCAGGAATGTGTAGTATACCTTTCAGTTCCTTTTAAAAACTTTTTATATATATGTCTTGTATCTATGGATGAGGTATAGTGTTATTTTTCATGCTTCAAATATTTACATAGGTAGTAACATACTCTATTTCTCTTGTGCAACTTGCTTTTTTCCTCTCACCATTTTGATTGTGAGTTCTGTCTACAGTGATATGTATTGATCTCTCAAACTGCACCATCCAGTTCTGTAGTCTCCAGCCACATGTGGTGACTGAGCACTTGAAACGTGGCTATTCACATTGAGATGTGCTGTAAATGTAAAGTACATACCAGATTTCAAAGACAGTATGAAAAACAGTAAAATACCTCTCTAATAATTTTTAATATTGATTACATGTTGAAATAATTTTGGGATATAATGGGTTAAGTAAAACATACTAAAATTAATTTCACTTTTTTTTTTAACGTGGCTACTAGAAAATTGAAAATGACATATGTGGCTTGCATTTATGGATCATATTATATTTTATTGGAGAGCTCTGATTCTAGATCATTCCTGTTAACTGCCATCAGTCTGGGTTTTATTAATTGGTGAAGGAGCAAACCCTAAATCTGAATAACAAGAACTAATATTTACTGTGCACAGATACTTTTCTCCATGATTTGTATGTAATAATGCATTCGGTCCTCCTGGGAGGTTGCATGGCTATGCAAAGTGGGCTTGTGCAGTTGTCCAAAGTCACACAACTTCAAACAGACTGAGCTGGGACTGAAGTCAGGCAGGCAGGCTCCTTGGCCAGAACTTGTAACCACCAACTTGCCTGGAAAGGCTCTATGAGAAACAGCCTAACTCTGCCTAAGAAAGCAATAACCAGATAGCTTAACTTGGTGGCATCTCTAACAATATACCGTCCTTACATATCAGTGGACCCTTTTTGACTTTTAACAAAGCGGTTATGAACAGACACACATTTGTTGTGGCAATTTTAGCTTTAATGAAACCAACACAGGCCAGATATTATTTTTCTGACATCTGCTTGCAATGCTGTAGAGTCAGCTTTACGCTTAGCCACTAATTAGATTAACTATTTTTATGGCAAATTGTCAGTGCACTCTACTTGTTCATGCTTCCTACGATTCCAATTTGTTTTTTTTAGCCATATCTATTTATACCTGGAGTGTTTTTTCTTTTTTTAAAAAGAGACGTCTTCATTATCCTGCTGACGATAAAGCTGGGGTTTGTAATTAAGTTACAAAACACACTGGGAGGGAAAGGAGGACGTGTCATTGCCATGGAGATATTATTGATGAATATCGGATTGCTTTTTGAATTCTGAATAAAAATCTAACTTTTACCATTTTGAATCATAAAGTTACAGAACTGGTTGGGACCTGAGGTCTCCTATGTGTTCGTTAGGACCAGAGGCTTGGTGTCAAGCAAGCCATGTGACCCAGAGCCAGTATCTTAACTGCTGTAAGCCTCAGTTTCCTCATCTATAAAAGAGAGATACTAACATCTACTTTTAGCGCTCTTTTGTAGATTAAATGAGATAATGACTGTGACTCTATTCCTTGTCCCTATTTTTATTCCACCGTAGTTGTGGTAATCACTATTATTATTATTACTATTATACCACCATTTTTTTCCCCAGATGACTCCAAGGGTGTACTCTTTTCAAGCACATCTGGTCCTATCCCAACAGGCCTTTCTCCTCCATTATCTAGCAGGACTCTTAAACATTTCCCTTAGGTGGAGAGGTCCATGGTGGGCAGGAAGAAAACCCTGCAGCCTTCTCCCTCCCCTTGGTCTCCTTCTGGAGTGCTCTGGGCAGCTCTTGCTGAAGAATGCTGCACTGAGGCCCATGACTAAAGGGCGTCTACAGCACACTCTCCAACATCTACTTCCCTCTATGGTCTTGCTCCCCTAGCACCTGCCTCCATAAACCCCTCCTAAGGCATCCGAAAATACTAGCATTGATGCTTTCCTTGGGATAGGCCACGTTGCTCTTAAGTGCTACTGCTCATCTTGCTACCTGAATGTGGACTTCCTCTCCTCTGTTAAAGGCCCAGGATGGTAGACTAAGGAAGGATGGGGCTCTCCTAGCTCACATCTTCTTCCACTCATTAGCTAAGCTTAGGATCAGTGTCCCCACTGCTCAGAAATTTATTATACAGCCCCCATATCATACTTGTTTTGAGGAACATAACGACAAATCTACCAAAAGTAACCCGCTTTGGCCTAGGATCCTAGGGGGTCCTCATGTGAATTAGACCTTTGGAGGTCAGCCATGTATCTGAAGTTAGAAAGCAGATTAGGCTCTGCCATGACCCTGAACTAAAGATTATAGAGGCGAGGCGGCTGGGACCTAGGGGCTTAAGGAAGTCGCCCACAGGTATGGAGAGCAGCTCCAGGAGATGCATATTAAATACTGAATTACTAGTTCCTCCCTACCCAGCCCCGCGGAGCTTTGGGGGACGCCGTTTCTGGTGTCTGCGTCCTCAGGGCTGGCACGCGCTGTGGCACTACCGCCCGGCCAGGGTCTGCCGCCTCTCCCCCTGGAGGCTCCCGCGTGGTGCAAGCGCTGCAGATCCTTCCTCTCCGCATTCTCGACGCCCGCAGGGCCGGCGCCTTACACATAGCAGGCGCCCGGTGACGGCGGTCCACTCCGCGCGCGGTTCAAGCTGGTTCTTCGGGCGGCCTTCTCCCAGGGCTGGGCCGTGCTGGGCCTTATTCATCGCACGCTTCCTGTATTAGTTGCTTTTGGACCCTCGTCGTCACGTGAAAAGGAATAAGATGTTATTTCTGAAATAAATCTCCTGACTATTTAATAATTTAGCTCTCTCAACGCAACCAAACCCAGGCCACCGCAGACTCGCCGACCTCCTGTTGCCTAGTAACAGCCGCCCCGCCCCGTGCCTTTGCCCCGCGCACGCCCTGGTGCGCATGCTCACAGCCTTTCTCCGGGTCCCGCCCCCGCGGGCGCGCGGTAGTGACGTAGGGGCAGCGCGACGCTTTCGGCGGGCTGACCGCTCGGGTCTCGCTGGCTGTCTGAGTGGCCGGTCCTGAGCGCCATGGCCTCCGCCGGGGTGGCCGCCGGGCGACAGGCTGAGGATGCGTTACCGCCGTCGGCCGAGCCGCCGCTGCCCGAGACGAAGTCGCTGCTGCCTCCGCAGGCACCGCCGCCGGTCGCCGCGCCTCAGCCGCAGCGGTCTCCGGCGGTGAGGCCTCAGTCCCCGGCGGGCGTGAAGGAGGAGGAGAACTTCTCCTTTCTGCCGTTGGTTCACAACATCATCAAATGGTAAGGGCCGGAGAGGACCAGCTCCACACGCCCTCCCGCTTCTCGTGCGGGCGCTCGCGGGTGCGCCCCCGTTTTATAGATGGGGAACCTGAGGCCCGGGGGGCGAGGCCTCTCCCAGGACCGCACCGGCTCGGCCCGTGAGTCCGGCAAACGCTCTGAGCCCTGGCGTTGCCGGACCTCGCGACGGACGGCCTGGCGGTGTTCTCGGAGCCACAGCGCTGCCGTGCCGCCCGAGTGTGCGTCCTGCTGGTCACGAGCGGCTCGGGCGTCTGAGCCTCGGCTTCTCCGTGACGGGGGGGCGCCCGCTCGCTCCCCTTCTCGCAGAGCCGACGGTGCCTCGTGTGCCCCGCCCGGCGCACTGCTGAGTGCTGGGGGCCTGCGGAGGAGGAGGGGCCGGCTGACCAGCCCTTCTCACGCGGCTCCTCGGCTGGAGGGAGAGGCAGACGCGAGCGGGAATGACCCGTAGTTCAGAAACGCCGGAGGGGGGAGGGTGGGAAACGTCGCAGACAGCGAGACACAGACGTCGCCCCACCAAATCGACCCCTGTAGTACTGTGTTCTCACATAGTCTCAAAGGGGGGGTTGTCATCCTTTTGACCAGCCTTCAGGTTAGTCTCAGTTTGCAAACTGACCCTGTGAAGGAAACAAAAAAAAGAACACAGTCTTGCAGATCCCCATGTTAGCCTGAATTGTTTTTACTGTTTTTTATATCCGCACGATACGAGGTGTAAACTCCTAGGCTCGTAACTCTTATTCAGCTGTTAAAAACCAAAACAAAGTAAATGAAAACGAAGATTACTGTTACGGCAACATTCAGGTGAACGTCACTGTGCTCTTGGGTGTTTTGCTAAGATGGAATTTCTGCTCACGACAGGGAAGTGGCGTTCATGGCCCAGCCTTTAAGTGTAGCCGGACTACTTCACTTGATGTGGGCTGACCCGATTCTTCCCCCACTTTTCAGACAACACAAAGCCTTTGTTCTGGCGTTAGACCCTGACTTCATGTGGCTTCACTCGGGGTGAGCATCCTGCTTATAGGGTCAGGCAGACTCCGGTCTGCTCTCATTAGCCTGTGCTCAGCAGGCAGCAGTTTGCGGCGGCAGTGAGATTGCAGACACAGTTGCGGACGCCGACCCTGCAGCCCCAGCGCAGTACTGGACTGGAAAGGGGCTGTCCAGATTAATGCAAATACTCTTACACCGGTTTTAAGAAAAATATGGAAGAATGAAAGCACAAAATGTACACATTCTCAAGGACGGTTCTTGGAGCCTGCAGAGTATGTTCTCGAGCCCCGGTAGAGCAGTTGAGCTGGGCTGGCCTTAAAGAAGGGGCAGCAAGGTACCTCTGAGAGAGCATGGCTTTGCAGTCAGTCTTGCATTCGAGGCTCATGCTGACGCTTGCTTGCCTTGTAGTCTGGGAGAACATGTAACCCTTCTAGGCCTTATTTTCTTATCTCTAATATGTGAATAATAATAACAGACCTCAAACGATGGGTTCAGACTAGAGCCGTATAACGTACTGGCTGGGTGACCTTGGACAAACTACTTAGCTTCTCTGAGCCTCTTTTTCTCTTGTGAAATGGAACTAATAATACTTAAATGGTAAGGTTGTTGTGAGGTCTACTCAAGAGCATCCTCCTGTGAGAGATGGTGGGTTGATTTCATGTTTGTCTCAGTTTCCTCTAAAAGGACAGTGAAGAGGTTTTTTTTTAAAGCATAGACCCAAAAAGAACAGGAGAGGAGATAATTGCCACAAAGCAGATGGCCAAGGGCTAACCCACCTATCAGCCCCTGGTTGGCAGAAGCACCTGCCTTTGACCGTGGCTTCCCCCCACATCTCAGGAATTGGCGTTGCCAGGGACCTCTGGAAATAGGGGTGACAGGAGACTAAGAACAGGAGGATTACTTAAAAGTCTCCTTAAGCAGCAGATCCCCACAGTCCTCTCTCCTCACTTGAAGCAGACAGGTGACTGCTCTTCTTCCATCTTGGCCGACAATTAAAGGGTAACTCTTTCCCGAGATTTATTCTTTGGAAAGAATAAGCCAAAGATTATCTGGACTCGGGGGACACCAGGCACAGTGCAGGAGTTTAAGGGAGGGAGCCATGTTGGAAATAGGGAGGAAGAGAAAGTTCACACACTGGATATTGAGACCCCACCCTAGCCTTCTTCCCCTACCTGGCTTCTAGACTGGCAGCCAAAGAGAATAGACGTACCTTCTCTGGGGTGTCTGACCAGCCCAAGAGAAAAGTCATTGGGGGCTCCCCAAGAAAGACCACAGTCAGTTCATATGACCCGGTAGCCAGGGTCACTAAGCATGTGAAGAAAACCCCTAGTAAGAAAGACAGGACAAAACAAGAGCAGAAAAAGCCACTTGGAAGAAACAGTATGCATAGAGAGAAGGAGAGATGCTATCACCATGAAAAAAGGCTAGGATCCGATTTTAAAATATCATGTCTAGGTATGTGTTTGAGTTTATGGGCTAATGAGGCAAGGAGACAGACTGATGAGGGCAGTGATGAGAGAGGAGACCTCGTGAAACCTGGAGGAGTCAGAAGGCTCCTTAAGGGGTGATGCCAACCACGAGTCTTAAATTATGAAAGGAGGGAGGGATGGTGGGGAGCCAAGAAATAGCATCAACTCATGGGGGTCGACTCTCAGTTTGGTGGGGTTGGAGCATAAATCCAAGGAAGGGAGAACTGGAAGGGTGGGAAGAACCAGCATAGGAAGGACAGCACATCCCCCTCAGGGAGTGAGGTTTTGTCCTCTGAGGGATAGGGAGCTAGGGAAGCTTTCAAACTAGGGAGCCTTGGTCAGATTTGTGCTCGAGATGGATGTGGCATCTCAGCGGACAGGCTGGGAAGCCAGATAGGACGCTGTCCTGGCAGGCCTGGCGAGAGGGAATGAGGGCTAGGACCGGCTCAGTAACCCAGGCCCTCCGTCTCCTCCTCTCCCGTAGCTTCCCCAGTGGCCCTTTTATTATTTGTTTACTGCTTGTGCAGGGGGTGAATAAGAAAGTAAAAGCTGAAGTGAGTTTAGTCTTCCTTGTTCTCATAAAGAATTCAGAATACTACATCATTAGGTTTTTTAAAAAGTTTTATTTAAAAAAAGTAACAATGGCAAATTCAGAAAGATATAAAATGATAAAAGGCTTCCTTCCCCTAAGCTCCCTCACTAATGGTAGTTGCTGTTAATACTTTAAGTATCCTTCCAGGAATTATATATGCATGTCTTTTCAAAAATTTATACAAATTGAGATCATACTGTACTTACTTTTTTTCACTTACTAGTCTGTTTTGGACACTTTCCATACTCGCACATGAAGGTCTTCCTCAGTAAGGTGGCTGCAGCACAAATTATGTAACTAGTCTTCAGTTTAAGGACTTTGAGGTGTTTTTCTAATTTTTGCACTTAGCAGCAGTGCTGGGGTAAGCATCCTTGTATCTGAGTAAGTTTATGATGAGGTAAATCCTCGGCAGTGGAGTTGCTGGAGCGGATGGTACGTGCATTTTTAATTTTGATAGCTATTGCTAAATTTAGAGTGCTACATCTTTTTAGCTCTTTCTTCAGAGCACAGTCCTGTAAACTGGATGCTTCAATAAACCTAAAGTGCCCATAAATCTGTGACCAAGAAAACATTAAAAAAAAAAATTAAAGTTGTAGATGTGTTCAAAGAGGAGCTGTAGACATAAAATGGCAATGAACCTCTCCCTCCTCTCTTCCGAGCCCCCTCCCTCGTCCCGAAACTGCATAATATTCCACCATTGAATATGCCATTTATTTGAGCAGTTCCCTGCCCAAGGATACTCGGATTGTTTCTTGCCTTTTGCAGTTGCAGTCAGCAGTGCAGTGAACCTCTTTATAAATGCCATCTTGTAAACTTGAGAGTCTGAAGGGTACATTTCTGGCCATGGGATATGTGAATTTAAGATTTTGGTCACTAATAGCAAATTCAGGAAGAATGCACCAATTTATACTTCGCCAACAGTGTATTTGTGTCTTTTTCTCACACCCCTGCCATCACCATTAACTTTTTAACTTTGGCTCATCTGCTAGGTCAGAAATGATACATTGTATCAATCCATGTCTTTTATTATATCAGGTAAAGCATCTTTTCATCCGCAACTTTATGTCATTTGTATTTTTTTCTCTATGAACTGCCCATTTTTCTATTCATTCCTCTTTATGAGCTCTTTGTACATTAAGAAAAGTATGCCTTTTTAAGTGTATTGTAAATATTTCCCCCAAGATGTTGTTTTTCTTTTAACTTTGTTCCTGGTATTTTTTGTCATTCAGAAGCATATCATTTTATGTAGGCAGATTTGTTAAGCTTTTCCTTTATGGCTTCTGAGTTTTGGTCCTAGTTAGAAAGGCCTTCAAACTCTGATAAATGATAGATATTGATCCCTTTTTCCTAGGACTTTTATGGTTTCGTTTTTTGCTTTTAATTCTTTGATGCTTCTGGAATTTATTTTGATGGAAAGAGTCGGGGGGCAGCTTTTTCCCCAGTTAGCTGCATTTTCCCACGCTGTGTTAAACATTCATTATTTTCCCTGCTTTCTGCTCTACTTCTGGACATTCTATTTTTCTCTAGTACCAAACTGTTTTAATTCTCGAATCTCCATGTTACATTAAATTGTCTTTCAAGACTAGTCTCTCTCCTTCCTCTTTCTTGTCAGTATTTACCAGTAGCATATTTACCTTTCCCAGTCTGTTTCCTAGTTGCCCATCTGAGTTGCGTGGTGCTTTTGGTTAGTGGAACATGTAGGCTTTAATCTGCTCCTTGACTTCCAAGCCTCTTGATGCCACTCATGGGCCAGGTCTTCTGATCTCATTTTTGGATCTTACAGTCACTTGTTAGTCTCTTTGCCTTTATCCTCTCCTCTCTCTCATTCATCCTGTACATGTTATCAGGTTAATTTTTCTCTGCTCAAAAATCTTAGGGCTCCCTGCTCTTCCCAAATTGTTCTTCCCAACTTTTCGCCCTCCATTCAGAGATCTCTGCAGACCATCTTCAAATTACCTGCCTGGACTATGCAACAAAGCCCAGAGTGAGTCATCTGGTGCGAGTGTCTTGTGGGTGGGTGGAGTCCTTCAGGCTTGTACACACTTGAGCCCCTCTGCTGGAGTGCCTTCCTGCCCTCCCTTTGCCCAGGAAAATGCCACATATTCAAAGACGTAGGGAAGGCCACCTTCCCCACCTGGGGAGCTCCTGGTTCCTATAGTCCTTCTGGCGGGGTGTACCCTGCCTAGTGTCGGAGAAGCTCCATAGCCCATAGCACTTTCATCCCTCCTAGTGTCTTCCCCATAGCTGAATGAATGGTTAGAACTACACATTTACGTTATTTTCAAAGAATGAGGAAAGAGAAAAGAAAAATCTCGTTTTTATGCCTATAAGAAATTTTCTAGATTTCAACTCAGACCTTTTGTGGTAGGTATAGAAACTTCATTATAGAAGTATGTAAATAATAAAGGAGGAATGAAATGAGGCCTGTTGTACCAGGGAAAGTTATAATTTTTTTTTTTTTCCTTCAAACTTGTCAAGTCTAAGCTGAGTCTGGAACTGTGTCCCAGCCTAGGAATTCTGAATTGCATTTGTCACTGCCTTGCCCCGTGGTTTTGGCTAACCTAGTAAAAGTATTCTGTCAACGTGGGTACTTAAACACTTTTTTAAATTAAATTTTTTAGTTCTTTAATATTTTTTAGGGTGCTGGGTAGGTAGAGGGGAGCCATCTTTGACACCACGGAGGTAGTTAAGTGACGAGCACTGGACATTGTCCTTTACCCTTAAGCGGGGGCTATATTTCTTAAAACAAGTCCATTCTTGTTGAGGCAGGTCAGCAAGACCTCTTTTGTGGGAATGGGGTGTGAATGACCTACTTCTTCCCACGTAAGTAACTATTTTAATCTGACTGGCCTTCCACGCCAGCTGAGGCCTGGCCTCTGGTCCTGCAGGAAGCAGCCCCCACATCAGCAGAGAAGTTGATGCAGTGACTCCACTGGCTCCATGGGCTTTTGTGCACTTGTACTGCAGCCCACTCTGCTGTTCACTGTTTTATTGTTTTTTGGGGGTTTTTTTTGCTGGGAAAGGTTCGCTCTGAGCTAACATCTGTTGCCAATCTTCCTCTCTTTTTTTGTTTCTCCCCCACAAAGCCCCAGTACATAGTTGTATATTCTAGTTGTAAATCCTTCTAGTTCTATGTGAGCCACCACCACAGCATGGCAACTGACAGACAAGTGATGTGGTTCTGTGCCTGGGAACCAGACCCAGGCCCCCGAAGCAGAGCACACCGAACTTGAACCACTAGGCCATCAGGGCTGGCTTGCTGCTGTTCACTTTCTTCTTAAGCCAAGTCCCAGTGAAAAGGATGAGTGCCCAGATGGGGAATATTTGTAAACTGTTTGGCAGGATTATTTCGGGTCTGCTCTGCCTCTTCACCCCTGTTCATTCAGCATAACTTAATTGAACACCCGCTGGAACACAGGCTCCGTGAAGGCAGGTACCTGGGTCAGCCGTTACTTAGTGCAGCATCAGAAATACCATGATGGAGCGTTTGCGCCGGGTCTTGGGAAGAGTGGGACTTTGAGCCTGGAAAGATTAGAGGCCGCTTGTGGGTGGCCCTGGGTGGCCACCTTCGCAGTGTGAACCTGCCTGGCAGGTATTGTCTGGGAGCACAGGAAGCATCTGAAGTTTTTGAGCTCAGACTTGGGTTTTGTGAAGGTAGGTGGGGCAGAGGGGTTTAGGAGGAGGACAGGACCTGGGCGACAGTGGGAGGAGGAGGCGGTGGCGGGGGGTACTTGAGTATGTAGCAGGAGGTGGTGGGACTTGTGGCTGGGTGACCATCGGGGCACACAGGTGCGAGTGGGAGTGCGGCCTTCTAGTTTGCCCCACTCATGAGGGGGGTGCCCCCATCTAAGGGGGGCGTGCTGAGGAGGCAGGGAGTCCACTTTGGGCATTGGCAGGTCTCCCAGGCTCCAAGGAAAAAACACTTGGTAACGGTTGGGACCAGGGAGGTGAAATTCAGGACGGAGGGCTGGGCTAGAGGAGTTCTCAGCGTCAGAAGAGGTAGGGGCGGATGAACACATTCTGGGCGATTTTGTAGAGCAGTGTCATTTCCAAACTTCTTTTAGCAGCAGAACTTTTTACTCCTCCCTGCAAAGATTGTTTTTCATGTGTAACCCTGTGAGCAGATAAAGCGAGCCTTTGAGCTTCAAAGCCCCTCTCCCAGAGGCCTTAGGTGCTGGCAGACCTGGAGAGGAGTGCAGACGGCCACTGGATGAGTAATAGCCGAGGGTGTGAGGGACAGTGTTGTGTCCATGGCCACAGGGAGTGTATATCAGTACACTTTTTTTGGAGGGCATTTTGATAATCTGTCAAAAATTTTAATATACATAACCTTTGACCCAGAAATCCCACTTCTAGGAAATTATCTTAGTAAGTGTCTTACACAGGTACATGTAGTTAGAGGTACAAAATGTTCGTAGTCATTCTGATTGCAAGTGATAAATTGCAAACATCCAATACCCATCAACAGCCAAATAATTTAGCTGTATAGTTGTATATGTGTTAACATGGAAAGACATCCAAGGAACATTGTTAAGGGCAAAAAGCAAGAATAGAACCATGTGTGTAGTATGGTCACATTTTTGTCAAAATAACACAGAAGTATGTGTGTACAGCTGGCCCTCTGTATCCGCAGTCCCACCTCCTTGGGTTCAGCCAACCTCGATTGAAAGGCCTGGGATGACTGTGTCTGTACTGAATGTGTGCAGACATTTTTCCTTGTCGTTATTCCCTTGACAATACAGTGTAACAACTATTTACGTATTGTTTACATTGTATTAGGTAGTATAAGTATTCTAGAGATGATTTAAAGTACACAGGAGGATGTGCGTAGGTTATTTGCAAATACTATGCCATTTTATATAAAGGACTCGAGCATTGCGGATTTTGAATCTACGGGGCTCCTGGAACCAGTCCTCCTCGGATACCAAGGAACAACTGTATTTGCATGTTACTGTGTATTTCGAAGTAATCTGAAAGAATAGGGACCACATGTTAACAGAGGTTATCTCTGGGACGTGGGGTTAGAAGGACTTTCCTTTTCTAAGCCTTGAGTGTCTGTCATTTTTAAATTTTTTCCCTCAAGCACCTATTACTGTCATAAAAAAAAAAAAAACGCTATTTAAAAAAAATGGCAGCCACTGAAGTTAGCCTGGGAGGAGGAGAGGGTGAGAAGGACCAGTCCCAGGGCAGATCAGCTAGGACAGTGGGGGCGTGAGGCCAGGGGGGTGAAAATTTTGAGGAGAAAGAAATGGGAAACCGAGTTAGATGCCACCGTGAGGTCAAAAGAAGTGACTCTCAGGTTTAGGAGGAGATGGGCTTCTGTGACCTGGTGGGTTCCTTTTGCTTCTAGGTTACCAGTGGACACGCTTGCTCAGTTGTTGCCAGTTTGCATCTTCAAGTCCCAAAGCACCTATACTGAAAACGAAAGCTGTGCTGTACTTCGCACCTACACTAGGCATCATTCTTAGACTCCCCACCTAAACCTCTGATGTGTGCCCAGAGTCTCGTGACGCAAATGCAGAACGTCTGTGTCCACTGCGGAAATGATGCTAAGTATCACCCAGGGTGTGCACAAAAGACTGTCAGGAAGTGGCCTGTCAGTCAAGCCACTGCAGTGTATTTGTCCACCTTTTAAAAACTGTGGTAGGCCGGACCAGCGTGCCCTAACCTTGCCCTTGTTTGTGTGATTTTTGTGCTTCCCGTCCTGGCCTAGTCTCCTTTTTTTTTCCTTCTAAAGTTGGATGATGACTAACACTGAACACAAAGGCAGGCCCATTTGGAGCTTTCTGCTTTTATTCCCTTGGTATCTGGGCCTGTCTCTTTTCTTTTGGCTTGAGTATTTCACAGTCATCCTGGCCTAGCAGGTTTCCACTTGGTTTGAGCCGGTTCCTGAATAGAGTGTTTTCCTCGCCCCAGGAGTTCCACGTTATTTACCTCTACCAACTAGAGCAGGCTGTGAAGCTTTTGCAGAGTGGGCCTCACTGTGGGCTGCATGGCCCCCTTTCAGCTCAGCTCCCCTCCAGGTGGGCTTTTCATATGGCTCCTTCTTTTTTATCTGAAGACCAAAAGTTAACCAGGTAAAGAATGGACAGCCCTTGAGATTTGGGGGTTTTCAGAAATGGTCATCTTAAACATGGCCCACTTTTTACTTTCAGAATTAAATCTTCTTTTGGGCCAGGTTTTGTTTGCTTCCATAACTAGATAGATTATCATGACTTCCTTCCAAATTTTTATTTTATGTATTTTTGTTTGTTTTTATTGTGTCCTTTCAGATTCAAGTGATGTGAATCCATTTTCTTAAAACTATATTTTAATTTCAAAACTCCCTTGGGACTTAGATCTGTAACAGTGTGTTAACACATATGCTGTCCGAGTATAATGATTTCAGAAGTCCAGATGGTTTCTGTCCAGAATTGTGGATCTGAGCTGAGACCTAAAAGAATTAAAATAAAAGATGCTGCCTATTTGCTTCCTTCTAAGTGATTCGTAGTTCTCATGAGTGCTGCTTACTCCTCCCTAGACCCTGCGTAAGGTATGCTGTCAGGGTCTGTCTAAATGGAGGGCATCAGATGACAACAAGAAATGTTTGGCTAGCCGTTTGTTCCCTAGAATAAAGGATTGATTCTCCGTAGCTTGCGTCTGAGTTAGAGCTATTGATAAATAGTGAGCAGGCCCTGGTGGCTGTCTCGTTTGCCAGGTATGAGCCCTAACCGATGGATCTCCAGGAAAGATGGATATTCTGTCTGCGTAAGCAGAGAAATGATGAATAATAAACATGAATTAGCACCATCTGGGTTGAAATTTCGCATCAGGGATGAACACTTATTTAAAAAAAATAACTGAACATTGACAGTTTTCTCCTCTTCGCCTCAATGGGTGACTTTAAGAACAGCCTACTGAATTTTCGTTTTTAGTCTCAACTGCTTGTTTTCAAAAGCTCATCTACTTACTAACTTTTAAAAAATGCATAAGAGCAACTGGCAGGCCGTTTCTTTGATCTGAGGTGAACGTTTTTGTCCTTTCTGTTTTTAATCTAGGAGTGATAGAGGAGCATGGATCTCCGGGCAGCTAATAATAGCTGTGAGATGAAGTAAATGATCCTGCCTTTAAAGTGAGCTTGACCTGAAGGCAAGGAGTTTGCATGACTCTGGTGGGAGAGAGCTCGCACCTGCTGAAGATTTCCAGTAGCTTGTAACTAACGTAAAATTTATGAATAGCTCTGTGGAAATTAGTCTTTACGTTAACAGTGTCAAGCATCAAAATATCAGCTAAAGTTAGCTCTTGCTAGCTAATCAAGTCTCCTAATTGGCCTGGAAATGGCTCAAAATAGAAGAAATGTAGTATTTTAGCAAGTTTTGCTTGCCATTTGTCACCTGATATTGGTAATGGTTTGTTCATTCATTCAACAGACATTTATGAACTTATTTGCCAAGCATTCACTCTTTCAAGAAATGTTACTTGAGTACCTACAGTGCCCAGGGACTAGCTAGGAGCTGGAGATACAGCTGTGAACAAGGCAGACTCAGTCCGTGCCCTCCAAGCACCTAATTCTGCGAGTGTGCTATGAGGGGCTGCACAGACCGCTAGGTGCAGGGGCTCTTGTACTGAGCAGCTATCACATGCCTGCCCTAAGGCTGCATAAGAAAGAACTAGTCCCTGTCTTCCGGGGGTACACAGCCTAGTAAGGGGACAGACACAGAAAAGAAGGCATTCTTTTTTTTTTTTTTTTAGAAACTACCCCTTTTTATTTATTTTTTATAATTTTATTTTTTCCCCCAAAGCCCCTTTAGATAGTTGTATGTCATAGCTGCATATCCTTCTTAGTTGCTGTATGTGGGATGCGGCCTCAGCATGGCCGGAGAAGTGGTGCGTCATTGCGCCCCCAGGATCCGAACCCGGGCTGCCAGCAGCGGAGCACGTGCACTTAACCGCTAAGCCACAGGGCCGGCCCAAGAAGGCATTCTAAAATAATGGTAATAGATGGCAAGTTTTGTGGGTGCGCAGGAGGGAAACCAGGTGTTGCTTCACTCTGAGCTGTGATTGCTAACCACTGCCCTCTGCCCCCTGCAGCATGGACAAAGACAGCCCGGACATCCACCAGGACCTGAACGCCCTCAAAACCAAGTTCCAGGAGATGCGCAAGGTCATTAGCACCATGCCTGGCATCCACCTGAGCCCTGAGCAGCAGCAGCACCAGCTGCACAGCCTCCGGGAGCAAGTCAGGACCAAGAATGAACTTCTGCAGAAGTACAAGAGCCTCTGCATGTTTGAGATCCCCAAGGAGTAGAGGCCAGCTTCCAGGAATGCCGGAGAAAGAAAGGGGAGAGCACATGGCCTTACTGCTCCCCCACCACTCCCTTGGAGTGTGGTTCTTTCAGACCTCAGCTCTGAACTTTGTAGCCAAGTAGGGTGGGGGCATATACTGCTTCCTCAGCTGAGTTTGGCTCTGTGAGGAGCCAGCCCTCGAGCTTGACTTCTTGGGGCTTCCTTGTGTATATCCATATGTCTAGATGCATAATAACTCGAGTGCCTGCTGGGGGAAGGAAGAGTGTTCCTAGAGGCTGGGGAGGGGTGGAGGACTCTACCCCTGCCTCTGGGGAGGGGGCCATCTGCTGTGTATTCAGGCTCCACCCGCAGATCTGAAGAGCACAGCAGGAAAGGAGGCGGCTCCTCTCTGCTTCCTGCCCTCCCCTCCTTCCACCCCCTGGATATGAGCAGTGTGTCCCAGGTACATATTGTTCTGTTAATAGCAGTGTCATGAAACATTTGCATAGAATTCACTGGACAAATTAGGCCTGCATTCACACGGCATGGATTTAAAATGGTAAAAGAAGGCCGAGAGAGAATGCACATTGTTTTGAAAGACTACAGGGTGGCTTTTTCCCCCTGACACAGTTTGTTTCCTTTTCTGTTTGAGCCAGTGAATGTAACTGTGTCCGTGGGGGTGTCAGCCTGCAGCCCTGCCAGGCGGCCCCTGTCTCCAGCTTCTCTGCCACCTACATGTTCTTACTTTTAGCTGTTGCTCCCTTTGTCTCCCGTCACCAGTCAGCCTGTTTAGCCATTTAATGCCCAAGAACGGCCAAACCACTTCAGCCCTCACAGTGCTTCCCATGGGGCTGGAGGGTACTGTTGTTTCTAAGCAAGGCTCAGACAGGTCTCCAGGTGAGCAGACCTTGCCTCTTCCAGCATTTAGATTCCCACTGTCCTGGTTTAAAACATTGTTTCCCCTCTGCCTTCTCCCTGGAGTCACCCACGAGCACAGTGCACCGCAGGCGGAGGTGTTGATGATGTTCTGTGTTCAGAGATGGGCAGCTCTAGGTGACGGTCTGGTCGTCCCTCGGCAGGTGTGGCTGTGTAGTTCTGAGTCACTTCTGAAGGGGTGGGGCGAGCTAGACCTGGGAGTTGTGCAGCCAAGTTCTGTTGATCAGTGTTGAGAGCACGCTCATTTCTTCCCCGAGGGCGTTGTGTCTGTGTGCTCTTCCCAGGACCCTCAGACCAGAGAGAGTTGTTCTTGTGCTGAGAATGAGGTGAGAGTAACTGAATATTGTTGAGATCTGGCAATGGGCACATAATCTGTGCTGACCAATTCAGGGGCTTAACAGATGCCCGCCAACCAACCTCGTTGGTAGGAATATTGTTTGAAGATGTTTTTAGTAGGGGTTCCACTTGTGTGGGCCTGCGGCCACCTGTCAGAAGATGTCTTGCATCTTGGGAAGCCAGGGATGTGTGGAGGGGGCTCTCAGGTTTCCGTGGCTTTAGACAGAAAGGCAGGCTCCAAGTGTAAGTGGGTCATCACCTGTTAGACCAGTTCTACCTTGGGACTGTTATTTAACTGAATCAGTTATTTTCTTGAAATATCAGTACTCTGAAATGTGGGCCAGTTTTAAGGCTCTGACCAAAAACCGTGAAACACAAAGCACGTAGAAACACAAGACTGTCGGGACTGCTGCAAGGGAACTGGACTAGGGCTCCTCAGGGGCAGAGGGAGATGGACCCTTTCCTATATCCAGTGTATTGACTGGTGACATTTTTCTAGAGTGTAATTAAAAGAATTTGTGCTCTGCTCTCAGGACGACTTGGTTTTTGTACTGAGTTTATAGTAGGACGTCTCTTTTGGATAGTCGAGAAGAAAACATTCACTTTGCTTACAGCAGATGGAACCTCCACTCCGCACCTCCCTTGGCCTCAGCATGTACCAGCTAAACCAGCACAAACAGGAACGCCTCCCAGGAGAGGCTCCTGTCCTTCCCCAAAGGTTCAGTTGGCCTGGGGGTCATCCTGCCTGCCTGTGCTTGGCCCCCCAGGCCATCCCTCCTTGTGGAGGTGGGTTCAGTCCTGGTGGGGCGCGGCACTCACCAGAGCGTGGTTGAAATCCCTCCCCTGGGACAATACTGGCTTCCCCTCAACTGCTGAGAAAAGGAGACAGCAAGGCAGAGAAGGGTGCTGGACACTCTCCCCCCCCCAGCCCCCGGGGCAGCAAGTGCTTCCTGGAGCTGAAAGGGCGCAGGAGGACAGGTGATTTTAACTGTCTCCAGACAGCCATGTGGCAGGCTCCGAGGAGTCGGAGGACCAGGGTCCTGCCCCAGCCTAACGCCAAATCAGTCTCTCAAGGCTCCATTTCCTTATTTCTGAGAGCGGGGCCTGAGTGACACCTCAGACCATCTGAGAAGTTCAGGTTTGACACTTTTTGTCTCTCTGGGCTGGCAGTGAGTATAGGACACAACGGCTGGGCCCAGGGGAACGGAAGCAGGTACGTGGCTGGAAAGATGCATCTTGAGGGAGGACCCTGACATCGTCTGTGTTGGTGCTGGCTTTCTGAGGAACCCTTCCCCAAATAGAGGGGCTTTAGCTGGGTCATTGGGAGCTGCTTTGGAGCCTTTTCTCCCAGAAGGGCTGAAGCTACTTTTGGAAGGCCAGGGTTCTCTTCCAGGTCTGGGGGAGGTGTCTATTTCCACAGGAGCAGAAGCCTGGCCCCTCCCTTCTCACCCTCCCCCTGTAGCCATTTCTAAAAGCAAAGAAAGCCGTTTTCTGTTTTATTTTATTTTATATTAAAAAGCCAATAACAACTAAAGAGTATCTCACACACACAGTATAAACACCTGGATAAGATTTTGTTCACGTCCATGATACCAGAACTACTATTAAAGTGCAAGTTTTATGTTTTGTTTTTCCTTTGTGCAATTTCACACACATGTAAACAGGTCACTTGGCTATGATTTGACCCACACCCCCTCAGTTTCAGGAGGGCGAAGGCTTTCGCCAGCTGTCATGGCAACTCCGAATCACAGACAAGATAATGCCCCGCTTGTCCTGATGCTACAGCCGGCAGGACGGGTTTCTCGAAGCTCAACAGTGGATGATTAACTTCCACCCCCTCCCCATTCTTAGCTCTTTGTGAAAAGACAAAGTCACCCTCTGCTGGGCCCATGCCCCCCAAGTCGCGGGAGCGGCGGCGCCCAGGAGGAATCGGAGGTGGGGGGTCCCGGTCTTAGCCAGTCCTCTTTGCTTCCAGAGCAGGTGACGGTCCCTTCTCGGTTCGTTTGTGCCTCCCTGGTGCGCGGGCCCGTCACGGGGAAGGAAGACGCAGTCAGCGCGCACACGCGGCCCGGGGCTGGCCCCGACGTCAGATTGGACTTTTAAACAAAAAGGTCCTTTTTAGGATACGTCGCCGGCGCGGGGGTTGGGGGGCTCCTAGCTGATGACGCAGCGCTCCTTGGCCTTGGCCTGGCCGCCGCCGCTGGCCTTCTCGCGGATGTACATGAGGTCGCTGTGCACGCTGGGCCTGCGCGCGAAGGGCGCCACGATGCCGAAGGCGTCGCCCGGGCCGCCGCCGCCGCCCGCTCGCAGCAGCTTCTTGCTCCGCAGCGCCTTCTCGTGCAGCACGTCGCAGTACTGCACCGACACCTTGCGGTGCAGGTCCGGGCTCATCTCGCTCGGCAGCTTGGCCATGGCGAAGAGCGCCCGGAACATCTGGTCCAGGCTGCTGTTCTTCTTGGCCGAGATCTCGAAGTAGGCGCAGCGCTGGGGGTCGTTCCCCACCAGCTGCTCGATCTCGCGCTGCTCCACCTCGCGGTAGAAGTCCCGGTCACCCTTGTTGCCGCAGATGACCAGAGGCACGTCCACGTTCTCCTTGGTTTTGTTCTTGAGGCAAGACTTGGTGTCGAGGATCTGCTGCTTGAGCCTCTGCACCTCCTCGAAGGAGTCGCGGTTGTCCAGGCTGAACACCAGGATGAAGACGTCTCCTATGGGGACACAGCAGGAAAGGACAAGGTGAGGGCGGCTGCCAAGAGGACGACTAAGTTGGGCGGACCTAGGGGCCGCCCGGCCGCCTGGCAACGGAGCTCCAGCAGCCCAGCGCGGGGCGCGCTGACCTCTCCGCGCGCAAAACTTGACCCGCGGCGGCGGAGGGGCGGAGCGCGCCTCCAGCTCGACCCCGCCGGGCGCCCTGGGACGAGGGGTCTCCGCCCTTCCCGGTGCGCAGCTCCCTCCCCGCGCCCGCTGCCCCGCCCGCCCGGCTCACCAGTGAGGATGGAGAGGCGCCGCATGGCCGGGAACGGGTGGTTGCCGGACGTGTCGAGGATGTCGAGCTGGTAGACCTCGCCGCGGATGGAGTAGAACTTGCGGTGGAAGTCCTCGATGGTGGGCGTGTAGGCGTCTTCGAAGCGGCCCGTGAGGAAACGCGACACGATGGCCGTCTTGCCCACCTTGGACGAGCCGAGGATGACCATCCGGTAGCAGTTCTTGGCCGGGATACTCAGCTCCGAGTCGCTCGGGCACAGCTTCTTGATCATCGCGGCCAGTTTCATTGGGCGGAGGGGCCGAGGGCGCGGGCGCGGGGCCGGGAGAAGCGCAGAGGGCGGCCGGGGGCGCGGGAGCGGCCGGGCGGCTGGGCTCGGGCTCGGGCGCGGGCTGTGGCTCGGCTCCTGCTCTCGGACGAAGTCACTCGCTCCGGCTCTCCGCGCCCAGCGGCCGCCCTTATATGCAAGCCGCGCGGCCGCCCCGCCCGGCGCCCTCCCCGCCTCGCTGCGTCACGACCGCGGGCCCCGCCGCTCCCTCCCGCGAGCCCCGCCGGCGCTGCCCGCCCCTGCCTGGGCACGAGAAGGAGACTGAGTCCAGGGTCCGGCTGGGGCAGGGGCGCGCGGACCCTGCGCTTTTCCACTGCACGGGGCTCGGCGGCCGAAAGGGCGTCGGGGCTGGTCCCGGCTGTGCCTCTGACCCTCTGTGACTTCGGGCAAGGATCCCACCATCGACATACACAACAACACGCACACACGCACACTTTCTTTGGGCCTCAGTTTCCCCAGAGAATAACAAGAGTAACCGCGTAATAAAGGGTGCTTACCAGGTGCTAGGCACCGCGCCTAGGGCTTTGCGCGCCTTATTTGTTTTAGTTCTGAGACCAGACCCGCAGCGCCAGCCCCCTGTCCGCAGGCGGGGCTTGTTCCCGGGCGGCGCCGCACGCTCCGACCGCCAGAGGGCAGCAGAGGGCCCCGCCGGCGGCGCTCAGGGCTGGAATCCCGGCGCAGCGGCGGGATTAGGGTCTGCGGAGGTGCAGGGCGCGGGACTTGGGACGCCAGGCTGGGACCCGGAAGGAGCCGGCTCCAACCCCGCGCTCTCCTCCAGGCCTCATCTTCTCCTTTCTCCCAGCCACGCTCTGGGGCCTGGCAGGGCTTTCCAGCCTGAGGCTGTCCCCATCCTTTTCCTGTCCCGGAGACTAGCCTCTCCTCCATCAGGCCTAGGCCAGTGTCCCCTCCTCCCTCCCCCATAGCAGTCTGTGCCTTTAGGGCCACAGGGCCTTGGGCCAACGTTCCCATTTTACAGTTGTGGGAGCTGGGTCTCAACGCCACAGAGTGAGCCCAGGAAAGCCCTGGACAGACAGCACGGTCTCTTGCCGTCTCCGGGCCTGTTTCCTCTTTCGGAAGATGGTGGTTCTTGTTCTATGATCGTGGATGAGAAAGTGCAAACAGTTTAGGCGGCAGGACCTGGTAATAACAACAGTAGTAAATGACCCGCGAGGCCGCAGGACTGGGCAGGAGTGGGGGAGCGGGGAGCAAACCAGGGGGCAGCAGGTTGATCAGTAACCAGGAGTGGGCTGACGCTGCAGAAAGCCCAGAAATAGGTTGTCTGGAGCTGACTGGCTCCAGCCTGGAGCTCATGAAAAAGCCATTGCTCCTGGCAGCAGCAGGCGGGGCTGCGCGGTTGTGCTTTGTCCGTGTCTGATTTGGAAGAAAGCCAGGGAGCCATTAGCCGGTGCCACCCACCCATCTACACTGGTCAGGGTGCTCTGGGCAGAGCTGGGGTGCACTCCTCAGCTGTTTGCACAGGGCCTGTGGACTCTCAGCCGCCCTGGGTGGGGGTGGGGGTGCTCTCAAAGGTCATCTCGTCCAGCCCGCCTGTGACCAGGATTCCAGCAGAATCTCACGCCCTCTGCTGGCTGATGCCTGGAGAGGGTTTGTTCCGTACCAGGCACTGTTCTAAGTCCTTCCTCGTGGCAACCTTGAGGAGTAGGAACTATTACTCTCTCCATTTTACAGATGGCGAAACTGAGGCGGGGGGTGGGGGGCGGGGCGGGGGTGGGGAGTGACTTGCCCAGCTAGTAAGTGCGCGGCCGGGGAGTGACCCCAGGGGGCTGGCAGTCCTGGCTCCTAACCACCTAGTCTCCCCCTCCTCTGACTGGCTCTGCCCACTGTGGGACGCCCATGCCCTATTCCCCAGAGGCACCGCTCCTCAGACCTCCCCGCCTCTCCCATCCTGTCCCCAGGCCTCATGCCTCCTGTCGACTAGGTATTTCAAAGGGACACAGCACATGCAGAGCACCCGAGGGCTCACCACCCAGATCTGAGAAATGTTGACCAGCCCGGCTCCGAGTCCTGGGGTTGCTCACGCAGGGGTTGTCCCACAGGCCAGCTGGGTCGCACCCCCCTCCCCCTGGCTCTTGGCCCTGCTGAGGCTGCCCTCACCTGCCCTCCTGTGTGAGGTAAGAAGGGAGTGAGCCTGAGCCTGCACACGGGGCTGCTGTGGGCAGTGGGCAGGGCCCTCCCTGCAGAGAGGTGTCAGTCGAGGGTGCATGCAGGGCTCACTGCATGGCCCTGCGTCACCCCCAGACAAGGGGCCCCTCCCCTGCCTCCCGTGAAGGCCCCCTCTGGGCAGCCGGGCTCTGACACCGGATGGCTCCTTACTGATGGCCGGGGCCAGGCGCAGAGTAATAGTGGCTCCTGCGCAGCCGTGCCCTCCGTGGCTCTAGTCCTAGGAGGGCACTTGGGTGAGCAGAGGCCCAGAGGCGGCAGGGTCAAGGGATTTGAACCCAGCTTTCCCTAGGGAGATCCAGTGGGCCAGCACCCAGCCTAGGTTCTGAGCCCCGCCGCCTCCACCCCAGGTCAAATGTCAAGGCTGAGGCTGACATCACTCTGGCTCCTTCCAGCTGGTGACAGTGGCAGGTACTGAGCCCAGCCTGGGTTCTCAACCACGACAATGCCTGGTGCCTTCTGGGCATGTCACCCCGCCCCACAGATGCCAGCCTATGAGACTCCTTCTCCCAAGTCAGCTGAGTTCACTGAGCCCTGAGCTCATCTGTCGTTCGTGCCCCAAAGCCTGTGCCCCTGCCCAGCCGCGAGCCAGCCGGGGGCGCACGCCCCAGGAGGCAGGCGGCAGCGACACTTGTCAGCTCGGGCTACCTCGTTTCCACCTCCTGGTTCTAGGCGTAGCTCTTTATTACAAAAGTAACATGCTCATGTTCTTAGAATATCTGAGCAGTTTCAGAAAGGGACAGAGTGAGCGGAACTAGAAGCAGTTCCTCTCCAGCCACCCCCCCAGGAAGTGAGGATGACGGGGAGGCGCCCACGCAGACGCCCACCGCCCAGCCCTCTGTTCATGGAAGCCCCTTTTCCGATCCTCCAGGGTGGCCCTCATGACCTTACACCGGGCCCTGCCCCAGGCTGGCTGAATCCCAGTGGCCCGGGGTGGGTCCGCTGGTCAGGTAGGCAGGGACCCTCGCAACCCCACGTGACCCTCAGCCGTCCGGCCCCGCCCGTGGACACTCTGGGCCCCACACTGGGGAGGGGACATGTGCAGCCCCGGCTTCCCCGAACTCCCGCCTCCCCCGTGCTGCAGCCAGAGCTTTCTGTGTGTGTCGTCCAGGTTATAACAACAGTCAACCCCTGCGGGTCTGGGCCTCGCACCACGAGCAGCCCCCCAAGGCTGAGCCCGTGTAGACAGATCTACTTACACGGCAGCAACTGTCCTGCTCAGAGCGGAATGGGAACTTTTAAAAATAATTGACCAAATGTTGGGGGTGGATCGGGGAGGTGGACAGTGGGCCCCCAAGGCAGGAAACGTCTGCCACAGCTAGGTCTGGTGGCAGAGCCATTTAGAAGGTTCTTAAGAGCTGCGTTGGAGGAACCCAGGCAGGCTGCCATCAGGGGTTCTCCGCGAGCAGCAGGGTCCAGGCGCCATCGTGCTGGCCTGAGCCCATGCCTCGCAGCTCCCTGCACAGAGGACCCCGAGCTCCCCTCTGTCCAGGGTCCACGGCCAATGTCTAAGCAGAGGGGACACAGGAGGCCTGAATGTCTGGGTAAGTCCCTTCCCGGCCACGTGTGGACGTGGTGCCCACCTCAGGGCAGCAAGGCTTCAGTGAGAGGGAGGGCCACACCAGCCTGGCCTGGAGCCCTTGGGAGAACGTCCCGTCCCAGAACCCAAGTTGGCTCCATCCCCATCTGGACAGACAGAGACCCGGAGGGAATGCTGGGGTCAGGGTGCCTTTATTGGTGAGTCAGGACGTGGTGGGGACAGAGGGGCAGGGGGCCTCAGTGGCCACAGGGCAGCATGTCCAGGGTCCCCAAGGCAGCGATTTCCAAGGCACTGGAGTGGCCTGCATCAGGCTCGAGCACCCAGCTGCAGCCAGGCACCGTTGTCCCCTTTGAAGGGCTTGTCACTCGGGGCAGGCGGGCCAGGAGGCAGCAGACCCTCAGGGAAACGGCCGCGGCCCAGTCAGCTTCTCTTGCGGGACTGGGAGGCTTTCTGCCGGTAGATCTCGGCGGTGAAGGGCCTGTGGGGCGGGGAGAGAGGCTCCGTCAGCAGCGTGGGGGTGATGCCACCCCCCGGGCCCTGTCCCCCCACCAGCATGGACAGAGTGAGGACGTCCGAGTGGGACAAGGCGGGCCCGGGGCTGCATCTCACGGCCTGTAGGGGCCCTCTGGCCCCGCTGTGGCCCCTCCAGGCCTCCTGTCTGCTCTGCCGGAGACCTGGTGTGGCCAGCTGACGGGCGGCCCTGCCTGAGCGGCCCTGGTCGGGGAAAGGCCTGGAGGCCAAGGCAGGGCCAGCCGGGCAGTCATGCCGCCGTCAGACGGCGGCCCTGGGCCCGGGCGGCGACGGCGCCTACTCACTCCTCGTACAGGACAGCGACCACGTAGACGAGGGCCACCACAGCAGTCAGCAGCAGGCCGGCGGGGCTGGCGTGCCTGCGGAGAAGACGCCCGTCAGCAGCCACCGGGCCAGCCCTCCCTGCCCTGCGGGGTCCCACGGCCCCACGAGCTGCACCAGGTGGCCTCCGACCTGAGTCCAGCTTTCTCGCCCTGACAGGGCCCCCCTGCCCGGGCCTGGCCCGGTGGCCAGCTCGCCGCCTCCCGTCCGGGCCGGCTGGGTGCTCAGAGGGCACACCTCTCCTCTCGGTCTCCAGGCTGGGCCGGGAGTCGGGGCAGAGCAGGAGTGAGGCCGGCAGGGAGGCACACGGGCTGCTCAGATGGCCGGGCGGCCCCCTGTCCTTGTCTGCGCAGGAGGAGGTTCCCGGGGCAGGAAACGCGACCCCGCCCACCAGAGACGCTGTTCTCAGGCCAGGAGACTGTGCCCTAGAAATGTGTCCAGGCCCCCAGAGCCAGGCAGAGTGTCCACCAGCCTCCTCCTGGGCTCTCTGCTGTGACCGCAGCACCCACGAACCGGGGAGCCTCTGCCCTCAGCTGTCGCCCGTCTTGTCCACAGTCACCTCTGCTCCCATAGGCTCCACAGGGACTGGGCTGCTGTCCCGAGAGCCAGGGAGGAGAGAGGGCGGGGAGCCGGCTCGTGGGGCCCCTGGGGGGCTCTGCATCCCCCAGCATGGCCTCCCTCACAGGAGCCCCGGGGGGCCCACGGCAGAGTGGTGTGACACGGTGCACCCTGCGGGGACCCTCTGCCCTAGCCACCCCCTCATCCCAGGACCACACTGTCTGTCTGTCTGTGAGCTCCGGGAGGGACAGCGGAGACCCGAGCCCCTCGTGCAGGCTCCCCGCCCCCCGTTCTGTGGGCTCCACTCCCATCCTCCGTGAGGGCAGAGTGGTCTCCTGCCCTTCCCCCTGCCACAGGAGGGGCCGGACAGACCCTTGGGGCTGAGATGAAATCTGCCCTGGGAGCTTTGCTCACTAGCGCTAGTGCGGTGGTCCAGAGCCAGCAGAGTCTCCCCGCCCACGAGCCGGGCACCCTGGGAGACAGGGAGGAGGCAGACGGCAGGCTGGACCCCCACCTGGGTGGACCTATCACTGGCCAGCCTAGGGGCCAGGGCTCTGTGGCCACAGTGTCCTTAAGACTGATGACCCCCTGCCTGGGAAGCCTCTGAGGCCAGGGATGAACGCGACCCCTGCAGCTGGCCTCAGCTGCACCTGGGTCAGCTCCCAGCACCGGGCCCCGGACATGAGCCCAGCAGGCACCCCGGCTTGTAGTTACGTCTACATGAAACTCCCACTTTCAAAATGCTGTCACCCTGATCTTGACACCCTAACCACCCTGTGTGGAGAGGATCGTCCACTCTGCAGATGAGGCAGCTGAGGTCCAGAGTGACCCACATGCCAGAGCCCAGGCCTGGCCCCGAGCCCCGGGGGGGCAGGGTTGGTCCTAGGCACCCAACCGTGCTTCTTGGGGAGGGGGCGTCTCCCTCAGGCTAGTGGGCTGGGGAGGTGGGGGCCTGGAGAGGGCGCAAGGCCCCGGTGCCCTGCTCCTAGCCTGGCGCCCCCAGGAGTCCTGCCAGGGCTCCCGCACACCGGGCTGCTGCTCCAGCACCAGGAAGCCCCCGCCGTGGGGCCCCAGGAGGGAGACAGATGGGCTACAGAAGCCTGGGAGCAGCCCTGCTGGATTAGCGTCTTGCGGTCCGGGTAATGGCTCATCTCTAATGAGCACTCAGACGGAGGCTCCAGCCCCCAGCACAGCCAGGCCTCTCAGCACCGCGCCCTGATGTCCTCCTGAGGGGCCCTGCCGGCACCCGGGCCTCCTTATGGTCCCTCACATGCCTGACAGCCCAGGCCTGACAGCCCTGAGGTGGGGGTGACCTGGGCACCGAGGGGACCCACGTGTGGGCTCTGCCCTTGGAAAGCCCTGTCTGAGCACAGAGGAGGCACCCATGGCGGGGGGGGGTGGCAGGGGTGGGGGCTGGGGGGACAGTCAGGGAGGGCTTTGTGGAGGAGGGGACACTTCAAGTTGAGTTTGAAAGGACCAACTGCAGGTAGAAGTGGGAGGGAACAGCATGTGTGCTGGCAGGGGGAAGGCTGGCAAGGGGGCATCTAGAGGCTGCAGGGAGGACCTGGGTGGGCTCATCCTGTCGGTCCTGGGTGGGAGATGCTCTGTGAAGTGGGTGAGTCCAGGGATGCGCAGCCTGCCCCTCGGGAGCCCACTGCCCAAGTCCGGGCGAGAAGGGCCAGGCTGGAAGGCAGTGGGTGGGGGACAGACTGGTCCGGAAGTGGGGCGGAGAACCAGTCAGACCCACAAGCCCCCTCTCGCTCAGATCAGGGGACTGGCTCCCAGCCTGGAGGGTGGGGCTGGGAGGGAACACCCTGCTCCTGACATTCTGCCATTTGAGATTCATTCCTGTGGGTCCTGTAACCTTTCTGGTCTCTGGGAGCACCTGTGACATTCTAGGCACGTGGTTTTCAAGCGTTAAATAAAAGTACACTTTCCACAGAAAAATCTTCCACTGAAGGAGCCCCAGTACAGAAAATGGTCAAACAGGCACCACTCTGCAGGGCGTGGGGTTTGAAGCTCAGAGCCCACAGCACTCCCTGTGCCGGCCTCCTTGACCTCGGGGTCTCCGAGGGGCGTGAAGGTGAGGCCTGAGCCCCGGGGGTCACTATCAGTGGCCAGAGCTGGCTGAGGCAGACGCAGCCAGCCCGGGGCCCCTCGCGCCCTCTGTGGGATGAGGGTCTCTGCAGGCTGCGCGCGTGCACAGACCCGCCCCTGATGGGCCCGGAGGCCGCCGGGCTCACTTTCAGGGCCTTCCAGCCCTAACGTCCTAGCACAGGGTCAGCAGCCAGTGGTCCACCGGCCAAGATTGCTTTTACATTTGTAAATGGTTTAAAAAAAGAATCAAAAGAATATTTTGTGACAAATGAAAATCACATGAAACTCAAACTTCCGCCTCCATGACGGAGGGGGCGCCGCCCCGGCCACGCCCATGCTTACCTGCTGTCTCTCTCGGGGCCGCGCCCCTGCGGCCGGGAGCCCCGCCTCTCCGCCCTTCAGGGAGAGTGTGCCCACCCCGTTCCCGCACGCCGCTCGGCCCCACAGAGGAGACACTCCAGAGGAACGGAAAGCGGGCGAGCGTCCTCGGGCTTCGCGAAGGACGTGCAGGCTGACCGTCTTCCTGGCGGAGGCAGCCAGCGGGAAGACGCGGGGAGCCTGCTACTCACATGATGGCCCAGCCCAGGTAATTGGCCGTGCTGCCCCAGTACATGGGGTTGTCCAGGACGCTGAACGGGAAGGTGGTCACTCTCGCCTCCTTGAGGATCCCGAAGTAATCTCCTGTGGACAAGTGGGGCAGGACCACAGGGTCACATCCTGGCCACAGCTTATCCCCGAGAGAGGCCTCCAGGGTCGGCGCAGGGGGGCCTGCCCTGCGGGAGGCTCCAGGCCAGGGAGGAGCAGGTTTAATGGCGTGCTGACTCAAGGGGCAGCCCGGGTGGTGGGCCCACTCAGACCACAGGCATGCGGACACCTTAGGGCACGAGGTCTCCAGGGTGCTGGAGAGGCAGCTGAGCGCTGAGCCCCACCCCTACTTCCATCTGCTCCTCTCCTCTGGGCCTCTGCACATGCTGTTCCCCCTGCTGAGGATGCCTTTCCCTGTTCTCTGTACATTTCCTCTTCTAGCCATTTCCTCCTCAGCTCAAGTCGCCTCCTGATAGAGACTCTTCCCAACTCCACCGGCTCAGGCAGGCCTGCCTGCTGCTCCCAATTCTGCCCCATCCCCTCCCTCCTTGCCCCAGATGTGGCCTCAGCAAGTTCCTCCCTGTCCCAGAAGTAGGGCAGCCACGGCAGGAGGGGCCAGCGGGAGGTGCGTCACCCGTTGTCTGGGGACAAAGGGTGTCGTCGTCTGGGGACAAAGGGTGTCGGGGGCCGAGGAGCCGCCCGGGGCTGCAGGAGGCTTTTTTCCCAGAAGGCAGGAAGTCGGGCTGCGGACCGGCACAGAAACCCACTTCGAGGTGACTCATGGCGGGGAAGTAGCCGCCGTGTCCTATTTCCAGAGCCCGGCGGGCCCCTCAGAGTTTCTACGCTATTTCTTCTGGGGTGGGGGCACTCGGGGGGCTGGTATTCTCGGGATCCTTCCCACTCCCCCCACCAACTCGCTCCTCCAGGGGACTTTCCCCAGGCCCTGCCCAGCACTGCACGCCACGCCGCCCTGGGGGGCTCCCCAGCCCCTCCCCCAGCTCTCTGCCCACTCTGCAGGCAGTGCCTGCTGCTGGAGGGCCAGTCATCCCCGGTCCCCAGAGGACGGAACCGGACAGCACGGGGCCCCTCTGCCGGGCCCAGCCTCTGCGCCCTTCCAGGGTCTGCATTCCCGCTCTGCCAGGCCCACACCATGATCCCCATCTCCTCCGTGGCCCCCCGGTCTCAGCCCCACCGGTCCATCCTCCTCATGGCTGGGAGAGGACCTTTCTAACCCCTCCCACGGCCCCCACTGTGGTGAAGCCTCCATCCCCTGCATGGCCTCTGGGGACCCACGTGTTGTGCCCCCAGCCCAGCCTCCAGCCCTGGCTCCACTGGCCCGGTGCGCCAGCCACCCTGCCCTTGAGCTTGCTGTTTGCTCACAGGCCGTTCCTTCCCACCCGTCCCCAGCCCGCAGACCCGACTGCCCCTCTTCCCCGTTCCCGCTGCGCGCCCTCTTCTAGCACCGGCTGCCCACGGCTCCTGCCTGAGCCCGAGGCACTGACCCGCCTGCTGGTGCCCACTGCCGTGGGCGCCACCGTCGCGCCCAGACCCCCCCGCGGCCATTCCTGAGTGCGGCTCCTCTGCCCCAGGGGCTGCGGGCCCTCTGCTGCAGCCTGCCCCGCCCCGGGCGAAGCCCCAAAGCCCCTCGGACTGTGGATAGACACCCAGGCAAGCTGGGGGGCGCCGCAGACCGTCTTGGGCACCGGAGGAAACAGGCAGGACCCTGCAGCTGGTGGGGGCTGAGAGGGAGGAGGACCGGGAGCCCCGGGCCCTGCCCGTCAGAGCGGCAGCACCGCGTGCGCCTGGGGCCTCCTCTGCGGGCAGTACTGCCCTCCTTTCTCCCCTGCCCCTTCCCCCCACTGCTTTCCTTGCGGGTTTCCAAGTTGCTGGAAGCGCTGATGTCATGAGGACGTCCGGCCAGGCCAGCACTAGGCTCCCAGCCTGAAAGCACGGGAGCCGCAGGCAGTCGGGACTGCAGAGAAGGGACAGGGTCCCCCCAACCCTCACCTGCCCCAGACCTGCACCAGGCCCGGCTTGTGGCCCAAACATAGTGGACCTAACTCCCGCCTGCCTGGCAGCCAAGACTCTAGGTGAGATATGAGAGCCAGCTTCCCGAGCTGAGCACGCACAGGCCGAGGCCTCGAGGAGGAAACACAGCCCCACGCAGACGGCAGGACAGTCAGCCACCTGGCCCCAGCTCCTCCCCTGAACCCCAAGTGGGTCTGCTCAAGGCCCCCCAGCCTTTGGGCTCTTACCTAGGAAGGTCCCGGTGAAGCCCAGCGCAAGGAAGCTAGAGACCACAAACACGCTGCCCACGCCCAGGAGCGCGAGGCCCGCGCGGTAGGCCGTGGGGTTATCCAGACTCTCCATCTTGGGCTGGCTTAGCATGGCCTGCGTGAAGCTGTGGGGCAGGGGACAGGGGAGACAGGAGGTCACTCACGTGGAGAGGGGGCCACCCCACCCTTCCTGCCCCTGTCCTTCATGGGGTCCCCAGAGTAGCCAGTCCAGGGGTCTCAAACCTGCCTGGGCCAGGCAGGTGACAAAGTGGCTGCAGGTGGAGTGCAGGGCACCTGGAGACCACCATCCTGCCCAAGGGGGGCTGCCCGGCAGCACCAGCCCCCTGCTACCACCAGGAAGTGACCACAATGGGGGCCCAGGCCTGCCAGATTTTTTGGTTTTTCGAGAGAAGTCAGAAATCCTGACTTGCATGTGAAATATCCTAATTTTTAGAAACAGGCAATTAATGAAAACCATTTTGAGCTCTGCGCATGTCAGCAGGCTGGATTCAGCCCAAAGGCCACCAGTTAGCAACTGGTACTGCAGAGGAAAGTAGGGCTCAGAAAATCAAAGACGCACGCCCCAGGTTGCGCGGCAGACCCTGGGGCCCGTGTGCCTCTGCACCTGGCGTGTGCCACACACGATCGTGGCGTCCCACTCCCCGAGTGGACTCGGCGCCCTGAAGCCTGGGGCATGCTCTGCCCCTTCTCTGGCCTCCACGGCCCCCACGCAGGGCTGGCCACATCCCAGGCGGCACCTCAGAGGCCCCATATGTCTTCCCTCCACACCTGAAACGCCCTTAGCAGGCTCCCTTTGGGGCCAAGCCACGGAAGGCCTAGTTAAAAGGCAAGTGGGTGACCAAAAGGGGGCAAATATGCTGGTGGGTTTGGAGGTTCAGGTTTTCCAGTTGGCTCCTGAAGACTGGAAGGCCTGGTGCAGGTAGGGCAAAGCAACTTAGGCTTGTGGTGATGCATAGGAGCAAAGTTCAGGGTCTGCCTCATTGTGGGGGAACAGGCACTGGTGGGAGGGACACACTCAAAGGAAAGGATGTGCATGGGAGCAAGTGTGTGCATGTACCACAAACACACACTTCCCCTTCCCCCACGATCATAACACTCAGAAGAGACAGGGAGATCTCCTGCCTCGTGCAGCGCACCTACTTGCTTTCACTCTTTACAGCTACCTCCTAGCAGGGCAGCTCACTGTCCACCCACCCACCCATCCATCCACCTACCCTCTATCCATCTGATACCCACCCATCCATCAATCCTTCCATCTATTAGTCTATCCTCTACCCATCCATCCACCCACCCACTCATCCACCTACCCATCCATCCACCCACCCACCCATCCATCCACCTACCCTCTATCCATTGATACCCACCCATCCATCCATCCGTCCATCTATTAGTCTATCCTCTACCCATCCATCCACCCACCCACTCATCCACCTATCCATCCATCCACCTACCCACCCATCCATCCACGCATCCATCCATCCACCAAGCAATCCTCTATCCATCCGTGCATCTATGCATCTGTGCGTCCATCATAAAGTACCTCTGTTTGTTCAAGCAGAACAAACTCACCATCTTCATTCATTCATTCCATTGGTAAATTCACATTGTTGTAAAACCATCCTTATGTTAAGCTAAAAACTGCCTCCCTGGAACTCTTTCTTCCAACTACTTTCAGCTCTTAGAGAACAGAGGCTGCTTCTCCTTCCTGTGAGTATCTCCCTGGCACCTGGCACATACCGGGCAGAACAGGTTAAAGTCCATATTCATCAATGGGAGAGAATGCAGCACCCCTCCCCCGAGTGCAGGAAGGGGGACAGGGAGAAAGGTCCGTGAACAAACAGGACACTGCAGAAGCCTGCATGGTGACCTGGGAAACAGTGGCACACGTGTGTCAGGGCACACCTGGCCACTGGTCACGCTGCCCACACCCCCAGCCCTCCACCCACCACTGCCCTGCCCGGGCTCAGGGTCACCCTGCAGCTCCAGGCTGAGCCGCAGGGACTGGCTCAGGGTCACACACAGCCTGCTGGGCCAGGTCCCCACGCCCACGCCCCACCCCCCAATGCCCTCACCCGACTTTCTGCTAAACCAGCAGCTCTTGCCCTGGGCAGCCTGTGACCCAGGCACACCTTATACCCTGCAGACCCAGCCACTGAGGCCAGGGAGCAGGCAGCTTTGGCACCCGGCCCAAGCTCTCCTGTCTGTGGATGGAGGGAGGCAGCATGGAGAGGGTGTGGGCCCTGGCAAGGCTGACTGCCCTACTCAGGGCAGGCCCACGTGCAAGCCCCTGGCTCGTTGGCTGCCACTGCATCAGGGACCACGTAGCAGAGAGTATGTGTGTGCGGGGGGTGGCGCTCCAACCTCCGTGCTCTTGCAGGCTGTGACCCCCCCCCGCTCGCCCCGGGCTCTGCCTGCCTACCTGTTTTGCTCTGGCACCTGCATCTCTGTTCCCTGTGCTGACTCCCAGCCCCCAAACCCAGGACAGTCAGGCCTGCAGGGCACCATCTAGCTGGACATAGGCTGCCCACAGCCCAGCATACCCATCTGCCTCGAGTTCTCTGGGGGTGCCCCGTGGCAGCCCGATGAAAAGCCGCGGGTTCCTGGCAGAAGAGCAGGACTGCGTTTCAGACAGACCTGGGTGCCCTTGGCCTGTTTTCCCTCCGTATAGTGGTGACAGTAACCTCTCCCATCTCCCTGTATGGAGCTGCTGCTGGCTGGCTGTGCACATGCTGGTGACCATGGAACATGCCAGGCTCTGCTACGGGGCTTGTGGACAGTGGGAAGGACAGAGGAGTGAGCTGAGGGTGACACTGTGAGACGAAGCACTGGGCACCGCAGGACAGGCACACTAGACAGGGGTCCAGAAGGCCATGGTGAGGCTTCAGCTGAGATCTGACAGAAGAAATTCGCCAGGGGAAGCTGGTGGGCAGGGAGAGCATTCCAGAAAGAGGAACGGCCAGGGTCTGGATTTCTGAAAGCCCAGGACAGGAGAATGACGTGGAAGGAGCCTGCAGAAGAGGCCATGTTGGGCTGTGGTGGAGTCTGGAATGTATTCTATGTGGGTGGGAAGTCACTGCTGGGAGCAGCAGAGCGGGGAGGCCAGTCAGGCTATTGCAATAGTGGGGTGAGCGCTGGGGGGCTGGGGGCCAGGGGAGCCCAGCCACAGCCAGATACGGGGCTCCAGAGAACCAGGCCAGGCGCACAGTGGGCTCCGCGCGGGGCGGGCTCCGGCTCCTCTGCCAGAACTCACTTGCATCATCCACGCAGCGGGCACGTGGCCTGGTGTGAGGGCACGCAGCAGGGGCGGACCGAGAGGGACCCTTCTCACTCCCACACTGCGCCTACAGCAGCTCCCCTGGGGGAGGCTCTGCAGGAAAAGCGTCTGTTTGGAAGCAGATGGAGATTCCTGACGAAGGGCAGACCTAGAGCCAGTGCTGGCGGAGAAGGCCCTGACGCGGCCGCACGGCTGCCCCAGACTCAACCCTGGGCCTCCTTTTCCGCTCCTTCACCAGTCGGGGAGGGTCCCAGGGGGGAAGCACCCTCAGCACCGCGGCGCACAGCTCCCAGCTCCCAGCAAAGCCCTCTGAGGGCCCTCCGCTCGAGGTCAGCGGGAAACGCGGCGAGGGCCCTCCCGGGGCTTCTGTTCAGGCGCCCTTTGCGCACAACGGGCTGTGCACGCTCTGGACCACCAGCAGCAGGTTTACGGGAACAGAGCGGCCCGACCCCAAGCAGGTGGTCTGCAGTGTTCTAGCTCCTCCGTTAAGCCAGGAAAGCACAGTCCCTTCCACGTGGAAAATGAAGAGGGGGATGAGTGGCTCTGCAGGCCACGCGCTCCGTAAGAATAAATAGGAGGCAATTTCCTTTGGAAATATTCTGTGCTGGGGGTGGGGTGGAGAGACTCATTCATCTGTCTCAGGTTCTGTTGTTAAAACTTGGACTGAGCTCTCCGTCACCAGCGTGACTTGAGGCCGTCTGCGCTCCACTGCCCTGAAATCCCAGGACCCGGTGGGAGGTGGGGAGAGCCGTCACTGCCCGCTGCATCCCGGCCGCATGCCACGCTCCAGCCTGTTCCCGCTTCTCTACACCTGACAACCCTCAACCATGCGGGGCGCAGCTCCATGACCAGTCCCGGTGACCCTGAGCGGTGCTCACATCCTGGCCTCCCTCCTCGCTCCCCACGCTTCATCTCGCACCAAGCAAAACTGTCCAGGAAAGTAGGCGTCTGACGGCGCACTTGTTTTTTTCTAACATACATTAAAATAAACACCTAACTACTGAAACAAACAAACAAAATGTTCATCTGTGTAACCCCCCAAAAAATCACCAGGGAACTAGAATTTAGGGCTATGAGGCTGTACTGATTCCGCACATTTGAACACATCACCTTTTCAAAGTGTTTCCAAGACCCATCACAGCCAGCAGAGGGTCTGTCTTGTCTTACAAATAAGGAAACATTAGGGTTGGGGGTAGGACGGGCAGACAGCTTCTCCTGCCTTCCCACGGCCCATGAACAGCGGGACACACAGCGTGCCCCACAGGCCTGGGAACCCCAGGCTGACAATCAGCCTCTTCGTGGGCCTCAGGGTGGGAAGGCAGCCGGGGCAGCTGTCCTCTTCCCCTTCCCCAGCTGGTCCTCAGCGCACGGCTCTGAAGGGGAAGGCCCACTCTGCCTGGCCCTGGCCCCACCACCCCAGCCCCCTGCTGAGGTGCACCCAGCCGTCCCCCGCTCCCACAGCTGCACCCCTTTGCCCCAAGTAGCCACACCTGGTTCCCTGGCCCCGTTCTGGTCAGCGGCCAGCTCTCCAGCTGCCCTCCTGGACCCTGCCCCACCCTGCCCGCCTGCACTGACTGAGGGGTTGCAGGCTTCTGCTTCCAAAGGTCCCGACATATGCCCCCCACACAGCCCACTGACTCAGGCAGGTGACAACAGAACTCCAGGCATCAAGGGCTGAAAGTTGTGAGGGGAGCTCCTCGTTTCCACATCCAGCTGCCCCTTCTCAGGGTTCTAAGTCTGCATGGACCGCCGGCTGCCCTCCAGCTCAGGCCTCCTGCCCCAGCCCCCTCCCAGAGCACCTCCACCCAGCTGCCAATGCATCCCCCTCCAACCAAGGCCCTTCCCTCAAGGCAGACCCCCAATGGCCCCCACAGCCTGCAAGTTAAGGCTGACCCCACCTGTGCCTCTTCCACCGTAGGGCGGGCAGAGCTCTAGAGGCGGCTCAGGGCCCTGGAGCGCATGCTCTGCATCCCGCTCCCCTTCAGTGTGGGCTGAACCTACACACCAGGGCTTCCCTCCCGAGGTGGGGCAAGGGCAGGGCGTTTCTCCAATGGACTTAGGTTCTGCTCAGTTGACCCTGCTTTAATTGAAAAGGAGATTACCCTGGGGTGGGGGGGGTGGCTTTCAAAGAGGTCTGGAGGTCAGACAGAGACGTCCAGGAGACTTCTTCCCGCCAGCCTGGAAGAAGCCGACGGCCATGCTGTGGGGAGGCCACGTGGCAGGCAGACTCTGGGAACTGAGGGCCTCAGTCCTCCAGCCACAAGGAACTGAGTCTTGCGCACACCCGGGAGCCTGGAGGAGGCCCTAACCCATCTTCTGGCCAAGCTCTTTACCGCACCAACTGACCACCCTCCTCTGCAGTAAACTGGTCCCCGTCTGCCCCACTCCCTTGCTCCTTCGTGCGGCCACTCCGCCATCAGGCCTGTCCTGACGTCCTGTGAGCAGCTCCAGACAGGCGTGGATGCAGCAAGGACTGGCACAGAGACGGCCACAGGGAAGAGAGCCACAAGTGTGCTGACATGCACCCGGTCCACACGCAGGGTGCACCTGCCCCCAGGCCACTGGTGAAGGAGGTTTGGTCCCTCCGCCCACGGCCACAGCCCTGCCCCTGCTGAGCGGCGCACCCCAGCGTGCGTGGGGCCCCCTCGTCCCCCTCCCCCATGCTTGCACGCCGTTTCCACAAGCCCCCGGGTGACTCCGAGGTGTACTGGACTACAGCTCCATCAGGTGACTGACAAAGGACACAGAGGCTCCCTGATGCCCTGAGCACCCCGGTGCACCTGCCCCGAGGCCACTGCCCCAGCGGAAGCCGGCAGGGAGGGGAAGGCAGCAGCGCGTCCAGCTAACCTGGCCCTGCCTGGCGTCCACGCGGCCCGGTCCCAAGGGCTCACTCCTGGGCAGCGGCTCCAGGCCGCCCGGCTCCGCTAAGGCCAGCTGTGGAGAGCTGCCCCATCAGGCGGCTTCAACAGATGCCGCAGCCCGCCAGGCCTCCCTCCTCCTTTGCA
The DNA here is from genome assembly GCF_057802395.1 of Ceratotherium simum simum. Classification (NCBI taxonomy): domain Eukaryota; kingdom Metazoa; phylum Chordata; class Mammalia; order Perissodactyla; family Rhinocerotidae; genus Ceratotherium; species Ceratotherium simum. The sequence goes on from NC_141915.1 coordinate 1,020,332, forward strand.
CCTCACGGGCCAGCAAACAGGTCTCCAACGCCTCCAGACGATGAGCATGCTCAGCCTGCAGCGGCCCCCAGACCACCCCTGGTGGCCGGGCTGGTGCAGACCGGCTGACACTGCTGCCCCGCCCTGCCCCTTTGCACCTGCAGGTCACCACGGGGCCCTGGCCTCACGCCTGGCAGGCCAGCTGCCCAGCGATCCTGGACACCCCTGCCCAGGGCTTTGACAAGCACACAATCCCGGCTCCATTCAATCGTGTGTGTGTGTGTGTGTGTGTGTGTGTGTGTGTGTGTGTGTGTGCGTGTGCCTGAACAGTCCCTCTCTCTCCCTACCGCCTGGACCGCTGCTGTCCCCACCCTCCGGGAACGTGCGGCTTGCAGAGAGACAAGAGCAGACACACTGGAATTGTCCAGAACAGGCAAATCCATAGGGACGAGAAGCAGATGGGGGGAGGGGGTGACCATTTAATGTGTGCAGGGTTTTTGTTTAGGGTGAAAAAGTTCTGGAACTAGACAAAAGTGGTCACACAACATTGTGAGTATACTAAAAGTCACTGAACTGTTTATTTATTTATTTTTTTAATTTATATATTTTTTTTTGTGAGGAAGATCAGCCCTGAGCTAACATCCACGCTAATCCTCCTCTTTTTGCTGAGGAAGACCGGCCCTGAGCTAACATCTATTGCCAATCCTCCTCCTTTTTTTCCCCCAAAGCCCCAGTAGATAGTTGTATATCATAGCTGCACATCCTTCTAGTTGCTGTATGTGGGACGCGGCCTCAGCATGGCTGGAGAAGCGGTGTGTCGGTGTGTGCCCGGGATCCGAACCCGGGCCACCAGTAGTGGAGCGTGCACACTTAACCGCTAAGCCACGGGGCCAGCCCTGAACTGTTTACTTTAAAATGGTTAAAATGACAAGTTTTATGTTATGTGTATTTTACCACAAAAAAAAGAAAACGCAGCTCTGGGAATCAGATGGAGTGATGTGTATGAAGGGCACCCGACAATGCCGGGCAGCAGCTGGTCCTGCCGGGACTCTCACCAGCCCCTCCCCAGGGCCCCATCTGCCCGCCCAGCATCCCTGGTGGGGAAAGGAGACACTGTCACCGTCACCGGGGACACAGCCTGGCCAGGGCACGGGGCCTGGGGGCAGCAGATGGCCGGTAGAGGGAAAGACCAACGAGACTGAGGAGCAGGGAGAAAGTGCCGGAGCACAGTCGCCGCCTGAAGATCTGAAAGGTGAGGAGAGAAAACCAGTCCTGCCTGTGAGCATCCTTTCTCTACTCCCAGAAATCTCCTGGGGTGGCCAGTTCAGCCGAGAGACGGCAGACGGCAGGCCAGGCCAGCACTGACCTCGAGGGGGCTGGGGAGGAGGGAGAGCAGGGGCTCTGCTCTGTGAGAGGCTAGACGTGGCCTGACCTCCTCCCAGCTACGCGGGAGCTCTCCCGAGGGCCCAGGAGGCAAGAGCAAACCAGAGTTCTCTGCTGGGGTCTACATGTCAGGAGCCAGGCTGCGGGTGGGACTGTCCCCTCGGTCTCCTAGGGACCCCCAGCACTGGGCCGGGGCCTGGAAGAGGAAGGAGGGACCCCTGCCACGGGACCAGGGACAGAGATCAGGGGCCTCTAGCTTTTTGCCTCCTGCTGGCATCCTGTACAGGAGACGGGGCCGAATCCAGGCACAGAGGCCCCTCCTTTACCCAGTCCTACCGCCAGTGCGGCAGCCACAGGGGCCTGCTTGGCACGGGTGTCTGACTGCATCACTGCTCCGTCCACATCACTGTGACATGGCCGCCTCCATGCTTAGACTCCACAGTCACGCTCTCTGGCCTCTCCACGGCGCCTTCTCTCCCTCTGGGATCCCCTAAGAACCCAGGCTGCCTCCTGCAGCAGGGCCCATCTTCCCTCACCCCCCAGGCCCCTCCCCGCTCTGACCCAGCCACCGCTGCGAGCATCTGTGAGGTCTGACCCCCGAGGCAGGGCTGTTCCCCGCGTGGGCCACAGCCGGTGAGGTGCAGGACGGATGGCCCCTTGGGGAGTGGGCCAGGGACTCCTGCTTCATTCACAGACAGGACACCAAGGCTCAGGAGCTTAAGTGACCTGCGCAAGGTCACCCCGTCAGGAGAGCTGAGGCTGACCCAGGGCACCTGCCAGGCTGCTCGGACTCACTGTCTGGACATCAAGACCAGGCGTGCCTGTTGCCCAAAGGCAGCAATGGGAACTTCCTTGCATGGAGAACAGGGGCCACCAAACTACAGCCTTCGGCCAAATCCGGCCCGCAGGCTACTCTTGTCAATGAAGTTTTATGGGAACCCAGCCATGCTCATTTGTTTACGGCTGTTACCATCAGAGCTGAGCAGTTTCAATAGAGACCACACGGCCCCACAGAGTCAAAAATATTTACTATCTGGCCCTTTACAGAAAAAGTTTGCCAACACCTGATGTAGACAATCAAAATTATGGATTTGACAGAAGAGCTAGAAGGGACTTTAGCCATCAACTAGTCCAGGGTTGACAAACTTTTTTCTCAAAAGGCCAGATAGTAAATACTTTCAGCTTCGCAGGCCCTTATATAACCATTTAAAATGAAACCATGTATACAACTCAACAACAACAAACAAGCTGATAAAAAATGGGCAGAGGAGCTGAACAGACATTTTTCCAAAGAAGACACACAAATGGCCAACATGCACATGAAAAGATGCTCAACATCACTAATCATCAGGCAAATGTAAATCAAAACCACAATGAGGTATCACCTCCCACACATCAGAATGGTTATTATCCAAAAAATAAAATAATATGTATGGGCAAGGATGTGGAGAAATTGGAACCCTTGTTCCAATTGTTGGTGGGGATGTAAAATGGTGCAGCTGCTGTGGAAAACAGTGTGGAAATTCCTCAAAAAATTAAACATAGAACTACCACATGATCCAGCAGTCCCACTTCTGGGTATACACCCAAAAGAATCAAAAGCAGGGACTCAGATATCCGTACACCCATGTCCATAGCAGCACGATTCACAGTAGCCAAAAGGTGGAAGCAACCCGAATGCCCACCGACAGATGAATGGATAAGCACAATGTGGTTTCTCCATACAATGGACTATTATTCAGTCTTAAAAGGAAGGAAATTCTTTAAAAAATTTTTTCAATGTGCTTTTATTTTTCACTAATTTTATTGAGATACAATTGACGTATAACATTGTATAAGTTGAAGGTGTCCCACGTGATGATCTGATATACGGATATATTGTGAAATGATCGTCACAAGGTCAGTTAACACCTCCATCACCTCACATAGTTACCATTTTTTGTGTGTGGTGAGAATTTTTAAGATCTACGCTCTTAGCGACTTTGAAGTATACAAGACAGCATTGTTAATACAGCGACCACACTGCCCATCGCATCCCCAGAACTTACTCCTCTTCTAACTGGACGCTTGTCTCCTTGGACCACCTTCACCCATTCCCCCATGCCCCGCTCTGGTAACCACCATTCTACTCTCTGTTTCTATAAGTTTGATTTTTTTAGATTTCACATGTAAGTGGAATCACACAGTATTTGTCCTTTTGTGTCTGGCTTATTTCACTCAGCATCGTGCCCTCAAGGTTCATCCATATTGTCGCAAATGGCAAGATTTAAAAAGGAAGGAAATCTTGTCGCATGCTATAACCTGGATGAACCTTGAGGACATGATGCTGAGTGAAATAAGCCAGTCACAGAAGGCCAAATACTGTGTGATTCCTCTTATATGAGGCACCTAGAGTTGTCAAAGTCATAAGGACAGAAAGTAGAAGGGTGGCTGCCAGGAGCTGGGGGAGGGGATGGGGGTAGTGTTGAATGGGGACAGAGTTTCAGTTTGAGAAGATGAAAAAGTTCTGGAGGTGGATCGTGGGGCGATTGCATAACAATGTGAATCTGCTTAATACCAATGTACACTTAAAAATGACTAAAATGGTAAACTTTATGTAATGTGTATTTTACCACAATAAAAAAAAGGTACTTGTGGGGTTGGCCCCGTGGCGTAGCAGTTAAGTGCACAAGCTCCGCTGCTGGCAACCCGAGTTCGGATCCCGGGCGCGCACCGACGCACCACTTGGCAGGCCATGCTGTGGCAGCGTGCCATATAAGGTGGGGGAAGAGGGCCGGCCCCGTGGCTTAGCGGTTAAGTGCGCGCGCTCTGCTACTGGCAGCCTGGGTGCGGATCCCGGCGCGCACCGACACACTGCTTCTCTGGCCATGCTGAGGCCGCCTCCCACATACAGCAACTAGAAGGATGTGCAACTATGACATACAACTATCTACTGGGGCTTTGGGGGGAAAATAAATAAATAAAATTATAAAAAATAAAAATAAAAAAATAAAGGGGAGGAAGATGGGCACAGATGTTAGCCCAGGGCCAGTCTTCCTCAGCAAAAAGAGAAGGATTGGCGTGGATGTTAGCTCAGGGCTGATCTTCCTCACAAAAAATAAATAAATAAAGGTACTCATGTAAAAATGTAAAAACCATTCTTAGCTTGTGGGTTGTAAAAAGGCAGACAACTGGCCAGGTGTGGCCTGCAGGGCACAGTCTGCCAACCCTTGAACTAGTCCAACACCCAACTGGGAAACAGAACGAGAGGGAAAGGGACTGTCTCCAAGGCCATCTGCCTTTGCTGAGGGCCAGCACAGACGGCTGGAGTCAGGGCCACCAGGGAAGCCCTGCTTCAGCCCAGAAGGAAGTCACATCAGCGGGCCCCTCTGCCCTCCACACGCCCCAGCCCACCTGGGGCACAGCCGGTCTGCAGGGCTGGGACTGAACTCGGGCTCCACAGCCACAAGGAACCAGCAGGCCGGGGCCGGGGCTCCCCGGATTCTGGACCAGCAGATGCCTGGCTGAGGAGAGATTGGTTGGGGATTTTCCTCTCCATTTTGGATCCAGCAAGCCAACAACTCAGAAGTCCAGAACTCAAAACAGTACATTATTTTAGGAAAAAAAGCAGCAGGTCCCGTATCCTGAAGAGGTTAACGTTTCAGGAGCTGTAAATGTCTCTTCAGTGATGGCTAAGGAGACAAGGGCCTTTTTGGATGGAATCTACCCACTCATTCATTCATTCATTCAATCATTCAGAAAGGGCCTGAGCGTCTGTGAGCAAAGGCCTGCTGGGGAAGAGAACAAAGGAGAAAATCAGATATGCTGAGGAGCAGCTAACTAGGCTGGGCTGCCGGCCCAGGTCGGGGCTGGGGAACGGAGAGGAGGCTGTTTTGGTCTTCCCACCAGCTGAGTTTTCCCAGAGCAACTGGGCGACAACCCAGCTGGGGGAGGAAGGCTAACGTGCATCGCAAAAGCACCCAGCGGCCAAGCCCGAGAGAGGGTTTCATAACCGTGGAGCCACTGCAGGTTGGCCCACCCGCCCCGCAGGCCGGCCTCATCCGCACAGCTTCTCCTCAGCTTTGAGGGGACGCCCTCCTCCCTTCCCCCTCAGTCCTCAAGGTCACTGTTCATCTCCCTCTCTGTTCGGCACCGCCAGCCAAGGCTCCTTCTCCAAGTGGGAACCAAAGGGAGGGTCCCTCTGAGCCGAGCAGTGCGGGGCGAGGTTAGCTCAGGAAGGCCTGGAAGCCCCTTGCAAATTCAAACACCGACTCAGTTCATTAATTCCCTCTCCTGCTCCGAAACCCTCATGGCTCCCTCTCCTACCACATCCCAGGTGCTGCCTGACCCCAGGCATCTTATCCAAGCCAACCCACCGACAGGCCGCCCACTGCTCGAGCACCCTGCCCAGGCCAGTTTACTGGGGGCGTGTGTGCAGGTGGAGGAAGCGAGGCCCCCCCTTTCAGAGGGGTTCCCTTGGCCCAGGTCACATGCCGGTTAGGAACTGGCCAAGGGAGCTGGGCAAGCACCCTCCTGCTGCAGGGCCGAGAGAAGCAGGGGTCTAGAAACAACTGAAGTGCTCTGTGCAGGCTGGTTAGGAGAGTAGGGCCTCCACACGGGGACTCTGTGTGGCAGTGACAGAGAACCAGATGGACCCACGGCTGCTGCTCTGAAACAGCCTCCACCCATCTCTGCTGAGCGAGCCCACCACGCACGGCCGCGTGCACGGTGGCACATGCCTATACAGGGTTTAAGTAGAGACGGTCTCCCAAAGGGGACCAAGAAATGGGTAAGAGGTCTTGGAAGGGCAGACCAAGCCAAGAGAGGGAGGCTGGGCTTGTGCCACGCACCCTCAAGTACTGTTCTTATCAAGTGGATCACCCTTAAACACGTGACCTGAAATTGGCTAAGGAGAGGATGCCAGCAGGTGTGGAGGATACGCGGAGGCAGCAGCGGGAAGAGGCCCAGTATGCATCGCAGGCCGGCCGCACTCCTGCATCCCCTCTACCCCGAGACCCCGCTCATCCAGGGCCTGCGAGTCTGCAGCTCCTTGAGGACCGGCACCTTGCTGCCACCAGAAGACCAGGAAGTAAGGGCCATGCTGAGCGCCTACCTGTGGCGGCCCTGCCAGAGGGGCTTCTCCTGCTGTTTGGCTGAGGACACTGAGGCTGGAAGGCCGTGGTGGGCGGGATGGATCCAGGCCTGTCTGGGGCAGCCCCTCCCTTCCCCGTGGGAGAGCTCGGGGGGGGAGGGGAGGCAGATCCGTCTGTAACCCTGACTCTGTGGCCACAGTCGGAGCGAGGCCCAGGGCAGATAAGGGCAGGGCAAGGAGTAAGCGACTTGTTTACACATCGGGAGCTCTCACCAGTTTTTAGAGACCTCACTGGAGCCTTCCAGCCATCCCAGGACCTCTCTCTCTCCAAGGACAAGGGTCAGCTGGGCTCCCAGTGCAGGCTCCATTCACTCTGCATTTAGCCCCAGCACTCACTGAGCCCTGTGCGGCGCTCGGCCCTGGGGATAAACGGCTCACAGGGCAGACAGTCCTGAGCCTCCTGGAGCTTACAGCCTGTCGAGAGGCGGGTCTCACATCGGCACTGACCAGTGGACAGGTGCTGAGGACCCTGCAGGAGCCAAGCAGCAGCTGGTGGCCCAGGTCGGGGCCTCTGCATGCAGGGTGCTGTCGGGGAGGGCTCTCTCCTCAGACGCCCGCGAGAGCTAAGGCGGAGAAGCCAGAGGGAGGGGGGAGGGCGGGAGGGGTGGTGCAGAGCACCCGCCACAGGAATGTGCAGGCCAGGTGAGGAATCTGGGTGTTACTCTTCCTGCAGTGGGAAGCCAGGGTGGGGGTGTGAGGCAGGGATGACACGATTTGATTCTCAGTCTAACAAGATCCCTGTGTGGCTGTGTGGAGTGAGGAGGCTGCTGGTGGTCCAGAGAGACAGGGAAGGGAGAGGGATGGACCCCAGGGGCGGATCTTGGGTGGAATACAGGTTGTGCTGCTGGACTGAGCAGTGAAATATCAGGAAACAATCAAGGATGCCTCCAAGGTCTCTGGCTTGAGCAAGTGGGAAGACGGGTCTCCATTACCGGGCTAGGGAGGAGCAGGGAAATCAGAACTCAGCAGCGAGACAGAGAAGCTCCCTGGGAAGGGCCACACGGCCAGGACAGCCAGGTTTGCCGCCTGGCTCCACCACTTACCAGCCTTGGCCGCCATCTGATGCCTGGGCTCAGATACCCAACCCCAAGGGCTGTTGTGACCATGGGTGCCATGGGCAGGAGGCAGTGTGGCTGCCCACAGCTGGCGCTTGCCAATGATGGCGACTCGGGACACAGATGGGCACGTCTGGACATCTGGTCCGTCCTGCTGAATGGGCTGAGGGTCGTGAGGCCCGAGCCCTCTCCTGGCAGAGCACACGGCCTGACAGCTGTCCCAGCCGGCTCTGGGGTGGAGGCGAGCTCTCCCAGCCTTCTGCTCTTCCTCAGACTCACCACCCCCGTGAGGACCTGGGAGCTTGTGCCTGCGGTCCAGAGGGGGCCCTGGGCCAGGGCTTGGAGGGGCCCACACACCCAGCTTGGGCTCAGACGGGCTACTGACTCCCGCCTTGTTGATGGCAGCTCAGGGCCCCTCCACTGGAAGGGGGACACTCCAGATGGCAGGGGTGGGCAAAGCGGACCCTCCCCTCTCCCTCTAGATTTCCTACCCCCATGAGCCCAGCCCAGCGGGGTGCACTAGCACTGTGACCACCGCATTCCTTGGGCCTAAATGAATCGAGCCTTTCCTCCCCAAGGCGCGGCTGAGCCTGAAGCCGCCTGATCTCCTGCCATGTCAGGCTCTGTGAGCTGTAAAACCTCGGACAAATCATAGCTTCCTGCCATGCCTCACTTTCTTCATCTCTGCAATGGGACCCTTCTCTGCCCTACAAATGTGAAAATGCTCCCTTGGGGCCAGCACACGTGGAGGTCCCCTAGGCAGGGCCACAAGCCAAGCCCCTTGCCCCTTCGTGCCATGGATAAGCCTCTCTGGAGAATGTCTTCATGTCATTCAACCCACAGCGGCGGGTGCCATGGGCTGCGCCCCCTCTGAGGACCCTGACCCTGGAGAGACCATCCTGGCCTGGAGCGGAGGAAGTAAGATGACAGGCAGCCTGAAAGGCCGAGAAGCACAGGCTGAGGTCACAGGTCCAGTGGGAAGGCTGGCCTTGCAGGGCCCCTCCTGACCACACTCCCTTGAGGTGGGAAGACAGCGAGGGAGCACAGCAAAGGCTCTCTGGACGTGGAGAGGGAAGCAGGGCCATGCCTCTCTCGGTGTGTGAGTGAGGCCACAGCCAACACCCATGCCCCGGCCCTTGGCATCTACAGAGGCCACTTCGCAGGAGCCAGGGACCAGAGTGCCCAGCGTGACAGTCCACCCCTCACACCACTGCCTGCAGGGGCGGGGCAGGGCCACGGGGAAGGTGGGGGGCTGTCCATAGGGGCAGCCGCCGCCTGGCCCCCAGTGATGGCTCCCACATGGGGAAACCGGAATTCTCATGCATCATTTCTCGTGTTTTAAAGCACTGCATGGGCCACGGTCAGTGCACAAGCTCGTGTGCCCCACAAGGGTTCTCACAGAGCCCAAGAAGGTGAGAACCAAGGCGGGCCATGTCTGACCCCTTGAGCCCACTCTCCTCTCTCCACAGCTGACCCCGGGGCCTCCCTCACCTCGCCTGGCGTCTGGGCAGCAGTGTTTGCTCCCAGGTCCTGCAGGCAGTGCCTCATCTTCTAGAACAAGTTGACCCGCCCTGGCCTCTCTCTCTGATGGCAGAAAGGTAACATGCCAGGTCCAGAGGTGGACCGAGCAGCTTGCTGACATCAGCCTGAGCCTGGGTGAGGCCCCAGCCCCCAAGGGCCACCTGCCTCCTGCCCAGCACTTCCTGGAGGGGACTTCTATGGCAGTTTTGTCTGCACACTGGGGACCACCCAGGCCTTGTCCACCCCGCTTCTGGGTGCCTGGACCCCAGGCATGTGGCACTGTCCCCTCCAAGGTCATGAGGACTCCTCTGCTGACAGAGTCTAATGGCACAGAGAGGTAACGGGTGCCTTGCTGTGGCAAGAGGCCTTGGAGAGCAGAATTCCCTGTGTGTTCGGTCGCTCCCCGCCTCCTGATGGACCCCCGGTACCGCCAGCAGCAGCCGCCCCCTTCACCTCAGGCGTCGGGGATTCTTGCAATGGAAACGGCCTGGCGGCTTACCAGTGTGAGCGCAGGAAGTTCAGGAGCAGGATGACACAGCCCAGGAAGTAGCAGGCCAGGTACGGGGACCGGAAGGCCTTGCTCAGCTTGTGGGTTTTCTGTTCCCATCTCGCAACCTGGACGGGGGAAGAGAGGAGGAGGAGGAAACGTAAGGCATTTGCTGGGGAGAAGCCGGGCGAGCGTGGAGGTGGCGAGCGGGTCTCTGTGCTCCTAGGCTCCATGCCGCCGACTCCGAGAGGGAGGACACGGGAGCAGCTGCCGTGTGGCTCTCAGTCCCGCTCCGCAGGGATTCCCACACTTCCTTAGTCCTGTCTGCATGGACCACGAGGGTCCTTCTGGAAGCAGCCTCTTCGACCAAACACACCTCGAACACATCAAGCAGCAGGAGACCCGGCAGCCTGGAAATGCCCCTGGGCCAGCGCAGTGCTCTGACCAGACTTGGGGCCTCCTCCAGGCCTAGAGCCCCACTAGACACAATTCGAGAATGCCCACGGCAGAAAAGGAGGAGAAACCAGCCGAGGAGAAGGAGCCACTGGAAACAGACAGGAGGAGCTGCCAAAGGAGGCTGAGGACGGCAGAGCCCGGGGAGCACGGCCCCAGCCCACACCCAGCCGGCGCCCTCGAACTGGTGCCCCGGGGCAGGGCCGAGAAGGGGCCCCTCGGACCTCACCCCTCCCTCCCCGCTCCCCAAGGCACAGACTTTCAAGCTTTTAATTTTTAGACACAGAGTCCTTATTTTATGTTTTCAAACTAATCACATCTATAATCAACCTTCAACAGCTGACTAGAGCGAGGTGCACAGACGGCTCTAACAAATGCCCTGCCCGCCGCTGCTCGTCTCCCCGCCCCAGCTTCCTGGCACCCACGTCTCTGCCGTGCTGGGCTCCCACTGCACCCTGCACATGGGTGAATGAATAGGGTGGGAGGGGAAGGGGGTGCAAAAAGGCAAAAATACACAGTGGGGGCTGGAGAGGAGGCGGCGGGGAGTCGAGGTGACTGTGCTCTAATTATGTGAGCAAGTTGCCCATCGGGCCTGAATATGAATGCTTTCATGTGTATGGAGCATGTCAAAGGCCCTGGCTGGCACTCGGCGGTTCTGGGACACAAGAGGAGGACTGGACCCCGGGGGCCGTCTATCTCCATTACAGCCTCAGTAGTGCTTCTGCCTGCTGCCCGGCTCCACTTCCCAAATGGACCTGCCTTTCCCGGCAATCCGTCAGCGGGGAGGGTGATTAGCAGCTCCAGGTCCACCGGTGATTTGGCCCAGGGCCACCAACTCTGACTCTCTCCCTGGAGGCGCCTCCCAGGCTTGTCCTCAGATTTCCTGGGTAACAGGCTGTGGGGAGAGGCGGGTACGGGCTGAAGTTTACGGGAAGGAGAGGTGAGCGAGGTGGCTCCTGGGCTATCCCCTCAATCAGGTCTCCACTGCTGGCACCACTGCCCAGTCCTCTCGGAGGGTAAACAAGCCCTTTGTCCGGCTCCAGGCAGGTGGCCTCTGCGGACCCCATGGGAAGCTCAGCCCTCACTCGGAGAGAGGATGGTGTGAGTGCTGCAGGGCGGCGAGTGCACTGCCCAGCAGCCTACAGTTAGCACCGTGGGGCCCAAGGCCACAGACTTCACACTCATTATGGCCCCTTCGTGTTTTTTAAAAAAATTTTTGAGATAAAATTCAAAGTGGTTTTTAGTTGTGCAACCATCACCATAGTTTAATTCCAGAATTTTTCCATCACCCACATAGAAACCCTGTTCCCATTAGCTGTCACTCTCCATCCCTCCCCAGCCCCTGGTACCACTGATCTACTTTCTGTCTCTATGGTGCCTCTTCTGTAAGTTTCATATAAACAGAACTATACAATGTGTGACCTTTTGTGTCTGGCTTCTTTCACTTAACATAAGGTTTGAAGTTCATCCACATTTTAGCATGTATCAGTACTTCATTCCTTTTTATGACTGAATAATACTCCATTGTATGAAAATACTATATTCTGTTCATCCATTCAGCAGTTGATGGACATTTGGGTTGTTTCCACCTTTTGGCTATTGTGAATAATGCTGCTATGAACATCCATGCACATGTTTTTCTGTGGACACGTGTTTCTATTTCTCTTGGGTGTATGGCTAGAAGTGGAATTGCTGGGTCATTTGGTAAATCTGTTTTTAACTTATTGAGGAACTGCCCAACTGTTTTCCACAGCGGCTGCACCATTTTACATTCCCATCACCAGGTCTTTGCCAACACTTGTTATTTTCCATTTTTAAAAATTGTAGCCATGCTAGTGGGTGTGAAGTGGCCAGTCCTTGCAGCTCTGATCTGCATTTCCCCACTAACTACTGACGACGCTAATGTCTTTCATGCACCTATTGGCCACTTCTATGTCTTCTTTGGAGCGAAGTCTCTTCAAGTCCTTTGCCCATTTTTTTTATTGGGTTGATTGTCTTTTTGTTCTTGAGCTGTATGAGTCCTTTATACAATCCAGATACTAGATCTTTATCAGATATATGATTTACAAATATTTTCTCTCATTCTATGGATAGTCTTTCTCTTTCCTTACAATGTCCTTTGATGAACAAAAGTTTTTTATTTTGATGGGCCACTTTATTTTGCTCCATAGGATTCAACCCAACTCAACCAACCTTCCTCTGGGGCCTACTGGTGTGTGCTTGGCACTGCACCAAGTGTGGCTGAGGCTCCAAAAATGAACCAACCACCAGGCCTGCCCTCAGGGTAGCTCAGAATCTACCAGGATAATACATGGAGTTGAGCTTCTGTCTGTGTGTCCGTCCCTGTAGCACCACAAAACAGCCAGGCAGGTTTGCACAACATCGGGAGGGCATCTCAGGTCATCAGACTGCAGGACAGGTTGTGTGTGTGGCCTGTGAAGGGCTTCTTCTGGGGTTCCCTGCAAGACACAGTCACCCTCCAAGCAGCCGGACCAAGAGGTGAAGGGAAGCCCTTTCAGAGTGACTGCCCATCAGAAAAGACAGGCAAGTACTGAACAACCAATGGGTCAATGAAGAAATCAAAAAATACCTTGAGACAAATGTAAATAAAAATACAGCACACTAAAACTTATGGGATGCAGCAAAAGCAGGAAGGAAGTTCATAGCAATAAATGCCTCCTCAAGAAACAAGAAAAATTTCAAACAACCTAACTTTATGCCCCAAGGAACTAGAAAAAGAGGAACAAACAAAACCTAAAGTCAGTAGAAGGAAGGAAATAACAAAGATCAGAGCAGGAGTAAATTAAATAGAGATTAAAAGGATAAGAGAAAAGATAAATGAAACTAACAGCTAGTTTTTTGAAAAGATAAACAAAATGGACAAACCTTTAGCTAGGGTCACCAAGAAAAAAAGAGAGAGAACTCAAATAAATAAAATCAGAAATGAAAGAGGAAATGCTACAACTGATGCCACAGAAATACAAAGGATCATAAGAAACCACTATGAACAATTATACACCAACAAATAGGACAACCTAGAAAAATGGATAAATTCCTAGAACCACATTATCTACCAAGACTGAATCATGAAGAAATAGAGAATCTGAACAGACTGATTACTAGTAGAAGATTGAATCAGTAATCAAAAACCTCCCAACAAACAAAAGTCCAGGATGAGGTGACCTCATTGGTAAATTCCACCAAACATTTAAAGGAGAATTAATACCAATCCTTCTCAAATGCTTCTAGAAAATAGAAGAGGAGGGAACACTTCCAAACTCATTTTACAAGGCTAGAATTATCCTGATACCAAAAACAGACAAGGACACCACAAGAAAAGAAAATTACAGGGCAATAAGCCTAATGAACATATATGCAAAAATCCTCAATCCTTAGCAAGCTGAATTCAACATACTTTAAAGATTTTATTTATTTATTTTTGCCCCAAAGCCCCAGCAGATAGTTGTATGTCATAGCTGCACATCCTACTAGTTGCTGTATGTGGGACGCGGCCTCAGCATGGCCGGAGAAGCGGTGCGTCGGTGCACGCCCGGGATCCGAACCCGGGCCGCCAGCAGCGGAGCGCGTGCACTTAACCGCTAAGCCACCGGGCCGGCCCTCAACATACTTTAAATAAACAAAATGTGGTGTGTATATATACATACATACACACACACACACACACACAGGAATATTATTTAGCCATAAAAAAGAATGAAATCTTGCCATTTGCGACAACATTGATGGACTTTGAGGGCATTATGCTAAATGAAATAAGTCAGACAGAGGACGAAAAATACTGTATGATCTCACTTATATGTGGAATCTTAAAAAATAATAATAATAAGTTCATAGATATGGAGAACAAATTGGTGGCTGCCAGAGGCAGGGTGTGGGGGATGGGAAAAATGGGTGAAGGGAATCAAAAGGTACAAACTTCCAGTTATAAAATAAATAGGTCCAGGGGATGTAATGTAGAGCACATTGACTATGGTTAATAATACTGTATTGCATATTTGAAAGTCGCTAAGAGAGTAAGTCTTAAAAGATCTCATCACAAGAAAAAAAATTCTGTAACTATGTATGGTGATGGATGTCAACTAGACTTATTGTGGTGATCATTTTGCAATATACACAAATATCAAATCATTATGTTGTACACCTAAAACTAATATAATGTCAATTATACCTCAACTAAAAATTAATAAAAAACCAAAACAATACATTAAAAGGATCATACACCATGATCAATTGGGATTTATTCCAGGGATGCAAGGATGGTTCAACATCTGCAAAACAATCAATATGATACACCATATTAACAAAATGAAGACTAAAAATCACATGATCATCTTAAAAGACACAGAAAAAGCATTTGACAAAATTCAACATCATTTATGATAAAAGCTGTCAATAAAGAGGGTATAGATAGAACATACCTCAACATAATAAAAGCCATATATGACAAACCCACAGCCAACATCATACTCAATGGGGAAAAGCTGAAAGCTTTTCCTCTACAATCAAGAACAAGACAAGGATGTCTGCTCTCACCACTTTTATTCAACATAGTATTTGAAGTTCTAGCCACAGCAATTATGCAAGAAAAATAAATAAAAGGCATCCAAATTGGAAAGGAAGAAGTAAAACTGTCACTATTTGCAGATGACATCATATTATATATAGAAAACACTAAAGACTCCACCAAAAAAACTATTAGAACTAATAAACAAATTCAGTAAAGTTGCAGGGTAAAAACTCAATGTACTAAAATCAGTTGCATTTCTATACATTAATAACAAACTATGAGAAAGAAAGAAAACAATCCCATTTATGATTGCATCAAGAAGAATAAAATACCTAGGAATAAATTTAACCAAGGTGGTGAAAGACCTGTACACTGAAATCTATAAGACATTGATGAAAGAAATCGAAGATGACACAAATAAATGGAAGATATTCCATGCTCATGGATTGGAAGAACTAATATTGTTAAAATGTCCATGCTACCTAAGGCAATTTACAGATTCAATGCAATCTGTATCAAAATTCCAATGGCATTTTTCACATAAATAGAACAAACAATCCTAAATTCGTATGGAACCACAAAAGACCCTGAATAGGCAAAGCAATCTTGAGAAAGTACAAAGCTGGAGGCATCACCTCCCTTCCTGGATTTCAAACTAAATTTCAAAGCTATAGTAATCTAAACAGTATGGTATTGGTATAAAAGCAGACACATAGATCAAGGGAACAGAATACAGCCCAGAAATAAACCCACACATATGTCAGTTAATTCACAATAAATGAGCCAAGAATATACAATGAGGAAAGGACAGTGTATTCAATAAATGGTGCTGGGAAAATCAGACAGCCACATGCAGAAGAACGAAACTGGACCCCTGTCTTACACCATACACAAAAATTCACTCAAAATGATTCAAAGATTTGAACATAAGACCTGAAACCATAAAACTCCTACAAGAAAACATAGGCAATAAACTCCTTGACGTTGGTCATCATGATGATTTTTGGATTTTACACCAAGGGAAAAGGCAAAAAAAGCAAAAATTAACAAGTGAAACCACATCAAACTAAAAAGCTTCTGCACAGCAAAGGAAACCATCAACAGACTCAAGTAGCAAGGGCAGACAGGATGTCCAGGCAGAGGGAGCTCCAGGGGGGCAGCACGTTTCGGCAACTGTCCAAGAACCCTTGGGGTCTCTAAGACACTAACAATGATAATCACAATGACCATTGATTCAGCATCTCACGATTTCAAAAGTGCTTTTACTTGAGGTTACTTAACCCTCCAAACAGGCCTCGGCACGGGTGATGTTAGCTCCATTTACATGTAAGGAAGCAGAGGCCCCTCAGAAGTGACCCGAGGGGTCACACAGCCAGAAAGAGGGGCAGCAGAACAATCCTCAGGCTCCTAACCCAGGGCTCCTTCTATCCACGAGAGGGCCCTCTTTCCACCCTCCTCAGTAGCCCAGTTGTTTTTCAAATGAGCTACCTTTGGCACACCTGTTCCTAGTACAGTCATGCATCTCTTAACGAAAGGGATCCGTTACGAGAAATGCCTCGTTAGGCGATTCCATCCTTGTGCGAACATCATAGAGTGTAGTTACGCAAACCTAGATGGTATAGCCTACTACACACCTAGGCTGTATGGTATAGCCTATTGCTCCTAGGCCGCAAACCTGCACAGCATGTTAACTGTACTGAATCCTGGAGGCAATTCTAACACAATGGTAAGTATTTATGTATCTAAACGTATCTAAACATAGAAAAAGTACAGTAAAAATATGGTGTAAAAGATAAAAAATGGTGCACCTGTATAGGGCACTCACCATGAATGGAGCTTGCAGACCGGAAGTTGCTCTGGGAGAGTCAGTGAGTGATGGTGAGGGAATGTGCAGGCCTAGGATATCACTGTACACTCCCGTAGACTTGATAAACACTGCACACTTAGGATACACTAAATATTTTTTTTCAATAATAAATTAACCTTAGCTTACTGTAACTTTTTTACTTTTCAAAATTAATTTTTTAAAACTTTTTGACTCTTTTGTAATAACACTTAGCTTAAAACACAAACACATTGTACAGCTGTACAAAAATATTTTTTCTTTGTATCCTTATTCTACACACTTTTTTTTCTATTTTTAATTTTTTTTTACTTTTTAAACCTTTTTCTGTTAGAAACTAAGACACGCATTACCCTAGGCCCACATAGGGTCGGGATTATGAATATCACTGTCTTCCACTCCACATCTTGTCCCACTGGAAGGTCTTCAGGGGCAATAACACGCACGGAGCTGTCATCTCCTATGATAACAACGCCTTCTTTTAGAATATCTCCTGAAGGACCTGCCTGCGGCTCTTCTTGAGGAGGTGTCACTCTTTTCAGAAATATGTCCATGGTGGTTTGTTTGGTTTGTTTCTTTGTTTTCATCATAGTTATGCTTGTAAGCAGATAATACACCATGAACATTCCTCTCTATTAACGGAAACCTTTCAGTGTTGGGGTCCACGTTTTCAAACCTTTTAAGGAGGTTATTGAGGTCTGCAAAACCTTCTGCTAAACCCTTCACTGTGAATTTTCCTGGGGGTTCTTCTTCTTTTTCTTCTCCTGCAGTTTCCTCTTCTCTGGCTATGCATTCCTCTTCCAGGTCCAGCGCCTCATTACTTGAGTCATTTGCTCAGGAACCACCTCTAGTCATCCTCACCCACACCCAGGTTAAAGTTGTTTGCATCTCAACCACAGCCTTGTTGATTTTTGCAACGTCCTCATCCTTGGCAAATCCTTTGAAGTCATGGACGAACCTCTTGAGTGTCTTCTTCCAGATGCCATTCACACACTCCTTGGTGACATCACTCCAAGTCCAAGCAACGTTCTTGATGCAGTCACAGATGTTGTAATCCTTTCAGAATCGCATCAGTGTCTTCTCAGTTGCAGCAATAGCCTGGGCAAAGGTCCGCCTCAGGTAGTAGGCCTTAAAAGCTGCTACAGCCCGGGTTCGGATCCCAGGCGCGCACCGACGCACCACTTGTCCAGCCATGCTGAGGCGGCATCCCACACACAGCAACTAGAAGGATGCGCAACTATGACATACAACTATCTACTGGGGCTCTGGGGAGAAAAAGGGAAAAAAGGAGGAGGATTGGCAATAGATGTTAGCTCAGGGCCGGTCTTCCTCAGCAAAAAGAGGAGGATTGGCATGGATGTTAGCTCAGGGCTGATCTTCCTCACACACACACAAAAAAAGCTGCTATAACTCCTTGATCCATTGGTTGGATCAAAGAGGTGGTGTTTGGAGGGAGAAACACTGCTTTGATATTGGGATGAAGATCACCTAAAGGAGGATGCCCAGGAACGTTATCAACAATAAGCAAAATCTTGAAAGGTATGTTATTCTCCAAACAGTACTTCTCCATTTCGCTGGCACAGCAATTCAGGAGGGCAGCTTGGAAGAGGAACTGGGTCACCCGTGACTTCTTCTTGCTCCTGTGGTAACTGGCAGCGTGTGCTTACTGATACGCTTGAAGGCCCTGGGGTTTTCACTGTGCCAGATCAGAAAGGGTTTCAGTGTGCAGCCTGCAACGTTGCCCCCAAGCAGGACTGTTGTCCTGTCCTTCAAAGCCTGGAATCCTGGCATTGACTTGGCCTCCTTATGGATGAAAGTCCTTTCACACATCCATTTCCAGAACAGGGAGGTTTCATCCATATTGAATATTTTCTCTGGCAAGTAATTTTCCTCCACAATCAGCTTATCTAGAGTTCCCAAAAATTCTTCAGCTGCCTTCACATCAACTCTCGCAGACTCACCATTCACTTTCACATTATGTAATGAATAATCATTCTTGAATCGTTTAAATCACCCAGAGCTAGCAGTAAATTTAACATCGTAGTCGGGTCCAGCCTTTTCTTTAAACATCACAAATTTGTGCTTTGGCCGTGATTGTCATGGTGCTGAGAGGGATACGATCCTGTGTCTGGTCTTCAATCTAGGTCATCAGAAATTTCTCCATGTCTGATATAGTTCCTTCTTGAATTTTCATTAGTCTCGTTGCCTTCAATGAAGCAGATCCTTTAACAGCTTCCATCACTTTATTCTTGTTCTTCAAGATCGTAGCTATGGTGGAATGGGACATGCCTGACTGGCGAGCAACAACCATCACTGATTTTCCACCTT
This sequence comes from Ceratotherium simum simum, assembly GCF_057802395.1. Taxonomy (NCBI): domain Eukaryota; kingdom Metazoa; phylum Chordata; class Mammalia; order Perissodactyla; family Rhinocerotidae; genus Ceratotherium; species Ceratotherium simum. The sequence goes on from NC_141915.1 coordinate 1,039,040, forward strand.
CGTAGTTCTTAATCACTTTTAATTTCATTTCCAGGTCAATCACTCGACGTGGCCTCTTACTGGCAACATTAGCAGTGGATTTTGTATGCTTAGGGGCCACGATGAACAAAACAACAGGAGATTAAATCAAGCACAAGAGAAAATGATGCAAACAAGAGACGGTAAACACGGGATGTATGAGGCTGCTGCCGGTATAACATGGTATACTGGTTTACAGTAAACTTTTCTTTTTTAATAAGTAGAAAGATTACACTCTAAAATAATGATAAAAGTATAGTGTAGTAAATACATAAACCAGTAACACAGTCATTTATTATCATTATCAAGCATTATGTACTGTACATAATTGTGTGTGCTATACTTTATACGACTGGCACACAGTGGGTTTGTTTACACCAGCATCACCACAAACATGTCAGTAATGTGTCACGACAACTATGGCATCACTACTCGATAGGAATTTTTCAGCTCCATTATAATCACATGGGACCACCACCGTATATACAGTCCGGGGTTGTCTGAAACATTGTTATGCGGTGTGACTACGTGACTTTAAGATATAGCTTTAAAGTCCATTGATTTTTTTTCCTCCCAGTTGACGGGATAACGCTTTCAAAATGACACTGAAGTCTGTCAGAAACTACATACGGTGTTGTGTCCTTACACCTGACCCTCTGGCAGGCCCGGCGTCAAGGGGCACTAGGCAGGGGTCAGGAGCCCTGGGTGCGGGACCTGTGCCGTTTGTCCTCCACACTTGGGGAGTTTCGCTCTCTGGAGCTGTTTCGCTCTCTGGAGCTGTTTCCGCAGCAGTAACCTGAGGCGGAAGGGGAGCAGGTGGCCTTCTGCGCTCCTGATGACGGCTCTGCCTCTCAGACACCTGACACCTGCCGAATGGACCATACAGACAATGTGCGGCCCCCCGCACGATGGAACGCTACTCAGCGGTGCAAAGGGACAGCTGTCATCAACTTCATGCGAGCCAAAGGAGCCAGACACAGAAGAGAGCCTTCCGTGTGATTCCACGTACATGAAGTTCTGGAACGGGCAGAACCCACCTATACCGACAGAGATCAGAGCAGCGTCGCTGGGCTGGGGGCTGCGGCATGGAGGGCAGACTGACGAGGAAGGGGCAAGAGAGGACGTTTTGGGGAAGGAAATGTTCTGCATCTTGATCAGGGCATATACAATTGTCAAAACTCATCACACTGTACACTTAAAATGTGTGCATTCTATTCTACACACACTATACCTCAATAAAGCTGATTTTTAAAAACCTACTCCTTGTTGAATCTGAGCTCTAAGGACAGATGGAGACAGCTGCCAATGTCCGTGCCATGGCAGCCTCTTCCACCCGACACACGGAGCCCCGAGTCCATCCCCCGTTTTAATGAGGCGTATCAGACATGTCCAAGGACGCCCACTGTGACTGGCCGGACCCGAGCCCAGAGCCCACACTCCTCCCGCTGCTTATACTCTCAGCACACTCCTGGGAGGCCGAGAGGGAAGCCCATTCTGCAGCCAAGCAAACCAAGGGCTTGGAAGAGCCTAGGTGAGCACTCAGGCCTGGACTCGCAGGCTGGGCCCTCCACCAGGCTGCCACTGTTCTGGGGACAATGAAAGTTCTTTCTTCCCAGGGCCCTTTAGGGACCCCTCGGCCTCCCCTGGCCTCCCAGATGGCCTCCCCTCACCTGCCCCTTCACCTGGGAAACGGTGGGGTGATAAATGTACTTTCAGAGCAATCTAATAACAAAAGGCAGCAGAGCCTGGGACCAGGCCATGTGGAAAAGGGAAAGAGGAAACAGCGAATCCCGTGAAGAACTACTGTCTGCCTCTGGATGGCCTCTATTAGATCGGGCTGTTATTTCAAGGCAATCAATAAATCAGCAGCCAGTGGCCTCGCTGGATCCGAGGTTAATTTCCCTGCCTGCCTGGCAGCTGCACTTTCCCTTCCTCTTGCGCCCATCTGCACACTTCATCCGATTAAGGGGCCGGAGGCAGGCAACGGAGCACGACCGCAGGGGGCTGGCCACAAGGGGGATGTGGGATGACGCAGGTCACCGTCGTGGGCTGTGCGTGCAGCAGGAGGCAGAAGAACAAGACGCTAGAGCACTCTGCTGTCACCGCTCCTGGCTTTGCTTGTCCTCTAGATTTCCAGAATCCCCAAATGGAGATGGACTAGCCCAACCCTTCCCTACCCCATGCCCAAATTCCCTCTCCCTGGGGTTGCCAGATAAATACAGCCCCCTACCTCCGGTAAATTTGAATTTCAGATAACAACAAATAAGTTTTAGTATAAGTTGTCCCAAATGTTGCATTTGTTGTTTACCTGAAACCCAAATTGAACCGAGGCTCTGCATTTCTGTCCTTTTTTTTTTCTTTTTTTTGCAAATCTCTCCCACAGGCCCTGTGCTAGGGCAGAAGAGACAGGAACAGGCTGGTGGAGCAGAGCAGGAGGAAAACTGGAATGGAATGGAAATCCAGGGACGCCACCCTAGCCTTGACTGCCACCAGCCAGCTGAGTGTCTGCAGGCGACTCACTTAACTCCACGTTATCTCAACCAAGTCAGCTGTAAACTACAAAAGAAGACAAGAACTCCGGGTTTCTCACAGCCTCCAGCAGGCGCAGCAGAGGGACTTCCTGCTTCAGGCCTCCAGCACGTAAGCCTTGCCCCCATGTGCCCCTGAGATGGGCAGCCCCGTTAGCTGCAAAGATAACTCTTGTCCGTGTCCACAGGAAAGCAGAAATCTGCCTTCAGCAAGTCCTCGAGACAACGTGATGTGTTTGAGCCAGGAACCACCAGCATCGCATTGTGACATGTCCCTGCCACTGAGACCTGAGGCCTGCTGGGTTTAAGGCCCAGGGACCACAGGCACAAGCACAGACTGTGTGACTGGTTATGTCGGTGACTGGAGACCTAGAACTCCTGTGTGTAAACCAGCAGGGGCCTTGCCAGGTTCAGCCGCAGGCTCCACAGGCCCAGGCTTGGATCCTGGCCCCAGTCTTTACAGACTGCGTTCCCTCAGGCCATCTCCTCTGCTTGAAACAAGGATAATAGCTGCCACAGAGAGTTGCTGTGGGATTATACAGGATCTACATGATGTGCTCAGCCCAGGGCCAGGAAATAGTAAGTGTGTCCTTGGGATACTCTCACTCAGGGATGCTGACAACCCAGTGGCACCTGCTGGAACCTGGGAGAGCCAGGACCTGCCGAGCATCCTGTGACTGTCTGAGCATCCCACTGGGGATACAGTGAGTGTGGGTGACGGCAACTGAGAAGATGAGAGGCATGTGGGTGAGGGCACAAGTGATGGAGATATGGAGATCTAGGAGGTCCTTTCAGTGCCTACAGTCCAAAGATGAGAGAGTCTCCAGCTTTGGAAGGTTATGAGAAATATCCTTCCATTCAATCCATCCACCTACCCTCCCATCCATCTGCCCAGCCATCCACCTACCCCCCATCCATCCACCCATCCGCCCATCCACCTACCTACCCCCCATCCATCCACCCATCCGCCCATCCATCCACCTACCCCCCATCCATCCACTCATCCGCCCATCCATCCACCTACCCCCATCCATCCACCTACCCCCATCCATCCACCCATCTGCCCATCCATCCACCTACCCCCCATCCATCCACCCATCCGCCCATCCACCTACCTACCGCCCATCCATCCACCTACCCCCATCCATCCACTCATCCGCCCATCCATCCACCTACCCCGCCATCCATCCACCTACCCCCATCATCCACCCATCCGCCCATCCATCCACCTACCCCCATCCATCCACCTACCCCCATCCATCCACCCATCCGCCCATCCATACACCTACCCCCATCCATCCACCCATCTGCCCATCCATCCACCTACCCCCATCCATCCACTCATCCGCCCATCCATCCACCTACCCCCATCCATCCACCTACCCCATCCATCCACCCATCCGCCCATCCATCCACCTACCCCCCAACCATCCACCCATCTGCCCATCCATCCACCTATCCCCCATCCATCCACCCATCCGCCCATCCACCAACCTACCGCCCATCCATCCACTCATCCGCCCATCCATCCACCTACCCCGCTATCCATCCACCCATCCATCCATCATCCATCCATCCTTCCATCTACCACCCATCCACGCATTCACTCACCATCCATCCATCCACCCATTCACCTGTCCGTCTACCTATTCATCCAACATTTCCTGGGGGATCTACTATATGCCAGGTATTGTGCTAGATAGTAGAGTTTTGAAAAGAAAACAGAAGAAAAAAATCACAGGAAGTTATTTCAAAAGTTTTAACAATGGTGTTTGTTTTTATGTAATATATGCAATTTAACAATGATAATTAAAGCCAAGGATGCTTCATTCACCGAAAGCACCAGCACCAGCCCCTTCCTCTGGGTGTCTACAGGACAAAAGCAAGGGCCATGGGAGGAGACTAGCAGAGCCCATGCAGAGGCTTTGAGAACCATCTCTCCACTCGGTGAGGCCCTTTTCTGGAGACATCCTCCCCTTTGCCTCTCAAACTTCCTACATGTCCTTGAAGTGAGGGCTACTGAGAGTGGATTTTTTACATACCCCATTTATTTAAAAGACAGAGGCTCCTTCCTGTTCACTAAACAACCAATTGTTGGCGCCCAGCAGGAGAGCATGCTGGTTAGGAGCGTTGGGTTCTGGGTTCAAACACCAGCTCCTCTACTTACTAGCTGGGTGACCTTGGGTGGATTATTTCCCCTCTCTCTGCTTCAGTCTCCTGACCCATAAAACGGAGCTAACAATATACTACCCCATGGCGCTGCCCTGAGGATTAAATGAGTTAGCTCACATGAAATGCTCGGAGTGCAGGTGTGGGGAGTGGCAAAGCTTCAGATCGTGGCGGTGTGGACAACTGGGTGGGAGCTGAGAGGCATAAAGAAGGCCTGGCTGTTGGCCTAACGGGCCGCTGCAGTGCAGATGAAGAAAGTATGTTGTGGACCAGCATCCCCAGGAGAGGACGGACAGACCCCGGGTCACACTGGGCACCAGGCCCGCCCAGCTGCAGTCCCTCACGGCCCCAGCCAGCCCTCAGTGCTCAACAAAGGCCCCTCCCCTGGCCCTCTGTGTGCTTCTATGGCTAAACCCACTCAAAGCCCAGCGGCAGCCACAGGATCTCTGAATCCCTCAGCCGAGTCATGCCCCCCACAATCCAGTCTAGAGTTCTCAACCTGGGCACCCGGGCACATTACAGGCCCAGTGAACATCCCAAAACTAAAGCAAGGAGCAAAGTGCTTTTGCATTATAGCTTTTGCTGAGGAGGAGCCGGTTTCCATGAGGTTTTCAAAGAGGCCCATGGCCCAAAAGTGAGAACCCCTCTTCCCATGATGCAGTTCAGACGATGCGGTCCACTCCCCTGCCAGACACACACAGGCCCTACTGCTGTCCTTCTGCCTTTCTGCTTGTGCCTCCAGCTCCTCCAGCCTGCCATGGGGCCCCACCCCCGCCCACAAGACTCCACCCACTCCCCACACCCATGAGCTGCCCTGATCACCCCAGCCTCAACCAGAACCTTCTCACTCCTCTGAACGCCTGTCACACACTCCCCTGAGGAATTCTGGACCTGGCCTAAGAGTTCACATGACATCCCACCTCTGTGCGTACTGCTGTTGTATCGCACAGGGCTACCAAGAAAGGAGGAGCCCAGTGAACACTAGTCTGCGTGAATGAATGAATGCATGAGTGAACATACAAAAGCTCTGAGGCTTCCCACCAAACATGACTGGTGAGTAATTTCTCTGACCTTCTCTCCTCTGCTTCTGCCCACCCTTTGGGGACATTCAGTGGGGCCCGCCCAGGTGGTTCCATCTTAAAGGGAGCAAGGGCTCATAGGGGCCAGCAGGGGCAGGGAGTCACTGACTGGGAGCTGGAGAGCTCCATGCAGAGGGGAGGGGTCCAAGGGCCCTTGGGGAAGGGCAAGGTGAGAGGCAGAGCCGGGGCACGTCTCCACCTGGCCCGGGGGAGCCCCCGGGCCAGCAAGTGAATGAGCAACCGAGCATGTGGGCCGGCTCGCACCTGCCCTTCCCGACACACAGCTCCCCCGTCCTTCCAGGTGTGCAAAGAACCGGCTCCTTTCTGGGGCCTGCTCCGATCTGGCCAGAGTGCCCTCTCAGTCCTTGGAGCCCTAAGCCTGGGCCAGGACCCCTCCAAGATGCAGAACCAGCAGCACAGGGCAGTGTCCAACAGCTTCCCACGGCTGAACTGCCCTTTTACAGCTGCCCACGACCTCACTTGGTCATCACCTGCTCACTGGACACCTTCCAGCAGCTTGTCAAGCGAACACACCAATTTTGAGGTACATCCAAGACCTCCTCTTGCAGTGAATTCACATCGACTTGACTGCCTGGGAGCGGGTCCCCAAATCATACTTTGGAAGCCAGGGCACAAAGCCTTCTGTTAACCTGGCACCAGCTGCCCACCCCAGACAGTCCATGGGTCCCAGCACAGCAGCACGACCTCACATCACACCCGAGGGGCCATGGTGCAGGGAGGGAAGGGATGGTTCTGGGTCTCCTGCCTGTACTTGGCATTCCTACCCCTTCACACTGCTTTGACCTCCCGATTTACAATGGCTGTGGAGCAGGAAGAGGAGATGGGGAGGCAGGCCATGCTCTCAGAGCCGCAGAGGTGGGGCAGGAGAAAGAGCCGAGGGGAGCGAGTCCCGGCAAACGGTCAAGAACACAGGCTCCGGGTCCCCCTCCTGGCTCCAGCACTATGTAACATCCTTTAACGAGGGTGCCCAGCCCAGCGTCCATCGGCAGGTGACAGGCGGAACAAAGCGTGGCACAGCCGCACCCTGGGGAATGGCAGGAGGAGGAGTTCCGCCTGTGTTACAGTGTGAGCTCCAGGACACGTCACCAGGCGGAAGACGCAGGCGCAGGAGAACGTGCACCCTGCCTGCGGTGTATGAAAGGGGGCACAAACACTTGTGTACGTTTTCACAAAGCAACAGTGGAAGGGTAAACCAAAAGCTAATAAAAACTATTACCTATAGGTGAGGGAGGGGACAGCAGAAGGGGATCGATGCCAGGCATTTAAGGATGTCTTTTGTTTTATAATGTTGACCATGGGACCACGCAAATGTTTTGTAAAAACAAAGCAATGGCTAAAAATCCAAAAATGAAATAAAGGAACCTAACTGTATATGAAATTGTTTTCAAGTAGTTTTAAACATAGTATTTTGATTAATTCTCCCTCATGCAATAATATAGCCTAAGGACAAAAAGAACCAGAAAGAGGGGACGGCCTGGTGGCATAGTGCTTAAGTGCACGTGCTCTGCTTCTGCGGCCCGGGGTTCGCAGGTTCGGATCCCAGGCGCACACTGATGCACCACTTGTCAGGCCATGCTGTGGCGGCAGCCCATATAATGTAGAGGAAGATGCGCATGGATGTTAGCCCAGGGCCAGTCTTCCTCAGCAAAAAGAGGAGGATTGGTAACAGAGGTTAGCTCAGGGCTATCTTCCTCACACACAAAAAAATAAATAAAGACCCAGAAAGAAATTCTAAACTGCATCCAGTGAATATACTGTTAGTAATAACATAGGTATTGTTATTTTGACTATACATAAATTAATTATGTTAATGTATTTAGGAGCCAAGCTTCCCACTCAAGAGAAAAGGGATACAAAAATAAAATTTTTGAAGTTAAGGAAAAACTTTGAGAATGGAAATATCAGTACGGACTTATGATTTATTTCTTTCTAAAAAATTCATTTTTCCTAGCTCAAGCCACAAAAGCGGCCACTCCAGCTGCAGTGAGCACCCCTAGCATCCAGACTGTGGTCTCTAAAATCACTTTCCACTCACAGTCACCAGGGCTCCTTGTTCAAAGGCCAATCCCAGGTCTAGAACAGGAAACGCACAAGATGTGGAGCCTGAGAACGGATGCTGTCAAAGATGCGAGTGGAAATGTCAGAACACTGAGGAAACTTCAAGCTGGCTGAAAAGGGGCACTGAGCAACAAAAGCAACCACAGCAAGCTGAAATTGTCAAATATATGCACGTACACGCATACACACACACACACACCCATCATCGAGCTTTCTGGAGGTTGCTAGGACACTAACACATTATTTTGAAAATCGGTTTTAAAAAAGGGGAAAATTAAACATTCATCCTGCCGTTGGTAAGTGGACTGTATTTCACGGTAACCAAATCATTGATGAGGAAAAGTTCTTCCTTACAGACAAATCACAGCCAATAAATGCAGGAGGAAAGACAGAATTAAAATATCACCATTCTGCAACACCCAAGTAGATAAGGGACCCAGGCGACTGAAACCATCAGGGAAGGGGTGGAGAAGCTGACAGGAGGGTCAGGCTGACCTCCCGTATCCACTGGTCCATCTCAGTGTCCCTCAAAGTGGGGGTTCATGACGTGATGCAACAGGAAACATGAGGTTGAACAGAAAACTGCCATTTTGTAAGGCAAATAGCCAAACGTCGGCAATGTCATACATTTCAACCGAACGTGCAGCACATTCTATGCAGTATTCTTTGTATCTAACTATCAGTTTGCAGGAAATATAGAGGAATAGAGGAACATGTTAGAAGGTATCACAAAGATATAATCACTTGAACCCAGAAAATTCTACTGGACAATGACTCAGTTTCTTCAATAAATAACTGACATGGAGAGAAGGGACGGGACACGACTCTAAATTAAAAGGGACTAAGAATCACGTCAGCCAAATGCAAAGTGTAGAGCTTCCTGGGGTCCTGAGTCGAGCACACTAACTGTACAAAGGCACTTTTGAGACAATCAGGAAAAATGGAACACGGCTGAATATTAAATGATATTAAGACATTTCTGCTGCCCTTCCTACTTCCAACCACGATGGATGGCGTTGAGCCTCTCACCTGAAACAACAAAAACACAGACAAATATATATGAAAGAACGGCCTCAACTCAAAATGGATTAAAGACTTGAACATAAGACCTGCAACCATGAAAGTCCTAGAAGAAAACACAGGAAGTAAACTCTTTGACATCCATCTGTGCAATATTTTTTTGGATCTGTCTCCTCACGCAGTGGCGACAAAAGCAAAAACAAACAAGTGGGGCCACATCAGACCAAAAAGCTGCCCAGGAAAGGAAAGCATCAACAAAACGAAAAGGCAACTGAATGAGAAGACATTTGCAACTGATAAATCCAATAAGGGGTTAACATCCGGAATCTATAAAGAACTCATACAACTCAGCAGCAAAAAATCAAATAATTTGATTAAAAAATGGGCAAAGGATCTGAATAGACATTTGTCCAAAGAAGACACACAAAAGGCCAACAGACACATGAGAAGTTGCCCAACATCACTCATCATCAGCGAAATGCAATCAAAACTACAATGAGATACCACCTCACACCTGTCTGAATGGCCATCATCAAAAAGACAGAAAATAACAAGCGTCGGCGAGGATGTGGAGAAAACGCAACCCGCGTGCACTGCTGGTGGGAATGACAGTTGCAGTAACTGTAAGCCGTGTAAACCACGGCGTGGCTGTGGCTCCTGTGGTTCTCTCCACTGTGATGGCGGCCTCCAGGACACACTCTCCCGCCAGTGGAGGGAGGGCTGGTGGGGTACCAACAGCCACAGCTCTCAGAATGGGGGCCGACGCTCACACCGTGACTGCTGCCATCTCTCCTGCCACTTGACTCGCCCCACAACCCCGTGACGGACGGACAAGAGGGTGCCTATTCCACGGAGGCGACTTGCCAAGGTCACACAGCGAGCAAGGGGCTTCTCACCGGGTCTGGCTCTGGTTACGACTCCTGCACGGCTGTGGCCTGCAACATCCCCGGCCTCCGCGCTGGCACGGAGGTTCTGCACCGACCCCCACCTACCCCGGAAAGTCTGTTGTCCCTCGGCGCCGTCCAGACCTCTCTTCACCCATAAAGATGCCCCACAAGGAGCCCGGCCAGTGGTCTGTCTCATCAGAACCGTACCTGGCTGCAGTGGGGCCTTCTCGGGAGCTGTGAGCCTGAGTGAGGACAAACCCCACACCCAGCTTCACGGCACCCTCTCCCCTCACTCGGATTCGAGCGTCTGTCCTTGGCTTCACTCAACCACCTAAGCCATGTCCAAAGGCCTCCTCCACCTGCCCCAGGAGAGACAGCCGGGAGACAGCCAGCACTTCTGGTCCCAAAGCATACCAGGCCGCTTCCCAGTCTCTCCTCCTGGGGCAAGGGGACCTGGGGACCCTGTCACCCTCTGTCTTGCACTCCATCAGCCCTCCCCGCTAGAGGCTGGGAGGCAGCGGAAAGAACAGACTGTAAGGATGAGTTCACTGAAATGTGGCTCCTGTGGGCTTGGGCAGGCCCTAGCAGCATGGAGCAGCCCTGTCTTCACGAGGGCCTGTCACACCTGGGGCCCTTCCGCCCAGGTTTGGTTTGGCGGCACACACCCTGCATTGGCTGGAATGGTGTGGGAGGTGGTCTGGCCCAGCGGGGACCTGGGGCTCTTCCTCGAGCTGCTCTCATTCGAGGTGCTGACGGTCTATCTGAGCCTGAGGGGGAGGCATGAGGCCCACACCCCCAAACCCATGGGAAATTCACCCTTAGCCAGCACCAAACCCAGGCCCTGGCAGGTCAGGGAGCAGGCAGTCTGACTCTGCAGTAAGGCCCACCTCAGAGGCCCTTCACAGCCTCTGTGAACAGACGGGGTGAACCTGAAGAGATTCAGGGCTGGACAATGACCACCTATTTGACTCCTTTTCCTGTATCCGTCCGAGTTTCAAACCAAGGTCTCTAACACCTTGTTTACAAAGATGGCCACGTCCTGAATGGCCGGTGCTGCCCTGGAAAGAAGGAAGGAAGAACAACAAAACAAACAAACAACGTGATTCAAAAATGGGCAAAGGACTAGACATTTCTCCAAAGAAGATATATGAGTGGCCAACGAGCACACGAAAAGATACCAACATCACTAATCATTAGGGAAATGCAAATCAAACCACAATGAGATATCATCTTACAGAATTAGGATGACGACTATCAAAAAAAACAGGAAAAAATGCTGGTGAAAATGCAGAGAAATTGGAACCTTATGCACTGTTGGTGGGAATGTAAAATGGTGCAACCACTGTGGAAAACAGTATGAAAGTTTCTCAAAAAATTAAAAATAGAACTACCATATGATCCAGCAATCCCACTTCTGAGTATTATCCCAAAAGAATTCAAAGTAGGGTCTCAAAGAGATCTGTACACCTGTGTTCATAGCAGCATTATTCACTATAGCTAAAACAGAGAAACAACTCAAATGTCCATCAATGGATGAATGGATAAACAAAATGTGGTATATGCATACAACGGCATATTATTCAGCCTTGAAAAGGAAGGGAATGCTGACACATGCTACAACATGGATGAACCTTGAGGACACTGCGCTGAGTGAAATAAGCCAGTCACTAATGGAAAAACACTGCATAATTCCACTTATGTGAGCTACCTAGAGGCGTCAGACTCGTACCGACAAAAGGCAGAAAGGTGGCTGCCAGGGGCTAGGTGGGGGGAGTGGGAGTTGTTTAATGGGTGTGAGGTTTCAGTTTTACAAGATGAAAAGAGTTCTGGAGATGGATGGTGGTGATGGTCGGACAAGAAGGTGAACGTATTTAATACCACTGAACTGTACACTTAAATATGGTTAAATGGTAAACTTTATGTTATGTGTATTTTACTACAATAAAAAAAAAGAAAAAAAACATTTTAAAAGAAAAGGAATACAACTAGAAAATAAAACCAATTTGTAAAGCCAAAAAAAAAAGGAGGAAGGGGAGGGAGTCCTTGGGGCCAGCTCCGAGTGCAGCACCGCAGCCGCCGGTCTGTTCGACCAGGCCTCCTCAGCCTGTTCTCTGCCTTCCCCTTATCCTGCTGCTGACACCCCAAAGAGGGCAGATGCGGTCCCTGCCGGGCCCCAGCCCCTGCCCCCACAGGGAGACCGTGGCGGGATGCTGCAGTCACCTCACCAGAGAAGGACACAGCCCGTCCGACACACCTGCCCTCGCCTAAACCCAAGCCGCTGGGAACCACAGCCGCCCCGGGGCCCAGCAGCCTACGGGCTTTCTCCCCACCCACGCCGGCTCCCACAGGACGCCTGTGGGTTACGCACGCTCTGCCTCCTGGCCTCCTCTCCCGTCCCTGATATTTGGCCTTTGGGGGAGAGTGGCAGGAAAGATGAGACAGCACAGGAGAAGGAAAGGAAAGCCCTGGCCTACTCTTGGCTCTGGGGCCCAGAGGCTCTGCCCCCACGGGGAAGCTGATGTGTCTTCCGACAGGCCCCAGCCCTGGACCAGGCGAGCTGGGGAGGACGGATGGCCAGGGTTCAACTGCCGGCTCTGCAGGGGGACCTCGGACCAGGCACTCACACCCGCTGAGCGCTGGGAGGGCATGTGGAGAGTGGGCGGGGCCTAGTGCAGGGTCCCTCCGGCACCCCAGACTTCCAGGCGGCTCACGGAATATTCGTGATGGTCACACAGTTGTGACTTGGGTGGGAACTCGTCCTAGCATCCAACCTGCCGCCTCAAGGAGGGTCCAGGCAGAAGGCCAGGGAACTCTAAGCTGGCAAATGCCCTCAAGGGGGGACAGCTTGGCTGCAAGGACCCATAGCATGGTCCATCCTGTCTCACCTGTTCTCCCTGTCCCTGCAGTAGTGCCAGGCCTAGTTCCCAGGGTAGAGGGAGGGTGCTAAAGGGAGGCCAACTGTCCCCACCTTGACAAGACGCAGGGAAGCCACCCAGTCCATCAAGAGAAAGCCCCTGGAGCTCCCGTCACTCACTCAATACACCACGCGGCCTGAAGAGCCCCAGGGGGCCCTAAATATCTCAGTGCCACAGTCCCCCATTAAGCAGACCAAATACCTATTCTAAATTTTCCTTAATAAATACACTAAAGGGGAAGGGAAAGTAATTGCTTTATCAAAAAATTTGCTCTGAGATTCACCTAAATATGTGGGCTTTCCTATTGCACTTATAATGTTTGATTTATGCATGGCTTTTTAGGATCTATTTTTCTTAAATAAAACAAAGACCACCTGTACAGAGCCACTGGAAAAACACCAAGGAGTGAGTGGCTCTTCAACTGTTAACCAAATATAGCACCAAACCCAGTCTGCCTTCTTTGGTCAATCTTTACACGGACTTCAGCCTGCCTTGGAAAGGAAATTTGAAAGCATCTGGTGCACGGCCAGAGTGGTTGTCTGGATACGCAGCGTTTGGGTAAGCACCTGGGGCTTTTCCTGGGCATCACGAGGTGGGGGGCTGGGGGATGGAGACACACCATCAACAACAACATCAACATCACCATAGTATTAGCACCCACACTCAGCCGGCTTTTCTTCTTCTTTCTGAAAAAAGGTTTACTTTAGAAGAGGAGACTTAAAAATTATTTTAGATCGGATTTATAGAGGTAAAAATAAAACTCACATAAAATAGAAATGTACCCTTTTTAATGTAGAGTTCTATGAGTTTGACAAACACACACAGTTACGTAGCCAAAGCCAAATCAGACAGAGGACACTGTGGTCACCCGGGACGTCCGTGCCCTTCACAGCCAGGCCTGCCCCACCCCCCCTTGAACCTTCTCCAGGGTGCCACCCGCATGGAATCCTGCGGTCTGCGGCCCACCCTCCCTCGGCAGGGAGCCTTTGTGACTTGTCCAGGGTGCTGCCTGCATCAGCGGTTCACTCCTTTCCGTGGCGGCCTGGAAGGGATTCCGTGGGGTGCGTGGATGGACCGTGGTTGGTTTATCCACTCCCCAGCTGAGGGACGCATGGTCCTCAGGCTGCCGTAGACAGCTGCTTACAGGGCTTTGAGTGCATGTGTGTTTGTTTTCATTTCTCCCGAGGTCTCCTTGGCTGGAGGGTAGGTGTCCATTCAGTGGTCTGAGCCGGCTGAGGTCTCTGCCAGGGAGCTGGGGCCCTTGGGGCACCCGGCCTGTCGCGCTCCGTGTCCCTCTTTCTGTGCCCCCTCCCACCCACTGCTGTGCCAGCACCCAGGAGGGTGGGCAGGGAAGACTGACCAGGCAGACAACAGGGAGCCCTCGCGGCCCCCACCCCCACCACTCAGGGGAGCACTCCCACACTCCACAGCCCAAGGCCCAGCAGCAGGTGAGGGGACACACACCTAAACATCGAGGCCACAGCCAGGATGCAGAGCAGAGGCTCCAGAGAGCGGCAAGCAAAGGCTTGGGGACTGAGGGGACAGAGACCTCTTTATGGAAAAGAGAATTTGAGCTGAGACTCGAGAGCAAAACAGAAAGGAAAGAGTCCACTGTAGGGGCCCGCAGGCAGGGGAGGGCATGGGGGGCAGGGAAGGGGCCCTAGGGGGCTCACGGGGGTGGGGAAGAGAGCAGTGGCAGGCCTGAGGCCCCAGACCTCTTTCCGCCCCCAGCTCCAACTCCCCATGGCCCAGGCTGCCCACCATCTGGGAAGCAGGGAGCAGCGCAGAGCCCTCTGCGGCCCTTCAGGGCACGCAGCTGCTGGACACCTACAGTGCCTGCCACACAGCCGGCCGCCTGTCACCCACTTCGCCGGGCAAGGGAAGATGAGCTGTCTGGCTACTTGCAGGGTGCCCCTGGGGTCGCCAGGCTGCAGCAGCAGGTGTGGGTGGGCCTTCATCCCTAGGGGCCTGGTCCCCAGCTCCAGCAAGTAGGGCAGTGGTGGCATCTGCCAGGGGGCCACTCACTAGGCTTGACAAGTTGGCCCCAGACCTGGGGCTGCGGTGAGGGGAAAGCAGAAGCTGGCACACATGTCTCAAGCCTCCAGAGGCAAGTATTTCCATGTCCATTTTCCAGGCGAGGACTCCAAGGTTCAGAGAGGGGCAGTGACCTGCCCAAGAGCACACAGCGACAGAGCCGGGACTCAGGACTGCCAGCTTGGTCGGCAACTGCAGAAAGGTTTCTTCGTGAGCCCCCTGCCCAGGGAGAAATGGGCTGCCAGCCCCAGCTCCAAGGCCAACCAGATGGGCAATGGCCACGTGGGCCCAGCACTCAAGCACCCACCTGCCCAGCACTGCCTCCAAGAAGGTGTTTTGGGGCCAGTGAAGTCCCATTAGTGAATATTAGAATGTTAGTGCCTGAGCCAGAAGGGTGCAGCTAATCTTGTTATTCTTTAAGGTGAGCACTGCGCTGAGGAAAGTGGTTTGTGTAATTGAGCTCCCTCGCAGTTAATCCGGAAAGAGGGCCCAGTCTCCATGGACTAGATAACACAGCCAGCAGGACCCTGGCTTGGGACACAGAGAGCCTGCTCAGGTGACCCCAGACGAGTGCGCTCACCTTACCACGGCCCCGGATTCCTCTCGGGCCTTGCCCCAGGGCTGGCCCCAGAGCACCTGCAACAAGGCCCTCGGGGCGCCTGCAGGGCTGGGAGGACCTCTCCCGGCTGATCACCACCATCGGTCTTCTCGAGAGCGGGCTGACCTGCAGCAAGCGCACAAACAGGCCCGCAGCGCCTTGTGTTTTGTGGGATTCTCTTTCATGGAAAAAAGACAAGAGCACATGCGAAACTTTCAGCCATGACAGCACCCCAGCGCTGGCGTCTGTGTCATCTCTCGGGTTTCTGAGGCTGTTTCACATCCACAGTCTATCAGATCCTCAGCAGGGCCTGCGAGGCAGCGGGCATTCTGAGTATGGGCTGAGGCCCCACCGGGCCAGGCTCGTGGGCTATCCTCGCTGCCCATGCTCAGTCGCTGGGGGTGCAGGGCCTGGAGGCCACCGGGCCACGCCCCAGGACGGCAGGGGTGATGCTTCCATTCCTCAGAGACATTGCCCCGTCTGGAGCGGCCTGACACCAGAAGGGGTTCGGGGACACAGTTCCCTTCCTCCGGCTGCCTGCCCTCAGAGGCTGGCCTCCTCACCACCTCTAAACCAGTTGGTCAAACCCAGCGAGGTCCCCAGAGCGGTGGTGTGGTACCACTTGGGAGCCTGTTACAAATGCAGACTCTCAGGCCCCCCCAGACCCTGTGGGTCAGAGTCTGCATTTGACTCAGATCCCCAGGGATTGCGGGAAGGCTGGGCTGTTCTACGACATTCTGAGGGACCCCACACACCCACTCCGTTAGTGACTCAATCC
The DNA here is from genome assembly GCF_057802395.1 of Ceratotherium simum simum. Taxonomy (NCBI): domain Eukaryota; kingdom Metazoa; phylum Chordata; class Mammalia; order Perissodactyla; family Rhinocerotidae; genus Ceratotherium; species Ceratotherium simum. The sequence continues at coordinate 1,055,145 of NC_141915.1, forward strand.
TTAACCGTTTTCACCACCAGAAAGCTCTCGCGAAGTGTGAGCACAGCAGATCTTCCCTCGTCCACGCCGTCACTGCTCCACAGCTGACTTCCCTCCTCTGAGGTCCTGGGCCACGAGGCTGGTGCGGGAGCACGATTTCCACCACGCAAATAAGTCCCACGGTGAGCAGAGACGGGGTCAGGACCGGACTGTCTCCTGACAGTGTGGTGGCCCCCTCCCAGGCCCGCGACACTCGGCCCTGGAGCAGTCCCTGAAGGCAGCACAGGCCTCGAGCCCGGGCCCTGCTCAGAGCACAGCGCAGCACCTTCTCGAGAAATGCCCATTCGCGTGGCGGAGGGCAAAATCAAGCTCTTGCCTTTTTTGACCTCTGAGCTTGACCGTCACGTGGTTCGCTAGACGTGACCCTGGTGACTGTCAGTTACCTGTAACAGGAAGATTGGCCACCACGAGGAGGAGAGAGCGCAAAGATGGAGCTCCCCGCTTGGCGGGATCTCAGGAACTCAGCCTTGCTAGGAGACGACCTCATGCTCCTTTTGGGAAAGACCTAGAGGCTAACATGGCTGGGGGGGAGCACGGGACAGGGGTCAGGGGAGCTGAGCGCCTACTCTGTGCAGCGCACTGCCTGGGGATTGTCTCACAGAGTCCTCACCGTCACCCATGAGGAAAGCACTTCATTTTACACACGAGGGAACAGAGGCACAGAGAGGTTAAGTGATTCACCCAAAGCCACACCGCTGATAAGTGGGAAAGCCCAGCCTTGAACCCAGAGCATGTGTTTCTAAGCATTAAGCTCAGGCCTGCTATCCCTCTGGCTGATCCCCCCGATTTGTTGTGACAGACCACACTGCAGCTTCCTCACGCATAAGGGTGGACTCGCCAACATCTCCCCCGGCTCTGACATCCTGCAGTGCCAATTACAGCAGCAAAATGGGGCCGCTTCCTCCACGTCCTGGCCAGCAGACATGGGTCCCAAGTGCATTCTCCTGCCCAACTAGGAACTTGACCTATGCATGAAATTGGGGCAGAAGCACAGGTAGTCTGAGCCATCACACCACAACCTCCAGTGTTTCCATCAAGGGATCTAGAAATGTGCTTTGGAAGGAAGAAGAAAGGTCACATCCAGGTGATGAGAGATGACCACTCCCGCGCTGCTCCTTCCTGAGGGAGCCCACCTTGGCTCCAGGCCCCCATCAACCCCACAGGGCATCTGCCATTCCAAGGGCCACTTGGCGTCCTCAGCTTCCCAGGCAGCGGGCACAGTGGGGTTGTCTGGCCTGCATGTCCTGCAGTCCCTTGTGAGGCCACACCTGTAAAGCCTGACCTCTCCCGGGCACATGGCAGGGGACAGCTGGGACCTCAGAGCTGGAGCCCAGCCTACAGCCTGTGGTTCCTCACCCCCCATGTGGGTCACCTGAGTGGTCCTGGTCACAACCAGGCCACCACCGCGAGGCCCAGCGCCATCCTGGCACTCCAGCTCACCCCCAGAGGCCTCGCCTCTCGCACTCATTCCACCCAGAGGAGCCGTCCCCCGCCCTTTGCCCACATCATACCCAGGCTGTAGACCACACTGGAGACACTCCTCTTGTGGCTGCCATCCCCAGGAGCCATTCCCATGGGCCTGTGTCCTGCATCCTGGGTCTTGGCCTCATCTCCTCCTCCTGACTCCTGACAACAGGGCCTACACTGTCTCCTCTCGTCCCTCCTGGGGCTGAGCACAGCCAGTGACTCATTCATCCATTCCATTCCAGAACAAACCCTACTCTTGCCTGCTTCCAAACTTTTGCTCAAAATGTTCTCTCTTGTGATAATGAAGTTGTGCTGAGGTAGGAAATGTCCTTAGTTTTAGAGATACTACAATGAAGAGTTGAGGGGCATGTCACAGCGTTCATGACTTCAGCAAACATGGCAAGATGTTCTGGAACCCAGGTGACAGTGGTGGGAGGTTCGTTCTGTTTTGCTGTGTGCCTGACATTTATCAGTTCCTCTGCCTGAGAAAGCCATTGCTCTCCCGCTTGTCTCTCCCTGCTAAAGCCTGCCTCCTTCAGGACTCTGTGCCTTCAGCCTGCTCTGTCTGCCCTCCCTAAGCCCCGGACCCCTCCTGGGCCTTGCTCCAGCACGGCATCTTCTGAGCCATGAAATCTTTTCCATACCCACTTACCTCCTCACGCAGCCTACGAACACAGGGGAGGGGCCCCGCCTCAATCCTTGTTCCTCTCCACGTCTCCCTGGGGTCCTGCTCTTGGGCACACTGGTTGAATCCCTGATATGCTAAGTGCTCATGCCCAGTGCCACTTCTGCATCTGCCGTGGCCCGAGCAAAGCCATCACTCATGGGGAAGAAAGGAAATGCAGTGTCAGCGGAGGAGAGTGTGTGCCACAGCCAAGGTGTGGGCAAGAACCTGCCGGACACCACCGCCACCATGGCCTGCCCGGCTCGCAGGCTCCTGCAGCTCCTGGCACTGGCCTGGCAGTCCTGGACCCACCAGGTACACATTCAATTGGCCTGGGCTCCCTCCTGGGAGCAGCGAGGCTTTCTCCAAGACATGTGCAGAAGCAGGCTTCAAGCTGGCGCCACCCTCAGGTGGCCAGGCCAGGGTGGTGGGCATGACAGGACTGAAGCCACCCCAAGCACTTCTGACATTGCTAAGTCTGTTAAGGGCACGGAAAGAAAATACCTAGACAAGCAGATGGCGCCTGCAGGGCTGTGAGCAGCATCCTGGGGGGCCTCGTCACACACACACCCCCTTCCTCACCTCGTGGTCCAGCCCACCAGGCCTCTTGCTCATGGATGCAGCACAAAGATGCTCTGAAGCCAACCTGCATCCCGCCCCAGGGGGCCTCACTCTTCATGGGGCAGGGAATCGACAGCTGTGATTGTCACTGTTGGGGGCATGGGCATAAGAGGGAGGAGTGGCTTCCATTCCACGGGACGGCTGACCTGGCCTGTGGCCAAGGGGACAAAGTGTCCCTTGGTGACCTGACAGCGCTCACAATCTGGAGGCAGGCCATGAAATCCTAATTAGTTCCCGATAATTGCCAAGCTTAAATGCCAATGAAGGCCCCCTTATTATCCTCACAGCTGCCGTCAAAACTAAGTTGGGGTTATTTCATTTGCCGCGTGCTGACCCAGGCCTTTGCCCACTGGGCTTAGTTTTCTTTTCTCTCCTTTTAAAGAACAGAAATGAGGTGGCCAAGGGGCTGGGCCTCTGCATGAGTCTAAGCGACCTGCTGGACAGAGCCAGGTGATCGGCTGGAGGCGGGAGGAGCCTGCGCCCTTCCCAAGGGCCAAGCTGAAGGCCATTCTCCTGCTCCCAGCGTGCTTACAGCAAAGCGTGGCCCGCCTCATGGCACCTAATGTTCCCGATTAGCAGCTTGGCTGTTAATGCACGCAGCCTTTGCCGAGACTCAGGATAATTAATTCAATAGGAAATAATTCAGCCGGCAAGGAGCATCGAGATGCTATTTCACACCTGCCAAGGCCAACTGAAACATTTATAAACCAGCCCAGACCCACCTGCAAGCAGGGGCAGGCTCGGGCGTCCCACGCCACAGGTCTGTTCTCTGGGCAGCGGTGGAGCATCTGCAAGCGCCAGGCCCTGGCCACGAAGAACAGGCCAGGCAGCGCCCTCAGGAGGCCTCCAGTATGAGGCAGACACGCCAGAGATGCCAGCGCCAAAGAACGGGTGCTAAGAAAGAAGAACCTGGGGCAGGGGTGTCAGGGCGGCCTTCACAACAAGGCCTGAAGGATGAAACGGAGACCCACGCAGAACACAGAAAGAAGGGTCCTCCCAGCAGAAGTCCCCGGGGCACTCTCTCTCCCGCCCAGACCAGCCTATTCCCACGTAGTCCCCCAGGCCTGCCGGTGCCTCTGCGCCAGGCCAGGCTCCTCCTGAAGGCCTCATGCCCTCCTCACATCTAAACCCCTGGGCGCACGTGTGCCTGGACCACTGGGACCCCCAGTGCCTGGGCTTCGGAAAGGGAGGGGAACTGACTGGTTTTTAACAAGGTAAGATGTCTTCACGTGAGAGAAGCCAGAGGCACCAGCAAGGGACACGGAAAATCTAAGTCACACCACAGTTGGGGAAATCATTCCAATCGCTGCCTCGACAAGAGCACTTGGACGTGGGGGATGGAGAAGGCAGAACCAGGAGCTAAGAGAAACAGGAAGGAAATGTGGAACTCCAGGAGTGTCCTCAAACCAGAAGCACCAGCCCACGGACCTAACCAAAGACACCCAGTGGGAGACAGGCCCCGCGGGTCTTTCCACCAGTCACCAGCGCCCACCAGCACCAGCCCAGTCCTCACAAGAACTCCTGAAGCCTTGCAGGACCGCAGGCCACAGAGAGAAGACTCAGGACTTGACCGAGCTGTACACACCAGGCCTTCTGCCAGGGCTGCCAGCGCCTGGGGCGCAGACACGAGGCAGGAGCAGCAAGGACAGGGTGGGCTCGGCGGGTGGGGAGGAGGGTTCCTAGAGGCGTTGAGCAAGAATGGGATCATCTCGCCCGTGCCCTCAAGGGACCCAGAGGCTCCAAGGTCTGTGGCCAGAGCTGTCCCAGAGTCAATGAGGGCTCGATGGTGGAAGCAGGCCTTGAGGACGGGAGGGAGGTCCACTGGGCTGGAATGCAGAGGTGGCTCAGGCCATACACATGCCCAAACCCAGTGACATTTGTCCGGAAGGCTCACTGACCATGCACTGGGACCACCCTCTACAGTGACAGGCAGCATGGCATTTTTAAAACAACCTTCTATTCCGGAATACTCTTACATTTCCTTAAAGTTGCAGACAACACAGGGAGTCCCAGCGTGCCTCCGGTCAGCTCCCCTGAGGTTGACGCCTCCTGGACCCACGGTCCATTTGTTACAACCACCACTGAGACAATTTGTCCGTTCCCTGGGCAAAAGCAGTGCTATTCTGCTGGGTCTGAGGACCCGGCAGCTTTCCAGCCCAGCAGATGGGAGGGGGGCATGTGCTGGTCACGGCCGCACAGCCACGCCACGCCCGCACAGCCACTTGGTCCCCGAGCGCCCACACCATGCCCTTGCCCTCCCGAGGCTGTGAAGACAGTGGAGGGGCAGAGCAAGGGAGGGAGGGAGCCCACCCCTGCCAACAGCAGGGAGGAATACACAAAGGCAGCGTCCTGCGGAAACCCAATCCCCTTCACAGAGTGGTGCGACCGTCCCTGAACAGCTCTGACAGCAAGGGGACAGCGTGCCGGGCACAGGGAGTCTCTCTCCTTGCTGGGTACAGCCTGGGTTCAAAATACCACATTCTGTGTTAATAACCCCCCGCTGGAACATTTCCCGTGACCTCCGAGGACAGGGACGTTTATGGTTCTCTGTCGCCCAAAGGGAGGGATGAGACAGAACAGCACGGTCTCTGCCTGCTACAGGCACAGCCGCAGCATGGTCTCTCTGGGGATGAGCCTGTACAGCCACTGAGCAGGCTGGGTCTAAACAGGAGCCCCTGTTGGCTTTGCAGATGCACAGCTGGGACATGGTTTAGGGTCCCCTGGGGCAGGTCAAGAGTCACACGCACAAGCCATGGTCTGATTTAGGACACAGGGTCTTGGGCCTTCACAAACACACTCCACACCCTGCCAATCTCCATCAGTCACACTCGCACCGATTCTTTGACCTGGCAATTCCAGGTCCAGGAGCAGAGCCTAGATATGTTTGCCCGCGAGTGCAAATATGCAGGATAAAGATGTTTTCTTCAGCACTGTTTATGGTAAAGTCAGAAACAAGCTAAATGTCCACTGCTGGGAGAACGGTGACTAAACAATAGGACATCCATACAATGGAATACTACACAGCGACTGAAAGGAACGACGTAGACCTATGGACGAGAAAGTGAACAATCTCCAAAAGCTGCTGAGAGCTACTGAAAGGGTTCATTAGAACAGTGCCCAGCACTCAGGAGACACTGGTAAATGTGAGTTCCCATTACTGCTCTAAGCCAGCTTCCTCTGCTTGTATGAAGGGGAAGATGTAGGGTGTGCGGAGGCGGCCGTGCTGTAGGAGGGGAATCTGAGCACACGGACGCGCCTCCTGCAGACAGCATCTCGGATGGGGGCACCGGGGAGAGGGGTTCGAAGAGACATTTCCACTCGTGCCTTTTGGTACTGTTTGAATTTCTATCATGCACATGTATTGCCTGCTTTAACATTTAAAATTTTAAACAGAATAACTGCAGAGACACTAACAACAACAAACTAACCGTCCCTGGGGTGAGAGGCTGATGGCCGAGTCAGGGAAGGTAGGGACCGTGGCTGGACGCTGGAATTGATCATTGATCTTCGAGGCTGACACGGGTGATAAGGTTATGCAGCTCGTCACAGGTCTCCACCCCGTGGGCACCCGAGCCGCGGCTGGTGTGGAAACGGTCACACCACCCTCAGGTGACACGGTCGTACTGTACTCACGATTCTCACAAGCCTGATCGCGTGGACGCCCGAAACAGCAGAGGAGACGTGGGCAGTGAGACATGATAGCTGACGAGGGGTCAGAAACACTGAAAGGAGTCCTGAGAACGTGCAGCATCTGGGGCCACCACATGCAGGGGCAAGGGGGCCCCAGATCCCAACGGCCCTGGAGGAGCTCTGGGCCCTGCGCCACCACGACGGGGTCCCATTAGCCCATCTATGCCTATGTGGGAGCTTAGAAGAACATACGTGTGATTTAAAAAGAAGACGGAACAAAAATAACTCCGGGCATTTACAGTTTCAATAAAAGCTGGAAAATTCACTGATGCGAAACGGATTCCCCCAGAAGGTGCTGGATAAACGGCCACCTCTTCTGCCCAGTTCCTTGCTGTGTGCTCGGGCTTCTCCTCTCGGCAAGGACACCGCCTGCGGTGACGCTGAGCAGCCCAGCGCAGCCACGCAGCCCCCGCGCCCGGGGAAGCCGAGGGTCTGGGTGCCACCGAGGCCCCACAGGAGGCAGAAGGCAGCAACGGCAGCCCTGCAGGTGGCAGCTCCCTCCCCAGAGAAAATGTGCCAGCTTCATAGTTAACAAGAGGTCAAGGGCAGCTGTCGTTTTTCTTTTCTTTCTTTTTTTTTAATCATCAGCTGCTGTTTTGACATGGAGACCCAAAGTCTAAAATTAGCCTGCTGGCTCTCACACCTGACTTTCCAAGCTCCCGGGGAGCGGGTGTCTCCACGCTGACCGTGGAAGGTGTCAGATCCGCACTCAGGGAACAGTGTCTTCTGAACACGCTGTCCGGCCCTGCCCGGGCTGGAGGACTGCTGTCCCGCTATGGGCCTGAGGAAACACCCAAGGTCTCTCACCTGGGAGGCTTACCACTTCCAGAAACCCCAGTCTCAACCTGTTCTTCATAGAACCGGTGCGCAGGCTTCCGTTCAGTATGAGGGTACTTGGTAGACTGGGGATAGAAAGGCTGTGAGGTCCCCACACGGTGTCCTTGGGACCAAGCCCTCAGGGACCAAGCAGTTGCCCTCCATGCAGCCACAGGTCAGATCTGGAGCCAGAGAGCAAGGGGTTAGGGCGCCACAGCCCCGTCAGAGATGGAGACCCCTGAATTGCCTTCTGCCCATCGCCTGGCAGTTGGTGGGGGAGTCCCCCCAGGCCGCTGTCTGGGCTCAGAGCAGAGCGTCCAGGGCTTAGCTGGGGGAATGCTCCAACTTTCCGTCTTCTCACCTGTAATTATCCCTGTTCCCCGGGGACCCGTGAGGATCCAAGAGAGCGAGAGAGAGAGCGAGAGAGAGAGGGAGAGAGAGAGAGAGAAGGCTGATGTGCTCCACACACTGGGAATGCCTTTCCTGACTGCCACTCTGGTTTTGTTTCAGGGACTCCTCAAATGAAACCACACTCCCAGCTCCCTCACCCTCTGGAGCACCCCTAATTCTGCCCTCCTCCTGCCCTCCCATCTCATCATGAGTGGCCTCCTGGGAGAACCACCTCCAGTGACTTCCTCAGCATCCTTCACCATCAGCAACTCAGCAAAGTGAGGCCTCACGGCTCCTTCCAACTCTGCACATCTACTTGGGAAGTCTGGCAAAATCCAGAAACTTCTTGTGTGGATAACTCCCCTTTATTTCTTTTGCCTGTCTTGAAAGATGCCATATCCCAGCCACCGTAGATGGTGGGCTGCAGTTGGGAGAGTCAGTTTTCCTTCCTCCCTTATGCCCAACACATACCCCGCCAGGGAGTCTGGGCTACTCCAGACTGGATGGCCGGAGGCTTCTGTGGGAGGGGGGCACTTGACCTGTGACCTGAGAAGCAGGCTGAGGCCAAGCCAGGAGGCCTTGTAGCTGAATGCAAGCCATAGCAACCCCAGACAATTTCAACACCTCCTCTTCTCTCTCCTCTCCATTTCCCCTGGGACACGGCTGGTGCAGAGATGTGTGGCCCTCAGTGAAGGAGAGAGCACTAGGAGATCCGTACCCTTCACCTCCGCCACCAGCGGTGTGAGGTCAGGCTTCCGCCCTTCAGCAAAGAGGCGATGTGCCTGACGGTCAGTCAGTGAAGAGGCCGGAAGACGTAAACATCCCAGATCCTGCTTTAGGACGAACTGTCAAGGGCTTCAGGGGCACAAATATGGCGCCTGAGGATGGCTGACCGTGCAGGAACACTCTCCAGCAGGCACAGTGCTCTGCCAGCAGGGGTGGGAGAGCTCGCCTCCAGCTGGGCCCTAGCAAACGGCACCCTTCCATTGCAGTTTTTCATCAGTACCAACCAGGGCGATTTCAGCAGATTTTTTTAAAAGAACTCATAGCCCAGAAGCGAAAGGGGGGCATATATCTATTCTTCACTTATTCAGTCTACATTTCAGACCCTGCATGGCCTCTACGCCACCTGGAGATGGGGCTCCAGAGGGGTCACAGCATATCTGCATGAGCACCAATGGGTGCTGTTCCAAACCCTGCATGGGACCAACTCACTGACTTCTCACAAGGACCCTGTAAGCAGGTACTCTCATGATGCCCATTTCACAGAGGAGGAAACTGAGACCCACAGTCACCCAGCTGGTAAGTGGTAGAGCTAGGATCCACACTGAGTGTTGCCACCATCCCCTCAAGAAGAAAGGTGACATCCAGAGAGAGAAGGCAGAACTGGGCGCCGGGTAGAGGGGCCAGGCGTGTGTGGGGCACAGAGCAGCAGCATACTTTCTTCTGCCCCCAGAGGAAGCCAACTCTCACCAGAACCCATCGCAACTCAGTGGGGCTCACCGCCTCCAGCTCCAGGACAGCCCAGCACTGACAAAGGCCCAGGCTCCCACTGTTACTGGCTGGGGACACCCTTGGACAAGTGCCCTCCACCCGGGACACAGTTTCCTTTTCTGAAAGGTGAGGAAGAACTTTCCTGAACCACCATCTTCTAGGCCTGCATCACAAAAGAGGGTGGGGGCACTGTCTCCATGCCTGGGCCAGGGAGGCATTTATAGCTGAGTGTTCAAGTCTAAAGTTCTCCTCTCCTTTGGCCCCTGTAGGACCTGTATCGGGGCTCTGTTCAGAGAGTGTTCCCGGCTTCTCCGAAGGCTGATTAGGTCCTCTGTCCACGCTGACAGCTGATGCCCATCATGATGACCCCAGGGCCCAGCCAGACTCTAAGCTGCCCTCCGGTCACGCAGAAACACACATGTTCATCCTCCATGGCTGAAGTCAAGGATGTTTCGCTGCCTTGGCACATCACTGAGCTGCTTCTGGGTCCCCCAGAGGATTCAGTCTGGTCGGGTGGCATGGTGGCTGCCTGGCATCCCCTCCTCCACCTCGGTCCTCCCTGGCTTCCCCCAGAGCCTTTGCACTCACCGACACCCTCTCCTCCCCCACCTCTGCGCAGCCTGCCCCACTTGGGGACACACCCATCCTACATTGGGCTCTGCTAGCCTTTATCTCTTTGTCCCAAGCTTCGTTATGAAAAAGACATGTGGTGCTTACAAAAATACACACAGTAAAGAGATGGGAAATGAGAAACGGAAAAGGCGCTGGGGCCAGGGCTGCTGGTGTACACACAAGGTCCTCGAGGAAGGGCCAGGGAGTTGGCTCAGAATCCCTGGAGGCTGAGGCATCAAGAAAAGCCATTTCCAGGATTCTCAGGCTACTCACGGCTCATTCTGGTACCCAGGGTAGAGACAGGGATGCTCCAGCAGACCACAGCCCACTGTGGGTCCATCATCAGGCTCCAGAGTTGGCTTCCTACTCACGTCTAACACCCATGGCTCCCAGAGCAATGCCTCCCATGGGGCAAGTGCCCTGGAAATGTTTGCTGAATGAATCAAGACCTGAAGCAAACCTCAGCAGGACCACACGGGCCGGGCCCAGTCGGCACAGTGGAGTGGAGGGTGATGTTGCAGGAGCTGGGGTCCACAGCAGGCCACTCCCAAATCCGGCAGAGGCAGAGGTCCAGGACCGGCAGGTCCCTCAGGGCCAGGAGCTGGGAAGGGCAGTCCTGGGGAAAGCACGGGCATCCCGAAGCCCGTGGGGCGTCAATCTGGGGAGCAAGAGCTGGCCCCGCCCCTCCAGAGGGTTTGCCCACTGGGAGAGGGCCTATTTCACAGAAGAGGACACTGAGGCTTGGACATGCTAAGTGACGTGCTCGAGGCAGGCAAAACCAGGATTGGGGCCCAGGCAGCCAAAGGCCATGCTTGCCCTTGTAGCACTGCAGGGACAGAGGCCAGCCGGCCTGGAGCCTGGTGTGAGGAGAGAGGGATGGAGATCATCTTAGCTAGGGAGCAGTTCAGGGCTGGGCTTCTTGAAATGGGCCTGTGAGCCTTCATACAACAGTGCGTCCTCAGAGGCACGGGAAGGCCAGCAGGGCTGGAATGAACACTGGGCAGGCCGTCATGGCCGGTGGGGAGGCAGCAGGGCGGGGCTGGGGTACTGGGGGCTCTGGACTGGGGGAAACACTCAGGGCTGTTGGCAAGTCATGGCTGGGATCCCCAGGAAACTCTGGGGCACAGGGCAGAGCCAGAGAACAGCCTCAAATATGTGGGAGGAGAAAGGCTGCCACGCAGTCCCCCCTCCTCCAGTTTCTGCATGGGGAAACTGAGGTTCAGGGCGGATGAGACGGCCTGCCCGGCTGCCGGTCAGTCAGTGTGTGACCGGACTAGACCCGCACCGTGAGGCTCCCTGTCACTTGCTCTCTCCCCACTCAGGGGGTCCTCCTGGACCCTGAGCCCCGGGAAGTTGACTGGGCAAAGCCTCTGAGCCCTACCAGCTGCTCTGACCACCTGAGGGCTCACCAGGCCCACCAAGACCCGGCCTCTTGGCCAATCACAGCAAAGAAATGGCCTGACCAGGCCAGAAAGCTCCCAGGTGGTCAGGGCGGGGGCGTGTTTCTCATGCCCCCTGCAGTGACTGGCAAATGTCTCGAAGGCTGACAGGCAGGTCCTGGCCACTGCAGGGAAAGGCTCCAGGTCCTGCCCTTGGGAACAAGGCCAGATGCAGAAATGTGCACCAGCAGCCGGGAGCAGGAGACACGCCCTGAGTGACAGGCCCCACCTCACCACGCTGGCTGTGGGCCAGTTCTGGGCCCGCCCTGGGCACACAAGGTCTACCCTAACCACCAAACCAAAGCCACGGTGGAGGTCGTCTGGGGAGTGGGTCTGTGCAGCCCCACAGCCCTGCTCTCTGTCGCGCCATGCCTGCCCTGAGGGGTGTGAGCAGGAGTCGGGGGAGAAGAGGACTCAGAGCCCCCAGGTGCAGGTGTCAGCACCTTGCGACCAAGCAGGCCCTTCTGGCAAAGCCGCTCACAGCCAAGGAGCTGTGCAGAGACTGGGGTGGGCTTCCTGATGTGCCCACAGATCCAGACCAAGCCACTCCTCCCCCACATTCAAGGGCTCCCTGCCACCCCCAGCAGCAGGTGCAAGCTCCTCAGAAGTCCCAGGAAGCCTCTCAAGAGTCCAGCCTCACTCCGGCCACTGCCTCCAACCCTGCTGGACCTCCGACACAAAGCCGCCTGCTCTCCCTCCCACCTCTCCTGCACCTAGACCATCCTTGTGCCCCTTGCACCCCCCTCCCCGTTCACGCTCCCAGAGCTGCCCTGGAACTGGCCGTCCCCCTGGGCCCTGAATCCTGGGCCCAGCCTGGCACAGGCTGGGTATCCAGTGGCCATGCACGGTGTGACCAGCAATGTCCAGGACTCATGCGTGCCCACTCCCATCTCCTCCCTTTCTCTACAACCTTCCCGCCCCTTCCTCTGGACTCCATGGTCAAATCACATGATCAGCAGGACCAGCACACAGCCCAGGCACCAAGCAGGTAGGACCCGGACAACAGCTCACACTCACCAAGCTTTGCCTCTGTGCATGGCACTGCCCTCGTGCCTCACGTGGATTATTTCAATACTCGCACAATCCTAGGACAGAGCCCAGGGTGAACCCGTTTCACAAATGAAGAAATTGAGGCATGGCGCTTAGGTGAGGACCTTGCCTGAGGTCGTGCCGTCAGTAGCTGGCCAGGACTTGGATCCAGGTGGTCGGATCCCAAGCGGAGTGTTAAGGCCCTGCTGCCCTGCCTGAGCCTAGCCCAGAGGACTGAAGCCACAGGACACTTCCACAACAGAAGCCCCAAGGCAGCCAGGCCACGAGGAACTGCCAGGGCTGCTGGTGTACCGGAGGTGCTGGGAGCGAGAAGAGAGACGGATGAAGGTGATGCTGAGCCAGCTCCGGGCAGCTTCCATCCATGTTCCTGTGCAACCAGTGAGGCCCTGACCACTGTGCCTATATTACAGATGAGAAGACTGAGGCTCAGAAAAGCCAAAAACCTTGCCCAGCTCTCTTGGCGAGGCGGTATCATCGGCAGGACAGGTTCGCATGCTCAGAGGCCCCCGCTCCTCCTCCCCTGGCCCTGCAGGATGGGCAGGGAGGACTCAGGGGCAGAGGCGCATGACGGGACTGGGCTCCTGGGGCTGAGCCAGCTGAGGACAGGCCCCAGGACGCCTGTGTCTGCCCCGCCTCCAAGCAAAGGCATCCCTTCCACGTGGCTGCCCCTCGTGCCGCCCTGCCCACAGAAGTCCACGTGCAGTCATGATATTGACACAGGTGGGGCACACACCAGCCAGGAAGCCAGGCTGTGGAGAAGCCCGTGCAGGATGCACACATGCACCCCATGCCCCGGGAGGAGGGGCCCCAGGGCCGGATCCCCAGCAGGTGCTCTGAAGGCCTCTTCCTCCCAGCAGGGCCCCAGGGTTCCACCCCATCTGGGCCAAACCATGCTGCTGCTCAGGGCTGTGTTTGCACCAGGCAGGCCCTCCAGGAGGTGGGATGGGGAAAAGAGAGTAATGCACAGGAGCGGGAGCCCCAGCTGCCAGGCCCAACTCTGCATTCACAGCTGTGTGACCTGGACAGGTGGCAGGTCAAGCAACCTCTCTGGTCCTCAGCTGCTGCTTCTGAAAAATCTGGGGTTGACCCCCAGGGGCCTGCCAAATTGAATCCATTCAATTCGGCATGCACTGTGAACGAGACACTGAGCTAGCTAGCTACGGGGTAATGAAAACACAGTAGCAGTCATCACTGGCGATGGCGGTCAGCATAGTGGTGGTGGAGCCAACAATGCTCGCTCTCGTGACAGTCCTCACTGAGCGCGCCCTCCGTGGAAGGCTCTGCTGCCCCTTCACTGCAGGCCACCATGCATCGGTCCTGCCCTCAACGGCTGGTGGGAAGATTACGCTGAGGACAGAGGAGTGCCACCACACCCGACCAGGCTGCCCACGCCCACCCCTCTGACCTTCAGCCACCTCACCGGTGACCGTGTCCAAGATTCCCACCTACTTGATGAGGAACAGATTCCACAGAACAGGAAACAGAGGGCTCTGCGGAGGACAGCCCTCAGTCACCCTCCTCACGGGAGCACGCCTTTCTCCAGCGTTCTGCAATGCTAAGGGAAGAACCCTGTGACCCCTTGTGAAGGACAGCTCAGCTAAGCCGAGGGTCTGTCCTGCAGCGACAGGGGAGAAGCTGAGGGTGGGCACTGGGGGCAGACTCTCAGGGTTCCCATGTGCTTGCCGTGGAGGAGGTGGGGGAGAGCACTTGTCTACCCCAGCAGGAGGGCGGGGTCCCAGAGGCAGCAACGATGGCCCCCCACCGGGGTTGGGGGGGCAATAACTCAGATGTGGGCCCTTCTGAAGGTGTTCTGGGGTTGGAGCGAACTCGCTGCTCAGCTCAAGACGCCTGCCCGACGCAGCACTTCCTCTGAGGGCTCCCCGGGGCCCTCTGGACCCACCCTCAGCACAAGTCTGCCCTTGGCGCTGCTGGGGCACCTCCTGAGAGACCAACTCACTCCCCCAGCCTCACGGTGAACCCACAGAACTCAGCTGGGGCCCTTGGGAATCAGTGGCTGGCAACAAGCCAACCTGCAGATGGACTGCCAGCTCCAGAGCCACCCAGGCCAGGCAGGAGGTACGGACTCTCCTGGACGGATGCAATCCACGTGAGTGTTACTACTGGTGCTGGCAGGCAGGGGCCTGAGGGGGCCGCCCCAGCCCAAGCACTGCGGCCCCTCCAGCTAGGCTGCGCAAATGCTCTCACCCACCGGGCTCTCGGAGGGAAGTGCCCCCTCCCCTCCGCTTCCCGCTGAGCTCGCCAGCGCCAGCAGAACATCACGGGAGGAGTCCCGGGATTTTGGGGGAAGAGGCACAGGGCACACTTCAGGAGGAAGGGGCAAGTTGGGGCCCAAGATACAGGGATGGCCAAAAAGGCAATTAGAACTTTACAAGCAAATAAAATTAATAGTAATAGTAACCTCCAATACATGTGCTTCTTCTAACACCACCAAGCAGTTAACTCACTTCTGACACTATCTACCTGGAGGTAGTGTGGATCCCACAGGTTAAGGGCTCAGTCCCACAAGACCACCCCCACACACACTTCAGGCGCCAATCCCAAATCCAGGCTGTCTCCTGTGCCTCTGACTGACTGGCTATAGACTGCAGGTTCCAACGATCCCCTTCCTTGGCTCCAATTAATTTGCTAGAGCGGCTCACAGAACTCAGAGAAACGTTTACTTACTAGATTACTGTTTATTATAAAGGATATAACTCAGGAGCAGCCAGATGGAAGAGATGCACAGGGCAAGGTGCACGTGGGAAAAGGGGCGGGGAGCTTCCATACTCTCTGGGCACCACTCTCCCAAATCTCCATGTGTTCACCAACCTGGAAGCTCTCTGAACCCCGTCCTTGTAGGGTTTTATGGAGGCTCCATGTCGTAGGCATGATTGACTAAATCATGGGCCACTGGTGACTGATTCAACCTGCAGCTCTTCTCCCCTCCCCAGAGGTCAGGGGGTGGGACTGAAAGTTGCAACCCCCTAATCACGAGGTTGTTCCTCTGGCAACCAGCCCCCATCCTTAGGTGACCCAGGGGCTTTCCAAAAGCCACCTAATTAACATAACAGAAGACATTTATCGCTCTCATCACTTAGGAAATTCCAAAGGTTTTAGGAGCTCTGTGCCAGAACCGGGGACATAGAGCAAATATATATTTATTATAAATCATAACATCACATAATCCCTTCCACTCACACTGGGTTTTACTGCTCACCAAACCTCTTCACGCTGCTTCTCCATTTGGTGCCCATGACAACCCCGCCCACCTTATGGGCGGACAGATGGGGGTGGGAGGCGAAGGAGCAGGTCACCCGCTTTCCACCCTATTCCTTATCTACGCAGTAGGATAACCGCAAAGAAGGATAACCCCATCTGGTCAGGGGGCCGAGGGGCCGGGGCCCTCACAGTCCTCACCACAGGTCCCTCTGCCTGTGAGCACAGCCCTCAAAATGGGCACAGCCCTCGAAGGCTGGAGAACCTCACACTTGCTGTGTGCACCCTTTCCTGGCTAGTTGGGGTGAGTCCACAGGTCACGCTGCAGAGGCAGGGAGAGTGGCATGGGCTCCACGGGAGCGGAGGGTCCATGTGCACACCCTGCCCTGCACTGCACACCGCGGGGGCTGCCTCCTCAGCCAGCAGGAGTGGGCCGCCCTCGGAGCAGGCGGTGGGGCAAAGAAAAAGTAGCAAAGGTGTGTTAGCAGCCAGGTGACTACCTGTCCACCCGCAGAGCCTGGACCTGAGCACAGGGACCGGCTCCTGAGGCTGGGCCAGAGTCTCAGACCATAGGCACCTGATTTTGGAAACTACTGTGGGGACTTTTTGCAGGCTCCACCTCCCACCCTCAGCTCCAACCCCCAGGCCCTCTCCTCATTCCCCATTTTCCATCAGGTGGCCTGGATTCTGCACCCTTCTCCACCCAGGACCTCTGAGCTGGGCTGCTCGGCTTTGGTTTCAGCCTCTCTTCATGACCTCTGGCCCCTGCCCAGTGCACACCTCGGTACCCCCACAGCCAGCCCAGGCTCCCCGGCCACCAAAACCTCAGGAGCTCAGCACCCCAGGCCTATGTTGG
The DNA here is from genome assembly GCF_057802395.1 of Ceratotherium simum simum. NCBI lineage: Eukaryota > Metazoa > Chordata > Mammalia > Perissodactyla > Rhinocerotidae > Ceratotherium > Ceratotherium simum. Next base: position 1,071,499 of record NC_141915.1, read on the forward strand.
CGTCCCCTCTTTGAACAAACTACTGAAATTGTTATCCCGGGTCCAGGAGCAACAGAAACATGGTAACCTTCCCTGAAATGCAAGAGGGCGTCGCCCAGGGTCTTCAGAACTTGACCATCTCCCATCGTAGCCCTCCTGAGTCTCACTGTGCCAAGGCAGGGAACAAGGAGGGCGGGAATCAGGGGCAAAGGTGGCGAGAACAGGGCTGCCTCTTGGACAAGCGGTGAAGTGGGACTCTGCAGTCTGGCAGCAGCACGCATGACACCGCATGACACCGGAGGGCCGACACCACCACCTGGCTGCGAGGCCCGAGCACCACCAACAGCTCGCATCCGCCCTTGCCTGGAGCTCGAAGTCTCTCCCCAGCTGCTTCCTGACTCCTGGAGACAGGAACGGGCCACCAGCTACAGAAATACTCTCCAAGATGTATCCTCAGGCCGTGGAAATTTTCTGGGCATAAGATTCTGGGACAAGTGAAAGCACTTGGCCTGAAGCTCGGGGAAGTGGCTGGGGAGATAAAGGCTCTGGGAGTTTCCACTGACGTGAGAGTGCTCCAGACACACCTGCAACCAGACGGCCCCCACAGCTGCTTCTCCTTCGAGCCAAATATGAGTCTGGGCACTTGTGCTTCCAAACCCTTTCGCACCCATTCCCGCCCCGACAGCTTCGCTGCCAGGTCTGAGAAAAGGGGGGCAAAGTCCACTCCTCGAGACCTAAGATGAGGCAACTGAGGTCCAGGGAAGGGAAGGGACTTGAGCAAGTGAGCGGTGAAATGAGGCAAACACCCAAGCCGTGGACATTCTCCAGGGCCTCAAAAGAAGACCGGGGAAGGGGCAAAGCCAACCACACAGCCAGGCTGGCTCCCAGACTGCATCTCATTCATTCCTGACAGTGCACTCATGGGCGCACTCGTGGGGCCAGCGGGAGGACTGGCCACCCCCTCACAGGTGGAGAGAGAAAGGACCACCTTGTCTGGCCCCCGCTCCCCAGGCTACCTCAGGGGTCATCCTGGATGAAGGAAGGACGCTTTTCCATCCATCCCTTCCCACACTGGGCTAGGCCCCGCCTCAGCTCCAGGAGCTCTCAGTCTAAGGGAGGAGGCGAAACACAAGCTCACAGTGAACAGGGTTCCCAGAGCTGTGGGTGAGCAGTGCAGCAGGGTCAGGGAGGCACCGAGGGGGTGCTCAGCAGTGTCTGCTCAGGGTCCGGGCTCAGGGAAGGCCAGCTACAGGATGAGCAAAGGCCTGCGAGGGAAACGGGAGGCAGCCAGGCAGAGGGGAGGCCCTTCTAGGAAGAAAGAGCAGACTGTGCAAAGGCACGGAGGAATGAGAGAAGACGCGTCTGCAGAATGGCGGAGGGCGGAGGGCCAGAGCTCCGGGAGGAGGTCACAGGAGATGCGCCCTATGGAGGTGGGTGGGTCCAGGTCTGAACGACTCCCCAAGCCACACGCATCTAACCTGAAAGCCATGGGGCCCTAGAGAAAGATCCAAGTAGGAGGGCTGGACCTGCTGAAAATATCCAAGAAAAGGCAAGGTAATAAGACTGCCCCCAGCCCTGGCCCCCGCACCCCCTGTGCTGGAAGGATCCTGAGGGCTCCTCTACACCAACCCATGCGGCCAGGAGCCGGTCCCACCGCGTTTCAGTGACGCTGACTCCACACCTGCCAACGCTGTCAGATGTCCCCACACACTGCAGAGGCCAGAACCAAAAATAGATCATGGCAGGAAGACGTGCAGGGACACCCCCCATCCCCCCACCCACAGCACGGATTTTCTAAGGAAATTCAAACCGCATCTCTAGAATATCAGGGAGCTGTGGGGAAGGATGAGCTGGTGGAAGAAACCCAGCTCTGTCGGGTTTCGCCTGAGCTCCGGGTGGGGAGAGAGCCTTCTTTGGATTCCCTGCCTTTTGTTCTCAACTGCGTCTCCAAGCGATCCTGGCACAGACTGTGAGCTGACCCAGGTCAGGGAGCTACGTACACTTTATCACTATGTTGCCCAGACACCAAGATTCTAAAGTTTGCCCTGCCTGATGGCACAACGCTCCCCCGCCAGGCCGCCGCCAGTGGCCCCACAGAGTGATGCTGCTGCCCAGTATGGCTCTCCATTCAGAGAGCGATGGGGCCTTGGGGGCGGGCAGGGCTGCTCCCAGCTAAAAATACACATCTACTCCCTGGTTCAGAAACCAACACACACGTACACGCCACGGAACATCTTGCACTTGAGCCAGAGTGGAGAGGCCGGGGAAGCGAGCGTGGGTCCCTGGTGACAAGGAGCTGATTGTCCCCAGCCATGGAGCCAAGGCCAGATATGCCATTAATTCTGTAGGAATCCAGCTCTGAGCACAGCTCGGGCAAGGACGACGGGGGGGATGGGGATGCTACGGTGTCCTAGATGACATCAGTCACAAGGGACAAGGGGCCAGCCAGTTAGAGCCCTCTGCTCTCAGAGCCAAGGTCTCTGACAGTCCCAGCCAGCCAGCTGGCTCCACTCAGAGAAAAATCCTTCTTGTGCCGCGGGCTACACCAGTAAGCCCAGCTCAGCATTTCCGCAATGCAAGAGGCGCCCTGGCTGAGGACGATGTCCTCCCACCCGGAAACACGGGCTCAGAGCCCAGTGGGTGCGTGGCCATGTCCTGGGAGCCAGAGGGTCTCAGACAGCCTGGTTCATGTCCCAGCCCAATTTCCCTGCCTGCCTGAGTGAGACGCACACACCCGCTCACACGTGCATACACCCACACACACTTGCACGCTCTCACACGCATACACACGCGATACATTTGCACTCACACTTTCACATACACTCTCACACTCACACAATACACCCACACACATATATGCTCACACACACGCTCCCACACTCACTGCCTGCCTATAGCAAACTATTGGGGTCACAGGCCAGCATCCAGGGTCCTCCCTCAGGGGACCCGTGCCCGCTCCCCATCTTCTCTCCACACACACACCTCCCCTCCTTCCTTTGGTCTTCTCGACTCTGCCTCCTCTGGAAAGCCCAGCCATCACCTTGCAGCCCTCAAGCCAAGGAGCCTCACGACACCCTCTCTCGTCACCTGTCTTCTGGATATGTTCTCTAGTTGCAAGCTTTATTGTTAATCAAATCCCGACCTTTAGAGTGCACTTCTGACATTCAGTCTTATCTTGCTGACCCCAGCACCAGTTCCAGGAAGGCAGGGGCCACCCCTGGGCCCAGCACAGGGCCATCCCAGGACGGGACTTGGTAAAGCGAGTGGGTCATAGCGTTTCAGAGCTTGACAGAACCTCAGCTGGATGTCCTCACCCCACAGAGGAGAAACCTCTGGCCCAGACGGGGTGTGAACACAGGGGATGCGACCTGGGCCTCCCTCCTGGGTGCCAGGCTAGTACCCTCACTTCAGGCTACAGCATCTGCAGGGTCAGCTTCCTGGAACCTGTGGGAATCCCCCAGGGCACCCCACAACAAGCCAGTGGATTGCTGGCTGAGGATCTGAAAGCAGAAAATGAGGCGGCACAGCAAATGCACACTCAAGGTGTCAGGCAGGGGAGGAGGCGGTGAGGGGTGGGACAGGCTTCGGAACACACCCACCTGCCCTTCCCTGACTGTCACCTCCTCCATCCTGGAGCAGGAGCGTGGGAGCGCCTCGACTTGCCCACAGCGCCACCTACCGTCCTGCTGCCCCAGCTCCCTCTGAAGCGTGCGGCCGCCAGGTCAGGGCCACAGGTATTCGGCAGGATAACTGTCCCTCTCTGTGGGACCCCTCAGCAGGTGGCGAGCTCCCTCACTTCCTGGAGAGGGGGAGCTGCCTCCTCCCAAACTTGCCCTCTTGGGGGGCAGCATCCTTCTGCAGGCTAGGGTGACCAACCAGGACTGAGGGGCTCCAGGGATGCGGGACTCGCAAGGCTAAACCCAGGAACGCCCCAGGCAAATAGGCAGGTTGGTTGTCCTGCTACAGACACGGAACCACCACCACACCAGCCGGGCCCAGGAGGTTGAGAGGGCCCACCAAATACATTCACTCTGCGAGCACATGCGAAGGGGCTGCCCCAAAACCGGCTGCAGATCCAGCCTGAGAGAGAGGGGTCTGAGGCCGGGAAGCCCGTCCTGGGGGGCTGCACTGACCCTCAAAGGATAGGCGGTAGGTCTCAGGCAGAAGAAACAGCACGAGCAGAGGCATGGGCATGAGAAAGCGGGCACGCCAGGGGCGAGCAGAAAGGTGGGCTGGCCACTCAAGGCTGGACGAGCATGACCTCAGAAGTACACTCTCGAGGCTGATGAAACCCGTTTGCCGGTCCCGACTTACAGCCCCCATTTACACGTGCTGTCCTGGCAGGATTGTTAACAATGCCCCTTTCCCTCTCTCAAGGGTCCCCCTGCGGAAGAGTAACGACACTGTCCTTCTGTCTGTAATCGCCTAGTCTGGCGGGGTGTCCAAACATGCTGAGACGTCGCAGTCAGCTGTGACGCCCGTGACAGCAATTTGTCTTCGATAATAGTTAGGGCACCAAAGCATGTGAACAATTCTGTTTTGTAAACAAGGGGAGAGCTGCAGGCTACTACGTAGTAACAGTGTGTCCTGACAGGAGGGAGTTCTGGGAGCGGGGACTGCGCGGTGCCACGCCTATCTTATCTTGACTGAGACTCCAGGAATGGCTGGGCGGTGGTGCTTCACTCCCTGCACTGCCCTTTCTCTGCACGGATCACGGTACGCACTTGCAAGTGCCACACAGATGGAGACAGGCTTGTCCACCGGGTGCTGTGGCGGAAAACTGGGACAGAGCCCAACCACGGGTGGAGGCAGTGAACACTGCCTGCAGGCCCGTCTGTGCTGGCGGCACCGGGCGTGAGCGCAGAGAGGTGAAGCACACGGGGCTGAGGGCACAGGGGAGCAACGGAGGTGCCGCTTCAGCTCTCAGAACAGTGGGCTCTGAGGGGGGCCACGGGCCAAGAAGCGATGCTGGAGGGCACAGGGGACACGTGCGGTGGACACACAGGGCTGCCTCCCCCAGACCAACAGGGGCCCTGAGCCCCTCAGGGGAGCCTGGCAACGTCTGCAGACACCTGAGACTGTCATGACACAGGGGTACTACTGACACCTAGTGGGCGGAGATGGGGGGGTGTGGTTAAACATCCTGCCGTGCACAGGAAGGCTCAAAACGTCAAGCATGCCAAGGCAGGCAACGCTGACCCGGAGGGTGGGAGTGGGGGAGGGGTTGTGGGGAGCAGGGATGACCACCTAGAAGAGGTGGCACAGGTGTGTGGGGAGCCCTGATGAGAGGATGTCACCCAGGGAAGCGGGGACCCAGGGTGATGGAGGGTGCAGGTGAGTGGATGCCCGACAGAGGGGCCTCATGGAGCAGGCAATGAGCTTACACTTTCTCCTAGAAGAGACAGGCGCCTCTGAGCAACCGAGAGGGTGCTGGGGTGCTGGGTGGGGGTCAGTCCTCGGCCCTGTGTCTATGATGCGTGAATGAGTGAGTGTCACTTGGGGAAGGTTGGAGAGGAACAGGGAGTGGCAGGGGGCCTGGCGAGAAGGCTGCTGCGCCAACCTGGGTGATGGCGGTGGCCCTCACGTTGAGCACGAGTGAGGGCAGAGCCTGGGGGTAGGTGAGAGGAAGGAGCGCAGGCTGGACCCTGGAGCTCCACCCCAGGCCCCTGGGACAGGGTGGCTTCCTCCTTGGATACAGGGAAGGAGAGCACATCAGGGAGGTCTTGGCCGGGGTTCAAGCAGCAAGCTCCCTTTTGGGCCTGGACACGGCCGGGCGGGGCCACAGCAGCTGGACCCAAGCTCCTGGTGCTCTGAGATGATTCTGGACCAGAGACTGAGACACAGATGACACAGGGAAAAGCCTCAATTAGTTCCTCTGTAGCACCTGATCTTTTCACAACTTTAGTCACAAAGCTATTTGTGGTCTCTGAGAACAGAGACCGCACAGGTTTATTCCCTGGCTCCCGCAGGCTGGCACGCAGCAGGTTCTCCATGAGCACTTGTTGAATGAATGAATGACAGCAGAGGAAAAGAAGTTCAGGAGCAGCAGAGAGCGAGCCAGAGAAGCGGGTGGGGCGCAGGGAGGCCAGGATTTCAAGACAGAGCGAGCGTCAACAGTGTTACAGTTTCCCCCCGAGGTCCCAGGAGAGAAGGCAAGAGGCCTCCTTTGGACGGAGCAACAAAGAGCGTGAGGCTGGGAACAAAGATTCTAACAGAGGAGGGGACACCCCGGCTGCCCAGAGCGAGGGGGCAGGGGAGAGGGGTGGGCGGGTGCTGGGGGGAAGGACGTGCGTTGACAGCTCCAGCCAGCGCCAACGTCCCCAAGAGCACAGCCCCGGGAGGCAGACAGTGGGCCCTGGAGCGGTCAGAAGGTCTGGGTCCAAGGCCAGACTCCTGAGCAGCCACTCTCCACCGCTTTAGACATCATCTCCAGACCAAACACTTCCCTGAATTCCAGACTCACACGCTCTCCGTCTCCACCTGGAGTCTCACGGACATCGTAAATCTGACACGGGCATAACGAGCTCTCTTCCTCCACACCCTCGCCTCCCTCAGTCGTCCCATCTCAGCAAATGGCCACAGCCTCTACTATTCTGCACCCAGTTCCAACCTGTGGGTTTTCCCCCCACCACATTCTAGCAGTTCTCTGATACCAGCTGGGTGTCCTACAATTCAACTCAATTCTGACACAAGCTACCCAGCTCACAGAACTCAGGAAACCAGCTTACTCACTAGATTACCAGTTTATTACAAAGGATATTAAAGGATGTGATTCAACGGCCAGACGGAAAGATGCAGAGGGCAAGGTATGGGGAAGGGGCGCAGAGCTTCCCTGCTCTCGAGGTGTGCCACTCTCTCCACGTCTCCACGTGTTCACCAACCCGGAAGCTCTCTGAACCCCGTCCTTTTGGGTTTTTATGGAGGCTTCATTACATAGGCATGATTGATTAATTCACTGGCCATTGGCCACAGCTCCTCTCCCCTTTCCAGAGGTTGAGGGTAGGAATGAAAGTTCTAACCCACTAATCACTTGGGTGGTGCCCCTGGCAACAAGCCCCATCCTGATGTGCTTTCTGAAAGTCGCATCATTAACATAACAAAAGACACCTTGGTCTCACTCAATACTTAGGAAATTCCAAGGGTTTTAGGAGGTATGTGCCAAGAGAAGGCCAAATACATATTTCTTACTATAAGTCACTCAGGTCCCAGCCATGGGGCTGGCCCTGCCTCCTCTCTCTTGCACTTCCCACCCAAAAGATGGTAAATCCTGCTGACTCTTCTGCCTTCCAACTGTGCCCAGGATCTGACCACTTCTCCCACCTTCACTGGTGCCACTCTGGTCCAAGCCGCCATCTTGGGCCTCAATTGCTGTGACAGCCTCCCTGCTCCGCCCTTGCCCCCCTCATCTGTTCTCATCACAGCGGCCCACGTCAACCTTGTCAACCTCGAAACCTGAGTCAGATGGGGCCACTCATCCCATGGCTCCCAGCTCAGATCCATCGGTCTTCCCCACGGCCTACAAGGCCCACACGTTGTCCCAGCCACCTCTCCCGTCTGCCCTCCATTCTCCTGTCAGATTCCAGCCAGTGGCTGCTCCTTGAAATCACCCAGGACTTCTGTCCAGGACTTTTACAGTGCTGTTTCCTCTTCCCAGATGCCCGAGGGCTCCCTCCCAGGTGAGGAGCAGCATCTGCTCAAAGGTCACCCCTGCCAGCCCTGCCTGTCTCCCCACCTTCCCCTGCCTCACCACCACCGGGCGGTATATGTGCTTATTCTCGTACTGCCACCTCCTAGGAGGTCAGCTCCATGAGGACCAGGGCTGTGTGTCCGGGCGTCCAGGACAATACCTGGCACATAGTGGGCCCTCAATAAATATTTGAAGAAGAAAGGAGTGAACCTCTTCCAGCCCCGATTTCCACAGCGGATAATAACAGGCTTTGCTGTGACAATTAACAGAAATACGGCATGAAATGCACTCAGCACACGTGTGGCAAGTCCTGCCTAGCATCAGCTATTATGAGGACTGAATGAGCGTTCGTGAGGTGCTGTCACGGGTGCGACCTCTCACTACTCGAGGTTGGGACTACCGTCCCCACGGCGTCCCAGAGCTGGGGTCCCACGTTCCCAGCCTCCCAGGGCCACTCCGCTGCTCTCCCGGGCAGCAGCCCGCTAAACCGCAACATGTTTCTGTAACTTTTCTCATTCTGAAACGACTTTGAAGAGCTCTCTCTCTCTCTCTCTCCCACTAACGACCACAAACTATTCTAGTAAATACTTTTTGGAAAAACAAGGCAAATCAAAAACGTATGACAAAAGAAAAGAAGCCTTATGACAAACGCACAGGCGCGAGCTGCCTGTCCCGCAAACCCTACCACCTCAACCTCTCGCTATCACGGACGTTGTTGGGAGCTGCAGCATGGCTTCAAAACGAACTCACAAAACACACAGCGGGAGGTAACCGAAGGCGCTTGTGTACAGCGAAGTGTCCCCAGGACCCGCTGTGCACGCAGCAAGCCAAGCCCCCAGCACTGGGACACCAGCGGGCCTGCGGTCAAGGCCAGGCCCACGGGGAGGCCTGTGGACCAGAGGATGTCTTCCAGCAGGGATCAGTGGCCTCCTTAATACCCTCTGTTAGTTTCCTGTGGCTGCTTCTGTCACAAATTAGCCCACACCAGGCGGTTTACAACCACAGAAATGCACTCTCCCTCAGCTCTGGAGGCCAGAAGTCTGAAATCAGCATCACTGGGCCGGAATCAAGGTGTGGGCAGGGCTGCGCTCCCCCGAGGCTCCAGGGGAGAGTCCCATCTGCCTCCTGCAGCTTCCGGTGCCGTGGCCTTCATTGGCTCACGGCCACATCCCTCCCGGCTTCAAAGCCAGCATCCTCACACCTCCCTCTGCCTCCCTCTTGGAAGGATACATGTGCCTGCATTAGGGCTCACCCCGACCATCCAGGACAATCTCTCCATCTCAGGATCCTGAACTTAGTCACACCTGGAAAGCACTCCTTTTTTTGCCATATAAGGGGACATTCACAGGTTCCAGAGAGTAGGACACGACGTCTTTGGGGGCCATTTTCCAGCCTGCCACACCTCTTGACCCATCCTTGTCTCGAGCTGCAGATGCTGAAAAGGAGAAGTGGAAGAGGAAGGGGGTTGGGCAATGGGTGAGCACGGGGAGAGCGAGGAGGGGCTCCACGAGGCCAGCTCTCAGCTCCTGTGCAGAGGTATGTGTCATGTCAGGGCCAGCTCTGGCACACGGGGGCCAAGGCCTCCCAGGAGTGTGGCGAGGGTCCCAGGAGGCCTAAAGAATGGTTTTGGACAAAGCAAGCTCTGGACCTCCGTCCCTGAGAGCTCCCCCGGCCCCTCAGGTCCCCTCTGGCCCGAATCTGGCACCGACTCTCTCAGGGCAGGCCCAGCGTGTGCAGGACAGGAGGGACAGCACATTGGGAACGTGGCCTCTTTAAGAGGAACAGCCTTGCCCCCACCCCACTCCCTCCCACCACCCATCTCCCCAGACAAAGAAAAGACCTAACTCATAAACCAGATGAGAACATGTCCTGTTCTGCCCCCGGACCAAGGAGTCACCTGAAATGAAACCGGTCTGGAACAGCGTGTTGCTAACACTGAACTTGGTGTTATTCCGCAGGCTGCCCCCAGGGTGATCACAGGACGTTCGTGGCTCTGCATCAGTAAACCCAAGCAAGGGCTGAGCCCCAGGACCAGCAGCTCGCCCGGCCCTCGGGCAGGAGCCCCAGGAAGCAGCCCCAGGAGCACCACTGCCCCTCCTTTCCATCCCTCTGGAGAGGGCCACACCATGGAGAGCTGGAAACCCCCAAGTGCTCCCCCGACATCTTGGTGGGGAGGGGACACCTCAGAGAAAGGCTACAGCCGGAGAGACTGCCCTCCCTCCCACGCCTTCCTCCGAAGGCCCAGAGCCCCTTCCCACACAGCCCTGCCCCAGCCCAGCTCTCCATCCTCCGAGTGTCCCGTGCACCCGCAGAAGAGCTGGCTGCCGCTCTGTCTCCTGCTTTCACTTCTTGTCGGCTGGTTCTCGCCACCCAGCATGCCTCAGTCCAGTGTGTGCAAACCATTTTGCAAGAAGCTTGTTTAGGAACAATAATCACGTTTACAGAGCACATCTGAGGGGGTGGGGACTCACACGAAAGTGACCTCACTGTGTGGCATGGCAGAGAGGGAAGAAGGCCCTGACACCGAGAATCCACCTCACCAACTAGAAGACCACGCGCGAGATCGTCAGACACACGTGGGCAGTCCCCTCACAGGACAGCCCTGCTGCCCCAGACCTGCCCAGCAGCAGCCCAGGCCATCTGCCGATGCCAAGACATCCCAGGATCCCTGAGGTGGGGGGCTTCCCTGGTCAGCGGTCCCCTAACTGGTGCCAACCTCAATGGGAAGCAGAGAGAATGATTCCACACAGGCAGACACAGACAAGGTGAGGAAAGAGCCATCTGTCTGTCCGTCTGTGCAGCCCGCCAGGACAGTGTCACAGCGGGGGCACTTACCACATTCCAGAAGAGCGGATTGAAAGTGATGGCGAGGACGGCAGCCACAAAGTGGGGATCCGAGATGTCCACGTAGCCCAGCAGCCGGGTCATAACGCAGAGGTCTGCCTGCAGGACAGAGCTGGCATCAGCAGGAGACCCGCCAGCCCCCGCCAGCCCCCGCCAGCCCCCCGGCCCCTTCCCGGCGTGGACACGGGGAGCCCAAGGAGTGACAAGCCCCCAGAACTCGGAAACAAAGTTACCCTCTGGGAACACGCCAGGAGGCTCGGGCACAGCCAAGTCCAGCAAAGGCTACTACAGGGTAATCTCATAAAACCGAAGATAAAAGGCCGAAACCCAATCAGCTGTGGCACGCCCTGTCGGGAGGGCGGCCGGGCCAGCAGCGGAAGCGCAGCGTGCAGGGATGCTGGACAAGGAGACCGGCAGCTCTGAGGGTGAGCGTCCAGCACCCTCAGGGGAAGTGACTCCTCTGGGGCCAACGTCTGGGTCACCAGGGTGCTGTGACCGGGACCCTGAGGAGGTGTTCAGAGGTCCCAGAGCAAACCCAAGGGGCCGACATCAGTGTGAAGAGATGCTCGGCCTCACTAGTAACCAGGTAAATGCAAATTAAAGCGACAGCGACGTGCCTCTTCTCACCAAACTGCAGATGGACAGTCGTGAGTGTCGATGAGGGTGTGAACTGAAAAGGTGTGCTCCCACGTGCCAGCAATAACACTCCCAGGCATCTGCCCCAGAGAAACTCACAGGAGTGTGCAAAGTGCGTGTGCAAAGATGTTCCTATCGGTATGCTTCAGTGAAAGAGATCAGAAATGTAGGTGTCCGTCTACGGAAGAATGGATAAATAAAATGTGGCCCATTCCTCAAAGAGCTAAACTACAGAACTTAAATAAACTGGCTGAATGCGTCAACATGTGACCTTCTCAAAAATATATCACATAAACACAGCAGGCTGCAGAATTCCTAGAGCATACCTGTACATTTTTAGAAAACATCACACGACCACGTAGTACAAACATTCTTTCTGCGTGTGTGTTTAAACACGAGACCGGCATTGGAGATACTGAATTCACGGCAGTGGTTGTGCCTGGAGCAGGGTACTTGTCCTGCACACTGTCCCCTCCTGGCTGGAGCGCTCTTCAAGGGGGCGCCGAGCCCTGCACTGGAGGCGTCACAGCACCCCTGGCCTCCACCCACTAGATGCCCGTAGCTCTTCCCAGTTGGGACAACCAAAAATGTCTCGACATGGCCCAAATGTCCCCCAGGGGCAGAATTGCCCTCAGTTGAGACCTCCCGCCTCTAGGGACAGGAGGAGAGAACAGCTGGACACTCTCCATAATGATTTCTTTCTTTAATAAGATGATACACCTCCGTCTTTTTGAGTGGTGAGTATTTACTGAGTCCCTGCATTGTTCTTTGTACTTTTCTTTTTCTTTTCAGAAAGGATTTTAGAGGCCCAAAGCATTGAAAATATTATAGTGACTCTCTACATGTAATTCAAAATAAAAATAAGTCTAAGTCCATCAGAGTTCTAATCTTTCCCATAATGTCTACTCGGAGGGTGTTTTTGTTTTGTTTCGTTTGGGGGATACAGTACATTCTTTCAGAAAGGCTCCCACCTTTTTGGGTCGAGAGGAGATGATGCTCCTGGTTTGGTCTGCCCCAGAGGTCACCCAGCCCTGGAGGGCAAGGAGGGCTCCACTCCAACTCCTGCTTGACCAAGCGACCTTCTCCTGGCATAACTCAGCCTGCCATCCAGACAGTGCTGCTGAGTGTGACAATGGGAAGATTCCAGAAAGTCACTGAGCAAGTGTGTGGCCTGGCATGTCCTTCACATGTGTGGGCCTCCTCTCCCAGTCAGCCCGTATCTCTCGAGGGCAAACCTCCACCTCTGTGTGGCCAAGGGCCAAGCTAAGAGAATAGCAAGCCCTCCGTCCAGATGGGCCCACAAGTAAGTGGAGAACGAAGGAGCCCACAAAGGAGCCGGGGGTGCAGCGTGACGCTCACGTGGATGCAGTGACGGGGAGTGACCCCAGGAGCACACAGGCGCATCAACAAATACATGAGAAGTAAGACCCACTCAGCAAACGGGGAAGAGGGAGGCTGGAAGCACGGCCTTGCCCAGGCTGACCACAGCCTCGAGCACCGTGGCGCTGCCAAACCACCTGGCAGGCATGCAGACCTGCACGCGGCCTTCCAGCCTCCTTCTGTCTTGTCCCAGGTCGCAGCCTAGAGTCTCTCCCGGCCGAGACCGGCGCTCTCAGAGCAGGCACCTCACCGAGCCTCAGGTGCCCCTGGAGAACACACCAGGTGAAGCCACTCACCAAGGACGAAAGAGCTAGAACAGGCCTCAGGACAGGCTGCCCGCCCTAGAGGGAGACATCCACGCCTCAGCCCCGAAGCCTCTAGAACTTGGGCTGAACCAGAGGACGTTCTACCTTCTGTTTGATAAGCAACATGGATGAAGCACCTCTCACGGCAAGGCGCCGTCCACTGAGAGGCCATGATGGGGCTGACGGTGGGGCAGGAGCCACGGGGAGGGAGGCAGGGAGGGAGGGGAGGCTGGCCAGGGAACCACCAGCTCCTGCTCTGGCCCTCCTCGGCCTCCTACAGTGAGTCAAGGGAAGGTACCTGCTCGCTGTGAACAGCAGACGCCTCGCCGGCCCGAAGTCTCACCCACTGCCCCACTCCTCCCTGGTCCCCATCTCAACCACCAGCCAAAACTTGCCTCCCTTCGGCCCCTCCCTCCTCTCGTCCACAAGTCCAATCTGTTTGGTGACCCCATGGTTCCCCTGCTCCAAGCTCCTCCCACATGTCCCACTGCCCTCAGGATGGCGCCCTGGGACCGAAGCCGGCTTCTGGGGCCTCACTTCCTGCCCCGCTCTGCCCACCAGGCCTCCTGCCTCCACAGGCTCACTCACCCCAGCCCTCAGCGACTGGTGATCAGTTCACCTCCTCTGCAGGACTCAGGAGACCTTCCACAGCCGGCTCTCTCGCCTGCCGTCCTTCCTGCCCCACCCTCTCCCCCACACCACACGCCGTGCTCTAGACCTTTCACAATGGCTTCTGCACGGGTCTGAGATGCTCTCTATCCCTCTGTAACCCTCCAGCAAGCTCCTGTTCACCCGTCAAGCCCAGCAGGAGCATCTCTTCTACCTCACCCACGGCACCCTCTTTTGTGTCCTTAGTGTACACCCCATTACAACGACTTGTGCATCTGTCCCTATCTTGTAATCGTCCTCCAGGTGAGGGGGCATCGTCTTCTCCATCCTTTGTATCTTCTGCCTGACACAGAGTCAACGTTTGCTGAGTGGACAGTGGCCCTCGTTTCATCATCATGAAAAACAGGGGCTGAAGGTACGTCTCCGAGGGGCTCTCCAGGTCGGCCGCCCGTGCTCCTGGGACTCTGACCCCCTCCCTTCTGGCTTCCAACTGGAGGCAGGAGCCCGTCCGAGTGGCCACTGTGGGGAGCCTGCAGGTGAGCAGCCAGCAGCGGCCAGCAGATCCCTCTGGCCACGGGGGCATGGCCTCTTCCAAGGCCACAGACTCCCCAGCTGCCCAGATGCGGTGCTTCATAAATATTCATTTTTATGGCACCTTTTAGGCTGAGAAATCAAGCAATGTTCATAAGCATTGGCAGGAGGTGGGATGGCCAGACCAGGGATGGGTAGGGCTTCCTCAGTTTCCTGGGAACCCTGCAGATGGAATCTATTCGAGGCAGGTCAGTCTCCCGGCTGAGGCCTGCCTGTCCGTGGGGCGTGCAGCTGGGCAGAAGGTGTTTAGGGAGGAGACCTGGCCCTCCCTGAATTCCAGTTACCGGCCCTCCAGGCACCAGTATCCTCACTCCACAGCCGGCCGCCCCGCCTGCAGCTCCCACAGAAGGTCCTCTAAGATGGGCTGGCCCTCGGAATCAGCAGATAGAGGAGCTTAGGGCCAGCACGTCCGGAGCATGAAATGTACTTTTTATCATTTGTGAACTTTTACACCGACAATTCCCACAGGAGTTTATACAGCAACTCTAAGACAAGGATTTTACTGTCAGCCAGACTCCCTGTTAAGGAGCGTTCTCTCCGAGGCCGCCATTCTTCTAAGCCAGAACTCCACTCCTCCCTTCTCCTGCCCTTCACTGCAGCCAGGCAGCTCGTGCTCACGACGAAGAAAACACCCCCACAGTCAGGGTCTACAGTTGGCAGCGGTCCATTCTCACCAGGCAAAGAGAAGTAAAATATTCTCTCCCCAAATCCTCCCACCAGCCCTGCAAGCTCTATGTTCATTGTCATCAGCAGCATCCTCATTTTATGGATGAGCAAACTGAGGCCCAGGTTCAGACCCCTGTGGGTCTGGCTCTCAAGGCCCCACGTCGTGCAGCCCACACTGTCTCCCCAGCTCCCAGGTCTCCATCACTCTTCACTGTGAACTAGTGGGGGCCAGTGCTGGCTGAAGGGGACGGACACCTTCTCAAAGACTAGAAATCCCACAGTCCCAGGCAAACCCAGGGTGCCCTCAGCGCTGGGTCTCCTGCCCTGCGGGTTGACCCTGGGCCCACGGGACCAAGCCAGCGGAAAGAGGGTAAGGTGTGAGGTACAGAGCAGAGTCTCGACCAGCTGGGGAGAGGGTACAGAGGGCGGCTAGAGGCTCATGGCTGGAAACCCAGCCCTGGGTTGCCATGGAGCAGGAAGGAGAGAGCCGGGCAAATGGTTCAGGGGACACCTAAGAAGGCACAGCCACGCCCACAGTGGCTGCTTGGGGAGCAAGGAAGGGCGCTGACTGGGAGGGGGCACAGGGAATTTTCTGGGGTGGTGGAAACAGTCCCTATCTCAACTGGAATCTGCGTAGCGTGGAGCGTGCATGTCAGACCTCTGTGATGGGCACTGAGGCCTATGCCCTTCACTGTGTGTAATCGACACCTCCAGAAAAGACAGGTAGCAAGGGCCTCAGCGCGGGAACCGTGTCCCTTAGCTCCCCACAGGGCCCTTGGGGGGAACACTGTCCTCTTGAAATGCTTAAGGTATTTTTAAGAATTCAGCTCAGCGTCATTCAACAGACACTGAGCATCCACTAAGGCCCAACACTAGGGGGTCTGAGACAAATAAAACCGGGACTGAGGGCTAAGACACTCTCAAGAAACTTCACAACGCCAGTTAACAAGATCAAGGAGCATTTATTTAAGGTTCACATACCTCATCTCAGGCAAGCCTTTCAACCACTGGAAAGAAAAGCACTATTGTTGCGCCTGCTCTGCAGATAAGAAAGCCAGAGGCTCCGAGAAGCCCCCAGATCACGGCCTGACGGCAGAGCTGGCCTCTGCCAGGCCAGCCCTTCCAGATTCCTGACAGAAACTGGGGCTTTCTGTCAGGACTTGGAGCCACCAGCACCCACCAGTGGGGCACGAATAAAAGTCCTGAACACTCCCAGGAGACTGGGCAAGTGAGCAAGGAGAAAGAGGATTCTTTCACCTTTTGTGGGAGCTGAGGTGGAGGGGGGAAACTGAGGCACTGCAAGGTTAGCCAGCTAACACTGGCTGAAGCTGGCAGCAGCTGACAATGTTGGCAGCAACTCCCAGTCAGGGCTGCACTGGGCAAAACTGGAAACTCAGCCCCCACCCAGGTCCCAGTGCCCTCGGGTCAACCTGTCTTGGTGGGAGGGAAATATCCGGTCACCTCGGTCACCCTGAGAGTACAGAGTGATGGAGGATTTGTGTTGCCTGGAGAACGGCCTGCTCAGCAGGAAAGAATGAGTAATGGTTCACAGTGGCATTCCAGGCAGCAGAGGGGAGCCCCTCCTGGCTTCCCACTCCACAGACCTAAAGGTCCCTTCCCGATTGCTGTCACTTCCCAAAACCCACTTAAGGGCAGATCTCCCTCCTGAAACTGGATCGGCAGAAAAGAACCAAAATCCCGGGACAGATGTAAGCACAGCAGGAGGTTCCTGGGGCCCTCCGTCACCCCTGACACCTGTGGGCCACCCTGACTAATGGGAGGGCGCCCCACCTCCCCCTCCCCACCCCAACCTTATTAAAGCAGCAGAAGTCCTGGCTTTCTGCTACCTGGTAATTCTAAGAGTGGAGTCCCCTCTACGGTCACAGACTGCAGAGCTCTCCGTGTCTGGATAGAGGACAGGCACCACCTACCACAGCCGGGAATAATTCCACCCAAGTCACCGAGGAATGGGGTCCCATTGAAACCCCACGGTTGGTAGGGAAGTGGCTCATAGCGATTTCACTTTACTGAAGGACTGAGGCCACTTCCGGGAATGATTTGCCACAGGTCAACAGCACCCAGGGTCACATTGTGACATCCAAACAGACAGCAGGGGCCCAGAGAGTCAAAGTCACATCGATCACAAGTGGAATCCACACACCACATACAGCAAAGGGCAGGAGGAACGGGGTGGGGGCTGGAGGGCCAGAGGGGACAGGGGCCTCCAATAGGACTCTCATCACTGCAAAATACACGGTGGAACCACAGCCTCTCTGCCTCTCCCGGGGAAGCCAAGTGCCCTGGCATTCTTGTTGATTCAGGTAACTTTTACTGGGCAACTTTTGGTTAGAGCTCTGTGCTGGCACAGACACAAGAATGAATGTGCCAGAGTCTTTTTCCTCGACGAAGTTTTATGCTAAGGCAGCCCCCAACCTCATTTTTTCTACTCTGCATTGGAGGGGGCGCCCTGACTCAGAAGGTCGTCTTTGGGCAGCCCACAGTCTGGGCTGGGATCAGGGCGCTCCCACCCTCCGGGAGGGACGACAGGCAGGCCTCCCATCACCAATCTCAGCCCCGGGTTTCCCTTTGGTGAAGTCGGGTGAGGAGACGGGTCCCCCAAGGTTACATTCTGGACAGAGGGGAGAACAGATGTGAAAGTACAAGATGCAGAGGGTTTGTTCCGAGGCTGTTCCCTCCCCTCCCTCTGTTTGCTTATTGCTAACTAATACGGACAGCCCCCTCACCCCTGAGGGCCCAAGGGAATACATGCATCCTAAGAAGAAGCCAGAGAAAGGACTCTGACCCAAGGAATGTAGCCCCCATGCTGGAATCTGAGGGCAAGCAAGCCCTGGAAACCATCTTAAGGCAGGAGGTTTATTGGAAAGTCACAATGTGACAGTGATCAGCTGCAGACAATTTCTGGAAAAACACTGCTTTGAAGTGTTCCTAAATCCCACAATAAAAAGAAACGGCCAGCAGCTGCTCCAATTCCCCAAATCCATAACTCCTTTCAAGAAGGGGGAAGATGTTTATTCACTCTTCTTCATTCAACAAGGGTGTCCTGGACCACCTGCAAAAAGGCTCTGCGCTCCCGAATCAGTGGGGCAAAGTGAGCCCCCTCCCTGGGAGTGGGGTCCATGGGTGGGCCCTGTGCTTCTCAAAACCCCCATCTCCTCCACCTGGGGTTCCCTCTGTCACCTCCTCTGCATCACTGTGAGCTGCAGATCCCTTTTCATCCACCCTCAAAGGCCCGACTAGGTTGGTGCTACTGAGTATGTTCATGTAAATATGCATTCTATATTAACGGCAATAATAACAATAAGCCAGCTGACCTTCACTGGGAAGTTACTGGGTGCCAAGCCCTGGCAAAGGGCTTTAATGAGGTGAGGCAGAGAGTGGTCCTGAGACAGGGTCCTCCCCAGACTGGCCAGGCCTGATGCCCCGTATAAGCTTGGGCGAGTCACGTGCCCTCCGTGAGCTTTGAACGATAGTGGCACCTCCTTCATGGGCCCGTCAGGAGGATTAAATGAGATAATGCAAGGAAAGCACTTAGCATAGTCTGGCATATAGCAAAGTTTGATAGATAAGCTATTATTACTGTGTTATTCAGTCCATGCAACAACTCCATGAGGCATACCCATTCTTCAGATTAAAAAGCTGAGGCTAACACATGAAGCCAAAATGGACAGAACTAAAAGGTGCAACAGACAAACCTACAATTAGAGTTGGAGACCTCAACACGCCCTCCCAGTGACTGATAGAGGAGGTAGGCAGAAAATCAGCAAGGACTTGGTTCACCTGAACACACTGCCAACCACGTGGCCTAAATGACATTTATGGGGCTCCCACAATGACAGCAGAAGGCACATTCTTCTCAAGTACACAGGGAACATTCACCAAGACAGAACACATCCTGGGCCGAAAAACAAATCTTAAATTTAAAAGAATAAGAAAGCATAAAAGTATGTTCTTGAACCATAACAGAATTAAACTAGAAATCAATAACAGAAAGATACTTGGTAATCCGTGGGTCAAAGAGGAAATCTGAAAGGAAATTTTAAAATATTGTGAACTGAATGAAAATGAAAATACAACATAGAAATTGTGGGATGCAGGACTATGAGAGAAATGTATAGCTTATGTTTATGAAAAAGAAAAGTCTCAAATTAGTAATATAAGCTTTGCCCTTAAGAAATCAGAGAAAGAGTAACTTAAACCCAAAGCAAGCAGATGGAAAAAATAAAAGAGCAGAAGTCAATCAAATTGAAAACTGAAAAATAGAGAGAAAAAAATCAAACCCAAACCTTGCTCTTTGTGAAAAATTAAAATCAAAAACCTCTAGCCAAACTGACCAAGGAAAAGGGAGAGAAGACACAAATTACCCAACCCAGGAATAAAAGAGGGGCCTCCCCACTGGCCTCACGAACATTACAGGGCTCATAAGGGAACACAAAGAAAGAGATGACACCCACAATCCAACAACTCAGATGCAATGGTCCAGTCCTGGAAAGACACGAGCTACCAAAATTCATTCAAGAAGATATAGCCCTATATCTACTAAAGAAATTGAACTCATAGCTTAAAACCTTCCAAAAAAGAAAGTTCCAGGTTCTAAAGCTTCATTGGATGAATTCTACCACACTTTTGAGGAAGAAATAACACCAATTCCACACAATCTCCCCCAGAATACAGAAGAGGAGGGGCCACTTCTCAACTCATATTATGAGGCCAGCATTACCTTAATCCTAAAACCAAAGACACCACAAGAAAACTACAAACCAATCTTCCTCATGAACATAGCCGCCAAAGTGGTCAGCAAAATCAGCACCTATACTTTGCAATATACACAAAGGATAACACCCAAGTGGGGGTCACCCCAGGAATGCAAGGCTGGTTTGACAAGCAAAACATCAATGTAACTCACCATATTAACAGGCAAATGAGGAAAAGCCACAGGATCGGCTCCTCAGAGGCCTGAGAGTTTCAGCGGCTTGCCCAAGGTTACTAGGAGCGGCAGAGGAAAGCCCCAACCTGCTGTCTGGACTCTGATCCAAAAAATACTCAAGACAGAAATTATGCCCTCGAGAACTTCACAAAAGAAGTTGTCTAATACAACGGCCTGATGTTTATTCTAACTAAAGTGACAACACCAAAAGATTTTTTAAAACGATTTTATACAGCTGGCAAACCACCCCCGAAAGGCAGTCAAGACTCCCCACATCAGCGTTGGGACTGTGCTTCCAGCAATTTACTCAGCCTCCCACATCGCAAATGGGAACCGTGCAACTAAAGGGGCCTGCCCCCCAACGTGGCCTGGAAGCTTCCTGAACACAGGCTCTGCCTTCTGCAGACCACCCTCAGGTGGGCTGCACCTGACAATTTACAAAGCTCCTCTACACCCTTACCTCATTTTGGTCTTCGCCATTGCCCTATGATCACCCCCATTTTACAGATCAAGAAACGGAAGCGTACTTCTTGACACCTACACTGAGAAGGTGACGCCATTCATCTGCTCACGAGAGCAGGTGAGTGCATATTGAAAAGGGCCTTGATACCTGGATTGCAAGGGGCCCACCTGACTGCGCCCTGCCAGCTGGGTTCTCCAAGAAGCCAGCACCGCTAGGCCCCAGTGGAGCCATCTTCTGAGTCCTAGAGCTACCCCTGCCTGTGGACAGCCAGTGGGCAGTCCTTGTTCCCATCCACCCGCCAGCGAGGTTGCTTCAAGCTGCTGCCAAGGTGAGGAGCAGGGCGTTGGAATCCCACGGCAGGGAGGGCAGGGGGGCAGGGGCCTCCTCACCCCAACTGGTGATTTTTTTTTTTATTAAAAACAAATCCAAGATTCTGTACCAGCTCCAGCAGGCCGAGAAGATAGCTGGTTAAGGGCACTGCACCCAACAGCTGCACTGTTCCGTACAGTATGGCCGCCACCAGGCACACATAGCTATTGACTACTTGAGCTGCCACATGATGAAATAGTATCTTTGACATATTGAATTAAATAAAATATATTGTTTAAAGTAATTTCACCGATTTCTTTTTACTTTTTAAAATGTGATTACTAGAGAAGTTTAAATTATCAATGTGACATGTTATATTCCTATTGCAGGGCGCTGGGCTAGGAAGCTGCTGAGACCCTGCAGCTCAGCTGCCCCCAGGGTGAGCAGAAGCCTGGAAGCTCCCTGGGGACAAGGACTGGCATCCTTTAAAACCAGAGATTTGTGTGTGTGTGTGTGAGGAAGACTAGCCCTGGGCTAACATCCGTGCCCATCTTTCGCCACTTTATGTGGGACGCCGCCACAGCACGCCTCGACAAGCAGTGCGTAGGTCCACACCCAGGATCTGAACTCTCGGACTCCAGGCCGTCCAGGCCGCCGAAGCGCAGCTCGCGCATTTAACCACTGCGCCACCAGGCCAGCCCCTAAAACCAGAGATTTTGACTGAAGGAGGAGAGTTACCGCACAAGACAAACATATCACGTTATGTGTTGTTGTTGTTGTTGTTTTGGAAGAAAAAATCCCTTAGCAACAGGAAGCATAACTGTACCAACAAGGGCAGCAGTGGAAAAACAGAATGTTAGGCAACTAGGGTCACCCTGACCTCTCCCCCAAATGTTCCCAGTTCTCTCCAGCTGCACAGTCCCGTCAGGCTCTGGAAGGAAGGGAGAAAGAGCAGAAAGGACCTCCCCACACACCCCCAGTAACTCCCCACCCACGGCTGAGTCTCCCCTCCTGCTCCTGGGACACAGGTCTTGTCAGACACCCAAGGGCAGGACCCCAAGCCTCCAGCTGGGCCTGCGCTGGGCCCACTGGCCCCCGCATTCTGCCCTCTGGCTCCAAGGCTTCTCCACCTCAAGTTAACAGTGACCCGCCCTCCCAGGGCGGGGCACTCGTCAGGAAGCCCCCGCCCCCTGAGCCAGGCAACACTGAGGGTCCCTCTTTGGCATTCCAAGTGCCTTGTCCCCTGAGACGTGCTGTGGGAGAAGACATGAACCACAGCCCTGCCATTGACCACGTGGGTCCAGAGAGCCTCTAACGGCCTTTTACAGTTGAAGCCTCTAGGGGTTCCACTGGATACAATTATCCTCCAGGACGGCTCCCGGGGGGCTGGTGGTGCTCTGCCTTGATGTGGGTGCCGAGAGTGCGGGTGTGTCCACTTTGTGACAGTGGGTGAGCTGCACCCTGTGCCATCACGCCTCCGACTGCACCTTCCACTCCAAGAAGTTGACTGCAACAGTAACAGTCCTCTTCCCGGCCCCTTGCCGCCCAGCCGCTCCCACCCTCCCGCGCCCCCGCAGGGCCAGGCGCCAGCTTCTCTTTGTCCCCTGCACAGACTCCCTCCTCAGGCCCTTGCCCTGCCGGCCCTGCGCCGGGAGCAGCTGGCCCGCCGGCCGTCACTCAGGCCTCAGATCGCAGGTCACCTCCTCACAGCTGGGGAGCCGGGCTCTCGGGAAGACCCGCCCCCCCAACAGCGACGCTCTAGGACACTGACCACTTTCATCTCCTGCAGAGGACTTTCTGTTTCCAGGCTTACTGGCGCCCTCCCTGAAGCACAGCTCCGAGAGCAGGCCTCTCACTCGCCCACCCAGGACTCAGACAGGTCGCCGCCCCAGTGACGAGGGGCGCATCCCGGCTCGGTGGGGAGCGTCCGCCCGACGGGAAAGGAGGGAAGGACCCCAGGAGGCTCTGACGGAAGGGCGGGTGCAGAGGAGAAGCCACTGCAGCGGGGCTGGGGGGGTGCCACCAGAAGGCACACTCCGGCCAGGCCTGCGGCCACCAGAGCGCAGCCCTCCCCGCACCGCCCTTTACAGGTTGTACTGGAAGGAGCGCGGCTCCGCAGCTGGCTGGGCCGCCAGCGGGGAGCCGGGTTCAAACCCTCTCACACACGGCCTCCTGCACACTCAGAGCCTGGTCACACGCGCCCTCGGCCACACGCTCACACAGACTCCGCACACACCCTCTCAGCGGCTCTCAAGCGCGCAGGCGCGCCCGCACGCGCGCACACGCAGCCGCGCCCTCACCACGCCCCCCCGTTGCCTGGTAACGGGGGCCACGCCCACCAGGCGTTGGAGGCGGCGCCAGTGGGTCGGCCAACTCGGCCCACCGTCCTGGTCCCACTCCCGGTACCCCCGGCGGCCCAGCGCGCTCAGTACCTGCCTAAAGTCGATATTGCCGAGGCCTCCGCAGCAGTCGGGCCCCGCCACCGAGCTGCTCATAGGCTCTGCCCCGGGCTCCCGGATCCTCTCAGCCGGGGGGCCGCCTCTGGAGGGACCGCGCGACGGCCTCGCGGCAGCTGCTCACCCCCACAACCGGCCCCATCGCGCCGGGGAAGCGCCGCCGGCCGGGGCGCTTTCCCGGTGACCCCAACTTCTCCCGGCCTTCTGGGAAATGTAGTTCCCCGTCCCCGCGAAGCGCCACTTTCTTGTAGCTGGCGACGGCATCTCGAGGAGCCGAGAACTACAAGTCCCAGTGTCGCACACTGCGGTGACTGCCAGTTCCGAGGCGGCCACGCGGCAGTGTCCTCTTGGATTCGGCCTCCCGCCCGTCCCCTTTACTGCGCGGTTCCCGCACCTGGCCCGCCAACCGACCTGGCGTCCCTGTCCTTGGCTGGCGGCTGTGGGCTAGAGGCCAGCGGCCGCGGGTCGTGGGTATAAGTAGCTTCCTGCTTAGCCCCCTGCGGACTTGGACTTTGGCCCGGCTCGGGCCCCCCGCCCCCGGCGGGGATGTGCTTTGCCCAGAGGCGGTGCAGGCCCAGCACGCCCTGTGGCCTCGGGCCGAGGCTGCCCCTGGGGACCCTGGGCCCGCCTGAGACGCCTCCGCCACGCCTAAGCTCCTTCATGCGTTCGCCCTCGCTCACCGGCGCGTGCGAGCTCGGCCGTGTGCCCCAGGGCAGGAGCGAGCAACGGGGCCGGCCTCGCTGGCTCCCAGCGGAAACCGGAGAAAACATGGTGGAGGATCGTGACTGGGATGAGCGCTGTGACGGAAAAACTGGGGGCTAGGTCGGATGACAACAAGGGGTCCTGCCTCAGAATGCTCAGGGAAGAACCCTAAGGGGCCCCTGCCGGAGGAGAAGGTGCCAGACGTGCATAGTGTGGGGGCAGAGCGAACTCGGAGGAGGGACTGCCCGGGCGAGGGCCAGGAGACGGGACAGAATTAGGGTGCTGCAGGAATCCAGAAAAGGCTGGGGAACTGTGGGGCAGTGGGGGGGGGGGGCGGCGGGAGAGGAGTTTAGGAAAGTAGGTGGGGTGTTAGATGGCTGAGTCCCAGGAGAGCCCCTTTTGTAGCCAGGTGTTACATATGTGGGGAAATAGACTTGGAGACTCCCAGATTTGCACAATCCCCCAGCCAGCCGGGAGCCCAGGCAGGACTTCTGCAAGGCCAGCGGCTTCCCGATTCAGGCGGCCCACTACTCTGCTCCTTGGGCCTCAGCACCTACCAGTCTTGACCCTGTGCTGAGCAGCCCCTGCCTGGCCGCCCCTGTGCTGACTGCTTTACAGATAGGCCCAGCCTTCACAACATCCTTAGGATGGGACAGGCCCACCCACGAGACAGGAGGGGCGCTGGCTTTGGAGCATGCGCTCACTCTGTGACTGTGGGCTGCTTTCAGTTTCCTCAAAAGTAAAAGGGAAATAAATACGTGTTGGTGAAACTCAGCACACGGGACCTGCCCCGTGGGAAGTGCCTGATACCCACTGGCTGCGCTAGGGCAGGGTACATGACAGGTCTCAAGGGCTGCTTTGCCTCCTGACCGCTGTTGCTCAGAGGGTCAGGAGCACTCCCTGCTCAGGGCATCCCAGCGGGGCCTGCTGGAATGCTGGGGGCCTGCTGGAATGCTGGAACCAGAGCCGGGGCTGGGAAGGTGACCGAGGGGGAGGGCTCCAGAGAGCACCCCCACCCCCCACCACGTGTCTGCTTCACTTAAGCCCCAGTTCTCTCCTGACCTACCTGGCCTCTCTTGTTGTTTTAAGCCAGGAAAATAAGTTTTTGTGTGTTTGGTTTATCTGGGAACGAAGAAAGGTAAATGTCAGAGGTCACACCAGAGCTGACGCAACTAGAGGAATCCACTCCTCTGTCCCTAACCCACCCCTGCCACTTGCCCTCTGAACAGAAAACACCCAGGCATGCTGAAGCCAGGCTGCAGCTTCAATGCCATAGGGTTGTTCAGATCAAAAACCTGCCGAACATATTTTTGGGAGGAAGTCTTTCCCTGGCCCTTTCAAAACTCCCAGGTCTGAGATCCTGCAGGCAAATCATCCAGGCCAACCTCTTTCACTGGAATATGCCTTTTCTGGCAACCCTGGCAAATGGAAGAGTCCCTTCTGCTTACGTGCCTCAGGTGGTGGGAGGTTAACCACCTCTTCCACGGTTGGACAGGGTGTTGATTCATGATACAGACCCAGTCACCCTTCCTGAGGCTTGAACAAACAGAGCTCCTTTCTACCCTGGGGGTTATCTCTCTTTGCCCCTTGATAGCTCTTCAGATTTGGGAAACCGCGTGTATCAGGAACATCTCCCAGTTGGCTCCAGGCAAGCATCTCCAGATGACCCCTCTGGCCAGGAGTTTGACCCTTGTTACAACGGAATCAAAGCTAAAAGCCATTTCTTCATTTCTTCGTTGCCTTCCTCCTCCCCGCACCCCCCCGCCCCGCCCCACCCACCCAGGGGCACTGGATCTGGCTGCACAACTCCATAACTCACAGCAGTCACCGAAAGGGGCTTTTATCACTAAAATTAACATTTGCTTATTGGGTGGCTTCAGGTAAAACCTAAACTTTTCGCTACTCTGAGCCTATTTTCTGTTCAGCAAATAGGTCTAATGATATCTCTTGAGCGAGGCTGTTGTGAAGATTAGAAGTAATAATGGGCCCACAAGTGCCCGGCACATAGTGGGTCCTCCAGAAATGCTTGTCTCCCTCCTTTCTATGTCACAGGGACTCGGCTGTTAAGATCACCCTCATGGGGCCGGCTCCGTGGCTTAGCGGTTAAGTGCGCGCACTCCACTACTGGCCACCCGGGTTCGGATCCCGGGCGCGCACCAACGCACCGCTTCTCCAGCCATGCTGAGGCCACGTCCCACATACAGCAACTAGAAGGATATGCAGCTATGACATACAACTATCTACTGGGGCTTTGGGGGAAAAAAAAAGGAGAAGGACTGGCAATAAATGTTAGCTCAGCGCTGGTCTTCCTCAGCAAAAAGAGGAGGATTAGCACGGATGTTAGCTCCGGGCTGATGTTCCTCACACAAAAAAAAGATCACCCTCATGACACTCATGGACATGCTGGGGTCTAGGACTGGGCCAGCACTGGGGCCCAGGAGAGGGGGGGTGGCAGCTCAGGGCCTCCGGGTTCCCAGGAGGACATGGGTGAGAGGGAGCCAGGCTGGGCAGCCAGGGCTGCTCTCCAGACAGCTTCTTGTGGGGGACAGGGAGCAGGGCCAGGCTGGGCCAGGGCTCACTGCGGGTCGCCGGAAACCATGTCATCCAAAGTTCTTTAAAACCAGGAGGATGGTGAAGGGCCGTGGCCGTGATGCCCAATGCCCCCTGCTAGATTCAGGCCTGGTTGTGCCCACCCTGCCCATGGAGGGTCCAGGAGCCAGAGAGCTGGGGTGGGAGCTGGGGCAGGCAGCACTCCCTTCCGCCCTGTCCGAGGAGGGATCCCCTGCCCCAGTGACCTCCTGCCGCTGGGGAGAGGGCTCAGGAGTGGACTTACCTGCATCCAGCCGTCCACAGCTCAGCCGGCCTGGGAGACACCAGCAAGACGGTGCTGGAGGGGCCTCCCTGCCCCTCGGCGTCCACAGTGCAGACAGGCCCTGCCTTCCTGCTGGCCTCTTTGCTATTCCCGGAACACCCCAGGCACACCCTCAGGGCCTTTGCACACGCTGTGCCCTCTGCCTGGAATGCTTTTCCTCCAAATGGCCTCACAGCTCCTTCTCTCCCTCCTGCAGGTCCACTATCACTCCACTCTACTGAACACGTCAGCCTCCTCCGCACCTTCCAGCCCTTTCCCACCTTTACTTCTCTCCATGGCCCTTATCGCCATCGAACAGACTTATTGAGTGCACCTATTTATTCTGTGCAGTGTCAGTCTCCCCAGGAAAACGTGAGCTGCACAAGGGCAGGGATTTTTTTCTGTTTATACACAACTCTCTCCGTAGCACCTGGATCACGCCTGGCACGAAGCAGGCACTTCATCAACAATGAGTGCATAGTTCTGCCACTCTCAATTGAGAGACCTTGGGCAAGCCACCTCCCTAGGCCTCAGTGACCCTGTCTGGAAGGGGAGGGCGGTAGGATCTGTGAATAGGAAATGAAACCAAGTCCCTGCCCACCACTTCCTGACTGTGTGGCCTGGGGTAAGTGACTTACCCTCTCTGACTCTCAGTGGAAGAGAAAATCCTAACCATAAAAACCATAGCTAAGATGGTTGAGCTCTGGCAGTGCTGCAGGCCCAGTGCTCACCACTGTTTCCTTTAAGCCTTGTAACAGCCCTGTGAGGCAAGGAATGTTCTGGCTTTCCAGGAGAGGAAACTGACTCGTGTGGAAGGGACTGGCCCGCCTCACACAGCTGAGTTAGTGAAACCTGCCGGCTGCAAGCCAAGCCTGGCCCTTGACCACCACTCAGTGGTGCCTCCCTGGAACGGAGGGAATGACGGAAAAGCCCGCCACAGGACCAGTGCAGGATACAGCACTTACCACATATTCAGGGCTCAAAACCCAGCATGCTTCTGCCCCCTCCTCTGCTGCTTCTCATCACACCCACACTTGAGGTCCAGTTAGGGCTTTGTCTTCTCTGGGAAGCCTGACTGCTCCTGTAACGGCAAAGGCAAAGCATGATTCCTCACCATGGCCCCCAAGGTCCTCTAGGGCCCAGGTGCCACCTGCCTTTCCAGTTCATCTTACTCTCTGTAGTCTAGCCACACTGGCCTCTTCTCGGTTGTTTCCAGCCACAGGGCCTTTGCATCTCCCATCCCCTCTGCCAGCCATGCTCTTCCCATCTCTTCTTGGAGAGCAAAGACATTTCCTGCTTTGTCCACACCATGTCTCCTGCACCTGGCACACACCCAGCACCTATCAGGCACTCATCAAACATTTACTGAAAAAACGAATAAATAAAGGAATGAAGGCCAAAACTGAATTTTAGTCCAGTGAAATTATCCCTAAAAAATGGAGACAAAATAAAGATATTTTCAGACAAACAAAAGGCTAAGAGAATTCATCGCCAGCAGGTCCAACCTGAAAAGAAACACCAGGGGGTTCTTCAGGCAGGAGGAAAACGAACCGGTCTGAAGGCAGGAATGCGGGCAGGAATGCAGAGCGCTGGAGGAAGTGCATACGCAGGGGAGTCGAGGTGAATATTAGATGTTCATAACAGGAAAAATTTCCTGTGGGGGTGAAAATATTTATCTTGGTAACTGAGAGAAAAGGCAGGAAAGACCCCGTAGGGCTATAGATTTGAACAACGTGATGAACCAACCCTACCTCATTGATCTCCGCAGAACTCCCTCCCGGCTGCAGAACATACATTCTTTTCACAGCCACAAGGAACACTTGCCAAAATCGACCATACGCTGAGGCAGAAAGCAAATCTCAACAGATTTCAAAAGATCGAGACCACATCATTTATTCTCCTAAACACAACGGGATTAGGCTAGAAGACAAGATGATGTAAATATCTTCCAATGTTTGGAAAGTATACATTTTTTCTAAACCCCAGAGACAAGGTCCAGTTGGTCCTGCCTGGGTCAGGTGTCCATCCATGGACCAAAAAGGGCGGCTGAAGGTGTGGGTGCTCTACCTGGCTGGGGTGGGTCAGGTACCGACCCTAGTCAAGCACTGGCGGCCATTTCCCATTTAACCACATGGTGCCGGGAGTGGAGGACTGGGGGTGGGGGACTGAGCGCAGGGCCCCCCAGGGGGCTGTGCAATAACAAGCAGTCCTCGTCCCCAAAGCTCAAAGGTGGCGAGAGCACAAGCCGGCCGTTACGATAGAGCAAGAACTGCGCGCGGGACGTGCACAGACTGCAAGAGCTGCAACAATGCGTAGAGCCGAGGACAGTGGGCCTCAGCAGAGACGCTCCTCCTGTGGCACACGGGTCAGCTTGGCGTGCGGGGCCTTGCGTAGGATTATTTCCTCAGGATTGACAGCAGAGGCTCAGAGGAGACAGAGGGCTGCACTGCTTTCTAAAGGTTTGGGCCCCTGCAGAAGAGTGAAGCTCCCACTTCGCTGCATAGCCACCAGCCGAGAGTATTACTACTCCAAGCATATTTATATTAATTTAATAGTTGAATAATTGTACCTTATTTAATTTGGCTTTTTTTCCTATTATTTGTGATGTTGGCCATTTTCCCACGTGCTTTTCTTTTTGACAAGAGCAGTGATTCATTTGCAGTATTTGCCGGTGCACGTCCTGTGCCTTCTTCCAGAGCCTCGTGAGCCTTCGCCTGAGCAATCTCTCGAACGTATTCATCAAATGAATCGAGCTGTTGTAACTTTTAAATGATTAAAAAATATTTTACCTTGAAAATTTTCCAACCCACCAAAACATTGCAAGAATTATACGATAAACACCCTCGTATGCTCCACCTGGATTCCCCTATTACCAGTTCTCAGCATTCGCTTCATCTGTTTACGTGCAGTTATTTTTTATGGACTATTTGAGAGTAAGTTGCAGACTCTTCACCCCGAAATGCCTCCGTGGCTGTCTCCTAAGAACAAAGATGTTCTGCTAAGAAACCCCAGGACAGGGGCCGGCCCCGTGGCTTAGCGGTTAAGTGCGCGCACTCTGCTGCTGGCGACCCGGGTTCGGGTCCCGGGCGCGCACCGACGCACTGCCTCTCCGGCCATGTTGAGGCCGCGTCCCACATACAGCAACTAGAAGGTTGTGCAGCTATGACATACAACTATCTGCTGGGGCTTTGGGGGGAAAAATAAATAAATAAAATCTTAAAAAAAAAAAAAAAAAAAAAAAAAAAAAGAAACCCCAGGACAACGACCAACATCAGGAAGTTTGTCGTGATACAAGAGCGTGTCTAACAAATAGGCCACATTCACATTTCCCCAGAGTGTCTGATACTGTCCCTCCTGGCGTGTTTTTTCTCAGCCAGGCTCCAGTGCAGGATCACGAATTGCCTTTAGCCAGTTTTGATCTGGAACATTCCTTGGTCTGTCTTTGTCAGTCATGACACCGGCATTTAGGGAGAGCACAGGCCAGGTATTCTGCAGACTGCCCCTCGGGTGAGTGTTGTCTGAAGCCCCTCAAGATTTGCTGCCGGCTGTGCATCTCAGGCCGAATGTCACCTAAGTGCGGCTGCGTCCCCAGCGCCTGAGGTTGTGCCCGTCCCGGTGTCAGTGCGTGAGCCCCGGTCCCTGTGAGCTCAGGTCTCTCCTCCAAAGAGGCTTGTGGGGTTCAGCTATTTTCTTTCCTCTGAATTACCTGGTCTGTGGCCGCCCGCTGGCGTGTTGTTCTTACTGATTTGTAAGACTTCCAGGGTTTATAGTCCAGCTCAGGAGGGCAGCTCAGACACAGCCAGGTCCCCTGGTGTCCAGGCTGTCGTCCCAGCCCCCTGCCAGCTGCCCCTTGTGTCCTTGTTAATGCTGACATCCCTGCCTCCCTCGTGCTGCCAGGCAGGAGAGGAGCCATGTGCTCTGAGACTGAAGGGGAAATTGAAGGGAGGAGCCGACAGCCCAGCGCAAACAGACCCGTGGATTTTTGGAAGACCCCAGGGGACAACCCAAAGGAGCCTCTGGGGCAGGGCTGGAGCTCCATCTAGGGCAGATCTGCCCTGGGCCGTCTCCTGGTCCTGCCTCCGCCCTCCCCAGGCCACGCTCTCTCCAGCTGTAACAGGAAGTGCCTGGCTTCCAAGCTGTTCGGGTTTCTTGAGGAGGGCGATGCACCTCCGAGTGGGACAATTCTGTGTGCTGTGGGCGGGTCTTGCAAACATTGAGTGTCCCTGCCCCTCGCCCTTGAAATACACCCCCAACCCGAAACACCCCACAGACTTTTCCAACGGCTCCAAGGAGGGGGTTGTGCCTCAGTTGAGAACAGCTAGATCACAGCTGACACTGTCAGTCCTCATGCTGAGGACGCCCTGTGCGCTGGCCTCCTGCCAAGCACTCGACACACATTGTCCTGTTCGTACCTCAGAAGACTCCGCTTTCCAGAGGAGAAGAGTGAGGCCCAGGGCGGGTGAGCAACCACAGGGGGTGTTGGCGCCAGGCCTCAGACCCAGGGTCCCGACTCCTCCGTCCCGGAGCATTCATGCTGTGCCCACCAGAGGCAGTGCCACGCACTGGCTCTGACCCAGGTTTCTGAGTTGACCTGAGTGAGAGACTGCATTATTGCTCCCCTCTCATGGTGGGCGGAGCAGACTTCCCGCGCCCTGGACTTTGGGCCTGATGGTGTGGCTTGCTGTGACTGGTGGCACGAGAACGGGCATGACATAAGCAGAGGCTGTAAACGTGCTCGTGTGGTTTACTTTGGCTCCTCACGCCCCAGGGACCTACCGTGAGAAGCGCATATCCTGGGCCACTGCCGCCCTGTGAGCCTGGACCCCAGAACACACACCTGCGGGGGACACCTGAGCGCAGGCCAGTCTGCCGGCCAGCAGACTGAAGCGGAGCTGCCCAGCCGAGCCCAGACCAGAGAGCGAACCCACACTCCCCCTGCAGAGCCCAGGCGTGGGCATGAATACTTGTGCTGTCAGCCCGAGTGCCGGCTGGTGTGCGACGCAGCATTGTGGCAGCACAGCTGACGGATACAGCGTGGGTTCTAGGAGCAGCTCGGGCAGGTTGTTCTGCCGCAGAAGATCTTTGTGTCCCCCTTTGTATCACGGTACAACAACAGTACTGACGTCGTAGGCTTGCTGTGAGGATGGAAGGTGGCGATGCTCTCAGCACAGTGCCTGGCACGGAGGTTGTTATTCATGAGGACTATCGCCTATCACACTGCTACCACTGTTCCTATGTGACATGGATACCATGTTACCATCTGTTACCCTGTTACCAGCTCTGTTACCACAAGCTGTGACCCTCAGGATCCAGTCAAGAGCCCTAACCTCCACTCTGAAGGACTCCCACTGTCTGACGTCATTGAATTGGAAGGACAGTTAGCCCCAGGTCAGGGGGGTCGGCCCCAGGAGCACCCTGCCTTGGTCCCACAGTCACCCCTCCCCTGACCCAGTGATCCTCGGAGCCGGCCGCCTGGACACCAGATGGCCAAGTGCCTGGTGGTGAGGCCCGGCCAGGTCGGCATGACCCACAGGCCACAGGAAACCCAGAGCCAGCGCCCTCCCGACGGGCTTCCCCGCTGCAGCCCAGGACTTTCGTCCCCAGTGCTCTCAACTACAGGCGGAGCCCGGCGGCAGCCCCGCCCGGGTGTGACTGTGAGCGTTCGGGTCTGTGTTGCCTTGTGTGTGTGTCCATGCGAGTTGTTTGTGTCTGTGTTTCACTGGGTGTGTACGTGTGTCTGTTTCAAGGTGCATTTCAGTGTGTGTGTCTGTTTTAGTGTGTGTGTGTGTGTGTGTGTGTGTGTGCGCGTTGGGGTGTGGGAGCTGTGCTTTAGCATCTATGGGAGTGTGTGTTTGGTTTTCTGTGTGTATAAATGGGTGTGACTGTGTTTCAGTGTGAAGGTGTGTCTGTGAGTGTGTTTGCCTGCATCTCAGTGCCAGTGGGGGTGTGTGTGTGATCTGTGTGTGGGGCGTGTGTGTCCCTGTTTCAGTATGTGCAAGTGTGCATCTGTGTTTCTGGGTATCGGCAGTGTGTGTCTCAGACTCGGAGCACCGCTGTCCAGAGGCTGCCCCAACACCCCTCTCCTGCCCACACTGGGGCCAGACCACCTGGAGGCCCGTCCCGCCTCTGCCCCTTACCCACCGCCTGAGGTCACCGGCAAGCATCCTGACCTCCCTGAGCCCTCCTTTCCTCCTGGGCTTGTTCTGAGGGTCAGAGGCAGCAAGACTCTTGCCTGGCTCCTGCGGGAAGCCCACTCAGAAAGAGGAAGGGTGAGCCCTGGAGGGGCTGGTGGTGACGGCTGAGAGTGCACAAGGGAGGTCCCCACGCCCAGAGGCCTGCAGGTGGCACCACGGGTCCTGGAGCCACAGGCTGAACTCTCCTCATGGCCACTTCGTCTTTCGTTTTGTTCTGTTAATTAAGAGACTTTATTTTCTAGAGTACCTTTAGGTTTACAGAGAAATTGAGCAGAAAGTACAGAGACTTCCCATATACTTAAAAAAAAATTTTGTATTGAGATAAAATTCAACATTTTAGCCATTTTAAAGTGTACAGGTCAGTGGTTTTTAGAACATCTGTAAATTGTGTGACCATCATCATGATCTAATTCCAGAACATTTCCACCACCCCACATAGAAACCCGGTACCCATTAGCTGTCACTCCCCACCCCTCCCCAGCCCCGGGCAACCACTAATCTACTTTCTGTCTCTATGGATTTGCCTATTCTGGGAGTTTCACATAAACAGAATCATACGATATATGACCTTTGTGCCTGACTCCTTTCCCTTAAAAGGAGGTTCATCCACATTGCAGTGTGTCAGCACTTCATTCCTTTTTATGACTGAATAATATTCCGCTGTATGGTCATACCATGTTTTGTTCATCCATTCATCTTCTCTTGGGCGTTTGGGTTGTTGCCACCTTTTGGCCGTTGTGAGTAACGCTGCAATGGACGGTTCGTGGACAGGTTGTTTTTTTTTAATGGATGCACATTTTCATTTCTCTTGGGCGTTCTCTAGCAGAGAAATTGCTGAGTCATATGGTAACTCTATATTTAGCCTTCTGAGGAACTTCCAGACTGTTTTCCGCGGCGGCTGCCCCATTTTACATTCCCACCAGCAGTGCACGAGGGTCCCAATTTTCCCACATCCTCAACAACAGTGGTCGTTTTCTGTCTTTTGATGATAGCCGTGCTCACGTGAGGTGTGAGGTGGTATCTCACTGTGGTTTGCTTTGCATTCCCCTGATGGCTAATGATGCTGAGCATCTGTTCATGTGCCATTGGCCGTCTTTATATCTCCTTTGGAGACATGTCTGTCCAGATCCTTTGCCCATTTTTAATTGGGTTATTTGCCTTTTTATCATTGAGTTCTACAATAAAGGGTAACTACACATCGGGAGTCATTTAAAATGGAATGTTGGACGTCTCAGCTTCTCCGAGTGGTCAGCTCTGTCGCGGGTGGAGGCTCCCGTCGTGCGGCCGCTCCACCCTCGGCGTCCTCGCCGCCCTGTCTCTGGGGAAAACAGAGTGCTCCTTCCCCTGTGAGGCTGCTTCCAGGCAGGCCCAAGGCCTCTCGCCTGATCGAGGGCTCTTAAAGGATTTTCCCAGACAAGAGCTGCTGCCAGTGCTGCTGCCGCCTTGTGTGCACAGACACAGCTGCCGCCAGCTTCTGAAAAACTGATTCTGTGCCGTTTCTTCCCGTCACTACACAGGAGGGCCCCTAATGCTCCATTTCTCGTCGGACTTCTCCAGGCTCCAGGCTCCTTCCGCCTGCTGGACTCCTCCCCACGGGGGTCTTCCAGGCACCTCGCCCCCAGCCCCCTCCAAGCCCCAGTCCGTGACCCTAGGTCCACCCACCCCAACTCCACTCTGACTCCTCCGCTCCCTCCTGACACCTGGCCAGCTGTCACCTCCATAACTCTCCCTCTGAAACAGCTCTGCTCAGGCCTCATCAGCTCTTGCCCGGACTCTCGGGACAGCTGGCCTCCCAGCCTCCACCCTTTCCACAGCATCCTCCACCCCACAGCAGGGGACGCCCCTGCTCAGAACCCTGCAGCGGCTCCCTGCTGCCCAGACCAAAGCCCGGTCTTCCCAGGCTGGAACGGGAGACACTCCTTGAATCAGTTCCCTGACTGATTGATTTCCTCAGTCAGTCAAGCTTCTGAGCAGCTACTGTGCAGACGGGATGGGATACAGTGGAACCAAAGACAGGCTTCGAGGGAAGCAAACCATTCCAGGGTGACTGCGGTACGATGGGCCTACAGAAGGACAATGGGGACAGAGAGGCAGGGACCAAACCCAGCTTGAAGGGGGACTCCTGGAGGGGGTGGCTCCCCAGTACCCCTCCTGCTGCAGCCAAGTCAGATCAGCTCCAGCTCCCAGAACGCACTGTACGGTCTTGTGCCTCTGGGCCTCTGCACCCCCACTAAAGACCGCTCCCCCCTTGCCCTTTTGCCAAACTCCTCCAAGCCTTCACGACCTGGTGAGGTGTCTCCTCCTTTGGGAAGCCCCCTCCACCCCCCATGCGGGGTTGACCCGCGAGTCCCACCTTTGATCACCGCTCCCCGAGCTCCACGGAGACCTCATTACAGTGTTGATCTCACCCGGATATTATTTTAACTATGATTCTCTGGGAAATGCATTGCCATCATGGTTTTATTTTCTGCTGCAATAGAGACACCAGGACAGGGTGGGTGCCTCTCTCTCTCTCTGCACCTCAACCTCCACCAAGAAGAAGGCAGCCTTTTCTACCGAATGTTCTGACTTCTGCCAATCCAGTGTTCTCAATGTGGGGCGGGGTGGGGGGTGATTCTACCACCGACAACCCCCCAGGGACACTGGGCAATGTCTGGAGACATTTTTGGTTGCCACAGCTGGGAGGCGCTGTGGACATCCAGTGGGCAGAGGCCAGGGATGCTGCCCAACAGCCTACAATGTGCAGGACAGCCCCACAACCAAGAATTATCCAGCCCAAAATATAGCAGTGCCAAGGTTGAGAAACACTGTGCTAACCCTAGGATGAAATACAGATATGTGTGTGTTTCAGGATACAAGGGCACTCCCTGGGTCAGGTGGGCTTCTTGGAGACAGCCCATGCTCAGATTTTTACGTTGGGAAGATCCAGGTGCCTCGAGGTCATTGGCTGGCTGGTCTGGGAGGAGGTGCAGATAAGGGCTTGGAGAGACCAGGAAGGGAGGCTGCTGTCTACCGCCTCTGAGGGCCAACAGGGTCCACGGTGTCTATGCTCTCTCTTCTTCTGGGCACAAACGAGACGCCATTTCTTAGCCCTCCTTGCAATTAGATGCGGCTGAGTTCCAGCCAATGGAACATGAGAGGAAGTGAGGTCACCACTTCGAGGCCTGGCCTGTAAGACCCCCCCACGCACTCTCCTCTCTTTTCCCATCTCCCCCCTAAGGGAGTGGACTCTGAAGATCTAGAGGGAGGCGGAGCCCCAAGGTGGAAGGGACCCAGGTCCTTGAATGACTGCACAAGACAGACCCCAACCGCACCCCGACCCCCACCAAACCACGTGGGACTACAGCATGAGCACAAAATAAATCTTCACCATGTTGCAGCCTGAGACTTCAGTGTTTGCTTGTTATAGCAGCTAACCTTATTGAACTAAAACCAGACCCGGGCAGCAGAACATCAGAGGTGGAAGACAAAGGTCCCCTTCAATTCGTCAGGGCTGATCCCGAGATCCCGGGTGATCGTGAGCAGGTCCCCCCTCCCCCATTACACTCTCGTAGTTGTTGTCAACCTTGTCACATGGGCCCTCAAGTCAGGTTTAATCCGATTTTTAAAGTAAAGAGATTTCTTGCACCCTGAGAGTTGTGCAACAGTTTGTACCAGTTACACAATTTACGTCATTGTTTCTGGTGGACTGTGACCCTCTTGAGGGGAGGGTCTGGGCCTGATGCACCGGGTGTCACCAAGGCCCAGCAGGGAGTCCATATGCAGCAGTCCCGAGGAACTGCTGGGGAAGTCCCTGAGCAGGCAATGTCCCTGACTGCCCTGGCCCACCCTCTGCCTTCGTGTCGTATCAGTTAGGAATACATTTGTCTGAAAAAGACA
Source organism: Ceratotherium simum simum (assembly GCF_057802395.1). NCBI lineage: Eukaryota > Metazoa > Chordata > Mammalia > Perissodactyla > Rhinocerotidae > Ceratotherium > Ceratotherium simum. The sequence goes on from NC_141915.1 coordinate 1,107,995, forward strand.
AAATCCAACCAACAGAGGCTTGACCAAATAGACGGGAGTTTCTTTTTTTCATATAACCCAACTAAAGGCAAGCAGTTGCTAGCATGAGGGACCCTGACTCCACCATCCCTAGCATAATTGACCCTTCGTCCTCAGGCTTTGGACTCATAGTCACAAGATGGCTGCTACAGTTCTAGTCATCACACCTGGGTTAAGGACAAGCTGAAGGTGAGGGGAAGATCGAGGGCCACACCAGCTGCACTGTCTCTTTTCATCAGGAGCACAAAAGATTTCCCAGCAACGCCCCAGCCCACTTCCCCTTTAGGACTGATTTGCCAGAACTGGGTCACATGACCACATGAGATGCTGGGAAATTTGGTCGCTAAATGGTCATGATTAGCTTAGACTAATCAATGTTTTGTTAATACAAAGGGAACAAGAATTAGGAAACAGGCCAACGATGTCTGTCTCGATTTCCAGCCCTGTTTCTGGGGCTGCAGCCAGAAAGTCCCTTCTGCTAGGGCCAAGAGGACCCCCACGCCTGATCTCCCCTGCCTGAGGCTCTGCGAGGATAGAGTGGCCGGAGAGCTCAGGGTTCTCACCCAGCCGCCCACGTCCACCTGCTGCTCTGTCCTGCTGCTGCTTCTCAGGAAACCTATGGCCTCCTCCAGCAGAGACCAGCCCAGCCCCTCTGGCAAAGCTGCACTGTGTCCCCAGGAGATGGAAGGAGAGTCCGTGAGTCACTCTCCCAGCAGAGGTGGCTGGGTCAGTGGTTTCTGCAGAATGAAGATAGCATTCCCAGTGACTCCCGTTGGAGAAGCTGTCACGTCTCCCCAGCCCTGGCCTTCCCACACGGGCTGCAAATAACCACCGAAATCCACATATAGAACCCAGAATTCCAAGGAAATGGAACTCAAAATAGCCCGAGGAGGGAGGACGTGCTCCCAGGCAGACAACGTTTAGCCAAATACGAGAAACAAAGCGAGGAGTCGGAGGGACTGGGAACAGGACCAACAGCCAACACGTGCCAAGCACCTACTGTGCACGAGGCCCTGAATGGAGCACGTAACAGGTGTCAGTGCCTTCTCGGATCCCCAAGTCGGCTGGGCAAGGAAGCACGTGGTCACCCCATTCCAGAGAGTGCAGCCAAGGCGCACAGGGAAACAAACGCCCATAGTGGCATCTCACGTGAGCTCCGTGGTCAGCTCCGGGCTCTTCTCCACTTGGTCATCCCTACTGTACTTGAGCTCCCTCGTCAGTAGGGTAGGAGCAACGGTAGTACCACTCCATAGGCCCACTGGGGAAACTTGACATTTTAATACATGTAAAGTACTCAGAACACGGCCCGGAGCAAGACAGGCCCCGGGTGCACGTGTGCATGTCTTCTGATGCCCATTTTATAGATGAGGGGACGGAAATTCACAGACAGTCATGCATTTGCCCATTGTCACGTGGCCCATACAAGCTGGAGCCGGGGCTCAAAGCAGGGGCTCTCTGACTCCGGCGCCCACACTCTAAACCCCCACCAGTCAGCCTGATGACCCTGAGCACAGGCCACTGGCTAACAGATGGGAGGACAGGTCCCACACGCACCAGGCAGTGTGGTGCGTCCCCTCGGGAGAGTACAGCAAAGCCCACAAGGGGCAGTGAGGCCGTGACACCTTTTTGCAGCGCACGCCCCATGGAGTGGTCCTCTGAGCCTGTGTCCCCCAGCAAAGCAGTCCAGGAGAGAGTGGCTGAGCGACTTTCAAAGCCTCGAGTCACTCCCATCAGTGAGTCTAGATTACATGCATCCAGGAACACATTGGTCTAGAACAATCTGGAAGGCATGGGACAGGGCTTCTCTGGGGCATGGACTGGGGAGGGAGGCCCTGTAACATAATCCTCCTCTTCCTCACTCATAGAGACAACGTGCCCAACTAAAAGACTGCATTTCCCAGCCTCCTTTGTAGCTGTGGTGGCCAATAATCTGGAAGACGGAAGTCTTTGAGTGGGACTAATAGAGACCCTCTTCAAAGAGCCAACTAAACTAGAAGTCAGGTCTTTTTGCTCCTCCTCCTTTCTTCTTCTTGCCTATACAATAGGTGAGATGGCTGGAACTCCAGCAGCCATCTTGGACTGTGAGGTGACTTTAAGGATGGAAGCCATAAAGTGAGGATGCTGGAACCTGGGTCTCATGACTTTGTGGAGCTGCCAAGCCAGCCCTAGACCCTACCACCATCTTTCATGTGAAAATAAATCTCTAATTCGTTTAAGGAACTACAGTCAGATATCTCTTACTAACCGCCAGTTACAATGTCTATCTTACGAGTGTCACCTTTAGAACCACCCGGAACTGGGTGTGAATTATGCCTCTAGCACTGATGAGCTATGTGACTGAAGCCAACCACTTGCTCACTCTGAGCGTCAGTTTCCTCGTCTGCTAAGTAGCGACAATACTTCCATCCTCCTAGGGCGGCTGTGACAAGGTAATCCGTGTGGCGTGCTGAGCGCACAGCCGGCAGCTGGCTTGAGGAGCCCTGACTTGCCAGCTCCCGCCCCCCTCCGCACTTCTGCTTAGGCTGCCGCCCGCGCCCGCCCGCAGGGGCCTTCCTCTTCCCTGACCCCGCCAAACCGCTCCCGGATGTCAAGGCCCAGCTCTGGGCTGACCGCCTTGGACATGCGTTTAAGCACTTCTCTAGTGCTGGCCCCAGTGCCCACGGCCCTCGTGCCCTGAGGAGGGCTGTCCTTCAGGGAGCAGGTCAAATGGCACCCCCTCTGAGAGGTCCTCCCCGGGGAGACCCCGCCCAGCAGAGCCTCCCCTATTCTCTGGCCTCACAGCACGCAGATGGCCCTTACGGGTGTGTGGTCTCCCACAATAGCGGGGGGCTCAAACTCAGATGCGCTCGGGCACTTCACGACAAAGAGAGCAGCAGAGCCCCCCATCCAGCCCACCCAGAGGCCTTCAGCTTCAAAACTGCAGCACGACCACCAGCAGACACAATACGTCGATGATGCAGCTGAGACCCCTCCTCTCCAGGCTGTGAGAAGCCCCTCCTGTGGCCCACAGTGCAGTCTCAAGGCACCGGGCTGCCCCCATCTCGGGAACCCAGTGTCGGGGAGAGCAGGCACAACCGCTGAGCACCCGCCCCTCCCCACCGCACCAGAGGCCCGAAGCAGCCAGGTCCCGCGACAAGCCAGGGCAGGAGAGGAGCAGGGCAGCCGGGGTCAGAGCCCCGCAGGAATGAAGGTGGGCAGCTGCTCACGCACAGACAGGGAGACCGCCTCCTGAGAGAAGAACACAGCGTTGCCTCTGAACCGTGCTCACCAACAACAGGCGAACCCGCATCTGCACAAGCGCTGGACCCAACCAGGACCTCAAGAAAGAGGGGAGACAGAGGAACACACAGGGCACCCCGCAGGCACGCCGTCAGGAAACGCCCGGACTGTGGAGACGCCACGGCGTCAACGGCTGCGTTCTCCAACAAGTAAACTGCCGTGGATCAGAGAGACCTGGACCAGGAGCCCCCGGACTAGAAGAGACATACCAACATCAACTGACTACAACGCGGGCCCTGCTCGGACCCCCATTCAAACAAACCTTGGGCAATGAAACAAGGTGTGGGCGCACCTGCACTGTTTGGAGAAACGTGATTGCCGAGGGGCTGTCTGATGATTTTAAGGAACGGTCATTACTTTTTCTTTAAGTGTTATAATGATGCTATAGTTATTTTGATAAAAGAAGTGTCTTTGTCTTTTAGAGATAAATGTTAAAATATTTACAGATAAACTAACACGATGTCTGGGACTTGCCTCCAAGTGATAAGCGAGAGGGGCTGGGTGGTGCAGGGACGAAGACGGACCAAGCGTTGACAGCTGTGCAGCTGGGTCGGCTCCGGGGCCGTCCACTCTGTTCTCTCCCATGTGTATCTGCGTGGAATGATCCATAAGAGAAAAGTGGGTGAGGAAGTGACAGGCGGTCCTCACTCAGTCATGGACGCTTTCAGCGAACACACAGAGACTGCTCGCCTGTCCTCCAGGGACCGTGAATGCTCAATCAGTGAGCTCGGCGTTCTGATGGGGGACACGGGGGCTGTGGGAGGCCTGAGGAGGACCCTTTCCAGCCTGGGGTCAGGGAAGTCTCTGGAGGGGGTGAAAGCCAAGCAGAGGCTGGTAAACAGACTGGGAAGGGGCAGGTGGAGGGCGTTCCAGGGGGAGGGAACAGCATGTGCAGAGGCAGGTGGGAACGAGGGATCCTGGGTCCTCTGAGAACTGGAAGCAGCTCCCTTGAGATGAGGTTGGTCAGGAGATGGGGCCAGACCACGAAGGCATCACTCTGGCACAGGGGGTCTCAACCAGGGGCAGTTCTGCCCCCCAGGGCATGTTTGGGGACACTTGGAGACACTTTAGTTGTCGTAACGGGGGGGCCGCAGGCATCTCCTGGGTAGAGGCCTGGGCCGCTGCTGAACATCCTACAACGCTCAGGATGGCCCCACAACAAAGGACCATCCCCCAGATGTCAGTGGTGCGAGGGGGAGAAGCCCCTAGTGGGTGCTGAGCGGGGGAGCGGGTGCGGCCAGCTCTGCTGTAGGGCAGCCCTGCCCAGGAGGTCTGGAGGCAGGGAGCCAGAGCAAGGGGCCGGGCGGGGGCTGGGGCAGTGGTCCTGGAGAGGAAGGACGAGGCGGCCAGACCACACCCTGGACGGGATGGAGCAGGCGCTGCTGCAAGCAAGGGGCTGAGGGGACACGAGACTCCCGCCTCTGCAGGGCTGACACACACTAAAGAGATGAAGGGTTAAAACGTCGGGGGCAACAGGTGGCGATGAGTGCTCTGAAGAAAAAGGCAGGGAGGGCAGGGGCGGGGGCGACCTTGCGTAGGGAGGCCCCCTCCCTGAGAAGGTGACTTCGGGGTGAAGTCCTGAGGGCATATCGAGGCAGCCACAGCAGCCGACAAGGTACAGGCACTCCTGACCTTCAACTTAGGAATCGTCATAGGTACACATGAAGGAACATTCCAGAACAAGCTCCAGTGCTGCCCATCCCAACCCACAGCATTAGCAGTCAGCTGGCTCATTCCTTTCTCAGCCGTGCAGGCTGCATGTACCATGTTTGGGTCTGGTTCTTGTTCTCTGAACAACCTCTCCCCAAAGCCCGAGGATGTCAGAAGCACTCACAGACGCCCAGACGTTTCCAGAAGCGGAAAGTGGGGAGGCAGAAAGCAGGACTTCTCGTGCAGACGGGGTGACTCTTGAGCAAAAACCAATTCCGAGGGGCGAGGAGGAAGCCGGGGCCCCTGGGGAGGCTGTGCTCAGGGCTCAGCCCTGGCGGACCCGCGGGGGGACAAGGGCTGACCCACCGCAGGACCCCGCGCAGTGGCTGGAAGCTGCATCCCGGGAGCAGCCACTCAGCTGGCGTGTTCTGTTCCTCCAGCAGGGACAGGCCCCCACAGTGTCCCGGGCACTCGGGGGTCCGCAGCAGAGCTGGCAAAGGAAACCCCTGCCCCTCGCAGACGTGCCTTCCGGCGGGAGAACGAGAACCAGCAAGTCAAGTTACAAATGAACATGATCACTTCAAGTAGTGCAGATGGCTCAGAACAAAATAGGGCCCGGGAAAGGGAAGTGGACAGGAGGTCGAGGTCCTCTCTGAGGAGGAGACAGGAGTGCAGGCTCCAAGGTGGGGAAGAGGCAGCACCAGGAGGTCTGGAAAGGGGCGGGAACAGCCTGTGCAAAGGCCTGGAGGAGGGACCCCAGGGTGACATGCAAAGGACAGAGGGACGGCGGGGCAGGGAGACGAGGGCAGAGCCCACCAGGGGCAGGTGTGCTGGGCCTGAGGCCCGCTCAGGAATTTGGAGTTGATGTAAGGGCACTGGGGAGCCAGTGGAGGGTTTTATTCAGATGTGGGCTGAGTTAACTTAGTTTGTTTTTATTGTGGTAAAATACAGATGACATAAAATTCACCATGGTGACCATTTCAAAGTGTACAATTCAGTGGCATTTAGTACGTGCGCGGGGTCCCGCTACCTAGTTCAGAGCATCCTCACCACCACTAAAGGAAACCCCAAACCCGTTCAGTCATCACCTCCCCTCGCCCAGCCCCCGGCAGCCAGCCTGCTGTCTGCCCCGTGGAACCTCCTGCTCCAGACCCCACAGAAACGCAGTCCTACAGCAGGTGGCCTTCCGCGTCTGGCTTCCTCTGATTTAATTTTGCAAAGGCCCCTCAGGCTGCGCCAGGAGGAGAAGGGTCCATGGTGGGGCATGGCTGAGGCAGGGAGGCCGGAGGAGGCCGGAGCCACCATCAGGCAAGGGGCGCTATGGCAGGGACAGGTGGGGGTGGGTGGGAGAGAGGAGGGGTCCAGAGGATCCTGGGGGCAGCACCATCAGGATGTGCTGGGCCTGGGCTGTGGTGGATGAGGGAGGACTCAGGGTTTGGGCCTGAGCCAATGGTGGGACAACAGCGGTGCCAGAGTGGGACAACGGCGGTGCCAGAGTGAGATGGAGGAGATGGGAGAGGGGACGAAAGACACAGCGGCAGGTAAGTTACAAGTCCATTCAAGAATTTAAGAGCCAAGTCCAGGCGGAGGGGCTGCGGCAGGAACTTTTCACACAAGCCAAGCCTGGCCCCCTGGAGTGTGAGCGTCAGAGTGGGGCCAGGAGGCAAGAAGACATTGTGCCGAGGACCTGCACAGTGCTCATCAAGGAGGGCGGGCTGTCCACCTCCAGGTCCTTTTTATGGGAACAACTGGTCAGTTTCTCCTGCTCAGTGGGATGTATATCAACAAGAAGGTAAGGACACCTACCCACTCAAAGCTTCAGGGACCCACTCACCTGTCTACCTAGTGGAAATGTCTCTGGGGCTCAGGGTCACCATACACAGCTGCACAGGTTGGGCACTGTGCAACCCAACAGGGGTGCATTTACACAGGCGTGGACGTGACGCATCCTCCCTAGAGTCAGGCAGTACACCACCTGCACAGGGTGCCTGGCAGTCATGGTCGCTGTGAAACTGCTGTGTTTGTAAGTAAAAGGGCTCCCTTGAGAAGAGAAGGGAATGTTTGTGAGAAACATGACAGTTTCTCTGCTTCTGAAGGTCAAATGAACTCTCTGGCATTTTAAACACAGCTGCTGGAGCAGCCCTGCATCCTGTGTTTTCTTTCTAAGACGAAAAGCTGGGCCGAGGAAATGTCAACTCCAGGTACACGTTGCTGGCTCGCACATGCCAACCACGGATGCGCTGTGCTGTGTCCCACGTTCTCTGGGGCAGTGAGAGGCTCCCCTGGGCATGCACACAGGACCTGGGTCCTCCCAGGTCAGGCAGGCCCAGGCCTCGGGGCAGTGGACAGAACCTCCAGGGGCTGCCACGCTGGGCCGTGCGAGCTGTGCTCCGCACACCAGGGACCTTCAGGGGGCACAGCTCCCCCTGGACTTGTGCAAACATGACTGCCCTCAGCAGCTTCGGGGTGCAGATCAGGAGAGCTGCAACTTGGATTCGAACCCCAGCTCTGCCGCTGGCCGGCTGTGGGACTTTGGGCAAATCACTTCACTTCTCTGAGCCTCAATTTCTTCCTCTGAAAAGTGGGAACTAAGAGACCAACCTGTTGTGGCTGCGGGACGGGACAGAGTGGTGTGTGGAGGGGCCCCGGGCGATCCTGGCGCTGGCTTATGATAGCCCGTGTCGTGATGCCCGTCCCCACTCCTGGGGAGACGAGGGGAGACATATACACCCACTCCCACACTCCCCTAGTCACAGAAATCCTAACCAGGCTTCACAATCCTCCTCTAAATACCCATCCTGGGCCAGCAAGTCTTACTGACTCTTTTGTTCTTCCTTTGTAAGAAAAATACCTAAAAAAGAGAAAAATGGAAATAATAAACAGCCAGATTTCTATCACCAGAGAAGTCCAGCTGCCAGGCAGGCAGCCCCTGATGGTGAGAACACACTTGGCCAGAGACGGTGCCCTCCTGCTGCACCTGTCTCCTGCCTCAGCTTACCCGGGGGCCCTGTGGGCTAGATGAGGACTTGGGGGTCTGTGGGTTGCAGGAAGCAGAAGGAGCAGCCCTCCTGGTCATCCTGGACGGGAAGACGGGGACTGGCAGACAGCGTCATGGAGGTACCGAGAGGAGACTGCTCCCTGTGGGTCCTCACATCACCGCCTCCCCTTCTGTCCCCCCTGCCGTGGTCTGAAGGCTGCCCAGGCAGATACGCCTTGCAGGGGGTCTTGCCCTGTGCCTGAATGTCCACCATTAGAGCCTCGGGCCCTCTGTCCCTGAATCCACGAGAAGTCTTGTTCTGCGGCTGCAGCGACAGCACGGGCTCCTCTAAGCTGCAGCTCTCGTCCTGGGGGTGGGCAGCCAAGAGTCCTGTCCAGAGGTGCTGCAACACTGGGGGGACCATCGGGTAGGGGTGGAGGCCTGATGGACCCCCGAGGTGAGATGCCTCCTGGGTACTTGGGTAACGGGAGGCCCCTGCACAGCCAAACGAGACCCTGGTTCTGACGTCACGTCCTGGGGGCCTGTCTGGGCCTTGGTCTCTCCGTCTGTAAAATGCGGGCGGCTGTTCCAAGCAGCCTCTGAGTGTTCCCTCCAGCCCCAACTATAGAGGGTCTTGGCCAGTCTGAAGTTCGCCCCTGGGTTGGCACCAGGGAGCCAGGAGGGTGTAGGGAGGCTCTGTGGCTGATGCCACCCAGGAGGACAGAATCCTATTGGTTTCTGCTCCCCTTTCCTGGAGGAGGAGCAGGGCTGTGGGACCTTCCTGGCACCCCGAAAGCCGAGTAGGGAAGCCAGGACACCAAACGGTCGCAAGTAGCTGCCACATCCAAGCCAGGCACGCAGTCTTTTCTACATCGTTGTCCAGGAAACCCTTTCCTCCAGTCTGTCACTTGTCTGTTAACATTTTTGTGTGTATCTGTCAGGGAGTGCACAGCCTTCGTTTTCACGTAGTCAAACCCTGCGCTCTCTCCTCTGCACACATGTCCCTCTCTCTCTTATATTTGGGACATCTGAGGGCTCGATTGAGACAGCTTCCCCACCCTGTGGTCACAAAGATATTGGCCAGTATTTATTTCTATTCTCGGTCCCTCCCTTTCAGAGGTGGGTCTTCCGTTCACTGGCCCTCCTGCGCTCCGGTGTGGGGTGTGGGGGGACCCACCCCTGGTCCCACAGACTGACCCCTCGCCCCCCTCACCACACTGTCCTGCCCCCTCTGTGACCCACCCAGCTGCCCAGCCTGAGGGGAATGGAAAGGGAAACAGCACAGGTGCTCTAGAGGTCCCCGTGAAGAGCAGAACTGGAGCGCCGACAGCACCGGGGGGGAGCACGAGGCGCAGCGAAGGATGAGGAACAGCATAAGGGGCGGCGCCGGCACTGGCTGGAAACCACACTGAGTATTTTCTACGCAGTTCGATGGGCAGCTGAGGACCCAATATCAGTCTGTCAGGTGGGAGCCTTGGCTTGGGGACAGGAGCGGGGATAGAGGCACAGGGAACATGTCTCACGATACAACGAAAGGAGAGGTGGTCTCCACGGGCCCGTGACGATACTGTGCCGAGACTGGACTTCTGCACTGCAGCCCAAGAAATACACAGGACCAGGACGGGACAGGACGGCCGGTCAGCAGGAGGTGCTCCAGAGGGCCCGAGGCCAGAGTCTGAAGGCCCTGAGTGCCCGACAGAGAGGGTTCTCCAGCGGCAGGAGGCGGACGAGGGCTGCGCCCCCGGGCAGTCAGGGGGCCCAGGCTCAAATTGCCCCTAGGAAAGCACTCCAGAAGATCCTTTTTACAGCCCAGGAGGGACCCTTAGAGAGCCGACTGTTTCACAGATGTTGAAATGGAGGCCAGAGAAGGGAGAGCCGGCCTGGAAAGACACCTCCCTCCCCAGCCTGGGTCTTTCCCTGCAGGCTGCCCCAGAACTGCCCTGTGCAGCCAGCTTGGACCGGGAGCCCTTGGCCCGTCACTACGATTCCCTCTGGCCACTCTGGCCCATTGCCCAGGCTTGGCCCTGGCCCCGAGATGGGCCGAGCGATGACATAGCCACCCCTTGCCTTCCTGAGCGTCTGTAAGGAGGTCCAGAGCTTCAGCCTGACATTCTCCCTGCAGGAGGCCTGGGACCTCTGAGGCGCAGCCCGCCCCAGCGCCTGCCCAGGCACCCTCCTCTGCCCCTGCTTGTCCATACTTATTGTGAATTCAGATGTGCGGCTCCCCTCCATTCTCCTCCCACCTGGTGTGTGACAGTTCTCTGGCTCTGCCTCTCTCTCACTCGGTCTTCTCGTCCTCCCACGCGTTGTTTGAGCGCTACTGTGTGCCCAGCACTGGGCATTCACCAGCAGACGAGGCAAGCAGGTCAGCACGTGAGCCAACACTCAGCGGAAACCAGGTAGAGAGCAGTGAGCACTTCCATTTTCAGCAGGTCACAGGGCAGAGCTGGGATTTGAACCACAGTCCCTCAGGGAGGATTCCCAGTGCTCTGGCTGGGGCCTGGGAGACCTCACGGTCAGCCTCCAGCCAGCAACCACAAGCTCTCTCCATTCGGGAACTGCAATCTTCCGAATTCCAATGTTACCAGGAGCCTGGCTGGCAAGGCCTGGGCGTCCCACCTCCATCACCTCCACCTGGGGCTCCGTGAAGGTTCCAGCCCTGGGGCAGGAGACCCAGCCCAAATCCTGGCTCCACTCTGACCCTTCCGAGGTCCTGGGGCAGGTCCAGCCCCCTCTGAGCTGTATAGTACTCCCTCCGCAGCTGTATCTCGATTTCCCTATCCAGGGAAATCCAGGCCCCGACAGGGCCATGTAGGCTGCTTCTAGCTGGTGCTACCGCCAACTGTGCGGCTGAGAACATTCCGGAGCCCATGCGCAGAAGTCCGCAGCTGCTCAGACAGGCAGGCGGGCTGTCTGGGCTCACCCGACCTCCTGAGGCTGAATCTGCCTTCTAACAAGAGTCTCCAGGTGGTGCGTGTGCACGGGACAGTTCCAGAAGCTCTGCTCTGGGAGTGCACATCTTTGACTTGACTAAAGAAGGCCAAATTGTCTCCCCAAGTGGCTGCACCAATTTGCACCCCACCAGGAGTGGATGAGCATTCCCACCAGCACTGGGCCCCATCAGACTTCTTAATTTTTTCCAATCCAGTACATAGAAAATGGTCCTATAGGATCAGTCACTTAATATTTTTCTCTCATTTGATTCACTTATTAAAATTTGGCATCCTCCCAAGCTATAACATCCATGCCATCACACTTGATGCTGGATACATATTTTTTCTAATACGTATAAAAAGAACTGTCTAACTATGCCCGTATTTCTCCCTGCTTCACTGAGAATAACCACCCACACCACGCCTGGAGACTCGGTGGGCTCCACGCGGTTGGGGTTTGCCCTCCCCGCTCTGTGGCCCGCCCTCATCCACGGGGCTCTGATGACCAGGGTCACAGAGACGGGTGGCTTGCACGGTGAAGAGGGTGGGGGCGCAGCAGAGCGGCCTCTCGGGTCTGGCCTTGAGTTTTGCCCGAGTGGCTGAGCAGGCAGCGGGGCCCTGAGGACAGCGTGTTTCAGCGTTGCTCCAGCTGAGCCCCGAGGCCAGCACTCTCTGGGATGGAGCACTGGCTGGCAGGGAGAGCCATGGAGGGTCTCAGCTGGACCTCCAATGGGGTCTCCGCAGTGGGGGTCCCATCCTCCTTAGAATAGCCTGGGCAGCCCCTGGCCCCAGCGCTGTCAAGAAGAGCTGCTTCTGGGGCTGGCCCGGTTGTATAGTGGTTGGGTTTGCACGCTCCGCTGCGGCAGCCCAGGGTTCGCCGGTTCAGATCCCAGGCGCGCACTGACACACCGCTTGGCAAGCCATGCTGTGGCAGCGTCCCATATAAAGTGGAGGAAGATGGGCCCATATGTTAGCCCAGGGCCAGTCTTCCTCAGCAGAAAAAGAAGAGGATTGGCAGATGTTAGCTCAGGGCTGATCTTCCTCACAAAAAAAAAAAGAAGAGCCACTTCTGGGAGGAGTGGTTCCCAGGCTCAGAACAGCAGGCTCCTCTCCCCTTGGTGCCCTGGGGCACCTCGTCCTGCCAGGCCTGGCCCTCAGTAGAGGCCAGGATCCCTGTGGTCCCCTGCCCATCCCGCCCAGAGGACTTGTCCCGCTGAGCCCACACGTCCTGGGTGCATCCTGGGAAATCCAGTCCCAGGACTGTCGGTGCAGCCGGGAGACGACACATGTGGGGCTTAGCTCTCTGCAGCCGTGCAGGAGGGGGCTGACCTCCAGCCAGCGAGCTCAGGCAGCCTACGCTCGGTTTCTCAACAGTAGGATGGGGCTGTTGGAGGAGCGAAGGAGACAACGCATGCGAGAGGCCAGCACCGGGCCTGGCCCGTGTGGGGCTCGGTGTGTCTCAGGCCGGGTCCCTCAGAAGCAAACACTGAGACAAGGATTCCAGAGGGGTGATTTATTTGGGGGATGACCCCCCCCACCCCCAGAAGCGCTGGTAGGAAGTGAGGCAGTGAGGTGGGGAGGGAGGAGCCATTGAGGGGAGCGTGGGCGAAGCTCCTTACCTCTGGGGGCGCCGGGGCACCTGTCTCCCCACCAAGGGCTGAGAGAGCCCCAGGGAATATGAGGGCCAGGGCACGCGCGACAGCTCTGGATCCAGGCGGGCCCAACCCAATTCCTGACTGTTGCTTCCTGGCCGTTGGATTGTCATCGAAACTCTCAGTGTTTCCTCTCCTTGAAGATGAGCTCAGGGCTCGTAGAGCAGCAGTGAGGGCGCAATGCTTGGGACACGCAGGCCCGCGGGAAGTGCTCAGTGAACGTCTCTCTCATCAATACAGCCCATTTGGTACGATTCCCAGGGGAACCGTGGCAAGTGTCGGCTGTGGTCCCAGGGGCCCGCAGGACCTGCAAGATGGGCTGGAGGGTGGCGGAGAAATGCATCTCCAGCGCAGAGCCTCTGAGGTCCAATCGGCACCAGGCTCCAGGCAAGTGGGCCAGGAAACACGGGTCAGAGGCTGGACTGGCCCACCGGCCCCCCGGCTGTCTGTCTCCCAGCACGACCCCACGCCCTCCCCGCCAGCATCCAGAAAGCAGGCAGCCTCACAGAGCATCAAGGAATCAGGCATCGGGGCTGCAGACAGGGAGAATGGGCTCCCGCATGGAGCCGCTGAGACCCTGGCCTGGGAGGGGTGGCACTTAGTGACCAGGGGGGAAGAGGCGTGGCTGTGCCACACAGCAAGGACAGAAGCCAGGCTCTGCCAGCACTAGGTCCCTCATTCTTGCCCTGGCCACCACACTCCTGCCAGGGGTCACCTGCATGTGCTGGTGACCTTGTAGGATTAACGCTGGGGCTGTGGACAGCAGCAGGTAGAAGCGTTGGCGAACACCAGCCTCTGCGCCCAGCTGTGGATGGGCCCAGTCACATGCCCAGCTTTGGCCGGGAAAATAGAGGCAGCAGCAAGCCCTCGCCGTCTGTGCCCCGCCATCCGGGGTGTTGGGCAGTATTCAGCCACCCCCTGCGGCGTGCACGTGTGTTCTCAGAAACAGACCGCCAGCAGCCTTTTTCCTCACTCACTGATTGAATGATGTGCTGGTCAGCTGCGCCCACCCACCAAGGGTCGTCGCCTCCTTCAGGCCTCTGCTTCAACTGCCCCATACCTGAAACAGCACCCCTCCCTCCCAGACACTTTCTGTGGCAGGCTGAAAAGTGGCCCCCAAAGACGTCCGTGTCCTACTCTCTGGAACCTGTGAATGTCCCCTTATATGGCAAAAAAAGGAGTGCTTTCCAGGTGTGACTAAGTTCAGGATCCTGAGATAGAGAGATTGTCCTGGATGGTCGGGGTGAGCCCTAAATGCAGGCACATGTATCCTTCCAAGAGGGAGGCAGAGGGAGGTGTGAGGATGCTGGCTTTGAAGCCGGGAGGGATGTGGCCGTGAGCCAATGAAGGCCACGGCACCGGAAGCTGCAGGAGGCAGACGGGACTCTCCCCTGGAGCCTCGGGGGAGCGCGGCCCTGCCCACACCTTGATTCGGGCCCAGTGATGCTGATTTCAGACTTCTGGCCTCCAGAGCTGGGGGAAAGTGCATTTCTGTTGTTTGTGGCAATGTGTTACTGCAGGAACAAATATACTCTCTAACCTCTTACTCTGCATTACCAGCTGCCATCGTATGCTGTTATTCATTTATCGTCTCTCCTTCCTGACTAGAACATCAGCTCTGCAGGGCAGGATTTTTAAGTGCCTCGTTTTTCACTGTACGTGAGGGCTGGCAGTGCCCAGCACAGAAGGAGTGCACGAATGAATGAGTGAATGAATGCACCAGTGTGTTTTCACTTCTCAAAAGTAATCATAATTTTTATATAAATGTGGGTTTAGGTACATGCTTAGAAAAGGTCCCCAGGGGAATCCACACCAAATTCCTACCAGTGCTTACCACCGGGGAGGGAACTACAGAAGACATCACACCCTGCAGGGAACACTTTTGAGGGGTTTAAGAGCCTCTATCTATTTTATCAACAAAACAGATAAGAAAGACAAGCCGTGTGAGGAACGGAACCCCATCTTTTCCAAAAGACCGATGTGCTGTGGAGTTGGGGCCGGGGAGAGCCTGCCTGAGAGGGGTCGGGGCTGAAAGGAGGAACGTGGCGCTGCAGCAGAGCCACTGGCCTGGGAACACTGCCCGGCCTCCGGAGGCCATCGAAGGCCCCTCCGCAGGACTAAGGGACTCAGAAAGAGAGGCGCCGCCAAAGGCTCTCGGGAGCCATGTGGACGCTGCAAACTGGGCTCCGGCGAGCATGGAGCAGACCTGACAGTGGACGGGCCGTCTGTTTCCCCGACCACTGCTGTGTGCCAGGCACTGTGGACCCGTCTTCACCCTCTCAGCAAAACTTCAAGACGGTGCCAGTTCCTGATTGATGGGGGAGGAGACTGAGACTCCCAGAGGTGACTTGCTCAACATCACATGGCTAGAAGGTGGCAGAGCTGAGAGGGCCTTCAGGTCTGCTCTGACCCTTCTCGCGAGGCCACCGTGCCCACTCACATCCGAGCACACGGCTGGATGGTCTGCAAGGATTTTCCACACTGGCAGTGCTTCATCCCGCCATTCTTAAGACCTGGGACCCCGGGATGGCCCTGTTTGTGACAGTGCTGTAAAAAAATGTGTAAGGATGTCAATTTGGCCCCAACACCAGGCAAACAGCGCCACCTGGCGGAAGACAGGGGCACTCCAGGCACTACGTGTGCCGTGGGCTGTGGTCCCAGGTGCCTGTGAGATTCAGGGCTACGGGCAGAGTTGCTCACTTTGAATTCATAACAGGAGTAGGAGAGACGCTTCTTTGCGTTATCACAGCTGAAAATCAGAGGGATCATCCCACCTGGGTGCTTCTAACAGTGAGCCCAGACTTCCGGGGCACTCAAGCATCCAGTGCAATGCTTGAGTCCCTCCACAGCATCCTGCCGAGAGAGCATCCAGCCTGGGCTACACACCTCCAGGAATGGGAGCTTACTCTCTGCATGCCTTCTTTACAAAGTTCCTCCTCCTCCCTCCTCGTGACACCCACTCTGCTCCTCCTCTTCCCTCCACAAAGAGCTCGTCTAACCCTCTTCCTCTCTGACAGCCCCTCAGGAGTTCAAAAGAAGCTTTGCTTTTCTCCTCCAGGCTAAGCTTCCTCCATCATCGCTCCTGGGACCTGAGTCTGGCTCTTCTCCCCGAGGTTGCTGTCGTCCGGTCAAGTGCTGGTGTCTGGGGCAGGAAGTGAAGGGCAGGGTCAGCACTGTTTCGCTGTTTCCTTTAACTGGCTGGCTCTTCCCCCAACACCTGCCATGGCTGGAATCTTCTCAGTGAGGCCTTCCCTGACCAGCCCAGGCTTTTCAGCCTCTCCAGGCACACCCTCTGCCATCTCCCTGCCTGGTACTCTTCAGAGACCTCTTGCTATCTAAATGACACTGCATATTTGTGGTCCACCCCGCCTCCACCCATCCCAGACCACGAGCTCCATAAGGGCAAGGATTTTGTCCGCTGTGCTGGGTGCTGAGCCCAGGGCCCTCGGCACAGGAGCCGGCCCACAGCGGATGGCCCAAAAGCACTGCATCTGCTCACTTGATCCTCACCAAGACTGGGAGCGCAGCAGTGCTCCAGGGGCCCCCAAGAAGCTGACCCTGAAACGAGGATCTGAGGGCAAGTGGTTAATCTGGAAGTTTGTTACGGGTTGAATTGTGTCCCAAAATTCATATGCTGTTGTCTTAACGTTTTCCTAAGCGAAAGAAGCAGTCACAAAAAGTCATATATTGTACAAAGCTAGGTGAGGACAGAACAGCCTCTGTCCAGTGGACTTGACAACAAGATGATAGCTGGCAACTTTGGGAAGGGCTGTTTCCATGAAGTGGAGGGAACTGGATCAGAGAGCTGGGGGTCCCGGAGCATGGGAGATGTGGTGGGATGAGTTGCATCCCCCAAAATTCATGTGCTGAGCTCCTAATCCCCAGAGCTTCCGAAAGTGACTGTATTTGGAGGTAAGATCTTCAAAGAGGTGACTGAGGTAAAATGAGGCCATTGGAATCCATTCTAATCCAATCTGACTGGTGGCCTTACAAGAGGAAATTTGGACAAACATGTGCAGAGGGGAGACGATGTGAAGACACAGTAAGAAGATGGCCATCTCAAGCCGAGGAGAGAGGCCTCGGAAGGAACCAGCCCTGCCGACACTCTGCTCTCAGACTTCCAGCCTCCCAAACTGTGAGAAAATACATTTCTGACGTTTAAGTCACCCAGTCTGTGGTACCTTGTTACGGTGGCCCGAGCAACTCACACAGGAGGGGAGTCTGCAATGCTTCTAAAGATTCCAGAGATCACTGTAAATCTGGGGAAGCCTCCGGGAGAAAGAAAAGGATCAAAATCAACAAACATAGAAAAGCAACTTAGAAGAAACAGGGACTCTATGGAAAGAAGAAAACTTCAGAAATTAGTAACAACCTGGGCCGGCCCCATGGCTTAGCGGTTAAGTGCGCGCGCTCTGCTACTGGTGGCCCGGGTTCAGATCCCAGTGCGCACCAATGCACCTCTTCTCTGGCCATGCTGAGGCCACGTCTCACATGCAGCAACTAGAAGGATGTGCAACTATGACATACAACTATCTACTAGGGCTTTGGGGGTAAAAAAAAAAGAGGAGGAGGATTGGCAATAGATGTTATCTCAGAGCTGGTCTTCCTCAGCAAAAAGAGGAGGATTAGCACGGATGTTAGCTCAGGGCTGATCTTCCTCACAAAAAAAAAAAATTAGTAACAACCTCATTCATATCCTCAGAGAGATGAGAGAACTGCAACCATGAAACAAGAACAGGATGCAATGAGAAAGGAATAGTCAGAGAATGGGAAAGAGCCCAGGACATTACGTCTATATCTCTATATTATGTTAATATTGTACATTATGTTATTGACATAATATATTCATAATGTATATTATATGTTATTTTTATAGACATTTGTGTGTATACACAGACATACATACTTACAGAAATTAAAACCTCAATGTAAGGTTAGAAGACAAAATCAAAGAAATCTCCAAGAGCAGTGAGGTGCTGACATGGAAAATAGAAGAGAAAAGGTAAGATAACGTAGGCGATCCATACAGGAGGGTCAACATCTAACTTCTGTTCTAGAAAGTATGAACAGAAAAAATGGAGGGGAAGAAATCATCAACCATATAATTTAAGAAAATTTCCCACATTAAAAGGGCTTTTTCTGCCGTTTGCAGATTGAAAGGGCTCACCAGGAACCCAGACAATGGATTAAAACAGAGTCACATCAAAGCACGTTGTCGTGAAGATTAGGGACAAAGGGAAGATCCTACAACTTCCAAAGGGAAGAAAAGCGGGGAGGGGGTCTCGTACAAAGGGTCAGAAATCAGACTGACTTCAGACTTCTCAATAGCAATGCTGGAAACCAGAAAGTGATGGAATGGTGCCCTTGAAATAGTTGAAGACAAACTACTTCCAACCTTCAATTTTATACCCAGCCAAACTAAAACCAAGTAGGAAATAGACTAAAGGCTTCAGACATGAAACGTCTCAGTAAATTTACCTCCCCCATCATCTTTCTCTGGAAGGATGGAAGACATGCTCTACCGAAATAAGAGAGACAACCAAGAAAGAGGAAGTCACGGACACGGGAAACAGGAAATCCACGCAGGGAGAGATGAGGCGTGATGCAAGGCTGATCTAAGCTGCACTGGGTAGGAAGGGCAGCCAGGCCAGGTTGGGGCGGGAGAAGGCCCTGGAGAGATTTCCCTCAGAAGGTGAAGCTGACAGAACACACGAAGTGCATGGGAGAAGTAAAAGCCGATTTAGATAAGTGTTGGAGGCTGGGGGTTGGATTTGAGATAAGTACATACAGGGAGAAGGGCGAGCCAGGCGGGAGAGTGCGAATCACCCCAGCACCCCGCGTGCTCGGCCGAGCAGCATTACTGGGGCATTACCATGCACACACCAGGAATCGCCGTGTCAGCTCAGTCCTCCAGGATGCGGACGTTTCATGGTGTTTCCTGGTGAGGAATGCCTGAGAGAGAGAAAAGGGGAGAAAGCAGAGCTGGGCAGGGGAGCACGAGGTCCCGGCCACCCCCGTCGGGAGCTCCAGGGCCAAGGGCGCCCCCGTCAGGAGTCCCACGGTGGGCAGGACTGGCTCCAGGGCCCGCAGCGCTCAGGCACTGGCTGGGCTGCCCTGGGAGGGGGTTGCCTCAGCTCAGATGCTGCTCCCAATCCCAAAGGCGCCACAGCAGAGTCCCTGCCTCCCCATGCTCCCACGTCTGGACACGTTCTTTCTCAAGGGCGATCGGCAGGCACATCCCCACGCTGGCGCTCTGATCTCATCACCCCCCAACATAAGCCTACGGGGGTGGGGGCTCGGGAGGGCCCGTGTGGGTATGTGGGGGGAGGGTAGAGCGCTAGATCTCCATCTTCTGGAATGGGGAGTCGATAGATAATACCCAAGGCTGGAAAAACAAGAAGCAGTGAGGTGAGGGCT
This sequence comes from Ceratotherium simum simum, assembly GCF_057802395.1. Taxonomy (NCBI): domain Eukaryota; kingdom Metazoa; phylum Chordata; class Mammalia; order Perissodactyla; family Rhinocerotidae; genus Ceratotherium; species Ceratotherium simum. Next base: position 1,126,921 of record NC_141915.1, read on the forward strand.
GCAGAGATGAACCAGCTGACAGGTTCTGGGAGCGGCTTCCTCTGGGGAAGGAGGCACTTGGGGGAAGGAAAGAGAGACTGCCATTGTTCCTAATAAACCTTTAGAACTATTGGACTCCTTAAACTACAGGTATGCATAATTTCATAATCAAAATTGAATTAAAAATCGTCAGAGCAGGACTTTGGTTAAGCGCGCCCGGAGCTTTAGCTAAGTCCGTCAGGAAAACCACTCTGAGGAGGTGGCCTTTGAGCTGAGACCTGAAGGCTGAGAAGGAGCCCGCCTAGGGGAAGGCAGAGGGAATAGTCTGTGCAAATGGCCTGAGGCAGGAGCGGGCTTGGCAAGTTAGACAACCAGCAATGAACTTAGTGAAGAAAGGGGGAAGGTGGTGGGAGAGGTCAGAGAGTAGATGGGGACGGGGTCACAGGAAGAATGTGGATTTTACTTTAAGGAAGATGGGAAATGAGGTGGGGCAGTGTGGGGGTTTGAGTAGGGGAGTGGCATGGCCTGTTCCAATTTTTAAATGATGACTGGCTGCTGTGTGCACTTTTGGGGGAAGACAGAAGCTCCGCAATATTGGGGCGTGGCTGGTGATGGCAGTGGGCAGGGGATAGTGACAGGTTAGGACCCTCTTTTGCAGGCAGAGTCAGCAGACCCTGAAGGACTGAATGTGGCACCAGGGAGGCCGTGAGAAACATCACAGAGACACCATTGCCCCAGGACCCCCCACCCCCCCAGGCCTGTGCCCAGGCCCTGCCCACCAGGCCCACAGACACTGTGGGCTCAGTTTCCTCTTCTTCCTCCTGACCAGGCTTCCTGGGCTTTCCCTAGACATGGCCATCCCCCAGGTCCCCAGGCCCCAGTCCCGGTCTGGGCAGGCCTGCTGAGCCCTGCAGCGCCTTTGACCAGTGGGTCCCACGCAACCTCCATGCCCCATCTCAGTGCTGGCAGCCAGAGCCACGAATGTCACCGATGAGATGGAGGCCGAGTGGCCCAGGGCGGCCACATGCCTCATCTTTCCCGGGACAGCCCAGCTGACGCCCGATGTTCTCCTTTCTCGTCAGGAGTGTCCCCGTGGGAATGGTCAGTATATGAGGGGCCGCAGACTTCTGTAAAGAGCAGAGAGCAAATACTCCCGGCCCTGCAGCCCGCACCATGCCCGCTGCAACTGCTGGGCCCGCCGTGTGGCACTGAGGCCACCACAGATGGGACACAGAGCGGGTGTGGCTGTGGCCGATGAAGCTGTATTCCCAGAAAGAGGTGGCAGGCTGAATTTGGACAGCGGGCCATAGTTTCCCGACACCTGAATTAAATGGTCACCCTACTTAACCCTCAATTTGGGAAAGAAATGTTCTGTTCCCTTATAAGAATTCCCAGGCCTTGGAAGCCAGGACTCTGGACAAATTCCTCCGTTTCTCCTAGATTCTGCCATGCTGGCAGGGGGTCGCTGCTCACCTGGGCCACCGACCTGGCTGTGTTCCCCAGTCCTTCCCCAGGAATGATGGTGATCTCAGGCCCTCAGCCTTGTCGTACCCTCAAGACTTGTAAAAATCTGTCCAGCCCCATCTTACTGGGTCTTCCTGGTGGCCAATGGGTGCTGTGACATCTCCAAGGTCACACAGCAAATTGGGAAAAGCTGACGGTGTTGAGAGGTAGAATCCCAGAAAGGGGCAAGGCTGAAGGCTGGGGGTGGGAGGCAGCCCTGCCTCCACTTCTAACTGCCCTCCTGCCACCAGCAGCAAGGTGACCCAGCCCCACACTCAAACCCATCACCCTGGCGGGTCCTGAGACCCCTGGCTCTGTCGAGGCTCTCTGCCCCCAGGGGCCAATGGGACACTCTGATGAGCCACACGACCTCCCCCGGGGTGTCCCCCACATCCCCGCTCCTCCCCAGGCTGTCCTGCTCTGCTCCCGCGGGACCTCCGTTCCCCCAGCCTCCTGGGTAAAGAAGCAGATGATGAGCTGGTGTATTCGTTTCCTGTGCTGCCGTAACAAAGGGACACAAACTGGATGGTTTACGACAGAATCGTACTCTCTCAGCTCTGGGGGCCAGAAGTCTGAAATCGAGGTGTTGGCAGGGCCAAGCTCGCTCTGGAGGCTCCATGGACGGCTCCCTCCTCGGCTCTTCCAGCTCGTGGAGGCTCCTGGAGTTCCTTGGCCTGTGGACGAGTCCCTCTAATCTCCACCCCTCTTCACATGGCCCCTTCCATGCGTCTCTGCGTCCTCTCTTCTTATAAGGACACCAGTCATTGGGCTTAGGGCTCACCCTAAAACAAGAATGATTTCACCTTCAGATCCTTAATGAATTACATCTGCAAAGACCCTCTTTCCAAATAAGGTCAGATTCTGAGGGGCCATGTGGACATGAATTTTGAGGAATGCTATTTAACCCTCTACAGCCAGGATCAAACTACAATCCACATCCCCTCCCTCTCTCGCCCCTCCTCAATCTTCTCTCTCTCTCCAGTGCCAGCATTCGCCTGCCCTTCCCCTCAGCACCCTCTTCCTTCTGCCCTCTGCCCACCCTGAGCCTCCTCCCCCTCGGCCTTGGTCTCTGCCTCTTCTTGCTCTGCATGGTGCCCCTCCTTCCCACGCACCACACGTTGACCACGGTCAAGTGGCCCTCTGACCCATCCCCACCTCCTCCTCCTATGCCTCCCTGGACGGTGAGGCTGGAAAGCTGACACCACATTCCTGGATCCCTTGCAGCTAGGTTCTGGATTCGAAATTGGCTCTGACCATTCCATGCCCTGACTCTAGAGACCAGGAAGGAGGAATCGAGGAAGGGGCTCCTCCTGCTTGGACGGTGCGTTACTGCTGCAGCTGCTCGGGCTCCAGGCTCCAGCTTTGTGGGTATCGTGAGGGTGCTGTGGTGGTAACAACATCCTGGCCTGGCCGTGTGGGGCTCCTGACTCTCCACTGTCTGGGTACTAGCAGAGCAACGGCTCTCCCGGAGGGTCAGTTCTGGAGCCTGATTCTGCAGCCGAGCAACAACTCGTTGCTAATTGCTGCATTAGTCAGGACAAGCGAGGTTGTGCTATGGTAGGAAGCAGCCCCAATATCTCAGTGGCTTTTAAGCCTTAAAAGAACAAAGGTTCAGGGCCGGCCCTGTGGCTTGGTGGTTAAGTGCGCACGCTGCAATGCTGGTGGCCCGGGTTCGGATCCCGGGTGCGCATCGAGGCACCACTTCTCCATCCATCCTGAGGCCGAGTCCCACATACAGCAACTAGAAGGATGTGCAGCTATGACATACAACTATCTGCTGGGGCTTTGGGGGGAAAAAATAAAATAAATAAAATCTTTAAAAAAAAAAAAAAAAGAACAAAGGTTCAGTGATGACATTTTAGATACAACACCAAAGGCACGATGCATCAAGGAAAGAATTGATAAGTTGGACCTCATTAAAATTTAAAACTTCTGCTCTATGAAAGACACTGTCAAAAGAATGAGAAGAAATCCACAGACTGGGAGAAAATATTTGCAGCAGACATATTTGATAAAGGACTATTATCAAAAATATAGAAAGAACTCTTTTTTTTTTTTGTGAGGAAGATCAGCCCTGAGCTAACATCCACGCTAATCCTCCTCTTTTTGCTGAGGAAGACCGGCTCTGAGCTAACATCTATTGCCAATCCTCCTCCTTTTTTTCCCCCAAAGCCCCAGTAGATAGTTGTATGTCATAGTTGCACATCCTTCTAGTTGCTGTATGTGGGACACGGCCTCAGCATGGCCGGAGAAGCGGTGTGTCGGTGTGTGCCCAGGATCTGAACCCGGGCCGCCAGTAGCGGAGCGTGCGCACTTAACTGCTAAGCCACGGGGCCAGCCCTAGAAAGAACTCTTAAAACTCAACAATAAGAAAATGACCCAGGGCCGGCTCCGTGGCTTAGCGGTTAAGTGCGGGCGCTCTGATGCTGGCAGCCCGGGTTCGGATCCCGGGCACGCCCCAAGGCACCACTTCTCCGTCCAACCTGAGGCCGAGTCCCACGTACAGCAACTAGAAGAATGTGAACCTATGACATACAACTATCTACTGGGGCTTTGGGGGGAAAAAAATGAATAAATAAAATCTTTAAAAAAAAAAAAAAAAGAAAATGACCCAATTGAAAAATGGCCAAAAGATCTGAACAGACACCTCACCAAAAATGTGCAGATGGCAAATAAGCATGTGAAAAGATGCTCCACATCATACATCGTTAGGGAATTGCAAATTAAAACAGCAGTGAGATCCCACTACACACCCATTAGAACGGCTAAAATGCAACATCAAATGCTGGTGAGGCTGTGGAGCAACGGGAACTCTCATTCACTGCTGGTGGGGATGCAGAACGGCACAGCCACTTTGCAAGACAGTTGGGCAGTGTTATGGACTGAATATTTGCGTCCCCCCCAAATTCATATATTGAAGCCCCAACCCCCCATGTGACGGTATTAGGAGACAGGGCCTTTATGGAGGTAACCAAGGTTAAATGAAGTCGTAAAGGTAGCGCCCTTACCTGAGAGATTCGTATTCTTATGAGAAGAGACACCAAAGAGCTCTCTCTCCCCACTGTGAGAAGGTAGTCATCTACAGGCCGAGAGAAGAGGCCTCAGATTGAAATCTACCTTGCTGCTCCTGGATCGGGGACTTCTCAGCCTCCAGAACTGTGAAAAATGAATTTCTCTTGTTTAAGCCACCCAGCCTGTGGTATTTTGTTAAGGCAGCCTTAGCTGACTAAGACAGGCAGTTTCTTACTAAACTAGACATAATTTTACCACACAATCCAGCAATCATGCTCCTTGGTATTCACCAAATGAGTTGAAACTTATGTCCACACAAAAACATGCACACAGATGTTTTCAGGAGCTTTATTCATGGTTGCCTAAATTTGGAAACAACCGAGAGGTCCTTCAGTAGGTGAATGGATAAACTGTGGTACATCCAGAAATGGAATATTATTCAGCACTAAAAAGAAATGAGCTATCAATCCATGAAAAGACGTGGAGGAACCTTAAATGCATATTACTAAGTGAAAGGAGCCAATCTGTAAAGGCTACTTACTGTACAATTCCAACTATATGACATTCTGGAAAAACCAAAACTATAGATATAGAAAAATACTAGTGGTTGCCTGAAATTAGCAAGGAGGGAGAGATGAACAGGCAGAGCACAGAGGATTTTTAGGGCAGTGAGAATACTCTGCATGTTACGATAGTGGTGAATATAGGTCATTACACATCTGTCCAAACCCATAGAACGTACAGCACCAAGAGTGACCCCTGATGTGAACTACGGACTCGGGGTGATCGTCATGTGTCAATGCAGGTTCACCAGTTGTAACATATGTCCCACCGTGGTGGGATGCTGATACTGGGGGAGGCTGGGGAGAGGGGTCTATGGGAAATTTCTGTACTTTCCACTCAAATTTTCTGTGAATCTAAAACTGCTGTAAAAAATAGTCTGGAAGGAAGGAAGGAAGGGAGGGAGGGAGGGAGGGTGTGAGGGAGGGAGGAAGGAAACAAAGTCTATTTCTCACTCCTGCTGCTTATCTGACCCAGGGGAGCAGGAAGATACTACATGTCAGAGTCACTCTGGGGTCCAGGCTACCGAGGCTGTCTTGGTGGGGGCTCGGCAGGTCAGGGAAAAGAGAAAGTGAAGAATTGCAAGCCAGCTCTTGAAGCTGCTTCCTGGAAGTGGCGTCCTCACTTTTGCTCACATTTCATTGGCCAGAGTAAGTCACCTGCCACTCCTGACTTCAAAGCCAGCGGGGAGTGCGGTCTACCATGCCCGGTGCAGCGAGGAGAACCGGAGCACTATGCCTGCCCTCTTCTGCTTGAAGCACCCAGGTGGTCTACACGGAACCTTGCCCCTCCCCCCCACACACACCTCTTCAGCAAGCCCCTGACATTCTTGCCCTGTTATTCCTCACCTGTTGAGAACAAGGGCCCTCAATATTGGGAGGGAATCATTCCCAATTCAGCCAATCAAATACTTATTGAGAAACTACTCTATGTCCGCAGAGCCGGGTTAAAAACGAGGCAGTTGAAACCAAAAGAGACAGAGAATGTGCATTTCCAGAACTTCCTCCATGCGGGCTCTAGAGAGGGTGGGAGGATCGCTCAGCTCCAAGATTGGTGGGGTTTGGTTTGTTGGTTTGTGTCCAGACAAAATGAAGTATAATTTACACATAACTTAATTCACCAGTTTCTAGTGTACCGTTCTATAGGTTTTGACAAATGTGTAAGATCATGTAACCACCACCGCTATCGCGACATGGAACATTTCCATCACCCCCCAAAAGTTCCTTCGTTCTCCCTTACAGTCAGCCTCTCCCCCACCCCAGCCCCCGGCAACCACTGATCTGTTTTCTGTCCCTGTAATGTTGACACACCCAGAATGTCACATAACAGAACCTTACGGCGCGTAGCCTTTGATCTGGCTTGTGTCACTCAGCATAATGCACTTGAGATGCACTGGTGGTTTTGGATATACTGGTCATTCATTCCTTTTCATTGCTGAGTAATATTTCACTGTGTGGATGGGGCACATTTTGCTCGTCCATTCATCAGGGGATGAACACTTAGGTTGTCTTCAGTTTGGGTCAGTTATGAACAAATTTGCCATGAGCATGTGTGTGGACATGTGTTTTCATTTCTCTCGGGCAAACACCTAGGAGTGGAAAGGCTGGATCGTATGGTAAGTGTATATTTAACTGTATAAGAAACTGCCAGAGGGCCGGCCTGGTGGCTTAGCGGTTAAGTGCGCACGCTCCGCTACTGGCGGCCCGGGTTCGGATCCCGGGCGCGCACCGACGCACCGCTTCTCTGGCCATGCTGAGGCCACGTCCCACGTACAGCAACTAGAAGGATGTGCAGCTATGACATACAACTATCTACTGGGGCTTTGGGGGGAAAAAAAGGAGGAGGATTGGCAACAGATGTTAGCTCAGAGCCGGTCTTCCTCAGCAATAAAAAAGGGGAGGATTGGCATGGATGTTAGCTCAGGGCTGATCTTCCTCACAAAAAAAAAAAAAAAAAGGAAAGAAACTGCCAGACTGTTTTCCAAGCTGACTGTGTCAGCTTACACCCTCACAGCACGTATGAGAGCCCCCGTTGTCCCATGTCCTCGCCAGTACTTGATGTTACCCCTTTTTGCACATTGTAGCCATCCTAGTGGGAGTGTAGTGGTATCTCACTGTGGTTTTGACTTGATTTCCCTGACAGCTAACGACTTTGGGCATCTGTTCACGTGCTCACCAACCCTCAGTCCACCTCCTTTGGGGAAGTGTCTGTTCAGATCTTTCACTCACTTTGATTGGGTTGTTTGTCTTCATGTCGTCAAGTTGTGAGAGTTCTAGGTTTGTTTCACCAAGCAGAGCGTGCAGCGGGGACCAAGCAGAATCACTCCATAAAGAGGGGAGGGGCGTTGGCTGCCACTAACACCTACCCACCTCTCGAGCCCCTGCGCACCGTGCATCTTCCACACCAGTCCCCAGGCTTACTGGGCCTTCCCACTGTGAAGGGCTGTCCAGGCTGTCTCGCCCTTAAAGCCCTTCCCCAGGCCCAGCATCCAGGTCCCTGGCCCCCCTGGTGCCTGTGGACAGTTCCAGTCTCTCTTCTCTCTCCTCACCTTCTCCCTCCCATCCCCACCTGTTACTTGTGTGCTTACTGCCTCGTCTGCAAAATGTGCAGCCTCACCCATCCCGTCCACGCCTCACCAGCACACTGCCTTCTACTGCACATCGACGCCTGAACCTTGGCCCCGCCTCAGGGCCTTTGCACTTGCTGTTCCCTCTGCTTCCAATGGTTTTCCCTTGACTTTGTCCCTCCTTCCTTCAGGCCTCTGCCCAAAGTCACCTCCCTGACCACCTCGTCTTCCACATTCACTGCCCATCACTCTGTGCCCTCATCTTGTTGCTCTTTCTCACAACACATACCTGCTGTCACTGTTGTGTTTACTTCTGCATTGTCTGTCTCCCACCAGACATTCCCAAGGAAGGAACTTTGACCATGCTTTGTCCCCAGGGCTTGGCACACAGCCAGTCCTCAACAAACACGTGCTGTCACAGGGCTCATACAAGGATCACAGGAAATATCGAGTGTGATTGCCTTTCACGACCTGTGTGTTTACGGAGGACGAAACTGAGGCTCAGAAAGGTGCAGTGGCCCCCCCAGGGCCACATGGTCAGAGCAACAGACACCCGAGTCCACACCCCACCCCCTGAGCCACTCTCCTGCCCGCCCTGCCTCAGGGCCAGCGTCACAGAGACATGCGATACACACACCCCAGGAACACACAGAGCACACGCGACTGAGAAGCCACCTACACGCAGAGTCACCCATAGTAGACACACCCCGCCTCACACACACAAATCCTGTTCCCTCACCCACACACGCCTTACATGCTCAGGAATTCCATAGGCACACAGGCACATGGCCTTGCACACTCAGGAATTCTGTTCACGCACCCACACACAGGACCACAGACTTGCACGCTCAAGATTCCACGTACGCACACCTGGGCACACGGCCTTGCAAACCCAGGAATTCCATGCACACACAGGTGCACAAACCACATGCACTCTGCACCCCACACCCGCATGCTGACACACCCACAGCCGCAGGCTGAGGTGACTGACAGGCCCAGGACGCCAATCGGCCTCTGTCGCCATGACAACAGAGGGCTCCCTCATCTCAGGCAGTGCACAGTGGCCAGGGTTCAACCAGGGTGTGCATCATAGCTGTGGTGGATGCTTCCCCGAGCAGGAGCATCCCGGGACTCCTTGAAGACCCCCAGGGCCACCCCCTCACGGGCACAGAGCAGACCCACTCAGATGTGTGGAACACGCCCCGTCATCATCCACACGAGGCATGTGGCTTCCACCCCTGAGCGTCTGCTGTGTGCCGGGCGGGCAGCCAGCGCTTCACACATTTTCTCCCCCGATCTTCACAACGCCCTCGCCGGATGAGTGCCACCAGGGAACCCCTTTTGCAGGTGGTGAAACTGAGGCTCAGAAAAAGTAAATCTATTGCTCATAGCCACACAGCAGGTCGCCAGCAGAGCTGAAATTTGAAGCCAGGTCTGCTGATTCGTGAAGGGTCTTCTTTCCACTGCCCTGTGCTACATCTGAGCCAGGAGGGCTTCTTCAGGAGCAGCCCGGCCCTCCCCTCATCTCATCTCTCTGCACACACCCTTTCCAGATAAGAGCAATCATCTATCAGCTCTCACTAGTGCCAGCGTTGGTTCTGCTCTTATGGGACCCCCTTAGGAGGTAGTGAGAGCCCCATTGTGAGTGGTGTTCAAGCAGAGCCTGTCAGAGCTGCTGTGGAGAAGTGCCAGGCATCGGGGGGAAAAGAGATTGGATGAGATAGCCTCGCATTAGTCTTTGAGTTGCAAATGACAAAAAAAAAAAAAAATTATTGGCGAACACAACTAGAAAGTTGCTAGCTTCAGGAACAGCTGGATCCAGCTCTCAGATGCCATCAGGAACTTCCCTCTGGGCCCACTTGACTCTCCGATCAGCTTTCCCTGGCCCAGGGTGGCCCCCACCCTCCAGGTTTACATCATACAAGCTTGACGGCCCCAAAGCAAGCCCAATTAATGTTTGTCAAGTGAATGCCATAAGCAAGAATAAGGTTGGGGTGTAAGTCTAAGTAAATCCCAACCCCCAGCTCTGGGAGAGGAGCCCAAGCATCAGTGATCATTCCGCTGCAGCACAGCGCTCACTCCTCTGAAACGCCAGATAATGGACGTGGCATTGCCTATGCGCAGGGCTGCGTCCTGGGCACTACACACATTAACTCATGGAAATCACATGGCAGCCCTACGGGGCTGTCACACACTCCATCTCACAGACGGCAAAACTGATCACAAAGAAGTGAAGTGTCTGGGGCCGGCCCAGTGGCGCAAGCGGTTAAGTGCGCGCACTCAGCTGTGGCGGCCTGGGGTTCACCGGTTCGGATCCTGGGCGCGCACCAACACACCACTTGTCAGGCCATGCTGTGGCGGCGTCCCATATAAAGTGGAGGAAGATGGGCATGGATGTTAGCCCAGGGCCAGTCTTCCTCAGCAAAAAAAAAAAAAGAGAGAGAGAGAGAGAGAGAGAGGATTGGCAGATGTTAGCTCAGGGCTGATCTTCCTCACACACACAAAAACGTGAAGCGTCACGCCTGAGGCAGGGCTGGAGCCACATGGCCCTTGGGAAGCCGAGTTCAGGAAGCTCCACTTCTGCACGAGGCCGGACTGTTCTCCCACACTGGCCTCCCCCTCGGGTGCAGAGGACCGCACGCATGCGCACTCAACAGCTGCAGTGGACCAGCGCCCACCCTGCCAGGCAGCCCTGGGGCTACTACCAAGCCAGACACCACTGCTGCCCCACAGAGCGCGAAGTTTCCAGCTGCTGCGACTGGGGTGCGTCACTCTGTGTCTGGTCCCAGTGTTCCCATCTGTAAAATGGGCAGCTTACTCCATTCAAACGTGCAGTATTTGTGTTAGTGGTAGAACTTTCCGTAATGTCCCACAAGGTAGTCACACGTGGCTGTTGATAGCTTGAAATGTGGCTAGTGTGACCAAGGAACTAAATTTTAAAATTTTATTTCATTTTCATTGATTGAAAGTCAAATAGCCACACGTGGCTATTGACACCCATATTAAGTGCAACTTGAAGGTCCTAGATGAATACCCATTTCCATTTTGGTTTGTTCCATCTATTTTTTATCCACCCCTACCCCACACTCCAATTCCAGGCAGGCCAGCCCCTTGCATTTCCTGCCACGGGAGTTTTGCTGGCCTCTCCCCCAGCGGGAAGAGGCCATCAGCCTGTCCTGACCCGTGTCAGGCCCAGGGCAAAGGGAGCCCCAGTCATGGCTGAGATGCAGTTCCCCACCAGCCAGCAAGAATAGGATTTAAGCTAATCTAAAGAAAATAAGGCAGCGGGTTGTTTCTGGCCCACCTGGGTTTTCAGCTGGGTCCACGCCAGGTGCACCTACCAGTGCGGCGGTGCCGCACATCTGTGCCTCATGATCCGGCACGTGCAGGGGCACCAAACCCGCTCCCCCACACGGGCGCGTGTGGACTGCAGGCAGCCACGCCTGCGCTGAGGGCTTCCTCCTCCCCAGCTCCCAGCAGGTAACGACCTTCCCTGCCCTCTGGCCTGAGCTCTGAATGGAACCTGCGGCCTTCTCCAGGATAGATCTCGGCTCTACGCCAACCCACAAAGGAACTGTGGGCAGACCAGACAGAGCCAGGCCAGGCAGCCCAGCCCAGCCACTGCTCCTGGCAGCCCCAGGGAGCCCCGGACTGAGCTGAGGGTCCTGCAGCTCACAGCACACTAACGTGTCTCACTCCTGGGCCCCAGCCACCTCCTTCCCCTCTACCTGCGCTGTCACCCACTATCTCCTGACCCGCAGGAGTAAATGACCACCCACTCACCCTACCCATTCACGTCCCAGCTCTGGGTGAGCAGTGGGCGGGGAGGGGGCCCAGGGTGGTAGCCAAGAGATCCTAAAATGTGAGTGCAGTAGTTTTCTGTGGCCATTGCAACAAATTACCACAAACCTGGTGGCTTAAAACAACAGACATTCATTCTCTCCCGGCTCTGCAGGCCAGAAGTGCAACACCAGCATCACTGGGCTGAAATCAAGGTGTCGGCAGGGCCGCGCCCCACCCCCCTCTCCTCCCCCACCCCCCCAAACCCCCCACCTTAGGCTCCAGGGGAGACACCTGGAGGTGTTCCCGCCTCTTCCAGCTTCTGGTGGCTGCAGCCTGCCTTGGCTCGTGGCCGCATCACTCTAGTCCCTGCCTCTGCGGTGACATGGCCTCTGCCCCTGTGTGTGTCACATCTCCCTCTGCTTCTCTTTTATGGGGGCATTTGTGATGGTATTTAGGGCCCCCGGGGTAATCCAGAACAATCACCCCATCTCAAGAGCCTTAACTCGATCACATCTGCAAAGACCCCTTTTTGCCGTCTAAGGGACATCTACAGGTTCCAGGGGTTAGGATGTGGACGTCTTTGGGGGGCCATTTTGAGCCTGCCACAGTGAGCCATGAGGGATCTGAGCTGGAACCCCGACAGTCCGTGGCCAGCTCCCAAAGCCAGCTCTGGCTTTTACCAGCCAGGTGGCTGAGTGGGGCCATGCACAGCGACAGATCTTGGAGACCCCGTCTGGGACTGATGTCGTGGGCCTCCTGGTCCTGTGAGAGCTCCCCAGAAGGGGGGAGGGGGCTCTCAGAGAAGCAGAGTGGGGAGATGGGGAGACAGGGCTGGGTTCCAGGGGGAGAAAGGAATGAATGTGGGAGGAAGGCATACCAGGGCCCAGGCGCCGGGTCCCCAGGGGCCTCCACAGGCAGTGTCTCATTTCACCTTCCCACAGCCCCTCTGAACAGATCAGTAAACTGAGGCCAGCAGAGGTTATGGCTGAACAACCCCACAGAACAGGTGCTCCACGTTACAGAGGGAGGAAGTATTGGCTCAGAGAGGGGAAGTGACTTGCCCCAGGTCACACAGCAACAGGTGGCCCCTCTGGCTCACTCAAGTACCCACGTTCTTGACATCTCGTCAGGCTCTCTGAAGCCAGGGTTTGAGCTGGTCTTGGAGGATGGACAGGATTTGGAGACGTAGAGGAGGGTGGATGGATTCCGAGAGCTGCGTGGACTGGTGGGATTCTTCCTGCTATCCGGAAAGAGGAGACCTGGGGGCAGGGCCCAGTGTCTCTGTTATCAGCGCCCCAGGAGGACCCAGGAGGACCCAACGACAGCATCCCCAACAACAGGCGGTCCCCAGGAGGGAGGAGACCTAAAGAGCCCACATTCACTCCGTGAAGGCTTCTCGAGGGCCCGTCGCTCAGGGCCCTCCCTGCCTTGTTCCCTCTCCCTGTCACCAGCTCCCAGCCTACCAGCCCCGAGGTGGGGGAGGAGGGGTGCAGGGGTGAGACAGGCAGATTGCTGGGCTGAGAGCACTCTCAAACGTCACCTGGGACAGCAGGAGGGGCCAAGGAAGGCCTGGGGAGTGAGCGGCTGGGAGCTGGCCACTGTTGGACCAGGGGAGGGCTCCAGCCTGCTGACCAGAGACCCCGGCCTCGCACTCTGAGGGCACACACGGACATGCACGCGCCCACACCCACTGGACACCTGCCCTCCAAGGCGGGGCTTGTGAACAGCAGACAGCCGCCAGGAGTCGTGGGCCCCTCGCCTCAGGCAGGCACAGGCTGGAGCTCCTGGCCTCCTCTCTTCCCCACCCCGCGCCAGCAAATCCTGCCCGTTTTACCTTCAAGATGTATTTGGGACTGGAAACTTGTCACACCCCACGGCTCGCACCCCAGCCAGGCCCTGTCCATGCCCCTCCAGACTCGTGCAGCGGCCTGGCTGGCCTCCCTGTCCCAGGCTTGCTCTCTTCACAGCAGCCAGGGGGTGCTGTGAGGACTTGAGGAAGATCATGCCCCTCCCCATGCCCCCCCTCTCTGAGTCAAAGCCAGAAGTCTCTCCATGGCCATCATCTCTGCCTCAGGCACCCACTACAGCCCCACAGGCCTCCTCACCAGCCCAGCACACTCCTGCCTCAGGGCCTTTGCACTTGCTGTTCCCTCGGCCAAGCAAGCACTTCCCCATGACATCGCCTGTATATTTACTTATCTATTTTGTCTGTCTGACTCCCCCCGCCCCCTGGGATGTCGGCTCCATGAGGACGTGGATTTGTGTCTGCTTTGGTCACGGTTGTGCCGCTGCCCAGCCCAGCACCTGGCGCACAGCAGGTGCTAACAGCACCTGTGGAGTGAAGGGAACACATAGGTGCAGACCCAGGTGGACACTCACGGAGACTGGCAGGGACAGGTGACCCGTGCGTGCCTGCACACACACGCATAGCCCACACGCACAACCGCACATGTGTGCACAGGCGTGCACAGAGATGGGCCCTGAGCTGAAGCTGCCCTTGGTCCAATGAGGCCCTGGACAGTGGGCCTGGCCCCAGCAGCGTTGGCAGCTGGAGTGTTTGTCCCCACCCAACGCCACCCAGCCCTTCCCTGGCTGTGGCTGCCGATGCCCCAGGTAGGCCCTGGTTAATCTGGCCAGTGCCCTGGAGGAGAAAGGACAAGTTCCTGCAGCCACACCTCCAGGTGCAGAAAACAGCATCACGGTCTCCACCACGCCAGCCACGCCCCCAGCCCCTCTCCTCCTCACAGCCCCGAGAAGTGAGGGAGGCAGCGGGTGCAACTGCCCCACTGAGCAGAAGGGGAGACTGAGGCGGGAGGTCAAGGCAGACTGATGTGGCTCCCCCCTAGCCCTACCCTGGTCACCTCCCAATCTGACCCCAGCTCCAGTGGGCACCCTGGATACCGTGGGCACAGAAAAAAGTGTGTAGTTGTCATGCACACTCCCACCGGCCGGGCCCCTCCAGTCCCGTCTCGGCTGGAGGAGCTTATCACCGATGACTTTCCCAACAGAAATCGATGGAAAACGTTTTATCTCCTTCCCCAGGGGCAGCTCCGCCTCAGAGCAGAGTAGGCTCCCGTTACTATGGCGACCCTCCTGGACCTCCCTGACTCCCTTCCCCTTCCTCCCCACCCCTCTCCCTCCTCATCTCCCCACTGCCCACCCCTACTCCCTCCCCACTCTTCCCTCCCCCACTGCTCACCCCCACTCCTTTCCCTCCCCTCCCCTCCCCGCTCCCCCCACTCCCTGCGCCCCCATCCCACAGCCCAGGACCAGCGTTCGCGCCCCCCCTCTGCCTGGTGGCTGGACAGAGCCTGGACACCTCCTGGCTGCAGCATGGCCACTTCGGGGGCCTGAGAGGGAGTAGCCGGGGGCTCCTCGGGCCCACCCAAACCCGACCTTGTGGCCCCCCACCTCCACGCCAAACTGCAGCTCTGGACCCAGCTTGGGCCCACTCCCTATGCCAAGCGCCATCCTCAGTGTCCAGTGACCACCCACTGCGCCGGTAAGCTGGGTCCCCCTCTGTGCAGTCAGAGGGCTAACGGGCACCGCCCCACGGCTGCTGTGAGCGCCAACCTATAAAGGGGGCACAGGGCGCGGCCGCCGCTGACGCTCAAGAAACACCAGCGTTGTTGACGAGCCTCCATCTGCACAGTCACAGAATGGGTGTGTGAGGGACTGCGGTCATAAAGACTCAAGGAGAGACAGAAAAACAGTGTGGCCTCTGCTTGGCACATTCTAAACACTGCGTCCCCAGGAGGGCCCATCATCCAGGCCCTGCTGACCACCGGGGAGTGTGTGCGTGTGGCGGGGGAGCCGGTGGGAGGGAGAGGCGTGCCCTCCCCCGCAGAGGCTCCCTGGCCACGGCCTCCAGTGGGCAGTGATGTCTCATCCGGGTCCAAGTGACCTGTGCCCTCCCTCCACCCCACAGAGCCGTGTGGAGTTCCTCCCGTCCTGCTCTGCCTCCCTGCCAGCAGGCCGGGGCTCACACTCTTCCTTCTGCCTCCAGTGCCCCACCCCACATGGCCAGCCAGTCAGCGAGCCTCCAGGACGGGAGGCTCTATGGCTCGGAGAATTGCAGCTGGACCTCCTGGGTCTGGGTCTCCGCTCGCCGCGTGGGGACACTTCCACGGCAGCTGAATAACAGCCCCAAAGATATCCACATACCAATCCCCGGAACCTGTGAAGGTTCACTTAGAAGGCAAGAGGGACTATGCAGGTGTGATTAAGGTAAGGATGCTGAGATGAGGAGATGATCCTGGCTTACCCAAGTGGGCCCTAAACATCATCACAGTATCCTCATGAGAGGGAGGCAGAGGGAGATGGACACAGAAGAGGAGAAGGAGATGTGACGACGGAAGCAGGGGGTGGTAGTGATGTGAGGAAGGGGCCACAAGCTGAGGAATGCAGACGGCCCCTGGCATCCAAAAAATGCCCCCGGAGCCTCCAGAAGAAGCCAGCTCTGCTGGCACCATGACTTTAGCACAGTGAGAACGATTTTGGACTCCTGATCTCCAGGACTGTAAGAGAACAAATCTGTGCTGTTTTAAGCCAGTAGGTTGGTGGCAACTTGTTACAGCAGCCCCAGGACATATGTGGCCCTGGTGCCTCGTCCTCGTCTGTAAGAAAGGCTGACACGGTACGTCCCTCCCTGGGCTCTTGTGAGGCCTAAATGAGCCTGTAGTTGCAAAGACCTTAGAAAAGTAAGTGGTACCATTTTAAAAAATTGGTGTGCAAAAACTATTTGCCAAGCCCCGAAGAAGGCAGCACTCTTGCCCTCGAGAAACTCGCCACCTGGAACAAGAGAGACTCCTGAAGAACTGGGATCACCAAGAATGTCACAGGACGGTAGTGTCTGAGGGCAGGGCTCAGGGAGCGAGGGCCTGATTTGACCCCAGGAGCTCCGGGAGGGCATCCTGGAGGAGCCCACTCTTAAGTGAGCCTGGAAGGGTGTAGGGGGAGCAGCCAGACAGGGCAAAGAGGAAAGAGTGTTTTAGGCAGAGAGAGCAGCGTGAGGGGATGCTCAGAGGAGTAAAGGAAGAGGCAGTTGAGGGAGCTCCTGCAGGGGTAGAGCAGGGAAGGATGTGTACGGCCAGGCCAGCCTTGGGAACGTATGTGGGGATGGCAAGCTAGCGAGCGACACATGAGAAGGGAACGGTTGCTGGGGCCACTGCGAAGAGGGTGGGGGCGGTGAATCTGAAGGCAAGGAGACCAGTTACAGAGGCTGTGATCCGGATGGAGCAAAGGGCACAGCCGGTAGGATTTCCTGACCACCTGGGCGAGGTGAGTGAGCAGAGGGAGGAGGGCCATGAGTGGCGGGGGGGCGGGGGGGGCGGGGGCAAGTCCCCTGGATGACAGCAATCATAACCAGGGCTGTAACTGAGCACGGACGACACACCGGGGCGTGTGCCAAGTCGTGATGCGCCTTGTCTCATCTCAGTCCCCACAGCCCTGATGGTGATTTTCTCCACAGGCGACACTGGGGGAGGCGGAGGAGGCTGGGGCGTGGGAGGAGGGGAGGGGAGGTCAAGGAATTGCTTTTATATAAACAAGATGAGAAACTGCTTGGGGATTGCTTTTCTAATACTTTTCTATCATTAAAAAGAAGGAAAATACATGTTTTATCAGTAGCTAAGCGCTTTTATTTTCACCACTGGTAATAACAAAAAATCTGCAGGGCCCGAAAGTATGGTAATTCTAACCCCTCTATTTAAGAACAGCCTGGAACTACACACCCCTTAGGATGGTGCATATGTCGTAAGGGCTTGAAGTCCAGCAAGGTGACAGTGGGGGCCGCGGGGGTCCGTGATCAGGAGCTCGGCTGTATTAGTGATAGTTTATTGTTTGAGCTGGCATCAGTGGGTACAGGGTGATCACTGAAGATTTTCGTATCTTCTTGACTATACTGAATATTTTACAGTTAAAAATCGGGAGTCACAGGTATTCTCCAGCTGTCCACTAAAGCTGGTCTGAGGTACCAAGTCGTATTCACTCTATTACAGGGTCATGGTCCTTCTAGCCGGCCCGAGTCCCCTCCATCACATCCTGCCTCTGTTTGCACACTCCCAGAGAAGGGAAACTTATTCTCTCTCAAGGTGGGGCGTGGCTCTCTTTGAACAGCTCTCATTTGGGGAAAGTTCTTCCTTATAAAGCGTCAAAATGCTCCTCCAGCTCCTTCCACCCTCTGGAGCCACACAGTCTGAGCGTTAGTGCGCAAGGCTGGGGCAGCCCTTCTGATCTTTGAAGACAGTTCTCATGCTTCTGCTCTCCTCACCCTAATTTTTCTTCTCCAGGTAAAGCAGACTCAGTTTTCTTTGAGACAAGTGACAGGAAACCAACTCAAACTGGTTTATACACTCAGGTGAATTTATTGGTTTGTGTGCAATTGGAAGTCCAGGGGTTTCCAAGCTTCAGGCATAGCTGGATCCAGGTGCCCAGATGGTATCTCCATATGTATCTCAACACTACTTTTCTCCATATTGGCTTTATTCTCAGGCCCACAGCCAACCAGCTTACCCACTCCTGTATGTTCCAGCAATGCTCAATGCTTCTAGCAAAACTCCCAGAGGGCTTAGGCGATGTGGCCACCGTGAACCAATCACTGTGGCCAGGTGAATGGGGCACTTTGATTGGCTAAACCTGAGTCATATAAACATCTCCACATCCCAGACGTAGTCAGCCCAGGCTGAACTACACGGGCTGCAAGTGGGAAGGAATTTCTCCCCCCAGGAAAATCAAGGTGTTATTACCACCAAAAGACAAGGTGTATTAGGTAGGTCAAAGGCTCTGTAACAGATCCACAATGGCTGAAACAAGATGGAATTTTATACCTCCCTAACGTAACTCCAGATGCAACCAGTCCCGGGCTGATCTGGCTAGTCCTGATGACGGGGGTTCCCGGCAGCTGAGCATCTGTTATCTACGTTGGAAGTAAAAGTTGTTAGAACATGACCATATTTGTTACTGTCCTGACCGCTCACAAGCTTAGTCCTATCAGACACTGGCCCTGCTTGCCCCAGCATCTCTCCCTGTCCCTCTCGTCAGCTCTTTTCTGTCGGGCTCACTTAGGCAAGTGGATGGCAGAGGACATCTTCACATCTTGCCCAAGTTGTAGAATTGCAGGAAGTTGATGAGAGAGGTGTTGGAGGACCCCTGGGGTCCCGGACGTGGTGGCTGGCACATCCGGGCCCTGTCTGGCCGGGTCAGCCCTGTCTAAACCATGAAAACCCCACCGTGAAGAACCACGACGCCGTGCTTCAGAAGAAAGTGATCTGAATGTCACAGAACTCAGTGGCTCGAGGAACGCAGGAAGACGTCATGAAGCTTCTGAGTGGTTAGTGCCCTGAAGGGCCTAGGAAAGACCACCAGGCAATTCTGTGGGAAAAACCATGCCTCCTCAAACTAATTTTTTTGCACTCTAAGTATTAGCACATTAACCTAAATTTTTTTGCATGGAAGATAAAATGTAGGTATTTTCATAGCTTTAATTTCATTTTTTCAAAATAAAATTCCCATTAAACTTTTTCTCCCAATTACTGAGAAATGTTGATTCCCAGCTGCCAGGGGATTTACGGTCAAAGTGGCCTTTTTCTTGGGATAATGAGGCCTCCAGAATGGGTTCAACGTCTGTCTTCGCTGGCCAGGCCATGGGTGCTTTGGGGGGCCCTGCATCACTTGTTCCTGGAGAGGGAGTCTAGAACGGGCTCGCCTCAATTAATGTGTATTGAATAAACGAATGAGTGATTAAATGGAGGATCCTGGTGATGCCTGTCTGGCACTGGCCCAGCTGGTCTGGGACCCCTTAAGGGGCACCCCTGGAACTGGATATATCCCCCCAACCTGCAGGGCTGTCACCTTCTCTCTGCCAGAGGTCAGAGGCCTTGCGGGAAGCCCAAGAGTCTCTCCCCACTCTGCCCCACCCATCACTGACCGCCCCCCACAGTCTGATATGTGCCGCCCCTCCCCTTGCCCCTGGCCTGCCTTCCTGCCACAGGGCTCTGAGCACCAGTAAGACCTTTGCAAGAGATGGCTCATTCGCCTTCGCCTTCGGGGTAGGGGTGGTGCAGCTGGATGGGCCCATTCACAGGGGCAGTGGGGAGAGCAGCGGCCATACAGAGCCCCGCAGTACTGAAGGGTGTTCAATCTCTCACCAGAAGCCAGTCAGGTGGGCGTTGCTGTGCTCCCCTGTAGAAATGAGAAGCTCAGACAGGGTATGGGAATCGCCCAAGGTCATGCTGTGGGCAAGGGGCAGAGGTGGGAAGAGCGGTCCCCTCTGCTTTTCCATCTCGCTCCTCTGGTTACTGACTAAGCGTTTCCTCCCCTCTCTGGGCCTCTATTTTCTCTTCTGCAAGATGGAGGTGAGAGTCTCTCCTCACGGGGCCTGGCACACAGTAAATGCTCTATAAATGCTGGCTCTGTACCCGCCAATGGGAGCCTGCTGCGCCCTGCACACTCTGGTGCTGCGTAAGGGCTCGGAGCCCCGGGAGCTTTCGTCCTCAAGGAGGCAGGCTGGCAGTGTGGGTGAGCGCAGGTGGGGCACTCCTGAATCCCGCTCTGCACTTCCTGCTGTCGGTACTTCACCTCCCTGTGCCTCAGTTTCCCCGTGTGAGCAAGGGGGATGTTGCAATGGGGATGTCCACCTAATGAAGTGGTGGTGTAATACTCTCTCTCGCATTCTCTCCAGCCAGCAAATGTTAAGCCTGTTCCATCCCCGGACAGGACTCTCTCTTGAGACAGACCCCTCCCCTTTCCCTGTCCCCTGGCCCTCTGGGAGCTCTCCCCCAGGCAGGAGCCATTGTCTCCTTTCCTTTTGACCTGTGAGAAAGCCCAGGCGGGGTTCTAGGCCAAGGCCACACAGATGCAGAACTGGATCTTATGACCCCTGGGGACGGGGGAGGATGTCTCAAACTCCCCTGCCTCTGGGGTCAGTCAGGTGACTTAAATGTAAGGCAGTAGATAGTGGTAGGTCCCCAAGAATTTAGGTTCCTTAAAGGTATTTCAACTCCAAAATTTTTAAACACTTTGCTCTGGTCTCCAATCCAAACAAACCCAGCAGCCCGAGCTCCACCCTGGAGCTGCAGGTTTGAGACCTCTGTACCAACACCATCTCTACCAGGTGTCTGTGCTGCACAGCGGGCCGTCGCTTCTTGCCTTCCTACCCACATCCAGGTAAGGTTGACAAGCAGGATCTCAGCAGCAATGTCCTGGGGGCTGGCTCTGCTGACAATGACCCCTGATAGTTGCCGGTCTCCTCTTTGAGACGCCTGTGCCCACAGCTGACTGGGTACTATCTTACTCAGAAGGCTCCCCTGGCTAAATCAGGCTAAGCAGCCATCTGAAGAGGGCTACAGATCACTCTTCAGATCCCAGCTCACAGGTCACCACCTCCAGGAAGCCTTCCCTGAATTCCTGGATAGGACCAGGTCATTACACTTCATGCGTATGCTCCACAGCATGCTTTTCACAAGTAACTTTTACATTGCAACCCAGAGCCTAACCCAATGTCTGACCCACAGTGCGAACTCAACAAATGTGCATGGGCTAGGCAGATAAACTCACCTGCTCTGTGACCTTGGACGAGTGACATTACCTCTCTGAGTCTCAGAAACGAGTTGTGATGAGGGAGCATTCAGAGAATGCATCGAGTGTGAGGCTGAATAATGGCTCACAAAGACATCCAGGGCCTAGTCCCTGGAACCTGTGAATGTTCCCTTATATGGCAGAAAGAGGGGCGGGGGTCGTCCTGGTAGATATGATCGAATTAAAGGTCTTGAGATGGGGAGAGTGCCCTGGATTATCCAGGTGGCCCTGATGTAATCAGGAGGATCCTTATAAGAGGAGGCAAGAAGGTCAAGGGAGGAAGCAGGAGATGTGACAACAGAAGCAATTATTTCCTTGCCTTTTCTAGCTTCTGGAGGTCACCATAGGGTCATGAGCCATGAAAAGCAGGTGGCCTCCAGAAGCTAGAAGAGGCAGGAAACAGAGTCTCCCCTAGAACCTCCAGAAGGAGCCAGCCCTGTGGACACCTTGACTTTAGCCAGTGAAACTGATTTTGGACATCTGACCTCTAGAACTGTAAAGAGCAAACCTGTGTTGTTCCAAGCTGCTAAGTGTGTGCTCGTTTGTTACAGCAGCCCTAGGAAACGAACACACATGGGAGGCATCTGGACACAGTAGGGGCTCAGAAATGGCAGCTGTTGGTGTGTGGATCCCACAGGATCTCCTTCCTCAGGGATGCCTCCTCTTCCTGCAGCCGACTGAGGCCCCTGGGTCCAGGCCCTCCCCTAGGTTCTCCCCAGGGTCCGAAAAGGCAGGGAGGGCAGGAGACTGTGATAGGGGCTAGGAAGCCCCTGGCAGGGTAAAAGGGACCATCCCACTCCTCTAGCATCTGACCTAGAATGGTAGGAGCATTCACCGCACATAGGACTCTGGGCTAAATGCCTCACATGTATTTCCACGTTGAATCCTCTCAACAACCCCAGGAAGTGCTACTACTCTTAGCCCCATTTTACAGAGCAGGAAACTGACTCAGCAAGTTAAGTGGTTTTCCCAAAGCCACCCAGCTGGGCACAGAGGAGCCAGATTCAGAAACCAGGTCTTTCTCCCCTAGAACCTGTGCTTAAAACAACACAGCTCACATTTTGATCCCAATTCTGTCTTGCTCTTAACATTGGTCCTGGGAGATGGGTGGCTGAGCTCGGTGGGAAGGGCTCTGGGTGCAGATCTTGGGTCTGTCACTCTAGCTTGAGAACCTGGACAGGTGACTTCACCACCCTGTGCCTCGGTTTCATCATGAACAAAACATGATGAGCCTGCCTCACAGCGGGGCTGCCAGGATCAAACGACACAATGTACAGAAAAGTGAACAGTCAGCCGGTACAGAGCAAGGGCATCACATTGTACATACCACAGTGCCTTATTTTACAGACAAGGAAGCTCAGGTTTGACACGGGAACTCACTAGTCCCAGGTCACCTGGGGGTCTGATGCCTTGACACCCCTCCCCCCTCATAGGACCAACAGACCCCAGAGGTTGCAGGGTGGGGGGGCTTCTGGAGCAGGTGGCTTCTGTGGTGAGTGGAAGACTTGGAGCAGCAGTTGTCAGGAACTCTATAGATTAATAGGTTCATTCACTCACTCACTCATTCAACATTCCTCTGCTTAAAATCTGCCAATGGCTTCCTTCCCATAGCACTAGAATTGCATCCAAATCCCTCACCAGGCCCTCAGTAGCCCTGAAGGCACTAGTCCTCCATTTGACTCTGCCTTCAATGTGCCCCCTACTTGTCCCCTTGCTTGTTATGCACCAAGTTCTCTTCTGCCTCAGGGTCTTTCCACTTGCTCTTCTCTTTGCCAGGAAGGTTCTTCCCGTGCTCTGCCCATGGCAGGTTCCTTCTTACTCTTCAGTTCCCTACCCAGATAGGCCTCCGTCTCTCACACCCAGCTAAGTAGCCCCTATCCATCACTTCACCTGCTAATTTTCTTCCTAGGACATATTACTCCCTGCAATTATCTCCTTTATGTAAGCAAGCGTTTGTTTGCTGTCTGTCTCTCCCCATCAGGATGCCAGCTCCGTGACAGCACGTAACACTAGTCTGTTGACTCCCCAGCACCCAGCAAGGTGCCAGGTGCCCAGTAAGTTAACAAATTTATGTTCGGACTATTGAGTTTAGAGATCGAAAATATTTCCCAAACTCTAAAGAGGAGGTCGCGGGAGGGCTCCTGGTGGGGTGAGCGTGGGAGCCCCGCCTGGGGACCATGCCAGAGACTGGAAGACCTGAGGACCGGATGCCGGTCCAATCCTCGGCCCGAGCTTCCAGCCCCTACCCCGACCCCGTCCCGCGGCGTCCCCAGGCCGGAGGCGGGGTGTGAGGGTCCTTGAGGGTTCCACCCGGATCCCACAGCAAAGCCCCCTCCCCCAGGCGGCGGGGGGACGCGCAGTGGGGCGCGCGGACCGCCAGGGGGTGTTGTTGGGGCGCGCACGACCCACCTGGCGCCGGGGCCGCGAGCGAGCGCAGCCAGGCCGCCCGGGAACTTTTCCTCCCGTTCTCGCTCTCCTTCTCCCCCCGCGCGTCGCCCGCCCGCCCGCCCGCCCGCTCTTCCTGTGCGGAGGGGATCGCATTTCCCCGCGGCAGCAGCGGACACTAGGCAGGACCGCCCGGCTGCGCGGCCAGGGCCCGGTCCCCGCGCCGCCGGCTCCCCGCGCCCCCGGGCGCCGCCCCCGCCCGCCCGCGGCTGGGCTCGGAGAGTCGAGTTGGAGAGCGAGGCGGCGGCGAGGGCGAGAGGCGAGCCAAGCAGGCCGCCCTGCCCGCCGCCCGAGCGCCGGCGCGAGGAGGGGGCGCCGCGGCCCACCCTCCTTCCTGCCTGGCCGCGGGCCGGCCGGGCCGCCGCACCCTGACCCCCATGGCCGCCCGGGCCTCCGGGCCGCGAAGTCGCAGCGCCAGACCCAGGGTCTCCGAGTGAGCGCCGAGGTGAGCACCGAGCGCCAGGGCGCGGGGGGCGCAGGGGGCACTGCCGCGGGGCGGGGGCGGCGCGAGGCGTAGGGTCCGAGGCAGGGTGAGGAATGGAGGCGCGTGCGGGGCCGAGCGCGCGTTGGGCCGGGAGGTGGGGGTCCTGGATCATTGCTTTGTGTGGTGTGGGGGGTGCACGAGGTCACCGGGTGGCCATCTGGGGAGCTGCAGGGTGGGGGCGCCCTGTGCCGTGGATGGGGATCTTCAGGAAGGTTCGTGCGGCCGGCTGGGGTCGGTTCGTGGCGTAGGGGCGCGAGAAGCGAGGGTCGAGTGTGGCTGGGGGCTCTGCGTGCGCCATGTGCGGAGTGTTTGCCGATCGTGGGGTGGGGACGTGGGGGCATTCGCAGGGCGCCGGAGGCGGGAGTGGGGGGGCGGGGAGCTGACTTCTTCGTGTGGGACTTGGGGCCTGGAGTGGGCCACCGCGTGGGAGCCAGGGCCGCAAGGGCAGCGAAGGCCGTGCGTGGGGAGATGGGGCGCGCGGGGCTCCCCGCGGTGCCCCCACGCGGGCAGCGGCGCCCGAGCCTGCGCGAAGGCCCCGCGACCGGGCAGGAAGCGGCCGCAGAGTCCCGGGAGCTCGGACGCGGCCAGGCCCCGGGCGCGCGGGCCCATCGTGGGGTGACGTCACGGTCGGGGCACCGGACACGCGAGCCCGGTGTCCCCGGGCAGCGGCGCGCCGGCCAGGTTCACGGCCCCGGCGCCTTGGGGGCAGGGCACCGGGAGGAGGACGGGGAGGGGGCGGGGGTTGGGCGCAAAGCGGCGTCGCCGAGCGCGGCAGGGGCGAGGGGGTGGCGGGACGGGGGGGGGGTGACATTTGGAGCCTTGGTCGCGCCGGGGGCCGCCGAGGAGGGGCGGAGGGGAAGCGAAACACCAGCCAGGCCGGAGGCTGCTGAGGCCCCAGCTTCCTGGGGCGCCCGTCTTCCCAGCGAGCGGTTTGCCTTCTTGGGGCTGTTGTCCTCCTCAAATCCGCGCCAGGGACCGGGTGCGGCCGAGCCTTGCCCTCCCCTTTGGAGCCCTCGGTCGCGGGGAGCGCAGGGCTTCGGTTCTGAATGGATAAAACCGAGCGTAACAATGCGCTATTGGGGGGCTGGGGGAGGGGAGGCCGCGCGCCGGAATGGCGGACCCCGGCCCGGAGCCTCCCCGCTCGCAACACCCCCTCGCGCAGCGCCTGTCCCATGGTGTCAGCAGGCTCTGATTCAAGGACCCACGCGGGACCCGCACGGTTCCCTTCCACCCAAAGTGCCCCCCCCCCCGCCACTTATGTCTCTTCCAACGCAGCGGTGTGTTGAGGATTCAAGGGCATTACATCTGGTTGCAATCCAGTTTCATGGCGCTGCTGGGCTGTTAAGACCTCGCGCTGACGTCAGAGCAGGGGAATTACTTCTTTTTATTTTATCTTTTTTTAGTTGTCTGCTGCCCTGGGAGGGGCGGCGGGGTGGGTTAGGCGAGCTCTGATGTCGAGGCGCCAGCGCCTTGGGAGCCCCAGGCTGGGGGCTCTGCTTCCCTCCCCCTACTGCATCCTCCGTGGAGACCTGGCTCTGCCTAGGGTCAGGCTTACCCTGGATGCGGGCAGCCCTTGCTGCAGACTGGGTGCAGGCCCCTCCCGACTGACCACACAGCTGCGTTTCCAGAAGCTTCCCTGGGACGTGGCCCTCGGGATCTGGAAGCTGGAAAGGAATCTTCTAGTTTTCCACCCATCCCCCTTGACAACAAGGGGGTCTATAGGGCCCCGGGAACATCCAGGAGGGAATCCTTAGGAGCAAGGGGAAGTGGCCTTTTGGGTGACACAGAGGAGTGGACCCGAACATTCTAGTCTTGGAGAGGCTCAGCCCCAAAATTCTAGCAAAGGCTCTTACAGGCACAAGCCTTGGAGAGAAGGAAAGTGCATCAAGGGGTGACCCAGGCTCCAGAAGCCAACTGTGGGGTGGGCAAAATAGGACCCTTCCCAATAGCCAGGTGCCCCTCTGGCTTCCTAAACACAGGGAGCTCACCTGCTCCGGAACCATCTTTCTTTCCCTGTGGACCAAGAGGCTCTTGCAGGCAGGGCCCTTGTCTTATTCCCCTAGGGACTCCCAGGTGTAGACCGCTGGCTTTCAAACTCTTCCCTGTGACTTATAGTAAGAAATACATTTTAGGTCACAATTCCGTTCACACCCACTATGTATAACTGAAACAGAAGTTTAGTGAAGTAACTCTTTCCTCTATTATGGCTGCTGACCTGATACTTTCTGTTCTAGTCTATTTGGTTTTTTTTTTTAAATTGCTGGTTGCATCCTACTAAATTGATTTCACA
This sequence comes from Ceratotherium simum simum, assembly GCF_057802395.1. NCBI lineage: Eukaryota > Metazoa > Chordata > Mammalia > Perissodactyla > Rhinocerotidae > Ceratotherium > Ceratotherium simum. The sequence continues at coordinate 1,153,120 of NC_141915.1, forward strand.
ATCCACTAATGGGTCATACCCAGAGTTTGAAAAAACAAACCTAGAAAATGAATCTGGCTTCTATTCATTCAACAAACATTAATTGAGGCCCTAACAGTTCTCTTTTTTTTAATTACTCAAGTAACACAGGGATGTGTTCCCATTGTGTAAAATGCAGATGACCCAGAACTATATAGAGGAAAAGTAAAAGTGCCCTCTGCACCCCACCCTCCCCACAGGTAACCCCAGGTAACAGGATGACAGCGCATCCTTACTCATGTCTGTATACATGTATCAGATATGCAAATATGTCGTTTTCTTTTCCCCCAAATGAGAACACACCTCAGGCTCTTATTCAGCTTCCGTTTTCCCTTCAGTCTGTCTTGGCGAGGTCGGAGGGTGAGGTGCTTTAGGGCAAGGCTCTGGGTTGACTCCTGGCTCCACCACATGCTGAAGGAGTGATTTGCCTCTCTGTGCTCAGTGTCCCTATCTGTACAATAGGGATGATAGCATACGGGCCTCAGGGGACTGCAGTGAAGATTTAATGAGTTAATCCATATAAACATGTAAAATTTAGAACAGCACTTGTCCTAATAAATGCCAGGTGCCACTGTCATCATTATTATTACTATTCTATTTCCATGGCAGTCCATGTTTGCACCTCGTTGCTTTTAATAGCCTCCTGTGGCTGTGTCTTCCCCGATTTCTGACATGTGGCTCTGCAGGCAGGGACAAGGTAGACGCCTGTGCACATAGCGGTGGACACTGGGCTGCGTTTCTTTTGCAGAGGCATCTGGGCTCACTGGCCCCAAAGGAACAAGTATTTCCCAAGGACCCTCCATTTTCAAAGTTTCTGTGCTTAATGCACCTGCCTCCAAGAAGGTCACAGCCCGGTGGGTGACGGAGACCCAGATAATACCCGAGGGGTCAGTGGGAGCACGTGCCGGGTCTCGGGCACAAAGCAGGTCCTCCTGTGGAAGCACCCTGTGAGTGTTACGGCAGACCATGGGGGAGAGCGGATGGGAGCGTCTTTGGCAAGACTTGCCCACGCAAAGAAGAGCAGAGGGAGCTGGTGTCTCATCCAGTTCTGAGACGGGTGGGACGGATCACGTGAGCTTTAGGATTCAGGGACTAGTGTGCCCACACTTGGCCAGAGTTGGGGTTCTTTGTGGAGGCGGGGGCTTCATGGAAGAGGGGGCTTGGAGCAGGTGCTTCAAGCACAGGTAGGTGAGAGGGGGCGTTCCTGGCAGAGGGAACACACCAGCAAGTCTTTGGAGGCTGGAACGGACGTGGCCTGTGTGCTGTGGCCAAGAGGGGAGGAACTGGCTCAGAGAGAATGGTGGCGGAAGAGGCTGGGCTGTTGCCAGGGCTCCTCTCTGGCCTCCCTGCCTCCATCCTGCCCCCTCCCAGTGTGGGCCACACTGCAGAGTGATCTTTCTCAACCATAGCAGATACTTCCAGGGGCTCCTGCTGCCCTCTGAATAAAGGTCCAGTCCATAGTCCTTCCCATGCTGCAGGGACCCTTTCTGGAGTCTTCCGCCTGCTCTGCCCCCATTTAACCCCTTCCCCTCCTGTCACAGCAGAGGCCTCCTTCCCAGGGTTCAGCCACTTACATTCTTGCCTCTGTGTGTTTGCCTGAGCTGTTCCTTCCACCTAGGATGCCCTTCACTTTCCTCCCTGCCTCCCAAGACCAAAACAGACGTCCTGCCTCCTCCTCCTCTGACCTCCGAGGCAGCATGAGTCATCTCCCTTTGTCTATACCCGTGGCTCGGTGTTTATCACGGAATTATCGGTAATTCTGTCAGCGTCTGTCCTCCCCACGAGGCTGGAGCTTCTAGGCCCGAAAGCACGCCTCCCTCCTCTCAGCAGCCCCAGCTCCAAGGGCGAGGCCTGGAACACGGAGACGCTCAGAAATGCTTCCTGGCGGTGAGGGCCAGGTGAGGTGGGGCGAGGGAGAGCCCTGACTTTGTTTCTCTGGTCCCCTGTGGGGTCTTTGTGGATTCTCGGGGTGCTGGTCAGGGGATTCTGGTTGGACAGACTTGAGAGGAGACAAGTGAGGCCAGAGGGGGGCCCAGCCCCCCCAGGCTGTTCCCTGAGGGGGCTGGGGAGAAACTGGCTCATCCTGTTTCCCCGGGGAATGAAGAGGAGGTTTGAGGCAGCGCTGTGCCCTGTGCTGGGTGGGTCACTGAGGATCTGAGGCTGGAATGTGACACCAGGGAGGGGGCGCGGAGGGTGGGTGCCGGGAGCTGGAGGCGCAGACTGGGGCTTGGCTGGCAAAGCAGACTTTGCTCTACTGGTTCTTGAATCCGTGTGAATGGTGTGTGTGTGGTGGGGGGACATGGGGGGCGTGCAGAGAGAGAGGGAGACGGGGTAGGAGGAGAGGGAGACAGGGAGATGTGGGGAAGAGGGAGGGAGATGTTCTTGTTGCTGAACAGAACGCTTCACTTCAGGAAGGAAAGACTCAGGAGTACGAGGGTTCCTGTGACACCGGACACTTGTTCATCTGCGACTTCATTCAGCACACGTTCCCGCAGCCTGTGCTCGCACGGGGCCCCGGAGATGAGCGTGCTGTGGTCTGGCCTTCCAGGCCCTCCAGGTCTGGGGGCCGGGTGGACGGTGAACATGCACTTTCTGCACAAAGTGAGCCGGCTCAGGGGAGAAGGAGCCGGATGCCGTGAAGGGGCCGGAGTGAGTCCCGTGAGGAGGGAAACAGACACAGCGGGGCCGGCGGGCCGGGGCTGGGGAGCCAGTTGTTGGGAGTTGTGGGGACACCTCCCCTCTCCCCTGGGCCTCAGTCTCTGCTGTGAATTGGGAGAGGGTCGACTGCTAAGGCTGAGAACGTAGGGAGCCAGGGGAGAGGGCTGACAGGACAGGGGCAGGGGGCTTGCTCAGAGTGTCCCTGCGCCCTAGGCCGGGGGTCTCGAGGAAGGCGGGGCAGACTCGTGCGGAGCTTGGGCCCGTTTCCTGCAGTGCCCGTCTTGGCGCCCGTGCCTGTGCGTAGGGCAGTGTGGTGAGGGAGTGGGAGCAGCCCGGGCTTCAGAACCAGGACGCGGTCTGGGTCCAGCTGCTGCTTTAGACAGCTCACTTCCCTGTCTGAGCATCAGTTTCCTCTCCTGTCAGAAACAGGAGCGTTAACTGCTGCAAGCCTTAAATGCCACGGCAGTGTGGGCGTGCGTTGTGATCTGGAAGGCATGGAGGCCCTGAGCTTGGGGTCATAAACACAGGCTTTGGGTTAGGTCAGCCTGGCCTCAAATCCCGGTACGAGCTGTCCCCTCCAAGGCTCCGTATCCCCACCTTTAAAATGGGCATAATCACAGGCCCCTCCAGGTTGCTGGCACGTAGTACTGAGCAGATGTGGCTGTTACTCTTACTGCTAAAGGACTTTGCACGTGGAAGAGATTGCTGTTATTCTCCCCTTCCTATTCATGCAAGGTTGCCTCTAAGCCTTCCCTGGGCTAACATTGGCCGAAACAGGGAGTTTGGAGGGTGTTCTTTTCCAGCCGAGGTGAGGCAGATGGATCGAGTGGGTCTTTGTTACACAGTGGGGCAAGTGAGAATTACAGTTTTCTGGCCAGAGTCTCTGTTTCCAAAGAGGCTTTGCCCCATTGCTGTGGGGACCTGGAGAAAACATCCTGCAGCTTGTGGCTCCGGTGGCAGTGAATGTGGCAGGATAGCCAGAAACTCCTTCACGTGTTAGTTCGTTCATTCGTGAATTGCGTGTTGAGGGCCTGTCGCACCCCGGGGTGCTGGAAACAGCCGCAAGCGCACTGCGTTTCTAATACAGTGTAGCGGGTGAGCACGCGGATCTGGGGGTTGGCTGCCTGGGTTTAGATCCGGGCTCTGCCACTTACTAACCTGGACAAGTGACTTATTCCTTCTACTCAGTCTCTTCATCTGTAAAATGGGGAAATGATAGCACCTATCTCCTAGGGTTGTTGGGGGAATTAGTGAGTTAATGCAGATAAAATACTTAAAGCAGTCCCTGGTACATAGAAAGGGCTAGAGAATGGTTCCTCCTCTTCTTCCTCATTCCTGCCCTGAAGAATCTCACGGACCAGCTCGGTGCTGCGGGAGGTCAGTTCCAGTCAGGGCTTTCCTGAGAGGGGTGACACCCCAGAAGGGAGTGGCGGCCCTCCAGCCCCCTCCTGGGCAGGCCCACTTCTGGAATCAGCACTCGTCGCCTCCTGGCCTTCTGGGACCCTTCTGTGGTCACTGGAGCTGGTTCTCTGCAGCAGGAGCGCCGTGGGTGAGGCCTGATGGGGGGAGGCCCCGCGAGGGCCTTGCTTACCCAGAAAGGTCTCACTCTGCCTGGCGCCAGGCGGGCTTCAGACTTGAAGACAGAATTTCAGTATCAAGTATCGAAGCTGAAAGTGTGTTCTGACTGATGTCCCACGTTGCCAGAGACCGCCAGACCTATCTGGGTGTCCTCGGGCAGATCCCTCCAGCTCTCTGAGCCTCTGTTTCCTCATTTATCAAATACTGAGAATAACAGTACCTACCTTATGGTTTTGTTTCTAAGAGTATTAACTGAGATGCTGCTTCTAAAACACTTAGCTGTACTTGGCACATAGCAAAGTGCTTGATAAATGTCACCTGTTAGTAATAATACAAATTCTCAGAAAACATAAATGTAAATTGAAAACCACCTGAAAGATTTCTTCTTGGGGGCTGCAGCTCCTTAGAGATGTAAATTAGAGATGTAAAGCTGTAAACCTTCCACTAGCCCAATAGGACAAAGAAGTGTTACAATGACTGGAGAGACACTGAGGCCCAGAGAAGCTTAGCTACTGTAGCAAAGTCACACAGTAATCCAGGGCCGGGTGGGGAAGCAGGAACCAGAACTGGGTTTTAGTCCAGTGCTCTCTGATGCTTTGATAGTTACTCCTTCAGCAAATAGTTACAGGCGATAAGCATTGATATACAGCTGAGGTCACATGGGCCTGTCTTTTTTTTTTTTAAAGATTTTATTTATTTTATTTTTTGCCCCCAAAGCCCCAGTAGATAGTTGTATGTCATAGCTGCACACCCTTCTAGTTGCTGTATGTGGGACTCGGCCCCAGGATGGACAGAGAAGTGGTGCCTCAATGCGCACCCGGGATCCGAACCCGGGCTGCTAGCATCGCAGCGCGCGCACTTAACCACCAAGCCACAGGGCCGGCCCGACATGGGCCTGTCTTCTGAAAGCTTCTGGTCTGATAGGGAAAATGAAATTTGTACATGATTGTGATAAGAGGTAAAATAAAGATCACCTGTTCTATTGGGGGGAGAAGAGGAAAGAGTCACACATTCATTCATTTGAGGGGGGCACTCTGCCAGGCCTTAGAGCCGTGATTCTCAATTGGGGATGATTTTGTCCCTCAGGGGACACTTGGGTCAAGTCTGGAGACATTTTTGGTTGTTTCAACTGAAGAGCTGCTGGCATCTAGTGGGTGGAGGCCAGAGATGCTGTTAAACATCCTACAATGCACAGGACAGCCCCATAACAAATTACCTGGCCTCAAATGTCAACAGTGCTGAGGGGTTAAGAAACTTTGCCCTGGAGAAACCGTGGTGACCAGGTGGACACTGCCCCTTTGAAGCTTACAGCCTGGTAGGTGAGCAGGCATTAAGGAAATAATTGCATAGATGTGGATTTAATTGTAATTGTGTTTCGAGCTAAGAAGGTAGAGTGCAGGAGGGGCGGGGAGAGGCTGCCTGTTCCATGGAGGGGAGGCCTTGGGGGAGGTCGTTCCAGGCAGAGGGCACAGCCCAAGCAGTGGCTCAGAGGCAGAACGTCAAAAGGCCTGTGTCTGGGGAGACAGCAGAAAATGACCCGGCCTCAGGGGCTTCCAGAGCGGGGAGAAGATAAAGGCCCAGAGGAGCTCTCCCCTTTGCCTGGTTTGAGGGAACTGCAACTCCCAGCGTGCTGTGCTCTGGGGGCTGAGCTGAGGGACCTGCCTGGGGCCTCGTGGGTGGGAGGGAGTGCTGCCCTCCCTGGGGGCCCAGCGTCTGCCCTTGTCTCATTTGCATCCCTCTGATAGGTGGGAAAGAGAAGCAGGAAAAAAGAGAGAGAGAAGAGGAAGAACAATATTTTCATTTCAAACACAGATAGTGGTGGGGGAGGTGGACGGAATCTGGTTTAGGATACCTTTGAGACAAGCACAGAAAATCCCCACTGTGGCCCGAAATAGCACGAAAAACAGACGTTTTGCCAAATCAGACTTAACTGAGGGCTCTCACTTCTTGAGTCCAGCAGGATGTGGATGGAGCTGGCTTTGTTCCCTTAGGGTGACATTGTCCCCTGGGGCCCCCGCCCTAGCTAATTAAACAGAGAGGCCCTGGTCTCCCGGGCAGGAGAGGAGCCTCGAGAGCTCAGCTTGGCTGCTCTTGGCCTCAGCCTGAGCATTCCAGAGGGCTGGAGATGGTGACTGGGGGATGCCTGGCAGCCGTGCCAGGTGGGTGAAAGCAGGGGTGGGAGAGACTTGGTTCCTTTAATAAGGGAGCTTGTCTCTTTGGATGCTGAAAGGGATGGTGGAGAAAAGCCATCATTTAAGGAGTGCCTGCTATTGTTCTTGGCATTGGGTGGTCCTCTCTAAGCCTTATTAACTGCCCTATACAGATTATCAAGGAAACAAGCTCAGAGAGGTTAAGTGACCTGCTTGAGGTCACACAGCACTCAAGTGGCAGAGCTTAGACTGGAGACCACATCTACTGGGCTCCGAAACCAGAGCCTGCCTGCTCCTCACTCACCTCATGGTGGTCACTCATCCATTGGACAGATCATCACTGACTGTGAAATAGTACTGCCACCTAGTAGGAAGTTTTTAGGGCTTGGAGTCAGAAAGAAGCGAGCTTGAATTCTGACCGGGCAGTTTGTGTCCGTGGCTGTCTCTCTTGGAGCCTCCTGTCATCTGTCAAGTGGGCATAATCATGCCTTTGTCCTGGAGTTGCTGTAAGGGTTAAACTCTGCACGGAAGGGGACAGGAAGGGGAAGAGGGAGGCCCAGGGAGGTTAGGACCTGCCCTGGGCCACCCAGTGTGGCAGGGCGCAATAAAAGAGCCGTGGGTAGAGGGAACCTGTCGAGATTGTGGTATCTCTGTGCAGTATCAGTGTTGGGTTTCTTTATTTGAACGAGGAGAGAGGGCAGCCCCCACTCTGCAGGTAGGGAAGGTGGTGTGGAATGTGGCTGTTTATTTTTCTTTGCCTGTGAAAGCCCTGTTTCAGCTCAGGCTGATAGAGCTTCCTAAGACACTGCAGAGGGTGCCCACCATGCAGAGGGATCTGCCCAGGGTGGGCCCTGAGAGGGCACCTACCAAGTGAGGCCCCCAGTGCAGCCTGTAAGCCCTCATCCCAGAGCCTGGGATACCTGGGAACCCCCAGAAAGAGTGAGGGTGGGAGGGACATGAAACCCGGGCGTCCCTCCACCTCCTTCAGTTTGGCCTCCCCGGGTCCCATTCATCTCCTTATCTCCTGGCCTCCGGTGGGAGGCTGGGAAGTCAGGGGCAGCCTTCCTGACTGACAAGCAAAACAAGGCTTGCTCACAAAAGGAGAGGGGAGGTGGGCTGGGCTTCTCTGGCTCCCCTGCCCCTGCCGCAGCCCCTGGCTGCCAGCTTTGCTCCTGCTCCACCCAGCTGGCACCCTACATCCTGAGAGGCAGCCAGGGGGCTGCAAAGCCATTGTGGGTCAGGCCGCCCCAGCTAGGCGCGCCGGCACTGGAGAGGCGGATTCGAGGAACCACAGGGTGGCCGGGAGGCAGGGCTTGCTGGAATGGCCGCCCCCTCCTTCCCTTCAGCTGGCTGGGAAAGCAGCTTGGAGAGGAAGCCAGGCCGGCAGGTAGCAGAGAAAGACATGGGATCCAGGGGGAGCAGCAGAGAAAGCAAACAAACAGGGCTTTGTGTGGCTGCAGATTGCTGTCTCTGAAGGGAAGCCAGGCCTGCGGGAGGGGGAAGGGGAGCCAGGGATGGGAGGCCAGGCCGTTGCTCTGAGCCAGAGATAGGCGGCTGGACCAGCCCAGGCTGAGCGGCCAGGGAGCAGGGAGTGCCACTGTGTGTGGACAGGCGTCTGGAGTCCCAGCCTGGCGGAGTCCCAGCTCTGCCACTTCACTCCTTGACAGATCCGGGCTTGTTTGCCCACCGAGCCAGGGCAGTCACTCACATGTAGGTCTCGGGAAGACAGGCATCTGGCCCGACTGGCCCGGCCTGGTCAGTGTGAGCGCCCATCCTCCTCTGGCCCCCCGTTGCTGGGAGGACTCAGGGTGCGAGGGGCGCAGCGTCTCCCTGGGGAGCTGCCAGCTTCGCTGGGAGACCCGGGCCGGGCAGGGATGGCTGCAGAGCTGCGGTCACTTGGGGGCTTGGACGCAGCCATGCGGAGGGGAATCGGGTCGCACCGCCCAGCGAGGGACGCCTAGGGTGTAGGCGGGGAGAGGCTAGCATCTCCGGCCGGCCTGGGACCCGAGCTTCTCGACCCCTCCGTGGGGCGGGGCGCACCGTGTTGGGGAAGGGCCAGGGCCAGGAAGACGGCCTTCTTGTGGGGAGCTGAGGGGCCGTCTTCGGGGCCGGGTCGAATTCTGGATGCGGGCGGGGCCGGCCGGGCCTCAGGAAAAGGTTCGGGAGGAGTGTCAGGCCAGACACGCAGGCAGCTCGATTATCGCCTCCGGGTTCATTTCCTCTCCGCTCCCCGACCTCGAGCGGGGGCGGCGAGAGGGCACACGCCCGCGCTTCCTGCCCCCGCTCCCTCCCGCGGCGCCCACCATCTCGGCCGCGGGGGCCTCCTCCGCGCCGGGCGACCAGACAAGCCCGGGCCGGCGGCCGCGCGGGGGGGCCGGGGCCGCGGGCGGGGGCGGGGCGGGCCGCTCCCGTTGCCATGGCAGCGCTCGTCCCGGCGTGCTCCGCGGCGTCGCGGGGCGGGGCTGCCGAGGCCCCGCCCACTGCCGAGCCTGTCTTTCCGGGAACCTGGGGCGGTGGGCGGGGCCTCCGTGCAGCCCTGCGGTGCTGCCCGAGCCCGGGAGCCCCGCGTTAGGGGCAGTGGGAGGACGCTTTCTGGGGCAGGGGCAGGGGGAGGGGGAGGGAGAGGGGGAGGCACCCCCGCGCCCGCTGCAGGGGGCCGTGGAGAGGAAGCGCCGGGCTCCGGGCCGCGCTGCCCCGGACCCGCAGGCTCTGGGCCTCCCGCGCTGCCTCTACCCCAGGGCCGGAGCGAGGAGGCGCGGGAGGGCGCCCCCCAACGCCGCCTGGCCCGCCCGGGACCCTGCCGCCGGCCGCCTCCCGCCAGCCCAGGAGCTCGGGCCTCCCTGGTTGGCAGCCGTGGACGGTCTGGCCGGGAGGCACATTCCTACTCCTGCGCCCGGGCGCCCCGCCTGCCCTGGGGGCAGCCTCCTCCGGAACTCTGCTGCCAACCACGCTGCCCCACCGCACGCCCGTCTCTCGTGCCTAAGTTCCCGACCCGTCGCTCCAGGGCCGCCTTCTTTCCTCCAGTCGCTTCTGAGCACCCACTCAGCTGACCTCTGCCCCTCCTACCTGGACTGGAGGGGCAGCTAAATGTAATGCTAACCTTGGGGTCTTGGAAGGGAGGCTGTGTGCCTGTTGAGCAGCTGTCCTTTGGCCTTTCTTGAGCCTCACCCAGGGCACACGCACAAGGAGAGTGAGAAGGGGCTTTGGTTGTAGCAGGAGGGACTCAGGCTTGGTATGGAAAAGAACTTCCTAGTCCTAAGCATTTTGTTTTTAATGAAAGTAATAATATGTTGATTTTAGAAAAACCCAAAAATACAGGAAAACAAATGAGTAAAAATCTGTTTTGATTCCACTCTTAGGACATAACCACTGTCAACATTTTTTCTCTGGACATAAGATAAACAATATATGATAAATATACAGAGTCATGCTATATATTTTATAAAGCATTTGGTGGTTTTAATAGCTTTTTTTCTCACTATAAAAGGAGGACAGGCTTATTAGAGACTTTTGGAAAATATGACAAGTTAAAAGAAAAACAATTCACCCATACTCCCAGTCTCCAAATGCAGCCACATTTGACTTTTCTTTGCCCCTGTTCTTGGGATTTGGGTTTGTTTAAGTATGCCGTCACTCCTCCTGTGTATGCTGTTGGATATCCTGCTTTTCGCACTTGAAGTGGTATAACATGCTCCTTTTTCATGAGTCTCTGGAGAGACCTGGAACCACATTCTGGGGAGAGCTTCAGAAAAGAGCCAGACTGGATGGTTGCTTTCTTTTCTTTCTTTCTTTTTTTTTTGTGAGGAAGATTAGCTCTAAACTAACATCCATGCCTGTCTTCCTTTATTTTGTATTTGGGACGCCACTGCAGCATTGCTTGATGAGCAGTGCGTCGGCCGCGCCTGGGATCTGAACCTGTGAACCCCGGGCCGCTGAAGCAGATTGTGCAAACAACCACTACACCACCGGGTGGGCCCCTGGGTGTTTGCTTTCTCACTTTGTTCGTGCTCTCCCCATCTTCAGACCCCCAGGAGCTCTTCCCCATTGCCACTAACTCTGATAAGCAGTCTGGGCCAGGGGGCCACCCAGCCTGGACAAGGACCCTGAGCCTGGACGTGGCCCCAGCTGAGATCCAGGCTCCAACAGGAGGGACTGTAATGGGCCCCAGATGTTCAAGGCTGCAGTGAGGCCTCAGACTTCAGCCTCATCCAGGCCCTTCTTTGCCCAGCAATGCTCAGACTCTTAAGACCCTGTGCTGGTCATGTGACTCACCTTCTCCTCCCTCTCTACATCCTAAGGGCCGATTTCTACGGCCTTGGGCTCCAAAGCCTCTCCCTGGGGGTGTGCAGGCCTGGCACCAGGCACAGCTCTCTCTGCCCAGCCGCCCTGAAGGCCTAGCTACAGGGTGCCCTTGCACCCGCCCATCCCTGCCACCAGGGCTTCTGTTCTCCCCCATTCCTGAACAGTTCGATTCTCACACATCCAAGCCCTGTGTGAAACAGGCCTTGCGAACTCACAATTGCCAGCGATGGATTGGCATTTAAAAGCATCCAAGGCTTGAGGGAAAAAGCCAAAGAGACAAGAGAAGGCAGGGCCCTGTGCCTGAGCAGCAGCTGGATTCAGCGGATGGAAAACCACAGAATGTCCCTTTCCCGGGAATAACACCCCTGGCAGCAGGGTGGCGGGTGGGGCACCAGACACCATGCCCCACTGGCCACCGCCTGCCACCACCACTGTGTGCTTTCCGAAATGGAAGGATGCGGGAGGGATGTTATGAGCCTACAGCCAACGGCCCTCTAAATTATATTCTCTTAACAGGCTTATTCATTTATAAAATATTGAAGACCCGTTTCACTTTACCTGTAGCAGGGAGGCAGCCAGGTTGGGGCCAAGGTTGATGCTCTGAACATGATTTATTTATCTGGATTTGTTCTTCTAGGCTGGGAGCAGCCTGCCGTGTGGGATTTAACCAAGTGGCAAGATGGTGTGTGTCGTTGTGTGTTCCCGGACTTGCGGGCCTGTGTGTGTGCAGCGTGTGTCTGTGTCTGTTTTTTGGGGGGTTCTGTACGTGGAGGGGGTGATGGTTCTTGCATGGTTGCTGCACCCAGGCACACGTGAGTCTCTCTGTGTTGGATTGCTGAGTGTGTGCCTGTGTGTGTGATATGTGTGTATAGAGGGGGTTTCTGTGTTTGTGACTGGGACCAGTGTGTGGTTGTGTGTGTGCTGGGTTGGGGAAATGAGCTGAGGGGATGGGTTTGCCTGAGCATGTCCTAGGTGCTCATACGTGTGGTGGGATCCATGGTGCAGGGGGGCATGTACTCCTCTCTGTATGTGTGTGTGTGGTTTTTCTGTCTGCGTTTGTGGGTGGGGGACCTGTGTGTGTGGCAGAGTGTCTGTCTTTGTGTTTGTGTGTGTGTCCTGTAGTGTGAGGCCTGTTCGTGTGTGTGTGTGGAGTGTGGCATAGGACTGTTTATCCATGGTGGAGGCAGTGGCCACTGGCTGTGTTGCTGGGCATCTCCTTCCCCCCGCTGCCCCCCGGGCCTGGGCCCTGGGAGGAACTCAATGCCTGGCAAACCTGAGCTCTGTGACCCCTGCGTGGCTGAGCCTTAGGCTCCAGGAAGGACTGGCTTTGGGGACTGAAGGGACTCTGACAATCCCTGACTCTCTTCCAGCAGAACTGGGCCTTCCCTGCCCTGTGGCTCAGAGACCACAGAGAACTTTCTGGTCAAGGTGGTCCAGGCCCCCATTTCACAGATGGGGAAACTGAGGTCCAGAGGGCACACAGCCTGTTAGTGGCCCAGCCAGGACCCTAATGCAGGACTCTGCTCTGGGGCAGCCCTCCCTGGGCCTCAGTTTCTCTTCCACTGCACGAGGGTGGGCTCCCAGGTCCCTGTGCTCCTCTGGCGTGGAGCACCAGAACTGTAATGGCCACGGCACAGGGGAGGCAGGGTTTGTCCAGGATCCCTCAGCGAGCTGAGTCCAGCCCGGAGGCAGGCAGCAAAAACAGCAAGGAATGATGGGAAGATCCCTGCTCTGGGCACTGAGTCCCAGCTCTGGGGGCAGCTCTGCACTTGGGGTGTTGTCTCTCTGCCTTCCGCAGCTGCAGCCCCGTGCCCAGATGGGGCCCAGTGGCCTGGGAAGTGGCAGGCATTTGGTTTTCCTCAGCCTCATGACAGCCCTCAGCACCCGCCGCCTCCCCACTGTAGCAGCTAATGCGTCTGTCACTACTTTCCTAATGAGGCTGCAGAGGGCCCCCTTGGGACAGATACCTTCGCAGGCCAGCCGGCAGCTGAGGGGGTGGGCTGGCCTTAGGGTCAGGTTGGGAAGAGGGGGGCCGAGCCCCTCTCCTGCCTGGGAGGGCATCGAGGCCCATCCAGGCTCCTGAGCCACCTGTGTGGGGGGAGGGGGTGCCGGAGGGCTTGGGGAAGCAGGAAGGCCCACACCAGCAAGCATTTTCTCTCGCACTGTGACTGTTTGTAGTAATAATACTTCATCTGGTTGACGGATAAGTTTGCAGGCCTACTGAGTGCCAAGACTGAAACCAGCTGTGATCTGGGTGTTCATAACCTCTGCTCTCGGGGTGGTGTGACCAAGGGGGAAGGACAGTAATCAAATAATCGAGTTACTTGCGTCATCATACATTCCTGTGTGGGAATGCTCGTTCTTCACGGCCAGGACGGGCGTGGAGAATGCGCGCCGAGCTCCTCTAAGGACAGAGGTGTCCAGTGCCTAGGCTGGGGACTGCTCCAGGCACCCGCTAAAGGCTCATCTAGGACTGAATGAGTCAGGAGACCTGAATGAGTCAGGAGACCCCGATTCTTGCTGTGTGGCCCCAGGCACCTGCCCACCTTCTCTGGGCTCCTCAGGGGCTAGAAATGTCCTTCTCCGTCCCCTCTGAGTGGAACTCAGGCAGTCTGTGTCTCCTCTTCCAGTGCTCTTTGCTCTCCCCGCCAGGGCCCTCGAGACATCTGCCGACAACAGCCTTGACTCTGGAGTGCCTGAGGCACTGCCCCAGGGGACGCTGGGAGCCTCGCACAGCAGGCTGCCTCACCCCACCTGCTATTTCGTCTTGGCCCTTTTCTCTCACAGAGCCAACCCCAGGGCCGAAGGAAGCCTGGAAGAGGCGAAATCTGCAAATCATCTCCGTTCCCCTAAATTGTGGAGGGAGGCGTTCTTTTGCAGGATTCGTGTTCATTTGCTCACCAAGTGTTTTGTGTGTGTGTGTGTGTGTGTGTGTAAGATCGGCCCTGAGCTAACACCTGCCAATCCTCCTCTTTTTGCTGAGGAAGATTGGCCCTGGGCTAACATCTGTGCCCATCTTCCTCTACTTTATATGGGACGCCGCCACAGCATGGCCTGACAAGCAGTGTGTCGGTGCACGCCCAGGATCCGAACCCGGGCCGCCAGCAGCGGAGCGCGCGCACTTAACCGCTAAGCCACGGGGCCGGCCCCTCACCGAGTGTTTCTTGAACACCTGTTAACTGCCAGTGTTAGACCGAGGTTGCAAACTGGTTGTCCTCCTGCCACATCCTGCCCACAGCCCCATTTTTGAAGGAAAAAAAAAATCAAATGAGTTGCCAGTGAGTAATCCTTGGGCGATTCCACCCCCAATTCCCAGGTTACAGTTCATCCTGATTATTACAGCCTGCTTCTCCCAGGCCGTGACTTCTGGCACGGGGTGCAGTCTGACACCCAGTCGAGGTGGGATGGCACAGCCTCCACCTAGCCACAGTCTCCACCCCTCCCTGGTAACCCCTCCTGGCCATGTCACACGTGGTAGTGTGGTTTCCTGGTTATGAGCCCAGCCTGAGGAGCCAGCCTGCCCAGGTTCAAATCTTGTTGTGGGCTTTTTACCAGCCATGGGACCTCAGGTAAATCAGAGTCCCTCTCCAAGCCTCAGTTTGCTGCTCTGTAAAATGGGCATCACAATAGTAAGTACCCAATAGCTCCTGGGGTTGCTGGGGGTTGGGATTAAGTGAGAGAATTTCTGCTAGGTGCTCAGAACTGCTTGTTGGCTGCTCTTACTGATGCTGTTGGATAAAGGAACCACTGCCCAGCTTCCTATCCCTGGGACCCCCAGGCTGGCCTGCCCCGCTGCCCTCGCCGCTCCGCTCGCTGCTGCCCCCACGGGGGTTGCCGCCATCAAAGCATCTTCTCATTCGTATGCTAATGAGCTGCATTAGTGCTTAATGGCCGCAAACGCGCCGGTGTTTGATTGCACCTGACCAGGGAGGCGGCCGCGGGAGCAGCTGCACGCGAGGCCCAATAACCTGGAGCATGGCCCCCCACTCCTCTTCCGGGCGCCGTGCGGTGGGAGAGGCCGGTGTGGCAGGGTCATCGAATTCATTTATCGCCCTGCTCTGCCTGCGGCCTTGGCGCTCTCTCCGGCCACGGCCGCTGCCCAGGGCCGCCTCTGTGCACAGCCGCCGGCCTCCTGGGCTGGGCCATCTTTGTCTTGGCATTCAAGGCCCTGCGGGACCGGTTGCCATCCACTGACCCGGTGCCACCCTGCTCTGCACCAACAGTGGTGGTCACGCGCTCTGTGCCAGGCGCCCTGGAGGGCGTCCCGTGTGACCTCCCAGAGCCCAAGCCTCTCTCTCTGCCTTACCTCCTGGCCTTGCAGAGCTGTTCTGCTGCCTGGAACAAAGGCCCCCCCCCCCCCACCCTCCCTGAAATCCATCCCTGCCCTCCAAGTCGAGCCTCTGTCCTCCTGGGACCCATCTGGGTCTGGTCCCTCTGTTGGGGGCTGGGTAGCCTAGGGTGCAGGCTGTTGGAGTATGTCCTGCCCCCCTAGACCCACAGTTCCTTGAGGCCAGTCTGGTCTGCCTGCCCCGTCCCTGCATGCCCCTGGGGATGGCACAGGGCTTGGGGGCTGCAGTGCTGCCCTGAGCCTTCTGTCCAGACTGGGGCTCTGGGGGCAGTGGGGAATGACGGGAGCCTCAGGCCCAGGGGGGCCTGTATGCCCTTCCTTCTCCCTCAGTCCCTCCCCCTCACCCCCCTCCTCTTTTTCCATAGAGGGAAGGAGAAAAGGGAAGAGGGCATAGGCGAACTGGTCATGTGGTTTCTCCAAGATGGCCCCCTTCTCCTTCCCCTCCTCTCCACTCCCTTTGCACCCCAGCCTCTCCTTTCTGCCCCCTCCAGTCCCTCCTCCCCTCTGGTCTGCACCAACCACATCAGCGTCCCCAGTGGACTCCTGCATCCTCCGTCTGTGCCATCTCAGAGACAGAGCCCCAAAGCATAACGAGATGACCGTGCGGAGGCCACCGGCCCTGGCCCTGCCCATGTGGGGCAATGCTGGGGCACAGGGCGAGTCATCGTGGGGCTCTGCCCTCCAAGGACCCTTGTCTGAGCGAGGTGGCCTTAGAAAGGAATACTTGTACTCTAACGTAAAAAGGACCAGTTTAGAGGAAGCCGAGAATGGACTTTGAGCCCAGACTGGGAAGGTCAGGAGAGGCCTGGAGGAAGGATAAGCATGAGCTAATAGGAGGGGCTGGGCACAGGTTTCCGGGCGGGGGGACAGGTGGGGCAAAGGCCTGGGGCAGAACACTGCCTGATGTGGTGGGTGGTGAGGACTACAGGACGCCCACAGAGGCCTGAGCTCATAGAGGGTCGGGCGGGTGAGACTGGAGAGGGCAGAGGTCCCTTTGCCACCTAGCACCTTCAGTGACTCCCTGCTGCCAAGAGGCTCACATTCAGTCCGTCTGGTGGCAAGCTCATGCTGCCTCCCTCATCTCAGGCCTGGCCTCAGCCTGGTCCCTTCCCCAGCCCACCCCTTGGATGTTTACTGTGGGCTGACTGTGTGTGTGTGTGGGGCGGGGGTGTTGAGAATGAGGCAGTGGGGCCTGCTGGGTGGGCCTGCTCTTGTTTGCTGGGGTCCCAGCATGCCTGGCCTCAGCCGGAACTTGGCACACTCCATCCCTGTCCCCAGATGTCCTTGCAGACAGGATGGCGGTGAATGGGCAGGCTGCCAAGGGCATCAGGTGGCATCCCAGCCGGGCGGACAGTCCTCCCTGATTAATGAGGCAGTGGGAGGCTGGAGGGAGGTCTCTGCTGGCGTGCCTCCGGGCTCTGCCCTTGCCCGGTCAAGGCGAGGAGTGAGGCTCATAGGGGTTGAACACCTACTCTGTGCCAGGCTCTGCGTGAAGCTCTTGGTACTCAGTAGCTTGTCACTACCCTGAGGTGGCTTCTGTTACTATCCCATTCTGCAGATGGAGACACTGAGGCTAGTGGGGGGAAAGCAGTGTGCCCAGAGTCCCTCAGCTGGGAGGTGGCGGCCTTGGGCCTGGAACGCAGGTCTGTGCACCTTCAGAGCTTGTTTGTATTTGCTGGACCATGCTGCGTCCATGATGCATACTGTGTTTCTGCTGGACTGGGGGCTCACGGGGAGGCGGGGCCATGCCCTTTTCAACTCTGTCTTTCTCGTGACGGTTGGCACGGTGCTTTGCATGTGGTAGGTGCTCAATAAATGCTTGTGGACGGGTGGTTGGGGCAGTGAGCTGTGCATAGGGCTCCTAGGTGGTGGGAAGTCCCCTCACTCTGCCTCTCCACCCCACCCTCAGGAGCTGGGGAGCTGGGGAGTAAGGAGACTCGGAGACTCAGGCTTCCAGGCAGAGGGTGGGCTCAGAGGAGGCTGGGGGGATGGAGCTGGCCACACAGAGTCAGTGGCACTGCTGGGGGCCTGGATGCTGAGCCGGGGTTTGGGGGAGCATGAGGGTTCTTTCTGACCAGGCTGCTGCGCACAGAGCCTTTGGGAGGGACCTGGGAGAGAAGCGCATGCTTGCGGGAGCAGAGTGAGAGTCTCCACCCACAACCTTTCTGGTTTGGGGGCTGCCTGTGGCTCAGGAAGGATGTTAATCGTGGTCTGGGGCTCAGGTTGATGGGAGGGGGGTTGGTGGGCAAAAAAAGTACCAGTAACAATCATAACAGCCACAGCGTTTGTCAGACACCTACTGTGTGTCAAGCGTTGGGTACAACGTCTGTACTCTTGATCATGACCCCACTTTACGGATGAGAAAACTGAGGCTTGGAGAGGTTGAGGTCACAGTCAGAGCTGGGATCTCCCTCCAGGTGGGTCTGTTTTCCAACTCCACTGATCTCTTTTTTGTTGTTCAATGCCCCTCTCGCAGACGCCCCACGTGGCGTCTCTGAAGGCCCCAAGGCCTTGTTTCCAGGAGTCTTGCATGTGGGACTTGGATTAGACACTGACCTCCCTCCATCCCTCTTTGGCCTCCCCGATGGGGGCTGTCCTGGAGAGCAGTGAGCCACCAGGTGCCAGCACTTGGCCAAGCTCCTCAGAGGG
The DNA here is from genome assembly GCF_057802395.1 of Ceratotherium simum simum. Classification (NCBI taxonomy): domain Eukaryota; kingdom Metazoa; phylum Chordata; class Mammalia; order Perissodactyla; family Rhinocerotidae; genus Ceratotherium; species Ceratotherium simum. Next base: position 1,170,823 of record NC_141915.1, read on the forward strand.
CGGCCTAGGCTGTCAGGGCTGCAGGCTTGCTGGGCCAGGAACTGGGGACACCTCCTCAGTGCACCTGCCTGCCAGGAAAGTGGTGTGCACGGGACCACCCTCACTTCTTGGTGGCCCGGAGGCTGAGGACGCCACAGGGCACCCAGTGCTGTCAAGGCCACTGGGGACACTCAGACCGCGGCGGACAGACTTGCAGTCTCGTGTCGGCTCGCACAGCCCGACGGTGTGACTTTGGCCCAGCTGCTCCCTCAGAGCCTCGGTTTCTCTCTCCGTAAAATGGGGGACTGACCTCCTCCCTCCCAGGTTCTGGCCTTGGAGACCTGGGGATGGGGTGTCGCAGTGCCAGGAGGCTCCTTCTGGTGGGGAGGGTCAGTATGGCCCCCGCCATGGGGTCTCCTCACCTGCCCAGGGCAGTCCTCGGCCCCAGGCCAGCCTCGGCGACGAGGCTGGGAGCCCGTGCCAGGCAGTGGGGGGCGTGAGGGCCTGGAATCACTGACGTGAGTTCCCGTCTTGGCTACCGCTTACGAGCCGTGTGAGCTTGGTGAGTCGCCTCGCTGTGTGGACTTCAGTTGTCTCTTCTGGAGAATGGGGCTGTTCGTAGTACCGGCCTCAGACTCATGCCGTGAGTCCTGACAGTCCACCTCACGTCCTCCGCCCGGCGTCCAGGGCACAGGAGGGACGCAGTCAGCGGCCTCTGCTGTTCCTATTGTTGTCGGTGTTATTAGAGGTGTCATTAGAGCTTTTGGCCAAAATTTCCAGTGCCTCCTCCTCTGAGGCCCGGGGGCATGGTGCTCCCTGACAGCTCGTGGTTTGGTGGCGTCATGTGACCAGCTCTGGCCAGTGAGATGCGTGTCCCTCCCAGGCTGAGCGTTCCACTGCTGCGTGAGATGCCAGAGTCTCTTTCCCACCGCACCCAAGAGGTGACTATGCGTGAGCTGGAGCCTCCCTGCCGCCCTGCTGGATGTGTGACGTGAGTGAGAGATACACCTTTATGATTCTAAGCTCTTGGGATGTGGGGGTTTTGTGATAGCAACACAGCCTCGCCCACCCTGACTGACTTCCTGACTGTCGTCAGCGTCACTGTTACTCAGGTGTGACCCCCACCAGGAGGCCGTACAGGAGAACAGTGAGTGGTGGAGGGGACCTGGCAAAAAATAGAACTTTATTGCCGACCTACTTCTAGAATTGTTCCACTCAGACTCTCACTCATTTATTCACCTTCTCGCTGTTTTGTTTGCATCGTTCATTCATTCATTCAGCCAATGTCTCTTGAGCTCTTGTTTCATAGCCCCTAGGGAGCCCACAGGACGCTGGGGAGATGGACCGTGGACGTTCTGCAGAGCGGCAGTGCTGGCCCAGAGGGCACAGGGCCGGCCTCCCCCGTCGGGCTCAGAGGTGGGGGATGCTGAAGGGATGGTGTGGGCATCAGACTTGCAGAGCCAGGCAGAGGGAAGGAACAGCATTCAGGCCAGTGGTCCTGTGGGAGCAAAGGTCGAGAAGTGGCAAGGGGCCTGGGCAGTGGGTCCGCCCAGCAGGGATGGGGCCAGGTAGCCGCCAGGCTGGAGGGAGACTGTGGCCTTCGGCTCAGTGTTCTGCGCTGAAAGATGAGGACTAATCGTGGGTAAAACGAAAGGCCCACAGTTGGAGGAGGGAGACCAGGTAGGAGGCTGGGCCAAGGATCCAGGTGGGGAAGGGCTGGACAAGAGTCTGAGAAGGCAGCGCAGGCACGGGGCCGCATGGCCATCGGTCGTGGGCAGCACTGGCAGCCTGGGGGAGCAGAGGGCGGATGGGGGCACCCTGCACAGCGATGGGGAAGGTTTGGGGGGTTCGATGCAGAGTCAGTGCCTGAGCGACGTCCAGGGGAGATGTCCAGGCTGCGGGTTAGCTAGTGGACTGAACATTGAAGGAAGATGAGAACCACCGCTCGGGCCCCGGAGCACACCGTTGATTTGGGGTGGGGCCTAAGCTGGGAGGGGCTGCCCACGTTTCTTCTTCCTTGTGCGCTCTCGGGAGGGAACGAATTGAAACTCCTGCAGGGGATCATGTTTAAAGATTCACCATTCGAATAGAGAGGCGTTCCTGTCTTGAATGACAGGGTGTTGTACCCACTCCACATGTGTTTACTGAGCCCTGCTGTGTGCCGGGCACTGTCCTGGGTGCACATCAGTGACAAAGCAGAGATCCTCGCTCTGTTCTAGTGGGAGACGGTACTATAGAGGATATTAGGAGGCAATAAATACAATGAGAAAAAACATAGAGCAGGGAAGGGGCTCAGGAGTTGGGGAGATGTTTGCAGTTTAAAATTGAGGAGTCAGGAAAAGCCTCACTGAGCAGGTGACCTGTGAGCAAAGACCTGAGGGAGGTTGGTGAGCCTTGTGCATATCTGGGAGGAGGGCAGGCAGAGGGAATGGCTGTGCAAAGGCCCTGAGGTAGGAACGTGCTTTGTATATTGCAAAAACAGCAAAGGGGCCAGTGTGACTGGGGCAGAGTGACGGGTAGAGGGTTCACGAAAGGGCTCCAGACATGGCCGGGACTTCAGCTTCCTTCTGGGTGAGGTGGAGGCCATGGGAGATGCATCCTGAGCAGATTTAGAAACTCACAGGCTCCCTGGGACCTGGAGGGGGTGAGACAGAGCATGGAGAGCAGGAGAAGGTTCCTGGAGTCCTCAGGCCGCTGACAGAGCCATGTGGGCCGAGCTGACCGCCCCCTTACCTCTCAGGCCTCCCTCCTGCCTCCTTGTCTCCCTCGTCCTCCAGCTGCTGCCCTGCCCTGCACCCGCCCCTCTGCTCCTTTGGCTGCCCACCCGCCTCCCTCTAACCACTCCTCAGCTCGCGGGTTTGTTCGGGCCTCTCCACGTGTATACTGACCTACAGGTGGCAGCAGGGGTGGAGGCTGGCCTCTTGTCCAGGAGGAGACCCCTTGGTGAAGTCTGGGGAGCCCGTTGCTTAGCAAGCCCTTGTTTTCTCTAACACAGGTGCTCATCGGCCTAGATTGTACGAACAAGGAAGGAATGGGCTTTCACATCCTCCCGTCCTCCCCTCTGGGCTGCGCTCGTGGGTGAGGCGGGGGGACCAGGTGGAAAGACCCCCCTCGCCATGATAGAATCATCAAATCTCAGTGTTCCTGGAGCGGGGTCTGGATCGGTGGGTGAATGGGTCACTGTCTCCCACACTTCCTTGCACACCCTATGTGATCCCCAGCATCACTTGTCACGTTTGAGGCTCAGGGATGCTCTGTGTCCCGTGTCCCCGTCCCTCACTGGTGGCCATCTTTTATCCACACTCCGCTTCTAACAACCAAGAGGTTCCAGACGAGGGGAGGGGCACAGAGCAATGCCCGGAGTCTGGAGACCAGGTCCTTGTCCTAGGCTGGGCATCAGCTAACTGACTGGAGCCCATCCTCTCTCTGCGCTCAAATGCTTAAGCCCGTGTGGGAACTCCCAGAACGCTGCAGCTTTACAGCTGCTGGGGCGTGGAGTGGAACCCTGTGCTGGGGTGCCCTGCTGTCCCCACTCCAGGCACAAAGGGAGCCCTTTGTCTTCAAGTCCTCCAGGGGCCTTTCACCCCTCAGGTGCAGAGTGGGCTGGGGCGCCCCATTTTACAGGCAGGAAGACTGAGCCCCAGTGAGCAGAAGGGACTTACATCGAGAGAGGAGCCCACAGGGCCGGCCCCGTGGCTTAGCGGTTAAGTGTGCGCGCTCCGCTACTGGCGGCCCAGGTTTGGATCCCAGGCGCACACCGACGCACCGCTTCTCCGGCCATGCTGAGGCAGCGTCCCACATACAGCAACTAGCAGGATGTGCAACTATGACATACAACTGTCTAGTGGGGCTTTGGGGAAAAAAAAAAAAAGGAGGAGGATTGGCAATAGATGTTAGTTCAGAGCCGGTCTTCCTCAGCAAAAAGAGGAGGATTAGCACGGATGTTAGCTCAGGGCTGATCTTCCTCACACACACACACACACAAAAAAAAAAACAAAAAAAAAAGAGAGGAGCCCACAGCCTGGGGTTCTTCCCACGTGCTCCAGAGGCAGCCCGGGAGCCATCGCTGTAACAACAGTGACCTCTGACTGTGCCGGCCCCTCGCTTCATCCTGTGAGGAGGACAGGGTCCAGGTTCCAGCCGAGGAGGCGCCGGGGCTGGGCAGGCAGCTCGCCGGGTGAGAGGCAGAGCCAGGACTGTTTGCCACAGTTTGCCGTGTCAGCTCCGGAGGGCTCCTCTCGGCCTCTCCCTCTGTTTTGGTCTCTCCCACACACTCAGAAACGCCCCTTCCCACCCCTAGGCGCACCCACAGCCCGACTTCCTTCTCATCACCCGCGTCTCCAGAGGCCCTGCCCTGCTCCTGGCCTCCCGCTCTGGTTACCACTGTTCATGGCGCCTGTAAGCTGACCCTGCCCGCGGCTGCCCCGACGTGCAGGCCACGGGGGTGTTCTAGTCCCAGCCTGGAGCAGCCGCCAGGCATCCCCGGGCTGCTCCCCGACATCTTCCTGCACAGCCCTGGCCTTCCCCCCATACCCTTCCAGGCCGTTGGCCTCACTCAGGCCCTGATCTCCCTCCTCTGGGCTGGGCTGTGGCCTCAGGGCCTGACCCGGGACCTGTTGGGCCTTGGGGAGGTGGGGCCCCAGCCCGGGTTCCATGAACCCAAATTCCAGGTCCAAAGTGATGTGTATCAGGACGTTTGTCTGGGCAGGAGGCCTAGAGCTTTGCTCTGAATCTTAAGGGGCCCACAGATAAGAGCCCTGTGCCTGGGCGTGTGCACGTGTGGGTGCAGCTCCCAGGGACTTGGAAACCAGCTTGTCATGGAGCCAGAGAGAATGAGAGCCCAGAGGGGGCAGTTCCAAGGAGGAAATCTGCCTGCGTGCACACTCATTCCTAGATGCCAGCCCCCTGTGGCAGAAGATACACACTCTGAGACACAGACACACCCACACCCCTGCCACTTGTGGTCACATTCATGGACACTCACACCCCCTTCTCACACCCTCCAAAAATCTGTGTCACACACACAGATGTGCCCTCTGCCGCTTGCCGGCCCTTGGCCACATGACCGCGTACACACTTGCTTCAGGGTTCTGGAGACACGAGAGACGCTCATACGAGGGACTCAAGCTGTTGCATATACCCACTGATCAGAGGTGGTGGCCGCAGTGAGGGTGACTCAGAAGCCAGCTTTCCACAGAGAAACAGAGCCACCGACTTCTGGGGCACCTGTGTCATGAACACATGCATGCACACACACACGGGCACACAGCCACAGCTAGAGGTTCCCTTCCTGCTGCTGGTGTGGGGTTTTTCCCTCCTTTTTTCAGAGCTGGGGTCTGCCCAGAGACCCCCTTCACCGCCTAGCCCCTGGCTCTGTGAGTCAGAGGCCCCTGGTGCTCCCTGCTCCCCGGAGAAATGGCTGCACAGTGCCAGCCTCAGTGCAGGAGATCGGGACTTTGGGTAGGAGGCCTGCTGGCCCAGCGTTGGGGCTGGTGGCTGGCCTGTGATTGGCACAAGCTGCTCTGCCCGTGCCTCAGTCCCCTGCCCGGCTGCGCCTGGCAGATGTGCACCCTGTCCCCTGTGCCTACCAAAGACTTGCCCTCTCCTGATTTCAGAGGTGGGGAAACCGAGACAAAGAAGGGGGCAGAGGCTGCTTCAAGGACACTCAGGGCACACCTTCCCCCACGCCCTGCCTCATTTGAGAGGGGACAGACAGTCCCCTCAGAAGCCCATGCATCCTGTAGGTGGGGAACTTCAGGGTCACTCTCCAGAGGCCCACAGAGGGCAAGGGTTTTGCCCAAGGTCACATAGCAAGTCCATGGCACAAGCTGACCAGACTCTTACTCCAGAGCTCTCCTGGTGGGGGCCCCATGTGTGCATGGGGCGGGGGGTGTTGAGGGGGAGCCGGCAGAGGGAGGAGGCAGGACCCGAGCCTCCCCTCTCCCCCTCCCCTGCTCCCTTCTCTCCCTCGCATGGGTTTGTTTGGAGAATGACTCACAGGAATGCAGCAAAATCCTGATGGATGGGAAGGCAGGACCGCAGTACCCGGAAAGCCTTTCCAGGGTGGGGAGGCGGGCTGGAGCCGCGGGGCCAGAGAGGCTGGTGGTCAGGGAGCCCTGTGTGCAGGTAGGGAGACTGAGGCCCTAGGAGAACCCCAGACACTGCCTGCTGTGGAGCCCTCCTCCATCAACGTGATCACACACACACGCGCGCACGCGCACACACAGGCCCAACTGCAGCAGCGCGCCTGGGCTGCAGTCCCCCTGTCTTCTCCCTGGGTCGGTCTCCCCACCGCAGGCCTGCCCCAGGTCCCGTCTTTGTGCCCCTGCGCACTGACACACAGTAGGTGACTAACCAGTGTGTGCTGGCGCTGAGCGTGACCACAGTGGACCCTTCTAGGTGCATGTGTTAGCCCTGATGGGGTGCTGTTCGTTCGTTCAGTCCTGTAACGAGACTGCCCGAGGGCCTCCTACGCACTGGGCACTGCCAGGGGCGAGGGAGGCCGGGGCTGAAGCGGGTGCCTCCCCCCCTCCCCCAGCTCACAGACAGATGGGGAGTTGTGTGTTGGGCCGCGACGGGCCCTGGGGGGCAGATGAAGCAGAGCCCCTTAGAAGACATGGGGATGAAGTCAAGAGCAGGCACAGGGCACAGCCGCTGCGAGGGGTGCAGGGAGAGCTCGGGAGCCTGGGAAGGTGCGGAGCTGAAGGTGGGTGGGAGACGAGGCTGGGGCCAGTCAGGGCCGACACCAGGGAGTAGCTGCAGAGGTTGTGTCCTCCTGTGAGTCACCTCTGAGGGGTCCCTGGGGGGCTACAAGGCATTCACCTCCCAGGACCTGGAGGCCTTGCGCTTGGGGAGGCCCTGCCTGGCAGAGGTGGCCCCAGGCCCCAGAGCCAGGACCCCAGTGCCCCCATGCCCAGCCTCTCAGTGCCTGCTGACGGCTGTCATGTGGGTATGCGGCTCTGGATGACCAGATCTGTGTTTTCAAGAGAAGCTGGCATTTGGATTTTTATGTGAACTCTCCTGGCTCAATTAACAAAGGCACAGTGTGGTTTAAACCACACACGTCCACGGGCAGAGGCCGCCGGTTCATAACGCCTGCTCTGTGGGGCGCGTGGGTTTTGCTTCTGCTGCTTTTACATTGCTTGTTTTATTGGAAGCAGCCCAAAAATTCACTGAGCTGCAACTCCATGCTAGGTGTGAACAAGACAGCAAGTGATCGAGCTGCCATTTTAGTGGAGGAGAAGACAGTGGACAGAAAGACAGCCATGTCAGGTGGTAAGTGTTATGAAGAGAAAGGAAGCAAGGCTACAGAAAGAGAGAGTGGTGGGGAAGGCTGAGCAGACAACTGAAGAAGTGTGTTCTAGGCGGAAGGAACAGCCAGTGCAAAGGCCCTGAGGCAGGACCATGCTTCATGTGTTTGAGGGGGCCAGCATGGCTGGAGCAGAGGGAGCGAGGGGGAGGGAGGGAGGAGATGAGGTCAAAGGTAGCAGAGGTCAGGTCAGTGTGGTGTAAGTTTGGTTGTAACTCTTGCGTGAGGCGGCACTCTTGCAGGTTCTGAGTGAGGGAGGGTGTGGTCTGACTTGAGCTTTAGTGGGCTCCCCCTGGCTGCCATAAGGGCTGAAGGGGGCAGGGGTGAGCGCAGGGAGGCCGGGAAGAGGCGACTGCACTGGTCAATAAAGACAGAGTGGATTGGTGGTTGACAGGCCTGTGGTGTGGGGGAGAATGGGGAGTGACTGCTAACGGGTACCAGTTTCTTTTTGGGGGGATGAAAATGTTCTGAAATTAGATAGTGATGATAGTTGCACAAATCTGTGCATATACTGAAAACCGCTTTAAAAGGGTGAATTTTATAGTACAGTCTCGAGTTGCTTAATGACGGGGACACATTCTGAGAAATGCGTTGTTAGGTGATTTCATCGTTGTGCGAACATCACAGCGTGCACTTACACAAACCTAGATGGTATAGCCTCCTACACATCTAGGCTACAAGGTACTCATCTTACGGGACCACCGTCGTACATGTGGTCCATCATTGACCGAGACGTCGTTATGCGGTGCATGACTGTATGTGAATTGTATAGCATCTCAATTAAAAAAATCTAGATGGGCCGGCTCCGTGGCTTGGCGGTTGAGTGCGCGCGCTCTGATGCTGGCGGCCCGGGTTCGGATCCCGGGGGCGCCCCGAGGCACCGCTTCTCCGTCCAACGTGAGGCCGAGTCCCACGTACGGCAACTAGAAGGATGTGAACTTATGACATACAACTGTCTACTGGGGCTTTGGGGGGAAAAAACTGAATAAATAAAATCTTTAAAAAAAAAAAAAAAAAAATCTAGAGCACGCCAGGATTTCTAACTGAAATTGATGGGCATAGAGAAGATTGGAAGGAAATGTTGTCACAGGATGAGGGAGACCCTAGATTTTTTTTTCCTTTCTACTTTTGTATACTTTCCAACTTGTAAAATTAAAAGTAGGTATTTCTCTCTAAAAACTAAATGCTTTGTGTCCTGGCGGGGTGGACAGGGAGTTGATCTGCGGGGCAGGCCTCCCGCTGCAGCCGCTGAGCTCTGTCTGTCTGCTGGACTTCCCCGTGGCAGGTTTGGAGCAGGAGTGCTGACTCCCGCCCCCGGCTCTGACCTGGAATTCCATTCCTGCTCACATGGCCTTGGTCAAGTCACAGGACCAGAGGTCCCAGCGATCCCCCCGTCCAGTGTCTGAGCCACCTGCACGCCGTCTCCACCAAGAGACCACCTTTTTCTGCTTGCACGCCTTTAGCCACAGGTTGCTCACCACCTCCCAAGGCAGCTTGCTCATTCCATTTCTGGGCAGCTCTGCCTGTTGGCAAGCTCTTCCTTATATGGAGGTGAAATCTGTCTTCCTGTTGCTTCTACCCCTCCTCAGCTCCCTCTCTGAGCCCCAGTTTCTGGGTCTGTAGCCTGGGGCTCCTGGCCCCTCCCTGCCCCCTCACTTGGCTGTTGGGAGGTTGTGAAGGGATTTAGGAACTAGTAGCTCAGAGCACGTGTTGGTGGTTATTCGGTACTGGGGACAAAGTGTGGGGGCTTTTGCCCCATCAGCACAACCAAGTAGGAGTTCCAACTTAAATGTTCAGACCGTCACCATGAAATTGGAATTTGATACTTATCCCAGAGATTGAAAACTCAAATCCCTCCATAGAGCTGGAGGGAATAATCATCATCAGAGCTAACATTTATCGAGGGCTCATGATGTGGCAAACCCCATAGTGGCTATCATGTACTAATTTCCATTAATACTCAACACAACCCGGGCCCCGCTGTTCTCCCGTTTTAAAGGTGGAAGAACCGAGGCTCAGAAACGTGATGTGAAGCAGCTGGGTGTGAGTCTCGTCGCAGTTTGGGAGTGGTGTGCACTGGACAGGAAAGCTGACCATCGGCCAAGCTCCCCCCGCAGAAGTGTACGGAAACGAGACTGGAAGGACATCCACCTGGGGTTGGTTGGACTGGGCTCTCGGCCCCGTCAGTCTGTCGAGGAAAGGATCTTCGTATCTGCTCCTGTGGCTGCCTTGTCTCAGGTGCTGGGTTTGGAGGGTTGTCCTGGTCTCTGACCGTGAGCTTTTTTCTGAGGGAGACAGATGACGGCTTAGAAGCCTGCTTCCCAGCCCGTGTCACCTCCCCGCCGCGAGGGAAGCAGGAACAGAAGCATTATCCCTCTTCTCAGTTGTGGAAACTGGGCCCAGAGAGGCTGTGGAGCTGCCCAGGGACACACAGCCAGGCTGCGGCAGAGCTGGACTCACACTGGGGGCGGGCGGCGGCAGCACCTCTCCTGGTTGAGGGAGTGTGGGGAGCATGGGAACTGACCTCCTCACCCGTCACTCTCCTGCAGAGCCCAGGCGTGGGCAGCAAGGGCTTCTTCCTTCCTCCACACGTGAGCCGAGCTGGACTGCCCGAGGGGCCCTGGGTGTGATGGCTGAACGAGAACGGCTCCCTGAGTAGCTCAGGGGACAGGGCAGTGGTTCGGGCTCGACCCAGAGTCACTTGGGCCTCGGGCCTCTCTCTTCTACTCTCTGAGCCTTAGTTTCCACGTCTCTAAAATGGGCTACAGACACGTACCTCAAAGGATTGCTGGGAGCATTCCCTGGGGAACGCTTGGCAGAGTTAGCACCGTCTCCATCTCCACCCCCTGCCCGTGGTACAGTCATCTGGGTTCCACCGGGGAGTTTTGGGATGAAGCCAAACCAGGAGGAAAAGCACAAGAACAATAATCTTGCCCTCCTCCCCCCTCCCTCCCCTCTCCCTGCTCTCCTCTCACCCAGATCCTTGCCTCCTTCCCCTCCTCCCCTCCCCTTCCTCATAAACTCATGTGGTAAAAAATTCACACAGCACAATAAACGTCCCTCCCACCCCCACCCTCCTCTTTGATCAGCAGTTTCTCCTCCATCCTTCCAGAGGCCATCTCTGCAGCTTCAGGCACCCCTGAAAAGGGCTTCCCATTCTAATGTTCCCTGGTACCCACCTGCCCCAGGAGAAGCTGGGCCCAGGTCTCTCTCATCCCATTCTGCAGTGACAGACTGGGGCGGGGACTGGGTCTCCCTTAGGAGGGAGGGAGTGGGCCAAGTCGTGCCAAAGACCAAGGGCATGTCCAAGCCGGCCCAGGTCCAGCCGGGAGCTGCAGCTGTCACACGGGACAAGTCAGGAGGACTTTAGGGGTCCTCACTTGGCTGGGGCTGAGGGCTGGGGGCCAGGAGAAGCCCTGGGGCAGCATCCCCTGTGCCACCAAGTCAAGGGAGGGCAGAGGCCCACAGAGCTGAGCTGAGCTGGGGAAGGGCTGGAGGGGTCGCTTGAGTGGTTGAGCCACTCAGAGATACCCATGAGCTCTGGGGTCCCCAAACTGGGGCCGCCTGGGGTGAGGGAACAAATGCGTGGAGGCAGGTGGCTGCCACCCAGGTGTGTGCAGTGCATGGGTGCACTCTTACCTAGAGGAATGAGACCTGTGTGTTCTTACATGTGCGTCTGTGTCACACATCTTGTGTACATGTAAGTGCATGTGTGTCTCTGATTTTGGGAGTGTGTGTACACACAGATGGTGTGCCGTGTATTCCCACGGAGGGGAGTGTGTGTGTTTATGCATGTCCTGACCGCCCCGATCTGCTGTGTGACATGGGGCGGGCTCTTGCTGTAAGTTAGCGGCTGCCCTGACTTTGGGGGAGGGAGTGATGCACGCCCTCTCGCTGGGTTTCCTTCGAGGCAGGCAGAGGAAGCCACTGGGGCCCGTGAAGGGCCACGAGGGTTCTGCAGCCTCTCAGAAGGGGAGGAAGAGGAGGCAGCTGTGGTCATTCCCATTCTCAAGCTGGGGAACCACGGGCCTGGGCTCAAGGGGCTGTGGGAGGGACAGAGGGTGGGGACAGTCTCTGTGCACATGTGCATGTCTGCTTGTGTGTCTTTGGACTGTATGTGTGCGCTGGTGCCTGTGAGCCTTGACCCGTGTGTGTCTTTGCATGTGTGTCTGTGTGTGAGGGTCTCGGGGGCTGGGCCCATGGGTCTGACTGTGTGTCAGTCTGACTCTGAGTGTGTGTGTGCGTCCGGCCTGCTCACCCTGGCCCAGGAGGCCTCCTGCATGGGGCTCCTGGACTCTGCTCAGAGAAGTGTCCGTGGCCTCAGGCTCTCCTTGGTCACTGCATGGCCCTGAGGCCTCGGTGTGTGTCCTGTGCCGGGTTGATGGTGTGTCTTACCTTGGGGGTGCGATGGCTCTGAGCTGGGCCCCTTCCGTCCTTCCCATGTGGTCCCTGGTGGCCTAGTGGAATGTGTCGACGGGATAGTCACCACAGTGCACCCCTGCCAGCATCGGGGTTCAGTCTCAGGCTGGGGCTGTGGTCAGAGATCAGTCTGGAGCAGGGGCCAGATGTTGGGCTGTGGTTAGGGACTATGGCTGGGGTCAGAAGTCCATTCATGGCAGAGGGTGGGGGTCAGTCTACGGCTGGGGTCAGGGAGAGGGGCTCACACTGTGCCTGGGGTCAGGGGTCGGAATGTGGCTGTGGCTGTGACTGAGGGTCGGTCAGGGATCCATCTGTACTGGTGCAGAGGACAGGATAGGCCTCGGCCACGCTGCTGCCCCCAGCCCTTTGGTGGCTCCCTGGCCAAGGGGGCAGTGTCGAGCCCCGGGCTGCAGCTGCTTGAGAGGTAGGGCCCCGGGGCTAGAAGGCATGTATAGCCCTGTGGGCCCCACACAGTCATATGGCTGCCGTGAGCAGCTCCCACAGCCGTGACAGGATCCCAGCCAGGCCAGATGTGCCAGGAGTGGGTGGCCTGGGTCATAACCGGGAACCAAGGGGTGCCCTCTGGCCCCGGGACAGAGCCAGAGAATGCGGAGCAGGGGCAGCACCTCCCCATGCTGAGCAGGGGCTGGGGGACCTGTGCCCGCCCCCTCCTGGTGCTCTCCTCCGGTTCCTCTGGCGCCTCCCCCCTCACCCCTGTTGCTCTGTCGGTCCTCTCCCCTCCCCTTCATTTGCTCCTTTCTCCTCCCTTCTTCTCTCACCTCTCTCATCCTCCTCCCTTCCCTCTGTCCTTCCTCTCCACTTCCCCTGCTGTCTGTCTTCCTCTCCAGCTGCCCAGCCCTCCTCTTTTCCCCACTCCTTCCCGCTCTGAGCCCTGCCTGCAGCACCCCCACTCTCTGAATCTGGGCCTGACCTCCTCCAAGCTCAGGGACACAAGTCAGCATCTTCCAGTGCACTCAGATGCTGAGAAAGGAAGGTGAATGCCGGGGGGGGAGGGGGGGGGGCGTGCAGGGGGTTTCAAGCTGCATTGGCCTGGATCGCCCAGGAGCTGGAGGCTGTGGGGGCTACAGGGGTGAGAGGTTACAGACCTCTGGCCAGGTTCCTCCTCTGGAGCCCACGCCCCGTGAAGAGGGTCCCGTAGCGGGTAGGTCTGCCCTATCTGAGTCTGTGAGTCTGTCACAGTCTAGTAAAGAAGGATGGACAGACAGACTGATGGCAGAGAAAGCCACAGACAGCAGAGATCAAAGGTTGTGCAGATCAAAGCCAGGCAGAAAGAGACCTGGTCTTAGTCTCCGTCTGGGCAGGCATGGGTGGGCAGACCCCAGCCCAGCCCCTGTAGGGCTGTGGGCCAGCCCAGAGCAGAGATTGTGATGTGCCCCCACGCCCCAGCTGGGAGAGGTGGACGCCAGGCAGCCTTTCTCCCGCCCTGACTCTGGCCAGAGCCTAAATAAAGAGATCCCAGATCCTCCTCCGACCTCCACTGCCATCCCCTGGGATCGGGGGGACACGCCAGCTGTTTGAAAATGTTCTGAAAACTTAAGGGAACTTGGATATTTATAATTTAGACCTCCCCCCGCCCCCAGCTAAAACATCAAGTTCTTTGCTTTCAAAGAAATACATTTTCTCGAGTGTTTTGTGCTCAGTCTCACGTGGCGGTCCAGCTCTCGGGAAGTGCTGAGTGTGAGAGGGTTTTGGTGTAGGATAAAAAGGGACAGGGCTGGGATTGCGCAGTGATCACGCCAGCCCATGCAGGCAGGAGGCTTCCCTGTTCATTGCCGTCCCCTGGCGCCCCGACTGCACCTGGCACTGGTGGGCGCTCCATAAACCTTCCCTGAAGGAAAGATCGTGGAATGGATTCACTCAGGGTCCGGGAGAACCACAGGAGCCACGGGGAGGGAAGGCACACGGGGCCCTTGGCCCCTGGCCTGGACTGACGTGCTCATAAAAAGGGGAAACTGAGGCTTGGAGTGGGAAAGTGACTTGGCAGGTCACTCGGTGCTGACCCAGTCAGGGCACGGCTCCTGGTACATCCACTGAAAATGGGCCCTGTTCAGCAGCTGTCCAAGCTCACAGATTGGCATGCAGGTCATTAACCTGTCCGAGGAGGTGGGGGGCTCCTTCCTGAGGACTTGCCCTCGGACCAGCCACGGGAGCCTGCCCCAGACCACCCGCCTGGCAGCACTGGCTGATCACAGCAGCTCCATCCTTGTAGTTGTTCAGGCCAAATGCGTCAGCTAATCCCGTCAGCCCTGCCTCCAAAATAAATCCAGGGTCTGACGCCTTCTCAGCTCTCCACGGCCCCCACCCTGGCCAGGCCCTGTCGTTGTCCTCCTGGACTCGTGAGGGGCCCCTCGCTGGCCTCCCCGCTCCTGCCCTGGCCCCATGTCTGTCCTCTTCACAGCAGCCAGGGGATATCAAGAGGACCTGAGGGGGATCACGTCCCTCCTCTGCTCATAACACTGCAGAGGCTCCTCATCTCAATCCCTGTAAAAGCCAGAGTTCTTACCAAGGTGTACAAGGTCCTATGGTGTGGCCGCCATCGCCTCTCTGTCCCCATCCCTTTCCACTCACCCCAGTGCTCCCTCCGCTCTAGCCACACCAGCTTTTGCCATTCCTTGAAAACCCCCAACCTGCTGTTGCTTCAGGGCCTTTGCACCTGCTGTCCTCGTTCCCCCCAGAGAGCTGCATGCCTCACTCCCTTAGTCTTTCACGCCTGTTCTCAAATGTTTTCAAGTAAGAGTTCCCTGAACACCCCAGTGTGAAAACACAGCCCTTCTTAGATGCTCCCAGCCCCCTTCCCTGGCTTTATTTTTCATAGCACACATCACCTAAATGTAACATACACATAATTTGCTCGTTCATTCTGTTTCTTCTCTGTCTCACGACTAGAAAGAAGGGAAGCCTTGTCTCGTTTTGTGCTCTGCATCCTCAACATATAGACTACTGCCTGGAACATGGTAGGTTCTCAGTAAATATCTGTCGAGCAAATGGATGAGTCCTTCTGCCACACTCGAGTGCTGTGACCTTGGGCAAGTCAGCTGTCTGGACCTCAGTGACCTGGTCTCTGAAATGGGGAGGGTGACTCATCTGAGGGAAAGATAGAGATTTGCAGTGCAAACGTGAGTGGAGTAGACGTTGAAACCTGCCTGGCTCACCTCTGACCCTGGGCCTGCACACGTGCTCCCCTGTCCTCTCCTTGGAGAGCCACGGCCCCCTGAGACCATGAGGGCCTGGGGGTTACCAGACGAGGGCTGAGCTCGAACTGGACTTCTGGGTCTCAGTGGCACCTGCCTGGCCTGGTGGGTGGAGTCCAGGCCCCTCTCCTCTGCCTCTTGTGCCCATCAGGGTGGCCCCTGGCCTAACCCCTGTCCCTGGTGGCCTCAGTGAGCCCAACACCTGGCAGCCCGCTGACGCCATGGCCTGCACTCCCCAGGTCTCTGCCTGGCTCCTGTTTATTATTTAACCCTGGAATGGCGTTTGGACACACACTTTGCAGGAAGGCTGCTATTCAGATAGCGCTCGGTGAACAAAAGGGCAACCTGTCCAGGCCCAGGCTCTCCTGAACACAGCCTCACCTCCCCAGGAAGCGTCAGGCCCTTCGAGACCTGTGAACACCCCTACCCTGGTCCACAGAACTCTGCTGCCAGCCAAGCAAGGGGGGATCCCTTCTCCCCCTGAGCCTGGGGCGGGACTCACATGGTGGGTGGTAGAGTCAGACCCCTGGCTGGGGCAGGAAGCCTCCCCTGCTGGTCATTCCCTCAGCATTTATGGAGTGCCTGCTATGTGCTGGGTGCTGCTGCCCGGTCCCCTGGGATCCTGTCATGATGGTCTGATGGACAAGCAGGGGTTTGGGGTCCGTGCAGACCTACGTTTGAATCTTGGCGCTATCACTTCATTCATTCATTTGCAAAACACATATCAAGCACCTGCTCTCTGCCAAGCAGAGGTGAGCAAGATCTCTCTAGAAACTTCTAGTCAGGTGTGGATCAGATTGTCTTGCTGTGTTCTTGACGAGTCCTTTGATGGCTCTGAGCCTGGGTTTCTTCTCTCAGAGATGGGCAGATCCCTGCTTGGGGTCTGTCCTGATGACCCTCTGTGATAACGCTTGTGAAAGGGCACTGACTAGGTGGGGGTGGGGGTGGGGGTGTCTGTCTCCCTTTGGCAGATGTGAACCTGGACCCCTCGGCCACACTGCCCCGGGAACAGATGAAGGGCTCTGCCCTCCTTTGGGATAAGCCATCCCACCACCACTCACTCCTCCAAATCCCTAGGACCTCTGCCCAGAATCCAGAATCCATGACGGGCACTCACTGATTGACCCCTGATGAGTCACGTGACCTGTCCTTGCCCTGATGTTCTCCATCCCCACCCTCCCATTGTTCTCCAAAGGGGCTGTTGGTTCAAAGAAGAGAAAGCCCTGGGCTGGGTCTGGCTCACAGGAGGAGGGCTTGGGTCAGTCTCATTCATTCCTTCACTCATTCATTCATTCAACAAATATTTATTGAACGTGTGCCAGGCACTATTCCAGGTACAGAGGATACAGCAGCGAGCAAACAGACAAAAATAACTACAAAATACATAAATAAGTAAATTATATGGTACATTAGAAGGTGAGGAAGAGCATTCCAGGCAGAGACACCAGCAAGTGCAAAGGCCCTGAGGTGAGAGTATGCCTGGTGAATTCAAGGAACAGGGAGTTGACAAGGTCACGGTGAGGAAGGATAGGGGGACGGCCATGAGGTCAGAGACGGTGGGGGCCTGATTGTGTGGGCTCTCCTCAGCCACTGTGAGGACTTTTTTCTTCTTCACTCTGAAACCAGGGAGAGGAGGGGAGCCTGCTCCTGCCTCCCAGGGGAAGGGAGCACACACCACCAACCTCATGCTCCCACCTTCGGGTTTTGACCTTGACCTTGTGGGTGGCTGCCTGGAGGAGGTGGCTGAGTCAGGATGTGATAGGGGCAGTTAAGGTGGAATGTCAGGGCACTGTGATAGGGGTTGCGGGTCAGTCTGTGGCTGGGCTGGGGGTCCCTGGCAGGGGTTTGGGCACTTTTGTCTAATGGTGCACACAGTGGGCCTCTCCTGGCTCACCTGGCAGCCTCAGGACTGAGTGACCCTGGTTCCCAGACCAGATAATTGAAAATAGAGACCAAGCAGCCCACGTTTGAAAGATGGGGAGACCAGAGCCCAAAGACGCGCTGGGCTGCCCGGGCCTGCTGGCTGGGAGTGGGTGCCCGCAGTCAGCCTCTTTGTTCTTGCTGCATCCTTACCAGGTGAGCCAGGGGTCAGCCCAGAGGGCACATTTAGGGTCCATTTCTGGGAGGAAGGCCTGCTCTTTGCCCCTGGGTGGCCGCACCCAAGAGTCTGGGTGGGCTGTAAGATGCTCCAGGCCGGTGGTTCCCAAGCCTGGCTGTAAGATGTTGATTCCTAGGCAGGAGTACATCATGTGCAGAGCCTCTGCGCACTTGGATTGAGTAGGTCTGGGCTGGAGCCCAGGAATCTGTTTTTTATTTCCAGTTGGCACTGTACCACTGGTAGGTTTGGGAGTGACTGTTCAGGCCACTGGGGTACTAGTGGCCTCTGTGCTACCAGGCTCTGCACAGCCTTCAGCCAAGGACCTGGAGGCACAGCAGTCCTTTCATGCAGCCACTGCTTGCTCACCCCGGGGGGCTGGGCTGAGGGAGGTGCTCAAGCAGTGCGCAAAAATGTGCTGCCTGCCGCTGGCCTCGCTAAGGAGCCACCAGGCCTCAGGGCGGCCAGGCCGCGGGGGAGGCGCCTCCCGCACCCAGCTGGCTCTTAATCAGGGGCGGGTGGGGGCTTAGTAGATGGGGAGAGAAGTCAGCGATCACCGAACAGCAGAACCTAAGTGTGATAGAGGCCTTGGGGTGCGCTCGTCCCCTCTTGCCAGAACTGAGAGGGGCCTGAGTGGGGAAGCGACGGAGGAGGTGGAGAGAGCCAGGTCTGACACGTCTGTGATCCCCGGTGCGATCATCGGGTGGACGGACGATGGGTCGGACACGTGTATGGATAGAAGGGTGGGTGGATGGAGAGACGGATGGATGAATGAACGGCTGCGCGGGCCGAGAGCAGCCTGGCGAGGGGCGGGCCAGCGAGCGCTCAATCACAGCCCTGGGGCGCGGCGCCCGCCCACTACGCTCGCAACTCCCACCCCCCTACCCAGGCCCCGCCCGGGGCGCGTAATTCCGTGCCCCCGGGGCTCTGGTCTGCTCCCGGTGGCCTTGAGAGCGCGGGCAGGGCCGCCCCTCGGCCGCGGGGCGAACCTGGAGGTGCGGTCGTGCCTCGAGGCTCCCGGCGCCGCTCTTCTTTGTCTCGGCCTTGTCCTCTGCTGTCTCCGGGCCGCGACCCGCCTCTTCAGGCAGCCCTCGCCTCGCGCTTCTGGGCTGTTCCCGGATCTCCTAGTCTCAGTCCCCTCTGCTCCCAGCCCATAGGTGTCTCCCAGGCCCAGCAGGGTCCATCAAACCCAGTACCTCTAGGACCGCGGGGCCGTCAAGTGTCAGGATCTCTAAGCTGCGTCTCGGGGGCTGGGGGCGGCGCGGGAGGAAGGCCCCCCCATATCTCTGCCTTCTCTCCCCCTCCTCCTCCGCCACTATTCGTCGCGCTGCGCCCCGACCCCAGCGCAGCCTGTTCGCGCCTTAAGCGGCTCTTCTGCGGCGGTGCGATCCCCGATGCCACGCGGCCCCCCCCTCCCCTCCCGCCCGGGCTCAGACCCTTCCGCAGAATACAGCCACACACAGACCGCCTGCAGACACACATCACAGCCTCCCTTCGAACCACAGCCCTGCACAGGCGCACTGCCCCCTACACGCTCAGACCCACAGCCCCAACAACCGCAATCCCACTCGCAAACAAGCCCACACGGATACACAACACTCCTCAGACATACTTGGGCCCACGCAGACACAATCTCATACACACGCAACCTCACACAGACACAGCCCCTCGGACACACACAGCCCCACACAGGCACAGTCTCACCCACGCAGTCACACAACCCCCCCCACCATAAACAATCACACACAAACACAATCCCACACAGGCACCGCATCATTTAGTTCCTCCGAGACCCAGAAACACATTCACAAGCTCGTAGCCAGACCTCCAAACCCCGTGACATTCACACGTAGGACAAACCAGAAATATACAGCCACATTGATACACACACGGACCTAAACGCACAGCCAAGAGCTCACCCACGGGCTCGTAAGTCACTGGGAAAATATTAAAGCGTTCGCTCCTTCCCCTTCTATCTCTGACACGCGCGCGCGCGCATACACACACACACGGAGACACTCACCCCCACCCCCAGTCTCTAAGCGCCTTGGAGCCTCCTAGCCGGTGACCCCGAGCCCCCGCGGTGAGAGCCGAGAGAGCGTCTCCCTGGCGCCCCCTCCTCCTGCTCCCTTTCCTGAGCTCACCACTCCTCCCCTCGCCTCCTCGCTCCCTCCCTCCCCCCAACCCCTCCCCTCCCCCGCGTCTGGGGCGCGGGCTGCGCGCAGCCAAGCCCCCTCGTCGCGCGCCCGCATCGCGCTTGCCGAGTGGATGCGGCCACGGGGCGGTCTCTAATTACCTCTTGTCCCCCGGCGGCCGGTGAATAATGGCTACTGAGGGCGCTCGCAGGGGCTGCTGAGGAGGAAACGCGGGGCGCGAGAGGCGCGGCGCGCGCGGGAGCGCGGGGGAGAAAGGAGCGAGCCCTGGGCCGCCGCGAGCGGCGGGCGGAGAGAAAGGAATCGTGCGAGCGCTCACATTTTTTTCTCCCAAGGATCTCATCTGGCCGCCGCGTTCTGGAAGAGGCGAGGGGGAGAGCGCGCGCTAGAGGAGGCGGAGAGAGACGGCGCGGGGAAAGGGAGACGGCGAGACGCGCAGTGCTGGCGCCCGGGAGACCCAGGAGGAGCCCGCAGGTATTGTTGGCGGCAGAGCTTTGTGTCTTCGGGGGACCGTTCCGGGGCGCGAGGGCTCCCGGAGCCCCTGGCCTGCCGCCGCGCTCAGACCTGCCCCAAACCCGGGGCTGCTGGCGGGGGTCGCCTCCTGCCGCGGGCACCCCTCCGCCGAGCCGAGATCTTGGCTGGCGTTGCAGATTTGCCTGCTTTGGGGTTTTCCATGCCGATTGAGGGAATCGGTCTCTGGAGAAGGAATTTCTTTCCTTTTTTTTGGCCGCAGTTTGGTTGTGCTGGGGATTCCCCCCTCCCCTTCCTCCACAATACATTGGTGAGAGGTCTTGGCGACAGTGGCACTGGCGGAAGGCAGGGGGCTGAGAGGGCGGGGCTGGTGGCCGCCGACGGGGAGGTGAGGGATGCCGGAGAAGGAAGGAGTTTTGCTCAAGTTCGCAGTCTGCGCCCTGGAGCTGGTCTGGCCGGGGAGGGCCGTCTGCGCGCCCTGTTCTGCTCCAGGCAACCGGTGGGAAACTTCCCGAGAGCGCAGCCTCCCGGGGGACTCGGCGCCCCCGACGCCTCCAGGCGCTTCCTCCGGCCGCCGCGGCCCCTCCTTGCCGCCCGCGAGTGCTTAAGGTCGCGCTCTCCCCACCCCCGCCTTCCTCCCTCCCCCGGCGGCTTCCGGATCTGGACAGAGCTGGAGGAGCAGCTTCAAACACTTCCCCTGGAGACCCCTCCCCACTCCCCGCTCTAGAGCCTGCCCGGTGGCCCCCCTGCCCTGCACCCCCGCCTCACGCGCGCCGAGTGGCCAGGCTGACAATGAAATCTCGCGCCTCTATCGTCGGTGGGCGGCGGGGGTGGGGGGTCGTAGCCCGGTCTCTCCAGGGACTGCTGACCCCGGGCAGGGGGAGGAGGAGGGACTTGTTTGGGTTAGAGACGGTGACGTCGGATGGCGCCCTGCCGGGAGGGGGAGGGGGCGAGTGCACCGTGGAGGCCCGAGGCTTGGGTTCGTGGCCGGGGGTCGTGGATCCTAGCCCCCCTTGGGCTTGGTGATTGGCTGGTGACTTCAGGCACGTCCAGGGCCCCTTCTAACCCCAGCCTCCTCCCCCCAACTCGGCCTCCTCCCCTCCGGTACAATGCGGGCTGCAGAGGTGATCCCGAGGGTGATGTGTGTGTGTGTGACGAAGTGTTTGTCTCCTGCCATCCAGAGCAGACGCTGCTCTGGTGACCCGGAGATCCGGACGCCTCGCCCCCTCCCTCAGGGGCTGGGGGAGGGGAAGAAGGGGGAGGGGAGTAGTGGGAACTTCTCTTTTTCCCAGTGGGGCCATGGGAAGGCAGTGCTAGCCCAGAGCATTTCTGGGGACCACAGTCTTGAGCTGGGGGCTCAATTCAAAGTGGGGGCCGCAGGATCAGAGGCTCCTCAGCACTCAAAGCTCCCAGATCCTTTGCTGCTTTGGGGGGTCGGGATGAAGGGCTAGTTGGAACGGGAGTGGGGGCGGAGGAGAGTCAGTGGAAATCTGCCTTAATTGGATTCCCAGGGGAAGCGAGGGGGCTAAAGAGGGCTCCTCCCCTCTCTTGTCCTGAGGTGGGGAGCCAGGGCCAGGAACCGAAGCCAGGGACCCCAAGCTGGCGACTGAGGCAGGTAAAGGAGATCCTCCCTACTTAAAGAGGGGAATCCTGGGGTGGGGGTAGGGGGACAGACTGTCTTCAGGCTGTTCTGTGGCTTGGTCCAGGAATAGAAAGAGTTAACCCTCCCCAGAAATCTCTCAGCCCCCACACAGCGGGGACACGGTGTCGGACCTTTTGACGTGCTAACAGCGTGACACTGGCTGACAAGAGCTAGCAGATTCCATACCCTGTGCTCCCCTTCACAGCAGCCGCAGCCAGACAGGACCTGGCTGGGTGGTGCCTCGTTCAGGGGCCTGGGGGAAGCGGAAATCAAATCCAGAGAGGGCGCCGCAGCCAGGCAGCGGCCTTGTGGCCCCGAGGGAAAAGGGGTTACCATGCCAGGCCCATGGGAACTGGAAAGGGAATTGCCATGGGAGCTGGGTGGGCCGGGAAGGGGGAGGCCCCTTGAACACTTTGCCCCAGTCCCCACCCCCACACTCACTAGGCACAGTTGGCGGCCTGGCTGTTAGGGGTGAGGGTAGGCTGTGAGACCCCAGCGGCTGAGGGAGGCCTCTGCGGGGCCAGGGAGGCAGTGCCAAGCTGGCAGGACTGATTCTGCTCCCTGGAGGCCCGTTATGGCACAAGCCCCGGGGTGTAGTTATTCCGGGCTGTCTTCCCTCCCCGACCAGAGTCCCTGTTTTCTGCAGGGGAGAGCCCCTCCTGGGGGAGCTCAGAGCCAAAGGCCTGGCCACCATGGGCACTCAGCTTTGAGTGGACAAGCACAGAGTGAATGGATCAGTAATGAATGAATGAATAAATGAATGGAAGGGGAAAGTTTCTCAATTGGAGGCATTTAGTCATTTAAAAAAAAAAAAAAAAAAAAACCTTTTAGGTATATACATTTAAAAACGTGGTTCATAGAAAATCTGAAAAAATAGGGAAAAAGAAACCAAAGGTTCCTGATGGTCTTAGCAGGCTGTGACAATGTTAATATTTTGATGCATTCTTCTCAGTCTTTTTGGAGTTGGCGGATGGTTTGTTTTTTAAAGACTTGTCATTCTCTGTATTCAGATGTATATCCTGCTTTCTTCGTTGGCGCTCACAGGAGCCTTTTCCTGTTTTGTAACCAACTCTTCATAAACACCTGGTTAATGTCTTCAGGCTTTTCCAATGGGGTAGATGTACCACCATTCAACTCTTCATAAACACCTGGTTAATGTCTTCAGGCTTTTCCAATGGGGTAGATGTACCACCATTTACTTAATATTCCCTTTTTGTTCAACATCCTGGACGCTCCTGATGAATGAGATGGTAGTGGATATATTTTGTGTAGAGAGCTTTTTTTGCTGTTGAAGATGATTTCCTCAAAATGACGCTGCTGACGCCCAAGGCTGCTATGTGCCTGCGGTGGAAGAAATGGGCTTCTCGTTTTTCCCGGAGAAGTGGGACACTGTTCTCCTCCCTTCCCCACAATCTAGAACCTTCTGTCAGAACTGAAAAGAGCCTTGGCAGTGAATCACCTGTCTGACCCCGCTCCTTTGACAGAGGAGGAAACGGGAGCCCAGAGAGGGGAAGTGAGTCCCAAGGTCGCACAGCAGTTGCTGGGCTTTGCAGCAGCCAAGAACCGACTACTGATCTGTCATTTTGGTTTCTACACCTGGCAGGCAAGAGTCCCTAGGGGTCCTTTAGGCTGACCTTGCCCATTTCACAGATGTAGGCACTGAGACCCCAAGAGAGGAGAACCACCTAGGTTGTCCCTGGTGTCGCTAGCTGGAGCACCAGACAGGCTTCTAAGCCCTTCTGTGTCATGCACACTGGCCGTGTCCACAGGATCTGGGGCCACCCAAGTTGCTAGCCTGTGGTTGGCCAGCCGTGTGCTCCCTGTTGCCTCTCATCACAACTCCTCCTTCCTCTTTGCCATCCCGTTTTCCAGCAGGGAAAGCCAAGGGTCCGGAGCAGGTGGAGTGAGAGTGGAGGGACTACAGAGGTCAGAGGACCCCCGTGGTGTGCCCTGCCCCCGTGCCTCAGTTTAGTTGTCCAAAGACCCAGCTCCGAGTCTGTTCAGGAGCTGGGGGCAGGTGTTGGCAGAGATATCCCCGTGGGGGAGCGGGGAAGGACCAGTTCCATCTTAGTCTTAGACCTGTCTCCCTCTGGTCTTAGATTGACCCCGGGAGGCCTTCTGGGGAGGAAGGGGAAAGATGGAGGGTGAGAAGGAAGAGAGAGAGAAGAGGAAGACTAGAAGTGAAGAAGGTGGGAGACAGAAAGGGATTAGAACAGAGGGAGAGGAGGTTGGGAAGGAAGAAAATAGGGGAAGGAAAGGACCTATTTAAAATAAAGAATAGAGAAAGTCCTCTCCCCCAGCCTCACTGGGCACCCAGAGGGTGCCCGTGCAGGTGTTGGGACTGCCCGGTGCTGGGTGGCCAGGAAAGGCTGGACATCGGGGTGGGCTCTGTCAGCGCTGAGTGGGGGGGGCCAGAAGGATCCAGACCAGGTGGGTGGCAGGGAGGCATACCTCGGTGGTGGCTTCTCTGTTTGTCAGTTCCACCAGGGGCAGGTGGCAGGGCACCCCCAGGTCGGGGGCAGGGGTGCTTGTAGAGACAAGGTGATTGTGGCTCTGACTTCCCGTTGCAGGACAGGGACCTTCTGTTGCTCCCGTGTCAGCACACTGGCAGGCCGTCAGGTTAGAAGGAGCCCTCCCATGCCCAGACGTGTGGGCATTTGGGCATTTCCGTGGGGTGTCTCTGTGCTTGGAAGCGTCCCCGAAGGCGCGTGCGCATCCGTGTGTGTCTGATCCTGTTTGTGTATTCTTGGGGGTTGATGTGCCTGCCAGCCTGGGTGTGTGTGGCCGTGTCTGTGTGCCTCAGATCCTGTCTGTATATTTCTCGAGGGGCTCTTTGCCTTCCAGCTTGGGCACGTGTGCGTGCATGCATGCCTGTGTGTGTGTGCAAATCTGTGTGTGTCCCTGTGTGTGCTGTGTCTGTGGGTGTGTGCACGTGTCTGTGAGTCTCTGATCCCATTTGTGCATTTCCTGGGGGAGAGCGTGCCCCCGAGCTTGGGCACGTGCGTGTTTGTCTGTGTGTGAGCACACACTTTCCTCCTAATGGCCCCAGGAGGGATCCAGGCAGCAGGCTTTTGTGCTGCTTTCAAGGTTGCGGCTGGGTGGGTGAAGGGGGGCGGCCTTCTACTGGGAGGGGTGGGTGGGGGGAGGCAAAAGAAAATCTTAAAAGACCGTCTTCCCTCTGGTCTCCAAGGAGATCAGCCTGTGAAATGATCCACACGTTAATTAAAAACGATTATATCCTGATTGAGCCATTCCTGCTCGCATCCCTCAGCCAGGGAGAGGAGGAAGCTGAGACGGGAGGATGCAGAATGGGGCAGGGTCCAGCTGCGGGGCACAGGCAGCTCGCGCCCCAGCCCATGGAGGGGAGCAGACCTTGGCGGGGGTCCATGGCAAGCTGTTGAGGGTATGTGCCTGGGGCAGATTTGACCTTCTCCTTTAAATTTTAAAAACAACCCCTCCAGGTGGTGTTCTCTGAGGTCCCAGGAGCCGGGTGGCAGCCACCAGGCCGCATGGATCCCCACTCCTGTGCTGGGCACTCCGCCTGTCGTTTGCACAGATCCTGAGTCAGCCTTTGTGGTTCCAGTTTTACACAGAAGTGATGTGCTTGAGGTCACAGAGCCAGAAGTTGGGGACCCCAGGCTGGACCCAGTCCTCTGACCCCAAGGCCCAGATCCCCTTCCTAGCTCCGAGCTGCCTCAGACTTCCACGGTGAGGGACCGCCTCTCTACAGGACTGCTGGGGAGCTGGGGTGCCCAAGGACAGGCCCTGTCATGCTCTATGGCACCTCTGAGATTGTTCCTTTCTGAGGTCCAAGCTGCATGGAGTGGAGGGCTGTGATGTCCATTCGTGTGGAGAGCCAGATGTCTCGCCGGCCCTGGGCAGCTCTGGTCTGACTCGTGTCACCTTTGCAGCCTGGGCAGGGCCTGCTACCCCTCCCTCCCACTGTCCCCCTAAAGTGGCTGAGGATTCTGCAGCAGCCTAGCCACACGTGCCCCTCAGGGCTGGAGGGCCCCCGCGTACCCACACTCCTGAATATATGCCAAGACCTTTCTGGAAAAAGTCTGGGCCTCGTCGTGCTCTGCTTCGCGTGCTTCTCTGGTCCCCTGTCAGCCCTGTGAGGACTGCAGTGGCAGAAAAAGTAGTCATAATAACAAACCAGGTGACCACTCAGCCTACACTCCAGCATCAGGTGGTGTTGTGGTTCGTAAGAGTGGTAGGTGCTCGAGTGAGCCGGTTCACCTGGGCATTTGTGGGGCCCTGGCTGTCCAGAAGGGTGGCTCGTCGCTCTACCCCTTCCCGTCCGCACACTTGTTATGGGCCTGTGTGCTGAGCCCAGCTTCTCTGAGAGGAGGAGACCTGCCTTGAGGTCAGCCACACCCAGAAGCCCATGAGAGCACTGACCACAAGCAAGGGCTTGCTTTCCTTTTTTGAGCCTCGGTTTCTTCTTTGTGCAATGGGGATCAGAGCTTTTTCCTGACAGGACTGTTGGGAAAGTAAGGAAAACCAGGTCAAATTTGTTCAAGTGCCTGGCGGCATGGGGACGCACAGAGGGGCTCATTAAGTATTCATTTGTGCATCTGTCCGTTCAGGGCACCTGTGTGTTGCCACAGCAGGGGAGTTGGGTTGGCTGGCTTCTGGGGAGGGAGACCCGCTGTTTCTCCTTCACTGCTTTCTAGGAGACAGTCTGGGGTTGAGGTGACTGTCATTTCAGTAGGAGCCTCCAGGGGGCTAAGAAGTTCGTTGGACCCACCTGAAGCTACATTATCAAAGGTAGAGTGTCTGGGAAAAGGGAGGGGATGCTCCTCCTGCACCAGGTCCCACATTCTTAGGGGGAGCCTGACCAGGGGGTGGGCGCTGGAGCCAGAAATGATGTCTTGAGAAATTAGAGGGGCAGAATGGACCAGAAAAGTCAGCATCCCCTGTTCCCAAGGGCAGAACTGGGAGAGAGGCAGGCAGATGTTGGCTCATCCCGTAAAGAGCCATTCGCACTGAGGCAGGCAGACACGTTCTGCCTGCCCCAGGTCACCCCTGCAAGGTGCTACCTTCCAGGAGCACCTCGACCTATATGGAATCTACCTTCCTGCAAAATCTCCCCCTCTTGCCTCTCCCAGGGCCTGAAATGCCTCCTTTCATCACTGCGCAGGGTCAGAGCATCTAGGCCCTGCTTAAAATGCAAATGAAGTGATCAGAAGGTGAACTCATGTTTGCATAATACAGGGGCCGCCAACCTCTAGGCCCCGCGAGGCCAGTGGGCAATGCTAATGAGGGAGTGGGAGCCGCCTGGCCCTCATGGGGTGCCGCAGCTCAGCTCTGCCAGGAGGGCATCTGAGGATGTAGCCCGGGGTGCCCGTCACCCACCTTCTCAGGAACCAGGATTCAGAGATTTACATGACATCTCCTAGTTTGTGTGTGTTGTTACCCAATCTAGCAACCTGCTTGTAGCCAGACTTGGACCCCGGGCCGCCACTTTGCAGCCTCGGCTTCCTAGCTGTTGCGCAGCAGTCACTATAACCGCCCTCGGTCTGTGGAGCCCTGAGAACAGTGTGCGATGCCAGCCTCTCGCACATCCCACACTCGCCCCGGGCCTTGTTAGCCGTCTTAGAGGTGATGGTGTGGGAGCAGAGGCCGTGGGTCCAGTGGTACCAGGACCCGAAGGAACGGGTCAGCCTGACCCTGTCCGCGCGGCTTGCCGCAGCCTCATCCCGTCCTCCTGCATGCACAACCAAGTGCCCACAGCTGCTCCCCCAGGCGCAGTGGGGACCGGTGTTGGTGGGCATCTGGTGTGCGCCTGGTTCACAGGTTGAGGTTTGTTTCCTTCAGTCCTTCATTCAGCACCCAGCAGACGTTCGCTGACAGCCCCATGGGTCTGGCCCAGAGGAGGCACATCCAGACCCTGCCCAAGGCGAGTCAGGGTGGGCCTCCCGGAGGAGGGGACAGGGGCACTGGGTCTGGAAGGGGGAAGCATTTGACTGCAGGAGGAAGGGCATTGGCGGTACCACACAGCATGCCCAGAGGCCCGGAGACGTGAAAGGGCCAGGAGAGCTCTCGAAGTTCAGACGGTGGGAGTGGGGGAGGCAGAGGCAGGAGTGGAGGCTGAAAAGGAGTCCAAGGACTTGACTACCGTCAAGGGGTGAAGGGGTTTGTCCCGAAGGCAGTGGGAAAAGGACGGCGCAGGCAGGGAGCCCAGCAGGAGCAAAGGCTCCAAGGTGGGACCTCGTGGGACCCCTGAGGAGAGAAGCAGGGCGATCAGAAAAGGACCGGGGTGGGCCTCGGGTGGTTCTCCCTTCAGGGCCTCGGTTTCCTTCCCCGGAACTCCCGAATTCTCTAACTGGTGGGGCCTGGACTGGACAAGAGCTTCCTCCTTCCTTGCATCCTCCCTCGCGGCCCACTCCCCATGGAGCCGTTGGGCAGGACTGGGGCCCTCTCCAGAGGGAAGCGGGGACCTGAGCCTGGAGCAGCTCAGCCCAGCCCTGCAGCCGGTCCCCGAGCCCCAGGGGGGATTATTAAGTCTCGGCTGGGGATGGAGGTGGCGGTCCTCAGGGACCAGTAATTAAAGCCCAGCAGATTGTAATTCCCTAAAAGAAGGCTGGGCAGGAGAGAGAGGAACGGAGGAGGCAGGAGGAGGAGCGCTGGGGGGGAGGGCAGCCTGGGGGTAGGAATGATATCTGGAATCCCATTGTTCAGCCAGTCCTCTCTGCCAGGCCTCCTGGTGCTGGCCCCCCCCCCCCCCAGCACTTGGTTATTTACAGTCTTCAACCCCTCCCCTTTCTCCCAGGGAAGGGTTCCTGCCATCCCCATTTTACAGACCAAGAAACCAAGGTTTGGAGAATTCAGGCAACTCTGGTTCGGGGCCCTGTGGGATAGGAAGAAACTAGGCTAAGGAACCCAGGTCTGCGTTCTGGCGTCGCCCTCCTTGCTGGGTATTTGTGAGGGGCCTGGCACAGCTTAACCCCAGGGAGGCTTGTCCTAACGGTGGAGTCCAGGCAGGGCGGACCTCCCCGCACGTCTCATGACACCCCTCACGTGTGGGGTCTTCTGTCTGGGGGCGGGGGCAGGGGGAGCTGGCATCATGGCTCACACTATGGTGGCTGGAGGACGTCAGCCATCCAGGGCCTCTGTCCGACCCTGCTGTTTGCTTACTCACCTGCTGTGTGATGCAAAGCAAGAGCCGCCCCTCTCTGGGCACTTCCGCATCTGTACAGGGCTCGCATCTGTACAGGGCTCGGATTATCTCGGGGTTGCTTGTAGCCCCAACAGTGGGCTGGGCCAAGGAGAGCAAGCCCTAACAGTGAAGGGAGCTAACCTTTGAGAATCCTGCTCCTTCCTCCCTCCCTCCCTCATTGATGCTGCCAGCGCTCCTGAGCCCGTGCTCACTGTCAGGGGCTCCGACTATGGGCACTGTTATCACCCCTGTGTGACAGAAGAGCACACTGAGGCCCAAAGAGATCACTGCTGCCTGGCCAGCTCCTGGCAGGTACACCACTCTTCCTCAGTCCTGTTGCCAGCCTTTGCCTCTGCGAAAATCTGACTTTCTGTTTCTCTTAAAGAAACTGACAGGTCACAGCTTGGCCCACACGCCCACAGGACCCTGCAGGAGAGCTGAGCGGAGACTGCCCGCTCAGACTGCCTGACAGGGCTCGGCTGCCCGGTTCTCTCCGCCCACTCCATCGAGTCTGCCCTGCTGAGACCTGGATTCCCATCCTTGCACCCCGGCTTTCCATGACCTTGGGCAGATCATATCTTTTTTTTCTCTTTTTTTTTTTTGCTGAGATAGATTCGCTCTGAGCTAACATCTGTTGCCAGTCTTCCTCTCTTTTTTAATTTTTTTTTCCCCTCCCCAAAGCCCCAGTGCATGGTTGTATATTCTAGTTCTAAGTCCTTCTAGTTCTTCTCTGTGAGCTGCCGCCACAGCATGGCAACTGACAGATGAGTGGTGTGGTTCCACAACCGAAAACAAACCTGGGCTGCTGAAGCGGAGCACACCGAACTTTAACCACTAGGCCATCAGCGCTGGCCCCAGGCAGATCCTATCTTTGAAACTCATGTATAAAATGTCAGAACTGAGGAACTAATTCCAAACTGGGTCTTGAAGGTGTTTTCCAGAAATTCTTCAGGCAGAATAAAAAAAAGGAGACAGTGCCCCAGGTGAGGGACTGGCTGGGGAAAGACAAGGAGGTGCAGGGGGCACAGAGTGCTCAGGGAGTGTACCAGCTCTCCTCGCCCCTTACAACGTGCCTGGCAGAAGCTGACCATGAACGCCAGCTGGGTTCTGCTGGTTCCGTAGCATGATTCATTCATTCCCATCACTCATCTGCCCCTCACAGCCTCCCTGACAGAACACCATTGTGGGGCTTTTATTCCCACTTTCAGTGGATGAGAAAAGTGGAGTGCACAGAGGGCAGGTGACATGCCCTGGGTCCCAGCAAGGGCAGGACTCCGACAAGGACCCCTTTTCTTGACTCCCAGTCCAGTGCTCATTCTGATCTAAGATACTGTAAAAATTGGCTCTTAGGTGAGCTGCTTTTTCCTGTGCATTTTAAAAAACGCTCTTTCAGTTAATATGCGGGAGGGATGTCGATCTTCTCGTACATAACCTTTTGCTGAAGCGACAACGTGCGATAAAGGGTCCCAGGAGAGCCAGTGTAATTTGGGCTGTGAGGGGCAGAGCATACCAATGCAGAAGCCTCTCCAGAAGCCCGGCTGCGCCCGCGAGCTGGGAGACCTGGGGCCCCCTCTCGCCGTGCCCCCTGCCAAGGCCTGGCCCGAGCTCCCTCCCATCTTGGACCCCGGGACCATGTGTTCATTCAGACTCACGTTTGACTCTTTGCCTTTCTTTTTTGCTCTCACATTTTGAGTGGTCCTTAGTTCCTAGAGAAGGTCTAGGTAGAGAGAAAAGGAGTCTCCAGGAGCCAGAGGGGTTGGGAGCAGAGGGTGGGTGTGGGACGGATGTGGAAGCTCCCTTTCTAGGCAAGAGCTGGCCAGTTGGGGGGTGGCAGAGAATGGGGCCCACGCCGAGGGCAGATTGAAGGGCATGTTCAAGGTCTGTTTGTGTCTGCCCTTGGCCCCAAAGGATCAGAAAAGGGGACTTGGGAGGTTCCAGTTAATTGAGGCTGGTTCTAAATTGGGAGGCTTAATAAATGGTAATTATCCTTCCCTGGGAGCAGACCAGAGCTAACCAGTGCTGGTGGCAGCAGAGATCAGGGGTCAGAGCCCCTTCCCCCTCCCCCTACCTGGAGGCTCTGAGAATTTCCACCTGCAGAGGTGTCAGGGACAGAGCTGGTACAGACTGCCTCCTCCTTCCTTGTATGTGGGTTCAGGGCATGGAGGTGTATTACATGCCTGCCTGTGTGTCTGCACGGGAGGTCCTTGGACACGCACGGGGCTGCATCTGTGTGCCTGTTTGTGTGTGTGTGTGTGTGTGTGAGTGTTGGTACTTGCCCACCCTCCACTCAGCTGCCTCCAGTCCCCCTTCCCTCAGAACAGCTGTCCCCCTTACCTCTCCCACCTGTCAAGGGAAAGGGAAGAGAGAATCTCCATTGAAATCTCAGCACAACATGGGCTTTGCAATGCCCATGTTGAGGGGCCGGAGAGCAGTCCCTGGCTGTGTGGACAGACGTGGCATCCCTGGGTTTCAATTCCACCCAAAGAGGAACTTTCTGTCATTTAGAAGTGACCCAGAAGTGGCCTGGGCTGCTCCAGGAGGGAGTGAGTGCCCCATCTTAGTAGGTGTGCAAGCAGATGGGGAATATGCACCTTCCTCTGTTTTGTGGGCTCTTCTAAGCCCAAAGTCCTGGGGCTGTGAATTTCCCCAGTTGGCACACAGCAGTTACTGAGGCTGCCCCCTCTTGCCAACCCAAACTGTATGGAGGGACTGACAGAGGGCCTCTGCCCCTTGGTGTACCCAGGACTTGTCCCAGAGAGATCCAGGGAATGTGGGTGAGGATGGTCGTGTGTGTGTGGTGTGTGACAGTGGATTTGTATGTGTATCTGTATTGTGTGTATGCATTTGTGTATGTTCTGTGCACTTGTGTAGATGGGGCTGCACGTGTTGAGTGTGGGTTTCCAGGTTGTGAGTGTGTATTGTGTGTGGCTCTGAGGGGTGGGAGGTGGGGTGGGGGTGGGCATTTCTGTGCACTGTGTAAGTATTGACCTTGAAGTGTGAGTGTGTGCACTTAGGCTGATGGGCATGTTTGTGGCAAGGGTGTGTCTGTGGGGGGGCTGTGCTGAGCCCCCCCGCCAACTTCTTCCTGGTCCATTCCTCCCCACCCCAGGTTCCTCTCACTGCCCCTGCCCCCAGGTCAGACTTCGGAGGCTCCCACCCCAAACCCTGATTGTTCCTGCTCCCCACTTCCAGGGACCTTGACACCTGCCAGCCAAGCACTTGACTTCATCCTTGCTCCTGGCACAAGAGCAGGCCCAGCAGGTGGCCGAGAGATCCCAGGGGACCGTAGGGACAAGGAAGAAGGGGAGGAGGCCACCTGGTCACTGCTCAGCCTCTCCCTAGGAGGTCCTAAAGGAAGTGGGTTTCTGAATTTCTGCAGCATCTAGTCCAGACAGGAGACCTTCCTGAAGATACCATGGGCATTCTAGACATGAGCTGGAACATTGCCAGAGGTGGAATGTATTTAGAAATGAGACATGCATTCTGGAGACAGGATGAAGATGTTTCTAGAGACGAGATGGAAAGCATTTCTGGAGGAAGGGCATTTTTGCAGATGAAATAACATTTCTGGAGGTAGGACAGGGCATCTTCTGGAGTAAAGAGGAAGCTTTTCTGGATTCCAAACATTACTAGAGATGAAACATTTCTGGAAATGGAATATTTCTAGAGATAAACTGTAGTACCTCTGGAAGTGGAGTGTTTTTGAAGATGATGCTGGAGTATTTCTGGAAATAAAATAGGGCACTTCTGGATTTGAGGTATTTTTAGAGCTGAAATGGAACATCTCTGGAGAAGGGATGTGATATTTATGGAAGTAAAACATTCTTGGAGCTAAGATGGAGCCTTTATAGAGAGCACTGGCATTTCTGGAGATAAGATGGAACATTCTGGAGCTGAGAATTTCTGGATTCAAATGAAGCACCTCTGGAGAGGAAATGGGTCATTCTTAGAGAAAGGACATTTTTGGACTGAGGATGGGACATTTTTGGAGACGGTGTTTTCTGGAGATGAGGGACATAGCTAAAGCTGGCTGTTTGGAGGCCTCTTGAGGAGTAAATGGGGGCTCCGGAACGCCCCCTGCTTGTGACCCTTGTCTTTAAGGAGATGCACCCGAGGCCCAGAGCGGAAGCCCCTGCCCAGGCCCACTCCTCCTGTGAGTGGCAGGGCAGGCCTTGTGGGGACCTTTCCAGAGCCACCCCGCCTCCGGGCCTGTGCTGGAACCCCCCCCTCTGGAGGCCACAGCCCTCTCAGTCCTGCTCTTGGGGTTCCCACGCCACCCTCATGGGGCCCTGGTAGCCTCAGGCAGTGACTGAATGGTTACATTTAATTTAATTCAATTTCGTGGAGCCATCTGAGGCTTACTCCCCAGCCCCCTCAACCCTTTCTCGAGTCCCCCAGTGTCCCCCTACCTTGGAGCAGCCCGAGGTTGGCCCTTTTTCAGTAGAAGGATGGCGGAGGGGCTACAAGGCTGAACGTGGGCAAGTCCCAGGTTCCTGCTCAGGTCCAGGCTGACCTCGGGGGTGCCCAGCCACCTCCCCCCACTCCAGGGAAGCAGATATTGAGGCTTGTCACCACTTGAGCTGGCCTGGAGCCCCGGGGTAATTATTTCTCTTACTTAATTGAAATTTCAGCCTCAGCGATCCTGCCTTCGAAGTGAGGCAGGCACAGAGACCCTGCGCCTGGCCGGGGTGGCGGAAGGTAGGGGGCCCCCTCCCCTGTCCCCAGAAGGAGGGAGGCAGTGCCAGCCTCCAGGCCCTAACACTGCTGGTGGGCATGGGGAGGAGGGCTGCAGCTCAGGGAGACAGAACCAGGGTTGCCTTTGGTTTGGGCAGTCACGGCAAACTGCAGTTAAAAGGCCGAGCCTTTCACCCTTGACCGTTTGGGGTAAGGTTGGGAGCGAGAGGGGCTCTGGTCTGAGGCAGGTGTGGGATTACAGTCTGTGGGGGCTCCTGAGCCAGGGTAGCATGAGGGCGGGCGTGGGCTCCCAGGAGCACTGCTACCTCCTCTCAGGTCTGACGGGATCTGAGGGGGTGGGCTGGGGGCTGTGACTCAGGCCGAGCCGGCCCTGTTCCTGGTTCAGGGCTGGGTGAGGTCGCCGGCCTGGTGGGGTAGGGGGGGCTGTGGCTGGGGGTGCAGCTGAGGAGCCTGTTTTCCCAGCTGCGGTCGGGCTGGGCGGAGCATCCGGGCTGGGAGCTGGGTCACCACAGGCCGGGCACACACACGTGCGCGCGCGCGCGCACACACACATACACTCTCTCTCTCTCTCCCTCCCCTCCCCTCCCCCCCTCCACCTGGGTGGTCCCTGCCACCCCACAGGGCCTTGAGCCTGTCTGCTGGTGGGGGCAGAGGACTCCAGGGGAAACAGGAGAAGCCCTGGGCTCCAGACGGTAGGGGCCCGTCCCTTCTTGAGCTTCTGGGGATGGCTCTGAGGTGCTGGGGCTAAATGTTGAGGCTGCCAGTTTCCACCCACATTTGTCCAGACTCAGGCAAACCTAGGCTCCATTGCAAAGGAGCGACTGTGGTCAACTCTGGCCCCTGGTGCTTACAGGGGGACAGAAAGCCTGCTTGTGGCCCCTGGGGTCTCAGTCTTCCCCATCTGGGAAATGGGATTGTGGTCAGCCTGGGGCGTCTTCAGGGCTAAAATACCTGCACAGTGCTCAGTGCTGTAATCATGGGTTGTCCTCCTCACTGTTATTGTTAATAAATGTGCCCAGGCCTGAGCAGGCCCAGCCCTGTACCCTGCATGTGCGTGGTAGGAGCTTGGGGGAGCGGCAGCAGCTGTCCTCACGTTATTATTGAGGTGGTGTTTTCTCACACCCAGAAATGCCTGTGGGTGGGCGCTCCCTGCCCAGGCAGTGGCCTGGCCCCCCCCTTCCCTGGGCGGGCAGGTTGTGTCACGAGGGAGACTGAGGCCATTTGGAATGAGGAAGGAGTAGGGGAGGGATCTGCCTCCTCCTTACACACCGGCTCACACACACACACACTGGGCAGTCACACATCCATTAAGTGCTCTCTGGAAAAACCATTAAGATGAGAGCCATGCTCAGCAAGGCCGCGTCACTGCAGCCTGACTGACCCCTGGCTCCAGAAGCTCACAGGCGTCTTCGGTGTGGTCTTCGGTGGGGGCAGGCTGTGGCTGCCCTCCACAC
Organism: Ceratotherium simum simum; assembly: GCF_057802395.1. Classification (NCBI taxonomy): domain Eukaryota; kingdom Metazoa; phylum Chordata; class Mammalia; order Perissodactyla; family Rhinocerotidae; genus Ceratotherium; species Ceratotherium simum. The sequence goes on from NC_141915.1 coordinate 1,205,414, forward strand.
TGGAGGGGGCAGAGATGGGAAGGGTCAAGTCAGCCCCAGGAGCTGGGAAAGTGAAGAAGGCGGGTGCAGATGAAAATGAACTATCCCATTTGCAGTCCATTTGCTTAGAGGGAGAGGAGGAGGGCAGCCACAGGGAGAGAGGGGGAGGGATGAGGATGCAGAGAGCGAGTCTGGCAGCGAAGGGTCACGGCCTGTGGCACAGGCCGTGGAGCCCGGACTTGCCTCAGCTCGGGAAGGCTGCCACGTGCCTGGGCTATGGCCCCTCTGCCTGCAGAGCTTGGGGAGCTCTGCTCTGTCTCAGCTCCAGACACAGTCCAACAGCTGCCCCCTTCCCCCTGACCTCTGGCTGCCCCCACTGGCCTCCCCTGACCCACTGCTTGGGGATTTTGAGGTCTTAATCCACCACCCGCCCTGATCTGGGCTCGGTCCTCCATGCAGTGGGGGGCGCAGGGGACTGGAGCCCCAGAAGCCGCCTGAGGTGGGTCCCAGGCGCCAGCCCAGCCTGCCTGTCGTTGCTGAGCTGACCTCCTCACCTTGGGCTCAGACAGAGGACGGCCCCTCCCCCGAGCACACAGAGCCGGTGGAGCTGACATGACTCACCTCACTCGTGGTACAGACAACTCCCTCTCCCTACTGAGGGGGCAGGGGGAGGCTCCTGATGCTACAAACACCCCCACTCCGCAGGGGAATCACAGGCCCGGCGGGACCCCTTCCCAAGGGGACAGCCAGGGATCCAGACATCAGCATCCCAGAGGGTGGGGCTCACTCCCCTACAAGGGCCAGGCCACCTGCTTCGGGCGCTGGGCTTGGTGTCCATTTAGAGCCTTGGTAGACCCTTGGCGGGGGAAAGGGCTGTGCAGACACACAGGATGTAGACCTGTGGAGTTCCGAGTCAGTGCTCCTGCCTGCCCCCAGCTGCTCCCATGGCCTCCCTTTGGGGAGGACTCTGGCCAGGGGGCCCCAGCATCTTCTCCATCCAGAGGAACCCTGGGTCCCAGGGGCAAGTAGGTGCTCTCTTCCTCTGAAACACCTCCTGGAGGCTCTGAACCCTAAAACGCAGCCGCCCCTGGAGAATTAGGGTCACCGTCCCTCCTGTTGCTCCCTCCCCCAGCGTGATGGAAAAGTGGGTCATCCCCTCTAAGCCCTGGAGATGGCCAGGTCAGGGAGAGACCTGACATTGTGTCAGGGGCTTCCTACAGGTTGTCGCGTAAGGCAGCAAAGCCAGGCTCAGAGAGTGAAAGAATGTGCCCCAGACCACGTGGTCATCAGTGGCCCCACTAGGATTTGAACAGGCCTCTCCAGACCACAGCTCCCAGGGAGAGAGGTCCAGGCAGCACGGGCCTGTGGGACAATGCTATTTTTTGTATTTATTTCTGACCCCCACCCCATTACCCACCCCAGCAGGCCCTGGGACAGACCCCCATCTTGGTTTTCCCCAGAACAAAGCAGCCTCTGCTAGACGTGCTGGAGGGGAGGCTTCAATCAGCAGGTGGAAGGGGACTCCATCTCGCCTTTTGTTACTCACGGAGGAGCGAAGGGAATGGATGTGCCCTTGAAGAGGGAGAGAGGAAGCGAGGAGGGGGTGGGAACGTGGAGAGGGCAGGGGCAGGCATACCTGAGGGGAGACACTCCACCCCCGCGAGAGCAAGAGCCTGGTCACCATTTTAGTATTCAGTACACACACACACACTCGTACACACGTATCACACATGCACACTCACACGTCACTCCCCTCTTCCCCCACCACCCTCTGAGGTCCCCTCTGAAACTGGAAGGTAGCATCTGACCAGCAGAGAAAAAAAGGAAAGAGAAAAAGATTAGTGGGAAGAAAATCCGATTCTGGAGTTACCTTAGTTACCAGCTCTAATGACTCTCAGGGCGGGCTCGGCCACCTTCCTGCGTAGGAGGACCCTCCCTCCCGGGCCCCTCCATCACCCCATTATAAGACGGGGCCCTTGTTCATGAGTTCTGTGGCAGAAAGGGAAGAATCAAGGACTTTTCAATAAGAGAGAACTCCCTGGGTGGTTTTGAATAGTTGCTTTTTGTGTGGCAGTGAGGGACTCGTCCTCTCCTCGGCGCTGTGCCCTGCCCGCCTCCCTCCGCCATGGAGCCGCCTGCTCCAGGGTCTCCAGATGGATGAGCTTGTTTTTCCGGAGCCCAATCCTTTATTGTTCCGGCCTTTCCCTCCTGACACCCTCAGCTTAGCAAAGGCCACGGGCAGCCTTTGCATCTCAGGAAAGCAAGAGAATCCTCGAGGTAATTCTAAAAAGGCTTAAACCTGAGGAGTGGGGTCCAGCGCAGAGCCCCCGGTTCCTGTCCTGTGCCGGGAAACGAAGGCACACGGGCTGCATTCGCATCCGGGTGCTGGGCCTGCCCACCTCAGCCAAGCTCACGGCCATTGCTTTGGTGCCTGCGAAGGGGCGTGAATGGAGGAAAGCCTGGCCGAGGAGGGATGCCCACGGAAAAGGAGGGAGACAAGCAAATCCGTCTTATCAGACGCTGCATATCTCAGGAAAGCACATTTCAGCGCTTCTGTCTTTTGGCAAGCTGGTCCTACCCTTTAATTTTCTAATAAAAAGGAATTATGTTGCTGAAGAGGCAGTAACCAGCTTCATGTCAGTGTCTCTTGTAAAGACCATAATTCCCATCTTGGGTGCCTGCCGGCTCCAGGGTGGGGGGGTGGGTTCCTGTGGCCACAGGTGATGCTGAACAGGGGCCAAGGGGCAGGGACGTTGGGGCATGAGGCAGATGGCAGGCGGTGCCATTTGGCTTTGCCCTGCTCATCCCGCCCTGGCCCCTGCACCCCAGCCCAGCCTCAAGCCACAGTTCCAGGCTTACTGCCGATGCCCCGGGACTCACAGCAGATACTAATAAATAGTTGTGGTGTGAACGAATGAATGAATTCTTACTGCTGAGGCCTGGGGTAGCTGGCAAGCTGCCCGGAGGGTCGGATCTTTGTTGAATGAATGAATGCCTGCTTTCCAGAGTCTGAAGTCACCTGTCTGGAAGAACTTACCAACCCTGCACCCTCCCAAACCCCTGGCACTGAATTCATTGGAAACTTTGCCAAAAATCATCTTTTTAAAAAAAAAAAAATAATAACATGCGTTCCTTGTTTCTTTGTATGTGAAGTTGGCAGTTTATGTTCTCACAGCTCTGCGCCTGAGTCCCCTGGAGGCACAGGTGGGGCCCACCCTTTAGCTCTTCCTCCCATCACTGGGAATTCTGTTCCTCACCGGGTTTGGGGTTTACTCCATGGGACCTGCCACACACGCTGTTCTGCAGCCCTGAGGGGCTCCTCAGCCATCCCCCTGCCCACTCTCTAGCCTGGGGCACAGGAAGCACACAGTAGGTACTTATGTAAGTGCCCTGTCTCTGCAGGGTGGACACGTGGATAGGTTTTTTGCTGTTACAAATATCTTCATTCCAGGCCCAGTTTTAAACAAGCTCATGTGGGCAGAACACTTCCCACAGGCAGGCACTTGATAAATGGTAACCTTTGTGATTTAGAAGGAATCTGTACTCAGTTCCAAGCTACTGTGTGCGAGGCCCCGTAGGCCTTGGGACCCACGGTCACAGAGGGGTGAGGAGGCCCCTGAGCAGCAGCATCCAGGAGCCCAGCTGCCCCTACCCTCCCTTCCAGCAGCTCATCACTGCTGGCATCCAGGCACCATCAGACTGGCTTATGCCACCGGAAATGCCAGGGCATGTGGGGCGGCAGATCTCACACGCAGCATTCTCTCTGGGGCTCCCCCCTGACCCCAGCCCTGGTGTGGAGGCAGCTCCCTGCTCCTGCCCTGTGTCCGGGTCCCAGGCGCCAGGCAGCCGTGCTTCAGCAGCAGACGTGGAAGCAGCCTGGGGCTTGTGTGGTCAGGCACTTGGAGAATACGCACAGAAGTGCCCCGACCTTGGGCCTGTCTGAATCACAGTCCCTGGCGGTGGCCAGGGAATTGAAACTGTAGCAAGCCCCTCAGGTGCTGCCGATGCCGGCCAGGACTGGGAACCAGCATGAGGCATAGTGGGATCAGGGACATCTTTTAGGCTGGGCAGGGCCTAGTCCTCTCTGCAGCCCCCTCTCCCCCTCTCCTAGTGGGAGAGCCGAGGGGCTCGGGGTGGGGAGGGGAGATGGAAGTGAGAGCAGGTGGGGGACCAGTGGGAGGTGTTGTTTCCCAAGGTTCTGGTTTGGCTGGAGAGACCAGTCACCCCCTGACGCCTGCATCTTCTCGGGCACATAGCGGGTGCTTAAAGACTTTGCATACAGACAGGAGTGACTGTGAATGGTGGCACCTGGGCATATGCTGACTCTGGAGGCCCTGCGGGACTTTCTCGTGGACACCCAGCTTGGCTGGGGAGACCCAGTAGCCCTCCTGGGTAGTGTGGTTCCGATGCCCCTGGGGTTCAGATGCCGCATATCTGCCTTGGGAAACTCTTCCCTGCTCTGAGCCTCCTCTGGCTGTTCTGTAAGGTGGGCCAGGCTGTCCTGGCATGTCCAGGGAGGCAAGGCCGCTGCACAGAACTGGGTCCATAGCAGGCGATTTCTTGGGAGTGGCCTTGGTGCGTTTTCCACTCAAAATCATTTAGTTACAAAAGGAAAGAAATGGTTGTGCATAGAACAGGAAAGAACTATGGAGGTACACAAATAATAGGTCCGAGTCCCTCTCGAGGCTGTCCTGGACGTGGCTATTTTTACTAGTTTAATGTGGGCCATTTGACAGTTCTTTTGGTGCACTGCACCCACACACTGGACTCTTTCCGGAGACCCTGTGTGTGGAATCCGCGGCATGTAGAAATGACTCGGACCCTGCCTTTAGGTGGCGCTCACAGTCCTGCTGGGGAGACCGACTGGGGAGCTGAGCAATGATCCTTTGCTGGGGAGCCGGCTGTAAGTGATGAGGCAGGGGGTGCGCAAAGGGACGGGCTAACGGTGGGCGGCAGGGTCGGTGGGGAGTCGAAGGGCTGGACCGGCCGTGGGGTTTGAACTGGGCCTTCGCAGACGCCTGGAAGTTTCTAGGTCGCCAAAAGAAGAGGGAAGCATGGGAGAGCACGGGGGAGAGCGAGGTGGTTTGGGACCGCGGACTTGGGGCCCCTGTGCGAGGCCCGCGTGAGAGCCGGGCGGGGCGCCGCGGTGCGTCCTCCTGTGGCGGGAGCCACTGCCGGCTGTGGATGGGGCAGGCCCCCGGGCGGGGTGTGGTTAGGGGACGGTCCCTCCGCGGCCCGGGCGGGGGGCGGGGGAGCCCGGGGGCGGGGGCGGGGCGGCCGTCCGCGCTCGGCCCGCGCCCCGCCCGGCAGGACGCCCTCCACCGCGCCTGGCACCCGCGCTGGCAGAGCCGCGGGCGGAGCCTTTGTGTCCCCAGCCCTCCTTCGGGGACGCGGGTGTGACCGAGCTGGCAGATGCCCCGCGGAGCCGCTGCCCCCGCCCGCCACCTCTCACGCCCAGCTGTTCCCCAGAAAGAAAGGGCTTGTCGCAAAGGGCGGAGGGAGAGGACGCGCTTCCGCGCCCAGCCCATCTGGGAGCCACGTTATTTTCCTGATTCGAGGAAACATCTGTTCGCGCCTCTCCTTTCGGAGCGGCGGGCAGCAGACCCAGGACGGGGGAGCTTGGCCGTCCCTGGCGCTGGGCAGGAGGTGGAGAAGGTGGGCTGGGCCCAGAGCCCCTGTCCTGAGGGGTGTAAGACAAGCTACCACCATCCTCTGCCCGATTTCCACCCATCCCGCTGCTGCGCGGCCTGCCTGCGTGCCTGCCTCGGTCCAAGGGGCCTCCTGGTCAGATGCTCCCCGACTCCTTCAGGATGCCTGTGGCTGTCACTACCTCCCCCGAAGGCGGGGACTCCTGGGGCAAAAACCGTAGCCTCCCCCAGCGTGCCCTGTGTGTTTATTGGGGGACCCTTCCTTATTTCCCACACACACAAGCCATGTTTGTGAAAGATACAGCTGCCAAACTGCATTTATTACATAATGATCAATTCATTGCCCCATTTCTTATTAATCAAAGACATCCATAACTGCCTATCTGAGCTTGGGGTCGGGGGAGATAGCCAGTGGGGCTTTGAGCTGACAGCATTCCGGCCCAGAGCAGGGGCACTGCTGGATTTGTGTCAGTGTGGCCGCTTTAGGGTAAATGCACAGTACTCCTGAGGTTTCTGGAAGAAATGGAGACAGCTTGTGGATCCCCACACATTGTTGTCCCAAGCCTCTGGGCCACCTGGGGTGTTTTATCACCCTCTCTCCAGCCAGCCCTGAGCTCAGGCTGGGTACTTGGCACTTAGCCACTGGCTCACCGGTGGCTTGGTGGAGGATGAGGGAGATGGAGTGGGCCTAGAGAGGAGGGAGGAGACTGGAGGACCTGGGCTGAGGTCAGGACTGTTCTGGGCAGAGCTGGAGGGCAGCTGACAGAGGACTGTCCTGGCAAGCTAGTCCTGAGCCAAGAATCTAGGGATCCAGGGGCATTTGAGTTGCTTGTCCTCTCGCCTTCCAGGAGCAAGGCAGGCTGTGTTTTTAGCTCTTGGGACAGATGAGGAGGCTGAGGTGGGACCTGTGCCATCCGCCCCTTCTTTATTTACTCTTCCAACGCTGACCACACGGCCCAGCACACACCAGGAATGCCCTGCCCTCAAGGTGTTCACAGTCTAGTGGGGAAGGGCACAGATGCCCAAACAAATCATTGCTGTCCCGTGTGGTGTCACGCCAAGGGTTGCCCAGGGAGCTAGGGACCAACCAGAAGGCACCTAACCAAAACCAGGGGTGTGACCAGGGAAGGCTTCCTAGAGGAGGTGCTGCTGCAAGAAGGTTGGCTTTTTTTGGGGGGGGGGTGGTGAGAGGGTCTGCCTTTAAATAACTACTTTGTGTCATATGCCATTAGATGCTTTTCACATACATTGTCGTGTTTAATTTGCACCAACAATCCTGTGAGGCAGGAAATAGCTTCCGCATGTTCTCAATGAGTAAGCTAGGGATCAGAGGAGAGGTTGCTTGGCCAGCTCACTCAGCCTGGATTAGAACTCCAAGCACTTCTTAAAAGATGACAGAAAAGATGTAAGGAGATGAGAGGTGAATCTGGCACACCTGGCAGAAGAAACAGCGAATGCAACAGCATGGCGGTGGGAGCAGCCATGGCGTGGCGGTCTGCAGTGTGGAGTGAGCAGAGCCGGGCTCAGGTCGTGGTGAGCCTTGAATGCTGGCAGCGGAGAGCTAGGGAGCCACCGCAGGTCCGTGAGCTGAGGGAGTGATATGGTCCCACTGCAAGTCCCCAGGGGCTCCAGCTTCTAGGTAGACCTGTGCCAGCACCCCCTGCCTGCCTGTGCCCTTTTAGGTGCCTCAAAGCAAGCACACCTCCCAGATTTGATGCCTCTTTTCCTGCTCGCAACCTCAGGAGACAGCAGGCAGCCCGGCATGGAGCATCAGGGAAATGCCCAACACATCTGCCCCCAGAGGCCTCCTGGACCTCTCCTCAAATCTTGCAGTGCCCCTCTCCACTCTCCCTGTCCAGGAAGAAATTGAATGGCGGCCAGCATCTGCCCGTCAGCAGAGAGTTCCCGCTCTTAGCACCAGCTGGCAGAGCGGCCTCCAGGGGCAGTCCTGCCCGCCTCCCCAGAGAGCCAGCACTTCCGCTGCTGCCTAATAGCTCTCCCGGCTGGAGCCGATCCTTGATATGTAGCCTGCATGGCAGGGGCCTTAGGAGCAGCAGCTCTCCCTCCCTGCTTCTGCCTCCTGAGCCCCAGAGACGGCCCCGCTGGTGTCCTCCCTCCCTCACACACCTCACACCTGAGGCAGAGGCTTTTCTGCCCACTTGCAGTAATGTCGGGGATGAACAAGCATCCTCCAGAAGCACTGTGCAAGTGGTATTTTCTCCTCTGTGATCCAGAGATGCCCTGTGAGAGGCATTATTAGTGTCACCTCCATTTTAAAGATGAAAAACCGAGGCTCAGAAAGGAGACGAAATGCAGACCCACTGTGCTGGCCTCATCTTTCCCCCCTTGGTTCTAGGAAGCCGACCTGATTCCTCACATTGCAGGCCCTTTACCGCTGCTGGTCTGCCTGGAGTCCTCTCCTCCTGTCTTCTTTCTTTTAGATCTCATCTTAGTGAAGCCTTCCTGCCCCAGTACCCTGCCCTTAGTTATTTATTTACTAAGGATGCCTTTCTTGCCACACTGTAAGCTCCACAAGGGCAGAACTCACACCCTCTGTATCCCCAGGACCCAGCATGGGGCATATGGAGCCCATAAGCCCTCGTGAACATTTGCTGAATGAGTAAATGAGTGAATGGGTAAGTGAATCTCGGCTAGTTAGGGTAAGGCTAGCTGCAGTAACAGAGAGACTCTAACATTTCTAGAAGTTTATCCTTCACTTGGGAGGGTAGTGAGTTTCTGGTTGGTGGACCGCTTCCGCCATGCATTGATGGGGTTCTGCCTTGCCCTGTGGCTGGGCATGGTCCTCATGCCTGGAAGGGGGGGGGGGGTGCGTCACTTCCACTTGTGTCCCATTGGCTAGGACTCAGTCATGTGACCATGCCCAACTGCAAGGGAGGCTGGGAAATGTAGTCCAGCTGTGGTTCCAAGGAGCCAACACAGGTTTTGTTGACTCCCAAGCCTCCCATCGCAGTGACTGTAATCACCAGGGCCGGCTTCTGCCGAGTCCTTACCACGGTTCTAAGCACTTTCTCACAATGGCCCATTTAGTTCTCACAACCACCCTGCAAGGTGGGTCTTACCGTTAACCCCATTCACAAATGAGGAGGCTGAGGCAAGAATGACCTGTTAAGGGCCAGGGCCGCCTCGAGGTCCGTGTTGTCAGGTGCTGCCTGCTCTGCTTCCTAAAGTCCACCTGTCCAAGCGCTCCCTAGAAACACGCACTGGTGTCCAGCTGAGACTGTCACCCCCGACTCCACACACCAAACACCGTGGGTCTTTAAATCGGCAGGCCAGTGTCCAGAGAAGTGAACTGTGTGCAGGCTGAGCCAAAGTGGCTGGCCTCCCGTTTTCCTGGTCTTTGGAGGGCTTTGCCCTCGCCCGGGGCGGGGCTACATCCCTCTGAGGCTCAGCACTCTTCGTCGTGTCAGCGGTCCATTTTTTTATGTTTTTTTTGGTGAGGAAAATTGGCCCTGAGCTAACATCTGTTGGCAATCCTCCTCTTTTTGCTGAGGAAGACTGGCCCTGGGCTAACATCCGTGCCCATCTTTCTCTAGTTTACATGTGGGATGCCACCACAGCATGGCTAACGAGTGGTGTAGGTCTGCGCCCAGGAGCTGAACCCACGAACCTGGGCCACTGAAGTGGAGCATGCAGAACAACCACTCGGCCACGGGGCTGGCCCCCGCGCCTGTCCATTTTTGGAGGGCTTCTTTTCCTTTCCGCCTCACCAGCTCTGGGCCTGAGCCCGGCACGTGTGAGTGGTGGGGTGAGTCCTGCCTCACCCTCCCACACAGGGGAAGACGCATACGTGGCTCCTAACGTGGGCCGGCGACTCCGGGTTTTGTGTTCCCGGGCCCTTGGGATTGAAAAGTGCTCCTCCACTGGCCTGTCTGCCCCTGCCTCTCATCCCCCACAAAGGAAGGAGGAGTGCCCTGGTGGGAAAGCCGGGGGGGCGTGGCAGTGCTGCGACAGGCTCTGGGAGAGAGGGAGGGGAGCGGACGCCTCCCCAAGCCAGGTAGCCCGGGCTTCCTGGAGGAGCTGATACCTGCTGGGCCTGGGAGGGTAAGGCAGGAGTCTGTCAGACTGAGAGATGGGAAGGGCATGCTAGGCCGAGGAACAGCTGTGCCAGGGCTGAGAGCCTGGCTGCCGGCCCCTGTCTCTACCCCAGCCTCGAAAGCCAAGTCTGTTGCCCAGACCAGTGGCCCAGGTCCTTCCAGCCTTTGATGAAGAAGGAATGTCTCCTGGTCTGTGGAGGAGGAAAGGAGGCATGGGAGGATGAAGAAAGGAAGACTCTAAGGAGGGGAAATGCACAGATACTAACTGGGCTGAGTACCTGCTGAGGCCCCAAAGGGGCCTGGATCTTGTTGTCACCTCTCAGGCCTTGTCTCTTCTCCCCTTGTTCACCAAGCTGCAGACACAGTGGCCTCCTTGCTCTCCTTCATGCACACGGATGCCTCAGGGCCTTTGCACTGGCTGTTCCCTCTGCCTCCAGTGCTCTTACTGAAGATAGTCACATAGCTATTCCCTCGCCCCTCTAGTCTTCCCTCCAGTGTCAGATGAGGCCTCCCAGCTCACCCTGTTTAAAACCACAAACCACGTCCCGCACATTTCCCATTCTCCTTACTCCAGTCTGTGTTTCCCCGAAGCACTTAGTCCCTCTAACGGCCTGTACAGTTTGTTTATGTTTTCGCCTCTTGGCTGCCTCCCTTCCGCACCCCCCATGGAAGCCACCGGAAGGCAGGATTTCGTTTTCAGTCGGTCTCCGTCGGTGGTGGCTCTCCAGCCCTGAGCGCAGTAGGCGCTCAGTAAACGTGGAAGTCACGAGCGCATTCCGCGCTGGGCAGTGTGTGCCCCCGCTTGAGAGACGCGGCGGGGGAGGCGAGGCCGCGGACCCCTGCAGCCTCCCGGCCCGCGGGGCGCAGGTGCCACGGCCACGGCGCGGCGCCCGCGGCCCCCGCCTTTGTGCTCGCCCGGCCCGGCCCGCCCGCCGCCTGATTGGCCGGCAGCTGCGGGCGGTGGGCGGGGCCCCCGGCGCGCGTGGCCGCGGTGGACGGGCCGGCGCGGGCGCGCGGCGGGGGGGGCGGGGCTTCCGGGACAGCCCCCTGGCGTGGTGGGGGCGGTGAGCGCGGGGATGGCGGCCCCCGAACAAAGGACGCCTCGCGGTCGGGCTCCGTCTCTTGTAGTCTTTTCTGGCCCCCCGAGGTCTGACGGTGAGAGGCTCCACTGCTCCAGCGCCCCTAATCGTCACCCCGCGCTTGGTGGTCCGGGCCTGCCACCCTGTCCCTAGGGGCTGACCTGTCCCCAGGGGCCGACCGCCGTGCTTACCACGCTGACCTCTCCCCTTCCTTCCAACCACGGGGCCTTTGCACAGCATTCTTTGTTCCTGGACGCTCTGAGTCCCCTTTCCGCACAGGCCCCTTGCCTTGCTCTGCTCAGCACTTGTCTCCCTTGCAGTTGTACCTCTATTTGTGCTTCCTCCTCCCACACAGACTCAGTGCCATCAGGGTGGGGTCCTGCCTGTGGTCTGGCACACAGTAGGTGCTCAATTTATATTGTTGAATGGATCCATTCATCCCACTGCCCCCAAGGCCTCCTTGGCAGGCCCAGTGCTGGACACTGGGACTTGGGAGAAAGGGAGACAGATGCCCCTTCACTCCAACACAGAAGAGCTTGTGTCCAAGGCCAGGCCATGGGGTGAGTGTCTGGCCTGGACCCCAGGCCACAGGAGCCTGGTTTGATGTGCGCCCTTGGTGAATGGCCCACTGTGCAGGCAGACTGGAGCCCGGGGCTGGTTCTGCCCAGGGAAGCAGGATGGTGCAGAAATGGGCTGCGGAGGGCTGCTCAGCACGCTGGGGCCGGAGACCCCTGGGAGGGCCAGCCATCTGACTCCTGGATGGCAGAGCCCTCACTGTGCCCTTCCCTGTGGGGGGTGGGGGTGGGGGATGTGACAGAACCTCCACGGCCCCTGCCCACCTGGCACTCCCACCGCAGAACAGGAGCTCAAGTCATGAAATCAGTCTCACAGTCATACATGGATAGGCCCGTTCAGGCTCTGATGGGCTGTGGGGTACGCGCTTCGTTCCCCCCAGCGCCAAGAGAGAAAATGAGGCATACGGCGCAGCTGATAAGGACGTTACACCAGAGCTTCGGGAGCTCTGGCAGGTTTTATAAGCCACCGCGGAGTTTGTACCAGTGGCAAATTCCTGGGCCCAGGCCACCCCCAAATCACAGATCTCAAGGGATGGGGTCCAAGAATCTGCCCTTGTTCAAGCCTGTGTGGTTTTGATGCTTCGAATCTTAAGTCTGATTTTCGAGAAATGTAACAACAAATGTTTGTGTCCCTGAACACATTTGAACCCCTTTCTGGGCTCTAGCAGGACCCCTTTACCATTCCCCATCCCAGACCCCTGGCCCAGATCCAAGTCTAAACTACAGGGACTCTGTACCCTTTGGAAACTGGAAAAATGCTCTGCACCCTCTCCAGAAAAATGTGCTTGTGCACACACACAAACTTCGCATTTGATTTCAGGGAGTTCTCATAGCTGGGCTGAGTGGTCTGAAAGGCATTGGAGACCTGTTTGGGGAAAGGCCTCCATGCTGACACTCACCTGAACCTAGGGCCAAAGTGTATAGTTGTGTAGGTTGTGCACTGCACAAGGGTTCCTGGCAGAAATCCAGCCTACATTCCTTTGGCCGAACTGTACAGACTGGTGCCTGGGGCATCTTTTCCTATTTTTGTAAAGGTGTCATATAGCATGCCCCCAACCTCCGTCTTCACTTGCCCTCCTCCTCCCATGGCAACTTAGGTTAGCGGCACTAATGAAGTTACAGAAATTATGCGCATTATCACTGACTAGCTGACCTTCCTTAAACTCCATTATTAAAGCTGTGACGAACGACCCAGCAGCCCTCACCCGCTAATGCTTGGTTCCTGGTGCTCCCAGAGTCCTGGGCTTTTATTGGGCAGTGGTTGGGGGGCTGCCCACAGGCCTCACTTGGGATAGGAGGGTGGTCGAGGCAGCTGGGGCTGTCTCAGCAGAGAGTGGGGAGGGGAGCACCTACTGTGTAAATACCCAGTTGACATGAGTGATTCATTGGGTCCATTTTATAGATCAGGAACACTGAGGCTCTGAGAGGGCTGGCAGTTTGGAGTGGAGAAGGCCCGCCGATCTGGGGAGACTCGCTGAACAAAAGCTTTGGAGTGGGACCGGGAGGAGGCCAAGGAGGGGGAAAGGAGGGAGCCACAGCCGGACCCTACGACACCTCAGGCCGCGTGAGTGACCCCTCTCCTGGACGCCTGCCCTGACGTGTGGGCTGGTCAGAGGCCTCCTCTGGACTCGCATGGCCTGGGCTTTCCTGTCACGGTGCTGCCACCCTGGTCTGGCAGGCCTGTCGATGCCCCGTCTCCCCAGCGGCCTGGCAGCACCGCGGTGCTGGATGTGAGCCCTGGACGGGGGGCCGGGCACGTGGTGTGAAGTACAGCACTGTCGCGTGAATGAGTGACAAGGGCCTGGTTACGTGGGCTCTAGTCTCCTGGCGGCTTTGCTCCTAGAGCACGACAGGCGCAGACCTGACAGGCGGGCTCGGTGAGGGCAGGAGGGCTGGGAGGCGTGGGGGGGGCTGGAGCAGAAAGGAGAGGCGTGGGCCTGGGGTTGGACAAAGAGCCAAGGGCAGCGTTGGGCAATGGAGCCGACTTGAAGGATGGGTTGGCATTTCCTGATAGCCAAGGCCCCGCGGCCCCTCACTGACGTCTCATCCCAGCTCAGCTTGGCTGAAGGGCAGCAGGGCCCGGACGGCCAAGTTCTGGAGGGGCAGAGGCGGCCGGGCACTGGACAGAGCTCTCCCAGTGGGATCTCTCTCCCGGACGCCTCAGACCCTCAAAGGAGCTGTGTCCTTCCCACCTGCAGGCTGAGCAGCCTCCTCAGGGACCCCTGCCCTCTGGGGACTGAGGGCCCTGAAGATATCAGGGGTCCACAATGCTTTCAAGCTCCTCCTTTGGCAGCACTCTCAGTTGCCATCAGGGTCCCCACTAACAGGGGTGCTTCCCTGAGCCAGGAAAGGGGGCATCCCCCCCCCGATCCCTCATTCCCTGCTCATCCCTCCCAGCCTGGGCCTAGCCGGGCTCTCTCAGCCGCTGCCCCTCAGAGGACTGAGTCACCCGGGGGCTCTCTGAAGGAAGTCCTGCTCCGCACCCTCTCACACAGGTAATAGTCAGCGTGTCTCCTGCAGTGCCCCCAGGTGGGGACCACATCCGATTCCCCAGTGTCCCCAGCATGTCCCCCACAGGGCCTGGCTCAGAGCAGGGCCTTAGGGAGTGTTTGGTGAATGAATGAATGAATGGGTGACACCCGTCTTCCTGCAGGGCCTGAACTCCTGGAAGAACACGGCACGAGGTGGGGGGTTCTGGCAAGGCGGTACTTCTCTCCCAGGCAGGTGGAATCTTACTCCCAGGAGAGGCCTCTGCCTTGATGCAGAGCGCCCGGCGGCCCTGTCGGCACAGGCGGGGGCTCTCCAGGCCCCAGGGGAGCAGGGTGGCCCGGGCCCCCTGTGCAGCCCTCAATGCCCCCCAATCCTTGCGTGAGTCCCAGCCGCCCAAGAGGGTCAGGGCGGCCCTCCATCTGGGCATGGGTGGTTACTCGTGAGCCTGGTGGTGGGTCTGTGTATGCCGGATTCCCCGGGGATGGGAGCTCCGGGGTCCCCATCTGTGGGCACTCTGAGGCCTGGGACACTTAGTGCCCAGCACAGGGCCTGGTGTAGGGGCCTGGGCATGCCTGAGCCCAGCACGAGGCAATGAGTGAGCGGGGGAATGAGTGATGGAGGTGGGGGAAGGGAGGCGAGCCCAGGCTTCTGCCCATGCCCTTCCACCCCACTACAGACTATGTGACCCCAGCGGCCCTGGGTCAGGGGAGGGCTCGGGAAGGGCCTGGCACCCACCCACCGGGCGGCGTTCACTCCCTCGTTCCTTTATCCACTCAGCTGTCAACAAACGCCTGAGTACCGACTGTGTGCCCTGCTGTCCTGGGTGCTGAGGGCACAGCGTGATTCAGACAGGCGGAAGTCCTTGCTTGGGAAGCTGATGCTGGGCTGGGGGCACTGCAGAAGCGAATGGGCCGGTCAGTTGGGAAGCAGGGAGGTGGGGTGGGGCTGGGAGGGGCTGCTGTAGAGAGGGGCGGAGCAGGCCTCTCTGCTCCCCCGGGAGAATGGCGTTCTGGTCGTAGCTATTGTCTGTTATTAATAGCATGCCCACAGACGTCCAAAGTTTGTGGGCCCTCACGTGCCGCCCCAGAGGGGGTTGGCAGGGGGCTGCTCTCCTCCTGCTGGCCCCATGGCTGCTTGTGGGTCCACCCAGGCCCGTGCTGAACGCTGGGCAGCGTGGCCCTGTGTAAACTTCGCCTTATCCCTGTGGGGGGAGATGGGTCCCAGGAGGGACAGGGTTCTCCCACATGCTTGGAGCGGGGGTGGGCCAGGGCTCCTGGGGTGTTCAGGGCCTGAGGAATGAGGCGGGGGGAACCTGCGTCCAGACACATCCCCATTTGTGAACGGGAGATGCTGTGACTTTTGGGGACAGAGCTGTCAAGGTGAGGGGATGTGGTCTGAGTGTTGGGGTGCCCAGTCCCGGGCCCATTTCTCTGGCCCAAAGACTGGGGTCTTGGGGTTCCAGGGAGGAGAGAGCCCAGCCAGCTGCGGAGTCAGAAAGATTCCCTGGCCTGGGGTGAGAGGCCAGGGAGGGTTGGAGGAGGCCTCAGGAGCGAACTGCAGGTGAAGAGGTCAGCAGAGGCCCCTGCGCAGAGGATGGCGGGGGTGGGAACATCCAAGGGGACGCAGCCACCTTGAGGCCAGCTCCCCGGGGCGCCACCTGCGCGGGGCGGGGCCCGGCCTGCAGGGTTGGGGGCTTGTGTCCGGGCGTGCGGAGGGGGGATGACGTGGCTCTCTCCCGCGGGGCTCCGAGTCCAGGGCAGCGCCCGGGCCCTTGCCCCCGCTCTTCCTCCTCCAGCCCCTTGGGCTCTGGCTTTCTCAGGGCCTGCAGGAGCCCGGCCAACAGCCCTGCTTCCTGCGCAGCCACCCCGCCCGCTCGCCGTCGACGCACACCAGCCGCCACTTGCAGCAAAGCAGAAGGGAAGTTGGGACTTGCATGTAATCAGCCCCACACAGCCCCCGCCACAGGCGCCCATCAGGGCCGCTTCCGGAGACTACTTGAGATACACCTGCTCGCACTAAAAGGAGAAGCAGTAATCCATCAAAACAACGCCCGGCGCGGGGGGGAGGGGCCCAGACTTAGTTTCTCCTCCCGCTGACCAGGGCAGCATCGGGCCTCTGAAGTCCCCTCGGGTCCTGGCCTTCTGGAGTCACGTGGCTCTGGCGCTTCGCCCCTTGGGCCGCGGTTTCCCGGCTGTCAGAGGTGGCAGGGGGATGAGCTCCAAGCTCGTGCCTCTGGGCCTCCTCCCTCACCCCCACTCTTGCCTCTCTCTTTCCAGAGACATTATAAATCAAACGGCTTAGAACGTAAGGCATCAAAAATTCTGAAACCTTCATCTATTATTAACGCTGACAGTAAATTCCCCCTCCGAGCGTTTTACATAGCAACTGTTACCAAGACTCGCTGGTGGAGCAGCCGCTCCAGCCCGCTGCGTCCCACAGCTCCGGGCGCGATGGCGGCCATCGCCAAGCCTGCACCCGGCCGGGCCGCCACCTGGGCACCCGCCAGCCTCTCCCTGGGGGTGGGTGGGAGGGAGCCCTTGGCAGGAGAAACGGTTGGCTTCCTGCTGAAAGGGGGTCCAAGTCGCTCTTGGTGAGCCTGCCGGAGGCACCCTACAGACCTCAGCTCCTGCCCAGGGCGAGAAAAGGGGCCCCCAGGTCCTTCGGAGGCAGCGCCCAAAGGGATCTGGTCGGGGTGGGATCTGGGAGCCTCCCCTCCCCGCTGCCCCAGCGAGACGGAGGACAGGAAAAGGCTTCGTAAACTGTAAAGGGCTGTGCAGATGTTGTTTACCGACTCACCCACCTGTCAGCTAGACGTTCCTGAGTGCCTGTTTGTCTGCAGGCAGTATCTGGGCACCAGGGATTTAAGACAAAGACAAAAGGCCCAGTCCCTGTCGCGTCCGGTTTGGTAGGAGACAGACGCGTCAACCCCTAATTGCGTTGAGCGCGATAATCAATATGTGTACAAGGAGCAGACTCAGGCAGGGGAGGGCAGATAGCAGGGTCTGGGGAGGGGAAAGGATCAGGAAGGCCTCTTCACAGGCGCCTGGGCAGGGTTTTGAAGGATGAATGGGGTGGGTCTGCCTGTTCTGGACAGAGACTAGCATGTGCAAAGGCCCAGGGGCATGAAGCAGCCCTGTTGGCAGGTAGGTTATAGCCTGACCTGTCTTGGTGGAGGAGGGGACCTGGAGGAGGGAGCAGGGGTCAGAGAGTGTAAGAGCTTGGATGCAAAGCTCAGGGGGTTTTATCTCGAGCCACGGAACCATGGAAGGTTTTAAACTGGGAGGAACAAAGTCAGATTTGGGTTTGTGGGAGAGCCCTAGACGTCATCTCTCTGGTTGCAGTGGTTAGGGATCCTGGGATGGAGGGAAAGCTCACATCTACCGGTGCTGTTATGAGCACCCTCATCGGCCTGGGGAGGTGAGAACACTTGCCCAGGTGGCAAGCAGGAGAGGCTGGCCACTTGCTGCGAAAGCTGTTGTTATGCACTTGCTGTTTGCCCAGCCCCATGTTGAGCCTGTGGTCCCTGCCCGAGGAACTTGCCATCACAATGGGGGGCCAGGCCAGTACAGACCCCACAAGGGGACAGCAGCATGGGCAGGGTGTGAGGCTGCTGCTCCTGGGCCCGAGGGTCTGAGCGAGGCTCCGGGCAGGGGGCCTGTGGGCACCTTCCCATGGAGAGTCGCCTCGCTGGCTCTGCCACTCCAGACAGCAGGACACAAACCGGACACGGACTCCAGCCGGGCCCAGTCGATTGGCAGGCTTTCCCCCCTAGTGATGAATGATGTATGTTCATGTGTGAAATTCAGCAACCAGACCCAAGTCCCAAGAAAATAAGGCTCCCTAGGGTCTCACCACCCACCAATGCTGGGTCACATGTGGGCCCGGTTGCTCCAGAGCCAGGCACGGTTATAGCTTTTGTAGAACGGAAGTGGCATGCTGTTCTTTCTGCATCCCTTTGGTGACCTGCTTTTCTCACTTAATGCGTTGGGAATAGTTCCCCCTGTCCGCGCATATCCAGGGGTGAAGTTTGCTAAGAGCCGAGCTGCCCGGAGGGGACCTGGCTGACCTAGAATGTCCAGTGCTTGTTTTCATGGCGGAGGCCGTGGCTGTGCTGCTGGTGCACGTGGCACCCAGCCCAGAGGCTGGCACTCACTAGGTGCTGAGTGAAGAGTTGTAGAAAGAAGTGAGTGCTGCATCCGCAAAGGGGAGCGAGCAAAAGCCGGTGGAGCCCAAGGGAGCTGCGATTTGGATCTGGGGCTAAACTGAGTCTTGCGGTGAGATCTGTGCTTCCTGGGGCCTCTAGATGATCAGGGTAGAGGGAGTAGGGTGTTCAGGGAGGGCTTCCTGGAGGAGGAAGGAAGTAACAAGTAACGGTCTATTCACTCATCTAACAGATCTGCTAAGGGCTCCCTCCTGGTCAGAGCCCTGTGTGCGCAGGGCTGGGTACCCAGACAGGGTTCTGCCCCCACAGTGCTGCCAGGCTTGGGGCGAGACAGACACGTACCCGGGACGTGTGGGGGTGTGTCCCACACTATGATGGTAGGAAGGTAGCCAGCGAGGGGCCGGTGACCCTGAGGAAGCCTTGGGAGCTGCAGACCCAGAATGGGTTTGGGATCAGGACCAGAGTCCCAGGGACTCTTCCCAGAAGTTTGGCTCACTCCAGTGTCCCTCAGCCTTCTGGACGCTCCTGGATGCTGGGGGTTGATGGCAGCTCAGTTGGTGCCCTGGCCCTGGGTTCCCCCACCTTGGAGATGGGCCCCTGCAGCCCAGTGCCTACTCCCAGAGTCCCCTACCAAGATGGGCACCAGCCCCCACACACAGCTTCTCAGAGGCAGACCCAGAGTTGGAATCCAGCTGTGTGACCTGGGGCAAATCCCTGAACCTCTTTGAACCTCGATGTCCTCAGTTGTCAATGGTGGCAGAGCCTGCTGTGCCCACCCCGGATAGCCCTGGCCACCCAGAGCTCCACTGAGAAAGCTCCTGGGAGAAGCCCCCACCTCCCTGGATTTGGGGGTTGACTTATGGGAGGGGGCAGTTTGGCAACAAGGTGTGGCTGCAGATGGATGGCAGTGGGGGAGCTCGGGAGGGACACCTGACAGAC
Organism: Ceratotherium simum simum; assembly: GCF_057802395.1. Taxonomy (NCBI): domain Eukaryota; kingdom Metazoa; phylum Chordata; class Mammalia; order Perissodactyla; family Rhinocerotidae; genus Ceratotherium; species Ceratotherium simum. Next base: position 1,224,341 of record NC_141915.1, read on the forward strand.
TGCCCCCTTGCCAGAGCCCCTGGAGCCTCCTGGAACTGCAGGCCCTTGTGACCGGCTCATCACAGTTGAAGGGCATATGTTTTGGAGTCAGACAGGCCTGGATTCAAGTCCCAGCTTCTCCACTTTCTGGCTGTGTGACCTTGGGCTAGTTCTTTATCCTCTCTGTGCTCAGCATCTTCATCTCTACATTGAGGATTATAACAACACTGGTGTCATCATGAGGATTGGAAGAGGCGATCCATATGTGAGTTGCCTCAGCATAGTGCTTGGTGCTAGTAAGCAGAGGAAAGCTGCTGTTGTCATTTTTCCTAGTGCCCAGGGACCAGTCTCTTGGGTCCCTGGCTCATGTCCAGCCACCAGTTTCAGCCTCTGGAATTGCACAGCGCCAGTCCATTCACCAGCCCACATCACTGGCTTTCTCTGAGCCCCCGTGTGCCAGGCGCTGGGGGCACTGGGGTGGAACTGGAAGCTGCAGACTGGGAGGCAGACAGCTGCAGATCCCGATGGGTCAGGTGACTGATGCCACAGTGGACGGCCAGGACAGGTAGATGGGGGTGGAGAGGGAACCCAGGACAGGTGGGGGGGTGGGGAGGGAACCCGGGACAGGTGGACGGGGTGGGGAGGAACCCAGGACAGGTGGACGGGGCGGGGAGGGAACCCAGGACAGGTGGACTGGGGCGGGGAGGGAACCCAGGACAGGTGGACTGGGGCGGGAGGGAACCCAGGACAGGTGGACGGGGCGGGGAGGGAACCCAGGACAGGTAGACGGGGCGGGAGGGAACCCAGGACAGGTAGACGGGGTGGGGAGGGAACCCAGGACAGGTAGACGGGGCGGGAGGGAACCCAGGACAGGTGGGGGGTGGGGAGGGAAGCCAGGACAGGTGATGGGGGTCAGGGAAGGAAGCCAGGACAGGTAGACGGGGCGGGAGGGAAGCCAGGACAGGTAGATGGGGGTGGGGAGGGAAGCCAGGACATGTGGACTGGGGTGGGGAGGAAGCCAGGACAGGTGAGGGGGAGCAGGGAAGGAAGCCAGGACAGGTAGATGGGGTGGGGGGCAGGGAGGGAAGCCAGGACAGGTAGATGGGGGTGGGACCGGCAGGCTGGGAGGGAAGCCAGGACAGGTGATGGGGGCAGGGAAGGAAGCCAGGACAGGTAGACGGGGCGGGAGGGAAGCCAGGACAGGTAGACGGGGTGGGAAGGAAGCCAGGTGGGAAGGGAAGCCAGGACAGGTGATGGGGGGCAGGGAAGGAAGCCAGGACAGGTAGATGGGGGTGGGGAGGGAAGCCAGGACATGTGGACTGGGGTGGGGAGGGAAGCCAGGACAGGTGAGGGGGAGCAGGGAAGGAAGCCAGGACAGGTGAGGGGGAGCAGGGAAGGAAGCCAGGACAGGTAGATGGGGGCAGGGAGGGAAGCCAGGACAGGTAGATGGGGGTGGGACCGGCAGGCGGGGAGGGAAGCCAGGACAGGTGATGGGGGGCAGGGAAGGAAGCCAGGACAGGTGGAGGGCGGTGGGGAGGGAACCCAGGACCAGGTGGATGGGGGCAGGGAGGGAACCCAGGACAGCCCGTCTGTTGGAAATTATGGTGAGAGCTGAGGAGGTGATCCTGAGCGGAGGTTAGGAGGCCTACCAGCGTCTAGCCAGGTGAACGGGGAGGGGAGGCATACCCCGGGAGCGTGCCCGGCCCGTGTGAAGATTGGGGGTGTGGAAGAGCTGGTGGGTGCAGGTAGCTCTTCTTGGCTTAGTGTTGCTGGGGCGTGGGGTTTGGGAGCTGGGAAGGTGGGCAGGGGTCATCCCTGAATGCCAGGCTGGGGAGGCAGGGACATTGTCTCCGGGGTGACGGGGGCCAGGAGGGGTCTGAGTACAGGGCAGAGATGGGTGAGAGAAAGACAGTGGAGCCTGAGGAGGGAGGGCGGGGCAGGAGAGGTGGAGAGGGCGCAGGAGGTGGGCCAGCAGGGGCAGAGGGAGAGGAGGACGACTCCAGCACCCAGAGGCCTGTGGGCTGAACTGGGAATTCCTGGGTGGGAGGATGGCCTGAACCTGGAAACAGCCGCAGGCTCGCTCCCAGCCCCGGGCCCTGCACCTAGCTCAGGCGTGGGAGTGCCGACACCCAGCGTCCATTCAGCAGGCATGTGCCCAGCGTGTGCCTGGACAAGACAGACAGGACCCTGCCCTCGTAGAGCTTACCATCCTTGGGGTAGACAGACAAGACGCCAGTCAACAAATACACGAAGGAGGTGATTTCAGAGAGTGGTAAGAGCTCTGGAGGTGGGGGGCAGTCAGGGAGGGCCTCCGGGAGGAGGCAGCTTCTGGGCAATGAGAAGGTGGCCCAGGCAGAGGGAACAGCATGTGCAAAGGCCTCGGGGTCAAGGCCTGGTATGTAGGAGGAGCCCACAGGAGCCAGTGTGGCTGGAGAACGTGTGGGGAAAAGAGTGCGAGATGAAGCTGTAGAGGACCCCTCACATAGGACAGTGCAGGCTGAGCTGAGGGCAAGGTCATACCCCCACTGCCTTCCTGTGTGACCTTGAGCAAGTCACCCACCCTCTCTGAGCTTCTGAGTTCTCCTGTGGCAACGCAGAGGTAGGCGAGGTGCTTGCTCAGAGCCCTGCGAGCCGTGACTGGCCAGGGGTTTGCTCCCACCCACTCCTGCTCTGTGGTGAGGGACTTGGGGGGGCAAGTGGAGATGACACAGAGGGCTATGCTTCCGTGGCCGCTTCGTTCCTTGATGCACCCCCAGACTCCTGCCCACACCGCCCCCGTTCAGCCTCTCCTCTCACCAGGGCTGGAAGCCAGACGCAGCCCAGGCTCCCCTGGGGCCACCTGCTGACTGGCCACTCTGAGACCCTGCAGCTCCGGGAGGCTCCGCAGTGGCATTTGTAGCTGGGACTCAGGCCAGAGCTGAGCCGGGATCATTTATCACACAGCCTCAAACAGAGGCCTTCCTAAAGGAAAAAATGTTCTTTCTCTGGGATTCCAATCTGTATTGTCTAAGGTTACTTGGCAGCACTGTTTCCCTCAAGCACCCCCAGATTCTTCCTTGCACCCCCCAGCTTTCCCTAGCCAGTAGGAGGCCTCGGGTGGGGGTGGCAGCCTAGTGTGCGAAGGGAGGATAGGTGGAAGACAAGCCGCATTCAGAGCTGCAGGAGTTGACGGCAGAGCTATGGAGGCCGCCAGGAGGGGTCCTGGAGACTGGCCGGGGCGTCCGCAGCCTCCCGGGCTGCACCTGGCTTTGTGATCAAGGGCAGGGGCGGCCTTCCAAGGCCCTCCCGAGGAGCTGAGGTCAGGCTTGTGTGTCTTGACTCCCCTCCTCGCCTGCTTCTGTGGGAAATCACGATTGCCCACCAACTGCATGCCTGCCCTCGGGAAGCTGCTGACAGCAGCAAAAGGGGGGGCTCTGGGCTGGGGCTGTGGGGACCCAGGAGAGGGAGCAGCCACCTCTGCCTGAGCGCTCAGGGAGCAATCGGCAGCCTGCCTGGGAGGCAGGGTAGGGAGGGGGTGCTGGGCCCCTGAGAGCCTGTGATGTGAAAGAACTGGGTGTGTTTGAACAGCTGAGATCCCAGTGTGTCCAGAGCATGGACTTCACGGGGCTCACAGCCAGAATGTTTCTACCTCACAGACCCAGCAAGTCTGTCAGGAACCAGGCCACAGGGAGCCCTGAATGCCTGGCACACTGGTCAGGACAGGCTGGGTGTGCTGCATAACAAACATCCCCGAAAGGTGCATACCATCAGACAGGGTTTGTCCCTCCCTGGTGCTGTGTCTGTGACCAGACAGTGGAGGGACCATGCACTGTGTCACTTGGGGACCCAGCAGAGGGACTGTGTACTGTGTTACTTGGGGACCCAGTGGAGGGACTGTGTACCATGTCACTCGGGGACCCAGTGGAGGGACTGTGTACTGTTTTACTTGGGGACCCAGTGAAGGGACCGTGCACCGTGTTGCTCGGGGACCCACCCAGCAGGGGGACCGTGCACCGTGTCACTTGGGGACCCAGCAGAGGGACCGTGCGCCGTGTCACTCGGGGACCCAGCAGAGGGGCCGTGTGCCGTGTCACTCGGGGACCCAGCGGAGGGGCCGTGCGCCGTGTCACTCGGGGACCCAGCGGAGGGGCCGTGCGCCGTGTCACTCGGGGACCAAGCAGATGGGGCGCAGCCTTTGGAGCACTTACATGTCCCAGAGGGAAAGAGAAGCATGTGGGTTTGTGGAGCTTCTTCCGGAAAGCAGCACGTGTCACTTTCACTCGAATTTCATTGACCAAAGTGGGCCACCTGGGGGACACACACACTCCCTTTGGCAGAGGAGAGAAAGAGGTTTGGTGGGTTCTATACTTCACCCTGAGGCCTGGGGAGGCATTGAGCAGAGGAGGCCGAGGTCTGGTTTGTTTTACTTTGTAAGTCTTTATTGACTTGCGCGCAGAGAAGGGCAGGAATCCTAAGTGAACAGCCTGTGAATTGCTGCAAACTGAATGCGCTCCTGTATAACCAGCATTCAGATCAGGAGAAAGAGCATCACCAGCCCCCAAGTCCCCTGTGCCTCCACCGGGCACTGCCACCCAGGATCCATTCGTCTGCTTTTGAGTTTCGTCCACGTGCTGTCTCACGTGTCCAGCTTCTACGCAGTGTGCTGTTTCTGAGACTCACCGTGCTGCGTGCAGCAGCCATTTGTTATTTTTCATAGCTGTGTGGTATTCCATTGTGTGCACGTACCACAGTTTGTTTGTCCCTTCTGCCTTTGATGAACATTTGGATAGTTTACAGTCTGAGGATCTCGTGAGTAAACCTGCCATGAACATTCTGGAACACGTGGTTTGGTGCCAGCGTGTAGCATTCCCCTTGGCTGCATGCCTGGAACTGGAATTGCCATGGCCTCATGGCGTTGAAGGCACACTGGACAGAGGAGAGACCAAGGCAGGGACCCAGGCCGGAGTGGGGTGGGGGGCGGAGGGCGAGCCAGGCGCTTGGCCCCCTCGGCCTCAGAATCCAGAAGCGACCCCAGTGCAGTCTCCTCTTCCATGGGGCCTGGAGGATGAAACTCTCATATGATCAGTACTCCCCAGAATCCCATGAGGTGAGGCCCAGACACATGGGGCTGTGGGTTCAGCCTCACACAGTAACACCTAGGCCTCACTGTGTGAGTCAGGCAGTGACACAGCATGTTCTAGTACGCAAGCAGGAACAGTTGTCATCATAGGCATCATAATGCACAGAACTTACATCTGCCAGGAGCGTGTGTGAGGAGCGCCCCCAAGGTCACCCAGTCACACCCCTCACCCATCTGGCCCGCGGGCAGACGGAGGCCATCCACTGAGTCCGCAGAGGGGACCCCTGGGGCAGCCGGGCTGGCTGAGCCCCACTCTGCTCCCCGTTCCTGGGCATGCAGGACAAAGGGCCGGGCTCACGGGTGGCGAGACTTGCCATTACCTCTTGGGGTGGTATTTCTTAATAGAGGGGCCAAGAGAGGGTAACTCCTCGCCCAAAATGAAGGCAGGAGAACAGGGGGTTTCAGTCTTCTGCCATTGGAAGACTAGGAGTGTTTGGGAGCTTTAGCTGGAGCCCACAGGCCTCTTGGCCTGGCCGGCGCCTGGTTCACGAGAAGAGGTGATGGCGCTGCCGCTGGTGGCTGTGAACTTGGTTCTCATCGCCGGGGGCCTGGCTGCCAGGCCTGGGCTGCGATGCTGAACAGGTGACTTGCTCAGTGGGGCTGCCCCACAGGTGACCTTACACAGGCTGCCACCGTGTGCAGCCAGACCCGGTCCTGCCAGAACCCCTGGACTCCTCCGAGGTCAGAATGAGGCTCCGCTGAGCTCCTTCGACCGTCTGCTTGGGTGCGTGCCCCACCCCCAAGCCCTTCAGGGGTGGTCAGTTTCCGTGTTTGCTTTAACAAATATGTGGCACACCGGTTCTTTTGGCTGGCCTCCCCTGGCCCCGTGGCTGGGTGACCCAGGCGCAGGATGGTCCCTGAGACCCCCACTCCTGGAAGTGAGCCATGTGCCGATGGGGGCATCTGGAAGCTGCGGGGGACGCTGGCCAGTCATGAGAAGAAATGCATCTTTGTCACAGACACATGTGGGGCTTTTCATGTAAATTGTCGCGGTCCTAACAGGCAGAAGAAAAATGAAGCTTTGATGCGAGCCGCCTCCTCAGCCGGGCGCGGTGTCACTCAGGCCCGTCTGTGGCCCGCTTTTATTAAGGAGCTGTCAGCTCTTCTCAGGCCAGAGACCCAGGGGGCTCTCTGGGCAGGAGGTGGCTCAGAGCTGTCTGTGGAAGGCTCGGCGTCAGCGTGGGGTGTGCGGGGGCCTCAACCCGGTTCCACTTCCAAGGGGCACAGGGGACTAGGGATGGATTCCCTGGGCACTGCGCTAGGCCTAGGGGCCGGGGACGTGGATGAGCCCCGTGGGGTTGCCGGGAGTGACAAGCATGCGGACGGGCCCTCTTTGCCATGGTTCTGATCACCACACTACAGCACAATATGGCAGGGAACTGGGGGTATGGGGGGCACGGCTGCCTGCTCTGGGTGGGGTGGGTGCAGGACTTCCAAGGTGTGGAGACAGGACCGTCCAGGGAACGAGCCATGGTCTCTGAGGGGCCGGAGAACATTGAGGGCGTTGGGATGAGGCCAGAAAGGGTGTCGGGCCAGCTGAGGGGGAGGGGGCAAGAGTCTGGTCTTGTGGATCCTGGGGGCCATGGGGATCTGATGGGCTGTGAGCAGGAGAGGGTGGGGTGGTGCAAGTTTGAGAGAGGCCTGGGGGATGCGGGGAGGCTGGAGTGGGGGTCCGGGCAGGAGGACAGCACTGCCACTGGTCACCAGCACACACTGGGACCCGCCTCCTAACCTGCCAGGGGGACACCAAGACTCCCAGCTCCTGGAGGCCGGCACAGCTCTGCCTGGGGCCCACACCGTCCAGAGCACTCAGACTTCCCCTGAGAGCCAGGCAGGGACGTCCCAGGGATGACCCCAGGCCCCCCAGGTCCTGAGGAGCCTTCTGAACCCTCAACAGTGAAGAGAAGAGAGGCCCAGACCAGCGTGGGCCCAAAACTCGTCTGCCGTGCTCTGGTTCTCCCGGTGTGTGTAAATCCCAGATTGGTATCTATGGCAACTCCCTGTTACCCAGAACTCGGTTCCACAAACTCCCATTTCCCATTCATTCTAAAAACTCAGAGCTGTTGGTCTTTTTAAAAATCTTATCTCACTGGAGAAAATATAGAAAATACCAAAGAGTATAAAGAAGAGAACAGGAGACCCCTCTAACCCCTCTGATGAGAAGACACTCCTGTTAGCATTTTTGTGCTTTTCTACCCAGTTTGTTTAACAAAACTGGGATCATGTTGAACATGTGATTTTGCATCTTGCTTTTTTCATTGTGCGTCAGATCATAAGCATTTGCCCAGGGGCAGAAAAGGGTTTTTGGAAACAGGGCTGTTGCGGGCTGGGATGTGGGGGTCCTGCTGTGCTGTGTGATCTTGCAGGAGTTGGTCACCCTCTCTGAGCCTCAGCTCCTGCATCTCTACAGGGAGAAGATGAGGGTGGTTTCTCAGGCTCCATTCAGAGGCAGCATTGGGGGTCTCAGTTTTTCCTGCTGCACGGGCCTTTTTGTTCTGCCTCGATCCTGGGGGAGAGCCTGTGATGTTTGCAGCAGGGTGGGCCCGGGGCTGGCCCTCATGCTGGGCCTGTGGTTCAGTTGGGAGCCAGCCCCTGGAGTCGGGGCAGCCTGGGCTCACTCCGGCCTCTACTCGAGCACTTTCCCACCGCGTGATCCTGGGCACGGGCCATCGCCTCCCTGACCCCCGTCTCACATGCTGTGGAGCTGGGCAGCTGTGATCATTTGTTGACTTAATATGTGCAAAGCACTTGGCGCACAGTCAGTGCCGGGCAGACAGGAGCTCTTGGCACTGTCTGACTGCTGTTGTGTGCCCTCTCAGGTGTGCCCTGTGGATTCGGTCGTGATCCTCCTGCAGCCTTCAGCGCAGTGCTGGGACCTGCGGACCACTGCCAGGGTGTGGCAGCTGGTCTGGGACCTTCTCCCAGCCAGGTGCGGCCTGTGTGGCCCCACAGGGCCGGCGCTCTGTCTGACGCTCTGCCGTCACTGTCTTGAGATGAATGCTTGTTGAGCAGTGCCCCGAGTTTTCGTTTTGCACTGGGCCCCACATATTGCGAAGCTTGCCCTGCTTTTAACAATAGGATTCCTCACAACCGTCCATAGGATCGCCCGGCGGCACGCCCGTGTCGTCTGTGCTCGCAGGCTATTTGTGACGTAGAGGCGGGGCCGGGCGAGCGCTGCCCCGTGGGGTCAGGTGTGGTGCCCGGGGCGCACGCGGAGGCAGGCGCCAAGCGGTGCTCCAGCCGTCGCACCAGGGCTGCCAGTGCAGTGGGGAACCTGCCAAGGACAGGAAGTCGTCTGGGGGATGCCAGCGGGCGGGCAGGGCAGCGTGGGGTCTGCCGAGCTGTGGCTAGACACAGCCAGGGAGACACGGGACAACTCAGGTTAGAATCGACTGAAGCTGAGCGCGTGTGAAGAGGAGCGGGCGGCAGCGCCCGGCATCCAGACGCTGTGGCTGTCTGCTTCCCTCCCTCTGTCCTCGGGGAGGCAGGCCTGGACATCCCCCAGCACCCCTCCATGGGTAGAGAGGAGAGGGCCAGGGTGACAGTGCCAGGGGCTTGGCGGGCAGAGGAGGGCGCAGCAAAGGGCATCACCAGGGCCAGAGCAGCATCCACAGGACAGTGGGGACTTGGGCCACCTGCACGTGCAGGGAACGGGCATCCAGGACGTGGGCGGACGGCCGGCGGGGCCAGGGATCTCTGGCTGACAAAGACAGCTCAGCAGAAAGGGAAAGAGGAAATTAAAAAAAGACAGAGAAGGAACAACTCTTGTGCCTGCGCGAGGCACGCAGGGCTCCCGGGAGGGGCCCGCGTAGAGAAGGAAGCCCGCTGCCTCCTGGCTGGGTCACCCCTGGGAGGGGCTGGGCCCCGGGGTGGGGATGGGCAGGCGGTGTCCCCAGAGAGAAAAGGGAGTCAAGGAGAGACTCTGCCTGTAAACGTCCCGTGTCAGCCTTTGTGGGGTGACTGTCCTAGGGTGGGCCCTGTCCCCATCCCCTGCCTGCAGCACTGCTGATTGCCCCACGCCACAGGTGGGGAAACTGAGGCCCTGAGAGCCACACTGATTCGTCTCCAGGCACGCAGAAGCCAGCGGCACGCAGTCAGGGGGAGTCAGGGACTCCACAAGCCATAGGAGCCATAGAAGGGGACTGCAGGACCCAGAGGAAAGGGAAGAATTGCTTCTGGCTGAGGAAATCAGGAAAGGCCTTGGGGGGCCCCTGCTCCCTTGGATTTGGACCTGCAGAGATGGGGAGGGGCACCCCAGGAGGCGTGAACGGGTATGGTGATGGGACAGCCCCTGTTGGGGACAGCTGAGGCCTGATCTCAGACTGAAGAGTGCAGGGCAGTGGGAGCCAGCTCTGCCCGAGGCGCTGGGGCTGGAGAGGTCTGAGCACCACGCTGAGGGTGGGGACTCAGGTAGGGGAAAGTAATGGGGAGCCACTGAAGGTTTTATAGCAAGGGAGCACCCTGAGCAGGGCTGGGAAACCCAGCTTGGAAGTGGTCGTAGAATTCCCCCGGGCGGTAACGTGGCCAGACTCTGTGGCTGTGAGGACAGCAAGGAGGGGTCTGATGAGGGAACCTTGGGTGGGGGGACCTGAGGACTTGGGGGCCTCCTCAGAGACAGGCCACAGGAGGACTGTGGCAGAGGGCAAGTTCTGTGGAGTGGAGGGGGACAGGACGCCGTGGATGTTCTGGGTCTGGGGCTCTGGAGCTGTAGAGAGGGGTTGGGATGAGGGAAGATGGGGTGGCTTTGCTCTCAGGAGGTAGCTGGGGCTCTGGGAGGAGAAAAAGTCACCCAGGAAGAGAGGCCAAAGGATGGGACTGGGGAGGCAGGCATGGCCCAAGGCCAGAGGGCTTTGCTAGGCCCGCCAGGACCCAGGTGTGGACGGGTGTCTCCCCTGGGGACAGGCAGGACGAGACCTGTGATGGGGGTGATGGGAGGCCGAGGGAGTTGGTGTCAGGAGGGCCTGGGGATCAGAAGTCCTCACCCACAGGGCCGTCCTGAGCGAGGCCTCCAGCCGAGGTCTTGTCCACCTGCTGGGGGAGGACAGCCGGTCTCTCAAAGGGCGGGAGGGCTGCCAGGCCTCAAGGACGAAGGCAGGCGGGGGCAGGGAAAGGAGCTTGTGGCTGGGAGCTTAATGGCCCCGAAAAAAAACATAAAACTGGAGAATTATGGGGAGACATAAACAGAGCTGTCAGGCATTAGCTGCAGGAAGATGGCTCAGCCCGGGAAGAGAGCCGGCGGCTGCGCCGGGATCCTTGTGTGTGCATAAAAAAGACAGAAGTTATAAAAGGAGGGAGATTAAGAAGATGCTGCCTCCACGCTTGGGCTCCCTGGCCGATTCTTTTCTCACGCCCCAGCTGAGGCCCCAGCCACACGCTGACCCTGGGGCTGGGCCTGCATGGCCTGGCTGGGGCAGGGGCAGAGGCAGGGCCTGCCAGCAATGCAGGGGTCAGTGTGTGTTGGGGGGTGGGGGGAGGGGGTCACTCAGGGCCCAGGCTGGCGGAGGGGCCGGGGAGCCAGGCCCAAGGACAGAGGCAGCGCCAGCCCTGACAATTTATGGGAGCTCACACACCCTGCCATCTTCATTTTCACTGTTGCTGCTGATGTCATTAGCCAAGCACTAAGGGGCTTAAATTTCACCTTAAACCATCCCCACTGTCCTCAGCAGATGACAAACACCCTGCTCTCTCTGGCTCTGCAAAGCTGCTGGGCTGGCTCGACAGGCAGGCACCCCTCCCTCCTCATATGCCCTTCTGGCCCCCAATGAGAGGCTCCTGGGGACCCAGGGCCTGGGGACACTTACAGGTCAGGGGGATTCCCAGGGCTCTCTGGGAGCCCCGAGGTGGGCAGGGGTCCGGAAAGGGTGCTTCTGGCAGAGCTTTGGAGGCCCTGGGATGACACAGCATGGGGAGGCAGGAGCCCAGGGTACAGTGCCCCCTCCTTCTGCCCCTCTGAGTTCCCCGGCCCAGGTGTCATGAAGGGCAGCTGCAGAAGGGACCTGTGGGACCCCAGGAATTACCTGCCATGTTCTTAAAAGCCTTAGGAAAATCGTATTTTGCTCAGGCTAACAAAAATAGCAGTGGCTTTGCTGGAGGCTGGAATTCCATCCATCCATCCATCCATCCATCCATCCATCCATCCATCCATCCATCCATCCACTCATTCATTCGACAAACACGTGGCCTGGGAGCCCCTACTTTGCTCACATCCATCAAAGGCCCTGAGGAGCCGTTCTCTTGAGCCCTGTGAGAGAAAACAAGTGGGTGATCTCTAAAGACGGTTTGTTTGGGAGACAGAAATCTTTCCAGTGGTGGCTCTGAGGGCAGGAGGGGAAGTGACAAAGGAGGGCGGGTGGGAGGGGCGAGGGGACCTGTTGGCCCACCCAGTCAGTGAGGGATGTGTTGGCCTGAAAAGGAGGAGACGGGAATAAAGACGGAGCCACGGCAGAAGAAACGCAGGGTCGGGCTGCTGGGGGCTTCCCCACTGATGTTTGCACGGGTCCATGGTCACCGCCCTCCGCCTTTGTCTCCCAGCGAGGGGCAGGTGCCCGAGGAGCTGCTGGGACTCATCTGCCATCAAAGCTGGCCTATAGGGGCTGGTGCGCAGAGCCACCCCTTTCCCATGGGAATCTTGTTCCCTTCCATGTCCCCAGCCCTAGGCTCTCATCACTGTGCTGGGAGCTGTGTCCCCCCCACACCCAGACAGCAGTGCCGGGCAGGCCTCGATCAGAGGGAGGCCACCGCTCCACAGGCCTCAGATGTCACACTGTCCCCACAGTGAGACAGGGAGAGAGGAGGCTGGAGACGTGGACTAGGGGGAGTAGGCTCTGAGCCACTGTGCTGCGTGGCCCCCTTGCCAGGCCTCATGCGTGGGATCTGCCATCTAAGGGCATTGACCCTGCCCGGGAGTTGTGAGCCAGGTTCACGGTGTTGGATACATCCTGGAAGCCTGGGTAAGGCTGCTCTGAAGGGAGCAGGGAGAGGCAGCACCTCTGACCCCAGGAGGGCGGTATTGCCTAATGGTTGGGAGCATGGGCTCTGGAACTCCGAGGGTCGTCTCCCCTTCTCTCCCACCAGTATTTAGAATTGGCTGTTGAGTCCTGCCGATGCTCTGTTCCTGACATTTCTAGAACCTCAGCCCTCCTTTCCACCCCTCTGCCAGCACTTTATCTGGCTCCTCTTACTGCTCTCTCGGAAACTGTCCCAGCCTCCTCGTCACTGGCCTCCTGGCCTCCACTCTTGCCCTCTTCACCAATCCATTCTCCATCGCTGCAGCACTGGGAACTTTATAACACATGTGTCTGACAGTGTCACTCACTCCCTTGCTTACCCTCTGTGGCTCCCCATTGCCCTCAGCACAAAGTCCGTGATCGTCACAGTGGCCGCCTACCATGTGGACCCTGCCCATTTCTCATCTCTTGCCCCTCATGTTCAACTTGCAAGCCATGGCCACCTTTTCCTTACCCTCACTCTCACTGTCTCCTGCCTTCCGGGGCCTTTCCTCATTCCCTCACTAATTCCTGCACATCTCTCAGCTGTCAGGTGAGGGCTTTCCTCTGGGAAGTCCCCTGTGATCCCCTGTTCCCACTCAGGCATGATCTGGGGCCCATCCCTGTGCTTCGGCACTTATCTGCCTTTTCCAAGAAGTCCATGACTGTCTCTGGCTGCTCAATCTCTAGCACTTTTGTGGCACACAGTAGGTACTTAGTAACTACTTCTCAGAGGGAGTTAGGGATGGATGGGTGGATGGGCGGGTGGATGCGTGGATGGATGGGTGTGAGGATGGATGGATAGATGGATGATGGATGGGTGGGTGGCTGGGTGGATGGGTAGATAGATGGATGGGTGGATGGATGGATGGAAGGGTGGGGTAGATGGATGGATAGATGGATGGATGGGTGGGTGGGGTATGTGTGAGGGTGGATAAAGGGGCCATATGGTCTGTGAAGGGAGCCCATAGGCACCAGGAAGTGGGATTCTGAGCCTTGGGCCAGTCCCTGCTCCTCAGTTGGCCTCAATTTCCCTGTCTGTAAAATGGTCCACCCAGCTCCTGTGGCTAGTGAGGAGACTCAGGGTGAGCTGGAGTGAAGGCGGAGGCCTGGAGGAAGCAGTTCATGTGCTCCAAGGATAGTGCGTGGGACAGAGTCCTTGCATTTCCCAAAATTCTCCGGGGAACTCTGACGCCCACCGTTCTTGCTTGTGCCCAGGATCCTTGCCCTGAGGAGGAGACTTGAAGCCAGATGGGCTGAGTTCAGATGTTGCTGCTCACCAAGAAACTCCATTTGCCTCCAGGCCTTAATTTTGCTCTCTGTAAAATGCGGATGCTCCTGTATGCCTTGCACAGTTCCTCTGGGGATTAAAATGATGTGACAAGGAAGAAGGCACTTCTCTGGATGCCCAGCACACGGGGGGCACCCAGGAAATATGGGACTTGAAATTCCAATGCCTGAGAGAGTGCCTTCTGCCCCAGCACCTGCCACAAGGGTCACACCTAACCACAACAGTGCTCCGTCCTGGGCCTTTCTACTCTGGCCAAAGCCGCCTCCAGCAACTGAGCTTGAAGCTGGCAAATCCTAGGCCTCACAGCCATAATTATAACAATAATATCAGGCCTCACATTATCTACTTGGTATAATGCCTGTGGCCCCTTACAGGCTGTGTGACTTTGGACAAGTGGCCTAACCTCTCTGTGCCTCTATTGCCTCATCTATAAGATGAGTTAAAATATGTAGCCTGCTTCTTAGAACAGGGCCCTGCACATGTGAGCACTGTGTGAGAATTAGCTGTGAGGGCAATGATGACAAAGCACTTTTATGTCCATTTTCTCATTGATTCTTTGCTCAACCCCATGGGGAGGATACTTATCATTATCCCCATCTTAAGGGTGAGGAAACGGAGGCCCAGAGCAGTTGGGTGACTCACCTGAGGTCACAGAGCAAGTCAGCAGCAAGGCCTCAGGTACTTGATGTTTTTTCCAAAGACTCATGAGGCTCTGGTCTGGAAAAAGCCAGCCCTGGAGCAGGGAGAAACACAGGGGCCTTTCTGAGCCCTCTTTCCCTGGGCCTGGGGCTGCAGGGCCCTCCAGCCAGCCGGCCAAGTCTGTTCCATCTGACGTGCCAGCTAGGGAACACAGACGGCTGGGCCCTGCTCTGGCTGCTGCCCGCCGGGCCTCTGCGCCAGGACAGCATGTCCACCCACCCAAGCAGGGACCAGCTGCTCTGGAGTACAGACCCAGGCTCCTGTCACTCCAAGGAGTTCCTGCCTTCCTGGGCCCCCCTCCACAGCCAGCTAGGACCAGTCAGGGATTTTCCTGAACTTTCCCTCTGTTATAAAAAATTATATAAATATTTACCTTGTAGAAATAACAGCTCACTTATTAGGCCCTCCTCTGCCAGGCATTGCTCGGAGAACTCTGTCTGTCATCTCATTTAATCTTCATACCACCCTCTGAGGGACAGGCTCTCACTCCTGTCTCACAGATGAGGAAACTGAGGCACGGGCGCTGCAGTCGCCTGCCCAGGCCCCACAGCTCAGGAGTGTCCTAGCGGGATATGGCCCCAGACATTCCTGGACCTCTGCCTGTCAGCCATATCCTCACGGCCCAGAGTCTTGGGCCCACGGGAGCCTGGAATGTTAAGTCTTGTAACATGTGAGGCCTTCGTTCTGATGATCAGAGGAAAGCATATGGCAGAAATAGAGAGTAAGGTGACACATAAGACCAGGGGTGGTCCCTGCAAGCACTAGGCCTGTGGCTTCTCAGTGGCCCTGGTGGCACTGGCTGCCTATACAGCTGGGGCTCCAGCCAGGCCTGGCTCATGTGTCCTGCATGGCTGTGCCCCAGAAGTGAGGATATGGACCGCTCGGGATTCAGGTCTGGTTCCCCCTCCCCACTTGGGGCCTCAGTTTCCTCATAAACTGGGGAAAATGGGGGAATGATCCCTGTCCTGCTCATTGCCCACAGCAGGACACAGGGGGCTGACTCCTTTGGCAGCCAGGCCTTGTCCCATCCCGCTGATGAGAAAACCGAGGTCAACCCCTGGCCTGCAGTCAAACGGCTGGCATGTGGCCGCCTCAGACCAGCTCCCTCTTCAGTCATCTCGCAGGGCCCGAAGGTGGGTGTCTGTCCCTGCAGTACGGGTTAGAATCTTTAGTAGGTGTCACGTGCTCCAGGTAAAGGAAAAAGCAATCAGACACGCCCTCCTCTCTTGTACAGCGGGGCCTCTCCACATACTCTCCACACAGTGCTCTCTCTGCCAACGTGAAGACAGGCCCCGTTCCCCGACGAAGCCCCTCCTCACTCTCTCTGTGCTCCCCTATATGGAATCCCCCCGCGTATGTCCCTCACCCCCTCGGATGGACATTTCGGGGGTCTCCAGTCTCTTGTTGCTGCAAACGCTGCACTTTAGGCCTGTGCAGACAACCCTGGGCCTGCTGGGAGCAGGACTGCTGGTCAGAGGCACACGCAGTTTTATTTGGGTCCATATTGCCAAAAGGCTCTCCAAAGAGACTGTACGGTGTACCCCATGTCCCCGACTAGACATGGGCATCTCTTTGCCGGGCCCTCACCAGTCAGGCGGATGCATGCACCATGTCTGCACCTGCTCCGTGCCAAGGAAGTCAGACGGGTTGTTTCCGGGAGGAAATCCTCAAATGCTGGCACGTCTGGCGGCCAGGCCAAGAAGAACCGGAGGCCAGCCCCTGCAGGCCCTGCAGCCCCTACCAACGGTGCCACCTCGGGCAGCGGGCCTCCGTGTCCTCCTCTGAAAAACAAGGGCGATAATGTCCCCACCCCGTGGGCCTTGCTGAGGAGGAAGTGTGCAGGTGCACAGTGCTCACGCGGACTGCGCCCGGCACACAAGGCAGCGAGCAAGCAAGAACTGGCTGCTCGTCACCGTTAGTCTGGGTGAGCCACGGATCCCAGGATGCAGCCCCAGGGGGGCGCCTGGCCCCTGGGGTTGACGCTTGGGTCTCAGGTCTGTGGTACCTCGGGAAGGGCTCAAGGAAGGGAAGAAGGTGCAGGGAGCCACCCCGGGTGAGGGTGGGATCAGTTTATCCCAGCTGTCCCGATGGGGACACTGAGGCCCACGAGGCTTGCATCTGAAGTGACTTCGAGCTTAGCAGTGTGAAACTGCCTTTTACCCGTGTGTTGCTGCCAGGGAGCAGTCCGGGGGGTTGCCCAGGCCACTACAGGGACCCAGCTGAGACACAGGGCTCAGGCACGCAGGGCCGGAGCCTGCTCCTGGGTCGTGGAGGGCCCTCCTCGGACAGGACAGGACAGGACCTCCAGCCCCTCGCAGAGCCTGGCCTCCACGACTCAGTGGGACCTGGAGTCCCCAAGGGTTGCGATCTTGCTGCCCAGTGTGGTCCACAGCTGGCAGTGTGGCCTCGCCTGGGAGCCTGTTAGATTGCAGAATCCCAGGCAAACCCCTGGAGTATGAACGTGCAACTTACAAAAAAGTGCACGGCAGTGTGTGAGAAACACTGCGCCGCCAGCAGGAAGATAACCCACCTGCTGTGGGGGACAGGACACGTCTGTGTCCTGACCTTAATCCTCAGTCCCAGCAGCCCTCCCCAGCTTTGGGGCGTTGTCCCTCATAAGCCTTTCTTGAAGACCTGCTCTGTCGCAGACATACGCAGCTCCCCGGGACACACAGACACTACAAGACTTGGCCCTTGCCCCGTGGACAGTGCCGAGGCGCTGGAAGTTGCCACCCTTCATTGAACTTCCACCAGATGCCAAGCACCGTTATCTCATTCAGTCTCATGATAACCCTGTAAGTGTGCCATTAATCAGAGCAAGTTTCAGCTAAGGAACGTGAAACTCAGAGAGGTTAAGTGAATTGCCCAAGGCCACCCAGCAAATAGCGTGCAAAGCTGGGATTTGAACCCAGAGGCTGTGTGGCCTGGGGCCTCAGGCATTTATTGTCAGGGTTGGGGTGGGGACAGATGATGCCCCCCACACCCCAAAGCCACACAGCCAGCTGCCTGTGACTCCTCACAGTTGGCCGGCCTGGCCGTTGTGAATGACATCTCTCTAGAGCCCCCCTCGGGAGCAGAAGATGCTTGCCACTCTCCAGGCTGTTCCCCCACCGGCAGGCAGAACCAGCCAGGAGGGACTCTGCTGCAACTTTCCAGAACAAGGCGGCTCTGGGGTCGAGCGCCAAGTTAGCTGTGTACAGCTGGAAGAGACACTCTCCCCCAGACGCTGAGTGACCCAGGCCAGAGGGGCGGGAGTTCTGGAAGGGTCTGCTGCACATGGAGGGGAGGCCCCAGGGGCTGGGCCTGAGCCTGGTAGGAAGGAACACGCCTTTAGCCGTGGGCACAGAAAACCAGCGCACAGAATATGGGCAGAAGGCATTCTGTTCACCTGGGAGAGAGCGTGCTGCTCAGAAGGGCCGGATGCTGGACTCAGACAGCTGCCCTCGCCCCGTTTTTACCCTTAAGCACCTCCACATTTCATGGTGCTGCGGAAGAGAGGAAAATCAGCCAGGATGGGGCGGCAGCCGAAAACCAAAGGCAAATATTTTCCGTCCTGAGGAAAGCGGTCCCAGTCCGCCTCCAGACCAGCCTCTGGAGCGGTGGCTGGTGGTTGGCTCTCCTCGGAGGTCAGTGCTTTTGGTCACCAGACCGTGTGTCTGGGGGGCTGGCCAGGACCCACCCCCACCCAGGGAGAGCTGGGGGCTTGGGCCACCCAGCCAAGCCATGCCTGGAGATGGAAGTTCCGTTTCCAGCAGTGGGGGCTTTGGGGGAGGCCAGGAGGACAAGGTGGTCCCAGCTGTTCCTCTAACAGAGGTCCCCCGCCCAGAAGCAGTCTTGAGACGGAGATCCCTTTAATATCAAAATAGGAGCTGTCTTGTTAGTCTGTTGTTGGTGGGAGGGGGCTGTAACCACCCAAAGCAGCTAGGCCCTAAATGAGTTTGTAATTCATTCATCACAACAATAGCTACACGCTTTTGGGGAGCAGCTCTGCATGGCTGGGTGGGATTTATATTTGGGCTACAGCTGAATAAACGAGGCCCATGTGGACGCCAGGCCTCACTACAGTAACTGCAGCCCCAGGAGCCACCCCACTCGGAACTCTCCCCAGGGGGCCTGGCTCCCCTGTGGCTGGTCTGCAGGAGGGGGCACTGGCGGTGGCGGGCAGTGTGACTTTTCTTCAGCTCCCTACCACACCACCTCCGGCCCTTTTTTTCTCTCAAGAAAACCAGGTTTTGAAATTTCCAAAGGCATAAACTAGGACCTCATTGTCATCCATCTGTATCTTGAGCCCCAGGGCACCTCCCTCACACCAAGCTGCCGCAAAGCAGAGCACACAAGCTTGGGGCCCTCCCCACAGGTCCAGGGCAGGGGGATGGGGAGGGCCCCCAGAACAGCCCCTTCCCGCTCCAGCTCACTTTCCAGGTCTGTGAAATGAGAGGTGATGTCACCTCCTAGAGGGCAGGTGGAGGCTTAGAAGTCACGTCTCTCAAAGCCCCTTTGCCCTAGGAGGGCTGTCTGCTCTCACACCTGCTCCTTCAGTCTGAGGGTTACTGGGAACTTGCTAGGTCTGAGGGAGGCCCCAGGCCCCGTGTCCAGGCTGGCTGGGGGGAGAAGCCCCTTGAGAACCCGCACTCTGCCCTGCCAGGCCCTTATGTGCTGGGGGGCCCTCTCTCTCTTCCAGGGTAGGCAGGGCACCCCAGCTCCAGCCACCGTCCCAAGGGTGTCATCAGACAAGTCCAGTGGCGGCTGCCGTCCTCACATCTGTATTCCACATGCATTCCCCCCCCCCCCCCGCCCCCAGCCTGCTGGGCTTCTTACCTCTCTCTGGTAATCCAGGCCAGAGGCTGCTCCCTTGGGGTGGGGGCCCGCCCCCCCCCCCCCCAGTTAAGCTGGGGAGAGAAATCTGCTCAGGTTCCCAAATAGGCTCTGTTCTCTCCTGCCACTAAGCCAGGCAGCTGCTTGCGGCTGGAATGCCCTTTTCCTTTCTCCTCTGCCCACCACGTCCTCCAGTTTTCCCTTCTGTTTTGCAGGATTCTCTCTTACCCCCACCTCATGCAGGAGGGAGGCGCTCAGGGCCCTGTGCCTGTGGGTCTCCAGGATTGGGCACTGAGCAGAGTCTGGAAAATGTCAAGTGACTGACCCAGTCAAAGCCTCCAGGGGGTTTCTGGGCTCAGCCAGCTCCTCTACCGCCCCCCTCCTTTGGGGAGAAGGACAGGCTGGGGTTTGGGTGGGTGGCCTTTCGGAGAATAGGGTAATGGGAGTGAACACGAACTTCTTGCTGCCTCATTCGCCTGAGGAAGGGGGTTGGGGGTCGGAGCTGCTGGGCCTGATGGGGAAGGGGCTGGGAGGGAGGGGCGGGGGTGAGCCCGAGGAGGGGGAGGGAGCTGAGGAAAGAGCCTCCCCCACCCCCCTCTGCGCGCCCCTGGCACGGCCTGGGCACGGGTGGGGTCTGCCTTGAAGTTGTTGGTGTGCGAACCCGCTGCTGTTTAAATGGCGTGTTTGTTTGGAGTGGCTCAGGGAGGAGGCTGGAGATGGGGGAGGCAGCGCCCCTCTTGGCGCCGCCGCCGCTGCCGGAGGGTCCGTGTGTTCAAAGCTCCAGCTTGGTTATGACTGAAGAAGGGTGGGCACTGAAGAGAGCCGGCCGAAAACCAAAGAGGGGCTCGGCGCCCCGGGCCGGCCGCCCCCTGCTTGCGGAGGGAGAGCCGGAGCCGCCTCTCGCAGCCACTCTGCGCGCGGGGAGGGAGGCGAGGGGACGAGAGCGCCGGCTCCCCGCCCCCACCCCAGCCGGTTCCAATATTTCGCAGAAAGGCACGCGGCTCCTAATCGGTCCTTTCCAGGCTGAGATTTAGCTGCGCGATGCCCGCGCGGGGGCGGGGGCCGCGGGCCGGGGGAGGCGCTGAGTCCGGAGCCGCCAAGCGAGGTGAGGAGCCCGCGTCCTCGGCTGGTGGAGCGGGCGGGCGGGCGCGCAAACCCGAGAGGCAGATATAGAAAGGGGGGCAGGTTAAAAATAACCCTCTCCGGCTGGGAAGCTCGCGCGCACTCTCGCCTCGTTCGGTGCCAGAGGACTCCAGGGGAGGTGGCGTTGGGGAGGGCAGAGCGGGATTCCCCCTCCTCCGCGGGGCGGGGTGCCCGCCTGCGCGCCGCGGCTGCACGTGTGTGGGGCCGCGCGCCCGAGCCCCCTGCACCCGGCCAGGGGGCGCCCCCTCCCCAGGACCGGACGCAGCTGGCAGCGGCCCCCGCCCGCAGCCTTGCGCGGCTGGAGGGTAGTGCTCCATTATTCATTATTTACGAGCGTTAATAGGTTTGAGGCACGGGGGGGGACAAGGGCGCTGTGGAGACCTAGGCATTAGGGGAAGGGGTGGGGGCGAAGGGGGGCGGGGCTGCGGCGCGCGCCGCGAGAAAGAGGTCTCCACCTCGGCCCGGGCGTTCGGGGCGCACCTCCGTCCGGTCCCTTGTCACCGCCCGCTGCTGGGGCTGCGCACGGCTCCAGGTGGGAGGTGCGGGCCTTTGATGTTGCCTCTGGGCCTCTGTCCTCCGCGTCCTCGCCCTTCAGGAGGCGCGGGGAGAGGGCTGCGGGCCGTACGCCCCGCCCTGTGCGGCCCCCGCGGCCATCGCCGCGTCCCCGACGCGGCCCGGGCCTCATTTATCATCATCTTTGGTCAAGTGGAGTGTGCAAGGAACAGCTGCTTCACTCGGCTGACTTCCGAGGGCGGCTGTAGCGGGAATCAAGGAGATGAATGATGGGGGCTGGGGGGGCGCAGCCCCCCGGGGTCCCAGCGCAGGCAGGAGGGAGGCGCGGAGCGTCCAGCGCCGCCTCCGCCTCGTGGCGAGTGCAGCGCTCCTTCCTCTCTCTCCCAGCGCCTCCAATTACCGTGGATCGCGGACGGGGGCGCCCCAGGAGGGGGCTGGGCGCGGAGAGGCGCCCCTCGCCGGCGGAGGACCGGCGGGCGCACTGCTGGCTGAGCCCGAGGTCGCCGTGACCTTGCTGGGGTCAGCGGGTTGGGCCGCGGAGGAGGCAGCGCGGCGTCTTTGGTGGCGCTTGCCGGATTGGCGCAGAGGCCGGGAAACAGGGCGGGGGTGTGGGGGGCCAAACAGAAGGTGAAATTTTACCTGCCCCTGAGGGAGTCCTGCGGATTTTCTCCCGGCAGCAGCAGGCGCTCTGCCTTTGTCTTACACGGCTGAAACATCTGTTGCAGAGGGGCGGTGAGGCCGCAAACAACCCCCACACACCCTGCGCGGCTCCCCAGACCCCAGCTTGGCACTAGCCAGGCTCCCGGACTCCGGCGCCGCGTTAACCCTGCTCGCGCTGGGCGCGCGCCCGGCAGCCTCCTGCCGCAGTACGCGCCTCGGTGCGGGGCTCCCTGTCCCCGGCCCCAGAATGGGTCTCCTCGGGGCGCCGACTGGGCCACCCCCACTTTCAAAAGGTGCCGCGCTATCGATGGGAGGCGGGGGGCGGTTGCGGGAAGGGTTAATGGCCTGGTCGCAGACCCTAATTGTCGGACCTGGGCCCGCTTCGTTTCAATTACCCTAAGTAGAGACTGAATGCGCAATTAACGAAGTCAGCTTGCCAACTGGAAAGCCGTCCCCGCTTTCACATTGAGCAGAATACTCCACCAGCTGACTTGGACCAAGCAATTTCCTCCTCTCTCTTCCTTTCTCTCTCTCTCTTCCAATCCCCCTCCCTCTTTTTCTCTCTCCTTAATAATAAAATTATACCAAGCAGTTTGCGGTGTGGCAGGCGGCCAGAAAAGCGTTTCTTTAAACGCCGCCGTCTCACAATTAGGCAGCAAGAGGATTTGACACGCCGTGGCGTCCTGACAGGCGGCTTCCTCCCCTGGGGGCTTGGGGGGAGGAAGGGGGCGCCAATTCCCCTGTTCCCCCAGGTGGAACAGGGCTGGCGGGGGCTGGCGTGCTGTGCCTCCCCGGCTGTCAGGATGTTGCAGAGAGAGGGTGTCAAGGCGGGGAAGCTAGGCGTGGTTCCCACCCAGGCTGGGGAAGGCAGAACATTCCGTGACTCCTCCAGGAAGCTGGGGTGTCCAGGAGGAGGACCTTGCCCCCTCTCTTTGGCCTCCAGCTCTGAGTTCGTTTTCTGGTTGACAGGCGGGCACTGTGGGGCACGGGTCTGTAGAGGGATCTCAGCCCTGCTGGGCCTCTTGGATAAGTCACTGTCTCTCTCTGGGCTTCCATTAATCCCTCTGCAAACTGAGAGAGAGGTTTGGCCTAGAATATGCTTTGCAGAGAGTGGCTTCTGGTGGCTCACTGCTCTCGGCAGTGGGCCTTGCTGGGGGGAGAGAGAGGGATGGGGTAGCACCATGTCAGAAACCAGCCAGAGACCCCACTCCAGCTTGGGCCCTACACCGTGGGCCCCAAAGGCACCCAGAAGGGTGGCTCCCCAGGCAGCAGTGATGCAGGCAGCTCACAAATGGGGGTGACTCTGCAGGTTTGCCGGGGATTGGCACCAGGAGGACACAGGGCATCTGACCATCGGCTGCAGCAGCCCGGGCGCCTGAGGTGGCAGTGGGGAGAGAGAACTGCAGTGGCCCCGCTTGCCCTATCCTGCCTCCCAGCCTCACTGAGGCCACACCTCCTGTCTGGTGGACCCTCTCCCTCCTCCCGTGGCTAAGTCCTCCTCCTTCCACCTCCCCTAACCATCTCCTCTCCCCAAACCTGCAGCCTCCTGGGAGTCACACCCTGGCGGTTTTTGTGTGTCTGTCTGTCTCAGGAGGGCAGGGGCCATCCTGCTTTTTCCTCCATGTTCTCAGCACCCAGCTTGTTCCCCGGTTCAGACTGTAAGCTGAACAGAAGTGGTCCTGACGAGTGGGCTCAGGCACAGGAGAGGCTGTGACTCAGGGGGCTGTGGAGGGCAGAGCATAAGCTTCGTCTTTCCTTCCTGATTGGCTATTGCACGTGTCCTGGCCTCTGGGGCTGTCATCATCAACCCTCTCTCTGGGTGGCATCCCTTAGGGCTGTGGTGAGGGTGTAGTAATGCACCAAACCCAGAGCTGACCTCTCACTCATCTCGTCTGTCAGTCCATCTAGCGAGTATTTGATAGGCACCTGCTCCGGTCAATTTCGGGGCTTAGAGCTTAGGACCAAACAGTTGAAGGCCTTACTGTCATCAGGCTACATTCTAGTGAAGGAGACACACGTGAAACAGCTCATTATACCATTAACTATGCCGTTACCGCTGTGAAGAATGCCACCAAGGAGCCCTGAAGGGACCCAGCAAAGTGGGGGGCAGCAGGGCCTCATCCGTTGCCTGGGTGGAATGCTAGGAGGTTATCACCACATCTCTGGGCCCCAGGCCTCCCCGCTCTCTGCACCTCCTTCCCAGGCTGCAGAGCCCCTCCCTCCCTCTCTCGGAGCCACGGCTGCACAGGCCAGCCCTGCCTCCTCCGAGCCCTCCGTGCTCACCCTTCTGCCCCAGTGCCCGGCTGAACTGGTTCGTGCTGGTCTCAGGGCTTCTCCCGGGGGTCAGGGAGCTCTAGGTGCTCCTCTGCTCTCATTCCATCTCACTGAGCGCCCATCGGTGCCCCAGCTCCCCACCTGCTGAGGCTCTGCCTTTGCCCCTGCAAGGCTTCGCGTGCATCAGCTATGCCAGTCTTTGACCCTGGGAGCCTGTGACTGAGAGCAGCGCGTGGACGGTGTTCTGGATCTCTGGAGTGTTGAGCTTTCTACTTGGTTGGTAACATTTTTGAAAATGAGAGATTTCCCTTTATATAAAATCCTGAATTCTGGCTTTTTAAAGGAAAAAAACCTCAGAAGCTCTGGCAGCCTGGGCCCTCATTCCCAGCAGGCAGCGGGCCACTGGGCTGAGCGGGGCTCCCCGTCACTGTATCTGGGACCAGGTCCCCAGGTTGCTCCATCCCCACCTGCCCACTTCACTCAGGTGCGTGTCCTGCTGGGCCTGAGGGAGATTGTACTTTGTCGAATGAATGAGGAGGAGCTGTGGACACAAGCCCCCCATGCCCACCCAGATGTGCCCACACCTGCACCTGACTGCTGTTTCTGGATACTTGTGTACTTTTCATACTTTACTGGGCCGTTTTACACATCATTCATTGCATGAATATTTCTTGTTCCGGGAAATGGGGCTATAGCTGTGAACACAACAGGGAAAAATCCCTGCTCTCATGGAACTTTTCCTTCTAAAGAGGAGAGACCACCAGTAAAGCCAGCCAGCTAGCATAGGGCTTATGACAAGGGGGTGGGCGCTTTGGAGAAGAAGTAGAGGAGGGGAGTGCAAGGGATGCCAGTTCAAACACAGTGGTCAGGGAAGCTGCCTGAGAAGGTGACTTGAGCAAAAAGACTGTGAGCGCAGCCCTGCAGGTATCTGAGGATGGTATTCCCAGCAGAGGAAACAGCCAGTGCAAAGGCCCTGAGGCTCAGGGAGGTGAAAATGCACGCCCAAGGCCACAGAGTCAGCAGCCAGACAAACCACCAGCTTGGTGCTTTGGTGCTTCCACTTCCCCAGGGAAGTCATGGTCCCTCTGGTCACGTGGGGTGGCGAGGACAAGGCTGGGGTGAGAGGTTGGGCTCTTTCATTTCGTTCTTTGCCTCCCCTCAAAGCCAGCAGACACACAGATCCTATCTCAGCCATATTGCGCAGTCATCAGCAAGGCCAAGACTTCTAAGGGCTTGTGGGGGGAGAACAGAACTCACTGAGAGCCCTCCATTCATCCCTCAGATTCCCATGCCAGCCTCTGGGCCAACCCCTTGATCTTGCTTGCCCGGGGCCCTGAATGTGGGCCCAGACCCCAGCCCTCTTAGCTGTCTGCATCCCAGCTGTCAGTCCCTCCCGTTTCTTTTCCTCGTTTTGATGGAGATGGGGAGAGGTGGTGACGCTTCTTGTTGAGAGGTGAATACAATGACCCCAAAACAGTTGTTGTCCACGAGAGACTGATGAGTGTGGGGCTGATCACAGTGAGCTCTCCCGTGGCCTCCCCCAGGAGGGCTCGTCAGGGCCCATGGCACAGCCGCGGCGGGTCCCTTCTCGCTGCCCCACCCCTCACAGGGGCAGGGGGCTGGCTGGCCATCTGCCCCTCCTCCTGGACGGTGGGCCCCTCCAGCCCAGGGCTCGGGGCCTGTTGACCACGGGGCCGTGAAGAGCGGCGCACAGCCTTAGAGGTCAGAGACCTAAGTTGAGATCTCAGCTGTGCTGTGGGTACTCTGCTCCTCCCGGAAATGGGGTGGGGGCGTCCTAACCAGGCAGGGTGCTTCAGGGGACTAGCACAGCACCAACCTCCCACCCCGCACCCACTCCCACCCCGGTGAGCAGCACTGGGTGGCTTGGACCCTGAAAGGAGGCCCTCATTCCGGGGGCTTTGTGGGTCTCGGCTGCCTCTGCAGTTGGGTCCTTGGAGGAAACAGCGTTGGTGGGCTTCAGGGGAAGGCTTTCCAAACACCTGGAGAGTCCAGAAGCCTCTGCTCCCTGTGCAGACATTCTTCAAAGAGCCCTCAGACCCCAGTCTCACCTGAGGTCCCCCGCCTCAGCGAAGGAGCCTGGCTGGGGGCCCGACAGCTGGAGAGGGTCGTCCTGCTGCTAGCCCTGCTCACCCCACCGCTTGTGTCTCCATATTCAGGACCCCAGCCCCCAGGCCCGCCCAGCCAGGCCCTACTGACGGGGTGTGCTGACCCCCATGGGGTTCTCCCATGAGCATGTGTGGGTGCCCGTGAATGAGGAGGGGTGCATACCAGGTGTGTTACTCCCACAGGGTCATCCTGAGAGGTCATGCTTGGGAGTGTGGGCTGCCTTGTTCTCTGGGATTTCTTATGACTCAAGTTGGTCCCCCCAGCCCCAAGCGGCCCCTCCCAGCTGGCTCAGGTCCCTGCTTCTCCACTAGCCCCTGGCCCTGGGACCCTAACCTGGCCCTGAGTCCCCCAGGCACCCAGCTGTTTGTCCTGCGGACTCCTGGGAAGCTCAGCCCTTCCCCCGTTCAAGCCAGGCCCCTGGGACTCAGAATGGACCCCGTGAAACAGCAGTCAGTGTGGCTAATGCCGGTTTACATTTCAGTCACGTCTCATCCTTAGTGTCCTCCCCCCCCACAGATGAGGAGAACGGAGGTGGTGCTGCCTTCTCCACTCATCCTGGACACCACCGCCCCCCCGCCTCCTGACCCAAGTGACTTTCCCCTTCTTCCTGGTTCCCAGGCCTCCAGTGGGTTGGGTTTTTACATTTTTTTCCCTGCAGCTACAAATCAGGAAACTGGGTCATAAAACAACCTTGGGTAAGTGGGTGGGATGGAACCAGTGGCCTCAGAGCTGCCACGGGAACGGAAAGCTTCCTTCTCTCCCTCTCTCTCGCTTTCTCCTTCTCTGCCTCCCTTTCTCCCTCTCCCCATCTCGGTCACTCTCCCTCTCCCACCCCTGCCTCAGGAAGAACGTCCACCACAGCTTCCAGCTGGGCCCACCAGGGTCCCCCATAACTGTGCCCATTCCCTGACCGGGGCCTGGCCCTGGGGACTGGAGAGGCTGTGGGCCCAGTGAGCTCTCTCTGAGGCTGCCCGGGGTACGGTATTTACCATGGTGACAGCAGGCAGCCAGTGACCACCATTGCCCATAGTGGACCTCCCTAAGGTGGGTCTGGCCCCTTGAATAAAACTGAGGCTGCAGAGGGGACTCGGGAGAGGTGAGCTGCCAGCAGCCCCTCGCCTCCCCTCGCAGCACCTCCTTGCTGTCATGCTGCACGATGCCTTCCTCTAACGTGGGCATTCTTGGTGTGGGCTTCAGGTTCAGGTGAGGGGCATCCATCCTTGGTCTTGTTGCTGCTGCTGCAGGCGTCCAGCGAAAGGAGCTTCACTGGGGGGCTCTGCCCTGGGCTCACACGCAGGCCTTTTGCCTCTCTGAACCTCACCTCTCTCTAAAAATGCAGAACCATCAAAGCAGTAAGTGAGCGCACCTATGCGGAGGAGGCACGCACAGCCAGGGTGTCCCCACTCCGGCCTGTGGTTCCTTTGGGCAGAGGGCAGAGTGCTGGGGTCTTTGCCTGAAAGAAGGCCTGGGCCCTGGATCACCTGCTTTTGGTGATTTTGAGGCCTGCTGGCACCGCACTGTGGGGGGTCTGGGGTCTCATTATGCCCCCGTTTGCTCTCTGATCTCCCCCGTTTCCTGGTTGTGTAGACGGCTGGGGCCACAGTGAGACCCGTCGCTGCGCTGAGGGGAGTCCTGGGCGTTGGATACGAGGGCTGGGCCCTGCACCAGCTTTGTGGGGTGGCCTTGAGCACGTGTCTCCCTGAGCCTGGCGTGCCCCCCTCCAGTGGCCAGGGAAGACCGCCTCCAGGAGTTGTCATAGGAGGAGAGCAAACATTCTGGCTCAGGGGACACTCAAGACTGGCTTCCTCCCTCCCTTCCTTCTCTTTTTCCTTCCTTCCTTTCTTCCGGGTTTGGCAAGAACTTCAGAGACAAGGCCTTGACCAAGGGTCTGGGAGAAGAGACAGGTGGCGGGTGGGATAGGGAGGCTGGGCTGGACCAGAGGAGCTCTGTGAGGATGTGTTAGGGTGCCCTCCCCTGACCCCCAGCCCTTCTCCCTCCAGCTGAACCCACAAGGCCAAATGCCCGGTCTGCACCTCTCTGCCCCCTCCTCCCCTTCCCAGGTTCAAAGGTCACCATCTCTCTGCCAAGGGGGCCTCTTTCCTGCCCCCTTCTCCTGATGCGGCCCATCCTGCCTGCTGCCTGCCCCCTCTCCCTCCTTGTCCTTTCCTAGTGCTCTTGAAAAGTAATCATAATCATAATAATTAATAACAACAGAGCCCGTGGCAGGCCTGAGGCGGCTCTTAAAGAGGCAGAGCCCCATTTTCTCCCAGCAGAGCTGGCGGACCTCGTGGGCTCTGAGAGGCGGCCTTTGATGCCATGCCTTTGTTCCTGCGTCCCTCTCCCCCCGCCGCCTGGGGTTGGAGGGTGGCGTTGGGGTGAGCATTTTTGCCTGCGTTCTCCATCAGGCACTGGGCTTCTCGTTTTTAATTGAACTGTCTTTTCTTAGAGATAGATGCTTTTACCACATCCAGCTGCTCATGTGTATTGGGAAACCCGCCTGTAATACAGCTTGGCTAAATTAAAAGACGCAGCAGCTGGGCTGATTAAGGAGGGGACACTGGTCATAGCGCTCTCTCTTTTTAAATAATGTTTCTGGTAATGCATTTTGGAGAATGTGAAAAAAAATAAAAAATAAAAAAGCTGTAGAAATGTTAATGATATCCACAGGACACTCAGCAGGAAATGAGAGCGATCTGGGACTAATAAAAGCCGAAATGTAATTTGTGCAGATATACGAGGCACAGCTTCCAGAGCGGGCCTGGGTTTGTGCATTCTGGGCTCATAAACATGGCCAGGGAGGGCAGACCCGGGCGCGGTGTCCTCGGCCCTGGAGCAGGCCTTCCTCACCAGGGGCTGCTGCTAACCCTGCCTGCTGGCTGGGGACACCCTGAGCAGAGGTGGCCTCCACCTGCCAGGGGGACGCGAGCAGCATGGGGAGGTGCCACTCAGGCCTGCCCCTGAGCAGAAGGGAGCCACCCCCCTGGGCAGCTCTGGGGCGGTCTGGCCAGCACCCTTCTCTGTGGAGGTCAGGTCAGGAGGTACGGGGCTGCCCACCTGGCGGGAGCCACCAGGCCAGAACCGAGTGCGGCCTCCAGCTCCTCTGGGCCGGCGTGTGGCAGCAGGCACCTTCTGTAATGTTTGATCCAAGACGCCAGGGCCGGGATTGAAGTGGGTCAGAAGGGCGGGCGCATTTCTCTTTATTGGGGATGCCTGTGATAAATCCAGGGAGAGGCGGAGGGGAGGCCGCTGGCTGCTGTCGGCATGGAGCCTGCTGGCTTTGAGAAGCCCAGTGGGCAGGGGCTTGCCTCATAGGACACTGGTTCCCTCTCTGCAGCCGTGGCGCTTCCATCTCTGAGTCAGGGCCAGCTACCTGCTGAGGGCAGGGGAGGTGGGCCCTGCTGTGCTAACGGGGCTCCTGGGGGCTGTCTGCTGCCCTGGGCTTGCCCTGCTCAGCTGGGTGGAGCCCCTCCCCTGTCCCCGTCCCTGACCAGTTCCCGACACTGAATGAGGAAGCGTCTAGGTGGGATCCAGGTGAAGAAGAGGGGTGAGCTGGACCTCCTGGGGGAAGCCCCCTACTGTCCCCCCTGCTCCGCATCCCTCTCTCTGTCTCTCCCCTTCTTACATCTGTGTGTGTCTCTCGTCTCTGTGCCTCTTCATTCCATTCTGGTCCCTCCTATAACCCTGGAATCTCTGTTGCCCAAGGCAGGCCACTCCTTCCTCTTTGGGCGTTGGGAATGGAACTGGAAAGTCCCCCATCCTCTCCTGGGGGCCTGGGCCGTGTAGGCAGAGGCGAGTTCTTCCTGCCTCTCAGCCCACCCCCACGCCAGCCGGCACGGTTGTGGGTAAATCCCAAGGCCCCTGGGACTCAGGGCTGACTGCCAGCCCCTTGCCGTGATTCCTCCCGAGCCTGGAGTGTTCCTTGCTTCTCCTTCCCTCCTTGGAGGGTCTTCTGGGGTGACCAGGCCCCCAGTCAGTTAGGGGCACCTACAGCCTGGACCCTGAGGGCTGGCCTGTTTTGTGAATCCAGTTGCTCTGCCCTGAAAGGCTCGCTGCCCCCACCCCAGGGTCATCTTCTGACCCAGGATCCTGCTTTGGGGTAGGTTAGACCCCGCCTGGGCCCCAGCCCCTAAAATCATCAACAGATGGGCTCTCAGCCTGGTGTGCCCTGGCCCTGACCCTGCGGAGGAGACGGGGAGGGGCTGGCCAGGAGGGTCTCTTCACACAGGAAGGGAGTGTGGCTCTGTCCCCCATTAGCACGCACTCCCTCACTCCGGGCCACGTAAGCTGTTTACGCACCTATGATATCAAAAACAGGAGGCAGCTGCTGCCGTCCTGCGTTCCTGGGAGTCAGAGAAGGGGACGCTTTATGCCTACCGTGGCTTGGTGGCCTCTAATCGACGTCTGCTAGAAGGAACAGACAGATTCCAGATGGCACGGCAGTGTTGGAGGGAGGGGTGCGTGTGTGTGTGTGTGCGCCCGAGGCAGGCCTTGGTGAGCACCTTCTTGGGGCAGGGGCAAACCTTCCCCGGTCCCCGGCAGGGCTGGGTCACGTTTGAACACTGCCACGCTGGGACTAGATTACAGGATCCAGCGGCCCCAGGGGACGGGGGAACAGGAATTGCTCTGCTAAATGATTTTGAGCTGTCATGGAAGGGCTGGGAGGGGAGCGCTGGGGGATGGGGGGGAGGAGCCGGCCAGGAGGAGGGTGGGTGGCCGCTCCCCGCGACCTGGTGCTGGGTAGCCCGCGTACGTCTCCCTCCCACCGCGGTGGCCGTCCTTGGCCAGGCTCAGCTGCGGGCGATGTCAGAGCGGGAATTACAGAGCGCACCTCCCTGACACAGAAGTTGTCAATATGTGCACAGCTGGTGAGGAGGCGCGGGCAAAGGAGAGACTATTAAGAGCTGCGGGGAGAGGGCAGGGCGGGGAGAGGGCTGGGAGGCAGGCTTTCTGAGGTGAAAGGAAATGGCCCGTCTGAATCGCTGTCCCTCTGCCCCTCCCCTCCCCGCCCTCCCTCTCTCCCTTTCTCTTTTCACAGATACCCAGCCCGAGTCATGCAGTCTTTTCGAGAAAGGTGTGGTTTCCATGGCAAACAGCAGGACTACCAGCAGACCTCACAGGAGACCTCTCGCCTGGAGAATTATAGGCAGCCGAGCCAGGCCGGGCTGAGCTGCGACCGGCAGCGGCTGCTGGCCAAGGACTATTACGGCCCGCAGCCCTACCCGGGCTACGAGGGCGGCGCGGGCACGCCCGCCAGCACGGCGCGCGGCAGCAAAGGCCTGCCCTCCCAGCAGGCCCTGCAGGGGAGGCCGGCGTTCTCGGGCTACGGCGTCCAGGACAGCAGCCCCTACCCGGGCCGCTACTCGGGCGAGGAGAGCCTGCAGGCCTGGGGCGCCCCCCAGCCGCCACCCCCCCAGCCGCAGCCCCTGCCAGCGGGGGTGGGCAAATATGACGAGAACTTGATGAAAAAGACGGCGGTGCCCCCTAGCAGGCAGTACCCAGAGCAGGGCGTCCAGCTGCCCTTCCGGACTCGCTCCCTGCACGTCCCGCAGCAGCTGCCACAGCCCCAGCCGCCCCTGGTGTACCCCAAGCTCCAGAGGCAGAAACTGCAGAACGACATGGCCTCGCCTCTGCCCTTTCCCCAGGGCGGCCACTTTCCCCAGCCCTCGCAGTCCTTCCCCGCCGCCTCCACCTACTCCGCCGCCACCGGCCAGGCCGCCGGGCAGGGGGCCCATTCGTATAAGAGTTGCACGGCCCCGTCTGCCCAGTCCCTTGACAGGCCGCTGGCTGCCAACGCCAGCCTGGCCCCGGGGCAGCGGGTTCAGGGCCTTCATGCCTACCAGTCTGGCCGCCTCAGCTATGACCAGCAGAAGCAGGCCCTTCAGAGCCGGCACCACGCCCAGGAAACCCTCCATTACCAAAACCTCGCCAAGTACCAACACTACGGGCAGCAAGGCCCGGGCTACTGCCAGCCGGACACGGCCGTCAGGACGCCGGAGCAGTACTACCAGACCTTCAGCCCCAGCTCCGGCCACTCGCCGGCCCGCTCCGTGGGCCGCTCGCCTTCCTACAGCTCCACTCCGTCGCCACTGATGCCCAACCTGGAGAACTTCCCCTACAGCCAGCAGCCGCTCAGCGCCGGGGCCTTCCCCAGCGGCGCCACTGACCACAGCCACTTCATGCCCCTGCTCAACCCCTCGCCGACGGACGCTACCAGCTCCGTGGACACCCAGGCCGGCAACTGCAAGCCACTGCAGAGGGACAAGCTCCCTGAGAACCTGCTGTCGGATCTCAGCCTGCAGAGCCTCACGGCCCTGACTTCGCAGGTGGAGAACATCTCCAACACAGTCCAGCAGCTGCTGCTCTCCAAGGCTGCCGTGCCCCAGAAGAAGGGTGTCAAGACCCTGCTGTCCAGGACGCCAGAGCAGCACAAAAGCCAGCACTGCAGCCCTGAGGGCAGTGGCTACTCGGCTGAGCCGGCGGGCACGCCACTGTCAGAGCCGCTGAGCAGCACGCCGCAGTCCAGCCACGCCGAGCCGCCGGAGGCCGACTACCTGAGCGGCTCCGAGGACCCACTGGAGCGCAGCTTCCTCTACTGCAGCCAGGCCCGCGGCAGCCCCGCCAGGGTCAACAGCAACTCGAAAGCCAAGCCCGAGTCCGTGTCCACCTGTTCCGTGACCTCGCCCGACGACATGTCCACCAAGTCCGATGACTCCTTCCAGAGCCTGCACAGCAGCCTGCCGCTCGACAGCTTCTCCAAGTTTGTGGCGGGCGAGCGGGACTGCCCGCGGCTGCTGCTCAGCGCCCTGGCGCAGGAGGACCTGGCCTCCGAGATCCTGGGGCTGCAGGAGGCCATCGGCGAAAAGGCCGACAAGGCCTGGGCGGAGGCGCCCGGCCTGATCAAGGACGCCAGCAAGCCGCCCTTCTCGCTGGAGAACCACAACGCCTGCCTGGACGCCATGGCCAAGAACGCGTGGCCCCGGCCAGGGGAGCCCGAGGCCCTGCCCCAGTCCTTGCAGCTGGACAAGGGCGGCAACACCAAGGACTTCAGCGCGGGGCTGTTCGGAGACCCTTCCGTGGGCTTCGCCACCCCCGACCCCAAGAAGACAACGGGTCCCCTCTCCTTTGGCACCAAGCCCACCCTTGGGGTGGCTACTGCGGACCCCGCCACGGCAGCTTTTGACTGCTTCCCGGACACGACCACCGCCAGCTCAGCGGACAGCACCAACCCCTTCGCCTGGCCTGAGGAGAACTTGGGGGATGCTTGTCCCCGGTGGGGGCTGCACCCTGGGGAGCTCACCAAGGGCCTCGAGCAGGACGGGAAGGCCTCGGACTGCGTCAGCAAGGAGAACGCCCACGAGGCTTCGGCTTGCCTGGGCTTCCAGGAGGAGGAGCCCCCTGGGGAGGAGGCGGCCGTGCCCGGGGCCTCGAAGCAGGAGGAGGCGGGTGGGGTGAAGGAGGAGGCGGGCGGGCTGCTGCAGTGCCCCGAGGTGGGCAAGGCTGACCGGTGGCTGGAGGACAGCCGGCACTGTTGCTCCGCCGACTTCGGGGACCTCCCGCTGCTGCCGCCCACCGGCAGGAAGGAGGACCTAGAGGCGGAGGAGGAGTATTCCTCTCTCTGCGAGCTCCTGGGCAGCCCTGAGCAGAGGCCCAGCATGCAGGACCCACTGTCGCCAAAGGCGCCGCTCATGTGCACCAAGGAGGAGGTGGAGGAGGTGCTAGACCCCAAGGCCGGCTGGGGCTCCCCGTGCCACCTCTCTGGGGAGTCCGTCATCTTGCTGGGTCCCACCGTGGGCGCCGAGTCGAAGGTCCAGAGCTGGTTTGAGGCCTCCCTGTCCCACATGAAGCCAGGCGAAGAGGGGCCCGATGGGGCGCTGGCTCCTGGGGATTCCACCACCCTGGGCCCAGACGCCTCCCTGGCTCAGAAGCCGAACAAGCCTGCAGTGCCGGAGGCTCCCATTGCTAAGAAAGAGCCCGTGCCTCGCGGCAAAAGTTTACGGAGCCGGCGGGTGCACCGGGGGCTGCCCGAGGCCGAGGACTCCCCGTGCAGGGCACCAGCACTGCCCAAAGATCTTCTGCTCCCCGAATCCTGCACGGGGCCCCCCCAGGGGCAGATGGAGGGGGCGGGGGCCCCAGGCCGGGGGGCCTCGGAAGGGCTCCCCAGGATGTGCACCCGCTCCTTCACGGCCCTGAGCGAGCCCCGCACGCCTGGACCCCCAGGCCTGACCACCACCCCTGCCCCCGCAGACAAACTAGGGGGCAAGCAGCGAGCCGCCTTCAAGTCAGGCAAGCGGGTGGGGAAGCCTTCGCCCAAGGCCGCGTCCAGCCCCAGTAACCCCGCGGCCCTGCCTGTGGCCTCTGACAGCAGCCCCATGGGCTCCAAGACCAAGGAGACGGATTCCCCTGGCACGCCAGGCAAAGACCAGCGCTCCATGATCCTCCGGTCTCGCACCAAAACCCAGGAGGTCTTCCACGCCAAGCGGCGGCGGCCCTCGGAGAGTCGGCTGCCCAACTGCCGTGCCGCCAAGAAACTCCTTGCCAACAACCATCTGCCCACCACGTTCAAGGTCTCCGGCAGCCCCCAGAAGGAGGGCAGGGCCAGCCAGCGGGCAAGGGTCCCCAAGCCCGGTGCAGGCAGCAAGCTCTCTGATCGGCCTCTCCATGCGCTCAAGAGGAAGTCGGCCTTCCTGGCGCCCGTCCCCACCAAGAAGCGGAGCCTGGTCCTGCGGAGCGGCGGCGGCAGCAGTGCCTGCAGCCTCGAGGGGGCAGTAAAGGAGGAGCCGTCCGAGGGCCCTCCCACCCTCTTCAAGAGGATATCTTCTCCCAAGAAGGCCAAGCCCGCCAAGGGCAGCGGGGAGCCCACCTCGAAGCCCCTGCCCCCCGAGACCCCTGACGCCTGCCTGAAGCTCGCCTCGCGGACGGCTTTCCCGGGGGCCATGAAGACCAAGGTGCTGCCACCCCGGAAAGGCCGGGGCCTGAAGCTGGAGGCTATCGTGCAGAAGATCACCTCGCCCAGCCTGAAGAAGTTCGCATGCAAAGTGCCAGGGGCCCTGCCCGGGAACCCTCTGAGCCCGTCCCTCCCGGAGAAGGACCGTGGGCTCAAGAGTGTTGGGGGCAGCCCCCTGGGGACAGAAGAAGGTCTCTTAAACGTGGGCGTGGGGCAGAAACTCCCAGGAGCTTCAGGGGCTGACCCATTATGCAGAAACCCCACCAACAGGTCCTTCAAAGGCAAACTCATGAACAGCAAGAAACTGTCCTCGACTGACTGTTTCAAAACCGAGGCCTTCACTTCCCCAGAGGCCCTGCTGCCGGGGGGATCCGCCCTGGCACCTAAGAAGAGAAGCCGGAAAGGCAGGGCTGGAGTCCTCGGACTCCCCAAAGGCACCCTGGAGAAGCGGCCCCATCTTGGCCCGGCTCTGCCCCTGACTCCCCGAGACAGGGCCAACGGCACGCAGCGGGGTGGGGAGGATGGCTCTGGTGGAGGAGGCAAGAAGCCAAAGACAGAGGAGTTGGGCCTAGCCTCCCAGCCCCCTGAGGGCCGACCCTGCCAGCCCCAGACGAGGGCTCAGAAGCAGCCGGGTCATGCCAACTACAGCAGCTATTCCAAGCGGAAGCGCCTCACACGGGGCCGGGCCAAGAACACCACCTCCTCACCCTGCAAGGGGCGTGCCAAGCGGCGGCGGCAGCAGCAGGTACTGCCCCTAGATCCCGCAGAGCCTGAAATCCGCCTCAAGTACATTTCCTCATGCAAGCGGCTGCGGGCAGACAGCCGCACCCCGGCCTTCTCGCCCTTTGTGCGGGTGGAGAAGCGAGACGCATTCACCACCGTGTGCACTGTCGTCAACTCCCCTGGGGAGGAGCCCAAGCTCCACAGGAAGCCTTCCTCCTCCGCCTCTTCTTCCTCATCCTCGTGCTCGTTCTCCCTGGACATGGCCGGGGCCTCCCTGGCCACGCTCCCCGGAGGCTCCGTCCTGCAGCCGCGGCCCTCCCTGCCCCTCTCCTCCACCATGCACCTGGGGCCCGTGGTTTCTAAGGCCCTGAGTACCTCTTGCCTTGTTTGCTGCCTCTGCCAAAACCCGGCCAACTTCAAGGACCTCGGGGACCTCTGTGGGCCCTACTACCCTGAACACTGCCTCCCCAAAAAGAAGCCAAAACTCAAGGAGAAGGTGCGGCTGGAGGGCACCTGCGAGGAGACCTCGCTGCCCCTCGAGAGAACACTCAAAGGCCTCGAGTGTGCAGCTGCCGCCACTGCCACCGGGAAGCCCCCCAGGCCTGACGGCCCGGCCGACCTGGCCAAGCAGGGCTCAGTGCGCACCAGTGCCCGGGGCCTGTCCCGGCGGCTGCAGAGCTGCTACTGCTGTGACGGTCGGGGGGACGGTGGCGAGGAGGTGGCCCCAGCCGACAAGAGCCGCAAGCACGAGTGCAGCAAGGAGCTGCCGGCAGAGCCTGGCGGGGACACCCAGGAGCACTGGGTGCATGAGGCCTGCGCCGTGTGGACGGGCGGGGTCTACCTAGTGGCCGGGAAGCTCTTTGGGCTGCAGGAGGCCATGAAAGTGGCCGTGGACATGGTAAGACGCCAGCCCACCAGGGTGGGGACCTCGGGGTCCGCAGGCAGGTAGGCAGCGGGAGGTCCATCTCTCCAGTGCTGTGGTTCAGGCCAGACGTGCCCACAATCACAAATTAGGATCTGGGGAGGGTGGGAGGAAGTTGAAGCCCACCCCAGGCTGAGGCAGGACACACCTGCCCTGTTCCAGACTCCCCCTGCAGCCCCTTGCTGCCTGCCCAGCCCAGTGCCCACCACACACTCACCTGGTGCCTTCCAGCCCCTGTCCCCCCAGAGCCCACCTGGCTCCACCTTCTCCGCTGAGATGCTGGGGCCCCAGAGGACGTGGGGCCTTCCCGAATTGCACGTCAGGGCCTGCAGTACGGGTTGGCCCCGCTCCGGTACCTGCCTCCTTGGTCTCTGAGATGGAGCTCGGAGCTTAGAGGAGGAACCCCTCAAACAGCACGTGGTTTGAATGTGTCTCCTCCAGCAGGAGGCCCCCAGGATCACACGGCCCTCTTGGTGCAGGGTGGCCTGGGAGCCATCACAAGTGGTCCTAAAATGCCCCTTGAGGGACTTTAGTCACAGGTCTGTGAGCAAGAACTGGGCTGGCTTCTCGGTTCAGGTCCCAGCTCTGCCCCTCGCTCGCTGTGTGACCCTGGGCATGAGACTTAACCTCTCTGTGCTTCTGTTTCCTCGTCTCTCAAGTGGGCAGGATAGGACTGGATGAGTTCATGCCCATAAAGCTGTTAGAGCTGTGCCTGGCCCAGGTGCTCTGTGAGGGTGTGCTGTTGACATCCAGAACCTCGGCAGGAGCCCCGTCATTGGCAGTGTCACTGCCATCTAAGTACCACGGATCTGGCTCCTCAGGAGCGAGGGGTGCAGAGGGCGGCAGGGAGCGAGCAGCCGGGGGGCCCCGCTGAGCCCTCAGACCTGTCTGGTGGCTGTCAGCAGAAGGTGTCTGGAATGGGGTGGTGGGGTCAGCTTCTGTCCCTGGGGCCCCTGCTCCTGCCCCCACACACAGGGCCACCGTGTCGCCCACCAGGCTCCTGTGAAGTGATGCTCCCTGGCACTGTGCAGCATGGCCCCAGCCCTCAGCCTCCAACCTCTGTTCTCCCCCAGGGCCCGCCCCCATGCACTGCTTGCGCACTCGCTCCTTCTCGGCACCCCCAGCCGCTGACCAGCTCCTGTGCTGGCCGTCGGCTGTGGGGGCCACTGTGGATGGGCGGCTGCCCTCGACGCCCTGTGTGTCCCGCAGCTGACCTTCCACTGTCCTGGGCGTGGTCGGAGACCTCTACACGGCCAGATGTCTGCCCGTTGGCCTCCAGCCTGATGGAGGAAACCCCAGCCCCAACCGGACACCTGCCACTTCCCGGCCCCCCTCCCACACCCCAGCCGTCCCTGAAGTGCTCCCCTCCTCTCTTCTCTCCTGGCTCTTGCTATCTGTGCTTCTCTGTCTCTCCTCTCTCTCAGTCACTGGATTCTTCCCGCTGCCCTGAAATAGGTTCAAGTCTCTCCTGTCATTAAAAAATAATACTAACCCCCAGATCACCAGCCCCAGTGGGCTGCTCCCATGCCATTCATGCCCGGCTCCCGAGCCTGCGTCCTCAGGCCTGTGCGTTCTCCGAGAGCCCTTCCCACACACCCCAGACCCCACGTCCAGGGCCTTCCCCGCCTCCGCGGCCCGGGCCGGGCTGCACTGCTTCCCCCCTTTCTCTGCATGCAGGGCCGGAACCCCATCTGCCCTGAACCCCCGCCCCCAGTATTGGCCTGGGCGAGGAGGAGACAGCAACAGGCACGGGTCAGCCACTTGCTGCCCCAGGCTGTTCCAGGCAGTTTGGTCTCACCGACCGACTTGCACTGAAGTCCTGCTGGATTGGGGACAAAGCCAGGCTCAGAGCAGCGCTGGGCTCTCCTGGCGTCACCCAGCTGTTAGGTGCGGAGCTGGGATCTGCCTGGCCGGCCCATCCCTGCCTGCTGGGCCAGACTCCAAGACGCTCTGGCGGCCTCCCATGCTGGAGACATCCCTGGAACGTCAGAACCGGCATTTGCGGGTCCCCGCCCGCATCCCCCTGCCTCTCACCAGGTGGCTCCAGCAGCATCTGTGGGGCCTCCATACCAGAGAGGTGGTCCCAGGCGGCCTCAGAGGGGCTCATTAAAGCAGCATCCCCCCTGGAGGTGGAGGCTGCACCTACAGAACACCCTGGAGAGACGGGCAGGCCTTCGGGCTTCCCGGGGTCATAGTTGGGCCCCCTCCCCTCTGACAGCCCAGGCCACTCAAGGCCACCGGAATCCGCCAACGGCAGCACGCATCCTTGAAGTCGAGCAGACCCCAGCTCTTCCACCCCAGCAAGTCACCGCCCCCTGGGAGTGTCAGAGGGCTGCCCCGTGAGCGGGGCGGCACGGCTGCAGGCCAGGCAGTGGGGGCTCTGTGCAGCCCGTTCCCCGGCCCCCTCACGCCTGTCGGTGCTTTGGCCTCACTTTTGCTCTCTGGGGGAACAGAACTTCCGTGTGGGCTCACAGGGACCCCCCTTCTTTCTGTGCCCTCTTGGGAACCCCCACACAACCTGCTGTCCCTGACGCCTACCACACCCAGCCCGCGGGCCCTCGGTTTCCCAGTCTGCCAGAACCTCTGTGGACCCCGCCTCTTGGTGAGGCCTGGCGTGGTGTGGAGGATGTGGGGCTGTGCCTGCGACCGGCAGTTGTTAGGAGGTCAGAGTGTCTGCTTGGGCCCCGGGTTGGGCCCTTCCGCCGGCCTGGGACCCTTTGGCAGGTTCACAGGCCACACCCCTGCTGGTGCCCGCATCAGAAGGGCCCGAGGCCTCCATCTCTGTACCTCGGTCTCTTTGCGTCTGGAACGCCTGCCCCCGGGGGTGGGGGGCCTCCGTGCAGGCGAGGCAGCGAGGAGCCCCCTCTGGCTGTCACCCTTTAACCATCAAAACAGCCGAGGGCCGCTGGTGGGTGGGACACTTGGGTCTGGTCTGGACCCCCCAGTCCTGCTTCATAGCCCTTTGTGGGCCCCAGAGCTCTGGAAGGTCTCAGTCCTGACCAGAGGGCAACTGCCCATCCAGAGGGCTTGTGTGGAAACCTGATGTTCCAGGTTGGACCCCAGCCCCCCACCCTGCACCTCCCCACACGCAGCTCGGTGCCAGAGGGAGCATCCCCAGGCGTTTCTCAGGCTAGGCCCTAGGCCTGGGCAGGCTGGGAGAAGGCTTTCTCATCCCTGGCCTCTCCCAGCTGCTGGGGGTGAGTCTCCCTCAGTCCTGGGGCCTGGGATGAGCCCGCCCCTGCCCCAAGCAGTATGGAGTGGTGAGTGCCAGCCTGTGCTCCAGCCGGGCTACTGGGCTCAGAGCCCAGCCCAGCTACTTATGAGCTGTGTGTCCTTGGGCAAATTATTCAGCCTCTCTGAGCTCTCACTGGTGTCACAGGTTATGAGGAGGCAGCTTCGAGCCTGCCTGGCACCTCATAAGCTACAGTTACTTGTTTCCATGGCTTGGCATCTGCGCACAGGCCTGCCACCCTCCCCACCTCCTTCCTGCACCTCAGTCGCCCCGCCCCTGTGCAGTGAGGGCTGTGGTTCTGGGCTCTGCATGATTGGGGGCCCAGCCCCTCCCTCCCCCGGCCTCAGGTTTCACTTCACTCTTCCAAAGGCCTTTCTGCCCTCGCTATCCTGTCCTGGCCACGTCCCCCTCCAGGCAGCTGGGCCAGGCACGGGGCAGCCGCTGAGCTCAGCAGACCGCATTTCTGAGAGCCGGAGGGGGCCAGGGGCCATGCTGGAGGGCGTAAGATTCACATAACTCAGCATTCAGAGGACTGGCTGTGTTGTCTCCTCCTGGGTCCTCTGGGTGATTTGGCGCATCCAGGGATGATTCTGGGTCAGTGCTTGTTCTGCTGCGGAAAGGGTGCAAACGACGCTTATTGTCTTCGCTCTCGCGGGGAGTAGGGACCTCCGTCTCACTGTAAAGTGGGGTTCATGAAAGGTACCTGCCTGGAGGGCTGTTGGGAGGAGCCAGCGGTGACGACACATAGGGTGCGCTGCCCTGGAGACCCCAGCGCACGCCAGCGGGTGGCCAGAGCCATAGTGGTGACTGGCCTCACGAGTCCCCGTCATCCGCCGGGCACACGGCGTTGCTCGTTGATTCTTCACGACCATCCTGTGGGAGACCGTCCCCTCTGCACAGATGAGGCCCAGGGAGTGTGCAGGGCTCAGCCGAGGGCCCGTGGGGCAGAGTGGCAGAGCTGGGATTCAAACCCAAGTCTGTGTGAATCCAAGACCCATATGCTCATCCACAAGCTAGTCGTTCCCCCAGGCCGAGGAGGTCCCCGCAGCCAATGCGCTAGGCCAGGAGCTGCTGCAGACTCTACCCTGTGGGCGTTTTCCCCCCACTGAGCTCCCTCCTGACTGATTTTCAGGGACCATTTCAGAGGAAGGAGGCAGGGACTGTGGGGGCCTGTCTGTAAAGCCAGGTGCCAGCCCCGAGGCCACAGACTCACCTGTCTTCCCTCTCTCCTCCCAGACTTGTTCCAGCTGCCAGGAAGCCGGGGCCACCATTGGGTGCTGCCACAAAGGATGCATCCACACCTACCATTACCCGTGTGCCAGTGATGCGGGTAAGAGCCAGCCCGCGGGGACAGGAAGGCCCTGGAGGCCCATCCAGGCAGTCTAGGGGGACCCGGGCACAGCTTCTCAAACCCCGCCCCATTTAACCCTCGGCTTCCCTCCTCTCCTGCTCCAGCAATTCTTCCTGTCTTCATCTCTCTCTCTCCACTGGAACCTGTGCATGGAGATGAGTCAGTCCCTAGCCACCCACCTGAGGAATGCCTAGAGGCATAAATTACAAGATGGAGAGCTGTTTGAGGAGCTGTCATTGCCAAGGGGTGCCAAGGGGTGGGGGCATTTCAGGCCTCAGGGGAAGGGATACTGGGGCTGGGCCTTTGAAGGCTGAATAGGAGTTTACTGGGCAGAGAAAAAGGGAAAGGATATACTTCAACAACAAAAAAACAAATGAGATGGGAGGAGATGAAGTTCAAAACAGACTCCTGTTGGTGCCAGGGAATAGCTGTAGAAGGTCTTAAGCAGAGCGATGCTCACTCATTCATTTGTCCCGTGAGCATTTATTCATCACCAGGCACAGAGAATGACAGATTGCACAGGCCAGAGAAAGCCGGGAGCCCCAAACCTCATCAGCCAGGCAGGGAAACTGAGGCTCAAGGACTTCCCTTATTTCAGCCAAAGAAAGATATTGTTGATGGTGGAATTTTAGTCATTGATGAGGGCAATATTTTAGGGAGTTTAGAGGCGGCTTTGGCCTGGATTCAAACCCTGGTGGCATCTTTAATGTGTGGACTTGGGCAAGTCCCTTGATGTCTGCCCTCGGTTTCCCTGTTGATAAAATGGCGATTATGATAATCCCTCTTTCTGCAGCTGTTTGGAGCAGGGAGTGAAATACTGAACACTGTCCTGGAAGTGCAACCCCAGTCCTGTTTTGGGGCCCACCGCCGTAACTCTGTCCCCTCCTCTGCTCCCCTTATGCTCCCTCCTCTGGCCCAGGAGAGGGTGAGGTTATGACCCTGTGTCACAGATGACAGGGCAGAGGCATCTCCTGGCGGGACACTCCCACCGCCTGGGGACCCGCTGCCCCTCCTCCCCACCTGCAGGCCTACTGGCGCTACCCTGGGCAGAGGGGACCCCTCCCTGTGCCCGCCTGCCTGCCTGGTCCCGGGCCAGCGCCA
The DNA here is from genome assembly GCF_057802395.1 of Ceratotherium simum simum. Classification (NCBI taxonomy): domain Eukaryota; kingdom Metazoa; phylum Chordata; class Mammalia; order Perissodactyla; family Rhinocerotidae; genus Ceratotherium; species Ceratotherium simum. The sequence goes on from NC_141915.1 coordinate 1,266,220, forward strand.
GTCCCACCCAGGCTGCCCAGGGGCACACACAGGACTCTGAGTGAGAACAGGTCCCTGGAGAGGGCCGAGGCACCAGCACCCTGCAAGGAGGGGCTGGCTGGAGGGGGACGTGGGGTTCTCTGTGAGCAGTGTGACCCAGAATGTGACGTGGACTCAGGCGCTTCACCAGACACATGGCCTTCGTCCCAGTGATAGCCACCGCGAGTCGCAGCTCCCTTCCACAGTGAGGGAGCACCGCTCCGGGCCGGCCCTGCATCGGGCTCCTGTGCATCTTAACAGAGAGAGGCTGCCTTACCCATGGCCACAGCACGGGCCGACAGAACCAGGGCGGGACTCCCTGCCTGTCTTGCTCCACGCCCTGTGCCCTCTCTCCCACCCCAGTGCTGTCCTGCCTCCCGGGGCGCGGGGGGGCTCCCATTTGAGTGGGACAGACGGGAAAGCTGTGGTCCTTGCCCAAAGTTATGGGGACCAGACAAGAAGGAGAGAGGGTGTGCTGTGGGAGAGATTCATGCTGTCTGAGCTGGGAGGGAGTACAGGAGGACTTCCAGGAGGAGGTGACATTGGAGCTGGAGCCAGGCCTCAAAAGGTCAGGGGAGGCCGGCAGCCGCTGGTTAGTAGTGGGATATATATACCAGGCTTGGAGCAATAGAACTTTTGTTTCAAATGAAGTCTTTGAAGGAGTCCCCATATAAGAGGGATCTCTGTAGAGACCCAGGGATTACGACAGGAAGTGGGCTGGAGGCTGGAAAGAGGAGACCCTGACACCATCAGAGCTGACACAACACCGCAGTCGTCCAGGCAGGAGAGGAGGGCTGCTGGGGCAGAGAGCCGTGTATGTGGAGACTGCTGGCGCAGGAAGGCCGGGCCCTGGTGTGGGGGGTGAGGGAGGGGCGGCGTGGAGCCTGACGGGCCAGCTTCCCCGTGGGGGCAGGTCTGAGGCAGAGCGGGGCTGTGCCGTAGTGTGTGAGCTGCTGCTGCTTAGCTAACGGCCCCTCCCGGCCCAGCGTCGTGGCCGAAACACCAGTCCTTCCTTCTTCCTCACGAGGACACAGGTCGACCAGCAGGGTCTGCTGATCCGGCTGCGCGTGGCTGGTCTCTGCGGAGCCCACCCAGGCGGCTGTGGTCAGCACTTGGGTCCCCTGAGGCAGGGTGAGCTAGGGCCCCAGGTGGGCCAGTGCCTCTCTGCTCCGTGTGGTCTCTCCTCCAGTAGGCGAAGCTCAGGACCGCACCACCCCTTCTGCTGCATCCTGCTGGCCAAGGCAAGGCCCGCGTCCAGCCCCCGGCCAGCCAGGAGGGCTGGGAGTGAGAGGGAACTGAGGGCACGAGCTGGGGGCCTCTGTCAGCACCTTGCACCTGTCTGATCCCCAGGTCTGCCACAGGGCGGGTCTGTGGGGCTCTCCACGTGTCTGGGTCACGCTCTCAGACCACAGGACAGCAGGGCTGCCCTCCTCTGCCCTTCCCTGTCGCCCTGGCCCACTGACCCTGCCCTCCACTCAGCCCATTAAGGAGCACCAAGGTGGGGCTAAGCAGTGACTCGGAAAGGCTGGCAGAGGCCAGCACACCATGGCATCCTGTCAGAGCCCTTCCACGCTCAGGCCCCAGGGCCACCTTGTCAGCGAGGGTCCCAGGTTGCCCAGGTGCAGACACCGAGAGAGGGGCCAGAATTGATGACCCGGCTCTTCCGGGTGGTTCCCCTGCCCAGTGTGCATGCTGGTGGGTTACTGAGCGAGCTGGTTTTGGAAGTGGCGACTTCCTATCCTTTGCTTCTGGAGACCCAAGCCCTTGACTGTGGGGCCTGCAGTGGGGTGGGGTGGGGGCACCACGTGTGCAGCAGGCCTGGGGATTTAGCCCAGTGCCCTTTGGAAAGTGTAAGCGCAGTCCCGGAACCGTGGCCTGCTTGCTGAGCGTAGGAAAGGGGGGAAACTACTGAAGCCCCTCTGGCCCTGAAGTGTGGGAACTCGTGGGAGTTGTCAGGTCTGAGGCCCTGCAGCTTCCGGCCGGGTTTGGGCAGAAAAAAGAGGAGACAGCCTCAGAGAGGCCGGGAGCCTTCCCTGCCCTGCTTTCGGGGCTGAAGATCTGTCCCCACCTCCTGCCCTGCCTGCCAGCCGCCATGCTGTCATGGTGCCACAGCACAGAGCCACCAGTGGCGGCCACGGCGTGAGCAGGAGGGGGGTGCGGGGAAGAGAGGCCCCCTTGTCTGTGGGTTTGGGGTTTGTTCAGCACAGTGGCCGGTGAGGCATGAGAGGGAGGAGGATGAGCCCAGAAGGGCACCAGGGGCTGGGGGTGGGGATTCCGGGGCGGGGGGGAGCAAATCAGGGTCTCCCTAGGTGGTGGTGGGCAGGGGAGTGGTGACTCTCGGAGACGTCAGCACACCCTGGGCCCTGGGGCATCAAGAACTGGTCATGCTCGGCCATCTCTGCTCCTCCAGCGGGGCGGTGCCCGGGGCACTCAGAGGGGATTTGCTTAGACCCGGGATCTCAGTCCCTTCCGCCCCCGGCCCTGCGCTGGGATCTGCCTCCCACTCTAGGCCCCCAGGGGAACAAGCCCTGTGTCCTGAGTGCACGCTGCGCGCGTGGTTTATAGACACGCTCCTTCATCCCCACGATGACACACAGCAGGCAGCATCGTGCCCGTTCTACGGATGTGGAGACTGAGGCTCAGAGGAGTCGCTGAGGCTTGAATGCAGCCCTGTGACTGCAGCGCCCAGTCTGCCAGCGTGCGTTCACTGAGCACCTGTGGGGTGTCAGGCCCTTCTTCTAGGGGCTTTGCCAGGGAAGGAGGCGAGGCTGTGCCCCAAGCTCACCTTCCAGGGGGCCAGAGACCGTGAGCAAGTAGTCCACATCTTGACCACTGCGAGGTGGTGACCAGTGTGGCCAGGCAGGGGAAGGGAGAGAGGCTGGGGAGTGCGGGGTCTGCTACAGCCAGGGAGCCAGGGAAAGCCTCCGAGTGACCAGGAGTTCCAGGCGAGGAGGTGACATGAGAACAGTGGGGACAGGCCAGCCAGGCTGGAGGGCGCATGGAGGCGGAGGGCCAGGTCAACCAGGACGGCGTTTCAGTTCTGGAGGATTTCCAGCAGGGTCTGACTGACTTTGAAAGAGACCCCTGCAGCCTCGGCCTGGTGGGCAGTGGGGCCCCACCCCTCTGGCCCCTAGAAGACTCCAGCAGCTGTCCTAATCACCCCAACTTATTTTTGGTCACAGGTTGTGTATTCATCGAAGAAAACTTTTCTTTGAAATGTCCCAAACATAAGGTAGGTGACCCTAAGCCTTCCCTGGAGGGCGTCCGGGCTGGGGAGGGGCCCTCTCTCGCTACGCCCTGCCGCGCCCCGCCGACCCCCGCAGCGCGCCCCAGGGCCGCCGGCTCCCACCCGCCCATCGCGCGGCCTGGCCCGTTGGCTCGGCGGGCGCGGGGGGCCGGCACAGCCCGTCTAAAGCCCGCAGTCTGAACCGGGCAGCTCCGGAGGGAGGCCATCCCGGGGAGGGGGCAGAGGGAGGCCGGCGGGGGGCTAAAAGAAGGAAAAGCCACGGGCCGGCCGCCTCTCGCAGAGCCCCCAGCTCGCGCGGCGCCGCGGGGAGGGCCCGGGGTGGGGAGGAGCGGCCCGCGCCCTCGTCCGCGACCGTCCGTCACCCGCGGGCGCTCTCGCTTCTGCAGAGGCTGCCGTTGTAATCCACCCCGAGGCCGGAGAAGTCGCCTGCCCGCCCGCCGCCGAAGGAGGGGAGCCGCCTGCTCAGCCCCCGGGCCTTTGAGCTGCTGCCCGCGCGGGTCCAGAGCCGATCCTTGATCCGGAACCCGGATCTTGGATCTGGCCGCCTGGGCCTGAAACTTGCGGTCCCGGGTTGAGAAGAAAACACATTCCGGAGCCGCTTGCTCCCGGAACCGGACGACACGGGGCGCTCTTGCTCGCATCCCCCGGGCCAGGCTTGGGGAGGGGGCCCGCGGAGCCGCCAGACTCCTTGGGGCGCTCAGGCTCCAGCGGGCGCGGGAGACACCTTTAGCCTGGCCAGGGACACGCGTCTCCCCTGGAAGTTCCAGGACGACGTGGCACACATTCCGCCTGGGTGCTGCCGCGGCCCTGACGGTCGTGGCAAGCAGCTGGGCGCCCGGGAGGGGGGGTGGGTCCGAAGAGCCCTGGAAGAGGCCGGGGGCGGCTCCCGGCTCCTTGAACGAAGCGGGGGGTGGGGGTGCAGGGAGCCGAAGCCCTTCTGCAGAGGGCTAGGCCGACGGGGGAGGGGCTGGGGGCTTGGGAACAGGCCGTTGGGAACGCGTCCAAGCGCCCTTCCCACCCAGCCTTTGCCAAAACTTGCGTGCGGTTGGGGGAGTCCGGGGCCCATGCTCAGGGGATGCGGGCGCCCCGGGTGTGGGCGGAATGCCCCCCCCTCCTTTGGCTTCTGTCCGTCCGGTTTTCAGTCCTCCAGCCACCCCTGGGACCCAGCCTAGGAGCGCAAAAGGAAAGGAGTCGCGACCAGAGGGCACCTCCAGCGGACGCGTGATCGTCCCTCTGCACGACCGCCCGTCTCCAGGGACTGCAGTGCCCACTTGGCACGGGAGCAGAGACAGCGCTAGATTCCTGTACAAACCTGTGTACCCCTCTATATATATGTTACATAGAATGTATATATGTTGGGAACATGCTCGCTTCTCCCGTGTGTCGCCGCCGTGCGCCCCTCAGCACGGGGCCCTTTCTGGGAATGGGGCTATGGTGATGCCCCTGCCCCACGCGGCCACCACCGGCCCAGGCCAGTCCCCGCCCGTCCGTCTGCCTGTCCGTCCGTGTCCTCAGCTCTGTCCACGCTTCGATAGGCCTGACGCAGCCCCCAGAACGGGGCCGCCGTAGCAACTTCCTGTACATATGACTGTAAAATGGTAAACGTGTGTATTATATCTGGCCTGGTTACATAGTGTATATATATGTATACAGATACATATATATAATATATATGAAGACTGTAAATGTTAAGACGACTAGTGTTCTTATTAGTATATTGCTTCACACTGAAGATTGTGTGTATCGAGCTGTTTCTAAAAGATGTTTATTTTCCTTAAGAGTAAAAACAGTCATTGCATTCAGAAAAAAAGTCAATAAAGAGACGACGATTGTTTTGGAAGTCTGCAGCCTGTGGGTTCTGACCCGATTCTGCCGAGAGGGGGCCAGGCTTGAGGTGAGGGGTAGGGATGGAGGGGGACACAAATGGGGAGTCAGTCAGGGCTTCTGGCCATTACTGCAGAACAGGGAGCAAGCCCCTGCTGCTCCATCCACACACACACACACACACACACACACACACACCGCGGTCTCAGGGCTGATGGGGGGTAGGGGGGTACAGGCTTTCTCAGAGGAGGATAGATGGAGACAGACACTCCAGATGTGAAGGGACTCCAGGTTGTAGCCCCTCCTGTCACAGCAGATCCTTGAGGACACTGATTTGTCCTGCCATGTCATCCTGGGACCTGATAGGCATAGAAGCCGCGAGGCAAGAAAGGACAGCTGAGACCATAATGAGTTAGGGGTTGATATAGCTCAAACGAGTGGCCCAGAGGTCAGTGGGCTCCAGGTCAGGTCGAGATCCCTAGGCCTCCCATGACATCGGAAGGGGGAGTTTCATCGCTTATGGCGGGTGAGGGAGACAAGCCCAAAGGCCCTCCTCCGGGAGGGATACACTTCAGCTGAAGCGCCCACCCTCCTCTCCAAAGGAACAGAACCCAGATTATAAATAATTTTATTTTTTATTCTCTGTACAAAAACTTCTCAAACTATGAAAATAAAGTTTGCAAAAGGTAAAGTAACACTTGAGCCTCGGAGGGCAGGAGGCTGGCACACTCTGATCTACACTATGCACAGATCTCCCCAGAAGGGAGAGAGGCGCTTTGGGGCATGGCCCCCTTGCCGGCCGGGAAAGCCAAGTCGGGCCCCCTCAGCTCAGTGAAATGGACCCCTCTCTTCCCTCTGGACAGGAGAGGCAAAAAGCCAGGGGCGCCGGCGGAGCAGGGCCCGGCCCCTGCAACCCCCCCGAGCGGCCACCAGAGGTCAGCACCATCCTGGCCGCCGCTCCGCGGGCGGTGGGACCGCGCCCCTTCCCGCCTCCCAGGTCAAGAGGCAAAGTCCCCGAGGGTCTCCCACCGCCCCCCACGCCCCCGAGGCAGTGGAGTCCGCGGGTAACCCGGGCACACCGGGAGCTCCGACGCGGCCTTCGGCCGTCGAGGCTCCAGCCGAGCCCCAGGCCGGACGGCACCGGGGTCTAGCTGGAGGTGACGGTGGTCCCGCCGCCCAGGCGCAGGAGCATCTGCTGGCAGTCGTGCAGCAGCCGGCGGTCGCCGAGCTTCTCGAGCGTGCGCGCCGCCTCGGCCAGCATGCCCACGCGCTGCCCGGGCGCCGACAGGAAGCCGGGCGGCAGGTAGCAGGACGCCAGCAGCAGGGCCTCGGCGTGCTCGCGCCGCGTGGGCCGGGGCTCCAGCTCCGCCGCCGCGCCTGCGCACACGCCGAGTCAGGGGGGCGTGCGGGGTGGGGGGTAGATTGCGGGGGCAGGGGGGTGGCGCGGGGCGGAGCTGGGGCCGGTCCTGCCCGCCTCCAGGCTCCAGCGCACGTGGGGCCTCGGAGCCCTCCCCAGGGCCTGTGCCTTAGCACACAGACCGGGGGTCCCGCGGGTGCAGTCGCCCATCCCACAAAGGACAGTGGCCCCCCGCGCGTTTCTCAGGTAAAGTCTCTCCATCAGGTAACAACCCCAAGCCCCCCGGCCTGTTGCTCACACACACAGTGGCCCTCAGCATCTCTCACGCCCTGTCTGGGCCCTTCCCACCCGCGGGAGGAGGATGGGCCAGCCACCGCCCCCTACAAGGGCAGCCCCCTCTCACCTCCTTTGCCGCAGGGGCCTGCCCTCCTCCTCAGACTGCGGTCCAGGAGCTGGTGTGTCCGCGTGGGGCTGGCCCCTGCCATCAGCCGGGCAGTGGCTTCATGGAGGAACACCTGGGCAAGAGCGGGCGTTCAGGCCAGGCCCCCACTCTCTCCTTGCACCTGCTGCCTCCTGTCCCCATCGAGAGGTGAGGGGCTGGTGGGTACTCACCCTCCGCATGGCAGGCCGGAAGCTCTGCGCCAGACGCCTCAGGCCACTCAGGTCCCGTTGGAAACCATGCAGCTCGAGGGCAGAGGCCTGGGCCCCACTGCCTGGGCCCTGCGAGGCCTGGGCTGGTGCAGGCGGCTGCTGCCGGCGCCACAGGCTCGTGCGTGCCACAAGGAGCAGGTCACACAGGAGCAGCTGCATAGCCTGGAGATGGTGGGCAGGGGTCATGGGGGGCTCCAGCTGTGGCAGAGGAAGGGTGGGGGCCCGTGGTGCCAGGGGCCGGCTCCGGGCTGCACTGCCGAGGCACTGCACCCGCCTCACACACGTGCAATGCAACAGCAATGCACCGCGGGGCCGCCCGCCTCTCCAGGCCCCCACACCTGCCACCTGCCACCAGAGCAGCCTCCAGAGGGCCCTGCAACACTGCTCACCCACCCCTCCTCCTGAGGCCGGAGGGATCAGCCATTCTCCCCTGGACCCAAGCCTCTGCCAGAAAGCAAGGCCGGCTGGGCCCCAGTCCTCTGCTGTCGGGCTAACTCCACAGTGTTCCACGGCCCAAGGGGGAACATCCAGGGAGTGGAACGGCTGTGACCCCCAGACCTGCCAGGCCCCTGGCCCCCCCCTCACCTTGTCAATGGAGTTGCCTGCTGGTGTGGCAGCCAGGCTGTCCTGCAGGTACCCACTGGCCTTCTCACAGAGGGCCAGGCTGGCCGGGCCAGAGTCTGCCTTCCCACGGCCCAGCAGGGCCCTGGCAGCCTTGAAGGAGTGCAGAGCTGCCCTGGGCAGGGGTCTCCTGTTGGGACCAGGGCAGAGGAGTGATGGTCAGAGCAGGCCACAGGCCCTCACCAACCTCCCCACTGCCCCGGTTCTGGCTGCACAGGGAAGAAAGGGCGGCAACCCCAACTGCACGGAACAAAGACCGGGAGTCAGCGGGGTGCTGGGGCTGGAGAACCTGGCTCGCACTCACTCAGACTCCTGCAGGGCACGGGGCAGGTGCTCCACCAGTGGGTACAGGCGTGCAGCCGCCTCCTCATCCTGCCGCAGCCAGTGGGTCACCACGGCCGTCAGCGAGGCCCACCATTTGGCCACCGGGTCTATGCCTGCAAGGTGGGGGGGGGGGGGGTGCTCCCTGAAACTCAGCTGCACTGCACTTGAGGCTGAGCTGATGCGGAGCTGGGGCTGAGCAGGGAGTCACGGGGGGCCTCGGGGCTCACCAGTGGTGGCGGCCATGCTGGAGCTGATGGAGAAGCTGCAGGCTGGAGCCCCGGCAGCATCAGAACAGCTGTTCAGCAGCTGCAGATACCCGAGGGCGTCTGAGAATTCCCTGTGGCAGGAGAGGACTGGCTGTCAGGACAGGTGGCAGGGGCCCCGAAAGTCATGGGGGCACCGGCCCTCCTCACCCCCCCACCAGAGCACAGCCTGACCTCGGCTCTACAAAGGACCACTGTCTGCTCCTGCCAGGCTGGTGGGAAACTGAGACCAGAGAGTATCAGATGCACCTGAGGCCACACAGCCAGCTGACAGTAGCCCGGCTCTGGCCTGGGTCCCACACAGGTCCCTGGACACAGTGATTTCCAGACTCCACTGTGGAGGGCTCCTGCCTCGTGGGGCACTCACCTGTCCCCATCAGCTGATCCAGGGCTGGGGCTGGGCTGGGCCACACAATTCAGCGCTCGCTCCAAGAGATGTTCGCGGAATAACTGTGTCACCTGGGCCAGGGGGTCCACTGTGGGGAGGGGCGAGTGAGTGGAGTGGCGAGAAGGGGCCCCACTCCTCCTCTCCACACCAAGGGCTCTCTGCTGGGCACACAGGTGGGCTTGTTTTTGGGACAGGTGAAAGTTGGTGGACAGACACCCTAAATGCCCTTGGAGAGGATAACCTACCTTGGACAGTGTCATCTACTCGGGAACACACCCTTCTCAGCTCTGTCCTTTCCCTGTCTGACCTCCTCACTGCACAATGATGCTGCCTGGAGTCACCTCCCAAATCCACCACCTGCCCCCAAGTCCGTCTCTGTTTGCTTCTGAAGAGCCCCACCTGAGACAGAGACCCAGCCAGGCCTTCCTGTTCCTGCAGCCCCACAGCAACAACAGACGACAGGGAACAGACCAGGGCGCGCAGGGACATCCAGAGACGCAGAAGCAAGACACGGGATAGGAAAGAGGATGAGGAATGGGAATGGGGGACGAAGAATGAGGCTGGGGACAGGGGACGGGCACAGAGGGGAGAGAGCACCTGGGTTCCCGGTCAAGCTGTACAGGCTCTCCCGCGGGGCACTGCACACGGCCCAGTCCCCATCCACGAAGAAACGGTGGCCCACAGGGTGGCAGAGCCACTGCATGGCAGGAGGCACTGAGCCGCTCTGTGCCAGGCAGGCCTGGCGGGCACTGCTCAGGAAGAAGCGCTGTGGGGGAGCGGAGCTGGGCTGTCACACTGGACCCAGGCAAGGGGGCAAACCCAGCCCCTGGGCTGAGCCCCCAGCTGGGCCCGGAGCCCACCCCATGACCAGCCGCCGCCTCCTGTGCAGCCCCTCGTCCAGGGAGCCATTGGGCAGAGCTGCAAAGACAAGCCCCCAGCCCTGCTCCCACCAGCCCACTGCCCACTCACTGTCAGAAAATGCAAGGCCCGCGGGAGACTGGTCTTGACCCTCAGAGCGGCGGCCACATAGATCTCAGCCAGCGTGGCCACGGACACGGTGTCCCCCGCGCACTCCACCAGGTTCAGGGCACTCAGCGCCAGGTTGGCGGCAGTGAGGTGCCCGCCGGGGTACTTCCCTGGAAGACAGGCGGCGTGAGGCTGCGGCGGAGCGGGACAGCGGGAGCCCCTCGGGCCCGCCCTCGCCGACATACCCATGGTGTGCAGCTGGTGCAGCCTGTGGTAGACCAGGGCTGCCTCCCGGGCGCTGGCGCGGGCGTCTGCCTGCAGAGCGCAGTCCCCTTGTAGGCCCCCTGCCCGGCCCGCCAGCCAGCGGCCCACCCAGAGACGCTGCAGCAGGTGGCGGATGAAGTTCCAGAGCAGGCTACAGGCCAGGTCCAGGTGGGAGGTGGGCAGGGGCCGGCCCAGCGCCCGCAGGGCCAGCCACAGCTGCTGGGTAGCCTGGGCAAAGTCCCCCTGGGGATGAGGGTTTGCCGAGTGAAAAAGTGGGGTCAGAGCATCCCTAACACACAACACCCTCTGGCTCTGAAGATCCCTTCACCTCGGGCTCCCCACCATGCCCTCAGTGTCTCTCAGCAGTGCTGGGCTGGGCCCCCAGGGGTCAGCAGGGGTCTGAGGGGTAAACAAGAGTGGGGAGGACAGGGCAGACTGACGTTGTGCCCAGGGGCAGGGAAGAGGGCTGCTGCCCGGGTCCCTGCCCTGCCCGCTGCCCCAACCCCCAGGGTCCGGTCCCTCACCCGGGCCAGGTCCAGGTCGGCCTGCTTGCGATGCCTCCAGAAGCGCACGGCGGGGCCTGAGTGGGGCCGCGTGACAGGTTCTCCGTAGACGAAGAGCAGCGCTAAGGAGGCTAACACCAGCAGCCCGTTTGTCAGCCAGATCAGGGGGGGCAGCAGCCACGGGGCCCAGCCAGGGCCATCTGGGGGCAGAGAGAAGGGCTGGGGGCACGGCTCCCGGGAAATCCAGAGCCGCAAGCCCACAGGCCTAGGGTCTACACCCAAGTGTCCCCCTTCCCACCTCTCTCCCAAAGATGCCCATGCTGACCTGTCCTACCTCTGCCCTCAGTGCCCAACATGTTGCGCCCAGGACCATGGTTGATGCTGGTGGCATCGGAGGTGCCAGGGAGACCCCAGCTGCCCAGCAGAGAGGCCAAGGGGTTACAGGAGAGGCAGAGAAAGACGAGTGCGCAGAGGGCCAGGCGGGAGCGGTCCAGCATGGCCCGGCTGTGGGGGGACGGCAGCTGCTCTGGCTTCACCTGGTGGGGTGGGCAGGGGGTGAGGACAGAGCGGGTGACCCAGGGAGCACGGCTCAGGGAAGGAGAGATCAGCACTCTGCCCACCTCACCATGGGACCCCACAGGCTCCAGGCCTCAGTTTTCCTGTCTATAAAGTGGGAGGTAGGCTATACTAGGGCCTCTTCCTAACCCAGCCTGGGGCTCAGAGGGCATCACCAGGCGACAGGAAGGGGGCAACACTGCAGGGCCCAACCTGGCCATCCTCGAAGCCTGGGCTGTCGGGCTCCGAGTCACTGCCGCTGCCGCCACTGCTCCTGCTGCCAAGAGACAAGGGGCTGCTCTGGGAGGGCGAGCCGGCATCTGAGGGTGGCGGGCTGAGCGTGTCCACCACCTCAGGCTTCATGCCCTCCCCGGGCGTGTCCGTGTTTCCTCCACTGCCACAGGCTGACACCAGGTCCTTCAGGGATTCTGTCGGCCGGAAAGGAGCAGGGCTGGGCTGAAGGCTAGAAACCCCATCCACCCAGAACAGCTTAGGGCCCTGGGGGATGGGGAAGTGGGGGTTCACCTAGCCTCTGAGGGCCAGGTTAGGGCCAAAGGAGGGGCTAAGGGCGCTTGTAGGGTCAAAGTTTAAGCAGGGCTGGAGGCCGGGTCAGAACCCTGGGCACTAGGAGCCAGAACTCACTGCTTTTGTGGGCAGCAGTGCGCAGACTCAAGTTCTCCTGCTTGAGTTTCTGGTTGCTCTGTTGTAGGAAGCGGATGTAGTCGATGGCCTTGCGCAAGACAGCAGATTTATTCAGCTGCGGGGGGGTAGGAGGGAGACAGCGCAGGTGGCTGGTCAGGCCTGGCAAGTGGGCACCTAAGCAAGGCGGGCAGGGCTACTTTGCAACACAGCTGCCTCAGGGCCTTTGCACTTGCTGTTCCTTCTACATGGAATGCTCCTCCCCTAGTAGAACCTACCTCCCAGCAGGGCATAAGGATTAATATGTAAAATGCATACAATGGAGTCTCCCTAACTGCTATTATTATTACCCGCTTTGTGCCTCACTCCCTCCCTCCTTCAGGTCTTTGCTTGTGTATATCACCTTTGTGAGGCTTTCCCTGGCCACCTGACTCAGATTTGCAACTCTCACCATCCCTCTTCCTGCCTTATTTTCCTCCGTGGCACTCATCACCATCTGGCGTAGTCCAACACTTATTTATCCTGCTTACTGTCCCCCCACTAGAACGTCAGCTCCAGGATTTTGTCTGTCACTGCAGTCTCCCCAGTGCCGAGAAGAGCCCCGGCACACAGCTGAGCAGAATAAAAGTTCAGCTATGATGAACTTGAGCAGAATAAACGACACTGGTCAGGGCCAGGTCGGCTGCAGCCCAAGGGCCTGTCTGGCCAGGCTCAGCCCCAATCTTTCTCTTCCTTCCAGTTGCCTCCCTCTGCAGGGTCACCCAGTCCATGCCTTTGCCCGCACCTTCGCCTCGGTGCCCACCACCAGGTCCTTGAGCTCAACGATCTTGTCGTTGATGGAGGAGCGGTAGCGCTTCTCGATGGCATTGTGGGCTGTGCGCTTCTCACCACGGCTCTGGGCCAAGCCAGGGGCCTTGCCACAGGCCGCCAGCCGGTTGATGGGCAGCTTGTCAGGGTCCACTACTAGCGGCACTGTCGCCAGGATGGTTCCACCACTCACCAGGGTCTGCAGGGCCAGACGCGGGTTACCAGGCAGTCATGCATATGTGCAGCCCCCACACCCTTCCACCCTGCCCATGCCACTCACCTGCAAGGGCCCTGTCTGCACGGCTGTGCCAGGGGCCAGTGAGCTGAGACCCGCCGCCTTCACGGTGGCCCCCAAGTCGGTTTTCATGGTGGTGAGGAGCAGGGAGTCCGCCTTGATGAAGTGGGGCTGCAGCAGGACCTGGGGTGGGGGAGAGGTCTCGGCCATGAGCTCTGAGTCTGGGCCAGGGGCTGCCACCTCCCTGACGCCTGACCAGACCCCCTCACCGGGACCTGCTGGATCTGCGAGGTCACAGTGGTTGTTCCAGGGGCCACCGTGGGGGTGGCTGTGGCCGTCAACAGCTGCTGGGGAGCCGCACTCTGGACCTGGGTTTGCAAGGAGACGGGCGCGACCCCTGGCAGGGAAGCCAGCGGCAGGCCAGGCAGCGGCTGTGGGGTGCTCCCTGGAGGAGTCCCTGCAGAGATAAAGGCTGCGGCTGCGGGCACAGGCTGCCCTAACCCACTTTCAACTCACCCCTCAGGTCCCTATCACCCTGTGACCTTGGATGAGTCACTACCTCTTGTAGCCTCAGTTTCCCCTCTCGACAGGCGCCACCCGGGGCCCTGATGCAAATGTGCGAGCCTTCCAGGCAGGCATGTGTCTCCGGAAGGGCAGCACTGATGTGCACGCCCCGGCAGAGCGGGTGGCAATGCACAGCCCCAGAACAACAAGAACGCAAGTACTGGAGTACTGGAGGCGTCTCCGGCAGCAGAGCGGAGACTCGACTTCTAAAGCCTGCGAATTCCTCTCCTAAGACTACAGGAGACCCTTCTCCCTGTGCTAGACTACAGGAGACCCTTCTCCCTGTGCTCCTGCTGTCCCCCTCCCTCCACAAGCCCCCTTACCTGTAGAGAAGCCTCCAGAGGGGCTGCGATAGCTCAGCACAGGGGCAGAGCTGAACTGTGGTGGGGCCGGGGCTGGAAAGCTCTGGGGCAGGAGGCCCGCTGGCAGGGGCTGCGGAGTGGCGGGCTGTAGGACAGTCAGCGGCACTGGCTCCTCCTTGATACCAGGCCCGGGGGAGAAGGCAGGCATAGATGGGTACATCTTCAATGGGGTGGGTGCAGGCGGGGCAGGGGACAAGGGTGGGGGTGTCACCTTGGGCCCCCCCAGGAAGCCTTCAAGTGGGGAGCTCATCGTGGCAGGAGGTGGGGACACGCTGCCCGGGGAGCTGACATCGGGACTGGCAGGGTCTGTGCCTCCTCCTCTGCCCCCGGCATAGGGGGGGTCAAACAGGCCTGGGAAGTCGCTGTCCTGGTTGTTGATGAGCTGAAGCATGTCTAGGGAAGGAGAAGAGGCCGTGTGAGCGACAGTCAGACATGGGCTGGCCCCGTACAGGGCATCACACATTTGCACGCCCCTCATCCACACAACAGTCCACGTGTGAGCAATGCTATGGAAACAGAAAGCCACCACGTGAGCCCATGCTCCTGGACACACAGCCACTTTTTGGGCACCTGTGACATCTGGAGCAAGGCCTGGTGCTTCACATACATCAATCAGCCCCTGCAACGACTGGACAAGGTCGGTGCCACGTGGGCCAGGGCTCCACGAGGCCCATGAACCCACCCCACACCTAGGCTGAAGCAGAACTGGGCCTTGGGCCCAAGACTGCCAACCTCAGAGCTGCCATCACCAACCCATTCCTCCGTGGAACATACCAAGGCTTGGGACAGAGCCACATGTTGGGCCAGCTGCTGGCCACGTGTGTGCCAACCAGTGTCTGCATGTCCTGGGTATAAGCCCAGACCCTGTCTGCAGCCAAGCCACCTTGGGACCTGGCCTCTCAGGGCTTCAGTTTCCCCTCTATAAAAACCCCTGCTGTCTGCCCTGCTCCTTCCTCCCTGTACAGACCGGCTCACACTCCTCACTGGAGCCCCAGCCTGGCCACAGGCCCTCTCCCCCAGCTGGCAACTAGCAGCCTGGCGGGGTCAGCCTGGGCCCTCTAACCCACTGGCAACACCCACTGGGTCAAAGTGCTCTGCAGGACCCATGAGCACAACCCTGGGAGCCCCGAGTGGCCCCAAGACCTCCAGCCTGAGCTCCCAGCCCTGCCCACCACGGACTGAGGTGGGGCGCTGGGCCAATAGCCCCCTTTCTCTTACTGGGCCTCAGTTTCCTCATCTGTACAACAAAACAGATTCAACCCGTTTGGGCAGGGCTGCCTCGAGGCTTTGCTGGGCAGGCAGCTGGCAGAGTGGGAACTCAATATTGCCCGACTCCTTCCTACTGCCAGGTGCCAGGCAGGAAGTGACTGCGGGAGGGGACCTGCCTACAGCCTCCCAGAGAGCAAGACGGGGCACCAGGTGCAGCCTCCCTGGGTCCTCAGAGGCGAAGGTTTTGTGGCCTCCAGGTTTATGCAGATCAAAAGGCAGAAAGTACGGTCACGTGCAGGATCTCCTATCTCACGCTCGTCCTCATGAGCCCCTTTGACAGACGGCGAAACTAAGACCCTGAGAGGAACACGACTGACTCCGGGACTGCAGCCCGGGTTTCCACGGCAGGTCCCCCGCCCCCTGCTTCCTCCTGCGCTGCCCGGAGGGGAGCAGAGGACGGGGAAAGCCACCCTCTCCCTGCAAACGCTGGGGTGGGGGGACTAACGGGGCTGGGGGTGGTCCCCCGGCGCCCCGAGAGCCGGGAACCGGCGCGCGTCTCCTGGGGAACTGGCTCTTTCCCATGGGGGTTCCGCAGCCGCCGCACACACCCTCCCTCGGAGGGGACGGGGACGACGACCCGCCGCGGAGATGGAGGCTCTGTAATAAAAGGGCGGGGTCCTCCAAAAAGTACCTTCGAACGTGCAATCCATGGCTCCGCGCCCGCCGCCCCCCGGGACCCGCCAGCCGGCCCGCCGGTCTCCGCGCCGACTCCACCTGTCCGGCCCCGGCCGCGCTTTAAAGCCCGCGGCCGCCCGCCCCGCCCCGCCCGAGGCCCCGCCCGAGGCCCCGCCCCCGCCCCGCCCCCTGGCCGCGGACGGGCATGGGGTGAGCGCGCGCGGCCAATCAGCGGCCGCGCCGCCGCCTCCAGCGCCCCGCCCCGGCCCCGCCCCCGACGGCGGCGCGGGCTCGGGTTTCCCCCGCGGCGCTGAACGGGGCTGGGGTTACTCGCGGGCGCCGGCGGGAACCCGCTGGGCGCCGACCTCCGCCGGGGTTACTGGCGGTCACATGCCGCTCCCCCACCTCCGTCACCCTTCCGGCAAGGACCGGGGTAGGGATGCCCCAGCACCCCGGAGCTCTGAGTTGGAAACCACTGGCTCGCTGACACCCTGACAGGTCTCGACCCCGCTAAGCCTCAGTTTACTCCTCTAGAAAACGGGTCAGTCACGTCTCCCTCGCATCGAATGGAAGAAGTAAAGGAGATAACGGGTGCGGCGCTCGGTACCAAGAAGCGTCTAATTAAGGCCAAGGGCTGCCTGGTGGTGCGTGCGGGGAGCTCCTCCTCCTGGGGCAGCCCCAGCATGGGGCCACCCCCCACTCCGTGGACCCCTGATAACAGGTCACTGCCAGGAAACGGAGGCCCAGAGGAGGAAGGGAAACCCCTACCCCAAATGACACATCCAGGTAATACCTGACTCCCAGCACAGATGTCCCTTTGCAGAGGGGCCTGGGCAGAGATGAGGGCAGGAGGGGGGTCAGTGAAATCTGCCCTGCCCCCCGAGGTCTCTCAGCCTCCCAGCAGTCAGCAGGTGAAGCCTGACTCACATATTCACTGTAGGCTCCTGGAAGGCCAAGATGCCACCCCATCCTTGGGACAGAGGTCAGGAAGGCAAGGGTGTCAGCCCTAGGGTGACAGGCTCTGGGGTCTTTTGAGGGGGTGCCTAGGCCTCTCTCCCCTTCTGTGTAAGGTCCAAGTTGGACACACACAGATGAACAGAGCCTGGCCAGCAGCCCAGGTTGCCAGCTCAGGCTTTTGTGGCTAAGCAGACCGACCACCAGCAAGGCCCAACCCAGCCTCCACCTGTGGCATCAGCCCCCTCCTCCTGCTCCCAGTCTCCTGCAGCCTTGGCGGGGGGCCAAACCTGGGCAGGCAGGCAGGGCGACTGAGCAGTGTTGGGGGCTGGAGTCCCTCCTGGCCCCTATCGCTCTCCCTCTCCAGGAGTCTAAACCAGTAGACTCGGCCTCATCTCCCTGACTCACATCCAGTTCCCCTGTTACCAGGTCTGTCCACGGCCCTGTGGGGGTGCCAAGGGCAACAGCATTCTCCTCTCGCACCTCCACCTCCCTCGCTTCTCAGCCTGTGGGTGCTCACTCTCCCTTACCCCTAAAAAACAAAACGACACATTGCAGTTGGGAAGGTCCTGACGTCACCTGAGTAACTCAAGACAGGGAGGACACTGAGCCCTGGGTTCCAGGACGTCTTGCAGAAGCAGACCATCACAGCTCCGTTCCGTCTTTGCTGTGCCCCTGGCCCTGAGCCCAGGATGCGGCAGGGCTGACAGGGGCCAGGCCAGCCACCCCCGAGGGGTCGAGCCTGGGCCCTCCCCTTCGTGCCCCATTCTTCTCTCCTTCCCTGTATTTTCTTGCCTCTTTCTCCATTTCTCATGTCTTTGTGCCCTGCCCCCATCCCATCCAGACTGAGGAGTAAGAGGGAGAGGACAGTCACTCACTGACCCCCTGATGGTTAGCAGGGGTCAGGAAAGGCTTCCGAGGGGAGGGCTGGCCTTGGAGAGAAAGAGGGCCTGAGGGCCACGCGGCACCCAGGGGCACCCGGCCAGCCATCCCCTGAACTCATGGCCTGCCCAGCCTCCCATCTCTCTCCCCTGGGGGGCAGGATCCGCCGGCGATTTCCGCAGAGGCTGGGTGCCAGGGCTAAGCCTGGGGGTGGGAATTCTGGAGCCAGCCCCGCAGCCACCCAAGAGATATGGCCAAGCGGACGGACCTTCCCTCTGCCCCCCACTTGCTGTGCAGTCCCTAGCCGGTCACTCCCCCTCTCTGAGCCTCTACCCCTGGTGTCCAGAGGGAGGGATTCTGGGAGAGCAGGCGTGGGAAGCACCCCCCACTCAGCAAGGTCTCAGCAAACCTTGTTCCCTCTGCAGCAACTGGGATGGTCGAGAACTGGAACACCAGGTAGCGCGTTGAGCTCCATAACCATTTGATGGAGACTGTTTCTACAGAGAGTTAACAGGGCAGGGACTCGGGTGAGGCCAGAGAGGCCTCCAGGGTGCACAATTCAAGGAAGCTCCCCTCCTGCCCCACTCCAGCCCCGGCCCTGGGAGCAGGACGGCAGGTCCCAAAGGCTGGCCGCGGCTCCCAAGTCATGGGCCATCCTCGAGCGAGCACGAAGGCAGACTCAGGGCGCTGTGGCTCCTGCGCGCACTCTGCACACAGGAGGAAGAGTGTGCAGACTCCAGGCGTCGGTGGGCCCATCTCCCAGCCCTGCATCTGTCACCCTCCCCGCCCCCACTCCCAGCCTAGCTGCCTCCTCTTCCTCCCCCCCCCCATTCTATCAGGATCCAACAGGAAACCTGACTCCCTCCCCCCACCTCTCTGGCTCTACCTTCAAACCTCCCTCTGAAGGCAGATGTGGGGCAGCCTCTTATTCTCCGGCCTGTTTCCTCTGTGAGGCCGTGATGGAAATCCTGGGAGGACCCTACACCACAAACTTGCAGGGCCCAGCGCTGACCATCACAGAGCCTACAGCCCATCCAACCTGCGTGAGGCCTTGAACGCCAAACAAACTCTGTTTGCATGTATCCCAGGACAGGGAGCTCACCACCTCCCCCACAAGGCCTGGTCCATGAAGCCCAGATCTGCTTCTCTGACAATATCTATTGCCCTTTCCTAAGTGCCTACTGTGTGTCAGGCTGGTGCCAGGCACGGCGGGGTACAGGGACACAGCACAAAGACCTTCCCTCATGGAGCTTATGTTCCAGTGAGGGAGACCAACGGTTTGCAAATACGTGGAGGAATGTGGGTGCAGGAGGTGGTGAGCACCATGAAGAAACTGAGGCAGTGTAAAGAGAGTGTGAGGGGCCACTGCAGGTGAGGTGGTCAGGGCAGGATTCTCTGAGGAGGTGACATCTGAGTAGAGGCCTGAATGAAATGAAGGAGTGGGCCAGGAAGAAGGAAGAACATCCTGGGCAGAAGGAACAGCAAGTGCAAAGGCCCTGAGGTGGGAGCGAGCTTGGTGTGACGTTGAGACAGCGAGGAGGCCAGTGTGGCTGCAGCAGAGGGAGGAAAGGGGGGATGGAGGGCAGGGAGACAACCAAGGAGCTGGGATTCCAACCCAGGTTTGTCTGCCACCCGAGCCAAGGACACCAATTCTCCAGGGAATGGGCAGGAAACAGACCTGCAAACTGTCCCAGGCAATGCAGATCACAAAGGCTGCACGATTGTGAGAACAGTCAATGACGTAAAGCAGCGCCACCACACAGGAGGATGTGGAATCTGGCTCACGGGACCCCTGGAGCATTCCACCTCTGCCTGCTCGATGGAGGGCGCAGGGCGGGACAGGGGGCTCACCCAGCTGCTGCCCCACCAGCGCCTCCTCCATCCTTCCCAGGACTCAGGTCGGCAGGTTCGTGTCCTCAGCCAGTCATGTATGCAATAGGGGACAGGCTGCCCTTTGTGCACGCGGGGCTGCCCAAGGGTGCAGGTGTGTGCCGGCTCTTCCTGGAACAGGATGGGCCCGTGGCTGGAGCCCCAGGTGCACCTGCACATGGGCCCTCTAGACAGATGAGGAAACTCAGGCTCAGAGGGAGGCCACGTGCCCGAGGTCCCACAGCTGCCAACTGGAGAATCTGGGACGCCAACCAGAGCCCACACTCATCAGCGCGGCCTCCCAGGGACGGGAGAGCGCCCGCACTCACGCCTGGCTCTGCCCCCGCGTGCTGGTCGGGAAGTGAGCATAGAGCGCAGGAATGGAGAGGAGGCCGCACGAGCTCTGCAAGGCTCCGCTCCAGCACTGCCTCCGCTCAGAAGCCTTCCTAACCACCCTTAGAGGCCAGGCCTCAGCTAGGAGCCCCTCAAGGCAGGGCCAAGGCCTGGACCAGCTCTGCGACGGCAGCATCACTCAGCACGGGGCCGAGCACAGACGGGACCAGGTCAGGGTGTATGGACGGCCAGCCACCACCCAGTCCCAGTCTCCAGCCGTCTGAGTCCCACTGCCTGAGCCCTCGCCATGCCTAGTTTCCTTGTCTGCCTTCTGAACACATCACTCTTTAGCTATTTAAGGCTACCAGGCATTTGCCCAGGCTGTTCCCTCAGCCAGGAATGCCCTTCCCACTTTCTTTTGTCCACCTGGCAAACTCCTATTCCTCCTTCAAAACTTGCTCTGGTGTCACCTTCTCAGATTCTTCCCTCATCTGTGCCACTCCACATGCCAGCTTCCAATTACATGGACTGAGTGACGCTGAACATGACCTGTAAGATGGACATTAAACCAGCTGCTGGTCAGCCCCAGTTCAGACATCTTGTCCTGGGTGTGGGCTCGGGCTAACACTTATCATTCTGCAGCTGAAGAACAACCCATGGGCCTGATACATGGCAATCTGGGGCATAGACCCTGCTGCTGAGCATTGTTCCCAGTCTAAATAGAAGTGCTGTGCATTTCTTTATAGAAATCACATCTATCACCCCCTTTGGGGTTGCTTCCCTGCAGCCTGTTTTAAACCTGAAGTAAGTGTGTTGGTTCAAAGGCAGCGTGCTGTTTTAGAGCCGCCAGGGTGCTCTCTGGAAAAGGTAAACCCCTTATAACCTCCCAGCCGTGTGTCCCATTTCCTCATAGCGTCACCAGCACTGGGTTCATTGTTTTTATTTACTTTCGGTTGCTTTCCTTAGTCCCCAGAGCTGTGTGACGGGAACCTCACAGGGGCTTTCCTCTGCATCTACGAGGCTGCCTTGAGGTCTTCCGTGCAGTGAAGCATCGACTGTCACCAGAGGCTCAGGAACACTGCTGCTCCCTGGCCCTCCTCCACAGCTGGAAACTGCGCTTCTTCAGCAGGTTCTGCCTGGGAAGCAAGCCCTGCTGGGCCTGCCCCCCACCTGCGCCCCACAGGCCCCCAGCTCCTCAACCCTCCTCAGCTGCACTGGGCCAGGACGACACAGGCTGGGCCACAGGGGG
The DNA here is from genome assembly GCF_057802395.1 of Ceratotherium simum simum. Classification (NCBI taxonomy): domain Eukaryota; kingdom Metazoa; phylum Chordata; class Mammalia; order Perissodactyla; family Rhinocerotidae; genus Ceratotherium; species Ceratotherium simum. The sequence goes on from NC_141915.1 coordinate 1,286,979, forward strand.
CTGCGGTGAGACAGGGTCTCGAGGCCTCCGCTCCTCATCTGCACACGGGGCGAGGAGGTGCCATGGCATTTCTAAGGTTCCCTCCAGCCCCAGTCTCTTTATCTCTTTGGTAGCTAAGGACAGGGTGCTTGCTCCCCAGGGGAGAAGTGGGGGCAGGGCCGAGGGGCTCCCCATTGGCCTTGCCCAGCCCCACCTCGTCTCCCATGCAGAGACCCAGAATCACCACATGGTGGACGCTCAGAATTGGAACCAGAGCCTAGAACATCCTAGAAACTTTCAACACAGGCTCCTTATGTAATTGCTGCTAACATTTGTTTAGCTAAACATACTAGGTGTCAGGTAAACGATGATACTAACTGGCACTGGTCGAGGGCCTGCTATGTGCCATGTACTGCTTCAGCCCTTGACCTAAAGGAGCTCATCTGATGCCCACGATGCCAGGAAGCTGGTTCTGTGACTACTCCCAGGACACGCATGAGGCTAAGCCGCATGTCCATGGTCACACAACAAGGGCTGAATCTGAAGACCCCTGGGCTCGGCCTTCCAGCTGCAGGGAGAATGGAGGGGCAGCCCGGGGTGTGATGGGGGGACAGGCTCCATGGGAGATCGCAGGCAGGTCATCTTGGGGCGGGGCTTGAGCAGGGCTCCAGGTCAGGGTGGGCCTCTCCAGGCCACAAACTCTCCCAGGCGGGATGGACCCCAAACCTGCCCCGCCTCTCACCACGTCCCACACCCAGCAGCGGAACCATACACCTGCAGCCAGCCTCAGAGACCCCCCCCCCCTTCCCAGGAGGCCCCCAGTCCGTTTCTAAGGCTCCCCCCTGCCCTGACACAACCCTCTCTGTGGCGCTGCGTGGGCCGTGGGTCTCACAAGTGAGCGGTCCCAGTCAGGCCCAGGGTCAAAGGGCACATCCACAGGAGGCAGGAGACAAGGCCAGAGACTTCTCCAGCCAGTGCAGCCATTCCCACTTGGGCTGCACCTGTCGTTGGGGCAAAGTCTAGATCCCAGGCCTCTGTCTGGCAGTGACCCCTGCCTGGGGCTGACCTGGTCACTCGGCATGTTTGTGCCCAGTGAGGTGACCATCGGGCAGGAGGTAACTCCCAGCCGCCTGCCTGCCTGCCTCCCTGGACCCACTCCCAGCACACTGCTCTCCATCCCCCTAACCCTGTCCCCTCAGAGGCATTAGGGCTGGAACCCATGGGGGCTCCAGGGCAGCAAATCTTACAGTCTCCATCTCCTGCTTTCCAGGGGAGGCCCCTGAAGTTCAGAGAGGGCAAGGTACCTTCCCTAGGAAAAACAGCAATTCACGGCCACACTGGGAGGACACTCTGCTTTCTGCTGCCCTAGGTTGGGCACGCTGGATACCAAGAGGCAGAAAAAGGGATGGGAAGGGGAACACGACCGATGCGAGAGGACTCTCAGGCTCTACCCCGAGGGGCTCTGGACACGGGAGGGAGAGAGGAGGGACACCACCCAGGGCAGAGTGTGTCCGGGGCATGGAGGTGCCTGAGGGGGAAACATCACAGGAGGGGAGGTTTGGCAAACCTTGCAGGTCTGGAATGCCATGCAGAGACCAGGGGCACTGGGGAGCCACGGTGGCTTGGGAACTGAAGAGCTATGCGCTGGGAGCTGGGCAGGAAGCAGTCTCAAGCTGTGTTTCCTAAGGAGGGCCTGCGCTTGGTGGGAGCAGGGAGAGAGCCGGGCATGAGATACCGTGGGGAGAGGAGCGGGGTGGCAGAGTGGCCCCCAATGTGTCCTCTCCTCCAGGCCTGGACCCAGAAAACAGCCAAGCGCACAGAACTCAGGAGGCAAGGCCCCCCATGGTTGATTTAGGCACCTTGGGAGGGACCCCAGGGCTGGGAGAGCACCAAGAAAGCAGTGCCCAGGGTGAGGTGGGGTGAGGAGAGGGGAGGCGAGAGTCAGGAAGGCTGCCCCAGCTCAGCAGACACCTGGGGTATGACAGACGGAGAGCGAACCCGCAGGTATCCAGGTAGAGGGGGACAGCTGTGCCTCCAGAGCCCAGGGCGGCCACTCAGCCAGGCCCGCCCCCGCTGCGAGATGTGGAGGCCCCGACCAAACTCCTTCTCCATTCGCCCCTCCTGCACTTAAAAGCATGTGCAAGAACTGATGAATTAACCAGAGGGGAAGTGAAGACCGCGTGAGCTTAACAATAATCCCAACCCATGTATAGGACTGTGTTCACGGCCCCTCAGCCCACAGCTGCCGGGGGCCCCAGAGCACAGAGCAAGACAAGGAGGCCCGGGGGGGATGGAGTTCGTTAGAGGTCACAGCGCACGGCAGCCAGGGAATGCCTTCACCCACAGAACCAGGGACTCATGGGGGCAGCTCCCCCCAAAAGCCAGCTGTTCACATGACAGAGGGTTTGGCTGAGGCGGGCGGCAGGGCCGGGTGGGGCTCCAGGCCCTGGGCTGGCTCCCTGGTGCCAGTCCTCAGTCTCATGACTCAAAGGCTGCTCTGGGCTGGGAGGGGGAGGAGGCCACATGGCCTCTGACCTCTCTATGACCCACTCCCAGACACCCAGCGTAGCCCCACATGGAGCAGCCTCCTGGGTTCCCTGCTCCATTGCCCCTTGCCCCACCCCCACTCTTAGGAGCCAAGCAGTTAAGAGCATGGGCTCTGGAGCCCACAGCCTTGGTTTGAATCCTGGCTCAGCCATGTTCTGCCTGTGTGACCTTGCACAAGTCACTTAACCTCTCTGTGCCTTAAGGCACTCATCTGTAAGATGAAGATCATAAGTCTCCCCACTCGGGGTTGTTGGGAGGACTCAGTGGTCAGCACAGTGCCTGGCATACAGTAAGTGCTCAGTGTTCCCTATTCGTGCTATGACCCTCCACCATGGCTGTCAGCGGGAACTCCTGACACACAACCCCAGCATGGCACAGCCCTGCTCTGACCCCCCAGACTCCCCACAGCCCCCAGCTCCCCAGCCTGACACTCACAGCCTGCCCGGCCCACCTCTCAACCCTCACTCCTTTCAGGGGCCCTGCCCTTCCTACCTCCCAGTAACCTCTCTCTCGAACTTCCAGAACCTGCCCAGCTCCACGGGCAAGATGATGCCTCAAAAGCAGGCCTGGCCTCTGACCAGCAGTTCCCCTCCCAGAGCCTCCATTCATGGAGCTAAACGAGGCTCCGTCCAGGCCAAGATTGGCTCCGGGGTGTCCATTGCACACAGTCTCTGAGCACAAACAACCTAGATGGCAGTCCATGGAGACCGAGAGGATAAACCAGGGAACCTGAGTGCTGTCTGGCTGTGGACACAGAACAGAACAGGCTGCAATCCGCCATGCGCCAACAGACCCTGTTCTAATTTATAGACATATGGAGAAGTGGCCTGGGGCTGCGGTGGCCAGGGAACAGCTGTACACAGGCATGGGGGATCTTATCGGGGTGATGAAAATGCTCGACAACTGGTGATCGTCACATGACTTGGTAATTTTCCTAAAACGCATTGAATTATACACCTTATGGTGGGTAAATTACACCTCAACAAGTTTTATTTAAAAAGTGGATGCAGAGTGTGCAACCATTCCAAAAAAAATGTACATACACACACACAGGAAATAATCCCCCCATAGTTAACAGAGCCGATCTCTGGGCGGTGGGTTTAAGGAAGATTTTATTTTCTTCTTTTTCCTCACTTGCACTTTCTAATTTTTCTACAATGTAAAGAGATTAGTTGTGTAATTGGGGAAAAGAACAGAAAGTCTGGATAAAAACTGAGAAATCCTCTGCTGCAGTGGGCAAACTTCATGCCCACCCCAGCGAGACGCCCCTGTCGTCCCCTTTCCCTCACAGACCAGAGCTGGGGCCAGGTCTGCTCTCCAAGTGCCCCCATCCCCAAGGGCTGCCCAAGCCTGGCCTCTGGGCCTCGGGAGGTAATGTTTCTATAAAGGAGTCCATGAGACAGCGCTGTGCCAGACCCGTGGCCCGGATACACCTACTCTGATGTGACTGTCCCAGTTCCCCGGGGAAGGGAAGCATTTGCATCCAGAGGGGGAAACTGAGGCTCAGAGGGTGAGCACAGTCTCCAGAGTCAAGTCCTGACTCAAAGCCCATCTCCTCATTGCTTGGTCCTGGCACCTCTCGGGCTGCACCCACTGGGCCCAGTGCTTGCAGAACCCTTTGTTGAGTCAGGCTGGGACCTCCCCAGGGCCTGGGGTTTTGGGGGTCATCACTCCAGAGTGCAGTGATGGGGAAGGCTGTTTTGGAAAAGCCCCACAATCAGAATCTCTCCTCTCGAGCCCTCCCCTAGCTCGGCCCCAGGGGAAGGTGAGCTGATAAGGCCCGGGCTGGCAGCCAGCTGGGCTACTCTGCAAGGCTGCAGTAGGGCAGGAGGGGGTGGCTACGATGTGCCTGTTTTGCCTAACCCAGGGTGGCCACAGGCTCCATGGACATATCCATTCAGGTTGTGTGAAGTTTGAGTTCTGTGCTCTTGGCCTCAGTTTTCCCATCAAGTGCAACTCAGCCAGTGTTTCTGAAACTGCATAGCACCCATGGAGGGCAATTTGCTGGGGGGCTTCGATTTGCCCTGTCTACAAAGTGGGGCAACAGCCTCCTAACTGGTCCCTGCCGCACCATCGTCCCCAAACCCCCTCTCTGTATAACAACCAGAGTGATGCTTCAAAAATGTGAGCGAGCCCGAGCCGCGGCCCCGCTCCAGTCCTCTTCCCGGCCAACCAGGGGTCCTCTCTTGGCCCACCTTCCCAACCTCACCTCCTGTGCGCCCCTCTAACTCCTCCAACTCAGGGTCTTTGCCCGCGCCGTGCCCTCGGCCTGGAAGAATATCCTTCCCTGCTGGTCGGGCTAACTCAGTTCTCAGCCCACAAGTCTGCGCAGAGGTCTCGCCCCACCCCTGCTCCATCCCAAGGTGCAACTAATATCCGTCTGTGGGTTTCCTTGGTGATCTTTGTGCTCCCAAGAAAAGGGGGAGCTCGGGCCGGACTGTGAACCCCAGCGCCCAGGACGAGGCCTGATGTTCGGCAGATGCTCAATAAACGTGAGCCGAAGCGAAGCTCTTCTCCGACTGGGAGAACCGGACCCCGGGGCCAGCAGCGAGAGGACTCGTCGCGCGCATGCGCCAGAGCTCCTGCGTCGAGCTGAACTCTGGGGCCGGAGGGAACGACCGCGAGTAACCCCGCGCTGACGTCACGGCGGAGCAGGGGCGGGGCCTCGGCGACGCCCGGGTCCCCAGCTCCCGCCACGGCCGCCGCCGGGCTGAGGACTCGGTGGCCGCGCGGAGCCCGGGACGCCCAGAGGCGCACGTGCCCCAGCCCGAGACCCCCGGGAGCCGGCGCGCCGCGCGGCCCGAGACGGCGGGGCGCCGCGGACTGGACAGCGAGGTCCGCAGCGCGCTGCCCCGAGGCGCGGGGACGCCCCGCACACGGCCCGGGGCGCACGGCACACGGCACGGAGCCCGCGCCCCGCACGCCCGCCCGGGAGACAAAGGCCCGCGCCGCCCGTGTGCCCCCTCGTGCGGAGCCCCGCCGACCCCGACGCACCTTCGATGTCGGTCAGCAGCGCCGCGTCCAGCTCGCACGGCTCGGCCAGCGCCTGCTCCAGGGCCGCCTCGCTGAAGGGCGGCTCGTCCATGGCGCAGTCGCCTCCTCCGGGCGGCCCGCCGGCCCGCCGGCCCGCCGCCGCGCACAGACTTTCGCAGGGAGCGCTGCTCCGTGGGCCCCCGCCCCGGCCCGCTGCCGCCGCCGCTCCGCGCGCTCGAGGCCCGCCCTGGCCTCACTGATGGCCCGGCGCCCACGAAAAGTTGCTCGGAAACTGGGTTCCCCGGCGGCGGCTCCGCAGGGCCGGCGGGGCGGGGCGGGGCGGGGCACGGCGCGGGAGGCCCCGCCCCCGGGGGACGGCCCGCCCCACCTGGAGAGAGCTGGGACCGCTCGCGGGTCTGCCCCGCAAACCCAACCCCAGCAGAGTGCCCTCCAGTCGTTCATTTGATCCGGCCCCTAGCAGGGCAGCCTGTGGCCGACTGCTGCGGGAGCTCGGGCAGCCACGGCCCCTCCCTGGGCCTCGGTTTCCCCCGCACCAAGCAAGGGGGCTGAGTGGAAGCCCCAGGACTGAGCCCGTCCCCGAGGTCTCCGGACTTGGGGCGGAGGTGTCCCGACAAACCTCACTTCCTGGATCTGGCTCTTCAGAACAGGACAGATCCGTCCAAGTTACAGCTCTAAGACCTGCTGTGTGGCTTCGGGCCAATTGCATCGCCACTCGGCCTCAGTTACCTCGCTGTAACTGGGGCTTCAGGATGCCTGTCAGCCTGGCTAGGACGGTAGTGATGACATGGAAGGAGGCTGGGCTGTGAGATCAGCCCGCCCCTGCTCAGTCTCCTCAGATCAGACTGGCCTCCTGAGGAGGAGGTGTCCGAGGGCAGCCTGGCAGAGGCTGGAATTTCCCGTCCAGACTTAATCTGGTTTCCTCCCAGATCCAGCTGTGGGGACGGCAGAGGGACTTGGGGGCCAGTGGGCCAGTCCAGTCCCTGGAGGTAGGCTGGCCTCAGTACCCAGGAGGACAGGAAGACCTGGAGAAGCCTGTCCAAGCTCGCACAGCACCTCAGGGACAGCCACATGGGTGGGCCCCGGGCTCTCTGACTCCAAGCCTGGTGCTGTCCCTGGAGCAGTGGGGTGGGGGCACGAAGAGGCGGACTGTGCTTTAGACCTGAGCCAGGTTGCCCTGGATCATGACAGGCTGGGGTCGGGTCAGAGGAGGCAGCTTGGCTGGGGAGACTGCTGGAGACCAAACCCCGGGACCTGTGGATTGGGGACAAAGCTAGGTGGCAGGGGAGGGGTCCGAATGAGGTAGATTGAGATAAACCAGAACTAACATACAGGTATCCGAAAGCGGTAAGGCAGTGAGCTCCCTGTCCCTGGAGGTATGCAGGCAGAGGAAGTCACCCTTGGTGGAAGGCAGCCAAGGAGACTTATCACAGGTCTGGACCGCCAGGCCCTCCTAGCCCCCAGCCTCAGTGAGTCAGGCCATCCGGAATATGCCTTGCTGGGACTGCAGATATAGCCTGTCTGGCCACGCCCTCTGAGGGAGTAAAATTAGTGGCGCACTTTAGAAGGGGGGTGCCCGGGCCAAGAGAGGCCTTGGAAGCCCAAGTCCCTGGGGCTCAGCCTGGACACGCAGCTCTCTTTGTTCCCCTCCTGGAGGTAGCTGCTGTGGAAAATTACCCAGAACAGGGCAGCCGGAAGCTGTGGGGGTCTCCAAACCACATCTCCCCGTGAAGTGGCCCTCTCAGGGATCTACCCAGGGCCTGGCCCCTCCAGATGAACTTCTGCTGGGGAACACAGAGGGGTCTGGCTTCTCAGCCCCCTCCATCCTGCACCCCCTCCCCAGGCCCACCAGCCCAAGTAGTAGCCAGGCACCCAGGAGGCCTTGGGAATCTGGTGACTTCTCCAAACATTCCGGCAGCCCTTCCGAGGGAGAGGAGTGAGGGGAGGCCGGGAGCTGAGTGAACCCTCAGGTCCACTTTCTGCCAAGTCAGGAAGCTGGTCTTGCTTTTCCTCCTACTTGCTCTGTGACATGGAACCACTTACTTCACCGTTCTCAGTCTCAGCTATTGGATCTGTTAAATGGGAATAACCCTTCCTGTGGTCACTCTGCAGAGGCAGGTGAGGTATGTTGAAGTCATTGTCACAGCAGACCTGCCTCACTGTTCTTTAAATGATTTACACATATATAAAGAGCATGGCTCAATAAATATGCACTCCATAACTGCAGGGATTAGGGGAATGAGGGTATGGCAAGGTCAACAGGAGACCTGTAGTCCAAACTGGAAAGGCCAGCTGGAACTCCAGCCTGGCTGAAGGCCCCCATGGGGCATTGTCGGGGGTGAGGGTGCTTTAAATCTTTGCCACCAGAGACAAAACTTTGCTCCACAGTCTGAGATTCCCAGGGCAATCCTCAAGGCGAGGGTGGGGAAAGCCAGGCTGGGGGCCATGGTTCTTCACGGAAACCTGTTTCTCTTGGCTCCTCCCCCTCAAAGATCCCGAGACCCCCAAACAAGCCCCTCAGGCCCCTCTTGGCTGGGGAGATCTGAGCTGGGGGCACAGGCCGTGGTGGTGGCCCTCTGTCCTGGGGTGCCTAGAAGGGGCGGGAGTCCCAGCGGCCGAGAGCGATGCTGCCGCCTGTGTCCGCGCTGGCTACAGCCACTGAGCGCTCACCCGCATTAACCATTTGTCCCTCCCAACAGTCCTGGGAGGACCGCCTGTTGTCGTTCCCACTTGACAGATGAGGAAACCGAGGCACGGGGGGGTGAAGCGACTCGCTCCTGGTCCTGTCAGGGTCGGGCAGCCTGAGGAGCGGGGCTGGCCCCCCAGCCCGCCTGCCGGGCAGCGGCCGGGCACCCGGGGGAGTTGGGGCGCCGAGCCAGACGGGCCCCGCCCCCGCGGGCCGGGGCGCAGCCAATGGGCGCCGGGCCGCGAGTGGGGTGACGCGGCGTCAGCGCGAAGCTCCCGGGAGCCGGGCCCCGGGTCACGGGCGCCGCGCCCGCTCGCCCGGCGTGGGGGCGGGGAGGGGCCGCGTGCGGGCTGGCAGGGTCCGGGCCCCTGCGGCCAGTTGGGCCTGCTCTCTCCGCCGGGCCTCCAGGCCAGACACCTGGCTGGGACTGCCGCCAGGTGTGCGTCCCGGACACCCGGGCGCGGCTGACCCGGGACGGCCCCGCCCCCGCCCGCGCCCCCGGCGCCCCGGCTGTCGGGACCGAGATGCGCCAGCGCCAGCGCCGGGGCTCGGCCCAGGTCGCCCAGACCAGCCTCTGCCGATCTCGGTTTTGCCAACTGTGAGATAGGGGTTCGCGTCTGCCCCTCTTCCTTCCCTGGGCGTCCTAGAGACTGAGAGGCATCTTCTGTGGGTTCCGAGCCGTTTGGGGCAGGTGTCCAGCGCGGGCAGGGCCTCTGCCAAGGCCGCTCGTTGTGCCATGTCCTCTATGCCCAGCTCAGGGGTGGGTGGAGGGGCGGGCACGAAAGTTGCCAGGGCTGCCGGCACTGGGCAAGAAGGCTGGGCTTGACCCCAGGCCCACCCCCGCCCCCCTGCCTGCCCCCGTTTATCCTTCATTTCTGCAGTAGCTCAGCTGGGACCTGCCCAGGTTATGGCTGAGCGGCCTAGGCAGCACAGAGCTGGCTGGGAGCCTTGGGTTCCCCTCCCCACCCCATTTCTCCATCTGGACGTAATGGAACTAGACAGCCATTGATGTGGATGCTTCTGGTCCTAGATGACCCTGTATATTCCAGGTTGGCCTCTGCTGTGTGCTGGGCAAGTTATTTCTAGCCCTCTCTGAGCCTCTCTGGGTCCACTTTGCTACGGGAGGCTCACTCACGGTGGACACTTCCAGGGTCATCATGAGTCACTAACAGACCCTCCACAAAAAGCTAGTTCAACCCCAAAGTCTGTTGCACAGTGAGGGTGAGGCTCACAGGGGAGCATTTGTCCCCTGGGGGTAACCGGCTACTGGGGTGAGGCCAAGTGTAGATCGAAGGGGAGTCACAGAATGGGGGGGTTGAGTTGGTGGCAGGGAGAGTGAATGGGGACCCCAGGCATCATCTGGCCCCCACAGGCTAAATCCAACTCTACGTGGGTTCTGATTTTGAATTAATTGTCAAATGTAGAAGGTTTCACCTGAAGGCTGGAGTTCTGGCTTCTCTTGAAAAATGGAACTGTCGAGCAACACTGGACTCAACAACTGAGGCCCCTGGAGCCGGGGCTGTGAGCTGCCCCAGGCTCCATCAGCCCCTGTGCACCACCCCTGGACCTTGTCACTCATCAATGAGGGTAATAAAAAGGCCCTGTGGGCACAGGGGTTACCACTCGTGACCCCATCTTACAAATCAGGAGAGTCAAGACCAGAGCTGCAGTGACTTGTCAGGGACCTGCGGTGAAGCCTGCACCCTGGGGTAGGGTGCTCTTCGGGCAGGCATGGGGTGGGAGGAGACGGCACAGAGGGAGGAGTCCACTCAGTCTGGAAGCGTCCCACTGACTCTCTAGAGCTGAGCAGAGATGTTGCTTCCTGAGATGCTGAGGGTCACCCAGCAAGAACTGGCAGGGGCTCCTCTGAAAAAAACTGGAATTACTGGGTGACTCATGCCTATTTAAGACCTCTGGTTTTGCCCACCCTTGGATGCTCAGGACCCAAAAGAGACCCTTTTCTTGGAAAAGAGGTGGGTTGGAAAGACTGTCTCCTCCTCAGGTACTTCGGTGGGGGACTAGCAGGCGGGGGGACCAGCAGCCATGGCAGGACCCACAGTGCTCCCACACTGCCCCCTCTCAGATCTCTGGGGAGGGAAACTACAGCTGGAAAGCAGCTCTTCTCAGGGCTCCAATGAAGGGAGGCAGCCGAGGGCTGAGGAGGGAGCACTGAAAGAGGAGTCCAGAAGGTTGTCTCTGCCCAAGTCTGTGCCCCTAGGTGTGTCACTCCCATTTCTGGCCCTCTCCATCCACACTGCAGTGACCCTCTGTTGTTTGTGCCTCCTCAGATTTCATCCTCCCTCTGCTAACAGTCTGGTTTTTCAGGGTGGGTTCTGGGACTTCTGCTGGAACTACTGGGGAAGAGGCACCCTCTCTCTGCTAGCAGGATGTCAGCCTAGAGCTACAGGCAGCTTTCAGTCAGCCATGTGGAAGAGCCAACCTAGGGGAAGGAGAGCCAAGACATAGAGAGAGGCAGATTCCTGACTAAATCCCTAAGCACCTGGATCCAGCTATGCCTGAAGGTGAACTACCTGAATCTTTCAGTTACATAAGCCAAGAAATTCCTCTTTTGATTGAATCAAACCTCTTTCCGCCACAATCAAAAAAGTTCTAATATGCCATCTCTAAATGAGGAGTTTGGGCCACAAACTACCCTTATCTCAGACAAAGAGGTCCTGACATTGCTTAATTTTACTCCACCATTTCCCAAACTTCTTTATCCACAGAACCCATCCTTTTTAGGAATACCTGTTAATGTATTGGGGAAATACATCTTGGCAAGTGCCCACCAGGGATCTCAAGGTCCCTCCCAGGAGGTTGGTCAGTTGGGTCAGAGTTTTGTGACTACCCTCCCCTTCCCCTGTGGCTGGCTTGCAGCTTGAGTACTCTAGGCCTTGGCTGCTCCCCCAGAGCCACCCCACACTGCAGGCTCCGGAAGAGGGCTCCAGTGCTCCCTGGCTGCAGTGTCCTTGATTCTGGGAACTGACCCAGGCTTTGAGCTCCCCGAGGGCAGGACCCCAGAAGCCCCTCCCCTCCGGCACCAACCTGGCTCACAGCACACTCTCATGAACAGGGACTGACAGCACAGTGGACCAGCTGTCCTGGCAAGTCCATGGTGGTGTCTCAGGGTCAACCCACGGTCCCCAGGGTAGGAACGGAGTTCAGGCCTCTTTCGGCACCCAGAGTGCCTCACACAGGGCTGGGGGCATGGAATGGGCTCAGGGTCCACGTTTTCTATTCACAGGGACTGGGGGTTGGGGGTCTCCCACACTTCAGAGGCCCACTCCCAGATTCCTCACTCAGATTGGCCAGAAACAGGGCCTCCGTAGAGCTCCCTAGAGCCCAGGAAGGCAACAGGCCAAAGGGAGCTGGGCGCTGCCGCTTCTGGCCTGGGCTGGTGGCGGTGCCACCTGCCTCCCATCAGCAGGCAGGGCAGCCCCTCCTGAGCTACCTTCCAGAGGGCAGGTGCTCAGGGAGGGGGTATCCGTGCTGCCCACTCCTCCATGGCTCCGGGAGGCCCGAGGTCTGAGTTTCAGTGCTGGTTCTGCTGCTGATCCCTGGGCAACCTCAGGCAAGCAGATGGCTTTCCCAGCCCTGTCTCCTCACCTGCGCAGGAGAGGTTGGGCAGGTGGCTCTGCCATTTCTCCCAGGTGCACCTGGGTGCTTGATGAGTCCACCTCGCTTGAGGTCCATCCTCAGACCTTGGGAGGTGAAGGGATCAAAGGGCTCCCAGCCTCCCTGAGCCACTCGGAGAAGGCGCAGGCACCACCTGGCCCCCACAACGGCCCCTCCAGGACCCCTGCACCCCTGGGCCTGCTGGGAGGCTGCTTACAGGTGACCGCGCCCAGCAGCACAGCCCAGGGTGCCCAGCTCCCAGGACAGAAGGAAAGAAGCCTTTTTAAAAAGAGCGAGAGGGCTGGGGGGGGTGGGGCGTGACTGCTAAGAGTAGGGGTTTCTTTTTGGGGTGATGAAAATGCTCTAAAATTGGTTGTGATGACAGTCACACAACTCTGTGAATATACTAAAAACCACTTCCTTGTACACTTTAAATGGGTGAACTGTATGCTGTGTGAATTATATCTCAAGAAAGCTGTTACTGAGAAAGGCGGGGAGGCTTGGAGCAGCAGCTCTCAAATTCAGCACCTAGAACAAGCTCTATGGAAGATTCGGGAGCCCAGCACAGTGGGGCTGAGGAGGCAACTCAGGCCTGCCTGCTCAAGGCCTCGGATGACCCAAAGGGGGTGAGTGTCCCACCCCGCACACCGGGGGCCGGGGATGAGACGCAGAGACCCACAGCCCCTGGTCCTAGAGCGCTCAGGCAGGCCATGGCGGGTGTACAGCTGCTACAGCCAACACCCCCAGACCAGGCCATGCCCCAGGAGGGCCACACGGGGACAGGTGCGGGGACTTCCCTCTGGCCGACTCCCCTGGCCGGCCAGGGGGCTGCTCAGGCAGCTTGGGCGTGGGGGGCGGCAGGGGAGCGGGCTTCCCAGTCTGTGCCCTCCAGCAGGCCCACAGCAGCCCCTGCTTAGAGAAAGCAGGGGTCAGATCTGGCAGCCCCTTCAGCAGTCCCAGCCGCCTCGACAGAGATCACACAGGAGCAGTTTGTCTGTTGTTTATTGTGCAGTACTTTACATGCAAGAATCCAACCTAGAGAGACAATGCCTGGAAGGAGAGCCAGTGGGAGAACGGACGCTGGGGTGTGGCTGTGCCCCGCGGGCATGGACCCCCCCAGAACTGGCTCTGCCGCCAGAGACGCACGACAGTGACAGAACACCAGACTTGTGGGACGACCGGACAACAAACTTAACACAACCCTTTTCTCAACAGCCCCCAACAATCCTGAGAACCCTCACAAATTAAGTGCAAACTTGAGGAAATAAACATCCACCCCTCTTTCTCCAGGAGAGCCGAGAGGTTTCATATACAAGAAAAACAGTGTGACTCCGGGGTTGACAGCTGTTCCCGGAGGCTGGTGGCTGCAGGCAAAGCCTGGCTTGGACCCCATGGACAGGAAGGGCTGGAGATGGGCACTGGGAGAGGCGGGTACCACAGGGGCGTCTTGTGGGTCCCCACGTGGGTGGACGGGGAGAGGAGCCCAGAGTCCCAACAGCAGCTGGTGGAAAGGCCCACAGTGGCTGGCTGAGAGCACAGCACTCCTCTGTGGTGCTCTTCCCTCGCTGGCCCACAGCTCCCCTTGAACTATCCAGAAAGCTGCGCCAGACTGAGTTAGAAGCGTGTGTGTGGAGGCAAAGTGGGGGTGCACTGGCAGGAAGGAAGAGGAGGAGCAAGAGTGGGCAGCCCAGCTGTCTGCCCCGTGATGCAGCAGGAGGCCGGGTGCCTGCTGCCGCCCGCCGTCCAGGGACCTCGCCACCATTCTCCCAGTTGGGGGCCTTGAGTGACAGTGCTGGCCCCACGCCTCCTCAGGCCCCCTTGCTGTGGGCCCCTGGGCGAGGAGGGGAAAGGCAGACAGACGGTCACTCACACTGAGGGGGCTGACGGACAGAAAGACAGGAGGACAGACAACAGTCACCTTTCCCTCTCGCCCAGCCAGCAACACGCCCTTTGGGCCATGCACATAATAACTGAGTCGGTCCTCTCTCAGCCTGGCCCCAGGTGGCCTGCTCTGGGCCCGGGGGCTCCCGGGCAGGGACTGCTCAGGGCACGCTGGCCAAAGGCCCATCAGTGCTCTGGGTCAAACTGCACATAGTACCATTCACTGCTGCCCACTGGCCAAAAAGGTAGGCAGGAGAGAACGGTTAGTTTTCACATCTCAGCACACAATGAACACAGAAAAGGTTAAACACATCCCCAAGAAAATATTTTGACAAAATAAATATTTTAACCTATAATCAGGTATAATTAGTGCCTATAAGGAATCTCAGCAATAATTTAGTGTAATTAAGTAGATACTGTATCGGTGATTTGTAACACTGTGGAGAGGCTGGTGGCTCGCGAGGGTCTCGCTCTCCTGGGGGGCAGGCTCTGGCCAGCCTTCCTGCCAGGGCTCTGCTGCCCTCCCTAAGCAGGTGGCCTGAGGGCTGAGCTCCCAGACAGGAGCGGACAGTGGCCCAGGGTGCCTACAGCCTCAGGATGGGACACCCCAGGACCAGCTGAGCAGAATCCCTCAAGGGCCTGCGCTTGCTTCCTGTGCAGGCCTCAAGCAAGCGTCCCCTCAGCCTCCAGGTAGGGCTGGCTGCCTCTGGACATGATGTGCGAGCAGGAGGGGCAGCTCCAGGCAGGGAAGGCAGGTGACACTTCTCTGCATGGGCCAATGCCTTCCTGCCAGCCCACAGGAGTCTACCACCACCTGCTGCCCAGAGTAGCCAGGCCTCTCCAAGCCGTGCCTGGCTGACCAGCTAAAGTTGGGGAGCAGCTTTGCTGGAGTCTCCCCAAGCAGGCGCATGCTGCAGCTTCACTCATCGCCAGGAGCCTCCTCTCCTCTCAGACCCCTTGGGCTCCTGGGCTGGTGGGGACTGCCGCTTCTGCAAGGCAGGGAGGCTGGCTCTTCCCTCAGAGGACACTGGGCCCGGCTGCTGCGGTGCCACAGCTCCCGCAAGACTGCCCACCGGCTCTGGCAGGCTGGCAAAAATGGGCCCCTGGCCCTCAGAGAGAAAACCCTTCCAGACTGCGCCAAAGGGCTGGGGCTACTAGCTGGGGTTGCTGGGTACAATGGGGCCATCCCAGCCACCTCCTCTGCAGCTTGTCAAGCCAGCTGACTTCAGACGTCTGAATATCCAAGCTGGCCGTAGGGGGCTCTGCCCTTGGGAAATGTTGAGGAGAGAGGTGCAGGTTGACCGAGGGTCAGGGTGGGGCAGAGTGGAGGCATGGTGCGTGCTGTCGGAGAGGGCAGGGCTGAAGTCAGCCTGGTGGAGCTCATGGCTGGTCATAGAGAAGGAGGAGCCTCTTGGGTGTCCTCTGAGGGACTGGCGTGTGATGTCCCCAGCTGGTCCCGACGGGCCCCCAGTCAGACCCCAGGCCTCCTCTCTGGAGGAAGCTGCAGCCATGCTAGACTGGGCACTGGGTTCTGGGGTGGGCAGTGCCTTGCTCTCCACCAGAACTGTTCCTGTTGGTGCTCAGCATGGCCCTTGGCACTGGTCTCAGCCAGTGTCAGGCCCAGCCTCTTCTCCCTGCTTGGGCTGCCAGGTGGGAAGGGCTGACCACACCAGGGGTCGGGAACAGGTGGTGGCCTAGCCAAGTTTTGCCCCTGACGCCTGGGCAGCACATGCTGGAACACTGACCAGGGCCTCCAAGACCCATGGGCTGGTGTGAAGCAGCTACAGCAGCATTTTCGTTCTTCTGGGCAACAGCAGCAACAGGGCTGGGTCAGGCTGGACCCGGGCTTGAGCCAAGCCATGAGCACCTTGCCCACGGCCAGGAGACACACTAGCGAGGCCCAGGACGGGAGCAGGTGTCACCAGCCCCTAGCTGCTCAGCCCCAGGCTCTGTTAGCTTCCTTGGTTGGCTTGGAGAGAGGGTACAACCTGGTGCCCTGGGGGGATCTGGGGTGGGAGAAGGTCAGGCTGTCAGCACAGTCTGTGGAGGAGGCTGAGGCCCATGCCAAGAAGCAGAGCAGGGGCCCCTGTGTCGCTCTGACCCCTCTGTCATTTGGATCTCTGAGCGTGGTGCAAAGCCACCTGCTGCTGGGCCCTGCAGGTAGAGGCACAGAGGCTGCCATAGGCCAGGCCAAAGCCCTGAGCACGGCATGCTCACAAACCCACAGAGTCTTCCCAGGCAAGCCAGAGTAGTTCCTCCCCGTGCGGGTCCCTCCACCCACGGGCTGACCGTGTGGGGGAGTGTGCAGCGTGCTCGGGGCAGTCTGGTCTCTGGTGGCATTATCTCTGCAGGGGCTAACCCACCCTTGTGGCCACCACCCATGGGTTGTGTGCTGCCCTCCCAGCCGCTCTTGGCTTTCTCCCTTCACCAGGAGCCTGTGGGTCTGACGGGGGGCCCTTTGGTCCCAAGCTTGGCTGCTGAGCCAGCTTGGGCATGGGCCTGGGCTAGCAGCTGAGTGACAGAGAGAGGGTCAGGAAGATGAGAGACCCCATCAATGGGTACCCCATAGAGCCTTCTAAAGTGCTGAGCAGGCCAAGTGCCACAAGGTGATCCGTGTCAGGGAGCAGGAGTTCAGGGAGAGAGACCAAGCCCACAGGTGGTCTTGGGCAAACAAGCCCTTTCAGGAACAGAGGGACACAGGAGGGCAGGCTGGCCTGAGGAGACCTGATGAACCAGGCAAGGGAAAGGGCATGTGGGGGAAGGGTCTGGGGCCTGAGCCCCTTCTCTGTGGGCAGGTGACTGGAGGAAAGACAGGCCAGGTGGCTGCTCAGGAGACAGTCCCAAGGGGATTGCCAGGCCTGGGGCTGGGCCTTGCTGCCCGCTCTTTCTGGGAGGAAACAGGGGCAGAATGAGCCTGTGGGCAGGAGGGGCAGGGAGGTGAGGGGCCTCTGGCCGTAGTGACGCTGTCCCACCACCCAGAGAAGAAGATGGCTGAAGCTGGTCCCGACTAGTAGGAGGTCTGGGAGCAAACACAGTGGCGTTTCCATGGAGACACAGCAGCACAGGACCGACTAGGGCTGGGGATGGGAGGAGTGGCCAGTGCCTGGTGTGGACCGGGGGGACGAGAGGTGACCTGCCATCTGGGGAGCCAAACCACAGAACAGCTCACAGGGCGAAGAGGGCATCCTCCGACCGCTCTGGCTTCTTCCGGCCAGAGGGGTTTGAAGCCGGGGCTGGGGCCTCCACTGGGGGTGAGGGGAGGTTGGGAACCATTTCAGCAGCTTTGGCTCTTTCTTCAAGGAATTTATCAAACTCTGCAATACAAAACCAAAGCAGAGGCCAGGGTTGGTGGGGGTCTAGGCCCACACTGAGGCTCAAACAACCATGTCGCAGCTGCTCCCCACTGAGCCCCACTCACTTGCGCCCACAGGGGTCACCCCAGCATGAGTCCCCACCCTCGCCACACTGGCCTGGGCCGCCTGCCACAGAGGGAGGCATAGAGTGGCAGGGCAGCAGCCAGCGAGAGCCAGGGGTGCTTCTGGGCGCTCTGCCGCCGGGGGGCCCAGCCTTGATGTCCTCCTCTGCCACCTCCAGGGTGAGTGGGAAGCCCAGCTATGAGCAGGGGGGCTGTTATGGGTCCTGCCCCACTGCGGACCTGGAGCTCTTCTCTTCTCCAGATCAGCACTGGAGGCAGGCAGGGAGAGCTGGAGGGACGAGTTCCTACTTAGACTTGACAGGGAACATCCCCCCTACCCCACCCTCACCCACCAAGCAAGGTTCTCTGCCTTCGGAGGAGGGTCTGAGCAGATGGTCTGGCAGAGTGGAGAGGAGGCAGTGCAGAGGAGAGGTGAGTGGGGTATGGGGGAGGCCAAGGGAGGTGAGAAGGGAGGGGCAGAGGGGTGGGGGGGTGAGACGGGACATGGAGGGGGGTGATGGGAACTTCCCCCCGAGAAGTGAGGTCAGAGGACAAGCGGGCCCAGAGGGGCTCCCTGTGCACCCTCTGGACTGCATGGCACGTGTGTTGCCTCTCGGCATTGAGCATTCAGGGGTGCGGACAAACTGGTTAGGCGTGCAGGTTTGGGATCATGCTGACCTGGGATGGCAACCTGTACCTACTATTCACTAGGTCTGTGACCTTCTGAAAATCACGTGCTCTTTCTAACACTTCCCTCATCAGCGTGAGGCCTGGATGGGACAGAGCCAAGAAGCCCCCAGCACAGGAGGCCCAGCCCAGGCTGGACACCAGGCGGAGCTCTGGCAGTGGGGGCTCCAAGCAGTGGGGGCGCCAGCCTCTGTGCACCCCTACAGCCTGGGGCCAGAGCAGCAAAAGGTGGAGGGGGAGGGGCTGTAAAGTCACTGACCAGGCCATACCTTCGCTTGTGACGCCCTCCTCAAGGTCATCGCCCTTCTGTGGGAGGAGCAGAGAGAACGGGATTAGGGCCCCACCCGCCCTCCTGCCTCTCCTTGCTAGCAGCCACCCCAGGGCAGCACTGCCCACGACAGCCCGAGCAAAACTTCCCACAGCTCGTTCCCAGATTTCTGTAATAGCAAAGTACTGATCATCTTTTTGGAGAAACAGGAACTTTGTTTTTAAAAAGCAAAAAAAAAAAAAAAAAAAAAAAACCTGAATAGGTTCTAGGTTTTGATCCTCTAGAAGGGTCAGAAAGAAAAATCTCCAGAAAGGTGCAGTCTGCTTCTCTGGGCTGAGCTCCAGGGCAGGACGGCGGCAGGCCTCTCTGCACCCTGCATCAACACTCACCCAGAAGGGGCCACAAGGAGGCTGAGGTAGAGGCACGCCCAGGGCCCCTCAGGCGCTCCTCCACTCAGCGTCCTCTGGCGGCCAGCCACAGGGTTCTGGGAAGTCACTGTCCACGTTAATAGCCGGGAAGCAAGTGAGGTCTGGAAGGGACAGAGCTGTGATGCCCACGGCACAGGGCCTGACACCAGGCAGTGCTCTGGCAGTGGAGCGCTGCCCGGCCAGAAGCCATGTCCTGCAGCCTCCTCGGAGCTGCGGCAGCCTCCTCCTGTGGCCCAGATCCCATCACCAGCTGCTGGCTCCTGAGGAGCCATGGAGGTTCTGTGCACTCTCGACGATGAGAGTAGATCTGACTGGGTTTTCTTTGTAGAAGTCGGCAGTCACTTGAGCTCTTGGGGCTGCCTGGGGGCTGGGAACTCAGTGCATAGACAGTGACAGGGAAGGGGGCCAGATAAGGAAGTAGACAAGGCCCTGGGCTGGGCCAGGAGACCCGGCTTCCTTCTTGGCTCTGCCTTTGATCTGCTGCACAGCCTTGCTAGACAGGTCCCTCCCCCTGTCTGGACCTTGGGCCCCCCCTTGTGAGGTGAAGGCCTTGGCCCTTCCTGCTTTGCTTCTGTGAGAGGAGCTATTTCTTTTCCAGGCACTCCCTTGGGAAAGATCTAATGAGGTGTTTTCTTCCTCCCCTGGCACCTAGTGGCTGCCTTGCTGGGCAATGAATATCTTGAGGAAGCCTGGCCTTCTGGGGAGGTGGCCCAGAGCAGGGAGAGGCCCTATCTAAGGTCTGTGTCCTAGTGTGGGAGCGAGCCAAGTCAGCAGCCTGCTGCCAGCCAGGCCAACCTGCAGTTAAAGAATTGGAACAGGCCCTGCAGAGGAGGCAGCTAGGAACAAGAGAGGAGGTGTCTCCAGGTCTGGGGGAGAATCTGACCAGCCCATGACCTTGGGCAAGCCTCTTCCCCTCCCAGAGTGCATTTCTTCATCAGCCCTTGGCCAACGACTCCACCCCACCTCCCACACAGGCTGCGGAGAGTGACAGTGTTTTGTAAGGGACAGAGGGAGGGACCAGCCACTGCAGCCCTCCTTTCTCAGGAGCTGCTGCCATTTACAGACGCATGATGTCCTCACCTTCCTGCCCTACCTCTAGGGATAAAGACAATGGTCTCTGGGGCAGGGGTTCTTTTAGCTCCAAGATAACAGAAGATATTGGGGAAGTGGAATGACACTGAATTAAAAAAAAAAAAAAAACACCCGACTCATCTCTGAGTATATTTCACAAATTAAAAGAAAAAAAAGAAATGTAAACCAAAAAAAAAAACAAAACAAAAACCCCACAAAAACCAAAAAGAGAAAAAAAACTCAAAAAACAAAAGAATCCAAGCACACACACACCTGCAATTGAAAAGGTGCTGGGAACAAGTGTGTGTTTTGGAGCTGGCCAGAGCTAGACTGCAACCCCAGCTCTGCCTCTTCTTGCCCACACGGCGAGCGGGTGGGTGGGCGGCGAGGCTGAGGGCTGTGCCAGAGCAGTGCTCCGCTGAAGCCGGCCTCTGTGTACTCGCACATGTTGGAGGGGAAGGCAGCTATGAGGAGCTGGTGGCCACAGGAGCCACACCTGCCCCGCCTCCCTCCTCCACCACCCCACCGGGAAGCAGCCCCTGCAGGTGTCCCCCGAGACCTGTCCTCAGAAGCGCCTCTGCCTCACCACACCCTACGCACGAAATAGAAAAGTCGAGTCTCACCAGGTCCGTCCTGAGCCACACCTCAATGTCGTCCATGACAGAGGGCTGCGCAACGGGGATCTATGGAGGCGGCAAGCAGCGGGCCAGGCAGCCCCACAGCCAGCGAGGGAAGACAGAACACCGAACAAAGTAAATCGTCAAAAGCAACCCCCGAACGAAACCAAAATGTACAAAGAGCAAAAAAACACATTGGCACAGCAGGCGCGGGCAACACAAGGCAGCCACATATGAAAAGGCAGGTGAGGAAAGCAATGAGGGGCCAATTCTAAGAAGCGGGCTGACCGGGTGGGGGAGGGAGGACAGCAGTACGCGTTCTTGAAATGGATAACTTTTTGAATAACTTTTTGACTACGTGTGTCAGCCCTCACATCATGGGGTCTTCTCTTGGCCCAGGGCCGCAAAGCATCTTCTAATCTCAGGAATGTGCTGGTCCTGCAGGCTGATTTTGAACTCACCAGTTTAGGACAGTTGGAAGAGGACTGTCTACCCACTGTCGAACCCAGTCCCAGGGGTGACTCAAGGAGCCACTAGTGGGCCCTTGATACCACTGGGGAGGCCAAGCGGCAGTCTGCCAGAGCAGGGGACACTGCAGCCAGCCTTGGGAGCACGTCAGGGCTCTGTTTGCTCACTGGAAGCATTTCAAAACGTGTGTCCCGGTGCATCTCTGAGTAAGAGAAGCACCGGGGCCTGGGTGTGGCCTGGCTGACAGGAGGCAGGCACGTTTCACCACCACGAGAAACATGGCAAAAATGAGGGCTTTGATGACAAAAGGGACTGTGGGGCTTTACTCGTCTTTGTGTCTCTTTAGGGGGAAAATCACGAAGCAGCCCTGAATGCAGTACCTTCCTTTAGTCTCGCCCCTGCTTCCCAGCTTTCAATGGCTGTCTGTGCTTCAGTAGTCAAAGAAAAGAAGTTCAACTGAGACCTGGGGATCAGTGATCTGGAGATCTGGGGAGCAGTGGCCAGGGGGGTGACTGGGCTCCTGAGCAAACGAAGACGCACGTGATGGGTGCCTGAGCCTAGGTCACCCGTGCCAAGGGCCTCAGGGGCAGTGATTCTGAAAAATGCATTTGGCTAGAAATATTTAAGTGGCTGTCAGATATAATGCGACAAGAAATAAAGGTAACTTTTAACCCCCTAGAAGTCGCATTAATGAAATGCTGGCTCCCAGCCTAGAGAAATGAGTTGATTGCCCTCAGTGGAGGTGACCTGCCTCCTCACCTAGCCTGGGTCTGGAAAGTAGCTCCCAAGAGTTCACTCACAAGCCCACGATTTCTACAAAAATCACCAGCACTGTGTCTACAGCTGGCTTCACCCCAATGTCACAATCTAATATAAGAATAAAGTTAAAATAAGCAGTAAGAGGATTGCCTTAGTGTTTGCCAAATCTAAAAAAGGACAGGACCTCACCAAAGGAGAAGAACAAAGATTTCACATCAGCAGCCCTGCCCTGACATGACAAGCCACTCCAGGAGGTAGAACCTGCCGCTGGCGGGGTCTGGGGTGCGCAGTGGAGCGAGGGCTGCTAAGCCCGCCGGAGCACACCAAGCAGGTGTCAGCCACTCTGCCAGAGCCCTGCACACAGGCCCTCACAAGTGAGTCGGCAGACCCCGCGCTCCGGCTAACCACAGTAGCTTCATGTGCTCTTGCCTAACTACAGACTTGGCGTGAGCAGTCCACACGCATTTTCATAAAGGCTCACGTAGCCTGGATTGGATTAGGAAGATTCTGCCTATGTTCCTGTTTTATTTCTGTGACTTACTGGGACTTAAGAATGTTGAAATGAAAAAATATCAAGGAGTTCAAATCACCCCGAAATGACTCCTAGGGACAAAGAACATGTGCTTCTCACCCTGGAGGGCACAAATGCTGGATGGACGTGCTAAGAGCATGTGAGGCAGCACCACCTTCCCCATCAAGAAGAAAGCAGTAGGGCACGCAGGGCGCGATCTGCTAACACTACGCTTGCTGGCAGGACTTCTCTCTTGACACATTCCCATGACAGCAGATGCCAGTTTTCATTATTTTGATGCTTATGAGCCAGAATGCCTGGCCTCTGGGAGGATGTGTGCCACGCCAAGTTCCCAGAACTAAAGCTTGGAGAGTCCGCCGCATCTCCAAGAAGAAAACACACCCAACAACAGCTGTTGGAGTGAGCCCTGGGCCTTTTTTATACCTACCCAGCTGTAGTCCACCTAGGAGTAATGGAGACTCGACGGGGAGAGCTTTGCAATGTGTTACAAAAGCTTGAAAAAAGCCGTTAGGGGTCACGGGCCTTAAACCTTCAGATTTCGCTTCTAATTTTTTTGTTACTGTTCAGAAATAAGTCCCTCGAGGCCAGGGATCATGCTCCAGTTTTCCTGTTTGAGTATTAATCTTGAGAGCCAGCACGCTCAGAAAATAAACACTGACATCTGCGAAACTCGTCACTCCCTCAAAAAAAATTCCCCAAAAGCTGGATCATGGGAACACTTTTCTTCCTCTCCTAGACTTCTCCAAATAAGCAGTATGCCCATGGACCAGCAAAGCCCCAGGAGCCAGGCTGTGGAGGGAGCGATGGGTGCGTCTGGGTCCCAGGCTTACAGGCACAGGGCCTGTGGCAAGTCGCTTCTCTCCGGACTTGCTTCTTTACCCAGGAGCTCCTGAGCCTCTGTTCTCCTAAGAAGCCTCAGAGCTGTGGGGGCGGGAGCGGGGGCTTGGGCCAATTCTTGGCCTTGGTCTCCTCACCTGTGAAACAGGGTGATGGCCAGGTCGTATTTAGCTTTCACCAGTCAGGAGTCTGAGTCCCTGAACTTCCAGGTTGGTGTTTCTGGTTCCTAATTCAGAAACCCAGGGATGTCAGAAATTATTGGAAGTGACTCCTTACAGGATGAAAGGCACTTGGCCTCGGGGCATGAAGCACATGGAGCCAGGGTGTGCACTGACAGTCAGGTTTACCTAACGTAAGGCAGGGTCGACTAAGTTGGGGCTGGACACAGCACCTGAGCTACATAAACCTGCTGCCCTGGGAAATCGACGCCTTCAGTATTACACCAGGGTAAAGTTCCTTCCAATAATGGAGGTGCTATCAGACACAGGCTGAACATGTCATGCTCTACAAATAGGAACTGAAGAAACTGAGGGAGGAAGAGGAAGCTCCCCCGTCCAGGCTGACGGAAAGGAAAGCAGAGGCCTTGAGTAGAGAAGAGGGCACTGGACTCTGTCTCTACCCTGTGGCCTTGGACATGTCACCAGGCCTCTGTGAGGCCTCAGTGTTCTCATCTGTCAGATGAAGGTTGGCCCGGCTGATCCCTAAGAGACTGTGGGCTCTGACATCCCATGGTTTTAGCACCTTCTTAGGCAATGACCAAGCTGAGCGTTGGTCCGTGGGGTCTGAAGAAGAGTATGAGTTGGAGGAGGTAGACAGAAAGAGAAAAAGAGATGTGAAGAGAGAAAAACTAAGGAAGCTAAGACGGGAACACCTTCCAATAAAGATCAGCACCTAAAGCTAACTCCCTCCAAAGACAGGCTGGATGGGGCTGGCTCAGTGGAGGCAAGGCTAGACGAGCCCTGCCCACCTTCCGAGTCCAGAGAACCCGGCGTGGCAGATGCTGGAAGTGGCCGATTTTGACGTGAGCAGTGGGTAAGCTGTCTGCTGTTAGCTGATCGTCACAGGGCTGCAGGCAGGGCAGCTCTGCTTAGGGAGCAGTGGTCACCTGCCCAAAGGGGAGAGGTGCTCCTACTGGCTCAGCCACAGCTGGCACTCTTTGTGACCTGGGGCTTGCGGTGTCTGGGGGTCCTCCAGGTCTGGGCAGGGAGTCCCTCACCCCCTGCCCCAAACCCAGGCTTTGGCAGCAGCAGACTCTTTTTACCGACCTACTCCTGCTCTTGTTGTGACTTATATTTGTTCACATCAGGGTATTTTCCTGGCTGCACCCTGCATATAGGAAGACATTCCCCTCTGATCGCCAGCCAGGAGAAGCACGAGGCCGGGAGCCGGAGAGGGCAGGGGAGACAGAGAACGTCACCAGCAGTCACCAGAGGCTGGCTCATGATGATTCTCTGTGTTCTCTTCAACTGGTAATGAACCTGTATTGTTAACTTTGGTATCAGATATCCAGACACCTCAAGTCCCAGGAGACCAAGGGCCCATCTCCACAGCCCCAACCCCACAAGGAGACCTAACTGTCCGATTTCCACGCAACAGGAGCAATTTCTGTAGGTTGGGTGTGCCATTTCCAGAGAAGTGGTGGAATCCTCCCCACAGTGCTTGCACCACCACCCCAATGTGAGGAATAGTCTAAAAGCCCTTTGGTCTCACTCAACAGTACAAAAAGTTTCCAAGTAAAGAATTTGTACTTGGGAGGTTTGGAAAGACTCGGGGATTCTACGCTATGGGAAATAAGGCAAAGCAATTAATACATGTTTAAAAGAAAAAAACACTGCAGTCAGGCAGGTGAGACACAAGGTTAGCTGTTAGCTGGGCTTGTTTCTGGGAAGCTGGAGACTGGAGCTCTAGGTGGGGACAGGGCAGTGGGGGTGGCCTGTGTGGGCAGAGGCAGGCACCACCACCAGCTGCCAAGGCCCCCCTCACAGTAGTTCGTGTGGACAGTATCCTTTTTTGCAGGATTAATAGGCACAAGGACATATGGCTGGATCCTCCAAATTCGGACAATGGAGGGGACATGGGCTCCAGGAGTCCTGCTCTAGGGCCACTCACACAGGTGGGCCAGAGCTCCAGCCTGTCCCTAAAGAAGCAAACGAGGGGCCCAGGCAGCCCATGTCTCTAAGAATGACTTTGGGGTCTGGTGCAGAAACAGAGCAGGACGGGCTGCCTGCTGCTGGGACAGGTGGAGGGAGACTGGCCCTACCTGAGTGTCGCTGTGCAGAGATCACTAGCTCCAAGCCGGGTGGCAGGCAGATACCCCTCGCCCTCAGAGTTCTGACGGCTCTGTGTGGCCCACTCCTTGCATGCTGGTCACACCTCGCTCAGGCAGGTGACCCCCCTGTGTTCACAGTCGCAGACATGCTGGCCCAGCCCGAACACCCCTGCCCTGGCCATAGCCTGGCACAGTCCCCAGGAGTCAGTTATGCTTCTTCCTTGTTGTATGTGCAGTGTCTTCCCACTCCAGCTGCAGGGCAGAGGCCTATACTTTCACTGCTTTTATCATCTTTCCTTCTCTGCATCCTCTCCTGCTCTGGCCCCACCACACATGCACAGACCTTTGGTCTCTATGTTAGAGGTGTTTGAGGGTTGTGGCTTCTTTAGAGGTGAAATCATCACTCCAAGGCAAGCAGCCTGGAATAAGGTCGCCCTCTCTCTATGCACCAGACTCAGAGCCACCTGATCAGATGAGACAGGAGAGACCCTCCCAGGTCTGTGCCAGAAAAGCTCTATTTTATGAGAACTGACTGCGTTTATGACGTTAAACTCTCCCGGCTTTGTCTTCTTTTTATTCTGTTCCTGTTGTGTTTTTGTGTTTCTTGAAGAGGTCTCAAATCCTCTGGCAGATGTAGCGGGCAAAAATAACTACATGATAAGAACCCATCAGCCTAGGACTGTCAAATTCACAGGCTGGAGGGGGCTTTTCTGACTGGTCAGCCCTTTGAGTCTGTTGTCTTAGAAACATTCCCTCCCAAGCAAAAGCCACAGTAACTTGTGCTCATCCTGGAAAAGTAAATACTGCCAAGAGCTCCAGAGACAGTAAAAGGAGGGAAGGGGCCCTCCCCTCACTCCTGCAAATGCCCCAGACCTTTAAGGCCCAGAGGCACGGACCTCAGCAGAAAATCAGAGAAAGTGTTTCTGGGGCTGGAAGTCTGTGGCTTAAGGAGATTGTACAAAGACAGGAGGGGAAAATTTGGCACCCAGTCAGAGGGAGAGAATGGCCTTGTACTGTCTGACTCACAGGGGCTCAGCAGGTGACACAGTAAGCGCTGGGGGGGACAGGGGGCTTGGCTCAGCTGGTGACCTCTCACCATTCCTTGGGTTATGAGCCAGCTGTCTATGGGCTCCAGGTCAGAGTCCCCACCTTTATCTCTCTTCTGGGCCGAGGACAGAAAAGTCTCAGAAAGAAAAGTCACAGCAAGACTCATCATAAAGAAGGCAATAGTATATATCATGGAAACAGAAAAGCCACTGTTCAGAATTGATCGTTTGTCATGTAAGGACATGTGACTTGATGCCCCCACCCCCTCCAGCATGTCCCCCTTACCTACCTGGAAAAGAGAAGAGAAATTTAGTAACCAAGAATCCCAACAGGGTAACATATACTCCTGCCCACTATTCCTATATACTTGATAATCTCCATGAGGTCACAGAAGGTCGACCAGGGCTGTTTCTCCCAATTAGGGCTCTCAGGGTTGGCAAAGGGTCCACTTTTCAAAGAACTAGCTTTCTACTTTTTTCTAACTTATTTCTGCTTTTTTTCTCTTTTTCCTCCTTCTCAGTTAGCTGTGTATTCTTTTCCCAAACTCTTAACTCGAAGGCTGAATTTGGGTATATTGCCTTTTTCTAAATGCCAGAAGTATTTAAAGTCAAGACTACTGATTTGGTTGCACTGTGGAGGTGTGGCTACACAATATTTTCCCCTTTATAGTACTGTGTTCTTAATTCCTCCCTTGGCCCAGTCAGCATGGTTTAGGATATAGAACAACATAACCTGAAGTACTGGCCTGAAGGTGAACGTGAGAAAGTGTGTGTGTGCACACAGATACAAACACACACACACAGGCACACACAGACACGGACACAGACACACACACACAGACACGCACAGCCAACATGACCCTGCTTCCCTGCACCGCCCCATTGAGCAGTAAACGTGAAAAGGAATCTGCCTACCGTCATGTGGGAGACATGATGGAGTCATCAAGACCTTTTGAAAACAGGGAGACAGGCCAAGCCATGCACCCAAAGGGTGAAGGGCAGGAAGCACATCTCCTGTGCTTGGACCCAGGCCTGGGCACTGATAACAACAGAGGTGTGTAGGACACACCCTGGTACGGACGGGGCGGGCCCTGGAGGCAGAGTGGGAAGCACACCAGCTCCACCTGGCTGTGGGCCGGGGCTGGAGGCGGGGCCAAGGTGAGCCAGGAGGAGGGGGCGGCCTCACCTGGCAGCATGCTGGTAGGCCCTCAGCCAGGCTCCCTAACGTCCTCCCTGAGTTAGGTGAGAGGACATTGCAAGTAATGAGACAGACAGAATCATGACCACTGCAAAGATCTCCGGAGTCCCAGTCTCAGGGGTTCGGGGAGGGGGTGCACCGCCCACCCTTCTGTGGAAAGGAAGGGTGCTGAGAACCCAAGGCAGCCGGACTGGCTCTTCTGTGCCCCCTGGTGGCCAGTGCAGAGGGATGCACAGCCCTCACATCAAGTTGGCTGAGCCAGAAGGGAGAGGGACAGGAAGTCCCTTTCCCCCAGGCGAACTTTCTCACAGAAACCAGGCTGCAGCACTGCTGCCTGCCTGGGCCCATTTGGACAGGGGCTGCGGGAGGCCAAGAAGTGAATTTGGGAAACAAACCTCCCCATCCAGTCGACAGATGAACACTGCCCCTTTCTAGTCCAGCTGGGGGACCCTGAAAGGAATTCCAGCTGTTCTGGGGCGGTTGTCCCAACAGCCTTCCCTCTCCTTGCCCCTGCAGACATTCATTGACACACTGCCACACACATTTCTTAGTTAAGCAAAAAGGGGAACAATCTCATGAGAAGCATTAAGACACAAATCCTTTCCCCTGCAGTGATCTGAAATCATACAGAAACCATGGCTGCATCTGGGGCTCCAACAAGCACCATTCTCCACTTCAAAGTACCTCTGCCTCTAGCTCTGCCCCTTCCAGACACGGAGCTTCCCAGCACACTCTCCTAGCCACCATCCAACTGCTCCTCCCACCCCTCCAGCCCCAGCTGCCTTTTTTTTTTTTAAATAATTTTATTTATTTATTTTTGCCCCCAAAGCCCCAGTAGATGGTTGTATGTCATAGCTGCACATCCTTCTACTTGCTGTATGTGGGACGTGGCCTCAGCATAGCCAGAGAAGCAGTGCGTTGGTGCACACCCGGGATCCGAACCCGGGCCGCCAGCAGCGGAGCACGCGCACTTAACCACTAAGCCACAGGGCCGCCCCTTTTTTGTTTTTTTATTTTTATTTTTTTTGTGAGGAAGATCAGCCCTGTGCTAACATCTGCCAATCCTCCTCTTTTTTTGCTGAGGAAGACCGGCCCTGGGCTAACATCCGTGCCCATCTTCCTCCACTTTATATGGGACGCCGCCACAGCATGGCTCGCCAAGCAGCGCATCGGTGCGCGCCCGGGATCCAAACCGGTGAACCCCGGGCTGCCGCAGCGAAGCGCACGAACTTAACCGCTTGCGCCACCAGGCCGGCCCCCCCCAGCTGCCTTCTAATGGGGTTGGTACTGCTCTGGCAGGCCTGCTACAAACGATCAGCAGAGCTGTGGCTCAGATCAGCATTCCCCTTCTTTGTAAGGGCCATGATTTTGTCAGAGCACTGTCCATCCCCGGGGAACCCCCAGAACATTTGAGGAGAGACCCTGTCTGGCCACAGAAGACCCGTGTCCTGAGAGCTCAGGGCCACTTAGGTAGGGAGAACAGGGGTTCTGGAGTTGGACCTCCTAGGAGTGGATTCCTGCCTGCTCTCTACTCACTGGGCGACCTGAGCACATCACCACCTCTCTGGGCCTGTCTCCTCTTGGGTGTCACGGGAAAGCTGACACAGAGCATCACCAATGGGGTGGGGCGAGGACTCAATGAGGTAATACAGTGTTCTCCTCCTGGTCTCCCCCAGTGTGTTCTGCCCTCCATGCAAGCCAGCTTCTGCTTAATTACCCACCCAGCTTTACCAAACTGCCTGACTTTCCTTCCAGAGGACTCCAGGCAGAAACAGGATGAAAGACCTACCACTTCGGAGCTCTGTTTCCGACTATCGAGTGCAGAAGCAAGTCCTCCGACAGACGGGGGTTCTTCGTAGGTGGCCCTGGAGACGAAGCAGCAGAAGCGGACTCAGCTCCCCACAGCAGTCACAGGGGATGGGGCGGTGACCTGTCAACACTTTCTATCCGTGGGACCTCTCTCACATGTACTCGGAAAAGTGTTTCCCGAGGCCGTGGCATTTGTGCAGAGGTTAAAGGCTCATGCCATCTGTCTGACTGCAGCTGAAGCTAGGAGGCCTGGGTTCTAGCACTGGCTCAGCTGCTCATTTCCTCTGGGGCCGGGACACGTGCACCTCAACATCCCTCACTTGAGTAACAATACTAAAGCATCTCTAAAGCTCAAGGACAGGATGTCAGAAATGCCCTGAAACCGCTCAGAGGAGGGGCTAAATAAAGGCAAAGCAATACGAATTCTCATTTTAAAAGCAGCAGCCTCAGTGGCATTTGACAAGGAAGGAAGTCTCACGGTCTGGGACTAAGTTCTGTCACTGAGTATGAGGGTTGTCCTCCTCTGCTCCCTGACCTCTTTCACTGTATCCATTTTAAAACCAACATTTGCTGGTGAAGGGTGCATGGGGCCTTGGGTTTCTGGTCAACCTGAGCATGGGACTCAGAAAGCTGAATGCATCAAGATGCCAGGCCCCTGGGAAAGGTGGGGAAAAGCGTTCCTCACCTGCCTTTGGGCTGAACAGCAAGCTCAAAGCATGTTCTAGTGCTTCCCTAAGATGCAGGGGATTGTCTATTTTGGAATCAACTCCCCCAATTCCATATGGCTCATCCTGGTCAGAGCTGCTGTCAGGGAAGCCTCTGCCCACACCCCTAGGCAGGAAAACCATGCTGCTAGGAACCATTCACTCCTTGCCCAGCTGCACCCTCCTGGCTCCCAGTTCCTCCTGCAGACGAGGTTTCTGTAGCAGCACGGGGAGCAAAGGGAACAGCAGAGCACTCTCTGTGGCTGACAGGAGAAACCCAACTACAATCAAACCCAAGGGGGGGTGCAGTCAACATCTGTGTCTACTGCCCAGTCCTCACAGCCAAAGTTCTTGGCAGTCCTGGACCTGGTAAATAAAAGGCCTCTTTGTGTTGGCCTGTGACCAGACCTGGATCAATCCTTCCCCAATATCTTCCGAAAGCCACTAAAACAGGCCCCACATACGTCTTGCGTTGCTCGGGCAAGGAGTTCCCTCTCGTCTGGGCAAACATGTCAAAGCCGTCACGGGGGTTACACTGCTGGAGTGAACTGAGGGTGCCACTGACGCTCTCTGTCCCCAAGTCTGTGGCAACAAAACAAATGAGAGAAGGATGAGAACAAAATGTGGATCGTGGACTTCACGGAGGGTCCCAGAGTGAGGAGGCCAGTTGGGCAGGTTCAAGTTCTACGGGGCTCTTGGGCAGAGGGGACATAGGACTTTGCTCAGCACTCCCAGCCCATCACGTGCAAGAGGAGCCAACAGTGGGGCCCAAACGGGGGAGAGAATAGCCACTGACCCCAAGCTGCTCAACGCGGGGAAAGGGTCATTATGAACGAAAGGGAGACTGCTGGCAGTGAGAAGGCAGGGTTGGGGCCAGTGCCCCTGCAGACTTCCCACAATGCCCTTGTCAGTGCATTCCTCATTAACTTCATCACAGTGTCTAAGGACCTGGGTCATTTACTCATTTGAGAAATATTTCTCAGGTACCCACCATGTTCAGAGCTAGATCCTAAGTGGACCATTGAATCTGATGTGGTGCTTGGCCTCAAGGTGCACACAGAGTAGGTGGGAGACAGACAGACAACAGCAGTGCTTAGCTTGAGATAGCGGGAAAGACTCGAAACGGATACAAGAGTGGGTCTGTAAGGACGAGGGGGACTATGCTGTGGGAAGAAGCGATAAACGGCAGGTACAAAGGCACCGGGCCTGGAAGTCCTGGGTGAGTGAAGTGAACAAGGCTCATGGAGAGAGATTAAAGGAGGATGAGGCCAGAAATGCAGGTGGGAAGTGGTTGGTGAAGAGCCTCAAACGCCAGGTAAAGGAGTTGATGGGAAAACCACTAGACCTTTGTTAAGGAGGGAGGCAGGGGCCGGCTCAGTGGCATAGTGGTTAAGTGCGCACGCTTCGCAGGTTCGGATCCCGGGCGCGGGCCTACGCACCACTGGTCAAGCCATGCTGTGGCAGGCGTCCCACATATAGAGTGGAGGAAGATGGGCACAGGTGTTAGCCCAGGGCCAATCTTCCTCAGCAAAAAGAGGAGGATTGGCAACAGATGTCAGCTCAGGGCTAATCTTCCTTACCAAAAAAAAAAAATAAATAAACAAGAACAGGAAGGAGGCAACAGAATTCAATTTGAATTTTGGGTATTATATCTGGTATATCTGGTATTATACATGCTAGATGAACTGAAGGCAGAGAAATCTGTTCTGAAAGAGAAACAGTGGCTACAGATACATGAGATAATTAGAAGCCAGAATTATAGCAACTGAGGCCACTAAATAAAAGCTCAATTCAATTAAGTGAAATGAAGGTATAAAGATAAATATTAAGAAAAAAAGAAAACAGAAAAGCAAGGTAGAATAAAGATTTTTGAGAGGGCCATGCTTATTATTTCAAGACTATAATTCTGTTATAAATTGATGTCATCCAGTGTATTTGTAGCTTGTAGGGTCATATACACACTTTTAAACCAAATGAACTGTGGAGAAGTGGTGAGTTTCTTTGGTTTTAGGTTTCAGACAAGAGAGCACTTTAGGTTGTTGTTAGTTCAAGGGGAACAAATATATCAGTGCCATCTCTTCCTGCTTCCAAGCCCGTGGCAGACATCAGCAATCAATCACAAACTCATCTTCCAAGCCCTAATACAGCTTCAGCATCCTTCTTAGACCTGTGTTCCAATGAGCTCAAACCTATTTGCCATCCTTGGCCTAGTTGATATTGAGAGGGAAATCACTTCTACTACAGGGAATATTCCAGATAAAACAAAGCAGCCACCTTTCTTTAAAAAGCAAACACCTTCCAGTTCCTTAGAACTCCCCCCACCCATGCCTTCCAACAGGTATAAACTTTAAGTTTAGGGAAAGAAGTTATGAACTGAAGGTGGTACAATTGGCCAGGACTCAGGAATACACTTTCCCATGGATTCCCCAAAAAGCTCTCTTCAGGCCTTCCAACAAAGAGAGATAAAGGGGCCCTCAGCCCAGATTCACATCCAGGAAGTAGCCTGCAAAGGAGGCCCTTTCCACCCCTAGGAGACACTCACCCAGGCCTGCAAGCTGGGAGGAGAGGGAAGATGGAGGTGCCGTGTTCCCCACCATTGGGCTCACGACGGCTGGAGACCCCGGCCCCAGGTCTATTAAGTTGTCTTCGGTCACTTCATTCAGTACCTGTCCGAGCATGAGACAGTGGTGAGCCCCAGAGCGTCAGGCTCCAAGGTAAGGGCCAGCAGGCACCACACAGGGTTCCAGAGGAAAAGCATTGACACTGCACCAATACGGGAGCAAGGCAGTTTCCCTCACTCCGACTTCAGGGGTCCACAGTGGGCCCTGGCTGTTAGTGAGCCCCTGCCCACTGGTCCTCCCCCCACTTAAAGGAGGCAGGCTGAATCAGTCCCCAGAACAGCGACTGCCCTGGGAACTGTAACTTGGGGCTTCCTTGCGATCCTCCTGCCAGGGATGTGCTTGCTAGCTCTTCCTCCATATCCCATCAACCAGAGTTTGCTCTTCAATTACCCAAATATTTACACCCCAGTTAGAAAAACGAAAGTGGGACCAAACTGAGGCAGGTCTCCTGGCCTCCAGAGATGAGAGAATTCTGAAGGAATACTTACTCCGTTACTGGCATTTTGAACTGATCGGCCCGACCTGTATCGTTCGAACCTAATGGGGGAAGGGAAAGCACAGTAAGGAGAGATGGATGACTTGGCACTGTGATGCTCACTGGTCCTGTGAAGAGCTCCTGGAGGCCGAGGGCCCTGGGAGCCAGCAGAGACCGAGGCTCCAGTTCTGGGAAAGGAGACCAACCAGCCCCATTTGGGGGGCCAGGGGGAGTGGACTCATAAACGCACAACTTTACCATGCCTTCCTCTGCATGGGGCTCTCCCAGAGGATGATCAGCCTCCCAGTCTCGCCCACGGGCACCCTGAGGTGAGGGAGGAGGGTGTTGGTTGGCACATCTAGGAGGCCATTATAAGCACCCCCCACTGTCCCCTCACACCCTGGGCCCAGAGTGTTCCTCTTGCCCCTGAAGGGGGAGGCGGGGCCAACCACTTTACCTGGGGGCATCTCAGATGTCTCTCTGCAAAGCCAGGCAAGAAGTGCAGCCCCTCTCTATTTCACAGAGCAGTGCTGGGGAGTAATTAGCTGACGTCACTAAAATGCCTCTGGCTCACCTTGTTGGAGGAAAGGGGGTGGGCACGCACAGGGTGGGCACCTAGAGGAGGAAGACATGCCCAGGCCTCTGGCCTCGTGCAAAGGCTCCCCAGTAGCTGCGGGAGGGTTAGGCCAACCATGAGGGGCTGCCAGCCAGTCTCCTTGCCCAGTCAGTTGGCTGCAGACTGGCCGAGGATGGGATTTGGCCTGCAGCAACTGCAGAAAGGCTCTCCTTTCCCATACCCAATCATTCTCATACCAGGTGGGCAATAGAAGAGCAATTGCGAGATGCGTGTGTGGCTGCCGTTGCATTTAACAGTTCCAAAATGCCATGGGCAAAGAGGTAGCTAAGAGACTTGTTCCAGCTGGAGCCTGGAGAAACCAGGCTTTACTGAGATTTGCTGCTCCACATTGGTCTCCCCACTTGCTGGGATGGCGCCTGGTGAGCAGGGATCCCCAGGAGGGACAATCTGATTAGGTGATGTGTTGCAACTGTGGTTTTAAGACTCGTGTGGTTTTTTTCAACCATGGTCCATAAGGAGAACAGGAATATTAACACATCTGAAAAGTTTCTAATCCTGGAGTACCTTTCCCACACCCTCCTCAAGGGACAATTAGTCTTATCAAAGGCACACTAGCCAGAATGACGTCTTAGGGCTGCTGGCCCCAGGCTTTGCCTCTGAATTCGTGGAAACACTGGAACTGGCAGACTTGAAAATGCCCATATTAACCCCTGTCATCCTATTCTAGAAGGGGCTAAAATGGGTTTAAGACGTTAAAAGCCAACACCATGTAAAGTGGAGAAACTGGAACCACATGGCAAGGGGTCTCAGGCTGGGAGTTGAGGCACCTCAGATCTGCTCCTATCCTCTAACCGACACACCCCTGGGTGGCCCCACATTTTTACTGCAGGTTTCTTCAGATGGACACAGGGCCATCCATCTCTACTGCTATAGTCAAAGCTGAGACAAAGCCCAGGGTTGTGACAACCACAGCAAAATCATCCTCTAAGCCCCCAAAAGCAAGTATCTGTCACACCGACCCAAAATGATGCCAGATCATCATGGTGT
The DNA here is from genome assembly GCF_057802395.1 of Ceratotherium simum simum. Lineage (NCBI taxonomy): Eukaryota > Metazoa > Chordata > Mammalia > Perissodactyla > Rhinocerotidae > Ceratotherium > Ceratotherium simum. The sequence goes on from NC_141915.1 coordinate 1,321,506, forward strand.
GAGTCAGCAGGGGATCAGGCCTCAGACTTAGGAGAAGGCTGGCCCAGTCAACGTGCTTTCTGGTGCTGACGCTGGGTAACTCAGGAGGCTCGGGTGCCTCATCAGAGCGGTGTGATGATAACCGTGCTTGCCATTACACCGCCTGTTGAAAACGGTGTCTGAATAAGATGCTTTGCACTTCTTCTCAAGGGAAGGTTTTGGAAAGAGAAAAGAATTTGCAAGTTTGTTACCTCAAATCCAAAAATGATGTGACTGCAGCAAGGACCGAGATGCACGCGCGTGCGCTTCCCCGCGCAGCAGCACCCACCACTCACGCCCTGCCTGCTGCTGAACACTCCAGACGCACTGATATTTGCAAAGGGAGGGAAAAATCTCTCTTTTTTTCTTTTTTTAAAGATGGGAAAGAGGAAATCTTTTTTCCTTAGTAGAGACTTTTTTCCCCTTTAATCCTTTTCAAATTTAAAGGATCTTCAAAGGAGCAGGTGTGAAGCTCCAGAGTCCCCAGGTTCCCCAATCCTCCTCCTCCCGGGGCTGGGGCTACTGAGGAAGGCAGAGCAGTCTGAGGCTTACACAGGTCAGAGCCTAATTCTGTGTGTCACCTTCCTGCTGCTAGGTTCCCAGGAGAACAAGAAGCGTTTTCGCTGACATCTGGGAACAAATTAGCATCTCTGATGAGTATTTTCCCACTCTAATCTCTCTCTCTCTCTCTCCTTTGTTTATGGAAAAAATCCCTCGGTTATGGCAACAATCTTTTCAAGGGAAAAAAAGGAGCCTGGTGCCCACCTCTCATATCGGAGAAAGACATTGTTGAGGTCGTCATTGACGTGCAGCAACTCCTCAGTGACCTCCTCGTTGGACACTCGGGAGACGAGCTCCACGATGCGCTGCTGCATGGCCCGGCAGGTCCTGTTCAGCTCCTGGGGACACACACACCTCTGGCTAGCCTGCTGGGTACACTTTTTGTCACATTCTCTTTACTTTGGAAAAATGTGTGCTGACTCTTAAAAGTCACAAAAGGAGTATGTGCTTGTCCATAAAGCCAGACGGGTGTGAAGGATGCAAAGTGCAAGGCCCACCCCCACTGCTTCTTCCTACCCCAGAGGAAACAAGCTCTTTTTCAATAGATAGACAAACGTCCTCACATATGTACTGTTGTATGTACAGAAGTACACGTCTGTATAAATCGTTTTAAAAATATAAGGATATGATTCTCTGCAGCTTGCTTTTTCTCTTCAACAAAATACTCCACACGCCTCTCCCCATCGCTTTGTCAGACTGCCTCATCCTTTTGTGTGTGCCTCATAACGCCTTTCACTATTCTTCTACTGTTGGGCATTTAGGTTATGGTCTCTCTTTTTTTGGCTCACTCACATAACCGCAGCAATGAACACTTGTATATATACGTGCTTATGCATTTGTGCCAGCACTTCCATAGAATGAGCTCCTGGAAGTGGAATTTCTGGGTGAAAGGGTAGGGTCATTTAGAATATTGATTGGTAATAGTAAAAGATCCTTCAAAAAGACGAGATCAGTTTATTGATACTCCCAGCAACAGCATGAGTATATTTTATGACTGCATTAGGCACATTTCAGTGGAATGTCTGCCATCTTACTGAGGTCTCAGAGGCTCAGCAAGCTCCCACATGGCTCCCCAGTTGGCCAAAGGTGATGCTCATGAATCCCCAGTCACCATCAGAGCCCTCTCTACCCTTAGAAGCAACGTCTCCCTGAAGACAGGCCCTTATCACTTTATGGCCTGGCTTCCTCGGGCCTTCCCTGCTCTGGACGGCAGCCTGACTCATGTTCTCATTGCAACTTGCTTGTGGAGGCCCCTCAAACACCTGCCAGGGCTCCTTGCCATCCTGTATGCCAGAAAGAGGACCCTACAGAGGTGGGAACTGGCAGCCCCACTGGGCTGGCCCCACAGCATCCCTGCCTACAGGAACTGCCTATGGAAAAAGCTCCAGGTCCCAATGGGCCATCCAGGGTGAAGCAGAGGCAAGATGCTGTCTTACCTACCTGGACACTGGAGGCAGCTAAAGACCCAGTGAGTGAAGGGAATAACAGATGAAGCAGAGGTCCTTCCTTCTCACAGCTCAGCCTTAAAACTACCACCTTTTGCAAATGTTTCTGGCAGAAGTAACTGCCCTATTGGCCGCAGACACACATGATCTCTGTTCATAATCTGTGCTGAACATACATAATTTCTGCTGAACATAATCTGGCTAGCTTGGCTAGAAGGTTTCTCCTCCTACCAGATCATAAACTCCGGGAAAGAGGTGCCGTTATTCATCCCCTGGGGAGGCCCTCAAGCCCTGCACTGGCCACACACAGGGCAAAGGCCCAGTACTCATCTGCTGAGTCGGGTTGCTGAGGTGGTCAAACGCAAAGCAGGGAATTGACAGTGCCCCCCAACCCCCACGCCCCACAGTGCCCACCACACTATTAGAGTTGGCCTCCTTATCCGCCTCCCCCTCTAGACCAAGCTCCTAGAGGTTAGAGATGGCATCTCTTGTCCCCATTTCCCGAGTACGCATGACTGGCACATGGGAGCCGCTCCTTGATTGCTTTTGAGAGAATTAATTAATGAAGGCAAGTTGCATTCCTTCCATCCACACTTAGTCCAAGGTATCCAATAGTGTTCCCTTACACGTGCGTGCGCATACACACCTCTCTTTCACTGCTGAAGGGCAATGAGTGTCCTAGGCTTATCAGAACAAGGTAGGGACACTTTGACAGACCTGCCCATCACAGAGTGAATAGATCATGGCCAGCCAGACACCAGGCCTGGACACTGCTTCTGTTGTCCCTCCTGGTTCTGCCTGTGGGGGCTCCTTCCCCAAGAGTGAGGGCAGCTGAGGAAAGAAGCCTGGTCCATGTGGGTCAGCCTAGAATCACCACAGTACAGGTGTATTTTTCAAGACAGAAGGTACCTAGATTTAGGCAGCTGGGTAGAGAATAGTCCGGTGTTCACCTTAAGAAAAAAAGCTTCATTTGGAGATTCTCTGGCTTGCTGGGCTGTCTATCTGGCTATGGAAACATTGCCCTTTGTTTTGGTTCTACCCTGTTGCTAGCCCTCTGCACAGCCAGAATGGTGCTGTCAGTGTCTCTTGGTCAACGGGGACAGTAAGCCCAGTGTCTGGACCTTCTAGTTTTGTTATGAACAGATCCGCACTCTTGTTTTTCCTAAGACTCACATTTTAGGTTTGGAGAAGGCAGGATTATCCCTGGAAATACGGTGCTTCTAGCAAGTCACCGGATACTCACAATCCCTCTCTCCCTCCCCCTGACCTGGTGCTGCAAGTGCCAGCTGCACCCAGGCCAGATCAGCCTAGGCAGGTGGTAACACTCCCGTCAGCAGCAGAGACGCAGGGCAGGGGGAGCTCAGAGCCAGGCTGGGGCTGGAGGGGAAGCATGGGGATCTTGACTCTAAAGTGCTCTGAACCCTTGGTCCACCCAAACCACAAGCTCCCCATCACTGCCCTGGCTCAGTGATCCACATCAGCTTAGCCTTCTTCCCAGCACTCTCCACTCAGAGAAGGGGGAATTCCTGTTCATCTGGAATCTAATTTTCCCTCTCTAGGACTCATCCCAGCCCCAATGACCCAGCAGTAAGCATTTATAACCATAGAGACAAGTGTTAAAATTAATAACAAGAGATGACTACCAAAAATTAATTGCAGAGGACACTAATGTCCAGAGAAGAGTGAAACACCACAAAACACCCACTGTCTACCATTATGAATGGTTCATGTCCCCAGGCCAGCCAGGAGAGCAGCACTCGAGAGCCAGCCTGGGCCTCGGGGCCTGTCAGGGTCTCCATTTGTGATGGATTGGCACATGATAACTGCCGTGGGTGCCAAAAGACACTCACAGGTCAAATCCAGTCACCCAAGGACGATTACAGACACAGGAAAGCCAACAGCACAGCGGAAACCCTAATTACAGAAATAAAGTACGCTCATGAGTGACGCTAAAATGAAGCCAGGCTCTCAACATTATACATAAATAAATAAATAAATGCCTGAACTTATGAAAGAAGCAATCACATTAGACCGTGTGAAGCATCCTGACAGCTAGGACTGAAGTGAACAATGTAAATAATCACAGAATCTATAATATCGTTAGACTGCAGGGAGCATCTACTTAGGGCTCACAAGAGAGCATCGATTCCGGTTAACTTTAAAAGACTAGCCCCCTGCTAACAACAGAAAAGACATGTGGCCAATACTTGGGCAAGTCTTGCCCAGCACTTTGGAGGAAATGCTGGAGACCCGGCCAGAGAGCTGGGGACGGAAGAGCAGGAAAGCTGGGGCCAGGCGACAGAGGAAAGAGGACCAGTGCCCGCCTGTCAGCTGTCTGCCACGAACCTTTCCTGGGCCACCATGCGTGTCCCTCCCCTCCCTGGGTGCGCACATGCCCGGTGCAGATGAGACCAGCACTAGAGGTGTCTGCAAAAAATCTCTGATAAGCAATGCAAAGCCTGGAGCCCTACGTTGGGGAGGGAAAAGGGAAGAGGTCAGTCACTTTCCATCCACACTGCAGGCCAATTCCAAGACGCAGGCCCCACAAGCCAGGGGTCTGTAGCAGCACGTCATGGGAAACAAGTCCAAGGCCACCCAGCCCTGCAGAAGCTTGTGGCATCACGTTCTAGAGCCCACAGGCCTTCTCCAAACACACTTCAGACTTCTTAGAATTGCAGAAGGCCTCAGGCACTAGCCCGCACTGCTCGAGGCCCCTGAGGAGTCGGCCCTCTGCCTGCAATGTTCCTCTCCTCCTTATTCATCAAATTCCTACTCATCCTTCAAGTCCCCAGGAAATTCCCCCACTCCAACACTTAATCACAAAAATTTTCAAATGCAGAGCAAAGCTGAAAGAATTTTATAGTGGACACCATATACCCAACGCCTAGATTCCACCATTAACATTTTACGGTGCCAGTATTACCACACGTCTACCCAGTTACCCATCTTCCTAACCACCCAGAATGTTTTCTGAGGACCTCCCCACCCATCCCTCCTCAAGACTCCCACAGCACTCTGGACACACCTCTACTCAGCGCTGCCGCCCCATGTCAGCAGAGCTTCTCCAGCAGAGCCTCTGGCTTGTACTTACCTCCAGCAAGCGAAGATCAGCCCCTACCTCCACCCTAAACAGCAGAAGCCCAGGGACAAAGAGCAGGCCACAAGGATGGTCCACCAAAGACAAACGAGAACCAAACCAGATCCCTCAGAAGACTGCAGGGAACATCTCAGAAACATGACTCCAAACACCCAAAGCACCAGAACCACCAAATGGAAGAGGGCAGGGCTGGATTCAGTCTCCCCCACAGAGCCCAGTCCCTCCTGGATGCTGGGGACCAAATGGCAGGCAGCAAGGAGCCATGCCTGGATCAGCTCTCCAGGCCTCCAGCACTCCTGGGCCTGTTTCTCCCTGGGTAAAACAAAGGGGTTGGAGAAGTGATGAAGCTCTGGAGAGGGCCACTGGGGCACCTCCACTGCATGGAGTTCGGGGCTCCCCACCCTACGGCACTCAGGGCTGCTCTGCTTGTACCTACTTTAAACATTGCGATTCTCTGTAGAATTCTACTTGTGGAGAAAAGGGTTTTATTACTTTACAGAAATGTTTGGAAAGTGCTAGACGATTTCTGAGACCTCTGCTAGCTCTGATCTTATGACCTCGGCTTGGAGGAAGAACGAGACCCAAGGGCACAGAATGCAGTAGTCTCATGGACTGTAAGCCCAGAAACATCTGCTTTGGCCTAGCATTCGCTGCCTCGCTCCCCACTGCCTTCAGCTGGGGTGGTAGGCGAGACAGCCCCCAACCCCACAGGCAGAGCCTCGCATGCTCTGATCCCAGAGAAGCACGCAGGGGCCTTCCAAAGAGCTTCTCCTAAACATAGGCCCACCTAGCCTGGCCTGGGGCTTCTGAATCAGGGATCTCCAGGGGTCTCTACAGAGAGCAAGTTTTACCATTTCCTTGCTCAACCTTTTAAGCTACTGTCTTAAAAAAAAATTAAACAGGAAAAAAAAAAAGGCAAAGAGATTGAAGCGGAGAGGAGGACCAGAACATTAAGGTTTCTGCCACCACAAATGCCAGCCAGCCATCCACATGGCCTCCCGGGGCGGCGGGCATCCACAGCCAGACCATGGCAGGTGTAGCCTCCCTCCACCTCCAAAACACCCAGACAGAGCGATTCTCCTCCGGTCCTAAGACATTGAGAGCCTACGGTTTGCCCAGGTCGTCCCTCCCACTGTGCAGCAGTAGGACAGGAGTTTCCTAACCGCTGAAGATTTCAGTTTGGCCTCCTTCTCTGTCTGCTTCTCAACAGAGGGGAGAACAGCTGGTCACTGCTCTTTGTGCAGAAGCCCTCCATCCATCAGAACATCCTATTAAAATATCCTCTCTTTTCTGTCTAATTAATCCCAATGCCTTTATCTTTTCTTCAAGGGATATTCTCATCCCCACCTCACAAAACAATCTTTTAATCATCTTTATGGGTTTCCTCTGAACCCTCTCCAAGTTCTAAGGAGCATGGAATAAAGTTCTGAAGATCTGCCTTCTATAGCTGCAAAGGAGAGGGGAGGGAGAAGAAATTCTTTGTTGAAGAGAAAGGGGGAATAATGAAGCTAAACCTGTAGAATAAACTAGATTTCTCTAGAGAAAATGGTCCTGGCCATCCTGTTTTTTATGAAATAAGATGCAAGAAGCAAGAAGGGATATACCATCTGTTACTTGAAGAAACAACATGGAGGAGGGCTTCTTTTATTATCTGATGGGTCGCCATGTAGGAATGCCTATTTTTGGCATTGTTGGATTAATTAAAAGTTATTATTAATTAAAGACAAAGCTTGAGAGGCTAATTTGGGAGAGACAGAGGGCACCAGATGACAGCATCAGGATCTTTAAAGAATCCAAAAAGTTGGACTCACAGGCTGCAGCTGAGGGCATGAACTTTAGCAGACACAGATAAGAGTCTCAAATTTTAGGCCTGGACCCAAGTGCCCACACACAGGATGGGGAACATATGGCTTAACAGCCACATGAAAAAGAGATGGAGGGTTTTTAGTTGATGAATGTGTGCCTTCTGTGGAGAACTGCCTTGGTCATCCACTAGGTGGGTTGCCAACAGCCATATCTGTACCACATAGAGATCAGGCCACAGGAGGGGCTTATGGCAGTCTTCAAATATTTAAGGACCTACCAAGTGAGAGAGGAATTGGTCTTGTTCTGCTGTTAAAGAAGACAGACCAGGGCAGCAGTTCTTGGGAGACAGACTTGAGCACGATGTGTGGAAGGGGGTGCTGATAATAATCACAAAAGCTCCGGCTTGGGGACAACTTGCCTGTGCCTGGCACTGTGCTAGCACTTTAACAGATTTCCTGTCCTTCCAAGGCGACAAGGATCACTCCAGGCTCCGACGGGTAGGTGACTTGCCTAGCATCAGCCAGCAGTTGAACGTGGACGTGAACCCAGTGATTTCTAAGCCCTTGCTCCTGCCCTGCTGCGCTGCTTCTCAAAGTCTAACTAAAACGTGTCTTTGGAAATGGAAGTGCTTCCACGGGCTGACACGAACAGCCTGTCATTGAGGATGTTAAGGAAAATGAGGCAGGTACCACCAGGAAAGCAGCTGTCAAGGGAATCTGAACGCAGGTGTGGAGCTGGACTTAGTCGCCTGGAGGTCTCTCCTAACTCAGAGAGCGAAGGGTTCCACACGGTGGCCGAGAGGCGCTGCTGTGTTTCCTCTGGGCATCCCGCCTCACTTTCTGCGGGGGCTCCAGCTAAGCTGACAGCACAGCATGGTGGAGGGGCCTCAGCCTCCCTCAACCACAAGTCATTCACCCACGAGTCCTCAGGCAGACAGCTCTCTCCACCAAGCTTCCCCGCTGCTCTGCCGGGCTGTGGCACGGCTATACCTGATGGTGCTTTGCGACGCGCCGGAAGCAGTCAGGACATAACCTGCCCATGATTACGGTCGGCCACACCAGTGCATCCCGGGGCTGACCCCTTCAATTTCCTCTCTTCCCATTTCCTCTACCTCCCACCCAGCAATTTACACTCAAGTGGGGAGCAGCTTCTGTTGGCATGAGCATTTGGGTTGGCGACAAGTGTGTTTATTTCCATGGCCCTGGCCAGCACTGTGAGCTGGACTGCTTCCACCCTGGGCAATCTGGTGCCCTTCAGCTCTACTGAGGGGTCCTCAGGGCACATTCTGATACCTTCACTTTCCAAGCAGACTGTGGCATTTTCCCACGTGGAAGGCTTGCCGTTCAGTGTGGCCCCGACCCTGGGAGACCCTGCCTGGCTGGCTTCTGACCGCCAGGGGAAGAGGCGGAGGAGAGACATCAGGAGTGACTGAGGAGCAAGGCCAGCAGCCAGGAGAGCCACGTCTGTTCACACAGAGCTGCCGACTCCTGAATCTCCCGTGCTGAAAGGACGACCTCACACTGGCACCCAGAACCCTTCCTGCTTTGTTTGGTTTATGGGACAGCAGTGAGAGCTGGTAGGCTCGGAGCCGGAGCACAACAGAGGGAAGGAGAACGTCATGGGAAGCAACCTATTTTTGAAAACTGAGCTGACTCCAGGTGATTAGGTTCTGTTTGTCTTGGCTGACGGGCTTGTTCTAAAACACACACACAGACACACACACACAGACTCTCTCTCTCTCTCTCTCTCTGCTCTGGCTGTCTGGAAACATGCTGGCTTTGTTCAGCCTACCCCCTGCTGCCAGGGGCTCAGCTCTGTCCACTGCAAACCCGCCAGCAGGAATTCTGATGCTGACACAGCAAAAAGCTGTCTCAGGAGGCCCTCTCAGTTTCTGGACTGATTTCAGATTTCTGTGCCTCGGGTAATGCCTTGAAGAATCCCCCTCCTTCCCCTCAGACTAGGAATGGAGGCCAATGATGCATTAGTGGGACGCTGGGTCCCATGGAGTGTGGCGTGTGGACAGCTGGACCTGCTGAACTGAGGCACGCCTGGTCTGCTGCAGGTGTCAGGAGTGAGGTCTGGGAACTAGAGAGGGGCCACTCAGGGTTCCTTGCTCGGGCTGGCTGAAGGTGCTTATCTCGGCTTCAAGAGCAGTCTGATGTCATGGTTTCACGGAGATGAGCTGTTTTCCTGTCTGTCTTCTGTACTAGGCTGTGAGCTCCTCCAGAGCAGGGACCACAGCCCATGCATCTCTGTGCCCCTAGGGCTTTGCTCTGTGTTAGGCCCGGGGTGTGCCTCCATCCACCCTCACCCCCAGGAGCTGATGGCTTCGGAGGATGAAGGGGGCACAACAAGCAGCAGTCTGGGACCACGCGCAGCCCCTCAGGCTGTGCACACTCCTGAGGGACAGGGCAATTCGAGCCGAGCCTTCACAGGCTGCAAGTCTGTGCCAACCACAGGGTGGGAGGCATGGCACTTAGAGGGCCGAGACTGGCGACTCTGGGTGTCAGACGAGAACAGCAGCAGCAGGCACGCCGTGAGGCACTTAAACCAGTTCGCCAAGCCGGTCTGGCTCCTGACCTGTTCACTCAATCTTGCCTCCTGCTGAAAAGACCTGGCACTTGTAGTTTACAGCATTCTTTCTCCACCCCTCCAGAAGGTCACTGCTTCTGAGGGCAGTGCCACTGCCACTTTCTACAGATCCCAGAGTCGGGTGTGGTGGAGATCTGGTCACTAGCTCCGGACCTGGCCGGCCTGTGAAACAGGCCTGAGGCAGGATCTCTGACTCCAGTCTGAGTGAGGTCCCGTGGGCCAGCCCTGCTCCCAGACCCTCTTCTGCTGTGCTCCCAGACCTACAGGGTGTCCAGAGGCAGAGAGGCCAGGTAGCAACAGACCGTTAGGAACTATAATGTGAGCCAGCCTCAGCCTGGGACTCCTCCGTGTCTGGGAAAAGAAAAGCAGCTTCAGCTGCATCTCAGGCTCAGCACGTCTGGGGTGAGGGGTGACTATAAGGGCTCCTAGGTGCGGGAAAGGCTGAAGGTCCTGTCGCAAATGTTCAACACATGATGTTGAGGGAGCAAAGTGATACACAAAATCATATGTATACCATCTCAACTACATTTGAAATAAAAATAAACATAGTAAAAAGTCTGAAAGAAAATACATCAAAACATTGACAGTGGTTATTTGTGGATGCTAGGATTAAGGAAAATTATTATTTTCTTTGTTGTACTTCATTTTTCTTTTGATGGGCAGGTATTCTGCAGTTGGCATTTTATAATCAGGAACAAAACGTTTTTAAGGAAAATAAAAAAGAGAGAGCCTGGTGTCGGCCTCTGACCATTCCTGGGAAGCGTGAGGCTGAGTGTGGGCTTACGTGGACTCAGTCCCTCCCTCACTGCATCCCCAGGCCCAGAGCTTCCCTAAGATGAGGTCCCCTCACCTGCAGCAACTCCAGATCTGATGAGTCCTCCTGCCCAGGGACCATTTCTGTTAACATCTCGGACATGACTTTCGTGTTTCCTCGAACGACGTCTAGTTCACTCCGCAGCCTGGCAATCTGTTCAGGCGGGAGGAAGGAAAGCAGGAAGGAGAGGTCAGTCAACTTGTACATGGCTGGTGACAGTCCCATTCACTGTATACCTAGGTCACATTTCTGAATGAGTACAGCAGAAGCAGCCTCTCGTCTCACTCCAGTCTGTGTGTGAAGGTGATGGCAGCTCTGAGAGAACTGAATGGGGGATTGAGGCCACCCCAGAAGGCCCTGGTTACCAAGTTTGTCATCGGAGACCCTGCCCCTGACACTGAGGCAGTGCTGTGCCGGGAAGGAGCGCTGGGTCCACAGGGGACTGAGCTGGTGTGCAGTCGGCTCTCCCTTCACAGGACCTTGAGTAGGGAATTAATCTCTCAGGCCTCCTTTCTGCTCTTTCAAGTGCAAGCGGTGGCGTGCGTGATCGCCAAGGTCCCTTCAGGACTGGGATCCTCGTTGAAGAACCTAACAGTTATAGACTCTGGCCCCTAGGAGTTTATAATCTAAATACTGTGGTCCTCTGAGAGGCTGGCCATCGTTAACTGCACTCTTCTGATGTGGCAAGAGCGAGGGAGAGGGACCAAGAGAAGACTACAGGGGAGACCCTCTACCCACCCAGCTCCCACCAAGGAATAACACGACCCCCTAAAAGCCATCAATCTACCCATCCAACAGAGCTCCCCAAAGCCTGGACCCAAGCAAAGGCCTGGGCCATCTCTCCTGCAGCAGGGACACCATAAGAGATGGACCGTAACCTCTCTGAGCCTCAGTTTCCTCAGCTATGGAAAGGTGACAATAATGCCCACACTTCACAGGACTGCCGTGAATAACTGACGTGAAAACGCCCCTACACTCCTGGCACACACATACACCCAACACTAAGTCCTTTTCTTGCTAGAACATCCAGAGAGCTGGATTTTGCTATCATTCCTAATTGCATTTTGACCAGCTCAAGCGACACCTCCTCTCCTCAGTGAAGCCTTTTCTCACTACACCTGCATCTCCCTGAGATGAACTGAGCACTCCCACCTCCTCCTACAGGCCCGTCCTGCGTCGAGCCCCTGGGGACAGGAACTCTGCTGGGTTGAGGTGTGTACTCTCAGTACAGGAACAGGGACAGGCGGCCTCAATAAATGTTTACCGGATGGACAGATGGATGAATGGTCAACCAGGATGATGGGCCAGGTCCTGAGAGGCTCTTCTCCTCCAGCTCTGCTTGTTGGATGGCCCATAAGGCCTCCTCCCAAGTCTTGGCTGAGAAGAAGTTTCTGGCCACAGAGGCCCAGGAATGCCACAGAAAAACCACATGGGCTCTGAAGCCCTGGGGTCCCCCAGGCCAGGATGGGTTCCTGCCTGTCTCTGCTTCCATTTTCCCCAACGGGCAATATTTGTGCCCTCTCATCCAGTCCAGACCCTCCTCTCAACTGTTCTGGCTGCAGGGAGGGCTCCTCCTGAGCTCCCACACACTGACGGTGAGGCAGTGGAGGGTCTCAGTGGCTGTCCAACTTTAAACACATCTGCCTTCCCTCTGAGCAGAAGGAAGCACAGTTCTGCCCATGGAAGCAGAACCTGGAGTCAGAGACCTTCTTCCTCAGGACTCCCCTTTTGAGGGCAGGTCCTGGCCACTGTGGGTAACAGGAAGGGCAGAGTTCAGTGCCCTGAGGCCCACAATTAACGTAAACCCTGCGTTTCAGCTGTGGGTTTTGACTTGCTCCCCTCAGCAGTGCACACAGCTCTTGGGCGATTATCACGAGGCCCTCTTCCAGCTGCCCATCAAGCCAATGACTGCCCCGCGGGGTAAGAGGGAAGGAGGGCTGCTCCATTCTACCGACAGAAGACTGAGGTCAAATGACCTGGCCGGAGCCTCACAGTAAGTAGCAGAGCGGGAACTCAAGTCCAGGCCCGTCTGACTTCCAGTTCACCTCCTCCTACTCACGCCATGCTCCCTCCTCAGAGCAGCAGAGAGCTGAAATGCGCATGGCCATCACAACACTTCTGTTAACCACACATAATCACCTGACCCCTCTGTTTAAATGAGGGTCTGTAATAACGACACTGTCACAAATATTAACTAAGGATTTAAAAAATATAAACATTGGACAGATTTTTTTTCAAGTCTGACCAATTCTTAAATTTTAAGTAATGGAAATTCTATAGATTCACCTAAAGACCGGTCTCCACAACTCATCTAAAAAATCCAGTGTGGGGTTAAAACAGCATTAACTCCTCAGGAAATAACCAGGGAAGGCTGGCAGTGTTTGAAATAAAGAGAAAGGCAGGAAGAGTGCTTCCTGCAGGCCTCCCTGTCCTAGGGATCGGGTCACTGGCCTCCAGCGGCTGACACTTCTTACGGGACAAATCTAAAGCTCTCAGCACGACACACAAGGTCATTCACAACTCAACTCTGTTCCTATGCTTTTGGCCCATCTTCTGCCACAGGTTCCTCCCCTCCTGGACCCTGCACCTGCACCTATCCTCCAAACCGTCCACCTGCTGTTCCCTAGAGCGACATGCTCCTCTGAGCCTCTGAACCAGGCCTCGCCTGACAAGGCCCTGCTCCAGCTTTGAGGCCCTCAGCAGTGTCAACTCCCCGGGCTGCCTTCCAGGCACTGCTCAACGCTGGGCTCACAGAGCACGTAGGGCCTGCTCCTATTACAGCATGACCACACTGTGACTGTCTTTGCACCTGTCTCCCCCACTCGACCTTGAGTCCTCAGGAGAGGGGCTGGGCCCTTCCATCTGTGTGCTGCTGATGCCTCGCACAGCACCTGGTCTGGGAAGGCCTGTGTATGTGTCTCCCGGAAGCGTGAATGCGGACGGTCGGCTGGCTTGCCTATGGCCCAGAAGTATGCAAGTACCTGTTCTGAATTGGCCGTGATGGGCCCAGTCACACTCAGAGCCGGGGCCTGCAGGGCAGAGTACGGAGCAGGAGGAGGCGAGGAATAGGAACCGGCACTTGTCCTCTGCTGCGACTGGGACCTGGGCATGGTCACGGCTGGATCCACTTCAGGGACGCTCTGGCATGGCAACAACAAAGTCCTGTGTTGACTGGGCTGCCTGTGTGGCTGGGCCTGGCACCTACCCCCCCCAGGACGGTACTTCCCACCACAGCTGCCTGTAGAGAGGGGGCCCGGCTCTACTGCTGATCTGTGAAGCTCGCAGAACTCCTCTACCCGCTCTGTACCCAGTCTCTCCCTCGCACGGGGCTACCAGCGGCTCCTCCTTCCACTTACCTCACAGACAACCAAAGCAGTTCAGAAAGGCAGCACCAAGAGTGCTCTGTGAGAGCTCTGGTCATGGTTCCCACTAGTAGGACCACTTTGGGATTGGATCCGAGTGGAGGGGGCCTGCTATTAAGTTTTGCCAATCATGAATCCTTATTTGGTAGCAGAAGATTACATTTCGGCCTATTAAAAGTAGACTAATATAAATAATAATTATGTAATTTATTGAATGTTCTTTGAAATTACAGGAACAACAACACTGTTCTGTGTCATTATTAGAAGAATAAAACAGGTTTTGTTTACTCCACAAAGCATAGTAAGAGGTTTGGAGAGATCATAACGAGAATAATGCTTTGGAAAGAACAATTCCTTGTGCTTTCTCTTTGGGCATCTCAGATAACCTCTTAAACGTTAACTGCATCATTCACGCAGGAGACCTGTACAGCCAGGCTGGACTTCCCACCCATTTCAGAGATGGGCAGATGGAAGCCAGCAAAGCGCAGTGTGCTGGGATGAGGTGCCTCTCCCAGAACCTGGAGCTTCCTGGCTCTCCCCTAGGCCAGGGGCTGACACCCAGCCAGTAGAGGCACTAGCTTCCCTGCGAGAGGATGAATGGCATCGCCTGCATGCTTTTAATTCTGAAGCACAGAGCTGCCCCACATTGTAAGAGCTTCAGCGGGAGGCCCCTAGATGGGCCTTCCCTGGGCTTTGAATCTCAAGGCTGATGGAATTCGAGGGTATCTGGATTGATGCGGAACGCTCATAGCTCAAAATAAATTTTAGATCCATTTGACTTGTACAGTTGAAAAAACTGAAAGCTGCTCTTTGTCCCACGATCAGTGATGTTGTCAGCCCCTTGGCATTGCCAACACTGAGGTGCTCTGGTGCTGTCAAAGGGAGATGCTGGCATCCCCATACCAGATTCCTAGGGCCTCTGAAAAGCAGGTGCTAATGACCCTCATAGGATGGCTCGGGCCAAGCAGCCGTTTCCATGAAAGTGTCTGCACTGATCCCTCTATTATATTCTTCTACAGTCAGTACGAAAACTGGGGGGAGACACTACTGCCTCTTAATCACCAGTCAACCAGCTGTCTCACTCCTGCAGTCCCCTTGTTATTAAAAAGAAATGCCCTCCAGCTTTAAGAAAGCGTGATGACAAGCTGAATAATTCAAATGGAGCAGCAGAAGGGTGGTGGCAGTGGCTTGCCCATTCTGCAATAGGTCTTTCTAGAAAATGCCAGCTGGAAGCTTACCCGCTGTGGTGTGTGTATGGGAGACAGAGCGTCCAAGTCTGCCATGGGAAACTCGACCCCCTTCCTCTTCAGCTCCTCATATATGTGCACAACTCCAGTGAGGTCAGGACTGCTTCGGAAGGCGTCCGCCCACGCCTAGAAGGATAACAGGTCTGTTAGGGACGTTTCTCACCAAAGGCTGTCACCGAGCCTGAAAATCCAAAGCAGCCCAGGTTCTCTCTCAGAGGCCAATGCTCTCCTACACGTGAATGCAAATCGCACCAGCCAAACCTACTCTGTTCCTCTCCTCCTGCCAGCGCTGCCACGATGCAGCTGGCACAATCTTGGTTCTCAATGGTGCTACTGAGCATGAACAAAAACACAAAACTTAATTCAGCATGTAGTATTTCCTTGGAGAAGAGACAGAGAAATAACACCTAAGCACTGTGGCGCATCCTAAAATGCAGATATTTCCCTAATCACAAGGAAATCAATTCCTGGTGATGTTTAGCTGAAGGGCATGAAGAGGCTGCCTCGTTGAGGTGCCTGCAGGATGCCATCGGGACAGGAGCACTGCGGTCGGCGCACGTGTTCATCCCCGCACTCTGCTCTGCAGAGCTCTCATCAGTGGAGGCAGGCACCATAGGCAAACTGAGCAGAAAGGAAAGGAGAAATTGATGTGTGACAAGACATAAAGGCTAACTCCAGGTTTCCTCAGTAGATCAGAGAATGCTAAGGCTGAGACTGCCTAGCCCAGCCCTTCGTCGAGATGATAGGCGAGATGACTAAGGCTCAGGGGCGAGAGAGAGCCCCGTGCCACTCACAATGTCAACCTATACATGCCCACATGAAAAATCCAGTGGAGAGCACGACCACTAGGTTCCCTTAAATGAAAACAACATAGAGAGAAAGAACAAATAATTGAATAGGTTGCCACTTATCATTGATTAATGAAACTTTTAAAAATTAAAAAATTCTGTTCTTTGGAAGAATATATTTACAAAAAGAAGCATATCCAAAGGGCTCCCCCAAAACGGGGTCTAGCTCTTCGGGAGCCTTCCCTCACCATAGGCATACCCCAAGGAGGAGGCAGAGCCTCTGGCGCCCACGGTTCTGTTGCCAATTCTGTTGTTGCCACAAGCATTTAATTGCCTCCCTGGCTCCAGCAACGCGTTCCAACCAATCCTGAGGCAGCCACAGAAACTCTCTCTCTAACCAACAGACCCATTTGAAGTTAAAAGGTCACTCCAGAAAGCCTTGCTAATTATGACTGATGCATCTCACTCCGAACATCACTGTCAGCCTGGCTTCCTCCATCTACATATTTAATTTGCATACTCAGGGATTTAAGGCCCTGCATCAGGACAGCCCCTCTTGGCCGCCGCTTCCTTCTGGATTCTGAGTAGGACTGAAGGCGCCTGCCTTCAGGACTGAAGGCCTGTATGGAACGCCAGTTGGAGAGCAGAACCACCAGAGGCCTGGCCCCTGGGGAGTGCCCCAGAGCCCCTCCTCCACCGGCTGCTTCGGCTGCCGCTTCCAGATTCAAACGCCAGTCACAAGCTGACTCCTGTGACTCTAGCTTCAAAATGTGTAATCATTTTAGTTTGGGGTCTAAACTTTAGAGTCTGAGACCAGTTTCACAGCCTGTTGTGGGAAGCTGGGGAGAAAAAAGCAAGACAGCTCCTCCTGGTGCCGCTTCAGGCCTCTATTTCTATGGGAGGACAAAGCTCCAGGGGACCCTTTGTAATTTACCTTGCTCTCCATCCCAGCCAAATTTGAGATAAGAAGAACGAAGATTAAAGAACCATCACTCTTCTCTCCAGTCAGTGGATACTCCTTGGGGCATCTGCCCAAACAGTGAGTCAACAGGGCCCCCTTCTACAGCACCGAGAAGGGAGGGCGAAACACGCATCCCAAGTTGGCCCAATCAGATTCTCCTCCTCCCAGAAGCGTGGCCCTGGGCCCGGGGAGGGCTGTGCTGCTGTCTTTGGGGAGGCGAAACTGTCCTCTATAGATAGGGGCCCTGGGAGGCAACCATGTGCCAGCCTAGGACCAGAGAGCAGACATAGCCTATGCCCTTGGAAAGGTGCAGCTGGTGTGCTGAGAGGTGCAGACATACAGGAGAGGATTTGGAGGGCTTTCCTGATCCCTTTTGTCCCTTCCCCAGACCCAGCCACACCCCAGGGTTCTGGGGAGCCCTGCCTTGTCATGACAAACTCTCCTCTTTGCCTAGGCAAGCCGGAGTTGGCATCTGTTATTTGCAACCAAGCAGTCTTAGCTAATCCACACCCCTCCCATCTGCCGCTATTTCAGCCTCTGTATGGGATCCCTGTGCAGTTTAGGTGAGGTGGCTCCTAACAAAGCATATATTCATGGCAGCACTCTCTAACGAACAAGATTCTGATGCCAACAGGGAGACCGGGAGAGAGGCACGTTTAAAGGAATAGTCATACGTGGAAATGCAGAAGTGAGAGAAATCCAGAGATGCTGTGTGCCTCTAGCATCCTCCTGGGATAATGCCCAAATACCTGTGCTCCTGTCTTCTTCCCCACGAGGTCATACCTTTGAAGGCACACACTGAGTTTTGCCCTTACAAAGAGAAGGCAGTCAGTCAGCATTTGTCAAGTTAGATTGAATTCAGTGCTCACGGTTACGAAGCATCCTTATTGTCCTACTTCAGAGAACAGAGGAAGATGGCCACTTAGGCTGTCAACAGACTGAGGTGACAGTGATAAAGCAGGAGCCCCTCCAGACAGCTGACCCAGCTGAGAATGGAGAATCCACTCTAGGGGAGACGTGGCAAGCCTCAGAAGGTCTGGTTTGCTCTGGGTTCCCAATCTGAAGCCAGGGAACTGCAGAGGTGGTGCTGACAGGCTGCCCTATCAGAAAGCAGACCCCCTCTGAGAGGTCCCTGTCACAGGTGGTGGCTGCTTAAGACTGAGCGGCCACCTCCCTGCTCTTTCTGTAATTCTCCCTTTTCCTGCCTGTGCCTATAGAGTTAGGGGGTTGAAAGACCCAGAGGAAGGTCTAGTGAGGAGAAAAAAAACAGAGAGAAAAATTCTTGTTTTTATCTCCTTCATTCCTTTGGATTATACACCAAACCCCAGACTAAAACCTTATACAAACATGAACCATATCTTATGCATTTCTGTAGCTCTCAAGTTTTGACAAAGTTTTAAATCATCAAATTTCAGATCAATAAAAGATTGTTGATTGCTAATATAGGTTCTGTTCTTTGGACAAAAGGAGGCTTCTGTCATGTTTTGCTTATCCCCTTGGACCAGACTTCCTGTTCCCAGTGACAGGGTCCCCGAGGAGCTGCCCATCCACACAGAATCTGGCCAAAGGCTTAGCCACCAGGTCTCTGAGACCTTCCAAGAACACAACACCTTGGCCCCTCCTGCCCCACCCACACCCCAATCAGCTCACTTTCCTCACTGGAAAGAAAAACCTTCAGTGGAAAGAGAGTATTTTTAGACTGTACTGCTGAGGCACAGGGGATGGGGGGTGAGGGTGTGTGAAGAGAGCTAGGAGGGAGGCAGGAGAGGCATGATCATGACGTGGTTACTGTACCAGAATGATATCACTTCTGTTCCTAAAACAATTTCGAGGGAAAGGCTGAGGGATGGTGTAGAGTGGGAGTACCTTTCTTGTCTTCTCAACAAACGAGACTTAACATGAGGAAACAGAAAGGAACACAGCCAAAACGTTAGCCAAGGGACCATATGAAAACTCACAGGCTAAAGCTAAAAGTTGCTGGCAGTTCCAAGGCTGGGAGTGAGAGGGTTGCCAAGCTGCTCATGAGGTTGCTCTGCTGGCAACATCTCTCCTCCTATGCTACCAGGGAGACTGTCCCACTCCAAAAAGGCAAACACCTGTGGTGGGGTAAGCCCCTAGCCCTCACGCCTGAGTCGGGTAAAGGCTTCCAGAACAGGACTGCCACAGAGCTCCCACACTGGGCTCACCTGGGGGAAATGGAGGGTGGTCTCCTTGGGCACTCTGAAGGGCAAGGCCTCTGGGGTACACAAGCCCGAGGGGCATCTTTTTTTGGGGGCTGGGGGAGATGGCGTGGTTATGGATGGCTAGACAGCAGCCAGAGGACACTGGTGCCTCAATGAGAGGAGGGACGGAGTGCGGGAAAGATGGAGTGCTGGAGAGAAAGGAAGGACGGGCACCTACTGATTCTCTTCACAGTTGACCCAGAGGGCTGTTGCTGGCAAACATGGCAACCGAAATGCAAATCCTAGGCTGTGGCTAATCCTAGGCTGACGATGCCTGTGATCAGCATCCTAGGAAGGGACTCAGAACAGACACTGGGCTGGGGGCCCCAGGGAACATGGAAGGACAAGCTCTATCACCCATTTCCCCACTGGGACAGGGAGATCTTAGAAAATCTGCTTTGGAGACCGACCCCTTCCCTGTCCCCAACATGGCTGCAGTCCTGCATCCATCCTCAGGGAGCAACCAAAGGGTCAATGGGCTCAGGCCGGAGGCTGGTGATCAGAGCCACAGGTTCCACCTCTGCCAGGAGCCCCAACCATGCTTCGTGGGCGGGTGGGGGGGTGGCACTTGTCTGTGCAGCCCCTTCGCCTTAAAAGCTCTTCAAGTGCCAATACATTCAGAATTCAGGGCTGCCCCTCGAATATTCCAAAGCTGGCCCAAGTCCTCCTTGGCTAGGTCCTGGCCCTCTATCATCCACAAACCTCGGTCTCCCTGTTAAATTGCCAGCTCCTGGCAGGCAGGGCCAGGACTGACCCAGCTCCACTTCCCGGCAGCCGGGTTCTGGAGAGCACCAAGAAACATCCTGATAACGAGGATGGTGAAGAAGAATCCCTCACGGTTCTGGCACCCACACATTTAGCCGAACCTCTTTTCAGTCTGGCAGTATTTATATGATACTGCTGCCTACTCACAGGCTGGCAAGAGAGCCAGTGATCTGTCACCTCCACCCCCACTCTTGTCTCATAGCGGGAGCAGCACTTGCTCTCCCAGGGGGAATTATCAGACTCTCTGGGGCCTTATGCAGTTTTTAAAAGTATACTCAACACGTAAATAAAATCATCTTCTTTCTCAAAGGAGTTAAAAAAAGGTTGACAGGATGCAATACCTCGACATACTCATCAGCTGGGCTACAATGAAGAAGATGGAAAATACCACACGCTGGTGAGGATGTGAAGCAGCTAAAACTCTCGCACGCTGGTGGAAGAGAACACCCAAGACTACTAAACCGGAGTGTGCGCATTCCCCAACACCCAGTAAATTCTCTCCTGGGCATTAGGTTGAACCATATGAAATTGCTCATATTCAACCATTTTTGACCAACAAACACGGCAGTTTCACATATTCAACTTAATAAAAACAAACACGTGTGCTCACCAAAAGACATGAGCTAGATCCTCACAGCCGCATTTTTCATAATGGCCCAGAACTGGAAACACCAAGTGCCCATCCACAGTGGAGCTGTAAATAAACCATGCCACATCCACCCAGGAGGACCGGCACAGCCATATGAGCGATGGTAACAGAAGACCTATGGTCACAGCAGATGAGGGGAGGCCTGCAGACACGGCGGGGCCAGACACACAGACACGACAGAGCCCTGCCACATCCTAAGGCCATGCAGTCAAAGTTCAAGATCAGGAAAAACGCATCTAGGCTGTGGGAAGTCAGGCGGGTGGTCATCCCAGGGGGGTAGGGCTTTTTGGGTGCTGGTCACATTCTGCTTCACAACATAAGGGCTGGTTACATGGGTGTGTTCAGTTTGTAAAAACTTATCAAGTTGTATACGCTTTTTTTATGTGTGATTCCTGTATATATATTATGATTCAATAAAAAGTAAAAAAAACGCCGAGGATCCTGTTTATGCTTTGGTTCACTCCATTACAGAAGCCAAGCCATCCGCCAGCTCTGAATGCTGCCTGCTTTTCTCCATGTTGGGTGGCCATGACCAAAGGTGCAAGTTCTTCAGGAAAGCTTCAAAACCTGGAGAGGAAAAACTCTCCCCAGTTAAGTCTTCAAGCCCACCTGGAAGCATCCTTACCGAAAGCTCCTTGCGTTTACCCAGCTGGATCAGGGGGACTGTGTCCAGCATATCCTGGCCAGACAGGAGCCTGAGAAGCCCTCAAGGCCCCATCCCGCTCCGGCCTGGGTGGGTGGGCGCACATGCTGCTGCCAGGCCGGCAGGGGGAGTCCTCGGAACACAGGTGCAGGCCACTGTGCTGCTGTGGGCTGATCTCAGACCCCATTTTACAGATAAAGAGGGAGAATCCAGAGAAGTTAAAACACCAGCCTCGAGGTTATACAGCAGTGCTGAGAAGAGGTGGTGACTCGATGGGAAAGCTTCAGAGGTCAAGGCCAGGGTGCACTGGCTGGTATACTTCCTGGGGAGAGCCAGGGGCACAGCCAGTGCAGAAGGCTCTCCTTGACCTCAGCAGGGGTCCCCACATAGTCAGCAGGGGCAGCGCAGATCATGACCCTTGCCACAGCTGTGCTTGCCAGGGGGCCGCCAACCAACCCCTGGACCTGGCTGAGGGTGAGGGAAGCTCTCACCACAGGAAGTGCTCCTTCCAGGAGACCCCACCTGTGGCCACACATAAGGGGTTCAGGGCTGGGGTGCTCCACCTTTTGTGAGAAAAAGCCGCTACTCTTTTTCTTGACATCAATTACTGGGGGTGTTGAGGCAGGGGAGCGTACTGGGGAATGAGGGGGTTGTGGGGGGTGGAGGTGGGGATGGGGAGGGCAGAGGGTGAGGTAGTGTGTTTGTGTGTGTGAGAGAGAGACAGACAGGCAGATGAGAGAAAAAGACATGCCGGGCGGATAGAGTGAAGGGACAGGGACAACCTAAGGAAGCACGGGAGGGGCTCTGCTGTCACCCACACTCCTCCCCTTTCTCAGAGCTTTGCGAACCACATTCACCCATTCTTCAAGAAAAACAACAACTTCCTGAACACCTGCTCTACCCAGTCAACCGCTCTAGACCGGAGGATGTAATGTCCCTAGCTCTCAGGGAACTCAGAGTGAGGCAGATGATAGAAAAGTCAGCACAAAAGTACTTGAAGACCATTAAAGGAGGGTGATGGGAGCGAGGTGCGTGCTGGAAACGGGGTGGTGGGGAGGCCTCTGAGGGCTGTCTGAATGAGGGAGAGGAGTCAACTACCCCAAGAGCTGGGGAGGACTTTCAGGCAGAGGGCACAGGAAAAAAGGACAGAGCCAACAGACTCCTTGGCTCGGGTCCCTCTCCTCTCCAACCTCAGGTGCCACCATTACCTCGAGAGCCCCCATGCCCACCCCCGATCACACTGCCCCCTGCCTTCTCAGCCCCATTCCCACCCCCTGGGTTGGTCTCCTCTCGCCTCTTGGCTCCTGCAGGCCTTTATCTTTCCTCTACCACAGCATTATTCGCCCCACGTTGGATGTGCTTGTTGACTTACATGCCTTCCACCCCGTCTCCAGGGTCCTCTGTCTAAAATCCAGATCTGACTTTGCACACCAGCTCAAAGAGGTTCAATGCCCCCCAACTGCCTACAGGACAAAGCACAAACTCCTCAGCATATACGGCCCACAAGCCCTTGGCCATCCTTCTGGCCTCATCTCCTGCCTCCCTCCCTGCCACAAGCCTGGCCCCAGACATTCCTCAGTATACTCTGGTCATTTCCAAGATGGCTCACCCACATGGTTGTTGGCAGGAGGCCTGAGTTTCTCACCATGTGGACATCTTGAGTGTCCTCATGACATGGCAGCTGGTTTTCCATAGAACAAGTGATCCAAAAGAGAGTATGGAAGAAGCTGTGGCACCTTTTATGACTAACTCTCAGAAGTCACACACCACCTTTTCTGCCATACTCTATTTGTTAGAAGAGAGTCACCAAGTCCAGCCTGAAGAGCAGGGGAATTAGACTGCAGCTCTTAAAGAGAAGCGGATGCTTTAAAACCATGACACGGCTCCTCCAGCTCCAGCTGAGCCTTCAGATGAGGCAGTCCTGGCCAACATCCCGACCGCAACCTCATGACAGCTCCCGAGGCAGGATCACCCATCTAAGCTATTCCTGAATTCTGGACCCACAGAAACTACAAGAAAATAAACATCTGTTGTTTTAAGCTGCTAAGTTTTGAGGTAATTTGTTACAGAGAAATTAATAATGAATACATCCCAAACACGTCAATTGCTCTCTTTGATGTGTCTGGGCCTTTGCACATGTTATTCTCTTTGCCTGCAATGCTTCTCACACTTGGACCTTTCCACAAAGCTCCTCATCATCCTTCAGGATCCAACAGAAATGTTGTCTCCTCAGTGAATCAATCCTTAACACCATCTCCCCCTATCCTGCCCCACCTGCCCTCCAACTCGCCAGCCCTGAACAGGGCTCTAATATGGCCCGTCCTACTCCACATTGTCCCTGATGGCTCAGAGACCTGTCAAGGACCCCCACTTGCCCTTGTGGGCAGCAGAGGGCCAGGCTCTCAGAAAAGTGCAATGAAGGCTCTGTCCACTGGCTGTAGAGCCACCACTTAGGGTTTCATTACAGTGGGATGAGTGTAAAAAAATAAGTACTTTGCAAGAAATATTTAAACCCAGAAGCCTCCATTCTTTCCTCTGAATGATGGGAAAGCAGAAGGACTCACTGATAAGGACTCACTGATAAGGACTCACTGATAAGAGGCTCCATCATACTCTGTCCCAACAAACTGGACAAGGGGAACCGACCCACCTGGATCAGAGCGAGCACTTTGTCCTGTACAATGGTGGGAGGGTTGTTCTTAGGAGAGATGATTTTGACCAGAACACTGTCGATGAAATCTCGGTTGGCCACGAGAACGTGGAAGCGGTGGCCACAGTTCTTCACACATGTCTCTAGCACCTGATGTTGGGGAGAGGAAAGAGAGGTCACCACGTGGGAGCTAGAGGAGCCGCCAGGAACTGAGGAGGGCAGCTGAATTTCCACCACCCGTCTCCTTCTCCCAGATCGTCCTTCTGACCGTCTCCTCCACAATCAAATGGAGATGGCACAGGCATACCCACATGCTAATTCAGTCATTCCTTGAGGATGATGGCAGCACCTTGCTGACTAAAGTCTCCTGTTCTCTGCATAATAATCAGGCAATTAGTTGGTAACTGAGGCACCAGTTTTGCATGAGAAGAATGCTGGTGTTTTAATGGGATCAAAGCGACTGACTGGTCCCTGAAAAATCAGCATTTTAACTCCTCTCTCTGGGCTTCTGGGTGTGAGGCATTAGCCAACAAAGGTTCTGTCATAAGAGAAGGCTGCTGTGACAGCCTGACTTGCCTAGTGAGTTATTGGACCTTGTATGTGGGGAAGCAAACACACACACACCTTGCACACCCCACACAACCCTGCTTCTGCAGCTAAAATTGGCAATGACAAAGGATTTTCTACCCTTAATAAATGGTTTGTGGGCCTCAGCTGCCAGTTGGCTTTAAGGTCCACGTTTGCTTCAAACCCTGCCCGCTCCTCCCATGTCTGGAGAAATGAGTTACACAGGCCTTAGCCCCTCAGAAAAGCACGGTGTATGGCTCTGGCCGCTGGCCAACGTGGGCCTGAATTTCAGCTCCATCACTTTCTCCCTGAATGGCCCAGGACAAGTCTGTCTGAGCCCTAGCTTCCTCATCCGTAAAGTGGGCACATGAGTGTCCCCTTGCAGGACTGTAGTAAGGATGAGAGAGTGTGTGTGTGAAACACCTAACACAGTGCCCTGCATGGGAGAGGAGTTAGTCAATGAGGGTTATGACGATATATATTCATAAGGCTGCTGCACACACTTGAGTAAAGGGACAGCTTCTCAGTCCCCACAGGACAGGGGAGAGGCCCCGTAGAATTCCGAAGTACCAACTGGGGGGTCTCTCCAGCCTGGAACACAGCTTTCTGAGCTTCTCAGCTCTCTGTAAACCAACTCATACCTTCAGGTATGACCTGGCCCTTCCCACACCAGCAGCCCCCAGTGCCACAGTCGACTACTGGGGCATGCCTCCTTGGAAGGATGTCACCAGCAACAGGGGACAGCTCTCACTGTGGGGGTTATCCTCATCTGCCCAACCTAACCTGACCACTGATTGCCTGACGCAGCCGTTCCACAGGGCTGGCTGTTCACACAGTGAGGCCTTACCTCCATAAAGCAAGGCCATAAAGAAAGGTCCAAACGCAGACAATATGCCAGACACTGTGAGGGACTCGTTCACATTCTATATAATTTCATGTAATTCTCACAACTAATCAACTCTCTTTAAGTTACTATCCCATTCGTTTTTTTAGAGTTAGGCTTAGGAAGGTGAAGAAACTGGTCGAGGTACAAACTGCTGGTCAGTGCCAGAAGCAGGACGGCAGCTCCAATCAGCCCTCTCGGGAGCCCCCGTCTCCTCACCCACAACGAGGCCACGGGGCCATCCCTCCCTCATAACTCTCTTCCACGACTAGCCGAGAGTCTCTTGGGTGACAGGCAATGTGTGCTGAGTTTCTTGTTCCCTCATTTGGTCCTTGAAATAACCCAGTAAGGTGGGCATTATCCCATTTTAGAGATGAGGAAGCTGAGGCTTGGAGGTGCCAGCAACTTGACTGAGGAGGCCAGAGCTGGGACTGGCCCCGAGCCTGGCAGCCCTGCAGCCAGTCACACTGTTCCCATGTTCCCACTGCTGCTGCCCCGTGGGAGACCCCGCGTTCCGCTCAGCTTGCCGAGGAGCACTCCACAGCTCAGCATCCGCGGGCCGCTGAGGTGTTCCTCAGCCCGGGGGCATTCTCTTAGCCTCTGCTTGTGCTTGATTGTGGGTGAGCATGAGGTAGCCAGCATTCTCT
This sequence comes from Ceratotherium simum simum, assembly GCF_057802395.1. Classification (NCBI taxonomy): domain Eukaryota; kingdom Metazoa; phylum Chordata; class Mammalia; order Perissodactyla; family Rhinocerotidae; genus Ceratotherium; species Ceratotherium simum. Next base: position 1,347,223 of record NC_141915.1, read on the forward strand.
CTCACAGTGACTGGCGGGGGCTGCAGAGATGACCCAGTGGGATTCTTCCTGTCCTCAAGGAACTCACAGTCGCCCTTATTCCTAGGATCCTCTAAAAGCCTCCTCTTAACTCCTAATGGCCTCTATGCAGGCTGCTGTGGCTGAGGCAGGTGGCAGGAAGAACGGTTTATTTTGTAAGGAGCAGGTGGGAAAGGAAAGGGCAGGAGGCTGGGGAGGAAAGCACGCATGGCGGGAGAGAACACGGAAAAAGAAGAGCAGGAGGCCGGCCCGGTGGTGCAAGCAGTTAAGTGCGTGCTCCGCTGGGGCAGCCCGGGGTTCGCCGGTTCGGATCCCGGGCGCGCACCGAAGCACCGCTTGTTAAGCCATGCTGTGGTGGCGTCCCATATAAAGTGGAGGAAGATGGGCATGGATGTTAGCTCAGGGCCAATCTTCCTCAGCAAAAAGAGGAGGATTGGCAGATGTTAGCTCAGGGCTGGTCTTCCTCACAAATAAATAAATAAAAGAAGAGCAGAAAGGGGCCGGCCCCGTGGCTTAGCGGTTAAGTGTGTGTGCTCCGCTGCTGGCAGCCCGGGTTCGGATCCCGGGCGCGCACCGACGCACCGCTTCTCCGGCCATGCTGAGGCCGTGTCCAACATACAGCAACTAGAAGCATGTGCAGCTATGACATACAACTATCTACTGGGGCTTTGGGGGGAAAATAAATAAATAAAATCTTTAAAAAAAAAAAAAGAAGAGCAGGAAGGCTGAGGTGGGAGTGGCTGTGGCGTGCCTCCACACTCAGGGCAGCAGTGGGCCAGGATGCACTTCTCACCTTCAGGGAACACATCCTTACGTTTTCCTAGTTGGCAGACTTTAAAGTCAGTGTCCTAGCCTGGCCTTTGGGGCTCAGGTACACAGGCTTGGAAATGCCCTGGACAGGGGGCCATGTGCTACAGGGAAGCTCTGAAGCCTAGGAGAGCAGGAGGTCCTCCCTAGCTGGCAAGGGCCACTCAGCCGAGGAGGCACGGTGGTCCACTTCAGGCCACTCTGCCAAAAAGGCCCTTGGCAAACCTGTCCCTGCGGGTTGTAGGGCGTGAAACACACAGTGGCAATTTTCTAGAATGTAGTCAAAGCCCACAGAGTAAGCAAAAGGAGACTCCAAGCAATCAGAAATAGACATTTCAAGTCCATTCACTAAGGCCCAAGCAGAGAGCCCCTCAGGGCCTCTGACTAACTCCTATTTTGGGTAAATATTAACAATCTTGGCAGGTACAGATGTGAAGTTAGGAAAGGCCCACAAGTAGCAGGAAGACTGAGAGCGACTAACAGGGTAAGTGAAGACCAAGACAGAGAAGCCATAAAAGCAGACATGAGACCACGTAATGTGCACCAGGCTGGGGCCTTTGATGCAGGGACAATGGATCTACACACTTCATAAGTCTCCCAACGGCATCACTAGATCTGCAGGGAAGATCTGTAAAAAAACTTAAGACTAAATTTAACCAAGGAAGTGAATGATCCATACCCTGAAAATTATAAGACATTGATGAAAGAAATTGAAGACGACACAAATAAATGGAAAGATACCCTGTGTTCATGGCTTGGAAGAACTAATATTGTTAAAATGTCCATACTACCCAAAGCCATCTATAATTTCACAGACAAAGAAGGACAAAACTGGAGGAATCACACTTCCTGATATCAAACTATATTACAAAGCTATAGTAATCAGAATAGTATGATACTGGCAGAAAAACAGACACATAAACCAATGGAACACAATCGAGAGTCCAGAAATAAACTCACACCTATACGGTCAACCAATATTTGACAAGAGAGCCAAGAAGACTCAATAGGGAAAGGATAGTCTCTTCAATACATGGTGCTGGGAACACTGGACAGCCACACGCAGAAGAATGAAATTGGATCACTATCTTACACCATTCACAAAAATTAACTCAAAATGGACTAAAGACTTAAATGTAAGACCTGAAACTGTAAAACTATTAAAAGAAAACATAGGGAAAGTGCTCCTTGACATTGGTCTTAAATAGACATTAAATGGACTTAAATAGACATTTTTCCAAAGAAGACACACAAGTGGCCAACAGGTACATGAAAAGGTGTTCAACATCACTAATCATCAGGGAAATGCAAAGCAAAACCACAATAAAGTATCACCTCACACCTGTTAGAACAGCTACTATTAAAAAGGCAAGAGACAACAAGTGTTGGCAAGGACGTGGAGAAAAGGGAAGCCTTGGGCACTGTTGCTGGGAATGTAAATTGGTGCAGCCACTGTGGAACACAGTGTGGAGGTTCCTCAAAGAATTAAACATAGATCTACCATCAATCCAGCAATTCCACTTCTGGGTACACATCCAAAGGACATGAAAACAGGATATCGAAGAGAGATTTGCATTCTCATGTTCACGGCAGCATTATTCACAATAGCCAAGACATGGAAACAACCTAAGTGTCCACTGACGAGTGAACAGAATAAAGAAAATGTAGTGTATATATATACAATGGAATATTATTCCGCCTTAAAAAGAAAGGAAATCCTGACTTTTGTGACAACATGGATGGAACTTGGGGTCATTATGCTAAGTGAAATAAGTCAGATAGAGAAAGACAAATACTGTATGTTCTCGCTTATATGTAGACTCTAAAAAAGCCAAACTCATGGAAACAGAATAGAATAGTGGTTGTCAGGGGCTAGGGGGTGGGGGAAAAGGGGAGATGTTGGTCAAAGGTACAACTCCCAGCTATAAGATGAATAAGTTCTGGGGATCTAATGCACAGCATGGTGACTATAATTAATAATACTGTAGTATATACTTGAAAGTTGTTAAGAAAGTACATCTTAAATGCTATCACCACACACACAAAAAAGGTAATTATGAGAGGGGATGGAGGTGTTAACTAACCTTATTGTGGAAATCATTTTGTAATATATACGTGTATCAAATCATCACATCGTACATCTTAAACTTTACTTACGCTATATGTCAATAATATTGTAATAAAGCTGGGGGGGAATAATAATAATAATAATAATAATAATAATAATAAAGACCATCAGGAAAGGTAAAACGATGCTTATCATGCTCTGTTGTGGGAAGGAAGTAACGGCAGAGACCACTTTAGGAAGCTTTCCATCCACTACAGTTACCATGAAGTTGGGCGCGTCAAGTGACAGGCTTTAGAGCCCAGGAAAATGTCCCGACACGTGCGAGTTCACTCCCTGGTGACTTCAGTTACTGAAAACAATTCATTTTGGGCATCACTCTGGGTTTAGTGAATGCCATGGCTCAAATCCTGAGAAAAAAACAAAAGCTTTCAACTCTCTATTTCTCAACTGGTCTTTTTCTCCTTTACTATTCAAATCTCAATTCCCTGGCAGAGAACTCTCCTAAAAAGTTTTGGGTTTTCACTTGGGCAAAAAATCCAAACAGTTTCTCTGCTGTAAAAGGAAACATGATATAGCTGTCTCCGATAAATAACAAACTATTCAAACCTACAGAGAAGCCCACACACTGACCTGTTACAGTTTCCATTATAAGAATTCACTGTGGCCCAGATTTTGCCACATCTGAAAAACTGTTACCTTTCAAGACAGAAATAACACCTGAAGCGGTCCCTTTTAATTTTCTGACATTTTAAGGAGGGCAAAAATCTGGTCTGTTCCTGAACGGAGTCACTTGGCTGACTCTTTCAAGAACCTCTGCAGCAGTGATCACTTTTTACCCCATAATCCACAGCTGGGTAGCTCTCTAGTTGTGCAGTCTGGACAAACCCCTAGACCTCTCTGAGCCTCAGTTTCTTCATCTGTGTGAGGGGGGTGATGAAACCTATTTTGGAAGGTTATTGTAAGCATTTGCATTAACATCTGAAAAGCTCAGCACAGTCCCCAGTAGGTACTCAGTGGAAGTCAGCATTTTTATAAAGAGGAAGCTGACAGCCAGTGAAGCAGCTAGCCTAGATGTCTCACAGCAGGCTGGTGGCCAAAAGGAGACCCAAACCTAGGCCTTTGGCTTCTCTGCGCTGGGCTTCTGCACTAGTCAGTGCTGCCCATGCCTTATCTTCTGCTGGTATACATGGATTGAAGCTCACTCCCCACTTCAGAGCAGGGCAAGAAAATCCAAGGGCACTGTGGGGAGGCTCTGCTGCACTCCAGCAGCACACGCACCACACCATCCACAGGAGGCTGTGCTGAGTGGACAGAGGGAAGGCCCTGTGAGTGGGGCAAGGCTAGGAGCACGGATTTTCCCGGACGCTTTCCCACTTCCAAGAGGGCAGCACTCACTGTTAATGCGAGCATCACCTCTCTGTAGTTCCGGTTCCCGTTCAGCCGCTTCTTCAGGGCTCGAATGGCATCCTTTGGCCTGAAGAAAAGGACATATTAAGATCCTTGCAAATTCTAGTTTGGGGTACTATCCTGCAGATTTGCCCCCATTTGTGTGAACTAGCATATATACAAGGTTATTTGCTGCAGCATGTTTGTAAATGTAAAAGATTGGAAACAAACTAAATGTCCATGGATATGACCAAATTAAATCATGTTTATGCACACAATGAAATACTGTGCAGCTGCAATATGGAGCAAACTCAAAGTCCCGTGAATAGAGTCCTCTGCAGAGCTGTGCAGGAGGGATGCTACTATCTGAGCTATAAAAAGACTGTGAACATACACATGGCACACCCAGCAAGGGGCAGAGAATCACAAGAAGCTGGGAACTTTGGCTGCCCCTTAGGAGGGGAACTGGGTGACAGAAGAGAAAGGGAAGTTTTCCACTGGACTGCCTTTTTGCAGGCCTTTTGAATTTTCTATCACTTGCAAGTATTATTTATTCAAAACAATAACTAACCCACTGGTCTGTGGGTATACTGAAGAAACCAGAGAGAGACGCAGAAGAGAGAATGGCCAGGCCTTGCTTAGGCCTGGAAGTTCAGCTCCTCCCTGGTTCCATGAAACTCCTTTTCCCCTGAGAAAACTTCAGTCTCCTCAAAACCAAGGAATTGTGTGTTCTTAGGTAATGAATCTGATATGGACTCCCAGAGGGAATCTCATAGAATTACACGCTCCCCAGTTTACAAACGGGCCATGTTCGAAAGCTCCTTCACAAGGTGCTTGTTTGGAAACTGGAACACATTCTTCCTTAAATCACTGTTCTAACAGCCCTCTAAGAGCACCTATTAGGTGCAGCTCTTGCATCTAACACGTTGTTTAATTTATTCTAAGCCAGGATTCAACCAAGTTGTGGGACTAAAAGCTACCTCTGGCGTGAAGCCCCTGCCCCTGATGCCCATCACCCGCACTCTGGGGAGTCCCATGCGGCTGCAGGCCTGCTCTTGTCTATCACGAGTGGGTTCCAGCCTTCCACCCATCGACACGTTAATATATCTGGGTCTTTCCAAAGTTGAACGTCCGTAAATCAGGGACCTCCTATTCCTATAGCTCTGAAATATTTGTGATCTATTTACGAAACGAAAAAGTCCTTTCAAATATGTGTGCGGAAGCAGGGGGAGGAGAAGGTGGAAGCTCTGCTGGTCAGCCCAATTTAGACAGAAATACACAGTAGCAAGGCAAGGCTTCTAAAGGAAATAAAAAAACACCCTGAGTCACCTATTTCCCATTCCCAACTTGCAACACAGCTGCCTGCAGGAATTCTTGGCTCCTGAGTTGGAGGGCTGATGCGATGAGGCTCTCTGGGGAATGGGTCCCTGCCAAGTGTGTTTGCAGTATGGCTGCAGTTTTCAAACAGGGATGCTGATTTCTGCAAATATGGGACTTGACAAGATCTCCGCTTTGAGGATTGTTTGTGGACTCGAGCTGATGAAGGTCAGCAGCTACTGGCCAGGAGTATGGATAAATTCCTCTCTCTCAAAGGCTCTGCCAAGCCACGGTTAGCCCTGACCCACGGCTGCCATCCCTCTCAACCCAGTCTCATTCCTCTCCTCTCGAACTTCCATGAAGCAGAAAACCGGGAATAGCCTCCGAGGGCTGCGATCCCTTACAGCTCACAGAGCATCAGCACACTCAGAGCTCTCCCGGGGTGGGGGTGATGCTGGTGGAGGGCAATCAGAGTCAGCAGGCTGGAGGGGTCGAGTTAATGTGAAAATTCATCCACAGGAAGTACTGCCTGAGAGTGACTGGGTGAGCACAAAAGCAAGTATTTATCTCTCTCCCTGGGGAAGAAGCTTCAGAGAGGAGGATCAAAGGCATGTCAGAGGAATTGCAAAGTTTCAAGCAGCAGCAGCAGCAGATTAGACAGCATGGAGTTAGAAACAGGAAGAAAAGAGAGAAGGAAGAGTCAAGAGCCAAGATGGAGCAGGAAGAAAGGACTAGGAGGGAAGGCATCTGTGAGGTGCCCCAACACCCTGGCAGCTTTCGGAGGAAAGGTCAGGACCCTCAGGGCAGCCCCCAAAGCCTCAGGATCTGGCCTCTGGCCATCGTTAGCCTCCCCAAAGCCTCCTTGACCCCAGACTCATAAGAGCCCTTCTTTGCAGTCATACGGAACCCAACTTGTCCTGCGGTCCCAGAACTGCCGCTTCTGAGACGCTTTCTCCTCATCCCCTAAGAGGACATGGCTGCCCCCCACCGTGAACACCCACTATGTATAACCTCGCTCCACTGCATTCACCTGGTGATTACTCCTCTGCGGCCCCTCCAGCTTAGAGGCTGAGGCACAGACGAAGATTCAACAAGCTGGGCAAGGTCCAGAGAAGGGTCATGAAGATGACCCAGGTCAGCGGATCCTCAGCAGAGCTGCACATCAGAATCGCCTGGAAAGCACTTATCAAATGCACACGTCTGTGCCCTAATTAGGTAGCTCTGGGTGAGGCCTGGTAAACAGGGTCTAAAACATTCCTGGTCACTTATTCAGCCAGGTACTCCTTGTTAACGACCACGGATCCAAGGCACGAGGGACTGCCACACAAGGCCTCAGGCTGGAGGTGACCTTGGCCCTGGACATCAGGTAAAGCCCAGGGAGGGACCTGTGGGGCAGCTCACCAAATCTGCTCCCTCCAGGACCAGAGCCTCCCAGAGGTGAAGCTCTGAATAAATAAACGTGCAGGCAGAGCTTCAGCGGCTGGAGCCAGGTCCGCTTGGGCTTACCTCCTACATCTGCCCTTCCTAGCTGTGCTGTGAGACCTTTGGCAAGCCACCAAACCACTCTTTCAACATTAAAATGGGCTGTCCCTACTTCATATGGCTGTTGGGGGTGCTGCATGAGCTGGTGCACTCCAGAGCTCAGCACAGGGGACTGGCACATGGCAATCTCAGAGAATGGCAGACAGGGTAAGGGCAGTGAAGCCACAAGATAGGGACTAATGGTACCCCATTTTATGAATGAGGAAACTGAGACAAAGGAGATGAAGTAACTCACTGAGGGTCACCTGGCAAGCGAGTGGAAGACCTAGGATTCCAGCCCAGGTGGGTAGCGTCAGGCTCTGTGCCCCTAATACCATTACATGTCCCTTCCTATGCACACATTGCACACACTGAGCTCCAGCCTAGGTGTCCCCTGTCTCCCCTGCCATACACCCACCTCACGTGGCTGACACCCTCATATTATGTAAGACTCCACTTGGGTGTCACCACTTTCAAGAAGACTTCGCTGCTGATAGCCCCAAGGCCAGCCGGCTGCCACCGCCCTAGTCTCTCTCCTTAGCTATTTACAGCTTCTCTCTTGGAGCACTCATCACGCTGTGTTATGATTATGTTTGCATGCTTGCATTCCTCATCAGACTATGGGTTCCTTAGGGACTTCATGCATTTATTCACTTATTTAACAAATGTTTGTTAAGAGCCAATTATGTGTGCACTGTGCAGGTGCTGGGGATAAAATGGCGAGTAAAAGAGAATTCCTGCCCTCACGGAGCTCACAGTCTAGGAGGGACTGGGGGCGAGACAGACACTCTAACAAAGGTCAAAATATGTGTTTAAACTGTGATGAGCCTAAGTATAATATAGGGTATTATGAAATCACATACTAGGCAACTTACCCAAATTAGGAGAGAGGGGTGTCCAGGAAATGAGATTCAAACTGAGATCCAGTGAATGACAAGAAATCAGTGGAAGGAGAGGTCAGGGGGAATAGAGGGAACAGCAGGGGCCAGGTACCTGAGCGTTAGCTGGACTTGTGGGGGTTTTCTCCCACTTAGGAAGAGATTTGGACATGACCTCACGGTAGAGGCAAGGACAGAGAACCCCCAGGAGTCACTGAGATGCTCTTCCTCAAAAACTCAGGAACAGGAGCGTGGGCTGCTTTAAGAGGAAGGTGCAACCAGGCCTTCTGTGAGTTGAGGATTGGAAAGGGAAGCTGACCCACCTCTCAGACCCCGGAGGGAGGCTTTAGCTCCTTTGGAATGAGGAAGCTTCTTTCCAACACCTATTGATATATCCTTTAGATGTGTGGAGAACTGCAAACTGGGTACAGGAATGTGGGCAATTCAAGGAGCAGAAACAGGGCTGAAGAGTGAGGACAGGGGCCAGGGCCCCCAGTGCAGCAGCACAGGGGCAGGGTAGCACACAGCAGCCATTAAGGACCTTTACCCTGAGCAAAGGCTTGTTAGCAAGGGAGTGACTTGATGGGTTCCGAGTTTCTAGGAGACCCTCTGCCTGCAGCATGGAGAATGGACAGAGGGAAAGGGGCAAAGGTAGATGGATCACCTGGAGACCACAGCCTGATTCTAGAGGATGACACAGGAAGAAGCTTCACAACCTGACCTGAATCACCTTTCCAGCCTCTGCTCCAGACACTCCCTTTCCCCACTTCTTCCCTGTGCACCCAGACCATCTGTGTCCCCGACACACTGCCCTTTTCATGCCACCCTTAGCTATACGGCACACTTCTCTTCCCGCCATCCTTGAGACCCCAGCCTGAAGCCCACCCCTCCAGGAGGCATCCCCACTGCCTCCCCCTCTGAGTCCACAGCAATGTGCACATGCCTCAGCCAACAGCCTGCCTGGTCCTGCCCAGTGAGTGCCTCAAGAGCGGCCCTGGTGCACTCACCTTAGCATCCTGGAACTAGCTGCGTCTCCAACTGTGGGGTCAATAAATGTGTCTGGACAACTGGATAAATGAGCGAATGAGTGGTGTCTGAGGGGGACATGAGGAAGAAAAGAGCCCAAGTGGGTCTGAGGAAGATGACTAGTGTGAGGCCAGTTAGTATGGTATTAGAAATACATAGTCCCCAACAGCTCTTCGTGAATCACGTCCCTGTGCCAGGCACCGAGCCGACCACCTACATTTAGATGGCAGAAATATGCCATCTTTCACCAAAGACTCCCAAACTTACATCTCCAGTACAGGCCACTGCCCCAACTCCAGACTCCTCCGTGCCATGACCCTGTCAGCAACGCCCCCCGGGGGCTTCACTGGCAGATCTAAAGGATTTTAGCTGAACTTCTGATCTCTGCACCCTCGGCCTGCTCTACCTCAGGAAATAACTATGCCATCCCTGTAGCTGTTCAGACCCCAGACCTTGGAGTTATCCTTGACTCTTCTCTCACGCCCACACTGGCAAATTCTACTGGCTCCACCTTCTAAATACATTCAGAATCTGATCAATTCTCATTCCCTCCCCCCTACTATCATCCTGGTCACAGCTGGTCATCATCTCACAACAGGATTATTGTAATAACCTCCTAACTGGTTTCCCTGTTTCTGCCCTTGGCTCACCCCCAGGCAGGCCATTCTGAACCCTGTAGCCAGAATGATCTCTTTAAAATGAACGTTAGACCACGCCCCTTCTCTGCTCAAATCCTCCCAGGGATTCCCCTCTCACCTTGAGTCAAAGAGTCCCTGTGGTGCCTGCGTTATCTGGATCCTCACATCTCTGACCTCATCTCCAGCACCCTCTTCTCTGTCTCCACTCCAGCCCCACTAGCCTCCTTGCTGTTTTTCAAACACATGGGACACCCTCTCTCCCAGGACTTCTGTGCTTGTTGTTCCCTGTGCTGGAAAGTTCTCCCTGGTATAACCATCACACCTCACCCTCTCATTTCCTTCAAGGCTTTGCTCAAGGTTACCCTCTCAGTGAGGCTTTCCTTGATTACTCTATTTAAAATTGCCAATTCCCAGCCTTCTCCTTCCCTATCTCCCTTCCAAGCTTCATTTCTCTGCATAGTCTTCTCACCAGCTGACCACATTACATGTTCTAGTTATCTTGTTTATGGCCTGCCTCTCCTCTCGAGACTGTCAGCTCCCGAGGGGAGGGAGTCTGCCTGTCCTGTTCACTATTGTGTCCTCAGTACTGACAGGAGGGCCCAGCACAAAGCAGTCACTCAGCAAATATTTGTTGAATGAGAGCAGGACCAACCTTAAGAGGTTGGTGCTCACTTTGTCATGGCAAGGCTGTAAGTGACAGGGCCAAGACGCAAGCCCATAGCTGCCCGAGTCCAGGCTGTCCTCACCACGCCCCTCACCAAGAGGGCGTGGCCACAGCAAATTCTGTTCTTATGGTGTGGACAGAGGGCCAGATACAGACTAATTTGGAAGAAGTATAACTAGAATGTAGCTGTAATGTAGAAGAGGATATATAGTGCACAACAACAAGAAGAACAGAGCCGGAAGCCCAGGGATGCGAGAGAGGCGGCCTGTGGGTTAAATCCACTCATGCCAGAAACCCTGGCTGCTCTGTGCCTCACACGTATTTTCTCACTCCCTGCCTTCCTCTACAGACACCATGGGCTCTCTCTGACTCCTGAGGCTCCAGTCCAGCAAAGCAGGGCAGAGATAGCCCCACATCTGTGGAGGGGAGGCAGAGGCCGGGAAGGAGGGGCAAGAGGAGGTGATGATCTGGTTGCAGAGACTAACGACCACTGGGAACCAAGTAACTAAGCAACTTTGTTTTCACTTGTGATCAAAAGCAGGTTATTAAAAGGTCATCACTGGTCTAACTCAGGCACTGCCACCGGGGGAGTTAGGGGGGAGTTGGGCAGGAAGAGGAAAGATAATTAAGAGTGTCAGCTTATTAAATGCCAAAGCAAACACACCAAAAACAAAACAAAAAGTAAAACACCTGACACCCTTAAACCCCAAGAGGCCTTGAGTGACACCCAGGAGCTGACAAGCTTCACAGGAGGGGGTGGGGGAGCACACGTACCCTTCCTCCGTCTCATTGATGATGTCACAGATCTCCATGTTCAACGTCCAGTCCTCGCTTTGCAGGGAGCCATCTGTTGCCTTTTCTGTAAAGACAGAGAGAAAACTGGTTTACATTTCTCCTGGAATAAGGGGGCTCTGGCAAGAAACAGGAAGGGACCAGAACCACCACATTCTCCTCTCAAGCAGATGGGTTGAACCAACACAGCAGTTCTAGGGGTGCTGCTTTTACAAGAGATCCGGGCCTGAGGGCTGATGTCACATCACTGTCCTTTATTCACCAAACTCACCCTCAGGCTCATGACAGGCCTGAGCCATCAAAAATCACCCAAAACAGGGAGATGTTAAGTTTACTAGCCCACAGATTCTGGAGCCAAACTACTTGGGTTCAAATACAGGCTCCACCACTTACTAGCTGTGCAACCCCGGGCGAATTACTTAACCTCTATGTGCCCAGTTTCCTCACTGGTAAGCTAGTGAAAACAACAGTACCTACCCCATAGAGCAGTTATGATAATTACACGGGATAATATACGTAAAAGCACTTGGACTAGAGCCTGGCACAGAGACAGCACTATTAGGTATTTGCTATTATAATTATTATGATTCAACTTCAGCAGTTAAAAGCCACATTTAGAATAAGGGGGAGGAAGAGGGACCATTATTTTTTAAGCCACGGCCAGGCATGGTGTTAGGTGCTTTACATACAGGATTTTATTTCATCCACAAAACAACTTCCTGACCATTCAGTGGGAAAAGACAGTCTTTTCAACAGATGGTGCTGGGAAAACTGGATATCCACATGCAAAAGAACAAAGTTGGACTCTTATCTTACAACATATACAAAAATGAACTCCAAATGGATAAAAGACATAAACCAAAGAGCTAAAACTATGAAACTCTTAGAAGAAAACATAAGGCAAATACTTTATGATATTGCATTTGGCAATGATTTCATTGATATGACACCAAAAGCACAGGCAACAAAAGAAAAAAGATAGATAACTTGGACCACATCAAAATTAAAACCTTTCTGTGCATCAAAGGACACAACCAAGAGTAGAAAGGCAACCTATGGAATGGGAGAAAATATTTGCAAATCACATATCTGATAAGGAGTTAATATCCAGAATATATAAAGAACTCTTACAACTCAACAACAAAAAAAACAAACCACCCAATTAAAAAATGGGCAAAGGATCTGAACAGACATTTCTCCAAAGAAGATATAGAGATGGCCAACAAGCACACGAAAAAAATGCTCATCACTAACAATTAGGGAAATGCATATCAAAACCACAGTGAGATATCACCTCATAACCATTAGGATAGCTAGTATCAAAAAAAAAGAAAAGGACAAGTATAGGTGAGAATGCGGAGAAACTGGAACGCTTGTGCACTGTTGTTGGGAATATAAAATGATGTAGCCGCTATGGAAAATAATATAGTGGTTCCTCAAAAAATTAAAAATAGAATACCATTATCCAGCAATTCCATTTCTGGATATATATCCAAAAGAATTAAAAGCAGGGTCTCTAAGAGATATTTGTAGACCCACGTTCATAGCAGTATTATTCATAATAGCCAAAAGTTAGAAGCAACCCAGGTGTCCATTGACAGATGAATGGATAACAAGACTGTGGTATACACATACACTGGAACATTATTCAGGAAGGAAATTCTGATACATGCTACAACATGGATGAACCTTGAGGACATTATGCTAAGTGAAATGAACCAGACACAAAAAGACAAATACTGTATGATTCCACGTATAAGAGGTACCTAGAGTTGTCAAATTCATAGAGACAGAAAATAGAATGGTATTTGCCTGGGGTTGGGGTGAGGGGTATGGGGAGTTGCTGTTTAATGGATATAGAATTTCAGTTTTGCAAGATGAAAAAGTTCTGGAGATTGGTTGCACAACAATGTGAATGTACTTAACACTTAAAAAATTGTTAAGATAGCAAATTTTATGTTACCTTTAACACAATTTAAAAATGTTTTAAATAAAATTTTAAAAAAGACAACCCCCTAAGGTTGGCATTATTCCCTCCCACATTTAAAAAGAAGGAAAGGAGGCTCAGCAAGGTTGGGTACTCAGCCAGGATCACATAACTGAATTGGTGCCAACACTCCATCTCAGCTCTGTCTATCTCTAAAGCCTCAGCATTTGTATGACGCTGCCCCACCTACCAGCAAAGCTGGAGTTCAGATCTGAAGCTGATATCTTAGGCAAATTCTAAACCCGCCCTATCCTAACTGTGCAATTCACGAGAGGGATACCATCACCACCATTTTTTTCCAGCTTGATTGAGAAATAATTGACATACATCACTGTATAAGTTTAAGGTATACAGCATGATGGTTTGATTTACACATATTGTGAAATGATTATCACAATAGGTTTAGTTAACATTCATCATCTCACACAGATACAATAAAAAGGAAAAAAATTTCTCCTTGTGACGAGAACGCTTAAGATCTACTCTCTTAACAACTTTCAATTATAGTAGTCACGTTGTGCATTACGATCTTAGTGCTTATTTATCCTATAACTGGAAGTTTGTACCTTTTAACCACCTTCCTCCAATTCCCCCTCCCTCCAAGCCCTCGTCTCTGGTAACCACAAATCTGATCTCTTTTTCTATGAGTTTGGTGGGTTTTTGGGGGGTTTTTTTACATTCCACATACAAGTGAGATCATACAGTATTTGTCTTTTTTTTGTCTGACTTATTTCACTTAGCATAATGCCTTCAAGGTCCATCCAAGTTGTCACAAATGGTAGGATTTCCTTGTTTCTGGTTTTTCGGGTTTTTTTTTTGTTTTGTTTTGTTTTTTGCTGAGGAAGATTCGCCCTGAGCTAACATCTGTTGCCAATCTTCCCCTTTTTGCTTGAAGAAGATTTGCCCTGAGCTAACATCTGTGCCGATCCTCCTCTATTTTGTATGTGGGGTGCCGCCACAGCATGGCCGCTGACGAGTGGTGTAGGTCCATGCCCGGGAACCAAACCTGGGCCGCCAAAGTGGAGTGCACCAAACTTAACCACGAGGCCATGGGGCTGGCCCCAGGATTTCCTCGTTTTTTATGGCTAAATAATATTCCATTGTGTGTGTGTGTGTGTGTGTGTGTGTGTGTGTGTGTACATATATATATATATATCACAACCTTATCCGTTCATCCATCGATGGACACTTAGGTTGTTTCCATGTCTTGGCTATTGTAAATAATGCTGCTGTGAATGTGGGGGTGCAGATATCTTTTCAAGTTAGTGTTGTCATTCCCTTTGGATATATACTCAGAAGTGGAATTGCTGAATCACATGGTAATTCTATTTTTAATTTTTTGAGGAACTTCTATACTATTTTCCATAGTGGCTGTACCAGTTTACATTCCCACCAACAGTGCACAAGGGTTCCCTTTTCTCCACATCCTTGCCAGCATTTGTTATCTCGTCTTTTTTTTTTTTTTTTTGAGGAAGATCAGCCCTGAGCTAACATCCATGCCAATCCTCCTCTTTTTTGCTGAGGAAGACAGGCCCTGAGCTAACATCTATTGCCAATCCTCCTGTTTTTTTTCCCCTTTTCTCCCCAAAGCCCCAGTAGATAGTTGTATGTCATAGTTGCACATCCCTCTAGTTGCTGTATGTGGGACGCCGCCTCAGTGTGGCCGGACAAGCGATGCATCGGTGTGCACCCGGGATCCGAACCCGGGCCGCCAGTAGCAGAGCGCACGCACTTAACTGCTAAGCCACGGGGCCGGCCCCAGGATGTTAATCCCTTATCAGATACTGGTTTGCAAATATTTTTTCCCATTCCGTAGATTGTCTTTTCACTTTCTTGATGGTTTCTTTTGCTGTGCGGAAGCTTTTTAGTTTGATGTAGTCCCACTTGTTTACTTGCAATTTTGTTGCTTGTGGGTTAGTTGTGATTTCCAAAAAATTATTACCAAGACCTAAGTCAAGGAGCTTTTTTCCTGTTTTCTTCTAATATTTTCATGGTTTCAGGTCTTACATTTAAATCTTTAACCCATTTCAAGTTAACTTTTGTGAGTGGTGTAAGATAGAGGTCAAGTTTCATTCTTTATCATGTGAATATTCAATTTTCCCAGGACCATTTATTAAAGAGACTGTCTTTTCTCCATTGAGTATTCTTGACTCCCTTATCAAATATTAGTTGAACATATATGCTGGGGTTTGTTTCTGGGCTCTCAATTCTGTTCCACTGATCTATTTGTCCGTTTTTATGACAGTACAATACTGTTTTAATTACTATAGCTTTACAGTATAGCTTGAAATCAGGAAGTGTGATGCCTCATCCCCACTATTTTAACAAAAACTTCATGCACCCCAAGCTTCCACTGATACTCAATAAAACAGATGACCTCTGCACATGCTGGAAGCATCCTTGTTTTACCAGATGCAACTACGGAGAAGTGACACTTGTTTTTTACATAACATTCTAGAACTCACACATCCAAACAAAGGCTGTACTTACAAGCAGTGACAACATACTCCAAAAACATAGCTATTGCTCAAAACATTTGTGCAACAGCCTTTAGTCTGCATTAAAAAGCCTCATTGTTTTAATTTTTACCAAAAAGGATACATCCCCAATTTTCTCACCCTCTTTATTTATCACCCTTGGCAACCAAAGACTCTCTACCCCCTGAAGAAGCAAACCCACCCACAAACGGTGAGAATCTGCCTCAGATGAATGCCATGTGTGCAGCGGACTGTGCAGGATACTGGGAAGGCTCCGACATCTGGGGAACCGTAAACCGAGGTCCACAGATGATGCCAGTGTGGCAGGGACAGAGGCAGCGTTTGATGTCTGCCTACAAGAAGAGGCAATAGAGACTGTTCAGAGCCAGATAGGCCCCACAGATGCTGCTCCCCTCCTCCCACCCACTGCATGCATGTGGAAGAGAGGCCACATCACAAAGCTAGTTAAGTGGCACTGCTAGTCCTATAGGGCAAATTAGAGCCAAGCAGCAGGAGGGAGCAGCCAGGGTGGGAAGGGGAGGGGTGGGGGTAGGCACCCAGGAAGAATGGCTCACAGCACCATTATAGTCTAGAGAAGAAAAGACAGAGGCTACAGGAATGCTGAAGGGGGCGGCAGGGAGCAGCATCTAGCTCTGGGACAGCAGTGTCCTCCCGCCGCCTAAAGGCTTTGCCGGGAGGCAGGAGAGGCCCTGACAGTCTGGGAGGCTGCAGCAAGGTTCCCAAGCTGGTAGGCACGTGAATGAAATGATCTCCAGCCCACTGCTCTCCCTGCCACATTCCGCTGTCTCTGAACAGTCCTCCCCTTCAAGGTGTCCACTCCCAGAAGAGGGTGGAGGTGGAAGAGGGTGTCACTCCTAGGGTCACATACAGTAGGGGAGTGTCTGGTCACAAAGCCAGCAGCCTCCTCAGAGGAGACCGATCCTAATAAAGCTGCTCTGCCTGCAGGCCTGGGCTCGCAACCCTTCTGAGCCTGCCAGGGGAGAGGCCAGCTGGCCAAAGGGCCTTCCTGCACTGGTCATCTGTCCCTGTCACAGCACGGCTGCGGCACAGACTCTCGTGGGGAAGAAAGTACCGCGACTGCACTTTGGTAGGGCCACAAGAGACACTGTCTTGGGAGGCTTAATAGAGGAAATATTATCAATGAAATCTCATTTCCAAGTTCAGTTTAGCAGCAGAATCCATTAACCTTATATTCACCCTCTCCCTTCCTCTAATAATACTGGGAAGGGTTCACAGGCATGATAACTTATCCTCAGGGTCAGTGCATTCTATTCAATTACTGGGATTCAGAGTTTTCAAGCTAAAAGATATATACTCGTTTTGATTATAAAGAACCAACCCAAAAAGACTGCTTCTTTGTTTTCATTTTGCTGGAAATGCCACACAAACACCACCACGGGTATTTGGTTCTGCTGAAACACATGTGGGAAGTAAGGCTGACAAAGGAGCTCAAATCAGTTCTTATTTTTCTTTCCTCATAAAAGAATTCCCAGCAACGGGAGCAAAGTTGTATCTGATTGCCTCCGGAACTGCGGCCACTCCTTGTGGGCTCCCTCACTCAGTACTGTCCCCAGGACAGAGGAAGCAAAATTCAATCTCATTTCTTTTGTCATGTACATCGTCAAAACCTAAAATAAATCCTGGTGCAACAGCAAAAACACAATGCTCCAGGGAACAATGGGGCAAGTCATTCTTACCAGCCAGCCCTCGGATTGGATAAAGCGCAAAACACCAGTGACCCTAGTTGCAAAGGGCTGACCTCTCAGAGGTCTTGGTGATATGCTAATGACCAGGGGCTGCACTGGGCTGGGCAGGGCAGGGCTGGGCAGTGCAGGGTAGGATTGGCCAGGATTGGGCAGGGCAGGGTTGGGCAGGGCAGGGCAGGGCAGGGCTGGGCAGGACTGGACTGGGCAGGGCTAAACAGGGCAGGACTAGGCAGGGCTGGGCAGGGCTGGGCAGGGCAGGGCTGGACTGGGCAGGACTGGACTGGGCAGGGCTGGACTGGGCAGGACTGGACTGGGCAGGGCTGGGCAGGGCAGGAAGGCTGAGCAGGGCAGAGCAGGGCTGGGTAGGGCTGAGCAGGGCAGACATAGCTCCCACAAAACCTTCAGTGCAAGAGACCATGTCATCCTGATGCTGTTGCCAAAGCATTTTCTCCATTCAGAAAAGGGTGACTCCCGCCTGGCGTAGGCTGGGGGCCAGAATGCCCTGAAGCTTCGACCCAAACAGCAATGATACTGCTCTCTCTGGCATGGTGTTTCTGCCCCCCTACCCTCCCGTGCAGTCTGAAATCCAAGGCAGTCCTGCTGGGAGGAGCCTCACAATCCAGTGGCTTGGTTTCTTGGCTGCCGCTTTCTACACTTTGATGTTAAATATAGTGACATCAGAAGCAGCCAGAACCAGAAGGCAAAAGGGGACTGGTTTTAGCATTTTGCATTCAACAACATCCCTTTGGTGAGAATGGAGGAAAAAACAGACAAACTATCTACCTCCTTAATCATCAAGAATTTGGATAGAAGCCCAGAGGTGCCAGCACAAAGAAACGGCATTCAGGGTTGCTTCGTGCCGGAAAGCACGTATGGAGAAAGAAGAAAAAGGGGTTTGGATGGGCAGGAAGCTCATCTGATAATATGCACCAATAATATGAGATGAACCTTCTGGGTTACTATATGAGAGGCAGGTTGGCATCTACCAGTCAGGCGGAAAGAAAAATCAGTCCCAACATTCTACACAGAGCCATTATTGCCCATTGCTTCAGATTCCTACATGCTCTGTGAATGGTAACTGCAGCTGCTCCGCTTCCAGTGGAGAGACAAGAGAATGAATTTGAAATACTCATCCCTACTTTACAGGACGTCCTTTCCTATGACAGCTGTCCCCATTCCTCCTTTGCCCCTCTTTTTTTTTTTTTTTTTGTGAGGAAGATCAGCCCTGAGCTAACATCCATGCCAATCCTCTTTTTGCTGAGGAAGATTGGCCCTGGGCTAACATCTGTGCCCATCTTCCTCCACTTTATGTGGGATGCCACCACAGCATGGCTTGACAAGCGGTGCGTCGGTGCACGCCCAGGATCCGAACCCGGGCCACCAGCAGCGGAGCGCGTGCACTTAACCGCTACGCCATGGGGCCGGCCCCCAGCCCCTCTTAAAAGGAAGAAAACAGGGCCAGAAGAAGGTCCACAAAGTACTATCTGATCAGCCTGCAGACAACCATGAGGCAGTTTTCTCTGTAACTTGAAGGCAAAATAAAACCTCTTGGTCTACGCCATTTACCTGAGATTGGCAGGGCCTGAGACGTGCCATGCATTGTCCTTGGAGCTGAGGAGAGGAAGACCTTAACACTCTGCCTTAAGAGGTCAGTACAATGGAGAGGCAGCTAGGCTGTCCGTCATGATACAGTCCAGTCTGAGCCTGAGGACAACCACAGCACTCTGGGTGGCTTTGATAACTGTGCCCTGGTGCCAAGGAGCTGGGAAGGAGATTAATGGCACTCCCCACACCCACTGTGACAGACAACAGCCTGCCTCTTTAAGTAGAGCACACAGGACCACAAGACAAGCCAGAAAGAGCGAGCCAGAGACTGTGTGAAGTCCCAGAGGAAGCAACTAAGCCTCTGTCTCTCACTCGCAGCTAGAGAGAGCACCAGGGGAGGGCATGATGTAGAACAGTTGTTCCCAACCTTGGCTGCAGGTTAGAATCACTAAGAAGCTTTTAAAAAATATTCCTTCCTAGGTGCCCCCCACACCTTCCAATCAGAACCTCTGGGGCATGAGGCCCAGACACTGACGTGCTCTAAAAGCTCCCCAGGGGGTTCAATGTGCAGCCAGGGCTGAGAACCCTAACTCAGGGGAAGGAACGCCAACACGGTCACCCAGGTGACACAAATGGACTGCACAGCTACCAAGCACTGGACACTGGGGACACAGCGGAAGGCAGGACAGACCTAGTTTCTGCTCTCATGGAGCTCATGGCCCAGAGGGGGACGGGGTGTCAAGTGACCCTGGTTCCAGTCCTGGCTCTGCCACTGATGATCCTGCGCTCTTGGACGATTTATTCCCTTTTCTTCTCCGGGCCTGAGGTTTCCTGTCAAATGAGGTAATGGGCCCGAAGGACCTCTGATCCCCAACCCCCCACCGCTGTACTCCACTCTGACAGGACATTGGCCTATGTATATTTTTTCTTCTTTACTGGTGATTTTTCTTGTGATAAAATATACATAACATAAAATTTACCATTTTAGCCATTTTTAAGTATACAGTTCCACGGCATTAAGTACATTCACATTGTTGTGCAACCATCACCACCGTCTCCAGAACTTTTTCATCTTCCCAAACTGAAACCCTGCACTCATAAAACACTAACTCCCCATTCAAATGACATAAGGTAAGGGCTCAGCTTCATTCTTTTGCCTGTGGATATCCAGTTTTACCAGCACCATCTGTCAAAAAGACTGCCCTTTCAAACCACTGAATGGTCTTGACACCCTTGTCGAAAATCAATTGACCATATATGGGAGTGTTTATTTTGGGCTCTCTATTCTATTTCATTGGTCTAAGTCTGTTCTTACGCCAGTACCACACTGTTTTGATTGTTGTAAGTTTTGAAATCAGGAAGTGTGAGTCCTCCAACTTTGTCCTTCTTTTTCAAGATTGTTTTGGTTACTTGGAGTCCCTGGAGATTCCATATGAATTTTAGGATGGATTTTTCTATTTCTGAAAAAATTTCAGTGGGATTCTGATTAGGATTGCACTGAATCTGTAGATCACTTTAGGCAGTAATGTTATCTTAAAAATATTAAGTCTTCCAATCCATGAATATAAGATGTCTTTCCATTTATTTATGTCCTCTTTAATTTTTTTTTTAATTGTTTGTTTATTGCAGTAACATTGGTTTATAACATTGTAAAAATTTCAGGTGTACATCATTGTACTTCTATTTCTGCATAGATTACATCATGTTCACCACCAAAATACTAATTACAACCCATCACCACACACATGTACCGAATTATCCCTTTCACCCTCCTCCCTCCCCCCTTCCCCTCTGGTAACCACCAATCCAATCTCTGTCCCTATGTGTTTGTTTATTGTTGTTATTATCTACTACTTAACGAAGGAAATCATGCGGTATTACACCTTCTCCCTCTGACTTATTTCACTTTGCATTATACCCTCAATGTCCATCCATGATGTCACAAATGGCTGGATTTCGTCATTTCTTATGGCTGAGTAGTATTCCATTGTGTATATATACCACATCTTCTTTATCCATTCGTCCCTTGATGGGCACTTAGGTTGCTGCCAAGTCTTGGCTATTGTGAATAACGCTGCAATGAACACAGGGGTGCATGTACCTGTACAAATTGGTGTTTTCAAGTTCTTTGGATAAATACCCAGCAGTGGGATGGCTGGATCATATGGTAGTTCTATCCTTGATTTTTTGAGGAATCTCCATACTGTTTTCCATAGTGGCTGCACCAGTTTGCACTCCCACCAGCAGTGTATGAGAGTTCCCTTCTCTCCACATCCTCTCCAACACATGTTGTTTCCTGTCTTGTTAATTATAGCCATTCTGACGGGCGTCAGGTGATATCTCATTGTACTTTTGATTTGCATTTCCCTGATAGTTAATGATTTTGAACATCTTTTCGTGTACCTGTTGGCCATCTGTATATCTTCTTTGGAGAAATGTCTGTTCAGGTCCTTTGCCCATTTTTTAATTGGGTTGGTAGTTTTTTTGTTGGTAAGATGCATGAGTTCTTTATATATTTTGGAGATTAAGCCCTTATCAGAAGTATGGTTTGCAAATATCTTCTCCCAATTGTTAGGTTGTCTTTTCGTTTTGTTAATGGTTTCCTTTGCTGTGCAGAAGCTTTTTAGTTTGATGTAGTCCCATTTGTTTATTTTTTCTATTGTTTCTCTTGCCCGGTCAGACGTGGTGTTTGAGAAGATGTTGCTGAGACTGATGTCGAAGAGCGTACTGCCTATGTTTTCTTCTAGAAGTTTCACAGTTTCAGGTCTTACATTCAAGGCTTTAATCCATTTGGAGTTAATTTTTGTGTATGGTGTAAGGTAAGGGTCTACTTTCATTTTTTTGCATATGGCTATCCAGTTTTCCCAACACCATTTGTTGAAGAGACTTTCTTTTCCCCATTGTATGTTCTTGGCTCCTTTGTCAAAGATTAGCTGTCCATAGATGTGTGGGTTTATTTCTGGGCTTTCGATTCTATTCCATTGATCTGTGTGTCTGTTTTTGTGCCAGTACCATGCTGTTTTGGTTACTACAGCTTTGTGGTATATTTTGAAATCAGGGAGTGTGATACCTCCAGCTTTGTTCTTTTTTCTCAGGATTCCTTTAGCTATTCGGGGTCTTTTGTTGTTCCATATAAATTTTAGGATTCTTTGTTCTATTTCTGTGAAAAATGTTGTTGGAACTTTGATAGGGATTGCATTGAATCTATAGATGGCTTTAGGAAGGATGGACATCTTAACTATGTTAATTCTTCCAATCCAAGAGCACGGAATAGCTTTCCATTTCTTTGTGTCTTCTTCAATTTCTTTCAGAAATGTTTTATAGTTTTCGGTGTACAGATCTTTCACCTCTTTGGTTAAGTTTATTCCTAGGTATTTTATTCTTTTTGTTGCAATTGTAAATGGGATGGTATTCTTAATTTCTCTTTCTGCTACTTCGTTGTTAGTGTACAGAAATGCAACTGATTTTTGTATGTTGATTTTGTATCCTGCAACTTTACCATATTTGTTTATTACTTCTAAAAGTTTTCTGGTGGATTCTTTGGGGTTTTCTATATATAAAATCATGTCATCTGCAAATAGTGACAGTTTCACTTCTTCCTTTCCAATTTGGATCCCTTTTATTTCTTTCTCTTGCCTGATTGCTCTGGCTAGGACTTCCAGTACTATGTTAAGTAGGAGTGGTGACAGTGGGCATCCTTGTCTGGTTCCTGTTCTTAGAGGGATGGCTTTCAGTTTTTCACCATTGAGGATGATATTAGCTGTGGGTTTCTCATATATGGTCTTTATTATGTTGAGGTACTTTCCTTCTATACCCATTTTATTCAGAGTTTTTATCATAAATGGATGCTGTATCTTGTCAAATGCTTTCTCTGCATCTATTGAGATGATCATGTGATTTTTATTCTTCATTTTATTAATGTGGTGTATCACGTTGATTGATTTGCGAATGTTAAACCATCCCTGCATCCCTGGAATAAATCCCACTTGATCATGGTGTATAATCTTTTTAACGTATTGTTGTATGTGATTTGCTAGTATTTTGTTGAGGATTTTTGCATCGATGTTCATCAGTGATATTAGCCTGTAATTTTCTTTTTTTGTGTTGTCCTTGTCTGGTTTTGGTATCAGGGTAATGTCAGCTTCGTAGAACGAGTTAGGGAGCTTCCCCCCCTCCTCAATTTTTTGGAAGAGTTTGAGAAGGATAGGTATTAAGTCTTCTTTGAATGTTTGGTAGAATTCACCAGGGAAGCCGTCTGGTCCTGGACTTTTATTTTTGGGGAGGTTTGTGATTACTGTTTCGATCTCCTTACTGGTGATTGGTCTATTCAAATTCTCTACTTCTTCTTGATCCAGTTTTGGAAGGTTGTATGATTCTAAGAATTTATCCATTTCTTCCAGATTGTCAAATTGGTTGGCATATAGCTTTTCATAGTATTCTCTTATAATCTTTTGTATTTCTGAGGTGTCTGTTGTAACCTCTCCTCTTTCATTTCTGATTTTACTTATTTGTGCCTTCTCTCTTTTTTTCTTGGTGAGTGTAGCTAAAGGTTTGTCAATTTTGTTGATCTTTTCAAAGAACCAGCTCTTGGTTTTATTAATTTTTTTCTATTGTTTTTTGGTCTCTATTTCATTTATTTCTGCTCTGATTTTTATTATTTCCCTTCTTCTACTGATTTTGGGCTTTGTTTGTTCTTCTTTTTCCAGTTCCTTCAGGTGCCTTGTTAGATTGTTTATTTGAGATTTTTCTTATTTGTTGAGATAGGCCTGTATCGCTATAAACTTCCCTCTTAGAACCGCTTTTGCTGTATCCCATAAATTCTGGCATGTCGTATTTTCATTTTCATTTGTCTCCAGGTATTTTTTGATTTCTTCTTTGATTTCTTCGTTAACCCAGTCGTTGTTCAGTAGCATTTTGTTTAATCTCCACGTATTTGTGGCTTTTCTGATTTTCTTCCTATAGTTGATTTCTAGTTTCATACCGTTGTGGTCAGAAAAGATGCTTGGTATTATTTCAATCTTCTTAAATTTATGGAGACTTGTTTTGTGGCCTAATATGTGATCAATCCTGGAGAATGTTCCATGTGCCTTTGAAAAGAACGTGTATTCTTCGGTTTTTGGATGGAATGCTCTGTATATATCTACTAGGTCCATCTGTTCTAGTGTGTCGTTTAAGGCCAATGTTTCCTTATTGATCTTCTGTTTGGATGATCTATCCGTTGGTGTAAGTGGAGTGTTAAAGTCCCCTACTATGATTGTGTTACTGTCTATTTCTGTTTTTATGTCTGTTAATAATTGCTTTATATATTTAGGTGCACCTACATTGGGTGCGTAGATATTTACAAGTGTTATATCCTCTTGTTGGATTGTTCCCTTGATCATTATGTAATGCCCTTCTTTGTCTCTTTTTACAGTTTTTAAGTCTATTTTGTCTGATATGAGTACTGCTACCCCAGCTTTCTTTTCATTGCCATTTGCGTGGAGTATCTTTTTCCATCCCTTCACTTTCAGTTTGTGAGTGTCTTTAGGTCTGAAGTGTGTCTCTTGTATGCAGCATATATATGGGTCTTGTTTTTTTATCCAGTCAGCCACCCTATGCCTTTTAATTGGAGCATTTAGTCCATTGACGTTTAAAGTAGCTATTGATAAGTATGTACTTACTGCCATTTTTTAACTTTTTTTTTTTTTCTCAGTGTTTTAGTAGTCCTTCTCTGTTCCTTTCTTCTTCTATACAGAATTGATGGTCACTTTAGTTTGACCTCTGTCTGAAAGCTGTACTCTTTAACTCCCCTCCTCCCTCATGTTTTTGATATCATATCTAACCTCTTTGTTGTGCATTTGTATCCATTACATTCTAATCATGGAAATAGATAATTTTTCCTATTTGTGGTCTTTTCTTTTCCCCTTAAATCAGTCCCTTTAACATTTCTTGTAGCACTGGTTTCTTGGTGACAAACTCCTTTAATTTTTGCTTATCTGGGAAAATTTTGATCTCTCCTTCCATTTTGAATGATAACCTTGCTGGGTAGAGTATTCTTGGCTGTAAGTTTTTTCCTTTTAGCACTTTAAATATATCGTGCCATTCTCTTCTAGCCTGTAAGGTTTCTGCAGAGAAGTCAGCTGACAGCCTTATGGGGTTTCCTTTGTACGTAACTTGACATTCTCTTGTGGCTTTTAGGATTCTCTCTTTATCTTTAATTCTGGACATTTTGATTATGATGTGTCTTGGTGTGGGCCTCTTTGGGTTTATCTTGTTTGGGGCTCTCTGTGCTTCCTGTACCTGGATGTCTGTTTCCTTCCTTAGGTTAGGGAAGTTTTCATCTATTATTTCTTGAAATAGATTCTCTGACCCCTTGTCTTGCTCATCTCCTTCCGGGACACCTATAACACGGATGTTAGTGCACTTGATGTTGTCCCAGAGGTCCCTTAGACTGTCCTCAGTCTTTTTAATTCTTTTCTCTTTTACCTCTTCACCTCGGGTAATTTCTTCTAGTCTTTCGCCCAGCTCACAGATCCGTTCTTCTGTATCCTCCACTCTGCTTTTGAGTCCCTCTAATGAATTTTTCATTTCCAGTATTGTATTCTTCATTTCTGATTGGTTCTTTTTTATATCTTCCATTTCTTTGTTGATATTCTCACTGAGTTCATCTATTCTTCTCCCCAGATCAGTGAGCATCCTTAACACTCTTAGTTTGAACTCTCTGTCGGGTAGGCTGCTCATTTCTGTTTCACTTAGTTCCTTTTCTGGGGTTTTGTCCTGTTCCCTTACTTGGAATGTATTCTTTTGCCTCTTCATTTTGCCTCTTTCCCTGTGCTTGTGTCTACGTATTAGGTAGGTCAGCTACGTCTCCTGCTCTTGGATAGGTGACCTTATGTAAGTGATGGCTTAGGAGGCTTCCAGTGTGCTTCCCTCAGTTCTCAAAGTTCCAGGGGTGACCCCTATGTGGGCTACGTGTATCCTTCTGCTGTGGCCTGTTTGCTCTCCCTATAGGCGCCCAGGGAGGCTGAGTTATGCTCCTGGCCAGCTGTTGTAATGCTCAGCTGCTTGTAGTTGTTGTGGGCCCTTCAGTCTCTTTATCAGGTGTGGGGAGCCCCAGCACAGTTGGCTGCAAGTTCTAATACCACATTTGTGTTGCAGTATTTCTTTTAAGTGAGTAGGCTCCCACCGTGGCAGGTTGTTAGGCTCAGGGCCTTACAATTGCTGTAAGCCTCTAGCCTATTAGGTCTCTTGTCAGCTCTCTGAGGATTGCAGCTGGGTGGGGCTGGCCTCAGGCACAGGAGCACCCAATTGTTTCAGGTTTTGGAAGGTGGAGCAAACCTCCTATGTGGGTCTTTGAGAAATACAAGTCTTCTGCAGCTGAGAAGCCCTGCCGTCCACAGGTCCACACACACAGTCAACACAGTCGTGCCCCGTGTGAGTGCCCCGACCTCCCCAAGCGGACCCAGTCTCTCCATGGCGGGAGCCCCACACACTCTGCCACCGCCCCACACTCTCCACCCGCTCCTTATGCACACCCTGCCCTGCTCAAGTCGGCTCAGTTGCCAGGCTGCAGAGAATCCAGTCACCAATCTATGCAGGCCCACAAGTTGCCTGAGGGCTTGTTGTTGGGTGGGGCCAGTCTCTAGGGTGGGCTGCCTGCCCTGGCTGAGCTGGATTAAATCGGTGCTCTAGCGGGTGGGGCAGACCCTGGGCTAGCAGGCCTCAGGGAGAACTCCAATGGTGTCTGTGTCAGCACGCCCACACCAGGCCACAACAATGGCCGCCGCCAATGTCCCAGTCCCTGGAGAGGTCTCACCCCTCACCGAGATGCACTCAGGGCCTATTAGGTGAGTCTCTTGTCACCAAAGCACTGTACACCTTTCTTTCTGGTGATTTTAGGGTGCTTCCTGAAACGGGTGAGTTTGCGCGCGGGCCCTTTAAGAGCCAGTTTTAGTTTCTTTGTGAACCGGGTTTTCTGGGGGTGCTCCCCAGTGTTTTAGTAGCAGCACAGTCAGATATTATGCCGCTGGTCTCGATTGTGCTGGGTCCACAATATGCCCACAGCAAGGGGCGCTCCCCGGCTCAGGGCCCCGCGCCTCCAGGGAGGCTGCGGACCTGTGGGCTACTCCCCGGCGGCCGTGAAGCTGGCGGCTTGTGAAGGCAGCGTTTTTCCTCTCCAGAAGGGAGTCTCTGCCTCTTCCACCTCAGTTAGGATGGTCCGTTGTTGCAGGAGTTCCTCTCATCCAGTTTTCAGTTCTGTCTCAGGGGTAATTTTTCCACGAGTAGTTGTAAACTGGCTGTGTCCGCGGGAGGAGGTGAGTTCCGAGTCTGCCTACGCCGCCATCTTGACTCCCTCTTTAATTTCTTTTAGCAATGTTTTGCAGTTTTTAGTGTACAAGTCTTTCACCTCCTGGGTTAATTCCTAGGGATTTTATTCTTTTTGATGCTATTGTAAATTAAGTTTTCTTACTTTCTTTTTCGGATTGTTCATTGTTAGTGTACAGAAACAGCTGAATTTTTGAGTGTTGATTTTGTATCTTGTTAACTTTGCTGAATCTGTTCATTAGTTCTAACAGTTTTTTTTTTAAGTGAAATCTTCAGAGTTTTCTACATAAAAGGTCATGTCATCTGCAAACAAAGACAAGTTTACATCTTCCTTTCCCATTTGGATGCCTTTTATTGCTTGTTCTTCCCTAATTGCTCTGACTAGAACTTCCAATACTATGTTGAATAAAAGTGGTGGAAGTTGGCGTCCTGGGGCTTACGTATACTTTTACAAAACCCAATCACACTCTGTGAGAGCAAAGCTGAAGAGAAGACCCGACTGAGTCCCCAGTCCACGGAAATGTAAGTTATCTGCTGAGGGGAAGCAGGAACCACGTCAGGATCCTGAGGACTGTGCAAGCCAAGGGGCCTCATATCTCTGCTTCCAGCCCTGAGGAAATCACTCAGACTTCTCCGGTCTGGAAAGCCTTCACTCCAGCCTACCTGCCCATGCTTAGCTCTAATCCCACGTCCTCTCCAGCGCCTCCTTCGACACAATCCCCTTGTGATGCCTTCTGACGGGCTCTAGCACCTGAAGGTACAGTCCACATAAGGACTGAGATTTCAAGACCATTCTAATGCTGTTCTGAAAGGTTCTTCCAATCTTACTGGCTAAATGAGCCACGAGTATATTCTTGCTCCCTATCTAAACCTGAAGCTAAATGAAGGCAGGACATCTTCATTTCCTCAGGAGGGCCCAACCTTATGCTGACAGGGGCCCTTTGGAAGTAAAATGACTGTAAACCCTTCTGAGGCCCGTGGATGATAGGCACTGGGCAGTTGAGTGAGATTAGAGCTGGGCTCCCAGCTGGCCTCACGTTCTCCCTTTGGACGCAAAAGCAGGAGAAATGGGCATCATGGTGGAGGGTATGAGCAGAGGGTTTGAACTCACACTTTGGTGAATGCTAGTTGGGCCAATCACTCTGTGACCCCAGGGCAGTAACCTGACCTCTCCAAGCCGCTCTGTCATCTACACTACGCGATAATCACAGCACTTTTCTCACACGGTCGTTGGGAGTAAACTAACACACACAATGCACTTGACAGAGCCCCTAACAGAGAGTAACATTCCTCCACAGGCCGTGGTCATCACTATTACTTTTATTGTAACCACAGCTCTTCTGAAAGGGGTTCTGCCAGCACTCTCCCATCCACTCTCCCTTCCTTCAGCATTCCTGTGTCACTACTGCCACCTACAGGTAAATAGCCATCCACAAGCTACGACCCGCAGATTCAATGCCCTAGGATCTTGCAAATATCTCCGGCCTTTCTGATTTCTGGGTTTCTGAGCTGCGGGAGCTCCATGCCCAGAAGCCACAAGGGGCTCCCCTTCCATAATAAAGCCCCCAAGTGGCTTGGCCCACCTACAAAGTGAAGGAACAGCCACGGCACAATTTCCTTAGGAGTCCAAATGTTAAAACTCCCGAAGGTCTTAGAGACCATCTATTAAAGAGATTCCCCATGAGTCATTCAAAACAGATGTCACATTTCTGGGACCTCTGGAAATGGGGCATGCGAGGGAAGTGGGAGGCACAGTGTTGCTGCCAGCTCCTGACTGACAGCGTCTTGCCCTCAAAGTTACCATTGAACCACTGATCTCAAATCCTCAAGGAAACAGCACTCATTCCTTTCACAAAAAAAAAGGGAGAAGCAGAAGGGAGAATGAAAACCAATGTTTACCAAGCACATTCTGTTTGGGCCCAGTTCTACACATACATTACCTTATTTAACCCTCCTTTCCCCCTCCAGGCAGGGTTTCCCCATCCTACCAAGTGAAGAAAGCGAAGCCCAGAGAGGAGACTAGCGCAACAGTGCACAGCTGGCAGGTAGCAGCACTGCCAACCACATGACCCAGCTCTTTCCTGTAGACCTGGCCTTGGACCATGACCCATCCCCAAAGAAAGGGTGGTGGGGCAAAGAAGACCCTTGCCTCAAGAGCAGACTGGCCCAGAGTTCCTGGATGCAGCCCAGCCTCCTGATTTTGCAGGTGAAGGGTAAAGACCCGGGGGTAAGAAGTGTAAAAGAGTGCTGGCGTAAGGGCCAAGTTAAATTAGCTGCTGGATCAGCTTTTTAACCTTCTTCTTCTTCTTCTTTTCTTATTCATAAACTTTTAATATTGGAATCATTTTAGATTTACCGAAAAATTGCAAACATTGTACAAAGGGTCCCCATACGCCCTTCTCCCAGTTTCTGCTAATGTTAACATCTTACATAACCATTGTTCATTTGTCAAAACTAACAACTTCACACTGGCATAGTACTATTAACTGAACTCCAGACTTCATTCGATTTTTCCAGTTTTTCCACTAATGCCCTTTTTGGTCCAGGATCCAATCCAGAATACCACACTGCATTTAGTTTTCCCCTCTTTTTATTCTTGTATTTTCTTTGAAGACTGAGAAACTCACAAAATCACGAACTTATCCTCCCGTCCGGAGAGCCCAGTTCCAAAGGGCAGCTCCGTCTGAACCACAATTCCACACCGGCCTAATTAGGACACCACATCCTCCCACTCCCCCTACAAAGGAGCCCTTCAGGCCAACCCAACAACAGAGAAAACAGAAGCTTGTTAGCCACACAGGCCCAAGGCTGCTGATCTCAGTTCTTTTTTAACTGGAATCCCCTTGAGGGGGATCCACACATTTAAAATGCATTTGGGGTGTGTTCTCTAGAAGCAGAGCCACTAGTTTGATGTAGTCCCTTCTTTGTACTTAATGGGATATTTTACGTGTGGAGTAAATGAGTGTGCAGGAGAGGAGCTGGGAGAAGATGCTGATTTAGGGCTGGGATGGCAAGGGTCGACCGGGGGAGGAGCAGCCTCTGCAGAAGCCAGGCCCAGGCCAGGAGGACAGTGTAGGCGGGGTTGGCCCAGCCCAGCCACCACCTGGCTACTCTCTAACAGCCAGGCAGGTGGGCTGGTTGACTGGGAAGATAAAAGGTCCTCTGGTAGCTAGTGCTCAGCTTAGAGCTGCATGATTTTCAGCAGAGTGAATATGCTGCCGATTTCTTCTTCCCCAGAGTGCCTCTCGGGGGCTGGTCACCCGGCCCACGTGCACTCTGAGAGAAGACTGAGGTACACCCGCCAATTTCACTCGGCACTGCCCTGGTACCAGCCCTTGTTCTAGATGTTCCTGATTACATAGACACACATACTCAGAGGAGACTTGAATGCCAGCCCTTGGGAAAGGGGAACATGCAAAGCATCCAAAGGCTTTCCAGTTCAATTCAAAAACTTTAACGGAGAGGCCTCTCCCTGCCAGGCACAGTGCTACAGAGGGACAGAAAAATAAGCAAGATGGAGGCCCTGCCCTCAAGGAGGTCACCAGGCAGGAGACCTGCAAACAAGCAGCCAGTACACAACGTGATAAGAGTTATAACAGGAGTGTGCAGAAGAAAGAAAGACTCATGGGTCAACACTCAACAGGGGCACAGTTAATGACACTGAAGGGGGTGAGTCAGGGTCTGTGAGAGCTAGGGGAAGGGTCTGGCACAGTGGAAAAGCAGGGATCTGGAGAGCAGGGGGGCCTCATAGGCAGTAGGAAGGGGCTGAGCAGAGGCGTGAAGGCCTGCCAGGGCTGGGATGGAAGCGCAGGGCTGTGGTGCAGGGAAGCAGCGAGAGGAGGCCAGCTGGGGAGAGCCGTCTCATTTTCCGTAGGAAGTCTGGGCTTTCTGCAGGAGGCAACAAATGGGGCTTTTCATCAGGAGCGACAAGAATATCTGCGTTTGAGACAGATCATTCTGCTAACAGTGTGGGGCTGCACTGGAGTGGAGACACTGCAGGCAGGAAGCAGGAGCAGGTTCTCATAACTGCTCCGTGAAGAAGGGAGACAGGACAGCACCTGGTAAAGGGCACGGGTTTTGAATTTGCGCAGCAGGGGTCAGTTCCGGGTCATGTGACCCCGGGCAAATTTCTTAAACTCTCTGAACTTCAGTTTAGTGATCCATAAAATGGGCAAAATAGTAGTACCTCCTCACAGGATGTCATGAAGATTAAATGAGTTAGTGAAGGAAAACACGAAACAGGAAACCAGGTACACGGTGAGTGTGCAACAAATATGAACTACAATTCTTAACTCGTGCACTATGTGGACCGGACCTCGGGAAAGACTGAATTCTGGTGGGGAAGGCAGAGGGAAGGGTGACTGTCTCTAAAGCTTTTATGGCAGCTTCCAGGCAGAGAGCAAGGAGGCCACCCTAAGTCCTCCTAGAGTGTGGGCCAACAGGACCATGACAGGGCTACATTCTGTCAACCAGGCACCAGTCAGCCTACCAGACCAGCCAGGGACTGCAGGCATCACCATGAAGGAGGGTAAAAAGGAAGGTCTGCTTTCTGCCTCAAACAGTGATTACAAAATTCCAAGCCTGGAGAATGACTCCCACAAGTTCCCCAGGGCTCACACCTGCTGGGCTCAGTAAAGCCAGAGTGCTTTAACTAACTCCTGCAAAGAGCTGTCCTTCAGAACTAGGTAAAGAGAAACAGTCTCCATGCCACCATCGTCGCAGTATTCAAAGGCGTTTGTGGGGAGCAGTCAAAAGCAACCCATCAAGTAAGGCTTATATATTAGCTGGTTCTCCCAACCAGAGGCCTAGTCTTAGGAGGAATAGCAGCTAATAATAAAAAACACCCATGTTAAAACAACGAAGTTAATTCTTACTCTAAGTTAACACACACTTTTTAAAGAATAATACCCACTGCAGGGAAGGTTACAGTGAAACCAGAACATCTCATTATTGAAGATAGCACACATTTAAGAACCCTTGGGAAAAACAACTTGGGCAACAGATATCAAGGGGCAGGTGGTAAAAGGTTCTTATCCTTTACCTAATAATCTCTTTAGGACTCTTAGCTTAAAGAAATACATCAAAGGAAAAAGCTACACACAACCTAGCAATTCCACTCATAGGTATACATATCCCAGAGATATGACATTTGTATGTCCACACAAAAACTTGTACATAATGTTCACAGTGGCATTATTCTAAAGGCCAAAAAGTTGAAACAATCCAAATGTCTATCAACTGACGAATAGAAAACAAAATGTTGTCTATTCACACAATGGAATGTTCTTTGGCAATAAAAAGGAAAGAAATTCTGATATGTGCTACAATATGGATGAACCTTGAAAACATTATGCCAAGTGAAAGACGCCAGTCACAAAAGGACAAATACTGTTTGATTCCACTCATATGAGGCACCTAGAGTAGTCAAATTTATAGAGACAAAAAGAAGAATGAAGGGTGGTTGCCAGGGGCTGGGGGGAAGGGATGGGAGAGTTAGTCTCGAATGGGTGCGAAGTTTCAGTTTGGGAAGATGAAAAAGTTCTGGAGACGGATGGTGGTGATGGTTGTACAACATTCGAATGTACTTAATGTCACTGAACACTTAAAAATGGCCAGAATGGTAAATTTTATGTTATGTATCACAATTTTTTAAATGGGAAAAAAAGACCAGAGGTTGTATGAATCAACTTATATGAAATGTCCAGAATAGGCAAATCTATAGAGACAGAAAGTAGATTAGCGGTTGCCTAAGGTTGTGGGAAATGAGAAGTGATTGTTAATGGCTATGGAAGGATGAAAATATTCTAAGATTGATTGTGGTAATGGTTGCACAACTCTGTGAATATATTAAAAATCACTGAATTGTACATTTATTTAAATGGGTGAATTGTATGGCATGTGAATTATATCTCAATGAACCTGTTGAATAAAGGAGGAAAAGCTACACACAGGAACATGGTCAATACAGTATTATTTAAAATTCTTAAAACTCCTCAAATATGAAATAGAAAAATGATGGCTAAGTAAATTACGATGTATATCAACTCAACTGAATATTATATAGCCATTATAGGTAATCTTTATTAAAACCAGACAGAAACATTTTGTAATGGTGTAAAGAACACAAGACACCAAATCGTTCTTTTTTTAAAAAAGGATGTATATGGATAATGCCTGGAAGAAAAAGGGAAAAGAGTAAAAATAATCAATGTGTTGAAATATTTGGCTTAGAGGCCAAATATTTTTTGGCATCTTTAAAATTGTTTTCTGTTATTATTGCTTTATAAAGAGGAAAAGGGAATATTATATTGCAAAAGACTTAGAAATATAACATGGCAAACTCATAACCCAAACTAAAATCCAGGTACTTAATTCTGTCATCAAAAATAGCTAGGCACAGGGCATAAGGCTGTCTTGTCCACAAGTAAACCTCTTTATGGACTATAAAGACTACTTTCCCTAAGGATAAAAGCCCTCTAACCCCAATATCTCTCCAAAGGCATTTTCATCCTGACCAGGCCTCCCTATTATCTCCCCTTGTCCTAGCGGGGTTACCCATGATTTGTTTTTTTTGCCACCTGGGAGGGTACCCAGCTAGACCAGGAGGACTGAACTGAGAGCCAGTCTGGGCTGGCACAGGGCGAGATGCAGGCATAATATGCACATGTGATTTGCATTCCAAAGCCAAAGACAACAGGGTTCTGAATCATCTGGGAAATTGCTCCTATCCATCAACATAGAAAAATCAGGAATATCAACAGTAAGAACAAACAGGAAGATTACATTTAAATAGAACCATATTTAAATATGAAGAAGAGACCCAACAGAAGCATGTATTCCTACTTGTACAATATTCAGAGCTAAAAGACATCACACACAGGTTGTATAACTTATTAATGACAATGTGACTTTAAGCAGTAGTTCTAACTGGGTCACCTTGAATAATACCAAAGAAAGCTTGCCGAGGGAAACAAGCAAATAAGATGATCAAAATCCAGTGGGGAATAGGCATTTTCCTAGCATCTTGGAATTTTTATTGTAGAAAAAGAAAAATAATATCTATCTAGCCTCTTCAGCACTAAACAAACAGCATCATGACATTTCATTCTTCAATGAGGTAGAGTCCAAAGAGAGGGGCCTGACATTTTCCGCACACTGCACCACGTCAAACTGGTGTGTGGATACAGTGGCACAGCCAGGTTTACTTGAGGAAACCTGAGTAATAGGTGGACAGTACCCACCATGCCATGCAGCACAAATCACACAGGGCAAGTAGCAGAGGCCCCGAAGAGAGGCCTCCTTCCCTCCACCCTTCTCTGAGGCCAGGACCTGCAGGCAGAGTGCCCTTCTCCAGAAAGAACTCCCAGCCTCAGGAAGATGTGGCAAGTGAAACCTTCCCTAGAGAACACACTGGTGCAAACAACCATTTGGCCTCCTGAGAATGGTCATGGAAAACAGTGGGAAATCTTCAGCTTTCAGTTGGATGACTAGATATTTTATGATATTAAGAATTATGGTTAATTTGTTTAGATGTGATAATGAAACTGTGATTATACTTTTAAAAAGATTCTTTATCTTTAGAAATATACGCTTAGGTATTTAGAGACGAAATTATATGATATCTGGGATTTACTGCAAAATAATCTGGCACAGGAGAAGTGTGTACAGCTGTAGATGAACCAAAACTGCTATGAGTTGATAATTGTTGAAACTCGCTGATAAATACATGGTAGTTCATCATAATAGTCTTTCTCCTTGTGTATACGTTTGAAATTTTCCATAATAAAAAGAAAAATTATTCAGTAGGAAAGGCATAAAACCATTCATAACTTTGTCCCAGCAACATATCTTTAAGGAAATAAGTTAGAGGGAGTGGAGAGCTGATTCTGCAGAGATGCCTAATTGAGAAAAACTCTGTTGTTCCCAACAAATGAGATGATGGCTAAGCAACGAGGGTACATCAATAAGGCAAAAAATGCTACGTGGCTTTTAAAAATGATAAATACTTCGGCCTAGTGGCTAAGTGGAAATTCCCATAGGAATGCTAAGTGAAAAACAGGAAGCATAAAGTATTATGTGCATACTAATCACCACAAGGTGAAACTGCGTGCTCACATAATGAAAAGGGTCAGAAGAGAACACAGGCGGCTACATCCTTCCCAGAACTCTCAGCTCCAATGCTCCTCTCAGCGAGGTCTCCGACGGCCCCTCGTGCACACGCACACACCAGCTGAATTAATTGTGCTCTTCTGGGCCCCACAGCCCTGGCTCACTGATTCTTGTACAGCCCCTATCTGTGTAATGGCTCCTCGTGGCCCTGCCTTCCCTGACAGATGAGGAATTCTACCAGTACACAGTAGGTATTCAATAAATACTTGTCAATCGGACGGGAATATAAATAGCTGCTGTCTATGTCTTAGGTTTTGTTGTTTTTTTCTGTGGAGCTTTTCACGCCCACACTAACCATTCAAGAAAGGCATTCCTCAGTGATTACCAGTGAACAATGCTTCCATTTCTGATTCACAAAGTGCTCCTGCAACCGTGGGCTTGGGAAGGGAGCAAGGCAAAACAAAATCAAATGACTTCCGGTCCAGATCCTTGCTGGACAACGGACAAAAACCGCATTTTGTTTTGTGAGCTCGTCAGAAGTCACTGCAATGGTTCCTAAGACGAAGTCTGGAGATACTCCCCAAGTACAGCTTGAGGAGCGGGCCTTTCCTCAGCCACTTGCAAGCGGAGCGCCGCGCAGCAGCTCTCAGCGGCCAGCCCAGCGGTGAAGGTTAAGAGCAAGAGCATAGCCAGGCTGGGGGGACAAGACACTGGAGACTGCACCCGAGTTTAAAGGCCAGCACCACAGGGCTCCAGCGCTGTCTCCCCCCAAGTCTGGATGTCTCTCCATCCCTTCTGCTTAGAGCTGCTTTGAGTAGCAGGCTTTGGGGGAAGTGGTTTGATATGGATATTCAGGAATGTCAAGAGGAAATCCATAGAAGGTCATTTTTCAGAGCAGTGGTTCTTAACTCTGTTGTGACAAAATGTTAAAGGAAGAATATATTCCCTTTGAGAATCTGGTTAAGGCCTTTCCAGAAGGGACCAGCCCAGTGGCGCAGCAGTTAAGCTTGCATGCTCCACTTCGGTGGCCCGGGGTTCGCAGGTTCAGATCCTGGGCGCGCACAGACGCACCGCTTGTCAAGCCATGCTGTGGCGGCGTCCCATATAAAGTAGGGGAAGACAGGCACAGATGTTAGCCCAGGACCAATCTTCCTCCCCCCACCCCCCAAAAAAGAACTTTCCAGAAAAGTGCACACACATACACAGTTCTGCACATACTTTCAACAGGTTCTTCAGGAACCCCTGACCCCAGTTAGCTATCACTCTTGCCCTAGAGCATCTCAGGTACTTTAGCTGCCACTGTTAATAAAAACACTTTAAAAAGCCAAACACAACATGAATTTCCACAGCAGCAAGGTGGCTGCGATGTGTGAGGTACCTACCGAAAATGACGTGCAGCAGCTCTCTGAGGAGGGCCCTGTGACTTCATCAAGACCACCAGCAGAAATACACAGAGCTCATGCCTGGGCACATAGCTAAGACACTCCACTCTGGAGCTTCAGAAATGAGACCGCCAAGCCTGACACCTTCAATGCCATCAGACCATGAAACTGCCTCTTTTTGTTGGATTTAGATGCTGACGCTCTATTCATTACGCAGAATCATTTTACTGAGGGTTTCCTTAAACGCTCCAGAAAGTGGGGTATAGAGAATTGCCAACACACAAACTTTAGTCCATTCTCCTAATAAGAGCCAAAAAATTGGTCCAGGTGGTCCTAGGGAATGACCAAACCAGTGAAATGAAAGAAAAGGTGGTCTGGGCATGTGAAGGACATGACTTCAAACTTGGCAGGGGCAAGGAGGGCTGCAGAGAGCCCCCACGGCAGACATATACCTGGCAGGCCCGTCCCGATACTCTGCAACTCCTGGGGTTCCCAGAGACCGACTGATTGCTTCTCTTTTCCAAGAGATAGAATGCCCTTCCCAGCAACCTCTTGCAAGCAGCTCATCAATATGCCAAGAAGCTTTAATCACATCACTGCCCTGTTCCAGCTCTTTATTGCCTCTCCCTATGATGGTGCAAGAAAGTCAGTCTAAGTTTCTTCTTACCAAGTATTAAAGCATATTTAAAGGATATATCCTGCCTATTTCCAAAAGGAATTTATGGTAGTTTGTAATAATAATTTATATTCAAGACAAATAAAGTAAAATAAAAGGAAGACTAGAAACCACATGGAATAAAAGATGAAATTTTTTACCAAGAACCAGAGAGATAAGACAATTATTACAATTAGACACTAAATCAAGCCTAGGCTTCCTGGTAGCCTGGGCAAAAAGGGAAAGACAATGAGTTCCACAGTCCTCACTCTCTGATTAAAGGCAGAATAAAAGACATTCCACTTGGGGGGGGAGGAATTTTTTTCCTGATATTAAGTTTTAAGATGAATTTACTGTAGTCATTCTTATATGAAGGAATAATGAACAACATAATATACATCTTCAAAATAGTTTCACATAAAATACAAAATGTTCTTCTTATAACTTAGCCCAGCATTGAGTGCCCTTCACAATTTGTCCCATTTACTTTCCTAGCTTCATTTCCTTCTTCCTTCCTCTCTCCATCCCCACAAGGAACTACCCATTTTAATCAAACCAGACTCCTCTTTATTCCCAGAACACACGCCAACCTTCTCATACTTATCTTTACCCACCCTAAACTCTTTAAATCCTGCCTCTCCTACAAAGATTCCCCAATTCTCCCAGTCAAAAGAGGTCTTCTCCCACCACACTTCCAACGCCACTGCCACCACAGCAGGGCGGAGCACCATGGAGGCAAACTCACACAGAGGCGCGGGATGTCTGGAGTCAGGCTGACCTGAGCTCAAATCTGATTCTGCTGTTTATTGGCTATGTGACCCCGAGCAAGTAACTATATCTCCCTGAGCCTTAGTCTCCACATTTCTAGAACAGGAATAATAATATCAACACCTTGCAAAGCTTTTGTAAGAATTAAAGGAACACCTGTAAAGGTCTGGCACACAGCAGCCCTCAGAAGTAGGGGTGGCATTAGCTGCTACTATCAAGACTTGGGTCTCTATCTTCTCTCCCTCATCAGAAAACGAGCTCCTTGAAGGCAATATAGTGAAGTATCTCCCAGAATGCCTTACACATAGGGGGACCTCAGTAACAGTGTTGTCGGAAAGTCTGACTATTTGGAATTATGCGAGAGATCCTGACATGCAGCGGCTTCATGCCACTCCCAGGTCTGGAACACAAAGCTCCTAACTCCCAGGCCACACTTGATCCACGCAATGCTGCAGCCCCTTGAGGGTCTTGAGTACACTCACCTCGGTTTCACAGAGGAAAGATCCTCTGCCCCATCAGAAAATCAATCTTATCAGACAGGCCTCCAAATACCCATGCAGATCACATCATTACAACCTGAGGTGGCCACCTTACCCAAAGGTCCTATTTGAGGGGAGCTGGTATGTATGTCATTGTTATGAACGTATAGCACTGACCAACGCCCTGATGAACTCCAGATCAAATCTATCAGCCCTTGATGGCGCATTTGGTACAACATGAATACTGCGAGTTCTGACAACTCACGGGAGAACAACTCAAGCGCTTACAAGCTATATGTCTTCTACATTCATAGGACAACCATAATCACCTTTCATGGGGGAGATGCTCTAGTAATTCTTAAGTATCTTAACCCTAGAAAGTCTACGGAAAAAACTAATTTCAAAGAATTTTTGTTTCGGGCCGGCCCCGTGGCTTAGCGGTTGAGTGCACGCACTCCACTGCTGGGGGCCTGGGTTCGGATCCCGGGCGCGCACCGACGCACCGCTTCTCGGGCCATGCTGGGGCCGCATCCCACATACAGCAACTAGAAGGATGTGCAACTATGACATACAACTATCTACTGGGGCTTTGGGGGAAAATAAATAAATTAAATTAAAAAAAAAAAAAAAGAATTTTTGTTTCAAAAGCAGAAGATGAGACCAAGAACTTATGACTCCACTTTTTAACAAACGTGCCAGAAACCATACATCCCTTCATTTCCTGGGGATATATGCATTGCAGTGAGCACACTTTGGAACCAGAAAAATCTGAGTGCAAATCTCAGTTAAAAATATTGGGATAAGTTGTTTAACCTTCTTAGGCCTCAATGTTCTCACATATAAAATGAGGATAATAGTATTAATGAATATGGAAATGATTCTCACATTTTATTGTGCATCAGAATCATTTAAAGAGTTTGTTAAAAATACAGATACATGAACCCCATCCCCAAAGATTCTGTTTTAGTACATCTGATGTGGGGCCCAGAAATCTGTGAGGATTTAAATTATTTTTCATTTTTAATTACACAATATGTAAATATATTTCCCCCTTGTAAAATATTAAAACATTACCTTATCAGTTATGATTGCATTCAGCTGCAAGCAATTAAAAAACCTAACAGTCGCTTAAACAGATGGGGGGTTAGTTTTCTCACGGAACAAGAAAAAATCCAGACGCAGGCAGTACAGAGGTGGAGTAGCCACTCACAGATTACATGAAGGACCCAGGATCTTTCTGTCTTCTTGCCCTGCCAACACTGGCCTGTGGCTTCCATCCTGTAACCGCAAGGCGGCTGCTGCTCCAGCAGGCGGGGGCCATAAAACAGGCAGGAAGAAGGCACAAGGGCGAAAGGGCTCACCATTTTATTTATGAAGGAGTCTTCTCCCTAGGAACTTCTGCCTCCAACTCAGGCCAGAACTGTGTCCTATGGCTACTCCTAGCTGCAAGGGAGACTGGATAAGAGAATTTCTTACCAGGGCACATAGCCACCCCAAAAAAACCCAAGGAGAAATGAGGCACAGGTACCAGGTAGGAAATGAGCAATATCCACTACAATTA
Organism: Ceratotherium simum simum; assembly: GCF_057802395.1. NCBI lineage: Eukaryota > Metazoa > Chordata > Mammalia > Perissodactyla > Rhinocerotidae > Ceratotherium > Ceratotherium simum. The sequence goes on from NC_141915.1 coordinate 1,387,332, forward strand.
CAGATAAGGTTCACGGCCCTTTGACCTCTCTCCCCCGTAACCCTATTAATCGTGGCCTCATCGGCATTTACCAAGCTCCTCAAGGCCCCCAAGGTTTGAGGATCACCGCCACACTTACAGGGCTCATGCAGAGGTTTAGATCTGGCTTTCAAGTGCTCAGTCTAGGGGAGCCGTCATAGGTGTCCTGTGACTGTTTACTCTCATCCTCTTTCTTCCTTCTATAAGTCACCCAGAAAAACCTCATCTCATTTGTTACAGCCACATATCAAGTTTGGCCTTGCCCAGCACATGACACTGAGGTGTGGAAAATAATTGCTTGTCTTAAAAATCAAAGCCATTCTTCAAAGGATGATGATCTGCCGCCTCTGACAATATTTAAAGAATGTGACAGGCCCCCAAATCTGGCTGAAGCCATGAGACCCTGACCGAGATGACAGCATCGTCCCACAAGGTGACTCACTGCCTGCAAAGGCTTGCCTGCGCTCTGTGGACACATTCGGCTACTGGGTTAGGGGAAAAATGTGATGGTGGGCAAGTATTCAGCATACATTGAGCGGGAAAAAAATCAAGATAAAAATAGTACATACAGTTTTAGATTTAGAAGTGTATACCTTTGGAAAGGAGAAAAGCCTGGAAAGCTAACCCCCAATATGGCAACAGCAGTAAACATCTTAGTGGTGAGAGTAATTATGTCTTATTCCATTTTGGTGTTTGGGGAGGGAGGGTAACTTTCCAAAATTTTCTACAAAAAATATGTCTTTCTTTTGTAACCAGACTTATGATGTTTTAAAAATGTGCCAACCTATACAGTCATCAGGCATCACAGAATAATTTTTGGAAGGCCTCTCATGCGTCAGCTCATCTATGCCATATCTCATCTTATCTCGTCTTTGTGGAAAATTAAGTGGCAAATAAGGAGGACTTCAGCCAAAGCAAGGGCATCACCGTGTATGTAGCGCGCTGTGACCAGGCCACTGGCTACAATGGTAGCATCTGAACAACCTGAAACCGTTCAGATTAAACAGGGGGACACTCCAGGACCAAACACAGGCTCAAGGTCCCTGTGATTTCCTAACCGAGAAGCTGCAAAGGGACATGCAGGGTCATTACTCAGCCACTGTGCTGCACTCAGCTACCCTGCACACAGCAATTAGGGTGGAACTCGGGGCACCACACACACTGCATACAAAGCCAGCCACCCTCTGGAGGAACCAAAATTGCACAAGACCCCACAGCATGGCAAGCAGCCAGCTATTAAAAAGTTTTTCCAATCAAGGTACGTTCTTGGCAAACATATGCCCACAATTTCCTCAGGAAGCCTCTTTGGCTATCAGAAAAGCAAGCTAAATAAATACATTCATAGGCAAGATCTACAAGTTGGATGCTGTTAACCTTGGGGGGCAGCTGAATTGTGAGTTGGGTCTGGGGAGGTAACTTCATACCTCAGACTCTATTCTCTACTCGTCTTTTCCACTCTAGCAAATGCTTATGGCCTGCTGGCAATAAACAGCCTTGACTGCCCTTCCTATAAAACAAAGCTTCCCCCAATCACTAAGGAGCCCCTGATTTAAGTTGAGTTTGCTGCATTCTGAGCCTCTTCCTCCAAATCTGATAGCAGAAAAGTGACCTTCATGGCCACTCTCACTGCTCTTTCCAGTCAGTAGACCCTGAACTTGCTGAGCTGTGCTTTCCAAGGCCCCAGTCACGGTGCCTGCTTCAGGAGGACTGGAGAGAGCGGAGCATGGCGTGCCTGGAAGCCACAATCCTGGCCTCAGGGACGCATGGCATCACCTCCTCTAGCTAGGTCTCCAAGGGCTCCAATGCAAAGCTGAACTACATATCCGACCACACCACCTCTGAAGTCTGCAATGATGGTGCCTTAACACTTCAAGAGCCCTTAGGATATAAGGAGTCAAGTCACAAATGATGAAATACAGTTGGCAAATCAACTTAAAAATATCCACCCTCAGAAATGCAAATCAAAACACTAAGATATCACCTCACGCCCGTTAGAATGGCTACAATCACCAAGACAAAAAACAACAAATGTTGGAGAGGATGTGGAGAAACAGGAACCCTCATACACAGCTGGTGGGAATGCAAACTGGTGCAGCCTCTATGGAAGACGGTATGGAGATTCCTCAAAGAATTAAAAATAGAGATGCCCTATGATCCAGCCATCCCACTACTGGGAATCTATCCAACGAACCTGAAATCAACAATCCAAAGAGGCTTATACACCCCTATGTTCATTGCAGCATTATTCACCATAGCCAAGAAGTGGAAGCAACCTAAGTGTCCCTCGACTAACGACTGGATCAAGAAGATGTGGTGTATATATATATACAGTGGAATACTACTCAGCCATAAAAAAAAAAGACAAAATCGTCCCATTTGCAACAATATGGATGGGCCTGGAGGGTATTATGTTAAGTGAAGTAAGCCAGAAAGAGAAAGACAAACACTGTATGCTCTCACTCATATGTGGAATATAAACCAACACATGGACAGAGAAAACTGTATTGTGGTTACCACGGGCAATGGAGGTGGGGGGTGGGCATAAGGGGTGAAGGGAGACACGTATGTGGTGATGGACAAACAAAAATGTACAACCCAAAATTTCACAATGTTAAAAACTTAAAACATCAATAAAAAAATAAATTTAAAAAAAAAATCCACCCTCAGCAGGAATTAAAGAAATGGACATTTACACAGTATGCACTATCTTCTACCAATGTAGCAAAGTCTGAGGAGCCCCTCTTGTACAACAGTCCTAACCAGTCTCCCAGCATCCCCTCCTGCCCTGTGCCATCCATCCTCTACCCAGCAGCCAGAGTGACCTTTCTAGAATGCAAGTCTCATCATGTCACTGACCTGTTTAAAGCCCCTTTCTGGTTTCCCATTGCTCTTAGGGTAAAGTCCACATTCTGTCACCAGGCCTTGCTTGCTCCTGCCCTGCCTTCCTCTCCAGTCCATCTCACTCCGCCCTCCCTATCCTCTGGCCTCAGCTCCTCCAGGTCTGTGCTCATTAGCAGCTTTGGGCCATTTGTACATTCTGTCTTCTCTGCCTGGATATCCAGGACAGTCTCTGGCCACCATCCCCATCTGCTTCCACCCTAGTTAATGCTCAACACCTTCAGAATGTGGCCTAAAAACCCTTCTTCAAGGAAGCCTTCCTCAACCTTGTTCCACATACTAGTCCCTCCACCTGAACCCAGGTTGGGTCCCAATAAAGGATGAGCAAATAGAACGCAGTATAAATTTTTTGGAGAGTAAGAATCCTAAAAATAAGCATACCCTTTGACGTGGTAATTCTATTTAAAGGAATGTATCATAAGTAAATAAATTAAAATGCAGACAAAGATTTAAGCTCTACCACATTTATTGCTGCATTAATTACAACAGCAAGGAAAAAAAAGAAATAATCTAAATGTCCAACATTAAGGGAATGGTAAATTACAATACAGCCACATGACAGAACATGATGTTGTCATTTTAAAATGATATTTATTAGCTGTTTTTAATTTAAAATGCTTATTATGGGGCCGGCCCAGTGGCACAAGCGGTTAAGTGCGTGCACTCCGCTGCTGCAGCCCGGGGTTCGCCAGTTCGGATCCCGGGAGCGCACCAACGCACTGCTTATCAGGCCATGCTGTGGCAGGTGTCCCATATAAAGTGGAGGAAGATGGGCATGGATGTTAGCTCAGGGCCAGTCTTCCTCAGCAACAAAAAAAAAAAGGGGGGGGGAGGATTGGCAGATGTTAGCTCAGGGCTGATCTTCCTCAAAAAAATAAAAAAATAAAAAATAAAATAAAATGCTTATTATATATTAAGTGGAAAAAAATTGTACTTATAGCACAATCTCTGTAAAGAAAAATGCATTAACAATGCAGGAAGGAAATATGCCAAAATGTTTATAGTAGTGACCTCTGGGTAGTAGGATAATGCATTTTTTTCTCTACTCTCTACATTTCTTCATGCTTTCAAATTTTCAGGGGGGAAAAAAGGCCTAGGAGCCTAAATTCAACCTCTTCAATTCTCCTGCCTTACTCTAAAGCTGCCTGGTACCACGCGGGGTCAGACAGAGTGAACGGGCCTCTCGGCCCCTGCAGCGCTGACTTCCCATGACCCTTCCACTCAGGGTCTCCTGACCCACAGCATGTTGTGACAAATGTCAGGGGAGCAGAAAGGAGGGCTGAGGCCATGTGTCCCTGTACCCCAAAAATTAACAAGAACAATGCCTGGCAAATTGTCCCTACTCCAGGGGTGCATATGCCCAGAGTTATCTGGTCACCTGAAACCAGGCTGTTCAATATGACCTCTTCCTCCCACAGAAATGTCATACATAAAAGCCTAATTAATTTATTCCCCTGGTTTTGGAACAGGCATTCTACTATAACCCCATTCAAGGAATACTAGAAGTTTTACTTTTATCTTTGATAGGAGTCAACCAACAAAGAAATGGCAACCCGTATGTCAATATCACCCTTGATGAATAACCAGCATGTTCAGTGCATGACATCTAGTCCCACTGGGTTTCAAATTAGGAGAACTTCACAGGTATGGATGGTGAGGGCCAAAGAGCTTAGCAAGTGGGGGCTGGTGCACACCAACCAGATGAAACAAAGATTCTTTCCTGCTTTTCTGTGTCCCCATTGAAGGAGGGCCTTTCCCAGTGACTGAGGAGCCCAAGGCGTGCAAGCTCTGCATCACCAGCTGGTGCTGTGGGCTCTCAGCGCACTAGAAGCTTTCTAAGGCTGACAAACCACCCGGCATTGACACACAGCCCACATGCTGCAGTCTCTTTTCCTGAGGGCTGAGGAATGGGAAAGTGCAAGGATAAATGGCACTAAATAATGCAGGGCTGAACACCACTCACGCAGGAGCATAACAAAAGACATTTGAGAGAGCTGCACAGTGGAGGCGGGCAGGTAGAAAGGTTAACACCCCACACCGGGCTCCAAATCATAGCTCTTAAGCTTAAAGGCAGTTCCCTCATCAATCCTCTTCATGTCTCACCAACCCACCTGCATCTAGCACTGCCAAATAGAGAATTACACTCCATTCCCGACACTCTCAGAGAAGTCTCCACCGACGTCCACACAAAGGCAGTGCCACACGCTTGCCTGGGATTTTGCCATATGGCACGTCTGCTTTGGGGGGGTTCTCTCCAAAACACAGTGCCATTAAGAGCAGAGACCCCCACTGTATTACTACCTCACACCCAAGTCACCCCAATCCATGGCAGTGTGATGCAAAGGAAAGAGCACGCAGAACTGGCACATGGAAATGAGAGGCAGGCAGATTTCAGATAAAACGAAGAAAGGAAAAGAGAAGAGGTCAACAGAGGGATGTGAGACGATGAGTTTCCCATCACTGGAGGTATACAAGTCTGGGCTGGTAGCCACATGGCAGGATGCTCTAGAAGGGATGACTGCTTTGGCAGAGATGTTGCCCTCAGTAACCCACAGGGCTCCCTCCACCTCTGAGACCCTGAGTGCTTTGATTTCACTAGAGAGGCCCGAAGCTGCCTTCTTCATTTGCAACATAGGTTGAAAACAGTCTTGTGCCTGACTAGGCTGTTCCACACAATAAAGGACTGCCAGGAGAGGCACTGCGGAAGAGGAAAGGAGCCACGCAAGCCTCCACTAGGGAACAGAGTGGTGGGCCACGCTGGAAGAAGCCTGTGACACTCAAGACAGCCAGTAGGGTGCAACTCTCTCCAGACTCCACTTCTACCCACATACACAGGAATGCACAGGGACTCATGCCAGGACACAGGCAACTGACACAGACCTCACTGACTTCTTATAGCATCCTAGGTACCTTTCCCCATTACTTCATTTAATCCTTGCCATAACACTAAGACAGAAAGTCTTTATTCTCATGTCTTGCACACCAGGGAGGTGAGGCTCAGAGAAGCTAAATGACTTGCCCAGACACACACAGCAAGAAGCAGGACCTGGACTAAAATCCACTTCTGTCTGACTTCTGAACCCAAGTGCTTTACCAGTAAGTTAGAATGTAGCTACTCAGGAATGGGATGAAAATGATAAAATTAAGAACCCTGATATGCAGACAGCCTCTGAACTAAACTTCCCCCAAGGCTTGTAAAGTGAGGCCAGCCCTCTCTGCTGGGATTTGTCCCTCCCTAACATTGTCTACCTTTTGCTGTTGAGACTAATACTAGGCAAAAAGTTGGCAAAAAGCAGAGCTGAAAGGAACCTTAACTCTCATCTGGGTGGAGGCCTCTGAGAGGGGCTGTGACCAGCCACTGGCCAAGATTCCCACACCGCAATTCTGACAGACCCCAGGTTAGCGCCCAGGCTGCCTCACGCCCCCTCAGTGCTCTTCCTGTCATGCCACACACCAAGCGCCCTCTGAAGGACTAAGGGTTGAAAGAAAAAACACAAAGAGTAATGAGCCCACGGTGGGGCCTCCAAGTCAAAGGGACAATTTAATTCCTCTTCCCAAGGACGGCCACTTCTTAACCACCAATCAGTGAGCAAGAATGTTTAAGAGAGGTAAGTATTCATTAATTAATACTAATTCCTAGTGAAGTCTTCTTCTGTGCCCAGCCCTGGGACAGGCATCATGAGGAACAGGCCCCCAAGGTAATTAAAATCCAGTTTGGAAACCATTTTACAATCCCTAAAGAATCAATGTTTCTGAGCACTGATCATCAATGGCTGTGAAGATCACAAAGAGAAAGGCAACCAGACATCATGTGCCTCCCAAGAGAGAAATATATCACCTCTGAAGGAGTCTGGTCAAAAAATTAAACCTGAGTCGGATCAAACTGTAGATCCAAATTCCAGTTTACATGAAATACGGAGGACAGGGAAACATGTGAACATGTTAAATGATACCATGGAGATACAATCAGCAAAATTCAAACTATAGGAAACTCTAAATGACCTGGTTTCTTCAACAAATAAATGGCAATGAAAAAAATATGGAGGCAGAGCCTACAGATCGAAAGAGATATAAGAAACATATCAAACAATCGTAATGTTGGACCTTACTAGATCCTATTCAAACAAACCTAAAGAAAACATAGGACATTATGAAACAACTAGAAATTTGAACACTAACTGAATATGCAATATTAGGGAATTATTGTTAATTTTTGAAGTAAAATAATAGTATTATGGGTTTTGGTTTTTGTTTTTTTTGCTGAGGAAGATTTGTCCTGAGCTAACATCTGTTGCCAATCTTCCTCTATTTTGTATGTGAGCTGCCACCACAGCATGGCTGCCAACGAGCAGTGTAGGTCTGCGCCTGGGAACCGAACCCAGGCCACCGAAGAGGAGCACACTGAACTTAACCACTAGCCACTGCAGCTGGCCCCTGGTTGTTTTTAAAAAGAGTTCATTTTCTTTTAGAGATACATACTGAAATATATGGCCGAAACAATATGATTTTTGGAATTTACTTCAAAATAATAGGGGCCAGGTGTAGGTAGCCCTATTGACAAAACATAATAGGCCATAAGTTGATAACTGTTGAAGTTAAATAAAGAGTGGAGGTTCATTATACTATTCTATTTTTGCATATGTTTAAAATTTTCCATAGCACAAAGTTTAAAAAGTAAACCCAGATTTGAAGATAAGATTGATACACTCAATATTCTCAAAGTAAAGTTACAGTAAAAGCCACAGGGCATGGATTATAAATGTAACAGACGTTTAGGTGAGGGAGCTATTCAGACACAATAAACACTTACCGAGTGACGATTATGAACTAGGCTCTGCAGTAGGCACTTGATTTACCAGCTTTGTGATCTCTGCACCTCAACTTCCTCATCTATAAAATGGTTTCGTTAAGAACTCTACTTACTTTAGGGCCGGCCCCGTGGCTTGGCGGTTAAGTGCGTGCGCTCCGCTGCTGGCGGCCCGGGTTCGGATCCCGGGATCGCACCGGCGCACCGCTTCTCCGGCCATGCTGAGGCCGCGTCCCACGTACAGCAACTGGAAGGATGTGCAGCTATGACAGACAACTATCTACTGGGGCGTTGGGGGAAAAATAAATAAATAAAATCTTTAAAAAAAAAAAAAAAAAAAAAAAAAAAAAAAAAAAAAACTCTACTTACTTTAAAACAAAAACTGTAAAAAGAGACAAAGAAGGGCATTACATGATGATCAAGGGAACAATCCAACAAGAGGATATAACACTTGTAAATATCTACGCACCCAATGTAGGTGCACCTAAATATATAAAGCAATTATTAACAGACATAAAAACAGAAATAGACAGTAACACAATCATAGTAGGGGACTTTAACACTCCACTTACACCAACGGATAGATCATCCAAACAGAAGATCAATAAGGAAACATTGGCCTTAAACGACACACTAGAACAGATGGACCTAGTAGATATATACAGAGCATTCCATCCAAAAACCGAAGAATACACGTTCTTTTCAAAGGCACATGGAACATTCTCCAGGATTGATCACATATTAGGCCACAAAACAAGTCTCCATAAATTTAAGAAGATTGAAATAATACCAAGCATCTTTTCTGACCACAACGGTATGAAACTAGAAATCAACTATAGGAAGAAAATCAGAAAAGCCACAAATACGTGGAGATTAAACAAAATGCTACTGAACAACGACTGGGTTAACGAAGAAATCAAAGAAGAAATCAAAAATACCTGGAGACAAATGAAAATGAAAATACGACATGCCAGAATTTATGGGATACAGCAAAAGCGGTTCTAAGAGGGAAGTTTATAGCGATACAGGCCTATCTCAACAAATAAGAAAAATCTCAAATAAACAATCTAACAAGGCACCTGAAGGAACTGGAAAAAGAAGAACAAACAAAGCCCAAAATCAGTAGAAGAAGGGAAATAATAAAAATCAGAGCAGAAATAAATGAAATAGAGACCAAAAAACAATAGAAAAAATTAATAAAACCAAGAGCTGGTTCTTTGAAAAGATCAACAAAATTGACAAACCTTTAGCTACACTCACCAAGAAAAAAAGAGAGAAGGCACAAATAAGTAAAATCAGAAATGAAAGAGGAGAGGTTACAACAGACACCTCAGAAATACAAAAGATTATAAGAGAATACTATGAAAAGCTATATGCCAACCAATTTGACAATCTGGAAGAAATGGATAAATTCTTAGAATCATACAACCTTCCAAAACTGGATCAAGAAGAAGTAGAGAATTTGAATAGACCAATCACCAGTAAGGAGATCGAAACAGTAATCACAAACCTCCCCAAAAATAAAAGTCCAGGACCAGACGGCTTCCCTGGTGAATTCTACCAAACATTCAAAGAAGACTTAATACCTATCCTTCTCAAACTCTTCCAAAAAATTGAGGAGGGGGGGAAGCTCCCTAACTCATTCTACGAAGCTGACATTACCCTGATACCAAAACTAGACAAGGACAACACAAAAAAAGAAAATTACAGGCCAATATCACTGATGAACATCGATGCAAAAATCCTCAACAAAATACTAGCAAATCACATACAACAATACGTTAAAAAGATTATACACCATGATCAAGTGGGATTTATTCCAGGGATGCAGGGATGGTTTAACATTCGCAAATCAATCAACGTGATACACCACATTAATAAAATGAAGAATAAAAATCACATGATCATCTCAATAGATGCAGAGAAAGCATTTGACAAGATACAGCATCCATTTATGATAAAAACTCTGAATAAAATGGGTATAGAAGGAAAGTACCTCAACATAATAAAGACCATATATGAGAAACCCACAGCTAATATCATCCTCAATGGTGAAAAACTGAAAGCTATCCCTCTAAGAACAGCAACCAGACAAAGATGCCCACTGTCACCACTCCTATTTAACATAGTACTGGAAGTCCTAGCCAGAGCAATCAGGCAAGAGAAAGAAATAAAAGGGATCCAAATTGGAAAGGAAGAAGTGAAACTGTCACTATTTGCAGATGACATGATTTTATATATAGAAAACCCCAAAGAATCCACCAGAAAACTTTTAGAAGTAATAAACAAATATGGTAAAGTTGCAGGATACAAAATCAACATACAAAAATCAGTTGCGTTTCTGCACACTAACAACGAAGTAGCAGAAAGAGAAATTAAGAATACCATCCCATTTACAATTGCAACAAAAAGAATAAAATACCTAGGAATAAACTTAACCAAAGAGGTGAAAGATCTGTACACCGAAAACTATAAAACATTTCTGAAAGAAATTGAAGAAGACACAAAGAAATGGAAAGCTATTCCGTGCTCTTGGATTGGAAGAATTAACATAGTTAAGATGTCCATCCTTCCTAAAGCCATCTATAGATTCAATGCAATCCCTATCAAAGTTCCAACAACATTTTTCACAGAAATAGAACAAAGAATCCTAAAATTTATATGGAACAACAAAAGACCCCGAATAGCTAAAGGAATCCCGAGAAAAAAGAACAAAGCTGGAGGTATCACACTCCCTGATTGCAAAATATACTACAAAGCTATAGTAACCAAAACAGCATGGTACTGGCACAAAAACAGACACACAGATCAATGGAATAGAATCGAAAGCCCAGAAATAAACCCACACATCTTTGACAAAGGAGCCAAGAACATACAATGGGGAAAAGAAAGTCTCTTCAACAAATGGTGTTGGGAAAACTGGATAGCCACATGCAAAAAAATGAAAGTAGACCCTTACCTTACACCATACACAAAAATTAACTCCAAATGGATTAAAGACTTGAATGTAAGACCTGAAACTGTGAAACTTCTAGAAGAAAACATAGGCAGTACGCTCTTCGACATCGGTCTTAGCAACATCTTTTCAAACACCATGTCTGACCGGGCAAGAGAGACAATAGAAAAAATAAACAAATGGGACTACATCAAACTAAAAAACTTCTACACAGCAAAGGAAACCATTAACAAAACGAAAAGACAACCTAACAATTGGGAGAAGATATTTGCAAACCATACATCTGATAGGGGCTTAATCTTCAAAATATATAAAGAACTCATGCATCTCAACAACAAAAAAACTACCAGCCCAATTAAAAAATGGGCAAAAGACCTGAACAGATATTTCTCCAAAGAAGATATACAGATGGCCAACAGACACATGAAAAGTTGTTCAAAATCACTAACTATCAGGGAAATGCAAATCAAAACTACAATGAGATATCACCTCACGCCCATCAGAATGGCTATAATTAACAAGACAGGAAACAACATGTGTTGGAGAGGATGTGGAGAGAAGGGAACTCTCATACACTGCTGGTGGGAGTGCAAACTGGTGCAGCCACTACGGAAAACAGTATGGAGATTCCTCAAAAAATCAAGGATAGAACTACATGTGATCCAGCTATTCCACTGCTGGGTATTTATCCAAAGAACTTGAAAACACCAATTTGTAAAGGTACATGCACCCCTGTGTTCGTTGCAGCGTTATTCACAATGGCCAAGACTTGGAAGCAACCTAAGTGCCCATCAAGGGACGAATGGATAAAGAAGATGTGGTATATATACACAATGGAATACTACTCAGCCATAAGAAACGATGAAATCCAGCCATTTGTGACAACATGGATGGACATTGAAGGTATAATGGAAAGTGAAATAAGTCAGAGGGAGAAGGTCAAATACCGTATGATTTCCTTCATTAAGTAGTAGATAATACCAACAATAAACAAACACATAGGGACAGAGATTGTTGTTTTTTTTTTTTTTTAAAGATTTTATTTATTTATTTTTTCCCACCAAAGCCCCAGTAGATAGTTGTATGTCATAGCTGCACATCCTTCTAGTTGCTGTATGTGGGACGCGGCTTCAGCATGGCCGGAGAAGCGGTGCGTCGGTGCGCGCCTGGGATCCGAACCCGGGCCGCCAGCAGCGGAGCGCGCGCACTTAACTGCTAAGCCACGGGGCCGGCCAGGGACAGAGATTGGATTGGTGGTTACCAGAGGGGAAGGGGGGAGGGAGGAGGGCAAAAGGGATAATTCGGTACGTGTGTGGTGAACATGATGTAATCTATGCAGAAACAGAAGTATAATGATGTACACCTGAAATTTTTACAATGTTATAAACCAATGTTACTGCAATAAACAAAAAATTAAAAATAAAAAAAATAAATTAATTAAAAAAAAAAAAAAAAACAACTCTACTTCACACGGTTGTTACCAAGATGAGACGAGCTTATGCGTGTCAAGCACGTAGAATAGTACCTGGCCTGCAGCCAAAGTACTCAATAAACGGTAGCTTTACATAACCCTACGCAATAAATATTATTAGACCCATGTTATAGCTGAGGAAATTGAGGCTCAGGAAAGTACAGTACCTTGTCCAAAAAGTCACGCTGCCATTAAGAGGTAGAGCCTGATTTTAGAAGCAGTGCCCCACCCTCAGGCTGGGCTCCCTCGAGCCGGCCACAGGCAGAAGAGAGCCCTGTGACTGCTGGAGAGTGTGCAGAAGGAAGACATCAGGGAAGAAACGAGCTGTGACTCTTTGAAGAAAGAGTAGGAATAAGGTAAGGCTGAAAGAAGTAAGGAAGAAAAGCACTCAAGACCCTCAGAAATGCCATTCTCATGAAGTTCAGGGCAAATTCTTCTCCTAATTAAAGACTGGTCTCCACAGCTGTCATTGGGGTGACCTCACTAACTCAAATAAATAGCCAGAGTTTCAGAGGGAACAATTTTAACTCTGCTTTCCATAATAAGGATTCTGGATTACAGCCCAAAGCTTTAGCTAGTTAAGTGTGTGGGCCAGTCTCATAAATTGTTTTCTTGGCTGGATCCCAAGAAAGGCGGCTGTCATTCCAGCAATGAGGTGATGGGTTTTGCGTTCCTATCCAACAGGGAGGCTTCTCCACGGAGCCTGCAAATCATACCCAGAAGAGCTATCCCTAGGACTCTCAACCTCTCGCTAAAATCTGTCCTAGGGTTTTATTTGAGGAAACTACACTGGTGAAGATGGCTGTCCAGACAGGATACCCTAGAACACACCCACGCCCACAGAGGAGATCATTTCTCCAGCAAACGGGTAGACAAAGGCTACCTCAGTAGCACAGCCTTCTACATTTGCTAACTGCTACTTTTCCTCCAGGGCTTGCGGATACCTTGAGTTGGAGCTACTGGCCCCTGGAGCTCCTGTTCTGACTCAGCAATTCTGCTTTTCACATGATGGATGGGGCACTGCTGACGAGCACATTCCCAAGGCCTTTTGGTGGTGCAGGAGACGGACTGTTCGTCCAAGGCCTTTGTGGTGGTGCAGGAGACGGACTGGTCGTAGTCTAAACATGCCATTCAAGTCCTCTCTCTCCCCTCAGATAGCCATGGGCGATTCACGTATCTGCTTGGCTGCCTTGTTTACAAAGTTTGATAACAGAGAACCTCACTGAACCATGAAAATGAAACACATGTGAAAAAGCTAGCAAAAAGTTGAATACTGGTATGATTATGCTGACTCCCATTAAGCCAGAACTAGACCAGATCTTTAGAACAGGGATTCCAAGCCAGAGGGTTACCTCTGTGGGCAGCTCTCCAAGCCTTCCCCTGTGGGTCTCTAAGCTGTCTGCCTCCAGAGGCAGCGTGGAACAATGGAACCAGCCAGGCAGTGGGTTGGTCAGGCCTGGGTTTGATTTCCGGCTCTGCCACATTATCTTCAAATTGTCATTCCTAGCAATTTCACAGTTGAATTAAATAAATAAGCCCTGTCCACTAAAACTTAGCAGAAAAAGCCTGATGTGAACTTTCTTGATTTGGATTTTCTTCCTCATCTTGCTCTCTTGACTTCTCTCCACTGCAGGTGCTGAGGAGCACTAACAAGCTCCTAAAATGAGAAGCAGAAAGAAGGCAGGAGACACAGACAAAGGAGTCGGGAAAGTCTGCACCACAGATCACCAGCTTCTACAAAACCAGCACTGGCTTAAAACATCAGACAGCAGTAAGGACCACATGACCTTGGTCTGCCTGACCCAAGATCCGCATGTTCTTTTTCATGAGGCTGCATAGCAAGGTTCAACGCAGAACAGCCATAATGAAGGTGGGGGCCTTGGGGGTAGTTAGACCTGGGCTCAAACTCCTGGCTCTGCAATTTATTAGCTCCAAGACCTCAGGCAAGTTTCTTAATCTTGGTTTTAAGCCTCCGTCGTTTCATTTGTAAAATGGGCATGGTAACCAACACTTTGCAGGATTGCTATGAGAATCAGAAATACATATTTTTAAAGGATGTTTATAAATAATAGCTACTGTGTATTAAGAGCTTATTTTGTGCTGATACATAGTCTCATTTAAACCTTAAAATCACCATATGAGGGAGCTATTACTGCCCCCATTTTTAAAGATGAAGACACTAAGGCTCAGACTGAGTAATGTGCCCCAAAGACACAGGTGGTGAGTGTTGGGGCTGAGAATAGGACCTGGGTTTGTCTGCTCTTAATGCCATTACACTGCCTGGTGCACAGCAGGTCATAAAGAAGAGGTAGCTATTAGGATTCCAGCAAAGGCCTTCATGAGCCTTACTCTCAACAGCCCTGGGTGGAATAAGGGCTTCATCATTCCCATTTTACAGTGAGAAGGCTGGGGCTCAGAAAGTTTAGACTCCTAGAATTCAACAAAAACCTCTTATTTTTTAGAGATATATACTTCAGAATTTATGGATAAAATCACATAATGTCTAGAATCTGCTTCAAAATAACGCAGGGAGGTGAGGGATAATTAGATGAAACAAGATTGGATTGGCCAGATGTTGGGAAAGGTTGAAGCTGAGTCATGGGTACACAGAAGTTCATTATACTGTTCTCCCTAGTCTTGTTTATGCTTGAAACTTTCCATAATAAAAAGATAAAAAGCAAAAACAAAAAAATCACCTCATCTCCTAGAGAATGTGTAAGGCGGAGGTGGGTCTCAAACTGAGGTATGTTCTGTCCCCAAATTCTGAGTCCCCTCCACTCCACTGTAATAATTGTTTTAAAGCACTCCTCCTCCTTTCCTTCCGTACCACATGGTCCAGCCTCACCAGGGGACGGGCATCATTCGAGAGCCCAAAGTGCTGCTAATCCGAATTGGGGGGTTTACCGAGTAGGGAAGTCTCCATTGAGGGTCAAATGGTGGCAGCCCACGCTGCTGTAGGGTGCAGGGGAAGGGTGAGCCCCGCTGCCTGGAGAGGCCAGGAAGGCCTCAGAAAGGAAGCAGGACTTGGGTGTGGAGAGGATTTGGAGGATCCCAAGGAGAACACAGGAATAAGGAAGAGAAGGAGGGAAGGAGCACTGAGTGTGAGCACAGGGACAGCGGCCACACAGGCTGAGCTCCGCCTCGTCGACTCTCTTTGGGATTGCTACTGCAGCCCTTCATGGGCATCACTGCCTCCAGTCTCCCTTCCTATAGCCAACCCTCCACACGGCCCCAGGATGATCCTCCCCAAACAGAAATCTGGTCACACCTTCCCCTGTGCTTTAAAAATCTCCCTGACCTCCCCCTTAACTCCAGATGATGTCTATACATCCCGACCTCACTCTCAGGGTGACTGTCACTAACCAGCCCTCGCTGCCGCCTTGCCTCTCAGCAGTTCCCCAGGGGGACACTCAGAGTCTGCAGTCTAGCTGCCTCACATACCTGGGCACCTTTTCTCTAATGTTCTCTCTTCCTAGCATGCCCCACTCCCTCCTGATAAACTCCTGTGGGAGGCCAGCTCAGATGTCACTTCCTCACTCTCCCCCAGCACAGCAAACACTCCTCTGTTATCAGGACACTCCCACACTCCACTTGTTTGTGGGTCTGTCTCCGATGAGAATGTGGGCTCTGGGGCAGGGAGAGGCCACCCCCTATTGCTCCCCATCTATACAATGGGTGATCAATATAAGGTGGCTATATCACTATTAGTGACTTAAAAAATGCAGCCCCTGGGTGGGCAGGCAGGCAGGCAGAAGCTGTGCCAGCCATCACAGTGCCCGGTATGAAATGGCTGCTGGGAGAGGCTGCCCAGTAATTAGGCAGGTGAGGACGGCAGGATGCTGAGCAGAGGGCTCCCTCCTGACCTTGGCTGAGGCAGCCTTGCGGCAGTGCCCTTCATGTGTCTGTAAAGCCCACGGCTGCAGGAGGCTTATTTAGTGTCTAAAAATGCTGCCAGTTTCCTCCAAATGTTCCATACAAATGGAAAACGATAACGACAGCTTGACGCTCCCCTTACCTCCGTGGATGCAAACCTAAAGAATATTTATGATCCATGGGATCAGAGATTTGGTGTCTTAGAGGCAAAGAAAGGTCACAAGATGAACTGACACAGACCACCTGCTCCTGGGTGAGGAAAGCGATCCCCGTATTCAGCTATTCTCCCCAAAGCACCAGGCACCTGCTTCTCTTGTGAAAATCTAGGAGCCAACACAACAATTTTTATTTAACTTAGAATAAAACCGACATCTCCTACAAGGAGGGGTGAAAAGCTGAACACAAACATGCCTACTCGCAGGGAACTGAGGAACCTTCTGGCAGGGTAACGAGAGACCTGCACTCGGGGCCCACAGGCCTCTCAGGAAAGGGGTATTTGTGCTCTCCATATTAAATTCTTAGTGACAAGGCTTCACGGAGGAGTACAAATGCTCCCGGAGATGTTTGCATGACTGCAAACGGGGGAAAACTCATCAGGGGCTAGCGCTGGAGGAGCTTCCCTCCCCCTCCATTTTTTATGGGCCTGCTGCTCCTGCAATTCCCAACACCACGCTTCTGACATTACAGCAGATGCCGCCGCCACCACCACCACGCTAATCCTTCATCCTCGGGGGCCAATGGAAACGTACAATTCCCCATTAGTCAGGGCTGTGGACACCAAAATAGCTCACCTGACCTTTGCAAATACCAAAGGGTGGATTTAAAGCAGAAACTGGCAAAAGGTAATGCAAAAGTCTTTAGCTTTCCTTTCAAAGATGATTTTATGTCATTAGCCAAGAAACAGACTGCCTATAGGACCAACATGGATAAATATTGGGCAGAAATAGTCAAGTTGGAAGTGAGGTAGCCACCAACATTTCAACACACACACATGTTCCTTGATGAATTATTTAACGTATATGAAAAATATATATGGCTCAGAAATCTCTTGGCATTGGATTGAAGACAATGTCAAACTAGGAATTAGCAGTTCTCTGGGAGAACACACACACAAGGAAACAGAGATTTCAATGTCCAACACTAGTTGGACTCCATCAGACAATACAGAGCTAATACTGCCACAAACCACAGATCTCCTACTGATGAGAAGACAGACCCTCTCTTAGAAGACTCACATTACAGTGGATCAAACTCATTATTAAGCTTCATCACATACATACCCATTGTCTCTCTATTTATAAGCCTGTAAATCTTAGTTAATGGTTGATATTTTAGGAGCAAAAGTGACCCCTTAATATTTCATGGAGATTTTCTTTGCATGGCTGTAATTTGGCACTGCACAAAACTGGATCCCAAGTAATCTTCATAAAATGCAGGACTCTGGAGTTTTCCACTTAACAAAAGTAATTACAGAAAACTTGGAAAACACAGAAAAGAAGAAAAGCCACTCAGGTAAGCCTGCCACCACTCTACTTCAATTTTTTTATAACAGCTTTATTGAGACATAACTCACATACCATAAAATTCACCCTTTTGAAATATACAATTCAGTGGGCTTTAGTATATTCACAGAGTTGTGCAACCATCACCACTAATTCCAGAATACTTTCATCATCCTAAAACAAAATCCTGTACCCATTAGCAGTCACTTCCCATTTCCCCTTCATCCCAGGCCCCCACAACCACTAATCTGCTTTCTCTCTACGTAAATTGGCCTATCCTATACATTTCATATAAATGGAATCATACAATATGTGGTCTTTTGTGTCTGGCTTCCTGCACTCACCATAATTTTTTCACCTGATTCAATTTTTATTAGCACTTTGTTAGGTTTCTTTCCCATCTTCATTCTTATACATTTAAAGTGTAGGGGCCGGCCCAGTGGCGCAGCGGTTAAGTGTGCGCGCTCTGCTTCAGCGGCCCGGGGTTCACCGGTTCGGATCCCCAGCGTGCACCGATGCACCGACTGTCAAGCCATGCTATGGTGGTGTCCCATATAAAGTAGAGGAAGATGGGCACGGATGTTAGCCCAGGGCCAATCTTCCTCAAGAAAAAAGAGGAGGATTGGCATCAGATGTTAGCTAAGGGCTAGATCTCCTCGCAAAAAAAAAAAAAGTGTAATCTTTTGCTAACTTTAAAGTCAAGCCTGGGTTTTGCTGAACAATGAGTTATTGACCCAGAACTGGTAGTGTGGGTCCAGAAGCTGAAGGAGGCCTGCTTTGCTTTCTACATGTGAGCCTACCACATTGGTCTAACTTTAACAGAAGTTCCTGGGTTAGGAAGATACAGAACAGCACTCCCAGCCCTCAGGACAACCACACACACTAGACACAACCTGCCGCAAGAACAACGGAGCACTCAAGAACACCCGGTTAACCAGGAAGAGCCCAGCACCCCTGAGCTCTCTGTCTGGCAAATGCCATGGACCAAATCGCGTGTGCTCTCCCCCAAATTCATGTGTTGACTGTGACTAGACTTGGAGTTAGGCTCTGTAAAGAAGTGATTAAGGTAAACTGAGGCCATTAGAGTGGGCCTTAATCCAACTCGACTCGTGTCCTTGCAAGAGTCAATTTGGACACACAAAGAGACACCAGGGATGCACACGAACAGAATTAGACCCCGTGAGGACACAGAAAGAAGGCAGCCTCTTGCAAGCCAAGGAGAGACGCCTTAAGGGAAACCTAACCGGCCTACACCTTGATCTTTGACTTCCCACTTCCAGACTGTGAGAAAGTAAATGCTGTTGTTCAAGCTGCCCAAGCCGTGGTATTTTGTTACGGCAGCTCTATCAAACATCTCATTTGCTGCCCCCCTCACACTTTTAAAAGTGGGACTATAATCCCCATTTTACAGATGAGGAAGCTGACGCTCAAACAGGTTAATGGAGCTGAGACTCAAGCTGAAGTCTGTCTGATTTCAAAGATTTTCTTCTTTCCAGAAGTACACATTGTAATTTATTTCTAACTTTTCTGCCGCACAAGGGGTCAGACTATTAAAGTAAACAAATAAGAAATTTTCTTCCATTTTTTAAAAAACCAGTATGCACTCTTCCCAGCATATACCTTCCAAATTCATTTATTTCAGAAACATTTTTGAGGGAGGAAAAAAACATTTAGAGAGTCATGTGCTTTACGTGCATTATCCAATTTGAGCTTTAAACAACCCTAAGAAGTGTGCAGTAGTCATAACTGAGGACACTGACACTCAGGGACATTAAACCCTGTATCACGGCACCATATTTGTCTTTCACTAAGTTCTCCAGTCTAACAGTTTCATTTTGAAAGACCAGATGAACTAAACTCTAGTCATCAGCCTTCCACTGGGACTGGCAGTGTTGGGCGCTCTGACTACCAAGATGAACGCCCCCTAGTCCCTACCTTGGAGAGAGAGTGGACCCCAACAGGGGAAGGCCACAACTCTCCAGGGCCACTGCCAGCCCTTGGAGCTTCGAGAAAATTAGAAAAAGATGCCCCTTTCTCAGAGAGGGAGCGGCCCAGAGCACAGCCTGACAAGTAGCCCTGTGGCTCTCTCTGAAGTCCACCCCTGCTCTTGCTAAGAGTGAGACAAGCAGAGTGGATGGGAGCCATAGAGAGTGTTTGGTTCTCCCTCCCCCACCAGCCACTGCACCCTGCACACACAACCTCCCTCCCATACCCTTCTGGATCAAAGCCAGCCAGGCCCTAAGATGTAGTTATGCTGCCTCTGCGGAGAGGGCTGGAGTACAGAGCCAGGCCTGTTCACAGTGGATAGTAAGCAAAGCCAAAAAGTGACAGCGTCAATCAGGGGTCAAAATGCCAGAGGGGACCACCTGAGGAATAGACTGTCCCAAAGACCAGGCGATAGGGAGCTGGAGCCAGGAAGCCAAAGCAGGTGGAAGCCAAAGGCACCTCAGGGCCCTGGAGGCATCTGCAGAGGACCCCGCTTTGATACCATCAGGGACCCTCCATGGGTGTTAATGCCATGCATTTCTCACACAGGTGCCTTCTCCCCAGACAGCTGCTCTTGCCACCTGCCACTCAGGGGCCCCACATCCACCTCTTCCCAGCACTAGGAGCTGCTCTAGAATGACAAGTGGCAGTGTGGCAGTTGTGGAACGCCTGCCAGGAAGACCCAGCAACATTTCTGAGCATCTAGCACCACAGAACAGAGGGCTTGGTGCAGGGAATAGTGCATTCCGAGGCTCCAGCTCTGACAAGAACCTGTCCCAGCCCTCAGGGGCTTCCGATTGAGTCAGGAGAATAAATGCTACAAAGAGCCCCTTCCCACAGCTCAGAGTCTCACAGGATAAACAGACACACACATCTACTCTACAATCTGATCTGTGCCAGGGTGGATATATGAAAAAAGTTCCCAGGGAGAAATTGGGGCACCTGGGGTGAGGATGACGGTGGCTCTGTGATCAGAGGACAGGTCTCAGTAAGCGTGGCATTTGAGCCTCGCCTCACAGGAGGGGCAGAATCTCACCACGTGAGCAAGAGAGGCAGAGGAGAGAGCTATCCTGGTAGAGGCAAGGGCAGAAGCAAAGGCCCAGAGGCAGGCGGTATACCCCAAGGAGGGGAACAGTCCAGGATGGCCAGAAGCTAGAGGAGCACTTCACCAGTGGGTGGCTTTAGGCAGGCCAGGGAAGTGGTGTTCACTAACACTGAATCGGTTCTCTTGAGGTTCTCCTGCTTCTGCCCCAGTTTGGTTGTTCCAACACTACGAATGCCCCCTGTTTTAACAAGGGAGTGGGCCTTGGCCGGAAGGCTTAGGAAGGCAACAGGATCCAGCTAATCTTGTTTTGATTTCACTGCATTTATTTATTTTTATTATTTTTATGTTACTTTGGATTAATGCCAAGTGAAACTGGTTTTCAATCTGCAGTAGTGATAAAAGTCCTTTAAAAGGAAGATTGGTTGGCTTAGCGGTTAAGTGCACGCGCTCCGCTGCTGGCGGCCTGGGTTCGGATCCCGGGCGAGCACCGACGCACCGCTTCTCCGGCCATGCTGAGGCCGCGTCCCACATGCAGCAGCTAGAAGGATGTGCAACTATGACATACAACTATCTACTGGGGCTTTGGGGGAAAAATAAATAAATAAAATCTTTAAAAGGAAGATTGGTGACAGATGTTAGCTCAGGGAGAATCCTGCTCAGCCAAAAAAAAAAAAAAGTAAACTTGCCCAAGTAAAAAAAAGTAAGTCAATATAAAGAAAATATTTTATAAATAACATCATAGGTGGCTCATGGATATGCCAGAATCATGAACTTGGTCCCCAGGAGTGAATGGAAACTGCAATATCTGGGAAACCCCAGGCCAGAGCCTAGGTGTGCAGGGAAGGGGAAGGAGAGGAAACTGCAGTTTCTTCTTCCAGGTGGCCAGTGGAAGAGGTGCTAGTTCATCTCCACCTCCAGGGGGAGGATCTCTGGGATGGCATCTCTAGGGATCTGCTTGGAGCAGGGGTATGAGCAGGGGGTAGTGGCTTTAGTGTGTGACAAACCTGGGTTTAAGTTTTGGCCCTACCACTTACTCCCTGGGTGGTCTCTGGCACCTGACTCAGCCTCACTATAAATCCAAAAAAACACTACTACTGCCTTGGGTTGCTACAAGCAGAAAGACCCACAACTCTCGATAAATGGCAGTTCCCTCTCTCACTCACATCCTTTCTAACTCTAGCAGGGAACCGAATCTGAAATCCCGTCTCTGAGAATGTTCATCAGATTTGGGGGAAACAGAATTTTACTCCTCTGTTCTGACCCTAATTAAAGGGCGTACAAAACATCCAATCTTAGTTTATCTTACTGGGGTAGAGACCAGCAGGGAGACCCTGGCGATTCTCAAGACTAACATGTCAGCAGTAACAGGCAGGGAATGTAAGTGTGGGCATCAAAGGTTGCTACCCTGGAGCGGCAACAGAAAGATGTGGTTCCCTCACAGCTGGCAGGCAGACGGGGCAAAGAAGTGATGCACTGATATACTTCATATGCAAGCCAACTGGAAAATGGCAACCAAAAGGATTCTTAAGAAAAAACACTTCAACAAGAAAAGCAAAGATCCCAGCTGGCCTATTACAGGGCAGGAGTGGCAGGGACACAGGAGGAACAGTGCGTCTCCGCAGCTCCACCAGCAGGCATTGTGCACTCGGCCTTTCCACGGGATTTGGTGCTTAGGAAGAAGTGAGCTGAAGGCAGCAGCTGTAATCCACAGGTCTCAAAGGTGAGTTTCCATTAGGGAGCAACAACCAAATGCCTTCTCCCTCCTCAGATGTGCAGAAATGTAACAGATACCCAGCTGATGAGGGTGCAGGGAAAACAGGTCCTCTTGGGCTGTGTCGGTGAGAGTCTAATGCAGAATACCTTTTTGGAGGGCAATTTGGCAGTCTCTAGCAAAGTTTCAAATGCTCTTATAGTCTGATCCAGGTTTTTACTTCTGGGAATCTAAACCATAGAAATGTATAAGTGAACAAAGACACGTTGCTACAGCATTGTTTATAAGGACAAAATCCACTGCCTCCCAGTAGCAGAACAGCTATTATGAATTGTATATCCACGTTATGGAAGTCTGTGCACAATGAGGTAGATCGAAATGTGCTGCCGTGGAAAAATCTCCAAAGTATACAATGGCATGACAAAAGCAAGTTGTAAAATGAAACCTATAGTAGGATCCCATTATACAAAAGAAACTTCATGGAACAAGAGCCACACACTAAGCAGCTGAGGGGGTTCCCTCTGGGGAGCTGAGAGGGGTGGGAAAGAGAGGACTTGCACTTTACAGAAAATATACTTCTGTCTGTATTGTCTAATTTCTTTTTTTTCTTTTATAATTTTTTTATTATTATTTATTTATTTATTTTTTCCCCAAAGCCCCAGTAGATAGTTGCATGTCACAGTTGCACATCCTTCTAGCTGCTGTATGTGGGACGTGGCCTCAGCATGGCCGGAGAAGCGGTGCGTCGGTGCGCGCCCGGGATTCGAACCTGGGCCGCCAGCAGTGGAGCGCGCGCACTTAACTGCTAAGCCACGGGGCCGGCCCTGTGTTGTCTAATTTCTTAAAACAAGAACGTGTACATATGTTACTTTCACTTTATACACTTCTTGTCTTCTAATTTTAAACAAGAATGTGGTACACGTGTCAATATCCATTCACTGAAAGGCAAACAACGAGTTGGCACAAAAGACCAAAGAGAAGGCAGCCTGTGGGGCAGAGGAACTGTGGAGTACCGGGGTTTGAATGCCGGCCCTGCTGTGGGAAGGCCCCAAGGCGCCACTTCCCCTCTGCCCACCCTACAGGAAGGCTGGGAGGGTATGTGCACCCTTCTCAAAGGCAGCCTTCCCACACCACAATCGGGCTGCAATGGAAGAAGCTGGGAGACCATACCCAAAAGGCTGGTCCCCTCCCCTTTTCCTGCCTCTGTCCGGTCCCTTGGTGGAGCTCTGAGGCAGGTACCATTTCCTACCCTTCTCCTTAAGCCTATCAAGTTTTGAAACTGAGACCCCTTGGGACATTCTCTCAAACAAGTGCATGCACTTGATGAAGTTCAATGACAAGCTGAAAAGCTTGTACGCTCCAACTGCCTTCTCTCCTTTCTGGCCAGCTCCTACTCATCCTTCAAAACGAGGTCTAGGCAGTCCCTCTCAGGAACCTTCCTTCTGCTCTCCTCTGAACCTCCCACACTCCTCTGAACCTCATCCCCACTTCTATCTCAAGACTCATTCTAGGCACTAAAATTATGTGTTTATCTCCCTTTCAGTGGAAACTCCCTGAGGATGGTGGTTGTGTCTCATACATCCCCAGTGCCAAGCAGGACAGACACTCAGAGATCCTGGGAGGCTGTCCCACCTCCCCCCACCATCACACTGCAACCTGCTTGTGTACCCCGGGCTGTGAGCTGCCCCCAAGACAGGAGGGATCTCCTCCTGGAGGACAGCCATTCACTAATGGCCAAGATAATGCTACCAACCCAACTGAAGGCTATGATTCCTATTCTGTCACTTAGCCACAATGACACCTCAAGTTCCTCAGTTCTATCATTACCTCTAAATCCATAAGGCTACGTGGCCACGCTCCCTCCCAACAAAACAATTTTGTATAAAAACAACAACAATCATACAGCATCATCTAGCAAATATGAATTGCTGAATAATGAACACACTACCCATAACAATGATGCTCTGCCTTCCGCCAGATACACATCCTTCACTTAGGTTCTGAACAATCCTGAATCTATGTGAGTGCTTAATAATACACCCCCAAAAAGTATGCAACCACCTCACACGCATCAGGATGGCTACTATCCATAAGACAAAAAATAACGGGGGCCGGCCCCGTGGCTTGGCGGTTGGGTGCGCGTGCTCCACTGCTGGCGGCCCGGGGTTCGGATCCCGGCCGCGCACCGATGCGCCACTTCTCCGGCCATGCTGAGGCCGTGTCCCACGTGCAGCAACTAGAAGGATGTGCAACTATGACATACAACTAGCCACTGGGGCTTTGGGGAAAAAAAAAGGAGGAGGATTGGCAATAGACGTTAGCTCAGAGCCGGTCTTCCTCAGCAAAAAAAGAGGAGGATTAGCATGGATGTTAGCTCAGGGCTGACCTTCCTCACAAAAAAAAAAAAAAAAAAAAATAACGAGTGTCAGTGAGGGTGCAGAGAAACTGGAACCCTTGTGCACTGTTGGTGGGAATGTAAAATGGTACAGCCACTGTGAAAAACAGTATGGTGGTTCCTCAAAAAAATTAAAAATAGAATTACGGTATGACCCAGCAATTCCACTTCTGGGTATATACCCTAAAGAACTGAAAGCAGGGACATGAAGAGATGTTTGTATATCCATATTCATAGCAACATTATTCACAACAGCCAAAAGGTAGAAGCAAACCCAAGTGTCCACAGATGGATGAATGGATAAACAAAATGTGGTAGTATATACATGCAATGGAATATTATTCAGCCTTAAAAAAGAAAGGAGATTCTGACACATGCTCCAACAGGGTGAATCTTGAAGACATTATGCTAAGAGAAATACGCCAGCCACTAAAGGATAAATACTGTATGACTCCATTCATATGAGGTACATCGAGTAGTCAAATTCATAGACACAAAGTAGAATGGGGGTTGCCAGGGGCTGGAGGGAGGAGGGAAATGAGAGTTGTTTAATAGGTACAGAGTTTCAGTTTGGCAAGATGAAAAAAGTTCTGGAGATGGA
The DNA here is from genome assembly GCF_057802395.1 of Ceratotherium simum simum. Lineage (NCBI taxonomy): Eukaryota > Metazoa > Chordata > Mammalia > Perissodactyla > Rhinocerotidae > Ceratotherium > Ceratotherium simum. Next base: position 1,412,595 of record NC_141915.1, read on the forward strand.
TGGTGGTGATGGTAGCAAAACAAGGTGAATGTACTTAATGCCACTGAACTGTACACTTAAAAATGGTTAAGATGGTAAATTTTGTGTTATGTGTATTTTACCACAATTTTAAGTTTTCTTTTATTTATTTATTTATTTATTTTTCCTCCCCAAAGCCCCAGTACATAGTTGTACATTCTACTTGCAGGTCCTTCTAGTTCTTCTATGTGAGCCGCTGTCACAGCCTGGCCTCGGACAGACGAGCAGTGTGGTTCCACGCCCGGGAACTGCATCTGGGCTGCCGAAGCGGAGCACGCCGAACTTGAACCACTAGGCCATCAGGGCTGGCTCCACAATTTTTTTAAAAAGTATGCAGTGAGTTGTGCTGTGTCCTGGAGAGTGAATTAATCAGGAAACAGCAACTTGGTTTCAAAAGTCTTCCTGAAAATTGCTGGAGAAAAGCAGGCAGACCTCAGGTCATGTTCCCAGGTCCCAGGAGAACGGAGAACCCCAGTCCCCCGAAAGGGTCTTACCATCTACTTGGGGAGCAGGGCCCAAACAAGGACCGCCTGGGGGCAGAGCCTTAAGCATCACCTGGCCTGGACCTAGGAGGAAAGCCGAGCCTGCTAGCACGCACACAGATGGGGCATGGAGACAGCCAACACTTGACTCACTGACAGGAGGCCAGGCGGGGCACTGGGAAGCACACAGGCTGCGCTGTGGACCTCAATGGCTTTCAATCCTGGTGGTTGTATGATTCTGAGAAAGTCACATAGAGGTAAAAACGCCCAGCTCACAAGGTCAAGAGGATTAAAGGAGATAAAACCTTCAAAGGACCCAGCACTGCTCCTGGCCCACGTGGGCGCTCTAGAAACGTCCGTTCCCTTCTCCTCCCCCTCCCCACACAAGGAGGCCTCCCCTTGGGCCCTGCACACTCAGCTGCTCTCAGAGCAGGCCTAGACCATCATTCATCTTTGAATTCAAAATCCCAACCTACCCTACATGATACATTGAAATAAAGTCAGATAATTATTAAATACACACAAAATATAAGTGCCGCTGCAGTTCAGGGGCTTCTGGGCCAGCTTTGTGGCAGTAGGAGGATCTAACTAGGTCTTGAAAGATATATGGATCTAAACCATGAGCAAGAGAGAAGGAATGCCACCCATGGGGAAGAAGAGGATGAACACAGGCAAGGAGGGAGCGGGAATGGCACAGCGCATGCAGAGGTCTGTTAGAGAGAAGACAGCGAAAAGCCCAATCAGCGAGGGCTGGAACGGCAGGCTATGTTTATAAACCACTCCGAAGGAGGTGGGGAGTCCAGGAGGGTTCTGATAGATTTGTCTGAAATTTTGAGAGACCACAGTGTAGAAAGAGAGGGAGAATGAAAAGAAGGAGACCAGCTGGATGGTACCTGCAATGGCCCAGGGCTGGACTAAGTTAGAGGAGGTGAAAACCAAGAAGAGGAAACAAAGGCTAAAGACATTATAAAGAAAAACAACCTTCCCCCAACCCCCACCAGGCTCTACAGCCAAGGGAGGCCCACAGAACCTCCATCATAGTCTGGCTCCTCCGTCCATCTGCTCAGTCCCTTAGGAACCTTCCTTCCTTTTGCTGTTGCTCCCTGGAGCAATCTGCCTTTATGTTCAAAAAGTATTTATGAAATTGAAATGAACACATCTCATGGGTATCTTGTCAGATACGTGCCATTACAAGTGACATTTTTGGGTGTCAGAGTTAGTCTCTTTCGTCTCCTGGTGGATCCAATTTGTCCAGTTGACAAATGAGAAGACTGTGACACCAACAATTATAGAAATAAACCCAACCTCGTATCTGGAAATCAAGCTGTTCTCTCGGTGTCTTCCATCACACTCAGCAGACAATATGGCGGGCCACTGGCAGAGGGCCCTCACTTCTCAAACCACATCAGCTCAGCGGGACCAGCAGGACCCCAAACCACATGACCCTTCAAGATGGCAGGTGGAGAAAATAATGTATATGACTTTTTTTTTTTAATAATTTTATTTATTTATTTTTCCCCCAAAGCCCCAGTACATAGCTGTATGTCATAGCTGCACATCCTTCCAGTTGCTGTACGTGGGACGCGGCCTCAGCACAGCCGGAGAAGCCGTGTGTTGGTGCGTGCCCGGGATCCGAACCCGGGCCGCCAGCAGCAGAGTGTGCGCACTTAACTGCTAAGCCACAGGGCCGGCCCTGTATATGACTTCTTAACACCAGGGGAAGAAAGCAGAAAACCTCTTCAAAATACTACTCGGACTCAACACAAAAGAGCACATACTGTATGAATCCACTGATAGGAACTTCTAGAACAGGCAAAACTAATCTCTGGTAATAGAGTTCAGATCAGTGGTTACCTCTGCAAGGGGTATGTTGGAGGGGAGGACTGACTGGGAAGGGGCATGAGAGACTTTTCTGGGATGGTGAAGTCTATATCTTGATAGGGGTGTAGGTTACAACTGTGGATGCATTTGTCAAAACTATAACAACTAAGATTTGTGTTTCACTAACTATAATTCACAAGTAAATTATACCTCAATGAAAAATATTAAATATATAGAAAAAATATACACACATATATACAAATATATGTATATAAATATATATCTAAACTAGATTAAAAAGAAAGTAGAATCTCCTATGGAGGCTAAAGGTCTTGAGAAAACTAAAAGCCACATTGATTCAGGACTTAAGCTTTAGGTGTGGAAGTGAACTTGGAGACCCTGTTGTTCAATCCACGCTTTTCAAATGAGTAAACAGGTAGGACATGACCTGCCCAGAGTCACAGAGCAAATGAGCCACAGAGCAGTGACCAATCCCAGACCCCCGGAGTCCGAGCCTGGGATTAGTCTCTCTGCTCTGGACCAGTGCCAGAAAAAGCAGGTAAAACAGAAGACCAAAGGTGATTTTATGAACTAACTTCATTTCAACCATCAAACCTGGAGCAAAACAGTCACCCTCACCAAGCCAGGTCTGAATCAGCAGATTAACTTTCAAACAACAAAAAAGTATTTACCTTCAGGAGTCTGAGTCAAGAAATGCCCCCCCGTTAAATGGCAAACTTACTACCACTTTGCTTAGTTTCCCTGCCCATATATAAATATCCAAATGACCACAAGGACCCTGAGGTCCCTGTGGAGTCACAAACTGGGTTTTTCCCCAGTTTTACCACTGACTCACTGTGGGATTTCAGCAAGTCATCTACTGTGATACAATACGAAATATTTATTTGATCTTTGTCCCAGGCTCCTGCACATAGCTCCTAAAACCCTTGGAATCCAAAGTGATAAGAGTGTCTTTTGTATGATGATGAGACAACTGGTGGCTGAGGGGCCCCTAGATCGCTTCAGGATGCGGGCTGAAGAGGCATTAGAGGCTTGGAACTTTCAGCCCATCCTGCACCTCCAACTTCCAGGAGGGGAGACGGGCTGGAGACACAGTTCATCACCAATGGCCAACGATTTCATCAGTCATGCCTACATAACAGAGCTCTGAGAAATTCCCAGTTAGTAAACACATGGAGGTGCTGGGAGGGTGGTGCACCCTGAGAAGGCATGGAAGCTCTGCACTGCTTCTCTCATACCTTGCCCTACACATCTCTTCCATTTGGCTGTTCCTGAGTTGTAGCTTCTATAATAAATCAGTAAATGTAAGTAAAGTGTTTTCTTGTGTTTTGTGAGCTGTTCTAGCAAATTACCGAACCTAGGAAGGGGATCACGGGAACTTTTGATTTATAGCCAGTTAGTCTGAAGTACAGGTGGTAATCTGGGACTTGCAACTGGGGGCAGTCTTGTGGGACTGAGCCCTTAACCTGTGGAGTCTGTGATAATTCCAGGTAGTTAGGTCAGAATTAAATTGAATTGTAGGACCCCCAGTTGGCGTCAGAATTGGTTGGCGTCAGAAAAAACCACACACACACTTGGTGTCAGAAGTGTTGTCAGGGTAAAAACAGCATAGACCTACCCTCTCTGGGCCTTCACTTCCTCACCTGTAAAAATGAGGGGGTTGGACCAAATGCCGCTAAGGCCCTTCCAGCTAGAACTCGGTGATTCTTTGAATTGCTCGTTTAGGAATCTGGAGAGTTAATACGAGGGATTCTCACTCCCTGAAGGCCACTAGCAAGTTCCACTTTCCAACGCCAAGCAACATCACTTCTCAGGCCTCATTTACTATTTTGACTAATGACGTGCCAGAACTCTGTGCGACTCCTCCTTTGGGAGCGGCAAACACTCGAGTGTCCTACTGCAGGGCCCTGTCCTTGTCCCCAGCTCTCAAAGACTTGCAGCCCAACTCTCTGAGACGAAAGAATCAGTCTCCCTCCATTACACTCAATTTTAAATCAAAACCCAAAACAGAATTTTTGACGTGCCTCCCAGACTACGAGCCTTGTGCTCCATTAATTACTAAGCAGCAGCTGGTAATGTCTTAAAGGCAAGCTGGTCAGTTAGACAACCTGGCATCTGTTTGAATCCCCTTTCGTCCTCCTCCTGACACTGTTGTTCCAAAGCAAATCCAAAGAGAAACCAAAATACACAGGTCTTCCAGTATGAAGCAGAGCCTCAACGAGGTGGTGAGAAAGCAGACCCTTTGACCACATTCCCAGAAACTGGCTGGGACAACGAGGACACTGTACGCTGAACTGCAGTCAGAGGACCGAAACTGGGTGAGTAACTTAATACTAAGACACATCTGCATCTGAGACAACTATGACCAGATTTTCAGCCACCAACTTCATTCAGGTATTCATTCATTCCATTCCACAAATAATTACTGAGCTCTCCAGTTGAGCGGTTAAGAGCACCGGCTCTGGAGTCCACAGACCTGGGTTCAAGTCCCTGCTTTGCCACTTATTATGCACAGACCTTAGGAAAGGTACTTAACTTCTAAGCCTCAGTTTCCTACCCCATAAAACGTAAATGATAGTACCTGTGAGGCAGGTACTCACACGGCTGTGGTGGGAATTAAAGGAAATGATGCATGTAAGGTAATTAGCCCAGTACCCGGTGAGGAGTCATGCTAACTAGTACTATTAGCATCATCCTTCTTGTCTTTAAGGCATGTGTTAGATTCTATTGAAAAATAAGGGCACAACACCAAAAGCACAGGCAACAAAAGAAAAAGATGGACAAACTGGACCTCATCAAAATTAAAAACTTTTGTGCATCAAAGGACCCAACCAACAGAGTAAAAAGGCAGTTCACAGAATGGGAGAAAATATTTTCAAATCACTTATCTAATAAGGGATTAATATCCAAAATATAGAGACAACTCCTAAAACTCAACAACACCAAAAAAACCAACCTGATTAAAAAATGGGCAAAGGACTTGAACAGACATTTCTCCAAAGAAGATATACAAATGGCCAACAAGCACATGACAAGATGCTCAATATTACCAATGATCAAGGAAATGCAAATCAAAACCACAATGAGAAATAACTTCACACCCATTAGGATGGCTATGATTAAAAAAAAAAAGTTTTGGCGAGGGTGTGGAGAATTTGGTGGGAATGTAAAATGATACAGCCACTGTGGAAAATAGTATGACAGTTCTTCCTCAAAATATTAAAAACAGAATTACCGGGGCCAGCCCGGTGGTGCAGCAGTTAAGTGCATGCGCTCCGCTTCTGCAGCCTGAGGGTTTGCAGGTTCAGATCCTGGGCACACACTGACGCACCGCTTGTCCAGCCATGCTGTGGCGGCATCCCACAGAAGGTAGAGGAAGATGGGCACGGATGTTAGCCCAGGGCCAATCTTCCTCAGCAAAAAGAGGAAGATAGGCATCGTATGTTAGCTCAGGGATAATCTTCCTCACACAAAAAAAACAGAATTACCATATGATCCAGTAATTCCACTTCTGGGTATATATCCAAAAGAACTGAAAGCAGGGACACAAATGGATATTTGTACACCCATGTTCATAGCAGCATTATTCACAATAGCCAAAAGGTAGAAGCAACCCAAGTATCCAAAGACAGATAAAAGGATAAATAAAATACGGTATATACATGAAATGGAATATTATTCAGGCTTAAAAAGAAAGGAGATTTTGGCACATGCTCCAACATGAATGAACCCCGAAGATATTATGCTAAGTGAAATAAGCCAGTCACAAAAGGACAAACACTGTATGATTCCACTTATATGAGGTACTTAGAGTCGTCAAATTCAGAGACAGCAAGTAGAATGGGCATTGCCAGGAGCTGGAGGGAGGAGGAAATGGGAGTTATTATTGAATAGGGACAGAGTGTCAGTCCGGCAAGATGAAAAAAGTTCTGGAGATGGATGGTGGTGATGGCTGCACAACAATGTGAATGTACTTAAAACTGAACTTAAAATGGTCAGAATGGTAAATTTTGTGTTATATATATTTTACCACAATTTTTTTAAAGTAGATAAATAAGTACAAATAAAAACAGGTGCCCTCATGGGACATTTAGTCTAAATGATGAACGGGACGAACCGTAACATAACATATTCTGCTTTCACACACTGCATCTCACTGATCCGCTTAACAACCCTGTCGGAGGTGACAGAACAAGGATTCTTGTCACACACACCCCTTCCCTGTTTACAGATCAGGAAACTGAATATCAGAACAGTTAATGGACTCACACACGACAGCCACACTGAGAAGCAGAGACCAAAAAGTGCCAAATGTTGGAAGGGAACAAAGAGAGGGCAACGGGCATCTCCACTGCTCTAGAATTCATCGATGGAACTATGCTAGCTTCATGGAATTCCCACGTGGAATCGGTTAAGGTCTAAATGGAAACAGACCGTGCTTGCTGTCTACAAGGCAATATGAACAAAAGCTGTGGACTCAGACTCCCTGGGTGTAGAATGGCTCAGCCTACACGAGCCACTGAACCTTGGGCAAGTTTCTTCACTCCCCTAAGCCTTCATTTCTTCATCTATATAATGGAGATAATACCACTGACTTAATGGAGTTTTCAGAGAAAAAAATTTTAAATGAGATAATGTGTGTAAAGTACTTAGTAGGGTGACTGGCACATGGTGAAGGGTCAGTTAACGACAGCTAATATTTTTAGCTTTGAAAGATGCTGAAAACTACGACTGACAGAAAGGAACCCTGAGAGTGAATAACTGCAGAGTATACTGTACCACATGCTGCGAAGGTCACAAGGAAATAGAAAGTATGCAACCTACCCTGAGGAGCCTCCAGTCTTATTAGGAAGATAAAGCAATAAACACACGACAAGACACAAGATAAACAACAACAGGAAACAGTACGGGCAGGAGGAAGGGAATCAACAAGTTTGAGTATACTAGTCGAGTGCAGGGCTCTGTGCTCTGTTACACATATTCTCTCATTTAATCTTCACAAAAACCTGGAGGGTAATAGTCTACTTTATAGGTGAGGGAAGAACCAAATGAATGATATGGATAACAAACACTGTGAGTTCAGAGAAGAGATTCAGCACCATACAAGGTGGTCTAGGAAGGCTGCCTGGAGGAGGAGGTGAGTGCTGATAGACAGCAGGCTTGACGACTGGATGGAGAAGATCAAAGAAATTTTTCTAGGTCAGGAGGGAGCACTAAAATAGGCACCAAGTCTGAGACTGCTTTTTAAAATGCCCCTCTTCCAACTATGATAAGCTGGGTCAGCAAAAAACGCCTGAATGTTATTTATGTATATCTTTTCAGACTATAGACGGTCCCTAACTTACCAAGTTCGACTTCCGATTTTTCTACTTTACAATGGTGCAAAAGCAGCATGCATTCAGTAGAAACCATACGTCTAAGTTTGAATGTTGCTCTTTTCCCGGGCTAGTGATATTCGGTATGATGCTCTCTCGCGATGCTGGGCAGCGGCAGTGAGCCGCAGCTCCCAGTCAGCCCCAGATGACGAGAGTGAACAACTGATACACTTAACAATCATCTGTACTCATAGAACATTATGTTTTTCACTTTCAGTAGTCAATAAATTACATGAGATATTCATACTTTATTATAAAATAGGCTTTGTGTTAGATGATTTTGCCCAACTGCAGGCTAATGTAAGTGTTCTGAGCACGTTTAACGTAGGTTAGGTGAAGCTATGATGCTTGGTAGGTTAGGTGTATTAAGTGCATTTTCCACTTACAGTTATTTCCAAGTTACGATGGGTTTACCAGGATATAACCCTATGGTAAGTCAAGGAAGATTTGTACTAGGTTAGCCTAAAAATTCTGAGTGATTATCTGCCAGATCAAAAGCCACAGCCCTTAACTGATGCTCCTCTGGGCACCACATTTCTATCCCCTTACTTGCTGTATATCCCTCCCGCCAAAAAAATAAATAAATAAACAGGTAGATTACACAGAAATATGCTAAGAGTTGTTATACAATATTGCATCTCCAAGGCATGAGAAAATGGAGAGTGAAATACATAAGTATTCCACTTATTCCACTTATTATGTGAAATGAGAAGAATCTCAATGCGTTTTAAGAAAGCACATTATGGTGATTTTTTTCTCCTTTGCACTTTTGTATATTTTTCAAATTTACTACATGGGTATACACTGTTTTTTAAAAAGCACAATTCTGGGGGCTGGCCTGGTGGCGTAGTGGTTAAGTTCTCGCACTCCCCTTCGGGGCCCCAGGGTTCGTGGGTTCGGATACTGGGCACGGACCTAGACACCACACGTCAAGCCATGCTGTGGTACTCTCCCACATACAAAAAACGGGGAAGACTGGTACAGATGTCAGCTCAGGAACAATCTTCCTCAAGCAAAAAGAGGAAGACTGGCAACAAATATTTGCTCAGGGCCAATCTTCCTCACCAAAAAAAGTGAACATATAAAAAAAAATAAAAAGCACAATTCTATGAGAATTTTTAACATACCAAGTAGCCCACTCTAAGCGTGGCGCCTCTTGAGCAGAGCCCCATGCCCCAGCTCTTGTTCGTCTGCACACGGAGAGCAGGGCAAGAAGGAGCAGGCTGACCCTCACCACGTGACTTGCGATGTCGGGTGTTTTATAACCTGCCCAGGCAGTTAAGGACAAATGCTCTCAGTATGCCAGACTTCTTCCTGTGCCCCATTAGCCTCCGCACCTCCTTGTCTCTGACAGGGACTCACGGGAAGGGCCGACCCCAGACCTCGGAGGAACCGGCACTGCCTGCTGCTGACTTCCTTGTAGGACCACCGTTCTGCACAGATGGGGGCTTTCATAGTGAGAGAGAAGAATGACCTTTTGGTGACCTCCAAGGGGAAATCTCCCTGCCTCTATAATGATATCTATGCCACTTTCCTGCCTAGAAATCTTTCACGGCTCCCCAGTGCCACCAATGAAAGGGTCCAACCTACTGGCCAACCTTTGAAGCCCTCCACAGTCAGGCCTTATCCTACCTTTCCAGTCTCGCCTTCCACCTTGCCCCCTTGCTAGGCAAACAGAACCAATCCCACGACCCCCACCTGCCCCACCTAACGCCGAGAGCCCGACAAGCCTCCTTTTCCATTACTACATGAGTCAAATCCCCCCCATTCGTCAAAGCATATTCAGCAGCCACACCTCCTGAGTCCTCCCGAGTCCTCCCTTCCCTCCTCCAGTGATCCTCCTCGCCCTCCCCCGTTGAGGGTAACAGAATACCAGCTCTGGAGCCAGAATGCTGGGTTCCAACTCCAGCTCCTTTACTGCTGGTTGCGTGACCTTCTCATGCCTCAGTGTCCCTGTCTGCAAAATGGAAATAATAACAGTACCTTACTGAGAGTATTGTTGTGAGGATTAAAGGACTGCAACATATATAAAGTGCCTACTTTAGTCTCTGGCACATAGTAATACAAAACTGAACTTTAAAAAAAGCAAAATCCTTTACCTATTATTATTACTACTGGAGGTAACTCCTTCCCTCCTCCATCCCCTTACTTCATTTATCTGTCCAATCTCATGCCACCACTTTCTGTCTTACCTGATTTAGGTACCTGTCTTAGCTCCCTTAGTAGACTGAACGTCCTGGTAAATACTTAGCTTGGAATCTACAGTCAATATACAGCCACTGAATGAATGAATGAATTCTAAATAATCATACTTACAGTCTGTCCATAAGAAAACCCACATTTAATGTTTGAAGAAAGATAAAGAAGAGATCAAAGAGGCAGAACTTCTCATCTAGAGCAACAGTTTTCAAAGTGTGGTGCCTGGAGCAGCATCAGCATTACTTGGGAACATGTTAGAAACGTAGAATGTGAGACCCCTTGCCAGACCTAGGGAATCAGAAACCCTGAGAGTGGGGCCCAACAATCTGTTTTAACAAGCCCTCGAGGTGCTCCCGATGCCCTGAATCATGGGATCCACAGAGCCAGAGGCAACATGACAGCACAGAGTGAGCACTGGATCAGGAGCCGATTCTAGGCTTAACTCTGGTATTGACCTTGCACAAGTCTCTCAACCTCTCAACTTCCTTATAAGCAATACAGGGACAACAGCACTCAAATAATTTTTTTTTTTTTTTTGTGAGGAAGATCAGCCCTGAGCTAACATCCATGCCAATCCTCCTCTTTTTTTGCTGAGGAAGACTGGCCCTGGGCTAATCTTCCTCCGTACCCATCTTCCTTCACTTTATATGGGACGCCGCACAGCATGGCCTGACAAGCGGTGCATTGGTGCACGCCTGGGATCCGAACCCAGGCTGCCAGCAGCGGAGTGCGCACTTAACCGCTACACCACGGGGCCAGCCCCAATTTTTTTTTTAAGATTTTGTGTTTTTTGGTGAGGAAGATTAGCCCTGAGCTAACATCTGTGCCCATATTCCTCTGTTTTGTGTATGGGACACCACCACAGCATGGCTTGATAAGCAGTGCATAGGTCAGCGCCCAGGATCCGAACCTGCGAACCCTGGGCTGCCGAAGCAGAGCACACAAACTTAACCGCTACGCCACCGGGCTGGCCCTCAAATAATTAAATGTTGAGGGGATTAAGGGCCTGGTGGTTAAGCGCAGCATGGTCCACTTTGGCAGCCCGGGTTCAGTTCCCAGGCGGGGACCTACACCACTCGTCGGTGGCCATGCTGTGCCAGTGACCCACACACAAAATAGAGGAAGATTGGCAACAGATGTTAGCTCAGGGCGAATCTTCCTCAGTAAAAAAAAAAGCGATCCCATGTACAGAGTGGGGCTTAATAATTATAAGTTCCTTTCGGTTCTCTTCCTGTGTATCTCACAGGGTTGTAAAGACTAAATAAAAAGATTGAAGCAAAAGGGCTTTGTGAATTGCCAACTGCCATAGCAATCTGAGGGACGACTAATCAGCCTTGGTACAAACAGCCACACTAGAGTCAAACACTAGCATTCACAGGGCACTAGGAAGCAGTTTACGTCCAACACCATCCAATCTGCAAACACAAACCCACAACAGAATATCTGCTGCTTACACGTTTATTAAAGCAGAACCACGAAGAGAATAAATGATCTTCCCTGCCCACCCCTGATATTCTGTTCAGAGTTAACTAGCTACTCTCTGATCCTTTAACCTAAATGAACCCAAACTTGACTCTTGGAAAAGGATTATCTGAAAGTGTTTTCCAGCCACCACAAGGAAAACCGCAGACACCTGCAGAGCACCATGGCCCTGACTCAGGGAACTTCTGACGTGTGAATCCAACGCCAGCGGTCATCCAAATCCCAGCGGTCGTGCAGGGCTGAGACAAGACAGTAACGTTCTGAAACTTGTTTCAGGAGAGAAAAATCAAGAAATAAAAGTAAGTGCTTTTTCTTTCTCCACACTCCTTAGGCTCGTACACCACTGCGGCTCTGTCCGGAACCACACATCCTACTCAGGAGCCACCTTCCGGGGCAGGGCTGACGTGAGAATCGCACAGATGACCAAGTCAGACTGTGGGCTTAGCTGCTAGCTCAAGAGGGCAGACTCTGTCTTTGACCAAACAGCACCAAGTCAGAATGTGCCTGTGAGGCCCAGGCAGGAGACAAAGTAACAATTACTCTACTGACCCTCAGACTAGGAGCCTACTGCTTTGCAGCTCCAGGACACCTTTGGTGACGTCATACCTCTGCTGAAGGCTCCCTGACAGCAACTCTTTAATATCTGTATGCCAGAGCCTGGCACTCCACAGGCACTCAAAACGCCTCCTGAATTGGACTGATGGAATTATTTAGGTCCAAGCCCTGTGCAGCTGTTGAGAGGTATTCTTTTATGAGGAAAATAAGGTTCAGGGAGACTAAAAGCTGAAGTCAGCTAAAGAATCTCGTCTTTGATGTCACCCAGCCAGAACAGGGCTTCATCCTGGGCCAAAAGCGTACCTGCCACTGTTGCCCACAGCCACCTCTGTTCCCCTCAGACTGGCGCTCACAGACGTGCCCACACCCTTCCTGCCTCATTTACCTGTACCCAGGCATAGATGTCTCCTTCTCTAACTGGAGAAGTCACACCCATCCTCATGAACAGCCCTTGGACTCAAGGAAGCCAATCCCACCACCCCGGCTCTTCTGAATTCCTTTGGACTCCAAACAGCACTGACAATCCCCACCACTCGACTGAGCACTGAGCTACGGAGTGGCCTTCCGTTAGTCGTCATTGTTCCATACACCTCTCTTCTCTCCCCTGACACCAGAAAGCCCTTGAGAACCGGGACAGCTGTGAAATCCCAGCTCTCCCTCTTACCAGCTGAGCCATCCCTTCACTCCTTGAGCCTCAGATTCCTCATCTCTAAAGTGAGGAGGACAATAAAACCCACTTCACAGAGCAGCTGTAAGGAGCAAACAATGGCTGTAGAATTGCTGTGTGTAAGCTATCACTGCTGCATTTCATCATTAGCTCTGCGGTTGTTTTATTTCTGTATGCCCCTCCCTCCCATCAACCACCAGCACATACTTTTAAAAGAATACTAACAATACTACATGTCAAGAAAGCCACTTTTACACTTTGTCACAACAGTACAGAATAGACATTAGTACCTCATTCTGTCCTCTAATCATTGATCAGAACTGAACTGACTGTGAAATGACCTAGGCCTTGCCTGCTGACTAACTGGCAATGAGGAGGCTTCATTCTCTTTGCGGTCCAGTGTCTGTTATAAGGGATGGTGGATGCTGGGGCCTGGAAGGGTATTTTCCTTCACAGGTCACAGACAGGCCAGCTGTCCCTCATATCCTCTCCAGGGAGAAAATCCAGCCCTAACTTCATGATTCTGTGTGAGCAGTGACAGCCCCAGTTCACTGAGCCTCAGCTGTGTTCCAGGCACTGTGGTAAGAGTTGACACGCATCATCTCACTTAAGCCGCACTACTCTGTGAGTACCTATCAACCTCTCTCTCTCTCTCAGCAAACTACGGCTCAGAAGGGTTACACAATCTTCTGGGGTCACACAGCCAACAAATGGACAAGGTAAGATTCAACTCAGGTCTTCCTGACAGAAGCATCATGCTCTTTCCATTCACTACATTCCCCTACATCCCTTATATTTGCATATTTTTAAATCCCCTTTAACTTCTACTCCTCATCAAATACCTTGGCATTTCAAAGGTGTAGAGCTTCCTATTGTAAAAGAGACAGAAAAGAAAAAAAAAAATCCCCCAAGCTTACTGGCTCCCTCCAAAAACTGGTTGGAATTCAACACCCAACTGAGAAATTAGTTTTTGGAGTATGGCTGCAGTGAACGAACACCTGAGGAAAGGAAATGAGGAAGAAAGGGGCGTGAGAACCTAGAGGAACACGGGAGGTAGTCCACAGAGATGGGAAAAGACTCTTCCCAAGCCCAGTGTCCACCATCCCTTACCAAAGACGTTTCACCACAGAGAAAAGAAACGCTCCCAAATGCCAGCTAGCCAACAGAAGAGACCTCAGTAATTTCACAGGCCCCACTCAAGGCTGAAACATAAGCTGGAAATTCATAAGTAAAGCAGAAAATAAACATGTCACTTCCGCCCAAACCAGCCAGGCCCATAAGGACACCAAAGCTCCCTGCTGATAAAAGACCTTTTACCAGCCCCTCCACAAACCAGGAGGAACTCAGTTTTAAAAGAAACTAATCAACGTTCTTGACTGAGCACTTGGCATAAGCTCCTACCTTGGGTGAAAAGGCAAGTTGCTTTTTCAGTAAGGAAATCCCATATGGTGGCCACACAGGTGTCCCTTCACTAGCCTTGGGCTTTCCTTACCCAGGATACTGGTCATCTCTGGTGCCCTCTTCCGGGGACCCAGAGCCCCCTATAGGATTAACAGGTACTGCCAAGTACCCCTCTCTCTGCACTGCCACCAAAAGATTTCATCTTTGGCAAATTTAATGTAGCAAGAAAGCAACAGTCAATGTGCAGAGGTTGCTACAAGGAATATCAAAACTTGAGCATTTGAAGGGACCTACCACATCTCACCTCCAAACAGGAAAAACGTGAAGCCAGAAAAGGCAAGGTCATAGGGAGGGTAACTGGCAAAGCCTCCACTGGAGCCCAGGCTTCCTGATTCCCAGTCCAGGGCTCTTATCATTGAATAGCACGGCCCCCCTTCTTCCCGGAGGCAGTGCAGGCATGCCAGCCCCCCTGCCAAGATCGTCACCCTCTAGGAACCCCTCCCCCTTCCCAGTCCCTCCTACGGCCTAGCCTAGCCGAGTTGCAGCTCTAATTAGCAAGTCTTAGAGCAGGGAGCGTTCTCTGGGAGGGTGCCCAGTCCGCGGGCTGCTGGTCTGAAAAGGAGGAGCAGGGATGCAGGGAGAGGCGTCTGGGAGAACCGGGTCCCGGCGGCAGTGGCAGCGAGACTGTCGGGCTGGACAAGGGCGCACGCAGTGGCATCTCCCAGGAGGCGCGGGGTAGGCCGACAGCGCGGGCACCACCTCCAGGAGCCGGGGGGAGCCGGGCCCCGAGGCGGAGGGCCGCGCGGAGCATCTCCAAGTCCCAGCTGGCCTCGGGGCGCCGCCTGGCAGGGTGGCACCGACGCCGTGAGCAGGCCCGGCCCGCCAGCGGGCAGGGGCCCGGCGACCAGGAGGTGGCCCCGGTGACCGCAGAGGCCCGTGGTCCTCTCCGGCCCTGTCAGCCGCCGCCGTCGCCCACCCAGACGCCTTCCCTTCGCGCGGCCTTACCGAGGCACTGCCCCACCGGGGTGCTGAACGGGTTGCCCAGGAGGAACTCCATCTTGAGCGGTCAGCACGGCAGCCGTCCAGAGCCCTGTTAGCCGGCCGGTCTCCGCTGTACCCCGCCGCGCTCCCGACCTGACTGACACTTGCCCCCGCCCCACCCTCTAGAGCGCCGAACGCGCGGCCCCTGACCCCGCCCCCTTGTCGCGTCCCTATTGGGCAACGCCTGCCCTGCCCTCCTCCGATTGGGCCCTACGGCTTCCCGAGCGAAGCCCCACCTACCCCGCGCTGTCCGATTGGGCGGAGGAGTGAGCTCAGTCACAGGAACCTCCGTCAGGCGTAGTGACACCGCCCCTGGCCCGCCTCCGAACGAGAGTTTGTGCGCTTTGATTCCTTTATATATTGGTCAAGCTAGGGAATCCTTATGATTATTGGAGAACAGACGAGTCAATCACTCAAGTAGGGGGCGGGGAAGAGGCGGGGCTAAGTATATCCCCGCCCGTAGAAAGTGCTGATTGGAGAAACATTTGTTTTCTCTCCGGCTGGTTGGTGGCAGGAGTATTCCCCCGCCCAGAAACGTGGTCACGTGCCCCCTCAACTTTCACTCAGGATGTTAATCTTCTCACTTCCGGTTAGCAACGGAGTGGTGGCGCTTGGTTTCCCTAGCAGCCGGGCAAAGTGGCTGCTGCGTGGACCAGCCCGGTAGCCCGCGCTTGAGAAGGTGAGATCCGAAGCTGAGGTTCCGGGAGGACTCGCAGGGGCAGACAGCGCCCCGACGTAATTCTCTGATCTTTTACTCCGAGAAGTGCGGCCGGCCCTTATCATCCGTAAAATGAGCACACAGATCCCCTGCCAGCCACTTTGCAGCGGCGCTGAGACAGTCTGAACGCTAGTACCCGGGCTTTCAGGCCTGCGGATGAGAAAAAAAGGCTAAGGAAGCATTTCCTTGGGGAGCAGGGCTCGAAGAGATGTTTAAGGGGTTCCATCTCCCAGCCTCCTGGCCTGATCCCTTTCGTAGAAACAAAGGTACCCGAAAGAAAGATCCACTGATAACTTCTTCAAGAATTTAACCCTCATATCCGAAACCCTCATATCCGACCTCTTAACTGTCGTTCAATTATTTCTCTTATTTTTATTCTTCATCTTGGTGCTGTATAAAGTGCTTTGGGTGGGAATATGGATACTCAAGTTCCATGTCTGTCTCTTGTCAGTAGTTCCTTGTATGACTGTGGACAATTTCCTTTCCCTCCCAGGTCTCAGTTTCCCCATCTGGGAAGTTAGGGCATTAGGACTCCCTTCTCTAATGGCGTCCGGAGCTGACAGGTAATTAAATGACACATGTGCACTTAGTACCCAGTAAGCACTCAGTAAATGGTTGATTTTCTTCTTATTAATTCATCGCCAATAGGGGCTATATTTTTCAGATCCAATTAATCCCAGGTTGTTGTTTCCCAGGACAATTCTGGATCTGTTTCTCCTGAGGAGGCTACTCCACTGACAGTGATGTAAAACTCTCCACTGCCTTCCCCGTCTCCAACCTCTGATCTTCAGTGACAACACTGTCCTCAGGCAAGTCAACAGGAACCCAGATTGGGTGGTAAATTACTGATAAAATCCTCTTAAGGGAAGAGGATTCGGGCCTTGGCCCTGACCCAGAACAGCTGTGAGAAACATTGTGACAATGTTAGAGCTGTGACAGTGACAGTCCACAGTACCCTGGGTACAGTTGAGTCATGGTGAAGAAATTGGGCTCTGGAGTCATGTTCTCCTGCCTCTGCCGTATACATGTGTAAACTTGTGCATGTTACTTAACCTTTCTAACTAGCTTCCATTTTCTTATCTGAAAACTGCAGATGATCAGTCCCGCATGTAAATTAAGTTCCTAGAGATCTCTCAAATCCACATCTTACCACCAACCACCCTGGGCATCTCTCACGTCACGACTCTTGCCATTCTCAGTACTACAGCCAGAGAGAGCTTCTTAAAATTAAAATCTGATCATGCCACTGCTCTTATTAAGGCCCAGGAGCTTCCCAGGGGTCCCAGGATAATAATTGAACTCCTGTCGGCCTTTTCAACCTTGCATTGCTTCAGCCAAAGTGGAACATGTCTTGTTCTCTCCCACCTCAGGGCCCTCACTGTGCGATTCCCTCTTTCTTCTTTCCACTCCTCCTTCAGATCTCAGCCCCATCTCCTCCGGCCAGGCCAGGTGCCCCTAATGTATGCTGTCAGAGTTCCCTACACCTACAAACTTGTCACGGTTTGTAATTAAACATTTCTTTGATTATCTGATTCGTGTCTGAAACAGAGGTAAGGAGATCTGTCTGTTTTATTCATAGTATGTAGTAGCTATTCATTATGTGTGTGGACTAAATAAATGATCTTAAACAAATGTAGGAAAGAGGAATTATTCATCTTTTACAGATGGGAAATCGAGGGCTTAGACAGGTGAAGTGAGTTGCCAAAGGATGCACAGTCAGGATCCAAATCCTGCCCTTGTGTGCATAACAGCTGTTCCATGTTGCATAGCCATTGTCAGGCTTGACTGAAGGCAAGCTTGATCTGTCACAGGTGCCAGGCCTTGATGACGTGGGAGGGATGAGAAGTCAAAGTTTTGGAATCAGAATTAAGAATCATTTCCCAAAGTGCAGCACCTTTCTTTGAAAAAACACAAACACTTTGCAGGTAACATCTGCCAAATGCAGCACAGTAAAATTTCCCCAAAGGCAAGCTATGGGAAATCTTGGAAAAATTTGTTTCAGAAGAGTAGGGAGATGGAGAGAGGCAGAGGACTGGAAGCATCTTCAGGAGGTGAATCAATCACCCTAAGGAGATAGAGCCAGTGTTGACAGATTGGAGAGAATGGGAAGATGGAAGGCACAAGTGGAAAAGGGGTGTGGGGGGAGGGAGGAGGGTGTAGGTAGGGGGTAGGAGAGGCTGTGCCTCCTCTGGGGACAGAAAGAAAGGACACATAAGAGTTAAAGGCACTAGGACATTTGATTGTGGACAGTCCAGAAATGAAAGATGCATATGTGCATAAGCTGCATCCAAGTGGATGGTGGGGGAGGAGGGAGGGAGGGCAGCCAGGCAGTGGCAGTCTCTAAGACCAGGTGGCAGGATTGCCAGGCCCACCTGGGTTTGTGGTGGACACCATCAGTCCCCCGCCAGGAGTCTCTCCAACAGTGCTCAGTAGAATAAAGAGCAGAACACAGGGGCTGCCCAGCATCAGGGACCAGAAGGCAGGAGGTTCAGGGAGGCCAGGATATTGGGGATGCACCTGGACAAAGATAGAAGGTGAAGCCGGCAGGGAAGTGAGAAGCGGAGGTGGAAAGCAGAAGGGAGGACCTAGTTTCCACAGGGTGTAGGAGGCAGAATCTGGAAGTTTCCAGTAGATTGATAGGAGAAGGTGCCTTCCTGCAGCATCCAGCCCTTCTGGATGTTCTCACTAAGAGGGTTGGTGATGAGAATGATCTCAGGCACCCCAGCTTCCCAGGGCTGTGGCTTTGTCCAGCCAGGAATAGCAGCCCAGTGTCAGCCTCACAGTGTGAGTGAACAAGTCCACAGATTTCCCCTTTGCCTGTGGTATTTCAGCCAAATCCCTTTGGACCGTTAGCAACAGAAACCTACTGGAGTTAGTTTAAGTAAAAGAAGATTTAATGCGAGAAGTCAGGACACTCTCACAGGAGAGGAAAAAGCCCTCACAGGTCCTGGAATTAGGGACATTAGGGGCCAGAAAGCTAGCAAGGAGAAGGCAGTCTCTATGTCAGTCTGTCTGTCTTTTTGTCTTTTTTTTTTACTGGATCCCATCTCTGCTTCTCTCTGTCTGTCTGCCTCATCCCTCTCTTGCTCTCTCTGCTTAACCACGTGCCTGGCCAGTCCACGGTCCCCCAGTTCCTCCCCAGCTCAAGCAGCCAGCTCTGATGGGCACTCATCCTCTGGCCCCAAGCTCACATTTCTCAGGGGGAGGACATGAATGGCCGGCCTGGGTCAGTATCCACCTACGCACTGGGCAGCTTGTGGTATGTGTGTGTGGGGAGTACAGATATGACTGCCTGGAAGGGATGAGGCTCTCAAAGAAGGGGCATTGCAGGCTGGTATGCCTGGCTGGGGCTGCCAAGGGTCATGATCAGTGGTTGGTGCCAAGAAACCCAAACAAGGATGGGCACAGAAAGCCAAAGGCCTGAGATGGCCCTGGCTGTAAGGGAGCTGAGCTCCAGAGGCTCAGGAAACCGGTGTGGACACCGGTCCACTTCTCTGGGGTAGAGGCACAGCTGTGGTTGTGGGGCCAAGGGGTGCACCCCTGAGGATGGGCACCAGGCAGGATGGGTGCAGATGTTTGCCGGGGAAGCCCTGGAGCAGCCTTCGTGCAGATTTTTGAACCCCTAGGTCCAGTGGGCGAAGGCGTGGGAGGAGGGTGGCTTTCAGAGTGTCTTTGGCCACCACGATGCTCCACAACCTTACAAGGACCTCAGCCAGAACTGGTCCTCCAACAAAGGGAGAAGCGGAGTGTGGGAGAGGAACGTGGTGTTTTTCAGGGAAGATGAACCGGCTGTGCGACTCGATGGAGCCGAGAGTGATGGATGACGACATGCTTAAGCTGGCTGTGGGGGAGCAGGGCCCACAGGATGAGGCTGGGCAGCTGGCCAAGCAGGAAGGTATCCTCTTCAAGGATGTCCTGTCCCTGCAGCTGGACTTCCAGAGTGCGTATCCCAGGGTGGGGTGGGTGCACCAAGCAGGGCCCCGGCTTTCTCTGCTCTACCGCCTACAGAGCCCCAGAATTCCACACAATGTCCATATAAAAAGATAAAATTCTCCCACTCCAAGTCTAAGTGAACCACAAAGGTCACTCTGTTTCCACCTCAGACTCCACACGGATGTCCTTAGAGCGCGCCCCTCGGCAGGCGGAACTCAGGAGGGGTCCCAAGCAGCCAGGCAGGAGCAGTGGGGAGGAGGAGGATGTCTACTGGGAGAGCAGCTTCCGAGGAGGGGCGGGAGCCAGGAGGGGCCCAGGGCCATGCGGCAGGGAGGTGCCTCAGAAGTGGCAGTACAGCTGAGTGGGAAGACGTGGCTGGGGCCCAGGCAGATCCTCAGTGCCCCAGCGTGCCTGTCTGTGAAATGGGATGATTGTAGTCCCTGTCTCAAGCGCTGGTTGGGGGGACAGGGTGAGACAACATGTGCACAGAGTCTGGCTCACTCAAGAAGGCCAATGGGGGGTGTGAGAGGAAGCGAGAGAGGTGGGCAGGGGTCCTGCAACCCCTCATGTATTGTGCAGGCGGGCCACAGCAGAGTGACCTGGTCAGATTCACATTCCTGCTCTGTCCTGGGCTCCGACACTGGCCTGCCAGGTCATCTACTCAACAACAAGGAATTCTTGAGACCCTGCCTCAGCTGGCTTGTGCCAGACCCTGGGGATACAGCGGTGGGTGAGGTAGGCATGGCTCTGGCCCCAGCCTGCTGAAGCCCAGAGGCCTTCCCAGAGCCCAGCACCCAGAGCAGCAAGACCCCAGAGCCCCAGCCCCCACAGTGGTGAAAGGGTTAAAGGGGTTGCAGAATGGCTGCACCAGAGGGGCCTTTGACTGCCTTCCTTTTGCTTCCCCCTCCCTCCCCTGAGGCCCCCTCAGCCAGTTTACCAACTGCCTGTGTTATGCCAGGTGCTGCTCCAGGCACGAGGATGCAGCTGTGAACAGAAAGGCAAAACCTGTCCTCATGGAGCTGCCATTCAAGTGAGGGACACAAACACAGTAAAGAGGGGATGATGGTGTATGCTAAAGGTGACATGTGCTATGGAGGAAAATAAAGCAAGGAGAGTTGGGAGTGAGTGCAGTGTTTTATCAGGGATCAGAGGCCTCACCAAGAAGGTGACAGTTGAGCAAAGACTAGAAGGAAGTGAGGGAAGGAGCCACATGGAGATCCAGGGAAAGCGTTTAAGGCAGAGGAAATTGCCAGGGCAAAGGCCCTGAGGCAGGCAGACATGTGTGGAGACAGGTCAGAGAGGTTATGGGGTCAGCTCATATCAGCCTTGCGGGCTACGAGAAGGTGTTTGGCTTTTGTAGTGAGAGAAGTGGGAGCCATGGGAGGGTTCTGAGCAGAGGAGGGACTTAGGTTTTCACAGGATCCTGCTGGCTGCGGGAGGCTAGACTGTGGGGGCCAGAGGCTGGAGCAGGGAGTCTAGTGACAGCCACTGCTATGGTCCAGGGAGTGAGGACGATGGGCTGGGACCAAGACGGTGGCGGTAGAGGCTGATTCCATGTCTATGTTGAAGATTAAACTGGCTTTTTGGGCAGTCCTGTCATGCCGCTGACTCATTGAGAGCTAGCTGTCAAATATATCCTGGTTTAGTTGTGTTGTTTTGGCTTTTCCACGTGAACAGCTGATGCCTAGGGAAAAGCCAGCACACAGGGATGCCAGGCAGCACCCAGGAGTGTGGGAGCCATCCCGGGAACTGGTATCTGCAGGAAGTCAGCCACAGCCAGGGCTGTCAGCCTAAGGCCAGGGCCAGAGAAGGCGCCTGGAAAATCCAGACCAGGATAGGTGGCTGAGATCCTGGGCCAGAACTGGGCCCTGCCCGGAAGCACAGGTTGGGGTGGTGGCTGGTATCATTCTGGGAAATCTGCCACAGACAGGGAATTGGGGAACCTGGCCCTGGGAACCTGGGAGAGACAGGGCCCTGGGTCAGAAAAACACTGTCCACCCACCCCCATGGAGGCATGGAAGGGCGCCCTGCCTCCCCCAGGACCTTGCAAACCCTGCCCCTCTGAATGAATATTGAAACTGTTGCCCCGAACGTGTGGTTATTAAGGGCACTTTTTTTTACCCATTTCACTTGTATATTATTTCAGTTCTTTTAATGAGCATATTCTAATTTTATAAGTTTTGGAAATCATTACAAAAACAAATATAGAAAAAGGAAGCATATAAACAAAGGGCTATTTGTGGCTTCTAGAAAAAACTGGGGGACAAGTTTAGGCCTCTAGAATTTTACATCCACAGTATATACGTATTTATACTTAAGTGTCCTTCAGAACTCTGGCTGCTAGTGACAGAAACCAACCACTGCCTGGTGGAAGGAGCAAAGGGAATAAGTTGGCCATGTGACTGAGAAGGTGGTTTTCAGGGACCACAGGGTCAGTTGCTTCAGTGATGTCAGGAGCCCACCTCTCTATCTATGGGTGATTTATCCCACCCCCCATATATATACATTTGGGATTCCCGCTATCTTTCTGCCCCTCGTGTGCCTGTGGGTATTTCTTTGGGCGTACACACAGTGTATCTTTGCTGACAGATTCCAAGTAGAGAAATTGCAGGGTCAAAGGGCACAGACATTAAATATTTCAGTAAACGTGGCCAAATTGTCCTCCAAAAAGCCTGAGCTAGTTGCTGACCCTCCCACCAGCAGGCGCAAGGGTGCACTCACCTGCAGCCTTGATTCTATCTGTGACATGGCAGCAGGAGGAAGGAAGGCCCCTGCCCGTGTCCCATGTTCTGTGTCCTTTACCCCGAGGTGTCGCAGCCTCCTGGGCAGCCCCCAGCCTAGCCCCAGAGGCAGTGCGAGAGAGTCCCCGGCCCTGGGCAGGTCCAGCCCGCCTGCATCCCTGATATCCCCCCATGGACCTATTAGGTCCTGCTGGGGTTCTGGCAGCGGCACTGATAGGGACTCGGAGCTTCAGGAGGCTCGGCCCACATCTCCAGGGCACCCGCATACTCCAGGACAAGGCAGTGGAGTTGTAGGGCCTTTTTTTTTTTTTTTTTAAAGATTTTATTTATTCAGTTCTTCCCCCCAAAGCCCCAGTAGATAGTTGTACGTCATAGGTTCACATCCTTCTAGTTGCTGTACGTGGGACTCGGCCTCGCGTTGGACGGAGAAGTGGTGCCTCGGGGCGCTCCCGGGATCCGAACCCGGGCCGCCAGCATCAGAGCGCGCGCACTTAACCGCTAAGCCACGGGGCCGGCCCTGTAGGGCCTTTTGTACTGGTTAGTGTTGGTTCTCACAATCCTCCAGTAAGCTCGTACCAAACTCTAACCCTAACCGGAAACTGGAACCAGCCAGGACGTCTCCTCCGATTATTTCAGACATCCTCCGCATTGACAACCTCTGGCAGTTTGAGAACTTGAGGAAGCTGCAGCTGGACAATAACCTCATTGAGAGGATCGAGGGCCTGGAGAACCTCACACACCTGGTCTGGCTGGGTAAGGCCCCTTCCTGTGTGTGTCCGCCCTGATCAAAGGGGATGCCCTGCCAAGGTTGTTGCTTCCCCAGGCACTCCTCAGCGGCCAGCCCAGCATTAGCCCAGGTGCAGCAGAAGCTCTGTGGGGTGGGAGCAAGAAACCCGCTCTTTTTAAAAGCCTGGAGCCTGTGCTGGGCAAAGCACAGCAAAGACGTGCTTAGACACACCAGGACAGGATATTCTGCTCCCACCTGCCAAACCTCCCAGTCTGGGAGGGGGCCAGAGGGGCAGCCGTGGACTCCTTCTAGTTACTCGAGACTCAGGTTGCCAGATGACTGTGGCCCCGCCAGTCAGGGGGGCCCAAGTCAAAGCAGATCAAACCAGAAATAATGGTCACAGCTGCTAGTGTGCACTGTCCATTATGCTCTGCTAAGCCTGGGCCTGGGTGCTCTCCCTGTGAGGCCTTGCGATCCACACAGTATCCCCACTATAGACAGGAGCAGACTGAGTCACAGCAGGGAAACGAGGCATGAGGCTCCCACCCCAGCTCTCTCTGGCTCCAGAGCGCTGGCCCTCACCACCAAGGCTGCAGGGGGTTTGATGAACTGTGTCTATCTGCTGGTCCTTAGGAGGCACCCTCACATCAGGGGAGGGCACCTAACAGGGAGAGGGGGCTGGCTGGAGAGCTCTTTATAACTTTGTCTTCTTTAGCCCTCACAACAATCCTAAGAGATGGGAATCTGTTACCAGTCTGATCCCAATCTACAGAAGAGGAACTGAGCCTCCGAGAGGCCAGGCACTTGCCCAAAGCTCTACGACAAGAAGCAGCAGAGCTGGGATGCAAACCTACGCCCGTCTGACCCCAAAACCCACATTCCCTCCATTCTGTCAGACCGCTTCCCAACAACGGCAGCCCGGGCTGTTGACGCACCTCCCGATTTGCACAACACCTTCAGCTGCGTTGTGCTCACAGTTGCGAGCCCACGGCAACCCCACAGGCAGGATTACCCTGCCATTTCACAGATGCAGCAGCTGAGGCTGAGAGGCTGGCGGCCGTGACCGATTCACATGCTCCAGGCAGCAGAGACGGACACAGCCAGGTCTCCTGACTGCTAGGCCCGGGTCTCTGGCCCCAGGCACCCCTTCCCCACACCCCAGCACCCCTTACTGCTGAGTCCCTGGCTTAGGAGCCCACCTGCATCACCAGGAATCATCTGTCTCCTTTGGAGATGAAGGAGAAGAGGGTGCCAGTCAGCCCGGACCCTGAGCCATGCCCTCTGGCAGGCCTGCCAGGCACAGGCTGTCTGAATGCCATGTTTTTAGGCAAGAGCTACCAGGCCCAGCTATCTCTCAGACATAAAACAAGTGCCACGGGTCCCCATAAGATGCTCCCGTGATGCCCAGTGTTCCGTGATATTGGGGTGAGAGAGCAGAATGGGAAAGTTCTGGTGAAAGGTCAGGCTACCCCCCTCAGAGACGCGTAGCCAGCCTTTGTCCAGCCACAGCACTGGTTACCCAGGGACCCAGCCACAGCCAGGAAGAGCTGGGTCCCTGGGATGTGAGGCGGGTGGGGCGTGGGGTAGATGGCACTTGGTTGGTTCAGCATAGCCCCCAACCTACATGCAGAGCCCCCCACCTGCACGCACAGCCCCCCACCTGCACGCACAGGCCCTGCTGGTGGCCCATGACAGTCAGCTGCCCAGGGCTGAGGGTATGCTGGAACCGGCTGTACTGGCTCTTGAAATCCGATTGTGCACATCGTGTCCCAGCTTAGCATTCAGGGATGTCACGTTGGTATCTTGAAATTGGCCATGGTGGGAATATTTACACTACAGAAATTGGCATGCACTGGAAATTGGGGCTTCCTGCCCGGTCCCTCCCTTCCCCCCCACCACCCTGTTGTTAAACATTTACCAGCACGCCACTGGTTCTAGTGGGGTGGGGCCAGGCCTCCAAAGAGCAGAACCTGGCTGCACGATGGGAAAGGAAGTGGGCAGGCTTGGCATTTGGTAGGCCCCAGTTCAAATCCCAGCTCTGCCATGAACGTAGTGGTTCTGCGCAGCCCTCTGAACCTCAGCTTCCTTATGTGCTGTGTGATCCTGGGCCTATTACCACCAGACCCCTTTAAATCTCTGCTGCCTCACCCATAGAATGAGGGTGAGGATGCCTATGCTCTGGGGATGAAGTAAGGTAACGCACTCACAGGGCCTTGCATAGAGAAGGGACAATAAATTATCATTAGTCTCAACTGTCAACAAGTGATATGTCCTGATCGGCCGAGGAAGCTAAATTAAGACGTGGATAAACTGACTTCCCAGATGACCTTTTAAATGCGATAACTTGCAGCTATCGTGATCATATTTCCAAGCTTGTGAAAGATTCCCGGTTTGAGAATGGTGAGCCATGGTGTTCCAGGACAGGGCTGCAGCCCCAGCCCCAACCAGCCCTGAAAAACCTGTGGTAGGGAAAAAGCACTTTTATTCCCAAAGATGTGAAACTTGGGCTGGAGAGGATCTTGACGTCTCAGTTGGGGCGGGAGGAGCCTGAGTCAGCTGTGATGTGGCGGGAAGAACCTGGCCTGTTGCGTGTCCAGGGAGGAGCCGTGGAGGAATGCTGGCACCGTTGCAGTTAGCTGTGTGGCTGTGGGCGAATCACTGAGCCTCTCTGAGCTTCAACTTCCACACTGATCAAACTGCCACTCAGGGCTGCTGTCAGAAGATGTCCATGAGCACTGGATGCACTGGTAAACGCTGAGCAGACAGGCGATATTACTACTAAAATGCCCACAGAAGTGAGGGAAGGGGACACTCTACAGCTGTCTCCCCTCACTCCCAGATGCACCGTTTCAGACCTAAAGTAAGCATTTCCATCCCAGAACGACGAGTGGCAGGACTGGAGAGGGAGGTGCAAGTCTGAGACTACAGGAAGGAATTCACACAGGGCTTCTAGAAGACCACCAGCTGTCAGACATGAGTCAGTCCCAGGCCTGAGGGCTGGTGCTGGCTCACGGGGCCTAGGAATCCCTAATGGGCTTGTCTCAGGACAGTCCTCCCTAACCCGTCACCGGACCCTCACCACTGTCTTCCCTGCAGACCTGTCCTTCAACAACATCGAGGCCATCGAGGGGCTGGACACACTGGTGAACCTGGAGGACCTGAGTTTGTTCAACAACCGGATCGCCAAGATCGACTCTCTGGATGCCCTCGTCAAGCTGCAGGTGCTGTCGCTGGGCAATAACCAGATCGGCAACATGATGAACGTGAGTACTCCAGTGTTGGCAGTGGCCTGCAGGGAGCTGGCGGCGGGAGCGGGGGTGGGGGGGGGGGGGGGTGGGGACAGGAGCTATAGGGCGGGGCAGGGGCTGGGGGCCGTCTGTGGCAAGGGGAAAGGCAGGCCTAGCCTTCCACATCTTCCCCATTTCCTAGAAAAGCCAGAAATCCAGAATATTCCATGAGAGATCTGATGTTTATTTTTTTTTTTGGTGTTTTAATAAGCTCCCAGGTGATTCTTATATACATCTAGGTTTGAGAACCACCAGCTGGTGGAAAAAAGAACATTTCTTTTTTTTTTTTTTTCTGGTGATGAAGATTCGCCGTGAGCTAACATCTGTGCCAGTCTTCCTCTATTTTTTGTATGTGGGCCGTTGCCACAGCAGGGCTTGATGAGCAGTGTGTAGGTCCACACCGGGGATTCGAACCAGCAAACCCCGAGCTGCCAAAGCAGAGCGCGTGAACTTAACCACTGTGCCACCAGGCTGGCCCCAATAATGTTTATACACCATGTTTAACCAAACGAAGCCCATCTGTGGGTGCCAGTTTGTGCCTCTGCCTTGGTGGGGTCTCTTTCCCTGAGCCCCACACTCACTTAACAAACATTTGCTGAGGTGAACACCTGTTGGATGTGGGGCATTTTTCCTGTGCCCAGTGGGTACAGAGACCCACAAGGTATGGTCTGTTTGGGGGTGCAGCACACACCCACATAATCAAGACACAAGGTGACAAGAAGCTGATGTCCACCCCAGAGTGCCAGGAGTGTGTGCCTGTGAGGGGCAGGGGTCACTGGTCATTTGGGGTGAGGCAGGCTGCCCCCCTGCACACCTCCACAATAGGTTCACAGCAGCGAGCTGGGTCGAGACCCCGGCAGCTGGGGGTGTGGCGGCATTCATAAGGGCCCTGTGTCAGAGATGACATTACCAGACTGCCCCGGGGCAGGACCGTGGCTGGGACCTTCTCCAGCCTGCCTGCCAGTCCTGGGAGCTGTTCAGTACCCCTTCAAGATTCCTCTTCTGGGGCCGGCCCCGTGGCTTAGTGGTTAAGTGTGCGTGCTCCGCTGCTGGTGACCCGGGTTCGGATCCCGGGCGCGCACCGACGCGCCGCTTCTCCGGCCATGCTGAGGCCGCGTCCCACATACAGCAACTAGAGGGATGTGCAGCTATGACACACAACTATCTACTGGAGCTTTGGGGGGAAAAATAAATAAATAAAATCTTTAAAAAAAAAAAAGATTCCTCTTCTGCTTAGGTCAGTCAGATAGCCTGGGTCCAAATCCCAGCTGCATGCCCTAAAGCTTGAGCCCTCCCTGCCTCAGTTTCCTCATCTGTAAAACAGAGGTAATGGCCACAACCCACCTGCCAGGCTGCTGTAGGAATCGAGTGAGGTGATGAGCGTAAGACATCTCGTCAGCGTGGGGCTGGAGTGCGTTCCTGACAGGCAGGACTGCCGCAGCTGAGATCCTTCCTGAGTGCATCAGGAGAGGAGAGCTGACTTCTGATTCAGACTCGGTGAAAGATGCTTGGAATTTTGCCATCCAGCAGAAGGGAAGGCTTCCCAGGAGGAGGGAATGGTGTGAGCAGAGGCCTGGAGGCACACTTGGGATGGCTGCCTGGGAATGCACAGCGCCCCGAAGGAGCCCAAGGTCCCTGGAGGAGGTCAAGGGTGTGTGGTGCAGGGTGGTGCCCAGGCGTGGCCAGCCAGAGCAGCAGAGCGGAGCTGGTGGGGCTTTTGTGCTGCGGTGTGTCCAGGGCAGGCCTGCGTTTTGGAAGGAAACCCCGCCACTGTGAGGATGGATTTGAAGGGGATGGTGGGAGTGGGTGAAGCGAGGATGGTGCCATCAGAAAGGTGTTTGGCCTGCAGAACAGAAAAGCTCGCCCCAAGTGGCTGAAAGCACGGCTGAGGCAAGGATTTGGGTGCAGGTGGCATGTTTGGGAGGTGATCTCAGGACGCTGGAGCGAGCCAGAGGGCAGGAAAAACCAGCAGGCAGGTGGTTACTGAGGCTGCTGTGGGGTGAGGGGGACTCGAGTCTGCTGGGCACTTGGGGTGTCCAGAATGCCTCCCAGAAGTGAACATCCGCAGGGCCAGGAGCCTAGGGCGTCCTGTCCCTCAGGAGCTAAAGGACCCTGGAAGTGGGGATCAACTCCCTCCCGCCCTTGTGTCTGGTGGGCCTCAAAGCGCTAAGGGAGAGAAGGAAGAGACGGTGCTGTCAGCAGGAGTTCACCCCGGCTGCTCTGAGGCTGGAGGTGAACCCATCCCCGGCCACAGACAATGAGGCCGTTTCCCCGCTGTGATTACTGGTGCTGCGAGGAGGGAAGGACTTATCCTCAGGGCTTCAGGTTCGCGGGTTCCTTCTGCCCCTTGGCTCTGCCATCCTCAGCATCTCCCTGGGCTGATTCTCTTCATGGCTGTAGTAAAGCAGTGAAAACCACAGGCTTCCTTGTCCACATGTAGCAGGACAGGGAGCATGAAAAACCTCCCCCAACAGTGACCCTTGAGTCTGATCAGGGCCCATGCCTACCCTCAGACCAATATCATAGTGGGGGATGGCCAGCCTAGGTGGCTTCGATGAATGTCCTGGGGTGGGTCAGGCATTGACTTCCTACCTGTATTTAGGTCCATCCAGTGGGACTGAAGCCCAGACCTGTGTCATCTCAGAAGTTTGCCCTGCACACCAGACAGGAGGGTGTAAATCCAACCAGCGCCCTTTTCAGGGTTCGAGTCCTGATTGCTCAGCCTGCCCTCTGCCTTGTAGGGGCGGGGCAGCCAAATGCTGGCCAACGGGACTGTTAAGTGAGGCATGGAGGGTCCAGGTAAACTGAGTCAAGAGCTGAGATTTAATTAGCCGCTGACTTTCTGACCTTGGGCCAGTGACTTAGAGTTCTGGGGGCCCATTTGCCCATCTGTAAAACAAGAATAGCAACAGTCCTACCCCAGAGGTGGTTGTGAGGGTGGAATCCATTAGATAGTGTTAAGTGGCTAATACAGGACCTGGCACATAGTGGGTACACGGAAAGTGATGGTTATGCAGGAATTTTCAGATTAAGGGTTAGCCCCAAACAGCCCCAAATCTTGCTGTTTGAAAACCTTTCTGAGTAGTTAGAGCTGTTCCTGCCTAGGTAAGTCCAGCATCCCCAGGCCTACGTGTGAAGGGATCTCTTCTGACGTGTTATCATCTATAGACTTTAAGGGACCCAAGGCCCTGTCCCTACGAAGGTCAGCCCTGGGCGTGGAGGTGGACACTGACTCTTAGTCCATGCCCTGGCCCTGCTGTGGATGCCCCACTCCCTCCCCTGGCCTTGGGAAGTCTCCCACTCCACTCCAGGGCCTGGGCGGGAAGAAACCCCATCCCCCTTTCCCAGTGGTTTGCTGGGTGCCAGATGGCCCATTGTGAATATGAGAGAAGCAGGTAAAGCCAGTCCCCAGCGAGAAGGAGGAAGGAGGAAGGCATCTGGGGAGAAGCCACCAGGGAATGCTGAGGTATCTGGGTCCAGATCTCATTGTTCTGGAAGCCTGGCCAAATCCCAGAGACTCTGGGGCCCCTGGATCCTCTTCACCATTAGTCCTGACAGAATAACCTGTAAACTCTGAGCATCTTTGATTTTAGCCCTCATCTGCACTATGTATCTTACATCTAATGATATACTTTCTTGTTGTTTATTTACTAGGATTATTTTAATACCTGTTTATTGCATTAAAACAAGCAGACATTTCAGCAGAGCTCAGGGCACCCAGGGAAGAGCCTGTCTCACTCCCGCTCAGTCCCTGCCTCCCCTTCTAGAGGCCACGGCTGCTTCTGAGTTGCATGTGTGTCTTTCCAGGCATCTTGTTGTTTAAACATTTTGCGCAATTGTCACATCTGTCTGGCTACCCTCCAAGCGCCTGCCTTCGGTTGTCCCCTCTCCTCTGAGTCATCTGTTCCCCCTCTGCTGGATCATTCCACCGCTTAGATGCAACATGATGTATTTTTCCGGTCCCCCATGGGTGGACGTTTCCAGCCTCCTGCCGTGTCACGCAGGCTGTCATGAATGTCCTTGAACAGGGCTACTTTGCATCTGGATGAGTGCATCTGCAAGATAAATTCCTAGGGGTGGAATTGCTGGGGCTGAGAGCATGTGCATTTTTTATTTTGATGGATCTTGCCAAATTGCCATCTATAGAAGTAGAACTATTTACAGACCTACTAGCAATTATGAGAAAGCCCGTTTCCTTTCACCTTCCACAACACACTTTCTTATCAAACCTTTCTCTCTTTGACAATCTAAAAGATGAGAAATGGAATCTCATTGGGAGATCTCTTAAACATTAAATCAGATCCTGTCTCCCCACCGCATATATACTTACAACTCCAATGTCCTTAGGACATTGGACAACTCCATTGTCCTTAGAACAAAATCCAAACTCTTGACTGCAGCCTACAGGGTCTTCATGAATCAGCCCTGACCTTGCCTCTAGTCTCGCCTCAGGTCCTTCCTCCAGCCCCTCCCCCCGCACACTGCAGCCACGCTGGCTTGGCTTAGTTCTTGGGAGAAGCCAAGTTCTTTCCCGCCTCAGAGCCTTTGCCTCTGCTGTTTCGCTTCCCGGGAATGCCCTCTCCTCTGCTTCTCCACAGCTGGCGCCCTTAGGTCTCAGATGAAATGTCATCTTCCTAGAGACCTCTGAGTCCCCTACTGAAGGAAGGCCTTCCCTGTTATTTTCTCTCATGGCCTGTCTTTATGTTCTTATAGCACTTTCCCCAAACAGTCATGATTTTATTTACTTTTAAAAACCTTCTTGTGCCCTGCCCCAAGAATGTAAGCTCCTGCTATAAGGGCAGGGACCATGTGGGCTTTGTTCCCACTGTGTCCCCAAGGCCCAGCACGTGCCTGAGGCCTCACAGGTGCTTAATGTTATGAATAAACAAATGCCTGAAAGAAATTCCTCCAGAAAAGCAGGCTAGGTTTCTTTTCTTTTCCTTTTTTTTTTTTAAATTTTATTTATTTATTTTTTCCCCCAAAGCCCCAGTAGATAGTTGTATGTCATAGCTGCACATCCTTCTAGTTGCTGTATGTGGGACACGGCCTCAGCATGGCCAGAGAAGCAGTGCGCCGGTGCACACCCGGGATCCGAACTCAGGCCACCAGCAGCAGAGCGCGCTCACTTAACTGCTAAGCCACATGGCCGGCCCTAGGTTTCTTTTCTATCTTTTGCATAATACAGTGTCTAGGTGTTCAGAAGATGCTATCAAATGAAATATTAGCTATCCTGTTGACTTTTTCCCCATTTTACTAAAAATAGAATATAGGAAGAATAAGCAGCTAGTGGAATGTTCCACTAGCTGTTATCCAGTTAATCCAAGGTTAAGTATAAATTGGGTTCCATTTAATTTAAGAGATTTGGACCTTTCCCAGGGATTACAGTCTAAAAGGCACACTTCCTCTGAGTGACCAGTAGTGATGATAGCAACAGCGACCACCATTTGCTGAGTAGTCGAGAGGCACTTTCTGAATGCTTTTCATAGCTGATTTCATTTGGTCCTTACAACACCTATAACAGACTTAACATCCTCGTAGCCATTTTACAGATGAGGAAATTGAGGCTCACAGATGTTAGGTAGCATGCCCAAGGTCCCACAGCTAGCATGTGAACCCAGGTCTGCCGATTCTTTGGAAAGCCCATGCCTGACCGAAGGCCTCAGTACAGTGTCCAGCCTGGAACTCCCGAGCTCACTCCACACCTGTCACTCTACCCAGTGCTGAAGGCACTGTGGCCTGGCTGCCAACTCCGGCAGAGTACCGAGGATAGAGGCTGCCGGGTCCGTGTTCAGCCCTGCAGCAGCCAAGAAAGCGCGCCTTTCCCCCAGATCATCTACCTGCGGCGGTTCAAGGGCCTGCGGACACTCAGCCTCTCTGGGAACCCCATCGCTGAGGCAGAGGATTACAAGATGTCCATCTGTGCCCACCTTCCTGACCTCGTGTACCTGGACTTCCGGCGCATCGACGACCGCATGGCAAGTGTCTCCCTCTGGGTCTCCGAGCTCTGAGTCAGGCTTCAGGCCCCCCAGGTTTCGTGGAAAGGGGCACTGAGCTCCCCGTCCACACAAGGAGGAGAGAAAGGGCAGCTCCCTCTTCCTAACTCCTTTTACGTCCTCTGTCCGCGACTCCAGCAGAACCCTCGCGGTAACTGTTTAGTGTGAGCTCACAGCAGCCAGGCCCCTCCAGGTGTGGCCTCCAGGCCACCTCACAGCCATCCCGCACTGGCTGGTTTTCCAGACGCAGAAGTCAAGGAGACCAAGTGAGGCTCAGCCATTAGCCAGGATCAGCGGCTCGCGGCAGAGCCAGAGTCACCCCTGCTCTGTGTGGCCTGGGAGCAGTGTTACAGCTGACTGCTGCTGTGCACTTATGCACCAGGCACAGTGTTATTTCACGTTGTTTTCACCACAGCCTGTGGGCCGGGCCCTGCCCTCATCCCCACTTGCTGATGGAGAGTCATCACCATGAGATGACATGCCTGGGATCTCACGGCCAGTGGTAGGCAGCCTGGAAGTTGGGCCCAGGCAGTCTGGCAACAGACCCCATGCTTGCAGCCCCTGTGTGGGGCTCACCCCGGCAAGGAGGGCCTTTCCCCTGTCCACCGGCTGGTCTGTCCACCAGCTGATCTGTCCACCACGTGCCTCTTTCCCACTTCCCTGCTATGAGCTGGTCCCCTTTCACTTGCTTCTCTCCCTTTCCAGTGTGCTCACTTTGTGGGGACTTTCCTCATTGGGAAAAAAGAACCTGGCCCAATTGTGAGGCCTTTGGTAGCAGGACCAGGATGTCTCTGCATATTGGGTGTGGCAGAGACTAAGGCCTGTTTGACCTGTCCACTCCTTCTCACAGGAAGCTGGTACCTCTCCTGAGAGAAGGGAGCCTGTGTTTGGGGCACTGAGGTGATGTGGGGAGCACCCAGGAGAGCCAGCGGAAGCAGGGAGGAAGGCCGGCCCAGAGCTCTCAGTGTTGACCTTACCCAGCCTGGACCAGAGGGCAGAGCCCAGCCCCCTTACCACTGTGGAGCCCTCCGCTCGCTGGCCCCTTCTTGGGAGGTCCACAGAGACAGTGTGGGGTCAGAGTTGCCCTCCTCTGACCGTGGCTTCCTCTTGTCCCCTAACAGTACAAGAATGTGAGATGTTGAATTCTAAGACTCTGAAGTCTTATTTTTTTCACTTAGACAATAATTTGAAAGGCAACATGGGCTCAAGTGCTTGGAATAGGCCAATGAGCTGTTGGGGTGTGTTTCGCTCATTATAAAACCATGGGACAGCCTAACACTGCACAGTTCCAAAGCCCCTCCCCAAGCATTTTCTCCTTGGTCTCCAGAAGTTTCCATAAAGGGCAGGCAGCGGGGCCAGCCCGGTGGCGTGAGCAGTTAAGTGCGTGCACTCCACTGTGGCAGCCTAGGGTTTGCCGGTTCGGATCCCGGGCGTGCACCGATGTACCGCTTGTCAAGCCATGCTGTGGCGGCATCCCATATAAAGTGGAGGAAGATGGGCACGGATGTTAGCCCAGGGCCAATCTTCCTCAGCAAAAAAAAAAAAAAAAAAGAGGAGGATTGGCAGATGTTAGCTCACAGCTGATCTTCCTCACAAAAAAAAAAAAAAAAAAAGGGCAGGCAGCACAGCCTCAGCATCCCCATTGTGCCGAGAGGAAACAGAGGCTCCTTTCGTGTTGCAGAGACTTGTCTAGAAGCATCAAGATAAATAATTAGTGTAAGTTTATAAGAGCAGAGTTCTGCAAAGCAGGGGCACCTCAAACTCCCCCTGTCCGCATTACTGCCTGTCCTTGGGCAGCCACAGCCGGCCCCAGGCCCCTGGCCTCTTGGTACCTTAGGGCTTGGGCAGCAGGACAGCCAGGCCTGGTGGCAGGCTGACCAGGGGCCACGGGCAGGCTCTCCCTGAGGGCTCCACCTGTACCCATCGGGCCACCTTTAAGTTGAGACCCTGGGCTGTGCCTGAAGGCTGGCCTCCCCTCAGTCCAGCCCTGAGGAACAGAGGAGAGTCCCAGCAAAGCACACAGAGGGGCAGGGGCTGTGAGCTGGGGGGCGCTCTGAGGGAGCGGGAAGACAAGCAGGAGGGGCAGGAGCCAGTCAGCAGGCCGTGCTGGGATTTTGGGCCTGTCCTTGACGATGGAGGCCCACGGAGAATCCTGAGCAGTTTGCAGCAGATTCATGACATGATCAGCAGTTCAGGGATCTGGTGACTGGTGTGGGGAACAGAGGCTACAGAGGGAGAGATGGGGGACAGGGAAAGAGGGGCCGTGGTCTTGAGAGAGAGACAGAGAGAGGAGGTGGTGGGGGCCCCACCCAGGGCAGGGCTGTGGGAAGGGAGAGGAGGAGGGGCAGATACTAGAGATATTTAAAAATGTAAACAGTTATTGAAGTATAACTATGTAAGGAAGCAGCATGTAAGTGTACAGCTCAGTGAATAACAAGAGATGTTTAGAAGGATTTCAACTGTGCAGTATAAGCTGTGTGCAACCACGGCCCAAGTTAAGGCATAAAACTACAATATACGTGTACTGACATCATGTTCGGGTGTGAGGCTGGGATGGGCTTCAGGCAGCACAGGACAGTGGGAGGAAAGCTCAGTATCTGGAACTGCACAGATGCGGGGGGAAGCCCCTGCCTTCCTTTGTGGAGCCTACATGCCGGGAAGGGAGACAGACAATCAGATCATCCCACAGATGCATGAAAATATCGGGAGGGAAGGACATGAGCTGAGATGTACAGGATGGGGGTTGGTGGTTATGGAGTGGCTTCCCCAGGGAAGTGGTTTTGAGCTGGGATCTACAGGATGGGCGGGAGTTGGCTGGGTGAAGGAGCAGCCCAGGCAGAAGGCAGAGCACATGCAAAGGCCTTGTGTCAGGAGGCAGCATGGTCAGCAGGCCAGTGGCTGGAGTTCAGAGAGCTGGAGAGAGGGGGAGGCAGGCAGGGCCTCGCAGGCCACGGCAGAAGCTTGTCATTACCCTATGCCCAAGAGGAAGCCATACAAGGGAAGAGAGGAGCTGACAAGATCAGGTTTGTATTTAACACACATTGCTCTGGCTGCTTGCCGGGGATGGGGTGGACAGACTGGAGGAGGGACAGAGTGCACGGGGGAGGCCAGCTGGGGGGCTGTGGCAGGGGTCCTGGCACGAGGTAATGTGACAGATTAGAGAGGCGATCAGGAGGTAGCATGGACAGGCCTGGGCACAGCCTGGGTCTGAGGGGGAGGGGAGGGTCTAGGATGCCTCCTGGGTCTCTGGCTCAGGTGCTGGCTGGCTGGGGGCCACTCACCTCAGCAGGACTCTGGGAGGACAGACGTCCATCTTGGACATGGTAAGCTGGCAGTGCTCTTGAGGCAGCCAGGGGGCGTGAGGCCATCAGAAGCTCAAGTCTGGCACTCAGAGGTGGGGTCTGGACTAGCGGTAGAGCCCCGAGGGTCATCCTAGGATGGAGGAGGGCACTGCTTGTGCCTGAAGCCTTCGCACCAGTCAGATCACCTGGGTGCATAGAGGAGGCCGGGAAGGGTGAGGGCTGAGCCCTATGGTGCCAGCAGTCCCCACAGGTGCAGGGGGATGAACTAGAGGGGAGGGGAGAGACAGGAACGGGCAGAGCACAGAGCCAAGGGCCAAGACCCTCGCTACCAGGCCCGTGACTTGGCCTCTTTCCCATTGTGCACCCCTAAAAGAGGGCGAGACACCTGCCAGGGAGGGCTGTGGGGAGCTTGTGAGGCTGTGTGTGTGAGTGCTTGTCGCTGTGGCCCCCACCCCCGAGATGCCCCTCAGATCGTTGGCCTGCCGTGCTGTCCCCCCACCCCACCCCCCCGCCTCCCCCGACTCCTCTTGGTCCTTCCCTGATTTCCCTTAGACTCAGAATACCTGGAAAGGGCCATCAGGCAACAAGCCATTCCTGTCCACACAGCCTTCACAAGGGGACCCATCCACACTCTCGCCCACACTCGGGAGGCCACAGGATGGCAGAGGCCAGCGTGGCTCAGAGGGACCAAGCGTCCCCTGGTCACGATGCCACTTTCCGTTCCCCCATCAGAAAGAGCTGGCGGAGATTAAGCACCAGTACAGCATCGACGAGCTGAAGCACCGGGAGAACCTGCTCCAGGCGCGGCTGCAGGATGAGCAGGCCCGGCGGGAGGAGCTGGAGGAGCACAAGGTATTCCCTGCCGGGGAGGGGCCCAGCTCCCCACCTCCCCACCTCCCCTGCCATGCCTCATGCTGGCACGGGGCATCAGTCCAGTTCAGCGAAGGTCAGCAGGGCCCAGGCCCTGAAAACCTGTCTTTTGATTGAAAACAGATGCCGTGCAGCCACGCCTGGCTCTGATGGGGCGCGGAAGTCATACTCCATCAGCAAGGCCCAAGCCTAGCCACCTCACCCTGCCTGCCACCTACCTTGTCCTCACGGGCATCCCTGCCTGCAGGGCGCAAGGCTGGGAGATTGTGCTGAAACAGTCTCTCAGAGCAGCTCCTTTTCTTAAAACCCTTAGGCCGGGGCTGGCCCCGTGGCATAGCGGTTAAGTGAGCATGCTGTGCTGCTGGCAGCCTGGGTTCGGAACCCCGGGCACACACCACTGCTCTGCTTGTGAGGCCATGCTGTGGCGGCGTCCCATATAAAGTGGAGGAAGATGGGCACAGATGTTAGCCCAGGGCCAGTCTTCCTCAGCAAAAAAAAAAAAAAAAAAAAAAGAGGATGTTAGCTCAGGGCTGATCTTCCTCACACACACACAAAAAAAACCTTAGGCCGTTCCCCATGGCAACCAGGAAGGTTCAAGTCGCTTACTCAGCACGGCCCTGGCTCTTTCCTCCCCACAGTCCCCTCCCCTCCCTCCAGCCAGACCAAGCCAACTGCAACTTTCAGTTATATGCCTCTGGACCGCCTCATGTGCCAGGCCCTCTGCCACATGCCCTTCCCCTGCCCTGCCTTCCTCAAGGGCTGAAGCCCAAATATAGTGACCCCTCCTCCACGCAGCATCCACCGACCCCAGTGCCCAGCACAGAGCTTCGTCCAGTGAGCCCTCCCCGGGGCCTGTGGGATGAATCCATCACAGCTGGCTGTGTTTCTGACCGCAGGCCGCATTCGTCGAGCACCTGAACGGCTCCTTCCTGTTTGACAGCATGTACGCTGAGGATGTGGAGGGCAACAAGCTGGCCTACCTGCCTGGTGTCAGCGAGCTCCTCGAGGCATATCCTTCCAAGTTCACAGCGACCTCCTCTGGCAGAGCCTGGGCCCCATGTCACCCACCTGCCTGGGGCGAGTCCCTGTCCACTCTGGGCTTCAGTTTCCCCATCTCTCTTGTGAGACCCTGGAAAGTACAACCCCCACTTTAGGGCAGTGTACCCAAGAGGCAGTGCAGAGCCAGGTCAGCTGAGCTGCATAAGGAAATGCTGTCTAGATTTCCGGGGGCACAGTGAGCGTCTGGTCAGCATGGCATGGGTCTGCTGTGCTTGACAAGCCAGCTTGTCAGCAATGGAAAATGGATTGAAATGTGCATCCATGGCACTAATCCTCATTGCCCATATTTACTTGTTCCTGCTGTGTACTTGGCATACAGTATTTATAATTTTCTCACCCCCTACTGGATGTGTGCTACTATTAATCCCATTTGGTAGTTGGGGAAGCTACGCTTGGAGAGGTTCACTTGTCCAAGGTCTTGCAGTTAGAAGCTGGGGTTTGAGCCCTAGTCTGTGGGGCTAAGAGCCTGCATCCTTTCCCCAGTTGGCGGGAGCCCAGAGGGTGTGACCTGCACTTGTCATCAAGGCAGTGGCCATGACGGCCAACAGTTGGCTTAAGCTGAAAGCTGAGGACTCAGGATAGACTGAGGGTGCTGGGAGGAGGCGATGAGGCGCAGAGAGGGTGTGTGGAGCGGCTTTCGCGGCCTAGACTCTTCAAAGCCCAACATTCTGACAAGAGTAGGGCACACGTGGCGAGGGTGTGGGGCTGAGCAGAGGTGAAGAGCAGGGCTGTGGGCGGGTAGATGGGCTCCCCGCCGGGCTCTGCCTCCTGACGGCTGGGCCACCTGGGCTCGCACCTTAGCAGCAGCGCCTGCGTGAGCTCAAGAACTCCTCACGGCAGGCGCAGGCTCTGTGCTGCCCTCGTGCTGCAGAGGAGGGAACGGAAGCCCTGAGAGGTGGGGTGACTTGTGGGGGAGAAGCAGTGGCAGAGCCGGGATTTGAACCTGAATCTCTGCTTCAAGCCCGTGGTCCCCACCTCCAGTTTCCCTCAAAGACAGGCCCTCAACAAAGGTGCCCTCTAGACAACACACCAGAGACACGTGCTCGCTGCTTAGCTCCCTGGCCAGGCATGGCTCCTCCTGGGCTCCTGGCCCCCCCTAGCCCCCAGGTCCCCCAGGAGTCTCTTCTGGGGGCCTTTCTTAGCATGTCTCTCCTCTGCTCTGTAGTCTTCTCCCGTGGCCCCTGCCTCCTTCCCTCACACAGGTCCCATTCCGGAATCCCTCAGGCCGAGGGTCGAGATGCCCCAACCACCACATTATACTCCCAAACCCTAACTCCTGGCCCTGAGCAGGAATCACCACCGCCCTCGTCCCATGCCCTCCCAGCAACCTGCCCCTGAGACAGCCTCGAGCTTCCTTAACGGCCACTCACCTACAAGGACAAATTTGTCATCATCTGCCTGAACATTTTCGAGTATGGCCTGAAGCAGCAGGAGAAGCGGGCAGTGGAGCTCGACACCTTCCGTGAGTGTGTCCAGGAGGCCATCCAGGAAAACCAGGAACAGGGCAAGCACAGGATCGCCAAGTTCGAGGACAGGCACCTGCTGGTAGGCCCCGCCCCCCAGCCCCTCCTGCCTCCTGCTGCAGGCGCTGACTGCCACGGGCCTGGCCCCACTGGACGGGCCGCAGCCCCCACACCTCTGACAACCCCTGAAGCCCATGGTCATTGTCCCCGTTTGCCAGAGATCACACAGCTCAGTGGCAGAGCCAAGGTTCAGCCTTCCACTGGCACCACCAACCACAGCTGTGCCAGGGCTGAGCCTAGCATGGGGCCTGTGGGTTTCCTTCGCCTAAAACGTCCCCAGGGTTCAAGGTAGCATTGTCATTACTGCTATAATGGTGTTATTATTACCACTGCTGTTAATGGCAATGACGACGGCTACTTTTCTTCTGTTCATTCATTCGTCTAACAGACATTTTCTGAGCCCTGTGCTGTGCCCCACCCTGGGAGCCATGCTGGACGTGGCTCCTGCCCATACGACCTCCCATCTAGTGGGGCGCAGACCCAGGCCTTCCCCACTGCAGGGGTCAGCACTCTGCTGGAGGGAAGCCCAGGGAGCCTTGGGGGTTCCAGGGGCCCCTTAACTTGAGCTGAGGCTTACAGGAGAAGGCGCCCTGAGGGAGAAGGCCCCTCCCTCAGGTGTTCAAGACCTGGCCTAACCCGGGCTACTTGGCCCAGCCTAAGCAGCTGCCATGTGTACCTGGTGGGAATCATTCCTTTCAGTTAGCATTACTTTTTTCTTTGTGGGGAAAGATTCGCCCTGAGCTAACATCTATTGCCAATCTTCCTCGTTTTTTTTTCCTCCCCAAAGCCCCAGTGCATGTTTGTATACTCTAGTTATAAGTCCTTCTAGTTCTTCTATGTGAGCTGCCGCCATAGCATGGCTACTGACAGACGGGTGGTGTGGTTCCACCACCGGGAACCGAACCCGGGCTGCCAAAGCGGAGTGTGCCAAACTTTAACCACTAGGCCGTTAGGGCTGGGTCCAGTCAGCATTACTTTTAAAGACTGGATTCCTAACCTGTTCTAAATCACAGGTCTTTGTGAGACTCTAAGGAAAGCTAAGGACCTTCTTTCTCCTCAAAAAACTGTTCACACACCAAGTATGCAAACACTTGCCTACAGCGTCAGGAGCTTCAGGAAGCCCAGAAAGTCACTCCTGGTTGACAACTGTAGTTTAAAGTAGAGCAAAATCCCCCAATCATGCAAGGTCAGATATAATGGGGGGTGATGGGCCCCCGTGCGCTCCGGCCCTCCCGCACCCAGCCCCGCCTCCCCTCTCCTCATCAGCCTCACCGCCAGACCCACGTCTCAGACCCTCCTCGTAGGTCATAGGGAGGGTGTTACTGCGGGAGTACAGACCTGTCAGTAGACGAGCACATTTGGCTCACATATGTGTTTTGTTTGGCCTACAGAGGGTTTTAAAACATTTTGAACATCCTACTGACATTAAGAATGGGAAGATTTCATAGAAAAATGTGGTTGCCAGCTTCTCTGGAGGCAGTTGTCCTCATGGCCAGAGCGGCGGCTGTCCCCTCTGGACAGGCCACATCTCCAGTCCCAGCTGATACATCCTCCCTGACATGTGTTAGCTGGTTCCTGTAGCCACTAGATTTGGGACGCCTGGATGTCAGCCAGCCGGCTCTCCTGAAGCCCCAGGCTGAGCTGGCCCCTCAGCAACACGGCCCCTGGAGAAGCAGAACATGGGCCAAGCCACAGCCAGTGCTGCACCCTCACTGGCACCAAGCCCGACTCTCTAACGTGCCTCTTCTTGGGTTCAGGGTGTCTGTATTTAGAGCAAGCCAGTTCCCCCCGCTTCTGAGGCACTGGTCTGCATGGCTCCCACGATGGCGACACCTGCAAAGTCCTCCTCGGATGAGCTGACCTGAATGCTCCTCTCCTAGAGCCCAGAGCAGTGGAATCCCGGGGCCCTGATGACATGCTGACGCCCTGGCCCAGGGGACAGCCTGGCACTGGGCTTTTCAAGCTCCCAGGTGCCTCCAATGCGCAGCCCAAGTGGAGCCCACTGTCTTGGAAGTTCCCAGACTCCTGGGCCTGAGGCCCCCAGGTCCCTCCCCTCACAGGACCCTTCCTATGGCGTGTACTGCACTCCTCCCATCACCCCCACTAGACCAGGGCTCACACAGCACCGCCTCCCGGTGCCCAGCAGGTTGTGCCTCGAGGCCAATGGGTCAGCAGAATGCTTAGGCAGACCCCTCACTGGTGACCCTCTCCTGGCCTCCATTTCTTCACCAGTGAAATGGAGATAACTGCCTCGCAGAACTGCAGTGGGGACGAGTGAGATGAGCAGAGCCAGCGCACGGTACATGACGGACGGTCTATGTGTAGTTGTAGTCACTGTGGATAAGTAACACAAGTGTGTGGCACAGACATGGAATGAAAAATGGACCCAGGGGGGTGCAGTCAGTCTGCCCCCAGCCCATGTGAGTGTGTGTGTGTGTGTGTGTGTGTGAGATGAAAATGTAGCATGCACTGTTCTGCACTTTACTTTGCTATTTTATCTGTGCAGCTTGGAGATCCTTCCAAAACTTGAGTTGCTTCATTTTTTTAATCACTGTAACATATCTCATTGCATGGATGAGCCATACTTTATTAAGCCAGTCCCACTGATGGACCATTTGGTTTTTTCCAATTTTTTGCTCTTTCAAGCAGTGTTGCAGTGGATCACCTGGTGCAAGTGTGATCTGTAGGATGATGTCCTGGAAATGGGACTGTGCGTTGCTCCTTTTCATACGTATTGCCCAGCTGCCCTCCACAAGGCTGTGCCTTCCACGCCCTGCCCGCTCCCTCGTCAGGCCAGCCCTGTTGAGCTCTCCCATCTCTGCCAATCTGGCACACTGCGGGTGTGTGTTTATTTTCTCTTAAGTGGGGGTGAGCATTGCATGTCTTACAAACATTTGTATTTCTTATTCTGTGAACTATTTGTTCTTATAATAGGCCCTCACCCATTTTTCTATTTGCTTTCTGGTCTCTCTCTGTGTCTTTTTTAAAAAATTATTACTTCGGACCGGCCCCGTGGCTTAGCGGTTAAGTGCGCACGCTCCGCTGCTGGCGGCCTGGGTTCAGATCCCGGGCGCACACCGACGCACCGCTTCTCCCACCATGCTGAGGCCGAGTCCCACATACAGCAACTAGAAGGATGTGCAACTACAACATACAACTATCTACTGGGGCTTTGGGGGAAAAATAAATAAATAAAATTATTTTTAAAAAAATTATTACTTAGTAGGAGCTCCTTATGGGTTGAGAAATTAGCCCTGTGTTGGTGAAATGAGTTGCAAATATTTTTCCCAGTTTGTTGTTTATCTTGTCATTTTGTTTATGATGCTTTTGCCATTCAGAATTTTAAAACTATTATGTAGTAGAGTTTATCAATATTTTCTTCTGGTTATAGTTAGTAAAGACTTCTCCAGTCTGAGAAAATTTATTAAAAATCTCCCATTTTTTCTTTTAGTACTTTTATGGCTTTATCTTTTACGTTTAAATCTTCACTCCATCAGGGGTATGTTTTCATGTAAGGCTTCTCCAGACAGGGTAGCCATTATTGTAAACATCATTCACCCCCCGAATTGTGTCCAGTTACTCTGTGCTTCTCCATGACTCATACCAAATATCAACAGAAACAAGCTGACACTGCATCCAGTGGCTGAGGCCCCAGGCCCTTTGTTAGTGAACGTCTGGAACTCAGCACCAGGCTCAGACCCCAGGGTGCTCCCCAGCCTGTGAGCTGTGACCATTCCAAATGGTCCAGCATCTGTGTAGCACTGGCATCCACTTGCTCACTGGGTTCTTTGTGGATCTGGCTGGTTTCCTCACAGATTGGACCTGTGCTGTGTTTCCGGTGTCTCTCCACCTGTGCCTGCTCCAGCCTTTTATCTGCACCCCTGTTAGGGGAGCCCCGCTGTGAGCCAGGCCTGCCCGTCGCTACAGGACGTGTGAAGGACACGTTCTCTCCCCCTTCACATGAGGAAACTGAAGCTTAGAGATGGAAATGGCACACTCCAGGTCACACTGCTAATAAGTGGCCTAGATAGGATTCAAATTCAGGTCCACCTGACTCTGAAGCCATAGCTCCTTCCACCAGGCCCAGCCACTGCTAATAAAAATCTGAGCTAACAGGGGCTGACCACTTTTAGTCCTAACGTCTCCTCTAAGAGCCTCGAGGCATGGAGAGCGTAAGAATCTTCTACAAGCTCACAAAGCTGGCAAGTGGCAGAGCTAACATTTGAACTTGGGCAGTCTAGGGGCGAGCCCCGTGGCGGAGCAGTTAAGTGCTCGTGCTCTGCTTAGGCAGCCAGAGGGTTCACAGGTTCGGATCCCCGGAGCACACCGACACACAGCTTGTCAGGCCATGCTGTGGCGGCGTCCCATATAAAGTAGAGAAGGACAGGCACGGATGTTAGCCCAGGGCCAGTCTTCCTCAGCAAAAAGAGGATTGGCATCGGATGTTAGCTCAGGGCTGATCTTTCTCACAAAAAATAAAAATAAAAAATGAACTTGGGCAGTCTGGCCCCAGGGTCAAATTCTTACCCTCAAAACCAAATTGCCCCCTGTCATTAACTAATTACACTTAATCATGGATTCCTAAGGCACACACTTTTGTTTCCAGAGTTTAAGTGCCATTCGAGATGAGTCCGAGCCCACCAACATCGAGAGGAAGATAGCGGAATACAGTGAGGATATCACTGAGCTGTTCAACGTGCTCATGACACTGGAGATGCAGTTGGTGGAGCAGCTGGAGGTGAGGCCGGGGCCCCCGGGCACAGATGTGACGTCTCTGTGCCCAGCCAGGCTCATTTGTGAGAACCTGGTGATGCAGCTGCGAAACCACACGAGAGCTAGAGCCTTCACAGGCACTCGCCCGCCGGAAACGTCCAGTGCACTCGCTGTGTCAGACTAAAGCTTCCTCGCTCATCAGTCCTGTGTCTGCTTTTAATATGTTTCAGTCATTTAGATTGCAGGTGACTCTTGTGCAGAATGAGAGGTGAGCTCATTCCTCTGGAATGTTCTCCCCTATCCTGAGCCCAGAGCCTCAGAGAGGAGAGAGTTTTTATGAGACCCATGGAGCCATCTGGGTGCTCAGAAAGACAAAGTGCCCCCCACTTGGTGACAAAACACAGGCTCACCTGCATGGCAGCCTGTAGTCGCTGCATCTCAGGGCGATGCCTGCGAGGGGCCTGCCACTTGGCACTAAGGGGTGGAAGGAAAGTGCTGCTCTCTAAATGCCTCAGCGGCCCCCGTGACCTGTGTGTTCACAAGACAGCGAGGCGGGGGCTGAAGTGCTGTGAGATGGAACCTCAGTGGACGCTGCTGCGGCTGGGCTAGGAGATAGCGCCTAATCAGTTCCTCACCTGTCAGGTGACACGGCAGACCTGGGAGAGATTTCCCATCACATCGCAAAGCAGATGCTCCCTCCCACCAGGAGGGTGGCGCTGCAGGAAGCAGCCCGGGGCCCAGCAGGGAGGGCAGGCAGGGACCCCCAACCTTTTCAAGCAGGGAGATCCCCTTTTCAACATCCCAAATACCCCAGAACCTATGCAGGGTCAGTGGTACTTGTGTTATCAGTGGCCAGAAAGCTGTGAGTGCAGTCGTGCTTTTCAGTGGCCCTATCTTTATTCATTACAACAGTGTTTACGCACATTTGAACCATGT
The DNA here is from genome assembly GCF_057802395.1 of Ceratotherium simum simum. Taxonomy (NCBI): domain Eukaryota; kingdom Metazoa; phylum Chordata; class Mammalia; order Perissodactyla; family Rhinocerotidae; genus Ceratotherium; species Ceratotherium simum. Next base: position 1,457,459 of record NC_141915.1, read on the forward strand.
ATAATTCGTCCTGCAGACCGTCCACAGGCTCATGTGGATTCCCCGCGCCCTCGGCCCCCCGCAGCCGCTGGAGTCTGTGGTAGATCAGGGCTGCAATCCCCCCGGGGGGCTCACAGGGCCGCAGGCTTCACCGTGCAGCTTCCGTTGCTCCCTCAATCAGCATTAAGTCTCACTTGGGCCCTGGGTGCTGTGCTGAGCCCTGGGACGCAGCAATGCAGGGGTGCCTCCAGGGCGGGAGGCGGAAGCCATGCAGACAGCAGTACTAACGGTGAGAGGTCTGGGGCTTTACACAAAGCATTTTGTGTGAAGTAACTCAAGCTTCATCACAACTCCATGAGACAGGTACCTCGCAGGAAATCCATTTCATAGGTGAAGAAGTTGAGGCCCAGGGAAGTTAAATGACATTCCCGGAGTTACACACAGTGGTGGAGCTGGGATACTGACCCAGGCAGTCTGGCTCTCAGCAGCTCCCTCCCCTGTTTCTCTGGACGTGATGGATGGATGCCAATGAGAAGCCCAAAGGAAGGGGGTTAGCTTTGTGGGTGTGTGGGGGGGGGGCGGGGGGGATGTAAGACCAGGACAGGTGTTCCTGGCAGAGGGATCAGCACATACAAAGGCCTGGAGAAAGCATTGCATTAAACATTCAGGGGTGGTGAGTTGAAATGGCTGAGAGTAAAGGAGCTGTGGGAGAGAGGCCAGGAGAGAGGGGATCAGTTCGCAAACATCTGCTGGGTCTGTGATTAGAGGAGGCACCAGCTAAGTTCTAAGGAGTGACTTTGGCTCTGACACTAGGCCAGTCAAGTCCATGTCTAAATATGCATGTTAACTGTGCTCTTTACCATTTCCAGGAGACTATAAACATGTTTGAAAGAAACATCAGCGACCTGGTGGGACTTTTTATCGAAAACGTCCAAAGCCTATATCCTTTCCCTGATGACCCTCCGTGGGGAGGCCACACTGGGCCCGTGGGGTACGCTGGCCCACACCAGGGCTCTTCCACCTCCAGGGGAGCTGGGGGAGAAGCGCCTGCATTTTAAACAAAAGGCAGAGAAAAGTAAAGCTTCTTCACAAACTAAGCAGGATGCAAGTAAGTGGGGTCCCTTCCAGGTGGCCACCTGTGGAGTCACCTGCCTACCCCCTCCCACTGCCCCCGTTCCCTAAACACGTTGGCAGAGATAGTAAAAAGCCAGCACTTTATAATCATACTTTGCTTTTTACCAGAAATCCCTACGCCCTGTTTGATTTATAGAAAGACCTATACTTCCACCAAGGTCTTATTTAATGGGAATCTCAACCGGTGAAATTAGAGGAATGCAAAACCTCCAGTTTTTCAACAAGGAAAAAGCTCACCTTCAAAGGATGGAGATTTGGCAACCACTTGGAATATTCAAAAGAATGTTCCATGGGGTCTGAGGGAGTTTCCCGACCCTCAGAACGAGGTGCCCTTGCTAGAGCAAAGGTTTGGGCCCCCTGCAGGCTTGCTGTGCGGGGCCCAGTTTGCAATAGAAGCTTTGGCATGTTTGTTCTCAAATGAGTGAGAGGCAACACCCCAGAATCCCCACCTGCCCCTGGGTTGCAGGTATACACATTCTGGGGGTGTGGCACCTCCATGCTGAAGACACCGACAAATTATTCATAATGAGTTCGTCAGGTTAGGAGCAACATCTAGGGCGTGACCAACCCTTCTGCTACCTGAACTCAGAGCCCTGCCGTGTGGGGGCCAACTGCTGTGCTCCACCCAAGGAGTAACCCCCCGTCTGGCCTCCTGGGCCCACAGTCCCGCAGGGAGACAGATGTTACAGAGGCAATAAGCAAGCAGCGGCCCACCCAGAGACCAGGGCCGAGAGCCTCCCTGAAGGGGGCCAGAGGGGCCAGTGGAAAGGTGGAGAGGACAGTCCAGGCAGAGGAGGCAGTATGTGCAAAGGCCCTGAGGACTGGCCAGAGCAGTCTGGGTGCACATGGAGGCCATTAGGCCACAATAGAGGATGAAGCCCCTGGAGAGCTATAGGCACCAGGAGGGATGGGGTCCTGTCCACCTGCTGCTGTCAGAGCGCACTCTGGCTGCTGTGGGGAGAAGGGCTGGGGAAGACTGTGTCTTAGTCTACTGTCCAGTCAGGGGGACACGGGTTGGAAGGAAGTGGACAATGGAGGGACACTGTGGGGAGCTCAGTGCCAAGGGCCAGTGATGACAAGGTGTTGGGAGGGCGGGGGGTGTCAGGACGGCCCTGGGTCTGGTGTGTGCAGGTGAACGGCTGTGAAGGCCACGATGCACTGGCACCCCGGAGTTTGCCCTCCAGCCCTACAAAGTCTGTTCTCTAGTGACACGGCCCAGCCCTCTGAGGTCAGGGGCGCGCCCGGCCTGCTCCATCCCTGGCCCTCGCTTAACTCACAGCTGCACGATGGCTCAGTGCCGCGACCTGGAGAACCACCACCACGAGAAGCTCCTGGATATCTCCATCAACACTCTCGAGAAAATAGCGAAGGGCGAGCTGGACACGGACCTGCCCGACGACGTGCACGCGGTGAGCGGGTCTGGGGGCTGCGGTGGGGGCGCGGCTGGGGCTCCAGGAACACTCATGGGAGCGAGACAGATGCAGTCCATCCCAGTTCTGTGGCTCCACTAAGCCTGAAATCTCCGGGAGTCTCGGTTTCCTCATCTGCAAAAGGAGACAGTAACCCCTTTGCAGGGTGGCTGGCAGATGAAACAGGCTGACAAATAAAGCAGGTTGTGGGGCACTCAGTGGGGCCCAGCTAAAGAGGAGCTCATGATAAGTAACAGGCTGCTTTCCAAAAGCTCATTTCTGGGGGGCTTCTGGCACTTTCTAAGAGAGGCAGTTACAAACAGAGGCTGAGGCCTGAGATTTCCCTGAAGGTCTTAACCCTGGATGCAGCACGGTACCGTCCCACCACCTCCCTCCAGCACTTCCGGGGACGATGGGCAGGCGATGGGCAGACAGCCTGGGCCTGGGTCTGCTGGCCGAGGCGGCTCCCCAGGCCTCTGCGCTGGGTCAGTGCAGTGTGTGTTCTGTCTCTGGGAAGGAGCACAGGCAACGATGGAGGGGCCCAGGCCAGGGCCTCCTTCAGCATTCATTCCACTCCCGGCTTCTCAGCTTCTCTGCATCTCCATGTCACCACCAAATCAAGCCGCCATTGTCCTTTGCCTGGACCACTGGCCTCCTTTCTGCTTTCTTGTGGGCTGTCCTCCATGCAGTAGCCAGAGAGACCCTTTGAAAACCCAAACCATAGCATTTTGTGTTTTTGCATAACACCTTCCAGTGGCTTTCCGTGACACTTAGAGTGAGCTCTCACCCTAGTCCACCAGACCCTCACGCCTGGCCTGCCTATCTCAGCGACCTCCTCCCTCCCGATGCTCAGCCGCCAGCCTTGCTCCCTTCAGCTGATATTCCACCTGGCAGATGTGCTCGTCCCTCAGGTCTCCAGGTGTCTGGCTTGTCCTTGTCATTCAGATCTCAGCTCAATTGTCAGTTCCTTGGAGAGGCCTTCCCTTATCACCTTCCTGAAAAACCATTGTCTCCCTATCACACACCCCATTTATCGTTGTCAGAGCCCTTATCACAATTTCAAGCTATCTTGTTTATATTGATTTGCTTATGTGACTGTTCACACTACATATAGGCTCAAAGGGAAGGCGGGGATGGCCTCCTCACCACCACATACCTCCCCAGTGCCAGCAAAGGTGCACAGCATGGCGAGGTGCCAGGAGTTCACCGAGCCCCACTGTCAGGTGTGGCTAAGTCCTGCAGACACAGAGACCAGCAGTCCCTGGCTCCCACGGCCTGTCTGGGGACCGAGACAGACACCTAGCGCAGCAGCATGGTGGCAGGGCCACTGTGTCGCCAGCCTTCCCTCCCTAAGCACCCGCCAAATGCTGCTGTTGACCAGACATAGGGAGATGCCATCTTCCCCAAGCCCTGAAGTAAGGCTGCCCCCCAGAGCCCACTCTGGAACCCCTAGACACACCATTAAGGGGTTGTGGAGTTCCCTCGTGGCACGGCTCCCAGGTCAGTGACACCCAGGCGGCACAAGACTGAAACATGCTCCCTCCCTAATGACTGGGACACAGAAAAAGGCGGGCCCTGAAAGTCAGTGGCAGACAAGTGGGCTGGGCTGATGCTTCCAGTGGTCCTCCCTCTCTCCTGCCTGGATGGCTCTGCCTGGCGCCAGCTGACGCCTGTTCCTGTGGCTCCAGGAACACTCAGCACACGCTGACTGGGTGGGAGTGACCACAGTGGGTGCTGACCGCAGAGCTCCGCTCCCTGAGGGCTCACCATGTCCAGGCAGTGAAACCTGATGCTCACAGATGATCTCATTTACCTCACCAAAGGACCCTACAAAGGCAACACTGTTAGCATCCTCAGCTTACAGATGGGAAAACTAGGTAAGACTGGGTCTCAGAGAAGTTTGGGAAACTGCCCAAGATGACACAGCTTGTGAGGAGTGGAGTGAAAAAAATCTGGTTTCTGCTACCTAAGTATCATTGAACATGTCATGATAAAAAGTCACACTGATGAGGTGGTTTATCTCTTTAAAACTCCTCTGGTTCAGTTGAGCAATTGTGATCAGCTCATGCCATACTTAGGGCCAGATTTGTACTGTAAAGTCCTTCTCTACTTTGGAAGGAAAAGCAGAACACACATGCTCAAGGAGAGAGCCTGGAGCTGGTAGTGAGGGAGGGCCTCTGAGTGGCGCTGGCAGCCACAGCCGTCCGTGGTGAGTTTAGTGTAGCGGTGAGTGTGCCTCTGACCCCCTCCACTGGGCCGAGGGCACAGAGCCAGCCTCCGGCTGCAGTGAGCCACTGCCAGGTTTAGCAGGCAGCGGGAGGTCAGACGCCCTCCCTGAAATCTCTGAACATCCATGTGGGTGTCTAGCTGCAAAGGCAGGGCCAGTGCTCAGGTCCAGGCCAGAGAGAGGATCTGTAAGTCCCCAGAAAGTCTGCTGAGGTGACAGTGGGTCTGTGGGTAGGCTGGGACCTGCAGGCTCCCCTGGGGCAGGGGGCTGGCAGCACAGGTCACTGCCCCATCAGCCAAGCAGGGACTAGGCAGGGTGGGACCTCTGCTGGTTTCTCTGTGGCAGAGATCAGGTGCCCTGGGCGAGGGTGACAGAATGATCCGATCCCACGTGGGCACACAGCAGCAAATCCTCGAGCTACCAGCATCATGGTGGTCCTGGGGAGGGCACCAGCTGTGCCCTTTTCAAAAGTTCCCCCCAAGAAGTCGCTCCGAAAATGTGTCTTCACAGCTATGAAGCCCACAGAACAGGGTGGGGCGGCTCAGGGGGCCAGGAGTGGCCACGGTTCTTCCAACTCTGCACACCCCTGCCTCTCCCTTAGTGCTTTGACCTGTAGAAACGGGAGGGGAATCTGGAATATTCTACCCATAAGAACTATGGGAGGGCAAAATGACGTAGCTGCCACTCTAGGCCACCTGAAATCCAGAAACAACTTGCATTTTAAAATCATTTCTTTAAACCAGATTCCTTTTGTTTGTATTTTACAAATGTCACAGTTTTTCATAACCAATTCTAATCTCTTCTGTTCCTAAGCAGACTTCACTTCCCACAGCTTCCAAAGCTGTTTTCTGCATATTCAAACTTTGGGGGGAACGATTTCTCTGCTTGGCTTAGAGATCAGCTGTGACCCACTTTTTAAAATGAAGAATGAGGACCTTTCTGTGATGGGTAGATGCTGTGGTTGTAGCTGTCTCTGAAATCACTGGGGTGACACTCCAGTGCACACTGCCTGACGCTCATCAGCCGGCGGGGCTGTACACCCTTCCCAGAGCCTGGCCTGGGACCTCCTATGCACAGAGGAGGAGCTAAATGACCTCTTGTCATTCCCCCGTGCGACTGTGCTAGTTGGTCCCCCAGATGCGTTTTCCCATCAGCTAGCTTGGCTTTTCATGGGATTCTGTGGAAAAGCAGCATCCCACAAGATATTAACAGGCATTACTCTGAAAAGAAGTCTGTGGCCAACTAGGTTGGAAAACAGACAAAGTTAGAAGAGTTTATTTTCCATAGGACTTTCCAGAGCCTCCTCTGGAAAAATGCTTTGTGCACTGTGAAATTCAGGAGGGGCCTAGGGTGTGCAGGCTCTCCCAAACGTATTTGACCAAAGAATACTTTTTGCAGAAATATTAATATTTCAAGATTCCACAGAGCATATTTGGACACTAAGTTAACCACTCCTGTACAAAAGAAAAAAACAAGTATACATGCACTTGCAGTCCTCTCCAGTGTCAACCTTCAGGTCTCTGCTGTCCTGGGCATCACCAAGACCTCTCTTCCTAGTGGAAGTGCATTGGCAAACTTCCCATGCTCTGGGAAATGATTCCACTCATTTTCACCTGTGCCAGGCACACAACGGCCACAGTGTGGGCACCTGGAATGGTCCAGGCTTGTTAGAGGGTGGTCACTTTAACAACTTTTTACAAGAAAACGAGGTCAGGAACAAGAGAAGGCAGGAGACCCCAGGTGTAATCCCCGGTTTGATTTGGTTAACATGAGGGGCCGTGGAGAGACAATGTGGGGTGTGCACCCATCGGTTTGCAGGGCCTGCTGTCCTCAGAGCAGCCTTGAGACCCTCAGCCAGCCTCACACTTCCCACTCGGCCAGCGGGATTTGGGCAAGCCAGACTTGAGGGCAACCAAGAGAGAAGCACCGTGAGAGCAGATGTCCTGAGTGAGGTCAGCCTGGGGCAGCCTCTGCCTCACCCAGGGGAAGACGCGCTCCCAACCAGGACTGCAGAGTCGACACCTGGTTGCCCCTTTCCCACACCACTTGCCGCGGCTCAGTTCTGGGAGGTGTTGTCCCCGGAAGACGAGCTATGAGAAAAGTGTGCTGACACAAAGGGCTCTGCTGGGCGCCAGGCAGCCGCTGCTTCGGGTGCGGCTCTTCTCGTCAGCTGACGGTGCTCAGAGCCTAGTGACACATACGCTCATCTGATCCTTCCTTTTTTTTTTTTTTTTTTTTGGTGAGGATCAGCCCTGAGCTAACATCCATGCTAATCCTCCTCTTTTTGCTGAGGAAGACCGACTCTGAGCTAACATCTATTGCCAATCCTCCTCCTTTTTTTTCCCCCAAAGCCCCAGTAGATAGTTGTATGTCATAGTTGCACATCCTTCTAGTTGCTCTATGTGGGACTCGGAATCAGCATGGCCAGACAAGCGGTGGGTCGGTGCGCGCCCAGGATCCGAACCCGGGCTGCCAGTAGTGGAGCGTGTGCGCTTAACCACTAAGCCACGGGGCCGGCCCTCATCTAATCCTTCTTGCTCACCAGCTTTTTGTCGACAAAGACACAATTGTTAATGCTGTCGGGGCATCACACGACATCCACCTCCTGAAGATAGACAATCGGGAAGATGAGCTGGTGACCAGGATCAACTCTTGGTGTACACATTTAGTGGACAAGGTGAGTCAGTGCCAGCCTGGCCTACAGGCTACACCAGTCCCTCCAGCTACCAGCCAGAGAGAAAGTGGAAATCTTCCATAGGAAGTGTATATTATTTACAGTGAGAAATGAAGAAAGAAGTTAAGGATTGTAGAATTCTACACTGAAGATTTTTTTTTTAAATTGATGTTTTAATGGTTTTTAACATTGTGAAATTTTGGGTTGTATATTTTTGTTTGTCCATCACCATATATATGACTCCCTTCACCCCTTGTGCCCACCCCCCACCCCCACTGCCCCTGGTAACCACAGTACAGTTTTCTCTGTCCATGTGTTGGTTTATATTCCACATATGAGTGAGATCATACAGTGTTTGTCTTTCTCTTTCTGGCTTATTTCACTTAACATAATACGTTCCAGGCCCATCCATGTTGTTGCAAATTGGACGATTTTGTCCTTTTTTATGGCTGCGTAGTATTTCATTGTATATATATACCACATCTTCTTAATCCAGTCGTCAGTCGAGGGACACTTAGGTTGCTTCCACTTCTTGGCTATGGTGAATAATGCTGCAATGAACATAGGGGTGCATAAGCCTCTTTGGATTGTTGATTTCAGGTTCGTTGGATAGATTCCCAGTAGTGGGACAGCTGGATCATAGGGTATTTTTATTTTTAATTCTTTGAGGAATCTCCATACCGTCTTCCATAGAGGCTGCACCAGTTTGCATTCCCACCAGCTGTGTATGAGGGTTCCTGTTTCTCCACATCCTCTCCAACATTTGTTGTTTTTTGTCTTGGTGGTTATAGCCATTCTAATGGGCATGAGGTGATTATCTTAGTGTTGTTTTTGATTTGCATTTCCCTGATGATTAGTGATGTTGAACATCTTTTCATGTGCCTATTGGCCATCTGTATATCTTCTTTGGAGAAGTGTCTGTTCATTTCCTCTGCCTGTTTTTTTACACTGAAGATCTGATGTTGCCCAGTCAGACTTTAAAACCCAGGTGCCTCATCATTTTTCTACTCTTACCTCAAATACATAGATAAGCAGAACACAGGAGGCTTTGAAGTAAACGAGGGACGTAACTAGACAAATTTCAAAGAACTACTTTCCTTTCCCCCAAACTGGACTCAGTAACAGACATTAACCAGTCATCTGACATCAGGGCATGGGGCTCTGGTTTCACCCCAGATTCATCAGGACGAGACCACGAGGAACCGCAAGCGTGTGAAGGAGATCCATCAGTACATCGACCACGTGCAGAACGAACTGGACAACCTGGAGTGTGGTGATGCTGTAGACTAGGGGCGTCTGCCCAGAAGGCTGCTTTTGAAAACACAGCACTCGCCCTGGCCAGGAAAGTGCACACGTCACTGACGGCCTCAGAAGAGCGTTCTTGGGGATTTCTCAACCCATGACCCCCATTACACCATGCTTCTCCAACCCCTGGAAAAACTTCCCAATGTAGAGAAAAATAAAGGACTTACGTCACCTTTTCTCCATGCTTTAAAAAAATAATCAGAATTCACGTTCATGTACGAGCAGGAGAAAAAGGCCAAGACAAGCAGTTGGCCTTGCAGTTGGCCAGTCCACTGACAGCAGCTCCCAAGGGGGCTGCCAGTGGGCTAGCCTCTCCGCAGTGGCCTGATGTCGGCCGTGTGCCCCATGCTGTAGGCAGAGGCGGCGGATGGGGACCAAGCCCTGCTCTCCTCTGGGCACTGAGGAGTGGAGCAGGAGGGGCTGCAGCACAGCGCTGGGGCCTGGGCCAGCCTGCCAGGTGGGGGCCACAGCTCCCTGTGGCTCTGAGCTTGGCCGCAGGGACCCGAGGACCCTCCGGAGGTTAAGAACACAGGCTGGGCATCGCACGCCTCCTCTGCAGCCTGAGCTCCATCTGTGAAGTGGGGATATGAAGGGCCTCCTCTGAGCATGGTCGAGGGCTTCAGGGAGAGCGCAGAGAACACGTGGAGAAGCACCGGCGTGTGGCCAGCGCCCCGTGAACAGAGGTGATACATTTCGTTACTCAGGTGTGCAAGGACGGGCCGCTCAGAAAGACTTGCTGCCTGAAACCAGACCCTCCCTGCCTCCCTCCCACTGGGCCCCGCACCAGGAGACGGCGCCTGCCTCCCAGGACCGCGCAAGTGGCCAGGGTGGAGGGACTCTCGGGCCCCCTGAGCAGGACAGGTGCACACACGTCAGGTGGCCTTGCCCTGGGCTGCCCGGGCTTTTAACCCAGAGACGATGTATATTTTCTATTTTCAAGAGTAAATCATTTTTTCTAAAATAGTAGGAACAAAGAGAAACAACCAGCTTAGACCAAGAAGGACTCACTTTCGAAAGATCTTTTGATTAAAAACCAGGAACAAAAAGCCTTCAGGCTGAGGGCTGAGGACCACACACAGAGCTGTCTGTTGACATGACTTCCGCAGGGTGAGGCTCCGGGCTGGCCACAGGTGGCAGATACCAGGACGTGCTGTGGGAGGGAAGCTGGGGGCCCTAGTGAAGCCCAGACCTAACAAGAGGACTGGAGAAAAGTGGAGGCACAAATGAAAGCAGGGCTCGACACGCTTCCAGGGTGGAGAAATATTTAATAACTTCGGGGTCGAGAGAAACTCACTCACACAACTTGTCCCCTCATTCGAGGCTGGCGGGGCAGGGCTGGACTCAGCTGACTGCCGTCTCACACGCGTCTTGGGGGCGTTTCAGCACGATGCAAGCGGAGGCCGAGCCAGGGAGCCACGCCACCATGCAGTCTGTCCTGCGGGTGTGTGGTGCGCGGGCCCGGGCCTCACTCCTGCAGGAGCCTGTGCCTGACTGTGCTGCTCTCGGAGCAGAGGTGGACGAAGAGGGCGCCAGCGGCCGTGCGCGCCCGCAGCTCCTGCAGCTCATAGTCGTGGGCCCACTCGATGTTGCCCCACTTCTGGATCTGAGGGAGGGACAAGACATGCTGCTAGGGGAGTGGCTAGTGCCTGGCTGCCTGCTGGCCAGAGCCTCATTCCACCCCCTAGCTGGGCCGAGGGCCAGAGGGTCCGATCTTGCCAAAATACACAGGACTTGCATGGGGCGGGGCAGCAGGTAAGAACACGCAGGTGGCCACAGCTGGTCTGGGAGGAGTGCAGTCCAGGCCCAGAGCCAGTGGGTGCCCACTGCTCGCTGGGCCAGGTACCAAAAGCACGTCTCCCCCGAGGAGGCCCAACCTGTGCCGTCCCTTCTCTCATGCTTCTTCCCATGAGGAAGCCAGCATGAGGCAGCCTGTAAAGTGTCATCCGCTATGAGCTGCCTCACCAGCCTGGGCTGCATGTGCCCCCAACATGGGCGTGATAAACAGATCAAACAAGGCCACACGGCTGCCTCCGTTCTGACTCCTGGGGAGCTGCAGTCCTGCAGAGGCCCCTCTGCTCCGCACACTAGGGCAGGGCTGCAGATTCTCCCTCCAGACTCTAGAACTGGAGGGAGGAACCCTGGACACACTGTGTGGCTGTCCAGGTGTCAGGGCGACTCCAACCCGACTCTGCTGGCTTCTCCCTGGCCAGGGGTCCAGGAGGCCTGGCCTGGGGGCCCCAGCCTGTGCAGGTTCAGAATCTGCCAGACCTCACAAGCTGTCAGCATTTCTGGGCAGCCCAGTCTCAAATGGACAACTGTGACATGTCGTGTGAAGAGCATGCTAACTTTCAGAGCACTCCTGGGCATAATCCAGGTTCCTGCCCATTGTGTGGCAGAGCGAACCTGAAGTTCAGAGATGGCCTGGCTCAGGTTCCACAGTCAAAAGCAGAGTCCAGACCAGAAACCAGGCTTCCTGGCTCCCACCTCCCCCAGCCCTCACCGCCTCACACCCCCACAGCTCACCCCTCTTCCCATTTAATCGTCTCTAACATCCAGAGACTAGCTAGCCCCTTTTACGACACAGAAACAGTTTTTTCCCAGGTATTTTCCTGAGCAGATGACTAGATGGACTTGGGAAATATAGACATTACAACAGAAGTTTCATCATCCTAGGAATCAATCTGTAACAGCAATTAACCTTATGAGGTTGGACAAATAAGAACCAGACAAAAAGCCCGCAAAGACTGCCATGATTCTCAGAGTTAAAAAATGCGAATGACAGGGCAGCAAATCCTTATTCATCCCAAGCCCAGTAAATCCAAACTTGTGTACAAACAGCAGTGACTCGTGCGCTCCCTGCCGGCCAGACGACCCGCCGTGTGAACAGCAGGTGCGAAGGCTCAGCCTGTGTCGGAGCACAGACGTGGGTCCCAGTCATTCCAGCAGGGCCCACTCTGCAGGTGTGTCAGACCCAAACGATCTGGGTCTGCCCAGGAACCTCTACCTGCGAGTCGGGAAGGCCCTGGCCCAGAGTCACTAGACCTGGCTCCAAACCCTGGTTCCAGCCTTTTCCGAGAATGTGACCCACGCCTCAGTTCCCTCCTGTGTCAAATGGAAGAACAGCAGCCCCCCTCACCAGGCTGTAGGGAAGAGGAGATGAGGCGATGAGGGGAGAGCCGAGCACGGTGCTGGACACGGCAATAGCACTTACTCCCGTCGTTTTTTTATTATTGTTACTTGACGATAATTTGGCCCTTCATTTTGGTTTCTGTTTGTACATGAAAGTAATCAAGACCAAGTTTACATAAAAACAGACGAGTTAGCCACCCCCCCGTTAGTCTGAATCGGGGAGGGGGAGGCGGGGACTGGAGGTACCCTCACCTGGTACTCCTCCTCCAGGCGTGACAGCAGCACGGCCTGCTCCACAGACAGGCGCAGGTCAATTAGGCCCAAGGTCAGCACCATGGACTTGAGCTGGGTCACTACAAACTCGATCCCTGCAGGGACACAAGCCAAGTTTGGACTCGGCACCCTGCCCGAAACAGCAGGTGCTGGGCCCGCTCCTGTGCGTGCCTGCAGCCCCAGGAGAGAAGAGGAGAGGCGCAAAGGGGCCAAGTGGGAACATTGCTTTCTGGCTCTGCAACCAGGCCCCGTTCTTCTCAAAGAGCACTCTGGTCTTCCTTGGGGTGATCCCTCCTTTCTCCCACCTGGGGTGGGCACATGACCTGAACCTGGCCCAGTGATTGGTTCACGACTGGGCATGTAACCCGGGCCAGGCCAATGAGACCTGAACTCCTGACTAAGAATAGGAAGCCAACTTCCTCCTGAAAGGGGTTGAGCCCGCTGTGCCCTCAGGCTGAGTAAGAGGGCTGGCATCAGAGCCACCCCGAGAGCACTCCTCCGGATGCCCAAGCCCACCGGAAGTGCAGGCATACCTTGCAGGGCCCACATGTTGTAAGACGCCAGGTGGCTGGTGAGCACCTCCCGAGTCCTGGCGGGGACGCTGGGCCCCGTGATGCTGGTGGAGGAGCCGATCTCCACACCGTATCTGAAAGGAGAAGGCTCCGGTGTGTACCTGTCGTGCTGCGTAGCCCCGCTGCTGCCCAGGAAGCAAAGTCCTAAACTGCTGAGAAACTGCCACTGTGCTTCGTGTCCTCCTGACCTAAATTTTCTGTCACCCAAGAGCAAAGCCTGAGGACCAGGAAACTGCCCTGAATGAAGGCAGGGTTGGCGAGTCATGCAAGCAAGGTCACTTATACGTGGCTGCCTGGAATTGTAATTCATTTGCCTGGCATCTCATTCAAAAGCAGGGGCTACCTGCTTTTTAAACCTTTTAGGAAAGTTTTTCACATTTGAGGCCATAAAAGATTTCTTTTAAATACTATTTTCTGTACAATAATATTTGTATATGTCCTATATCACTCAATCATATTTTCAAATATTTATCAAACCTCTGCTATATATAAGGCATTGTTTTTGGTCTGGGACATGAGCTGGCTTCAAGAATGAGACATTTTCGAGAATAATCCTAACTATATAAAACACAGGAAAAACATAATGGAGTGAAAGCAATTTTTTGTAATTTTCTTTCATATACCACTGATTTTTCCCATTGGTTTAGAAACACACGTGCTGAAATTTCTAATAGTACAACTAACAACACAGGAAATGGCCAAGTTTTTCTGTAAACTCTTTTTTTTTTTTTTTTGTGAGGAAGACTAGCCCTGAGCTAACATCCATGCCAATCCTCCTCTTTTTTTACTGAGGAAGATTGGCCCTGGGCTAACATCCGTGCCCATCCTCCTCTACTTTATATGGGACACCGCCACAGCCTGGCTTAACAAGCGGTGCGTCGGTGCACGCCTGGGATCCAAACCGGCGAACCCTGGGCCGCCGCAGCAGAGCACACGCACTTAACTGCTTGTGCCACCGGGCCAGCCCCTCTGTAAACTCTTAAGGATGAGAAATCTCAACTGCCACAAAAAGCTGACGATTTTGCACCACAGCAAAGATCTCCAGGCACCTAAATTATTGTTATACTTCATTCAACTCCAAAAAGACAGTATCTTCATAGTTCTCACACAGTATTAGAGTTGTTACATTTTATCTGCTCCTTTAGTGCACTGGCTATGCCTTTTACTGTAAAACCCAAGGATGCCTGGCACACTGTAGGCACTCAGGAAGTGTGTACAAATGAGATAGACTGACGGACATCACTTCTGTGAAAGATGCTAAGCCAAAAACGACTCCACAGAAGCTTGCAAAATCCTGTGGTCATAGTAGCACCGAGGTAGTAGCCCTTCCAAACTCCCCTTGGAATGAATGAATTTATTTTGCCACCACATAACAGTCTGTTCAATTTTGCACAAGTCTTCCCGCTAAGGAAAAATATTAGGTATCAATTCCTAGAAACCATATATCCATAGGATGTTACCTGTCGTTTTGTGGGAGGCTGTCCAGACTTTTCTCCATGTGTGTACATATCACACACACTGTTTTGTGAGTTAATAGAATAGCAGTTGTGACGATGATAAAGATGGTAACTGCCAAAATGTGAGCATTTACTGTGTGCCAAGCAGGATGCTAAGCCTCACTTCGTTTACTCTTCACAACACCCTAAGAGGCAGGGATTGTGAGCCCCGCTCACAGATAAGGAGGCTGAAGCTCAGAGGGATCAAGTCACTAGCCCAGGGTCACACAGCCAATCGTGGCAGAGCGGGGGCTCTGTCCCTACACTCGGCACAGTGCACACTGATGGCACATGCTCAGTGCATGGCGGCTGAGTGGAAATCGAGGAGCATTTTTTCCAAGCCCTATCCCTGAACATCTGGGAGGTGCCACATCCCCAGGGTGCGCTGAACGCAGGAAGTCTCCTAGCTAAGGGCTCTCGTGGTCCAGCGTGGCCCTCTGAACCCAGCAGCCTGCCTGACACCGAGGGCTGCACATCTTACCTCTCCTTGGCCCATTCTATGATCGGGTCCCACTCGTTCTTTTGAAGTTCCACTAACGTCTGTGGTTCTTCCACCCTGTAGCTAATTCATTGCAAAAACCACCTTCATTAATAAAAGAGTACAGTGCCTTCATTCAGTGACAGACGACGGAAAACACAAAAGGCAACAGCAAAAAACTCTCCTCCACCCTCACCCCCGCCCCACACGTCTTGCCCCTAAAGCAGTGTTCTCACAATGTGGCCCTGGAGCCAGCAGCAGCAGCACCTGGGAACTTGTAAGAAATACAAATTCTCAGGCCCTGCCCAGACCTACTGAATCAGACCTCCTGGGGGGGAGCCCAGCAATCTGTGTTTTAACCAGCCCTCTACGGGATTCTAATGGAAGCCTGAGTTGGAGAACCACTATCCTAAATGTCCCCAATTATTTGACAGGTCAAAGCTCATAGCACTGTTAGTGCCACTCTAAACACTAACACTGTGCCCCAGACCCACACCCACTTGACCCTAGGAGGCTCTGCCAGAAGCCCGGTCACTGCGTCCCTACCTACCCTTACCCCCTCCAAGAGACGGTGCCCCTGGCCACAGGACAAGATGCCCGCTTGTGCCTCATGAGCCCACCTGCCTCCTGGCTAGAGGCAGCTGCTGGTGTGCACACCTGGTGCCCCCTGATGCCAGGCTGCGCCACTTGTTTTGACCGAGAGATACAGAGATGGAATCAGCTGAGGGGAGCTGAGCTGCAAGGCCTCAGGGGATGAGAACTCGGTGGCACTATGGAAAGCCACAGTCTAGTGTGAGCAGAGGGGAAAAGAGAGACCACGAGCGTGCAGGACAAGCTGAGCTGCTGAGAGGAGCACATAAGTGGGCGTGCTCTCCCTCACCCCACAGACGAAGAGGGAGGACCTCTGGCATCCCATCTTGTGGCTCCCATCCCTGTGGCCCAACCATCCATTTCCTATTAGGGTCCCTGTAGAGCATTCAAGGAAACCCTTTTTACCTGAGCTAGACTGAATGAGTGTCTGTTCCCTGCAATCTAATGGTCCCTAACACATATGGAGCAGCTCAAAATGGGTACTGCTGGCTGCCTCTCCAGGATCACCTCTGCCCTCAGGCCTCAGTGCTATTTCACATGCCATCCGAGAGACAAAACGCAGGATTCTAGAGCACGTGAGCCAGCAGAAACGGTGCTGCTCAACCACTTCAGTTGTTTCTTCACCTCTCCTTCCACATCACTAACCAGTCAGCTAAAGGACAGAGACACGAGGAGAGAATTCAGAAGTGCAGGAAGCCAGCTCCCGATATCAGCATCTGACCCTCTGTGTGCAAGCCGACAAGCAAGGGCAAGCACGCCTACACAAGAACGTGCCGGTGAGCAGAAGTCCCAGCTCAGAGGCCCCACTGGGGGTTGGCAAGTGACCCCCTCACCCTGGAGCCTGCAAGAGCTGTCTATACCAACTCTCCACCCTGCCCTAGACCAGGGGACAGCAGCTGGCTGCAGAAGGAGTGCCCAGTGCTCCAACACTGTTGCAGCTCGGGGAGTGCTCCCTTCCAGAGCTTTGCAGAGCAGCTAAGTGCTAATGTCCAGCAGACCACCTACCCTGCCCCGCGGGCTAAAGGAAAGGGTCTGCTGCTTCTTCCATGTATAACTGTCTGGCAAATGAGGCAATCAGCCCAAGGGACTCACGTGGGCCTAGGGGAATGCCCATCTAAATGTCAATTACCAGACGGTGTCGGTGTCCAGAAACTTCAGAGCTGCCCGGATCAGCTGGTCCTTGTTTCGCTGGGTTGGGTTGTCTAAGGACGTGTTGCACAGCGTGGTCTGAATCAAAAGGCAGAGAGCCCCGTCACCACCTCCTGGGCCCCGGCAAAAGCACTGCTCCCCTGAGGACACTGCATCCAACACACAGCAACAGGGAGGACCAGACGGCACCACCCACGCACAAACCGAAGCCCTGGATCTGAGGTGTCTCCACAACCCCAGCTGTGGCACATCTACTGAGCTTACTGCAGCCAGGCTCCATGCCAAACACCAGGTATAATAGCTCATGGGATTCCCACAGCAGCCCTAGGATTAATGAACCTTCCCAAGATCTCATGCTCTTTACTACCGGGCTCTGCTGTATTTAATTTAATCCTCATAACAACTCTTTGGAGTATGTACCATTATCATACCCATTTCAGAGATGTGGAAACTGAGGCCCAGAGAGGTCAAATTCAGCAAACAAGACACGTCAGCATCACTGGAACGCAAATCAACTGAAAAGCTTACCAGCTGGTTCCCGTGACACCTTAGAAAGCAGGGGAACAAATCAGCCAAACCAAGAGCAGGATTATTTTTCCAAATCTGCCTTGTCGATAGCAGGCTACTTAGGTCCTCTAATGATTCATTTGTAGCCCTGATCACTGTAACCTCCTCAGACAGTCAGAGGAGCAGGCCAGCACTGCAGCAGGCTGTGAAGACGTTGAGGAAGCCCGCCTGGGTCTGTATGTCAAGGCTGAGGACAGCGATGACCAGGACAATAGCACTAACTCCGGTGCTGACCGAGGGCTCACTTTGTGCCAGGGACCACACAAGGACTTTCTGTGGATCATCTCATCCCTTCCTGACCACTGCTCCACGAGGTGGGTATGTTATCACTCACCTTTCACGGATGGGCAACAGGGCACTGAGAAGGCGCAGTAACCTGCCCAAGGTGACCGTGTGGAAGCTGCAGAGCCTGGACCCAAAAAGTCCAGCCAATCCCTCCCCCAGTCTGCACAGGGGCTGGCTCCACAGGGAGTCGTCCGCACCTCACCCACCTGCCCCCACGGGTCCTCATACTCAACCAATACTGAGTGCCAGCTGACCCTCAGCTAGGGGCTGGCTATGCACTGGTGAGTAAGACTGTCACTGGGCCGGCCCGGTGGTGCAGCAGTTAAGGGCTCGTGCTCCACTTCGGGGGCCCAGGGTTCAGGGGTTCGGATCCCGGGCGCGCACTGATGCACTGCTTGTCAAGCCATGCTGTGGTGGCGTCCCATATAAAGCAGAGGAAGATGGGCACGGATGTTAGCTCAAAGCCGGTCTTCCTCAGCAGAAAGAGGAGGATTGGCATGGATGTTAGCTCAGGGCTGATCTTCCTCAAAAAAAAAAAAAAAAAAAAACAAGAAGACAGACATGGCCCTGCCCTGTGCTTACAAGGCAGTGGAGGAGACAGATAATAAGGGTGCAAATGTAAAACAGTCAATTACAAATTGTGTAAGTGCTGACGAAACAAAGGAACAGCTGCCGTAGTAGAAAATAAGACAGCTGGGCAGTCAGGGAAGGTGACATCTGTCCTGAGACCACAGGAGGAACGAGCCGTCCAGCATGGCGTTCTGAGCAGGGGAGCTGCAGGGGGCCACGCCACGAGGGAGAATACTGGGTACACTCGAGGAGCCCAACCCAGAGGGCCTTATCGCAATTTGGAAGGGAGTCTCAATTTTTGCCCGGTGCCCTAGGAAGCCAGCAGCCGGCACAGGGTGTGGGTTTGTGAACTGGTTACCAGGTGCATGGTGTAGAACTTGATGGTGTCCTGTTGGGAGTCCCATTCTGTGGCCACCGCAATGGCCAGGGCCTCGCTGGGGACAGTAAAGAGCTTGGCTTGGGGCGTTTTCAGCTTCCTGTGGTCCAAGTTTATCTCAAAGCCACCTTGAAAGATCAAATGAAAAGTTCTCAGGGGTTGTTAAGTGGAACCGAGTGACCATTCCTACATTTA
The DNA here is from genome assembly GCF_057802395.1 of Ceratotherium simum simum. Taxonomy (NCBI): domain Eukaryota; kingdom Metazoa; phylum Chordata; class Mammalia; order Perissodactyla; family Rhinocerotidae; genus Ceratotherium; species Ceratotherium simum. Next base: position 1,475,868 of record NC_141915.1, read on the forward strand.
GCTACGTGAATTGCTCAAGACAAAGACAAGTCTGGGTCCCTTCACCGAGGGCTTACAGAAACAGATCCGACAAAAACATGAGGGGAATCTCACCGCTGAAGCGGCTGGAGGTGAAAAATGTTTCTACCCATTCACAGAAAAAAAAAAAAAAAGAAACAGAGGCAGTCAAAATTTCAGACACTCACCTTCACCCTGTGTGATGCCGACATTCTGATAAAACCTCTTCCTTTCTGTGAGAAAGATTTTTCAAAAAGGCAGTTTAAAGTAACATCGAGACAGCTCAGAACGTAACAAGATCAGCTTGTATCACTACTGCTAATGCTGATTGATTGGCGATTTTCGTATCACCATTCAAGGTCTGCCCAACTCTATGCGGCATAACCAACGGCTTCTGATTAAGGCTGGGGGGAGGAGGGCATTCACTCTCCGGGGACGAGGGAGGACAGGACATGCTGGTCCTTTCCCTACCCGTCCCCAAACCCAGAGACAGTCTGATCACACAGCAGCACGAAGCTGCAGACTGTCTGACCCGACAGATTTTTCCAGCACCTTCTGTTTTAACTTGTAAGCATGCTCCCTCCACGCTGCCCCCACCAGTGCTGCCCCCATGCCGGCACAATGTGCCCGAATCTAACGATGGTATCTGAATGCAATAAAGCCAGAGACCCATTTCAGGCAAGACTCTGATGCCTCTAAGAAGGCAATGAGGGGAAAGCCAGTGCGAGCATGCACGTGTGTGCCTGTGTGTACGTGTGTGGTACACAGGCAGTAAGCAGAGGTCCCAGGAGCATTTCCCATCCCCTCTATCCAATTAATTAACCTAATTAACCAGCTTGCTTGTGTATTCAACAGGAACTCCAAACATTGCCTTTAAGAAGGGGGAAAATCTAGGCTGGCCTGGTGGCGTAGCGGTTAAGTTCTCGCACTCTGCTCTGGCAGCCCGAGGTTTGCAGGTTCGAATCCTGGGTGCAGACCTACGCACCGCTCATCAAGCCATGCTCTGACAGGCGTCCCATATCAAGTAGAGGAAGATGGGCACAGAAGTTAGCTCAGGGCCAATCTTCCTCAGCAAAAACAAAACAAAAAAAACACCACAATGTTAAAAAAAAGGGGAGGGGATCTGTGTCCTGTTTTCTTTTGAAAATAACGAATAAAATCTTATATGCAAATGTAAACACATTCCCCCTCTTCTACCTGAAGGGATAAGAAGCCAAGAGCACCTCATAATTCTTCAGACTCCTTCTAATAAGGAAGAAATAGGTCACATTTCGGAAGTTATAAACCATAACCCAGTCTTTACCATCTGAGATAAACACAAAACCAAAACCCTTTGTTCGTTCATTCACTGGTTTGTTCTTTCAGAAGTTCACTGGGTACTGGAAGCCTTCAGAGTCCCTAGCTCAAGCTACTCATTAGAAATGATGCAGCATGTGAACGAAAAGGAGTCATTGTTTTCAGTGTTTTTTAACTTCTCTTAATGCTTAAAAAAACCCAACCAAGCTTAAGTTAAAATTTTATTAATTCAAATAGACTATGAACATCAGGAGAACTTGGTATGTGTGCATAGGGGGAGAGGGGATATCTGGTCTTACTCCAAACATTGTGTTTTTATGTTTTCCATATCATATCAGTTTTTTCATTAATTTCATTTGCTATCATTAATGCTTAAACACAGAGGGCCCAAAATCGCATTTCCATGGTTGCATTTACTAAACTAAGGCCCAAACTGTTTTCTCACAAAAAATATTTGTGTGCCTACTATGTTCTAGGTACTTAGGATAAAACAGTGAATAAAACAGACAAAAATCCCTGTCTGCATGGAGTTTAAATATTTTTTTAAAAAGTGATCGATCTGGCCAGCAAGATGATGCTGCATTATTATGGCACGATTTACCGCCTTCATCCGAAATCACACTGATTCTCACACATTTGACACTAAAATACAAGATTTACACCACCCTGGTGCCTTTAAATTCCCCTCCTTTACACGCTGTCCCAGGCACATTCAGATGGTGGGTGAGACACAGGTCTGGAGGCCTGTGTCGAGGCATCCAGGCTGTGTCCAGTATGTTCTCCGATGCCTGGCTAGGCAGTGTGTCTACACCCAGGCCAGACAGGAAGTGGGGAGAGCTCTGAAAGCTCTGAAGTCACTGGAGGGAGGATCCGCCTCATGGGCAGGAAGTGCCAGAGAAAAGCATTCTAGACACTGCCCCACACAGCTCCAGGAAATGGGCCCACAAGGCCTGGGGGCTGAGGAATGGACTTGCGGCAGAAACTGACAGGTAAGCCTTCCAAAGCTGCCAGGATAGTGGGCTTTCCCATGAGGAAAGTGTTCTTTTCTACTTTGCTGGTCTGGCCTTGGCTTTAATGTCCTGGCCAGGCCCACCTCTGAATCTGATCAAGAAGGAAAAACTGGAAGGGGGTGGGATGGATGGAGGGGCAAGAAGGGGCAATCAAAATTGCTCAAAATAGGAGAAAACCATGCAGAAAAAGAGATGACAGCGGGGCAAGAGGAGCTCGAAGGCTGCTGGGCCTCAGACGTAGGTGGGCCCACACTCGGGCGTGTCTTAGAAAGGGGCTCTCCTGAATGAAGTGGACACGTGGAGGGGCCGACTGCAGTCATGGAGCTGTTGGAAGGAACTTCGGTGAGTACTAATCCCTTTCCGGGAAGTGTGATAAATCCTAGAGATGGGACTCGAAGCTCATCCCTGCCCTCGAGCCACTAACTGTCCATTGGGAACATGGACACTAAACTGGCCAACAAGTGACTGACTGTGAGGGTCCAAGTACATGGAGCACTGAAACACGCCGGGAAGCCTAATCTCATCATGGGCTGGCCTCCAAACAGTCCGATTTCATCTGAGACCTGAAGAGGTGAGAGTTAGCAATCTGGACTGATGGATTCGTTTCTGGAGGGAGTGTGGAAGTAGTTTTCAGCAGAACAGCTTAACGAAGGTGCAGGGCTTCAAGAGAGCACAGAGCTTTGGAGAACTAGAAAGGTGGGCGGAAGGACAATACCGTAGCTATCCATGCAGGACGGTCAGAGATGCCCCGAGAGGGCAGTGGGGCCAGCTCTGGGGAGAGGGGCCAGGTAGGTCACAGTAAGGAGGGCAGAGGGAGCCAAGTAAGGGGTTCACAGAGGCGAATGGGAATAGGATCGGAAAATTCATTTGGTGGGATCCATGCTCCCTAACAATGTCAAAAGACAGAGGTTCTTTGCCTGGGCCTTCAAAGGTCTTGGGTCACATAAGACAAATCATGAGACCAGGAGCCTGTGAAGTTCCTTATTCTCTGTGAGTGCAGGGCTAGCTGACAGCGACGGGAACACCATCCTTAAAGACGAAAGTCACACAGAACTCCGGTCTATTTTGAATATGAATCACTCCCTTTACAGAACATGTTTCTGTGGCAAAAACACACTCAGTGCCTTTGAAGAGACAATTTTGTGGACTATGTAGATACAAAGAAATGAGTATGTGAAAAGTGTTTAATTTAAAAAGCTGGCTACAAGAAAACAGGCTATATAGGAAGAGAACAACTTTAAAAACCTGCTCATGTGAAAAGTGCTGTATGGAGATTAATGCCCACTGGGTCCCTTTTTCACATGAGGTTGCTTTAATGCATACAAGAAACAGGCAGTCTTCTGTGTCACCTCCCCTATACTCCTCCTCCTGTCCCAGGCTTCATGGACCAGTGAGTGATCTCTCTACCAGCCTCAATTTCCGGGCGGGCCTTTGCTCTGGAAAGACTCAAAGCCTCTGAACTACAACTCCCACAGTGCACCAAGAACAGAGGAAGTGCCTTCTCAGAGCTGTCTCAACACCGTTTATCTTTTTAAACAGTGCCATCTGGCGGGCCTGAAACCTGAAAGCTGAAATTCTGACTCAGAGCATCCACCCATAATCCTAGGGCCGCTTCTACCAGCTGTTTCAGGGATCGAAATTCTTCAGGCCAACAATATAAAGAACTCTCACAACTCAACAATAAAAAGACAAGTAGCCCAATTAAAAAATGGTCAAAGGATCTGAAGAGACATTTCTCCAAAGAAAACATACAAATGTCCAATAGGCATATACAAAGATGTTCCACACCATTCACCATAGGGAAAAACAAATCTAAACCAAGAGACACCACCTCCAGACACTAGGATGGCTATAATAAAAAAGACAGATGTTAATAACAAGTCTTGGCAAGGATGTGGAGAAACCGGGACCTTCATACACTGTTGGTGGAAACAAAAAATGGTGCAGTCACCTTGGAAAGCAGTGTGGCAGTTCCTCAAAAAGTTAAACAGTTACCATTTGACCCAGCAATTCTACCCTTCAATATATGAGAAATGAAAACATATGCTCACATAAAAACTTGTACACAAATGTTTATAGCAGCATTCAGAATAGCCAAAAGATAGAAACAACCCAAATGTTCATCAATGAGGGGAACAGATAAATAAGATGTGGTATGGCCATACAATGGAATATTATTCAGCTATGAAAAAGAATGAAATACTGATACGTTACAACTTGGATAAACCTTGAAAACATGCTAAGTAAAAAAAAAAGCCAGTCAAAAAAGACCACATTCCAAGCCAGCCCTATGGCCTAGTGGTTAAAGATCGGCACTCTCACCACTTTAGTGGCCCGGGTTCGGTTCCCAGTTGCAGAACCACACCATTTGTCTGTCAGTTGCCATGCTGTGGCAGTGGCTCACATAGAAGAACCAGAAGGACTTACAACTATGACATACAACTATGCACTGGGGCTTTGGGGAAGAAAAAAATAAATAAAGCACGTCTCGTTTATTTATTTTTTTGGTGAGGAAGATCAGCCCTGAGCTAACATCTGTTGCCAATCCTCCTCTTTTTGGTGAGGAAGACTGGCCCTGGGCTAACATCCGTGCCCATCTTCCTCTACTTTCTATGTGGGGTCCTTGCCACAGCATGGCTTGATAAGTGCTGCATCGGTCCACGCCCGGGATCCGACCCTGCAAACCCTGGGCTGCCAAAGCGGAGCACGCAAACTTAACCACTATGCCACCGGGCCAGTCCCTAAAGCACATCTTATTTAAAAAAAAAAAAAAAAAAAGACCACATTCCATGTATATGAAATGTCCAAAACAGGAAAATCTACAAGGACAGAAAGTCAAGTTGTGGTTGCCTACGGCTGGAGGGACAGAGAGGGTAAGGGGAGGGTGATAGCTAAAGCGTACCGAGTTTCTTTTTGGGTGAAAAAAATGTTCTAGAATTGATTGTGGTGACGGTTGCACAATTCTGTGAGTATAATAAAAACCACTGAATTGTACATTTTAAATGAGTGAATTGTAAGTGAACTATATCACAATACAGCCGTTAAAAAACTTCTTCAGGCCAAATGTAACTGCCATAGCAATTAATGTAAATGGGCTAAGTGACAAAACACACTTTTTCCAAATTGCTCTAACACCTAGAGCAGGGGATGGCAAACTTTTTCTGTAAAGGGCCAGCCCCGTGGCTTAGCGGTTAAGTGCGTGCGCTCCACTGCTGGCGGCCCGGGTTCAGATCCCGGGCGCGCACTGCCTCTCTGGCCATGCTGAGGCCACATCTCACATGCAGCAACTGGAAGGATGTGCAGCTATGACATACAACTATCTACTGGGGCTTTGGGGGGAAAAAAATAAATAAATAAAATCTTTAAAAAAAAAAAAAAAGAGCCAGAGTAAATATTTTAGGCTCTGCAGGCCATGCAGTCTCTGTTGCAACTAGGCAGCTCTGCCACTGTAGTGAAAGCAGCCCTAAATGATATGTAAATGAACAAGCATGGCTGTGTTCCAATAAAACTTTATTTATAAAAACAGGTGGCAGGCTGCACTCCTTACCTACGGAATCTCCCTCAACACAACATGACCACTCTATGAAAACGACAGGTAATGCCTCTGAGGTGGCAGAGACTCTAAGGAGCTAAATGACTTAGCCAGGTGACAGACAACTTGTAAACAGAGGAGACAAGACTTCTGGCTGTGACTTCACTGGGCACTGCACTCAGCCAGACATGCAGCCTCTCCAGAACACCTTCCCCTCTAAGCAGCTGATGGATCTCTGACAGCTGGTTCACAGACGGACCGCCACACAGCCTCACACAGATCTCCTCCAACACCTCAGTGACCCTTTCCTAACCCCCTCCTCTCCTGACAACCTTCAATGGCATGGCCATTCCTAAGCAGCCAAGTTCAGTCTGCTTGCCAACCGAGGTCTTCGTCAAGAAGGCCCAACTTGGGTTTAATCTTCCACTACTCCAAAGACTCACAGTCTCAAACTGGTCAAGTCTTTGTAGGGCACTCATAGGCCTGGTTGACGTACTGCCCCCCACTGTGCTTCGCTCTTTCCTTCATCCATATTTTTTTTCATGTTTGACTACCTACCATGTACCAGGCACTTCCAAGAGCCTAAATTAGTGGCTCTGCAGTAGAAAGGAAAAGGAGATGGCAGATCAAGTGCCACCATAACGGGAAGTGGCCTCCACTAATCTAAATTAATCCTCCGCTCATGCCAACTTCAGTGAACTCTTGAATGTGTCCCCTCTGCCAGTGTTGCGCCTCCCTGGGATGCTGTAAAGGAAAAAACACAAAACCTCTTATTTTCCTTTACCTTTTCCTTTGGGGGTTTTCCCACCAATCAACTCTGCAACACCAGCTGGTGTCTACAATTTAATTAAGTTCTGACGCTATCTACCTGGAGTTAGTGTCAGATCCCACAGGCTAAGGGCTCAGCCCAAGACTGATTCCCACCTCCCCCCATGCCCCACGTCAGACACCGATCGCAAGTCCAGGTTGTCACCTGTGCTTCTGACCTGTAAATGTGAGATTCCCAGGATCCCTCCTCAGGTTTGATTAATTTGCTAAAGCAGCTCACAGAACTCAGGAAAACATTTTACTTACTAGATTACCCGTTTATCATAAAAGGATACAACTCAGGAACAGCCAGATGGAAGATGCACAGGGCAAGGTATGGGGAAAGGGGCACGGAGCTTCCATGCCCTCTCTGGGCATGCCACTTTCCTAGCACCTCCATGTGTTCACCAACCCGGAAACTCTCCGAACCCCGTAGTTCAGGGGTTTTATGGAGGCTTCATTACATAAGCGTGATTGATTAAATCACAGGCCATTAGTGATCAAGTCAATCTCTAGCCCTCTCCCCTTCCCAGAGATCAGGAGGTGGGGCTGAAAGTTCCAACCCTCTAATCATGTGGTTGGTCCCCTGGCAACCAGCCCCCATCCTTAGGGGCTTTCCAAAAGTCACCGAATTAACATAAAGTCAGACGTGGTTGAAAGGTGCTTGTTACGAATAACAAGATGTTCGTTTCACCTTTATCACTCTGGAGTTATTTCAGGACAAAAGACCAAATACTATAACAAAATATTCTCCTATAGCTCTTATTGCCTAGTAAATTACAAGCGTTTTAGGAGATGTGTGCCAGGACAGGACGAAGACTAAATATATATATATATTTCTTATTATAAATCCCAATATCACAGATGCCCTTCCTTCCTCCTCTTTACTGGCTCTTCATGGCCCACCTCCAGGCCCTTCACCTGGGTCCTGACAGGTGAAACCCCAGCTCCCTGCTGCATTTTCCCCATCTACATAAACTTATGGGACTTAACCCTCAGAGGCAACGTAGTCCTTCAACTCACAGAGGAAAATAAGGCCAGAGGAAGCAGTCACATGCCCAAGATCACACAGTACCTCAGAGGTTCAGCCAGCATCAGGCCCAGATTTGTACTTCTGCCACACTGCCACACTGCCTATAGAGATCTACATTTTCTAAAGCAGACAGTGTTACACCAAGGTCCCTCAATCCCCGCTGTCACCTCTGGACATGTTCTAGCCACCCAACACTCTTCCTCTTCCTCTACACCAAACTCCTACTCATCTATCAAGACTCAGCTTAAATATCCTTTCACCCAAGACCCTTTCTAGACCCTCAACACCCCTAAGATGGGAGTAGGTGCTTCTTTGTGTTCTCACAGCTTCTTTGCACTTCCCTTATCCAGGATATTATAAGCTGTTTAATCAGGATAGCATAACCTTCTGCACTTTGACAGTGAACATCATCCAGGTGAGAAGTACGTCTGTCTTGAAGACCATGGTGCCTTCTGCCCTCAGCACAGAAAAACTAATTGAATGGAAGGAGAGTGTTACCTACTCTTCACTCATTTAAGGGAGTCAGTCACTCCCACTCTTAACCTAAGACCTCTCCCCAAAAGCAAAGAAAGAGCCACGACCTTCTTCTAGGCCTCCTTCTAGGTGGTAGGGCAGTAGGAGGGAGGGCCAGGAAACCTGCGGAGAAAGTGGCCGGATGGAAGACTGAATGCCAGGGTTCTAGGCCCCTTCTGTGCCGGGTCCTGGGGCCAGAGAAAGCAGTCAGACAGGCCGACCTTTGCCCTCCACAAAACTCGCAGAGTCTGCTCTGTGACCTTGGCGTAGTCCTGATCCAGAACCCGAATTTCTTTGTCCCAAAACAACGATGACATCTGCTTTCCTTACTGAAGAGAGGAAAGCCACAAGCTTTCAGAAAAGACGCACTTCCTAAATGTCGATTACTGACTCCTGCCGGGACGCGCTTTGTGCCCTGGGGTGGTCCCTGCTCTGGCCTGGGCTTCTCTTTCCCGATCTGTAACAGGATCCTGTTGACCTGCGTAACCTCATGAGCCCGACCCCTAACTCGGTTACCTCTGCCTGCACGGCCGAACCTCTCAGCCCGGCTCGCCCCTGGCCAAAAGGGAACGTGCCCTGGCCTCCCTCACCTGTCGGGGGTGCGTAGGCCCGGGCTTGGGTCGGGGGGTTTGGCGCCGGCCTCACGGAGGCGATGAGGCCACGCCGGGGCCCGTTCAGGAGGCGGCGCCCCTCGTCCCGCAGCCGGAGGCAGGTCCTCCACATCGCGCCCGAGGGCCTGGGAGGACGACAGGCGCGAAACCTGAGAGCAGGAAACAGAGCGAAGGGATCCGCACGCTCCGGCTGTACGGAAACCTCTCACTGCCTCCCCCAAAACCCTCAGCCTGCCCTGGACGCCGCCATCTTCCGCATGACACCAACGGCGCGCCGTCGCTCGCGCGCGCACACCCCCAGTCAATCAGCATCACAAACGCACCTCGCCCCGCCCCCTCCACGCCGCGTCTCGGGAAGAAGACTACAAGTCCCAGAGGGCCCCTCGCGCATCTCGCCACGTGTTTTCTACACCCGCCAATGGGTGGAAGCGCCGCGTGAGCCTGCTCCCGCCCCCCCGGCGCGCTCGAGCCAATTGGAGGGGGTGGTGTGTGTGCGAGGGCAAGTGGGGAGGGGGACTCGGCTCAGGACCGGGAGGGCCTGCTAGCAGGTCCCGGGGTCCTGGTGGCGGCCGGAGCGCTTGGTCCGCAGGCAGCGGGCGGGTGGTTCCCCCCCTCCCGCCCCAGCCCCACGCGCGCGCGCCCCGGCCCCTCCCTCCCTGCCACCCTCCTCGGCTCCCGCGCGCCGGCGGCGGTTCCTCTCCCCTCCCCCCAGCCCTGGCTCCGGGGGACCCCGCGATGCCGGTCCGCACCGAGTGTCCCCCGCCGGCCGGTGCCTCGGCCGCCTCCGCGGCCTCGCTCATCCCGCCGCCGCCCATCAACACCCAGCAGCCCGGCGTGGCCACCAGCCTGCTTTACAGCGGCTCCAAGTTCCGCGGCCACCAGAAGAGCAAGGGGAACTCGTACGACGTAGAGGTGGTGCTGCAGGTGAGCGCCGGGCCGGGCCGGGCCCGAGGGCCTCCTCGCGGCGCTCGCGGGCCGTGCCCGCCCCCGGCTCCTCGAGCCCGCAGCCGCGGACCAGGCCCTCGCCACCGGGCCTCCCGCACCCGGCGCTTCACCCCCGGGACCTGCCCAGCTGGTGTCTCACACGCTTCGAACCCCAACCCTGACCTGCCCCCTCACACCCGGAGCCTGTCGTGAGCAGCTCCTGGCAGACCCTGAACACTGTCCCAGACATGAAGCCCGTGACCGGCCCGCCTGGGATCCGGAAGCCCCTTATGACTCGCCACCCTCAGAGCAGGATCCTTCCTCTCCATGACCTGTCGCCCAAAGATCGGCCCTCCCTCGTTCCCTCTCAGATCTTGAGGAGCTCTCCTCTGATTTCTCCTGACTCGGGACCCTCCCCATGGCTAGGCCCATGTCTGATTCTCCCAGACCTGAGACATGCCTCCTTGCCGCCTTTCCTCCGTCCCAGGAATCCTCAGGCTCTGGGGCCCTCCTCCTCCTAGGGTTTCGTCTTTGGGACGAAGCTTAATCAGCCCCTTCAGATCTGGGAGCACCCAACTCCCTTTAGCCCCTGAGAGCCCACAACCCACAACTGATTCCTGGCTCGTGCCCCCCCCCCCCCCAACACCAGGCACTCACATCCTGGGTGCTGCTGGGAGGGCCTCCTCACAGTATGTTAGGTCTTGTGTCATGGGACCCCCTACTGCTCCAGTCTCTTCCTGGCTGGGACACCCAGGCCTCCTGCCCCAGGCTTCTCATACTCCTTACCCCTCTTTGGCCACTTCCAGTCTGCTCCCAGTCTCCCTGGCCTGCCTACCCAGATCTTCCCACCCCATGCCTTCATCTTCCTCCTTTCTTGGCACCAGGGGACCCTCTTTCCCTGTTCTTAACCCTTACCTACACAGCCAGGCTTCCTGCCAGTCTCTGATACCCATGTACTGGAAATCTAACTCACCCAGTTTTAGTTCTCACATGGATAGTTCCTTCTCATGTCTATCCACCTCCCCCGATTTGACCTGGATCTCTGAGTGTCTGCTGCCAGCCCCTGATAGCTTTGGAACTACAGCTTCACCTGCCCTGGCCCTTTCCTGCACCTCATCCCTCTCATGCAAGTGGTAACACATTTGGCATTTTTTCCCCAGCCAAAGGAGATGGGCAGTGGTTAATGCTCCTTTTTCTCTCCCTTCCTTACAAAACTGTTCCTCCTTTCTACCTACCCTTGCCTGCCTTAGGACCCACTTCCCCCCTCCCTCTGCGCCTTTATCCTTAGCCTGACACCCCATCTCCTAGGCTGTTCCCAGAAGCCCGTCCTAACAGCTGTCCCCTTGAAAGGCCTTACAGAAGCTTTGAGGTCCTACTCTGCTGCCTTACTGCTCCCATGTGAGGACAGAATGTAGGATGTGTCTTTTCCTTAGGCTTGCCCTTTGCTCTTTTGAAGTTTTAAATCTTAACGTCTCTTCTGAACAAGTAGATCTTCCACCCAAAAGACTGAGAGCATTTTCTTATTGCTAACTGCAGAGCATTGATCACCCTCTCTTTTCTTACTGTTTTGTTGGAATAAATATTTTTCTCTTTTTTTGACTGGGAAAACTACATCTTCATGTTAATTGTGTCTTTGGTTTGTAAACTTACACTTCTGTTATGAGCCATGATATTTATTGTAAGTGAAAAACTATTGTGACTGAGGTATTTCTGTCTTCGTAATTATATGCCTCACGTGGTGATCCCCCATCCCTTTTGCTTAAAATGTGAGAATTTCGTATGAAAGTACAGGATTTTTTTTTTTTCAAGTAATTATAAAATTCTGCAAGTGAGATCCCTGGTGTGGTCGTGTTTGGAATGATCTTGAATTTGTGCCCATTGTTAAATTTGATGGTTTCTGATGTGGTTGGGGGACAACTGGCAGGGTAGCTAAGTGTCAGAGAGAAGGCTGCTCTGGTTACTGTGGCAACTGCTGTCATTAGTGTGTTGTTTCTGAATTCCTGTCAGGTGCCAGTTTCCTTGTGAGCCAGTGGAAGCGGTGATTGAGTTGGTGCACGATTGCTATGTCTCAGGGCAGCCCAGAGCAGACACCTGGCGATGGCTGGAAGCCACTTGAGTAGGATGTCTGTGGGGGGGTGGGGGGGTGGTCCTGCCCAGGAATGCTGCCCTGCATCTGGATTGGTGAGCTGTTTGTCAGTCATTGAAACAAGTCAGTGGCATGTGAATTGCCCCATCATCTGGTTTTTCAGCCAGGACTAGTTTCTTGGACTCTACCTTCCTAGAATACTTCTGCCTTTTATAACTCAGCCTCTTTCAAGCTTGCTTTTTTTAATATCAGCTTAATTGAGTTATAATTCACATACCATAGAATTCACCCATTTAAGGAGTACAATTCAGTAGTTTTTAGTATATCCACAGAGTTGTGAAACCATCACTGCAATCTAATTTTAGAACACTTTCATCACCCCGAAAAGAAATCTTATACCCCTTAGCCATCACCCCCCTCCAACTGTATGCAACCACTGATTTTTTTGTCCTAAGATTTGCTTATTCTGGACATTTCATGTAAATGGAATCATACAATATGTGACCTTTTTTGTCTAGCTTCTTTCACTGAGTATAATGTTTTTAAGGTTCAACCCATGTCACAGCATGTGTCAATGCTTCATTCCTTTTTATTGTTGCGTAATAGTCCATTGTGTGGATATATGACATTTTTTTTTATCCATTGCTCAGTTGATGGATATTTGGGTTGTTTCCAATTGTTGGCTCTTATGAATAATGCTGCTGTGAGCATCCATGTACAAGTTTTTGAGTGGACAAATGTCTTCAATTCACTTGTGTTATACCTAGGAGTAGAATGGTGGGTCATATGGTAACTATGTCTAACATTTTGAGGAACTGCCAGACTGATTTCCAAAGTGGCTGCACCATTTTACATTCCCACTAGCAGTGTCTGAGGGTTCCAGTTTCTCCACATCCTCCTCCACACTTGCATTGTCCGTCTTTTTGTGTGTGTGTGTGTGTGTGTGAGGAAGATCAGCCCTGAGCTAACATCTGATGCCAATCCTCATCTTTTTGCTGAGAAAGATTGGCCCTGGGCTAACTTCCATGCCCACCTTCCCTTACTTTATATGGGACGCCGCCACAGCATGGCTTGACAAGCGGTCTGTGTGTCCACGCCCGGGATCCGAACCTGTGAACCCCGGGCCGCCAAAGTGGAGCGCGCACACTTAACCACTGTGCCACCGGGCCGGCCCCTTGTTCATCTTTTTGGTTGTAGCCATCCTGGTGGGTGTGAAGTGGTATCTCACTGTGGTTTTGATTTGAATTTCCCTAATGACTAATGATATGTTGCTCATCTTTTCATGTGCTTTTTGGAGCACTTTCTTTTTTAGAGATTTCAGTTTGAAGAGTTCCTCAAACCTTTGTGAGATTCTGACGGGGTTTTTGTTGTTGTTGTTATTACTGTGACTGTTCTGTTTCTCCTCTGCCATGCAGGAAGCCAAGAGTGAAGTGAAGGCCAGGGTCACTGTGAAAGAAATATTAAAAAGAGCAGCTGTTGGACACAGCTGTGCTGTGAAACCTTCTTTGCTAAACATTTGCCTTGTTCTCTTTCTTGTGGAGATGCTGGCCTGTCGTTTGGTTAAAGCTCTCTGGGTTGTGGTGTATTTGAGTTCACCAGTCGTCATCAGGATCAGTTTGGGCAGAATGAGCGAGACGCGTGGTTGAACAGAGGCCAGACTGAAATTCTGGTTCTTGAGCATGTGATAATCCAGGCAAAGTGTTAGCCAGTTTACAGTTCAGTTTTTAATCTCATTAGCAGATACCCTTGCCACCTGATGCCCTTTCCAGCAGCTGTGAGACCCCAGACTGTATTGAATTCAGTGAGAACTGCATACATGAAGTTTGAGGACTCAGGTTAGAGCTGTGTGTCCTCTTAAAAGATCTTGGCTGAGCCACGTTAGTGCGGATCAGCTGCCTTAGGCAATGTCCAGTGCCAGGGTCAGCAGACGCTCTTGCAGTTTTCATGTGGAATACTGTTGTCACCAGCACCGAGCTGGGAGCACTTCAGCCTCATTGAAGCCCGCTGGCTGCGGTGCTGACCTCGCCTGGCTGACTGAGTTCATTACAGTTTTGGGGGATTGCCTTAGTATTTGATTTATGGTGTAACTGGAAATAGTAGATCCCTGAATCTGATAAATTCCACAAAATTTTTCTAATTTCTTAAAGTGAGACCTCACTTAACATTAAAATCTCACTGTGCTACAGTACCACTGTACTTTGTTTTGCTTTAATTCCAGGAGTTTACTTTGTAAGTTAATCCCATCGTCATGAAATCTGAAAATCTGCCTATTCAGGATGAGTCTCTATAAATTTGGGTGAAATGTACTAGCTAGTCTGCGTTCAGCTGCCAGTAACCATACCCATTTCAAAATAGCTTAAAGAATAAGTGAACTTCTTATCTCACATTACAAGAAGTTTAGAGAGGGCTTCCTTCCAGATTGGCTCATTCAGAGGCATGTTTCCTTCTGTCTTTCTGTGCTGCCATCCTTGGCATTTCCCGGCCTGTTTCTCCTCATGATCCCTAGATGGCTGCCACGGGACTGGGCACTGTGTGCGGATATTGCCACCAGCAGGGGAAGGAAAAGAGCCCCTTCAAAAGCCAGAATCTTCCCCAGAGGCACCCAGGAGACTTACACACTCATCTAATTGGCCAGAACTGGGTCACTCAGCCCTAAACCAGTGACTCGCAAGGGGACGGGGGCACACGTTTGCCTTGGATCCATCAGGGTTGACCAGGTCTTGCAGGGGCAGGGTAGGTGCCAGAACAACATCTGGGACCTGACGGTGTGGAAAAGTAGGAAACTGGTTGTTGGGTAGGCATCTGGCAGTGTCTCAGCAACCAGTAATTAATGACTGCTAAACCTCAAAACCTATGCCTGTTACCCCCATTTGTTTTAGGCTCCTCTTTTTGTCAAGAAATACAGGCCTCCGTATATGATGTGGGCAGAGTGAGCATTTACAATATATTCAGATTTGGGGTCAGCATTTTGGTTCATAACTGAAATTTATACTCTATACATCTTTGTAAGATGCCTTTCCTGAATATTCTGCACATTTCATAAAGAAATAATGCAGGATGGTTCGTAGTGTAAATATAGAGGAGGAGTAGACTTGCTAGACCAGTGATGGAGCAGCATACAATTAGGCTAGAAAGACACTAGAAAACCAGTGAACCCCAGGTTAGGGATGACACCACGTGTACAGGCAGAAGCAGAGGGCTAGTGCCCAGCAACACACAAAGTCTGTAGACCAACGAGAGACTTGCGTGGAAGGCAGTCCTGAAATGAGGTTTGAGTGGGCTCGCTGTTCCAGAAAGGTGCTTCAGTCTCAAGATATTCGCTGCAGCAAGTTGAGAGTGTCCTGGGATCAGTTTGCTTCATCAGAACAGGCATGTGGATGGGGAGGACTCACGAAGGTCTCAGGCCAGTGAGCCCCAGGCTGCACTGTGCATGCGCTGGCCTCCAGGCCTCCCTTACCCCGCCTAGCCCTGCAGGCGCCTTTGACCGATGGATGATGGATGCGGGGATCTCCAGAGTCCCTCCAGCTTGTTTCCTGGTGGTTCCTCCGTTTGTAACGAGGCTGTGTGTCCTTTCTTTCCAGCACGTGGACACTGGGAACTCTTACCTTTGTGGGTACCTGAAGATTAAAGGCCTTACTGAGGTAAGCACTCCTGCAGATGAACCAGAACTGGCAAGTGGACCGCACGCTCAGCAGTGTCCGAGTGTGAAGGGCAGGCGATCTCACCTCTTTGAGGCCTGGTTACAGCACCTGGTCTCAGTGTTGCAAACACCAAGCAGGCAGCTTTGATGCGTCCTGTTGGAAAGTACACAGATTCACAGATCTGTAAAGAAAAGTTTGTGAGTAAGTCATAATGTGACAGTTAATTTTATTTTCAATCCTTTTTGAGAAAAAAAAATATAGTAAGAATATAGCTACCACACTCATCTTAAGTTGAACAATTTCTGGGATAAGCATCAATTGCTCGAGAACGGAGGTCTTGGAAGTTCTCTAAACCCCTGAGTTCACTGGCATAATGAAAAGTGATCATCCTGTTTCTCCTGTTTCTAACAGAAGTAGCTACTGTGTAAAGCAGAGTGTTTTCCTTTCTTTGAACCAAGTTTTTAAACTCCTGGAAATACGGAAAGCAAGAAAGAGCATTCTTTCTTTTCCCACGAGTGAATAAACAGGAAGAGGAAGGAGGCGACTAAACTGGCTGCCTCACTCCGCAGTGAGGGCCTGGTCTAGACCAGGCTGCAGCGTCCTGTTGGCCTTTGCAGCTCTCCCTGTCTTTATAGCCCAGCAGTGTCTGGAAAGGCTGCCTGGAGAGTGGTGACATTCTCGCTCTGGAACCCCTACTGGTTCCGTGACCTTTCATTTCTCTTCATTTCAGTTTCCCCATCTGTAAAATGAGAATTAAAAATGCCTGCTCCGTCTACTCGAGGGGCTTGACCTAGTGGGGAGGAAACAATGTAAGAGTAAGTGGTAGACTATACTGTGATACAAATATGGGATACCAACTAAGGCCCTGGTTATCCTCCATCTTGAAACAATTGTTTCGGTCTCCTTGGTTCCGTCTGGCTCTTCTAGTTCTCTGCTAGAAGTTTGAGAATTTCCTATGAAGTGTGCTGTTGAGACAAAAAGGTCTCTCTTCCTCACCTCTAGAAACACATCTAATCAAGTAGGGGTAGAAGATGAAAGCCAAATGAAGGGCTCTAACCTTTTAATTTGTGGTAGTTGAAAACATATAGTAAAGAGAATAGCTCAACTCTTAGGCAGCCAAATGTATTTATTAATTCAGTGCAGAACATAAACATTTAACTTCTTAAGGAAACCAGCAGAATTTGATATGTGGAATGTTAGCACCAACTCCAAGACCAGTCATTCTGGTCGTAGGGAGCCACGCGGAAATGGTAAGGAGCACTAAAAGTCCTGAAACCGAGTACAGAAGTGCACTGAACTTGCCATCGGGAGCAAGTGACCCTTACGGGGGGAGGCCCCTCTGAGTCCTGAACAGCCAGGCTCCCATGGAGGCGGGGGGAGGTGCTGGCATGGCCCTTCACTGGGGGCCAGCCCAGGGGGACTTAGGCTCATGACTAGAATGCGGAGACCATCCCTCCTGGCCAGTCCTTCCTGCCTGCACATGGGATGGCCTCATGAGCACACGGCCTCCCCAGGGTGGTCTGCTCCAGGTCGAGCAGTGGACGCAGCATTTAGTTAGAGAAAGGCTGATGTGTTTCCTGAGGTTCCTAAGTCCTGCTCAAGCCTCAGATTCTTTGAATTCATCTTTTTAAAAATCTTTTTTTAGTCGCTTTACTGAAATAATAGTTCCCATACCATACAATTCACTTATTTAGAATGTACAATGCATTGGCTTTTAGTATAGACGTGGCGTTGTACGACTACATAATAACTTTTTAAGTTACAGGTTATAACTCTATATTAAATTATAAATCTAATAAATGGTCACTGTAGATCATCAGTAGAGTGCAGAAAAGGGTGACAATTCTTTGCATGATTTTACACCTGTATTAAAATACAGTTATCTATTTTTGTTTGCTTTCCCATTTATAGTTGTCAAATATCAAATATATAATTTATTCTAATAAAACTGTTTAAATGGTTTGGATTTTAGTCGTAGTCTTCCTCATGTATACAGTATGGAAAATTATTAAATTGGAGATAATGTACCTCTTAGCTCCCTCACATTCACACATAAGCACAGCTTTAAAGTGTGTGTGTTTCTGAAAATGAAATCCCAGAATCGTGAAGAATAGGTGTCCAATAAATTCTCTTTGCAGTTGTGAGCCAGCGACCAGTAGGGAGAGGGACTGTCCCTAGGGAGGCCCCCCGCAGCTGGCACGGGGCCTGGGAGCCCAGCCTTGGGGGGCATCACAGCCAGGCCCTCCACTCACTCACTGGACGGATTTGCAGGGTTTGGAAGCTCCCGCTGAGGTTGTGCTAGACTTGCTCGGAACCAGGGAGACAGGTCCCACTAACCCAACTCATAAGAGACTGATGCGTGGACAAGAGTGCTCGTTGACTCACTATGAAACAAAGTATGCGCATGTTCCGGAAGTTCTCTCTGACTTACTGGCCAATTGAATGTTAATCTCCCAGAAGGCAAGTCTATGTAGAAAGCCAGACTCATGAGACAGTTTTTGGTGGGCCTGTAGTCTGTGAGGGGAGTGGGTTGGGCAGCCTCAATGCCTGGCAGCAGCCGGACCCCCCATAGGAAGCCCATGCCTACCTGGGGGCTGGTGCTGGCTCTGCCTCTCCCTCTTGACTCCGTTTTCTGGTATCTCTCCTTCCACTGAAAAAGAGTTTTTTCTTTGACTCTATAAATTACCCACAGTTTGGCTATAGTCAACTGTTTGAATTTCCTGGTCCTGCACTGAGACATATTTTGTCTTTTTAGTGACTTCTGTACATACTGACTCTCATTCATTATTTATTTTATTTAATTCTCAGAGTTTGGTGAGAATTAAACAGTATATCAGGTGACTTTGTAGCACCCTGATATATTGCCTAAAACGTTTTTTAAAGAGAAGCCAGTGCAGAATCATGCATTAGGAAAACTAGTGATTTGAACCATATTTCCTTCTATTTAATGGGACAACTGTATCATTTTGTTCTTCTCTCTCTTTGTGGAAGTGTTGAAAAAATATTAAAGTTCAAAACTCAGAAAAGCAATATAAATAGCTTTTAATTTAAAATCTCAAGTCAGGTGCTAACTTATATAGATCTTTTTTCCTTAATAGTCCTGCCTAAGACAGATGAGTGTAATTTAGTTTATACCTTAAAAATCGGTTTTCTTTTTTTTTTTTTTTTTTTTACAAATTTTAAAGATTTTATTTTTTGCCCCCAAAGCCCCAGTAGATAGTTGTATGTCATAGCTGCACACCCTTCTAGTTGCTGTATGTGGGACTCGGCCCCAGGATGGACAGAGAAGTGGTGCCTCAACGCGCACCCGGGATCCGAACCCGGGCCGCCAGCATCGCAGCGCACGCACTTAACCACCAAGCCACGGGGCCGGCCAAAAAAAAATCGGTTTTCTATTTAGGAAATTTTCTTCTCTTTGACTTCTTCACACTTTGTGTGTAAATATCTGTGTGAGGAACCCAGTGCCAGTGCTGCAGTGGAGGTTGTGGATTTGGGGGGTGTTGAAGGTATAGTATTTCCGAGTCCACTGGTAATGGAACTAACGCCCCCAGCGGAGTGTCATCGAGCGGGCCTGCCCAGTCACTGCAGTGGTGGCAGCGATGTCACCTCCTGGGTTTTGCTGTAGCATCCTCTCAGGAAGGTCCCGAGCGCATGGCCCGCCAAGCTGGGAGAATTGGCAAAGCTATCAGAACAGATTTATTTTAAACCTGTAGATAGTTAATGCAAAACAAGAGGGGCTAACAGAGGGTCTGAAGACAAAAGTGGGACCTCTGTGGTCCTGGGGACATTAGGACTGTCATCCGTGGCTTGTCAGGCATGGCCGTCATTGTTGTGCTCCCGAGAAACACCAGAGCTGGCAGGCTGGGCTGAGGGGTCATTTGTTGGTTGGTTGGTTGGTTTTTACAAATGTAGAGAAATGGTAGACTTTTTTCAGTGTTAACTTTCTTCCATTAATTTTTTCCAAATCCTTGCTGCCTCATTATTAGCAGATGAACAAATAGCAAATAAAATTAACAGGAGTCTTCTAAGCACCCAATTAGTATGACAGCTTATTTGTTTTTTCAACAGTGTGTTTTTTTATGGTTGTGGTTTTCTACTGCAGACCTGATTTACGTATATTTTCCCTATTTTAAATTGTCTTAGTTCATATGATAGAATTAAAGGTATCCCTAATATATCAACGTATTCTACAAAAAAATCCACACCTGGAAACTTGAAGAATTGGTGTAAAAGGGACAAACCACTGAGCTAGTCTGAGAAGCGATGGGCCAGGCCATGGCCGGAGGGAGACTTAGCTGTGAACGCTATGATTTTAGAGACTCGTTGGGTGTTTTTCTTGGAAAGTAAAATCTGCTAAATTACCATCTGCTTTGTGTGCTGGGATATTCAGAATTTGCTTGTAGGAATCGTCTGAGTTCTTTTCTAGAGATCAACACATAGCAAGTGAAGCCACAGAAGGGTTCTCTGCTTCTGGCAAAGTCCCTGAAGTCTGAGAGACCGCCCTCTGGGCACCTTCAGTTCAGGTTCAGTCCACAGCCCTCAGCACGTCCCTGGACCTGACTCTGGTTTGGGTTGTTGCTTAGTAGTGTGATGGTTTTTGTCAAAGTGTTGGGAAGAAGTTAAAGCAAGGTTGGTTCTTCATTTGCATAAGGTTAAAACTCCTATTCAACATCTTGTTTTGATATTTGGGTTTTTACCATAGGAGTATCCAACCCTTACAACCTTCTTTGAAGGAGAAATAATCAGCAAAAAACACCCTTTCTTAACTCGAAAGTGGGATGCGGATGAAGATGTTGACCGGAAGCACTGGGTGAGTAAGTCTCTGCTCTGGGCCCCCCGGGACTGCTAAGAGCTGAGGAACTTAGTTCTCAGGATCTCATCACCATCCCCCACCCTGTCTACCTGTCTGTCCATCTCCTGTCCACTGTTCCCTTGTGATCTCCTGTACTAGGGGAAGCCCTGTGAAACATACAGTAATGGCCTCTGACTTGAGGGTTGGGTGAGATACGGTTCCTGGAAACCTGCCCCTCCCATTGGCTTATCCATGTGGGCTACCCCACAGGGGGCTTCTCATCCTAGCTCCTGATAGACAAGACACAGTCTTCACTTAAGAACTGTCAGGATGCCACTGAAGAGGCCAGCCCCTCACCTTTTAACTATCCAGGGTGGAGCATGTTCTCATTCACCAGCAATGAACACTTCAGGACTCTAACTCCAAGTTAGAGTTACTGTCCTCAAATCTTTTCACTGGTTGTCACACAAGTCTTGTGTCTTCAAAATCCATTTCTCAGCCTATCGTAATAGCCTTTTGGCTTAGTTGACCAGGGCAATGATGATTTTTGTTTAACACCAAGAAAGTGCAGTGTGCTCACCCTCTAAACCAACTAAAAACAACTGTGTCAGTAATGAAGATTCTGAAGCTCCTCATTCTTCCCACTGCCACTCACACTGGCATGGGTCTCCTGGTTTCTGACACAACAGTACTTGGAGAGAATCCTACTGCAGACTCTCGTCTGAGTTAACTTCACTATAGATTAGCTGCTTTGTTTATTAATGTTTCTTACTTGAGTTAGGAAAGGAATATCTATCAAATGCTGAGTTTCAATTAAATTTAAACTTGAGCTTTTTAGAACATTTTTTGAAAGCTACATATTTTGATTGTTATAGCAAATAGACACTAAAAGTTAGACAGTCATTTGTGTCTCTATAATATGGGAGAACGAACAAGATCCTAGTATCCAGATGGTACGAGGAGCCCGAGTGGCGCACAGTGCCACCGGCGTCAGGAGGCCGAGTTGGAGGGCTCCTTGGTGCCGTCTGGTCCCAGCCTGCCTGATGCCCTGTCTTCTTCCGTGGTGCCGCCTCACAAGATGGCCCTTCTTCTGCTGGTCAGCCCCAAAGAGAAGGATCTTCCTGGTAGTGAACCACAGCCTGTCTCCCATTCAACTCTGTTTTCCATATCAGATTGGTCCTGCAAAAACCAAGGACTTTGAGCCCAGTGAAAACCCAGTTTTAGGCTAGGTTGGCTGCAAATTAAATACTAAGAAAGCAACTCTTAATTTTCTCATTGACTTCCTTTAGAACACTGGGAAATGTCTGGGATTCCAGGCTTTGTTAGACTGGGGTGAAATATTTTGAGTGAAAGAGGGACTAGGAGGCCACCCTTGGCTCTGGTGCACTGAGCGAGGTGGGACAGAGGAGCTGGGCCCGCTGGCTGTTCCTCATCTCTGGCTTCCCCTGCAGTACTCCATGTTTCCCACAACTTTCCCGACCCACTAGGATTCCCAGATCCCCATACGGGGCTTCTGGAGCTCTGTGTTGTGCCATGGTTTGTCAGATTTACAGAGTCTGATAAACCTCACCGATGGCGTCGTTTTTCCGTTGTAAACTGGAATCAGAGACACTGTGTTTCACCCTCAGATTTTCCTGCATGATATTTAAAGTTGGTATTATGGTGGTACTATAAAGCCAGGAGTCCATACATTTAATGTTCTTAGATTATAATATCTAAGTGACAAATATCTATGTGACAAATTCTATGACAATATCTCTGTATCTTGATTTTTTAAGATGTTTTCTTATAAAATTAATACATGCTTATTTAAAAATATTTGAAAAAACAGAAAAGCAAAAGGAAAAAGAATTGTCTTTAATGAGAACACCTAAAGCTAACACAGGCACTAACCTTTTCCTGAATCTCTTTTGGATATATATATACTTTTGTGGGGGTACAAAAATGGGATCATAAAATATAGTTTTGTAACCCATTTCCGGTCTCCCTTTTTTATGTTAACCGTCTGTGGTTAACTCATGTCAGAGGACCCCGCTTTCCTAAAGCCGCTCTCCCCTGAGGCTCTGCGTGACCCTCTTTGCACTGTTGATTTACTTACAGACATCTTCTCGCTCATTTCTCAGCGTGGTCTGTTTGTGGTAAGGTGTTCTGACAGAAAGTCCCTGGAATTGTGTCCATTTCCATCCTACAGCCTTTTCTTTGGGCCACGTTAACCAGGCAGGCGTAGGCCAGTGGTGACTCGGCGGGAGTCCAGGAATCTGCCCCAGAGTCCAGGTCTGAGTTCACTGGGGGTGACCGAAGCCTCCCTTTCCAGTCGTGGCCTTCACTGCTCTTGTCAGCGCCGCGTCCACCGCCAGTCACACCTCTGCAAAGGTGGTTGACCTGAGCACAAAAGGGTGGTTCTGACCCCAGCCTCTCCGTCTGTTGATCAATTCTCATACTCTATTTTTTGCTTTTAGGGCAAGTTTCTGGCTTTTTATCAGTATGCAAAATCATTTAATTCAGATGATTTTGATTATGAAGAGCTGAAGAATGGGGATTATGTCTTCATGAGATGGAAGGTAAGGTCCCACCCCAAGGTGGTCTTCTGACTGTGCAGCTCCCGTAGTGTATCCCACTGCCCCCAGTCTGCTTCCTGCGTCCAGTGCTTATGACAGTTTACCCTTATGGCAGAGTCTTGACATACTCGTAAAAAGCAGGCACAGCTCCAGGGCTCATGGGTTAACTGCTGGCATCCCAGATGGTTTCTCTTTGGTTAACCTGTTTAGTGGTTAGCAGATGAATTCATGCCTGGGGGGTAGTCCCCTCGACTCGGTTGCTGTGTCTTCTCCGTTTCCTTTCTCCCACCCAAGAATCCCTTTGAGCCTCCAGGTTGAATCATCCCAAATGTTCTGTGGATTAAGGGGAAGCCCGACTGTCTCTGAACTCAGTCATCCTTTATCCCCTATTCTCAGCCATGGGCTGAGATGCCATTTAAGTGACTCTTCCCTCCACCACGTCCTTGCCCTTGGGCTCAGTCTTAGCAACTCTGGTTCCCTCCAGCTCAGGAAATGAGGGAGCAGTAATGGAATTTGGGTTTTCCCTGGCCCTCGGAGAGCTCCATCTGCATGGATTGGCATCGGGCTGAGGAGTTGTTTGTGCTCCCTGCTTTGATAGCACGATGGTGATGTGCTACAGCCACAAGAGAGCAGGTCATGAGCCAAGTTCGTTATATCACTCTGTGAACATACATCCACCTCCAAGCCATAGTCCCCAGTCCGTAGGAAAAACCTATTTTATCTTGAAATCTTGCCAGCTTTCCTACAGGCGAATTGTTTAGGGTACTAATTCCCAATCTTTACTTTGTATAGCTAATAATTCTGGGGGGTGGGCATCATCACTCTTTAAGTAGACAGTGGCCAGGTGCAGAATGTAAATGCTGAATCCTGCCCTCATGAGCTTGCCGTCTAATGGGAAATATGCCAGCTATATTTAGTTAAAGGAAGTTCCTGTTAAAGGAAGTATCTTGTAATGTTCTAATTTAAAAAATTACAGTTTCAGAGGTTGAGGAAGGAGAAGGAGAGCATCTAAAATGAAAAAACATGGAGTTATTTTGTCTCCAAAGAATTTCTTGGGTGACTCACCTTTGGGCTTTTAGTAGACCTCCTGGGGGCCCTGGGGCCTCTGACCTCATATCTCCAGGAGAGTAGGTGTGAGGATGTGGCCTTTCAACTCTTGGCACTAGCCGGAGATAACAAACTTGCCTGTCTCATAAGGTGCCCAATCAAGAACAGTACCGTTCTGATTGCTGCTGTTGAGGTGTAGAGCATTTTGAAGGGGGTGTTACAGGGGCTAGTGGTGATTGAGCTGCCCTCAGAATAATCCACAGGCCAACAGAAATGACCCACTGTTTTTGAGGTGATCAGGAAGCTAGTGACAGTTCCTGGGGGTGGAGCAGAAACTTACTTTTCCCAGGGCATTCTGTCTATGGGCTCAGAAAGGTAGGTAGGTATTGATTCATTTATGTGCTGTCTGGACCATAGTACTTTCCCTCAGTTGCTGACCCTAGGAGCTCAAGACAGTTTGCTGCGTTAGTATGTAGACTACTCGAGTGGCACGTGAATACTATTCACAAGTCAGGGTGAAACACAGAGGTTTGCCATCTCCCAGCAAGTCTGGGCTGGACCGTGTGGCAGTGGAACCTTAGAACCACCTGAAGGTTACCTAGGAGGCCCCAGAGGTGGTTGGGGCACAGCTCTGTTACTGATGCCCTCCATCTGTGTGCAGGAACAGTTCCTGGTCCCAGACCACACGATCAAAGACATCAGCGGTGCTTCCTTTGCCGGGTTCTACTACATCTGCTTCCAGAAGTCGGCAGCCTCCATAGAGGGCTACTATTACCATAGGAGTTCAGAATGGTAAGGAAACCCGAGGCCACAGTGGAGGCTTACTGGCCCGGCTCTCCCTTGGCTCACCAAATCCAAAAGAATATCTCTCCGCTTGTCTCTGCATAGACCTCATGCTCTGTTTGGATGCTGAGGGCATCTTGATCTTAGTTGTTCCTAGTAGGGGCTCATCCCTGTCCACAGAGCAAACGAGGTGAAAACGGAGTACCAGGTAAAGGAACTCGCTGCTGCATGCTTTCAAGCAGTACTACATTGCAGGGATGTTTATCTCAGTCTTGCTGGTTTTGTATTTATTTATTCCTCCCACATTTAGTCAGTAACTAAAATATAAGATCTCACTGTGGACAGTGTGAATTCTGCTGTCGGCAGCCTTTTTAATTTTGTGATCACATTCCTTAGACGCTGATCCCACATGCACTTGATTTCAGTCTGCCAACCTAGGGGCCTGTGGGGGTTGACAGTCCTGCCCTGTGTTTCACCCGAGGTGAAGGACTGAATGCCACCTCAGGTGCTAGCCTTTGTCACCTTTCGGGGGGACTCTCCTGCCCCCTTGCTGCTTCTTTAATCACGTTGCTTCAGCTGAAGTGTAGACCATACCATAGAACACCTGATTTCCTCTCTGAATGTGGAAACACTTTCTTTTCTTTCACATTTTTCACACTTTGGTGACTTGTGAATGATGCTACTCTGGGTTGACTCAAATTCCTTGTTCAGTGGCAGCAAAATGATACCTGCAAGCAAATGCCCTGGGGCTCATGGTTCTCAGCTCCTCTGAGAGCCACACTTATTAGGGTTTCAGTCGTTGTTCTGTTTTCAAATGAGTTTTAAAAACTTTTCATATCCTTTTTAAAATAACAGCTTTATTGAGATATAATTGACATACCACACAATTCACTCATTTAAAGTGTACAAGTCAGTGGGCTTTAGTCTATTCAGAGTTGTGCAGCCATCACCGCAAACGATTGTAGAACATTTTCATCACCCCAAAAGGAAACTGTCACCCCAAACTCCCCATCCCCTCCCAGCCCTAGGCAGCCACAGATCTCCTTTCTCTGTGCATAGATTTGCCTGTTCTGAATATTTTATATAAATTGAATCATACACTGTGTGGCCTTTGTGTCTGGCTTCTTTCACGTAGCATAGTGTTTTGAAGGTTCTGCTGGAAGAAGTGGGATATACCTGTGTTGGCCATGAAGCTCTGAGGCTACTCCAGCCTGATGTCACAGAGGGAGCTGTGATGCCATGCGTTGGAGAGATGCAGAGTCGGGGGGGGGAGGGGGAGGCCAGGGCTTTGGGCTGCGTCTTCTCCCAGAGCTTACTCAGCCTCTGTCTTATAAGACATACTATGATTGCTTCATGCTTAGAGCACAAGGCCTAAAAACAGCTCATCTTCTGCGTAGTTCGGGAGGAATAACCAAACAAAGAGAAATAAAACCAAACTCAGTTCACCTGAAGAAGTCTGAGATGACTGCATTCCAGTCTAAGTGTGTGGTTTGTGGGTGCTAAGGTTGTGGGGAGTTTTTTGACATCCTTTGTTCGGTTTCCAGGCTGCTTAGATGACGGCCTCCCGTCTCTGTCTTTCCCCGCTGCAGGTATCAGTCGCTCAATCTAACTCATGTTCCTGAACACAGCGCACCCATCTATGAATTCCGGTGACAGCGGCTCAGAACAGCAACCAAATAAAACTGAACTTGGCAAAAAAGAGCTTTGCCAAGAAAATTGTGTACCTGCCAGAACCAGGAGAACGTGTGTTCCTGTTTCTTCACGAGCAGACTTGCATCAGAAAGCATGAATGTTAACCCACAGAATCCAAGGAGCATGGCCGACCAGCAGGGCATGGGGGGAGCGGCCTCCGTTCTTCCTCCCTCTCTGTGGCAGTTTGATCTTAACCTGTTTTTAAGCTACCTTAAATGCACTTTTCCTTCCTGCACAGCTAACTTCTGTATCACTGAAATGCCCACTCCTCCCTCCATCCCTGCCTCCGGCCGAGGAGAAGGTCCGCCCCCTGGTCACCCTTGGTCTTGGTGCTCGGGGTTCCCGCCCAGGCTCCCCGGCTTCCCCAGTGGCTCAGTCTGGTAGCTCAAGAGAAGGCAGAGCCCCAGCACGTGTGTGCCCCCAGAGCTCTGTGCAGGGAGTTGGCGAGCTGCAGCAGCTTCCGCCAGTGAAACGTGAGGTGGAGGCTCATTGCTGAACAGGGTCAGCTGGAGCTGCCCAGCCCTGTGATGTTCACGCCAAGCTAGTCAGCGGCTGGCAGGTTCCCTGGCCTGCCATCGGGGATCACCAAATGTAAGGCTTCCAGATCCCTGGCAGGAACAGATTCCAGTCATGCTTACTCAGCACGTTTGCTCCAAACTTTTGAACTTGAGGGCAATACTAAACTTAAAAAAAAAAAAGAGAGTTTTTTTATTACAAAATTATTTTTATGGTCCCTTTAACAAGGACCCTATGGCAAATGCACAATTATTCAGAATTACATTTTATCGTTTTCACATTGAAAACAGCAAATGTTGACTTAGTAATTTTTATATCTATATCTATATGTAAATGTATATTTAATCAACCAGCAGTTTGAAACTAGTCGTCCTGGTACAAAAGTTTTGCAGCATTGCGTAAATTATAGTGCTAAACATGAGAACTGTTTTTGGGGCCAGTTTAGCATTTGTACCTCCTCCTTTTGCTACTCAAAACAGCAGTGCTTCATGGCGACCTTTTCCATCAGGCAGAAGGGGCCGTTCTCCTAAGATGGCGACTCTGGAATGTTGGGACGGGAGGGGTGGGAACATGAACACGTCAGTAACTCAAGGCTCACGTGCCAAAGTGTGTGTGTGTGGTTTTGTTTTTGTTTTATTTTTTTAATGTTTAAATAGCTTAGTAGGTTGGCATCGGTTGTGACCTGCAGATACGAGCAGGGTTTTGAGGGGGATTGGCATTTTCTGATGGTTTACAAGATTTGCTCGGAATATAAGAGGGAAAGCTCTGACAACAAGACAGCATTATAACCCAGGGGAGCAAAACAAGCTGAAGGTTGCAAATCCACAGGTGTATAAGAAAACAAAACCCTTAGGTCTAGATGATGGTGGGAAAATCTTTTATTCTTAAAAAGTGACTTTTAATGATATATGTACTGTATGTTACTGAGATTGAATGTTAGGGGAAGCCTTAAAGGAGAAATATTTGGGGAAGTAGTCAGTGGGCCTTGGGACATCTAGGATGTGTCGTCCTCAGACTTGGTACAAAGGTGCGACCACCCCATCTGGTAAGGCCAAGGTCCTGGAACCCTAAAAAGTTGCCCTGGTGACTGCAGTGGAAATGGTTCACGTGCATTCCCAAAGAGGAGTCAGAAATGTTTTCTTGATTTTAAAGCTCTGAAAGGCAGCAGAATGGCTGGCTCTCGTCAAACCCAGCTCATTGCACAGTAAGAGACCACGCTCGCCTGGGCTCCCGTTTAGCTGACAGGTGTCACCTAGGAGGAAAGGAGACAATGGGACTGTGCTGGCTTTCTTTAGGCAGCACATGCCATTTCATTCACCTCAGTTCTCCTCTCATGGCCTGCTCATACATATCATCTGCATTTTGCAAGTTTCTTGAAGGATACAGGCCCCACTCAGAACACCCAGGGATGAGGTCGCCCCCAGGAGCTTGTCAGGTCCTCGTATGTGTAGCTCTGAGAGGTCGGTCAGTTGGTCGGTCGAGTGGGCAGGGAAGGACATTTGCAAACGTTGCTGGTGTTCAGCTAGCCAAATGGGCCAGGTTCTATGGTGGGATTTCCTCCTTTTTTAGCTAAGTAATGAAGTGCACCGGTTGTATTGGGGAAAATGAAGAAGTGGTACCTTGGCTAGATCTTTTGGGCACATCTGTGATGAAGATATTCGTGTAAAATTCTGCCCATTGAGGATAGGGAAGGGATTATTCCTCCACCTCTTAGTAACTCCCGAACAATTGACATCGACTCCTTCGCTTTCTCTCAGTTCCCAAAGGATCTTTGGGGATCATCCCATCTGTGATTATTCTTTCCTGAACCTTCTCTGGTTTACATGCATCTGGTACAGCGTGCAATATTTTTGGTTGACACTTGTATTCATCATTAAGAAATTAGTGCAGATTGCAGATTTTCTGCCGTCTTCCTCCACCCCAAACAAACCTGCCGTTAGGTGGGATCCTAGGGGTTTGGCTGTTCTTACTCCACTGCTCAGAAAGCTTCCATTCTGCAGCCACAGCCTCGTCTCTCTTCTGGGCTGGAATTTTCCCTTCCCACCCACCCGTCCTTTTAAACTTGACAGCATTTCAGCTGCAGTCCAAAAGTAACGAAGCAATGCCTAATACGAAGTAGCAAGTCCATCTGTGTGCTGGTTCTGTTGGTAATGTGGAAATCACAGACTCCCAGGGAGCAGAGGGGCTTTTCAATGTCTTTTGCTTTCAGAAACAGGGAATTTATATTCTCTATAAGGCCTTGAATTGATTTTTTTCCTCGTAAAATAGTCTGATAAGCTAATTTTTAAAAAGAAATGCCATTAAGTATGTTGCATTGTGGTTTTAAATTACTAACAAGTTCTGGGAAAGAAAAGTAATATTTGATTTTGAATCTTATGTGTTTTTAACAATTAGATTTGAATGGGGGCAAAGTATGAATATTTTGTTTCTTTAGGGAGGACATGTGGAAAGGGTTTGAGGGTTTGAGATGGGAGAAGTATTTTGCAGAGCTATCAATGTCCAAATAATTTTTAAAAAATAATAAAGGTATTTAAGCAGTGAGTTGGTCCTATTTCTAAATCAAAACCGTTCTGTTGGAAGAAACCAGCCGTCTTTCTGGCCTTGTGTCTATGGAGGTTTTCTGGCCACCCAAGGCCCAGAGACCCCTGTGGGCTGTGAATGGGCAAGGCCTGCTCCGGGGAACTGAGGCAGTGCCATGTCCTTGCTCCCTCCTAATTCCGGATGTGCTCAGCCACTCAGCACTTATATTTGACCTCCGTTTTGTTAATTTCTGTATTCAGAAATGTGGAAGCATTTTTTTGCATGTATGCAGGATTTATACTTTTATTTAATGCACAGAAAAAATGCAAACGGAGCTATCTGTTCCGTCTGCTTCGCAGTCTGGCACTGGCACAGGCGATGTGGACAGGGACTGGTCCTCAGAGGAAATTCCTGAACCCCGAAGCACCTCTGCTCCTGAGCGGAGGATCCGGGAGGGAGAACCCAGGCATCCCCCAGCTCCCTCCCTCTACAAAACCACCAGTAAATGCTGTCTTCAGCCATAAAAGTCCAGCAGTGTGAACAGTCTGTTCCTTTCTTGACACCACATCTCCAGAGAAAAGAGTTTAGTATTATTGTTTAAATGACATGAGATCAGATGATACTTTATACACATGGGCACCATGTGATACTGCACCATGCAGTATCAGGATCCTGCACCAGCAACATCCTGAAGGCAGACGTCAGCGGCAAGTTCTGGCCCTCGATTCCTCTGCACCTCGTGCCGAGCGCCCTAAGGCAGCCTGGCATGCTTGGTTCTGGTTTTGACAGACCACTGTGACTAGTGTGCCAGAACACCTTGGTCCTCTTGTTACAGTGTGACGTTCAGGTACCCCTCCCTAGTTAGCACCACGGAACACAGCTGGAAACACCATTTTAATTTTTGAGGAAATATTTATAGTATTGAAAAGGCTTAAATTTTGAGCAAGTTGAAATGCTAAGAGGATTTAATCAGTGTCAGGGCAAAGTGCCCATGTGTATAAAGTATCATCTGATCTCATGTCATTTAAACAATAATACTAAACTCTTTTCTCCGGAGATGTGGTGTCAAGAAAGGAACAGACTGTTCACACTGCTGGACTTTTATGGCTGAAGACAGCATTTACTGGTGGTTTTGTAGAGGGAGGGAGCTGGGGGATGCCTGGGTTCTCCCTCCCGGATCCACCTGTCAGTCCTAACATGACTTCTGGGCATCAGCCAGACTCTGAGCCCAAGTTTCCCCACCTGGAAAGTGGAGAGAACAACCTCTGCCTGGGCCAAGAATTATTGAGGATTCAACAGGGCTCCCCTTGAAAGCATTTTATAAACTGAAAAAATCCTCCACACGTATAAAACTATAAAATGTTCTTCTTGCTTGATGATAATGCTACAGAATATTTACTGAGGCTTACTACATGCACAGTTCCAGATGTTGGGGTGATGCAGAAACAAGCCATGCTCCCTGCCCTCAAGGAAGTAAGGGTCTGGAATAGAATGGAAATTGGCATTTTCTGATCCCCACAGCTAGCAAAAACCTCTTTCATGTCTCCAATATTAGATCCCCAATTTTAACCATTAGTTTGCTTTGCTTTTAAGCCATCCATAGAAATGGCAGAAAATGTGTAGACTGTGGGAAGTGTGAAACCCACATCAAGACAGGACGAAGTGGGGGCTGGCCCCGTGGCTTAGCGGTTAAGTGCGCGTGCTCCGCTGCTGGCAGCCCGGGTTCGGATCCCGGGCGCACACTGACGCACCGCTTCTCCGGCCATGCTGAGGCCGTGTCCCATATGCAGCAACTAGAAGGATGTGCAGCTATGACATACAACTATCTACTGGGGCTTTGGGGGGAAAAAAAATAAAATAAATCTTTAAAAAAAAAAAAAAGACATGGGCCGGCCCTGTGGCTTGGCGGTTAAGTGCGCGCGCTGCGATGCTGGCGGCCCGGGTTCGGATCCCGGGTGCGCATCGAGGCACCACTTCTCCGTTCATCCTGAGGCCGAGTCCCGCATACAGCAACTGGAAGGATGTGCAGCTACGACATACAACTATCCACTGGGGCTTTGGGGGGAAAAAATAAAATAAATAAAATCTTTAAAAAAAAAAAAAAAAAAGACAGGATGAAGGGGAGATTATAACTATCAGTGCTGTCCCCATTCATCTGAACTGCACCCAAGAAGGAAAGCATTAAAACTGCCCCGTAGTGAAACAGGCAGCTGGCTTCGACACATAGAAAAGTGCCTGAAAATTGGATTCCAATTGAGCAGGTTTTCCCTCGAGATTTTTTCATCTAAAGATTGAAGCTCCCTATTTGTACATAGCAGGAAAAACATGTCCGGCTTTTCATTTGTAGGGAAGCATATGCTGAAATTCAAGTTTATTTGGCCATTTTTTTCCTTCTGATGTTTCAGCTGGCCTTGTCATCTGCTGTGTTAGTTATCGTTCCTCTCCGTGATCGCTCAGTTAGTGGCCCTCCCTGCACACCTTCTCCAGCTGACCCTGACTTGGAGCTGTGCTTCTCAAACTTGTTGCGCATTAGGATCACCTGGGGTTATTTATCGCCCTTATGTCTGAGCACCCCAGCCCAGTTCTATCACAACCTCCTGCCTGCTGTCAAGTTCCCAGGTGATTCCAATCTGCAGGGAAGTTTATGTGATTAAGTGTGCCCTCCCCATCAAAATGAGAGAAAGGCTTTCAGGCCTGTGATGTTGGTTCACTGAGTGTTGGTCCGCTGGGTGGAGGCGACACAGGTTTTCAGTAGCGTTACGTCAGAGTAGCGAATGCCAGCCTGCTCTTCTTGGCTTGTGTGTGGACAAAGCCAATGAAAACTTTCACCCCATCTAGAACTTCAAGCCCTTGGGAAATAAAGAGAAGGGACAACAGTATCCTTTCACAGGTCGGTGCTTGTCTTTGTCAGGGCTTTCATTCATTCAGTGGACGCGTCTGAGCACTGGCCACGTGCTCGTCCCTATTCTGTGTGCTTAGGATGTGGTCTCACACAGCAGATCCCCAGAACAGGCTCTCTTCTTGCCAGGCCGGGGATCGTAACAATAGACACAATGAAAAATTCCTATAACGTTAGATGTGATGTTAAGTGATAAGCATTACAGGAGAAGCAGCAGAGCCAGGGGGATTGGGAGTGCCAGACTGGGGCAGGGTGCGGGTTGCAATTGTTAAAAAAATGGCTGGGCTGGGCCTCGTTAAGCAGGTGACATTTGAGCAAAGACCTGGAGGTGGGGGAGTGAGCCAAGCAGATGTGTGGAGATGAGCATTCTAGGCAGAGGGGACGCCTGTGCAGAGGTCCTGAGGGAGCCGGCCGGCTGTGCTGGAGGAACGGCAAGGAGGCGATGGCAGCAGCACTGGGGGTATGTAGGACGGTCACAGTAAGGACTTTGGCTTTTACTCAGAAGGAGATGAGTCATTGGCGGAAGTGAGCAGAGGAGGGACGTGATCTGAGTTAGGTGTTAAAGGCTCTTGCTGGGTGGTGAATAGATGGAAAGGGCGAAAGTGTGCACGCTGAGGCCAGTGAGGAGGCCGCTGCAGACCTAGGGGGAGGTGGTGGCCACAGCAGAGAAGCGAGGCGTGGTCCTCGTCTGCGTGCTTTGAAGGTAGAGCCGAGAGGATTTGCCGATGGATTAGATATGAAGTGTAGCAGCAAGAGAGAGTTCAGGGCGCTGCCGGGGTTTTTGCAAGGATGGATTAGCCACTGTGTTAGTTGAGGCGACTGTCTCCTTTGTTCCCTGTGGAATTTTAGTTTATGGAGGTGACTGAGTGAAGACACGGAGAGGCCAATGCCATTGAAAGAAGATTTTTATTCCTTACAGTTCCCAAGCAGAGGGGGCATGCCGTGCCATACAGGGCCGCATGCAGAGCACCATGTTTTGGCTAGGAGGTAGAAGGAGTGAAAGGAAAGCCAAGGCCAGAGTCTTTATTCAGGTTTCCGAGGGAGAGGCCAGGCAGGGCAGGGTAAACAGTGCAGGAGTGGCTAGCTTGAATAATTCTGGTGGGCCTTGGGGCATGAGGCTGTCCCTAGTTGGCTGGTACCTGGCCCTGGGTTGATCAGGGCAGGGACATGTTGGCTTGGTGTGTGAGTTTGATAAGGAGGTGGCTAAGGTTTGGGCTCTCGATTAGTTGTTTGCATGTGAAAGGCATACTGGAGAGTGGGGGAGCCATTTGCTATCTCTAAGAATCTGCTGGCTCTGGGAGGGGCAGTGTCTCTCCAGTCAGGAAGGCCACAAATGCCGGAGCATCAAGAATACAGAAAATAAGAAAATAGAGTTAATATAATTGGCCCTGTGATGAATGGACGTCAAATAGACAAATCCAGAATCTAAGAAAACACAGAACAGTTACATACACCAGCTGCTAGAAGGACCCACCCCGAACTCTCCATGGCTTGACCTCACAGAAGTTTATTGCTCACTCACATCCAGTCCAGGTGGCACAGCTGGGGTGGGGTTTCTGCTCCACCAGTTGTCAGGGACTCAGCTCACAGAGGCTGTGCCATCTTTAACCTGTGCCTTCTGCAACTGCCCTGAGTGGGTGGAGGATCAAGTGGCAGGTTTCTGTGGGCCAGGTCTGGAAGAGGTGACATTGCTTCTGCCCATTCACATAGCCACACCCAAGGGCACAGGGGGAATGTGGCCTAGCTGGGTGCCCAGAAGGACAGGGAAATAGACTCGATGAATAAGAGGTCAGTGTGAGGTGCAACAGCCGTGGATGGAACAGGTCTGCGGGGAAGAGCAGGAGTTCAGCTTTGGACGTGTTAAGTCAGAGTTAAACACACATTAGACTTCTAAGTGGTGATGGATACATGGGTCTGAAATTCAGGAGAAAGGTCTGGACTGGAGGTGAAGATTTGAGAGCTGTCGGCATCTGGATGGGGTATTTAAAACCATGAGATGGGGTGAGATCACCAAGGAGTGAGGGTAGATAGAGGGCCTCCACCATGAAGAGCTCACGGGTGAGAGGAAGAATCAGCGATGGTGACAGAAGGGACAGCCAGGGAGGTTGGAGGCGAGCCAGCGAGCCGGTGTCCTGGAAGCCCCGTGACAGCAGTGCCTCCAGAAGGAGGAACAACTATGTCAGTGACGTGACACTCGGGGTGACCATGGGGTACAGAGATGTGGAAGTCACATCTGACCTTGACGAGAGTGGCTTCCACAGAATGGGAGGGGTGAATCTGGATCAGAGCGGGTTTAGGAGCGAAGGGAGGAGAAAGGAGAGATGTGAGAACAGGCAATGTAGAGAGTTTTTGCTGCATAGGGACGGCGAATACATAGGAAGTCACTGTGAGGGAAAGGGGTTGAAAGATTTGGGGGCTTCTTTGGGCAAATTATTTTATACTACCATATGTAATGTTTTTTAATTGTGGTAAAACAGACACTATATAAAATTTACCACTTTAACCATTTTTCAGTTACGGTTCAGTGGCATTAAGTACATCACTACCATCCATCTCCAGAGGTTTTTCATCTTCCCAAATTCTGCACTCATTAAACACTGACTCCTCCACTGCCCTCCCTCCAGCGCCTGGTAACCTCTCATCTACTTTCTGTTTCTATGAATTTGACAACTCTAGGTATCTAATATAAGTGGAATCATACAGTATTTGTCCTTTTGTGACTGGCTTATTTCACTTAACATAAGTCAGAATTTCCTTCCTTTTTAAGGCTGAATAATATTTCATTGTGTATATGAATACCACATAATACCACAATAATACCACATTTTGTTCATCCATTCATCCGTCTATGGACAGTTGTGTTGCTTCTACCTTTTGCTTACTGTGAATAATACTATGAACATGAGTGTACAAACATCTCTTCAAGACCCTACTTTCAGTTCTTTTGGGTGTCTACCCAGAAGTGGAATTGCTGGGTCATGTGGTAATTCTATTTTTAATTTTTTGAGAAATCTCTGTACTGTTTTCCATAGAGGCTGTACCATTTTACATTCCCACCAGCAGTGCACAAGCTTCCAATTTCTCCACATCCTCACCAACACTTGTTATTTTCTGGGTTTTGTGTGTGTGTGTGTGTGAGGAAGATTAGCCCTGAGCTAACACCTGTTGCCAATCCTTCTCTTTTTGCTGAGGAAGATTGGCCCTGGGCTAACATCCGTGCCCATCTTCCCCTACTTTATATGTGGGATGCCTGCCACAGCATGGCTTGCCAAGCAGTGCATAGGTCCACGCCCGGGATCCGAACCTGCAAACCCTGGGCCACTGAAGCAGAGCGCACAAACTTAACCACTATGCCACCGGGCCGGCCCCTGTTTGTTTTTTATAATAGCCATCCTAATGTATGTGATGTGGTAGCTCATTGTGGTTTTGATTTGCATTTCCCTGATGACTAGTGACACAGAGCATCTGTTCACGTGCTTGTTGTCCATTTGTATATCTTCTTTGGAGAAATGTCTATTCAAGCCCTTCATACATTTTTAAAATCGGGTTGTTTATTTTGTTGTTGTTGTGGAACTTCTTTATATATTCTGGATATTAACCCCTTATTAGATATATAATTTGAAAATATTTTCTCCATTCCATGGGTTGCCTTTTCACTCTGTTGATACTATCTTTTGATGCACAAATCAAATATTTCTACAGTTCCAGTAGCAGCCTCTCCAGAAGTTTGTAAACTCTCTCTCAAATTATCCTTGGGTGACATGAACAAGCAAGGTCCATAGTTGGCTTCTCAGGTTTGGGTTTGGAGGTCTCAGACTTTCCAAGCAGGAAAAGTGATTGCCTAGAGAATGCATGATATGTGAGTTATCTCCTTTGACCCTTGAAGTAGGCATGATTCCTTTGTTATTTACAAAGAAACTGAGTCCCATGGGGATTGTGACTGAAGCAGACACAGCAGCAGAGATGCCGGCACCCTTGGAAGATGAGTCATATATCAGAACAGTTCTGTTTCCCCAAATGTAAACTGGCAGTGAACACACCTCCATGGGCAAAAGTGTGGTGGTGAATGAAGCCCCAGGAACCACATTACGTAGAATTTGGAGGCAGAGAAGATTAGAGACCCACTCCTGGGCCAGGGCTTTTACAGGCCTCCACATTTGCAGGGACCTCCCTAGTTCCCAAAGGGCTTTCATATCATCTTCTTTAAACCTTACAGAAATCTTATACGTACATATTCCCATCCACGGTCTACCATGTTACCTTGGGGTCACTAGACTTGGAATTGAAAGCTCTGCTTTCAAATCTCAGCCCTGCCATTGAACAGCTTGAGCCACTAGGCCAGGCACCTTGCACAGCTTGTAACCTTGCTTTGTAAAAGGTGGATGAGAATGGCAAGCTCAAAGCTTACAACTGCCCCACCTAGCCCAGAACCTGGTGCATAATAAGTGTTCAATAAATGTGGGTTGAATCTGAGGAGGATATGAGACACAGATAGGAGAAATGACTTACGGTGATTCTGGCCTTCAAGGAGAACTTCGGAGCAAGTAAACTATGTGCCAGGTGCTCTGCATCTATTTCATTTTCATAGCGGCCGTGTTACTCCCGTTTTTAGGATTTAGAAACAGGCTCAGAAAGGTTAAGAAATTTAACCAAGCTCACACAGTTATGAACCTCAGATTTGAACACAAATAGTGTAATTTCCAAGGACCTGCTCCTCACCTTCAACTTTTTATTAAAAACATACAGAGGGCCAGCGACGGTGGCCTAGTGATTAAGTTCAGCACACTCCTCTTCGGCGGCCCGGGGTTCAGTTCCTGGGCGTGGACCTACACCGCTCTGTTAGCGGCCGTGCTGTGCTGGTGGTGCACATACTAAACGTACAGAAAAGTTGAAAGAACAATTCGTACCCACATACCCTTCCACCAGGTTCAGCAACCGTTAACACATTGCCACATTCACTTCAGCACACTTTCTCTAAATGTAGACATATTGTGAACCACTTGAAAGTAAGATACAGACATCATGACCTTCACCCCTGTTATGGACTGAATGTTTGTGTCCCCCCAAAACACATATGTTGAAGCCCTAACCCCCTATGTGATGGTATTTGGAGATGGGTCTTCGGGAGGTTGTTAGGGTCAGATGAGGTCACGAGAGTGCAGTTCTCATAATGGCATCAGTGCCCTCATAAGAAGAGACACCAGAGAGCTCCCTCTCTCTCTGTCTCACTTTCCCTGCAGGCACACACCAAGGAAGGGCCGTGTAAGGTAAGCGGGAAGGTGACCACCTGCAAGCCAGTAACGGGGCTCTCACCAGAACCCAACCATAGGGCACCCTGATCTCGGGCTTCCAGCCTCCAGAACCGTGAGAAAATTCAACTCTGTTGTTTACGCCATCCAGTGTATTTTGTTACCGCAGCCTGAGCAGACTAAGATAACCCCTAAGTACCACCACGTGCCTCTGCTAAGAATAAATTCATTCTCCTACATACTCACACCCAAGGAAATTAGCAGTAACTCTGTAATATCTAATATCCTACCCAAAGTCAGATTTTCCCCAATTGTCCTAAGAATGTCTTTTTATAGTTGCTTTTTTTTTTTAACAGTCATTTATTTATTTATTTATTGTGAGGAAGATCAGCCCTGAGCTAACATCCATGCTAATCCTCCTCTTTTTGCTGAGGAAGACCGGCTCTGAGCTAACATCTATTGCCAATCCTCCTCCTTTTCCCCCCCTCAAAGCCCGAGTAGATAGTTTGCATGTCGTAGTTGCACATCCTTCTAGTTGCTGGACACGGAGACGCAGTACCGCGCGGGGATCTGAACACACACACACACACACACACACACACACACCCGGCGGGGATCTGAACACACACACACACACACCCGGTGGGGATCTGAACACACACACACACACCCGGCGGGGATCTGAACACACACACACACCACACACACACACACACACACACACACCCGGCGCACACGCCCCGGCGGGGATCTGAACACACACACACACCCGGCGCACACGCCCCGGTCTTTCTGTTCCGCAGGGGAGCCGCTGTCTGCGTCACACCGCCCCCTATGGGGCAGCCGGTAGGCAGTGGGGACACGTGGGTAGCGTGGTCTTGAGGACCCGCTGCCACCTCTGCACAAAGGGCCACCCGCCTTTCAGCTCAGCGCCTTTTTTGAAACCAGCAAAGTCAGCTGCCGTGGGGACCCGTAGTCCAGGGTTCCTCGCCCAAGATTCGCTCCCTGTCCCCCACGCCCGGCTCCCGCCCCTGGTGGCCTACTGCACGGCCCGCCCCGGCTCACGCTGGCGGCCTGCGCGCCCGCGGAACCAATAGTGCCTGGCGCTCCGCTCGACGTCATCCGCCCGGACGCTCAATCGCGGAGCTCCGGCCGCCCGAGGACGCTGTTCCCGGTGGGCTTCCGGGCGCACGCTCTTCCGCCGCCGCCGCCGCCGCCTGGCCGGAGCTCCCGGTGCCGCCGTGGCCCGTCGGTTCGCCCAGTGCAGCCGCCGCCATGGGGATCCTGGAGAAGATCTCCGAGATCGAGAAGGAGATTGCTCGGACGCAGAAGAACAAGGGTGAGGGCCGGCGCGGCGGGGCCTCGGTTTCCCTGTCTGTAAAACGGCGCGGTAGCCCCGGCGTTGGGGCCGAGCGGGCCGGAGGCCGCTGAGGAGTGGCCGGCCGCCCAGCGCCCGAGGCGGGCGGGGCCAGACGGGACCGGGTCCCCCGCCCGGGTCCGATTGCGGACGACCCCTGAGCGATCTGAGCAGTGGGGGACCGGGTGACCGAGTGAAGTCCCAGCTCGCAGAGCTAGCGTCTGACCCGGGCAGAGAGAGGCAGGCTCGGGCCTCGAACCCCGGCTCCTGGTGGCCGGGCCCGGGGAGCTGGTGCCCTCCCCTTTTTTGCCGAGAGGCCGGGGAGAAGCCCTCGCGCAGGTGCAGCCTCTCCTAGCCCGCAGCCGGTAGGTGCAGCGGAGGCAGGCAGGCAGGGCTCTGGAGTCTGGGGGCCGGGATTGAACCCTGGCCCCACCACGCCTGCTGTGAAAGCGCGGAAAGCCACCTCACCTCCTTGAGCCTCAGTGTCCTCTTCTGCAGATGAGAATAATAATCCCCTGTCCCATCCTAGCTCACAGCTGAGTTAACTCAGACAGTGTTGCAAGGCCCTGGGCACGTGGTGAGCGCTAGCTATGTAAAGTGAAGCCCCAACGTAGAGAGCACATAATGAAGCATCGAGTCTGGACTTCAGATCCTAAGGGCCAGAGGAGCCAGAGAAGAGAGGGGAGGAGAGGAGAGTGACACCCAAGAAGGCTTCCAGGAGGAAGTGGGACTTGAGCTGGTTGAGGGGAGTGTATTGCAGGTGGGGGCTCCCCTGAGGCAAGGGCGTGGGAGTGGAGGTGAGCATGGTGTGTTCAGGGGACAGTGAGGAGGACAGTCTGGGTCAGAAGGAGCAATGGGAGATGGAGTTGGCCGAGGTGGGTGGGGCCCAGTGCCTGGCCAGTCCTGCTGTGGGGTTGCAGAAGCGGGAGCAAGGAACGCTGGGTGGCTGGTCTCAGTGTCTGTCCTCCTTTGGCTCCACCTAGTTCTGAAGGCTGAGGCGTTGAGGCGCTTCCTGCATTCTTTCATTCTGTAAATCTTCACTGAGCTCTTACTTTGTGCTAGGCGCTGCGGTTAAAGCAGTGAACACAGCAGGCATGTCCCTGCCCTCACAGACTCATCTTCCAGTGGACAGTCTGTAAGCTAGTAACTAAATGAACAAGATAATTTCAGCCAGTGATAAATGCTGTGAAAACAAAGCAGGGTGATATAGTAAGAGTAGCGGGGGTGGGGGCTGGGCCTACTAAGGTGGAATGGTCAGAGAAGACCACCATGAGGTGGGGATGTTTGAGCTGAGACCAGAATGAGACGCAGGAACCAGCCATGCAAAGATCTGGGGGAAGAGTGTTCTGGCAGAGGAAACAGCTGGTGCAAAGGCCCTGAGGCAGTAACAAACTTGGCTTGTTCAAGGATTTGAAGGTCTGGGGCTGGAGTGCAGTGATGGGAAAGGAGAGGGCCGATCACGTAGGGCCTTGTAGGTCATGGAAAAGAGTCTGAGTTGTGTTCTAAGGGCAGTGGAAGCTAGTGGAGGCTGTTAAGCAGGGGAGAGACATAGTCTGATTTTTGTTTAAAAGTTTCCTCTGACTGCCCTGTGGAGTATCATCTACAGGGCTCAAGGAAGGTGGCAGGGGGGCTAGAGATGCTGCCTCTTTGGCAGTGGCAGAGGAGGTGATGTAAAGGCGATGAAACGGTGAAGACCTAGTCCTTCCCTTCGGAGCTGCTCAGGGTCTCATGAGCTGGGGTGACGGGAAGGCCCGTGTGAACCTGACTGCTGAACCCATCTTGCCCATTTCTCACTGCTGTCAGTTCCCTCATTCAGTTGGTAAAACATTTCCCCAACACCCGCCCCATGCTGTGCTGCCGGAAGCTGGGGACCCTGCCCTACTGGAGTGAGGGAAATGAAGAAACTAAGTAGTTTCAAATAGTGATAAGAGCCGTGAAGACAGTAAACAGGGTCATGAGGCAGAGGGGGGCTTAGGGACAGGTGGGGGTTACTGTAGATAATAACAGTAACCAACTTTTGTTGGGCGCTTACTATGTG
This sequence comes from Ceratotherium simum simum, assembly GCF_057802395.1. NCBI lineage: Eukaryota > Metazoa > Chordata > Mammalia > Perissodactyla > Rhinocerotidae > Ceratotherium > Ceratotherium simum. The sequence goes on from NC_141915.1 coordinate 1,516,769, forward strand.
CTAGTCGTTGTTCTTAGTGCTTTCTTTAAGCCTTACAGGAGTAGTTCTTACTGTTAACATCCCTATTTTGCAGGTTGAGAAACTGATGCACAAGAAGATTAACGTTACCTTTTCCAAAGTAAAATGGCCAGTAATGGCAGGGTGGGATTGCATCACAGGCTCTTAACCTCTGCATGACATTGCTTCCTGAGGCCAGGCAAGGGAGGCCTCTTTGAAGAGATGACCTTTGAACTGAGCCTCAGATGTTGAGAAGGAGCCAGCCCTGGGAAGATAAGGTTGAAATGGAGGGAACAGCAAGTGTAAAGGTCCTGAGGCAGGAATGGGGTCAGCATGTTCTGAAGAAACAAAAAGACAGCCACTGTGGCTGAAATGTAGCAGATAAAAGGGAGCGTGGTAGGAGATGTTGGGGAAGAAGCCAGGGACCAGGTCACCTGGCCACAACCCCCTTTTGTAGCGAAGATTTTGTAACACCCTCTTTACTGTCCTGAAACGCAGCTCCCCATCAATAGTGTAACTTTTGTACACACACAATTTGAAAAAATCAGTATAATGCCCTGATGGTAGCATAAAGGAGGAGAAAAAGGGAAGTAACTTGTAATTAAGGTAGTGTTTATTTCAGTATGTAAGTGTTGGGGCCCAGCCACGGTGTAGTGAGGTTACGGTGGAGCGATGAGGTGCTCGCGCACTCTGGGGAGAATCACTGGGCGTGGGGCGGCCACAATGCAGACCACCGCGGTGCGTTGTTGGCGACTTGGGTGCCCATGGGAGTCATCGCTGTGGGCAGCCTGGGCTCCCAAGGTGGTGAGCATCTAGGTAAGGTCTCAAACAAAATATGCTCCAGTCTTCCCTTCACACAGGAGTTGCGTTTCTGGAAGTTTCCATGTTTATTAACGCTGTAACAAACGCCCTGTGTTTATGTGTGAAACAGTCAGGCTCTAGGCACAGGTGGTCCTGCCCCTGGTTTCCCTCTGTGGGTGTCTTCGGGACGTGACAGTTCACGTGGGACACGGACAGTTCCTGATTGCTGGGCTGACTCACACCTTGTAGGGTAGCTGGCTCCCCTGCCTGATAAATGCCTGTGAGGATTTCACCATGACAGTGACAACAGAGAACATCCTGCGGAAAGCCCCAGGGAGTGCTGCTGCCCCTGTTGGGAACCACTGATGTGAGAGGGGTCGTGAGGTCCCAGTAAAGAGACTCGTTTTTATTCTGAATGGAGAGGCCAAGGGGGCATTTTAAGCAGAGGGGTGGTTTTTTCTTTCCTGATCTCCTTGACGATTGCTGTCTGGCTCTGATGTTCCCGGCCAGCATTTGGTTGTGTGGAGGGGCCACCCCCCCGCCCACAGGGCTTGGGTACGCTGGACACTTACCTTCTGTCTTGCTTTACGTCCTTTAGCCACTGAGTATCACCTGGGCCTGCTGAAAGCAAAACTCGCCAAGTATCGGGCCCAGCTCCTGGAACCGTCCAAGTCAGCCTCATCCAAAGGAGAGGGCTTCGATGTCATGAAGTCAGGAGACGCCCGCGTGGCACTGATTGGATTCCCCTCTGTGGGTAAGGTCAGTGATGGTCATGTGGGCCGTGGAGGAAGGCAGGTTGTCTCCTTTCAGACATGACTGCCTCCTCTCACTGCCTTTCTGAATCAGCTCCGGGGACCGAGAAGACCCAGCCTGCCCCTTTATCGTCCTGACGTAGCGAACGGTGTCCTCTCTCCAGCAGAAGTGGCTCCACTCTGGCTCTGGTCTCTGGCTCATCCATCGTGCACAGACACTTGCTGAGCGTGCACCGTGTGCCAGGCACCACACCAGGTGCTGGAGATACGGCAGGGACGAGGACGGTTCTGTCCCTGCCCCCACAGAAGCCCAGTTCCTGGTGGAGAAGAGACAGTAAGCAATAGAGTAGGAGATCAGGTGGTGAGGACTCTCTGGATGGTGTGCGGGGTTGGGGGCTGAGGTCCCGCCAGTTTATGTCAGGGGTCCAGGAAGGCTGCTCTGGTGAGCAGATAGTTGAGCAGAGGCCTGAAGGAGGGGTGGGAGTTTGCAGAGCCCTCAGGAGAGAACATTCCAGGCAGAGAGGATGGTGAGTCAAAGGCCATAAGTGGAGCTTGCTTGGTATGTTCACAGGGGCCCCGGGCAGCGGGCTCTGACTGAGTGGCCAACAGGGCAGCAGGAGATGAGTTAGAGAGGCCTTGTGGGCTGCCATACTACTTTGGCTTTGAGTGAAGCGGGAGCCGCTGCAGATTTTTCCAGAAGGTTTCTTCGGTAAAACCAAAGGCGTCTCAGTTTAGTGTAAAATCCGTATTTAATTTTTATGTGGGAAGTTAGACATCATTGCAGAGTTTTGAGCAGAAAAGGGACTGAACTGACTGGCTTTTTTTTTTTTTAATAAATTTTAAATTTTAGAGTAGTCTTAGATTTACAGAAAAATTGCAAAGATGCTACAGAGAGTCCCCGCGTGCGCTGCCCCCGCTGTCCTCTGCTGTTACATCTTCCATTAGTAGAGTGTACTTGTTGCTGCTAATGAGTCAGTATTGACCTGTTATTATTAATGAAAGTCCACACTTGATTCAGATTTCCTCAGTTTTTCCCTAATGTCCTTTTTCTGTCCCAGGATCCCACCCAGGATCCCACATTACATTCAGTTGTCCTGTCTCCTTAGGATCCTCTAGACCTTTTCTTAGACTTGCCTTGATTTGAGGACTTGGACAGTTTGGAGAGGTGCTGGTCAGCTGTTTTGTGGAACATCTCCCAGTGGAGATTTGTCTGGTGTTTTTCTCACGGCTGGACTGGGACTGTGGGCTTTTGGGAGGAAGAGACAGGTGAAGCGACATTTGTGTCACCTGTCCAGGGCACACACTCTCAGAGGGCTTGTCTCCCCTGGTGCTGACCTTGAACCCAGGGCTGCGGCCATGTGCGTCAGGGTCTGCACTGTGAGGTCCCTGTGTCCCTCCCCTGTGCACACTCTCCTCTCAGGAGGGAAGTCGCTTGTGCAGCCCACGTCAGGAGTGGGGAGTTGGGGCCACCGCCTCGAGGGGGGGTAGCCACACAAATTATTCCGAGTTCTTCTGCATAGGAGGTTGCCTCTTCTCTCCCACTTACTTATATCAGTATAGACTCCTGGGAATGTATCTTGTACTTTGCGTTCCACCCTGTGCTGTGTTATGTTGTTACTCAGCTTCTTCTAGCTCTGGGGCTAGTTCAGGTGGCTTCTTCGACGTCCTCCTGTTGTGTTTTGAGCACTTCCTTACTTTCTGGTACTGCAAGATGCTTCGGGCTCAGCTTGTATGTTCCCTGCCCCAGCCCTAGAATTGGCTGTTTTCCCAAGAAGCCCTGATCCTCTTAGTGGAGAATGGTATTTAGAAACCAAGATCTGGGTTGCTGACTTCCTTTGTGACAGGATCACTCTGGCTGTTGTGGGATAATAGGCTGGGGTAAGGGTGGAGGCAGGGAGGCCGGTGAAGAGGCTGCTCAGGTGTAGGCCGAGTGAGAACGGCCAGGGGGCTTGGACCAGGTGCAGGTGGAGGAGCCTTGAAATCAGTTCAGCTGAAAAATGTGTTGACCCCATTGCTCTGGGCCACGCCTAGGGGAGGTTGGTAATGGCTGCCGTCTCTTGAGTGCTTGCTGCAGGCGGGGAGGATGCTCTGTGCTGTCCATGTGTTTTCTTGCCTTCGTTTTCCCTCTGCCTATGTAATGGGGGTGGGGGTTGATCTGCTCTCTGACTCCTTCCCACGCACACAGTGAAAATCGGATCATATCTACATCTGCCACTGGCATTTGCACTTCACCGTGAATATGTGTCATGTTCATACAGTGGAGTTACCTCGTCTGTTAACGGCTGCCTGGAATCCCCCGCTGTGGTCATATCACCAACAGTATGTTCCTTCCCTTACTGGTCGATGGTAGCTAGGTTGTCCCCGGGCTTCTATTCGACCACACAGTGCTGTAGTAACCATCCTCGTGCTTGAATCTTTGCACCCTCGAGCTGGTGTTTCTGGAGGAAGCCTTCCTGGAAGTGAGCATGGTGGCTGAGGGGTTTGTGGGTTTTAGAAATGGCCATCGAGGGGCTGGCCCGGTGGCGTAGTGGTTAAGTTCATGTGCTTCGCTTCCGTGGCCTGGGGTTCGCAGTTCAAATCCTGGGCACAGACCTGCGTACCGCTCATCAAGCCATGCTGTGGCAGGCGTCCCACATAAAATAGAGGAAGATGGGCACAGATGTTAGCTCGGGGCTAATCTTCCTCACCAAATAAAAGAAAACAAAAATGGCCATCAGCACTGCTAGTTGCCCTGCAAAGAAGCTCTAGCTGACTCCATCTGGGGACAGTTAGGAGCGTCACCTAGTGTCTGCTCACGTACCGCCACACACATGGCTGTGTCAGAGCTGGGCTGTGTGCTGGGGCAGATGCAGATTGGAGTCAGACTGGTCTCTGCTTCGAAATCTGCAGAAGAATTCCTTCTTGATGGCATTAAGTGCTTGGTGATCTTCAGGAACACTCACCCCAGTTGGATTTTACTCTCGGTCCCCAGCTGCGTGCTTTTTTTTCTTTGTCCTCCATTGGTGTGGGCCCAGGAAATACCCTGTCACTTTAGTTATCGTCTGAGCCAGGTGGAATGAGGAAGGGAGGTTGCTGTGGGGGAAAGTTATAAAATACACTGGAAACCCTGCAGCTCCTGCTCCTCCAAGCCACTTGTAGCTCCTCTAGCCTGCCCTTCTCAACCCTTCCAGAGAACGTGAGCACCCTTTTACTTGCAGTTTCCCGGCCTGAGCTCAAAGACCTCTAGTGACTGGGTGCTCCTCACTCCCAGCTCCGCAAAGCTGGACACAGTGGCTCAGGGGCCTCCTGCTTCAGCCCCTGGGGAGGAGCTGACACCCCCACTGCAGGAGACCGTCCAGCGGAAGAGGGCCGGGACTGCCCCCAGGCGTGCCCTCTGCCAGCTGACCACCCTCACAGTCTTCAGTCCTGGCATGGCTTCCAGCTCCCCCTCTGCCTTTTTGGTCCTTTCTCATTTTTCCCACTTTTGAGTAATAAAGGCATCCAAACCTGCAGAAGAGGTGAAAGAACCAGCACGACATACCCTCTGTCTAGGTGTGTCGATTACTGGCGTTTCTCCGTATTGCTGTCTCTCTATATTTGTGTGTATGCGCGTGGGGGGTTGTTTTTGTTTTGACTGAACCATTTGAGAATAAACTGTAGACGTCATGCTTCATGACCCTTCACCCCTAAATGTTTAAGCTTGTATCTCCAGAGAATAAGGACATTTTCCTACTTAGCCACAAACTGTAATATCACACCAAATAAAGTGAGCGGTCATCCAGTCTTCCTCTAGAGCCCAGGCCACATTCTGATGTCAGCAGTTACCCCAAATGACCTTTGCAGCCGGTCTGCCCAAACTAGGGTCCGTTCTGGGACCACATGTGGCCCCTGCATGTGTTGTCCCTATGTCTGCTTTAATCTAGAACTTTGTCAAGACCCTGGCTCTCTGACTCGCAGAAGGTCCTTGCTCTGGAGTTGTCTGCTTGCCTCATCGTGGGGTGCGTTAGCTTGTTCATCTGTTTATTGTATTTCCTGTGAGCCGAAAGCCAGGTGGAAAGCAGGTCTGTGTTGGCAGGTTCCACGTGGGAGACGGTGTGTACCTCGTTTGTGCCATGCCCGAAAGCCCCTGAGAGCTGGTTGTGTTACCAGAACCACTGGGTTAAGAGGAGGAACACCATGTGTCTCCTCTGTATAGTTACATTCTCCCACCCCCCAGCAACCAGAAAGTCCCCTGCAGGGTGTCACTGTGGTGGCTCGCAGAGCTCAGGCCCTGGCAACACCCTTTTAGTGGCTCTGACACCCGTGGACTGTGCTTGCCTGGGGGTTCTTATTAACGTTGTCAAATGTCGATTTTCTAGTTCTCTTGTTCCTTCCTCACCTGTCAGCTGACATCCCTCTGTAAGCTAGCGCTTCTCTCAGCAGTGTGGGCTGTTTGGGTACCCTGAAAAAGTTGCTCCTGGAAAGGCAGGACAGATGCTTGTGTGTTGCACTTAAGTGACCAAGCAAGATGGTGGGTTCAGAGCTGTCCCACAGGGCGACAGGTGAGTATTTTCAGGCTTTAACTCTTCAGGTGTTATTATGGACTCATTAGTTTTAGCCTTTTCTTTTGATTTTATTTTCCAGCCTGTCAAGGGCTTCTTTCCCAGGTGAGAAGCCCAGGCTGGGAGAAGCTGCTCTAGTTACCAAGGGCTGTGCCCCTGGGGTCTGGGCCCTGTGGCCAGATCCCACCGCCCTGTTGAGAATCTGTGCTCCCCGACCATGGGAAGGCCCAGGCCTCTCTCCTGCAGAGGCCAGACAGGATTGGGAGTGTCCTCCAAGTTGGCATCCAGTAGCCATTGTTGAGTGTCTTGGCAGCCATTGCTCTTGGGGCCACCCTGTCTACCCATACCTGTCCACCCTACAAGGTTTTTATCCTTCCTCAAGGTTGCAAGAGGTCCTCAGGGCAGAGAGTTTCTGGATGTGAGGCCTGTGTTTCCTTCACATGCCCCATTCTGGGTTTCAGAGGTCTGAGGGTGTGTGAGTGAGATGTGTCCCCCTTCCTGCTTGCCAGTGAGGGGGCAGGGTCCAGGCGGCACGGGCCTCTTGCAGCTGCATCTCAGGCTTCTTGTTCCAGGTGCCCTGCTGACTAGGATGGGGCTGGGAGGCCAGGGCTGGGTTTCTTCCCCTCCTGGCGCAGCCTTCTGCTTTGCTGGCCTCTGGGCCACACTGTCCATCACTGCGGTCTCACTGTGCTCTGAGACTGGTGCACCACGTGCCTTATCATCTCCTTTATGCCCACGCAGCCCCACGAGGTAGGGACTGGGTGCGTGTCCAGTCTACCTCTGAAGACTCTGAAGCTAAAGGATGAAGTTTCTTGCCCAGCGTCCACCAGCAGAGGTGGAATCCAGGGCAGGGTCTCTCTAACTCCCAGCCAGGTCACAGCCCTGTGCCCGCAGCGAACTGTGACATAAGTGTTCCCGTCCAGATCCTTCCCAGCTTACCCCTCCCTTCCTCGCAGCACCTTCTTCCACATCTGGCTCTGTCTCAGACCGGAAGGTCGATATCTCCTTGCACATCTCCTCACCTTCCCTGGGTGAGCAGAAACTCTGAGTGCCATGGGGCTGTCTCCTGCTTAAAGTTCCCTGGGGCCCAGGAGGCTCTGGAGGGTTTTGTGGAGCTAAGGAAGGGCCCTTGATTTAGTCGGGGAACTCACTTAGAAACTAGGTTCCTGTGTCCGCCTAAGACAGGCCTTGAGACCTCCAAGGAACAGAGGGGCCCTCTGCTGCCTGAACCCCCCCGGGCAGGGCCAGAGGTGCCTTTTCCAGCTGTTCTCTTCACACCCACCAGGATTACCAAGCCGAGGGGGAGGAAGATCTCCCTGCTGCCTGCACGGCAGGCTCCCAGCCTGTGGGGATCCTCCAAGGAGGCTGGGACTAGCCTCCTCACTGCAATGACCTCCTTTCTCTCCTAGTCCACCTTCTTGAGTCTGATGACCTCCACAGCCAGTGAAGCTGCGTCATATGAATTCACGACCCTGACGTGTATCCCTGGGGTCATTGAAGTAAGTTGGGGTTTGCTGGATCCCAGGGGACAGCGTGTGTGGTTGCGTCTGCGATTGTGTATATGTATGTTTTGTGTGGGTGTCCTTGTTGGGGGAAGGCTCTGAACTGAGCTGCTTTGCCCTCAAGCACCGGCGTCTCTGGGGAGTCTGGCTGCTGGGACCCCAGGATGCCTGGCCAGTCCTGGAACCTGACTAATACCCGAAATCAAGCCAGCATATGGCAGCTCTCCCTGGTGCCCTTTTGCACCACTGCCCCACACCACCCCAGCTCGGGTCACTCATTGCTGGTTGGCTGGATCCTTCTGTTTCCCACGAGGCTTCGGAGCCTTGGGCAGCTGGGGTCCTGTGGCCTTGAGCCTCCCACAGTGAAGTGATTTGTTTGTGAAGAGCTGTTACCATCAGTGATGAGTGTTATGGGTTTGTAAAAACTCAAGCGTCCCCCCAGGTGGCTCTTCAGCTCACAGGATGTGCCGGGCTGGGGCAGTGACGAGGCTTAGGCTTGGCCCCGGAGGCGGACCCTGGGTTTCCCATAGCCGCTGGACCGCAGGCTGTTTTAGGTGTCCTGAGTTCAGGCAGGCCCGTCCCAGCGCTGACCCATCCTCAGTTTACCTTCTTCTCTTCTGCTTCCTAGTACAAAGGAGCCAACATCCAGCTCCTGGACCTTCCTGGAATCATTGAAGGCGCAGCGCAAGGTGGGAGGTGGGAGCAGGCGGTTGGGAGACAGGGTGGCACTCAGCACCTGGGCGCCCTCTTCCACTCTGGGTGTTGGGTGTATTGGCCTCACTGTTAAAATTGGGGGTGGCTGTGGAGGGTGATGGGTAGGGGTAGGCTCGCAACCCCTCCTACTGCTCAGTGCTCTGACTTAAGGGACTCTGGCCTCCCATAAGGCCCCATCTTAAAGCCGAGGAAACTGAGGCCCAGCGAGGTGAAATGACTTGCCCAAGGTCACACAGCTCTCCAGGCAGGTTTGAATTCCGCTTCACTCCACATGCTCCGCCATGCCACTGGATGGACGCCTGTGAGGAATGGACACTTGTCAGCTGGTCAGCTCGGACCACGCTCCTAGTCCTGGAGCCCTGCCCTTTGTTGTTTTGTTTTGTGTTTTGAGGTGGGAACATGCCTGTGGCTTGTGGTGGCCGGTGGCTGCCTGCAGCATTTGCAGAGACGCTTACCAGCTGATGGTCACCCAGCACTTCTAAGTGCCGGGCTGTGTGCTGACCGTTGTCTCACTGACCCCTCAGGTAGCCCTGGGACTTAGGACATGTCATCATTTCCTTCTCGTAGCCGGGAGGGACCCCAGGGATGGAAAGGTAAAGGGTCTGCCCCAAACGACTGTCCGCCTGAAAGTGCTAGGGCTGATGCTGGAGCCTGGCTCTCTGGCTCTGCAGCCCGCCCTGCTGGGCCTCCTCCCTGGGGGTCCAGCTGCCGTCTCTCTTCTGCCCCCTCCCATGCCCCACCACCTTCATCGGGGCGAGGTCCTGCCTGCTTATATAGGGGTGGGAGGAATGGTGGTGGTCCCCCAGGAGCCCGCCATCCCAGCCAGCCTGATAGGGCCTGGGGGTGATCTGGCCGCTGTCAGGGAAACACACCGGTGAGAGTCGGGCAGCGGGCCGGGAGATCACCTGGTTCAGCCCCTGATTCGCAGAAGAGGAGGCAGGTCATGGTTGGAACCCACACTGTTTGGATCTGGTGCTGTGACCTCAGGCCCAACTTGCCATGTGACCTTAGCAAGATGCCTGACTTCTCTGGTGACAGGGTCTGATCTTTGTGTGGCAGTTCCTAAAGCACCTCGTCCCGTGTTGTCTTGTGTGATCCTTTCTGCAGCCCCAGGTGGGTGGGTTCTATCACCCAGTTTTCCGGAAAGGAGAGGCAAATGCTGGTACCACACTAGCTTTGTGATCTTGGGCAAGTGACTGAGTAGCTCTCAGCCATGCCTCAGTTTTCTCATCTGTAAAATGGGCTTGATAACGCTGACGATACAGGACAGTTCTGAGGATTAAGTGAGGAAATGTTCGTGAAGCACTTAGCAAGGGCCTGCTGCACAGCAGGGGCAGGGGGAGGACGGAACTCCTCCTAAGGTGAGGGTGTCGATTTCCTTCTAAAACAAGTCTCCAACGAGTGAAGCAGCCCGTGGCTTAAAGAAAAATGCCAAGGAAATCACAGCCTGGGGTTGGCAGGTGGCAGAGACCGTGGCAGGTCTGAAAAGGGCAGGAGTCTGGGGCGCCATGGGCTGGTAGGTGTCACATGGGTCCTACCTATGTCACTGTGTAACCACATCCCTTCCACCTGTCCAGGGAAAGGCCGTGGCCGGCAGGTGATTGCTGTGGCGCGCACAGCTGACGTTGTCATCATGATGCTGGACGCCACTAAGGGAGAGGTGCAGAGGTCCGCACAGTGGGGCAGGGGGCAGGCTGACGTGTCTGGGGAGGCCCCTCGGTGTGGCGGGGGAACACTGGGGCTCGAGCTGGTGTGTCTCTGAGCTCATGGTGGGCGGTGTGAGGGGCCTTGGCCCTCTCACGTGTGGGAGTAGTGGCAGGATTGCCCCCAGGGTAAACCCAGTGCAGTCAGCTTGGAGCGTCCTCTCCGAAAGGCCTGCGTCTGGCACAGAGGTGTCTAGAGGCTGGGGGCTGTGCCAGCTGAAGCCCCTGCTGGATGCTCCTTGACAGCACAGGCTGTCCTGGCTCTGGCCTCTGCCTGCAGAGGCCCGGGTGCCCCAGTCACTGCCTACATCCCGCCAGGGGTCCAGCCCCGAGCAGCAGAAGCCTTGTTCATGTCCTGGCCTGCTAGCTAATTGGCAGGACTGCCTCTGCAAACCGACCACAGACCCAGCCGGTCGCCCCTAAGACTGGGCAGAAGGTCCAGAGGCTCCTTCCTGTCAGCCTTGGGCTATTTGGGAAGGGATGATCCGGGCTGCTGGTGGGGGGTAGAGGAGGGCGTTGGTCTCTGTCTGGTGGAAGGGCACTCCCTGTGTAATGTGGAAGCTGCACAGCCTGCTCCTGGGCACCCAGGTCTCTGCTGGAGAAGGAGCTGGAGTCAGTGGGCATCCGCCTCAACAAGCACAAGCCCAACATCTACTTCAAGGTGAGGCCCCTCCCCTGTGGGCAGGTTTGGGACTGCCTCAGCTGGCAGCTGCCCCTTGGTCAGCAGCTCTCCCTCTCTCCTCCTTCAGCCCAAGAAGGGTGGTGGCATCTCCTTTAACTCAACAGTCACGCTGACCCAGTGCTCGGAAAAGCTGGTGCAGCTGATCCTGCATGAATACAGTATCCTTCCCGGAAGAGCGGCGAGGCAGGGCCCACAGCCCTCAGGGCAGGGTGGGGCAGCCTGGGGCAGGAGGCCCCTGGCCCAGGGTGCCAGCAGACCACCTGAGCCACCTCGTCTCCCTCTGAGCAGCTCCAGGACAGCTGCAGCCGGCAGACTCGAGGCACTTCCTGTCCCCCTTGCCTCCCGGCTCACCAGGCTGGTGGGGCTGCAGCCACACACTCAACAGTGGCTTGCTTCCTGGCTTCTTGCTGGGGACTAGGCGCTGTGGCCAGTTACATCTGGAAGGAAGACGAGGTGGTGAGGGAAACAGCCCCGGAGGACCGTGGGTTCCTGGCCTGGAGAAGCCTTTGTGCACACTGCTCAAGTATTGTCGGGGAGCTGGGGGAGTCCTAGGCCCCGGATGCCAGGGCGGGGCCCCAGAGGCAGAGTTGAGCTCAGCACAGGGAGAACTCGTGGTGGACAGGCTGTCTAGTGAGGTGATAAGGCCCCGTGACTGTGGGTGTGCGTGCAGAGGCAGGATGGGCCCCAGAGGAGGGTGCTGCATGCGGGGGAGCTGGGTGAGAGCAGTGCTCGCAGACGCTGCTCCTGCACTGAAACCTGGGGTTCCACTGAGGTGCTTTGGGGATTCTGGCAAACATGTTATTTCTCTTGCCTAATAGTGAAGATTCAAACTATTGATTGAAATGTTTACATATTGTGGTTCCTTTTGAAGAAAAATGAGGGAGCTCCCCAAACTTTAAAATTTTATAAAGCCTCAAAAGCAGATAACTTCCGAGGTCCGTTCGAGCAGCGTATTTCCTGACGGGGGCACGAGGGGCTGCTGGCACGCAGGTGGCCCTTAACCTGAGCCTCTCAGAGATCTTCAACGCGGAAGTGCTCTTCCGAGAAGACTGCTCCCCAGATGAGTTCATCGATGTGATCGTGGGCAACCGCGTGTACATGCCCTGCTTGTATGTAAGTGGCGCCAACCCCACAGGGTGCCCGTGTGGGAGGGGGCCCTTGTCCCTGGCTGACCTCAATGGAAGACAGGGTCTGAGAGGAGCAGGGAGCCTGGAGCCGTCTCCACCTTCCCCTCCCCGCTACCCTCGGGGCTGCTTGAACCTGCCAGACGTGTTTAGCTTGGCACAGGCGTTCTAGCCCAGCCTTTCCTTCTGGGGGCCCGTGGCCCCAGGGCCCTTCAGCCTTTCCCCATCCTTGAGGCACCGAGGGGAGGGAAGACACCTAGCATCAGCCCCCTCCCCTCGTGCCTCAGAGCGCAGGGGCGGAGCCATGTGGAGGCTGTGGCTGTCTGGGGCCCTGTTCCTGCGCTGCTTTGTTCCTTTCCTTCCCCAGCACCCACCTCCATCTTTTCAATCCCAGGTTTATAACAAAATTGACCAGATCTCAATGGAAGAAGTGGACCGTCTGGCCCGGAAACCCAACAGTGTGGTCATCAGGTGAGGCTCCCAGCATCCTGCTGCCCTTCTGTCCTTTCTGTGTGTGTGAGCCTGGCAGTCAGGCCTCCCAACCACCTCGGCTCACGGCCCAGGGCACAGACCATCCTGGTAGCTGCTGGTGACCTTGGCCCATCCCACCCTGAATTGGCATGGGCAGGGTGAGTGGTGTGGGGTGGGCTCAGGTTAAGGAAACAGAATGATTTCATCCACCAAGATAAATGGTTCAGAGGCTTAGTAGTTACCTGCAGACCCCCAGAAAGCCCCAGAGTGTGAGCCGGCTGCTCCCGACGCTCTGGAAGATGTGGCTTCTGTCACCACAGTGGGGAGGGAAAAGGGAACTGAAGTCTTCAGGCAGGTGGGACCGTCCTTGGCCACCCCCTCCCTGCCCTTCCTCGAGGGTGGTCCTGAGGGTGCCGCCTGCGCTCTGGCTGAGGGCCGTGTGCTCACTTCCCACCTGCTGCGGGGTTCTCTTTTGGGCAGATTGACTGGGGTGTTCCACTCTGCTGGTTTCCCAGCTCAGACAAGGCGCTCTGTAGCTTCACAGTGAGGCTTGGCTTATGGGGAGTGAGATGCTCAGGGACCACGCGGGGTGACTGGTGCCAATGATGGGTGAGGGTCCTGGACCCAAGTGTGAGGACCATTTCCTGGGCATTGCCAGCTGCCACAAAGGGCAGCAGAGAGCGGGCGTCCTTCCCGCAGGACAGCCTCGGTTCCTCTCCTCCTGCATCCCAGGCTCCCTCAGGGGCTGCCTGAGGACATGGGCTTCCTCAGGGCGTGAGAACACCTAAATGGCACGCCTTTACCTGCTTGTGCTCACAACACCTCAGTGGAGGTCAGGATAACCGCTCAGGGTCATACCACTACAGGCCATCAAACCGAAGGCCACCCCATCACTGAAAACCATGCTGGGCTGCCTTGGGCTCTTTCGCAGCCCCTCCTGCCTCTCGAGAGTGGGGAGCTCTGCATTGTCATCCTCTGCCCACAATCCTATCAGAGCCCCTCGCCAGGTGCCAGGAGGGAAGCCCAGCCTCCAGGCACCCTGTGTCAATTAGCGATGCCTTGTGCCCTTCACAGAGCGCAGCTGTGATCCCCAGGAGAGACAGCTGAGCTTGCTTGGGTGTGATCGTGATTGGTGACTAGAGGCATTGGCAGCTGAAGTGTCAAGCTGCCATCAGAACTGTGGGCTTGATTCCCCACTGGCGCCATCTGGGCCACACTGGCCTGGGTGCCTGTGCCCAGCCAGATGGAGGTTGTCCTCTGCAGCAGTGGGAAAGCAGAGAACCCCGGCCTCTCAGCCCGTGGGGCTCCTCTGACTGGCCGCCTTCCTCCCCGGTAGCTGTGGCATGAAGCTGAACCTCGACTACTTGCTCGAGATGCTTTGGGAGTATTTGGCCCTGACCTGCATCTACACCAAGAAGAGAGGACGTGAGTTGTGTGGCATGTGGCCTGAGAAACAGGCTGAGCCTCACTCTCCCTAGACGGCTGCCAGGCCCTGCACGTGTACCCAGAGGCCCAGTGCCCCGGCCCCACTGGTCTTGTACACGTCTCAGCTTTTCTCCCATCTCAGAGCCGGCACCGCCCCAGCTCAGGCTGGTAGAGACCTTGGCCTGAGCCCTTATAGCAAAGAATGCCAAGTTCTGGGGCTGCTGGTCTTGAGGGTGCCATGTGGGGCTGCGTGGGCAGTGGGATGGAGGCTGTCCTGGAGTTCCCCACCGGCTACAGCAGTGGCCCCGTCCTGACCTCCCCTAGCAGTGGCAGGCCCCATGTCAGGACTTTAGGCGACTGGAATACACAGGAGCCTTCCCCGTGACCCCATCCCCTGTGTGCACACGTCGCACACCCCGGGACCTACCCGCTGAGTTCTGGAAGTTTGCGTCGACCTTGACCCAGTTGGCAAGAGAAGAGATGCAGCTGCCCCTGACTGGCCACCAGCAGCTGTCACGTCTTACCAGTTCAGTCCAGACGCTCTACGTGGCTCGTCTCAGTCGGGGCTCTCATGGCTGAGGGGGTTGCAGGCAGTTTGAATCCTGGACTTAGATTTATTTAGATTTTCTGTGTTAAGGTCAAGGTTGTGGAAGACTACACGGGGATCTATAGCAAGGGTGTGCCAAATGGTCGGGGGAAGGTTAAGCCAAGGCTGGGGGCCGGGAGGGCCTCTGTTCCCTTATGGAAGGGAATCACAAAGCAGCATGGGCCCATGACTGTGCTTGATTCCCTGTTGTCCCCCGCCCCCCCCGCCCTTATGCAGAGAGGCCAGACTTCACAGACGCCATCATCCTCCGGAAAGGGGCCTCCGTGGAGCACGTGGTGAGTTGACGATGCCTGTCCAGACAAGGATGTCGGGAGCCCTCCATCCCATCTGAGGGGCTCTGCCTGACATGCCCTTAGCTGAGAGGCTGCGGTGGCAGAGTGGCTGAGGGCACGCTCTGGAGTTAGGCCTGGGGTTGCACCCCGACCCCCTTCCTAGCTGCACGTCGTGCCTCTCCTGTAAGACAGGGATGCTTCTGCCTACCCCACTGGCGTTAGGAGTGGGCATTGCTCGAGGTCAAGCGTGTGAAGTGCTCGGCATGCTGCCTGGAGCTTGGTAGATGTCCAGGAAGCAGTGGTCGTCTCTGTCCTGTCCTGTCCCTGTGCTGCAGGGTCCTCAGGGCCACAGCTATTGGGGTGTTCGTTCCAGGAGAGCTGCTGCCCTGGGCACTTCCGTATTTTACTCCACCTCGTGTTTCCCCAGGGCTGGCCTAGGGCTCCAAGTTGCCGCCTTCCATGCCCTTGGCCCCTACTGGCTTCCTGTCCCCCATTCTGCCCCAGAGTGACCTGCCCCTCCCTACTCCCACATCCTGCCCCCCAGCCCGGGGATGGCTCTGAATGCTTCCTGCACTCAGCATGCGTTTATTGAGCATCAACGATAAACAAAGTAGCCCCAGTTCCTGCCAGAATCGGGGTCCTTTGGGGTCAACAGATGTGAAACCCCCAGTCTCAGAGCTAAGCAGTTGCACACAAAGGTGAGTGCAGTGAAGGAGGAGGATGGCGAGTGGCGAAAGGTGGCGCCAAGTCTACACAGAGAAGCCAGGAGGTCGTGGAGGAGGCGACCTGAGCGGGCCTGGAGAGCAAGCGGGCCCTGACAGTGAGGAGTTGGGGGTGGGGGAAGCCCCCAGGCAGGGGAGCGGGGTGTGCAGAAGCCCCTAAGTGGAAGGGCTCTGGCTGAGCCTGTGGGCTCGGAGAGGGAGGGTGTGTGTTTGGGTCTGGAGCTTTGTTGGAGGCCCGGGGGTCACTCTGCCCCCTGGACATGACCCTGTCTGTCTTCTATGCAAGTGCATTGGGCCCTGCAGGGGCAGGTGATGGCCTGAGAACCCGGGCTGAGGCTCCAGGTCACACGGCCGTATTCTTGTGCTTTTGTTTCCTTTGTTTTATTTTCCTCTGGCTCATTTCTTCTCAGGATCTGTGCTGTGGCCCGTGGTGGGTGGGCCTGCAGTTTGATCTCATGCATTCGTCCATTTGGCAGGGCCAGCCTGAGGCCTCTGCTGGCCTAGAGATGCTGATACAAATGGGACAGGGCTTGGCCTTGAAGGCTCGAGTGCTAGGCAGAGGCCAAGGAGACCCCTCCCGGATCCCTTACATGGCTCACAAGGAGCTCCATGAGGGAGTCCCTGTCCCCTGGGCCTATTTCAGAACCCGTGACTGCAGCGTCTTCTGCTGGGGGCCCGGCAGGCTGCTGACACAGGTGCCATGAGTACTGGCCTTGCTTGGGATTACCCTGCACCTTCTGGCCACTTCCCTCAACCCTCTCGGGCCCTTGGCCACTTGCCTAAGAGGATGTGATGCTTCAGCCACTCCAGGGAAGAAAAGCAGGAGATAGCGGAAGGTTGTTCCAGGCAGTGGGAATGACAGGTGCAGAGGCCAAGGGGCAGGAGCGAATGTGAGAAATGCTGGCTTGTTGCCATCAGCTGGCACAGAGGGTCACAGGCAGCAGGTGCTGGACCCAAGGGTGAGGAGGGGCTGGCAAGGTGATTAGGAGGGGCTGGCAGGTGAAGAGGGGCTGGAAGGCTGGTGAGGAGGGGCCGGCGGGGTGGTCAGGAGAGGCCGGCAGGGTGGTCAGGAGGGTGAGGAGAGGCTGGCAGCGTGGTCAGGAGGGTGAGGAGGGGCCAGCAGGGGGGTGAAGAGCTTTAGAGGCCTTGCCCCAGAGCCTGGACTTTGTCCCAGAGAGGCCTGCTCTTCAATCGTCCCTGCGTGCCCTCGCCACAGTTGCCTCCCTCCCAGGACACCCAACTGTCCCAGGTGCCATGGAGCGTATCTAAAGGCCTGCCTGAAGGCTGACAACAGGGACCCAAAGTAGATGAACCAGGTAGACATTGCAGCCAGGCAGACCTGGAGTCCTACCCTGGCTCCACTATACTAGCTGTCAGCCTCCCTGTGCCTCAGTTTCTTCATCGGGGGATAACTGACCTCCCAAGGCCTTTGTAATGCACCCAGCCCAGGCCACTGGCACGTATTTAGTGAGAGCCGACAAAGGCCTGGCCTGCAAGAGGGTCGTGGGCCGTAAACCTCAGAGGCGGAGAGGACCGTGCAGGGCTCTCAGGAGCGAGAAGCACAGTGGACGCTGAGGAGCAGTAGTCTTCCCATCTCCAGACAGTATGCTTTCTCCCTCACTGAAAAAGATGGCCTTGGGTGCCCTTCTGTTCTCTCCCATTGCTGGAGATGCAAGTCCAGAGACATACTTCTCTCCCACAAGCTCAGTAGTAGATGGCTTTTACTGATAATGCTTGACCTCAGTGTCAGAGACACTAGGGCACGGTGAGGCTGTCGCAAAGTGGAGCGTACATGCCCCGTCTGCCTTGAGGGCGTGAGCACCAGCCCAGTGCTCCCGAAGCTCTCAGGGTCCCAGGAGAATCCTTGTGATTATGTGACCTTGCCTTGTAAATTTTGCCAGTGGGCTCAGTTTTTTTTATTAGACAAGCTGAATAAATATAAAATGCATATTTACAGACGAGAGCTGACTTCTGGGCCATCAGATTTCATTCTCTGCTCTAGAAAATAGCAAGTGTTGGAACCGATTGTGTGGGTATCTATGCTTGTCACCGGCAGCGTGGCAGCGGTATCCTCTCTGCCATGGCCACCCAGAGGAGGTGCAGATCAGGCTGGCTTCCTGTCTACACTCGGGAACTGTTCTTGCAGCCCTGGCGTCCCCACAGAAGCCGGGCGGAGGCATTTGCTCTCTGACCAGGGCCTGGAGGGCTTGTGGACACGTGGGAGGAGAGGCACCATCCACCGTCTTCTCCCCAGCCTGCCTCCACAGTGCCGCCCAGCACTGTGCAGCGAGGGGCCCACGTGCTCAGGGGAAGAGCTGGCTGCCCCTCCAGGGTCTCCTCCTGCCAGCCTCCTCGGAGCTCTGGGATCCCATGACCTCAGCCCTCCCCGGGAATGCTAGAGGATGTGGGCTGACCTGGGGCCGGGGGGATATGATGTGACATGCTGGCGGGTCCAGGTCACAGCTCCGGCCAGGAGACAGTGACCAGGTCTGGGGACTCCAGGCTGAGGCGAAGTGTCCTGAAAGCCTCCCTTGCCCATCTGAAGGAGCATCTGTCAGGGCTTTTGTTCAGGCAAGGCAGGCAGAGGGCCACTGACAGCCAGATCCCAGACCTTCCTCTGCGAAGAACAGTCCTAACCGGGCACCACAGCCCTTGGACAAACCTGGAAGGGGGTATGAGAACAGCCTGCAGCTGTGAATATGAGTCTGCCTGTGGATTGAGCACGTGGTCTTCCTTGACACAAGGCCAGTGCTGTTTGAGCACCTGCCTTGGGAATTGCTGCTGCTTGGCACATGCCCAGGGCTTGGGCGTGTGGCTGAGCTCGGTGCGGGGTTGGGTGCAGCCTCATCTCGCTGTCTGACTCTCATCCTCTAGTGCCACCGCATCCACCGGTCGCTGGCCAGCCAGTTCAAGTACGCGCTGGTGTGGGTGAGTCTCTGGGTGGAAGGTGGCTGGGGTCACGCCCAACATAGCGCCTGGCTTAGGCAGGAGCAAGGCATTTATGCTGGTCTGCACGGTGTCCCACTGGGTGGGGTGTGCGTGCTGACCCAGCCTGGACTCGGGCCTCTCCCACCTTGGGATCCAGGGGTGGTCAGACCCCTGGCGATGTCCTCCTGTCTGAGGCCTGTGGGGTTTTCCAGTGCTGGGGCCCCTGCTTTAGACTCATGTTCACACACCCAGCACGCACTCCTTCCTCCCCGATAGCTCCCTCGACCTCGGTCAGTACAAGGCTGATGTGGCCCTTGCCCCGTTCCCCATGCAGGGCACCAGCACCAAGTACAGCCCGCAGCGGGTGGGCCTGACCCACACCATGGAGCATGAGGACGTCATCCAGATCGTCAAGAAGTAGTGGCTCCTGCCAGGCCCCCACCCGCCTTGTCTCCCTGGGGAGTCGGAACCAGTGGGACACACCAAAGCCCAAACAGGAAAAATACAAATACACCCCAGGAGAGTCTCTTAAGTCTCTGCTGTTTCCAGAAGTTTCTTCACTAGGCAGATGATGAAGAATATGTTGGGGCAGAGGGAAGGATGAAGTTGGGGGACTTGGGTGGGGGGCATTTCCCATGAGACCAGCTCCTCAGATGGGGGTTCTGAGTATGGAACCCTGGGCCCCACCCCCACCCCCGGCCCCCTTCAGGCCCTAAGGGAGCAAGTTGTCCACCAGACCCCCAGCCAGGGCTTAACGCAGATGGCTTTCTTTGGTGCTGGGGTGGGGTACCTGGCCTGCCTGGGTCCCTGGAGGCAGAAGTTACTGTGGGGGCCCCTCAGCCCCTGCCAGCTTCTCTGGCACTCAGGGAGGGGCTTCCCCAGGACAAAACCCCCACACTCCTCCACACACAGCTGCCCTGTGGTGGAAACCGGAGGTCAGTGGTTTTAAAGGCCCTGCTCACACCTCTGTAGCCTGAGTGGGGTGCTGGAGTACCGCCCCCAGGCAGCCCCGGCTCAGCACAAACCCCGGAGCGGGGCCCTGCACGGACACCGGGGGTGGGGACTTGGGAGTTTGGGTTCTCTGTTCTCTCAACCCCTGCTGTCTCGGCTCTCCATTCTGAAATAAAGGATGAAAACGCTTCCTGTTCTGACTGAGGCCAGTTTTATAAATTTGGTGAACCCAGTTGCCAGGTGATGAGCGAGTGGTGGAGCCTGGGCTGTGGGGAAGCAGGCCCAAGCCTGGGGTGCACGAGAGTCGGGTCTTCCAGAGCGGACTCTGCCCTGCAGGGTTGGCCAGGGGCTGTAGGCCCCAGATGTGGCCCCTCCTGAAGCCAGGCCCAGCTGCTGAGGTGGGCAGCATCCCTAGAAGGCCCCTGTAACTTTTGGGGTGGCAGGGAGGCTCCCCTGTGGCAGCAGGGTAGCCGGGTACACTTTCTGCTGCCTCAGAGGCAGGAGTGGAGGAGCCCCAGTGTGGCGGCAGGTGTTTGCTGAGTCCCTGCTGCCTACCCGGGGCTGCGCGGCAGTCTCCACAGAGGTCTGTTCTCCAGGGGCAGCCCTGGGCTACTCAGCTTGTAAGTGCAAAGCCAGGATTTGAACCACAGTCTGAGACTTCTGAGCTGTAGGGAAGGCTTCCTGCTGGAGGTGCACCTTTTGGGGGTGAATGGTAACAAGTTTTGTGAGGCTGCCAGGCAGTGGGCCAGCAGGAGGGGTACAAGGCTCCCCTGGGGGTCTTCAGGCGGCGCTGGAGTGTGGAGCAGGCCCACTGCTGCTTTCCAGGCTGTTCTGGCTCCTCTGTCAGCTGCTCAGGCTCCTTTCCAGAGACAAAACAGGAATAATAGACATCATTAAATATACATGAGGCCCCAGGCGGTCGGCGTGGTGGGCTGGGCCTCCCTTCCCCACAACACTGAGCTGCTCTGCCGGGCCAGCCGCACTCCTGGGGCCAGCCACAGGACCCCCATTAGGCGGCATGCAGGCAGGGAGCAAGCCACGAGATCCAGGTAATGGCCCTGGGCCCTTGGGGTCTGCCACTTGCCCCCCCAGTGTGCAGAGGGGAAGAGGGAAGAGGGCAGTAGCAGAACTGGGGCCTTGCCCCTAACTCACTGTGAGGTCCTTTTCTGAGCCTCAGTTTCTTCATCTATAAAACGGACATGAGGATGCCAATGAAATCCCCCCTTGGCGACAGTGGGATGCCAGGACAGGTAAGTGCTCAGTGGCTTACCTCGGCCCCTCTCTCCACTGCTACGAGGCATGGCCATGAGCTCCTCAGTGAGGGTTTCTGCCTGGGGAATGGTCACTGCCACTTCCTGCCTCATAGTAGGAAAGGGCCCTGCATTCATAGGGCTTTAGATCGAGGCCTATTCTGTCCCCAAGCTGGCCAAGAAAGGGTGGTACATGCGGCCTGGCTGGAGGTCGCGGCATCCTCAGGCAGTGTGGGCTCAGGGCAGGCAGCGTGAAAGGCTCCAGCTACTGAGCCACTGTTCCTTACCTTGGAGGGGCTTGTTTCCTGGGCCTGGTCTGTGTGTCCATGGATCAGAGCAGTCTGTCTGTGTGTGGAGTCCTTGGTTCTCTGGATCCGTGGTTGCCATGGTTATACTGTCGAGGCCTGCATGACAGCCAGAGGAGCCTCATGCTGTGCATGCCCAGGTCGGTGTCAACTGGCAGCTCACAGTGCCTCGTGCTGCAGGACGTGTTCTTAGGGCTGGAGAAGCCCCCCTAAGAGCCCCCCAAAAGTCCCTGCCTCAGCCCACCAGGGTGAACTCCAGGGTTGGGCCCTGCCACCGAGGGCCACCCTGTTCCCATCACTCACCCTCCCTGGGCCTTCTGGGCAGGGAAGCTCTGGCCAGGGTGACCCGCAATCCTTCCTGCTCAGTCTGATCGTCTTTGTGAAGGTCAACACCACCGGCATCCTCACCCAGGCCCACACTGTGGGCCACAGGCAGACTCCCAGAGGGTGTGGCCCGCAGCTTCACGAGACTCGGGTGCAAAGGGGTCCAGGACGTGAGTGTTATCCACGTCCGTGTGTTCGTCTCTATGTCCCATCCTCTCCAGTGTAGAGTCCACAGTTCTTCATTTCAGAAACTTCCTTTGACAAGAAACCTTTAGCTCATCTGTCCTCCTCGAGATCCCATCTGGCCTGGCCCCAGGGGCAGTGCTGTACCACCAGCGTCTCCCCACAGCACTGCCTGCCACAGCAGCTCTTCTAAACCTGCTCTGCTCCCTCGAAGCCTAGCTAGGAAACTCTAAACACCCCCACACTTATCCGCCCTCCCTGCTCCCTCCACGATGGAGAGACCACGTCCAGGCCACCTCCCTCAGGGCCTTCACACTCCAGGGATGATTCAACATCCCTTCTTTTTTTTTTTTTTAGATTTTATTTATTCAGCTTTTTCCCCCCAAAGCCCCAGTAGATAGTTGCATGTCACAGGTTCACATCCTTCCAGTTGCTGTACGCGGGACCCGGCCCCGCGTTGGACGGAGAAGTGGTGCCTCCGGGCGCTCCCGGGATCCGAACCCGGGCCGCCAGCATCAGAGCTCGCGCACTTAACCGCCAAGCCACAGAGCCGGCCCTCAACATCCCTTCTGTTTCTCAATATCTCCCTCTCTCTCTCAGTCTCTCTCTCTCTGTATCCATCCATCCATCCTCCCTCCCTCCCTCCTGGATCTGTCCCATTGATCTGCCAACTAATCTGTACTAGTTTGCTGGGGCTGCCATACAGTACCACAGACTGAGTGGCTTAAACACAGAAATTCATTTCCTCACAGTTTCTGGAGGCTGGAAGTCCCAGATCAGAGTGAGTGTCGGCAGGGCTGGTGTCTTCGGGGGCCCCTCCCCTTGGCTTGCAGATGGACCCCTTCCAGCTGCATCCTCACGCAGCCTGTTCTCCGTGTGCCTCCCTCACTGAAAAAGCTACGAGCCCCCTGGATGCGTCATTCCCTGTGGCCACTTCGTTTTCATGACTTAGCTTCTGCAAGTCCACCGTGTCAATTCCCTCACCTTCCTCACCCCTCAGCCCTCTTCAACAGGCTGCCAGAACAGCTCCTCCAAGGCCTGAGGCCACATGTTGCTCCACAGCAACCAATTCCAGCCACACTTACTTGGCCCAGCACAGCTGGCGGCAGCCCCTCCTCCGGCTCCTCCTCCTCCTTCCTGCACAGTCACTAAGGGCCAGAGTCGGAGGCCCCCTTCTGGCTCTGTCCCTCTCTTTGACAGACTCACCTCCCCCCACTTCACCTGACCTGTGGGTCTAAGCAGCGTCCTTGACTCTCCACCTGGATGTCCCATAGTCACTCCAAACCCTCCACGTCCCAGACCAAACCTGTCATATTCCCACCCCATCCTGTCTCAGAGAATGATTCCCCCATTTGTCCAGATGCACCAAGCCAACCTGGAGAGTCCCCCAGGCTCCACCCTCCCCCCAGCCTCCATGCAGCCCCTCACTGAATGTGCCCACTGTACTCCGTCCAGCTGTCCCAGGCCAAGCCACTGTCCTCTCTCCCTGCCTGCACTGTGCATCCCCTCCCCGTCCGTCTCCACACTGTGGCCCAAGAGCTTTTTTCCAGATCACCTTCCAAGAGGCAGTGTGAGGCAGTGGCTGAGAGCACGGACACAGAGTCAGCTGCCTGGGCTTGAATCCAGTTTCAAGCTGCGTGGCCTCAGGCAACATACTGGATAAACCTCTCTGGGCCTGTTTCCCCATCTGTAGAGTGGGAAGAAGAATAGTCCCCACTTCCCAAGGTTGTAGTGGGGGCTGAATGAGGACTGTGTGGCCGGGTTCTCAGCACAGCCCCATCCCTTCCTCGCCGTGGGCTTGCTGCAGACGGAGCCCTTCATCTGTAAAATGGGAATAGCACTTCCCACCTTACGTATTGTGAGCATCTAGTGAGATATTATAGGCAAGCATTCAGGACCAAGCCTAGCACTCAGGAAAACTTGGCAATGTTAGTTACTTTTATTATTATTTTCAAAATGCAGGTGTAGTCACAGCGCTCCTGACAGCTTAAAACTGTGCCATTGCACCCCACCACCTTAGGGATGGAGACCAAAGTCCTGCCCCAGCCTCCACAGTCTTGTGGAGCTGCTCCCTCCTGCCTTCCTGGCCGGTTCTCACTCCACATGCCCCACATCACTCGACCCTTCTCACCACTTGGTCTTTGCACGTGCTGTTCCATCTGCCTGGAACACTGTTCCCTCTTCCATTTGATTAGCTCCCTCTCATTCTTCAGATCTTAGCTCACAGTCACCAACTCAAGGGAACCTTCCTGGTCTTCCAATGCAGTGCTCGCCCATCTCGGTCGTGGCCTGGTCTTCACAGCTCTTCTCACGGCTGCAGTTTCCCCCTTGTTAGTGTGGCCCTTTGCTTCAACTCTGTGTCTCCATGACACTGGGAGCTCCATGAAGGCAGAGACCATGCCTGGTTCTGCTAGACTCTGTGACCCCCAGTGCCCAGCACAGTGCCTGGCACATGGTAGGTACACAAACAATATTGAGGAATGAGTGAATACGTGAGAGATTTGTTCCCTGACACCCTCTCTGTGGCTGTTGCAGAGACTGGGGACCCCAAAGCCACCAAAGAAAGGGTAGCCCTGGCTGACTGGGGACACTGTCCCCACAGCCTGGGGCAGCCTGGGCTCGAGCCCAGAAAGGGTCATGTGAGCAGGCCCTGCTGCCAGCAGTCACCCAGGCCTTCCCAGAGCAGACGGGGGCAGTGGCCTATCATAACAATGATGGCAGTTATAATAATAACCGCCTTTATTCCGGGCCAGGCACACTGCCTGGCTCTCTGTTTACCTCCTTTAGTGCTCACATCAGCCCCAGGAGTAGGGCTGCTATTAGCACCCACACTTACAGATGAGGAGACCCAAGTGCAGGGGCTGCAGGACCTGCTGTGGTCAGACCAGGATGGGAACAGAACCTGACCCGGAGCTCCGAGCTGCCCAGCCCCTATTCCTCTGGGCTCCGTCTCTGAGAGCGTGGCCCTCCCACAGCTGGGTTCACCTCTCCGCGCTTCAGTCTCTTCATCTGAACAACGGGGCTTCGGAGCGCCAAGATGCCTGCCAAGGACCCTCCCCTTGGGGCAGGCAGGGGGTGTGGCTCCGGGAGGGGTCTTTGAGCTCGAACCCTCCCTGCCCTCTCTTCCCGCCTCAGTTTTCTCGAATGTCACACTGAGCTGGGGGGCAGGTTTGGAGCCTACAGTCTCAGGCCCTGCCGTTCTTCCGGGATCTCCTCTAAGGGGGCGTTTCCACTCACTCTCTCCAATTCCTTTGTTCCCATTTTCATTTTTTAAATGCTACTTTTGGGGCTGACCCAGTGGTGCAAGCGGTTAAGTGTGCGCGCTCTGCTGTGGCGGCCTGGGGTTCGCCACTTCGGATCCCGGGCACGCACCGACGCACCGCTTGGCAAGCCATGCTGTGGCGGCGTCCCATATAAAGTGGAGGAAGATGGGCACAGATGTTAACCCAGGGCCAGTCTTCCTCAGCAAAAAAAAGAGGAGGATTGGCAGATGTTAGCACAGGGCTGATCTTCCTCACAAAAAAAAAAAAAAGTTACTTTTTTGTGTGTTTGAATCGGAAATGCATTCACCTGGGTCAGATATCAAACTGACAGAAAGGTTTACAGCGAGATAACCATTTTCATCAATTTCTTGTGTATCCTTCCCAGTATTTCTACATGTAAATGAAAGCAAATATGAATTTATGTCCCCCCCACACACACACTTCTTACAAAAAGAAAGGCCTAGGTATATACTATAGACAGCACTGTTCTGTGCCCTGCTCCGTTCATTAGCAGATCCTGGGGGTCAGCCACTGTCAGTACACAGAGATCCTCCACGTTCTTTTTTATAGCCGTGTACTACTCCATCATGGAATGTACAATAGTGCACGTAGCAACAAGCAGCTTGGTGTGTACATCCTTCCCGTGTGCACAAGGGGCTCTGGAGGATAGATTCCCAGCAGTGGGCTCCTCTCTCCCTCCCTCGCTTCCTTCTTCTTTTGTAACAGTTTTATTGAGATATAATTCACACACCATAGGGTTCACCTACTCAATTGTGTATGATGCAGTGCGTTTTGATATGCTCACAGGCATGCACGCTCTGTGACCACCACAGTCTTTTCTTCCTCGAACCTTCTCCCATCAGGCTGTCACTACCCTTGCACCCACCACTCCACCTGGACCACCCTTGTAGCTGCATCCAATGGTTGGCTGTCCGTCCTCACCTAACCTGCCCCATGTGCCCATTTGCTGCAGCTGCCCTGCCCTCCTACTCAGCCCCTCACCACCTCCTGGTCCCCAAACAGTGCAGCTCCAGGGCTCACTCCCTGGCGTCATCCTGCAGAACTGTGGCTTCCACACCGCTACCGGCCACCGCCTCCCTAACTGAAGCCATCAGCCCCGATCTCTGCAATGTACCCCCCAACTGCCTGGCAGTGCCCAACTGGCATCTGAAACCAACATGTCCAAAGCTGTCGTCTAGTCTTTCCTCCTCCACCTGCTCTGCCCACAGCCTTCCTCATCTCAGCTAATGGCCTCTCCGTCCTCCCCCTTGTTCAGTAAGGAAAGGTGCTTGTGACCTGCCTGTAAATCCTGGTGGCTCTGCCTGCAAAAGTCACCAGCATCCCACCCTTTCTCTCCACCTCCCCTGGCGTCGCTCCCCGGACCACTACGGCAGCTTCCACCCCGGCCCCTGCTCCTGCCGTCACCTCCTGCAGTCTGTCTTCCCCAAAGCAGCCAGGGGGTCCTGTGAAGACTGAGGTCCAGTCTCTGACCTTACTCAGGGTCAAAGCCAGGTGCTCACCCCACCTCTGACTTCACCTCCACCTTCGCCCTGACCTTGCTCTTCCTCCATCACATCAGGACCATTGTGCTTCCCCCACGGCTCGCTGCCTCTTCTCCTGCAGCTCTTGGCCCCCGTGTCACTTCCCAGTGTCGCCTTCCCCAGCCCCCATTCAGTATTGCACACCCCCCCACTTCTCGATGCCCCTTCCCTGCTTTATTTCAATCCACGGCACTCATCACCATCTGACCAATTCTATCTTTTACTTATTTTCCTTGTTTGTTGACAATCCCCCCCTGTACGTCGACTCCACGAGGGCAGGGTTTTTATCTGTTTCCTTCTTAGCTGTGTTCCCAATGCCTAGACAGCGCCTGGTGCACGGAAGGCTTTCAGCAAATACTTCTGAACGAGTGAAGGAACGAACAAGCAAATGAGTGCTGGCTACAGGACCCTGAGGGGCAGGGGCCAGGCTGACTGAGGAACCCAGGTGGGGGCCCCAAGGAGGCGCACGACCTGGGCAACCACCCGACCTGGGCAACCGCCATTGGCATGTCAGGGAGGAGCACTGTGGAGGCCTCACTGGGTCTCCAGCTTGCCCAGTGGCTCAAGCAGGGCCATCGGCCCCAGAACTCCCGGAAGGCCCAGGCTCTGGGGTGAGCTTGGTTAAGGCGCTGCCTCCAGCTGGTGTCCAGAGCTGCTTTCCTCCCGAATGACAGCCTAAGCACCCAGGAGCTCAGGGAGCAGGAGGGCCGAGGAAGGAAGGTGGCTCTGGACCCACCCAGGCCTGCCCTCCCAAACTGGGTGAACTTGAACAAGCCACTTCACTTCTCTGAATTTGTTTCCTCATCTGGAGAATGGAGATGATAGTGCTCACTCCACAGGCCTGTTGTGAGAATCTCAGGAGATAATAGTGGCCGAAGCCTGAATTTGGAAACGGGCTCCAGCAGGGGCAGGAGTGGGTGTTGGCATCTCTGCGCTCAGGAAGAATGAACCCTTTGCCCTTTGTTTTTCCTCATGCGGGCAGCAGCCACAGCCTGGAACGAGGCTGGAGAGTGGGCAGGGTAGGAGGCGAGGGGGAGAGTGGATGCCCCCTCAACATCCCATACTGCAGGAGGCCCGGTTCCTGCACACCTCCCCCAGAAGCTACCTGTGTCCTCAAGCGCCCCTTCAACTCCCTGGGGGGCACCTGCAGCCCGCACCACCAGCCCCTGGCACAACCCGTCCGGACTGCTGGGCACCTGACTGGCTCTGCGTGAATCTTGGGGGATGAAGAGCAGAGACAAGAGGAGAAAAGCAAGAAGAGAAGGTGAGGAGAAGAGGAGAGGAGATGAGGAGAAAGAGACTTTTCTCATTCACCTCTCAGCTCCTCACCCCTCCTCTGAGACGGGCTTCTCGCTGTCTCCATTTCACAGCTGAGGAAGCAGAGGCTGTGAAGCCACCTGAGGGCATGGGGTCGGCAGGTGGCAGAACCAGAGCCTCTCTGCTCTGAGGCCTCCTAGGCAAAACCTTAAACGACCAAAGAATTCACTGTAGGACTTGAAGACTAAGCAGTTCAGTGAGTGGAGAGCCTGACATCAGTTGGAGATCTGTCTTCAGCCACGCTGGGCCCTGTATGTCCTGATCCTTGATCTCTGGGCAGAGAGAGGAGGAGGGGGAGGGGGAGGGGGAGGAGGGAGGTTCCGGGGCTTCAGCTCCCAGAGCTGCCCGCTGCCCCCTTCAACTAACAAGCCACAGCCCCTACCTCTCATAGTGCAGATTCTCAAAAGTGGACTGGTCACTGGCCAGACAGTGGGCACATGGCCTTGGGTCAAGTGTCCACCCTGGAGCAATCAGCTGCACCCAGAGAGGGCAGGGGGCCACACAGCCACTGCCTTCTCAGCAAGGGCAGAAACTGGGAGGAGGGGCCAGGGCTGGGGCGGGACCTCAGATACGAGCCACACATGTGGCACCTCCAGCCACTCAGGTGCTCCATCAGGTCTTGCTTCCTCCTTGTTAAGGAGACAAAGCATGGCTTATCACTCCCATCCTACAGATGAGGAAACAGGCCCAAAGAGGGCAAAGGGCTTTCCTGAGGGCACACAGCCAGTCAGTGGCAGAGCTGGGGATCAGAGCCAGGCCTGACCCACCCTCTGTTTCTACTCCCCCAGCCCCCCAGCATGTAGCCTCACAAAGCCGTGCCAGAGTTCCACTGAGACGGCCGCATCTTAGCCTGCCTGCTGAGCCCACAGCCTGGTTCTCCCCAATGCATTATTCATGCTCCCCAGAACCAGCCAGCTCCAGTTACACTCACCACAGCCCTGGGCACCTGCCCTGCCACTCCCCTCCTCCCTTGCCCAAGACCTGGAGGGTCCGAGGTTCCCCTCCAAGGTGGCTTGGTGGGTTTTGAACGTCCCACACTGGCTCAGGAAACCCAGCTCCTTCTGGCCCAGGACAGACATACCGGTTGGTTTAGGGCTGGTGGCTTCCCCTCTCTGGGGCTCAGGGTGGTCCTCTGTGAAGTGACAATGACCCAAGCTCTCACTGGGGTGGGCTGAACCCACTGAGGCACAGGGAGGGCCTGACCCATGTCAGCATAGTTATCCCCGCCGGCGACTGGAGGGACAAGATGGTTCCCCCAGCGCAGGCCTCCGCCAGGCTTCCCCAGCTCCGGTAAACAACACCCAGGCACTTTCCGCCACCGCTTGAGGGTGAAACCCAAGGCGGCGCCTGGAGGAGATGAATTATGGATCCACCCTCTTGGAATCCCGGTTCCAGCCAGAAGAAGCTTGACCGTCCTTCCTCAGGCCACCCAGGCCAGTCCCAGCTGCTTTGAGCACAAGGAGGCTGCCTGTCCAGCCACAGGCAGGAGACTCAGCAGGTCCCCGTGTGTCCAAGTCCTTGAGCTTGTGGCACCGGCCCCAGCCACCATGGCAAAGGAGGAAGAAGATGAGAAGAAAGCCAAGAAAGGGAAGAAGGGGAAGAAGGCTCCGGAGCCGGAGAAGCCCAAACGGAGCCTGAAGGGGACGTCGCGGCTCTTCATGGGCTTCCGCGACCGCACGCCCAAGATCTCCAAGAAGAGCCAATTCCGCAGCGCGTCGGCCTTCTTCTGGGGCCTGCACACCGGCCCCCAGAAGACCAAACGCAAGAAGAAGGCGCGCACCGTGCTCAAGTCGACGTCGAAGCTCATGACGCAGATGCGCATGGGCAAGAAGAAGCGGGCGATGAAGGGCAAGAAGCCGTCCTTTATGGTGATCCGCTTCCCTGGGCGGCGCGGCTACGGCCGCCTACGGCCGCGCGCCCGGTCGCTCAGCAAGGCGTCCACGGCCATCAACTGGCTCACCAAGAAGTTCCTCATCAAGAAGGCCGAGGAGTCGGGCAGCGAGCAGGCCACGCTGGACGCCTGGCTCAACCGCTCCGGCTCCCGCGTGGGCTCCCGCAAGCTGCCCTTCCCGTCGGGCGCCGAGATCCTGCGGCACGGAGGCCGCCTCCGGAGGTTCCCCCGCAGCCGCAGCATCTACGCGGCGGGCGAGCCCGTGGGCTTCCTGCCCTTTGAGGACGAGGCCCCGTTCCAGCCCTCGGGCTCCCGCAAGTCCCTGTACGGGCTGGAGGGCTTCCAAGACCTGGGCGAGTATTACGACTACCACCGCGACGGCGACGACTACTACGACGAGCAGTCGCTCTACCAGTACGAGGAGGAGCAGGAGCCCTACCTGTCCGGCTACGGCCCCTACAGCGCGGCCTGGCCACCCTACGGAGGCCACCCCCACGGGCACCCGCCTGAAGACCCCTATCACTACTACCACCTGGACTATTATGGGGGCTCCTACCACCCCACCTACGGCTACGGCTATGGCTACGACGATTACGAGCCCCCCTACGCGCCCCCGTCGGGGTACGCATCTCCCTACAGCTACTACGACGGGTCCGAGGGCGAGGCATACCCGCACGGCTACTACGTGGATCCTTATGTACCTTATGATGCGCCATACCCGCCCTACGACATCGCGTATGACCTCCCGTATGACGGACCCTACCTCGATCCCTACGGGGTGCCTTATGGCGCCCCCTATAGCGCCCCCTACGCCGAAGGCATCTATGCTGGCGGGGACCAGGCCATCTACCCCCCGGCAGAGCCCTATCTTTACCCGGAGGAGTCGTCCTTCGCGTACCCGTGGGTGCCGCCACCCATCCTGTCGCCTCACAACCCGTACGCCCACCCCATGGATGACATCGCGGAGCTGGAGGAGCCGGAGGAGGCGGGCGCGGAGCGGCCGAGCACCTCCTTCCGCTTGCCCAGCGCCGCCTTCTTCGAGCAGCAGGGCATGGACAAGCCCGCCAGGTCCAAGCTGTCCCTCATCCGCAGGTTCCGCCTCTTCCCGCGGCCACAGGTGAAGCTATTTGGGAAGGAGAAGTTGGAGGTGCCCCTGCCCCCGTCCCTGGACATCCCTCTGCCTTTGGGGGATGCAGATGAAGACGAGGAAGAGGAGGAGATGCCCCCGGTGCCATACGCCCACCCTTTCTGGGGCTTCCTCACGCCGCGCCAGCGCAACCTCCAGCGGGCCCTCTCGGCCTTCGGTGCCCACCGGGGCCTGGGCTTCAGCCCCGAGTTGGGTCGCCCCCCGCCTCGCCCGGCCACCTCGCTGGCGCGGTTCCTCAAAAAGACGCTGTCAGAGAAGAAGCCGCCCCCGAGGCTCAGGGGCAGCCAGAAGGCCCGGCTGGGAGGCCCGGCGGTCAGGGAGGCGGCCTACAAGCGCTTTGGCTACAAGCTGGCGGGCATGGACCCCGAGCGGCCCGGCACGCCCATCGTGCTGCGGAGGGCGCAGGAGCGCGCTCGCAACAACAACAACTCCCACCGCGCGCCCGCGCCGCCCTCCCCCTGGAGCGCGCTCCTCTCCCCGCCGGCCCCCCGCCGACCCCCCAGCCCCGGCCCGCCGCCCGCCCCGCCCTTCTCCCCGGCCCTCTCGGGCCTCCCGCGGCCCGCCTCGCCCTACGGCTCCGTCCGCCGGCACCCGCCGCCCTGGGCCGCCCCCGCTCACGTGCCGCTCACACCCCAGGCCAGCTGGTGGGCCTTCCTGGAGCCCCCTCCCGGGAGCCCGGAGGTGCCCCCCGACCTGCTGGCCTTCCCCGGAGCCCGGCCCTCCTTCAGGGGCTCCCGCGGGCCAGGGGCGGCCTTCGGCTTCCAGGGCCCCTCCCCACGGGCGTCGCGGAGGAGGGCCTGGCCGCCCCTGCCCTCGCCCCAGCCCTCGCTCAGGAGCCTGCCCGGCCCGGGCTGCCGCTCGCCCGCGGGGCCCGCGTCCCCTCAGCCCTCCGTCCGCGCCGCCCTCTTCCAGCCGTCCTTCTCGCCCCCGCCCCGCCGGCCCCGCTCGCGGTGGGAGCCCGCGTCCCCACTGCGAGCCTCGGGGCGCCTGGGCCCGCCTTGCTCGCCCGCACTGGGCTCCTCGCGGCCGCCCTCGCCGCCCCCGCTGCTGGGCTACAGCCCGCGGCGCCGCTCTCTCCACCTGCCCTCGTGCCTCGCGCACACGTGGCGCCGGCTCAGCGAGCCGCCCACCAGGGCCGTGAAGCCCAGGGTGCGCCAGCCGTTCCACCGGCCTCCCAGCGCCGGGGCTTGGCCGGCCGCTGCGGCTGCTCCGGAGCGCCGGGAGAGCCCACGTGAGCCCGAGGACTCGGAGACACTCTGGACGGTGCCCCCGCTGGCCCCCAGCTGGGACGTGGACATGCCTCCCACCCAGCACCCACCCTCACCCTGGCGAGGAGGTGTGGGCAGTCGGCGCGGCTTTTCCAGGCCACCACCTGTACCCGAAAACCCCTTCCTCCAGCACGTGGGCCCTGAGCCATCGCCTGCTCCCCAGCTACAGGGCCCAGCTTCTGACTCGACCAGTGTCTTCCTGGGTAGACACCACGACCCGGGGCCTGGACAGCTGGCCGAATCGGCTGGCCCGAGCCCCAAAAAGCCTGAAGAAGAGGCCACCTCGGAGGACCCCCAGATACCAGCAGAGACTGAGGTCCTGACCCCAACACCCCCCAAGGATCCCTCCCCAGAACAGAAGACACTAAGGCTTAGTCTCTCCCACCCACTGGCCTCGTGTGACTGGAAGAGGTCCACGTGGCCGCCGTGGCGCCACTGGGGGACCATGCCCAGTGCCCCAGCCCCCTTGGTGCCCTCTGGGGCCCCGGGGCCCCTGCCCAAGGTGGGTGAGCGGTGCCAGGCAGGCCTGGGGCGTTTTGCCGTGGTCATGCCTCAGGTGCAAAAGCTGAGCTCTTTCCAGCGCATTGGTCTTGCCACCCTGCAGCCCCCCATCCAGCCCACCCAGGAGCCAGAGCCCCACCCCAAGCCAAAAGCCTGGAGTCTGCTCTGGTCACACAGCCGCCTGCTGCCAGGGAAGGCCCACCAACCCTGGCCACAGGTACACAACCACCACCTGTCCTGCTGCCTGGGCCCTGGAGCTGCCTACCTGCCCCCCGGGGACCCCTGGGAAGAGGTTGGCCCCAAAAGCTGGTGGAACAAGGTATGGGGGCGCAGGTCAGAGGGAGGGCTTGGGGTCTGTTCTGGGAAACAGGGCAGGAGACAGCCTCAGGACTTCAGTGAGCTGCTGCCTGCTTGGGCCTCAGTCTTCACATCTGTAACTTGGGGAGAGCAGCCTGGGGCTCCCAGAGCCTCTGGAGGGTTGAACAAGGGGATGCTCAGCACAAGCAGGCACAGGACAGGTCACTCTGAGGAAGGGATCTTGTCCAGCCTGGTCTCTGAGCAGCCCTGTCCTGGTCCAGTCTGGATGGCATTTCCATCCCCAGCTGCCCTTCAGAGGTTTTGGCTGAGTGCAACACCACAGTACTGGCCTGTCCACCCTGGCCCACTCCCACAGTGATGTCCATGTTGGTTCTCTTGCCTACCACTGACCCTCCCCAAGATTGGAGTCTTCTCTCTCTTTGGGGCTCCTGCATGAGGGCAGTCCCCTGGCCTGCAGGATTCTGGACTATCCGAGGGTGAGGGGCTCAGAAACCAAACTTCCAGCTCTTCATTGCACAGTGGGGAAGCCCAGGCCCAGAAGGTCACACAGTGGATCAAGGCTAAGCCAGGAGTTTCCCTGGACCCACTGTGGGGTGCAGGGCAGGCAGCTTGTCTGAGGGGTGCCAAACCTGTGCCTGGCCACCACGGTCATGGCGGAACACGAGCTCAGTGCCAAGTGGCCGTCAGCGGAGGGGGTTGGTCACTGGAGCCTCCCCTGGGACGCCTGGGGTGGGCGGGGCACGCAGGGGTGGCTGGTGTTTCTCAGCCTCTGCAGGAGTGTCCCGGGGAGCGGGCAGCCAGCCGGGCCCGGCAATGGCGACCGGGGCAGCCTGGCTGCTGGGGGGCCCCTGGCCCCGGCGGCGGGTGCCCCGTGCCGTGTGGGCCGCAGCATTGCGGGAGCGGGGCGCAGGGCGCCCAGGGGTGAGGGGCAAGGATGCCTGGGCCCTCCTCACCCTGGAATACGTGAGTGGCTGAATTATTTAGGGTCTGCAGCCACTGGCGCACATGGGCAGACGGGTGGGCAGGAGGCCAGGGCCTCAAGGGTGATACTCGCTGTGCCCTACTTAGCACACAGAGCTCCCTCCTGGTGTTCTCTTTCCTCACCTGCTCAGGGAGGGGTGCGGGCTGGATCTGAGCAGCTGGTAAGGGTACACACGTGCTCGCAGTCATGCGGGTCACCCCAGGCTTGTGTGCCTGGGACATGTGCTTGGGCGAACTATAGCCAAGCAAGGAAAGTACGTGTGTGTGCGCGCCAAGGTCTGAGCAGACACGGCATCCATGGGGTCACACATGTGCACATAGATGGGCACAGTGGAAATCCTGCAGCCCAAAAGTGGCATCGGGACTTTTGCTTCGAGACCCCCCAATTGTGGGGAGAGCCCCAGCTGTGAAATGGATGTTGAGCGTGTGTGAGCAGGCTCACAGGCCTGCATGCGTGTCC
Source organism: Ceratotherium simum simum (assembly GCF_057802395.1). Lineage (NCBI taxonomy): Eukaryota > Metazoa > Chordata > Mammalia > Perissodactyla > Rhinocerotidae > Ceratotherium > Ceratotherium simum. The sequence goes on from NC_141915.1 coordinate 1,550,689, forward strand.
ACAGGCATCTTGTATCTGTGTGTGGGAGTTGTATGAGTTGCAAATACCATTGTGTATAGGTCTGTGCGTGTGGGTCTACATGTTTGCCCCGAGCTGGGCACAGGTGCTGAATGGGACAGTCTCGGTGTTGGCCCTCCTGGAGACCCCATGCACCAAGATACAGATGTTCCTCATGCTGTCACATAAGCAGAGACTTGGGGTCCACCCTGGGGAAGGGTGTCAGCGCTGGGAGAGCATGAGGTTGGGAGGGCTTCAGGCAAATCAGAGGGGGCAGTGCCCATGTGCGTGTGCTCATCCCCCCGGGTCAGGACACTTGGAAACACGTGGGAGCGCCCCCCGCAGGGCACGTGTGGACAGAGGGCAGGCAGGTGTGTGTCCCTGTGAATAAGGGTTCCATGCAGGCTCCACGGGCCATGGCATTCGGAGGCAAGGAGTTCTGCAGGACCCACCAGGCCTGGCCTTAAGGTTCCCTCCTGCTCAACGGGGGCAGGTCCCGGTCTTGTCCAAGCCAGAGGGCTGTGCACGGGCGCCCTCCCAGCGGGCCGACCATGGACTCTCTCTTGCAGATGCACTCCATCCGCAACCTGCCGTCCTCGAGGTTCCGAGAGCAGCACCGGGAGGAGGGTGTAGAGGACATGACCCAACTGGAGTGAGTGGGCGGGGCGGTGGGGTCAGTGAGGGGTCGCCTCGGGGTGGTCACACTCCTGGCCAGAGAGCCCCCTCCTCCCAGGGGTGCCTCACCTACTGGAGCATTTTCAGAGCCTCAGTTTCCTCTTCTGCAAAGTGACAGTCATGCAGTGTCATAGAAGCCAAGTGTGTGCAAGTCACAGCTCCGTGAGTCAGACGGGGCTGGGTTCAAATCCGAGCCCCACTGCTTACCAGCTGGGGGACCTTGGGCACATCACTTTGCCTCTCTGTGCCTCAGTTTCTCATCTACGAGACAGGACTGGGGTGGCTGTTGTGAGGGTGCTGGCACGTTGGAGGTGCCTAAAATGTGAGGGCTGTGCTGGTCAGTGTCATCATCCAGTCACGGTGACTCAGCCCTCAATGTCAGCTACCTAAGAGCTTCCCCCAACCAAGTGAGGCGGGGCAGTGATTATCATACCCATCAGACATATGGAGAAACTGAGGCGCAGAGAGGTTAAGTAACTTGCCCAAGGCTTCACGGTTTGTGTCAGAGAGAGGTCTTGAATTCAGGCCTTTCTGACCAAGGCCCTGCACCAAGGGGAAAGGTGGGCTCTGACTGCCCCTTTCCATGCACTGCCAGAGACCTCCAAGAGACCACCGTGCTGGCCAACCTCCAGAACAGATTTGAACGGAACCTCATCTATGTAAGTCCTAGAGCTGGTCTGCCCTGGGCTTAGATCTGGAAGGCAGCTGCCTCCCTGCCCCCTGGGGCCACAGTGGGAAGCAGAGATTTTCCTGCTGGGCCCCAGACATGAGGCCCCTGGTTTGAACACTGGGATTTCTGTTTGAGCGTACTAGAGCCCGGAGCTCTAAATCCCAAGTCCTGAAACCCAGAGTCTTCGAGTGGTGGATGCCAGGGGCAGAGACCTGCAGACAGGGAACCGAGAAATGTGACCCCACCAGGAACCTGACGGGTACAGCTTCTGGAATCCTAGAATCCATAGACCTGGATCCCAGGATGGGAGCCCCTGGCCCAAAGTGATAGAACGGAGGCACAGAACCACAGGGCGGGAGGCAGGGCCGGAATCTCCTGGGCTCCCAGCTCCCTCCCCACTCCGGGCAGTGGAGGTGTGACCTCACTGTGAGGCAGAGGCTCCTGGAGCTGGCCAGACTATGAGTAAATGAAGTAGGCAGCAGCCAACACGACCTTGGCAGAACCGTGGCTGTGGGGCTTTGCTTCCTCCAAACTCCTCCCAGCCTCAGCCTGGTAGAATGCCTGAAATTCTACTCCCAGAGCAGATGACCCTCCAAGCTGTTAGAGGGTCCAAGGTGCGAATATGGAGGCCAGGCAGCCAGGAGCAGGGGAGGGAGGGACACAGGGCCGTGAGGCCCCGGGGGCACTGAGGCCGCTGTCTGCCCCACAGACGTATATCGGCAGCATCCTGGTGTCAGTGAACCCGTACCGAATGTTTGGAATCTACGGGCCGGAGCAGGTGCAGCAGTACAGTGGGCGCGCCCTGGGAGAGAACCCCCCGTGAGTGGCTCTGGGGCTGGGGGAGGGGACTGCCCTGGGGTCTCCTGGGTCCCTGCCTGAGCTCTGCGACTGATGGCGGTGGGCAGCTCACCTGCTCAGCCCAGCGGTCTCTCCCAGAGCCTGGCCATGGTCCCCTCTGGGTTGGAGGCCACGGTGGCTCAGACCAGGATGGGGAGCATTGCAGGAAGCATTTCCCCAAGGGGGTGGGGGTGGTGCAGGCTTGGCTGCTTGGCTGGACAGAGATGCCCCCCTGCCGGCCCCCAGGAGGTTTGGGAGCAAGGAGGCAGGGGCCGGCTCCAGTGAGCCTGCAGCCTGTCTCTCCAGGCACCTCTTTGCAATTGCAAATGTCGCCTTCGCCAAAATGCTTGATGCCAAACAGAACCAGTGCATAATCATCAGGTGAGCAGCGGGAGGCCGGGACCTGTGCGTGCGCGTGTGTGGGGGCTGTGGGGGGGAATCTCAGGGGTCAGGCCAGACCTGCGGGGGCACTGGGGAAATCACTCCACGTCCCTGGCCGGCCTGCCTGCCCATGTTCTCTTGAGTTGTGGCGGGGTTGGGGGAGCCCAGAAGAGGCAGTGAGCAGGTTGAAGCTCACTCTGCCCCTTTGCCCCGTCAGTGGAGAGAGCGGCTCTGGAAAAACTGAGGCCACGAAGCTGATTCTACGCTACCTGGCCACCATGAACCAAAAACGGGGCATCATGCAGCAGGTGAGTCTGTCTGTTGCGTGGTCTGTCTGTCTGCCCAGATTCCTCAGCTGAGCGGCCCTCGTGCTCCCCAAGAGACAAGACTCCTTGGCCCCACTTGGAGGGCGGGGAGGCTGAGCCCGGGGTTGCACAGAGAGGGCATGTAGGACTGGGGCTCCAGGGCCCCGCCAGAGCAGAGGCCACGTGGGCAAGGGGAGCCACTCCAATTCCCCTGCCTGGCCTCGCCTTCCTGCTTGTGGCTCTTGGGCGTGAAGGAGGCAGGACAGGCCTGAGTGTGGGGGAGTAGATGCTGGGGCACTGAGGAGGCCGGGCCAGGGTCTGCAAGATGAAGGTTTGCTAAGAGTGCTGAATCCTCCGAACCTGCGAGTGTTAGAACTTCAGGGAAGGTTTTCTGAGGAGCTCCTGTGAGCCAGGCAGCAACAACGCAGACCGATGAATGTTCCTGCCCCCGTAGGAATTTCATCTTAGAGGAGGATTAGAATGAAAAATGTACACAAGTAGATGACATATGTGTGAAAGGGTGGTAAGTTGTGGAGAAAAACAGTAGAGAGATGGGTGGGAAGACTTGGGGGGTTGTAATCTGAAGTGTAGTGGTCAGGGTGGGCCCTACTGAAAAGGCAAGGCAGCGACCCCTGAGGACGTCTGGGAGAAGAGCAGACAGGCAGAGGGGAGAGCAAGTGCAAAGGCCCTGGAGTGCGAGCCAGTCTGGTGTGCTCAAGGGACAGCAGAGGCAGTGTGGAGTCCAGGTGAGGGAGGACGGTGGCTTGGGCCAGGGAGGTGGCGATGGGGTTGGTGAGCACGGCTGGACCCTGGTACAGTTCAAAGGCCAGCCAGCAACTTGCTGAGGAACCAGACGGGTGTGAGAGAGGAGAACAGTCCAAGGGCAGCTCCAGGCATTCAGCCTGAGCCACAGGCAGCACAGAGATGCCATCAGCTGAGCAGCAGGGCTGCAGAAAGAAGACACCGGTGCCCTTGAGGTGTCTGCTGGGCGTCCATGCAGCAGCGCTGGGGAGGCGGCAGATACGCCACGAGCCTGGAGCTCGGGGAGCTCCAGGCGAAGGCTCCCAGCTTAGACTCCAGAACCCGACTCTGCGACTCTCTGCCCTGGGCCCATGGAGGTGTGCAGATGGCCACAGTGTCCCAGCCAAGAGTGGTCTTGGCATCAGATGGGGGCTGCTCGGCCCTCGGTGGCGAGTGGGTTGGCCCAGGCTTTGTGGTCAGGAGGGGTTGCTTCCTGGCAGGCCCCCTCTGATGCCTGTCTTGTCCTGCCACCCCTCCCATCCCAGCTTGAGGCTCCTGGCAGCCAACCAGACCATCCCTTTGCTCCAGGCAGGGTTTAAAACCTCTAAGGGTTGACTTCTGGAAAAGCCGGCTAGGTCGGCAAGCAAATGTGTGCATCAGGCCTCTCCTGTGTGTTGGGTGCCTTCAGCTATGTCATCACACCAGCGCTTCTGTGCTGCCCTGGGGGCAGGTACATTTGTGTCCATTTACAGATGGGGAAACTGAGGCCTGGGAGGGGCGATGACTTGCCCAGTGTCCCAAAGTGAGAGGATGGAGGAGCTGGGATCTGCAGGTCATAGCAGAGAGCTGCCCTGACGGGTCGGGGAGGACGTTGGAGCCATGGGACGTGGCTGGGCACACAGTAGGTGTGGATGCACTTGCCAGCGGGAACAACCGCGGGCTCATTTTCTAGCCACCGCTCGGCTCTGCTGGTGTAATCGGACAGTCTGACCTGGGGTCAGTTTTAGGCGTGTCTGGATCCAGGGTCTTAAACAATGTCCCTTGTCTTGGCTCCACCCTCGCCACGTATGGGCCTCATTCTCAACCTGTCTCCCGTCGGTCAGCAAGACGGTGCACTGTACACAGCCCACACCTCCCAGTGTGCTGGGAAGCCTCAGGGCCCCTCTCGGTGGGCTGGTTTTGGCCGTGTGTCTTCACTGGACACAGTCGTGCCTTGACGAGCCGAGTGCCTCTGGGCTGGGAATGTGACAGGGGTTCCCGGGGTGGGGGGTGCCGGATGCTGCACAGCCCAAACCACAGGCATCACCTCACCTGGGGGCCGGGCTGGATACCCCCACAGGGCCAGATGTTCAACCCGCCTGGCCCACCAGTCCTCGCCCCGGCCCCTGGCTGCGTGCCCCACCCTGTGCTGGACATAGGAACGGAGAAGCAGCCAACCTCCTCCAGGTGCCCTGAAGGGGCTCCCAGGCTGAGGGGTTGCACAGGCGAGACCCTAGGCGGACCCTGACTCACCGAGCAACCCCAGGCTGGCCCCCGCTCCTCTCTGGGCCTCAGTCTACTCCTCTAGGCAACGGGCACAGTGTTTCCTGGCCGAAACAGGACCATGGGAGTGAGCAGATGGAGGGAACCGGCACCAACCCCAGGGTGACAGTTACTGTTTCTGCAGAGACTGGGCCTCCCCTGCTTCTCCCCTAGGAGTTTATCCTGAGGAAATGCCTCAGCCAGAGAAAACGCCGTGTACACATTGTGCACGTGCTCGTCGAGGTGTGGTGATCTCCCTCTTACGGACCCTGGAATCCCTGGGCCCGTCACCTCACCTCTCCAAGTCCCGGTTTCCTGATCTGTCAACAAGGGTGGTGTTAGGACCTGCCTCCTAGGACTATGAGCAACCACGTAATGCGGGCAAAGGGGCTGCGCATGTGGGTGCTTACTGAGCAGGAGCTGTGATGAGCTATGCGCTGGGCCGCTCTGCTCACGTAAAATGCTGTTCCTTTTTGCATCCATTTAGCAGATATTTTTTGAGAGACTCCTCTGTACCAGGCCCTGTGTAGACGCTGGGACCCAGAGGTGTGCAGACAGATTCCTGCCGGTGGGGGCTGACATTCTGGTTGGGGGAGACAGACGATACGAGGAAATGAGAGAATTTGCCAATGATGCTGAGGGGTAGAGAGGAAGGGAATTCTGGTGCCCAGAGGCAGGAGTGTGCTGGGTGTCCAGGGCACAGTCAGGAGGGCTGTGGTGCTGGGCAGAGCGAGGGAGGGGAGAAGGGACGGAGATGTGGCCAGCCAGGGCTGGGCTGCGCAGGGCCTTGGAGGTCACTGCGAGGACTTGGCCTTGAGCCTGAGTGAGGTGGGGGCCGTGGGGAGAATGTGACCCAGAACAGGTTTGCAAAGGAGCCCTGGAGGGAGCAAGGCCGGAGTCAGGGAGGATGCTCCTCCAGGAGCCCAGGTGATCCATGGCCGCAGTGGCCATGGGGGTGGGGAGAAGAGGACATCCCCAGAGCCTTTTGGCAGGTGGACCCAGCAGACTTCCACTCTGGGGTCACACTGCAGTCCCCAAGCCAGACCCCTGGGGTCGCTGAGGCTTGTTCTCACCTGGTGGCTCTCCTGCCCCCCGCAGGGGCCCAAAGGGGTTGACTAGTCCCTCCATGGTCTGAGGCCTCTGCTGTCCTGGGGCGAGAGGTGGTCAGTCCTACGGGTGACCTGCTTCTGTTCTTGTTCCTCTTTCCTCCTCCTCCTTCCTGGCCACTACTGAAGATAAAGGTACTCAGTGTGTGCGTGTGTTTGCACGCTCGTGACCCTGTGAAATGCATGTGTGGATTTGCATGTGTGTGCACACTCGTGTGTGACGGCAGGAAGGGGTGTCTGAAGGCCTGTCCGTGCCGGGGGCTGCTGTGCAAGGGGCCCCGGGGCTGGTGGAGGGGTAGCTGAGGTCTGCACTTGGGGCTTGGGCAGCATGTGGTCGAGACACTGGGGAGACCCTGGGGTTCTGGGGGGAGCCCACCTCCAGTTGCCCCTCACAAAGGGCGTCCTCGGGGGGGCTCTGTGTCTGGGGAAACCTAGAGGTGGCCGTAGCCATGCTCCCCAGAACATTTCCCACGTCTTCTTTTGGGGTCCAGATCCTGGAGGCAACACCCCTCTTGGAGTCCTTCGGTAACGCCAAAACCGTCAGGAACGACAACTCCAGCCGCTTTGGGAAGTTTGTGGAGATCTTTCTGGAAGGGTAGGTGGGACAGTGGAGGAGCGCCCCAAGGCCTGCAGCTCACTCTGTGTCCTGGAGCAGCCCCTCAGAGCCAACGCCAGACACCCCCACCCCCCACCCCGTGCTTGAGCTGACTGTGCTCCCCACCTCAGGGGCGTGGTCTCTGGTGCCATAACCTCCCAGTACCTGCTCGAGAAGTCCAGGATTGTGTTTCAGGTGGGCCGGGCCCTCCCACGCCCTGTGTGTTGGAAGGGGGTTGGGGTGGGGGTGTGTGCAGATGCTCAGAGCCTGGACCCTGGCAAACGTGGCCAGGGGAATGGCCAAACGTGAAAGTAGTGAATGAATCCAGGTGTGTGTATGTGTGTAAGTGTGTAAGCGTATCCCCGCCCCTCCCCCATGCCCTCCAACCGCGTGGGCGCTTCCTTGTCCCTGGGCTTGATCCTGCCTCAGGGCCTTTGTAAGTACCATTCCTTCTACCTGGAGCACTCTTCCCCCAGACACCTGCATGGCCAAACCCCTCGCCTTCAAGTCTTCCCCGAAATGTCCCCTGCTCAGGGAGCTACCCCATTTAAACATGCAGCCCTCTCCATCCCGCCAAAACTCCCTGACCCCACCCCCTTCGCTGCGTTATTTCTCTCCGGAGCAGCGCTTCTCATCGCCTGAAGGTTTTTCTGTCTTAACCAGTGATTTGCTGAGTGTCTGTCGCCCCAGCAAGCAGGTGGGCTCCGTAGGGTCAGGGGCGTCTGTCTGCCCGTTCCCACTGTGTCCCTAGAACAGGGCCTGCACGCGGTCAGTGCTCAGCCCCTGGCTGAGTGAATCCTCAGGAGGTCCCGTGTGCGCACGTCTGGTCTGTGGAGCCACGTGTACGTGGGCGTGCATAGCCGGCAGAAACTCGAGAAGGGCCACCTTGCTCTTATTTGTCTAAACAAAATTAAGTCCTGCCCAGAGCCCCCTCCCCGCCCCATCTCGGGGCTTCAGCCCCGCCCCCGCCCCCACCCCCGCCAGTGACAGACTGGGAGCTCCCTCATCACGGAGGTGCCTGTCTGCCCTGCGAGCCCGTGTCTTTGTGTTTGTGGGGACACCGGGGCCTGTGTGTGTGTCTGGGGGTCACCTAGGTGGGTGGCTCCCCTCTCCGTACCTACCCACCCACTTGCAGGCCAAAAACGAGAGGAACTACCACATCTTCTATGAGCTGCTGGCCGGGCTGCCCGCCCAGCTCCGGGAGGCCTTCAGCCTGCAGGAGGCCGAGACCTACTACTACCTGAACCAGGTGAGCGCCGGCAGGCGCGTGCGGGCCCCGGGCCTGTACCCCAACCCGTCAGCCCAGGGGGGCCTAAAGAGCCAGGTCATGGTGTCCTGATGGCCAGCCAAGGTGATGGAGGTTTGGGGGGGTGAGTTTGGATTTCAGGTGTCTCATCATGGCAAGGGGACAAGCGTCTTTGGGGTGCACAGCCGGGGTCGGGGAGGCCTGCCTGACTCTTCACTTTCCTGGAGCCTAGAACAGAGCTGAACTTCCCCTCTAGTGCCTCGGATTCCTTAGCTGTGAACTGGGGACCCAGTCTAGTACCCGTCCTCAGGGACGCAGTGAGGATTAGGTGCAGGAACTGTAGGTGAGGCACCTAGCATGGAGCCTCAGGCCCACGGGAACGGAGCAAGAGCTGAGTGACCAGCTTGGCCACGCTGCAGCTCTGGGCAGAGCGGTGACCTTGAGGGCTCCAGGCCCCCACTCGGGGTCCCTGACCCCTGCCCTGCCCTCGCCCAGGGCGGGAACTGTGAGATCTTGGGGAAGAGTGATGCGGGTGACTTCCGCCGGCTCCTGGCCGCCATGGAGGGGCTGGGCTTCAGCAGCGAGGACCAGGACAGCATCTTTCGCATCCTGGCCTCCATCCTGCACCTGGGCAACGTCTACTTTGAGAAGTATGAGGTGAGAGAACGTCGTGCCCGCCCCAGGGCCCGGTGCCCTGGGGACACAGGCTTCTTTTCAGAGGCCTCACAGTGCACATAGCGTTTGTTCTTTTCCACTCCCCTTTGGGCTGTTCATCTTTTTCTTATTGATGTGTGAGAGCTGTTTACGTATGTTAAGGAAATCAGCCCTTTGTCTCTGATATGAATTGCAAATATATTTTCCAGTTTACCATTTATATTTTGGCTTTGTTTATGGTTTTTCTTGGTGTTTGTTTGTTTTGGCCATGCAAATTTTTAAAATTATTTTCAGGCATTTCATTTATAGATCTTTTCTTGTATAAATTTTAGACTTTTTATCTTTTTTTTTTTTTTTTTTTGCTGAGGAAGATTCACCCTAAGCTAACATCTGTCGCGAATCTTCCTCTATTTTGTATGTGGGCCACCGCCACAGCATGGTCACTAGTAGATGAGTGGTGTACATCCGCATCTGGGAACCGAACCCTGTCCACTGAAGCGGAGTGTGCCGAACTTAACCACTAGGCCACCAGGGCTGGCCCCTTTTATCGTTTTTAGAGAGTCCTATCTCCCTAAAATTATAACAGCCTTCTCCCTTGATTTTTTCAAGACCTTTTATGGTTTTTTTGTGTATATATATTTTTTAACATTTAAATCTTTGGTTTGGGCCGGCCCCGTGGCTTAGCGGTTAAGTGCGCGCGCTCTGCTACTGGTGACCCAGGTTCGGATCCCAGGCGCGCACCGACACACCACTTCTCCAGCCATGCTGGGGCCGCGTCCCACATACAGCAACTAGAAGGATGTGCAACTATGATATACAACTATCTACTGAGGCTTCGGGGGAAAAAAAAGGTGGAGGATTGGCAATAGATGTTAGCTCAGAGCTGGTGTTCCTCAGCAAAAAGAGGAGGATTGGCATGGATGTGAGCTCAGGGCTGATCTTCCTCACACACACACACAAAATCTTTGGTTTGGGGCCGGCCCCGTGGCTTAGCAGTTAAGTGCGTGCGCTCTACTGCTGGCGACCCGGGTTCGGACCCCGGGTGCGCACCGACACACCGCTTCTCCGGCCATGCTGAGGCCGCGTCCCACATACAGCAACTAGAAGGATGTGCACCTATGACACACAACTATCTACTGGGGCTTTGGGGGAAAAAGTGAATAAATAAATAAAATTATAAAAAATCTTTGGTTTATCAGGAATTTACCCTAGTAAGGTGTGAGGTAGGGATTCAGTTTATTTTTTTCCGGATGGTTACGCAGTTATACTAATCCCCCAACTTGAGAGACACACATTTATCATGAACTAAATTCCCGTGGGCATTTATGTCTAATTCTAGACTTCCTGTTGTGCTTCATTAATCTGTGCACGTCCTCTGTGCCTGTGACCACACTGTTTTGATTGTTGTAACTTTATGAAACGTTTTATCATCTTGTAGGGCCCCCTGCACTCTTCTTCTATTTCAGAATTGTCCTGGCTATTCTAGCTTGTTCGTGTTTTTTATTTGAATTTTAAACTCAGCTTAATAGCTCAGAACACGCTCCTGTGGTGTTTTGCGTAGACGGATGCACAGGAGGTGGCCTCGGTGGTGAGCGCCCGGGAGATCCAGGCCGTGGCGGAGCTGCTGCAGGTCTCCCCCGAGGGCCTGCAGAAGGCCATCACCTTCAGAGTGACCGTGAGTCTCGGGCTCCGGGGACTCTGTCTGAGCCTCCTGCTGGCCCCCAGACAGAGCGTCCTCGTGCCCCATCCTGTGTGGACCCTGTCTCCCTCTCCCTGCTCCTCCTGTCCCTCCCATCTTCTCCGTTGGGCCCAGAGGGGGGTGACCTCAGACCCCAAAGGCATTAGGCATTAGACCCCAATCTCCAAGCCTTTGCATAGGCTGTTCCCTCTGCCTCAAATGCTCTTCCCTTTTTCACACCTACTCATCCTTCAAGACCCAACACAGGCATCCCCCCCAGGGAGCCATCCCTGACCCTTGGCTGGGTCAGTACCTCCTTTGGCCTCTCACAACCCCTGGCCCTTCCTCCCTTCCCATGGCTGGTCTCCCCGTGTCTGCTTATGCTCTTATGCTGCTCACACTCTCTGTGTCTGCTATGCCTCTGTCTCCTCCATTAGTCCAGTAGCCCGCATAGCCGGGCAGAAGGAGGGATGAGGGGGTCCTGTTCTGCCCCTGGCTGACTGTGTGCCCAAGACCAGTCACACCGTCTCTCGGGCTCCCTTCCCCACGTGCCACCCCCGCCAATCCTCTGGGGACTTCCTGGAGGTGGTGGCCAGCCTGCTGTCACTCAGGGGCTGCGTCCCTCCCCAGGAGACAATGCAAGAGAAGATCTTCACCCCCCTGACCGTGGAGAGTGCTGTGGATGCCAGGTGAGGCCACGTCCCTCCCTGCCTGAGCCCCCAGACCCCAGGCCCCCCCCGTGCCTCAGCACCCCAACACCATCTCTGCTTCAGGGATGCCATTGCCAAGGTCTTGTACGCGCTGTTGTTCAGCTGGCTCATTGCCAGGGTCAATGCGCTGGTGTCCCCACAGCAGGACATGCTGTCCATTGCCATCCTGGACATCTATGGCTTTGAGGTAAGGCCTCGTGGGTGGGCAAGGAGCAGGGGACGTGAGGCTTCATCTTTCGCGTCTCTCTGCCTACAGCACGCGCCATTGTCTGTTCAGGGCCCTCCCTCACTGCCCTCTCCCATCTCCTGCCGTCTCTTCACTCACCCACAGGCACTCTCTGAGGCCTCTGAGGGCCAGGCCCTGTGCTGGGCAACACCAGGGACCCCGGGAAGGGCCAGACCTGGGCCCTGCCCTTGGGGAGTTTCCAGAGGGACTGGGTGGGGGTGAGGGATGGACGCTGACAAACACACGTGGTCAGAGCCATAACAGAGGCAGCCTGGCACTGGGGGAGCCTAGAGAGGGCCCTTAGCTGGGCAGGGGTCAGGGAAGGCTTCCTGGAGGGGGAGGAGACATCCCTGAGCTAACTCTTTAAGAACCAGTAACGGCATTTGAGGTGGAAGAAACAGCATATGGAAAGGCTGAGAGGTGTGGTGGGGCATGGTGTCTGGGAGCTGGAAGTCATTTGCCCTGGGCAGGTGGGGTGGGGCAGGGCGGGGCCAGGGTGGGGGTGAGGGGTTGAGTGCACAGTGAAGGAAGTGGTGAGAGACAAGGTAAGGTCATCACAGTAAAAGTGATGGCTGGTACTCACTTGGCACCTGTTGTGTGCCAGGTACTGTTCTGAGCACTTTATGTTTATTGTCACTCAATCCTTACAACCGCCCTAGGATAGGTACTGTCATTATCCCCATTTTACAGGCACAGAGGGGTTGCCCAGGGTCACATAGAAAGTGGCAGAGCCAGGATTGGCACCCAGGCAGAAGGTTCCAGCGCCTGGGACTTTGCCCACTACCTATGCTGCCTGTCATCGGGCCCTGGGCTGTCAGGCCCTCCTCACCTGTGCACGGGGAGCCATAGAGGGTTCCAAGCAGGGGGGTCTGTGGTCAGGGCTCAGCCTTCTGAAGCTGTGGCCACGGAGGGCAGGGAGGGCACTGAGCCTCAGCTTGGTTGTGGGGGCACGGACAGGGCCCTAGGCAGGGCCAGATGGGCTGCTGGCCAAGGAGAGACCAGGCCCAGCCTCACCGCCCACCTGGCAGGACCTGAGCTTCAACAGCTTCGAGCAGCTGTGCATCAACTATGCAAACGAGAACCTTCAGTACCTCTTCAACAAGATCGTCTTCCAGGAGGAGCAGGTGTGCGGGGCCTCCGTGGGCACGCCTGTGCCCATCCTGACTGGCCTTGGGGCCTCCCTGGAGACAGACAGGATATACTGGTTCTTTAAAGGCAAATCAGTGGTGGTCAGTAAACTGAACGGGGGAAAGGCATTCTGAGCTGGGGGCCGGCATGTGCAGTGCGAAGGCCTGTATTCTGGAGGGCAAGGTGCTGGGGTGCTGAGCCCAGACAAGGGGGATCTGCAGGGCTGGGGGAAGATCTTCTCACCCTCTGCAGGGCCGTCCCAGGTGGAGGGAGGAGCAGGGCCCAGGGATGGCTCATGTTGTCCTGCTAGGGAGTGAGCTCCCTGTGCCAGGAGGTGTGCGAGCAGAGGTGCCCCTGGCCAGGCCCATTCAGATGGATTCAGCCTGGGAGGCAATGTGGGTGCGACTTGGGCAGGGCTTGGAGGCTGAGCTCCTGCTGCCCTGCCCGCAGGAGGAGTACATCCGCGAACAGATCGACTGGCGGGAGATCAGCTTCGCCGACAATCAGCCCTGCATCAACCTCATCTCACTGAAGCCCTATGGCATCCTACGCATCCTCGATGACCAGTGCTGCTTTCCCCAGGTGAGCCACAGGTGCTGTGTGAGCCTGTTGGGTTGCTCAGTGTCTCTGAGCCTCATGTCCTCATCAGGCCTGAGTCCTGCAGTCTGCTCTGCTCTGGCCTGGCTATGGGGGCTCAGTACACCCAACCTGCCATGCACAACCTGGGTAGTTGTGACTGGATAGAGGGCTACGGGTGTCCAGAGGAGGGGCTGTGGCAGGCTGAGAAGTCACCGAAGGCTTCCTGGAGGAGCTGACCTTGGGATTGGGCCTCAGATTTTGATTGGAAAACACGAGGGTGGGATGGGTGCTCTGGGCAGTGGGATAAGAGCGTGCAAAGGCAGCTTGGCTGGAGCGGAGGTGGCTGGGAGCTAATCAGACTCACCTGTCTGCAGGGGTCCACTCAGGGCAATGGGCAGCCAGGGAAAACTGACCCCGTGCTCGCTGGGGACCAGTCAGGGCTGGAGAATTTGCCACTAGGCCGGGAACACGCTGCCCAGGCCTCCTGCCCACCTACTGACCCCCACCTACCCCTAGGCCACAGACCACACGTTTCTGCAGAAGTGCCATTACCACCATGGCGCCAACCCACTCTACTCCAAACCCAAGATGCCACTGCCCGAGTTCACCATCAGGCACTATGCAGGCAGAGTCACCTACCAGGTGAGACCAGGACAGCCCACGGCCTCCAGGGCCGCAGTCCCTGCTGTTGGACACGGAAGCACCACGTGGCTCCAGGCACTTGTACCTGGTCCCGGGTCTGGCCCCGCTGATCCTTATCTATGTGACCTTGGGCAGAGCACTTTACTTATCTGAGCCTCAGTTTCCTCATCTGGGAAATGGGGATACTACAGTGCCCATGTCCTGGGGTGAGGGAGAGAAGTCTAGGGCTAGGCGGGTTTAATGCAGCATGGCTGTGGTCAGTAGCAATGGTGCTGTGGTCGCTCTCATCACTGTTGTCTCAGGCACGTTCCTGCCCTGAGGTGTCTCGGACCAGGCTGCTAAGCCTCTGTCCCTGTCTGGGCCTCACTGTCATCGTCTGTAGAGTAGGCACTAGTCCAAGGCCTGGACTAGTCGTGTGAAGCTGCGGCTGGTGCCCCCCTACCCCAGGAGTGGGGAGGAGAGTGGGGGCTGAGGGGAGGGGCCCAGAGCGGGGGTGGGGGGTGGGAACCAGGAGACAGGCCTGGAGGGGCAGGGCTGGGGTCGCCCAGGGGCTGTAAAGAGGAAGGGAGGAGGAGGGGAGCAGGCAGGCTGACACACCCTGGGGGTTACCCTCGAGTGCGTCCCCAGGCCGTGTGGGGTGGGGTCCAGCCCGAGCTGCCCCGCTGTAACCCCTTTGCAGGTGCACAAGTTCCTGGACAAGAACCACGACCAGGTGCGCCAGGACGTGCTGGACCTGTTCGTGCGGAGCCGGACGCGAGTGAGCAAGCCTCGCCTCCCGCCGCCCGGGCCCTGCGGTCAGGCTCCTCTCCCAGGGCATCTAGCCCACTGTCACGCTCCTCTCCCAGTCCAGGAAAAGGGGAGGTACCCTAGCCCACCCCGCAAGTCGTTCATCTGCCTCACCCCAGCCCCGGCCAGGCCCTGACCCCAATCCCAACCCTAACCCTGCACGCCCCCAGCCTTGCCTCGCTCTGTACTTGCTCCCATCCCTGGCCCTGCCCAGCCCCTCTGGATTGCCCTGTCTCTCCTGGCCCATCCTGGCCACGCCCTCCCAGCCCTGCCCCATCCCCTCGTTGAGCGGTTCTCCCAGCTGCCGGTGTTCTCAGCCATCAGCTGCACTCTGGACTTCCACTTCCTCCTCTGTTAAGTGGGCACCCTCCTCCTGGGGTCGGTGCCAGAGTTCATGGCCATGTGTGTAACAGGCCACCTTGGGGCGGGGTACACAGTCAGTCCTGTGTGTTCCCCAGACTGAAGAAAAAAGTCAGCCCAACCACAGGGTGGGTCCTTTGGGAGGTGTTGAGCACCCTGACTCGAAAGGTGTGCAAGCCAGGAGCACAGTGGCCCTGCAGAGGGGACAGGGTCCAGTGGGTTAGTCTTCTGAGCCCTCTGGTCCAGAGACTTGACTCCTTTTGTTCTCTGCCTTTCCCTCTCCGTCTGTTTCTCTCCTCGTTTCTGTCTCTTGGCCCCTGCCTCTCCCTGTCTCCCTGTCTCTCGGCGCCGTGACCACTGCCCCGACCCGCCGCCCGCCCCTGCCCAGGTGGTGGCCCACCTCTTCTCTAGCCACGCCCCACAGGCTGCCCCTCAGCGCCTGGGCAAGAGCAGCTCCGCCACCCGGCTGTACAAGGCTCACACGGTGGCCGCTAAGTTCCAGCAGTCGCTCCTGGATCTGGTGGAAAAGATGGAGAGGTGGGCATGGCAGGTGGGAGGGTACCCTGCCTCACCTCTGACCCACTCCATGACCCTCAGCAGTAAGCACCTTTCTTCTCTGGGGCCTCACACTGCCGTCCTTCCGCCCCTGCCCAGGTGTAACCCCTTGTTCGTGCGTTGCCTGAAGCCCAACCACAAGAAGGTACGTGATGGCTGAGGTCCCTAGGAGAGCCAAATCCTCTTCCCCATGCTGTGTGACCTTGGGCAAGTGGCTTTGTCTCTCTGGCCCTCCATCTGCCCGGCCCACTGTGGGGGCTATTCACCATTGCTAGTGCCCTTTGCACATGGGTGGGCCAATGTGCAGACTCCCTATCTTTGCCCTCCCTGCAGGAGCCAGGCGTCTTTGAGCCAGATGTGGTAATGGCACAGTTACGCTATTCGGGGGTGCTGGAGACCATACGGATCCGCAAGGAGGGCTTTCCAGTGCGGCTGCCCTTCCAGGTGTTCATCGACAGGTACCTCAGACCCCTACCCAGCCCCCCATTACTCCAGGAATACACAATCCAGGCAGGAGAGGGCTTGCCATGCACAGTTGCTCAGGTTGTGCACTACATAAGATCACCACACGCTAGCTGTTATGTGGAAGATATATTTATTGTTTTGCATTTTTTCATTGTTTTATTATATATGTGTTGATTCTAAAGAATAGTTTTAATAGTTATTCTGACAAGCTTCCAGCAGATGGCAGTAAAGTGTCTTATTCTACTGAAACCATCTAACGATTTTCTGACACCCAAAAGTAGTTTTATTTATTTATTTTTTGTGAGGAAGATTGGCACTGAGCTAACATCTGCCAATCCTCCTCTTTTTTTGCTGAGGAAGACTGGCCCTGGGCTAACATCCATGCCCATCTTTCTCCACTTTATATGGGACACTGCCACAGCATGGCTTGACAAGTGGTGCGTCAGTGCACTCCCGGGATCTGAACCGGCTAACCCCGGGCCGCCGCAGCGGAGTGTGCGCGCTTAACAGCTTGCGCCACCAGGCCGGCCCCGAGAAGTAGAGTTTTGAGGATGGAGTGCCTTTTTCTGATTAGAAGACACTATGAGTAGAGCCACTGCTGGGACCTGCGCCTCCTGGAGACAAGAGGATGGGGGTGGGGGACCCCATGGTCTCGTGGGCAGCTGGGGTAGGTCCCCCAGCCCCAGGCTGAGTTTGGGCCCCTGCAGGTACCGCTGTCTAGTGGCCCTCAAGCACAGCCTGCCAGCCACTGGGGACATGTGTGTGTCGCTGCTGAGCCGCCTGTGCACAGTCATGCCAAACATGTACCGTGTTGGTGTCAGCAAGGTGAGTTCCACGCCACACTCAGCCCCTGGGGGCCCCACGTTCAGGGGTTCCAGAACTGGAGCCCATGGACTCAGAATGCCCCTGCTGGGCCGGCTCCGTGGCTTAGCGGTTAAGTGTGCGCGCTCTGATGCTGGCGGCCCGGGTTCGGATCCCGGGAGCGCCCCGAGGCACCACTTCTCCATCCAACGTGAGGCCGAGTCCCACGTACAGCAACTAGAAGGATGTGAACCTATGACATACAACTATCTACTGGGGCTTTGGGGGGAAAAAACTGAATAAATAAAATCTTTAAAAAAAAAAAAAAAAGAATGCCCCTGCTAAAGATCCCTGTCCCAGGGGCCATCCCCTTGTGCTTGGTTAATGGAATCTAATCCCACCCCTGACCTTTGCTCGGTATTCCCACTGCCTGATCCACCATCACCCTTTCTTCTCCCTCTCCAAACCCAGCCCTCCCCCCATCCAGCTGCCCTCTCTGTTCTGGCTCCATGGACTTCTGGAGAGGGCGGGCCCCCAGTCCAGTCACCTGGCCCTCACCTGCCTCTTGTCCGCAGCTGTTCCTTAAGGAACACCTACACCAGTTGCTGGAGAGCATGCGTGAGCACGTCCTGAACCTGGCTGCCCTCACGCTGCAGCGCTGCCTCCGGGGTTTCTTCATCCAGCGGCGTTTCCGCTCTCTGCGCCGCAAGATCATCCTGCTGCAAAGCCGGGCCCGCGGCTACCTGGCCAGGTGCGGTCCAGAGAGGGCAGGACTCCCTGAGCCTCCGGCTGGGCTTGGGAGGTGCTATGCCTTAGGTAGTAAGCTCCCTGTTGCTGGAGGCTTGCAAGCTGAGCGTGGGCCCCCGTAGGAAGGGTGATCAGATTCTCTGCGTCTCTGCTTTTAGATGTCCTTCCCTCCCACCCCTTGGCCCTTGTGACTGGTGTGTGGGTGGGAATCCATCCAGTCAAGAGAGGCCCCACTTTGCATCTCAGGGACCCTGGGATGGCAACCTTGATGGGAAGTACATGGTCCAGTTGGTTAAATCCAGGACCTGCCACTTAATTTGCTGTGTGACCTTGGCCAAGTCACTGCCCTTCTCTGAGCCCCAGTTTCCCTTTGTGCCAAAGGGTCCCAGGGTGAAGTATAGGCACTGGCACCCAGGCCAGGCTGGTGTGGGCATCTCTGCCCCTTGGTCACTTGTGACCCCGACCCTAAGGGCCCCTGCCCAGACACTCCTTTCCTCCCCACCCCCAGGCAACGATATCAGCAGAAGAGGAGGAATCTGGTGAAGTTCCGGTCCCTGGTGCACACATACGTGAGCCATCAGCGTCACCTCAAGGTGCAGGCCTGCCCCGCCCGGGGCTGGGGACAGCAGCATGGGGAGGAGGCACTTAGCACCCAGCAGGGACCATTGGCCTTGGACATTCTTGGGTTTGGACCCCGGTCTGCCACTCACAGCTGTGTGGCTGTGGCCCCTCTCTGGCCTCGCTGTCCCCCTACCCCTTGGGGTTGTGCAGAGGGTTAACTGAGATCTGCACGCAAGGCTTGGCCTGGTGCTGGGGTCGCAGCGGGGTCCTGGGTGACGGGGTATGATGAGAATCTGGCGACCGAACAGCACAGAGACGGTTTTGCTCTTACTTCGCTGCTGGCCTTAGCCCGCTGTCATGTCAACTGTCCACCAGAGAGATAAATGTAACTCCCCAAAGCACCGAGGAACTTTGTGGCTTTGACTGCAGGTTCTGTGGAGCGACAGGGAGGGGCTTCCTCGTGCTCCTGGCTCCTTCCCAGAAACCCTCCTTGTGCAGAGCATCGTGCCCTCTGCCTGTCTCTCTCTTGCTCTGTCCTCCCTTCCTCTCCTTTTCTCTGGCCACACCTCGCCTCCCCCATCTGTGAGTTGGGACAGTTGCTCCCCGACAACAGGCACACTGCCCCCCTGCTTCTCGTGCCGCCACCTTGTGTGAGCCTGGGGCCTGCCGTCGCCTCTGCCCCCACTTCCCGCCTTGACCATCTGCTCTCCTGCAGCTGAGGGCAGAGCGGAGGCTCCGGGTGGAGGAGGCGCGGCTGCGGGAGCAGGAGGTGGGTGCGGGGGTCTGGGTGGAGCAGGGCACAGGAAGGGAGGCTGCAGGTGGGGCTTAGGGCAGGCCTGTCCCCTCACCCTGCATGGTCCCTCTAGGAGCTGAGCAAGCGGGAGGTGGTGGCTGTGGGGCATCTGGAGGTCCCAGCAGAGCTGGCTGCGCTCTTACGAGCGGTGGCAGGTACACCAGCGCTGGATGGCGTGGTGGGGTGGGTGGGGTGGGCAAGGGAGCCAAGCACCTCATGCCCTTCTCTCTACAGGCCTCAGGCTGGCCCAGGAGCCCCGGGTGGCCCCCGTGCGGACTCCCCGGCTCCAGGCCGAGCCTGGTGTCACGCTGCCCCTGGATATCAACAACTACCCCATGGCCAAGTTCATCAGATGCCACTTCAAGGTAAGGGCTGGCTCAGGCCCAAGGGGCTCTGGCCAGTGGGCACTGACCGATGTGAACTGACCCTGTCGGCAGCCTGGGGCAGGCTCCTGGCTGTGCCCTGTGGGGCTGGGTGTGAGCCCTTCAGTTGCTGGCTCCTGAGGAGTCTGGGGGCTCCCGGGGGCCTAGGTAGCAGTGGAGGGCCCTCAGGCTCGAGAAGTGGCTATTTCCAACAGTCTGGAAATGTTTCAGAAATTTAACAGGTAGTGGAGCCACCACATGTCATCCCTGCTGTAATTTCCTGCCCTCCAGAAGGGGCCTCGACAGGGCTCAGACTGTCTCCCCCACCAACTTGCTGAGGGTCGGCACCTGCCCCCCGAGCCTCAGTTTCCCCATCTGCACAGTGGAGACAGGTCTCCCACCTGGCACAGAGCTGGATCCAGATGTGCCTGTCAGTCCCCGCTCTGTCCCCACCTGCCTGCCTTGTGCTTCCAGGAACCTGCCTTTGGGATGCTGATGGTGCCACTGAGGATGCCCCTCACGCGGCTGCCCGTAGAGCTCCACGCGGAAGCTGTGAGCCTGTTCAAGCTGGTATGGGTCTACCCAGACCACCTTCGAATTCACAGCCCCTGCCCCCAAGGCCAGGCCACAAGGCCCCTCACCGGCCCTCCTGGACCCTCCACTAGCCCAAGCCATGAGCACAGGCCTCTTCCTTGGAGGAGAGACTTCTGTCAGGGGGCAGGGGGAATCTGGCCTCCTCTCTAGGCTGGGGTTGGGGGTTGGGAGCCTTTCTTTTCCCGGCCATCCTCCTGGCTAAAAGGCTGCCTTGGAGCCCATCTGGAGCTTCCCTGGGACAGGAAGAATAGATCCAGGTCCTCTCCTCGAGAACTTCCTAGTCTGAAGGAGGAGGCAGAGCAGACCTGACTGTTGACCACTAGCATAGACAGAGGGAGGCACGGAGGCTGGGGAGTCCAAATGGGGCCCCTAATCCAGCTCTGGGCAGGGTCCGAGAAGGCTTCCTGGAGGAGGGGGCGTTTGAGCTAGAGTTGAAGGAGTAGTCAGGATATCCCAGCCAGGGCGGGTGGAGAAGGCACCGGGAGAAGAGGGAACCGACGAGGTCAGAACAGAGGACCAGGAGAACGAAGGTGAGAGGTGTCACGAGGCCTTGACTGACAGACCCAGAGCTCAGATTTCATCCCAAGGGCCCTAGGGAGCCAAGGAAGGTGCTTCCATGGGAGGGATGTCATTGGATATGAATGTTGGAAAATATCCTCTGGGGCCTGGATGGAGCAGGAGGAGAGGCCAGCGGTGTGTGGAGGGGGCTGGGGCCGTATGGAGAGCGATAGAAGGTTTGTGAGCAAGAGAGAAAGTCAGTATGTACTTGGATCTTGACTTTTCCCCTAGTTGGGGTGAACTGCCTGGGTTTTGGCATAGGCTATGGTTATTCTTTTGTATTATGGGGGACTTTTATACGGGCAGGGGGACCCACGGGAAGGACATGAGAGGGATGCGTGTTGGGGGTGGGGATCTGGCAGGAACAACCTTCGGGAGGCCCAGGAGAGTCTGTTTGTGGCCCAGATCCTGCGTTTCATGGGTGACTCCCACCTGCACGGTGCCCAGGAAAACATCTTCGGGAACTACATTGTGCAGAAGGGGCTGGCGGTGCCCGAACTGCGGGACGAGGTCCTGGCACAGCTGGCTAACCAGGTGTGGCGCAACCCCAGTGCCCACAACGCTGAGCGGGGCTGGCTCCTGCTGGCTGCCTGCCTCAGCGGCTTTGCACCTTCCTCGAGCCTCAACAAGTACCTGCTCAAGTGAGTGGAACCAGGTTGGGCCGGGGCCTGGGGACAGTGACCCTGGGGTGGGATATTAAAGGTCAGGAGAGGAGTGAGGTCTCTGCGTGGGCGCTCAGGCACGGAGGCTGGCCGGGGACTACTCTCCGTCTCCACTGGGCTCAGAGCAAGAAAGAAGGGCACATCTTCACTGCGGAGGGTAGGAGTCAGGTGAGACTGGATTAAGGACTTCTAGAACTCAGAGGGTTACAAGACCAGGGTGTGGGGAATTTGGAAGAGAGACATTGACCTCTCATGTCATGGGAGTATAGCAGGGTAGTTAGGAGTATAGACTGACAGTTTGTGTTCAAATCCCAGCTCAACCATGTATGAGTTGTGTGACCTTGGGCAAATTACTTAACCTCTCTGAGCCTCAGTTTCCCCACCTATAAAATGGGGACAATAGGAGTACCTATTGCATAGGCTATGTAAGAATTAAGTGCTTAGAAGAGAGCACATGGTATGTGAGTATAGCCATCGTCAGCATCCTGATGATGATTGGTGATGAGGTCACCTTGCTGGGTGATAAGGATGATCTGCAAGGAGAGGAGCTCAAGCAGACCCTGGGTACGAATCCCAGGTCTGACACTTCCCTGCTCGGTGACCTAGGGCAAGTCACTGCTCCTCTCTGAGCCTCTTTCCCTACCTGTGAATTAGGGACGGTGACAGAACCCACCTTACAGGGGACCTGTGAGCCCAGAGTGGACAGAGCTTGGCCCGGGCCTCGTGCAGGAGGTGGGCAGCTCACTCAGCCAGTCTTGTGAGTCTGTGGCAGGAGGGTAGGGCTGCTGCCTGCCTGTCCGGGGCTTTCTGTGCACACAGCTCCAGGTTCCTGCTTGTAGCATCTGAGACCTGCTCTGCCGCTGCTCCAGGCCTGGCAGCGGGTGGGCAGCAGACAGGGACAAGGCACGAGGAGTACCTGCCGCTGGCAGGGGCCAGACTCCCTGGTCCCGGGTCAGGCTGACCCTCACAGCCATCTCTGGTGTGGAGGAGAGCTTGCAGGCAGGCTCAGAGAGGGCAGGTGAGCACCCGGGGTTGCCTGTTGGAAGAGCAGAGGGCAGAGTCCTCCAGAGTCAGGTGTTTGCCCCCACCCTGCTGCAGACCCCACTCTGACAGTGACGTTTTGCTGCAGCAAGCTTAGGTAGGCAAACCTGCAACCTCTTTGGCCTATCCTCAGACCTCTATGCGGGCTTGAGATACTTCTGGGCTAGCCTGGGACCGTTTCAGCTTAGTCCTGGAACTCTGGGCTAGCTTGAGATCTTTTTTAGCCTCGTCTCAGACTCTGGGCTAGTCCAGGGCCTTTTCAGCCTCACCTTAGCGCTCTGGGCTAGCCTGGGCCTCCCTCAGACTAGCCTCAGAGTCTTTCCCCACCCCGGGCTAGCCTCAGATCCCTCTTCATCCTGACTCTAACTGCTGCCCCTCAGGTTTGTGTCTGATTATGGGCGGAATGGCTTCCAGGCCGTGTGTCAGCATCGCCTCATGCAGGCCATGGGCCGGGCCCAACAGCAGGGCTCCAAGGCTGCCCGCACCTTCCCTCCGACCCAGCTCGAGTGGATAGCAGCCCAGGAGAAGGCTGCCATGGCGCTGGATGTGGGCTGCTTCAACGGTGAGCTGCTTTCTCCCACCTTGCCTGCCTTCCCTCCCTCGCTCACGGAGGGGCAGCTGGAGTCAGCAGTCCCCAGTGTGCCCTGGGGTCAGGAAAGCCACGGAAGGTTCTGGAGCTGGGGAGGGGCCTGCTGGGTGTGGCCCCGGAAAGAGGTATGCGTGTGGATGGGAAGGCTGGACCTGGAGTTGGGGAGGGGACGCAGGGCCGTGAGGATGCAGTTCCAGGGTCCAGGATGAGAGCGCTGAGGCCTAAGAGCAGGAAGCAGGTGGGGAGGCAGCAGGACTGGACCACAGGTGTGCCCGGGCTGAGTCTGGCACTGCTGCCGCCCCAGGTGACCAGTTCTCCTGTCCTGTGCACTCCTGGAGCACGGGGGAAGAGGTGGCTGGAGACATTCTAAGGCACAGGTTGGTTCCTGGAATGCCCTGCCCAGCACACCCTCGTGCACCTGGGAAGGAAGGAGGGAGGGGCAGGAGGCCAGATCTCCCAAAGGGTCCCGTGGGGCCCACTCTGGTCATGCTTGGGGTCTGGCTCCTATCCCAGGGTCTCCTCAGCTGCTACCTCTTGGCTCCGCCCCTCATTTCCATCTTTCTACATGCTGTCACCAGGGGGCTGGCAGACGGCTGGCGCGGCTGGACGGTGGCCATGAAGAATGGGGTCCAGTGGGCAGAGCTGGCAGGCCACGACTACGTGCTGGACCTCGTGTCAGACCTGGAGCTGCTCAGGGACTTCCCGCGGCAGAAGTCTTACTTCATCGTGGGTGCAGAAGGGCCTGTGGCCGGCAGGGGAGGCTCCAGAGCGTAGGTGGCTCCCCGCCCCTCATCACACGGCCTCTGGCGTGAGGCTCCTCCCAGCTCCTGGGAGAGACTAAGTTCTGCCTAAGCTTCTTGAGGAGGTGGGGCTTACCAAAAGGTCCTGCCTTTAAAGGGAGAGTCATCTGATTCTAGGGCAGAAGACAATGGGGGGTTCTTCTGGGAGGGCCCTGGGTCTCTGGGGGTCAGCTGCTCCCTGTTCCCCTTCCCCACAGGGTGTTTGGGAACAGCTGGGACTCGGATGAGGATACGCCCACTAGGCCCCAGCCCCAGGGGCACGTGCCCACAGTGGCTGACTCTGATGGGTACTGCAGCCACAACGAGGACGGTATAGATGGGGAGCCGGAGGCCCAGAGAGGGACAGCAACCCACCAAGGTCAGCCAGCAGTGGCCGAAGAATCTGGTGGGGAAGGAGCTTGGGGGCGGCGGGAGGTGATCAGCCGGAGAAAAGAACTTGACTTTTGTGGCTCCCCTCTCGCCGCTCCAGACTTTGACAGCCTTGGAGAGCCTGCTATGCCCCACAAGGGCCTGGACTGCTACCTGGACAGCCTCTTCAACCCCGTGCTGTCCTATGGGGACACGGTAGGGATGGGTGGGGCATTTGCAGACGGCGGGCACAGCATGTACACACCAAGTCACACACACCCACAGGGTGACACAGGAGCCTTTCCCCCCCAGAACCATGGGGTGGTGTGTCTCAAGTCTCTGCAGGGAGCTGGGCAAAGGAGGAAGGTGTCCTCATGGTTAGAGATGCTAGTGATGCCCCTGGCAGACTCCGGAAAGAGCCACGGCGAGAGGTCCAGGGCCCCTCCCCCATCTCCTGTGGGAGCCAGACCCCTCAGGCCCCTCGCTTGCTCTGGGAACTCCCAGGAGCCCCTCCATGGCGTGCTGTGCAGCCCTGTGCAGAGCACAGCCCTCTCTGAGCCTCAGTTTACTCCTTTATGAAAGAGGGTGGGTCGGGAGCTCAGGAGGTCGTGGGAGGACGGACTGGGATGCTGCCTGGGCAGAGGCTGGGCACAGAGCAGACACCGGGTCGGCAGGGGGCCCCCAGGGCAGAGAAGGTGGCTGGTGTCAGGTACCCGTTGCCTTGGAACCTTGGGTGTAAGGCATTGGGGCGGTCACTCAAACCACCTGCTCCCTCCAGGACCTAGAGAAGCCAACGGCCATTGCCTCCCGCATGAAAGGGGGAGGCCAGCCTGGAAGAGGTGGCAGTAGCAGCGTGGAAGACACCCCCAGGAGACCCCCAGAGCCAAAGCCAAAACCAAGTCAGTGCCTGCCCCCGGGTCAGTTCCAGGGCTGGGCAGGGCCTCCTGCTGGTTCCTGGGGCTCCTTCATGTGCTAGAACATGGAAGCAGCCATGGACATGGTGGGGGTGAGATGCTGGGGGGGGGGGGGGTGGCGGGGCATGGTAGGGAATTTCCACTTCCCCCCATCTCCCACGCCTCGGGATCCACGCCCTCCGACCTGGCTCCCCCAGTCCCAGGCCTGGACGCTTCCACACTGGCTCTGCAGCAAGCCTTCATCCACAAACAGGCCGTGCTGCTGGTGAGTGCGGGAGGGGCTTCGGGGGGGCTCCAGGCATGGGCCTGCCTGGTCATCACCACACCCTCTCCCCAGGCCCGCGAGATGACCCTGCAGGCCATGGCGCTCCAGCAGCAGCCCCTGGGTCCCGCCCCAAGGCCCTTGTTGCCTGAGGTGAGCCTGGCCTGCCCAGGGGAGCACTGTGCTGCTCCAGGGCGTCATTGTGCCTCTCTGAGCCAGGAGCCCCACCGCCCACCCTGGGCAGACAGAGGGTCCCTGAGACCAGGCTGGTGTGTCCCAGGAAGCCCACCTCACAGCTTGTTTTCCACAGAAACCCCTAGCGCCAGAGGCATGGCCAACGTCGGTAGGCACTCGGCCCCCAGCCAAACCTGTGCTCCTGCGCCCGGCTCCAAAGCCTTTGGCCCCTGCCCGTCTGGCCAAGGCCCCCAGGCCCCTCACCAAGCCTGTGGCTGCCCCCATTCTAGCTCAGGACCGGGCTTCTCCGGAAACCAGTGAGTGTCCTGTCCCAGCTGGGGCAGGGGTTCCCGGGATGGGGTGGGAGTGTGGTCCCACCCTGTCCCCCCCGTCACCCCTTGCCCACAGCTGCGCCCTGCCTGGAGCTGGTGCGGTACTCAACGCTCAACTCGGAGCACTTCCCGCAGCCCACGCAGCAGATCAGGGACATCGTCAGGCAGTGCCAGCAGCTGCCGCGCGGAGGCCGGCCCGAAGCCCTCAGGTCAGCTCTGCCCCTACCCCAGCCCTCCTGCCCAGCGGCCTCGTCACCAGGCCTGAGCGCCTGCCATCCGTGTGCCCATCCACTGGTCAACAGCGCCCCCCCCCAGCAGCCTTTAGGGAGTGAGTCTATTTATGCAGGTGGTCCAGATGAGCCCCGAGGAGAGGGAGGCCCATTCTGCTCTGGGTGGTGCGGTGTGACCTCAAGCCAGTCCCTGATGCTCTCTGGGTCTCATTTATGATGATGGGGCGGAGGAAGGAGTTCCCTACTGTAGGAATTTGTGGCTGGGAAGAGGAGACTGAGTGTGCCACCCCCCAGGAAGGACTGTGGACGGGCGTTCGTGAAGCAGGCAGACCCCCATGAGGAGGCCCTGATGATCCTGAAGGGGCAGATGAGCCGTCCGTCGGCAGCTCCTGGCGCCCAGGTGAGGGGCGGGGTCGGGCTGGGCCTGGGTAGACAGAAGACAAAGCAGGGCCTCCAGGGAGCTCAGAAACCAGCCGCCCTGTGAACTCTGGCCCTGCTGCTGCCCTCCACTGGGCCCACCTTGCCCCTGAGCACTCTCTTTGGGGTGGGGACAGGTCCCCAGAGAGGCTGTGGCCCTGGTGAAGCCAGTGACCAGTGCACCAAGGCCATCCGTGGGGCCCACTCCAGGTAAGGGGCACGAGGGAGGGAGGGGGCAGGGCAGGTGTCCGAGGGTACGAGTAAGTCATTGTGAGCACAGGTGCGTCTTGGTCTGCGTGTCAGTGGTGTGTGTGTGTCTCTGTCCCTGAGCTCGTGTGGGCCTTCTCTGTGAGCATTTGTCTAATTATATCAGCACTTAAATAATACGGATTGCAGGCCAGGCCCACCCTGGCCTCACTAAATCCTCACTAAAACCCTTCATTGCAGTACCGTTTGTGCCTACAGACGTTACAGATAGGGAAACAGGCACAGAGCGGTTAAGTGACTTGCCCAAGATTACACAGCTCAAAAGTGTCAGACCAGGGATATAAACCCAGACCTCCTGGCATCATAATTGGAGCCCTGACCTCTACATCCTCTGCCTCACTGCAGTCACAATGTTAAGAGATATAAATCAGCTCACATTGTGTCCTTGCCAAAAATGCTCCAGTGGCTCCTGGGGTAGACTTCAGACTCTTCAGTGTGGCCTATGAAACTCTGCACATCTGCTCACTTCCCCAACCTCATCTCTTCATACTCTGCTCTTGGTGTACTGTTCCTAGAACACACCAAGCCTGCTCCTGCCTCAGGGCCTTTGCACTTGCTATTCCCACTGCCTAGAATGCTCTTCCCCAAAAGATCTTTGCATGCCTGGCCACTTCTTATCATTCAGGTCTCGAATGTCACCTCCTCAGAGAGTTCTGCCAGAGCAACCAGACTGAAGGACCCTCACAGACCAGCCCTCCAGACTCTTTCCTGAGTCACCCAGTGTTATTTCCACCCCAGCTCCTAGCACTAAGAGCTTTGTGGCTTCTGAAGTGTCTGTTCCACCCACACCTGCAAGGAGACTCGACACTCCAGGCAGCGCCTTGTCTGCCCTGTTGGCCGTAGCACCCCAACCCCTAGCACAGGCCTGCATACACTAGGTGCTCTATATATGTGTGGAAGGAAGGGTTGGGCGGTGAGAGTGTGTGTGTGTGCCCGCAGGATCAGGCGTGTCTGCGCCCAGGGTGTGGGATGCCACTCTGCCCCAGCCCTTTACCTGACACGATCGCGCCGAGTCTCCCCCCGCCGACCCTCCTCTCTCGCTCATGCCGCCCCCGCGCGCCGCAGCGCTGCGGTCGCGGTCGCTGGAGCCTGCGGAGGAGCCCGTGCAGACGCGGCTGCACCGCCTCCCCAACCCCAACGTCTACGGCTACCACGACGCCCCCTGGCGGCTCTTCCTGCGCAAAGAGGTGCCGGGAGCCAGGGGAGGGGCTGAAGGGGGCGGAGCGGCCCCGGGGGGCGGGGCCAGGGGAACCGGGTCAGGGCCCGGCGGGCTGGTACAGAGCAGGCTGCATCCAGGGGGTGGGGCTGGGAGTGGAGCAAGGTGAGGGGGCCTCGGAAGGTCCTCACTGAAGCGCGCCCCCACAGGTGTTTTACCCCAAGGACAGCTACAGCCACCCTGTGCAGCTCGACCTCCTGTTCCGGCAGGTGAGGGCCTCGCTTCCCTTTCTGCCTCAGTGTACTCAGCAGGGCAGTGGGCACGTAGACTAGCTGTCTGCAGTCTGCTTCTGCACTCTTGGGTTTGGGGTCCTTGACCAGTGAGGATGGGACGCTGTTCTCCTGAATCCCCATCACCGGTGAACACAGCCAGTGAGCCCACAGTTCGTCTCACCCCGCTCATGGTTTATCCGAGTTAGGCAGGACCCAGAGGTCGAATGCAAGCCGGCTGTATAGGTTAGGAAACTGGGGCCTGGGAGAGGGGCGTGGCGTGCAAAGTGAGGAAGGAGAGGGCCCTTGGAGGTGGGCTCTGATTCACACAGGACCCCACGCTGCATAAATGGGACCCCCACATTCCTGCTCCCTCACAACCAGTCCAGCCTGGGTTCCCAGCTGAGGGAGTCCCGCGGGCTGCCTGCCTCATGGCTCGTTCCCGCAGATCCTGCACGACACACTCTCCGAGGCCTGCCTGCGCATCTCCGAGGATGAGAGGCTCAAGATGAAGGCCCTGTTTGGTACCACATGGGGAGGGAAGGGGTGTTGATGGGGCAGCCAGCTAGAGCCACAGCAGCCCTTTCCCAGAGGGAGACTGGTTCTGATGGGCCTAGCCCCATTGGCCTCCCAGACACCCCTCCTCGCTTTGCTTCCGGCCTCTCCCGTGGCCAGGCCAGGTGGAGTTTGGCTCTGCCTGACAGGCTGTGTGGTCTCGGCCCTCCTGTCTGTCTCTGGATCTCAATTTCCCGGCATGGACACTGAGAGCACAACGATCCAATACCTTCTTGTTGTGTGTCGGCCTCCCTCCCTGCAGTGGGGGCCGGCAGGGGAGCCGGGAGAGGGTCCTGACCTGACCTGGTGTCCCCTAGCCCAGAACCAGCTAGACATGCAGCGGCCCCTGGTGACGGAAAGTGTGAAGCGGGCCGTGGTCAACGCCGCACGCGACAGCTGGGAGGTCTACTTCTCGCGCCTCTTCCCAGCCACGGTTGGAGCCCCCTGCCCGCCCCCTACCTGCCCTGCCTGCCCCAGGGCTTTAGAGATGAGGCTAGACGACCCTGACGTGCCCATTATCCCCACCCCAGGGCAGCGTGGGCACTGGTGTGCAGATCCTAGCCGTGTCCCACACGGGCATCAAACTCCTGCGGATGGTCAGGGGCAGCCGGGAGGCCGGCAGGCAGCTGCGGGTCCTGCGCACATACAGGTGACCGGCAGGCGGGCCAGAATGGGGTCGCTGGACACTGGGGCATGGACTGGCTTCAGTGTTTCCTCGTGGCTGTGCCCACAGCCAGTTACTGAGTGCCTAGGGTGTGCGGGCTCTGTGCCGAGTGCTTTGATCAAGCCCATTTTACCGAGACCTTACCGAGTCCTCGGGCCCCTCCCTGCCTGCAGCCCCTTTGTCCTTGATAGCAGCAGGACAGGAAGAGAGCCTCACTCACCGGTTGGGTGAAAGCTCCTTGCTCTGAAAGATGGAGAGAATTTATCAATGAGTGAAAGAGATTTGTGTGGGCAAAATCTGGGAGGTTAGATCAAGAGGCGGGGAAAAAAAAAAAGGCAAAGGGCAGGGAGGGGCTGGAATGTTGCCAGTTCAAAGGGTGGTGGGCAGTGAGCTGGAGCCGTCGGGGCAGACAGGGGAGGCCGGTCCCAGAGGCTGGGCTTCAGGAACAGGACAGGGCAGGGGCAGAAGGAGCAGGATGGGTGGGGTGGAGGGTGTCCCTCTAGCCATGGGGTCCTGCCCTCATGCCACCTTTCATTCTCCAGCTTTGCAGATATCCTGTTTGTGGCCATCCCCTCCCAGAACATGCTGGAGTTCAACCTGGCCAGTGAGAAGGTCATCCTCTTCTCGGCCCGAGCTCACCAGGTCAAGACCCTGGTGGACAACTTCATCCTGGAGTTGAAGAAGGTCAGGGTCCTCCTACAGATGCCCCCCCACCAGGGACTGAGGGCCCAAGAACAGGGCTCTCCCACCCCAGATGTACACCAGCCACCCGTGCCTGGGAAGTATGGATGCGTGCGTGTCAGTCACTGTGTCTGCAGACTTTAGTCAGCCCTCAGGCCTTTGCACAGCCTGTGCCTGGGGTCCCCGCCTGGGATGCCCCTCTCTGTCTTTTGTGTGACCCTTACTAATGCCCTCAGCGGGGCTGTCACAGCACCTTCCCAAGCTCCACAGCAATTGCATTCCTGACCCTGCTGCAGTGACTGCACTGTCCCCCACTGCCCACTGCCGCGGCAGTGTCTACCCCCACCCTCCCTCCAGGCTGGGCAGCCCCGGGCCAGAGCAGGTCCTCTCTACCTCAGGCCCAGGCTGGCCTCAGTGGGGAAGCTTTGCCGAGGGCTGGAGTGGATAGGGCATGTGCATGGGCGCTGACATCTGTGTGTTCAACACTCAGGCCTCCAGCCCTTTGGGGGGCGATCCCCTCCACCTGGAATGCCTTTTCCTCTGACCTCAGGAATGTTCCTTTGCTGATGAATCAGGAGGGATGCCTGCGGGTGTGAGGGGCAGGGGAGTGGCTGCAGGCCTCCAAGAGGAGGGGCATGGGACTGCAGCCGCTCACCCAGCCCCTGGCTGACCCAGGACACGGACTATGTGGTCGCCGTGAGGAACTTCCTGCCTGAGGATCCGGCCCTGCTGGCTTTCCACAAGGGTGACATCATCCACCTGCAGCCCCTGGAGCCACCGCGAATGGGTCAGCGCCACACGGTAGGGTGGGGACAAGAGGGGGACCGGGGTCCCCTGGCGGTGCTGACAGAGCCTGGCCCGCAGGCTACAGTGCTGGCTGTGTTGTCCGCAAGAAGGTCGTGTATCTGGAGGAGCTGCGGCGGAAAGGCCCCGACTTCGGTGGGTCCCTGGGGTCCCCCAGTCCAGCCTCTGCTGCTCCGAAAGCTGGCACCTCGAAGTGGAGCTCAGCCCGGTTCCATGCACTCACACTGCAGTGGGTTCCCGGGGCGCCACAGGTGTCTGGCCTGGCTCAGTCTCCCAAGTGCCTGCCGTGGCCTGTCAGGGCCTCCTGGTGGCCATGCGGCCCAGCCCTCGGCCTGCATATCTGGCTGAGGGGTCTTGGTGGCATCAGTGTTTCCATCTTTGTGGCTGAGACCACAAATGCTGCGTTTCCCTGCTCCACCTCCGTTGAGGCAGTGCCGTCTTTCCCTGAGCCCGTTTCCTCATCTGTAACTAGGCTCCCTGGCATGCCTCCCTCCCAGAGCTCTAGGGAGGGGCCGAGAAGCTGCTCAGGTCACCCCAGAGGGCCCCCTTAATCCCAAGAGGAGACCCTCTGTTTGCCTCAGCCTCCTTCCCCGACCCCTAGGCTGGAGGTTCGGGATCATCCACGGGCGCGTAGGCTGCTTCCCTTCCGAGCTGGTGCAGCCTGCGGCTGCCCCTGACTTCCTACAACTGCCAGCGGAGCCAGGCCGGGGCCGGGCCGCTGCCGTAGCCGCTGCCGTGGCCTCCACTGCTGCTGCACGGGAGGTGGGCCGCAGGAGGGAGGTGAGACGGATGGGCCCAGGGCGATGGGGTGGATCCAGCAAGGGGCATCAGCCTGACTGTGGAGGTGGATGGGAGCAAAGTCATCCAAGGGCGTGAACACTCCTGGGATAGGGCGAACCTGGTAGGGCTAGTTGGATATGTGACCTGTGGGCTGTGACCAGAGATGGCTGGAGGTGTGGCCAAGTGGTGTTGGTAAGGGTGGGTCAGCGGAAGGTTGTGACCAGGCCACTGGGCAGGACCAGCCTGGGCCCACTGGTAGGTGAAGTTAGACTGAGATAGGGTGGGCTGGGTGAATGGGGTGGGGTTGGGCCTGTGGAGTGGAGCGAGCGAGGGGTGGGGTGAGGAGCAAGGTCAACCGGGACCAGGCAGTTGGGGAGGCCAGCCCAGGTGGGGAGGGGTCTGGTGTTGGCGTGTGGCCAAGTAGGGCAGGGGGTGGGGTCAGCTGGGTGTGACCAGGCCAAGGAGGTGAGGTCAGGTGAGCAGGGTGGGTCCATATGGGCTGGGGGAGGGGCACAGTCAGCCTGGGGTCTCAGGCAGTCAGCTTTGACATGGGTGGGCAGGCGGGGTGTGGCAGGCTGAGCCCTCTTAGCTCTGGCCTTCCCGCAGGGTCCCCCAGTAAGGGCTGGCTCTGCTGACCGTGAGGAGGACGGCCTGGCTCTCCCACCACACACAATGCTCGAGTTTGCCCAGAAGTATTTCCGAGACCCTCAGAGGAGACCCCAGTGAGTGGTGGCCCCACCCCCCTCCGCACTCTGAGGAGGGTCCTCTTGGGGCGTCTTGCAGCCGTCCAAGTGGGGAGGCCCACCTGCAGCTCAGCTTCTGGAGCCTTCCTGCCTGCTTGACTGACGATGGGTCTAGAACATTCCTGTGTGGGAAAAGGATTTAGCCAAAGGCCCAGAGGCAAGACTGGTCAGTAGCACCCCCTTCCTATTGCAGGGATGGCCTCAGGCTGAAATCCAAGGAGGGTCGGGAGTCCAGAACCTTGGAGGACATGCTTCGCTTCACCAAGGTGTCCACCGCCAGGCCTCAGTTTCCCCCTCTGTAAAATGGTGATATAAGAGCCTCCTCCCAGGCCAGCCTCCTCCCAGGCCAGGACACAAGGCAGACAGCCTTGTGTTTAGCGGGACCTCCCAGGTCTCAGCCCCCGGGGCCTGGATTCTTCCCTGGGGGGCATCTGTCCCCAGTGTTGGCCGGCTCTCTTTTTGTTGTGTGGATCCTCCAGTTGTCGGACATGAGGCGCCTCGAGGCCCTCCTCTGTTCTGACGTGTTCCTCCTCGTCGTGACACAGCTCCTCCCTCCCCTCACAGACACCGCTCCAGGAATCCCTCATCGAGCTCAATGACAGCAGCCTCAACAAGATGGCCACAGACATGTTCCTAGGTGTGGGGGTGGGGCTGCGGCCAGGGCCCTGGGCCGGGTGGGCTCCAGCACTGTGTGACCCCAGCTCATCTCCACTCCTCTGGGCTTCAGATTCTTTCTCTTCCTCCACCTCAGGTGTGGGGCCCCTGTAAGAGAAAAGAAGCCCCCGGCTTCCCGGCCACAGCCTCCTAGTGAGGGGCCCAACTCTGGGGTCCCCTGAGTTGGGTGGGTAGCTGGGGGTCTGGTGGCCTGAGTGGAACAGGTGTTTTCTGCAGCTGTGATGCGGTTCATGGGGGATGCCCCGATGAAGGGCCAGAGTGAACTGGACGTGCTGTGCGCCCTCCTGAAGGTCAGTCCAGCCCACTTTGCCAGAAGCTCCCTTTCCTGCCTTGTGCCTCACTTTCCCCGTCTGACAACCGGAGTTGCAGGACTGTGGAGTGGGAAGCTTCTTGTGTGGCCCAAAGAGGAATGCATCCCGCTGGTGGGAAGGGGCCTAGGGAAGGGACACCAGCCCTATCTCCGAGTGCCCACCCTGTTCTTACGTGCCTGGTGTGTGGCACGGGCCCTGGCCTGCCTCCTACAGCTGTGCGGGAACCACGAGGTCATGCGGGACGAGTGTTACTGCCAGGTTGTGAAGCAAGTCACAGACAACGCCAGCACCAAGCAGTGAGTGTGCTGGGCCTTTGACTCCGTCTTGCCCCTCCCCGACTGTGTCTGTGCCCAGGAGGGGCCGGTTCCGCCTCCCCCTCCCAGGCCTGTCCCCTCTCTGGTTCTCTCTCCCTTACCCTCCTTCTCACTCAATAGACAGGGCATGTGTGTTTGGAATTGCGTGCTCTGGGACAAGCCGTTTCTGCTCTGTGAGCTTCAATTTTCTTTTCTGT
The DNA here is from genome assembly GCF_057802395.1 of Ceratotherium simum simum. Lineage (NCBI taxonomy): Eukaryota > Metazoa > Chordata > Mammalia > Perissodactyla > Rhinocerotidae > Ceratotherium > Ceratotherium simum. Next base: position 1,584,147 of record NC_141915.1, read on the forward strand.
AAAACAGCAATCGTAACATGTGAGTCCCAGGTTCTGGGTGCAAGTGACAGACCCAATTCAAGCTGGTTTAGGCAAAAGAGGGTTTGGGGAACTGAAAAATCCACCGTTTGGCTTCAGGTGTAACTGGATCCAGGTGTCATCAGGAAGCAGGTTTTCTCTGTATTCTGGTCCTGCTTTTTTCTGTGTTGATATTATTCCCAAGAAACATCTCCCATAGATTGGCAAGATGGTATCTCTGGGGAGACATTTCCCAGCTCAGCAATCCCAGATAAAACAAGATTGACTCAACGTTTGCAGCAAGAATTCCCAAATCCACTCTTATTGGCCTGACTTGGTCACATGCCCATCCCTGAACCAACCACAACGGCTGGAGGAGACAGAGCTCTGATTGGCTGGACTTGGGTCACATTTCTGCCTCCAAACCAATCCCCATAGCCAAAGGGAGGCTGAACTCTAATTGGCCGGACCTGGCTCCCGTGCCCATCTCCAAACCACAGGGACCTAGGGAGGGGTGGGTGGTTTCCCAAAGGGGGCCCAAGTGCTGTCGCAGACACGAGAGGTCCCCACAAGTGAAACCATCACACCAGGGCAGTGTGAAGGTGCATTGCCGTGTCTTGCACAGGACGCGCACACAGCAGGTGCCCAAAGTGTGCGCTGCTCTCCTTACCTCTGGGCTCCCTCTTATCCCCATCTGCTCCACCCCCTCCACTCACCCTCCACCCCTGGGAGTTTTAGACCCGCTCAGCACATCCTGCTGCCCCTCCAGCCCAGGCCTTACCTGCCCTATCTCTGCACAGCCCCAGCATGTTCCCCTGGCTCTCCTTCAAGGATCTTCACCCAGCAGCTTCTCCAGAGAGGTTCTCCCTGGGGAAGGCTTGTTTCTTTGTGCATGTCGGGCATATCGGGGGCTTCATCCCCTTCCTTTCCTACCTCCCACCCTGGCTTCCCCAGCAGAACATACCTCCTGCGTGGCTTTGGGGCCTCCCTGCCCTGCTCTCACTGGGCGGGGAGGAACATCCTCATAAGACAGGAGACCTCCAGCGCCATCCCAGGAGACTCTTGGCGTGGTGCTTTGGTGCTGTGGCCACCTGTGCTGTGGCCCTGTACGTGTGTCCTTGCAGGGACAGCTGCCAGCGAGGCTGGAGGCTGCTGTACATCGTGGCCGCCTACCACAGCTGCTCCGAGGTCCTCCAGCCACACCTCATTCGCTTTCTCCAAGATGTGAGCCGGACCCCAGGCCTGCCCTTCCAGGGTGAGGGGCCAGCAAGTGGGGACCCAGGGCTGAGGGCCTGTCTGCATGGGGACTGGCCAGGCAGCCAGCAGGAGGGAAACTCAGAGGGCCTGTCTCTTCACAGGTGCCAGGCAGTGTTTACTAATGTGAATTCACTCCCCAGGTGCTTGTGAAGGCCCCGCAGGGGCTGATGCCATGGGTTGTCTGATCAGTAGTTGGCATGTCAGGGAAGGCTTTCTGGAGGAAGTGTTGCTCTGGTCGTGGGCATATGGAAGGGGTTTCTAGTTGGGCTGAGAGGGCAGGAGCAGAGGCCCAGAGGTGGATATGTGTGGCCTGTGGAAGAAGAGGAGAAGAAGGTGACAAGGGCCTGAAGACTGGGCTGAGGCCCTACTTCTGTGGTCTTTGGGAACCAACAAGGCTCTTGAGTGGTCCAGGCAGGGGTGGGCCTAAAAAGCTGGTGGCAGGGTCTTAACCTTTCCCTGCTTGGACTATGGAGGAAAGGGGCCACTCCTCAGCCTTGTTGCCATAGCAACCCCTGGGTTCCCCTGAGAGAGAGGCCAGGGCCCCTGTGGTCACCACGGCAGCCGTGAAGGAGATAGGGGATCGCGCTCTTTCCTCTTCTGAATCCTCGTCTTTGATTCAATTAACAAACTTTCCCAGATTCAGAGATGAATAGACCCAGCTCCAGGGAAGGGCTCTTAGATCCATGAAGGCAGCAGAATGTGCCCTAGAACCCTGGACTCAACCCCTCCCCAGAGCAGGGGGAGGACACTGCTTTACCCAGAGAACCGGAGGAGCAGACGGGGGAGTCCCGCACTGGGACCCTGGGTGAGGGAGGGTGGTTGGCACGGGGGCCCCTCTAGCAGGGACCCAGCCGCATCACCAGCGCCATCACCCAGTCAATGGCTCCTGGGGACAGGTGTTTCCAGGGCTCCTAGGGAGCCAAGGGGACCAGGTGGTGGTGGGTTCGCCCCGGCTTCTGTGCTCCAGCTCTTGACCTCGGGCGGTTCACTCCCCTCTCTGAGCCCTTTCCACAGCTGTCAAATAGGAGAGTAAACGCCTCCCCATGGGTGCGGAGAGAATGCAGTGGGCTCGTTGCTGGCGGCCAGAGGAACCCCTTTTTCCCACAGCCTACCCTGGGCAAGGCCTTGACTCCCTGTCTCTGCAGGGATCGCCAAAGCCTGTGAGCAGAACCTGCAGAAAACCTTGCGCTTCGGTGGCCGTCTGGAACTCCCCAGCAGCATGGAGCTGCGGGCCATGTTGGTGAGTGTGGGGTGGGAGGGGGCGTCGGGATGAGTGTGAGACACAAGCCCTGCCCAGAGACCCCGTCGTGGGCACTCACTGCTTAGAGCCGTGCAGACGGGCCCTGTCAGGTCCAGGTGCACAAGTGTTCCTGTCCAGAGCCCCTCGGCTTGGGGACTCCCATGGCAGGGGACAATGGCTGGCCCAGATCCCAGACCCAGCCTCTCCCGTCTCCTCACTCCTCCTTGTTCCAGGCGGGCCGCAGTTCCAAGAGGCAGCTCTTTCTTCTCCCCGGGGGCCTCGAACGCCATCTGAAAATCAAAACGTGCACTGTAAGTGAAGGACTGTCTCCAGCAGGCAGGCGCAGAGGGGTGGGGACACCCCAGCCTCCAGAGCAAGTTCCAGGGGTACTGAGCCCTCCCGGACTCTCCCACAGCCCCGTCAGGGAGGACTGAGTTCTCAGAAGAGCGAATGGAGCCCCAGGGGCTCAGGGTCTTACTGCAAATAAGGGTCAGAGCCGCATTGGAACCTGAGTCTCTCGACTCCCAAAGCCGTGCTCCTTCCCCGCGTGAGGCTCATTCTCAGAGACCTCGGAGGATCCTTGCCTCTGTGCAGAAGGGCTGAGGAACTCCGTGCTCAGCTCCTGGGGCCTGAGCGGGCTGGGAGGACAGAGGTCGCCCGCTGGCCAGTGCAGCCTCACTCTGCTCCCGCAGGTGACCCTGGACGTGGTAGAGGAGATCTGTGCTGAGATGGCTCTGACACGCCCTGAGGCCTTTGATGAGTACGTCATCTTTGTTGTCACCAACCGAGGTAGGTGACCAGGAGGACTGAGTATGCAGGGCTCGTGCCTGCCACTCGGCCTGTAAGGCCCAGGTCAGATGCCACTTCCTTCAGGAAGCCCCTTGACCCCCATGTGGAAGGACCTCTCTGCACATCGAACATCCCCAGCCCTCCGTCTGTCCCTCTCTGCTTCATTTTGCATAAGTTTGTCTCATCTAGCAGACTGGGAGCTTGTGGAGGACAGGGCCCTCTCTGATTCCTCTCTCTGCCCCTTGGGGTCTGCTCAGTGGGCCCTGGCCTCAAGGAGCTTCCACCCTAGGAAGGTTTCCCTTAATAGGCCCTGACTCCTGGAACCCACAAGCACAAGCATTTTCTCCTGCCTTTTGTGCCTTAATAGTGGCCATAAGAGCGCCCTCCCTTGGTCTCACCAGGCCCTTCTCATGCGGCCCAGAGCGCCGTCCATTTGCTGCCCACCCACTCTAGAAGGCGGTCTTCCCTCTTGCTACCAGCTGGTCGGCTCCATCCACCTCCAGCCGACTCTCCCCACTGCCGCCTCCCCACCGACCGTCTGTCCTCAGCCCTGTTTGCCCCGTGTCCAGCCAAGACGTGGGGAGAGGGGAAGGTGGTAGCAAAATGGTCCCAATACCTGACACATATGGGGCAGATACAACGTCCCAGGCACCGTTCAGAGCATTTAATTCTATAAACTCCTTTAATTCCCACAACAGCTCTGTGAAATGGAGACCATTACCATCTCCATTTACAATGGGGAGGCCGAGGCCCAGGGACTCTGTATTAGTTTCCTGTTGCTGCTATAAGAAATCACCACATACTTAGTGGCTTAAAACAAGACACATTTGTTATCTTATAGTTCTGAGGGTCTGAAGTCCTGAAATCAGAGTGGCGTCAGGGTGGGCTCCTTCTGGAGGCTCTAGGGGAGAATGTTTTTTTGCCTTTTCCAGCTTCTAAATGCTGCCTGCATTCCTTGGCTTGTGGCCCCTTCCTCCGTCTTCAAAGTCAGCAGTGTGGAATCTTCAAATCTCTCTCTCTTTTCCTCTCTCCGACCCTCCCGCCTCCTTCTTATAAGGACCCTTGAGATTACATTGGGTTCTCTTGGATAACCCTGGATACTCTCCCCATCTCAAGATCCTTAACTTAATCTTGTTTGCAAAGTCCATTTTGCCATGAAGGTAACATATTCACAGGTTCTGGGCATTAGGATGTGGATGTCTTTGGGGAGGGTCCGTTATTCAGCCTGCCACGGAGGTTAAGGGACTTAGCGAAGGTCACACAATTGGGATTTGAACCGAGGCAGTCTGGCCTCGAGAGTCTGGGCTTTATCATCATGCCACCCCGCTCCCACCTTTGGTAAAGTTTTCCTGAGAGTGTGGGATGCGGAGCAGAAATGTCAGAGCAGGAAATAAAAACTTAAGCCTCTCCTGTGAGCTCAATGCCAGACCCCAGTCCCCCCCCGCCCCCCCACAATCCAGGAGCCCAGCAAGGGGTATCTTCTGAAGGAGTTCTGCAGACAGGCACCCATTGGGTCTCATGATCTGAGTCCTATTGTGCTTCTCCTTGTCCCCAGCCTCCTCTGGAATGGGGCTGGGCTTTCCCTGAGGCTAAGCCAGGGCTTTTTCCTAGACCCAGTTGGGCTGTGGCTTTGAGTTGGAGTCATTCCCGTCTGTGGTCATCAGCATCCACAGGCACGGGGCACCCTGCTCTGTGCACATGCTCTCCTTTACCGAGGAAGCCGTGTCCCAGAGCGGGGAGGGGGCTTGCCCAAGGGGATGCTTCAACTGGGTGGCAGGTTGGGGTCTGCACATGTGCTCTGCGCAGGTGCAAACACATGCACATGAGCGCCCCCGCCCAGCTGCCCCCGGCTCTCCGCAGGCCAGCACGTGTGCCCGCTCAGCCGCCGCACCTACATCCTGGATGTGGCCTCGGAGATGGAGCAGGTGGACGGCGGCTACATGCTCTGGTTCCGGCGTGTGCTCTGGGATCAGCCGCTCAAGTTCGAGAATGAGCTATACGTGACCATGCACTACAACCAGGTCAGCACGCGTGGGCCACTCTGATGCCCTGGAACCTTCCAGGCTCTCCCAGGCCTGTAAGGTCAGACACCACGGCCTTGGCATTTGAGGCCTTCATGATTCGGGCCCTGCTGGCATTTCTAGCCATGAGGCTTCTGCTCCCCTGCATGGTCAAACCATGTCCCCCTTACTACCTAAGTCTCGGGCCTTTGCACGTGCTGTCACTCTGTCTGGCCTGCTCTTCCTGTGTCTCTGCTTATCTAAGTCCGCCCCTGCAAGGCTCCCCCAAACAGCACCTCTCCCATGAGGCCTCTCTGACTCCCCCTTTCCTGCTGATTTTCTCCTCTGTGCGAGCGCCTGGCCTGTCGCTCGCTCGAAGTCCTGAGCAGGCTTTGGCTGTCATTGTTATTTTTGTCTTTCTATTTTTCCTCTTTGAGACTTGGTTCTCTAAGTCAGGATCGTGGAGTTTACAAAATCTGGTGTCCCCTCCTGGGCTAACATCTGTGGAAGTGCTGGGACAGAGAGCACGTGTTTTTGTGGAAGTGATGCCAAAGCTTTGGCACTTCTGAGTACAGAACACGGTCATGTAGCTTTTCAGGCCGCGTGGTGTTGCTATCGACGACCACCCTGAGCACTCAGTACAGTGCTGGTCAGGGTGTGGCCTTGCGGGCCAGCAGCGTCCCTCGGGACTTGTTAAAATGCACATCCTCAACCCTGCCCCAGAGCTAGTGACTCAGAGTCTGGGGGTGCAGTCCAGCATCTGTTTTAGTAACTCTGGCGCATATGCTCAGTTTTCAGAAACCCCAGCTCAGCAGACACTCCTGCACACCACAGCGTGGATGCCCACACGCTTCCCGGGTCCCTGTGGGACTCCCCTGTGGGCTTCAAGGCCACAGCCCTTGCAGCTCACCCTCACACGCCTCCTTTATCTTTCCCCAAAGCCCAGGAAAGTGACAGGCCCCCCAACCCCAGGAGCAGAGGGGACTGGAACCACTCACGTTGTGTGTCTGTACATCCCTGCAGTTGCATGCCTGAGTGCGTGCCTGCCTGCAGCCCTCATCGGAGTGCTCCTCCGCAGGTCCTGCCCGACTACTTGAAGGGCCTCTTCAGCAGCGTGCCGGCCAGCCGGCCCAGCGAGCAGCAGCTGCAGCAGGTGTCCAAGCTGGCCTCCCTGCAGCACCGCGCCAAGGACCACTTGTTCCTGCCCAGTGTGTGAGCACCGCCCCTGCCAGCCCGGCTCCCAGGCTCCCCTCTTGCACAGTGAGGCTTTGTGGAAAGGGGCTGGCCTGGCCTGGAGCTGAAGGCCTCCAGCTCGCCTGTGAGCTGGGTCCCTACCTCTTTGCACCACACGTCACTTCTGCCTGGTATTAGTAGCTCAGAGCAAAGTTTCTGATCAGAAAGCTTTCAGGACACACACCCTCTGTGGTCTAGGAAACACACGTGCCCATGCAGAAAGATTTGCTCACAGAAGCGTTCACCGTGGTGTCGCCTACAACAGCAATCTCCGTCTCCAACAACAGGGGATTCCTTAAATAAATTCTCGGGCATTAGGCAGCCTTTAAAATGAGGTTCTCAAAGAGGTGATCACTTAGTCATTCGCAAACTTTTGGTCTCAGGACCATTTTACTTAAAAATAGGACCCCTAAGAGCTTTTGTTTATGTGGGTTGTATCTACCGATATATTTACCCTATTCAAAATTAAAACTGAGAAACAATTTAAAGTATTGATTTATTAATTCAAAAATAAGGATAATACATGTTAATATAAATAACTGTAATAACTATAATTATAATCATATGTAATAATTATAATACAAATAATATAAATTAACATTACATGTTAATGTAAATAACTTATGAAAAAACAACTGTATTTTCCAAAAAAATTTAGTGAGAAGAATGGCACTGTTTTACATTTTGCAAATCTCTGCCATCTGGCTCAATAGAAGACAGCTGGATTCTCCTGTCTGCTTCTGCCGTCAGTCTGTTGTGATCTCACGTGTCACGTAGCCGCTGAGAGGAGGGAGGGAGAGGCAGACAGGGTCCCAGTGTCACTGTGGATGCGGCTTTGACCTCCCAGACCCTCGCCGTACTTGGAGAACTCCTGGTGTGAATAATAGTAAGATGATGTATGTACAGTGCATGTTCCAGTGTCCAGAGCACAGTAAGGGCTCAATATGTAAAGCTCTTTTTATGTTCTAATTCTAAGCAAAAAGCACAGGAAGCACACAAAGGTATAATCTCCATCCTGGAGGAAAATAATCATTGACTTCTTACTTTTTGCAAGGCACTCTGCACACATTATCTCAGCTAATCTTCCCAGCCGCACTTTGTTTTCCGTTTCACAGATAAGGAAACTGAGGCCCAGAGAGGTTACATGGCCTGCTGAAGTTTACCCAGCTAATAGGTGGGGGAGCCAGGATCCAAACCGGGGGAGGCTGGGTCCTGATGCCAGGCTCTCACCCCAGCAGTGCAAAGATGGAAAGATGTTGCCGGTAGCGGGGGAAGGGAGTTCCCCTGACTTTCTGCCAACACTTCCCTAGTCTGCAGCCAGGGCAGCTCATGGTCTGGGACTGCTGCTGGTATTTTTCAGATGTCCTGAGAGGCAAAGGGGCTGCCCTGAGGGAGCCAGCATGTGTCAGACAGAAGGGACTAGAGCAGGTGGGGGTGCTGATGGCCCTGGGGAGCCAGCCTGGAGCCAGTGCTCCTCTGCGCCACGCTCTGACCAGCCGGTGGTGGTTGCTTTGCCCACCCTGATATCTCCCCCACCCGTGTGTTTGTCACCCCTCTGGCCTGGGTTTCTCCTTGGAGGCAGGGGCTACGAAGAACAAAACCGCCTTGGGTTGAAGTCTCGGCTCCCGACTCACTTAGTCACTGTGTGGACTTGGACTAGCTGGTGAATCTCTCAGAGCCTCAGTTCCCTCATCTTCAAACAGGGAGCCTAGTGGTACTGGCCGGCGATTATTGAGTGCCTGCTGTATGCCAAGGCACTGTGTGAGCACTTGACACCCATCTTAAACCTGTCTGCACTCCCCGGCGTTTAGTCTACCAGGGGATGCAAAGATCACATCCATTTTGCATAACATCTGCCTCGCAGTGAGGACAGAATGAGACTGCGTGTGCAGAGCGCTTGCGGTGGTGAGCGCTCAGGACCACCTTTCCCTCCACACTCAGGCGAGAGGTCCAGGAGTACATTCCGGCCCAGCTCTACCGCACCCTGGCCGGCTCGGCTTGGCTCAACCTGGTCAGCCAGCACCGACAGCAGACGCAGGCGCTCAGCCCCCACCAGGCCCGTGCCCAGTTTCTGGGTAAGAGTCCAGGCTGGGGGAGATAATCATGGGGGGCTTTGCTGAGGAGGGGATCCTGGAGGGCGGGGATGGAGGCACCTTGTCCTGTGCACAAAGGCATTTTCCGTGTTAGCCAAGCTGAGCACCTACCTGGAGAAAACCCCTTTTTAAAATTTTCAGCACGGCACCAGCTAGGCTCGGGGTGGCCCTGGGTGGAGACAGCTGGCGCCAGGTGAGGGAGAAGAGCAGGGATGGAGGCGGGTGCCAGGATGGGGAGGCTGCAGGCATGGGAGGAGACCCGGACAGAGGGCTCACGTGCTGGACGCAGCTGAGGGCGGGCGCTCGGGTCAGGGCCGTGGCTGTGCCTGTTGAGCCGTGCTGTCGCGCTGACCGCCGCCTCCCCGCCCCAGGCCTCCTCGGCGCCTCGCCCATGTTCGGCGCCTCCTTCTTCTTCATCCAGAGCTGCAGCAGCATCGCTGTGCCCGCCCCCTGCATCCTGGCCGTCAACCAGAACGGCCTAAACTTCCTCAGCACCGAGACCCACGTGAGTGGCCTCAGCCTGGCGCTGCCCCTTGCCCTCCTCCTCCGAGAGGCCGAGGTCCCCACTTACTCCTGTGTGACCTTGGGCAAGTCTCTTCCCGTCTCCAAGCCTCACCTCCTCATCTGGAACGTGGGCACGGTAGTGGAACCCACCCCGGGGGGCTGTGTGAAGGTGAAATGAGGTAGACCTCACGCTGAGCGCGCAAATGGCGTCTGAGTCTCACAGGCCCTGTGACAGGAGAGCGCGGACTGGGCGCTGCAGCAGCAGACAGTTACTCCTCACACTCCGGAGGCTGCGAGTCCGAGATCAGGGTGCTGGCGGGGCGTTCCCTCTGAGGCCTCTCTCCTTGGCCCGTGGATGCCGTCGTCGCCCTGCGTCCTTTCTCTGCCTGCACATCCCTGGTGTCTTTGTTTTGTCTGAATTGCCTCTTCTCAGAAGGACACCAGTCAGATTGGACTCAAGCCCACCCTGACTGCCTCGTTTTACCTTCATCACCTCTTTAGAGGCCCTGTCTCCCATGACAGTCACATTCTGAGGTACTGGGAATTAGGACTTCAACATATGGATGGGGGGACACACAATTCAGTCCCTAAAAAATAGGACTTCTGGGCCAGCCCTGGTGACCTAGCGGTTAAGTTCAGCGTGCTCCACTTCGGCAGTCTAGGTTCAGTTCCCAGGCGTGGACCTACACCACTCGTCTGTCAGTGGCCATGCTGTGGTGGTGGCCCACATACAAAAAGAGGCAGACTGGCACAGATGTTAGCTCAGGGCCAATCTTCCTCAGCAAAAAATAGAGCTGCTTTTTTCAGTTCTTCCCCCGGAAGTGGACCCTGAGATGAGGACTCCAGGGCAGGTGGTTTATGTGGAGGTGATTCTAGGAAACACTGGAGTGAGGAGGTGAGACCCAGAAGGGACGGCTCACCCACCTTGGGAACACGCCTTGGGAAGGGTGTGTTAGCAAGCAACTTTCCGCTGTGGGAGCTGGCGCTCAGTCCGGCTGGGAACCCTGGGAGACAGCGTGGAACACCCCCCTCAGAGGACGCCCTCCATCCTGGAGCGAGGGAGCCGCGGTGTCTCTCCACCCCATCGCCCTCTGTCATTCATCAAGGCATTAAGTCTTGTCCTTCTGGCTTTCCCTGCATGCACTCTGAGTTTGCTCCTGGGGCCAGAAAGAAAGCTCCAAAGAGATGCAGGTGTTAGAAGCAGCTTTGATGTGAAGGTCGGCACCACCGGCATCTTCTGCATTCCTGGATCCCGGTAGATGTGTTTGTTGCGTCGGTATTTGTTGAATCAATTTTACCAGTGAGGAAACTGAGGTCCAGAGACGTAAAGCGACTTGCTCCAGGTCACACAGCAAGTCCCTGGGGAACTGGTACTCGAACCAGGGTGTCCTGCCTCCTACTGATCTGATCTACAGGAGAGGGGTAAGGGTGGGTGAGACTGTCCCATCTGCAAGCCTGTCTGCTCTCTTCCCCCTAGGAGCTGATGGTGAAGGTCCCCCTGAAGGAGATCCAGTCGATGCGGACCCAGCGGCCCACGGCCAGCTCCAGCTCCCCCTATGTGGAGCTCGCCCTGGGGGATGCGGCTGCCCAGCGCACCATGCAGCTGCAGCTGGAGCAGGTGGGCCCCCACCTGCCCCCAGGCCTTGTTGCCCCGTGCCACCCTCCCTCATTGAGCTCACCGGGCTCTCCTCTGGGCCTGCCTCCAAGATTGGTCAGTCCTGGCTGTGCTTCAGGGAGTGTCCAGCCCAGTGCAGGAGACAGAGCTAACCTGACACTGCACAGGACCATGGGTCATTACGGGGCTCTCCCAGCGAAGCAGCCTGGTGGTGGGGTCATGGCAAAGGGCCCAGGTTGTTTGCAGAACAGTGAGGAGTTTTATGGGGAACTGGAGAGAGACAGCCAGGGCAGGGGAGGTCTTGAAGGTCCCTGAATTTCAACCTAAGAATTTGGGGCTTTCTCATGAGGGCACTAGGTAGCCTTAGAAAGTTGGTGAGAGGGCAGGGACACAGGAAGTTTGAGGAAGTTCCCCTGGGCTGAGGCTCAGATGGATTGTGGGGCCTGGGATTGAGGGTTGTGACAGACAGGGAAACAGGCCCACCCTGTCCCTTCTCATATTTGTAGCAGCCGTGGCTGCTTTTAACAGGCAGGGGCGACCTCTCGGCTCCTGTCCCAGTCTCACAGCCCCTGCAGGTGGGGCAGGACCAGAGTTCTCACCCCACTGGAGAGAGGATGGAGGCTCACAGAATGGGCAGAATCAGGGCTAGGGTCCACACGTGTCTGCCCTTTTCTGCCCACCTCATCCCCCCTCAAGGTCTGGGCCCAGGACCACCCCCTATGCCAAGACCTGCCTTGAAGGGGTCAATTTCCCAGGGCAAGAGAGAGGGGTTTCCACTGCTCCAGCCCTGCCCCTGAGGCACAGGGCCAGAACAGAGCCCCCTTGGCCCCCTGCACCCCTGGGAGATCCTGCAACTCCAGACCAGGCTCCCCAGTCCACTTCCCACTGCGTCCTAGTCCTGCTGCCCCTGAGGCTTTCAAAACCATCTCTGCCGTGACAGCCCCATATTTCTGTCTCCTGCCCTGACCCCTCAGCATCTCCCTTGAAAACCAGCAGGCCTCTCCACCTTCCCTCCCAGCTCTCACCGGGCTCCCAGGAGCACTTTTCACCTTGTCCCCTCCTCTCATTGTCTCTCTGGCCTCTGCTCTCACCCCTCTCTTCTCTGCTGGCTCGCTGGCAGCCCTGGCCTCGTCCAGCTCTCTGATGCCGAGCTTGCCCTCGTCTCCCTGCCCCAGACCCTTTGCACTCACTATCCCCTCTGCCTGGAATGCTGGCCTCCGGGTCATCACAGGGCTCCCTCCCTCCTTTTCTTCAGGTTTCAGCACAAACATCGTCTCCTTCTGGAAGCCTTCCCTGACGCTCCTCCCCGATAATCCACTCTCTCTGCCTCCGTAGCCCCCATTATGGGTTGCAAACCATTTAGTGATTTGTTTGTTTGCGTATTGTCTGTCTCCCCCACCAGAATGTCAGCCCCAAGAGAGCAGGACCATGTCCACAGCACAGTGCCTGGCATGGAGCAGATACTCAGGAAGTGGATGGACGGAGGCCTTTTTGGCTTCTCTGTTTCCTTGCAGCCCCCCAACCTCTTTATGCTGCCCCCTCTGCCTCAGGCATGTATGTGGAAGGGGCAAGCATTTATTCATTCATCCATTCATTCAACACATACCCACTGAGCCTCTCTAGGTAGCAGGCTCTTACTGGCTCAGGGATACTGAAGTGACTGGGGGGAAGTAACAGGGGGGCTGGCCCCATGGCTTAGCGGTTAAGTGCACGCGCTCCGCTGCTGGCAGCCCAGGTTTGGATCCCGGACGCGCACTGAGGCACCGCTTGTCAAGCCATGCTGTGGCGGCGTCCCATATAAAGTAGAGGAAGATGGGCACAGATGTTAGCCCAGGGCCAGTCTTCCTCAGCAAAAAGAGGAGGATTGGCATGGATGTTACCTCAGGGCCGATCTTCCTCACACACACACAAAAATAATAATAAAAATAAATAAAATTAAAAAAATAAATGAAGTGACTGGGACCCCCTAAGCCCTGGTTCTCACAGAGCTGTGAGTCTCATGGGGGAGACTGACATCAAAGAATCTTTCCAATAAACCATGACCAGTGCCAGGAGGGCATATGTGAGCTATCTGGGAGGTAATCAGGAAAGGCTTCCAGGAGGAGGTGATGTTTGAGTGTAGCAGGAATGTAGCCAACAGACCTGAGTCTCCATCCCACCTACTCTGCCAAGCTGTGTGAGGGGGTCTCAAGGCAACCCCACTTCATATTGAGCCTCAGTTTCCACACCTGTCAAGAGGGGCAGCAGCCCCAGTGAACCTGGCGCACTGCAGCATGTGGGTAGGCAGAGGATCGGCTGGAGGGGAAGACCTCGTCATGCACACCCTTGTCTCAGTAGCCGAGGTGGCCCCTGGGGGGGCAGGCATAGCTCACCACAGCAAGGAGCACCTCAGAGCATGGCCGTGGCCTCTTGCCACCTGGGTTCAGGTCCCCACGCCTGCCAGCTGTGAGCTCCGGGGCAAGTGGTTTCGTGGCTCGGGCCTTAGTTTCCTCGCCTGTGGAATGGGCTCTAAGAGCGTCTGCCTCACAGGAACGCTGAGGGGACTGGAGGGGTGTGACAGGACGCTCCCAAGACAGTGCTGGCTCGGTAGCTGCCCAGTGAGCGCCACCTTGTTCTTCTCCGCGTCTCAGGGCAGCTTTCAGCAGGAACTTCCCGGGGGGGTCCGACACTGGCTGTGGTGTGAGAGCCGCGTGCACAGCTCCCCGCTCCCCCCCGGCCCCCCCACAACCAGGAACCCTGAGGCGGGTCCAGCTTGTTCTAGGCTGTGGGTGCCAGGTGGTAACCATGGCAACACGTAGTCAGAAACTGTTACCAGCTATTGACTGGACTAATATTTTTAAAATCTAAAGAATTTACAGGTAATAAAATTTTATGGAATCCTCAGCACAGCCCTGTGAGGCAGGCCCTGGTAAACTGAGACCCTACAGATGAGCCCACTGAGGCTCAGAGAGGTGAAGGAACTGGCCCGGGGCCACACAGCTCTTGCGCAGCAAAGTGGGCACCGTGCCTGGTCTCCTGCCGGCTCACCCCTCCCAGCCTGCGCCAACGTCACTCCTGCAGCTTCTCACGTCCTCCCAGTGTCCTGGGGGAGGGGGCCGAGGCTGGAGCCCGCCTCGCTGCCACCCACACCTCACCCCCAGGTGAGAGTCAGGGAGGAGGTGAGTGGGTGTGGACCCTCACTGTCTCCCCACAGGGCCTGGAGCTGTGTCGCGTGGTGGCTGAACACGTGGAGAGCCTGCTCAGTGCCCGCGAGAGGCGGCTCACGCTGCCCCCCAGCGAGATCACGCTGCTCTGATCCAGCGCCCAGTCCTCCAGCCGCCCTCTGCCAGAAGGCTTGCCGTGTGCCCCCAGGGGAGTTCCTGGGCCTCTCTGGGCCAGTGACCCCTATAAGGGGCCAGAACCTTGGGGGACACCAAGAGGAGGTAGGAGGAGTAACCCAAGTCCCCAGGAACTGGAGAAGACCCATCCAGAGGTGGGATGGAATTACAGCATGCAGACTTGGGTCAGATAGCAAGAGGAACTTTTGAAGGCTGGCCAGTGGGCCTCCTGCCACGTTCCCCTGTGGGCCCTGCCCCTGACTCCTGCCAGTGGCAGGGCAGCCCCACACCAGGGTCTAGACAAGCTGGACTTCTCCTTTGGTTTGCCCAGGGTCTGACGTTCAGGTCTGCTCCAGCTCCACAGCCCAGCCTCTCACAGGTCCTCCTCGGGTGCCCCCTCCACTGCCGCTCAGCTTGGATTTGTGACCCTTGGTCATTTCTGTGCAGATAAAAGGTGTGCCTGGCAGCCCTTTTTCCAGAGTTGCTGAGTGGCTGGAGAACAAGCCTGAGGGAGGAGGCGGGAGTTGGAAATCCACTTGTACCCTGGGCACTGCCCATGAACAGAGCTTCTGCAGAGACATCTGTCCTTACCTCTCCCTGCAGACCCCTGTGCTCCCACTCCACAGTCAGGTAGCCCCAACCCCAGGCCCCCATCACTGGATGGGCCACACAAGGTTCAAGAGTGGTATAGTGGAGGGAGAGAGATATTTTTGTGTAAAGTGCTGGGGAGGGAGAAGTCTGGGAAGGGGCTTTCCAGAGTGGGACATTGGAGTTGGGTTATGAAGGATGAGAAGGAGTTTGTTTCTCCTAACAGAGAAAATGGTATTTTTTCCCTAGGACAGTGTTTAACACAAAGTAAGCACTTAAAAAATACTTGTCACATGACTGAAAAAATAAATAAATGATTGAATCTTAATGGAAAGTGCTGGTGCTTTGGGGAACTTGTGGGGGAGGGGAGCACTAGGCTCAGAATAGGAAGGCTGGATAGGTATGTGAGGGCATAATTGGCTGGAGCCATGGTATCAGAGGAAGGATTTATTTACTCATTCACTACCTACAAAGCACCTACTGTGTGCTACACATGTGCCAGGCACTGGGAGTTGCTCACAGTTAAATAACTATAAACCAGGACAAGACTTGTGAGTAGGAGTTAGTTAGGTGATGAGAGGAGGGAACAGCATTCCAGACAGAAGGAACAGCATGTGTGGGGACTCTGAAGTGGATATTACTAGGGAGTGGACATTCCTTGTAGTAGGACTTGAGACTGAAGAGGCTGCAGGGGTGGGTTGGGGAAGGCTTTGCAGGCTACACTAAGGATTTAGGATTTCATCCCAAGAGCCATGAGGAGGCTTCAAAGGTTTTTCAGTGGGAGGTGGGGCTGGGGCACTCTGCAGATTGTACTTTGGAAAGGTCATTCTGACCACAGAGCAGAGTGAACGTAGGAGGCAGGGAGCCCAGAGGAGAGGCTGCTGCAGCATCACCTAGAAACCGTGGCGTGGACACTGGTGGTGGTGACAGGTGGGGAGGAGAGAGATAATCTCTCTCGGGAGAAACTTAGGAGGTCCAGCAGGCAGGACTAAGGGATCAATCGAATGGTCCTGAGACCGGGAAGGTCAAGGAAGAGCCCTCTACACATATGCCACAGGGCTGTCCCATTACTGCCGCCCTAGGTTGGCTTCCTCCAGAAGCCAACCTGAGACGAGGAGTCCAGTGCACGGAGCTGATTTGGAAGGTGAGGGAGGCGGGGAAGGATCCAGAGAGTGTGTTATCCATCACATTACCCCTGCTGCAGCAGCTCTGCCCAGGTGAGAGGTGAGCGGCCTTTTGGGCTTCAGAATCCAAGTGGGCCGTGGGAGCCACTTGGAAGTGCGTCCTCCAGGTCGACCTGCCCCGGCTGATGCGTGTGGAACAGAGAGGGGCCCCCGGGTGAACCCTGGCCGGATCTGTGAGATGGATAAGTGACTGAGGTCTAGGTTTTGGGGTGGTTTGTTACAGAACACTGGACAACCAGAACACCGGACAACCAGAACACCGGACAACCAGAACACCGGACAACCAGAACACCAAGGCTTTTGGATTTTAGGGCCTGGGCCTTAAGGCATAAGGCTCATGTTTCAACAGCTGTTCTGGTGACTCTGTGGTGGCATCAGAGAGCCAAGCCCTTCTAAGAGGAGGCAACAGTCCTCATGAGGCAGAGTGGGAAGAGTCAGGGGTGGCAGGAAAGTCCTATGTCCCACAGACACCCTAGGTGTACCACACTGGGCCTCCCCACCGGGCCAAGACACAGGACAGGAACTCCAGGTCGATGTGGGGAGATCCAGAGCAGAGGCGACCAAACCCCAGGGTTCCTAGCCTAGCATGGGGTGTGAACAATACAAGAGAAATATCTAGGTGGCATGGGAGCCTGAGACAGTCAACTGGTGAAGGCTTGGGATCCCAGAGGGGTGTGGCAGGATGGACCATATCTGGGTGCTGCAGGGTGACCGAAGGATCTCATTGCTGCCCCCATGTGGTACATGGGGCTGGACTTGGCCAGATCCCAGTGTCCACATACTCACCCCTCTGGTCTCCCCCTGCCCAGGGGTGCCTCCTCCTGCTCAGGACCCAAAAGCCTCTTAAGACAGTTTTGGCTTGGTAGTTGAAGGCCCAGGCTGTGGAGCCAGAGGCCTGTGTTCAAATTCCACATCTGTTTATTGATTAGCTGTGTGGCCTGTTGCAAATTTCTTGCACTCTCTGAGCTTCTGCTTCCTTTTTTATAAACTGGAAGCATTGACAGAAGCTTTAGGGCAAGTGCTTTCTAAGTGGTCATTATAATGTCCAGCATAGGATGCGAATGGATATCTGGGGTCAGGAAGACTTTTTTTTAAAGCTAATTCTTATCAGGTTTTTACTATGCACCAGGCACTGTACACGTACTAACCAATTTAAGCCTCAAAATACCCCAATGAGGTGGGTACTATTATCATCCTTTTATATATGGGGAAACTGAGGCCCACAGAGGTGAAGCAAGTAACCACTAAGTGGCCTAGCCAAGATGCAGACGCAGGGAGGCTGACTCCAGGGTCCATGCTGTCTCTCACTGTGCCTCAGAGAAGGGAGGGCCCTGGCTCCAGAGCACAGTCAGGGAGGAGCACGTGGATGCTTCCGAGGGGGTCTTTCGGGTGGGAGGGGCTGTTGAGACCTAGAGCAGAGGTGATTCCAATTTTCGCCTCTGTGAGTGGAGCCGGGCCCCATAGAGGAGTCTCTGGGAGGACTTGCTGAGGACTGAGGTAGTGAGCTCCCTGTCAGGCGGGTGTGTGAGCAGAGTCTCAGGCCACCCTGTTGCAGGGCAGTTGAGAGATGAGCGCTGGGCTTCTGACGGGCCTGAGCCCTCACAGCTGAACCGTCCATTATGCAGGCAAGGGGGTCCTGCCCAGGTGTCCACATGGTACAGCCCAGGCCGCCTGGCCCCCGACTTGCCCACTGGCCACCTTCTGCCTGCCTGCAGCTGCCTTTCTACCTCCATGACCACCCATGCCCCACTAGGCTGTGGCAAAGCGGCAGGAGCCCAATTTACTACAGGCTTCGTACCTGCCCCATTTTTTCCCCTGCACCTGCTGCTGCTGCTCCTTCTTGGGAGGGAGGGTGGCCGGGTCACTACATAACCCCCACCTCTCAACAGAGATGGGAGGACCCTCAGTTTACAGATTCGGAAACCGAGGCCCAGCTGGAGGTCAGCAATCCCCTCTGCTTACCATACATGACTTTATTACATCCTCACGACCACCATATGAGGTGGGTGCTAATGTTATTCCCCGAAATTCAGAGAGGAGAGGCCACTTGTCCAGAGTCATACGGCCTCTCATGAGGTCAAGATTCAAACCCATGTCTGTCCGATTCGAGTCTGTACTTACGCCCTGACATGCTGGCGCAGGGGCAGGGTGCCAGGAAGGCCCAGAGACATCCTGGCCGGGAGCAAAATGGCCAGGGAGGTGAAGCTGAAGGCACTTCCAGAGGCCAGATCTACAGGCTAAGATGTATTTCGTTTCAGAGAGAATCTGGGAAGGCTGCTAGAAAGAGGTGAGCTGAGCCTCAAAAAATAAAAATGAAGGAGACGGGTGGAAAGGAACTGGCATTCCAGGTGGAAGCAAGAGCCTGGGCAAAGTCCAGGAGGTGTGACACGGTATGTTTGCAGACCTGGCAGTGCCAGGACGAGGCTGGGGCTCAGCGTTCCTGGAGCGGAGACGGGGCAAGGCCAGAAGGGTCTTGAACGCCAAGCAAAGCCGCTGAACTTTATCCTGGGGCGCCACGGGAGCCTTTCCAGAAGCCCGCGCCTGTGGCCCGGCCCGCGCGCAGCCCGAATTGCCGCGCCTCTGCTCCCGCCGAGCACCTGCCCGATCGTACTGCTTCCTAACTGCTGAACTGTCTCCAGTCATTCTCTACAGTCCTGCCTTATCCGTGCGCCTACTCGTCCCCTGGAGTTTTCTTCCGCCCTTCGGGAAGATGTGCGCCCCCACCCATCTCTAGCCCAGGGAGGAGCTACGCCACCCGGCGGCGCGTGCCCGCGGCTGCGCACGCGCCCGCCGCCCCCGGGACGTGACTCGTGGAACGTCCACTCGCGGCGGCGGCGGCGGCGGCGGCGGCGGCGGCAGGGGGCCAGGGAGGCGCCCCGACACTGCGTCCAGCTTCTGCGGCCGTCGTCGTCTGGGTTCAGAGCTGTGACTTAGTGCTCTCCGTCGCGCAGTTTGAGAAGTTTACGCCGGTTTCAGAAGTTTCCTTAAGCGTCTGAGGGCTTTCCTCCTGTGGGATCTCCATTCAGGCATACATTTAGCCACCCATTCACCCTTCAGGGGTCCTCACCGCCCTCCCTGCCCTCCCGCGGCTAATTAAGTGACGGGCGCAGTAGCCTAGGCGACCGCCTGATTGACAGGCATGATTACCAACCAACTTCCGGAAGATCCCATCTGGGCCCGCCCGGCGCGTGGCCGGTGGCCCAATGAAAGGAGAAGAAGCGCCAAAAGGGGCGGTAACGCGGCAGCGTAGGTTGTGGCGGTTCCCTGGTGATTGCGCGCTAGGAGCTGAGGCGTTTGCGGGCGTTCGAACGATGCCGTGACGCAGCATAGCGATAGCGTTGACAGCGCGAGCGCACCCCGGTGGAGGGAGCCCTTCGGTCGCGGACGTGGCGCGGCTTGGAGACAGATTGCTATTTGATACTTGAAGGTGCTCCCTCGAAGCCCTCAGTGAGTGGGGGAGGGGCGGCGGAGGATGAGCGGTCCCCGTCTGCGCTTGCGCCGGCACCTCTGTTGACCCGGCCCGCACGCGCGCGCATGCTCGCTGCGCGCGGAGCCGCGGTGGCCGGCAGCACTGCGCGTGCGCGCTGAGGAGCCCGCTGAGGAGCGGCGCTGGCGGACGTCGGGCGGGCGGCCCGTGACGTCGTGAGGAGCGCTTTAAAGTGCGGGCCGGGCCGGGCGTCCGAGGGTCTGGCCGAGAGTCAGGCCGAGCCTCTGCAGCCGCCCTCCGCGGCATGAGGTGCTGCCGGCGCCCCTGCCCCCCAGGACGTGGAGAAGGTGGAGGAGGAGGAAGCCCCGTTGCCGCCGCCGCTGCATGACCTGCCGCCCCTGAGTCCGACCCCACGCCCGGCCCCTCGACGCCCTCGCCAGGTCCTGCGGCCTCGCATGGGGGCCTGGCGCTGAGGCCCTCCCTCCCTCCGGGGCCCGGGGCGCGTCCCCCGAGAGCCATGCCCGGCCGCCCCGCCCGCCCCGGAGGACCCTAGAGCAGCGTCGCAGGGGCCATGGCGGCCGCCAGCGGTTACACGGACCTGCGTGAGAAGCTCAAGTCCATGACGGCCCGGGACAACTATAAGGCGGGCAGCCGGGAGGCAGCGGCCGCCGCGGCCGCCGCCGTGGCCGCCGCCGCCGCGGCCGCCGCCGCCGCCGAGCCCTACCCGGTGGCCGGGGCCAAGCGCAAGTACCAGGAGGACTCGGACCCCGAGCGCAGCGACTACGAGGAGCAGCAGCTGCAGAAGGAGGAGGAGGCGCGCAAGGTGAAGAGCGGCATCCGCCAGATGCGCCTGTTCAGCCAGGACGAGTGCGCCAAGATCGAGGCCCGCATCGACGAGGTGGTGTCCCGCGCCGAGAAGGGCCTGTACAACGAGCACACGGTGGACCGCGCCCCGCTGCGCAACAAGTACTTCTTCGGCGAGGGCTACACGTACGGCGCGCAGCTGCAGAAGCGCGGCCCCGGCCAGGAGCGCCTCTACCCGCCGGGCGATGTGGACGAGATCCCCGAGTGGGTGCACCAGCTGGTGATCCAGAAGCTGGTGGAGCACCGCGTCATCCCCGAGGGCTTCGTCAACAGCGCCGTCATCAACGACTACCAGCCCGGCGGCTGCATCGTGTCTCACGTGGACCCCATCCACATCTTCGAGCGCCCCATCGTGTCCGTGTCCTTCTTCAGCGACTCCGCGCTCTGCTTCGGCTGCAAGTTCCAGTTCAAGCCTATCCGGGTGTCAGAACCGGTGCTTTCCCTGCCGGTGCGCAGGGGCAGCGTGACTGTGCTCAGGTAACCCACCTGGGAGGAGGGGGCGCCCTGCATCCTGCGGCCGTAGGCTGCCCACCCCGACTCAGGAGGCCCCAGCCAGTAGGAGCCGCGCTTTTCACAGTTCATGCCCATTTTTCTGTTTGTAGGAGGGGCGGGGAGGGGAAAGGAGTCTGCTTTTAAAACGTGTATACGTAGTAAGAAAGCAGGGAGGGGTCAGGGAACCGATCTAGAATTCTGTATCCCAAAGGCAGATTTGACGTGATCACGGACTTGACTGAGAATTAATCTAAAGGCGTCTTTTCAGAAAGCTGAGATTTTAGGAGTCTCTTTCCTTTTGTGATTTTAGCAAGTCACTTTTCCCTTTTGGGCCTTTATTTCCAAATCTGTGTTTAAAAAGAAGTGAGTTGGACTTACTGTTTAAAAGCGTTTCCAACTTTGCCGTGCTTGGTTTTCTTAACAGAGAAAATGTTCATGGACTTCTTAAGAGTAAATACAGAGGAAGGCTCCTGAGTGTACTTAATTGATACACAGCTCTCCATTCCTAAGAGAGGGAGTGACTTCCCTGGAATTGAACAGATCAGTGATTGGGCCAGGAGTGGAGTGCAGCACACTCTTAAAATTCAGCTCCTGTTGGCTGCGGAAGGTCCCATCGGTCCTTTGTAAGAACCTGTTATCTGTTATCAGGACCAAATGAAACAAAATAAAACTGGTTTCTTTACCTGGAATTTGGCCTTGTGGTTATGTCAGCAGCAGAACTTAGGTTCTTGGCCTATTTTGGGTCCTAGATCCTGCTGAGAATTAGCTCAGTGCCCTGGCCCCCAGGGAAGGTTGCCTGCTGGAACACCTTTGTTGTTTATATAAAGCAGAAAATTTATTTGGAAACTGCCTCCTTCCAGCCCTGAAATAAGTACATCTAGCAATGTACTTCAGTAATCCTTAAAACCTCTTAGGAGATCTAGATTGCAGCTGTTCAGAATGGCTTGGTTGGCCACCCAATTCTAGTACGGGATCAGGACACACTGAGGTTTTGTTGTGAGCAGCTTAATCTGTGAGGTGCGGTCAGTGCCATAGGCCACAGTCATGGGGAAAAGTGGGGTCCCTGGAGCCCTCTTACTACCATGAGCAGGCTGTCTGTCTCATTTGAGTTGAACAGCTGAGGCTGCTTCCGTATCTGGGGATGGCAGTGGAGCCTCGTGATATCCAAGGTCTCCTGATGGGAAGTTTGGGAAGTCAGTGGCAGCAGAAGCAATGCTTCGGCTTCCTTGTGCATCTCAAACTTAGAGGGCCACTTATCTGTCAGATGCCTCTTTGTCATTTGGGCTTCCGAGCTTCTCCTCAGGTCTGCACATGGTGCTCCCAGATTGATGTCTTAGCAGAGCACTTTAAGATGGAGTTTCCAGGGCATGCCTTACCAAGTGGCTTGCTGTGTGAGATAGCTTGGTGTCTGACTTCACTGAAGGGCGCCGGGTGCTAAAAGGGTCTCACACAAGGGCCGTTTGGTCTCTTATTGGGATATTAATTTTCCACGTAGTCGCGGGCCCTCAGGGTTGTCGTCAGGAGGTCTGACAGTGGGCAGGTGTGTAATGGGGAGATCACAAGAGGCAGTTTGCGACGTTGAGGCTCCTCCTCCCGCTGTATACACGCGCAGCCCTGTATTGAAGAGCAGAAGTTCCAAGTTCTGAAAATGCAGGTCTGTTAGTGATCAGCAACAGGATTGCATCATCAAGAAAATTCTCATCTTTTCCTTAGAATAGTCAAGTCCTAAAGCTTTCCCAGTCCCTTCCAACCCTCCTGGTTCAGACTTGGCTGTGGAGTCAGTGTGAGAGGCTCAGCCGTGTCCTGAGAAGTGCTGCCCCAGGCTTTGCATCCAGCTCTCGTTTGCTCTGGGATCTCGTGGGTGTTCTCTGAGCTGGCTTTCCCATCTATAAAGGGGATGATACCAGCTTCTAAAGCTTACTGGAATTAAATGTGGGGATTTGGTGTCTGACATAGGGCCTGGCACAGGGTAAGCACTTAATGGGTGCTTACTTTCATACACAACCATTTAATGATCCCCTGCTCTTCTGCTGGGGAAGGGGCTAGGGATTTGGTGGGGCCTAAAACATGGCTCTTCCTTTCATGGAGTTCACAGCCCAGGGGAGGCCATAGGCAGTTACAGCCCATGAAGGTAACTGCAGGAGTGCAGGAGTACACTGAGGGGGGACATCTTAACTGACTCTGGAGTGTTGGAAGTTTTTGAGAGGAAGTAAGCTGG
This sequence comes from Ceratotherium simum simum, assembly GCF_057802395.1. Classification (NCBI taxonomy): domain Eukaryota; kingdom Metazoa; phylum Chordata; class Mammalia; order Perissodactyla; family Rhinocerotidae; genus Ceratotherium; species Ceratotherium simum. Next base: position 1,606,965 of record NC_141915.1, read on the forward strand.
AACTTGAAGGGTCACTAAGACTTAGTCAAGCAAAGAAAGTGAGGGGGTTTGGCAGCATGCAACTGCTTTGGTGGCAGTAGGAGGGAGTAGCCGTAGGTAAGGGAGGCTGGTAGATGCTGACTTAAGGCAGATGGAGTTCATTGTCAGTCCTCAGATGCAACCTGGACCTGAAGCAGAGATTCCGGTGAGGCATGCCTTGGTAAAGCTCTAGATCAGAACTTCTCGGCAGCAGTACTGTTGAGGTTTTGGGCTGGCTAGTTGTTTGTTGTGTGGGGGCTGTCCTGTGCGTTGTAGAATGTTTAGTAGCATTCCTGGCTTGTGTCCAGTAGATGCCAGTACCACCTTCTGTGACAACCAGAAATGTTCCAGACGTTGCCAAATCTCTCTTGGGGGGCAAAATCATCCCTAGTTGATAGCCCTGGCTCTGGGGTTCTGGACACCCACCACCACCACCACCACCACCACCACCACCACCACTGATTTAAATCTTCTGGCACCTGCTCACTTAGCACTCTCAGCTTACTTGGTGTGCAGGTGGGTGAACACCTGTCTGTTGGTATTGCCTCTCTTCAAATCCTGCCTGGGCTCCTCTCCAAGCTGCTGAGAGGTGATGCTTTCTTTCACTTCCTGGTATGTATCCCAGCCCAGAGGTGATGAGCGGTGAAGCTGCAGATTGGAAAGGAGGAGCTGATGAAAAGAGTGGTTCTCTGTAGATGGGGAGGAGCTCTAGTAATTTTCATCTGACTCAGACTTCAGTTGTTGGTGGCAGTGATGACTACCCGTCCAAGGCAACGTGGCAGGAATTCAGTTTTTTTTTTTTTTTTTTAAAGATTTTATTTATTCAGTTTTTCCCCCCAAAGCCCCAGTAGATAGTTGTATGTCATAGGTTCACATCCTTCTAGTTGCTGTACGTGGGACTCGGCCCCGCGTTGGACGGAGAAGTGGTGCCTCGGGGCGCTCCCGGGATCCGAACCCAGGCCGCCAGCATCAGAGCGCGCGCACTTAACCGCTAAGCCACGGAGCCGGCCCGGGAATTCAGTTTTATATTTGTAGTTGTCAGTGTGGATGTTAGTGTGTGGCAAACATTGACTCAGCAGTGTCCAAACGTGGGCATTTAGAGCAAGGCCTCACAGACCCTTCTGGAAGTGCTTCACTTTGTCCGAACCCAGTTGGCAGTTGTTTTCTTGTTACCTTCCTATGTTGGCCCTAGGTGAGTTTCCTCTTTTTTTTTTTTTTTTTGAATAGTTGTTGTTCATTCATTCAAAGGTCTTTATTTATTTACTTTTTGGTGAGTAAGATTGGCCCTGAGCTAACATCTGTGCCAGTCTTCCTCTATTTTGTATGCGGGTCCCGCCACAACATGGCTGATGACCAGTGGTGTAGGTATGTGCCTGGGAACTGAACTGAACCCCGGGCCACCGAAGCGGAGCACGCAGAACTTAACCACTAGGCCACGGGGCCAGCCCCTGGGTTTCCTCTTAATGGTGTTCTCTAGGGAAATAGATATCTTTTACCTCCTCTTCATATTAGTTCATCCCACATTCCGTCTCCTGTTCCTTGTAGGATGAATGGGTAGATTAAAACAGATTTCAGTTGGATTAATTAGAATAATTACCTCAAGGCTAGTTGCTTACTTGCTGTGACTTTTAATCACTGCTGCATGGTCTGAGGTTGTGGTGGCTACATGCCCAGAGACCCAGGCCTTAGCCACCTGTCTGGAAACGATGTATCGCCCAGCTATGGGACATGCAAAGGTGAGCGTAGCCTGTGACTTCCAGTTAACAGTTGATATTGGCTGGAGTGGGCACCCATGTGAGTTCTGGGCTAAGGGCTGATCTTGTTCAGCTGGTTGAAAGCAAAATTTAGCTTTGTGGCTTAAAATAGTTGGGAAAGTAGGGCAGATAGGTCCTAGGCCACATCTCTTGTGTGGAATCTTCTGATTCCAGGGGAGGAGGAGGAACCTCAGGGTAAAGTCAGGGCTGTACATTCTCAGGAGGAGCTCTGGGCCGAGGGGTTGGCTGGCCTCAGTCCTGCCAGGCCTGACAAGAAGGCACAGAGGGCAACAAAGGCAAGGAAGCTAGCAGGCAAGCCGTGATCTTAATCATGAAGCTCAGAGCAAGCAGGAACTAAATAGGCCGTAAAAAGTTCAGGGCTGGCTGGCCATTTTTGGCTGGGCAGTTGGTGTGCAGCCGTCACTAAGATATGGTCCTGGGAGCATGGGCTCATCTTTGCAGACTTCTTCCAGGGCGGTAGTGGGTATGCATGTGTCCTTTGCTGAGGTCACCAAGGTCCCCAGGATGGATTGGACCTTGTCACCAGGAAACACAGGTGGACTTTTCTTCCTAGCCCTCATTACCTGCTCTACCACCAAAAAAACCAAGAAACAAAAACCAGTGTAGTATAGACACTGAACCTAAGAGTTTGATTGGAGTTCCACTGTCACCACGTTAGCTGTTTGACCTTGGGAAAGTTACTTAACCTCTCTGGGCCTTAGTTTTCCTCTGCAAAATGGGGCTATTGATGCCATAGAGTTGCTATTGAAAATTGAATCTCTTTCACACTGCTGAATGCTTGAAGTTAGGTAAAATGTCTGTGGACATGTATTGCTGGGTGTGCTCAGCTACTCTTTATACCTGAATGTGTATAAAATTGTGACTTGGGCTGGCCCGGTGGCGTAGTGGTTAAGTGCGTGTGCTCCACTTCAGCGGCCCGGGGTTTGCAGGTTTGGATCCTGGGCATGCACTGACGCACTGCTTGTCAAGCCATGCTGTGGCAGCATCCCATATAAAGTAGAGGAAGATGGGCACAGATGTTAGCCCAGGGCCAGTCTTTCTCAGCAAAAAAAGAGGAGGATTGGTGTCGGATGTTACCTCAGGGCTGATCTTCCTCAAAAAAAAAAAAAAAAAAAGAATTGTGACTCTGAGCGGGTTGACTCTCTTCCTTCTGGATTCAGAAAGCCCCAGGACTTCTCATAAAGTTAGGCCATGGGTCTTCTTGGAGGTTCGGGTCTGCTTATAACTTGAGCCTGAGCTCACGATCCTGCCCCACCCTCTGCCCAGGTGGCTGGCCTGCTGCCCCCCCAAAGGCTAAGCTTCTCGGTCCTGTGGGCCTCTCAGTAGTGAGGCATGCTCGTGGGGGCTGCCTGGAGCAGATAGCCTCAGCCAGAGGGAGGCTGTCACCAAGCTGATACCTTGGCCAGGCTCTCCATTTCTGGTTCTGTACTGTCCTGGGCAAGGTACAGGGTAGATGGGGAATGGTGGCCATCTTAGAAATGTGCCATTAACAACTCAGTCTCCAAGACTGTCCTCTAGAGGAGAAGTGTGCAGTCCCGCGCAGTCCCTGATAAATGAGTTTTTCAGATTCCTCATTTAACCTGCACCTTAGCCTCTGAGGAAGGACTTGGTGCGATCTCTGTTTTGCAGATGTAGAAACTGAGGCTTCAAAGCAGTAGAACATTTGAGCTCAACATACGTTTCCTGTAGTGTCCACTGTGTGCAGAGATGAGTTAGGCCTTTGCAGAGCTTTGTCTTTCAGGGAAGAGTTTCCACAAGGCCGAATGTAGTAGTGCAGAGGCATGGGTCGGCAGTGTGGGGGACTGGAGGAAGCTCTCAAGAGTCCCTCTCAGGCATAGGGCTAGTGGACGACAGAGCCAGAGCTGTTGGTCTTGATGCCTGCGGCATGCTGGTCACTGCTGCATAGGGTGGGGGCACTCGATGGGGGCTCAGTCCAGGCAGGGAGCAGACAGGCTGACCAGCATGAGGTATTTCCTCCTCTCCCTTCCTTGTGAAAACGCAAGAGCAGGAGGCACTGGAACTTTTCTTCATGCCAAGGGTAGGGCTGGACTCAGGGCATATTAAGTTTCAAGCTGGCAAACTAGGACTTTCAAACAGTTTCTCTTGTAGCGAGTAGGTTCCTTGGCAGTAAATAACCCTCTGTGGTCTCTGCTGGACACTTTCTGCGGAAGTTTGGCCAGAAAAGCTTCCCTTGGTCGGGACTTGGAGCATCCTGCTCCCAGAGGAGTCTGATACTCTGAGGTGGGGTCAGTAGGCTATGTCACACCTGCCCAGGAGGCTCTAGAAGGGCACTGTTAATGAGTTTGTCAGGTGGAGTTAGTGCCACGGTCATTTCTGTGGACCTGTGCAGTTTTGCCTCTACACTAGTTCTTCTGAGGCCTGGGCTCGGTGCCAGGAACCTGGCATGGCTTGTTCTTTATTCTAGAGCCCTTTGAGGGGTGGGATCAGTTAAGATTTGACAGGTGTCTGGATTTGCTCCAGAATTGCATTAAGGGAAGTGGTTCCTTGTTGGAGATGGGAAGTCACCACCCTTAGTAGTGCCTGTAGCCGTGTCGAACAGATTGGTAATACTTGTTGATAGTAGGGAAGGTTGCCTGCAGCCAGTACTGCAGATTCAGGCCCTAGATATGTGCCTTTGGGGAATTGGACTTAGCTCTTTGGGGAAGTCCTGTGTTTATATGGGACTGCCTTGCAGCCCAGACCCGCACGCCCCACGACGTGGAATAACAAGAGCATGGGAGGAGACCTAGAGCTTCTAGCCCTGAGAATGGGGCCCAGGAGACCTCTGCTGCTGGCAGATCCCTGCAGGAGGGAGCCTGGATCACATCTCCTTGGCAGTGCTGAACCCAAGGCTCTGGCTTGCCCCAGGGTGGTCCAGGGCCCCTCTGGCTTGTGTCAGGCGCTTAGTAAATGGGAGTGGGGTGCCAGGCATCCTGTGTTATCTAACTTGATTCTCACAACAGCCCTGCGGGTAGGCCTCCCACTGCCGCTTTCCAGGGGTGCCAATCACGTAGTCATAGAACTCTGTAATTCTGCCTGGAAGGGAGGAGGCGCTGTCCCACTTTTAAAATCTTAGAGTCATTAGTGGCCACGTAACATATACCTAAGGTATAAAGCATAACAAAATGAACACCCAGGAACGTACTGTTGTCTGTATTACAGATGAAGAAACTGAGGTTTAAGCCCAGCAAGTGACTTAACTAAGGTCACAAAGTTAGTAGATGACAAAGCTCAGCTTCAAACCCAGGTCTCTTCAGCTCTTCCAACCCCCTGTGGCATTTCTCACTGTGGGCCTGCAGATACTAATAGGTGTTATTTGAGAGAAGGTTCTTTGGTCAGTGCTCAGTTCAAGTCAGCAGATTCTTTTGCATAGTAATTCTCGGATCCTTTAACATACTAATGCTTTTTTAAACTCGTCAGTATTTTGCGAATTGCTTTGACTCTGGACGTTTGTCCATGGTTTCTCATGGGACTGGTGTTCACAGAGAAAAGTGAAAAACTCTGGTCTAGGAGCAGCTCTGAGGGGAAATCCCTAAAATAAAGATTCTTTTCTTTACCCCTCCCATGGCCTCAAATTAAATTTCCAAATCAGAGCTGTTTCCCTCTTGGCCTTTTTATTATTTATTCGTTCTTGCATCTAGTTCTTGCCCGCACTTGAGGGGCCTGGCCATCCTGAGGAGTCCTTCTTGGGCCTGCAGTGTTTCTGACAGTTAAGCATGTGTCTTTATAGCTGCCCTTGAGAAGGGAGCTGATTAGCAGCCATGTAGAGGAAGAAGTGTGGTCAAGGGGTGGTCAAGGGAATCCTGAACAGGAGGAGAAGGCCGAGAAGGTACTCACCTCCCAGTAGGCCTGTGGTTGAGTGTGTTTCTGGCTGTGTAGAACTGCCTCAGCTCAGTGGAGGAACTTGGGGTGGGGTTCCTCTTAGATGCCAATTCTCCCGTTGAGGGCATGTGAGGGGCTCAGGAAGCTGAGTTTCTTTCCAGAATTTCAAATCCCAAAGACATTAGCTGTGAAGAGGACAGTCATCTACCCACATTCATTGGTCTGTGAGCGGTTTTAAAAATTATGTAACTTGATGAAAATAAATAGATATTTAAGTGTGATGGAAATTCTTAAAATATCCCAAACACAGCTGTCTTCAAGATTTTGGATCCCCCCAAGTGGTGATTTTGAAAGCTTTTTTTTTTCAAGTAGGCAAATTCTCTTTTTGAACATTGCAGTCTTAGTTCTCTCTGGTGACTCAGTGCTGTCAGCGTCTGCCTTGGCTTCCTCTGTGTGCCAAAGGGTGGGGGAAAGGGAGGGAAGAAGGAGGAGATGCAGTTCTTGTCTTCTCACCAAGGTCTGGCCTGAGTCACTCCAGCTGCCTCCAAGGCCACTAAAGGTGTACCCTCTTGGGGGCCTTTTAAAAGAAAGACTCCTGAACAGGGAGATTCCTGCTTCAGTTTCTGCCTTGAAGGCCCTCCTTTGCCTCATCCCAGGTTTTTCCTTGAGTGGTTTCTGGGCAAAAGTGTCCTGGAGCTTAACATGTTATTTCCCTTCCGTATAGATCCTTGAACATCTCAAATAATGGAGCAGAGGGCAGCTATAAGACCTGAACCATATTTTTGTTTTCTTACGCCCCAGGAACTTTGGTTGTGTGTCTACTCTCCATGCTCACATGCTCTGTGTTTATTTTCAGTGGATATGCTGCTGATGAAATCACTCACTGCATACGGCCTCAGGACATCAAGGAGCGCAGAGCGGTCATCATTCTCAGGAAGTAAGTGCCCTGGTGTCCGGCACCTGCAGGCCTGTCTGGAGATGTAGGTCTGGGTTCCCTTAGAACTTGGCTCCTCTGTAGCAATAGCACGGCAGCGTGAAGCCTGGGAGCGAGGTCTGTTTACTTTTTGATTTTAATTCTGTGAGGATAAGGCTGTTTTGTCTTTTCTTCATCAGAAAATTAAATTCTGTGGCTAACTAGGGAGGTTAGAGCTGAGCAAATGCACATGCTCCTGGTGTTTATGGGCACAGTCTTGAGACAAGATCTGGGGAACACTTTTCCAGACCCCCCTCTTCTTCTCCCTGCCTCCTTGCTTCTGACTTGTCACATGTTCTCTTGCTGATTATTTTTAGACAGTGCCTTAGCAGTCTGCTTTAAAAATCCCTCTATTTTCACTTCTGGGAGGAATAGGGAATGAGGAGAGGAAACGAAGATGGGAGGTTAGGCTGCAGTGTTGTGCAGGCACATGGCTAGTGGCTGTCCCTCCTCTCTGGCCAGGGAGTCGGGGATGTACTGACTAACATCGCCAAACCTGGCCTCACCAGTGCTTCCTTCTTTCTGCCCATGGGTGAATGGACTGAGCCAAGCAGACGCCGGGTCAAGACAAGCCTGTCTTTAGAATGGAGTTCCAGGGGGCTAGGTGGCTGCCCAGGGTTGTATGGATGTCAGTGAGCAGAGCAAGACCAGTCCCGAGACCCAGGCTGGAGCAGGATGTCCTATAGCTTGCCATCTTTTTTTTTTTTTTAATTAAACTTTATTTTTCAGAACAGTTTTAGGATTTCAGAAAATTGTGAAGATAGTACAGAGATTTCCCATGTACCCCACACCCCATTTCCCTTATTAACGCCTTACACTAGTGTGGTACATTTATTACAATTAATGAACCAATAGTGATCTATGATTATAAACTAAAGTCCAGACTTTATTCAGATTTCCTCGGTTTTTTCTAATGTGCTTTTTCTGTCCAGGATCCCACAGTACATTTGGTTGTCTCCTCTTGGCTTTGGCAGTTGCTCAGACTAGCCTCGTTCGTGATAATGCTGACTGGTCAGCTGTTTTGTAGAACGTACGTTTCTCATTGGGACTTTCTGATGTTTTCTCACGGCTAGACTGGAGTTACAGGTCTTGGGGAGGAAGACCACAAAGAAGCACGCTTCTCCTCGTGTCATGTCCGGGCCAAGGACTCATCCCCCTGATGTAGACCTTGAACCCAGGGCTGCGGCCGTGCGTGTCAGGGTCTGCACTGTGAGGTCCCTGTGTCCCTCCCCTGTACGCACTGTCCTCTCAGGAGGGAAGTCGCTTGTGCAGCCCATGTCAGGAGTGGGGAGTTGGGGCTACCGCCTCAAGGAGTGGGTAGCCACACAAATTATTCTGAGTTCTTCTCACAGGAGGTTGTCTCTTCTCCCCCATTTGTGTATTTCTTTATTCAATCATTTACTTATATCAGTATGAACTCTTTGGTAGGTATTTTATGCTCAACTTGTTCCAGCTTTGGCCATTGGGAGCTTTCTCTTTTTTAAAGTACATCCTTACTTTCTGGCTTGCCATCTTTTTAATTTCAGTCGATAACTTTGGCATCTTGGCCACTTGGGCCGAGAACTCTAGAATAATGTGGTGGTGAAGTCTCTTTGGCATGGCTCTGCCACTTTGTCTCGTCAGAACTTTGAGACTCTATTTTATCACCTGTAGAATGGAGGTGATGCAGACCTGCGGGGCAGTCCTGTGGTGCAGGCAGAGCACTAGGCACATTTAGGAGCTCCAGACGGGTCAGCTTGGCAGCTGGCAGCCTCTCTCCTCTAGCCTAAGAATATGCCCAGAATTCATCAGAAGAAAAATTTTTATCTGCCTTTCCACTTTTTTTTCCTGTGGTTCCAGCACAGGTCAAAACCCAGAACCTAGAAGTGATGGAGCCCAGAGTGTAGCACCCTTCTGGCCTCTTTTCCCCAGTCATTTCTTCTCGGGCTGTACCTGGCATCTCCAGCTCCACCTGCCCACCCAGGCTAGGAACCTAGATAGGAGCTCCCAGGGTATATAGTACCAGAGCAACAACTTCCCAGGTCTGCCCTCCAAGCCTCTCCTAGTAGCTTATCCCAGGAAAATCTTCACTGGAGGTGCACATGGAGGTGGCCATAGCCAGTGACAGGTCTCTTCCAGCTGTTTCCTTCCTCTGGAATGGTGGCTCCCATACTTGGCTGCCCAGGCTGGCTGAATCGGATGCTCTTTGGTGGAGCTAGGAGTCTACACTGTTAACCAGCTGCCCCCTGGAAGCTCTTTGGTCACCTGGGCCCCTGGCAGTGGACGCGTCAGAGGAGGACAGTTCAGGCTGATGAGGAGCAGCTCCAGAGTAGCTGTAGAGGCTTGTCTTGGAAAAGAACAAGCTGGTGACAAGATAGAAAGGGGAGCATCCTGGCCCGGGTGCTGCCCAGATATCAGGGATGTGGCCTTGGTGAGTACCTGGCTGACTTCTGGTGAAGCCGGGCCCAGGTGGGTGGAATTTGGGCATTGAGCCTGGTCCTGCTCCTCATGGAGGGGGGTGGGGATAGAGCCAGTCCTGCTGCCTTTTAAGTTCAGGTAAGGATTGCACATGTCGCTGAGGGAGGGCCTGGGGGCTTTGTCATTGCTCAGGTCAGTCAGAGTTGGGTGGTCTTCCTAAGGGCCTCGGGGAGAAACAGGTGGGTGGCTGCCAAGTGCTTTCTGGTTCAACAAAAGGTGGCTCCTTTGAATTTGGGTGGTGCTGAGTCTTCATGCACGTGGTACCATCGTGTCTCACAGGGAGGACTAGGAGGCTGGAAGTAACCTTCTGAGAGCTTCCACAGTAGTGGAATCCTTGGGCTGCAGCTTAGTGTTATAATTTGTTTGGGTCACAACCAGTACATGGCTGAGTGAAGCCTTGAACCTGGGTCTCCCAGTGCTGGGTCTTGTTGTCCCTTGGTGGTTTGCACAGTGGAGCACCCCAAGCCCTGCTCCTGCCCCAGTGTGTCGTTGGGGTGGATTCCATGAGTTTAAGAAACAAGCTCACATAGAGAAGAACTTTCTTGCCTCTGTTATGCAAGTAGAAAGCTGATTGGTGAGAGTGTTTTAAGTGGCAAGGGGGCTACTCTACAGAAAGTGGAGTGAGGCAGCAGCTGCAGGTTGGTCAGCTCCTCAGCATCCTCCGACTTCCCTGAATGTCGCTGTTTCTCAGCCCACCCAGGGCGAGCTGCCCAATATGCCGCTTTGTTAGTTATTGGTACCCCTGGCAGGGAAGCTGGGCCTAACTTTTTTGAAGATGTGGTTAAATTTTTAAATTACTGGTTAGAGAATGAAGAGGCTAACCAACTTCTATGGTGTAGCAATTCGTCAGGGCCGATGGGGGGGGTGGGGAGTGTTCCATTTTTTCCTACAGTTTCCTAATGTGCAACCTTCTGAAGGACCTTGCGTGCTGCCGCATGCCCAGTACCCACCTGTTAGGTGCCAGGCTCTGGAGAGAGTGTTGCCTACACATTAACCCTCAGAGTAGAGGGTGTGAACTCTGTTTGGAAAGAGGCTCAGGTAGGAATTGAGCTGCCTCAGGTCATCTAGCTAGTTTGGAGTGATCTTTGAACAAGGATTCCTAACTTGGAAACAAGCATCTACCATGCACGAAGCACCTGAGGCAGGCATGCAGGAGACTTAGCGCTCCCTTGGTGCTTTGGTATTTAATAGGTTGGCACTTTGCAGGCCAGTACAACGCAAGTAGAGTGACCACTGTCCTAAAAGCACGGTATGTGTCCCCTGGGGCCCAGCAAAAACAAAAAATTACATCCAGCTTGTATCAGTGGGGGAGCAGAATTTAAGGCAAAGACAGGCTTGGTAGATCTGGCTCCTGAGCTAGAAACTGCTGGCCAGGTAGAAATGGTAAGCTCAAAGGCTGGAAAGTGGTAAGTAAGGGGACATCTGTAGTTGAGGGGTGATGGGGGAAGGAGGCCTTGGATCAAAACTTGATTATCAGGAAAAGGCTTGTGGGTCCTCAGGCCTTCCAGTTGATGGCCAGGGCACCTAGTCCCTTGGTCTTCAGGAGGCCCCCAGGGCTGCACCGGCTCTGCCTACAAGACTTTATTCCAGCATGTTAGTCCTCCAGTTAACGACATCAAGTGGCTCAAGGCAGTGTAAGTAGCCCACTTCTTGGTCAAGTGGTGCTCAGCTAAGAGTGAGCAGAAGCTAGGAAAAGCAGCTAGAGATTCATTTGCCAAATGTTAACCAAGGCTAGTGTGTGCTAGGCTCTGTGCTAGTGCCAGGAATGGTTAGTATACTAGTCTCTTCTCATTCCCTTTGTCTTTTGGGGGAAGGCAGACATTTAGCACCTCACTAGGGACTGCGCAAGGAAGGCTTTCCAAAGAAGTGCTACCTGAAGGTGGTCACAGAGGTGTGGGCCTCAGGCATGCATAGAAGAGGCTCAGGGGAAAGCCCATTCAGGCAGAAGAGATGCTCTTTACAGAGGCTCGGAGTCCGGGGACTTGGAGGTAATCTGTTCTGGAATACTGAGTAGAGATGGAGTGGAGCACATGATACGATCTAAGCTAGTCAGAGGACTGCGTGCTGTGCCAGAGAAATCTAGAGGGCCTTGGAGAGCCATGGAGGCGTGTGAGCAGGGGGTGGTGAGGGATTTGCATGGGAGAGAGTGTTTGTAGGAGGCTGAGCTAAATGGCTTATTTGGTCATTCAGCCCAAAGGGTCCCAGGGGTCAGAGGGAGACCATTCCTGAAAGCAGAGCAGCCCAGATGTAGGCTGTGTGTGTGGATGAGTGGAAGGTGAGAATGGAGGGTGTGCTCTAGGCTTTGTCCCTCAGTGGAGTGGGAAGAGTGGCCAGCTCTTGGTTTCCCTGACCCTGGCCAGGCCTGAGATAGTGCCCCCACCGAGACTCTGCCATTACTTCTGTGTCCATGATTCTTGTCCCCTGTGCCAAGGGTTAGCCCACCTTTGTTCCCTGGTCCAGTGAATGTGTGTGTCTACGTGCATACGCCCTGCTCATTTGGCAGCCTGGCCAGCCTGATATGTCCACAACCTGCCCAAGGAATAAGGGGGCAATGAGGGGATGTGACCGGCTTGGGCTCCTGGCCTGGCTCTGCCTCTTCCTCACTGAATAGAGGTCGGTTACCTGATCCCTGTGTTGTCACCTGTAAATTGGGGCACTTGTGGTGCTGGGGATAGTTAAACTCGAGAATGCTGTGTGCGCTTCTCCTAGCCCCATCCTCACCATAGCTCCCCTCTGAGCTTGAGGGGTCAGAGGTAGGGGAGGAGGAAGGCTGTGCTCAGTCGGGGTACAGTGTGAGCAGAGGCACATGGAGTGGGAGGAAAGGGAAACCCAGAGGTGTCTTGTTCAGTGGCCCAGGTGGAGGGAAGGTAAGCTTGGTGTCTGGCCTTCTGGTGTCCTGGAGGATGGTATCTAGACCTTACAGACCTGAGCTGGGGGCATCCCTGGGCACTCGTGATGCTGGCCCTGTTGTCTGGATGGCATCCCTGGAGCCCTGGCTCCTGGAGCCCTGGGTTACACACGTGTGTGTGACGGGTGGTAATCGGGCTGAACGATTTGGAGAGGCTCCCCTTGGGACCTGAGTATCTTGCAGGCTATGTATGGGGGCAGGTCTGCTGGAAGCCCAGGACCATGTGCTTGGGGTGCCCTCTCTTTGGGTGACACCCCTCGTGTGCCTTGTAGGCTCTTGTGACCATAGCAGGCTTCTACACCTGTCTCAGAAGTACCTTGTCGGGGAGCAGGGCAGAAGTTGGAGAGGGTGATGTTGGAGGGAGGTTGATGGGAGGTGGTGCCAGGAGTGGGGGGCGGTGGGTACTGTTGTAGGAGAAACAGTGGCACAGGTCTGTGCTTTGTGGGAGTCTGATACTCAGAAGTGCTGGAGCTTGGACCTAGGGGCCCAGGTTACTTAGTAGACAAGGGGGTGCTCAGCATGCGCGCCACACTGCTCCCTGCCCCCTGGCTCCTTCGCGAAAGCCAGGCTTTGTAGCACAAGGGCTACAAGGGCTTGGTGAGGGTGGAGCCAGAAGTCGAGGGAGTGGTTGGTAGCCGGGCCTGGAGTGCAAACTGGTTCCCCATCTCCTAGAAAGGGTGGTCTGTCCGACAGCACTCTGCCCTGCTGCAGTGGAGAGAGCCCACCTGGGCTTCAGAGGCCACCATGGGGTAGTAGCTGTGTGATTTAGGCCAATGACTTGGTCTCTGAAGTAGCATTGTTTCCCACTCCCACACTGAGAATAATCTTCCCCACAGCTTCTCTGCAGGATTCCATGAATGATGAAGGAACAGGAGGGGAGCACCTGGGACAGAGTCCCTTCTTTCCCCCCAGGTCACATGTTAATGTGTTACATTACTGCTCCGTCATCCTTCCTGTGTTCTGGCTTCCCCTGTACCTAGGCCCAGTCCCTGCTTTGTCCTGGGGGCTGTCCTGACACCCTGGCTGACCTTTCTGGGTATGGTGGTCTGCCTGATTAACCCTCACCTCACATGCCTGGGGTGCCTTGCTGTGACCCTGGGTGTTGACTCAGGTCTATAACACAGGTCTTCGTTCCTGTTGCCACCTGAGGAGGCCCAGGCCCAGACCTTACTGGTAGAACTGGGCTTCCTTATTCCAAACTTGTGGCTCTGTCCACTGAACCCTGAGGGGCCTGGCCTGTTCCCTGGGAGTTGGCTGCCTTTTAAGAGGGGCGTGCTCTGAAGATGAGCTGCTCGTGGGCTCTGGGCTGGGATCTGACTTTAGCCTGGCTTCCCACAGCTGGCTGGAAGTGGAGGGAGAGCAGGAGCTTCTCTGGCTGTTCTGAGGCGTACTTGTAACAGCTCCAAGGGATGCTTCAGGAGCCCTTTTGGACCCCAGAGCTCATATTGTCCCCAAAGTGGGTGCAGGGGGCTGGGTTGCTGGTAGGGCCACCTCGTCATCCCCCATCTGAGGGCTGCCCCCTGATGGCAGCAGAGCTGTTAAGAGGGGGAGGGTGGGGGTGGGGAACAACACCATTCTCTTCCTTTAGGCAGCTGGAGAGAAACAGAGCCAGTCCATGTCCCTAGCCTGTCTGTCCAGTCTCAGCTTGTCCCACCTGTCTCCCCAGCCTCTCCAGAAGTCCTAGACCCGTTGTGAGGGGCCACTACCACTGCCCCGTGGCTGTGGGGCCACACCAGGGCTCAGCGTGTACCAGCTGTACCCGCGTGGAAGGATGTGCTCGTGTTTTCCAGCCCCGGAGGTGTGTAGGCCAAGCTCTCCTCTTGATGGCTCTGCTGTTCTCTTGCCATCTGTCACTCACCCCAGGAAACAACTCCAGGGTGGTAGGCCCTGCCCACCAGGGTTTAATTAGGGCTTTTTGGGGCAAACAGGCTTTCCTGCCCTGAGTGTGTGCTCCCTGGCACACGTGGGGTCTTAATGTTGGACTTAGCTCCATAGTACCAGACGGGGAAGTGTTGGACTTAGCTCTGTGGTTGCCAAACGGGAACTTTCTTCAGTGAGGCTTCAGAGCCTTGGAGTCCTCTGAGTCAAGCTTAATGGCTAATGTCTCATTTGGTCTGATTTCTGCCACCTGGACCTCTCAGTGCAGGGCTATGAGGCCTGGCCTGGTAAAGATGATGTCCTCAGGGCTCAGGTGATTCTAAATACCACCCTCATATCTGAGTGTTGCCCAGCACCAATTCTTCCTGGTGCCCATCTAAAGAATGAAGGAGGTGGACTTGTCTTCAGTTTCTAGACCTTCGGAACTGAAAGAGACCTTAGAGTCAGTTGCATTTCTCCCTCCTTTGCTTAGGTGGGGAAACTGAGGCCCAGAGAGGGATGGTGACTAGGCTGGATTCTGAGTGGCAGCATCAGGGCTGGATCTTTTGCTGCTAGGGCCTGCTTTCCTGAGCTTGGAGTGCCCATAGTGGAGGCTCAGACTAGTGGGCCTGTCTGTGCAGCTGGGCCCCTCTGGCCTCCGTGTCTATGAGGCCAAAGCAAAGGGCCAGGGACCAGTTGCTTCACCTGCCTGCTCACCTGTTTGGGCCTGAGGGCCTCAGAACATTGGTTCCCAGCCAGAAGGCACCCCCTGCTGGCCTCAGTGTAGAGACCCCTTCCTAGGTTTAGAGCCCTGTGGCTCCTGCCTCACCGGCTTAGAGTCTCACCTAGGCTTAAACCTTTCTCCCATGACTTCCAGGACATGTGACTTCCTGCCTTTGACCCAGTTTTCCCTATCTGTTTACAGCAGGCCAGCCAGCAGGGGTGGGGGAGCTGTGAGGACTGGACGTAGTTGTTACCGAGAATGCCAGGCAGCCTGGGCTGTGGCGGCTCTCAGCTTTCCCTCCTGCTCTCTTCCCTCAGCGTTCTTGGAAGGCCGTCCTTTGAGTCCTGCCCCAACTACAGCACCTTCTCTCAGAACCACGTTACTGCATTGTACCCAGCAGCCTATGGGAAAGGTGCCTTCCGCACTTTGGCCAGCTGTGCCCCCATCGCTCCCACCCCCAGCCTCACTCCTGCCCCTTGCAGCCACTGGTCTGACTTGCCAGCACGCTCTGTACTCTGTACACAAGAAACCTTGGGGCTTCTTTGAGGTTTCCCAGGCCAGCTTCCTGCTGACCTGGCTTCATCTAGGACTCAGATCACTGTCTGGACTACCTCCCTGCCCAGCTTCTCTGTCCCCCTCTATACTTGCGTGTTTTCTCTTTACTAGTTGGTGTGTTCCTTGAAACTCACTCCCAGTGCTAGGTGAGGACTTTGCCTTCAAAAGCGCTCTGGCCTTGGCTCGGCCAGCATCCTGGAACGAGCAGAAGCTACCAGGTAGCTGTGGCAGGACCAGAGCCAAGTGTGTGAATGTGGAGTTCGGCTCTTGGCTCTGCACAGCCTCAGTGTCCCTGTGTGAGAGTAGGGACGCTCTTACTCTTTTTCTCTCCAGCCCTTCCACAAGACTGGACCAGGAGAACCTTCCTGTCTTGGTGTTTCAGGCAAGGATGAAGGTGTCTGTTGGAGTATGTTGGTGCCCACCAGTGGGGCCCTCAGTCCTCTGGCAAGTGGAGTAAATGTCTCTGGAGAACCTGAGTGGGGTGAGGTGGGGCTGCCTCGTCCAGCTGAGAGAGAGTCCTGGGATCTTTCTCCTGGGGCAGCAGATCTCTATCATTGGAAGTCTCATAGGGAAGTCTCCAAACAGAAGTATTCCTGTGCCTTACTGCTAAGCTTGAACTTAAGATGGTGGGTCTTTGGAAGTCAGCCAGACCAATCTCTAGTTGAACCGTGAGGAGCCTGAGGCACAGAGCAGAGACTGCTAGCCTCTCCATTCAACCTGGCCAGAGAGAGAATTGGTCCGATGGGGCCAACACCCTCATCAGAGGCTCACTGGTGACCCCATGTGTGTTCTCTTTGCAGGACAAGATTAGATGCGCCCCGGTTGGAAACAAAGTCCCTGAGCAGCTCTGTGTTACCACCCAGCTATGCTTCAGATCGCCTATCGGGAAACAACAGGGACCCCACTCTGAAACCCAAGCGGTCCCACCGCAAAGCAGACCCTGATGCTGCCCATAGGTACTCGACTTAGGACCCTCAACAAAGGCCAGCAAAGTAGCCCCATGGGCTGGCTACAGGGCAGATGGGTGGGGGAGCCTGGCATTGCCCACCTTTCCAAAGCCTTATATCTGGTTCCCCTGGGTTGGTGGCGTTCCCATCTAACCCCTTATCGACTGCCTATCCACACTGAGAGAGGGAGTTGGGCCGAGACCCTGACAAGTGGGAATGCTTCGTGGCTTGTCCGTATCCTCCCTTGTTCAGTCCACCCAGACACACTTTTGTGGTTTATACTTAAATGCTAGGAGATAAGCTTGAGACTTAGAAGATAGTGGACCAGGGACCCATTTGAGGAGGGTTGGGGGAGGTTTCTGAGGAAGTATTGTTTAAGCTGAGACCAGAAGGATGAGGAAGACATGCGGGAAGGGGGTTCTAGACAGGAGGTACTATACGGACTGAAACTCAGGCTGGAAGAGCTTGGTGGTTTCAGGGGCTAGTAGGATTGGTGAGCAGAGGCAGAGTGGGCAGAGAGAGAAAGTGGGAGTAGAGGGGAGGGTTGAGGAGTAGAGGTAGAGGGTGGGATCTTGAGGTTGTGAGAGGGAATGACTCTTTCTGTGTGGCAGCCTTGGCAGTACGGGGCACTGGACTCCAGAGCCAAGCAGACCCCACAGCGTAATTGGGAAATGTCTCAAAGACTAGGAGTGGCCACTAGCACTTAGTGGGCAAGGACAGTCACACCAGTGCTTTCTGCCAGCACTGCCCTTTGTGGAGAAGCACCGAGCTGGAGTGAGCTGTGCCGCATATGAGGGTCAGACCCTGGCGCAGAGGTAGGAGGCCGGGCCCCTTGGCCAGCCTCTCCGGTAATCCCTCATCCCTTTCCTTGCAGGCCTCGGATCCTGGAGATGGACAAGGAAGAGAACCGGCGCTCGGTGCTGCTGCCCACACACCGGCGGAGGGGTAGCTTCAGCTCTGAGAACTACTGGCGCAAGTCCTATGAGTCCGGGGAGGACTGCTCCGAGGCGGCAGGCAGCCCCGCCCGCAAGGTGAAGATGCGGAGGCACTGAGGCCTGCTGCGCCTCCAGGGACTCTGTTAATCCTCATGTAGCTGCCCCCTCCTTCAGTTTCGTTTTGAGGGTTTTTGTTTCCGTTTTTTTTTTTTTTTTTTTCTTTTTGAGCTTTATATTTTTTCCTTGGTTTGTTGCCTGATAAGGCTGAAGAACAGCGTTTGCTGGGACCTGGTTCTTATGTTCTTAGTTTTCCTCCTGGATGGAAAGGCTGTTGGCATCCGCAGGGGACAGAAGCTCATGCTGGAGTGGCCAGTAGAGGCCTGGGGGCAGCTGTCCTCAAGTGGGGCTGTGTCATGCTGGGTTTATTTAAAAGCAACAAAATGTTTTGGTTAAGGAAATTCTTGTTTTGCTTTAAATGTAAATCTTCTCAGTGTTGTGAATGAAGTTCAGTCTCCTGTCCCCCCTCCGCCCACTGATGTCTGGGTTGAGGTCTTCTGGGCCTTGCCCGCTCCACAGGGGCCTGCTGTCCTCCCACCTCTCACCTGCTCTCCAGGCCCTGGAAGCTCACGCAAACGCCCTCTTACTCCTGCAGCAGTCATTCAGGATGACCAGGCAGGGGCTTACATAGTGCCAGCCCCTGCACCCCAGAGCTATTGGCTGAGCCCCCGGGCTTCCTTCACGCCCGCTGGCCTGCTCTGCCCATGGGTCGGTCCCAGGGCAGCTGAGGGGCTGGCTGCAGTGGTCCTGACCTCTCTTGCCAGGAGCATGCCTCTTGGCTGGGTTGCTCCCTTCAAGCATATGCGTGTGATTGTATGGAACAGTTAGACTTGCCATGTTGGGGCAGTTTTAGAAATTGTTTCTAGCTAGAGGGACTGGCGTCCTTCCCAGTCTAGCATTTGGGGTATGGAAAATTGTTGTGGTGTGTGGTAGGGTTTCTGTTTTCTTTTGTTTCGAGTTTATTTTTTCCTTGGGTCTCCTGGCTTTTTCCTTTCCCTTTCCTTTCTCCTACCCTGGCCAGCTTGGGCCTTCTTCTTACGTCATCCCCATAGGAAGGTGTGTGCTGCCTCTGTCCACCTGCAGCATGCATCTAAGGCCACAGCTCAGGCTTGCAAACTGGGTTGGTGCCTCCTCAGCCTTAGGGGTGTGGGAGCTGAGGAAGGGGCTTTTAAAAAATAATAATAAAAGGAAAGAAAAAGGTAAACTCTTTGGCAATTTCCACCTACTCAGATCCTCAAAGGCTGCAAGGTTTTGCTGATCTAGGTTCGTTAGAAATGTCTCCTTGCCAGCCAGGGCCAAGACCCCGGCCTGCTGAGAGTAGAGACCCTCCCAGTCCCCAGGCTGCCATCACCCCCGGGGGCCTTGTCTTACAGAGGCCCAGGCCTGAGGCTGCAGAAGTCGGGGGCAGTCACCATCGAGGAGCCCCTCTCAGGGGCCAGAACTCCTTTGCCAGCGTGGACTCCTCACGTCGGGACTGCATAACTAAAGCAGTTGCAGTTTTTTTTTTTTTTACAGCTTTTTTCCCAAAAATGATTTGTAGTTGTGTGTGCAGCACTTTGCCCTGATATGTGTGCTCTACAATAAAAACCAAATCTAATATATTTTGAAACAGTTGTCTGATGCTGTCGTAAGAGAGGGCTTGCCTTTGGTGCTTCTTCCTTGATCCTTTTATTTTCTCCTTAAACTCTGAATGGGGCAGGGGGCAGGAGGCAGAGCTCATTGCCCACCAGAGCCCCAGAGGAGTCGCTGACCTGGAGTTGAAAGCTGAAGGTAGACTTGCCTACTGCTGTCTCTCCCACTCCCAGGAGGATGGATTTCTCAAAGTGAGTGTCCAGGTGCCCAGGGTGCTATGGGCCCACAGGGGCCAGGATCACACCCTGCTGAGTTCTGGAAGCCCCTCTTCTGGGGGCGATCAGAGAGGCTGCATGCCAGTGAAGGAGGGACAGCCTGAGCAAAGGCAGGAGGAAGGCCTTTGTAGAAGATAGGCAAGTGGTTTTGCTCATTAAACAAATTCTTGAGTTCCTACTATATGCTGGCCAAGCTGTCAGTGTGGCCCCAATAGTGAACAAAACTCTTCTGGTCTCTGCTTTTGAAGATGTGTACAATAGAGTTGTGGGATTTGGATCCAGGCATGAGGCAGAAGTTTTGGGGTGGAGTAGGATTGGGAGGGTTTTAGTCCCTCCAGATCCCGGACCTGGCTGCCAGGTTCTAGTCAAGGGCTTTGGTCTCGCATCTCCTTCATTTGCTTCCAGTACCCGGAACAAGTCTGCTTGGCCAAATTCTTGCTGTGGAAACCTGGCAAGCCCCTGACCTGCCTGTTTAACAGAGGAGAAGAGCGAGTCCAGAGGGAGCAAGTGGCCAGCCCAGGCTCAGTCCTGTACATTGGTGACAGGATATGAAGAGGGGGCCAGAGCCTCCCTGTGGTCTGTGCCCAGTTGGGCGTGCAGGGGGAGCCACTGGGCCGGGCAGACCGGGCCTGGATGCCTCAGAGGGGACACGTTGGAGCTGAGAGGGAACATGGCTTGCCAGAGATCATCCTGACTGTACATGGCATAGGTGGGCACCCCCACCCTAGGCCTGGGCCCCTGACACTGGGAGCATGGGATGGGGTCACATGTGGAGGGACTCTTCTGTAGCTGTGACAAAGCCAGACTCAGGCTTTTCCTAGTCCCTGGGCGAAAGAGGCCCTTCGCCCTGCAGGATTGAGGGACAAGAGAAGCTAGAGGAAGGGGCTCCAGCCCCGGCAGGTCCTGCTGTGTCACTGGCTTCAGTCTCTGCACTTATACAGTGGCTCCAAAGCACCCCATCTCTGGGACTGTGATAATCCTCTGAGCAGTCCCCACGCCAGTGGGGGCCTTAAGGGAATGTGGGGGTCCCATACCTGATCCCTGAATCTGACTGTTGCCAGTCATCTCCTGGGGCACCAACTGTTTGGGCCAGGTGCTGAGTACCATCAGTTTCTACCCCAGCCCAGTCTTGCACACAGTAGGTGCTCTAATAACATCTGTACCAGACCTGCCCACCTGAGGAGCCCATCCCATTCCTCCAAACGTGTTGTGTGGTGGGGGAAACTGAGGCCCAAAGTCATGTTCATTCATTCAAAAAATATGAGTGCCCTACTATTGTGCCAAGCTCTGTGCTGGGTGCTGAGGATACAAGACAGACCTGGTATATGTCACATACACACATACATGTAAAGTTATTATAAACTGTACTGATATAAAAGATGTGTAGCACATAAATTGCAAGTAATAAAATATACAATATTCTTTATTATAAATTCTGTATAGCCAATTGTTTCTCACAGAATGCTTTTGTTGATTTTTTTTTTTGCTTAGTTCTTGTGTTTGTAGCCTACTGTGGTTGTAATTCAGCCATGATATGGCAAATGGAGTTGCATCCCATCTGCTTGTGTTAGTTTCCTAGGCTGCTATAACAAATTATCACGAACTTGGTGGCTTAAAACAAGAGAAATTTATTTTCTCACAGTTCTGGGAGGTCAGAAATCCAAAATCAGTATCACTGGGCTGAAATCACAGTGTGGGCAGGGCCATGTTCCTTCTGGAGGCTCTAGTCCTTGCCTCTGACAACTGGGGGCTGTTGACATTCCTTGACGTGTGGCCACACAACTCCTGTCTCTGCCTCTGTGGTTCCCTGGCCACCTCTTCTGTGTGTCTCCTGCCTCACTCTCATTAGGACACTCGTGATTGGATTTAGGGCCCACCTGGATAATCAGAAATAATCTCCCCATGTAAAGATCTTTAATCATATCTGCAAGGTAAAAAAAAAAAGGAAAAAATTTTACAAGTTCCAGGGATTAGGACCTGATATATTTGGGAGCCACTGTTCAGCCTACCACACTCCTCTTTTCCCAATAAATTTATTGTCATTAAATCTGATACATGGCCTACTGATTTCTCATTATTGAACAAATTATGTTAATTGGATTGGAATTTCTCAGCACTACTTTTAAATTTAATCTGCATCATTAATATTTTCTCCATCGATTTCTTAAATCTAGACCTGTGCTGTCCAATATGGCAGCCGCTGGACAATTCAGCTGCTGAGCACTGAAATGTGGCTAGTTTGAATTGAGATGTGCTTTAAGTATAAAATACACGTTAGAATTTGAAGAGTTAGTATAAAAAAGAATGTAAAATTTATCATTAGTTACTTTATATTGATTACATGTTGAAATGATAATATTTTGGACATACTGGGTTAAATAAAATATGCTATTTAAATTTCACCTGTTTCCTGTTACTGTTTTAAATCTGGCTACTTGAGAATTTAAAAGTACATGTGTGGCTTGCATTATATTTCTATTGGATGGCACTGGTCTAGAAAATCAACCAAAAATCAAGCCTGATTTGTGGTGTTTGCCAGTTTCCATGGTGTAAAGACTCCCATCGTGGCTGATTTTAAGCAGTCAACCTAAGGTCACTGAGCATGGAATTGTGAAGAGATGTGCAGAAGCACACCATTATGTAGTGTTTCCACCACACAAATACAGTAGATGTAATTAAAGACCACAGACAGTAGTAAAATAAAGTGCTTAGTTTTGAACATTACCTTTATTTTTAACAATTTTAATTTTATATAATTTAATTTTTAATAATGTCTGTGTTTGACAACTGACTCATAAAAATTCTTAAAATTTGACAGTTGGCTCTTGTGAGTGGCTTCCCATGGGAGGGTTTTGAGCAGAGGAGGACGTGCTCAGACTTAGGATCCCTTGGGCTGCTGTGTTGAGGACAGTCAAAATCAATAAGGTGATTGTGCATTGGTGAGAGATTCAGGGGCTCCAAACAGGGGTTGGGGCTCCAGGCCAGGTGGGGTTGGAGCCATTGGGTGGTGTGGGGGCTGGGGTGCTCAGGCCGGGTGTCAGGGTGCTCACTGGTGCAGTTCCCCCTGTGCCCACAGTGCGGCAGCAGAGTCCAAGACGGTGCTTCAGAGTGGGGCAGGGGACCGCTGTCTCGGTTTGGATGGGGAACTGAGGCCCCAGACACAAGCACTTAGGCTCCCCTCTGCTTCTGCCCCGCTCAGCCAAGGCCCCCAGGCTTAGTGGGTGTGCAGAGGAGCCCTAGCTCACGGGGGCATCCTCCCCTATGAGTCTTTGCACATGCCAGTGCCATTTGCCTTAGGGGGCTCCTGCTGGAAGCCACTTTCTCTGGCCTCCAGCCATTCTCCTCAGGGCTGCCTCTGGGCTTCCCAGACCCCTGGCTTCCCTCAGCACAGCCCAGAGTGTACTACGTGGTCCCAGTGCTTCCACTGCAGGCTGGGAGACTAGGACTTAACTCCTGCCCTCTCCTGGACTCTCGTTGTGAGTGAGGCCCTTTACAAATTGTCTCATTTAATTCTCTCCACAACCTCTAATAGCTCACTTCCTGGGCTCAAATCCTGTCTCTGCCATGTACTAGCTGTGTGACTTTGGGCAAATTACTTAACCTCTCTGACCTTGGTTTCTTCCTAGGATTAACGGAATGACTATAGTGCCTGGCACAGAGTAACTGCTCAGTGTTAATAAATGGTAGCAATTAGTATGCGCCCCAATTTTGCAGGTGAGTAAACTGAGGGCCAGAAAGATGAAGTGGCAGAGGCAGGATTAGAACTTGGGGCCACAGAGAGGAATGAATCACAGAACTCCACTTTCCAGCAGGCCTGTGACAGTGTCCACCTGCCTGCCCCTTGGAGCCTCAAACCTGACACTCGCTGCACCTGAATCCCTAGGTCCTGTGGCCCAGCACGAGCCGAGAACAGTACAGCTCAGGATGCAGGCTCAGGGCAAGCGTCAGGGCTGCGTCCTGCACCCGGAGAAGAGCACTGGGCTGGAGGTCCAGAAACCCGTGTATCATCCCCCATGTGGCCCTGGGCAGGTCACGTCTCGCTGAGCCTCAGTTTCCTCCCTTGTGAAATGAAGCCAGGCCTGGTCTGCCCCACCACTCCCCTACCTGTCTGGCCTGTCATTGAGGCCTAGCACACTGTTCCCTCTCTGGGGTCTGAAGGCCCCCGAGCCACTGCCCCTCCCCTTTCTGGGCCCTAAAAGACACCCTTAGAGCCAGCTTCACTTTGCACACCCTGCAGGATGAGGTGCTCACTCCTCCCTGGCTTGGGCTCCCCAGTGGTCTCCCTGTCAGACCCCAACCCTGCTTTCTCCCTCTTCCCCTCCTACCCCAGGCCCCGCCCACCCCCGCCCCCAGCCCAGACTCCACTCCAGGAATCCTAGAGCCTGCCAGGCCCCTGGGGGAGCCTCCAGGAAGAAGCTGCGTGTGTGGTTTGGGCAGCAGAAGAGGCTCGTGGCCTCAGCAGGGATCTGGGCCAGCTCCTGGAAGGCAGGGCCCGCCTCCCTGAGCCGGGCTCTCCTGGTTCTCCTCCCACTCCCTCAGCTGCCCTGCCTCTGCCTCCACCTGGGGCTTTCCCGTCACCCCTTCTTCCCCCCGTCCCTCCACAGGTGGCCATGGGCAAGGCCCTTCTCGACCCTTCCACATACTGTCTGTAGGGTGGACTCGTCCCTGTCCCACCTCCAGCGTCACTGCAAGCATCCGAGCAGAGAGAGCACAGATCCAGCGTTTACCAGGGCACCTGCCTCTGAAGATGCCCTTGAGCCTGCCAGCCTGGCCCAGACACCCTGCTCTCCACCTGCCTCACCACCTCCCAGCAACCACCATTTCCTGTGGACTCGACTCCTAAACAGTGTGTGCATTATTAGTATCTGTGTTTTATGTTTTTTAAGGAAATATTTCAAACACACTGAAAAATACTTAGAATAACCGAGAAGCCATACAAGCACCCACCACCCACACACATTAACATTTTGTCATATTTGCTTCAGATTTTTAAAATTAATTTAAATATATTTTCAGGGGCCAGCCCGGTGGCATAGCAGTTGAGTTTGTGTGCTCTGCTTCAGCGGCCCGGGTTCACAGGTTCGGATCCTGGGCGCGGACCTACACACCACTCGTCAAGCCATGCTGTGGTGGTGACCCACATACAAAAATAGAGGAAGATGGACACAGATGTTCGAGTGAACCCTCCTCAAGCAAAAGGAGGAAGATTGGCAACAGATGTTAGCTCAGGGCCAATCTTCCTCACCAAAAAAGAAATATATATATATATACTTTTGTGTTTTCAAATGTGTTGCACACCTACTGTGTGCCAGCACAAGGGACACAGCAGTGAACAACAGCATTAAAAACCGAGCCCCAAGGGAGCTCATTCTCAAGCTGGGGAGACAAGTAATACACACATAAGGAAGTTAAATAGGTGGTGAGTGAGAAGAGGGAGTCAGAGAAGAACTAGGCAGAGGAGGGCATCAGGAGTGGGGGAAATAGAGAGGTCAGGGAGACTTCCTTTAAGTCAAGATCAAAAGGAGGTGAGGGGGCTGCCCGGTGGCCCCGGGTTAAGTGTGCGCACTCTGCTGCAGCTGTCCGGGGTTCGCAGGTTCAGATCCTGGGCACGTACTGACGCACTACTTGTTAAGCCATGCTGTGGCATGGGCCAGCCCTGTGGCTTAGCGGTTAAGTGTGCGCGCTCCGCTGCTGGTGGCCCGGGTTCGGATCCCGGGCGCGCACCGACGCACCGCTTCTCCGGCCATGCTGAGGCCGAGTCCAACATACAGCAACTAGAAGGATGTGCAACTATGACATACAACTATCTACTGGGGCTTTGAGGGGAAAAATAAATAAAGCTTAAAAAAAAAAAAAAGCCATGCTGTGGCAGCATCCCATATAAAGTAGAGGAAGATGGGCATGGATGTTAGCTCAGGGCCAGTCTTCCTCAGCAAAAAGAGGAGGATTGGCATCGGATGTTAGCTTAGGGCTGATCTTCCTCACACACAAACAAACAAACAAAAAACAAAACAAAAGGAGGTGAGGGATTTGGTTAAGTGAAAACCTGGGGGCAAAGCGTTCCAGGCAAGGAAACAGCAAGTGCAAAGGTCCTGAGGCAGAAGCTCATCTGGTACATTTAAAGAATGGTAAGGCAGCCAGCATGTCCTGGAGTAAGAGTCCTAAAAACAGCTGGCTCACTAGGTACAGACCCTGCCAGGCCCTATGCTCAACTCCTGTTTTGTTTATTTATTTATTTTTTTGCTTGAGGAAGATTGTCCCTGAGCTGACATCTGTGCCCATCTTCCTCTATTTTGTATGTGGGACGCCACCACAGCATGGCTTGATGAGCAGTGCGTAGATCCGTGCCTGGGATCCATAACCATGATCCGTGGGCCGCCAAAGTGGAGCATGTGGACCTAACGACTATCCACTGGGCCGGCCCTCAACTCCTGTTTTGAATCATCTCATTTAGTCCTCACTAGATTTTACAGAGGAGGAAGCTGACGCCCAAGGTGGACAAGTGGCTATCCTGAGGTCACCCAGCCAGCAAAAGGATGTCTTGGAATTTGAAGCCAGACCTGAGTCCTACCTCAGAGCTGGGCTCTGGTCCTGGAGTGGCCTAGGAGGAGGGGGGAGGGAGAGGCCACCCCACCCAGGAAATGCTGAGAAGGCAGCCCCTCCCTGACCCGAGGCTGACCCAGGGCTGGGAGGCTAGAGGAGGGACCCGCTTCCCCTTCCAGTGCTGCTGACTCAGGTGCCCTCCTGCCTCCCCAGCTCCCAGGACAGGTGCCAGGGCGCCTGGGATCCCCGAAGACCCTATGTCCACACCCTGGCCTGGCCTCCCCTGAGCCTCTGTTTCCTGCTTCGAGCTGTGAGTGGCCTTGGCCTTGCAGCCTGGCCCTGTCGCCTTGGGCTCTTAGGGGAAGGGAGAGAGGAACAGTTGTGGTGCCCCAGACCCTCGTGCCAGTCCTAAATCCTGTCTGGAATGTGGATGGGCTGGGCCTGTCTGCCCAGGTCTCAGTTTACCCATTGGTACCTCAGTGTACCCACTGAACCCCTTTCAACCTGATTGCATGCGGCCAAGTGGGGCCTCAGTCACCTGGGAAAGGGCTGGTTTAAAATCCTGATTCTAGGGCCCCACTCCACAGGCACTGGCGTTTGGTGGACCCAGACTCTGCACTGTGAACAAGTGTGGGGGAGCTTGGACACTGCGGGAACCCCTGCTTGCCACGCGACCCTTCTGTCTGCCTAGCCTCTCCACCTGTTCAAGTCTACCCATTACAGCCCGCTGGGACTGCCCTCCCTCCAGGACACCTGCCCCGGGCAGTGCCTCTGCTGGGCTCCCACAGCCCCTGTGCGTCCCCATCACAGCACAGCGACCTCCAGACGGTTGTGGTCTCTCCTCAGCTCTGTGCCCCCCTAGACTGTGAGCTGGTTGTGTGGAGAGGCATGCTGCTCACGCCTGATGACTAAGTCCCGTTTCAAAGACAGAGGGATGGAGACCCAGGAAGGGTAGGGACTTGCCCAGGGGGATGGAGGAGAGGAGCTCAAATAGCAATTAGCAAGAACTCCAATAACAGCGGACACTCACACGGCCCTTCCTGTCCACCTGGTGCACCCTCAGGGCTCTACAAGTGCTAATTCATTTCATCCTCACAATGACGCTTTGAGGTAGGGACAAGTATTATCCACGTTCTTACAGATGAGGAAACTGAGGCAGAGAGAGCTTAAGTAACTTGCTGCAGGCCGCACAGCTGCTAAATGGTGAAGTTGGGATGTGAATCAACAAATTCCTAACACATCACCGAGTCCCTGTGCGAGGCCCTCATTTCGTGGAAGAAGCAACTGGGGCTCAGGCCTTGTCACTCAGCCAGTGGGTGGCAAAGCAGGGACCAGACCCCCAGTCTCAGAGCTGCCTATGCTGGGGATGAGGTGGGCAGTGCCCGGAGGGGTCTGACCTTCTCAGTGCAGCCAGCTCTGCCCACAACTCAGGTCAAAGCCCCTCTTGCCTTCGCCCATCTGTCTTAGCTTGCTCATCAGTAGAACCGGGCAATATTGTGCCTCCCTCACAACTGTTGAGAGCATTCCGTCAGTGGAAACCAGGAAAGGGCTGTGAGTGTGCCAGCACACAGTAGGCACTCTGGGGCTTCCTTGGTCTTATCATCTTCCCCTCACCTCCCGACTCCCCCGCTTGCCCCTTGCAGATCCAGCCCCAACCCCAGGGAAGCGCTGAGCAGGGCTGGCTGGGTGGAGGAGGCAGCCAGGCCCCTGTTGCTCGGCAGCTGCCTCGGGTCAGAATTCAGGCCCGCCTCTCTTG
Organism: Ceratotherium simum simum; assembly: GCF_057802395.1. NCBI lineage: Eukaryota > Metazoa > Chordata > Mammalia > Perissodactyla > Rhinocerotidae > Ceratotherium > Ceratotherium simum. The sequence goes on from NC_141915.1 coordinate 1,634,139, forward strand.
ACACAGCTGGTGGGGTTGGGGCCTGGTCCACCTGCCCCACCTAAGCTTCTGGGACCTTGGACCTGGCTAGCCCTGAGCCCAGGGCAGCCCATCCTCAGCCTGGAAGGAAGGGTTCAGCCTCCAGGCCATTGTCCAGATGAGAGAAAGAGGCCTGGGCGGTGGGTGGGGACAGGCCGATTGTCCCTCGGAGAGTGGAGGCGGGGCGCAGCTTTGTTTATAGCTGTTCCCTGCGCAGAGGGGAGGCCCTTCCCCCATCTCTGAAAAGCCCAAATCCATTCTCAGGACTGTCCCCAATGCCACTCTGAAGAAGGGCCTCTTCTCTCTGCTGGGTCTCTGTCCCTCTCTTTGGCTGATGGCACTCCTAAGAATCCCCAGTGCTGCCCCACAGAGCCTTTTGCGTTGGGTCCTGAAGGATGTGTAGGAGTTCCCCAGGGGGCTGAGGAGGACGTTCCGACTGACCACACAGCCGGGGCAAAAGCATGGCGGTGGGAAGTGTTCCGGCACACTGGAGAACAATCGAAGCGGTGTCCCGCGAAACTGGTAAAATACAACCTGGCGATCAAAGGGCCAATGGCCTAGGGGGGGAAACTGAGGTTGAGGGGCCAGGGAGTTGCTCCAGTCAGAACTCTCCTGGCTTTCGGAACAGGACTGACTGCCTCATTACCTGAATATGCACGTCGCTCGCTCGTCGGAGGAAGGAAAAAGCCTCCTCCAAGTTGGGGAGCACGCACCGGGCCCCTCCAAAGCTGGTCTCCGGCCGCCCACGCTGGAGCCCTGGCTCGCGGACTACAAGTCCCGGCAGGCCGCGCGCCGCAGCGCATGCTCGGCGGGCGTCCCTTTGCGAGCCCGGCCGAGCCCGAGGGCCCTGTCTTCCCCATTGTCTGGCCGGCAGGGGCGGGGCGGCGGCGCGAGGGCGCGCCCATTGGCCGGGTGGCACGTCAATCGCGCCCTGCGCCCACCCCACACAGGCCCCGCCCCGCGCGCCCGCGCCCGGCCGCCAGGCGCCCCGCCCGCGCCTCAGGACCGGCGGGGCCGCGCGGCGCATCCTGCGGGCGGGGGCGGGCGCGGCGCCGGCGGGCGGACGCAAGATGATGAAGTTTCGGTTCCGGCGGCAGGGCGCCGACCCGCAGCGCGAGAAGCTCAAGCAGGAGCTCTTCGCCTTCAACAAGGTGCGGTGGCGGCCCGGCCGGGCGGGAGGGGAGGGGAGGGGCGGGCCGGGGGCCCGGGCCGGGGGCCGGGGGCCGGAGCCACGTCGGGCCGGGGGGAGGGGGCGCGCGGCGGGGCGGGCCGGCCGCCCCTCGGCGGGCCCCACTCCGCGCCTGCTCCGCGGCTCCGCGCCGGGCGCTGGGGGGGGAGGTCTGGGTCTCCGCTCTCTGGGATTCCCTGGCCCGCTCCGCAGGTCTCTGTCCCCGGGGTCTCGGGGGCTCCCTGTCTCGGGGCGGCTCCGCGCGGCTGCGGGGCTCTGCCCCGCGCTCTTGGGCCGCCTCCCCGTCCTCGTCTCTGCCTGTGTCTGGGAGGGGGTGTCTCTGCCTCTGTCCCTGTGTCTCTGCGTCTCTCTTCTCTCCCTGTTTTTCTGTCTCTGCATCTCGGAGTCTTTGCCTGTCTCTTCCTGCGTGTCTCTCTTTGCCTCCATATGTCTCTGTGAGGTCTCTCGAACTCTCTGTCTTTCCCTCTCTGTCTCTCTATCTCTCTTTCTTTGGGGCCCCTCCACACCCCTGCTCAGCCCTTGGGGCAGCCCAGGGCCCCGTTTGTTTTGCTTTTGCGCCCAGGCTGGGCGGGAGGGGTGCGGAGTGGAGGCAGATGTTGGGGAGTGGGGCTGGGAAATCCCTTCTCGGTTCTCTCCTCCCTGCTCCCACGGCCCTCGGCTCTGCCGTGCCCTGCTCTGCCCTGCCCTGCCGGGGGCTCCAGGGCAGATGCCTGGCTGTGTACCCAACTGCGCTTCACATCGTGGGGCCTCAGTTTTCCTTGCTGTGAAATGGGGCCACGTTCCTCTCTGCTGTGGGCTCTGCCCCCTGTGTCACATGGGCCAGCCGACCGAGGAGGTGGGGGTGGAAGTCTGCTCCTTCCTTTCTTTCCCTGGGTAGGGCGAGAGGGGCCTTGAGAAAGGGGCTGCCTTCAGCCCCAGCCTGCCCCTTGCTAACTCCTCCCAGGGGTTGGTTCTGGCCTCAGTTTTACCCCAAAGCCCTCTGATTGCACAGCCCTCACTGCTCTTGGGAGCTAGAGTTGTTATCCCTGTCATACAGGTGAGAAAATTGAGGTTCAGAGAGGGCTGACGACTTGCCCAAAGTCACAGAGTGAGCTGGGGCACTTTGTCCTTGTGTCCCCTCGTCGGTGGGATTTGACTTTAGTTGAGAGGCAGGGGTTTTCCGAGGGGCTGCTGTGGTCCAGGAGGAGACTCTTGTCCAGGAAGAAGCTCTGGGACAACTGGACTTGGAGTGGCTGAGGCACTGGGACATCTCTTGGGGTGGGCAGGGTTTCTGAGGTGGTAGTGAGGGGCTGCCCGGACCCGCAGACTTGGTGGTTGAGAACCTGCCAGGGGCCTGAGGGGAGGCTGGTGCCCAGGTGCTCCCAGACGGCCCCCCTCCTGTGCTGCGTGGCTGTGAGGGTGAGCCCCCGGGCGGTGAGAGGAGAATGACAGTGGGGCAGGCACTGGGCTAAGGTGTCACCTCCTCAGCCAGTGAGTTGGAGTGTGAAGTGGGGACCTGAGACAGATGGTGGGGAGGCTCGGCTCACCCTGGCTGGCGCTGGGTTGGCAGAAGGTGAGGGCTCCCCGCTAAGGAGCCCTTTCTGAGTGGGCAGCAACGGTGGGGGCGTGGTCTTGGGCAAGGAGCTTGGTCACCAGAAGGAGTCGTATGTGATCACTAGAAAATAGGCCCCAGATTCTCTAGTGGGGGGGCTCGTCAGGGGCGAGCATGGACTTTGGACTCTGTCTTGGGTCCGAATTCCAGCCCTGCCCGTAAGTTGCCTGTGGGATGTCCACTCTATGACAGTTTAACAAATACTGAGCTCCTGCTGTGTGTGAGTTCTTTCTAGGTGCTGGGGACACCACAGTGACCAAAAGGGACAAATACCTCTTCCCTCAGGGGGCTGATGTACTAGTGGGGGAGAAAGTGAAAAGCCACAATAAGAGTAAATGCTGCAGTAATTTGGGTGGTGGGCAGTGCTGTGGATAAAATAAAGTAGGGGGAGGGCATGGAGCCTTTGGGCAGGGATGGCTGCTAGAGCCTGGGTGCTTTAGGAGGGAACTGACTCCTGAGCTGAGACCTGAGTGATGGAAAGGAGCCCGCCATGGGGTGTGCTGGGTGAAGTGCCTTGCAGGTAGAGGGATAGTAGATGCAAAGGCCCTGAGGCAGGAGCCTGCCTAGTAAATTAGGGGAGAGCAAAAGATCACTGGGCCTGGAGTCCAGTGAGCCAGGGGGAGAGTGGGAGATGGAGGGCGGAAAGGGGCCAGTTGTAAGGATTTGGCTTTGCCAGAGTGAGCTGGGAGCGCCTGGAGGGGCCTGAGCGGGGGAGGAGCCTGGTCAGACATGGTCAGGTCCAGCATGGGCATGCTGCCTCCCCACCCCCGGCGACATGGGTGATTGTTGTCAGGTGGACTCACTGCCCCCAGTGCCCAGGTGGGAAACTGAGGCTTGGAGAGTGCTGAGGCTAGCCTGAGGCTGAGCCAGCTGCCCAGAGGGCACAGTCCCTACCTGGATGGGATGAGGCAGGAGGGAGGCTGGGGCGCCAGGCCCGGGGACCAGGGTTTCTTACAAAATATGTGTCTTGCTGAGGCAGTGGTCAGGAGGTACCAGTGGCCCACATCTGGTGTCCCACATTGGTGTTGAGGACGGGGGCTGGGGGCCCAGGGCTCGAGGGATGAGTAGCAGCTCCTTGGGGGGGTGGGCAAATGGAGGAAAGTGCAAGTGAGTGGAATTAAGGAGCGAGTGCAGCCTGGCGGGACTGGCCTCGACACCCCCGGTGCACAAGCCCCCTTCACACCATCCCTGCCACAGAGGGAGTGTGAATCTCATTGCCTGGCTTCCAGGGAAGGAACCCACGTCTGGGAGGTGGGTGACACCTTCAGGGACTGGGCAGGAGGCTCCCCCTCTGGGCCTCAGTCTCCCTGTCTCTGAGTCTAGGGATGGGGGCAGTCCTCTGGGGGTGAGGGCATCAGGAGCCTCTGCCTAGATAACCTTTGGGTATTGGCCTCTGACCTCCACGTGGGGTCTGTGTTTGGGGAGCGCCATGGATTTCCCGTGGGAGCCCGGGCAGCGTGGCACCTCAGCAAGCTTCTGCGCCTCTAGGAGTGGGGTGCGGGACGCCACCCTTGGGGTAGGTGGAGTCCACTCCCGGGCCTGTGCCTCGCTGAGTTTTGTTCTGTGTGTTTGTTGCCAGAGCCCGTGCACAGTGAGGTGGACACGGGTGTGGAGAGGGACGGGGGCTTGGCCAGAGGAAGGCCTCTGGTGACGCCAGGGGCTCAGGCCCTTGTACGCTGACTGGAGGCATGATGGCCCATTTCACAGTTGAGGACACTGAGATACAGATTGCAGGTGGACCCAGCTCTAGTCCTGCTGTGCACCAGCGGCAGAGCCTGGAGGCGGCCTTGGGGTGGGCCTCGGGGTGGGGCAGCAGGGCCTGTGCGAGTGCCCTGCCCTCCCCTCCCCTGTAGACCGTGGAGCATGGCTTCCCCAACCAGCCAAGCGCCCTGGCCTTCGACCCCGAGCTTCGCATCATGGCCATCGGCACCAGGTCTGGGGCTGTCAAGATGTATCCTTTGCGGGCCACGGCCTCTGGGGCCTGTGAGGACCACCTGCTTGCAGCTCCTTGTGTGCTGGGCTCCGTGGGCAGGGTCCGGCCTGGGAGGGAGGCTGCGGTAGGTGCCGGGATCCTGGTGGAGGCCACTGCAGCTTCTGCCCTGGGATGTTTCCTCAGAGAGGGTGGGGTGTCAGCTGGTAGTGGCCACAGCTGTCCCTCACTGCATTCCAGCCAACCAGTTACCTGGGTGACCCTGCCATTGTCCCAGCAGCTGTGACTGGGGAAGTTGGCCCAGGGGGCTGGCTGAGCATGGGACCCATCAGGGGTAGTGGGTGGGTGGGGGTCACACAGTGGGCCCCTGCCCTGGTGACCGGGCACACACACGTGTGTGATGTGAAGACACGTGTGTTCGGCCGAGGGGCTGGGGGCAGTGCCAGGCTCGGCATGGTGAGCGCAGCGCGGCGCCCACCTGGATGCTGGCGGCCACACAATGGGCCGTGTGAGCTGCACAAAGCGGGCATTTTCCCTGCAAGCGAGGGGTGGGGGTGAGGGGGGGCAAACAGGCAGCTGAATGCCTCCGTGCCTGCGGTGGAGAGTCCCACCCCCATTGCTCGCAGCGAAGCCCCTCAGGCGGGGACACTGAGGTGCAGAGTGTGGTGACGGCTGCATGGTGCGAGCTGCCCACCCCCACCCCTCCCCGTGTGACCCTCTGGGTCTCAGTGTCCTCGTTGGGGACATCAGTTGGCACAAAATGAGTCAGTGCCTGAAAGGAGCAGGGTGGGGTGGGGTCTCCCCACCCCAGGTCTGGGGGCACTGGCCAGGCAGGGGCGGGCGCCTGGCCTGCGGTGTGTGAGCTTGCCTCCTTGGGAGTCTGGCAGGGCCGGGATGCCCCTCCGCCACGGGCACTGAGGTCCCAGTGGGGAAGGGGATGGGCCAGGTGGGTGCAGTGCCCTGGCCCCCGGCCCCCAACCGCCCACCTGCCCACTTCCTGGCCTGCTGCTCCCACCCCTCCTGGGTGCTGTCCTGCCCCACTTGTGTGTTGTGTCCCCACAGCCCCTTTCTCCGTCATAGCAGTCGGTATCCCACAGTGCCCTGCACCACGCGTCTCTGTTAGCCTCTCAAGCTATCCCTCCTGGTGTCCTGGTCTCTCTTGGGCACAGACTCCTCATGGTCACAAGGAACGTGATGTACAGATGAGGAGATAGCCTCAGAGGAGGCCAGAGCCCTCCCCTTCCCCCCAGACCACCCCAGCCCAGAGCCCTCGGTTGGGAAACTGAGGCTGGAGAGGACAGGCCCTGGCCACAGAAGCCGCCCCTCCCCCTCAAGCCTGGCCCCCGTCTCCTTGACGACCCTGGTTCACGCCCAGCACTCCTGCCCCCTCTTTTGTCCCCTTTTCTGTTCTCCTGGCTCCTACAGGGAATCCCAGCTCCAACTCCAAGCAACGGCTCCTGCCTTGTTGCCGGGAAACGTTGCTGATCCCTCCCAGCCCTCCCTCCTGGGCCCCCTTGGCCCTGCCCATCCACTGTCAAGTTGCTTGGCCTCTGGCACTGAGGCTGGGCACTTGAAACAGGTCGTCCAGCCTCCCCAAGCCTCTGTGTACTCATCTGTAAAATGGGCAGGCTGCGGCCTCTCCTGCCTTGCTGTGGGGGCTGCTGGCTGTCTGCCCCGGAGGGAGGTTGGTTGCCCACAGCTGGAGTTTGGCCTGGAGCTGTGGGAAGGGGCAGCCTGGACTCTCCTCTTCCCCGGGCTTCCCTGCCCAGGCCTGGCCTCACATCTCTGCCTGTGTGATCCTGACCTGCGGGCTCACGAAGCTGACATAGAGTGGACTCTGGCTGTGTGCCAGTCTGGGCCAGGAGTGCTGGGTGTGTTTCTCTTCTCACTTGCCCTGTGCCAGCCCTACGAGGCAGGAGTCACTAGCCCATTTTACAGATGAGGAGGTGAAGGTCACATGGCAGCGCCGACTTGCAGGAGCTCAGTGGAGCCTGCACTGGGACCTGGAGATCCCATGAGAGTGCAGGATGGCGCTTCCTCAGGGAAGGGCCCACCTGGACTTTGGGGCCTCCTGGGTAGGCAGGGCTGGCTGGGACCCATTGGAATGGTCTTGGGAACGAGGACGCTTGGGCATCTCCCGTGCCTTGGCTTCCTGGCCCGTGCCTGCTTCTTTCTGCCCTTGACCTGTTGCCCTCAGCTACGGTGCGCCTGGCGTGGAGTTCACGGGCCTGCACCGAGACATGACCACTGTCACGCAGATGCACTTCCTGCCCGGCCAGGTGAGCGTCTACCCGCCCACCACCAGTTGGCTCCCATGGCCCCTAGGCCCCCTCCCCAGCCAGCCCAGTCCTGGTCTCTGCTCCCCTCCAGGGTCGCCTCCTGACTCTGCTGGACGACAGCAGCCTGCATCTCTGGGAGATCGTCCACCGTAACGGCTGTGCCCATCTGGAGGAAGCGCTCAGCTTTCAGCCACCCGGTCGGCCGGGCTTTGATGGTGCCAGGTACTGGAGGACTTGGCTGGGCACCAGCCGCCGGGCATGGGGGAGCTGGGTGGGGGCTGTGGAAGCGGCCATGCGAAGGCGCGGTGGGGACAGGAAGCTGCCCGGGGCAGGGTTCAGGGTGGCGGGGTGCGTTGAGTTGGGCCTGGGTCCCGGAAGGCAGCACTTGGACCCCTCTTGACTGAGATGTGCTGCATGGACTTTGCGGGTATTAGATGGGGAGTTGCAGCTGAGTCTAAGTTGAGCACGTAGGGGCTGTGCTACGGGACTGCTAGGGCCTCGAGACCCAGGATGGGAGAGCGTGTTGTGTCCCAGGCTCCCGGTACCTGGTGTGTGGCACTGCGCTCCCTGCAGTGATGGGGGTGTCTGGGGGCACTGGGCAGGACTAAGCAGAGCTGATACTAGCAAGGGTCCCCTGGCCCCTTGAATTGGGGGTGGGGTGACAGGCCATAGTGTACACAGGTGAAAGGGCGAGTTTAGGGGCAAGGAGGGTCCTACTGGGCAGTGCTGTGTGAGGTGCTAGCAGGACACCCCAGGGGACAACAGAGTGGCCTGGACTGCTGGTGAGAGTGTAAGGCGCCTCAGTCCCTGGCCCTGCTGGCCCTCACTGAAATGGCTGGAGTGGGCAAGTCCTTCACCCTGCAAGATGCCTTTCTCTAGCTCAGCGAGAGGCTTGTACTGCTCCTGCTGGGGGCTGGATGACACCCCTACACGTGCAGCCATAACCTAGGGGTGCAGTCCTGGGGTCTCCCAGCCTCTGCAGGCAGGACTGATCTGGGCCCTCCTGCAAAGTCAGGGGGCCATCCAGAGGGCTGGCGTCAGGGGTTCTTGGGTGGGGCTCAGGAGGGCTGTGTGTCCTGGAGCTCCTGGTCCTGGCCCAAGGGGTGGCCTGGTTCCTGCCTTCCCTTCCTGGAGGGTGGGAGGAACTTCGGAGCCCGTCTCCAAGACCTGGGGAGCCTATTTTTATCCCTCTCACTGCCGACATCCTGACGAATAATTGAGCGAGCTAATTACCATGCCCACAGCCACCACCCTCACCTTCTGGTCACCAGCCTGCTTGATAATCAGGGCCCAGTGAGCACAGAGGAGCTGTAATGAGCTAACAGTGGCAGCCCAGCCCCCCCGCACCCTCCTCAGCAGGTGGATGGGCTTGCACTCTCACCCGCCTCCCCTTGTCTCCCACAGTGGCCCGCCCAGCCTCACCCGCGTCACAGTGGTCCTGCTGATAGCTGCTGGTGACATGGCAGCCCTGGGCACTGAGGGTGGCAGCATCTTCTTCCTGGATGTTCCCACGCTGACGCTGCTTGAGGGGCAGACCCTTGGCCCTGACGAGGTTCTGCGAAGGTGAGAGGTGGGCAGCTCTCCCAGCACCCTGTAGTGCCTGGGCAGTGCTTCTGCTGGCTCACCTGAGCCCCCTCTGCAGTGTGCCAGACGACTACCGCTGTGGGAAGGCCCTGGGCCCCGTGGAAGCTCTGCAGGGACACCTGCGGGACCCCACCAAGATCCTCATTGGCTACAGCCGAGGCCTGCTGGTCATCTGGAACCAGGCTGCACAGTGTGCAGACCGTGTCTTCCTGGGGAACCAGGTGTGTGGGTGAAGCCGGTGCCCGCAGCCGGGGCCCTCTGCTCATGGCCGCCTTGCTCATGCCCACCCGCCCTGCCCTGCAGCAGCTGGAGAGCTTGTGCTGGGAGCGTGGCGGCGGCACGCTGGTCAGCTCACACAGCGATGGCAGCTATGCCGTCTGGTCTGCAGACACCGGCAGCTCCCCGACAACGCAGCCCGTGGTAGCCACCACGCCCTACGGTGAGTACTGGGGAGGCCTGAGCACGGGGTTGATGGAGGATCCCAAGCTGAGGCACTGGGGGCTGCCGCGCCTCAGTGGGGGTATCCAGGAGGACTTGTGGAAGGCGGCAGCACCAAGCCAAATCTGCAGAGGTGAGCCCCCCGGGAGGCATGGTCAGGGGCAGCGGCCTTCCCCTTGGAGAGGCAGAAAGCAGCTGTGAGGCGGGGAGTGGTAGAGGCAGGACGGGAGTGGGCAGAGAGGTGAGCAGTGCGACCTGAGGCCCTTCTGGTCCCAGCAAGCGAGCGAGTGAGCCTGACGCTGTCCCCCCTCCAGGTCCCTTCCCCTGCAAAGCGATCAACAAGATTCTGTGGCGAAGCTGTCAGTCTGGGTAGGTGGGGAGCTGGTCTCAGGTGTGGGTCGGGGACTGCGTCAGGCTGTGGGGCGGAGGGTGTGTTCCGGGCCACAGGAATGTCCTGTGATGCTCTCCCTGGGTCGGGCAGTGTGCGCTTCCGGCCCAGGTGGCTCACATGGCTGCTCCACTCTGCGCAGGGGCCACTTTATCATCTTCAGTGGCGGCATGCCCCGCGCCAGCTATGGCGACCGCCACTGTGTGAGTGTGCTCCAGGCCGAGACTCTGGTGACGCTGGACTTCACCTCCCGCATCATCGACTTCTTCACGGTGCACAGCACGCGGCCCGAGGATGGTGTGTGCCCTGCCCTCCCCCGGCCTGTGCCCAGCGCTGCTTATCCATGCTCACCCCGCTGCTGCCCCACAGAGTTCGACGAGCCCCAGGCCCTGGCCGTGCTGCTCGAAGAGGAGCTGGTGGTGCTAGACCTGCAAACGCCCGGCTGGCCAGCTGTGCCTGCTCCATACCTGGCCCCGCTGCACTCATCCGCCATCACCTGCTCGGCCCACGTCGCCAACGTCCCTGCCAAGCTGTGGGCCCGCATCGTGAGCGCTGGCGAGCAGCAGAGCCCCCAGCCTGCCTCCAGCTCCTTGGTGTGTGTCGAGGCGTCCTGTGGGGCCAGGTCTTGGGGAGGGAGGGTGTTCCCGGTGGAGGGCACTGTCCAGGCACAGGCCTGGAGGTGGTTAACGTGGCAGGTGTCTGTGGGGATCTCTGGGGCAGTTTGGGTCCTGGATGCCATGTCTGGGGTGAGAGGGAGAAGATATTTGTACTCACTTTGCACTTACATCTCGCCCCTTCTCCCAGAGCTGGCCCATAACCGGGGGCCGCAACCTGGCCCAGGAGCCATCACAGCGAGGGCTGCTGCTGACTGGGTAGGGCAGATGTCGTGTTCCCTGGCCACGCACAGTCGTGATGTGTATGTGTGCGTGTGTACGTGGGCGCGTGGGGCCTGGTACAGCCCACACAAGTGTAGGAGAGCCGTCCTGGGCCTGGCGGGTATTGACCCGCCTGGTGACTCAGGCCCTGGCCCTTGGTGGGACCAGGTTGCCCCATCCCACAGGGTGCATTGGGGTGAAGCTTCCCTAGATCCTGGTTCAAGGCCCTGCCCTGCCCTGCCTTTTGGCCTGGAACTGAGCTTCCCCCACCCAGCCTTCCTTGGGACCGGAAAATCTGGGCTGGCCCATGCTGAGCCGCCCAGGGCTGGTGTTGGAGAGCCCGGCCTGGGCCTGGCAGGTGCTGACGTGCCCGGTGATTCAGGCCCCACTTCCTGCCCTGCCCTTGCCGCTTGCCTGTGCAGGGACCCTCAGGCCTCTGACTCCTGCGTCCCCTCCCCTGCATCAGAACTCTTAACTGTGGCTTTCAGGGCTGCTAGAGGTGTCCCAACCAGCCCCACAGACTCACTCACCTTCTCATGTCTTGTCTCTGGGCTCCCTCCACCGCCCAGGGGCTCCCCACTGGGCTCTGCAGCTGTGTCCCAAGGCTGCACCCCAGATTTGTCTGCCCCTTCCCCACCCTTTCCCTTCCCTGCTTCCTCCCGACCTCCCCATTCTTCCTGCTGCTCTGCCTACATGGCTGCCTCATGCCCCAACTGATCCCTCTGCTCTGTGACTGGCTAACTTCTGATTACCTTTTCTGGATGCCCTCGTGGGGGCAGAACCCCCTGGTCCTCTGTTCCCGGCATTACCCCCTCTTCCATTTCCTGTTCATCACACTGGGGATTCTTTCCACCCTTTCTCACCCTGTTTGAAGAGCCCAGGTGCATGTGGCCTGGCCTCCAGCAGGCCCTCAGTTATGTGTTTGCCCTATATAGTGGGTGCTTCCTGTTGGTTGTATGCAGTAGGAGTCTGGTCAACGTTCAGCATTTGCAGTAGGTGCTCAGTGAGCGATCACTGGATGAGTGGAAGGAGGGGTGCATGGGGACCCGGTGTGGGCCTGATGTCGCCCTCCCTGCAGCCACGAGGACGGCACTGTGCGGTTCTGGGATGCCTCTGGGGTGGCGCTGCGGCCGCTCTACAAGCTGAGCACAGCTGGCCTCTTCCAGACGGACTGCGAGCATGCCGACAGCCTGGCCCAGGCCGCCGAGGACGACTGGCCGCCCTTCCGCAAGGTGGGCCCCCCTCCCAGCCCCTTGGAGCCTGGTCCCCGCTCTGCCCTGTGTCATCACTCCATCGCACTCCCCAGGTGGGCTGCTTTGACCCCTACAGTGACGATCCCCGGCTCGGCGTGCAGAAGGTGGCACTCTGCAAGTACACAGCCCAGATGGTGGTGGCCGGCACTGCAGGCCAGGTAGGCCTGCAGTGTCCTCAGGGTTGGGGGTCTCAGAGGGCTTTCTGAAGGAGGTGGGCCTAAACTGGAGGGTCTGGTGGAGTGGTAGGGGGTCAGCATGGGCAAAAGCCCGGAGGTGGGAATGGGGCTCCAGGCGGGGCTGGCTGGGGTGAGGCCAGCCAGGGCGGTGGGGCCCGTTGTTGGGGGCCTTGCATCCAAGCTTTGGCTGTAGGGGACCATGGAGGGTTGGGGCCGGGGGCAGGAACATAGGTGTTAGATGAGCCCAGGGAGGGCAGGGGCCAGTGAGTCTTGGTCACTGCCATGCCGCCAGCACGCGCACATTATGTAGAAGGTGCTCAATTTGTGCTTATTGCTAAACGGGAGACAGGCTTGGTGCGGGGGGATTACTTGGCCCCAGAAGGGCAGGGACTGGCAGGTCTTGGTCACCACCATGTTCCTCAGTGCTCACTGACGGCCTTGGTATACAGTAGGCATTCAGTAAGTGCATATTCAGAAGACGAACTGGAGATAATCCTGGGACCACCCCGGCAGTGGCTCTGTGGGCTCGGTGGGGCATGGGGGGCCCCTCCTCCGTGCTCACCCCCCCCTCGCCCGGCTGCGGGCTCAGGTGCTGGTGCTGGAGCTGAGTGACGCGCCGTCAGAGCAGGCAGTCAGTGTGGCCAGTGTGGACCTCCTCCAGGACCGCGAGGGCTTCACATGGAAGGGCCATGAGCGGCTGAGCCCGCGCACGGGGCCCCTGCCCTGGCCCACTGGCTTCCAGCCCCACGTGCTGGTTCAGTGCCTGCCGCCAGCTGCTGTCACCGCGGTCACGCTCCACACTGAGTGGAGCCTCGTGGCCTTTGGCACCAGTCATGGCTTTGGCCTCTTTGACTACCAGCGCAAGAGCCCTGTCCTGGCCAGGTATGTGGGGGGGCAGGCCTGGAGCCTGGTGAGATGGGGTCTGCACCTCCACCTGGGCTCAGCCTCCTGTGGGACCTATGGTGCAGCCCTGTGCCTGCCTGGGCCTCAGTTTCCCCTTCTAAGCCTTGGTGTGGTGACGGTGGTTCTGTTGCCTCTGGCAGCTCCGTCCTTATGTGCAGTGCTGCTGGTGGGGCTCTCAGGCCACCAGCTGCTGGGCTGGCTGGGCAGCATAGAGGGGCTCGGGCTTCCTGACCGGGCCAGCAGGAGCACGGGGGCTGCTCCAGGAGGCTGCTTCGTAGCACGACTGGCGCCTGCCTGCCCCCAGGTGCACCCTTCACCCCAATGACTCCTTGGCCATGGAGGGGCCGCTCTCCCGGGTGAAGTCGCTCAAGAAGTCGCTGCGCCAGTCTTTCCGGCGCATCCGCAAGAGCCGAGTCTCAGGCAAGAAGCGGGCTGCCAACACCAACAGCAAGGTGAGCTGGGGCCTGGCTGCCCGGTGCTGCTCCTCTGGGCCGTGCTGTAGAAATGGAGCCCCCTGGGGCCCCTGGGGTGATCCGGGTGAGCGGGGAGGATGGAGGAGGAGTGTTGGGCGCCAGGCTGTGTGAGAGCAGATGGGGTGCAGGGAAGGTGGTGTTCCGGAGCCCCACGCCCTTCCAGTTGCAGGAGGCCAACGCACAGCTGGCGGAGCAGGCCTGCCCGCATGACGTGGAGATGACGCCCGTCCAGCGCCGCATTGAGCCGCGCTCGGCTGACGACTCCCTCTCGGGCGTGGTGCGCTGCCTCTACTTTGCTGACACGTTCCTTCGAGATGGTGAGGCCGGGGGAGGGCCAGGGCCTGGGGAGATGGGCCTCAGTTGACCCGTCTAGGAAATGGGTGGTGGTGGAGGAGGGGTGGGACCACACCTTCCAGGAGGTTGGAGAGTGTTCTGAGTGCCTGATGTGTGCCGGGCTGTGCTCGCAACAGGGTGCCCTGGCCACCCAGGCAGCCCCCAGAATTTCCTATGCTATGGGGTTGGTCACTGAGTTGGGGTCCTCTGAGAGCCAAGTGGAGAGAAGGGAGTCCGAGATAGGAGGAGGGGAGCGTGGGGGGTCGGCCGGGGCCGAGGCCCAGAGGTGGCATGTGTTTGGGAGACTGCCTGGGTGGTGTCTGGAGTTGGAGGGACAGGGCTCCGGGAGGCACTGGTGCTGGCCGCCTGCTGAGGAGCCAGCTTGGACCCCGAGTGTTGGAGCCCCGAGAGGGCCTTGCGCAGAGAAGTGGTGTGGTTGGGTTTACTGACTGATTCGCGGATTGATTTTTAACTTGTATAACGGACAGTTTCAACCATACACAGTCATTCACGTCCCTCCCCTGGTGCCAGCGAGCAGGCCACTGCTGCACCTGTTCCCGCCCCACACTCTTGTTTATCTGGTTCGAGTATTCTACGTGAAAACCCTTGTGTGTGCAGGTTGGGGTGTCTTGGCCGGCCGCGGCTTGAGTTGCTCGCTACCTTTTCTCTGGGGTTTGGCTCCCCCTCGTGGTTGTGCTGAGTTCATCAGTGCGTCACAGGCGCCCACCGCTGCCGCCCGGGTCCACCTCACTCCTGTATTTTAGCTTTGATTCTCCTCTAAAGGACCTTCTCCAGAGGTTCAGCTCACACACGGAGAGCAGGCTAGACGTCCAGGGCCAGCCTCGGTTCATTTCAGCCCAGGCCCGGGACCTTCTGGGTCTGGTTGCCATGGAGAACACACCTAAAGGGGTGGGGGCGGCACAGGGGACCAGCAGCGGGGCAGAGCCGGCACGCTGATGCCCCTTTTGGGTGAGGGACAGGACTGGTGATGGGATGTGGGGGGACGTTGGGGCTTTGTGACGGGGCTGCATTGCTAAGATGGGGCTGAGGGAGTGGCAGGTGGGGTTGAAAAGATCAGGGTCCACTTCGGGTACCGTTGATGTCCCTGTGGAGGTGCCTGAGAGGCCGTTCCTGCTTCTGCAGGAGGCTGCATCTGAGCCCCCCATTGTCATCAGCAGTCTAAAGAAGGGGCCCGAGGCCATGAGGCTGGCCGAGAGAACCAGTCCTGGGTCCCAAAGTGTCAGGAGAGGAGGGAGGAGCCTGCAGCGTGCAGGCAGACACCTTGCCTCACTGCCTGTCACCCGCAGCGGCCCACCACGGGCCCACCATGTGGGCAGGCACCAACTCGGGCTCCGTGTTTGCCTATGCGCTGGAGGTGCCGGCGGCAGCGGCGGGCGGCGAGAAGCGGCCGGAGCGGGCAGTGGAGGCCGTGCTGGGCAAGGAGGTGCAGCTGATGCACCGTGCACCTGTGGTGGCCATTGCTGTGCTGGACGGGCGCGGCCGCCCATTACCCGAGCCCTACGAGGCCTCGCGGGACCTGGCACAGGCACCTGACATGCAGGGCGGCCATGCTGTGCTCATCGCATCTGAGGAGCAGTTCAAGGTGAGCCGCGTGGAGACTCTGCAGGCCCCCGCCTCCTAGACACCATTGGACCCTCTAGAACCCCTGCTCTGCCTACGCCCCCTACCTGCTGAGACCCCCTGGGCTACCCCAGCCAGCAGAGATGCCCCGAAGCACCCCGCTGCCCCTTCAGCCTGCTGCATTTCTGCAGATGCTTCTACCTGAGTTCCCACCGGGATCCCTTGACTGTCCTCCAGGCTCTGTCTGGCAAGAACTCGTGGTCTTGGGGGGGTACCAGCCATCTAACCCTTACAACCCAGTGTGACTGGTTTTGCCACAGAGGGAGGGGCCCTGGGAGGTTTCTGGGAGCAGTATGGCACCTAGGTCGAGTCCGAGGATGGTAGCTCAGGGGGGAGAGTGTCCAGGCAGAGGAGGTAGTGTGGTCAGCGGCACAGAACTGACTGGGCTTGGGGTGGGGCCTGGCACCGGCAGCCAGGAAGGATGGGCCGTGGGGGCGTGGACAGGCCAGCCTCTGCTCACCAGCCACCTGCCCCTGGCCAGGTGTTCACACTGCCCAAGGTGAGTGCCAAGACCAAGTTCAAGCTGACGGCCCACGAGGGTTGTCGTGTGCGCAAGGTGGCACTGGCCACATTTGCCAGCGTGGCCTGTGAGGACTATGCTGAGACCTGCCTGGCCTGCCTCACCAACCTGGGCGACGTGCACGTCTTCTCGGTGCCTGGCCTGCGGCCGCAGGTGCACTACTCTTGTATCCGGAAGGAGGACATCAGCGGCATCGCTTCCTGTGTCTTCACACGCCACGGCCAGGGTGAGGCGAAGGCTGCCTGGGGCAAGCGACCAGGCAGGGCTAGGAGAACTGCCGGGGAGTGTCAGCAGAGGGGTGGAATCCAGGCGGGGGCATGGCGCCAGCCAGGGCGCAGCACTTGCTGGGGGGAGCCCAGCCGAGGGGCTGTAACTGGAGTTTCGCCTCCTAAATGCTCTCTTGGCTCCTTCTTTCCCCCAACCAACCCAGGTTTCTACCTGATTTCCCCGTCGGAGTTTGAACGCTTCTCCCTAAGTGCCCGGAACATCACAGAGCCACTCTGCTCCCTGGATATTAGTTGGCCCCGTGATGCCACCCATGCCAGGTGCATGGATGGGGAGCCCCTGGCCCAGAAGGCCTGTGACCAAGGCCGGTCTCATCCCCACCCCCACATCCTGCATGGAGCAAGGGTGGTCCTCCCTGGTGTCACCCCTTTCTGGTCCCAGGGCTTGGGAATGGGAGGGCAGGGGTCTGGCCCTCAAGCCTTGAGGCACCTGCCTGTGGCCCCTATCATGGCCCCATATCTGCAGCTACGAGCTCTGCGAGTCGCCCAAGCTGAGCCAGGCTAATGGGACCCCGGGCATCGTCCTGGCCCCACGGAGCCACGATGGAAGCCCCAGTCCTGTCCACAGCAAGGGAGCTGGTGAGGGGTGCTGGGCATGAAGTGAGGGTGGCGGGGTGCCCACACAGCTCAGACATCAGGGCAGGCCTCTGCGGGAGGCGGCAGCTGAGCCAAGGCTGGAAGCCTGGGGAGGGGCATGCAGGCCGGAGAGGGGTGGGGTCTGTTGGTGCTGCGTTCCACCGTGGGCTGGGTTTGGGACTGGGTCCCCAGGTGCAGAGGGTGCCCAGGGACCCTGGCAGGGACCTGATCACTTCCTCCCTGCAGACACCCCAGAGCCACCCGAGGCCACACTCTCACCCGTGTCCATTGACTCGGCCACCAGTGCTGACACCACACTGGACACGACAGGAGACGTCACGGTGGAGGACGTGAAGGATTTCATGGGGTGAGGCGGGTGGGCAAGTCCACAGGAGGGGCTCCCCTGGCTCCCCAGCCTCCCTCCCCTCCCCTTCAGCCAACCTTAAGTCCAAGCTGGGCATGGAGGACCAAGGAGGGGCCAGACCCCAGACCGTCTGATCACAGCCCCTTTCCCCAGCTCCTCAGAGGAATCGGAGAAGAATCTGAGGAACCTGGCGGAAGACGAGGCTCGAGCCTGTGCCATCCTGATCAAATGAAGTGCTGCAGGTGTGCCGGGCCCTGGGTCCACCTGGTCCTCACCGCTCAGCCTTGACCCCTTGGGGCCCCCCAGCCCTGGTCTCCCACCTGAAATCCTGGCAGGCCCCTCGAGGCCTGGCTTCCTTCCAGAGATGTCCCGGCAGGGGCTTCAGGGACCCACACAGACAGGACTTTCATAGTTTGGTATTACAAAAATGGCCAGCTTCTCAGTTCCTGGATGTCATGGGGAGGGGAGTTTGGAACAAGGCCAGACCAAAACTTAGAGGTGGTGGCAGCTTGGGGCTCAGTGGCTGGTTGGCCCACTTCCGCAGATGAGATCACCTAGGCATATGAGGTCGGGCCCTGCCAGGTGAGCCCCAACGGGGCTGGCCAGTTCCCGCTCCAGGCCCAGGATGGCCTCCTGCCTGGGTCTGGGGCGTGTGTCTCCCCAACCTGTTATGTACCGAGTGCCCCCGCCCACACAGCCTCGCCCTGCACCAGGTACAGACACCCCAGCTCTCTATCTTTTGCTGGGGTCACCACTGCCCCCTCCCTGGCTACGTCCTGGGCTGGATGTGGTCAGTGCTTGGAAACTTGGCAAGCCCACCTCAGGCTGTCACTGCAGGGTCCTTGCCCCTGGATGGGTTGAGTGGTTTTTTGGCCTGCCCTGGAGGCACCTCTGGGTAAGGCCACCTGCCTCTTTGGGCCTCCCTGGCCTTCTGCTGACCCCTCTTCTCTTCCTCTGCCAGGAAAGCCAGGACTACCCGGCCACTACCTGCCCTGCTCGGAGCTGGGGTCTAGGACCCCTGGCTCCTGCCTGGCCCTTCCCTTAGACCCACATCTGCTAACCTGTGGGCTCCAGCAGGACCTGCCCACTCTGGCCCCAGGGCAGCCCAAAGGCGTGGGCCTGGGATTCTGCTCAGAGCCTTTGGGGTGGGATCAGACTGGCCTCTCCCACAGGCAGTGGGCTCCCCCGGAGACCAGGTGCTGTGCAGGGAGGACAGCTGAGGCTGGCAGCCTGTGTTGCCTCCTACTCCACACGCCATCCTTCCCCCCTCTCTTTGCAGAGTATTTTTCTAACGCCTGTGCCTGGCTGGACAGTCATTTCTAAAACAACTATTTTGGTACTTGCCCCTGGGCCAGCACTCCCCACCCCCAGCCTGTGCACGAGTGTGAGTGTGTGTGTGTGTGAGTGACTGGGAGCTCTGCCAGGACTGGGGCCCAGTCAGGTGTGTTTGGGGGTGGTGGGGGTTAGGATGGATTTCCCTGTAGATTGTACCTTGGGTCTTTTTTTTTTTCCTGTCATTTTGTTAAAGTTAGTGCTGTTTTAATATTAAAAATACTGATTTTTAATACTGAAAATAAAAGCATTTAATATCTCTTAAAGGGCAACCACATCTGTTTTCTCCCTGGCACGGGAGAGGATGTCACACGAGAGCTCACACTGGAGAGAGTCCAATTTCCCAGCCCTCGGGGGCCACTGGTTAGGGTTACCCCCGTTGGTGCTGCTTGGGCTGTGCTGCTGGGGACCATGGCACTAGGGAGTGATCAGAGCAGGGGCTGCCACTTGCATGGACAGGCAGGCCCTTCCTCTCCCTCACCCAGAGCTGGGGTGCCGGGGGGGCGCTGTAGGCTGGGGTGCCGCCCTAGGCCAGGGCCTGGCGGAAGGTGCTCCAGGCGTGGAAGCAGCGAGTGAAGGCGTGCTGCTCGTTGCCCTTGCGGACCAGGCGCAGGCGGCGGGGACGCTCGTGCTCTTTGGATCGCATGTGCTGGATGTACACCTGGCAAGCAGGACAGCGTGTGAGCCTTGGGCAGTCCTCCCAGACACCAGCCCGGCCTCAGCCCTCCCCTCCACGGGGCTCACCTGGCAGGCCTTCAGACTCAGTTTGATCTCCACCTGGCTTGTCTGGGTCCCCACCCACATGTAGACCTGTGGGGATGGCAGGGGAGGTGGTCTCATGGGGGACCTGGGGACACTCCTCCTCTCCCAGCTTCAGAACGCCTGTCCACGGATGGGTAGGCTCTTTGAATGGGCAGGGTCAGCAGGGTCTCACCTCTTGGCCGTTGTCTAACAACATGATGTCATCGTCTGCCAGGTCATCTTGGCAAAAGTCAGAGCATTTCTCAGTCACTGCAAAGTAGCCCTTCTCGTTGGAGCACCTGGGGTCAAGGGTCAGGGAGAAGCTGAGGGTCATAAGCAGCAGTGCCAAGACTAAGGAGGAAGCTGGGGTGGGGGTCGGGCCTGCCTCACCGAAAGAGCCGGGTGTGCTTCATGTATTCAGCGTCATCGTCATAAGGCTTCTGTGCCCCGATGCCCACCCAGAAGAAGTTCTCGGGCTCCTCTCCTTCGTTGATGACCTGTAGGAAAAGAGTCGGTCCCAGCCCCAGGCCCTGTCTGTCCTCACCAGGTTGCCCACTGCACGTCCCAGTCACCTGCTTGCTGTAGGCGGCGTCAAACATGGTGTTCAGGATATCCTCTGCCAGCTTGGCCTCGTCGGGATCCGACGCCCGGCCCACCCATGCATACATGATGCCCTGGTTGTCCTCACTCTCAAAGGGAACCTGGGAGCGTGCAGGGGGTTCGGGTCAGGCCAGCCTACAACCCACCACCCTGACCCACAGTCCTGGTCACACCCACCACCCCACCTTGAGAATGAAGCAGAACTCGGAATTGAGAAGGCTGGAGTCAGTGTTGATCTGAATGCACCTGGAGGAGGGTGGGGTGTCAGCAAGGAGTCATCGACCCGCCTGCCCGCCCCGCGACCCCTCCCCTGCAGCCAGGCACCGGGTGCACAGGGCGCTGCCGTTGGTGCGAATCTGGTAGAGGCTGGGTTGCAGGGCGCCCTGGGCTGCCTTCCTCTTGCCCCGGTGGATGATGAACTTTCTCTTGAAATGGGACAGGAACTTGGGGTTCTCCTGCTGCTGTGTCATGCGCACCACCTGGGGGCGTAAAAGTGTCAGGCCCACCTCCCTGGACCCCCACCCTGCCCATCGCAGGGCAAGCCTCCCCTGGGTCTGAGTCCCAACCCCCCGAGGCTGAGGGCGTGGCCCTGCGCGGGGGTGGGCGTGGCCAGCGCACCTCCAGTTTGCCCGGGAAGAGGCTCTCGAACTTCTTCTGCAGGCTGAAAGTGAAGGTGAGCCAGCCCATGTTGGAGGCTTCGCGGCCCTGCCAGAAGTACACGATGCACTGAAAGTCCTCCTCGGGCTGCTTCTCCTCCGCCTCGGCTGCCGCCGCCTCGCTTTCTTTGCCCTCGGCCCCGGCCCTCTCCTTCTCTTCTTTCGTCTCCTCCTCCTCCTCGTACTCCACGGGGACCCAATACCTGCGGGGTCAGAGGGCGGTAAGAAGAGCCCCCAGCAGCAGGGGAGGGGCCAGGCGAGGGAAGCACACTGAGGCGGCACCTGCAGAGGAAGACATAGCAGTCCTGCGTGTAGAAGTGGCCGAACTCCTCCTCGGGCAGCCGCGCGAACTTCTTGCCCTCGAGCACGAAGCCCTCCATGCCGTCCAAGTCCTCGTTCCACTCCTCCATCAGCTGCTCGGCCTGCATGTTACCGTCACTCGTTGGCCCGGGCCGGCCCCTCCTCACCGCACAGGGACCGGCACAGTGGCTCCTCCCACAACAGGTCCCATCACCGCCCGCCAGGGCCACGTCCTCCAGCCCCACCTCTAGGCCCGCCCACCTCCCAGGCCCCGCCTCTGGCCCCGCCCAGGCCGCAGGCCCCACCCAGGCGCCCCTCTAAGCCCCGCTCATCTCACAGACCCCCTCTTGGCCCCGCCCACCTCCCAGGCCCCGCCTCTAATCCCCGCCCACCTCCCAGGCCCCACCCAGGTGCCCCATAAGCGCCGCCCACCTCGCGCCCTAGGCCCCGCCCTCCCCAGGCCCCGCCCACCTCGGCCAGCGCCATGTGCGGCTGCCGCGGCAGGAAGAGCGCGGTGAGGTCAGCCTTCATCTGATCTTTCTTTTCGGCGTCGCGCTTCACCTTCCCGGCGAGTCCCGGGCCCTGCAGCACAGCCTCCGCGTTGCGCGTGTAGTCCACCATCAACACGTCGTCCCAATTCTTGAACTTGGCCTTGAACACCTGCCGAGGGGACGTGGAGTGGGAATTGGGCGTGGCCAAGGCGGGCGTCAGAGGAGGTCCGGAGGCGGGCCCCAGGAGCCAGAGGTGGGAGTGGCGAGCCAGAGGGGGCGGGGCCCGGCGGCAGTTCCGGGAGGTGGGGGCGGGAACGGATACAGAGGGGCAGGGCGTGAGCGGTCCGCGGGACCCCGGGAGGCGGCGGTGGCCGCACTGCGCACCTGCGCCTCGGTGCCCTCGAGGCTGCGGCTGACCGTGGCGTGGCGCGGCCGGTGCAGCATCCCGCACAGCTCCTGGCCCAGCTTGAGGGCGGCGGCGCGCACCAGGCGCGGGGACTTGCGGCCGAGCCAGATGAACACGTCAGACCAACAGTCCAGGATGTACACGCAGCGCGTGTCCAGCAGGCTCTGCAGCTGCGGGGCCGAAGGCTGGAGGTCAACGCCGGGGCCGCGCCACTGGGGAGGGGTCGCGGCCCCCTCGCCCTCCTCCCTGTGTGTATGTCTCACCAGCCGCATCCTGGGCATCAGTTCCACCTTGGGCCGCTTCTTATGTTCCACAGACAGCTTGTAGTTGATCTGCGGCAGCTCCAGGTAGCCCAGACCCAGGCCCACCTGGCGGAGGAAGAGGTGGACGTGGCAGGGAGGCGGTCTGGGGACATGAGCTCCACCCACAACAGCCCCTGATTTGGCGTGTGGCCCCTGCCCTGCTGTGTGCTCTCAGCTGCACTGCCTGCTCCTCTCTGGACCCGTTTCCTTCCTCCACCCACAGGTGTTTTAAGGGCATCCTGTCAGTGGAGGGGCTTTTAAACGGTGCTTTCCTTGCCTGCCCTCCTCAGGTCCTTACTGTCGCTTCTAATTCTCTAACTTGTCCTTTTCCTGCTCATAACACCCATGGCTTCCCATCACCTACAGAATTAAGGCAAGGTTCTCAGGCCTGGCACCCAGGCACTTCTCAGCCTCACCTTCTGGAAACACACAGCCCAGCACTGTTTCTCATGGCCCCACCCAGACAACTTCCAGATCTTTGCTGGGGCTACTCCCTGTCCAGAAGGTGGCAACCACTCCACACCAAAGTCCAGATGGAACCCACAGCCACCACAGTGATGCGTGGCCCATTCCCCCACCCTGACTGCCCTGCACCCCAGCTCACCTTATACAGCTTGGGCTGGGGGGGCCAGAAGTCATCAGGCACATGCTGCTTGATCTCAGAGGGCTCTCCGCCCAGCACCTCCCAGAACTCTGGGGGCTCCTGGCCCTGCACCATCAGCGTGATCTCTGCCTTCCCTTTCCGCTCGTTCTTGTTAATTTTCTCTGCAAAGAGCCTGAGGGCAGGTGCAAAGCCCTTAGTGAGGCCCATTCCCCTTCTTCGGTGATGATTTTTCTTTGCACAAAACACCCCACCACGTCTGAGCGGAACAGTCCTCATACCTAGCCTTGGTGGTGCTACTCAGTGTGGCCTGGGCTCCCCGCCACACGTAGATGTCCAGCCCTCGGTCCAGCAGGAAGACAAACCTGGACAGGAGGGGCAGAAGGGGCTGTGACAGGCATGGGCACTGATTGCCCCCATGCCCCTGACCCCACCCCAAATCCCTTCTGATGGAGCTGTAGCCCCCCTTGCTGGTCCTTCCAAGGTCTGTGGGACAGGGGTTAAAGGGGCTGCTGGTGGCCTCTTCTTCTAGAGCCCAAGCTGCCCCTCCCTGGTGGGAGAAGGTTCAGGGTCCAGCACCCCCACCTCACATCATGGGGGCTCACCTCGGGTCCAGGGAGGCCCCCTTGAGCGGCACAGGCTCCAGCTTGACGTTCTTTTTCCCATACACACGGTACATCCTGGGGGCCGGAGCAAGAGTGGCTGGGTGGGGGCACCAAGGGCCAACTGACCCTAACACCCTCCCCCCAATCCTTCCCAGCTGAGTCCAGGTCAGTGCCACCCCCCCACACCCCCTCACCTGGTGACATAGTGCGTGTCCTCCACAGTGTAGAAGCCACTGGCTGTTCCACCCTCGATGTAGGAGATGTCGTTGTCAAATACCTGTGTGTGAGAGTGCGGGCCTCATCACTGCTGCCCCCCGCCCCCAGTACACCTGTCCAGAGGGGACAGCATTGTGTACACTGCATCAGGGGCTACAAATCCCTTATGAAGTTAAAAAAAAGAATGAGATCTGTGTCTATAAATGTAAACACATTCTGGAGTGTAAGGAGGTACAAACATCAGTGTCTGTAGATACACACAGCACGTTTAGATAAGCATGTATCAGGCTACGGGAGCAAGCAGGCTGACGAAGAGGCAAACCTGGATGAGTCGGTACAAGGGGATGTGGGGGTGTCTACAGGTAGCCAGCTAGCCGCCGGGCCAGCACAGCTCCCTAGCCCTTCTCAAGGGACTCAGGTGCCCTTGGCCCTGCCTCCTTGTGCCTGCTGGTGGCCCCGCCCCCTAGCTGCTATGGGCCCCACCTCCCCATCTCTCTCCTGGCCTCCGCTGACCCAGCCTCCCGACCTTTGGCCTCATCTGGCTCCCTTGCCTTCACCCCAGTTGCCCTCCTGTTGCTTTAGGTCCCCGACCTCACGACCTGTGGCCCCGCCCCCATCAGCCTGCCCCTCCCCCCACCCCCAGGCCCTTCTGGGGTGGCACCTGCAGGAACTCCTCGCTCTCATCGCCCATCTCCTCCCGCACGGTACGGCACTCGGCGCCCAGGTAGTTGCGCAGGTTCACGGCGTGGATGGCAGAGCAAGCCTTCTTGTCGAGTGTGGCCTCCCCGCCAATCCAGTAGTAAATCTCCCAGTTCAGAGAGCCGCTGTCATCGAGAAAGGTCTGGGACCCAGGTCACGAGCTACGTCAGCCTTCACCAGGAAGTCTTGGCTTCCCAGCTGCCCCCAGAGAGGCTGCTCTGACGGGCACCGGCCCCCCGGCCCCAGGATGGGCTGCACGGCCACACCTCCGCCTGGGTCTCTCCACCTGTCCTCCGCAAAGTCCTCCCTGCACCTCCCTCAGTGAACAAGACTGTGCAGCGGGGGATTCTGAGCCATCTAAGAAGAGGCTGTGGGGGTCATGGAGCCCCCACAGCTGCCCAACCCTCACCTTGAGCACGATGTAGCAGTCGGCCTCATAGAACTTGCCATGGAAGGCTTCCTCCACCAGCACGGGCACGAAGTTCTCGATCTGCCAGATGGTCAGGCCAGGCAGCTGGCCCACGTCCTCCGTGAAGAACTCAGAGTAGTCGAGGCGCGGCTTCTCCAGGCCCTGGTCCCAGCGCCGCACCTTGCCCCCGGGGGCTCGCGCATCAGCGCTCTCCTGGAGGCACAGTCACAGTGCGTGGATGACTGCAGCGACTCAGGCTGGTCTCTCTACTGGCTACCCACCGCAGGGCCTTGGCATGGGCTGCTCTCTCTGTCTGGGGCCCCTCTCCCTCTCAGCCTGGTTCACACTGTCTTGAGCAGAGCCCAGGGCCGCCTGCCCTGTCCCAGGCCCGGGCCGGGCTTACCTCCTGCTTTTTGTTCTTCTCCTGGGCCACGTCTGACATGCCCTTTAACACCTGCTTGGCTTGGTCATCCTGGGCTGAGTCCTTGCGCCTCCGCAGCCGCATCTTTCGAGCCAGGGGGTCCTTGGGCCCGCTCCCTGCTTAGGGGAGGGGCAGACAGCTGAGCCCTGGCTGGGCCTGCCTGCCTCCTGGGGCACCCAGCCAACCAGGGGCCAACTCCATCCCCCAGGGCCCAGAGAGCTGTGTCCCACCCAATTCAAGATGGGTAAGTTGTGGCCCAGAGAGGAGCCCCCGACTCCCAGGCCAGACCTTCCCCTGCTCACCCGCTGCTGCTGCAGCCACTGTGGCAGGGGAGGCGCCCGCCAGCCGTAGCTGGTTCTGCAGCGAGAAGTCAATGTTGTACCACTCGGCGGCACGGTCAGCAGGCTTGGGAGGCATGACCAGGCTGGGGTTCTCCCGCACGTCCAGGACCTGCCTCGTGGGGTGAGCAGAGCTGGCACTGAGCCTGACCCCGTCCCCCAGCCACCCCAAATCCAGCTTCTTGCTCCTTGCAGCCGCCCAGGGCTGGGGTCAGGGGGCTCTCATCCCAGCTCTGCGGCTGCCCCTTGTGGGCTGGGTTTCCCCATCTGAACTGTAACCGCGCAGGCTGGCTGTGGGGCTTAAATGACGCTGTTGAGCGTGATATGGACGTAGGGACGTGGTTCTCCTTCTCCCCAAAGGCCCCCTGGCACTGGCCAGCCCTCCAGGAGGCCTCTGCTGGGTCTCCCTCACTCCAAGGACACAGCTTTGCTCGTTCTTTCCTGAGGTCTGCCTGTACCTCCCCCTCCCCCGCCCTGCCCCCGGTGCCAGTTGGGCCTGCTCCAACCTCGATCTCCGTCAGGAAGTGGATGGCTTCTGGGAGGGTCACCAGGCGGTTCTTGTTCAGGACGAGCTTCCTCAGCTTGGTGCACCTGTGAGGACAGAGCCAGGGCCTCAGGGAGGTGTCAGACGAGGGGCAGGGAAACTTCCGGTCCTGGGGGATGGGACGCAGGTAGGGCCAGAGGAACTGAGCAGCCCGGCTAGTTAAGACACCCGTGACTCTAACACGCTGGGAGGGAGGGCAGGCTGGAGCCCGTGGGCTGGAGTTGCCTCCCAACTCAGAGGTGACTGGGAAGTCCTTCCTATGACTTCTATGGAGCAGCATTTTTCAAAATGGCCTCCTGCCAAATTAAGGGTCCCTAGATACGACCAAGTGGGCACCAAAACACATGTGCTGTCCTCAAATTGGCTTGGAAGCTGCTGGGGGGCCCTCCGTTCTCCGCCTGAAGGACTCTCAGAGCCGGCAGACCATGCTGGTGGACACTGGGACCTCCACAAGGGGATAGAAGTTGCACTCTGTCCCAAACTCACAGGGCTGTGGAACCCCTCTGGCCTCGTCCCTATCAGTGTCCCCAAAGGGAGCTCTGGGGACCCCAAACTGGCCGTCCCTGGCACAGGACTGTGCGGTCTTCAGCCACAAAGCCAAATCAACCCATTTATTTTGTATGATGCACGAAGACTACAGGTGGGTTCTGGTTACGATTCTGGGGTTTTTTACGCCGTGAGCCCCCACCCCGCTGTGCCCCAGAACCTGCAGAGGCTCTCCGGGATCAGCTCCAGGTTGTTGTTGGCAGCCATGAACTCCTCCAGGCTGGCCAGCTTGCCAATGCCCGAGGGCAGCCCGTCGAAGTCCAGCTTGTTGGAGTTCAGGTAGAGCTTCTTCAGCTTGGTCAGCTTGCAGATGGCTGACTGGAGGGGACACAGGCAGGGGTGGCAATGAGGGGCGGAAGCCAGGGTGGCCTTTGGCCTTCTCCTCCCTCTCCTCGGGCCCAGACGCACGGGCAGGGAGGTGAGCTGGTTTCGGGACAGGTTCAGGGTCTCCACGTGCACCCACTGGTCAATGCACAGGGACAGCTCCGTGATCTGGTTGCTGCTGAGGTTGAGGCGGCGCAGGCTGGGGAGGGTGTACAGGCACTCGGGGACCCGAGGCAGGTCGTTGCAGGACAGGTCCACATCTGGGATACAGGGTGGGGCGCATCAGCTGGGGCCCACACAGCGGGCTCCAGGGGTAGCCAGCCCTAGTGTGAACCCCAGCTGCACCACCTCCAGGCTCTGCAGCCTTAGGCAAGTGACTTAACCTCTCCGACCCTCAGTTTCTCCATCTGAAGAAACCTCCTCAAACCAGGTGAATCTAGGCATCAAGTCTGTGCTCACAACTTGGTGTTATTACTAGGCATCACAATAACGACAGAAATAATCATAATGTAATCACATCCTTTTCCCTCTGGGAAGTGGTAAGAGAAGCAGGGTTCAACCCCTTCCTCCGTAAGGAAGTGAGGGACCTGAGGGGACCAGAGCCTGAGGGGGTCACCCAGGGACTGCCAACCTGTGAGGTTGCTCAGGCCCTCCAGGCTGGTGGGGAGGTTGCCCTGGGTGCGCTGCGTGTTCCTCAGGTGCAGGGTCTGCAGGGCCGTCAGGGCCGGGAGCTGCCTGCAGGCAGACGCGGCAGTCAGGCCAGGGGCAGGCCCAGGAGCGGGCCGAGAGGGCCTGCGGGCACAAGGCCAAGGTGGTTGCGCAGGGGAGATGGGGCGTGATGCGGAGGGAGGACGGGGTCTGAGAAGCACAGCCTACACGGCAGGGGTCGGGGTGTGGCCGGGCCAAAGTGGGAAGGGCCAGGGCTCGGGGGAGACCAGGGACCAGGCCAGACTCCCAGGGAGGGGGCGGCGCCGACCGGAGCTGGGCGTGCAGCAGCGGGTTCCCGTTGAGCACGAGCGTCTGCAGGTGCACCAGGCGGCGCATCTGCGGCGGCAGGCTCTCCAGGCGGTTCTCGCTGAGGTCCAGGTACAGCAGGTCAGTGAGGTTGATGAAGAGCTGGTTGGGGATGGTGTCGATGCTGCAGGCGAAAGGGCAGGAAGCCAGGCAGGCGGGGCCGCCCAGTCAGTGCCCCACGCCACTCCAGGACCCACCTGGCTCCCTGTGATGTCTCCCAGCGCCCCCCCCGCCCCTGCCGCCTGCCACCAGCCAGGCACCTGTTGTGGCTGAGGTTTAGCACCAGCATGTTCTTGGCGTTCTCTAGCTCCCGCGGGCACTCTGTCAGCTGGTTGTAGCTCAAGTCCTGGACAGGAGGGATGATGGTGGCTCAGAGCTGGCCCCACCCCGCCAGTCCTCTGCTAGGCTGGGGATCAGGCGGGGCACTGAGAGGGGAGCGGATGAGGGAGTTTCAGGGCCAAAGGGAGACAGCGGGACCCTGTGAGGAAGGGTGCCTAGACGAGGGATCTGACTCTAAGAGTGACTTTGGACAAGGCACTGCCCACTCTAAGCCTCAGTTTTCCCATCTGTAAAATGGGATAACAATGGGCCCAGGGACCATTGTAGTGAGTGGGGACTGAATGATGGGGCCGGCACGGGAGCCAAGTGGGTGGGTAACCACTGACCAGGACCGAAAGGTCATCCAGCTTGAAGATGTCATCGGGGACTCCGGAATTCTTCAGGCTGTTGGCTCGAGCCACGATGGCCTGGGGATAAACCACAAGAGTCGGTGACTCCCAGCTTCCACCCCCAGGAAGGAACAGAGAGATCAGGGAGGGACACTTCCTCAGGAAGACCACCGGAGGCCAGGCCAGAGTGCTCTCCTCCCCTGGCCTTTGCTCATAGTCCCTCCACCTGGCAAGCTCTTGCTATCCTCCCTATGAGCTCCTATTCCCATCTCAAAGCCCAGCTCAAATGTGCCCCAGAGCCCAGCAGAGGGTCCTCAGGGAACCTTTTCTGATCGAACAATCCCTATTCTTCCCAATTCCAGAGGGCAAGATAGGGGTGCACCTCTGAGTGAGGGTTTCTACACAGAGGGAGAAAGTTGAGCCAAAGAGAAATCAGAGTGTGGACCAAGCACAAGTCTGTTCTCTCTCCCTGTCGGGCTGAAACCTTCTCACGCTACAGATGTGCAGAGAGTACATGCAGGATGGCTGAGGGGAGAGAAGACAGGCCAGGGGGCAGTGCCATGATTGCAAGTGACAACAAGATTAACGGTAGCCGCCGCTGTTGACACTCTTTCAGCCCTAACGCCTGTGTGGTGCCATGCTGCTCCCTCACAGAGGACACCGCTGAACCCTCCCCAGAAAGGGAAAGGACTTGTCCAAGGTCACATAGGCGGGAAGGGGTAGAGCTCAGATTTGAACTTGGGCAGCCCGAGTCCAGAAGCTGTGCCCTTAACATCTCAGGGCTCCAACCTTGGATGGGAATGACCCTTGCTGTGGCCTGAAGGGTCTGGGACAGGGGCCTGTTGTTTTGGGACGTCAGAGGCTCCATGGAGGGCAGCGGTAAGCAGACCACCTTGACTGCGTCCCCCACCAGCCAAACCCCACCATACCCCAGCGCTACCACTGCCTGGCCATGTGACCTCAGGCAAGTGACCTGCCTCTGTGGCCAAGTGTCCTCATCTGTGAACTTAGTGGAGGCCAGGATTATATGAAAAAACCCTCATGGAATAGTTGGCACACTGCTCAGCTGATGTCAGCTGTTATTATTGTAGTTGTTGTCCAAAATGGGTGGGATTTTGGATTTTTAACCGTTTTCCCCATGGGTGACTTAACATAGGGCATCACTGTTATCCTCTCCCCTTAGGAGCAGACCCCTGAGCCTCACACACTGATGGCAGGGGTGCTGGTCCAGCCTGGGGTCTGGCCCTGCCCTCATGCCCCTGGCTGGGCTCCAGCCCCCACTCCCGAGCTCAGCGAGCACTCACCCGCAGTGACGGCAGGCTGGACAGCTCCCCATGAAGCGTGGTCAGGTTGTTGTGACTCACGGATAAGTGCTCCTGGGCCAGGACAGGGGAGCGGAGGCTCAGCAGGGCGGGTAGGGTGTCTACAGAGTCCCACCACAACCTTCACCACCCAGGGCCCTCAGCCACACAGGCCCAGTCCACCTCTGCAGCCTCCCTCCCTCACAGACCGTCTCCACTCGCACATCCCCAGGGACAGGGTACCACTTCCCCTCTGCCAGCTCTGCTCGTGGCCGTCAACGTCTTCCTCTATGTCGTCAGCCTTCTGCACAGGCTCTGCCCCCTGGCCCAGCCCCACACACAGGGACTCTCCCTGCCCACCCAAAGCCCCTTACCAGCTTCTGAAGGGCAGCCAGCTCCTCCGGCAGGTAGCAGAGGCCGGTGCGGTTCAGCTTCAGCCATCGCAGACTGGTCATGGCCTTGACGTTCTCAGGGAAGTAGCCACCCTGGGAGGTGTGTCACGGTGAGGCTGGTCTGGGAGAGGGGCAGCCCTGCTCTACCACCCTCTGCGGCCCCCACTGCCCATGGGAGCCTTTACGAAGCAACAGAGCCACCTCACACCAGCTGTGTGACCCTGGACAACTCTGTGCCTCAGTTTCCTCACCATAAAATAGGGCTAATAAAAGCCCCCTCAGGACTAAAGCGTTGTGAGGACCAACGAATTATCGGGATGGCTGGCGGCCAAAGATCTGTCTCTGCGGCTGGATTCTGAGCCTCAGGAGGCCAGGACGGAGCTGGCTTGTTGCAGGTGACATCCCCACACCCAGCTATGTGCTTACCTCAGCTCAAACGCCTTCGCCTGGCATTCCCGGCCCTGCCTGGGCTGCCTGGGGTGAGGGTACCCCCTGAGGCCCTACCAAGGCCCTACCTGCACCACCACCACCACCCTCCCCCCGCCATCAGCACACAAGCCATCTGTAGTCAGGTCCAGACCCCCCTGTGCCCCAGCCTGCACGGGTCCGCCTCGATCATTCGTTCACTCGTTATTCAATTCCTCACACCCAAATGCCCACCTCAGTATCCCAGCCCTAAAGGCAGGGAGCCGCGGGCAGCACGTGCCTTCAGTGCCCTTGGCTGGTGTCCCCTTCCCCCTATGGCCACATTCCTGGCTGATAACTCAGACTCTCCCAGTCTAGAAAGGCCACATGGAGACCCCAGGCGACAGTGGCAGGAACTGGGGCCCAGGAAAGCGGTGTGGCCACCTGTGCATGGGGTCAAAGGTGTGTGCACATGTGGGTAAATGCAGGAAGGACCTGCCTGCTTCCCTGGCCCTGGCCAGACCTCTGACCCCAGCCAAAGCCTAGGTCCCCTGACCCTGCAGACCCAGGCTGACACTACAATGACCCCAGCCAGAGTCTGCCCAGCCACCCATGCTGCAGCCCCAGCCGACCCTCCCAGGACCAGGCCAGCTCTCACCTCCACTCCTACCCTGCCTCCTCCCTGGTCACCAGCACTGCCCACCTCGTTCCTGGCTCTCTACAACTGCCCACCCACTCGCTGGAAGGCTGGGCTCCGGTTCCTGTGGCGCTGGTCTGTGAGTTCACAGCTGCTCAGACAACTGCCACCCAGGGCCTCAAACACCTGCCCGACACACTCTCCATAGCAACTAATCCAGGCTGCCAAGAGGACGACTTTAAAGCCCCTTCACCGGATGAGAAAACTGAGGCTCGAGAGGGGAAGTGACTTGCTCAAGACCACACAGGATGGAGGTGGCGGCGGCGGGGACAGGGCAGAGATGAGTCGGCTCCAGACCCGCCCTGGGGACAGCCAGGGGCACGGCTGTGAGTCAGAGCCTGGTCTGGGCGTGTGACCTCAGAGGGGTGGGGAAGGAGAGCCAGGGAGGAGGACAGGCTCGCGACCCCCGAGTCGCTCTCTGGCCCAGGCGGGGCCCACACCCCAGGAAGGGACACGAGGTGGGGGCCCGGCCCACCCCCTAGCGTGACCCCGAGCCCAGGCGTCCGCGCCGGCCCCGCCCGGCCGCGGTCTTCCCGAGCGGCACTGGCGGGGGCCTCGGAGGCCCGTTCGCGGGGGCTGGGCCCGGGAGCGCCCCACCCCGGTCGCCCGCAGTCCCGGCGGCTAGGCCCTGAGGCGGGCGGGGCAGGAAGCGGAGAGCCGCGCGGGCGCAGCGGCAGGGACGGCCCGGAGGGTCCGGGCCGCCGGCTCACCTTGAAGTCGTTGCCGCTCAGGTCCACGCCGCGCACGAAGGGCAGCACCCCGGTGGCCTCCATGGCGCCGCTCTCGCTGCGGGGCGCGGGGGCGGGCGCGGGCGCGGGCGCGGGGGACAGCCGCGGGCTGGGCCAGCGCCCGCCCCGCCCCTCAGCGCGCCCCGCCCGGCCGGCGCGAAGGCGGAGCCCGGCGCTCCGTGGGAGGCGGGGACCCGCCGCGCCCTAGGCCTCTGCGGCCTGTGCTTCCCTGTGTGCTGGGTGACTGGAGGGGCCCCGGGGAGGCCGGGCGCCCCGGTGCTTGCGCAGGAGGACTCAGCGCCTCCAGGCCGGGTCCCCGTGCCGCACGGCGGGGTGTGTCCCGGGCCCTGCGGGTCCAGGTGCTGCCCCCTGCGTTGCTGGAGCAGCTGCAGTCGGCGTGACCGCGGGAGGAATTCTGGACTCAGTCCCGGGGGCGCAGGGACCCGGGAAGTCTCTCTCTGCCGCTGGGCCCTGCATGGCGACCAGTGGTGGGAGGACGCCTGGGCCCTTGGGTCCTAGAGCCCTCGGCAAGCCCCAGGCCTCTTCCTGCCTCAGTTTCCTCATCTGTGAAATGCGTCCTAGGGTGGTTGTCAGGAACAAATGAACAAACGCACGGGTGCCTAGAGGCATACAGCAGGCGCTCAATAAGTGGCGCGTTATCATTCCTGCTTAGAGTCAACACCCCGTCCCTGTCCGCTCATTTATTTGCTTGCTGGCCCCCTTGGCCGGCACATAACAGGCCCCAATAAATAATTGCCGGATGAGCCACAACATGCTTCGCAGGGGTGGGCGGTCTGGGGTCCCCATTTCGCAGGAGAAAAAACCGAGGCCCGGGTGAAGTGGCCCGCACAAGGTCACACGGAGCAGGCGGCACGGGTAGACCCTGAGTCATGTCGTGTGCCCCGCGGGCCAACAGGTAAGAACAATGGGGCCACCAAGGCCCTCTCGCAGAGGTGACCTCAAGGATCAGTCAGACGTGCGGGCCTCAGGGCCGCCTGTCTGCCCGGGCCCCGGAAGGAACGTGAGCCCGGACAGCTTTCTCCACACCGGAGGCTCACATTACAAGCGCACACGCGTCACAACGGGCCCCGGGGGCTGGCTTCTTCCGCAGCCGGCCATACAGCTCATATCACCAGCCAGCCGGGTCGCAGGCTCGGAAGGGGGCCTGCGCCTGTAAATTCAGAGTGCATCGGAAGTCCCGCCCCCAAGGGAGCGCGCAAACCGGGGAGGGGGCGTGGCCCTCCCACCATTGGCTGAGCTGCGCAGTATTTTGGAACGTGAGCGCGGGCCTCGAGCGCTCCGATTGGAGCTAGGGCCTGCTCGTCTGCGTGCCTCGGCGTCAGCGCCCGCCCCCGGGGCCTCGGAGTTCGGTTCCCGGGTCCTCCACGTTCCATTCCCAGGCAGGTCCGGGGTCCCGGGTCCGAGCAGGCCCGCTGCGTCCGCCGGTCGGTGCGCTGAAGCCGCGACGCAGGTACGGCCGGAGCGCGGCGGGGCGGCTCGGTCATCCAGCCGCGGGCGTGGCGCGTGCCCCGGACGCAGGTCGGGGGCGTGGCCTCCGCCGGGGCCCGCGGTCCCGGCCCGGGAAGGAGGGGAGGGCTCTGGGCCCCAGGCCTGAGTTGTGATCCGCCTCTGCCTCTTCCCGTCTTGGGTATGTCACTTCACTTCCCAGGGCCGCCGTGTCCCCCCGTGAAGGGGGCCCTGACATGCCCACGCAGGGCCGCTGCGCGGCTGCTCAGCCCCGGCCCTGGGTTTGGCGGAGGAGGGGAGGACAGGAGGCGTCCCAGGGCGCTGTGGGGCCCGGCTGCGCAGAGTCGGGTTATTTTTAACCCGCGCCCTCTCCCCCTTCCCAGCGTTGGAAGGCTGCGGGTTGGGGCCTGCACAACCCCGCCAGGGGTGGGCTGAGTCCCGAGTTAGACAGGTGGAGGTATTTAAAGCGCTTGACAGTTTGCGAAGTGGACTTCTGGTCCCGCTGGAGGCAGGTGGCAGTATTGATCATCGATGAGGAAACTGAAGCTGGTTGCAGGGTCATGCTGGGTCACCCGGCTAGCCTTTGACCAACCCAGGCCCTCTTGTCCTATTTTTAGTTTGGGTGAATGGGGGCGGGTGTTGGGGCTGAGACCTGCAGTGCTTCAGGCTTCAGCTGCTCCAGGCATCTGGTCACCTGGTACCTGAGCCCCGGGCATCCACAGCCGAGCAGGGAGGCCAGAAGTCCTCGGGGCCCTAGCTGGCTCTGAGCTCACGGTCATCTGCTCAGGCGTTCTCATGGAGACAGTTGTGCCTGGTATCTGACTGGTCCCTTGAGTGTGCCTCTTGGTCACACTTCCTCTGCTCTCAGGGCTTGAGGGTAGGGGTCCCCCTGGAAGAACCTGAGGCTGGGGCTTGGTGGACTGGGCCCCAGGACAGATCTCTGCTTCCACTGCCCCAGAGCTCGGCCCCACACAGCCCCACACTTCTGGGCTCCGCACTTGTAACCCTTCCTCACCGCAGCCTCTGCCATTTTACAGGTGAGCAAACAGCTGGGGCTTCGGGCCCTCAGCTTACCTTCTCTGTTGCTTGGTCTCTCAGCAGCTGAGGCCACGCCCCCACTCCCCTCACACTGTCCCAAGCCTCAGAGGCCCCCATCCGGGGTACTGTGCGGGTCCTCTGTTTGGAGTCTTGTCTTTAGTGGTACCTTGCTCGCTGCCCCCGCAGCGGGGACTTCAGCCTTGACTGACACATACTCTTGACAGGCAGCTCCTGGGCGCCCCCCCTGCCCCAGGTCATCGTGGGCTATCTGACTCATCCTGTCCTCTGACTTGGTAGCTCTGCCTCTGGGGGCTGCCCTTTCGAGATCTGGAGGATAGCTGTGGCTCCGTGAGCTTCACCAAGGTCCCCCCAAAGGTCTGAGAGGCCCTCCAGGGCAGGCTGTCTGGGACCCCCAGCTATGGTCTTCTCTGGGCCTTGGTTTCCTCCTCCTGTCCCCAGCCCTGGTTAAGAACCAGGAGGACACAGCCGCTAGGACCTGACCACAGGCCCAGGGGCCTGATCAGACTGGGGGTGGGTGAGAGTCTGGACGCTCTGAGACCCCACCACTCACCGTGTGGTTTGGGAACCTGTTTCTCTGTAAAAGGGGGTGGGGGTGACAAGACCCACCTCACGGTCTTTGGTGATGTTAAGGGTCCTTGAGGGTGGGATGGGGGGGATGGGCACCCTTCTCTGACCTGCCACAGGACCCAGGGCCTTTCTCTGCAAGACCCCCTTTCCAGGGGTGAGTGGGTTGTTTGCAGGTTTGGGTGAGGGGTCTTGGGCAGCTCCCCATTTCCTCCCAAGAAACCCTGGGAATGGCCCCTGTCTCCTGAGGAGTTCTGAGGAACCCCACTCGTGGGCGTAATTCAGCGACCCCAGCATGATGGCAGCCAGAGCGCCGCCCACACCTGCCGCGCTGCCAGCCTGGCCGTCCCCACTGAGCCATCTCCGTACCCTGGCTCTCTTACAGGCAGACACCATGGCAGAGTTTTCCCAGAAACGGGGGAAGCGGCGTGACGGCGAGGTGCTGGGCAGCGCTGTGGACTTCCTCTTGGCCAACGCCCGCCTGGTGCTGGGTGTGGGCGGGGCTGCCATGCTGGGCATTGCCACCCTGGCTGTGAAGCGGGTAAGGCCAGGCTGGGCCAGTTACACCTGGGGCTCCCAGAGGAAGACAACGGGGCTGGGGCCTGCAGCAGGGCCCTGGGGGGTGGGGGGTACTGCCCAGAGCTGGCACCTGCTTCTTTGCCCTTGCAGGGTGGTTTGCTCTGCCCCTACCTTTGCCATGACCGCCCAGGCTGTGGATGCTCTGATATGTGTCTCTCTGCTTGCAGCTCATCGACAGGGCCACCAGCCCACGGGACGAGGATGATGCCAAGGGGGACACCACATGCCTGGAGGACAGCTGGAAGGAACTGAGCCTGCTGAAGGCCACACCATGTCTGCAGCCCCGGCCCCCACCTGCTGCCCTCAGCCAGCCCGTGTCGCCCCTGCCTCCCTCCCCCTCTGCCCCAGGTGAGTAGTACCCCTTCCCCTCTGACCTGGGGGGGGTCCCCCTTTGGTGGTTACATGTGGGACAGGCAGCCCAGGCCCCGCCACTGACCAACCATGTGACTGATGCAGGTCCCTGCTCCTCCAGGGCCACGGGCTCCCTGTATGTTTAATGGCGGCATGTTTCTCTGCCCTCCTACCTCCTGGGTGGTGCTAAGGCTCCAACTACCAGAACATGTGGACTGGAAGGGTGGTACTGGAGCAAGGCGGCAGCATTATGACGGGGGGGTGGGGGGTGGGGGGTGGGGCTCAGCTGGGGAAACTGAGGCCTGGGACCTATCTCGCACTCTGCATGAAGCTGTTTTAGCCCCAGGGTGTTGGGCATCTGGGGCAATGAGAATTTGTCATCAAGCGGTCACTATACATGAGGACTTTGACTAAGTGCTTTCTCAGGTGGTCGCTTTATAGATGAAAAAAATGCAGCCCGGGGCGGCACACAGCCAGCAATCGGGTAGAGCTCTCTTGGCTCATTACAGCGCGTTCTGACTTATTCCCTGGCCCTTTCACTCTGCAGAGCGGCCTGCAGATGCCGGTCCTCAGATGCCGCCTCCACTTAGCTCCCCAGCACCGTTGTGCCTGACGTTCCAGGAGAAGCTGCTGGCATTTGAGCGGGACCACGTGACTATCCCAGCGGCCCATGTGGCTCTGGCCAAACAGCTGGCCGGTGACATTGCCCTTGAGCTGCAGGCCTACTTGCGGAGCAAGTTCCCAGAACTGCCCTTCGGGGCGCTTGTGCCCGGCGGGCCACTCTATGACGGGCTGCAGGCAGGGGCTGCCGACCACGTGCGTCTCCTGGTCCCCCTGGTGCTGGAGCCGGGCCTGTGGAGCCTGGTGCCTGGCGTGGACACTGTGGCCAGGGACCCTCGCTGCTGGGCTGTGCGGAGGACTCAGCTTGAGTTCCACTCCCGTGGGAACAGCCCCTGGGACCGCTTCCTGGTGGGCAGCTACCTCTCTTCCCGTGCCCTGCTGGAGCTGCTCCGCAAGGCACTGGCCATTTCTGTCAACTGGCCAGCTATTGGCAGTCTTCTTGGGTGCCTGATCCGGCCCAGCGTGGCCTCAGAGGAGTTGCTGCTTCAGGTGCAGCACGAGCACCTGGAACTCACGGTCGCGGTGCTCCTGGTGGTCACTGGTGCCGCCACCGAAGAGCGCCTTCTTTTGGCCTGGCCCCTGGAGGGGCTGGCTGGGAACCTCTGGCTGCAGGACTTGTACCCCGCAGAGGCCGCCAGATTGCGGGCCCTGGATGACCATGATGCTGGGACCCGCCGGCGACTGCTGCTGCTGCTGTGTGGTGTCTGCCGCAGCCACTCGGCCCTGGGACGGCTGGGACGGGGCCACCTGACCCAGGTGGTTCTGTGCCTTGGGGAGGAGAAAGTGGACTGGGCCGAGGAGGCCTTGGGGGAGCGCTTCCTGCAGGCCCTGGAGTTGCTTATCGGCAGCCTGGAGCGGGCCAGCCTGCCCTGCCACTTCAACCCCAGCGTGAACCTCTTCAGCAGCCTGAGCGAGGAGGAGATTGATGACATTGGCTACACGCTGTACAGCGGTCTGCAGGCCCCTGAGTGGCTGCTCTAGATGGGTGGGGATAGGGCCGCTGGCATGTGTTCTGATGCTGATGAGCTGTGAACTGTGAACGCCTCCCTTCCAGGAATTTGGAGAGCACTTTTTCTCTTGCTTTAGCCAGAATAAAGGAGAGTGTGTTACCTAAGCTCACGGGGTTAGCATGTATGTAGGCTACAGTCCTGCGTGCAGCCTGGAGTGCCTGCTGCTCACACCTGCCCCCTCAGCCCTCGGGGCCAGCCCCAGGACCTTCGGCTCGTCCATCATCACCAGCAGTGAATCACTGAAAAACCCAGCTTCTGCGGGCCTAGGTGGGGGTGAGGCCAGCTCCGTTTTCTGTTGAGAGGCTGAGTTAGCGCTTTCTTGGGTGCCAGCTCCAGGCATCTCGAGGCTTCTGGTGCTGGATGGTAAACACCATGTGTTTCATTCGTCCCCAAAGGGCCAGGGTCACCTGGTACCCCTGGAATACAGCTCTCTGGCTGATGTAAAGGCTGGTGTTTTCTGATGTCAGCTGTGTGCCTAGTTTGCTTGTTGAGCTTCCTTCTCTAGCCTGGAGTGGGAGCTCAGGCTGATGTGCTGCCCACCTCCTATCTCGGGGAAAATCCCTTTTCTCTCCAACTAGGTGAGTTTTCTCTTTGGGCAGCAGAGGCCCCTGGGAGAGCCCCTTCCCTGCCTGGGGAGCTGAGGTTCTCTGTGCTGCCCACCTTGCCCCAAGCCAGGGGTGTCCTTCAGCTGCTAGTGTGCCTCCCGGAGAGGCCTGGTCTGCAGGCCCGGCCTCCACAGTGCCAACATGGACTGCTCAGCCGCCACCTGTGTTCACTGAAGCCTGGCAAAGGTGGGGGCTGAGGGAGGGAGGGTTCGCCTCCCCGCCCAGGCATCCCTCCTGTCTTTGGTAGCCTTCCTGCTGAAGCAAAGCTATGCCTCAAAGAATGTGAACAAGAATAAAAGGAAAAATTCAAATGTCCTTGTGACTCGTGCTGGGCTCATATGCAGCTGTTGGGAGTTCTGGAAGCTTGGCCAGAGGGGCTTGGGATCAACCTGGAGGTGGTAGGATTTAACTGGAAAAGCAGGTATGTGGAGGGAGAAGATTACAAGATTCTTGGTGTGATGTCTCTTTTGTAATGGGAACCAGCTAGTTAGGGTTTTGTTTCTTCCCAAAAGCCTGCTCTTGAGCCCCCCTGTGCTTTCTGGATGGATGGGCCTTCCCCAAAGGCCTTTAGCCAGCACTGACAGTTTTCAGAGAAACATGATTTCTCCACCTCCCCTGCCTCTCCTTGTGGCCCCACAAGTGGGGGGCAAACTGTCCCCCTTGCATGGACAGGGCAGCAAGTGCGTCTCAGCATCCCCACAGGAGCCAGAGCTGGGGCTCGCTTTGTCACCACAGGACAGGTGAGGCCTGAGGAGAGCTTTGGGCCACGTGGGCTTGGGGTGCAGCCACCACAGCTGTGCCATCCCCACTGTGCTTCTCTTCTTCCCAACCCATCGTATTTCCTGAGGGGCCCCCCACCCCTTCAAACTGTCTACAGGACACGGAGGGGGACGGGATCGGAGTCCTCCCTTGTCCAAGGGGCCGTGTCACAGGGGACAGATGAGATGGTAGCAGGACCATGGGCTGCCTCTGGAGGTCACAAGAGATCTGCCTCGGTGATGTTCAGATGGGCTTGATGGCTCCGCACAAAGAGGCGATGGCAAGGGTCAAAGGGCAGGAGATGGGCTTAGCCAAGGGCTGCTCAGATCCCTTGGTTCAGGAGCTGCACCTGGGCCTGAACGTGCTCGGTGCATGGAGAGCACTGAGCAGCTGTGATGGCAGCAAGGCAGCAGGCTGGCGGTCGAGGCTGTGCCTTGGTATTCTCATCAGTGAACTGGGGAATTATGCAATACCTACTTCACAGTGCACCTGTAGAGTGACTGCTGGCTGGCAGTGAGCAGTGGTAACCCAGTGCCTGGCACAAAGAAGGCTGTCCCCGAAGCAGAGATCCTTGGGCCTGCCTCCCTGACCAATGTCACAGAGCCCAAGCTCTGCTGCCAGGCCTCCGTCTGACCAAGGCCATGCTCCTTGGGACCACTGGTTATGAAGCATCTTGGCTCTGGTGAGGGGCTGACCTGGGTGCAGCTGGGCAGCAGTCGGGAAGCGAGCTGGGTCCAGAGCCCCTCTTCTTACTAGACAACCAGACCCCAACATGTGGTCCCTTCTGTGGAGGTCTCCTGCTTCAGGTATCTCCGAATTTCCCCACACCATGATTTCAGTAAGAAAAAAACAGGATGAACTAAAAGAGAGAGAAAGGAGGTGTTCGTGGCTACATCACTTATGCAAGGTTAACGTCCGGGACTTCAGTTTCTAGCCAGAGAACTGGACACGAACCACCGTTCTGCTAGAAGCCTTTGCGGGAGCTCGCGCGGGGCTGGCTTGGTCCCGGGCTGTGCCAGCTGCATGGGAAGCTGCTGCCCAGTTTCACTCACTCCCCTCTGACACAAGGACGATTCCAACTCCCAGGGTCTCAACGTCTTAATACTGAGACCCTTTGGCTGTGGTGGCAAAACCTGGCAATCCAAGTCCTTGGTTTGGCTTTACCAAGTGACCCAAGCCTGGAGTTCCGATGACTGTGGTAGAGCAGTGATGCCACCTGCTCAGAATGAAAGGACTGCCTGTGCAGATTAAAAAATACCACAAAAATGGCAAATAGAAACTTAGTAATTTAGGGCCGGCCCCGTGGCTTAGCAGTTAAGTGTGCACGCTCCACTGCTGGTGGCCCGGGTTCGGATCCCAGGCGTGCACCGACGCACCGCTTCTCCGGCCATGCTGAGGCTGCGTCCCACATACAGCAACTAGAAGGATGTGCAGCTATGACACAACTATCTACTGGGGCTTTCGGGGAAAAATAAATAAATAAAATTATAAAAAAAAAAAACTTAGTCATTCAAAATGTGACCCATATTACTGCTACCCTACCCTAACTCTAGAATAAGTCTCCCCATGTATAAAGCATATCCTTTTGTAAATTCACTCGAAAGCATGTCTCCTCAGGAACACTTAGCAGCAGAATAGCTACCAGGTGAGGTTACCATTCATCCCCCTAGAGCCGACCTGTCCAGTTGTTTCGATCTTTGCCATTATTTTAAAAAAAAAAAAGCCCTGAAGAAAGTCTTTGTGCACACAAGCCTTCTCATCAGGAAATTCCTGGGAGTGGAAAGTGTTCAAACATTGTTCAGATGCTGAAGGATCTTGCCAAACTGCATTCTGAAAGGACTGCAGTCAGCAGGCCAGAAAACCAGCCCCGAAGCATGAGCCGAGACTGGCGGGGCTGGAGCCGAAAGGGAAGAGCGGCTGCGTGTGGGAGCTGGAAGCGCGTGGCGCCCTTGACACCCACCACCAACCTGCACTGCCACATCGCTGCCTTCTCCTGAGCTCCTCTCGTAAGGTTTCATCACTTGAGTGGACAATGGAAGTGCGATTCACACTTCACCAGTGACACTGTGTGTGGCTCGCCATACCTGCCTGGTGTGTGCTGAGGAAAAGCGCAGTCAGTTCAGTGTCGGCTGAGGAGCCTCCCGGTTCTGAGACCTTAACGGGCCAGAACCTAGCTCGAGAACAACTGCCCCTGAGCTAGCGTACGAGGCACACAAGGAAAGCACCTCCTGACTTTTGGTCCCAAACAGGCCCTTTCCCTTCAGACAGGAACTCAGCTGTGAGGCTGAGCTTCGGAGCCCCCAGGAACAGACACCGAGCTTGCAGGGGCTCTAGAGAGGGGTGCGCCTCGTCTGGGGACAGGAAGGGACTGGGCCCAGGGTCAGGGGCTGGAACAGCTCACACCGCAGCCCGTAATCCAGGGCCACTGCTCCACCTCTGCCCTGTTCTCTCTAAAACGAGGGGCCTCCAACCTGGTACGTAGTATATGTCTGTGACACTTTGCATTTTTCATAAGGACATTTTTCTTTTGTAATCAGAAAAATAAAGATACAGTCTTTAAAAAAATTATAACACTACAGTTTGGTTGCACTTAATTCATTGAGGAAGCTGTGGCTGTAGCGGACGGAACTCGAGAGCGTATTCCAAAGGCCAACGCACATGACTCGGGGGACCCTGTTTTGGGTCATCCTTGCACTGTTGCCAATCTCCTGAGACAACACAGTTCAGCTGGCTGGGGCTCAGGCTGGCAGGAAGGCCTGACTGTCGGCTCATTCGCTCGTGTGATTTTACAATGAACTTTCCAGGCCGACAGCGAGCACCCCCTCCCAGCATGAACACTGGTGGTCTCAGGCGGAGATGGGACACACACATCAGTCCCTCACAGGGACAGGCATTGGGAGTGAGCAGCACCACCCCAGCCCGTGAGCTGAACCCGAGCCACCTGTGCATTCTAGCTCAGGGAACTCGGACACTGCGTGACGCCCGAGTCTGACATCCGAAGTTCTGGGCTGCAACAGGCCCTGCAAGGAAAGGTGGCTGTGACTTCAGCCAAAGGGCAATGGAGTCTCTGCCCAGCGTCCCGACAGCTAGCTAGTGCCCGATGCCGGCACAGCACTGCCAGACACACGGAGGCTGGCGCTCCCAGAGTGACTGGCTGCCCGCAGGCAAGGCTTATTTTTAGCTTCCAGCTGCTCCAAGACCAGTAAGCATCAGAGACAGATCCCCTCAACCACCAGCAGCTGTGTAGGGCAGCCGCTCTCGCTGTTCTCTAGATCAGGACAGGCAGTGCCACCCGGAG
This sequence comes from Ceratotherium simum simum, assembly GCF_057802395.1. Taxonomy (NCBI): domain Eukaryota; kingdom Metazoa; phylum Chordata; class Mammalia; order Perissodactyla; family Rhinocerotidae; genus Ceratotherium; species Ceratotherium simum. The sequence goes on from NC_141915.1 coordinate 1,676,003, forward strand.
GAAGCGTGTGGGTTGAGGCAGCTGGGCTTCCTCCTCTCCGAGGCACGGCAGGGAGCTGTCACCCACCACAGGGGGCTCTTCATCTTGGCACCGAACATGGTGTGGATTCTCCAAGAACTCTGAGGTGTAGACAGCGTCAGAGGTTTGGTTTCAATTCCAGCTTAGCTGCTTGTGGGGGAAAGCATGTGCCTGTCAGAGACGTTTCCATCAAATGGGCAGCAGGCACTGGCTCGCAGGGGAGCTGGGAGGCTGAGAAACATGGTGTGTGAACCATGTGGCCTGGGGCCCAGTTGCAGCCAGGGCTCAGTAAGCAGGGGCTGTTTTCTCCTCAGTCCTGCACTGCACAAGCTGTAGATGGGGTTCCAACCTTCCCAATCACCGTCAGTGGGGAAGGACCAATTTCTCATTGCACTGACTGCTGCCAGCCTCAGTGAGCCATCAGGAGACACGGAAAACGCCCTCCGAGGTTCTACTGGGCAAGTTCTCACTGCAGTTGGGCCTGACTGTAACCCTGTGCCAAAGGGCCTCCGGCTGACTGGCACCTCCCTGTCACAGACAAGGCTGCTCAGGCCCAGCAGTGACGGCACCAGCCAGGAAAGCACGTGGTCAGTGGAGGCAGGACCCGAGCCAGCTCTGACCTTGAGACAGCCTGGTCCAGCAGTTCTCAGTCTTGGCACACACAAGAGTCACCTGTGGAAAAATTAAAATCCACAAAGGCATCTGGTATCCAGAATCGATAAAGAACTCCTACAACTCAACAACCAAAAGGCAGACAACCCAACTGAAAAATGAGCAAAAGGTTTGAAAAGACGCTTCTCCAATGATACACAAAATGACCAATAAGCACGGGAAAAGTTGCTCAACATCAATGGTCATTAGAAAAATGCGTATCAGGGGCCAGCCTCATGGCATAGTGGTTAAGTGCGCGCGCTCCACTGCTGGCAGCCCGGGTTTGGATCCCGGGCACGCACCGAGGCACTGCTTGTCAGGCCATGCTGTGGTGGCGTCCCATATAAAGTGGAGGAAGATGGGCACAGATGTTAGCCCAGGGCCAGTCTTCCTCAGCAAAAAGAGGAGGATTGGCATGGATGTTAGCTCAGGGCTGATCTTCCTCACAGGAAAACAAAACAAAAAAAAGAACAAAAATGCAAATCAAATCCACAATGAGATACCACTTCACACCCACTAGGATGGCCATAAAAAAAAAAAAAAAAAAAAAAGAAGCATTGGCCAGGATGTGGAGACACAGGAACCCTTGTGCATTGCTAGTGGGAATGTAAAATGGTGCAGCTGCTGTGGAAAAGAGTTTAGCGGTTAAACACAGAATTACTATATGACCCAGCAACTCCACTCCTAGGTGTATGCCCAAAAGAACTGAAAACAAGTATTCATGAATGTTTATAGCAGCATTATTCGTAGTAGCCAAAAGGTAGAAACAACCCAATAGTCCATCAACTAATGGATAAACATAATGTGGTCCATCCACATAAGAGAATCCAGTCATAAAAAGGACTGAGGTACCAACACATGCTACAATGTGGATGACCCTTGCAAACACTATGCTGAGTGAAAGAAGCCAGGCACAGAGGACCAGATACTGTCTGATTCCCTTTATGTGAAGTGTCCAGAATAGGTAAAACCATAGAGACAGAAAGCAGACTGGTGGTTGCCAAGGGCTAGAGGGAAGGGAAAACCCCAAACATGCAGGGCCGTGACCCACACCCACTGACCAGCTGCTCCAGGAGCAATTCCAGGCATCCTGATACCCAGCCAGGGCACAGGGCTACTGGTATAACTGAAGACACGGGGCCAGGAGTCCCAAGACCTGAGGACAGTTCATTTCTTCACCATTAGCAATGTGACTGGGCAATTCACACCCCGTTTCTGCTTATTTTCTAAACCATAAAATTATGCCACCATGGTTATGTATCATTAACAAGGTTTTTGTGAAGGCAAATAAAAAATGTGGCAACCTCTGGGAAGTGTGGAAGATGAACAGTATTCTGAATCTGGCATCAGCAGTCTTCTCTGCTCTGCAAGACCAACCGTGGGGTCTTGTGAGGGTCCCCCTTGTGGGGCCGGGAGAAGCTGGGCTTACTGCCTGCCCTGGGGACAGGGAGGCGGGGCGGGGCTGGGAGGGAAGGCCATGAGAGCCAGTGGGTGGCAAGACGTCCCTTGGGAACAGGCTGGTGTTTGTACCCGCTGTTCCTGCCAACCTTCACCAGACACTGCACCGTACCCACCAGAGTAAAGGGGTAGAATTCTTTATTAAGGCACATGAACACGTGTCCCGGCTGCAGCAGCTTCTGGATGAAGAGGAATCAACTTGTATAGACGCAATTTTAGAACAAGAGCCACGTCCTTGCATTAGACCCTCCTTTATCCGGGTGTGTGTGGAGGGAAGCCCCTTCCAGGCCAGAGCCTATGCTGGGAGTGCCGGCCTCTCACTCAGAAGACTTTCAGGAGGCGAAGGAAGTCTTGGAGCCACAGCTACAGAACGCACCAACCCCGCTGCTAAATGGTCTAGCTACCAGCCTCTCTGCCATGCTAACAGCAACAATCCCTCCAGGATCACAGGGAGCAGCTCCCGTGACTTCTCAGCAGTGGCATGATCATTCCTGAGCCCTGCGCAAAGGGCCACTGTCCAACAGAGGTGGACTTCTAGAGAGAGCAGTCTGGATCTTGACCCCTTCACATGGGCAGGCCAGACTCCAAAAGCCGCCACTTTGATCCTCAAAGCCTCCTGGGCAGTGAAGGGCCAGCCGGTCCTAGTGAAAACAACTTGTTTCCGAGACAAAAGGGGTGGGGAGAGGAAGTGGCCCTCTCTACCCTACCCTGCTCTCATCTGTTCTGAGGACATGAGGGACGGGTGTGGCCAGGCTGATGGCAAAGGCTGCACGTCCGGGGTTTCTTGGTCATGGACCCGGTGTCTGAAGAATTTGCTCGGGCTCTTTTGCTTCTGGCCTCAGGCCCCTGGGTTCTTCCTCTGCCTCCTGGCCAGGGTGGGGCTCCAAAAGTCCCTGTGGGAAGAGTCAGGGGAAGGCTGAATTTAGAACGGACACACTGAAGTGACATACAGGTTGGTGGAGGGCGTCCTCCCAACCTTTATGGAGTCACATCCACCCTACAGGCCAGGCTTCCTTCACTCCAGGTCAACACACGACGTGTCACCACCTTACGTTGCCCTGATGCCTCTCCCTAAAAAGCCCTGAGCTCCTGAAGGCCTCGGCCCGCTCCCACTGTCCTGGTAAGGAGGTCACTGCTGTGACTTCATACACGCCCTTTTTACAGAAGCAGAAACCAAGCAACTGGCCTGCAGTTTAGGAGGGGAGGCAGCACAGACAAGCAGGCCTGTGACCAACGACCTGCTCCCCATCTTCTATGCAAGGAAACCCAAGTTTCGGATCCTTCCAGTCCTTAGGCAGGCCTCTTAGAACTGACTGCACTGCTACCCAGGACAACTAATTAGCTGGCCTGCAGGTCAGACACCACTTCCTTCCAATGAGGGGACGAGTGGCCCTTGCAAGTATGAAGTGTGTGCGAGGCCGACTACCTCTCACACACTTCAAATGGGGGTCTGTCACGGCAATGGCCGTCTCTGGGCCCCTCTGGCACTGATAGCCAGCCCTATGCATTTACCAAGTGTTCTAGGTTCTTCCTGTATGTGCAGTGCTGGTGATGTGTGTGTTAGAATCACAGTCTGAAACTAACCAAACTCCTTTATAAAACAGGAACCCTAAGAAAGGTAGGCAGGTGCCCATCTTATTGTGGAAACTGAGGCTGAGGCCGAGTCATTTGTTGAAGGTTAGATGGCTGGGCTTTGGAACCAGCTCTGTCCAACAACAAAGCTCCCACCAGGCCTTGTGGTCATTCTCAGATGTTTAATTAAGCTTCTGCTGTGTACTGGAGTGGGCAGGGACCATTTCAAAGAGACTTCAGGTACATTATCGACCTTGATCCAATGTCTGGGTACCAGTTCTCACCATCTCCATTTCTGAGACACTGGCCTCAAGCTGTGTAACCTTGGGCAGGGTCCTAGACTTCATCAGGGCCAGTTTTCTCATCCGAGGAAATGAGGCTGATGATAACAACCTTGCAAAGTTTACAAAGGCTAGAGGAGCCCAGGGCTGTGGGACCAGGCCGACCTACGTTCAAATCTTGGGCTGTGTTGCTGTGTGACCCTGAGCAAAGTCACTGCATCTGTCAGGGCCCCACCTTCCTCATCTGTAAATTGTGATCACATGCTTACTTGATGAAGATGAAACAAGATGCATATAAAGTATACTCAGCGTAGTGCCGGCCACACAGCAAGCTATTCAATTAACGGTAGCCACCCTGTACATTGGAACGAAGACTGGGCCGTTCATTACCTTGCTGAAAGTGACCAAGTGAGGAGATAGAGGAGCAAGGCCGCCCATGCCTCTCCCAGTCCCAGCACCTCCCGCCCTGCCTTCCCTCTGCTGCCTTTGGTCTCTGAGGTAGAGACCACCATGCAAACCTCAGGCAGGGACCTGCACGCCCCCACCCACCCAGCCCAGCTCAGGAGCTGCTCCCCTGCAGTGCTGCTGCAGGGATGGCCTGTGCCCTCCTCACCTGGGGCCGCGTTCTCGTCCACCCACTGAAAGAAGCCGCACTGCTGCTCTCTTGGCTTGGCGCATGTGTGGAACTGGCGCCCCTTGTTGGGCCCATCCTTCTGCACAGTCCGTGTGACGACAGGCTGGCTGCACAGGCAGGACGTGCCACCACCACTGTCATCACCAAGGCTGCCAAACCTACCCGGGTGGTTCCTGGAGCCTGGTGGGTGTCCTAGCGAGCTGCCTGGGGGTTTCAGTGCAGAGGAAGAAGGCCCTCCTGCCCCTAGATGGCTGCTGTCGGCCCACAGGAAGAAGTTGCAACTGCCACTGTTGCATTTATAGAACTGCCGGCCCTGGTTGGGACCCTCCTTCCGGACAGTGAGCAGCAGCGCCTCCTGGCCACAGTTGCAGGTCACAGAGTTGCTTTCACCATTGGCAGTGGGTGGTGGTAGAGTCTGGGCCAGAGCCTTTGAGGGCCTGGTCTGCCTGGTGTTAGGAGGCTGGGGGTGGCTATGCTGGCCACTGTCCATTCTGTTCAAGGACTGGCTAGCCTGCAGGTAGCCAGAGGGCTGGTTGCCCGGCTGGTAAGCTCTGGGGGGGCCCTGTGAAAATCTCAGGTCTAAGATCTCCCTCAGGGTCTCATCACATCCGCCGATGCAGCCAACAAACTCCAGAGGCATGGTCGGGGGAAGGCTACCACGTTTAAACTTGAACTTCAACCTAGTGAGGGCAGAAGATGGGAAAAAACATTACCAGGTGCCAGAGTCCTCTCCTTGGTCCATAGAGGGCTGTGTGCACCCTAGGACTCCCCTCACCATCCCCACACCCTGGGAAGTCCATGCAAGGCACCAGCCAATCACCAGTCCCCTCCAGTCGTCACAAGAGCGCAGAGTGGGAGGCAGATGAAATCTAAGACTCCAATGAATCACCAAAATACAGAAGCCTCTGAAAGGTTCATTTCCCTGTACCAGTGGTTCTCAAAGTGTGGTTCAGGGGCCTCTGGGGGCTCCTGGGCCCTTTCAAGGTGAGGTCAAAACTATTTTGTAACAACACTACGAAGTTACAACTGTTTTGCTCTCCTTCCACGTGTGTGCACTAGAGTTTTCTAGAGGCTACCACACATGCCATAAACTCAGCCGACCGACTGTGGAAGCAGATAGGAGAACCCAAATGTCTCCTATTAATCCAGCCATTAGGCTTGCAAAAAGGGGAAACAATGAATCCTTATTATTTTTTTGCTTTGGAAAATAGGTATTTTATTCTAAAAACATGTTATTTACCTTAGTATGCAATGCATCTGTTATAAACAAATTAACAAATATTTTAAGATAGCTCCACCTTACCTTAGAATATGGTAAATGTTGATAAACATAACCTACAATGAAAGCTCTTTGGGTTCCTCAATGATTTTTAAGAGTGTAAGGGGTCCTGTGACCAAAAGGTCTGAGGACCAGTTCTACAAGGGCTTTTGGGAGAAGCTTGGAAATGATACTGGAAACACAAATACTTGCCCAAGCCCTGCAGAGCAGCAATCTAGGTGGAGAGGTCAGGGAAAGGGTGCTTTGGGATTCTTCACCAGGGCTCCTCCTGAGCCAGCCCACGCACCCGCCCCCAGGGACAGCTTCCACACATCGAAAAGCAGCAATGGGACACAAACCAACTTAGGACTGCTGACCTGGCTGCTGCTGAGCACAGCGAACCTCCTCACTCCAAGTGCCTAGGAATTAAAGTCTCTGGAGAGTCCCACCTGTGCTCTGTCTTGCAGCTGACTCAAGTGCCCAGCTCACCTGTAAACAGGGTGTGGCTGACAAACTGGACAGACACTCCCATCCCTGCTGGCTTCCAGCACAGAGTCGGGGAACCACATGGCCGATCGACACTCTGGAAAACCCACGCAGCTGAGGTAGAACCTGGGGAGCATGGGAGCAGGGTCAGGCAGGAACCACCAGACCACGGGAAATATGAGAACCGTTCCTAGGCTATCGCCCACCTGGCAAGGAAACTTTTCTTCAGCTGATTAAAGAAGACATTCATTTTACTGGAGAACACTTAAATAAGACACACAGTCACTGATAACGAACGACTCAGAAAAACTAGCCTGCATTTATTTCCCACCTCCCTAAAAAAATGAAACAGCTATTGCTGACTCAGCTTTCTACTTAACCAACCCACCTGCTAACACCTGGACCAGCACAAGGCCAAGTACGGAAGGCTCTGCTCAGGCTCTGTGCTGAGCGCCCTCACACCCTCCCTAACTTCCTCCTCACAACGATCCCGAGGGGGACCATCAGCACCCTCAGTTTACACTGGAGCAAACTGAGGCATGGAGCGGTCTGGAAACCTGCCCAGGGATGCACATGCCGTGAGTCCTGGAGCTCGGACTAGACCCCACCTGTCTGAGCAAAGAGCCCTACTCTGAACACCTACACCACGCCTTTCTTGGCCAACATCCCGACATCCTCCAGTCACGAAACTTTAGGGCTGGACTAACCAACACGCACGTGATTGACAATGTCCTTTGAGCGTGCCTGGGTACGACTCAACCAGGGAAAACAAACAAACCCTAAACCCCAATTGGTTAAATAGTAAATCCACAAACTCAGAAATGGAATTATCAGATAAACATCGGGATGGTAAATTCCAGAAGACAATCTCCAGACTTCCCTGAGTGACTTAAATACTTGGAGAATTCAGAGTAACACAAAAGCAAGCATTCTTTCCCCTTATGTTTCAATGATTACTAATCCATTTACGCAATGGTGGCAAAGAAAAAAACCATCAACAGCATTTATTAAGTGTTTACATGTGGCTACCAGGTACTGGACTACGCCTACAGTGGCATTGGCGTATATAATGTTTGCAGGCAACACAAGCCCTGCCACCTGCTGCCAGGTCAGGCCCACTAAGCTGTGGTTTCTGACAGCTGGGATGGCCTTCTCTTCACCCAGGTCAGGCCAGTGATGGCTAGGTGACGAGTTGGGGAAACCACCTCTTCATGTGGCAGCATGGTGGTAACACAATGCTGCAGCCCAAGGGGGCCAACAGAATGGAGAAGGGCCCTGAAGACCTGGGTTCAAATTCTGCCATTCCTGCTCCCCAGGGCTGCCTGGCTGTGGATAAGCCACCCCAGTCCACTAAGCCTTGGTCTGCACTTCTTAGAAAACTAGGGTAAAAACACCTGCCTTGTGGGGTGGTTATGGTGAAGAACGAGATGATGACTGTAGAGCACCTCGCATCATGCCAGCCACCAGGCTGGGCAACCTGAACCTCAGGGTAAACTGCCCACTCTGACCTACTGCACTGAAAACGAAAAGGGAATTGAGATGTTCAGACCCAACTCAGAACCAAAAGTAGGAGAAAAGGAGAGCAGTGTGGTTGAGTATCTCTAATGTATCATGCTCTGTGCTAGACTCTTGACCCTTTTCACTGAGTCCTCACCCTTCCCACAGCTTTGTGAGCTAGATGCCAGTGCCCTGAGTTTATGGAAGAGGAAACTGGGGCTCAGAGTAGTTAAGTAACCTGCTTCGGGGCACAAAGCTTATATGTGGCAGAAGTGGGATTTGAACCCAGACTCATGTGGGTCTGAAGCTCATGCCTCTTCACCGTTCTCCACACTCTGGGTGAGCAACGTCCTAGTCACAGGGGACATAAACCCTGCCATCACCCAGTACCTCCTCCTCTAAATTCCCACAGCACTTCACCCTTTCAAGGCCAGGTGCCAGTCTGCTACATTATGTCTCCAACACCTAGTCGAGGGGCTGGCGACAGCAGGCCTGCCTTTAAATAATGACACACAAATGAAACAGCTTTACAGAGCTGTCCAGTCAACCCGGCAGGTGCTGGGCAAGCAGAGGTGGGGCACAAGCTGGGGACTGACCCGCCGCTCTTCTTGGTCTTGAGGACCATGTCCTTGTTGCACTGTGGACACTTCCTGACGGGCTCTGGCATGGTCGGGTAGATGGCTTCTTGCTGGGGCACCTCTGCCCCTTCCCCAAAGTACTGGGACAAGGCCTCGTCCAATCTGAAGAAACAGCAAAGCATTTACAACATTCTTATGTGCAAACAACATGAGTGTGACCTAGGGAACCAGCTGGCTGGTCAGCCACAGGCCTGATGCAGAGAACGGAGGCAGACAGGGAACTGTGCGGGCCACGTGGCACTGGCTCCTCTCTGACTCCTGGCTCTTGGTCGCTCCCAGGAGTGATCCAGCTACAGGCAGGATTTCCACCTTGTCACTGGCCCCACGTCAAACAAAGAAAACCACACAGGGTCCATGTACACACTGCAGAAGTATCTGTGTGGGTTTAAGTTTAAACTAGCTCATGAAGGGCCGGCCCTGTGGCTTGGTGGTTAAGTGCGCGCACTGCAATGCTGGTGGCCCGGGGTTCGGATCCCGGGTGCGCATCGAGGCACCACTTCTCCGTCCATCCTGAGGCTGAGTCCCACATACAGCAACTAGAAGGATGTGCAGCTATGACATACAACTATCTACTGGGGCTTTGGGGGGAAAAAATAAAATAAATAAAATCTTTAAAAAAAAAAAAATAAATAAATAAACTAGCTCATGCATTTCTTTTCAACATTGGCACGGAGTAGAAAACATGTTATTTCTATCAAAATGCACACACGCTGCCTGCCAAATGGCCACCTCAAAATACTCCAGAGAACAAACGGGTCAGATGCCAGCACTTGGGTTTACTGTTACATAAGATTGTGCTGCCTACTAATTCAGGACAGAACTAAAATCAAGAGAATGGCGTTTCTAAAGCTAACAGCCCAGAATAACTGGACCAGATCTCTCTGATTATTGTTTCTATACCGACAAAGCTCTATGGAAAGAAACAAACAAAACTCAGGAGGAAAACCTGAAGGGGGAGGAGCTGTATGTGGACAGCTCTGCCAAGTAATAAGGCCACTGGTGAAGATAAACTGACCGGGCAGGAACTGAGCAACTCAAAGGGCCTGGGCTACAAGGAATCACATCACCTGGTTTCTGCTGAATCACCCCCACAAACTCCCACTTCTTAGGGAAATGTGATGGCTAAGGCAGCAGAGATAAGCGAGCTCCTGCACAGCAGAGCGGGCTCTGGCACTCACTTCTTAGCTTTAGCCACTGCTTCAATGAAAACCTGCTTGTATTTCTGGACCTGCTGCCTTAGAACCACAAATTTGTCCTTCTTCCCCTCACAGATCAGCTTCAGATCGGCTTCCAGCTCAGCCCGGAGGTCAGGCTTGGACATCTCATAGCCCATGGAGTCATACCCTGCAGGGAAAAGAGCAGTGTTTAATGGCCCTGAACGACACCTCAAGGACGTTAGTGACACAGCCTCCCCAGCTACCACTGCAAGCTCCCCCCTCCTTACCTTCCACAAGTCCCATGCCCAGGTGCCCAGGGAGAAACCGCTTGTCTGGGGTGAGTCCGACATACATCCGGGCTTTGATCGTCTCGATGTGCTCCGCGTGAGTGGCATCAGTACCTGAAAGCCACTCCCGGTTACTCAGGTTAATCCAGACACTCCCTCAGGTGTCCCATGGGCACCTTCTTCTGCCTGGACTTCCTGTTCTAGGTGAGACCCCTCCAATCACATCTGGCCCACGTAGACATCATAATGGCAAACTCAGCTCTCCCTCACATCTGCTTACTCACTAAAGCTGTCAATTCCAGCTTTGAAATTCCTTCTTTCAGTCTTTCCCTTCTGCTCCATGTGTCAGAGCCACGGCCAGAGCCCACACCATCTCATCTGCACAATTACAACATCTTCAGTCTCCTCGTTTCTGGTCTCTTCCTCCACCCACCCCATTCTTTATGCTGGCCAAAGGGATCTTTTAAAATGTAGCTCTGCCATCAGGGAAATGCAAATAAAACTACAAAGAAAGGGGCCGGCCCTGTGGCTTAGCAGTTAAGTGTGCGCGCTCTGCTACTAGCAGCCCGGGTTCAGATCCCAGGCACGCACCGATGCACCGATTCTCCGGCCATGCTGAGGCGGCGTCCCATGTACAGCAACTAGAAGGATGTGTAACTATGACATACAACTATCTACTGGGGCTTTGGGGAAAAAGAAAAAAAGGAGGAGGATTGGCAATAGATGTTAGCTCAGAGCCAGTCTTCCTCAGCAAAAAGAGGAGGATTAGCACGGATGTTGGCTCAGGGCTGAACTCCCTCACCAAAAAAAAAAAAAAAAAAAAACTACAAAGAAATATCATTTCAGGGCCGGCCCCGTGGCTTAGCGGTTGAGTGCGCGCGCTCCGCTGCTGGCGGCCCGGGTACGGATCCCGGGCGCGCACTGATGCACCGCTTCTACGGCCATGCTGAGGCCGCGTCCCACATGCAGCAACTAGAAGGATGTGCAGCTATGGCATGCAGCAATCTGCTGGGGCTTTGGGGGGAAAAAATAAATAAATAAAATCTTTAAAAAAAAAAAAAAAAAGAAATATCATTTCACACTCACTTGGATGGGTATAACCAAAAATAGTAACAAATGTTGGTGAGGATGTAGAGAAACAGCCCTCTTACACTACTGGAGAATTAAAAAATGGTGTAGCCACTGTGAAAAACAGTCTGGAGGTTCCTCAAAAGGTTAAACGTAGAGTTACCATATGACCTAGCAATTCTACTCCTAGGAATATACCCAAGAGACCTGAAACATGTCCACACAAAAACTAGTATACAAATGTTCATTGCAGCATTATCCATAATAGCCAAAAAATGGAAACAACCCAAATGTTTACCAAGTGGTGAATGGATAAACAAAATATACCTCCATTCAATGTATATCAGGTATACACATGCAATCAGACGGTGTGTGCTAACGAAAAGGAATGAAGTACTGAGACACACTACAACATGGATGAACCCTGAAAACATGCTAAGTGAAAGAAGCCAGTTACAAAAGGCCACATATTGTCTAGTTTCTTTTATAAGAAATGCAGAAACATCAGTGGCTGCCTAGGGCTGGGAAGACGGGAGGGAAGGGGGAATGGGGAGTGACTGCTAATGGGCATGGAGTTTCTTTCTGAGGTGATGAAAATGTTCTAAAATTGATTGCAGTGATGGTTACACAATTTTATAAATATACTAAACACTGAATTGTACATCTCAAATCAATGAATTGTATGGTACATGAATTATAGCTCAATAAAGCTATTAGCATTGTTTAAAAATACAGCTCAATTCTGCTCCTTTCCTTAGAAATCTTAGATGGCTCTCTGCTGACCACGGGCCAACGTCCAAGCCCCTCAGCCTGGCGCACCAGGCGCTGCCTCACCTTCTATGACACAACCTCCCTCACCTCATCCCCCTGCCACAGTGGCTTGTGCCTTCCTGTCCCTGAGTCCTTCCTCAGGCCCTGCCTGTGCTGGGCTTGACTTCACTCATTAGGAATTCCTACCATGAGGTGTTAAGGTCTCTGCCTGTTCCTGGCAGAACCCATCACACTGTATTTAGTGTGCTGGTTTGGTTTCTTTCTCCTGCTCAATAAACCCTTGAAGGGAAGGATTCTTTGTGTCCTCAGGGCCTAGACCAAGCTCTAGCTCTCGTAGGCCTCAAATTTCTCATGAATAAATCACGATGGGGGAACTAGCTCTGATTCTACCTAAACCGACAGGCTTCCTGGAGAGTACAGTAACAGCCAGTGGACTGTGGGTGGGAGCACTTCTTCCTAAGTCAGACAAAGCTCACTTTGTAGTGAGGCGGCCGTGCCCCTGAGGGAATGGCTTGCTTCCTAGCACACCCAGGGAGTCCCACTTCCCCTCCAACCACTTCTTCCTCTACCCACTTCCCTCTCCTTTGTGCCACAGGCCCTTCTGGACTAGCTCTGCCAGAGACAATCCTTAGAGCTGTGACGAAAACTGACAAGGGGGCAGATTTGTTACAAGGGACCCACTTGTAAACATTAGGTCTCAGGACTTACTGGGAAAAAACAATTCTGGCCCAGTTTTTTCTTTTTTAAACCTAATTTCTGATTCTTAAACAATTATGGGAAATATTTTAATAAAAGCTAAGAATATAGCCACCCATGGCTAACAGCAGGGTGGCAAACTCATACCCCTCAGGGGCCTGGCATGTAACAAGTAGGTGAGTGAAGCCAAGTGTTAGCAATGGAGAATGCACAACTAGAGGAGAAGGGCTGCCACTCAGATCCAACTGACTACTTCCACGTGGGAGCCAGGCTGCCAGACTTCCTCTGATACTTCCAAAGATGAAGATACAGATTTTTATGCTGAATCTCTCAAGTTTTAAATGTTGGTACCTTCTTAAAAATAAAACAAAAACAACAACAAGTCCTTGTGTAGGCCAGAAACAAAGTCTATGAACAGAACCTGGTCAGGGTGCTCCCAGTGGAGACCTCTGAGTTACGAGAAACATCTGCGTCCTTACATGGGTGGTGCAGAGCTGTGGTGAAGAACATCGATTGCAGAGTTATTCAAACCCAGGTCTTAATAATACATTCTGTGACTTTAGGCAAGTTCTTAACTTCTCTAAGCCTCACTTCAGCTATAAAGTGGGGGGAGAATATAACACCCACATTAGAGTTGTCATGAAGATCAGAACAGATACAGTGGCACATGAGGAGTGCTCAAGAGCCGCTAGTTACCATGACGACGCGCTACTGACCAATGCCATGCTTTTCCATGAGAGCAATGAGGTCGGCTTCAGTGAGCAGCTGGGGTGGACTGGTCTCCCCATCCACCATCTCTACAGTGCTGGGCTGAAAGCGGCAGCCTCTCTCATAGGCAGGGAGGGTCTACAGAGAGCAGAGGCAGTGTCAGTCAAATCAGTCTGCCAGGGCACTCAGGCAAGACAACTTGCATTTCAAAGAACATGGCCCTGCTCCATCAGACAGCACTAGGGTTGGGAACATGACTGTCTTTCCCTCTCCCTGAGGCCCACAGGGTGAGGTATGGATTCTGACCTCTGACTGGACCTACGATTTATCACCTTGTCACTCCAGTGATCATATGGGTACACATCCAGATAGTTTCGGGCCAGAATCACGAGGCCGTGGGCCATGAAGCGTTCCTGAGCGATGTCTATCTCCACGGTGGTCTCCTGCCCCTGAGCATCCTGGGAGCAGCAAGCTAGGAAATGGCGAATGATAAACTCATATATTCGCTGTTCATCTCCCTATGAAGAAAAGAAAAGAGCCTGAAACTCCCTGCAGGATACTACCTCTCAAGGATCTCAGCATCATTGGTAGTTTAACCTAGTTAATGTCACCTTTCAGGCTAAAGTTCTACACAGAACAAAGCAAACCGCTCCTGTAGCCTCCTGCACTAACACGGAGGGCCAGGCAAATCCTCTGTGTGCTTACAGGTTTAGGCTAATAACCTTCACACCTCTAATCAGGCAAAGATAAGCAAGGGAGTCATCTTGCCCTCAAGACTGGGAAGTGATTCTTTTGACATAAACCCTACCTAAGCAGAAAACAAGGAGAAAGCATAAGAAGGTAAGAAGATACTGCTTGTCGGGGCCAGCCCCCGTGGCTTAGCGGTTAAGTGCGTGCGCTCCGCTACTGGCAGCCCCGGGTTCAGATCCCAGGTGTGCACCGCTGCACTGCTTGTCCGGCCATGCTGAGGTGGCGTCCCACATACAGCAGCTAGCAGGATGTGCAACTACAACATACAACTATCTACTGGGGCTTTGGGGAGAAAAAGAGAAACAAAGGAGGAGGATTGGCAATAGATGTTAGCTCCGGGCCAGTCTTCCTCAGCAAAAAGAGGACTGGCGTGGATGTTAGCTCAGGGCTGATCTTCCTCACAAAATACATAAATAAATAAAAATTAAAAAAAAAAAAGAAGACACTGCTTGTATATAAGACACATAAACATGCACCTGGTGGTCTTAGACCAATTTGATGAACACAGGGGTCATGGTGATTTCCTACCAATTGAGTAGTCAAGGATTTAGCGAGGCTGAATCTATCAAAAGCCCATAAGATGTTCATAATCATATCCGATAATTCTCCTTCTAAGAACGTATTCAAAGGAAATAATGAGAGATCTGCACAAATATTTATCTATACAGATGTTAACTATAGTATATCATGTATCAAAAAGCTGGAAACAGGAGTGACATCAGCATTGTAGTGGAGGTGAATTGTTCCCTTTGTCTCTCCCCTCTAAGTTACAACCAAATGGACATCCGTTATCCAACAGAGGATTCCCTATACAACACAACAGACGCCTGCGAGATCCAGGCAGCTACACATCTGAAGCAGGTGGAATCTGTGACCAGAAGCATCAGGAACCACAGAAAGACCAGTGACCCAGCCCCCAGTGGTGGCAACCCCGACACCAGCTCCACCAGTGGGTGGGCCACACACAAGTGCCTGGGTCCCCAGGCCCCTGCCAGTGACAGTGACACCTGTGAACCCAGTACCCTGGCAGTGGTGCAACCAGCACCCCAAGACAACCTGGGAACAGCAGCGCAGGTGGTACACAGGACAGCAGTGTCCGAGCCTGTGGAGAGCCAGTGGAGGAACACTGGTGATCAGAACCAAAGTAACCAAAGCCTTACCCAAATAAGAAAAGGTGATTACTATCACAAATGTGCCAGTAGAGGATCAATTCATCAAACACCATGAAGAACTACAGTAACATGGCAGAACAGAAGGAAAAAGGAAAATGACAACTCTCTAGAAACCAAACCTGCAGTCAGAGAAGATTACAATCTAACTCACAGAGAATTAAAAATAGCTGTCATAAAGAAACTCAACGAGTTACAAGAAAACTCAGAAAGACAGTTCAGGGCTGGCCCCATGGCCTAGTGGTTAAAGTTCCATGAGCACAGCTTCAGCAGCTGGGGTTCACAGGTTTGGATCCCGGGCATGGACCTACACCACTTATCAGCCATGCTGTGGTGGCGATCCACATACAAAATAAAGGAAATGTTTACAAAATTCAAATTGTTAGCTCAGGGCAAATCTTCCTCAGCAAAACAACAAAAAGAAAGACAGTTCAATGAGCTCAGGAATAAAATTAATGAACAGAAGGAATACTTCACCAAAGAAATTGAAGCTCTAAAAAAAAAACACCAAACAGAAATTCTGTATATGAAAAACACAATTAATGAAATAAAAAATAATGTAGAAAGCATAAAAAATAGAGCAGACCTTATGGAGGAATTAGTGAGCTTGAAGGTAGAAACCTAGAAATACTTTAGGTAGAGGAAGAGAGAGAACTCAGAAAAAAAAAAAATGAATTTTTCAAGAAATATCTGACTCGATTAGGAAAAGTCACACAACAATTATACGTATCCCAGAGGGAGACAAGAGGGAGAAAAGAGCAGAGAGCTTGTTCAAAGAAATAGTAGCTGAGAACTTCCCAAACCTGAGGAAGGAACTGGACATGCAAGTACATGAAGCTAACAGAACTCCTAACTACATCAATGCAAAAAGACCCTCTCCAAAGCATATTAAAACTGTCAAAAGTCAATGACAAAGAAAAAATATTAAGGGCAGCCAAAGAGAAGAAAATAACCTACAAAGGAACCCCTATCAGGCTTTCAGCAGATTTCTCAGGAGAAACCTTCCAGGCTAGGAGAGAGTGGAATGATATATTCAAAACTAACAGCCAAGAATACTCTATCCAGCAAAATTATCCTTCAGATATGATGGAGAAATAAAAGCTTTCCCAGATAAACAAAAGTTGAGGGAGTTCACCACCACTAGATCTCCCTTACAAGAACTGTTGAAGGGAGACCTCCTACCTGAAACAAAAAGGTGAAGATTTACAAAGCTTTGAGCAAGGAGGTAAATAGATAGACAAAATCAGAAAATTGCAGCTCTATATCAAAATAGGTTAGCAAACACTAAAATATAACATAAAGGATTAAGGGAAAGAAACCATCGAAAATAAGTATAAACACTTCAATTTGGTCACAAACTCACAACACAGTGACAACAAAAATATAGAAGGAGAAGTGAAAAGGGATGGAACCTGCATAGGCTAATGGAGATAAGAGGCTATCAGAAAATGGACTATCTCATGCACAAGATCTTTCATACAAACCTCATGGTAACCACAAAACAAAAAATAAGAGTGGAGTCACAAATCATAAATAAAGAGAAAACCATCACAGAAAACCACCAAACTGAAACGGCAGTCAGAAATACAAGAGAAAAGAAACAATGGGAATACAGAACAACTGGAAAACAAAAGAAAATGGCAGTTTTAGCCCTCATATATCACTAATCACTCTACATGTAAATGGATTGGATTCACCAATCAAAAGACACAGAATGGTGGGATGGATTAAAAAAATGACACCCAACAATATGCTGCCTCCAGGAAAGACATCTTAGCTCTCAAGACAAACATAGGCTCAAAGTGAAGGGATGGAAGATGGTACTCCAAGAAAATGGCAAGCAAAAGAAAGGGAGTGTAGCCATACTTAAACAAAGCAGTCTTCAAGATAAAAAAGATAATAAGAAACAAAGATGGGCATTATATGATAAAAGGGACATTCCACCAAGAAGACATAACACTTATTAAAATATATGCACCTAACACAGGAGCACCAAAGTATATAAAGCAAATATTAACAGACCTAAAGACAGAAACTGACAGCAACACAATAATATAGTAGAGGACCTCAATACCCCACTTACTTAAATGGAGAGATTATCCAGACACAAAGTCAGCAAGAAAATAGTGGCCTTAAATGAAACACTAGATCAGATAGACTTAATAGATATACATAGAACATTCCATCCCAAAATAGCAGAATACACATTCTTCTCAAGTACACATGGAACATTCTCAAAGATAGACTATATGTTGGAAAACAAAGCAAGCCTCAATAAATTTAAGAAGATTTAAATCATACCAAGTATCTCTTCCAACCACAATGCTATGAAACTAGAAATCAATTATAAGAAAAAAGCTAGGAAAGTCACAAATATGTGGAAACTAAACAACATGCTACTGAACAACCATTGGATCAATGAAGAAATCAAAGGAGAAATAAAAAAATACCTACAGCAAATGAAAATGAAAACACAACATACCATCTCTTATGGGATGCAGCAAAAGCAGTACTAAGAGGGAAATTTATAGCAATACAGGCCTCCTTCAACAAACAAGAAAAATCTCAAATAAACAAGCTTACCTTATACCTAAAAGAACTATAAAAAGAACAAAGCCCAAAGTAAGTAGAAGGAAGGAAATAATAAAAATCAGAGCAGAAATAAATGAAATAGAGACTAAAAAAACAACAGAAAGGATCAATGAAACTACAAGCTGATTCTTTAAGAAGATAAACAAAATTGACAAATCTTTAGCCAGATTCACTAACAAAAAAAGAGAGATGACTCAAATAAATAAAATCAGGAATGAAAGAGAAGAAATTATAATGGACACCACAGAAATATAAAGGATAATAAGAGAATACTATGAAAAGCTATTTGCCAACAAATTGAATAACCTAGAGGAAACATATAAATTCTTAGAATCATACAACCTCCCAAAACTAAATCAAGAAGAAATAGAGAATCTGAATAGATCAATCACAAGCAAAAAGACTGAAACAGTAATCAAAAACCACTCAAAAAAAACAAGTCTAGGACCTGACGGCTTCCCCAATGAATTCTACTAAACATTCAAAGAAGATTTAACACCTATCCTTCTGAAACTCTTCCAAAAAAGTGAAGAGAAGGATAAGCTTCCTAATTCATTTTACGAGGCCAACATTACCCTGCTACCAAAACCAGACAAGGACAACACAAAAAAAGAAAATTATAGGCCAATATCGCTGATGAATATAGATGCCAAAGTCTTCAACACAATATTAGCAAATTGAATACAACAATATATTAAAAGGATCATACACCACAATCAAGAGGGATTTATTCCAGGGATGCAGGGATGGTTCAACATTGGCAAATCAATGTGATACACCACATGAACAAAATGAAGAATAAAAATCACGTGATCATTTCAATAGATGCAGAGAAAGCATCTAACAAGATCCAACATCCATTTATGATAAAAACTCTGAATAAAATGGGTATAGAAGGAAAGTACCTCAACATAATAAAGGCCATATATGACAAACCCACAGCCAACATCATGCTCAATGAAGAAAAACTGAAAGGCATTCCTCTGAGAACAGGAAGAAGACAAAGATGCCCACTCTTGCCACTCTTATTCAACACAGTACTGGCAGTTTTAGCTAGAGCAATTAGGCAAGAAAAAGAAATAAAAGGGATCCAAATTAGAAAGGAAGAAGTGAAATTCTCACTATTTGCAGATGACATGATTCTATATATAGAAAACCCTAAAGAATCCACCGAAAACTACTAGAAATAATCAACAAATACAGTAAAGTTGCAGGATATAAAATCAACATATAAAAATCAGTTGCATTTCGGGGCCCGCCCAGTGGTACAGTGGTTTAAATTTGCACGCTCTGGGCCGGCCCTGTGGCTTGGTGGTTAAGTGCACGCGCTGCAATGCTGGCGGCCCGGGTTCGGATCCCGGGTGCGCATCGAGGCACCACTTCTCCGTCCATCCTGAGGCCGAGTCCCACATACAGCAACTAGAAGGATGTGCAGCTATGACATGCAACTATCTGCTGGGGCTTTGGGGGGAAAAAATAAAATAAATAAAATCTTTAAAAAAAAAAAAAAAAAAAAAAATCCCTTTAAAAAAAAAAAAAAAAATTTGCACGCTCTGCTTCGGTGGCCTGAGGTTCACGGGTTCAGATCCTTGGTGTGGACCCACGCACCACTCATCAAGCCACACTGTGGTGGCATCCCACATACAAAAAAAAAAATAGAGGAAGATTGGCACAGAAGTTAGCTCAAGCCAATCTTCCTCAGCAAAAAGAAGAGGATTGGCAACAGATGTTAGCTCAGGGCCAATCTTCCCGACAAAAAAAAATCAGTTGCATTTCTATACACTATAACGAATTAGCCGACAGTGAAGTCAAGAATACAATCCCATTTTCAATCGCAACAAAGAGAATAAAATACCTAGGAATAAATTTAACTAAGGAGATGAAAGACCTATACACTGAAAACTATAAGACATTATTGAAAGAAATCAAAGTAGAGATAAAGAAATGGAAAGATATTCCATGCACTTGGATTGGAAGAATAAACACAGTTAAAGAGTCCATACTACCTAAAGCAATCTACAGATTCAATGCAATCCCAATCAGAAT
The DNA here is from genome assembly GCF_057802395.1 of Ceratotherium simum simum. Classification (NCBI taxonomy): domain Eukaryota; kingdom Metazoa; phylum Chordata; class Mammalia; order Perissodactyla; family Rhinocerotidae; genus Ceratotherium; species Ceratotherium simum. Next base: position 1,695,740 of record NC_141915.1, read on the forward strand.
CCCAATGACATTCTTCATGGAAATAGAAGAAAGAATCCTAAAATTTATATGGAACAACAAAAGACCCCAGATAGCCAAAACAATCCTGAGAAAAAAGAACAAAGTTGGAGGTATCACACTTCCTGAATTCAAATTATACTACAAAGCTACAGTAATCACAACAGCATGGTACTAGCACCAAAAGAGAGACAGATCAATGGAACAGAACTGAAAGCCCAGAAAAAAACCATACATCTATGGACAGCTAATCTTTGACAAAGGAGCCAAGAACGTACAATGGAGAAAGGAAAGTCTCTTCAATAAGTGGTGTTGAGAAAACTAGACAGCCACATGCAAAAGAACGAAAGTAGACCATTATCTTACACCATACACAAAAATTAACTCAAAATGGATTAAAGACTTGAATGTAAGACCTGAGACCATAAAATTCTTACAAGAAAATATAGGCAGTACACTCTTTGACATCAGTCTTAGCAGCATTTTTTTGAATACCTTGTCTACTCAGGCAAGGGAAACAAAAGAAAAAATAACAAATGGGACTACATCAGATTAAAAAGCTTCTGCACAGCAAAGGAAATCATCAACAAAAGGAAAAGACAATCCACTAACTGGGAGAAAATATTTGCAAATCATATATCCGACAACGGGTTAATTTCCAAAATATATAAAGAACTCATGTAACTCAACAACAAAAAAATAAACAACTCAAAGCAGAAAATGGGCAGAGGATATGAACAGACATTTTTCCAAAGAAGATACACAGATGGGCAACAGGCATATGAAAAGATGTTCAACACCAATAATTATTAGGGAAATGCAAATCAAAACTACAATGAGATATCACCTCACACCTGTCAGAATAGCTATAATTATCAAGAAATAACAAGTGTTGGAGAGGATGTGGAGAAAAGGAAACCCTCATACACTGCTGGTGGGAATGCAAAACTGGTGCAGCCACTATAAAAAACAATATGGACACTTAAAAAATTAAAAATAGAAATATTATACGACCCAGCTATCCCACTACTGGGTATTTATCCAAAGAACATGAAATCAACAATTCAAATAGATTTATGCATCCCTATGTTCATCACAGCATTATTCACAATAGCCAAGACATGGAAGCAATCCAGGTGCCCATCAACAGATGATTAGATAAAGATGCTGTATATATATACAATGGAATACTACCCAGCCATAAAAAAAAGACAAAATCGTGCCATTTGCAACAACATGGATGGACCTTGAGGGTATTCTATTAAGCGAAGTAAGTCAGAGAAACACAAACACCGTATGATTTCACTCATACGTGGAAGATAAACACATAGATACGGTGAACAGACTAGTGGTTCCCAAAGGAGGAGAGGTGGGAGGAGGGCCAAAGGGATAAAGGGGCACACATGTATGGTGACAGATAAAAACTAAGGCTATTGGTGGTGAACACAATGCAGTATATACAGAAACCAAAATATAATAATGTATACTCAAAATTTACACAATGTTATAAGCCAATATGATCTCAATTAAAAAAAAAAGTTGGAAACAACCTAATCTGTCAAAAACAGACTTGGCAAAATAAATTATGGTAGGGGCCAGCCCGGTGGCATAGCAGTTAAGTTCACACGCTCTGCTTCAGCAGCCCAGGGTTAGCAGGTTCAGATCCTGGTTGTGGACCTACACACCACTTATCAAGCCATGCTGTGGCAGGCATCCCACATATAAAGCAGAGGAAGATGGGCACGGATGTTAGCCCAGGGCCAATCTTCCTCAGCAAAAAGAGGAGGATTGGCAACAGACATTAACTCAGGGCTAATCTTCCTCACAAAAAAAAAAGAAAAAAAGAAAAAACTAATATGCGTTATTAAAAGAAGAAGGAAAAAGACACTTACTTAGCTTTGCGATAAGCCTGCAGGTGTCAAACAAGCCTGACTAGCTCCAGCCCTCATGGAGCTCATTCCTCAACTGAGAAAATGACTGCAACATGTGACACATTCAAGCACAGCTGAGTGTGCAAACTCTGCAGTTCCTGGGGTAGGACAGGAGGGGGGTGGTAAAGTTTCGAGGAGGCGATGGAAACCGATCCGGTCTCGGGAGGATGGATAGGATACTTCCAGTTAACAAGGGACCAAGGAGGCCAAGCAGTTCCGTGTGGGTGTGGGAACTGAGGAGGTACAGGAAAGGTGACCTGCCTAGTATGTGTGTGGAGGGATCAGCGAAGCAGCAGAGGGAGTTGACAGAGCAGGGAAGTGGGGCTGGATAGAGAACAGAGCCCACCATGGGGGTCTTTCATGAAAGCCAGGCAGAAGATGACGATATAAGAGAATTTTGACACTAACATCTCTTTTCCGAAACAGAAGGGACAGCTCAAAATCACTTAGTTCTTACAATAAAAGCCCACAGAGTAAATTCAAATCCTACTACTGACCCCTCACCTCCCTCTGGGTTCCGGCAAACAGTACGGTCAGAGACACCAACCTGCAAGTTGCTCGTGTATTTGGTGGGGTGGATGGGAGGGTGAGCTTGGTCAGACTTGTTCCCGTTGCGTGGGGTAGGGCCACCCCGCTCTAGAATGTTCTGGGCAAAGGCCCCCCAGCGTGGATCCACGGTCTGCTGCTCCACCAGCGCTGTTAGGTTTAAGTCTTTGGGGAAAATGTTTGTTTCAGTTCGTGGATAGCTGATGTACCTAAAACGAAGGCAAACAAATGGAACAAGAAATTGCTACAACTGGTCTATAAACAAACAAATGAGATTTAAAACACCTGGTGACACCTGCATTAACCCATCCAATCCAGCCAACTCAACTAAAGGCAACCTAGGTTACCTACGCTGAGAAAATTCTGAGATGTGACCCCCTAAAGGGCTAAGGAGCAGTAGGCTCTCTTGCTAGCACATTCAAAGAAGCCAAAGGATCAATGAAAGGGGCAGCACAGTGTAGGGCATGCTCCCTACAGCTCAGCTCTGCCAGCAGCTGTTCGCCTGGGCATATCCTTGGCCGTCTCTAGTGCCAGTCTGACAGAGCAACCCCAGGATGAGCCCCACGGCACTCACAGTTCCAACAGTGTGTGCTTCTACAACTTTCCTTAAAGTATAGAAAGAACAATGCTGCCCAGTAAACTATAATGTGCAGCCTACATGTAATTTCAAATTTTCTATTAGCCACTTAAACATTATTGAGATCATTTACATTCCTTTTTTCATAAAAGTCTTAGAAACGCAGTATATATTTTATACTTACAGCACTTCCCAATTTGGACAACCCAAATTTCAAGTGCTCAATAGTTACCTACGGCAAGTGGCTGCCACACTGGCCAACGTGGACCACACTGTCACGGGACGGCACCAGGGTGCTCATGACCCCGAGACAGGATGATTTACAACAGGCAAACAACTCCTGAAGGGGCTGCTTGCCACCTGCCAGGGCTCCAGGGGAGGTGCTGAGTGCTCAAGAGTGGGATTTGAATTCACTCTATGGGCTCTTAATTTAGGAAATAAATGATTTTGAAATGTCTTTTCCCTATCAGAAAAGAGAAGTCAATGTCAAAATTCTTCTACTTCAGAGCTCAGCCCTCGAGACAGTTTGTGTTTCCCCATAAGCTGTATTTCTAAAATATTTCACCCGGACAAAGATGCATCAAATTCTATTCCCAAATGTAGAATACTGACCCTTGAGTGTAGAGCTTTTCGGCAATCCTCATGGTTTCTTTAGCATTTATTCTCAACTTTCGAGAAGCCAGCTTTTCAAGCTCCTGTTAATGTGTCAACAGGCATGTTAGGGTATAGTGCGTGAGTCAGAGGGCACGACACAACCACACAACTCATCTTCAGAACTGTCTGGCCCCGTCACTCCAGCTGCTGTCACACAGAGGGAGGAAGACTGTGCTGAACAAAAAAGTTCTGGACCTGCTAGGCAGAGCCAGATCTCAGCCCAGCAGTTCTCAGACTCTGAAGTGCAGAAGCAAGAATCACCTGGAAGCAAGCAGATTCCGGGCCCTGAGCATTAGGGATTCTGACAGAAGAGGGCTGGGATAAAGGCCAGAAATCCGCATTTTTTAACAAGCATCTAATTTATTGATTTTAACACAGGCAGTCTGAGAGCCACACTTTGAGAACACTATCTGAGCCCCAGGAAATTCCCCTGGATGATGAATACCATTCTTTTAGGCCTCCTGGGAGAAAATCAGCTGTCCTTTCCCCATGGTGACACTCCAACAATGCTGTTGGCTACATGTCAAAGCATATTTAAGCAGTGAGCAATGAAACACTTATGCCTACTATATGAAATCAATTCATAACTCTCCCCTCGTCATCCCTCCACACACACACACACACACACACACACAGTGCCACACCTGAGATAAAGAACGCACTGCCCACCAGTCTCTGCGTGTTTCTTAGCCCGCACATTCTGTATGTTCAACCTCCAGAGTTAACCCAGACAGTAATTATCCCCTGAACTTTCCTGCCAAGTGGTGACTGGGAAGGGGCACCCTAATGTGTTTTACTCAGACTTATGTCCCATGAGGGTGGCTCTTCTGGCTCAAAAAATTGAGAAACCCTATTCTAGAGTAGGCTTATTCTTTTTTTTTTTTTTTTAAGATTTTAAAGATTTTATTTATTTATTTTTTCCCCCAAAGCCCCAGTAGATAGTTGTGTGTCATAGTTCCACGTCCTTCTAGTTGCTGTATGTGGGACGCGGCCTCAGCATGGCCGGAGAAGCAGCGCGTCAGTGCGAGCCCGGGATCCGAACCCGGGTCGCCAGCAGCGGAGCGCGCTCGCTTAACCACTAAGCCACGGGGCCGGCCCTAGAGTAGGCTTATAAAGCAGATATTTAAAATGATGTTTACAGACTGTGCAGAAACATAAAAAAAAAAAATGCTCAGATGGAAAAAACAAGCTATTCCAATTACACTGCTGTAAAAAATAAGCATATAAAAAAACAGGAAGAGGGTCTGGCCCGTGGCACAAGCAGTTAAGTGCACGCGTTCTGCTGTGGCGGCCCGGAGTTTGCTGGTTCAGATCCCGGGCATGCAGTGACGCACCACTTGGCAAGCCATGCTGTGGCGGTGTCCCATATAAAGTGGAGGAAGATGGGCACGGATGTTAGCCCAGGGCCCATCTTCCTCAGCAAAAAAAGAGGAGGATTGGCAGATGTTAGCACAGGGCTGATCTCCTCACAAAAAAAAAAACAACAAAAAAATAGGAAGAAAAGACATCAAGATTATATCAGTGATCACATAAGGATGATGAGAAGATGGGTGATTTATTTTCCTCTTTTTGTTTTCCAAACCCCACTTAAAGTAGTTATATTGCATTTATTCACTTAAAAAAAGCCATTAAGAGGCCAACCAGGCCTGTGTTTGGGGGTTTCTGTTTGTCCCAAGCGCTTTCCTAATGTGCCCCTGGAAGGGTGACGCTTTCTGCCACTGGGCCACCGTTGGAGGCAGAACCCCGGTCCCAACAACAGGAAGTCAGAGCTCCTCAGGGGCTGGTGCAGGCCCTCCAGAACATACCACAGTGTCCAAAGCTTGAGGCCTCCACTTGCTCTTTGCCTTAGACCTGACCTCCACCACGGTCGCCCTGGGATCCTAGAAAGCCAGGAAAAGCAGAGGCCACTTTAAGCTACTGGTGAATCTTTCCCAGCTTTCCTATGACAACCCCTGCTCACCATTCCAGATCACACTCACCGCCAGCAGAGGCCCCTACTCTAGCCCGTGAGAGTGCCCCACATAATGCGGGTTTATACTGCTCAGTGTGATGGATGCCATCCCCACTTTCCTGCTCAAACCAAAACTTGGAGGGGCAATTTCACAAGCCCTAAGGTGCCTCCTCCACAGCCTATGAAATACAACAGCCTATGCATCTCCTAAGCACAGTTTCCTATCTACACATGCACGGCGTTATTATTTTTTAAATTCATGATAATACAGAGTTAGAAATAGGGGAAATTACATAATACAAGCTGGAGAAATCTAATCTTAAGATCAACTTCATAATTTTCAGAGACTGCAAATGGACAAAGAACTCAGTTTAAGTGATTTGTTAATGAGGATATTTGTATATCAAAATCTAAACTTCTCTCTCCAAAAAGACTGAGGACTGGGTGCTCTTGACAATAAGCTCAAAGTATCCCACGTGTCATGTTTTCCTGCACCACATCCTAGTAAAATAGAAAAAGGGCAGGTCTTTTTAATTGAACAGATAAACGTGCAGTGTCACAGACACACCAGGTGGTGCCATGACCTTCAGGGTCAAAGGGGGGAGTAGTGGACAGACAGGGTGACCCTGGGAGGCAGCTGGTCTGCAGGAGCTCAGGAGTCAGACAAACTGGGATCCAGTCCATGCTCTGCCCCTTACTAGCTCCAGTGTGTCTGTGCACGAGTTACTTAACTTTCTCTAGCTTCCTCCTCTGTAAAATGGGAAGAGTTTCACCACCCTCACAGGCACCATTAGGACTAAGTAAAATAACATGCACCACATAGTGTGTCTGGCACATAGCAGGTGCTCAGTAGTTTCGACTCCTCCTTACCAAATCTATAATAAACTCTCCAGTGGGCTATAGCCAAGAAGCATACCTGACTCATCAGACCTGGAGACCTGAGTTTTATTTAGGTACCACTGTGTGCAGCCCCTGGGTTAAAACAGGCTATTACATGCTGATCGACAGGAAGCAACATCACAACATGGACGATCAGTCTGAGGGTTGCAACTCAGCCACTGATGGCCTACGGCCTGAGCTGGTCATGGTCCTTCGCATGTGCTGCTCTCTCTATTGACATATGCTTCCCTCAGGTCCTCTCATGGCTGCCTCCTGCTAATCCCTCCAGCCCTCACTTACACGTCACCGCTGAGACACCTTTCATGGCCACCACACCTGGAATAGCCCCTCTATTCCTTTACTCCCCAGGCCATGCTCTACTCCTTTACTCTACTTTTATTTCCAGGCATGTTTTGCTGTATGAGGTTAACTTGTTCACCTGTTTGTGACTTGCACCTCTCTAGATTTCATCACCTGACCAATGGAAGAGGGAGTTGGACCAGATGCTTCCCAAACTCCTTCCAGCTCTAGAAGTCTATGATCCAGACTGGTCGAGCTGATCCTTATTCATCTCTGGTGACAGTATCCTGCTTTGGGGGAGGGATTTCAGCTATACATTTCTTAAAATATCTGACTTTACCTAAAAGTTCTACAGATCCTTTCCTTCTACATTTTTTTAGTGCTGTTTTCATGGGATGCTAGTCTCACTGATCCCCAGAAAGTGATGGCCTGAGATGCAAACTGAAAGCTACAGTTCACTGGGAAAACGGGACAGGATTCCCTCTGCCAACAGACATGGGGCGGCTTTGAAAATTGTAGAATGGTTTTCCAGGATCATTAAGATTTCAAAGTATTTTTTACCTCCATACACAGCTGATAGAGGACAAGACAGGCTGTGTGGTTAAAGAGACGATGCCTTTTCCAGTTGAATTCTACAATTCCATCTTTGTGGTCATGAGTTACTAAATTGGGGAAAGACAAACAGGAAAGCAGTGACTCAGAGAAGCCACATGCTATGACAGATAGGAAAATGTATTACAGTGAAAGTCAAAGGAATATGAAGTAGAGAAGCTCGCTAAACTTTAAGTGGATTCTGAATATTCTAATGGGGTAGGGTGGAGGGCAGCAAGACTAAAAAATAAATCACACATTTAATTAGTGCCATTGATACTCCATGGTGCCCCTGGTTACTCCTTGGCCCTTAGGTTCCATACCATAAACAACTCCCCCAGACTTACCTTTAATTTTGTGAAAGATTTCTGGCACAAAAGCCTGAATGGCTTTGAACCTCTCCACCACAAACCCCAGTGTTGGGAACTGGCAGCTGCCGTAACTGATCAGCTGCTCTGCCAACACCTCGGGGAAAATCTTTTGAAGCCTCAGGGTCTGGAACCTAGTGAAGGCAGCTCCTGGAAAGTGAGGATGGAAAGAAGGAATGAGAAAATGATGGACTGCAAGGTCAAAGGTAGGTGCACATATTTACATACAAACCTCACGTCTGGTTCCATAACCCAATAACCAGTGACCCATGTGGGCCATCAAAAGTAGTTTGTCCAGCTCCTCACCAATCCTCAGATCCAGCTCCTGCCTCACGTCCACAGCATCGCTCACTCTCTGATCAGGCTCGGTCAGGTTTTCACAGGCCATCCTGACAGCTCGGGGAGTGATCTCAGAGAAGCGGGCTCTCAACACCTGCAGATTGGGCTTCACTGTGGAACAGAGAGTCACCAAGGTTAAAGTCCAATCACACTGGGCTCATCACAAACGGCTTGCTTTTCTTAACCTCCTTGAACGAAAGGTAAACCAGTTCAAGAAGCTGCGAGGTGTCCAATTTTCATCACTAGGTTAAATTAACAGTACACTGTATATGAGGGAAACTTTACTATAACTGCTAAACTGAGTATTGTCAGAAATAACGGTGGAGCAAATTTTAGCTACTAACTCAAGCTCTCCAGTGAGCCTTTTGAGACTTTAACCTCACTTGCTCTCTTAGACCTACAGGGAAAAGAAAAATGTTGTTAATTAAAAGGTCCTTGGGGCCGGCCCCATGGCCTAGTGGTTAAGTTCAGCACGCTCCGCTTTGGCGGCCGGGGTTCAGTTCCCCAGATGTGGACCTACACCGCTTGTCAGCAGCCATGCTGTGGTGGCAACCCACATATAAAACAGAGGAAGACTGGCACAAATGTTAGCTCAGGGCAAATCTTCCTCAAGCAAAAAGAGGAAGATTGGCAACAGATGTTGGCTCAGGGCCAACTGTCCTCAGCAACAATGATGACAACAACAAAAGGTCCTATGTCTTGTCATAGAAATAATGTAAGACATATACATTGCTCCTGAAAGTCAACGTATTTAAATCCCAGGAGTCATTATAGCTTCAAAAACAGGGAAAACAGCAACCCCCTAACTCTTCGAAGCCCAAGAATGGCCTTCCTCTAAGTTACCTGAAATCATTAACCCTGTTAGAGCCATTTAAGTTCATTTCAACATTTATTAATATTCAGGCACTATACAAAGAATATAGGAGATAAAACATTGGGGCCAGCACAGTGGCATAGTGGTTAAGTTCGTGCACTCTGCTTTGCCGGCCCAGGATTCACAGGTTTGAATTTTGGGCATGGACCTATGCACTGCTTATCAAGCCATGCTGTGGTGGCATCCCATATACAAAACAGAGGAAGATGGCTACGGATGTTAGCTCAGGGCTAATCTTCCTCAGCAAAAAAGAGGAAGATTGGCAAGGGATGTTAGCTCAGGGCCAATCTTCCTAAGGAAAAAAAATAAAATAAAAAGGAGATAAAACAAATAGAATATTCTAGAATTATTCTTCATACTTTACATATGGTATATAATTCTTTTGTAAATATTCTATATACAACTGTAAAAAACAGAATATAAAGTCCCTGCTCTCGAGGAGCTGGCAATCTACTTGGACCTAAAATATAACAAGCCCTGGACTACAGGGTCTACACCACTTATAAACTCAGTTAGTACTCACGCAACCCTAGGAACTGTGTCAGACTGCCTGACTTTCCAGAGAAGGAAGCCAAGGTTCCCAAGGGTTCAGTGACTTGCTCTAGGACACAAAGCCAGTGAGACTCACAGAGGGATTCAGGAGGGAGAGTATATGGGAGGAGCTCAGCCACAGCCCACTCGCACATATATACAGGAGAACCATCTATTTACATGGTCCCAAAGTACAGAAACTCTGAAGGGGCGTCACTTACCAGCCTTGCATACATGGATAATCTCAAACCCGATATTTTCACCTTCTCTATCACAGTCGGTCCAGATCACCAGGGCCTGGCACTGTCGAGTTTCTCGTTCCAGAGTTTTCTGAAGTTCCCAGTGGGAAAAGAGCAGTGAGAGCACAATCGGCAGAGCACTTACTTTACACCTCTACACCAAACACGTCTGACTGAACGCTAACGATGTTCTCCGAGTGTGCCAACTTGGTGAGAAAAAGAGACCAGAGAAAACTGTTCTTACCAGTTCTAAGGATGGTGAGGTCCTAGTACAATCCTCCAGCTTAGTCACAGACTCACTAAGGAGCTTCCTGAAGACTGAGGGTTTAATACAACTATACAGCATAATGAAACCCAAAACTCAGCTCTAACACACACTTCTAACTCTAGTGGTTCTGATTATGTTCTGGTTAAAAAAAAATTAACCTCTAATTGAGTTTCACCCCAAGGTTTCCCAGTTAGCAGTGAACTAACTATAGGTGCCCTGATTCTTGAGAACTCACAACTTACTGTCAAATGACCATTTATACTTTGTAGTTTCTTCATGCCAACTAGGGGTAGGATGGGAGCTAGAATTAATAACAGTACTTCTTCCTAGTGTTTACCTCAACAACTACTATTCATAAAAAGGCTTACTTCAATTCCTTGGCCACTTACTTTGAACGGTCTCATTTATACAATGGGTGGGAATAATTTTTTAAATCATGGTACTTAGTTTGGTGGAAAACCCAATCTCTAAATTCTAACGCATTCAAAATACAGAAATCACTCAGTTCCATTATTCTGTGGTTGTTCAACTCCAGTGCCATATGTCTTCCAAAAGATCCTACCTTGATGTCTACAAAATTCTCTGGGCAGTACTTTTCAATTTCTGCTTCAAAGAGGACAAGGGGATTGCAGCTCTGCCTACAAAAGAAATAAAAACACAAAAAATCCTACCTCAGCACATTACAGAAAGTCCTCCATTTTAATGAGAAAAAATTGCTCCAGTGCACTCATGGATGGATCCCCAACAGAAAAAGTCCCACATGAGATGCCAGAGGATTAAAAGCAAGGCTATGACTCTCTGCACAATGCACTGTCCACTTCCCATGACGACTAACAGGAGCTGCTAAGAAGAACTTCTGGAATCCTTTCATACACATCTGCAGCAAGAGGATACATGCAACCCAGAGACTGCATGAAAAAGCTCTAGCTATCTGGGGGAACACACCTAAAAGTGGCTGTTTATTCTAAATATATGGTAAAAAGTCACAGCAAATCAGTTAATCCTAGGTCACTGCTATGGTCTCTATGGTTTGTGTCCTCTCCCAAAATTCACATGTTGGAATCTAAAGCCAATGTGATGGTACCAGAAGGTGGGCCTTTGGGAGGTGATTAGGTTATGAGGGTGGAGCCTCATGAATGGGATTAGTGCACTTACAAAAGAGACCCCACAGAGCTCCCTAGAGCCCTCCACCACGTGAGGACACAAGGAGAGGTCAGCAGCCTGCAACCAGAAGAAAGCCCTCACTTGACCACGCTGGCACTTTGATCTCCTACTTCCAGCCTCCATAACTGGGAGAAACAAATTTCTGTTGTTTATAAGCCACCCAGTCTGTGGCATTTTGTTACAGAAGCCCAAATGGATTCAGTCAGTCATCTTGGTATAGTCATAAGCCACATAACAATGTTTTTGGTCAACAATGGACTGCATATACAATAACGGTCCCATACGATTAGTACCACACAGCCTAGTATACAGTATATAGTAGGCTATACCATCTAGTTTTGTGTGCGTACACTCTATGATGTTTGCACGATGATGAAATCGCCAAACAATGCACTTCTCAGAATGTAGCCTCATCATTAAATGATGCATGACTATATTACGTTTAAGTTACACAGTAAGATCAACATGCCTCAAAATTCCTGTAGTATTTCACAACTTACTATAATAATCAAAAAGTTCTTCCCCCCCAGGAATTGTACTGACCATTTGCGAAACTGCATCCGGAAATCATGAGCCAGCAAATGTCCAGAAACTGAAGTCATTATCATGGTAACACTCTGAATGATAACAAAATTTGAGTTAGTCTTTTAGCAATTACATTTTGCCAAATCATTCAAATAAAAAAGAGGAACTTCTATTAAAGGAAAAAAAAGTGGTTGCCAGGTAGTGGGGGGATGAATTGGCGGAGCACAGACAATTTTTAGAGCACTGAAAATACTCTGTGTGATATTATAATGGTGGATATATGTCATTATACTTTTGTCCAAACCCACAGAATGTACACTACCAAGAATGGACCCTAATGTAAACTGGTCTCTTGGTAATTATGTGTCAATGTAGGTTCATCAATTACAACAAATGTACCTCTCCGGTGACGATGTTATTAATGGGGAAGACTGCAAATGTGTAGGGGCTGGGGGTATGTGGGAACTCTCTGTACTTTCCTCTCAATTTTGCTGTGAACCTAAAATTGCTCAAAAATAATGTCTATAAAACAAAAACCAGTTGACTAGGAAGAAACAAACATAAATATAGCTCTTCAAGCCAAAAGCCATAGTAATACAATCACCATTCTAATTCTAGTACCATGATGCCTTTTGTAGCATTTAAAATTTCCTCAAACTATTGTCTATTAGCTTCCTTCCTCTTTTATAATTTTATTTATTTATTTATTTTTCCCCCAAAGCCCCAGTAGACAGTTGTGTGTCATAGGTGCACTTTCTTCTAGTTGCTGTATGTGGGACACGGCCTCAGCGTGGCTGGAGAAGCAGTGCGTCTGTGCGCGCCTGGGATCCGAACCCAGGCCACCTGCATCAGAGCGCACACACTTAACCGCTAAGCCACGGGGCCGGCCCTGCTTCCTTCCTCTTATAAAGAGCTGAGATGGAACTATATTTTATTAAAAAGAGACTTCCTTATAAATTATAAAATGATCACCTGTAACCAGGGATCTTTAGGTCATAACAATAGTTATACTTAAAAGACAGTGACGTATTCTACAATGGCCAGGGTAATTCTTCTTGATTACATAACTTTAAAATACAAGCAATTTAGGGAAGACTTGTAGTAAACAGCTGTTCTTTTTGGCTGTAACAAAAAACCCAAGAAATGTACACTAAAATGACACATGGATCCAAAAGCACACTTCAGCTGTATGATAGAAACCTTGTAGCACCTACCTGGCCATACAGATGATAATCAAATTCATAGATCTTGTTGAATTTAGAAAGTCCATCCCTCTATAAAACAAAACAAAAATTAAAAACACATGTAAATTACATAAAAAACAAATGATTCCAGCGGTTAAGTGCGCACGCTCCACTGTGGCGGCCCAGGGTTCACATGTTTGGATCCTGGGCGCGCACCGACGCACTGCTTATCAAAGCCATGCTGTGGTGGCGTCCCATACAAAGTAGAGGAAGATGGGCACAGATGTTAGCCCAGGACCAATCTTCCTCACCAAAAAAAAAAAAAAAAAAGTAAGAAAAAAAGAAAAAAAAGTAAAGATAAAAAAGAGGAGGATTGGCATCGGATGTTAGCTCAGGGCTGATCTTCCTCACCCCCCAAAAAAAAAAAAAAAGATTCCATAGCATAAAAATCAAGCAAAATCCTGATAAGTGGGAATATTAAAAATACAACAGTATTTCCTATACATAAAAACTAGACTAAATTACTAAGACCATTTATTAAGTGGTCACTCAAAACACAGTTACAAGCATGTACTTGATAGAGTCCATGGAGTTTTTATGCTGGAAGGTAACCTTGAGATCAGCTATTATAACAACTTTTTACACACAAGAATGGACTTGTCCAAGGTCACATGACAAATTAATGGCAGAGAAAGGATTAGGATATAAATCTTGTAACGATTTTCTCCTTCCTCCCCACACATTACTACTATTTCCTGGCCACACAATTGCACCAGCAAACTGGTGACCATGGGCAAGTCATTCACCTTTCCGAACCTTTATTCTTGAATAAAATTATCTCTAAGCTCCCTCTGGCTCTGAAATCCAATATCACCATGAGCCCCAGTCAGGACCGGAATCCTGTCTACAAAGCACTTCTTCAGCTGCACTGTGGATGAACAAGGCGTCCCACTTTCTTCCACAAAGGTGTTAAAAGTAGTTATGCATGTGAGTTTCACACCAACACTGCCCAGAAGACAACAGAAAGGCAAAACAGGAACTGGGGATACGTTCAAGGGCCAAGAAGAATCAGTGTCGAGAGGATACTCCCTCAGCCTCACAAAGACAATTTTTCTGTGTAGATGAGGTTCTCTTTGAGGCATAATGGCAAATTTAAAGAGAGAATTTATTAGAGTATCTGATACTTAAGAGTTCACTGGATTAATGTTGCAAAGAAAAGAAACTCCCTTCTACAAATTCCAATTGCTAGTTAAGCCCTTTACTAACAGAGAATAGAAATTGCCTAACCAATGGTTTCTACTTCTTTTTAAGAAAGCATTGAAGCTTTCCCAAACAAAACCTTATACGGACCCTACGATATAATGAAGTTGAGGTACTCTGGCTGCAACAAGGCTGAGTCTTGCTTAACTCAGCCTCTCCCCAGTCTAGCCCCAAGTGGCTCCCTAGGTGCACATTCATGGTCCACTGGGTCTCTTGGGAACATAGTCTGAAACCCACTGTTCTAATCCTCTCCAGGTAAACGACTTGTCTAATAACATGTGTGCGACCCCAGGTCCAGGGCTCTCCCAGGCAGCCTCCTCCACCAATGGATAGTCTTGAGGATGTACTTGCCTCCCTGTAATTCCCATTTGAAGATAGTACACAATTATGTGCAATTCCATCTCTTGGAGGAGGTGTTCAGGGGAATAGGCTGCTTCTAAACTACAGTGGAGTTCTGGAGCCTAGAGAGAGAAAAAAGGATAGATCAACAAATGTAGCTTCTGTGACCTCTTTTCTCTCTTTTGTAGTGCTATCCACTCTATTAAAAAAAAAAGAGTCCAAATCCCATCTTCTCTAAGCACTCTGTAGGAACTGATCACACTGCTGCCCCTAAATCTATAGCAGGATTCTTTTTTTAAAATTTCTCCTTCTGAATATAAAAATAAAACCATGAAAAAACTGTACACACACAGAAAAGTCCCAAAAAATCTTTTAGTTATTAACAACAGTTACTGAGGTGGTGGGGATGGTTTATTTGACACACATCTGTATTCTCTGAATTGTTTGCAATAATTACCACTGACAAAGAAAAAAGAAACAGAAACATTCTATCTCTTGTTAATGTTTTGGTGAGTTTCTTTCAAAGACACATACATATTTGTTTAAAAGTCTTTTCAGGGCCAGCCTGGTGGCACAGTGGTTGGGTCTGCACGCTCCGCTTTGGCAGTCTGGGGTTCAGGGGTTTGGATCCCTAAACCTACTCACTGCTCATCAAGCCATGCTTTGGCAGTGTCCTACATGCAAAAATAGAGGAAGACTGGCACAGATGTTAGCTCAGGGCCCATCTTCCTCACCAAAAAAATAAATAAATAAAAATAAAAAGTCTTTTTCATAATAGATGTCTAATAACCTATCATAAGGAAGTAAAATTTATTTTACCATTCTATTTCCATTACTAGTTCTTGTTATTTCAATTCTTTGTTATTATAAAGCTGCAATGACCATCATTTGATTCTGAGTTGTGTGTGTCTGAGCTCCTCTATCAAAATTTAATTTAACTCCTCTATCAGAATTTAAGGTAGGGATAATGTCATTCAATGTGATTTTCATGTAGCAGGTTCTGTTTGAGGGATGAATAAATGAACAGGACCTGTCAGTGTTCTTAGGGAGGTGGCACTCCATGGGAGAGATGGATAAACAGCTAGATAACTCGACCAATGCTGACTGCTATCATCAAGAGAGATGAAAATGCATCCAGAAACAGAGAATGAAATGGATGGACAGGATGCTTAGGAAAGACTTCACAAAAGAGGTTACATTTAGGTTGTCTATTATTTTTTCTTTAGGTCATCAAAAAGATGAAGAGTTCATCAGGAGAGAAGAAGGAAAATATTATTCCAGGAAGAAGGACCAAAATTTGTAAAAGCACGGTAAACTTGTATCACTTAAACTCTGATTGCTTCTATCATTCCCTTCCTCTCCATTCCCTCTGCTCCTACCTAAACCATTCCAAGGGTCTCCAGAGTTCAGGCCTCTGAACGCTCACATGGAGAACTCCAACAGCTGTCTCCCTACCTCTAGCCTTTCGCTCTTCAAATCCTCTGCTGCCAAAGTGACTTTATAAAACACAAATATTACCCCAATACACCCCTACTTAAAACCTACATTGCTCATTTCAATTGAAGCAGAAAAAGCATTTGATAGAAATTCAACACCCTTCATGATAAAAGGCATTTACAAAAAACCCACAGCTAACATCACACTCAACGGTGAAAGACTGAAAGCTCTTCCTCTAAGGTAAGGAACAAGACAAGGATGCTCATTTTTGCCATTGCTATACAAGATTACTATAAGTTCTAGCCAGAGTTATTAGGCGAGAAAAAGAAATAAAAGACATCCAAATTGGAAAGGAAGAAGTAGAGTTATCTCTATTCACAGACAACATGATCTTATAGATAAAAATCCTAAAGAAGCCACATACATACAAAAAACTATTAGTGCTAATAAATCCAGCAAAGTTGCAGGATACAAGATCTACACAAGATTGTTCAGATCTGAACAATCTGAAAGGGAAATTAAGAAAACAATTCTATTTACAACAGCATCCAAAAGCATGATGAAAACTACAACACATTGCTGAAAGAAATTAAAGAAGACCTAAATAAATGGAAAGACTATCTGTGCGCATAGATTGGAAGACTTAATATTAAGAAAGCAATACTCCCCAAAGATCTACAGATTCAGTGCAATTCAAAATCCCAATAGTCTTTTTTGCAGAAATGGAAAAGCTGATCCTAAAATTCATATGGAATTGGAAAAGGCCCCAAATAGCCAAAATAATCTTGAAAGAGAAGAGCAATGTTGGAGGACTCACACTGCCCAATTTCAAAACTTACTACCAAGCTGCAGTAAGTCAAAACAGTGTGGTACTAGCAAGAGGACACACATACAGAACAACAGAATAGAACTGAGACTCCAGAAATAAACCCAAACATCTATGGTCAATTGATTTTTGACAAAGGTGCAAAGACCATCAAATGGGAAAAGGACAGTCTTTTCAACAAACGGTGCTAGGAAAAACTGGATATCCACATGCAAGAGAATGAAGTTGGATTCTTACTTTATACCAGACAGAAAAATTAACTCACAATGGATCAATGACCTAAATATAAGAGCTAAAACTCTTAGAAGAAAACTTGAGGCAAAGCTTCATGACCTTGGATTTGGCAATGGTTTCTTAGATTTAATACAAAAAGCGTAATAAACAAAAGAAGAAAAACTAGATAAATTGGACTTCATCAATATTAAAACCTTTTGTACATCAAAGATCACTATGAAGAAAATGAAAAGACAACTGATAGACGGGGAGAAAATATCTGCAAATCATATAACTAACAAGGATCTAGTATCCTAAATATACAAAGAACTCTTACAACTCAACAACAAAAAAGACAAACAACCCAATTAAAAAATGGGCAAAAGACATGGATAGACAACAAAACCACAATGAGATATTTCATACCCACTAGGATGGTGATAATCAAGAAAATGAAAAATAACAAGTGTTGGTGAGGATGTGGAGAAACTGGAACATTGCTGGTAAGGATGTAAAATATTTTAGCTACTATGGAAAACAGTTTGGCAGTTCCTCAAAAAGCTAAACACAGAGCTAACTTATGACCCAGCAATTCTACTCTTAGGAATTTACACAAAAGAACTGAAAACAGGTATTCAAACAAAAACTCGTACATGAATGTTTACAGCAGCTCTAGTCACAATAGCCAAAAGGTGGAACCAACCCAAATGTCCACCAACTGACGAATGGATAAACAAAATGCGATTTGAAATGGAATATTATTCAGCCATAAAAAGGAACAAAGTACTAATACATGCTACAACATGGATGGATTTCAAAGACATCATGCTAAGTGAAAGAAGCCTGACACAAAAGGCTGTGTGTTATATGATTCTTTTTATATGGAATATTCAGAAGAGGCAAATCTCTGGGGACAGAAAGCAGATTAGTGGTTGCCAGGTGCTGGGAGGAGTGGGGAATGAGGAGTGACTGCTTGATAGCTATGGGGTTTCCTTTTGGTGTGATAAAAATCTGGAACTATGGGCCGGCTCCGTGGCTTAGCGGTTAAGTGCGCGCGCTCTGATGCTGGCGGCCCGGGTTCGGATCCCGGGTGCGCCCCGAGGCACCACTTCTCCGTCCAGCCAGGGGCCGGGTCCCGCGTACGGCAACTAGAAGGATGTGAACCTCAACATACAACTATCTACTGGGGCTTTGGGGGGAAAAAATGAATAAATAAAATCTTTAAGAAAAAAAAAAAAAATCTGGAACTAGACAGACATGATGGTTACACATCACTGTGCATGTACTAAATGCTGCTGTACTGTATACCCCAAAATGGTTAAAATGGTTAAGTTTTACGTGTACTTTAACACTTGCACATAAAATACACAGCTCTGGAATACCTTCCTGATCTGCCTTCAACTGCCTCTCTTGCTTAACTCACTGGCTCCTCCTCCCACCACCCCACACTCCTCATTTCTGTTTTTGATCAGGCCAGCTGTTTCAAGACACTGGGTTGTTCTTTACAGTGTTTCCACCACCTGGTAAAACTTTCAGGACTCAGCTCAAACATTCATCCAACAAACATCTACTGAGAGGCTCCTGTATTCCACACACGGTATCAGGCACTAGGATTACAGCAAAGAACAAAACAGACACAGCCCCTTTCCTCTGGAGCTTAAGAGTCCAGGAGGGGTGGTGAGGGACATCCAATGAATAATTGCACAGTGCATCATTTAACTGTATTGGTAGGTGCCTTCCAGGTAGAACAGGGTACCATGACATATCACAAAGTGTCCCTCACCCAGTTGGGGGGAGAATGTGAGGAAAAGGTTCCTCGAAGAAGAGACATTTCAACAGAGCCCTGAAGGACACATAAGTTAGGTCAGATGGGCCATTCTCAAGAGGCCGAGAGCCCGAGAAGCAAGCCGACCTTGGGCTGGTCACCAGGACTCCTGGCACTGGAAAGAGGTGAAGCTCTCAGCTAACACTCACACAGCCTCAGCTCCTGCTCCCACTATCCACACGCTGGAAACAGAGCTCTAAGAATCCTGGGATTTGAAAGAAAAAGAAGCAGAGAACTTCCACCCATGCTCTTAGAAACGTTCTCCAGAAAACCATTGCAGGATCCACTTCTGTTATCTGAAAGATTTTCCTGACCAGCTCTTAAGGCTGCTGTGTCACCTTCTTCACCAAACCCTTTCTTACCTTCCCCTTCCTTCGCGCCTCCAGTGCGTCTAGAATACATCTTACCCCGTACCTGCCTGTCTCGCGCAATTCGTTTGTAGGAGTAGGCACAGGGCTACCTCGCCCCTAAGCCCCAGACCTTACACCCTGTTGCCCTGCCGCCAGCACTTACAGACTGTCAAGTCAGCGGGGCTGCAGGGCGCGGGGAGGGCGGCAGAAGGCGGGGAGGGCTAGGTCGGCTGGGAATGAGCCGGCAGGGCTTGAATGCCGAGTTAAAGGAGTTTGCGCAGCGGTTCCCAGCTTCAGAGTTTCAGAACCACCAGCGCAGACTGTTAAGATACAGGCTTCCCCGGTCTCATCCCAGACCCACAGAACAGCCAGCGCTCCACGTGGTTCCGAAGATCAGACACGTTCGGCAACCGCTGCAGCGGACAAGGAGGAGCCAAGGTTTTCAAGCAAATCAACGAAACGTTTTAACTACACTTTCAAACATCCATCAGTCCGAAGAGAAGACAGGAGACCACTGCAATGGGCCAGGGAGATGATGAGCACCAGGGCGGGAGGAGTCGCCCTCACCCCAACCCGGCGCCACCACCCCGTCCCGCTCGGCAGGCCTCCCTCACAGCGGCTGATCGAAAACGCGCCCCTTACCCGCCTCATGCGACCGTTGGACAGCAGGTCGGCGATCCCCTTGGCCGCGTCGTTTTTCTCGGCCACACAGAGGATTTTCCGCACGCCTCGGAAGGCCACCTCCATGGCGGCGCGGGACAAGGGCCGGCCTCCGGGCCGTTGCAGCCACCGGAGCGCGCAGCGGCCAACCGGGAAGATCATCCCTAGGCCCCGCGGCCGCTCCCCGGGAGCCCGCGCATGCTGGGGAAGCCGGAGGTGAGGGCCGCCCTAAGGGAACTAGAGCCTCCGGAGGCCGCCAGCACCGCCGCCCGCGTTCCGGGCACCCCCCCCACCAGCCTGCGGGGTTCAGGGCGCCAGCCACTTCCCTTTCTCCTCACCGCTGCCGCCTCCGCACCGAACCCCGCAACTTGGCGACGCGCTTCCGCCCGCCTAGTAGGGCCGCTTCCGCCCGCCTAGTCGGGCCACTTCCGCCCGGCGCGAGTGCCACAGGACTGCGAACTACAACTCCCAGACTGCTCCGCGCTCCGGTAACCCTCGCCCCTGCACGTTTCCGCTCCTCCGTCTCACTTCCTTTCCTTTCAGACAGGGGTTGGCTAATCGCTTCGTCCTTGGGAGAGGCCGCTCGACGGTCCCGCCCAAGCCTCTCTTACTCAGGATGTTTTCCTCTCCTACTCGGAACTCTACGCGGACGCTTCCGGGTCACGCGACGCCGATGTTCCGAGTCATGTGATACGAAGATGGCGGCGCCGCGGTAGCTGGCTTTGGGTTGTGGCGTCCAAGGAGTCGCGACGGTTTCTGCGGTCGGGCCGTGGGGACGGCAACGCGTGGCTGGTCCCTGCGGCTGCCCGTAGCCCCTCGTTAGGCACTCGTTCAGGGCTGGGGCTGTTTCTGTCGCGGTGGGTTCGAGGGAGTGCTGGTGACCTCGCTGCAGGTGCCCTGCGCTGCCCGCGTTCCGCGGAGGAGGAGGAAGACAACTGGCTTCCCGGTCTTCCAGACCTGCGGAGTTCATGAGGCCTCCGAGGGCCCTGGAGGAGCTACACTTCTGAGGGGGCTGAGGGAGTTCGAGTCCTGGGTGTGTGAGAGGCAGCCTAGTACCCCCGGGGGCGCAAAGAATACCGCAACGACTTTGCTTCCTCCTCCAGAGGCCTGGCTTCCCCGCGTGGATTACCCCCATATTCTTTCCCACTTCCTCTCAATGTTCTCTCCATATATTTGGAAATATGATCAGCGCCCCTGACGTGGTCGCCTTCACCAAAGAAGACGAGTACGAGGAGGAGCCTTACAATGAGCCGGCCCTGCCCGAGGAGTACTCGGTGCCTCTCTTCCCCTTTGCCAGCCAAGGAGCTAACCCATGGTCCAAACTGTCTGGGGCCAAGTTCTCTCGAGATTTCATCCTTATTTCCGAGTTCTCCGAGCAGGTGGGACCCCAACCCTTGCTGACCATCCCCAATGACACCAAAGTTTTCGGTACTTTTGATCTCAATTACTTCTCCTTGCGGATCATGTCTGTGGATTACCAGGCCTCCTTTGTGGGCCATCCCCCTGGGTCTGCCTACCCCAAACTGAACTTCGTGGAGGACTCCAAGGTGGTGCTGGGAGACTCCAAGGAAGGAGCCTTTGCATATGTGCACCACCTTACCCTGTATGACCTGGAGGCCCGTGGCTTCGTGAGGCCATTTTGCATGGCTTATATCTCGGCAGATCAGCACAAAATCATGCAGCAGTTCCAGGAGCTTTCAGCTGAATTTTCTAAAGCTTCTGAGTGCTTGAAGACAGGCAACAGGAAGGCATTTGCTGGGGAACTTGAAAAAAAACTGAAAGACTTGGATTACACCAGGACAGTGCTGCACACCGAAACAGAGATCCAGAAGAAAGCCAATGACAAAGGCTTTTACTCATCTCAGGCAATTGAGAAAGCCAATGAACTGGCCAGTGTAGAGAAGTCCATCATTGAACATCAAGACCTGCTGAAGCAGATCCGCTCATACCCTCATCGGAAGTTGAAGGGGTCTAACTTGTGTTCTGGGGAGATGGAGCATATTCAGGATCAGCGGGACCAGGCAGCCACTACCTCTAACCCTGATGAGTCTGCTGACACAGACCTTTACACCTGCAGACCTGCCTACACCCCAAAACTCATCAAAGCAAAGTCCACCAAATGTTTCGACAAGAAGTTGAAGACCTTGGAAGAGCTCTGTGACACTGAGTATTTCACCCAGACCCTGGCTCAACTCAGCCACATTGAGCACATGTTCAGAGGAGACCTGTGCTACCTCCTGACCAGCCAGATTGACAGAGCACTACTAAAGCAACAGCATATAGCAAACTTCCTCTTTGAAGATTTTGTGGAGCTCAATGACAGGGTGGTAGAGAAACAAGAGAGCGCACCCTCTAAGGCCAGTCAAGACAGGCCACCTTCCAGGTCTCTAGAAGAATGTCCGATTCCTCAAGTGTTAATCAGCATTGGCTCTTACAAGTCCAGTGTGGAGTCTGTGCTGATCAAGATGGAGCAGGAAGTTGGAGATGAGGAGTACAAGGAAGTGGAGGTGACAGAACCGAGCAGTTTTGACCCCCAGGAAAGCTTGGACTACCTGGATATGGATATGAAAGGGAGTATCAGCAGTGGTGAAAGCATTGAGGTTTTAGGCACAGAGAAGTCCACCTCTGTGCTGTCTAAGTCTGACAGCCAGGCCAGCCTCACGGTGCCATTAAGCCCGCAGGTGGTCCGGAGCAAAGCCGTCAGCCACAGGACCATCAGTGAGGACAGTATTGAAGTCCTCAGCACCTGCCCCTCTGAGGCCCTCATCCCTGATGACTTTAAGGCCAGTTACCCAAGTGCCATTAATGAAGAAGAATCATATGCAGGTGAAGGTGAGGGAGCCATCCGCTTCCAGGCAAGCCTCAGCCCGCCAGAGCCGGGTGAGGCAGAGGAGGGCAGCTTGGAAAACACCCCGTCACAGACAGACTCCTGCTGCATTGGGAAGGAGAGTGACAGTCTGCGAGGGCAGCTCTCCACTCCAATCCACACACACTCTGACGAGGACGGAGTAGTGAGCAGCCCCCCGCAGCGCTACAGGCAGAAGGACCAGGGGTTCCATGTGGACTTTGCAGCAGAAAACGCCAGCCCTTCTTCCCGAGACATCAGTTCCGAAGGCTTCCCTGCTTATGAGCTCGACCCAAGCTGCCTGCTGGCTAGCCGGGATGTTAGTAAGACCAGCCTAGACAACTACTCAGACACTACCAGCTACGTGAGCAGTGTAGCCTCTACCAGCTTGGACAGGACTCCCTCCTCTGCTCATCCTGCCAGTCCCTCTTCTGAGAGGCATAAAAAGAGAGCTGGCCAGAACGCCTTAAAATTCATCCGTCAGTACCCCTTTGCCCACCCAGCCATCTACTCCCTGCTTAGTGGGAGGACGCTCGTGGTCCTCGGGGAGGACGAGGCCAAAGTCAGGAAGCTTGTGACAGCATTGTCCATCTTTGTCCCCAACTACAGTGGCTCTGTGAAACCCGTGAGGCATTGGGTCTCCTCTCCTTTGCACATTATGGATTTTCAGAAGTGGAAGCTTATTGGCCTGCAGAGGTAATTGGTTACAGGTGGTGGGGAAGGGCCCTGTCCAATTACAGGTGAGCGTTCAAATGCATATCCTTCTGGGTGAGGTTAACAAGTTGGTGTGGTGGACCTCAGATCAGGAGCCCTGGCTTCCAGACTGGGGCCAACACCAACTCACTGTGTTACTTTTGGCAAATCATTCCCCTTCCCTGGCCTTCTGTTTCCCCGTCTGTCACATGAGGGGGTTGCAGTTCTTAAGTGGTTGCCAACCCTGGTCTGCACCTGCTGTGTCACAGTTATTTGGGAGAATTTTTAAAGTCGTGAGTTCCTGGGCCCTACCCCTAGATATTCTGATTCAGTTGGTCTGGGGTAAGATATGGAATTTATCTGGTGTACAGCAAAGTTTGAGAACGACTGAACTTATAGATCTCAGGTCCTTGCTGATTCTCAAATTCATGCTAAGGTATAAATGATTGAGGAGAGATATGAAAAATAGCTTTCGTAGTAATAGGAGAGGGCAGCCATCACTGGTGAGAGGACATCAGAGGGCTCCAGTGGCTTTCTCTCCACTGTCCTGTTTGCCCTGGAAGACTGTCCTAATAAGGAAATGCAAGAGCCAATTCCTTCTCTCTCTTTGAATGCTTTCTATTTCATTTCCCTATGCTACTCAACTTATGTTTTAGTAGATTCTTTGTTTTTCCAAATACTCCTTGACAAGTTGTCTGGCTCTGAGGACTCTCTCTCAGCATATGCACTGTGTTCTGTTTCCTCATTCCCTTCTCTGCACCCCACATTGCTCACCTGTGAAATACAGGTGTTGAGCTAGGTGATCATTGGAGTCCCTGCTGACACTCTCTGCTTCCCATGCTGCAAAGAAAGGGCAAAAAGAATTTCTTCCACACTGTAGTCAGCCATTTGTTCTAATTTTCCGACTTTCCCTTTACATGGGTCACTGACGTCATTGAGGCCACCATCCCGAGTCTCACTTGTTAAGAATCTACGCCAGGCCATGCTTGCGGGGGCTGGGGTACCTGGAGCAAGGCCACTCCTCTGGAAGAATTCGTAGTCCAGGAGAGGGGACAGGCAAGTGACTAGAGCCTTGCCATACAGGGAGATGAGAGTTCTAACAGTGAGTGCTGCTTGTGTTCTAAGAAAACGAAAGGAGCAATTTAGTGACCTGTGAGGAGTGAGGCAGATGGTGTCTGGAGAAGGTCTGGAGTTTTTGGCTTGAGTGATGGGGAGGGTGGGGTTGCCATTGTGGGGGAAGAGTGATGACGTGGGGACTTGGGTGACATGCCTGAGACACCTGGACAAGTGCGTTCCTTGGGCATCATAGGAAGCCATCGAGTCCTTGCTTACAGATGCAGGCTCTGAGGCTCAGTGGGTTAGATGACTACGCCAAGGGCCTTCGCAGGCTCTATCCTTCCTCCCAGGGTCCCGGCCCTCTGCTGGTGCCATCTCTGTGCTCTGTGGTTTAACCAGGCTGTCCCAGGAAGGGGAGGGCTTTTCAGGGATTATGATTTGCTACCGTTCTTGCTGGAATGATAAGTTGGTATTCCTTACAAACACACATCTTCTGTTCTCCAGCTCACTCCCTTCACCCCAGTGCTGATCTTTGACTTTTTTGCCTCAAAAAGTGGAGAATCTAAAACATACATCAGTCTATTGACATCAGCTGGCTTATATGGGACCAAGCTCTGGACAGTCTTGCCCTTTCCAGAGGCTTTTCCTGCACTTCCCTCCTTGGAATGTGCCAGAATGGCAAAGAGGTTCATCTCTTATGCCAGCTCCATTCTACTGGGTAGCTGACTGGAGTGATGTGTTGAGGAGGATTCTGAGGCCTAGGTTGGGGTGCATTGGAAAGCCTGCTGTGATCAATTAACAGTGTCTCGGTGGGTAAAGGAGAGGGTAGCTGGCAGTTGGGCAGTGTATTTGGCATCCTGGAGTGGAAGAGGAGGTGTGAGGTGGTCTGAGTCCCGGGCTGGCCCTACCACTGTTCATCCACACTGGGCACCGGGGCAAGTCCCTCCTCCACTCGAGGCTTTGTTCCCTACTGAGAAAATAAGTGGGTTTGATCACTGAATGATCATTTGCCAAATATTTATGGAGGGCTTTTAAGTGCCAGCCACTGTGCCCGGTGCCAGAATTATAAAGTGAGTCAGTTGGGGTGCGACCCAGGGCAAGGCAAGCGTGGCCTTCGTGATCAGCCCTCACTCTAGCCCCAGCTCTGTCACCATTCTGTCAGCTTAACCTCTCTGAGGCTGCTGCCGTCTGCAGATGGAGCTGACAAGACCTACCTTGTGATAGCGGCTGTCGGAGGGCCCGTCGCATCTGATCTGTGCCTGATCAGCGTGTGCGCTCCTCTCATGTCCTAGCTGGGGTGCAGACAGACTGCAGGCAAGGCGGGGCAGCAGGAGCTGAGTGTGGCCTCACCGCCAGACTGCAGAGCCTTGAAGCATCTCTCCGGGAATGCGAGAGGCCTGTCAGAAGTGACAGTTGAGATCTTTCCAAAAACTCCCAAATGGGAAAGTGATTACCTCTCCCATTAAGCTTTCCTTCTCAGACCTCCTGAGCATGCACAAATGTTGGGAATTGGGAGCATCTGCCTCCAGAGGGTCCTGCTCAGGCAGGGGTTGGAGGCCTTGTTCCCTAGGGGACGTGTCACTGGGGTGTCAGCTGAGGGGCCAGAAGTGAAGTGGGGACTGGATTTGCTACAGCTCACCCAAAGAAATCCTGGGAGGTGAGCAGTAGACACGATAGGAAAGTATTATGAGATGAAAATCTGTGGAGTCGTGGTCCGTGGCTGTTAAAGAGAGAAGTGGGGGGCGTCTTGAGTTCAGGTCCTGGTGCTGCCACTACTCGCTATGTGGATTTGGACCAGTCATCTCCTGTCATTCGCTCATTCAACAAAGCTTGTCGAACACATCTGTGATTGGGGCTTATAGTCGCCCCTGTGCGGAGCTGTCGGGAGGGTCGACCCCTGGGATGTATATGAAGCCCGAGTGCAGTGCCTGGCCCTCAGAGGTGCTCAGAGCTGTGGACAGATGGGGGTCACCCCAGTGGGCAGAACCAGTACTGAAACAGGGAGGCAGATTGGGGCCCCTGTGAGGACTAGCGTTCAAGAGTACGTGTAGGAGGGGTGCCTTTGTGTGGTTGTGAACGTCCTGTCCATGGGGTGCTCAGCTGTAGAGGGGTTGGTCCCGTGTGCTGGGTTAATCTGGAATCAGTGCTATGACCCACGACAGTCTCTGTCCCCTCAGGTGCTTTGACTCCAGCTAAAACCAGTTCTGATGATGAACTGTTTTTAAGGACTCACCCTAGAACCACCAGTGTCATTGGCCCTTGTTTTTTTTTTTCCACTAAAGTAGGTCCTCTGCCTGGAAATGCTTGTCAATCAAATAAGCCACTTGTGGGTATGAAATCAACTTCGTCTTCTATTATTTTAAATCAAAACCAGAGGTAATTGGGGCCGGCCCTGTGGCTTGGCGGTTGGGTGCGCGCGCTCTGCTGCTGGCGGCCTGGGTTCGGATCCCGGGCGCGCACCGCTTCTCTGGGCATGCTGAGGCTGCGTCCCACATACAGCAACTAGAAGGACGTGCAGCTATGACATACAACTATCTACTGGGGCTTTGCGGGGAAAAAATAAACAAATAAAATCTTTATAAACTGAGAATTCTCTTTAAAAAAAAACAAAAACCCAGAGGTAATTGTATTGCTTACTAAACAGCAGTAATAAGCCCTGGACTGTTTGAAAAATGGCTCAGTTCTGGTGGGAAACAGTGCTAGTGTGGGTCAGAGGCCCTGGGTTGAGTCCTGGCTCAGCCACTTCCTAGCTGGGTGATCTTGGACAAGCCACAGTCCCTCTCTGGGCCTCCTGTACAGAGGTTGCCTTCCTGGCTTTGGGATGAGCCGTAATGAATTTAAGACAGGTGTGGGAGGTGACGTGGGAGGCTCTCAGGCGCCCGTGCTGTGCAGGGAAGGGTCCCATGTCATCTGGCCTCCTGATGAGGAGCTTTGAGAGAAACAGAAATGGAGTAAGAGTTAGAAGGAGCAGCATCTTCTAAAAGGAGTAAGTGAGGGCGGTGTCAGAGCTGCCCTGGGAGAAGCTAGGCCTGAGGCCAGGCGGATGGGTGGCTGAGATGGAGGGGCAGGAAGATGAGGTAAGGCCTGGCTATGCTGCTGTGGCAGAGCCTTGGTGGGCTGGGCATGCCAGGCTCCAGGAGGCATTTGGCTCGTGGCCCAGCCCCCTTAGGGGAGGTAAGGGTGCCTCAGGAGTGGACTGAGCACACTAGGAGCGTGCAGGAAAAGGCCCTCCTCCCCGAGAAGCCAGTGTGCTGCCTGCAAGCTCCATTCCTCATCGCCTGTGGGATACGGGCCACAGCCCACTGCTCTCCTTCCAGTTCTCAGAACAAGTGGCTCTTTGCTTTCCCATCTCTGTGACCTTGCTCTTGCCATGGTCTAGAATGCTTTCCGCAGTTCCCAGAGCCCACCTTTCTTTCAAGGCCCAGCTCCAGGGCCACTCCTCCAGGATCTTCCTGGCCCTAGGCCTCTTGCGTGGAGACTGAGACCACGTCTCCTTCACTTGTGTATTTGTGTGCGTGTCTTTTCTTCCCAATCAAACCAGGATCGTTCTTCACTGCCTGCTCAGCCCCCAGGTCACTAACTGGAATATAGTTGATGCTCAGTAAATGACTGTTAACTCTACAAGATAACACCCAGGAAGGAAAAAGATGAGATCTTGGTCCCAAGTGACTGTGAGTCCTTTTTACGTATTACCTTAGATCTTACACAAGCCCTAAATTCTAGAGGTATGTCAGTCTGAAATCTCTGGTCAGCCAGCCATTTGCCAGATTCTGCAGGTAATCCCAGCTCCTCTGGGAAAACTGATCTAGAGGAGGGTTTTAAGGAGCTGCTTACTAAGGCTGACCACTCCGACCTCCTTCCCTCACTAAACAGACCCTGCCCACCTGCCTCTGATGTGCTGGGCACAGTACCAGGCAGTGGGAGCAGGAGGCCAAGTCAGGTCCAATCCTGGATCTGCAGAAGCTGTTGTCCAGTGGGCAAGATGAGAAAACAAACAGCAGTCACCACACTGGTCAGTACCAGGCTGATGATACTGAGGGCCAGGTGCTATCCTAAGCACAACTTATCTTGTCTCTGCAATAACCCCATGAGGTAGGAACTATTGTCTCTGACTTACAAATGAGCTTCAGAGAGGTGAAGGAACTTGACCAAGGTCACATAGCAAGAAAGCAGAGGAGGGGATCAAGGAAGGCTGGATAAGGTTTAAATTGGCATAAGCCAGGCACAAAAGGTAGGGAAGGTTATTTGAGGCAGAGCAAATAGGCCTGTGATTTTGAGGGTCCACCAAAAGCTTGGCATGGGGGTGGCCTGGTGGCATAGTGATTAAGTTCACACACTCTACTTCAGCAGCCTGGGGTTCACGGGTTCAGATCCTGGGCACAGACCTACACGCCACTTGTCAAGCCATGCTGTGGCGGTGTCCCCTATACAAAATAGAGGAAGACTGGCACAGATGTTAGCTCAGGGACAATCTTCCTCAAGCAAAAAGAGGGAGATTGGCAACAGATGTTAGCTCAAGGACAATCTTCCTCACCAAAAAAAAAACAAAAAACCTTGGCATGGCCAAAAGGGAGTCATTGGGGAAGTAATAGAAGAGGCATCAGAGGCCAGCAGGAAGCAGGTCGTGCAGGGCCTTTTGGGCCATGCCAAGGCACTTGACTTAGTCATGAGGGTGGTGAGGAGCTTCAAAGATCATCATGATCAAGATTTGTCTTCAGGGCCGGCCCCGTGGCTTAGCGGTTAAGTGTGCGCACTGCGATACCGGCGGCCCGGGTTCAGATCCCGGGCACGCACGGACGCACCGCTTCTCCAGCCTTGCTGAGGCTGCGTCCCACATACAGCAACTAGAAGGATGTGCAACTATGACGTACAACTATCTGCTGGGGCTTTGGGGCAAAAAAAAAAGGAGGATTGGCAATAGATGTTAGCTCAGAGCTGATCTTCCTCAGCAAAAAGAGGAGGATTAGCACGGATGTTAGCTCAGGGCTGATCTTCCTCACACACACACAAAAAGAAAGATTTGTCTTCAGAAAAGAGCTAGTGAGTGTTGGCCGGGTGGGAGCAGGCCTAGAGACAGGAAGCCCCACTCCCAAGATTCTGCCTCCATCTTCCTGGTCCTTGCCCTTCCTCCTGACCTTGGCCTGTGTGTTTCAGAGTGGCATCCCCTGCTAATGCTGGCACCCTCCACGCCCTGAGCCGCTACAGCCGCTACACAAGCATCCTGGACCTAGACAACAAAACCCTGCGCTGCCCCCTCTACAGAGGTGCCCTTGTGCCCCGGCTGGCCGACCACCGCACTCAGATCAAGCGGGGCAGCACCTACTACCTGCATGTCCAGAGCATGCTCACCCAGCTCTGCTCCAAGGCCTTCCTCTACACCTTCTGCCACCACCTCCATCTGCCTGCCCATGACAAGGAGACAGAGGAAATGGTTGCCAGCCGCCAGGCAAGCTTCTTGAAGCTGACCCTGGGTCTGGTGAATGAAGACGTCAAGGTGGTCCAGTACCTGGCTGAGCTGTTGAAGCTGCACTATATGCAGGAGTCTCCTGGGACCAGCCACCCCACGCTCAGGTTTGACTATGTCCCCAGCTTTTTGTACAAAATCTGAGGTCAGTCCCAGCCACTGTGACCAAGACCTGTGACTCAGGGTTTGGGGAGGGGAGGGATTGGCATGACCAAGCAGTCCTCTGAGCTGTTGAGACTTCTGGTGTCATCAGTGGGAAGGATACCAAGGTGGCAGCCTTGGTTCCAGGCAGCTTGTGAGTTGGACTTGGGCAGAGGAGGGAGCCTGGCTCTCTCTGAAGGCTTCTGGAAGGACAGTAACAGCTCTCTCGGCTCCCTGGTGAGGAGTGGCCCTGGGGTGGGGAGGGGGCTCTTGGCTTCCAGAGGACTGGTAGCCAGAGCAGGAGACAGCCACAGATAGGGTGGGATGAGGGGCAGGAAGGCAAAGCCTGATGGAAGGAGCACCATGGCCTCACTCAGCTCCGCTGAACACTCGAGCAGCAAAATCGAGGGAAGCAGCCCGCTAACTGGAATGATTGGTGGAAAAACAGGACGGCGGACCATCCATTGCCTCATTCAGACCCCAGCTGGGACCCTTTACTTGGCCTCCTAGAGCCCATCATCTCAGGAGAGGCCCTGGAGCGAGTGACGTGGAGAGGAGAAAGCTTGGCCCCAGCTGGCTCGTGGAAAATGCATAACCTTTTGGGCCCCAAGACACACCTGTTCCCATCCTCACTTCTGCCTGTAGGTGGGCCTTGGAAATCACTCCCCTGGTCAGCAGGAGTGACCAGAGCGGTCACTAGTCCCCAGTTGTGAGGAGGAGAGCCCAGGAGAGAGGCAGGGCCAAGGTGTCATGAGGCCGTCACCACTGTGCAAGCGATGAGGAGCCAGCAGCTCTGGGGCCCACCAGCTTTTCTGGCCAGAGTGCGTCAGTACTGTCCTCTTGGGGAAGGTCTGCAGACATGTTGGAACTCCGCAGAGATCACATCCCAGTCCTCTCACCCATAGCAGACCTTTGCAACCACTTCACTACCTCTCACAGGCTCTCGTGGGCACGGTGACAGCAGAGTTCTGTTCAGCGGGCTGGTCTGGGTGGGTAGCCCAGCTCATGGTAGATAACTCATGGCAGGGATTTCCTCCAGGAAGGAGGAAAGCCTCCTTGTGTGGTTCTTTGTGGATCTGCTTCTGGGAGGCCACACAGGCCTGGAGTATGCGCACCTCACAGCAGCTCACTCCCACCCCCACGTGCCCCCCAAGTACACACACCTCACCGCAGCTCACCCCCACTCTCACGTGAGTCTCCCCATTTGTGGAAGGAGCCACTCCCTGGTTCACCCACCTCGACCTCCCTGAGGCTTCTTGCACAGTTGCCACTGGTATATAGATGGTTTCTGGCAACCTTGAAAATTTTGTACCTTTTATTTTAAGCTGTGTTTTTCCCTAATAAGGGAGAACTCTTGGTGTTACTGCTTTTTAATTTGTTCCCAGAAAATTGTGATAAAATAGACCTACCAGCCACAAGTGGTTGCTCCTGGGCACGCATGTGCACATCTAGTGGGCCATGTTCCGTGTAGTTGGGGTCCTGCTGTTGAGACGTGGCACCATCAGCTTTGTGGCACACCACTGAGGTCAGAGGGGAGGCAGAAACCCCTGGTGACCAAGGAGGGTTGTGTCACGACTCCAGCAGTCCCTTCCTTGCCCAGGTCTTCTGCACAAGGATACGGTTGTTGGCTCTTGGCCATCAGCTCTGCTCGGTCCCTATTCCTGTCAGAGGTTGTGTGTGATTTTGCTTCTGAGGCTGTGCCCGAGAACCTTGTGGCAGATGGTGCTGCGTACATCTCATTGGTTTTCTTTATACCTGTTCCCATTGCATATGTTCACAGGAGTCGCCAGGACTGTCTTGGCAGCTTTAAAATGTGAAGTGTGTGTTTGCACGTGGGGAAGGCTGCATAGGAAAGCTGTTTCTCTTCATGGGCTCCTCTGTTACCACCTCCTCTCCCTCATGTTCTAGATGCTGCTTTGTCTTCTAACTGGTTGGCTAATTGCTGTCTAGTTAGGGCTCCAGGGACATGATCTTGTGACATTTTATCTCCAAGAGAAGCAAGGTCTGTGGGGTCCACATGACAAAATGGAAAGTGATCATTGGCACCACCATTGCTATTTCTTTCCTATGTTTCACCCCAACATGGACTCTACAGTTAACACTGTTCTCAGCTGGGAAACTGATAAAGGCAGAAGGTCAGTCTTACTTGGCCTTCCAGAAGCAAAAGCCACGCACTACTATGGCTGAAGTAGAAGGCCCCTTTGGAGAGTGTTTGCTTGGAAGCTCCGCCTCAAGGAAGGCCCTGAGGACTGCAAGGCGAGACCAGTTGGGTGTGAACAGAAGACACTGTCCTGTGGGGCCAGCCACAGAGAGAGCAAACGGGGAGCGCCTCACTGAGTTGTTTCTTCATTAAGAAACAAAGTTGGCTTCGCGGACCGACTAGTGGTTAAACTGCAGGATTTAAATTTCGTTTGAAATCTAACTTTTCGATGTGGCAGTTTCAAAGGACTGCTTGATGCCAAGTATGTTTCTTCTCAAAGGGATCTTGAAGTGGAACTGGGACTGAGCCAGTCTGGGCAGAGACAGGTGAGACCATGCAGCTGCCCCTCCAGTGCCCTCCACTTGGGAGAACTGGAACCTACTAGAAGCCTTAGATGCATCTATAAACCTTAATGGTGAGACTAATCTCTTCAAGAATTCTCATTTGAGGCTTTCCTCTAGTAATAGGTCAGTAAGTGTTAATAAAACATTTAAAAACACTTCCCAGAAAACAGAGGACATCACTGCCCCTTTGCACTTCTTCAGTCCCGTCACTTTGAAGGCCCAGGCACCGAAACTTTGAGGTGCATGTCAATCTTACTTCCAATCCATTACCTGCCCCCTCCCTTTTTTGAAAGCAGTCCAGGTTAAGAAAAACCTGATCAGGCTAGCAGTTATGCAGTAGTGGTTTCCAGAAGCTCCATTTTAGAGAAGCCTTTTTCAGCTGGAGCCTTTTATAGCACCTGTGGCACTGGGGACACTCCAGCCTGAGCTACTCACACCTCCCTGTTTCCCTAGGGACCTTGCTCCATTAGTGGAATCTTTGGATTTTAGAAGCTGTGACGGAATTTTCCATAATTTACTGCAATGGCTAAATTATACACATTGCACCAGAATTTGGAAATGGGCCATGATGGCTCACCTGTCATTTCCCACCTAGCTTTTAACTTCTTTCAGATCAGGTACTATATTCAAAGTATAGTAGACTTCAACCGCAAATGAATAACAAATCCCATTTCAAAATCCTAGGAAGGCCAATAGATTCTACCCCAAGTGCCAGGGCTGCTGCAATTAAGTGACATGTTTCTGGAGGCCCAGAGCAGTCTTGAAAATCGCACATGCACACACACCACCACTTCTGCCAGTGCTGGACGCACACTCTGCCTCCCCAGGTGTTGCATGGCAGGCCAGCTTCTTGTGCTGCTGCCATGTCATCTCTGCGTGGGTAGTAGCACTCCTCAGCTGGTGGGGGTCCACTGGTAGGTGAACAGCCTTCAGAGGCACTGATCCCCCAAACCAGCAATCCGATTTTACCTCCCATCTCCTCAGTCAGAAGGAAGTGCCTTGGTTCGTGCTTCCAAGCAAACCAGCCAGCTTTCTGGCTTTTCCCCAGTACTGTGATAGAAAGTGATAAAACTGGAATCTAAGAAAGAGATAGGGTATTAGATTGCAAAAAGGAAAAAGCATCAAATTTCTACTTCTGGCTGGAAGCAAAACCAATCTCAGCTGATAAGGTTTGAGCACACCAAGTTCTCCTGAGCCTTTTCTCCCTTGAGCACTGACCTAATCTGGCCTTAGCTGTCAAGGTTTGGTTTGGGCCATGGGAGGGAGGAAGCAGGAGTGGAGAGGGGATGCAACAAGCACTTTCCAGTGAATTAAGCTGCTGGTATGGGACCCTGGCTTCCTGGGAGTGACTCCTGAGCTTCAAAGTGGAGGCTACCGGGCTCTTGGAGATGTCTCTTTGTCTTCAGTTGGAGAAGAGTCAAGCCCTGAATATAAGACTGTTTTGGCAGCATAACGGCTCCCAAATTGAACACAGAGATGTGGGACTGGTGTGTCCCCCACGTCCCATGGAGACTGCAGCAACGGTCCCACCTGTGCTGGAGTAAATGCCACAGGGGCGCCTGCCAGGCAGGACCACAGGGTGCCTCACCCACCGACTGCCCAACATCAGCTGGCTGGCTACACAGGTTGGGTTGAGATAAATGCCGCCTTTACGGTTATAGTGGAAAGCATAGTCTGTGAGGAAGTTGTATTTGTTATTTTTTGGAAAGCTATTTTATTACTGCATGTTCCTCTGTCCGTGCGTGTGAATGTGAGTTCAGCCACTCGTGAGCCGCTGTCGTCGTCATGGTGGCTAAGGACAAAAGTGTGACAGACACTTGTGAGCCAGGCAGCTCCTAAGTAAGGCTGCACCAGAGTTTAACCAGAGTAAATGCCAAACAAACAATATGAGAAGTGTACTTTTTAAGAAATTAATTTATTTGAGTTGAGATATTTTTGAAATATAAAAACTGGTTGTATTTTTTAAAGCTATAATTCTTGTAGACATTCTGTGGTTAAAAACTTGATTGTGCTTATTAAAAATGGTCATCTATGTTTTGCACTTCAGCTTTGTGAAAAATAAAGTTTCTCTGGAAGGTGACATTTGGTTTCCTGATCACAGGAGGGAGCTGGTTATCTCGGGCAGACGAGGTGCCCCAGGCTCCCCTAGCTGCCCAGGGCGGGAGGTGAAGAGACCATTACCATCACGTATTGAGCTGCTGACAGGGAAACTCCCACCATGCTGAGTGGCCCCTGGTGTGGACTTAGGACTGATTTAAAATTCTGACTGAAAGGACACAGCAGAAGCTTCAGGAGAACTTCCTTCTTCAATTGTAACCGTCGTAATTCAGTTCTCATTTGGCATATTATGAATGGGCAGCTTTTACGAGCCATGAACTTGCGTATTTCTTATTTGTTGCAGCAAGTCAGGAGGAAGCCCAGTAACTAAGAGAAGGGTGAGTAAAATTACTGGAATCTTTCCAATAGCTCTGTCCTACTCAATTGTCTAAATGAATTAAGGCTAAATAGCTACATAGTATTTCATCTTTCTAGAATAATTCTCTTTATAGCTGTGAGAAAGTGAGGTTCAAATTTAAATTCCTTAATAACTTGTCCCAGAATTACTAACAATGAGCCTTAAACAAATTTTGATTTGTGAAGAAGATAATGTGAGAAAAGTCCAAAAAGAAATTTCCTCAGAGGGGACAAAGAAGTTGATCAGGTCCTGTGTGGGGCAGCTTTTCTGTCTCTCTTCAGAAGGGCACTGGGTCTTTGAGCAGGTGGCTCCTGGGCAGTCCCCATGCTCCCGTGCTGGGCAGGTGTGGCCACCAGCTCCTCTAGAAGTCAGGCAGGCCAGGCAAGGGGAAGAGAGACGCGAAGCTCTCTACCTCCTCCCTCAGAGCCCTGACAGCCCCTTGGTGCTTCTCATCCCCTGCTAGTTTCTCCTTGAATTCCTTCAGGGTGGCCTTGACACCGACATCGTTCTGAATCTGCAGAGTCAGTTCTATCCCTGTGCCGGCAAAAGACAAATGAGTCCTCTCGGGGCCGTGAGACACCCGAGGCCCAGCTGCCCAAATGCCCTCAGCAGCTGGGGCTGCGACAGCTGTGGGTGTCAATATTCACCCCAGAAATGATTCTGGTATGCACCCTTCCCTGGGCAGGACAAGTGTGCAAACCTCTCAGACCAGATGGTTTAGTAAGTGACTTTTGCTGTCTCCTGTCCCCAGCACTCAGCCTCGACACAGAAATGTTGTTCAGCGGCTGGGTCTCAACTGCTCAGTCACAGAGACTCCACACACACACAACACAACGTGGCAGACCTCCAAACCTTTATCCTTACCTCTGTGAATAAACTGGGCTACTATTTGGAACTCTTTTTCCAAAAGCCCTCGGGACGTCAGTGCTGGGGTCCCCAGTCGCAGTCCGCTGGGCCGCAGTGCGCTTTTGTCACCTTCAAGATAAACAGGCTCTGTCCCTGGGCCCACCCAACTCACCACAGACCACTTGCATTACAAAGGACACTGGAGCAAAAAGAATAGGCCTGCGGATGCTGGCTCGATCCCGAGAGAAGGGCACAGCTGGTTCCAACACTAGAGGTAGAAGCGAAGGCACAGGCTGCAGGGGCACATTTTGGCCGCGCTGTTTTAAGTAGTAAGAAAGTCACCTCCTGTGACGTGGCCCTGCTCCTGAAGGTGAGGCCAGCGTCTGTCTGGGTTTGGGATGCATCACCCACATCTTACTAATAACCCACTGAGAAATCCAGCCTGTTTTCGAGGCCCCTGCCTCCCTCATCGAAATGCCTTCCCACCTCTGAGCACTCCACCCCAGTCTCCCTTCTCTGTCCCTGGCAGGGTTAGAGCCGCGTCAGAAAGAGTGGGCAGGAGAGCCACAACTTAGCTCCCATCTAGCGTGGGGCATCTATCCCCCCAGATCATTTGATGTCTGTCCCCAGAGCCAAATTATCATCACCTATAACTCTGGCTATAAGAAATGGAGACAGGAGAGATATAGAAGAGAAGACCAAGGAGGATTCTCACCTGGGCAGGTGTTCTTGTTGCAGGCAATAGAACAGGCTTCTAGCACCTTCTCAGCCCTGCCTCCATCCGTGCCTTTGGAACGGAGATCCACGAGGATCAAATGGTTGTCAGAACCACCTGGAAACCAAGTTAGACATGGAGGAATGCAGAAGGCTGATTCCATGCCAAGTGAAGGAACCTCTCTCTCCTAAGAAATGAAGATGGAAGCTGCGGGGGCTAACGCAGACGAGGTCAGGAGGTGCACACCCTACCACGTGTCCTGAAGGCTTTAGTCACCTGCCAAAGAAAAGATGCCTGGGGCCTAAGAGTTTGAAACAGAGGACAGAGTAGTTTAAGAAGGGTACCTGATGATGCAGAGAGGGGCTGTGAGGCTGAGGGGAAAATGGCCAGCGGCTTCCACAGCCTAGACTACCACTGCCATGACCCAAAGCACCAGGTGCCGGGGAAAGGCCTGGAAGCTTGTCTGGGGAGTGACAGCGTGTTCAGTGCCATTCGTGGCTTCTGTTTTCTCTGACAGATCACTTGGGAATTTCTCACGTGTCTCTGAAATCCATCTTCAAGGCTCCCTCTAACTGGCATCAGAGTAGCAGGTAGTGGTTCAATTTATGGTAATGGTGGGTAACCCTACATTCACTGAGCACATTTTAGGCACCAGACACTGCTACTCTGTCGTATATTTTATCCCTAATCCTGCGAGGGTGACAGTATTACCAAAGTAGTACAGGTGAGGATATCAAAGCTATAAGAACTTTCTGGAACTGGCCCAAGGCCACCCAGGAGTCCAAGCACCTGGATCTTTCCACTTTGAACTCTCGCTAATCCCAGGTCATTGACTTTGGTAACAGCAACGACTTCAAAGATTCAGGCAACCTAGGTGACAGCCATCCACTTACTAGCCAAGTGGCTTTAGTCAGGCAGCTCAACATTTTGGAACCTCAGATGCCTACTTGTAAAATAAGACCAATAATTCACAAGGCTGTCAGGAGCTTTAAAAAAAAGGTACTGTATATAGTGCTTGGCCAGCACCAGGCTCAAAGCAGGTGTCCACAAATGCAGGCTGCTCTTGTGGTCACATGACCTGCATCAGCTGTCCGCATCGTGTCCTCAGAGCAGAGTGAATGAGGGGTAAGGGCAGGCGCAGGAGCTCAGTGAGGTGGGGAAGACTCACGGGGAGGCTTCGAGCAGTGCCAGGCTGTCAGGGCTGCCATGTGATGCCTTATAGTGGGAGGAGTTTGGCCTAAATCCTTGCAATGCCAAGGCTGGTTCCTGGACCAGCGTCACCGGGCAGCTGGTAAGAAACACAGACCCCACCGCAGACCTGTGGAGTCAGAACCTGCATTTTTACAGGGTGCCCGGGAGATTCGTGTGCACATCCAAGTTTGAGAAACAGTGACCTAAAGGACCTTGACGGTCACAGTCCACACTGAGATTTCTGGGGCTTTCTTACTGAAAGATGTGGAGAATGAAGAAGAAAGGAAGGGAAGTAGCACAGGAAAGAGGGATCCTACCCAGCTCTGCCACTCACGAACACAAGGTTTAGTGGGGAGCCCACTCCTCAGACCGGGGCCTGTAAGCCCTGTAACGGGCAGTGGGCAGGGAGTGGGCACCCAAGTCTACAGGATACCAGGACCCATCTACCCGGACCGCTCCACTGCTAGCATACACGGCAGCCTTATAAGCAGAAGAATAAAGCTGCCCATTCTCCAGACAACAAAGCACGCTGTCTGCCAGAAAAATGCCATCCTAACTGGAAGCCTGCAGTGACAGGCGGACGGCACCCCTGGAAAGTCCATCTCACTCTGTCACTCGGTGCCACTGTCTTTTGTATGAAAGCAAACATGGACATAACAAATTCCCCTGAGCTCCCAGCAGGAGGGCCTGTTGTGCCCTGACCCTCAGGGGTGAGTGGGGACACTCCTGTGGGACAGCGCGAGGCAGTGCTGTTGAGAAGGCCCTGGGTCCTGCCCTCTTCAGGTCCTGGCTCTGCCGCCCGTCAGGTGTGTAACAGCTGGTACCTCACCTCTCAGGTGAGCCGCAGATACTCCTTTCAGAAAGCTGTTCTGAGGAGGTGTGGTCTCAAACGCCAGGTGACAAACGGCAGCTACGCTACCATCATTTAGGGTCCAGCCGAGAAGGCAGCTGGCATTGCGTAAGGAAGGAGGAGGCCACGAGGGGCACGCCGACTCCTCTGGAAGAGCCCAGGGCCACCGCCCCACAGCCACACCCTGACTGGACGAACCAGGGTGCAAGTCTGAATGCAACCACAAGGAGCAGGGGCGCCTCCCCAGGGTCAGTGGGTCCCGCCCGCCAGATCTGTCGGTACCTGTTACGACTTTGTAGCCCAGCCCCATCAAGGTCTCAGCCAGAGCCCTGCAGTTGGCCACCACCTGGCGCTGGTAGAGCCTGAATTCCGGAGTCAGGGCTTGCTTCAGGGCCACAGCCACCCCTGGCAGGAAGGGATCAAAAGACAGACCGAGAGTCAAAGAAACACCCTTGTTTCCACTCAGGCTTCCCCACTTCTCAATGTCACCGAAGGGGGTGGGTTACATTGCCCCCCAAAATGACATCTATTTCTAACCCTACAGTTACCTGGCTAGCCAGACCTCTAGACCTCTTCTCTCTAAGGAAGTGCTTTTGAGGTACCTTTCTCCAGGCACGGAAGTTTCGTGCTAATAAGATTACCACAGGAAAGCTGTACTTAAGCAAGATGGATCTTACAGTCCTTTTTAAGCTCGATATGTGAAAACAATTACTTAGCTGCCCCAAAAGCTGGTGCTTTGTTGCCAAATTATACAGATCAGATCAGAGTCCAGGTGAGAGGAGCAGGCCTGTTTTATCCTGCACGTCCACTTATCTGGTACCTCGTGTTCAGTCCCGAGGGCTGTTAAAGGGGCACAGAAAACGGAGAATGCAGAAGACATGTGCCTGAGTCCAGCACAGAAGCCCAATCAATGTTTGTGGAAATGACTGGAAAAGGCCCAGAGTGGCTGGAGACCGGGCGATCCGATCATCTAAGAGTTGGAGAAACTGCGGTGCTGGGCTTGTAGTATAAAGGGGGGACGTGAAGACACCCCGGTGGGCACTCACCCCTCCCCAGGTGCCTACAATTCCCACTCACTGCTTCCTCCACCTCCCTCTTTGAAAAAGCTAGTGCTTCTCTTGATGGAGACATTACACCTCCG
Source organism: Ceratotherium simum simum (assembly GCF_057802395.1). Classification (NCBI taxonomy): domain Eukaryota; kingdom Metazoa; phylum Chordata; class Mammalia; order Perissodactyla; family Rhinocerotidae; genus Ceratotherium; species Ceratotherium simum. Next base: position 1,735,509 of record NC_141915.1, read on the forward strand.
TCCTGGGCTCCTCTAACAATTGCTTTGTTCTGAAAAAGATAGTGGGATAACTTTGAAATCATCACATACTTTCTACACCACTTGCATAAACAGAGAAGGAACAAGTCAATGACAGCTTGCTGCGTGATCAGAGAATAGGACCCAGGAGCTACCAGTGTGGCCCCAAGGTCAACAGCGTGCGAGTCAGACACAGGAGGTCAGGATGTCAGGGGAGAGGCCATTCGTCCTTGCTACTCATACACTCCCTTTGCTGTGCCTTCTAATTGTCACACGCCTTCCCCGTTGTTTCTTTGAGAGGGCTGCACATGGAACCTGGCCTGGCTCTCAGTTCTGCCTGAGGATGGCCATCAGTCCTTCTTGTCCCTACCATACCAGTCACCACTGTTTTTCCCTTTTCTTCCTTGTTAGCATCTACCAGACAGAGCCATCCTCTAGTTTCACCCCAGCATGGAAGGCCTGGCACACACTTTTAGTGGGCTGGTGCGATGGGAATTAGGGTTCACAGGAGGAGCAAGAGGGAGAGAACCCCAGGCTGCTGGGGCCACTCTGGATGCAGGGCCACCTGAGGGCTCTGGGGTGGGTTTGGGAAAGTTTTACCAGCAATGGCGTGGTTGTGGGGACCTCCCTGGAGGCCTGGAAACACGGCAGAGTTGATGAGCGACTCCAGGTTGTACAGACTCTCCTTGCCGGTCTTGGGATCCACACTGCGCACTCCTGGATGAAGACAAATCTCAGAATGGGAACGTCGGATAGGCTGTCCCCCGTCTTCTCCCTGCTTGGACTCAAACCCAGACGGGCTCTGGAGGCGCCAAGCACAAGCCTGGCTGCTACTCCTGGAGGTGAGACCAGGTCCAAAATGCTGCAGAGCAGAGAGGGCGCTTGCTTCCCGAGAGGGGCAGCCCCCCTTCACAGATGAAATGGAAAAACAAGAATTTCCCTCCCCTGAGACTGTAACAAAGAACATGCCTTGGGCACATTTCCTCAAAGAAGTGTTCAAGAGAGCAGCCTTCCAAGATGACCACCTTGGAGAAAAGACTCATTTGGCTAGATACAGGGAATAAGGTTTCTTTCTGATAAAAAGTTAATCATCAGGAATAGTAACTACTAATGTCTAACAGAGAGCTTCTTGTGAGCCAGAACTGCTCTAAGCACCTGACCTAAATTCATTTAATTCTCACAGCAGCAGTCCAAAGAGACAGGTACTATTATTATGATCCTTACTCTGGAGGTGAGGAAATAAGACACAGAGAGGCTGTACAACTAATCCAAGATCACACAGCACATGCATGGCAGGGCTATCTGGCTGGCTGGGTCAAACAAATCACACCAACAGACAGTGGGAGAAACAAACATCTCCCAGGCAGTTGGGAATGGCTGCCTGCCTCAGAAACCTCAACTCGACTCAAGAAGGACCTCTAAGGAGCTTGGAGGCAACAGGGCACTGAGCACCCATGAGTGTGTCCAGCCCTGGCCAGGGGCTGGGAGAGGAGACCTCGCCTTGGAGGTAAAGAGAAATCCAGTCACCAGAGGGCTGGTTTCTCTGCTGATGCGAGGTCAGTGCATCGGGTCTCACCACGGGCTGAATGATGATCTGCTCGCTAATCTGGCTTTCTCAGGTATGGGAATCCCAAAATAAGGGGAGCACCTACATGTGGACTGTAAACATTCCATTACTGGAAAGACATCCCTCACTAAAATGACTAAACTGGTACTATGGTTTATACATCAGTGTCTCATGGTTTGATTACTGTGAGTCTTTCTCTGGGAGATACATGCTAGACTACAGTAAGTTCACCAAAATAATGCTGCACCGTGAGGCCTTCTGGTAGCCCCCACCAGCCACGCACATCTTCCTTTCACGCCAACATCTGCCTCTCTGGGGAGGGTCAGTTGAGCCAAGGGACACTGGCGCCCGGCACAATACCCTTCTTCCTTTCCCGGGACCCGGACTGCTGTGTTCAGGGCCTCCTTCTAGATCCCTTCCATAAAGCCTATCGTTGCCCCCTCCTAAGCAGCTCTTTAAAGGATCCTAAAATATTCAAGGGCTCCCAGGTCAGAGTCTTCCCCAGCTCCCTAAACCAAACGTGAAGCCCCAAAGGAGAAAGGCAGACCCCACGCGCAGGAGCGCACCTCTCCTGTAGAAGATCATGCCGGCCCGGCAGCCCCGCAGAGTTTTGTGGGTGGTGGTGGACACCACGTGGCAGTGTTCGAAGGGGGAGGGCACCACACCAGCCGCCACCAGCCCGCTGATGTGTGCCATGTCGGCCATGAGATACGCCCCATTGTCGTCTGCAATCTTCCGCAATCGAGCGTAGTCCAGGTTTCGGGAGTAGCAGCTGGTTCCTAAGATGGCCAAGGTGACACCACGGGGTCAGAGATGCCCACAGCTAGCTGAGAGTAGTCGCAGTGCACATCTGCAAAGTGGCCTCTGGGGATGCATGTTTGAAAGCTTGGAGATTTCTCTCTCTAAAATCTCTGGGAAAAGAAATAAGAATGCCCTCGAAAAACATCTTTGTGCCGAAGGCAACCACTCCGATCTCTGCCTCTTCGATGTCATGGTGGTTGAGAGCCCCCAACTATTATTACCACCCCCAATTAGTCAGGGATTAACGTTTCTAGATGATTCTCTGAGAACAGCCTTGGATCTTACTCCATCTAGTACTAATGGTGACAGACACGGACATTTGCCCTAAAAGAAAAGAATACACTTGGACCCAAGAAGCCTAGCTATCCAAGGCAGAAACGGGCAGTGAGGAAGGACAGTGGGGTACATCTTCACATCTTCCTTTTGCATGAGGCACGGATCTGCTGACAAAAACAGTTGCTCTCCGCCCAGCTCATCACCTGCGATAATCAGCTTCGGGTGGAAGAGGCGGGCGTTTTCCTCCAGCTGGTCATAGTTGATGTAGCCAGTGTCTGGGTGTACCTGTGGAACGTCACGGAGACAGCAGGCTCGGGCCGCTTCCTCCAGCCACGCAGTGCCTGCCCCCCACCTGAACTCCTGCCAGCTGTCAAGGGTAAGAGGACGTCCTGCACCTGCCAAAAGCTGTTCGCGCCACTCTGCCATGAACGTGGGACGGACGTCCCGGACCAGGGCTGGAGGGCGAGACGGAGTGCCAGTGTATTTGGCCTGCACAAGTGGTGTGCACAGCCAGGATCCCTCATGGGCCCAGAATGCACTGAGGGGTGCCGGGGGCAGGGGCTCCACCCCTCGACCAAAAAGAAGGAACCAAAAAGCCGCTGCAGAACGAAACAGGAATGACAGCCGTGCAGCACACAGTGCAGGTGCTAGGACAGCCACCTACAGGAGTGAGACAGATGCCTGCCAGCACCACTTCCAGTCCAAGTACCATGAGGCAAGAGAAAAAAATTAAAAGCACGAGGATGAGAAGATGTAAACTGACATGACACACAACACCGTGACTGTGCACCTGGAAAACCCAAGACTCCACAGGCAGGCTATTAGACTTAGTAAGTGAATTTGGCAAGGTCACTGCATACGAGGTCGAAAAACAAAAACCAATTATATTCATATATATAAGCAACAACAGAAAATGAAATTTTAATGATATCATTAGTGTCAAAAACCATAAAATACCTAATGAAAGACGTACGAGGCCTCTACATAAAACACTATTGGGAGAAATTGGAAAACACTCAGGAAGCTACAGTAACTAAGGCGGCGTGTGCTTGTGGAAGAGGAGCCCATCTGATGGGCGGGACGGAGAGCCCAGCACAACCCTCCTGATGGACGGTCACGGCTGGGTGACGACCGCGGTGTGGCAGGGAAAGGAGGGCTGTCCAGTCAACACACCAGCCCAGCTGGACATGCACACGGAAGACGACCTATCTGGACACCTGCCTCACCTCACACAGAAAGCAATTCCAGATAGATGTGGATCCATCTACATGTGAAATGGAAAACAACGTTTTCTTCTTTTCTGACAACACATTTCTTAGTAAGTTCAGTTTCTTAAAGTTGTATTAAAGCGTAAGTGCCAAAGGGAAGTAAAAATGATCAAGGGGGCTTACTGTAGGAAAAACTGTAGGGGTGTGGGGCACAGGAGCCCTCTGGGAAGGGGTGGTGAGAGGAGTTTCAGGCTCTGAAGCCCCTGCCCCCTGCAGGGGAGGGTTTCAGGTTTGGTGGTTTCCCCTTCCAAGTAAAAAAAGCACTTAGAATTCAACACAATCACGAAGCTTGTGTGTAAGGATACAGAAGCCAAGACACCATCTGGAAAGCAGGCTGAACGACCATTTGTGGTTTGGTTTTGTGAGTTTTGTTTCAGGAGTGTGAGCCGTTCTTTCTCAGTCACTGGAACTGGACAAAGAAACTGTTATCTTAATGAAAAATCAACAGCTGACCCACAAGAAAAAAATGGACATAATTCTAAAAATTTTTTAAAAGACAACTACCAAAAACATCTGTTGCTATTCTCTCCTTTCACATCTTGCTTTTTAAACTTGTGGGACTTCTTAAAAGATTTTTCTTTTTTTATTTTAATCTTGGAAATTCAACAATAAACCAACTCCCGGAAAAATTCACAGGCATTTGTAACAAACTGCAGAGGGGCCAGAGCAGTGCGGGGGCAGCAGCCAGCAAGGGAGCCCCCTCAGCTGCTTCGACCAGCGGGGATGGGGGAGCGTTAGTCACAGAGGAGGGGGGGAGGCGACAGAAGGTTTGTGTTGCTGTTTCTCCAGAGAGATGAAATGCCTGGCCCTCGGGGGTGTTGCCTGGAGGGTGAAAGCCAGTCCCATGGTGGGGGCAGGGGCCCAGGGAAGGGCGGGGCAGGGAGGCAACCTGGTGGGCAGAGGAAGAGCCCTGCGGCTACTGCTGGAGGCCAATGAGGCCAGTGTCCTCCTCCTTGCCCACCAAGGCCGGTGCCCCTCCAGCAGGTGAGCTGTGCCTCCTGCTGCCCAGGGTCACAGGCCCCACTGCTCCACATCCCCCACTGCACCCACTGGGCTGCAGCCTGACAGGAGCGGCTGCCCAGGACTGGGGTCAGCCCTGAGCCTGCTAATGCCCAGAAGAGACTCTTCAGTAACAGAGGACATGAGGCTGCCCAAGGCCTCATCTAAGGTCCAAAAACAAGTCAGTGATTACTCTCTGCCACCATTCTTTCCATAGTGAAAGAAACTGTAGAAATTGGCTTTTGTGTTCTACATGCAAAGACAGAGCATTGTTACTGTTGTCACGTTTCAAAATCCCTCTTCAAGGGCAGCATTGGCCAATGCGGACACCTGTGACTGGAAACACCTAGGCTTTTCATGAAAAGAAGTGAACCGTCACCTGTACACAAAAAGCACATGTGCAATTACTAGAACTGAGACAGAGGCTAATAAACAATGAGCAATCGAGGGTATGCAACAAAGACCACAGATGCCAAGATAGAACACCGGCTTGATTTTCTTAAATGAATAAAATTATGTGTCTGATATCCTGCCAAGCGTAATGATGCACTGCTACCTTTGCTCATGGTGGGACACATGAAACTAACCAGGAACAGCCCGTCTGACAATCAACACCACAAGGGGATGCTTCCTGGACATGAGGAAGGGTCATGTGCACCATAAACAAGTATGCAAGTTACCTCTTTTCTACGCATCACTCGAATCATCTTTACAGATAGTCACTATGCCTCGCATGAGCCCATGAATCTTACATGCATTTTTTGAACAAATTGTTTATGACAAAGGCCTTCACATAAATACATGCCGGTCCCACACTGGGCATATGGCTTGTACTGGCTGTAGCTGGCTGAGGACAAGTCTGTGCGGGAAGGTGGCAGGGGTACAGGGGCAGGTTGTTCCCATAATAGCCATACCATAGGCAGGGGGTGGGCACACAGCCCTGGCTCCAGCCTCCCAGCTGCAGGGGCTGGCTCTGGGCTGTGGAGGGCTGTGTTGATGGGGCTGCTGGCATAAGTGCTAGACCCAGGGCTGCAGCTGCTGGCCTGCAGGGGTTCCAAGCAGGGCTGTCACTAGGGGCCCGGCTGTAGCTGACCTGGTGGCTGGGAGCTGTCACCCTAGCTGTCATTGCCCCTAGTTGCAGCAGCCAGCAACCCTGCTGCAGCCAAAACCTCCTCGGTGGTCACCCCCGCACCCGTCTCCCTGTGCCTTGGCTCAGCCCCTTGCTCTCTGTCCCAGCTGCCCCCAGTGAGCCCTGAATGCTTGAGGAGTCCCCAGGGCAGGGAAATGACAAACGGTGAGAGATGGGGGCTTCTGTAGTGCCAAGTGAACAAAACTACTTCTTCCTACAGGCACAGCCAAATGCTGGAGGCTGTGTGAGGAAACAGACCACCGAGCTATGAAGAGAGATGCACTCCTACCTTATAGGGCATAGATTCAAAAAAGATGGATGTAGCAGAGATTTTCTTCTTGTCTGTCATGAACCCATGGGTCAGGTGGCCCCCATCGGGCAGGTCCAGGCCCATGATGCGCCCATGGGGTTCCACCAGGGCGGTGTATACTGCGAAGTTTGCAGGGGAGCCTGGAAGGGCAGACCAGAGGAGGCAGGATTACTTCTGCCGAGGTGGCATCAAGAAGTGCCTGGAGCTTGGCCACCAGGCCATCAACCAGCAATGGCCAGAACAGGCCTGGCTGCCATTATGCATTCCCCAAGCCCCTTGGAGGTTCCCCTTCAACAGTGCCTTTGATTGTAGGTGGAGGGGGACGTTCAGCGACAGGACATGGCCTGGGAAGCACAAGTACAGCCGGGAGCCAAGGGCAACGGAGAAAGACGCAAAGACCAGGAGGGGCTTAGCTTGTTTTTCACTTTCGTTTATGGGCAGTCCTCCTTAGAACCCCTCCTGTGAACATCAGCCCTGGGAGACCAGGCAGGCCGGGGGCTGCTCAGGCCTGTCTGGACGTGGCAATTACCTGAGTAGGGCTGAACGTTGACCCCCCAGCACTGGGGGTCCAGATCATAGAGCTGCAGCGCTCGCTTCTGACAGAGGAGCTCCAGCTCATCGATAAACTCAGTCCCGCCGTAATACCTGTGGTGGGGGGAAAGCAGGAGACTTGGGCCCCCTCTGGCCCCGAACCTGTGTGCTCAGTGCAGAGGCCAAAGCCTGGGGTGGGACAGAAGAACACGAGCGGAGAACTGGTTAGGACCTGCATTCTGAGCCCAACACAGCTCATGTTCCACCAGTGCCTCTGGGCTTGAGGGTCAGGAGACTGAGCCAGCTGTGACTTGAGCAAGCATCTCCTCATCTGCAAAGAGCGGGCGGTTTCCAGCTTTAAGAAGAAATAAAGGGGCCGGCCCGGTGGCGCAGTGGTTAAGTGCGCGCGCTCCGCTTTGGCGGCCAGAGGGGTCGGTCGCAGGTTTGGATCCCGGGCGTGCGCCGACACACCGCTTGTCAAGCCATGCTGTGGCGGCGTCCCATATAAAGTAGAGGAAGATGGGCACGGATATTAGCCCAGGGCCAGTCTTCCTCAGCAAAAAGAGGAGGATTGGCATGGATGTTAGCTCAGAGCTGATCTTCCTCACACACACAAAAAAATAAACAAAAAAAATTAAAAAAAAAAAAAAAAAAAGAAATAAAATTCCGACACATGCTATGTGAATGAACCGTGAGGGCATTATCATTCTGCTAAGTGAAATAAGCAGTTACTACAGTCTGACTCCCCTATATAAGGTACCAAGAGTCGTCAAATTCATAGAGACAGAAAGCAGAATGGTGGTTGCCAGGGCCTGGGGTGGGGACTTACTGGCGTTTTTGTGCATTTCTAATAAAATTTTATTTTCATTTGACAATTACATATAAAAATCTATCATGTATTTAGGTTTTTGATTATCTGTATACCATTAATAATCATAATCACTCACTCCAGAAGAAATTTTTTTTTTTGGGAAACAGTCGCTCTGAGCTAACACCTGTTGCCAATCTTTCTCTCTCTCTTTTTTTTTCCTCCCCAAAGCCCCAGTACATAGTTCTATATTCTAGTTGTAAGTCCTACTAGTTCTTCTATATGAGTCACCAGCACAGCATGGCTAGTGACAGACAAGTGGTGTGGTTCTACGCCCGGGAACCAAACCTGGGCTGCCAAAGTAGAGTGTGTTGAACTTTAACCACTAGGCCATCAGGGCTGGCTAAGAAGAAATTTTTAATACTTAGGCCTTGTGGTCACAAATAGCTTTAAAATTTTTAAGTGAAACATATATACATTTTTTATTAGAGTAAAAAACATATAACACTGGGGCTGGCCTGGTGGCGTAGTGGTTAAGTTCGCATGCTCCACTTTGGCGGCCTAGGGTTCGCAGGTTCGGATCCTGGGCACAGACCTACGCACTGGTCATCAAGCCATGCTGTGGCGGCATCCCATATACAAAATAGAGGAAGATGGGCATGTATGTTAGCTCAGGGCTAATCTTCCTCAGCAAAAAGAGGAAGATTGGCAATGGATGTTAGCTCAGGGCCGATCTTCCTCACCAAAAAAAACCCCACAAACAAACATATAACATAAAACTTACCATCTTAGCCATTTTTAAGCATACAGTTTAGTAGCGTTTGGTTAACTATATTCACATTGTTGTGCAACAGATCTCTAGAACTTTTTCCTCTTGTAAAACTGAAACTCTACACTCACCAAACAACTCTCCACTTCTCCCTCCCCCAGCCCCCAGTAACCATCACTCTACTTTCTGTTTCTATGAATTTGACTACTTTGCATACCTCACATAAGTGGAATCACACAGTATTTGTCTTTTTGTGACTGGCTTATTTCATTCAGCATAATGTCCTTAAGCTTGATCCTTGTTGTAGCATGTGACAAGATTTCCTTCTTCTCTAAGACTGAAGGACATTCTAGTGGATGGATAGACCACATTTTCCTTATCCATTCATTCATCAATGGACACCTGGGTTGCTCCCACCTCTTGGCTATTGTGAATAATGTTGCAATAAGCATGGGTGTGTAAATATCTCAACACCCTGCTTTGAATTCTATTGGATATATACCCAGAAGTAGGATAGCTGGATCATGTGGTAATTCTATTTAATTTTTTGAGGAACCCTCATATTGTTTTCCACAGTGGTTGCACCATTTACATTCCTACCAGCAATACCCAAGGGCTCCAATTTTTCCACATCCTTGCCAACATTTGCTATTTTCTGTTTTTTCAATAGTAGCCATCCTAATGGGTGTGAGGTGCTATCTCATCGTGGTTTTTTTTTTAAACATTTTATTTATTTATTTATTTCCCCCCCAAAGCCCCAGTAGATAGTTGTATGTCATAGCTGCACATCCTTCTAGTTGCTGTATGTGGGACATGGCCTCAGCACGGCCGGAGAAGCAGTGCATCGGTGCGCACCCGGGATCTGAACCCGGGCCGCCAGCAGTGGAGCGCACGCACTTAACCGCTAAGCCACGGGGCCGGCCCTCATCGTGGTTTTGATTTGTATTTCCCTGATGACTAGAGATGTTGAGCATCTTTCCATGTGTTTCTTGGCCGGGAGCTATTGTGTCATGAGTACAGAGCTTTGTTTCTGCAAGAGGAAAAAGTTCTAGAGATGGATGATGGTGATGGCTGCACAACAATGTGAATGTACTTAATGCCACTGAACTGTACACTTAAAAATGGTAAATTTTATGTTATGCATATTTTACCACAATAAAGAAAAGAGGAGGAATGAGAAGTTTTTACTCACACCACTTCTGATGCCAAATGTGTAGGTTTTTTTTTCACATCAACCAATTCTCACACCAACTGGGGTCCTACAATTCCAGTCAATTCCGACCTAACTACCTGGAGTTATCACAGACCCCACAGGTTAAGGACTTAGTCCTACAGGATGCTCTCACTTCAGAGGCCAGTCACAAGTATTGGGTCCCCAAGTTACCCACACTTCTGTCTGACAAACTTGGGGATTCCCATGACACCCCTCAGGTTCGATAACTCATTAGAATGACACAGAACTCAGACAAGCACTTTCCTTACTATTATTCATTTATTATAAAGGATGCAACTCAGGAGCAGCCAAATGGAAGAGATGCACAGGGCAAGGTGTGGGGAAGGCTCGGAGCCTCCACGCCCTCTCCAGGAGTCACGCCCTCCCAGCACCCCAATGTGTCCACCCACCGGGAAGCTCTCCAAACCTCCCTGTTCAGAGGTGTTGTGGACGTTTCATTATGAGGTGTGACTGATGAAATCATTGGCCATTGGTGATGAACTCAGTCTCCAGCCTCCAATGTGTTGGTCTTTCTGGCCACCAGCCCCCATCCTAAAGCTATCTAGAGGCCCACCAAGAGTCATTGCCTTCACATAAACTCAGGTTTGGTCTCGAAAGGCCTTATTACGAACAACAAAAGACATTCAAGGGGACTTGGAAGCTGTGTAAGGAACGGGACAAAGACCAAATATCTCTCTGTGATACCACAGGGCGTTTCCATTCAATTGTATACTTTACTTGGGTGAACTGTATGGCGTGTACATTACATCTCAATAAAACTGTTATAAAAAAATTAAAAACCAGAACTTTGTTTTTAGATTTGTACCAAGCAAAGTCATCAATGCTAGATTTTGAAAACAATGCTGTTTTCAAATGTTTACTTTGATCACTAATGTTCCAAAAGATAAACTGACCTTATTAATGGGGCCGGCCCCGTGGCTTAGCGGTTGGGTGTGCACACTCCGCTACCGGATGCCCGGGTTCGGATCCTGGGCACGCACCGCTGCACCACTTCTCCGGCCATGCTGAGGCCGCGTCCCACATACAGCAGCTATGGAGGATGTGCAGCTATGACATACAACTATCTACTGGGGCCTTGGGGAGAAAAACGGAAAAAAAGGAGGAGGATTGGCAATAGATGTTAGCTCAGGGCTGGTCTTCCTCAGCAAAAAGAGGAGGATTAGCATGGATGTTAGCTCAGGGCCAGTCTTCCTCACACACACACAAAAAAACTGACCTTATTAAGAAAATATCATGAAAATGGGTAATAATCACCTTTTAAAAGAGTCCTCTAAAATGAATAAATGATTTAATTATCTTCGATTTAAGTTTTTATAATATATATTAGTCTTATTTGGTTCAGCTAAATAATGAAAAAATCATAGAATGAGTCTTGAAACGGAAAGGGGCTTCACTGAATAACCTGGAAGGTCCCTTCCAGCCTCATATTCTCTGCTCTGTGACCAAAGAAGGGCGTGGTGTCCCCAAGCCTGAAGGAGAGCAGCCCCATGCCTGGGACCGTCAGGGATGTCAGGGCTACAGGGGCCTTAGCAATTAACCGTTTTCCAGGGGAGCAAACACGGTACAGCAATTCACAGTCCTGGTGAGGCCCCGAGCCCCTGCCTGCCTTGGCTCAAACAGACAAGCGGCAGCAGGGGCCTGCAGAAAGTGTGTGCTGTGCAGACAGGGCCCGGTCAGAATCCAGTTCTGCTCTTCACCAGCCGTGTGACTTGGAGCGCCTCCTGCGCCAGCCTGAGCCTAATTCCTTATCTTAAAAGGGGGCTGAGAGGGCTGCCTCTGCAGTCAGGCTGTAGAATACAGAAAAATGGGGGGGCCTGTGATCGCACTCAGCCCAACGCCTAGCACACAGCACTGCTGTGTTTCCTCAGTTTAAGACACCCTCAATTTCAAGACGACCATTATCTTATTAATCACCGAGAAAGAAAAAAGCATTTTCAATTATATTATGACTTGCCATCAGTCAGATTCATCCCAATTTCAGAAACGTTAAAGTGTGAAGAAATGAGAGCTGAGTGCTGATGAGGATCAGCCAAGCACTCGGTGACCGTCAGCGCAGCCCTGCCGCTGCCTCCACCTGTGGGCGAGCTCAGTTCTGTGCAAGGATTCAGAAGCCTGACTGTGGCCTGCTCTGCAAACCAACCTCACCTAATACTAATACTCTTCGTTTGTGTCCATTCTCATTTGGAACAAAACTCACGAGGAGAAATGCTACCAGTGATTAAGGGGTGCCCTCAAACCACAGCAGTAAACACAGCAAAACTCTGAACACCTCATGGGGGCCAGAATCCACCTGTCTCCGCTCTCCACAGACACAGGAACCCCTGTGCTCACTGCGTGGGGACAAAAAGCCCAGGAGCCATCACAGTATTCTCTACAAGAGCACCTAGAAATGCTGAACCTTCCGGGCCAGCCTGGGATTTGGAGCGCGTGCGGTTTTTCCAACACCAACAACCAGTCTCGGACACCAACTGGGTGTCCAACAGTTCCATTCAATTCTGACACTAACCACCTGAGCTGGCTCAGACCCCACAGGTTAAGGGTGCAGTTCCACAAGCCTGGCCCCACTTCAGATGCCAGCCACAAGTCCCAGGTCCCCAGGCTACCCCCACTTCTGTCCAACTTGGCTAAAAATTCGGGGGTCCCAACAACCACCCCTCAGGTTTGCTAATTCACCAGAACAACTCACAGGGCTCAGGAAAAAGCTTTACTTATGACTACTGGTCTATTATAAAGGATTCAACTCAGGAACAGACAAATGGAAGAGATGCACAGAGCAAGGCATGGGGGGCATGCTACCCTCCAGCACCTCAAGTTGTACAAGCACCTACTCCAGCCTCCCCACCGCTCCCTGGAGGTCAGGAGTAGGGACTCAAAGTTCTAACCCTCGAACCACGTGTTTGATCTTTCTGTGACCAGCCTCCATCTAGGGGCCCCACTCTGAGTCACATATTAGCATAAACTCAGTGTGGTCAAAAAGGGCTCATTATGAATAACAGAAGACACTCCTATCACCATGGAATTCCAAGTGCCAGGAACCAGGGACAAAGTCCAGATATTTATTTACCTATTGATTATTATTTTGTGTGTGTGAGGAAGAGTAGTCCTGAGCTAACATCTGTTGCCAATCCTCCTCTTTTTGCTGAGGAAGATTGGCCCTGGGCTGACATCCGTGCCCATCTTCCTCTACTTTATATGTGGGACACCTGCCACAGCATGGCTTGATAAGCAGTGTGTAGCTCTGCACCCAGGATCCGAACCTGCGAACCCTGGGCCGCTGAAACAGAGTGCGAGAAATTAACCACTACGCCACTGGGCCAGCCCCCTGATATTTATTTTTTATCCTACCACAGTGTGAAAACATCTGGATTCGAGTCCTAGCTCCGCTACCTGTGTGCACACTTGAGAAGTCCCTGAATTTTGGTCTCAGCTTCCCCATCTTTAAAATGTGGAACACAGCACCGCTTGCCCTACGGGGCTGCCGTGAGGTATCAGTTGTGAAAACACCCAGTGAACTCTTCAAGGCACAGTGCAAGAATTAGTTATTCACAGCAGGAGAAAGACAGGGCCCTCAACTTGGGTCTCAGTCCTTGTACAGAGAGCTTCAGGGGTGCCTCAGGATAGAATGCCACTTCAGCTCCAAGGGGGACCTTTCTTTTTCCGTGTCCTTTGGGATACAAAGGTACACATTTGCAAAAACCATGTTAAATCCTGTAATCATCATCTTTGCCTGATTATGATGACTGTAAAAAACGAGTATACTTCTCGTGGTTCTCAGGGTGAAAGAGCTGACCAAAATCACTGCATATGTAAATCCAACATTTATAATGCAGAAATGGTTTCCAGCACGACAGATTCAGTTTTCACTTTCAGGTCACTCCTGATACAGATTCCATTACCCACATGGCAAGAGAACCTTCCATGGCATCACTCAGAGTACTGACCCTTTTCTAGAGGCTTGACAACAGTCCAGCAGCTCCATACTCCTTATAGACTGGCCTGTTATTCTAGAAAGCCCCCCAAGGGACCGTTAAAGTGACCCTGACCTCTTTTGAATTATGTCAGAGAGCAGGAGTGGAAAGGAAATCACCACAGTTGAAAACTTTGTTGTTTTCTGAAATTTCCAAATTGCTTGGGTTCTATACTGATTCAGTAACTCACGTCACACTGTCAGAAGCAGGCCTTTGACGACATCACGTACCTCTGGCCTGGATACCCCTCAGAGTACTTGTTGTTTAAGCAAGACCCTAGGGCCTCCAAAACTGCTCGGCTGGCGAAATTCTCTGAGGCGATCAGCTCCAATCCGACCCTCTGCCGGTTACTCTCCTTCTTAATGATGTTGTAAACCTGATGAGAAGAAAATAGATGCTAAACATTTGGACATTTGGTTTAACATTTTGCTGTGATCAAAGCAATAACCTAATAAAGAGAAGAGCCACTATTATAGATTCATATTTTGCCCTCAGAAGCTGACCATAACCCAAATAATCAAACTCTTCCTCAAAGATTTTAGCAGCTGGGAAGGAATTAATAGAAGACAATGAATTAAGAAAACAAAATGATTGAAGAGAAAATGATCTTTAAAATAAATATCCCATCTAATTTTTAATTCTACACCATCTTGTTAATTTTCATCCCTACATTTTACCAACTTTCTCCTTCCCTGAACCTTATTCCTTGCTCCTCTTCCTTAAAAGATGCTTAGGTAAATCCAGAGACAGAAAGTAGACTAGTGGTTGCCCAGGGTTGGGGAGTTTGGTGGGGCCTAGGGGTGACTGGGTTCGAGGTTTCTTTTCGAGGAGATGAAAATATTCTAGAATTGATTGTGAATATACTAAAAACCACTGAATTTGGGGCCAGCCAGGTGGCATAATGGTTAAGTGCGTGCGCTCTGCTGTAGCAGCCCAAGGGTTCGTAGGTTCGGGTCCTGGGCGGGCACTGACGCACCACTTGTCAAGCCATGCTGTGGCAGTGTCCCATATAAAGTAGAGGAAGATGGGCACGGATGTTAGCCCAGGGCCAATCTTCCTCGGCCAAAAGAGGAGGATTAGCATCGCATGTTATCTCGGGCAAGAAATAATAAAAAAATAAAAAATAACCACTGAATTGTATACTTTAAATGGGTGACTTGTATGGTAAATGAATAATATCTCATATACAAAACTGTTATAAAAATACATACACAAGGGCCGGCCCAGTGGCGTAGTGGTTAAGTTTACCGGCTCTGCTTCTGCAGCCCGGGGTTCACGGGTTCGGATCCCAGGTGTGGAGCTACGCACCGCCTATCAAGCCATGCTGTGGCGGCGTCCCGTGTACAAAATAGAGGGAGATGGGCATGGACGTTAGCTCAGGGCCAATGTTCCCTACACACACAAAAATACATAAATAAAAGATGCTTCTCGCTGTCTAGATAAGCTCCTCTGAACTGTAAGGAAAGGGTCAAACCTCAATGACCCCTGCCCACTGCCCCGCTTTCTCCAGAGCACCCAGCACATTGCTCTGCACTCTGTAGAAACTCAGAAATATTTCAAAGGGCTTTTAGCCCCTTTGTCAGCCACTGCCTCTAAATCCGACACTCTTATACTAAGTGCAAGGCTGTCCCGAATAAAGTCCATTTATGACTAAAACCAGAGATGCAAACAAGAGCCTCTGAGGTAAGAACGTCCGTGAAAACCCCAAAGCCTCACCTCAACGTCGCTGTCTTTCAGGGGCTGCACCAGCATTTTCTCATGTGAGGACCACAGGTCAGCATCCTCATGGGCCCCGTTGACTGGAGTCGCCATTGCACTGGTTCAAAGTTGCCTAAAAATGGAAAAACTTTCAACATTAAATTTAGTCAAAGCTCCTGTTAGTTCTCCCAAGTTGCTAAAGTGCTGACACGCTTTTTCAGCCCTTCCCTCAGAGCTGCTTGGTAAACAGGAAGACATTCTATTGCCATACCATGGTGTGGACCTTCTGGCTCGTTTATGAACTGTGGCTGTCAGCTTGTTATCTCCCTCGTAATGAGAACTGCCCTTCCTCCCTCCGAGGCCCGACCCGGCACCGCCTCTCTCCACTAAACCTTACCTGGTTATGGCTTATCCTCCCAACTGAACTGACTCCTCTGAAGGCAAAGGACTGAGTGTTACTTTTTTTTTAATTCTCCCACAGCACCCAGCACGCCATACCTGAAGTAATATTTGCCAAATGACTGAACAAATGAACTGCTGATGTAAGTATTTTTCCATTTTTCAAGTAGTGAAAATGAGGCTCAGAAAAGTCAAGTGTCTTAGCGCAGGGCTGCACAGCAAGCCGGCCACGAAGATTAGACTCCAACTCCACAACACATGCTCCAAGTACCCCCGAGTTCCCGCAGGAGCTGAGTGTAAGCACCCCTCGCCTGGACACAGACCCTCCTGTGAGAATGACAGGTCAGATCTGCACGTCTATATTTCTCATCAGAAAACTACATCCCATTAAAATACAGCTGCCTGGAAAATGTATGTGCCTTAACGCATGTTTCTACAAAGAATGAGAATTCGTGATCAGTGGAATTTCCACTAGTGTGAAAGTTTAAATATTTACAGGAACTAATGTCCCTTAATCAACAGTTCAGTACTTTTCCATTAATTTTGTAAGTTTTCATGTGAAGGTTATCTTTTTGACAACTATTTATTGAGAACCTTCCCCGTCCAGCCAGCGTCAGTACTGGGAACACACCGTGAACAAAACAGACGGGAGCCCTGCCTTCGTGGGGTTTCCCTTGCGGGGAAGACAGCAGAAAACAAAACAGGTGCCTAAACGCAGCGGGATAACACAAGGAGAGCGCCACGGAGGATGAGCCCCAGGTGCTGGGTGGGCAGGGCTCACTGGACACCTGGGTTGGGGCCTATTGGAGGCGATGCCATCTAGACTGAGAAAGAGCCAATCACGAGGGGAGTGCTCACTTCCCAAGAGCACTGTGAAATAATACGGTCTCTGCTCCTAAAACCGTTGTGATTTCCTAAGTGATAAGAGTCCTCGGAGCATCTTTTGCTCTAATGTAGTGATTCTAGGTGGCTCCCGGTTAGGGGCTGGTCACCAGAAAGACCAAGCCATGATTAGAGGCCTGGAATTTCCAGCCCCATCCCCCATTCTCTAGGGAGGGGAGAGGAGCTGGAAATGGAGCTAATGGTAGATCATGCCATGTGATGAAGCCTCCATAAAAATCCTAAAAGTATGAGGTTTGGAGAGCTTCCAGGTTAGTGAACACATCTACGTACCAGAAGGGTGATGCACCCCAACTCCATGGGGACAGATGCTCCGTGCTCAGGACCCTTCCAGACCTTGCCCTATATACCTCTTCACCTGGCTGTTCATCTGGACTCTTTGTGATATCCTTTATTACATAATAAATTGGTAAACACGTTTCCCTGAGTTCTGTGAGCTGTTCTAGCAAATGATCGAATCAAAGGAGGGGGGTCATGGGAACCTCAGATTTGTAGCCAGGTTGGACAGAAGTTGTGGGGACCTGGGGACCTACTACTTGTGATTGGCATCCAAAGTGGGGGCAGTCTTGTAGGACTGAGCCCTTAGCCTGTGGGGTCTGCACTAACTCAGGTTAGTGTCAGAATCAAACTGAATTGTAGGACACCCAGCTGGTGTCACAGAATTGCTGATGTGTGGAAAACCCCCACATCTGGTATCAGAATTGTTGCAAGTGTGGTAGTAGTGTGAGAGTAAAGGAGACACACAGCAGGAAGAGTGTAGTTTTTCCTATACAAGTACACACACAGTATAATTTGCTAGACAAATACACCCATTAAACAAAATAGCCTGAGTCCCAAATCACGGTGATCCTCCTTAATCTCTGGCAGAGCTACTAAAAAGAAACTATCAATAATCTTTAACCAGGAAATTCCTAAGTAGGAATTTTCAAAGCAGCCATTATTTTAATACGAGCACAGCATGATTAGAAACACAGCCATGGATGCAAAATGCAAAGCCACAGTAGAAGCACTTGGACTCAAATGCAATGGACACCTCTGCGGCAACAGCGGTACCACCTCGCTGAAGGCGGCAGCCCCCAGTGTGTCCACATGTCCACATTCCCGTCAGAGGGGGAGAGAGAGACGTGTACATGGTTTGGGCGCTGTGCCTACGCTTCTCCGCGCTGACCTCTGCACTGGAGAATGGCCAGTGCAACCCAACGACCTCTGCATGGGCCCCACGCGTGCGCTTGGCATGTGGTAAACCCACAAAAAAAGCACAGGAGCCAAAATAGGCCCCCTGGTCCTAGAATCCTGGAGAAAAGGGTCTATTAAATATTAGCTACTCAAGGTTAAAAAGGGCTCAACGGTGGCAAGCAACACACTGAAGATATTTCTCAACCACCAAGTCAGTCAAGTCCATTTGGGACCCTCCTCCTCCAAGGACAGTCAGCTCTGCAGTCACTCCGTGAAAGGCATTCAGTTCCACTCTGCTCAGGGAAGACAGCCTCCACCTTCATCGGGGTCTCCCCCACTTCATGTCAGCCTAACAACCTGCTGCCCTTCACCCTCGCTGCACACCTTCTTCTTGTCCAACATGCTACTTCTGAGTCAGTTACCTCTCACCCCTCCTCAGGCCTGCAGTGCCATCCTGCTGTCACCGCCCACCCACCTGGAGGAGTTTTCTACCCTGTATCCTATTACGATTTAGGATCAAGTCATCCTCCAAATGGAGTACTTAATCCATACCCTTATTAAATCCCAACTTGAGTCCAAATTACACATTTTTTTAACCATGAAAAAGTCTGAATTCTTTATTCAAACAAAGAGCTCAAGGGGCTGGCCCGGTGGCGCAAGCAGTTAAGTGCACGCGCTCTGCTGCGGTGGCCCGGGGTTCGTTGGTTCAGATCCCGGGCGTGCACCGACGCACTGCTTGGCAAGCCATGCTGTGGTGGCGTCCCATATAAAGTGGAGGAACATGGGCATGGATGTTAGCCCAGGGCCAGTCTTCCTCAGCAAAAAAACAGGAGGATTGGCAGTTGTTAGCACAGGGCTGATCTCCTCACACACACACACAAAAAAACACGTAGAGCTCAAGAGTCTTTGCCTTGTTTCAATTAAATCAAGTAATCTATTATAGATATAATCTTGTATATCTACTAAGTCAATTAAATCTTTTATATCCTGGGGCATTCTGAACTACAGTAAGAAAGACAAAGATCCTGAGACTGTAACTCTTTTTTTTTTTGGTGAGGAAGATTAGCCCTGAGCTAACATCTGTTGCCACTCCTCCTCTTTCTGCTGAGGAAGATTGGCCCTGGGCTAACATCTGTGCCCATCTTCCTCTACTTTATATGTAGGACGCCTGCCACCACTTGGCTTGATAAGCAGTGCATAGGTCTCTGCCCGGGATACGAACCTGCCAACCCCGGGCTGCCAAAGCGGAGCACGAGAACTCAACCACTATGCCACTGGGCCGGCCCGCCTGAGACTGTAATTTTTATGATGCAGAGGGAAGATTATCATTTTTAGCTAATCCTATCTTTAGGGAAGACATACTTAGTATCTTTTCTTGAGGTCTGAAGGTTGGCTGAAAAACAATATACCTTGAACTTCTCTCTCACATTTTTTTGAACTGTGATAAAATATACATTACATAAAATTTACCATTTTAACCACTTTTAAGTGCACAATTCAGTTGTGCAACCATTACCACCATCCATCGCCAGAATTTTTCATCTTCCCAAACTGATACTCTGTCCCCATTAAACAACTCTCCATTCCCTTCTCCCCCCAGCCCATGGTAGCAACTATTCTACTTTCTGTGTCCGTGAATTTGACTATTTCAGGTATTTGTCCTTTTGTGTTTGGCTTATTTCACTTAACAAGATGTCTTCAAAGTTCATCCACATTGTAGCATCTGTCAGAATTTCCTTCCTTTTTAAGGCTGAATAATATTCCATTGTATGCACACACCGCATTGTTTATTCATTCATCTGTCAATGGACACTTGGTTTGCTTCTACCTTTTGGCTATTGTTAATAATGCTGCTATGAACGTGGGTGTACAAATATCAAGTTCCTGTTTTCACTTCTTTTGGGAATATACCCAGAAGTGGAATCACTGGATCATCTAGTAATTCTATGTTTAATTCAAAATAAGCTTTTGATATTTAAGAGCTCTACTCCACTACTATTAGCCCACAACAAACTCACCCATTTCTTGAACAAATATCTATTGAGCAACTCCTATGTCCCAGGCACTGAACTAGGAACTAAGACTACCAGGGCCGCCAAGACAGAGGCCCTGCTCTCATGAGAAACAGATATAAACAAGGAGACAAGAAATACACAAGGTCATTTCAGGCAGTAGTGACTGCTACAAGAACAACGAATGTGCGGGGGCTTTTGGGGCCTGGAAGGTGCCTGAGCCAAGAGCTGACAGCGGAAAGGAGCCAAGCATATGAGATCTGGGGTAACAGGGAGCAAACACTAAGTGCAAAGGCCCTAACGCGGGAAGAAGTTTGAATTGTCAAGGGTCAGAAATCAGGCCCATGTGGCTGAAGCCTGGGGAACAAAGCAGAGACAGGGGAGATGAGATTCAAAGGCCCAAGGGTACGAGCAGGGACGGGAAAACAGATTTTCACCGTAACAGTACATATTTTAGAAGTTTCAAACTGTTTTCTAGAAACTTTGGTTTCGGGCTATTTCTCAATCCATCTGTGAAATCTGAAACTAACAACTAGAGAAACCCAACTAGAGAAGATCAAGGGTCTTTACGTAAAAGAGCACGTGGACATCTCACAAGCTGGACGCCTCGCTTCTCCCACTTCCCAACAGCGAAGGCCACCTCCAAGGAAACGGCGCTGAAGCTCACCACAGAGCCAGGCTGCTGGGTTCAAATCCCACTCTCCACCTCCTAACGTGTAACCCAGTCACCGACACCTCTGTGTCTTGGTCCCCTCAGTATAGCACAGGGATGATGACAGTTCTGAAGCTGGTTCTGAGAATTAAATGAGGTATCAGATAGAGTGCTCGGAACAGTGCCAGGCACAGAGTAAGTACTACTCCAAAATTATCAGCTACTACCGTTGTTAAAGAAACCTTGGGATCTTAGGGCCATCTTCATTGCCACTCAGTAACCCCTGCTGGGCACCGCAGGGGGACACAGCTCACTACAGCTGTTACTGTCATTACAGTGTTACATATTTCTGTTGGGGAAATGTCACTCATGTGTGCCATGATCCTCACCTCAACCCCAGGGAAACAGACCTAATAAGTGAAATCACTTGCCCAGGTCACCAGCCTCCCTATGCCTCCAAATCTTCCCTGGGCCTTTGTCACATAAGTGGAACCAGCCAGGAGTCTGCTGAGGGAACTACCCTGTTGAATGCCATCTGTCTGTCTCATACACAGATTTTGTGATCTCTAAGAAGAGGAAACTGAGATTCAATGAGCGGTCTCAGGTCATATAATAATGAGTCAGCATCTGAACTCTAGTTTACTTCTAGTTCCAAAGCCCTTTTCCACGACAGTGCACTAGATAAAAGCACAATTACCCACCTCTGCTGCATGTTCCCTCAAGTAAGAAATTAAAAATATGACTCCATAAGAACCTAAACTGGTGTTTCCGGTCGGCCAACTGCCTGATAGATGGCAGATGTCTGTGCTGGTCTCAGCTGACCAAGGGTCGCTTAACTTCCAGGACCTGAAGCACAGGGCACCGGGCCAAGAACTCTGCTGTGCAACGTTTGTTTCCTAGAAGAAGGGGTGACAGATTGCAGAGAACGGGCGCAGACCTTGCCCCGCAGGGATCCGGTCGCACAACGGCGGGCGGACCAGACATGCAGTGGTTGAGGGCACACGCTGCAGCCATTTTGCTAGCTGCAGGGTGGCGCCTAAGTCGGCTCTTCTCTTCTAGCCTCACCCTCCTCATCTGTAAGGTGGGCTACGTGATAGCGCCGGACTTGCAGCTCTGTTGTGAGGATACTGTAGCGAGATGAAGGGCTGCACTTAAATTTACAAGCTCAACGAGAGAGGTGCTCAGTAGAGCGCGGCTACCTGTATCAGCAGCAAGCCTTCGTATCTGTGTCCCAGCCCGGGGCCAGCACCAGTCTGTGACCAGGGCCCGGGCGCTCTGGCTCGGCCGTCCGAGCCCTCACCCCAGGGGCTAACAAGCGCTCCTCACATTTCCGGCTTCGCAGCGGGGGAAGCGCGGCCGGAAGGCGCGAACACCAAGACGCCCCGCGAGCGCCGGGGACGCCGGGGCCCTGGCACCTGAAGCCGCGTACCTACCGGAACGGGGTCTCGTACACCTGCCCCACGACACCGAGGCTTCACGCTGCTGCCCGCGCGACAGAGTCCGGGGTCAACTGACCTGCTCCCGGCCGCGAGCTCGCCACGTGACCCGCCGCGCGAGTCTAGAACCCCGAGCTTGGCGCGCGGCGCTTTTCGCACCGCCCCGGGCCCCGCCCGGCCCTGAGGCGCCCAATCAGAGTGCGCAGCCAGGCAGAGCGCCGCCCCCCCAGAGCGCCGGCGCTATTGGCTGCAGCGGGGCGGTGGGCGGGGCTGCACCCCCCACCCCCAAGCCCGGGACAAGCCGCGTCGTGCAGCTGTTCGCCTAGGCCTGGTGGCGGTTGGGGCTGTGCCGCTGGCTACAGGTCAGAGGGGCGGGGATTTCCGGAAAGAGCGGAGGGCATGCCCCAGATAACTCGGGTAGGCGGGGGAATTAAGGGTGAATTTTTGTTGCTTGTGGTTGACTTTCCCAATGTCCTACTTCAACTTGAGCACAGTGGTCCTTTAAATAGGACAAACGTGGGCTCGAACTCCGACAGTCTGTACATACGGAATCCTAGACCAGTCACTTCCCTTTTTGAGTTTCGCATTTCTCGTCTTTGAATTGGAGATCAATGTATCTGCCTGGCTGGGCTGTCGGGAGGATTAATAGCATATCTAAAACACCTAACATTGTGCCTGACACATAATGAGGGCTCAATAAATATCAGACATTGTTAAGAATAATAAAAACCGAGGGGCTGCACGATATAGGGGAAAGCACTGACAAAGATTCTGCTATTGATTGAACTCTACCCAGGCTCCCCTGAACTCTTTTTCAACTAAGCCTGACTTTTGGACTTCTCGTGTTTGTCTCTGCATTGTCCAATTTTAGCAAGAATCCTGTTAAGTCAGTTTAACCAGAACCCCCCACCCTCCATATCTGATTGGATTCCTCATCCTCCACCATCCTGGTGATGTGTGATCACTCTGGCCTGGTCTGTTAGCTAGAATCCCTCTCACCCCTGATGTTTCCTCTTAGTAATGTTCCATCCGCTGATTCCCACTCTGCTCTTGGCTATAAAACCCCACTTGCCCATGCTGTGTTCAGAGCTGAACCCAATCTCTCTCCCCCACTGCAAGATTCCATCACAGTGGTCCCTATACCTATCGAAATAGTCCCTCCTCAAATAAAGTCTTCCTTACCATGTCTTGGACTAATTTTTGTGTGTGTGTGTGTGAGGAAGATTGGCCCTAAGCTAGCATCCGTTGCCAATCCTCCTCTCTTTGCTGAGGAAGATTGGCCCTGAGCTAACATCTGTTCCCATCTTCCTCTATTTTGTATATGGGATGCCACCACACCACAGCTTGATGAGCGGTGTGTAGGTCCCAGCTGGAAACCTGAACCCGTGAACTCGAGGAGCTGAAGCGGAGCACGCGAACTTAATCACTACGCCAGTGGCAGGCCCTTAAATAATTTTTTCTTTAACAGTTCCTAATCTTTCAGTCCTCAGTGTATGTACAACACTTCACCTCTTACAAAGTCAAGCGATTTCCAAAATGTTGTGACAAATGTGGCTAATGTGACAGTTAATAAATGGATTCACAACTGATTCAGAAAAGTCCAGGGAAAGACAATGAGAGAGTAAGGATCTATAAGTCAAAGAGGAAGCACTGTTATTTCTAGGAGAGTCATGTACTACAATACATATACTTAGAATGATTTTGTCAAATAGCTCTTTTGCCTAGTAACTCCCTTCCTTCCCCAGCTCCCCCAGCCCCCCCACCCCCGTGGATTTTTGGAATTTAGAGCATCAAGCAGAAGGTAGATTGTAAAGACAAATACAAATTAAAAATAAAAGCCTTTGGGGCCGGCCAGGTGGCGTAGCAGTTAAGTTCACACGCTCTGCTTCGGTGGCCTGAGGTTCGCGGGTTCTGATCCCGGCGTGGACGTACGCACCGCTTGTCAGAGCAAGCCATGCTCTGGCGGCTTGGCTTGGCGTATGTGGGCGGCGTCCTACGTAAAGTAGAGGAAGATGGGCACAGATGTTAGCCCAGGGCCAATCTTCCTCAGTAAAAAGAGGAGGATTGGCAACAGATGTTGGCTCAGGGCTGATCTTCCTCACCGATGCCCCCACGAGCATTTACTTTAGAAGACTTGTAAGTACTTCTCTTTCTCTTCGAAGTGTATATGAATCCTTCTGAAGACTAGGTAGACCTTTTGTCAACTTTATGACCTAGGAATGTCTTTCTCAAGGACTGCGCCATCTCTTCGGAATGTAAACATGAAGGGAGCTAGCCCTACGCTTCTGTGGGATGGTAGGAGCCTCAGAGGCACCTACTTCTAAGTTGCAAAACTACCTCCTGTCATAAAGATAGGAGAATTTTGTTACTCCTCTGGATAAAGCCAAGTAGCTAACATGGATAGTCTCCCGGATTACCAGGTAAAGTTAGGATGAACTGTGTGTGACAAATGGCACCATCCAGTCCTCCTACTGGAGGACTAGTTCTCTTTTATCTTGAGAACACGTGTGTAATGGGGTGCACCGCCCCGCTGTAGAAGGGGGAGGGATTGCTTTCCGTCTTTGCAAGCTCTTAGGGGATTGGATTGCCTGTGATGCATATCATATTCTAGTTTAATGCCCACTCATAATAAAAGTGTTTTCTTTTTCTACGACCTTTGTGGTGATTTCTGAGCTGGCAGAAGATTTTGGTTTCAGTTCTATTTCCCCAACAAGATATATCATTAACTTCATTTACATATGAGGAAATTGAGACTCAGACAACCCACAATGACATAGCTACTGTGATGGAGACCTGATTCAAATTTAGGTCTCTGTTTCTGAAGCCGGGGCTGTGTCCATGGTGCTTTGTGGCAAATAATGCAGCCACCCTAGAGCTTGGCACGACACATAGTAGGTGCAGAAGAAAAACAACCTGAATATTAGAGACAGGAATGTAGGGAGCACGAATCTCAAACCACAAGTGCAGGTGTACAAGAAAGGTAGCGCTAGTCCTTTTTTGATACCCAATTTAGTTTTAAGCCCTCGTTTTGCCAAGTGTCTTGAGCTTGCTCTCAGTCAATCACAGTCTCCCCTACTATTCTTCATGTTGCATCTAAGTTCCAAGGGTTATGTAGTGCCAAGGCGTGGACTGTGGTGAGGCGCCTCTGTGTGGACTTCTATGTACATTAGCATCCGCGGTGCATTCTTGGCCTTGGTCCCTGTGTGTTCAGGCATCGTCTACTACTGTGTACTCTCCCACCACCAATCCTCTTTGGCTTTGTAACAGCCCCTGTCTCCTTTGTGCCCGACACGAGTGTTGGGGAATTCTGTGCCCACCGCCTGAGTGCAGGCTAGGGGGTGAGAAGACCACTGCTGTGCTGGCTATGTCAGGCTGCATGACTGTCTCTGCTCTGGACACAGAGAAGCCTGGGTTCTGCCCTTTCCCTGAGCACAGGTCCTCTCCACTCCCAGGTTGTCCAAACCCACTTGGGGTCTCTATTTACCCACCCCACACACCTGCTAGTCCTGCAGCACAGCAGGAAGCAGACTCCTTCCCAGGGGCATGGCCCTGCATCTCTGACTGTTCCCCTCCAGACTGCTTCTTTCTCCAGTCTGGAGAAACTTCTCTCGTTATAGAGGCTTAGGTGCGATGGGCAATCATCTCGGACTCACCAGATAGTCTCTCTACCCTTGTTATGAGAGGTTTGGGGATTTGATCGGAGACGTAAAAGACACTTTCCACTCCAAACAAATGGACTGAAGGTATATTTTATTATATAGAGGATAGTAAAGGTGACAGTCTGCAAACAGATTCAAATAGGTCAAATATTAAGAGGGAAAAAACATCAGCCCGACTGGAAAGGGAAAACACCCACATCGGCTGAAGAGAAATGACACAAATCAACCAGAAAGAGAAACACCAGGTTAACCGAAAAGAGAACACATCAAATCAATTACTTTATATCAAATCAATTACTTTACATTAAATCAGTTACTCACAACGTCCACGCCCCACTGCCGGGAGAGCTCTGTCAATCGACGCGGCTGGGCAAGGATCACACGTCCTGGGCAAGGTGTCCCTTCCACAGGTGGAACTCTCACCAGGTCTCAGCTTCCAATAGTTTATATAAGCAGTTACAGAGTTTACAGAGCAAGCATCTAGTGTTCCCATGCACAAAACAGTTATCAGTGGCGTACGTGCACTGAGCCCCTTGGCTAACCTTCCAGCCCGGTGGTTGTGTACGTGAATTGTTTTTTTTGGTTATCGTCTTAGCCCAGCACAGATGGCCAGTCCATCCCGTGCTACGACGCTCCAAGAGCCTTAAACTGTTACAACTTGCAACTCCCTCCATGGAAAAAAGGCCAGTTCCCGGGAAAAGGCCAGTTCCCACCACACAGAAAGCAGCTTTGTATTTCTTTGTGTGCTGGTGGCTATAGCTCAATGGAGTGGCCAAACATGGCTGTACTCATGTCAAGACAACCCTAAAGCTCCTCAAGACAAAGGCCTTTGTAACCTCAAACGCCTCCTCTTTTGCCACCCAAAACCCTTTTCTCTCAAACCACTTGCTCTGTGAGGAGGTTCCCAAATGACTCAAAAATCAAGAATTGGCACCTTTCTTTCTCTCTGCCTTCTGCTCTGTCATTTCATCCTGAGGCTATAGTGGAACGGGAAATAGGAGTTGCAGCCAATATTGGTGGGGAGAGCACATATCAGTTAAGTAGATCAAAATATTGTCCTACCCAGGGAGTGATCTGAATATTTAACCACCTGTATAGAGTGGATGCTAACCAATTAGAAGAGGCCACACAGGCCAGTTAGAGTGGACACCAGCAAAAAACAAGGATGGCCAAACCAGTGCAAACTAGCTTAATATCAGCCTTGATGTTGCCACAAAGGCATGTAGAGGGACGTGAAGTGAATGTGCTGTGTGGCCTTGAGTAAGTCGCTTGATCTATCTGAGCCTTTGTCAAGTCCACTTTGGGCTCCTCTCACTCTTCCTTTGCCTTTCTCTAGCCTCTGGGCTCTCCAGACTCCATCTGTGGCCTTTGTGCTCCTTGTACACGTACTCCCCAGACCAGCTCATCCACTCCCCAAGCTGAGTGACCACCTTGGAGAAGTGTCACAAGTGTTGGAAAAAGGAGAGACAAATCCTGGGGTGGAGGTGGGGGCGTGAAGGCAGGGAGACGGTGGGTGCAAAGAAGAGACACACCAACTCTGCCCACCGAGGCGGGAAACCTGCGCTGAGTCAGGGCCGAGTGAGCTGCGTCTTGAATCACAAGTCTGATTTCTCCAGAAAAAAAGAGGTGCAAGGGGGCTGAAGTGGGCAGCAGAGCGTGCCGGCATGACCGGAGTTCTGTCCATTGTTTTGTCCCTGACACCAGGCTGCTTCTTTAATTGTCTTTTCTTTTGACTATTCAGCAAAACTTAAAAAAAAAAAGAGAGAGAACTTAAAACTCCACCATCATCACTTCCCCGTGTTGCCACATAAAAGTATTATCCTCAGAATGTTAAAAATATAAAACAGACCTCCAGTTCCGGTTATGGTGTGGTAGAAAGGACTGGATTGAGCCCTCCTTGATGAACAACTAGAAAACTGGGCAAAACATATAAAATAACCCTTTGCAGACATTGGACAACAAGCGGTGGAGGGCTGGACTCACGAGGAAGGGGAAGCAAACCGGCGAGTCCTGGGACTGCCCTGGCTTGAGGCGTGGAGGATATTTGCGGACCCTGTGTGCAGAGAGGGGAGCTCACAGAGGCTGGTGGTCTCCAGGGGACAAGGAGGTGGAGAAGTCTATGGCAGCTGGAGGTTGTGGGCTGTGGTTCTGGAAAGGAGGGAGCTGTGCAGAAAAAGAGCCCTAGAAATCTGCATGGAGTTCCTCTGAGTTTTTGCCGAGTATGTGACCTGCATGTGTAGAGTAAAGCTCCACAAAGACAGAACGATCAGGGAATTGTAAGCTGAAAGGTTCCCCGAGTCCACAGAGGGAAAGATGTTCCAGCTCTGAGCGGCCAGGGTAGATTCCTCAGGGCCAACTGGGGGCACAAAGCAGAAACCCCTGAGGGTCACACCTTGGTGAGAAGTCTAAACTCCCCCTGGAGGGAGGCGAGCCTCCATCTGCCCCAGCAAGACTGTAAAACCAGCCTCAGACAGAAACCAGCAAGGACATTGGAGAACCAACACCACCTTCGGCGAGCTGGCCTAACTGGCGTTTATGCGAAATTCTGCCCATCAACAGCACAGTGCACACACTCATCCAGTGACCGTGAGCAAATACCAAAGTCCACCACATCCTGGGCCATAAAACAAAGTTCAACCAATTTAAGAGAGCTGAAATCATACAATGTGTTCTCTGACCTCAGTGGAATCAAACTAGAAATCAATAACAGGGAGATTAAATAAGAAAATCTCCAAATACTTAGAAACTAAACAATGCAGTTCTAAATATTATATTTTAAAAATAGGATGTCTCAAGAGAAAAAAAGATACATTGAACTGAATGAAAATGAAAATACAACATTTAAAGATTTGTGGGACACAGCTAAAGCCATGCTGAGAGGGAGATTTATACCACTAAGTGCATTAGAAAAGGGGAAAAGTCTCAAAGCGTTAGAGAAAGTCTCCAGGATCCAAGGTTTGGCGTTCTTGGACGTGACACCAAAAACACGATCCTTAAAAAAAAAAAAAATCAATAAATTGCACTTCTTTACAATTAGAAACTTTTGCTGTATGAGAGACTCTGTTAAGAGGATGAAAAGACAAGCTACAGATTGGGAGAAAATATTTGCAAACCATCTATCTGAAAAAGGACTCACATCCAGAATACATAAAATTCAAAATTAAAAAAAAAACACAATCCAGTTAGAAATTTGGCAAAAGACATTTCACTGAAGGAGATGTGTCAAATAAGCACATGAAAAGATATTCAAAATCACTAGCCATTAGGGGAAAGCAAATAAAAATCTCGATGCGCTATCATTGCACACCTATTAGTGTGTTAGTGTGCTCTGGTTGCCATAACAAAACGCCACAGACTGGGCGGCTTAAACAACAGAAATTGATTTTCTCACAGTTCTGGAGGCTAGAAGTCCATGATATAGGTGCCAGCAAATTTAGTTTCTGGTGAGGGCTCTCTTCCTGGCTTGTATATGACTGCCTTCTCACCATTTGCTCACATGGCCTTTCCTTGGTATGTGCGAGCAGAGAGACACAGATTTCTGGTGTCTCTTCTTAGGAGGACACTAATCCTGTTGGATCAAGGCACCACATTTATGACCTCATTTAACCTTAATTACCTCCTAAAGACCCTATCTCTAAATACAGTCACACTGGAGGTTAGGCCTCCAACATAAGAATTTGGCAGGGGAAGTCGGGGGGACACAAAATTCAGCCCATGGCAATCAGAATGGCTAAAGTTAAAAAATAGTGGCAATACCAAATGCTGGCAAGAATGCAGAGAAACTGGATCTCTCATACATTACCTGTAGGAATGTAAAATAGTACAGCCACTCTGGAAAATAGTTTGTCAGTGTCTTAACAAACTAAACATACACTTTCATCATTACCCAGCAATCGTACTCCTGGGCACTTATCCCAGAGACATGAAAACTTAAGTCCACGCAACCTATACATAAATGTGTATAACAGCTTTATTTATAATAACCAAAAGCTGGAAACAACTCAAATGTCCTCCAATAGGTGAATGGTTAAACAAACTGCTATGGCTTGTTTAAATGGTTGAACAAACATCCCTACTATGGAATACTAGTCAGCAATATAAAGAAATGAACTATTGATACACACAACAATTTGGATGGATCTCAAGGGCATCATGCTGCATGAAAAAAGGCAATCTCAGAAGGTTACCTACTGTATGGTTCCATTGATATGACATTTTTGAAATGACATAATTATAGAAATGGAGAACAAATTACTCATTGCCAGGAGTTTGGGATAGGGTGGTGTGGGGGCATGACTATAAAAGGGTAACATGAGAAAGATCTTTGCAGAACAGTTTTGCATCTTAATTGTGATGGTGATTACATGAATCTACACGTGTGATAAAATGGCACAGAACTATATACACATATTTTATCATTGTAAATGTCCTGGTTTTGATAGTGATGGAAGACATAACCACAGAAACTGGGTGAAGGATACAGGGACTTCTTTGTACTATTTTTGCAATTTCCTATGAATCTATAATTATTTTGAAACAAAAAAATTTAAGTCTCAAAGAGATCAAACAGATCCACAAGTAACTTAACTTCAACGCACTTTAAAGGAAGACAGCGAAGTCCAGATACTCAACAAATGCCATCCACAATGTCCCGCATCCAATCAGAAGCTAGTAGACGTGCTAAGCAGCAGAAAAACTTGGCCCATAACTAGGAAAAAAAGTTAGTGAATAGAAACAGATGCAGGAATGACAGAGGGGCTGAAAGTAGCAGACAAAGTCATTAAAGCAGCTGTTTAATTGTGCCCGACCATTTAAAGGAGTACATGAACGTAGTGAGAAGAGACATTAATGAAATCAAAAGCAGAGTCTTTAGAAAAATCAACAAAATTGATAAAACTCTAGCTAGACTAGTCAAGAAAGCAAGAGAGAAGACACAAATTACCAATATCAAGAATGAAAAAGGGGACATCACTATGTATCATAAAAACATTAAAAGAACAATAAGGGAATTTAAATGAAATGGACAAATTCCTTGAAAGACACAAATTACCAAAACTAACTTAAGAAGAAACAGAAATTGTGGATAATCTTATATCAATTAAAGAACTTGAATGGTTATTTTTGAAAGTTCCCATAAAGAAAACTCTAGGTCCAGATAGCTTCCCTGTCTATCAAACATTTTAGGAAGAAATAATGCCAATTCTATACAAAATCTTTCAGAAAAATAGAGAAGTAGTAAACACCTTCCAACATATTTTATAAGCCCAGCATTACTTATTACAAAAACTAGACAAAAATCATTAGAAGAAAAGAAAGCTATAAACAAATATCCCTCATAAACAGAGACACAAAAATCCTTAAGAAAATATTAAACCAAATCCAGCAATATATAAAAATAACATCTTTGATCAAGTGGAGTTTATCCCAGAAATGCAAGGTTTATTCAACATTTGAAAATCCATCAATGCAATTCACCATTTTAATAGAATAAAGGTGACAAAAACCATGATCATCACAATAAAGGTAGGGAAAGCATTTATCAAATTCAACACCAAATTTTTTACTATTATGAATAAAGCTGTTATAAACATACATGTACAGGTTTTTTGTGTGACCATAAGTTTTCATTTCACCTATGTAAATATCTAGGAATGGAATGACTGGGTCTTATGATAAGTGTATGTTTAACTTTATAAGAGACTGCCAACATGTTTTCCAAAGTGACTGTATAATTTTGCGCTCTCATTAATAAAGTAAGAGAGTTGTAGTTGCTCCACATCCTCATCAGTATTTGGTTTTGTCAGTGTTTTTTTTTAAGCCATTCTAGCAGGGTAGTGGAATGTTACTGTGATTCTTATTTGCATCTTCCTACTGACTGCTGATGTTGAACATCTTTTCATATGCTTATTTGCCTCCTGTATATCTTTTTTGGTTATGTGCCTGTTCAGATATTTTACCCTTAAAAAAAATAAACTGTACACACTTAAGGTATATAATTTGATAAATTTTGACATATATATCATCCATAAAACAATCAGGACAATCATAACCAGAATAGTTACCCTGTATACCTCAATATGTGGTAAGCAGAATAGTAACCCCATCCACCTCAATCAACATAATGAAGATAGGGCCAGCTCCGGTGGCCTAGTGGTTAAGTTCAGCGTGCTCCACTTTGGCGGCCCGGGTTAGGTTCCTGGGCACGGACCTACACTGCTCTGTTAGTGGCCATGTTGTGCAGGTGGCCTACATACTAAAAAATAGAGGAAGACTGGCATGGATATTAGCTCAGGGCAAATCTTCCTCAGCAAAAAAATAAATAAGTAAATAAAAAAAAAAATAATAATGATGAAGATAATCATCCCAAAAGTTCCCTCATGCCCCTTTGTAATTCCTCCCTCTTGTCCCTTTCCCCATACCTCATTCTCTAAGCAACCATCAATCTGCATTCTCTTGCTATAGACTAGTTTATATTTTCTATAATTTTATATAGATGGAACCATACACTATGTATTCTTTTTTGTGTGTCCTCTTTCATTCAGCATAATTATTTTTTATTTTTATTTTTTTGTGAGGAAGATCAGCCCTGAGCTAACATCTGTTGCCAATCCTCCTCTTTTTGCTGAGGAAGATTGGCCCTGGACTAACATTGGTGCCCATCTTCCTCTACTTTATATGGGACGCTGCCACAGCATGGTTTGATAGGCAGTCCTAGGTCCACACCTGCAATCCAAACCTGCAAACCTTGGGCTGCCAAAGCAGAGAGTGTGAACTTAACCACTATGCCACCGGGCTGGCCCCTCATCCAGCATAATTATTTTGAGATTCATCCATGTTGTAGCACATATCAATAGTTCATTACTTTCATTGCCAAGTAATATTTCATTGTATGGCTATATCACAGTTTATCTACTAACCTGTTGATGGACATTTATGTTGTTTCTTGTTTTTGGCTATTACAAATAAAGCTGCTATAAAAATTTATGTATAAGTCTTTGTATGATATAAGCTTTCTTTCACTTGGGTAAATATTAAGAGTGGAATGGTTGAATCACATGGCAAATGTATGTTTAACTTTTTAAGGAACTGGCAAACTGTTTTCAAAAGAGGTGGTACCACTTACATTCCCATCAGTAGTGTATGAGAGTTCTAATTCCTCCTCATTCTTTCCAACACTTAGTGTGGTCAGTCATTTTAATCTTATCTGTTCTAGTTGATGAAGTGTACTGGTACCTCGTGGTTTTAATTTGCATTTCCCTAATAACTAATAAGATTGGGCATCTTTCCATAAGCCTATTTGTCATCTGCATATCTTGTTTGGTGAAGTGTCTGTTCAAATCTTTTGTCCATTGTGTTAGTTTCCTATTGTTGCTTTCACAAATTACCACAAATTAGTGGATTAAAATAACACAAATTTCATGATAATCAAGTGTTTTAGTCAATTACCTTGATGAAAAGCCAAAAAGATGGTATGGTTTCCTTAGGCTTAACGTCTTTGTAAAAAAAGGGAACACATTTCCAAAGATCAGCTCCATGGTCCGGCCCCGTGGCTTAGCGGTTAAGTGCACGTGCTCAGCTGCTGGCGGCCCAGGTTCAGATCCCGGGTGAGCACCGACGCACCGCTTCTCCAGCCATGCTGAGGCCGCATCCCACATACAGCAACTAGAAGGATGTGCAGTTATGACATACAACTATCTACTGGGGCTTTGGGGGAAAAAATAAATAAAAAAAAAAAGATCAGCTCCATGGAGTATGCTTGTCTAAATCTTCCCTGTCTCTTGAGACCACCTCTTCAGTGATTCTTTCTTTGACTCAATCACATAAAAATGTTGATTGAGCTGCTACTATGTGCTAGAGGCTTATGAGATCTCATCCACTTCTAAAATGTGTGATTCCAATAGCAGAGATTAGCAAAATTGGTACAAATTAGATCGGGTAAAGCATGCTGGGCCATGATTGGATTTCACCTTCAACTCATTTGAGACCCTAGTAATCCCTTGTAAATCTGTATGTTCACACACACAGAGATAGGAAGGCAGAGGGAGTCCTAGCTAGGAAAAGAGAATGTTGACAGACAACTAATGAGAAAAAAACTGTCATCACAATGTCATTCAATTCAGCTAACACTTAGTAAGCACTTACTTGTGGCTACCACTATACTGACTACTCCACATACTGCAAATTCAGGTGTTAAGCCCAATTGGGCAAAGTGTGGATTAATCATACAAAAGCACTCACAGAATATGAGCACAAGTTTCTTTTTTTCCCTTTTTGGCATTGTGATAGTTATCGAAAGCTCAGTTCACTAGCTGCTCAGTTGCTTTGCACGACTACCCTATGCACGTATGGAGTTCCAGAAACTGCTGAGTAAGGTTGATAAACCCAGGTTTCCATTTATTTTCCATTTATTTAGATGTTCTTTAATTGCTTTCAATAATGTTTTGTAGTTTTCAGAGTATCAGTTTTGCACCTCTTTTGTTAAGTTTGTTGACGCAAAATAACCAATAACCATTCTATAGATAAGAGAGATAAGGTAAGTTTTACTTGAGCCAGGGTGAGGATTATAAACCAGAAAGGCAGTTTCCACAAAGGAAGAAAGTTCAGAGAAGCATGGTTTTCAGTACAGTTTTATACCATTTTAGAACAAAGAACATACATTAAACACACTCAGGATACATATTCGTCAAAGTTTCAAAGAAGCCTTCAGTTGCAAATTAGCAGGTCAACATGACCCTGATGTTGGAAAAGGGACTAATACAGGAGTTACTGATAAGGGGATAGAGTGTTACCAATACTGGCATAGGAGAAGTATGCATTCTTATCTTAAGGGAGTGCATTCTTTGCTTTAATGGTTAAAGCAGATGTACAATGTATGCTTGATAGGCTGTAAGTCAGGCTTCTTTAGTTCAAGCTGAATCACTTTTGAACCAGAATAGTTACCCCATACACCTCAATATGTGAGAATCTCTTGTCATTTCCTGCTTTTAATCATAATATTTTGATAGAAAGCATTGATGATCAAGAGATTGTCCCTCAGTGCCAGGGTGGTTGCTGCCCGCTCTGGGTCCATCATGTCCCTCGGTGCTAGGCTTTTATTTCATTGATTTACCCAGTTATCCACCTTGGGGGGATATAGTCAGATATACTGGGCAAGCATAGAGGTATATATTGACAGGGGAAGCATTTCATAGGTTACGTAATTTATCAGTTACTCTTAGACTATCGCACAAACATTGTACATGTGCTTTTACATGACTTCTTATGATTACATTGTTTATAACAATGGTAATAAATTTAATACTTGAAATAATTAGTTGAGAAGAATGAATTTTAGACATAGTCTTTACCAGGAAAAGAAATTCATCCAGAGTTATAAGATTGATCAACTATCTAAAGTTGTTGAGCCCTCATCACTCTAGCCTGCGGGCCAGTCTTACAACAAAGGGTTTGAATGAGGAGATATAAGGTTGGAAATACAGGCCTGGTCCAGAGTCTTGGGACAGCTGTCTACAACAGATGCCATCTTCCTCTCATCCTTGTTTGGAGGTATTTGTCTTGGTCAGTCAAAATCAGGTGTCAGAAACAGGAGTTGAAATCCACTCAAGCAGAGAGGCCTTTTTTTTTTTCCTCCCCAAAGCCCCAGTACATAGTTGTATATTCTAGTTGTAAGTCCTTCTAGTTCTTCTATGTGAGCCATCTCCACAGCATGGCTACTGACAGAGGAGTGGTGTTGTTCCATGCCCAGGAACTGAACCTGGGCTGCCGAAGCGGAGTACGCCAAACTTTAACAGAGGGGCCTATTTTAATGAGAAATGTGAATCCATGAGTCTATGCCTTTTAATTTTGCAGTGCATGGATTGGTTAAAATTACCTGTTATGGCTCGTTCCAATGGGGCAGCAGGGAGTCTTTTATTTGATACCTCTTCCAATAAACAAAATCTCCAGGTTGTAGTCCCTGATCCTTAAGGTCTTCATCTCCCAGGAGCTTTCTGTGAAAGGAATCAGCTACCAACTTTTCATTTCTTTTAAGCACCTCAATGAGACCCTGACAACAATGGAATATATCTCCCTTAAGCAAAGTTGTTTCATACATTCTTTCATCTAATTGCTTAGGCCATCCTGTTATTATTTCAGAATAAGACAGCCAATGTTACCAACAGGGTGGATCTAAGATTGAGAAGTACTAGTGGAAGAGCTTTTGGCCATGAGAGATTAAATGCTTCTAAAAGTTTTGCCAGTTGAGTTTTGTTAGTGCCGTTACTTCTTTCCACTGATCCTGAGGACAGGGGATGATGAGTACTGTCAAAGTGCTGCACTATTGGCCAAGTGTCACAGATTTAACTACCTGTCCAGTGAAATAAGTTCTCTGGTCACTGTCTAACTTGGTAGGGATTCTCCAAACAGGAATTATCCTTTCCAATAATAACTTACCTACTGTTAAAGCCATTGCTCTTCTGCAAGGAAAGGCCTCAACCCAATGTGAGAACATACAAATCATTACTAAAATGTAATTATATCCTTGAGATGGTGGCATTTGAATAAAATTCAGTTGCTATACCTCAAAGTGTCCCTTAGGAAGGGGAAAGTGACCTTGCAACCCATGAAGGATTTTCCTGGGATTATATTTAGGACATAGAGTACAAATAGAATATGCTTTATGAGCCACCATGGGAGAAAGTTTCCAAAAATAATATTTTCCCCATAAAGTCATCTTTTCAGGTGACTAATAGGTTAATTGATGTATATGCTGGAGCAGTGGCAATTGTGCTCCAATAGGTACTATGGTTTTTTTACTGAGCCTGAACCACATCAGTGCAGTGGTGTCACAAATTCCCCCTTCTTGTTGCCATATTTGTTTCTCATCTTCCATGGCAATTTCTTGAGCCTATAGAAGGAAATCTTTCACTGGGTTAGCAGGGTTAACAGAAAGCAGTGGGCGGGGCCTGCCCTGTGGTGTAGTGGTTAAGTGCACACACTCCACTGCTGGCGGCCGGGGTTCAGATCCCGGGTGTGCACCGATTCACCGCTTGTCAGGCCATGCTGTGGTGGCGTCCCATATAAAGTAGGGGAAGATGGGCACGGATGTTAGGCCAAGGCCAGTCTTCCTCAGCAAAAAGAGGAGGATTGGCATGGATGTTAGCTCAGAGCTGATCTTCCTCACAAAAAAAAAAAAAAGAAAGAAAAAGAAAAAAAGCAGTGGGCATTATCAAGGATGGACAGCATATCCAGCCTAGTAATGTCCCTGCTCATCTTTTAAGTAAGACCCATCTGTAAACCAAATTAGATAATAAAATGCAGTCATGGTCATTTTCCTCCTGTGGTAATGGAAACAAGGCAGCAGAGTTAAAATAATGAATAATATTTACCCAGGCAATATAACCTAAGAAAGTTCATCATCATTTACTTGATAGTACTTCCCATGCAATTTAACATACCAAATAAACCTAATTAATTTAGTATCTCTTTTTATGGGAAGAGAGAACAAATTCTTTGAGAAGTCCCAAGGGCCCACTGGAAATTCTCAAAGTTAATTTCAGGTCAAAAGAAAGATTTCATTTAGGATTTGAATTTTGGGGGATGCTTGTCAAAAATATCAAAAGATTTTAAAATGCTTAGTCAAACAAGATCACACGTCACTGTGAAACAATGCTTAGTTATCCATTTAGCCATGGTGACAAAGATTTTCAGACAAATGCAGAAAATTAAATAGCTATAAGAAAAACCTTATGGGGCCGGCCCAGTGGCATAGTGGTTAAGTTCGCACATTCCGCATCGGCAGCCCGGGGTTTGCTGGTTCAGATCCCAGGCACGGACCAATGCACCATTTGTCAAGCCATGCTGTGGCGGCATTGCATGTAAACTAAAGGAATATGGGCACAGATGTTAGCCCAGGGCCAGTCTTCCTCAGCAAAAAGAGGAGGATTAGCAATGGATTTTAGCTCAGGGCTAGTCTTCCTCACACACACACAAAAGAAAAACTTTAGCTCCTGTGATTAAAGATCTAATAAAAAAATACAGAAAATTTTTATTTTGATAAGACTTAAAATCACTACCCTTCTGGTGGACCATTCAAAAGTAAAGAGAAACCTTCTATAATCTCTTTATCAAGAGCAGATGAAAAGTCCAAGGAAATTATTCTTTTAAGAGAAAGAAAACCAAATTTTAATTTTTATACCTGCTTACATTTGATATTAAAACTTACTCACTTAATTAAATTCATTTTGATTTTAGCCAACCTGACCATGCACAAAACTCTTTCCTCAGGGTTTCTCTTTGACAAATCTTCTATAACTTTCTTTTTACCTTCAAAATTTGTCCCATGTCTTCCCTCTTTCCTAGTACTTCAGGATTAATTTATCTTTCTTAACAAAACAAAACAAAAATATCTCCATTCCTTAAATTTTCTTTACTGAAAACATACATCTTACTTTCCTTAAATTTTTTTATACATTGGCATCCTGTGGATTGACAGACCTACAAATACTGTCTAGGAACATGTACTTTCTCATAGAAAATTTCTCTGCATGGCACAAAACATGTTTATCAATAAACTCAAGTATTTTTCTAGTTTCTCTGCAATAAGAAGCCATAGGTAGATAAATCTGTGTTTAGTAATTCATATCTAATATTTTATATTAATGGAAATGATCCATATCCTCAATAAATTTCTATCATTTAACTTAATTTAGCAAAACTCTAAGGTTTCAAGTTATCAAAATGTTTTGAAGTTATTTTAAGTACATATACCATAACATACAATTATTGTTAAAAAGCTCACCCAAAAACTTTTATCTTATTTACGTCTATTCAGTATATTTGTTTCCAATAATTATGTTTAGACTGTCTACAAAAACTGTGTGAGACATTAGACAAAATCAGCTATCATTTTAAGTTATTTTTGCAGACAAATTTTGTAACAGAGATAAGATGAGCTTATTTGACTAATAAACTCAGGTGGAATGAAGGTTGCATGTCTGCATCATATCTGATGCTGATAACTCTGAAGACATGCTTATTTCAATCAAACCAACAAACTTAAATAAGCTTTCATTTACCAAAGATTATTCTACATCATGTTAACTTGAAAGACATTTGCGTTAGTTTCTACTACATTTATATAAGCACTTACTTTAAGCTAATTAAATAGAGCTCTTTTAGAAATTATACCATCTGGAAGTAAAAAAATATTCACACATATATAACATATATAGACATGCATACACAGAGACTCCATAGCTATTGTTTAAAATTACTGTCATGAATCAGGTACAATAATACAAAGCTCACTAGTTGTGAAAGAATAATTGAATCCAAACTTTATTTTAAGCTTCTTCTACTAATATTTGTGGAGAAGATACTTAAGATGCTATATTTCGGGCAAGGTACTTCTATAGACATTTTGTTATTTCCTTTTTCCTTTTTTCCTTCAGTCTTAGGAACTGGTGATGGGCTAGATAATAGCTCCCAGAGAGGTCACACATTTTTTTAGATAAACAGGGGAAGATAGTTACTTATCAAAGGACTGACATGCCCATTCAACTACATTATCCTTAATTTTTCTTCTTTCCCTCTGGGTACATAGTTTTATCCTAATTTTGGGAAGAAGGCCTAAAAAAATAATCCTATCAGGCTGAATATCAGCTTCCAATTTGGCCTAGCTTCCAATGTGGCCAAATTCAGATCATAAGTTGCTAAATCCTTTCAAATATCTTGTTAAGTTTCAGCCAGGACAAACAGTAACTATACCTGGAAGTACTGAACGACTCCGTTAATCTTTAGCATAGCAGTTTCCCAGAAAATCTTTCAGAGTATCATTAACTTGGGGAGGGGGCTCATACTGGGCAGTCTTTTTTTTTTTTTTTTTTCGGTGAGGGAGATCAGCCCTAAGCTAACATCCATGTCAATTCTCCCCTTTTTTGGCTGAGGAAGACTGGCCCTGAGCTAACATCCGTGCCCATCTTCCTCCACTTTATGTGGGACGCCACCACACCATGGCCTGACAAGTGGTGTGTCGGTGCACTTCCGGGATCCAAACCCAGGTCACCAGCAGCGGAGCACGTGCACTTAACCGCTATGCCATGGGGCCGGCCCCCTGGGCAGTCTTTTGAAGGTAGATTATGGAAATGTCTGTAAAGCCATGACTAATAACTTTTTGCAATAAAACTGCCAATAAGACTATTTTGAAATTTTGAAACCTTTGCTCTTAAGTGCACTTCTTTCTTTCTTCCTCCCTTCCTCCCCTCCTCCCTTCCTTTCATTTATTTATTTTACGGAAGAAGATTCGCCTGAGCTAACATCTTTTGCCAATCTTTCTTTGTTTTTTCTGGCTTGAGGAAGATTAGCTCTGAGCTAACGTCTGTGCCAATCTTCCTCTGTTTTGTAT
Source organism: Ceratotherium simum simum (assembly GCF_057802395.1). Classification (NCBI taxonomy): domain Eukaryota; kingdom Metazoa; phylum Chordata; class Mammalia; order Perissodactyla; family Rhinocerotidae; genus Ceratotherium; species Ceratotherium simum. The sequence goes on from NC_141915.1 coordinate 1,775,481, forward strand.
GTGGGGTGCCACCACAGCATGGCTGGCAAGTGGTGTAGGTCCGCACCTGGGATCTGAACCTGTAAACCTGGGCCACTGAAGTGGAGCATGCTGAACTCAACCACTACACCACAGGGCTGGCCCCTAGTGCACTTCTCAAATGATCTTATCTAATTGGAGCATTCCTTCTAATGGCCAATGTAATTCCCCTGAGGCTGGCAGCAGTTTGGTGGAACCTAGCTGCAAATAGAGTGCAACCCACATTTCTGTCTGACCATCTCTGACTACAAATGGGATGCAACTGCATTTTTATCTCACCATATTTTTGGGCCCACAACCCGAAAATTATCGAGCCTAGCACTCAGGACACAAAACAAGCTTAGTAAGATTTTGCTGTTCTTTGTAAACCCTTAAAGCTTCTAGAATCTTTAGTTTTTGAGCAATTGTGTGGGAAGGTGGCATGCTTGACTTGAGAGATTAAAGATGCATTTGATCTCTGTTCCATGGCTCTTAGATCTAGTATACAAGAAGAGAAGTTTTGGAAGCTAAAAGGAGCCCCAAAGTGGCCACTGTAATTTAAAATTATTCTTTATTGTTTTGATCCAGGTATCCAACCATTTACGTTATCCCCATTTTGTTAAGCACTTACAAGTATCAGCTCCATGTACATATTGTACATGAAGCCAGGCTGAGTTCCAGGGGGAGGCTGCCCATTCAGGAACTGGTCAGCTTTTAGATGTTTGATTTCCTATTTTCTTTTAGTTTCATTTTACTATAAAGTCTGAACAATTTCTGACGACAGTGCAGTCAGTCAGAAGCATGCTGCTTATGAGTGTCACTTTCAAAAGGCTGTGAACACTCTCTTACATGTCTCGGTTTCTCCTGCCAGCAGTCTAAATCTACCATGAGTGCTGGACAACTAGTCCTTTCCTTTATGTGCGTGTCCCCAGATGAGCCATCAATTACTTAAAGTGAATGATCACCATGTAATTCCCTATAGGACCACTGCATGCCACGAGGCTCAACCTCACTCACTCCCACTGGGTTCTCAGTCACCTGAGAAAGCCTTATGGCTGGGAGGAGCTGGTGTCCCTTCTCATCAAAGCTGAATGAGTTTTCAGTCTCTCATTTTGCTATTAAATAATTTGTTCAGACTTTAGAGACACAATTCTTTCCAATTTAAAGCCAAATTAAAAGGTCAGCCTGCCCCTCTCCAAAGTTCACCCTAGGCTCCCCTGGCATAGAAAATTCCCCCTAGGTTCCTCTTACATAGGAAATGTACTGGTACCCCCTTAAAACACCTAGTCTTGCGACCAGCCCAGTGGTGTAGCAGTTAAGTGTGTGTGCCGAACTTCGGTGGCCCAGGGTTTGCAGGTTCGGATCCTGGGTGCACACTGGCGCACCACTTGTCAAACCATGCTGTGGCGGCATCCCATATAAAGTGGAGGAAGATGGGCACAGATGTTAGCTCAGGGCCAATCTTCCTTAGCAAAAAGAGGAGGATTGGCATCGGATATTAACTCAGGGCTAATCGTTCTCACAAAAAACAAAAAAAAACAAGAAAATACCTAGTCTTAAGACTTGAAACAGCTCGAGTAAAAGTCAGGACCTATGACTTAAACAAGGAGGTCTGTGTTGCAGAAGCAACTCACCAGGACACCTGAAGAGTGCAGTGGAGCTGGAGGGGCTCAATGGCCCCGCCGGACCCAGCACCAGTTCAGTGTAGATTCCAGGTGGTCTCCCATGGGTTTCTCTGAACTCCTGACACACTGCACCAAGAAGTGTCAATGTAAAATAACCAATAGCCATTCTACAGACGAGAGAGAAGGTGAATTTACTTGAGCCAGGATGAGGATTATAACCCAGGAAGGCAGTTTCCACAAAGAAAGAAAGCATTCCAGAGAAGCATGGTTTTCAGCACAGCCTTATACCATTTTAGAACAAAGAATAGGGGCCGGCCCAGTGGTGCAAGCAGTTAGGTGCACGTGCTCTGCTGCGGTGGCCCGGGGTTTGCCGGTTCGGATCCTGGGCGTGCACCGACGCACTGCTTGTTAAGCCATGCTGTGGCAGCGTCCCATATAAAGTGGAGGAAGATGGGCACGGATGTTAGCCCAGGGCCAGTCTTCCTCAACAAAAAAAGAGGAGGATTGGCAGATGTTAGCATAGGGCTGATCTCCTCACAAAAAAAAAAAAAAAAAAGAACAAAGAATATACATTAAACACCCCCAGGATACATATTCACCAAAGTTTCAAAGAGATATTCAGTTGCAAATTAGCAGGTGAACATGACCCTGATGTGGGGAAAGGGACTAATAGGGCGTTACTGAAACTGGTGTAGGAGGGGAAGTGTGCATTCTTGTTTTAAGAGAGTGCATTCTTCACTTTAATAGTTAAAGCAGATGTACAATGTATGTCTGATAGGCCATAAGTTAGGCTTCTTTAGTTCAAGCTGTATCAGTTTTGAACCAGAATAGTTGCTCCATACACTTCAATATGTGAAAATCTCTTGTCATTTGTTCCTAAGTATTTTATTGTTTTTTTAATGCAATAGAATTTTTTCTTAATTTCGCTTTTGGATTGTTCATTACAAGTGTATCAAATTATAGTTGATTTTTGTATGTTGAGCTTGTATCCTGCAACCTTGCTGAACTAACTTATTAGTTCTAATATTTCTTGGTGGATACTGTAGGATTTTTTATATTCGAGAGGATATCATCTATGAATAAAAATGGTTTTACTTTTTACTTTCCAATCTGGATGCCTTTTATTTCTTTTTCTTTCCTAATTGCACTAACTAGAACCACTAGCACAATGTTGAATAGAAGTAGTGAGAGCAGACATCCTTGTCTTATTCCTGATCTCAGGAAGAAAGCATCTCATCTTTCACCACTAAGTATGTTATTAGCTGTGGGTTTTTCATAAATGCTCGTAATCGGGTTGAGGAATTTCCCTTCTCTTCCTAGTCTGTTGAGTGTTTTTATCATTAAAGGGTATTGGCTTTTGTCAAATGCCTTTTCTGCATCTATTGGGATGATTATGTAGGGATTTATTATTATTATTATTACTGTACTGATAGGTACACTACATTAACTTATTTTTGAATGTTCAACCAACATTACATTTCTAGGATAAATTCCACTTGGTCAAGATGTATCATTCTTTTATGTTGGTGGATTCAGTTTGCTAGTACTTTGTTGAGGATTTTTGTTTCTGTATTTATAAGAGATATTGATCTACACTTTTCTTTCTGCTGTCTTTGTCTGGTTTTAGTATCAGGGTATTACTGGCCTCAGAGAATGGGTTGGGAAGTTTTCCTTCTTCATCTATTTTTAGGAAGAATTTGTGAGGAATTGTTATTAATTCTTCCCCAAATGTTTTGTCAAATTTACCAGTGAAACCACCTGGGCCTGGATTTTTCTTTGTGGGTGGCATTTTGATGAATATTTCAATCTCTTTACTTATTATAGGTCTACTCAGAGTGTCTATTTCTTTTAAGACAGATTCAGTGGTTTGTGTGTTTCTAGGAATTTGTGCATTTAATCTAAATTATCTAATTTATTGACATACATTTGTTTCAGCCATTATATCTTTACTTTTTTTTTGCTGGGGAAGATTTTCCCTGAGCTAACATCTGTTGCCAATCTTCCTCTTTTTTTTTTGGCTTGAGGAAGATTAGCCCTGAGCTAGCATCTGTAACAATCTTCCCCTCTTTTTTTTTTTTTTTTTGTGAGGAAGATCAGCCCTGAGCTAACATCCATGCTAATCCTCCTCTTTTTGCTGAGGAAGACCGGCTCTGAGCTAACATCTATTGCCAATCCTCCTCCTTTTTTTTCCCCCAAAGCCCCAGTAGATAGTTGTATGTCATAGTTGCACATCCTTCTAGTTGCTGTATGTGGGACGCGGCCTCAGCATGGCCGGAGAAGCGGCGTGTCGGTGTGCGCCTGGGATCCAAACCCAGGGCGCCAGTAGCGGAGCGCGCGCACTTAACTGCTAAGCCGCGGGGCCGGCCCAATCTTCCCCTCTTTTGTATGTGGGTCACCACCACAGCACAGCTGACAAACGGGGTAGGTCCATGCTCAGGATCCAAACCCGCAAACCCAGGCAGCTGAAGCAGAGTGCACCGAACTTAACCACTAAGCCATGGGGCCGGCCCCTTCACATTTTTTTCTCTCCTCTCTCTCTCCTTGCCTTCTTGTACTCCTGTTGCATGTATGTTGGTGCACTTAACAGTACCACAAATTTTTCTGAGGCTCTATTCATTTTTCTTCATTTTTATCACCTCTCTGTTCTTTGGATTACATCATCTGCATCAATCTATCTTCAGTTCACTAATTTTTCTTCTTCTGCCAGTTCAATCTACTGTTGAGCTCCAGTGATACCAAGCCTTTTCATCTCAAGTTCATGTGCCCAACAAGCAGTAAACCAATCACTGAGACATCGTGCATGGAGATGGAGAAAGGTTTATTTGAATTGGCCAAAATGAGAAGGCAGGAGGATAGGTTCTCTCAAATCTACCTTAACAAGAGAAGAAAGCACAGGGTTTTGTAGAGCTAAGGGGCTCAGCAGGAGGAGTTTTGGAGAAACAAAGGGGTAATCTGTGTTTCTTTCACTCCAGATAAGCAATCTGACTTCCGGGCATCAACAGTAGCTGGGGTCTGGTTATCTGGTGATTGTAACTTCCTTGAAGGTGTTCTTTTTCTTCTGCAAAACAAGCTCATAAATCCTTGTGACTATTGAGTCACCCCTCAGGTTAAACAAGGAAACAGCAAATTAACAAGATTAACTTCTTTTCATCTATGTTTGTGTTGGGAACAAGGTCAAAAGGTAATCCTGTTCTCATTGTATATTTATAGTAACCCTCAGATACTCAGCTGCACCAGTAGTGAATTTTTCATCTCAGTTATTGTACTTTTCAGCTCCAGAATTTCCATTTGGTTCTTTTTTATAATTTCCAACTCATTATTAATATTCTTTTTTTTTTTTTGATGTGACGTTGTCCTCACACATTCCTTTGCTTCTTTATTGATGTTTTTTTTTTTTTTTTTTTTTGGTTCTTTGAACATATTTATAATGCCTACTTTGAACTCTTTGTTAAATTTGACATCTGGTCCCTCTGAAGCAATTTCTGTTGCCTGACTTTTTTCTGGTGTATATGTTATTATTTCCTCTTTCTTTATATCTCTTGTAACTTCTTGTTGGAAACTGGGCGTTTTAGAAAATATATTGTAACAACTCCAGGTGCTGTTCCCCCACACTCTTCCAGAGCTTGTTGATGTTGCTTGTTTAATTATCTGGTGACTGGCTGAATTAATAAAGTCCATCCCTCCTCTCCCAAAGTTGAAGCCCATGAATTTGCTCCTAGGGGAGGAGGGTACCTTGGATATGCCTTCAGTCCCCCGGGGAGGACAGTGATTTTGGTAGTGCTCTCTTTGACTGCCTCTTTCCCTGACCACCCCCAGAAGTTAAGCTCCACCAATTGCCAGCTGATTGCTCTATAGTTTTCAACAGTGCTCTGGAGCATAGTTGTTCCATAAACTGATCCAATCGAATGTGGGCTTTTTTGAAGGAATATTTCCTGAGGTCAGTGTTTGAGATTTATTCTGACACCAGGAGGACTACTTCCAGATGTCTTTTTCCCCATTCATCTTCAATGAACTAGCCAGCCTACAATTTAGCCTACACATCAATGAATCTATCAGTCCCCTTCCAATTGCCTTTCACCACAAGCTCCTCTATTTTTTTAATTATTTCTTTTTTTATTGATGTTTTAATAGTTTATAACATTGTGAAATTTTTGGTTGTACATTTTTGTTTGTCCATCACCATATACATGTCTCCCTTCACCCCTTGTGCCCACCCCCCACCTCCATTGCCCCTGGTAACCACAATACAGTTTTCTCTGTCCATGTGTTGGTTTATATTCCACATATGAGTGAGATCATGCGGTGTTTGTTTTTCTCTTTCTGGCTTATTTCACTTAACATAATACCCACCAGGCCCATCCATGTTGTTGCAAATGGGACGATTTTGTCTTTTTTTTTAATGACTGAGTAGTATTCCATTGTATATATATACCGCATCTTCTTGATCCAATCATCAGTCAAGGGACACTTGGGTTGCTTCCACTTCTTGGCTATAGTGAATAATGCTGCAATGAACATAGGGGTGCATAAGCCTCTTTGGATTGTTGATTTCAGGTTTGTTGGATAGATTCCCAGTAGTGGGATAGCTGGATCATAGGGTATTTCTATTTTTAATATTTTTATTTTTGTGAGGAGACCAGCCCTGTGCTAACATCTGCCAATCCTCCTCTTTTTCTGCTGAGGAAGATTGGCCCTGGGCAAACAACCATGCCCATCTTCCTTCACTTTATATGGGCTGCTGCCACAGCATGGCTTGTCAAGCAGTGTGTCAGTGCGCGCCCAGGATCTGAACCGGCGAACCCCAGGCTGCCGCAGAGGAGCGCGTGCACTTAACCACTTGCGCCACCGGGCCAGCCCCTATTTTTAATTTTTTGAGGAATCTCCATACCGTTTTCCACAGAGTCTGCACCAGTTTGTATTCCCACCAGCTGTGTATGAGGGTTCCTGTTTCTCCACATTCTCTCCAACATTTGTTGGTTTTTTCTTGGTGATTATAGCCACTCTAAAGGGCATGAGGTGATATCTTAGTGTTGTTTTGATTTGCATTTCCCTGATGATTAGTGATGTTGAACATCTTTTCATATGCCTATTGGCCATCTGTATATCTTCTTTGGAGGAGTGTCTGTTCATTTCCTCTGCCCATTTTTTGATCAGGTTGTTTGTTTTTTTGTTGTTCAGTTGTGTGAGTTCTTTATATATTATGAAGATTAACCCCTTGTCAGATATATGTTCTGCAAATATTTTCTCCCAGCTGGTGGGTTGTCTGTTCATTTTGATTCTGGTTTCATTTGTCTTGTAGAAGCTCTTTAATCTGATAAAGTCCCACTTGCTTATTTTTTCTTTAGTTTCCCTAGTCTGAGTAGGTATGGCATTCGAAAGATTCCTGTATGACCAATGTCAAATAGTGTGTTGCCTATATTTTCTTCTATGAGTTTTATAGTTTCAGGTCTCACCTTCAGGTCTTTGATCCATTTTGAGTTAATTTTTGTGAATGGTGATAGCAGATGGTCCACTTTCATTCTTTTGCATGTGGCTTTCCAGTTTTCCCAACACCATTTATTGAAGAGACTTTCCTTTCTCCATCAAATGTTCTTAGCTCCTTTGTCGAATATTAGCTGTCTGTATATGTGTGGTTTTATTTCTGGGCTTTCAATTCTGTTCCATTGATCTGTGTGTCTGTTTTTGTACCAGTACCATGCTATTTTGATTACTATTGCTTTGCAGTATGTTTTGAAGTCAGGGATTGTGATGCCTCCAGCTTTGTTCTTTTTTCTTAGGATTGCTTTAGCTATTTGGGGTCTTTTGTTGCCCCATATGAACTTTAGTATTCTTTTTTATATTTCCCTGAAGAATGTCATTGGGATTCTGATTGGTATTGCGTTGAATCTGTAGATTGCTTTAGGTAATATAGACGTTTTAACTATGTTTATTCTTCCAATCCATGTGCATAGGATGTCTCTCCATTTCTTTATGTCATCATCGATTTCTTTCAATAATGTCTTGTAGTTTTCATTGTATAGGTCTTTCACTTCCTTGGTAAGATTTATTCCTAGATATTTTATTCTTTTTGATGCAATTGTAAATGGTATTATCTTTTTGAGCTCTCTTTCTGTTAGTTCATTATTAGCATACAGAAATGCAACTGATTTTTGTAGATTGATTTTGTAGCCTGTGACTTTGCTCTAGTTGTTGATTATTTCTAATAGTTTTCCAATGGATTCTTTAGGGTTTTCTATATATAAAATCATGTCATCTGCAAATAGTGAGAGTTTCACTTCTTCATTGCCTATTTGGATTCCTTTTACTACTTTTTCTTGCCTAATTGCTCTGGCCAAAACCTCCAGCACTATGTTGAGTGAGAGTGGTAAGAGTGGGCAGCCTTGTCTCATTCCTGTTCTCAGAGGAATGGCTTTCAGCGTTTCCCCGTTGAGTATGATGTTGGCTGGGGGTTTGTCATAAATAGCCTTAATTATGTTTAGGTGCTTTCCCTCTATACTCATTTTGTTGAGAGTTTTTATCATAAATGGATGTTGTATCTTGTCAAATGCCTTCTCTGCATCTATTGAGATAACCATGTGGTTTTTATTCTTTGTTTTGTTGATGTGGTGTATCACATTGATTGATTTGCGGATGTTGGACCATCCCTGCATCCCTGGTATAAATCCCACTTGATCATGGTGTATGATCTTTTTAATGTATTGCTGTATTCAGTGTGCCAATATTTTGTCAAGGATTTTTGCATCTATGTTCATCAGTGATATTGGCCTGTAATTTTCCTTCTTTGTATTGTCTTTGTCTGGCTTTGGTACCAGGGTGATGTTGGCCTCGTAGAATGAGTTAGGAAGTGTTCCATCTTCCACTATTTTTTGGACTAGTTTGAGAAGGATGAGTATTAAATCTTCTTTGAATGTTTACTAAAATTCACCGGAGAAGCCCTCTGGTCCTGGACTTTTATTTTTTGGGAGGTTTTTAATTACTATTTCAATCTCTTTACTTGTGATTGGTCTATTCACATTCTCCATTTCTTCTTGGTTTAGTTTTGGGAGGTTGTTTGAGTCTAAGAATTTATCCATTTCTTCTAGATTGTCCAATTTGTTGGCATACAACTTCTCAAAGTATTCTCTTATAATCCTTTGTATTTCTGTGGTATCCATTGTAATTTCTCCTCTTCCATTTCTAATTTTATTAAATTTTTTTTTAAATTTATTTTTCCCCCAAAGCCCCAGTAGATAGTTGTATGTCATAGTTGCGCATCCTTCTAGTTGCTGTATGTGGGACACGGCCTCAGCATGGCCAGAGAAGCAGTGCGGCGGTGTGCACCCAGGATCCGAACCCAGGCTGCCAGTAGCGGAGTGTATGCACTTAACCGCTAAGCCACGGGGCCGGCCCCTCTAATTTTATTTATTTGAGCCTTTTCTCTTTTTTTCTTAGTAAGTCTGGCTAAGAGTTTGTCAATTTTGTTTATCTTCTCAAAGAACCAACTCTTTGTTTCATTAATCCTTTTTACTGTTTTTTTGGTCTCAATTTCATTTATTTCTGCTCTGATTTTTATTATTTCTCTCCTTCTGCTGACTTTGGGACAAGCTCCTCTATTTTTGAGAGTGCTGTTGGGCTTGAATTTCTCCACACTGTTGTTACAAATAAAGTCAGTTCTTTGGGAGAAAGATAGGATCTCTCTCTTCTATGGCCCATCTCTTCCCTAGGGCAAAATCTCTTAGCCGAAGCTGTGCTGGGAGCAGGGACAATGGTGTTCCTCTCTCTGAATGACACTCCCACTTTAAGAGCTTAGGGCTTGGTGAAGAGGAGCACAGCCCTGGGTCTCCTTGGCTTGCCTCTCCCAGCTTGGAACCCCAGCCTCATGAGCCAGTGCAAGGATCACTGGGGCCTGGGTAGAAGAAGGGAGCCCCCACTCTTGTCTGCATTCATCCAGAACTTAGCTCCAGCACATGGTAGTTAAGGGCAGGATGAGAAATGCTGAAGTCCTGCCCTTCGTGGGAGGAGAGCCCAGGGCCTGGGAGCTGGAGAGGGAGGATCCCACACTCCTGGCTGTGCCAGTCTGTGGTGGGATTTCTGTCTCTGAGCTAGAAGAAAGGAGGGACCACATATCGGTTCAAATATCAGACTCTTGCTTTTCTTAATGTGTTTTAGTAGATTTTCTTAAATAAATGTTTCTTCATTTGCTATATGCCCTTAGGACTATTTCCAGAGAACTTAATGTTTTAAAAAAAATAAATTTCACCAGTTTCGCTGGGGAGCAGATCTACAGAGCTATTTATACTGTCATGCCAGAGTGGAACTCAACATAGATGAAATTTTTTTTTCCAGTTTTATTGTGATATAATTGACATACAGCACTGTATAAGTTTAAGGTGTACAGCATACTGATTTGAGTTATATATATCATGAAATAATTATCACAATAAATTTAGTTAATGTTCATCATCTCATATAGATACAAAAAAAAGGAAAAGAAAAATAATATTTTTTTCCTTGTGATGAAAATGTCACTGACTAACTGTCCTAAGGAACTCAAGGGAGGTTTCAGGAGCATTTAACTGTTTCTCCAAATTGTTTTTTGGAAGTAGACCAAGCCTCACCACAAGAGCTCCCACAAGAGCCTATGACCTTTGCCTCATTTTTAATGCTAAGATCTCTGCTCGGGAGGAGCTTAGGCCTTCCTACCATAACCTGCAGTGTATGTGGAAGCGTGTTCTCCAACTGAGCCTGTGCAAGCGAATACCCACCTTTCCCTTTTGAATATTCATTCCCCATCCAAAATAAAAGTTCCTGCTGCCCCGAGCTTGGGGAGAACCACAACTTTGGAAATGATTCTGCGTGGTCTCTTATTTGCTGCAAATAAACCCCACTTTGTGTGACAACGACTTCTGGTGGAGAGTCTGATTGTAACTCGCTGGGAGGTGAACCCGCTTTGGTTCAATAACGAAAAGTCTTAAGATTTACTCTCAACAACTTTCCTATATACCATACAGCAATGTTAACTGCAGTCACCATGCTGTACATTACATCCTTAGTACTTATTTGTCTTTTAACTAGAAGTTTGTACCTTTTGACCCCCTTCATCTAATTTCCCCTCCCTCCACCCCTTTTTACCTCTGGTAATCACAAATCTGATCTCTTTTTCTATGAGTTTGATTTTTTTGTTGTTTTTTTAAGATTCCACATATAAGTGAGGTCATACAGTGTTTGTCTTTCTCTGTCTGACTTATTTCATTTAGCAGGATGCCCTCAAGATCTATCCATGTTGTTGAAAATGGCAGGACTTCCTCCTTTTTATGGCTGAATAATAGTTCATTGTATATATAATCTATTCATCCGTTGATGGACACTTAGGTTGTTTCCATGTCTTGGCTATTGTAAACAATGTTGCTCTGAACATAGGGGTGCACATCTTCAACATAGTGTTTTCATTTCCTTCATATACATTCCCAGAAGTGGAATTGCTGAATCATAGGATAGTTCTATTTTTAATTTTTTGAGGAAACGCCATACTGTTTTCCATAGTGGCTGCACCAGTTTACAATCCCAACAGTACACAAGGGTTGCATTTTCTCCACATCCTCACCAGCATTTCTTATCTCTTGTCTTTTTGATGATAGCCCTTTTAACACGTGTGAGGTGATATCTCGTTGTAGTTTTGATTTGCATTTCCATAATGATTAGTGATGTTGAGCATCTTTTCGCCTACCTGTTGGCCGTTCATATATCTTCTTTGGAAAAATGTCTATTCAGGTTCTTTGATCATTTTTAAATCAGATTCTTTGTTTTTTTTGCTATTGAGTTGTATGTGTTCTTTGTATATTTTGGATATTAACCCCCTATCAGATATATGGTTTGCAAATATATTTTCCCATCCTGTAGGTTGTCTTTTCATTTTGTTGATAATTTCTTTTGCTGGGCAGAATGAATTTTAGCACAGATGAATTTTAAATGCATTTTACTATGTGAAAGAAGCCAGACCCAAAATGCTATATTAAAAAGATTCCATTTATATGGCATACTGAAAAAGGGAAAACTCTAGGGATAAAAATAGATGAGTGGTTGCCAGGGGTTGGGTGTCGGAGGAGGTGTTGACTACAAAGGGGCAGCATGAGAAATTTTGGGGTTGTTGGAACTGTTCTATAAGGCACTGGAGTGCAGAATACAAGACTCTATATGTTTATCAAAACCCATAGAACTGTACACCACAGAGAGTAAATTTTATGAATGCAAATTTTAAAAAATTACTCAGTCTGTGAAGGTAACCCCAAATAGAATGAAGCCTGTGACAAACAAATATAACTATAGTACCAATGAAGCCTGTAACCACCCTGAAGGGAATGGTGAGAAAGGAGCTGGGCTAATTAAATTTGGAACAACATTTTGACTGGAGACTGTAAAGCTAAAGACAAAAAGACCTATACGCAAACAGTGTACTCCATGGTAAATTTGTTTCTCATAGGGTCATGGGTCAGCAATTTCAAAACTACTTTATATGTACTTTAGGGGCTGAGCAAATTTATTGTAGATAACGAGAGCCAGATTTCTCACTGTTGGAGAGGGAAAGTGTTAAATTAGTTTAACAAGGAGGCCATTAGCCTGAGGTGGCTCTAATGCCTTCGCAGCCTACCTAAGCAGACCAAAGCCCAAGCCTGTAAATGCCTCAAGGTTAAGAAATCAAATCCTAAGGACATCCAGCACACACAGCCAAGGAGACTGTCCCAAATAAGGCAAAGGCTTAAGTTATAGCCAATGAAATAATTTTGTTGCTTTGCTTCTGCCTCTTCTCTATGAAAGTCTTTCCCCAGCTCCTGTTGGTGGAATACCCCTAATCACTTCCTGATTGGTGCTGCCTGATTCAAATTGACTTTTGCTCAAATAAATGCTTAAAATTTTTTAATATGCCTCAGTTTATGTTTTAACAAAAGTTACAACTAAGGAAAGAAGGAAAGCTAGAATGAACCCTGTGGGGCTTAAGAAATAAATACACACACGCACACAGATAGAGAGATACAGAAATAAATACATGTGTGTGTATGTGGACACATAAGGTAATGTACCTAGATATATTTCTTAGCTCTGCCCACCAAGGGGAACGACACTCCAGTAGCAATGAGTCATATAGTGCCCAGAACTTAGATTCTTGGATCTTGGAGAAGTGGGTGATTCCAGGGTTGGAGCAAGCAAAATACAAGATGATCTTGGAGCATCTTGTGGTGCCAAAAATAAGGAAGTGCTAAAAAAATTTTTTTTAAAGGATGGGGACACGTCAAGAGGACAAGAGCTACTGGGGACTCTTACAGTTCCCAATGATCAAAGTCGGAACAATTTGACCAACAAAATAACAGTATTGGATTATTACCCAAAGCATAAAATAAATATTCATGAGTATACACTGATATAACTAAAAAATAGAAATATAAATGGAGAAGGGACAACTTTTCCTTTCAGAAGAATTCCAGGGGTCAGCCTTGTGGCGTAGTGGTTAAGTGCGTGCAATCCAGTGTTGCAGCCCGGGGATTCGCAGGTTCGGATCCCGGGCGTGCACTGAGGCACCGCTTGTCAAGCCATGCTGTGGCAGCGTCCCATATAAAGTGGAGGAAGATGGGCACGGATGTTAGCCCAGGGCCAGTCTTCCTCAGCAAAAAGAGGAGGATTGGCATCGGATGTTAGCTCAGGACTAATCTTCCTCACACACACACACAAAAAAAACAAAAACAAAAAAGAATTCCAATGAATAAATATAGAAGGGATAAAGGAAATAGAAAAACATCATTAGAAAGTCTTGTTGCAGGCAAGATCCACCAATGAATGCTAACATTAAAAGGTGAAAGTTTAAAGAGAAAAACAGGATATTTGTGTAGTCTCAAAATATGTAATTTATTACTTACAAAGGGAAAAAGAGTAACTGCACAGAGGAAAGTCCTGGCAGACGTGACCTGAATCGAGTGATCAAGGTTCGTATCACCAGCAACGAGACGTATTGACGCCACACGAGACACCCAGAGAAGCACAGCGCCTCTCAGGTGTTCGTCCTCCACCTGCACAGCCTTAGTCGAGTCACAAGAAAAGGCCAGACAGACCCAGACTGAGAGGCATGCTACAAAACATCAGAATAGAACTCTTCAAACTTGTCACGGCTGTGAAGACAAGGAAAGCAGTGACAAGCTGTAGACTGGAGAAGGCTGAGGAGGTCTGACAGCTAAATGGAATATGGGATCCTGGCCTGGAAGCGGAAACAGACGGAAAATAAGCCTTAGTGGAAAAACTGATGAAATCTGAATAAAACATGTAGTTTAGTTAATAGTAATGTACCAATTTTAATTTCTTAGTTTTAATAATTGCATATAGTGATGTAACATGTTATCATTAGTGGAATCTGGGAGAATGGTACCTGGGAACTCTGTACTAATTTTTTTTATTGTGGTATGTACATAACATAAAATTGACCATTTAAACCACTTTCAAGTGTACAATTCAGTGGCATTTAGTACATTCGCTGTGTTGTGCAATCATCACAACAGAATGTGCAATCATCACATCCAGAACATTTCCATCACCCCAAAAGAACTCTGTGATATTCTTGCGACTTTTATATAGGGTTAAATTACTTCAAAATAGAAAGAAAAAAATCAATGCCCATTTATGATTAAAAAATTTTTCAGCAAATTAGGAATATAAAGAAACTTCCTTAGCTTGATAAAGGGCATCTATGAAAACCTACAGGTAACAAAACACTTAATGGTAAAAGACGCAATGCTTTCCCCTAAGACAGGGAGAAAGGCAAAGATGATACTCTCACCACTTATATAAAACCAATACCATTAACAACAGTGTCAAAAGCCATGAAATATTTAGGGGTAAATTTAACAGAATATGTTTATTTAATGTATAGTGAAAACTCCAAGATACCGTTGGAAGAAGTTAGAGGACTTAAATAAATGGAGACATGTTTCATTACAGCATGCTCATGGATTGGAAGCTTCAGTACAGGTTTCCCCACTATGTGAACGCAGAGCGTTCCTATGAAACCTTTCGTAAGCTGAAATGGCATAAAGCAAAGAAGTGATTATCATTAATTTATATGCGAAACATTTTTGAGTGTTCCCAGACCCAAAAAAGAACCTACCAAATCATACTAAATAACACATGAAACCTAAAATAGCACTAACATATAGTACAAGCAGGAATGATACGGCAAAGACAGCCTATATAAAGTACAAAAGATGTCAGTACTGTGCAGTTTCACTTACCAGAGTCAGGAAGACAGCGAGCACCCTGGAAGGCTGAGGTGGTGCAGGTGATGACGGGGTGTCAGGCTGAGTCATCAGAGGTGGGGGTGGTGGAGGTCCAGCAGACAGGGGTGTAGGGGAGAGAGGAAGAGGGTCACCTGGTAACACGGCCGTCTGCATCTGTCAGGGCAGGCAGGTCATTCGTGTCTGCACCTTCTTCCTGGTCTGCTTCCTTGATGTCGAAGGTCAGGGTGTGTCATCTGCCGTGGCTGCTGTGGCTGATGGGGAAGGCTGAAATAGGACAGTGTGCTTGACCGCTCAGCCCCTATAATGGCTCAGGCAAAACAAACGCTGAACACTATTTTAGCTTTTTGCCTTTTTTTGTAAAAGCGAAAATCCTCTTCGAATTTCTTTCAGTAATCGAAAACAAGTACTAATATAGGTCTTTGGTAAAAGAGAAGTGATGTAAAGCAAACTTTCAGATAGTGGGGGAAACCTGTATTGTTACGACAGCAGTTCTCAAATTGATGTGTAGATTTAATGCAATCAAACGAAATCCCCACAGGCTTTTCTTGTTTTTGTATAAATTACAAGCTGATTTTAAAATTTATACAGAGGGCCGGCCCCGTGGCTTGGTGGTTAAGTGAGCGCGCTCCACTGCTGGCGACCCGGGTTCGGATCCCGGGCGCGCACCGACGCACCGCTTCTCCGGCCATGCTGAGGCCACGTCCCACATACAGCAACTAGAAGGATGTGCAGCTATGACACACAACTATCTACTGGGGCTTTGGAGGGGAAAAAATAAATAAATAAAATCTTTAAAATTTATACAGAAATGTAAGAGCCAAATTAATTTTGAAAATAACCAAGTTGGAGGACTTATATTACCTGATTTCAAGACTTAAAATGGAGGTACGGAAATCACGTCAGTGTGGTACTGAGGTAAGGACAGACTTGTAAATGGAGAGGAAGAGATAGTGCAGGAACAGAACCACACAGATATGGTCAATTGAATTTTGACACAAGGGCCAACGTAGTTCAATGAGGAAAAGATATTCTTTTCAAGAAATGGTCCTGGAACAACTGGATATACACATGGAAAAAAATAAACTTTGACCCTCACCTCACACCATACATAAATATTTGCTTTAAATAGATTAGAGACCTACATGTAAAGGCTAAAATTATAGCAAGTTATAAGGCAAAGACAGAAGAATATGTAAAGGCATATTCACAATCTGGATAGGCAAAGATTTCTTAGTACACAAACAACATGAACTACAAAAGAAAAAAAGAGTAACTTAGACTTTACCAAAATTAAAAATATCTGCTATTTGAAGGACTCCTTTAAGAAAATGGGAAGACAAACCATAGAATGGGAGGAAATATTTGCAATACATACATCTGACAAAGGACTTGTATCCAGAAGATATAAAGATCTTTACAACTCAACAACAAAACAACAAGCAACCTGATTAGAAAATGGCCAAAGGACTTAAACAGACATTTCTCCAAGAAGATGTACAAATGACCAGTAAGCACGTGAAAAGATGCTCAACATCATTGGTCATCAGAGAAATGCAAATTAAAACCACAATGGGATAAGAAGCTGACAAACCGGTTTCTGGTTTCCAGTGTGTTTGTACCACTTCACATTCCCACACATAATTTATAAGAGTTCCAGTTGGTCCACATCCTCACCAACACTTGGTCAGTATTTTTTTTCTAAGCCACAGAGAATATAAAAAACTGGGACTTTTGTCATCAGTCAGGAAAAAAAGGAATGCCAAGATGAGAATGTTGTGCTCAATACAAAATTAGTTAACGTTTTACAGGGCAAAAACCCCCATGACACTTGGGGTTATCTTCTATATTGGACAGAAGATAAAAGCACCTTGTGTTCTTAGTTTTGCAGAATTGTGAAATATCTGGCCTCCAATCCATTGGCAAGTTATCTTTCCCCCAGAAAGTCATCTACCCTGAGTCAGGCTGGTTAGAAAAACCTCTACATGACACTGAAAGTTCACAGAGTCATTCTCCAAGTTTTGGGTAATTTTTCTCAATAACAACAATCTCCTGATTGGCCTTTGTTGCCACTCTGGCCCTGCTCCCATCTGTTCTCCACAACAGAGTGACTTGTTTTCATAATGCCAGCCAGCAGAGTCCCTTCTCTGCTTACAGCTCTTTCATTGCCTCCTGCTCTGACAAAGAAGTCCAGTATTTATTGCATCCCCTCCCTCATTGTGTAGCAGAAAGTGGTTTGAAGAAGATTGACCCAGGGCCGGCCCCGTGGCTTAGCGGTTAAGTGCTCGAGCTCCGCTGCTGGCGGCCCGGGTTCAGATCCCAGGCGCGCACTGATGCGCTGCTTCTCCGGCCATGCTGAGGCCGCGTCCCACATACAGCAACTAGAAGGATGTGCAACTATGACACACAACTATCTACTGGGGCTTTTGGGGAAAAAATAAATAAATAAAATTAAAAAAAAAAAAGAAGATTGACCCAGCCACCAGCTGATGGGATGAGCTCTAATTGGTCTAAGCCAGCCCCTGTCCAACTGGTTGATGGCCGCATGAGCTGAGTTGGTCCAGTCAGAACGAATCCCAGGAGTTTTGAGAGATTGTCGGGAGAATAGAAGCTCTCTCTCTCCTTTCATTGTGTGGTATACGGATGTGAGTCTTGAAACTTCTGCTTCTATTTTTTCTTACCAGGAAAGAACCCAGCCAGAGAGTGAAGCCCGTCCACAGAGGGGTATAGAGTTGACAGAAGAGTGCCAAACAAGGTTGTTACTACACAAAATTGTGGTTCTCTTGCCCGATGCACATAAACAGCCAATTAACTACAGCATCAGCTTTTGGGGGAGAAATCAGATTTATTCTGTGAGATTGATCTGCAGGGAGACAGGGGGCATGTGCTTTCTGATCTCACTCCTTGATTCGGGATTTGGGGAGAAATTTAAGAGGTTAGGGAGAACAGGCTGGCACATGGAAACACCGGCAGGACAGGTTTTGATTGGTGGGCTTCAAGCATTTATGGTAAGGTTTTAAACATTTGTGACAGGGTTCTAAATATTTATGATGAGGTTCTAAACTTTTATGATAGGGTTCTAAACATTTATGATGAGATGGGGAAGAAATTTTTTTGTGTGTTTGTTTTTTTGAGGAAGATTGGCCCTGAGCTAACATCTGTTGCCAATCTTCCTCCTTTTTTTCTGCCCAAAGCCCCAGTAGATAGTTGTGCGTCATAGCTGTACATCCTTCTAGTTGTTCCGTGTGGGACACCACCTCAGCATGGCTTGACGAGCGGTGAGTAGGTCCGCGCCCAGGATCCGAACTGGTGAACCCCAGGCTGCCCAAGTGGAAAGCAAGAACTTAACTGCTGCACCACTGGGCCGTTCCCGAGAAGAAATTTTTTTTTTTTAATTTTATTTATTTTTTTTGTTTCCCCCAAAGCCCCAGTAAATAGTTGTATGGCATAGTTGCACATCCTTCTAGTTGCTGTATGTGGGACGCGGCATGGCCAGAGAAGCGGTGTGTCAGTGCACGCCTGGGATCCGAACCCAGGCCGCCAGTAGCAGAGCGCGCGCACTTAACCGCTAAGCCACGGGGCCGGCCCTCGGGAAGAAATTTTAACACCAGATCTTCCTGAATGAGGGACCCCTTGCTTCTGTTAAGAGTCTGACTTTCAAGCTGTAGTTGTGTCCTGGTCCTTTGGTTCTTTGGGGAGGAGGATCTTTGGTTCCAGGGTCATTTCAGGTCAAGATTTCTTCTTCTGCGCGTGCTCTGGCTACGTGACTTTGCACGTTTTCTGAAAGGAAAGTTTTACTCATTCTGCTGATAAGAGATGGGGTCAGTTGAACTGGTCCTGGAGGGTCCGTGGTTACAGAGTCAAAGCCCTGATCAGTCCACTCTTGAATCCTGTTATCACTGGAGTTTTCCCATTACCTGAGCCAATAAATTCTCTTTATTATTTAAAACCGTTGTTTTCTTTGTTTTTTTAAGGAACACATTTATCCTTTGTGTCTGATTCTGTTCTAAACACTTTACTTATATTAACTGATTTAAATTTATAACAACCCTATGAGGTAGGTCTATTTTTTTACTCATGATTTACAGGTGAGGAAACTGAAATAGAGAGGTATTAAGTAACTTACCCCGGGTCAACAGCTAGTAAATGTTAGAGCCGGGTCTTGAACCTAGCAAGTTTGGCCACGGAGTTCCTGCTCTTAACTGCTGCTCTGTCTTAAGTATAATACCCTGGTCTCCAGCCGCAGACCCTGAATTAGGGATTTGACACAAGTAGTTTGAGAGATGGTCTGAAGGAACAGCAGTAAGGGAGTGGGAACGCGAAAGCAGCCAGCCAAGGGCACGCCGTCAAGTGAATTACTGCTGCGGTGGCCGGGTCTTAGCCCTTTTGAGGAACTCTGGGACACAGCGTGGAACGTGTGTGATCTGGTTCCCTGTAGCTGTATAACGAACCACCCCAAACTCAGCGCTGCAGAACAGCTGCCATTAGTGCTTTGTGATGTCTCGTGGTCCTGGTGGTTGACGGGGCTCAGCTAGAGGGTTCTTTCCCGAGGTCTTTCCTGTGGGTACAGTCAGAGGAGGCTGGGCCCGCAGGCTTCCTCACTCACCTGTCTGATGGTCGAGGCTGGCTGAGCTGAGTCCTCGGCGGGGGCTTTCAGCCACAACGTGAACATGTGGCCTCTACGTGTGGCCTGGCCCTCTCTGCAGTGTGGTGGCAGGGTTCTAAGAGTGAGCTGCCCAGAGAGATGGCCGCGCACTTTCACAACTAGCCCCGAATTCACGTGGCACCACTGCTGCTGCGTTCTATTCATTCGAAGCCAGTCGCTAAGGCCAACCGTGTCCTGTGGGCGTGGAATCAGATTCTGTCTCCGGATAGGAGGAGGGTCAGAGGCCGGAACCCGTCCTGGCGTGCCTACCCCCAGACGGTGTTACGTGAGAAAGAAGAAAGCTCTTCTGTTGTGTCAGTTATTTGTACTGTGAGTTTTTCTCTTATAGGTAATGGATTCTATCTGTCTGGAGCAAGCTCTGGCTTCTCCTCTTGACTCTAATCATCATCGCCCGCATTGCCTTATGTGGTTTACGTTAGCATTCTTAGAAAGGCAGGAAGATTTTCTTTTCAGATACTTTCCACCCAGCTGTCCAAAGAGTGCCAGAAGATAACAGGCTAGCCTCCTGCTTTGAGGGGCTGGGGTGGGAGAAATATAGCGAGAAGAAAACCAAACTAAGAGGCACATGCATACCATCACTCCACTGAGAGTCTTCAGTGTGTGATGTGTCGTTAACATCTGCTAAGATGTGGCATTCCTCGAAGGCAGGAACTGGCTCTGTCCAGTGGAATCCTCTGGGCCTGACACAGCCTGGCACATAGTAGATAGTCTGTACATGCTGCAGGGGTGAAGGAATGAATAAATGACTACAACTTTGTCAGTGTGCATGGAGATTTCAAAAAATATTTTGTTTGTATATGATTTCAAATTTACAGAAAAATTTAAAGAATCAGAATTAGACAAAGACGGGCCGGGCCTGTGGCTTAGCGGTTAAGTGCACGCGCTCCGCTGCTGGCGGCCCGGGTTCGGATCCCGGGCGCGCACCACTTCTCCGGCCATGCTGAGGCCGCGTCCCACATACAGCAACTAGAAAGATGTGCAGCTATGACATACAACTATCTACTAGGGCTTTGGGGGGAAAAAAATAAATAAATAAAATCTTTAAAAAAAAAAAAAAAAGAATTAGACAAAGAACATTTCCTTTAACCATATTCTCCTATTGCTAACATCTTGCCCCATTAGCTTATATATATATAAAAATCATAAATGCATAGTTAATATATATGTAAATTTTTTACTGAACATTTGAGTGCAGGTTGCATGTATCAAACCCTTTACTCCTAAATACTCAGGGTATTTCCTTAAGAAGGCAGAAATTCTCTTACAAACTACAGTACATCACAACTTCTGTAAATTTTACATTGACACATTATTTTAAAAACTAATCTACCATTCGTATTTCAACACTGTAAAATGACACAAAAAATGTCCTTTCAACACTTGTTCCCCCTCCAGTCCAGGATCCAGCCCAGGTCAGGAATTATGTTTTGTTGTCATGTCTATTTAGTCTCCTTTGACCTGGAACGTTTCCCTTGCTTCTTCTGTATGTTTGACAGTGACAGTTTTTAACAATCTAGCCCTATTTTTAAAAATAAACTTTTTATTTTAGAATAGTTTTACATTTAAGAAAAGGTGCAAAGATAGTCCAGAGAACCCCGACGTACCCCTCGTTCGGGTTCCCCCGCTGGAACATCTTATATTACCGTGGTGCATTTGTAACAGCTGAGAAACCATGGAGTTCAGTTTATCTGTTTTTGCTTTTGCAGCTTGTGCTTTTGGCGTCATATCTATGAATCAATTGCCAAATTCAAGGTCACAAAGGTTTACTCTTATGTTTTCTTCTAAGAGTTTTATAGTTTGGGCTCTTGTATTTAGATCATGGGTCCATTTTGAGTTAATTTTTAAGTGTGTTATGAAGAGGAGTCCAACTTCATTCTCTTACGTGTGGACATCCAGTAGTTCCAGCACCATTTGGTGAAGAGACTGTTAGCTTCCCCATTGAGTGGTCTTGACACCCGTCAAACTCTATTGGCCATTGATACTTGGGTTTATTTTTGGACTCTCAATTTTATTCCATTGGTCTATATGTCTGTCCTTACACCGGTACCACACTATTTTGATTACAATTGACTTGTATTAAGTTTTTAAATCAGTAATTGTGAATCCTACAACTTTGTTCTTCTTTTTTGAGATAGTTTTGACTATTTGGGGCTGCAATTCCATATGAATTTGAAGGTTAATTTTTCTGTTTCTGCAAGAAAGGCCTGTGGATTTTGATAGGGATAACATTGAATCTGAAGATTGTCTTGTGTATTATTATCATCTTAACAACATTAAGTCTTCCAATCCATGAACGTGAGGTATTTTTCCATTTATTTAGGTCTTTAATTTTTTTCAGCAGTGTTTTAGAGTTTTCAGTGTACAAGTTTCACCTTTTTTTGTAAATTTATTCCTAGGCATTTTATTATTTTGGATGCTATTGTAAATGGAATTGTTTTCTTTCTTTCTTTTTTTTTTTAAACTGGGAGATAGTTTATTTCCAACCATCTTACATCAAAGAAACTTTTTTGGGAGGGGGGAGATAATAAATACATATATATTTTTTTATTGAGGTCATAATAGTTTATAACACTGTGAAATTTTGGTTGTACATTATTATTTGTCATTCAACATATAAACGTACTCCTTTACCCCTTATGCCCACCCCCCAACTCCCTTCTCCTCTGGTAAGCACTAATCTGTTATGTTTGTCCATGTGTTAGTTTATCTTCCACATGTGAGTGAAATCATACAGTGTTTGTCTTTCTCTGTCTGGCTAATTTCACATGTTGTTGCAAATGGGACGATTTTGTCTTTTTTATGGCTGAGTAGTATTCCATTGTATATATATACCACATCTTCTTTGTCCAGTCATCACTCAATGGGCACTTGGGTTGCTTCCATGTCTTGGCTGTAGTGAATAATGCTGCAATGAACATAGGGGTGCATAAGTCTCTTTAAATTGTTGATTTCAAGTTCTTTGGATAAATACCCATTAGTGGGATAGCTAAGTCGTATGGTACTTCTATTTCTAATTTTTTGAGAAATCTCCAAACTGTTTTCCATAGAGGCTGCACCAGTTTGCATTCCTACCAGCAGTGAATGAGAGTTCCCTTTTCTCCACAACCTCTCCAATATTTGTTATTTTTTTGTCTTGGTGATTACAGCCATTCTAATGGGTGTAAGGTGAAGGTGATATCTTAGTGTAGTTTTGATTTGCTTTTCCCTGATGATTAGTGATGTTGAACATCTTTTCATGTGCCTATTGGCCATCTGTATATCTTCTTTGGAAAAATGTCTGTTCATATCCTCTGCCCATTTTTTGATCAGGTTGTTTGTTTTTTTTGTTGTTCAGTTGTGTGAGTTCTTTATATAGTTTGCAGATTAACCCCTTGTCGGATATATGATTTGCAAATATTTTCTCCCAGTTGGTGGGTCGTCTTTTCATTTTGTTCCTGGTTTTCTTTGTCTTGCAGAAGCTCTTTAGTCTGATGAAGTCCCACTTGTTTATTTTTTCTTTTGTTTCCCTTGCCTGAGTAGGCATGGTATTTGAAAAGACCCTTTTAAGACCGATGTCAAAGAGTGTACTGCCTATATTTTCTTCTAGGAGTTTTATGGTTTCACATCTTACCTTCAAGTCTTTGATCCCATTTGAGTTAATTTTCATGTGTGGTGAAAGATGATGGTCTACTTTCATGTTTTTGCATGTGGTTGTCCAGTTTTCCCAACACAATCTATTGAAGAGACTTTCCAAAGGAATTTTTTTAATTGGAATATAATTGACATATAACATATAAGAGGTATAACATATTGATGTGATATGTTTATGTTGCAATATGATTGCCATTGCAGCGTTAGCTAACACCTCTGTTGCATCACATATTTATCATTTCTTCTAGTGGTGGGAACAATTAAGAGCTAGTCTCTCAGCAAGTTTAATGTTTTTAATACAGTTTTGTTGTCTATAATGGAATTGTTTTCTTAATTTCATTTTTAAATTGTTCATTGCTGGTATATAGAAACAAACTGATTTTTGTGAGTTGATCTTGTACCCTGCAACTTTGCTAAATTTTTTTATTAGCTCTGGTAATTTTTTTGTGGGTTCTTTGGGATTTTCTATATATAGTATCATACCATCTATGAATAGTGATAGTTTTACTTCTTTTTCAATTTGGATGCCTTTCATTTCTTTTTCTACCTGATTGCTCTGGCCCGAAGTCCCAGCACGATGTTGAATAGCAGTGGTGAAAGCAGGCATCCTTGTCGTGTTCCTGATCTCAGGGGGAGTTTTCAGTCCTTTACCATTAAATATGATGTCAGCTGTGGGTTTTCCATAAATACTCTTTATCATGTTGAAGAAATTCCCATCTAGTCTGAGTTTTCTGTATATTTTTTAGCATAAAATGGTGTTGGATTTTGTCAAATGTTTTTTCTGCGTCGATTTAGATGATCAGGTGGCTTTTCCCCTCTTTGTTCTGCTAATGTGTTGTGTTACGTGGATTGATTTTCTTGTGTTGAACCACCATTTCATTCCTGGGATAAATCCCTCATGTTCACAGTGTATAATCCTTTTAATATGATGTTGGTTTCAGTTTGCTAGTATTATGTTGAGCATTTTCATCTGTATTCATAGGGATATTGGCCTATAGTTTTCTTTTCTTTTAGTGTATCTGCCTGGATTTGATATCAGGGAAATGCTGGCCTCACAGAAGGAGTTGGGAAGTGCTCTCTCCTCTTCTATATTTTGGAAGAGTTTGAAGTACTGGTGTTAATTCTACTTTACAGGCTTGCTAGAATTCGCCAGTGAAGCCATCTGGTCCTAGACTTTTCTTTCTTGGGAGGTTTTTGATTACTGATTCACTCTCTTGTTATAGGTCTGTTCAGATTTTCAATTTTTTTAAGTCAGTTTTGTTACTATGTGTATTTCTAGGAATTTTTCTATCTCATCTAGGCTGTCTAGTTTGTTAGCATGCAGTAGTATTCACAGTATTCTCTCACAGACTTTTTTACTTATGGAAAGGTATTTGTAATGCCCCCATTTTCATTTCTGATTTTAGTTATTTTCATCTTCTCTTTTTTTCTTGGTCAATCTTGCTAAAGTTTTGTCAATTTTGTTGATCTTTTCAAAGAACCAACTTTTCATTAATTCTATTGTTTTTCTATTTTCTATTTCATTTATCTCCTCTCTAATGTTTATTTCCTTCCTTCTATGAGATTTGGGTTTAGTTTGCTCTTCTTTTTCTGGTTCCTTAAGGTGAAGGTGTAATGTTAGATTGTTGATTTGAAACCTTTATTTATTTAATTTAATTTTATTATTATTATTATTTTTTTTTGTGAGGAAGATCAGCCCTGTGCTAACATCTGCCAATCCTCTTCTTTTTTTTTTTTTTTTTTTGCTAAGGAAAACTGGCCCTGGGCTCACATCCGTGCCCATCTTCCTCCACTTTATATGGGACACCGCCATAGCATGGCTTGCCAAGCAGTGCATCGGTGCGTGCCCGGGATCCGAACGGGTGAACCCTGGGCCACCACAGCAGAGCGTGTGCACTTAACCACTTACGCCACTGGGCTGACCCCAACTTTCTTTTTTTTAAATGTAAACTTTTACAAAATATAAATTTCCCTTTGAGCACAGCTTTTACTGCAGGCTCTAAGTGTTGCTATGGTATACTTTCAGCTTCATTCACCTCTTTCATCTCTAATTTTCTTTGTGCTTTCTCCTTTGACCCATTGCTTGTTTAAGAATGTGTTGTTTACATTTCCCAAACCATGGGGTAGAAACGGAGTTGTCTGCTAGGCATGCATGTCTAGAGCATGCATGTCTGCTAGAGCATTTCTCTGGGGTTCATGTGCAGGTGGGCAAATGCCTCTTCTCACTTTCTCCAGCCAGTGTTCCAGATCTGGTTAGATTTAGGTGGAATTTTCTTTCCTCCTAGGAATTCTATTAAGAACAGCACATGTGCAGTTACTACTGTTCATATTTTTAACCTTTTAAGTGATTTTTATTACAAAATAAATCCATGTTTGAGGTTAAAAATCAAATAACACAGGGGCCGGCCCCGTGGCATAGCAGTCAAGTGCGCGTGCTCCACTGCTGATGGCCCGGGTTCAGATCCCGGTCGCACACTGACGCACCGCTTGTCAGGCCAGCCTGTGGCGGTGTCCCACGTAAAAGTGGAGGAAGATAGGCACAGATGTTAGCTCAGGGCCAGTCTTCCTCAGCAAAAGGAGGAGAACTGGCGTGGATGTTAGCTCAGGGCTGATCTTCCTCACACACACAGAAAAAATCAAATAACACATAAACATATAAAGTAAAAAAGGAAATGCCTCCAACTCTCCCCACTACATCCCCTCCAAAAAAAGAATGTGTGGTTTAATTTCCACGTACTTGTGCATTTTCCAGTTTTTCTTCTCTTATTGATTTCTAGCTCCATTTTTGTGGTTGGAGAAGATACTTTGTATGATTGCAATCCTTTTAAATCTGTTGAAACTTAAGTTGTGGACTAACATATAATCTATCCTGGAAAATGTCCCATGTGCACTTGAAAGAAATGCATATTTTGCTTTTGTTGGGTAGACTGTTCTGTATATGTCTGTTAGGTCCAATTCATTTACAGTTGTTCAAGTTGTCTATTTCCTTAATGATCTTCTGTCTTGTTCTATCATTATTGGAAGTTGAGTGTTGAAGTATCCAACTGGTATTGTAGAGCTGTCTATTTTTCTCTTTGATTCTCTCAGTGTTTGGTTCATATATTGGAGCTCTGATGATTGGTGCATATATATTTATAATTGTTATCTCTTCTTGGCGAATTAACCTTTTTATATTATATAATATACTTCTTTATCTCTTTTAGCTATGTTTTGTCTTTTTGTGTGTGTGTGTGTGGGGAACATCAGCCCTGAGCTAATATCCGATGCTAATCCTCTTCCTCCTTTTTTTTTTTTTTGCCAAGGAAGATTGGCCCTGAGCTAACATCTGTGCCCATCTTCCTCCACTTTACATGGGACTCTGCCACAGCATGGCCTGACAAGCAGTGCGTGGTGCGCATCCGGGATCCAAACCCGCGAACCCCGGGCCACTGAAGCGGAGCATGTGCACCTAGCTGCTTGAGCAACTGGGCTGGCCCCAGCAGTGTTGTGTCTTAAAGTCTGTTTGTCTAATATGTATATAGCCACTTCAGCTCTCTTTTAGTTACCATTTACGTGGAATGTCTTTTTCCATCCTTTTGCTTTCAATCTATTTATGTCTTTGGGTCTAAAGTGAGCCTCTTATAGGCAGCATATAGTTGACTTATGTTTTTTAATTCATTCTTCCAGTCTCTGTCTTTTGATTGCTCTGTTTAATCCATTTACATTTAAAGTGATTGCTATTGAGGAAGCACTTACTTTTGCCATTGTGCTATTTTCTGTTTGTTTATATCTTATTTTATGTCTCAAATTCTCAATACTATCTTCTTTTGCATTTTATTTATTTTTTTCTAATGTGCCATTTTGATTCCCTCTTCATTTTCTTTTCAGTATATTTTTTAGTTATTTTCTTAGTGGTTATCCTGAGTATTACAATAACATCCTAAATTTATAACAATCTAGATCGAATTGATACTAACTTAGCAACAATAACATACAAAAACTCTGCTTTTATTCTATACAGCTCCTCAGTCCCTTTATGTTGTTACTGTTAAAAATTGCATTTTTATATGTTTGTGCCTATTAACATCAATTTATAATTACTTTTTAGGCATTTGTCTTTTAAATGATATGAGACACATAAAGAAGAGTTACAAACCAAAACTATGATAATACTTGTTTTTATATTTACCTATGTAATTATCTTTATCAGAGTTCTGTATTTCATTTACCTGGGAATATCATAATTTCTCCTTCATTTTTGAAGGTTAATTTTGCCAGATACAGATTTCTTAGTTGAAGGTTGTTTTTTTCTTTCAGTACTTTAAATATGTTATTGCATCACTTTCTGACCCTCCTGGTTTTGAGGAGAAGTAAGCTGTTAACCTTATTGAGGATCACTTGTACAGAATGAACCCCTTTCCCTTGGTCTTTCAAGATTCTCTTTTTTGTTTGATTAAAAAAATTTTTTTATTGTGGTAAAATAAACATAACATAAAATTTACCATATTAACCATTTTTAAGTGTACAATTCAGTGGTATTAAGCACATTGATATTGTTGTGCAACAATCACAACCATCCATCTCTAGAACGCTTCATCTTGCAAAACTGAAACTCTATAGCCATTAAACAATAACAACACATTCCCCCTCCCACCAGTCACTGGCAACCACCATTCTACTTTCCGTCTATGATTTTGACTACACTAAGTATCTCATATAAGTGGAATCATACAGTATTTGTTTTTTTGTGACTGGCTTATTTCACTTAGCATAATGTCCACAAAGTTCATCCATATTGTAGCATATGTCAGAATTTCATTCCTTTTTATGGCTGAATAATATTCCATTTTGTGTATATACCACATTTTCCTTATCCATTCATTCATCAGTGGAAACTTGGATTGTTTCCATATTTTAGCTGTTGTAAATAATGCTGCTATGAGCATGGGTGCACGAATATCTCTTTGAGACTCTGTTTTCAATTCTTTTGGATATACACCCAGAAGTGGAATTACTTTATTATATGGTAATTCTATTTTTAATTTTTGAGTAACTGCTATACTATTTTTCACAGTAGCTGTACCATTTTACATTCTCACCCAAGTTCACAGGTTTCCAGTTTCTCCACATTCTTGCCAACACATGTTGCTCTCTATTTTTTTAAATAGTAGCCACCCTAATGGATGTGAGGTGGTATCTCGTTGTAGTTTTGACTTGCATTTCCCTAATGATTAGTGATCTTGAGCAACTTTTCATGTGCCTGTTGGCCATTTGTGTATCTTCTCTGGAGAAATGCCTATTCAAGTCCCTTGCCCATTTTTGAATCAGGTTTTTTTTATTTTTTGTTGCTGAGTTGTAAGTGTTCTTGAATACTCATGGTCTTTGATGCAGCTTTGATGTGATGTAAGTGCCTTTGATGCACAGATTTTTAAATTTTCATGAAGTCTAGTTTCTCTATTTTTTCTTTTGTTGCCCATGCATTTGTATCATATCCAAGAAATCATTGCCAAATCTAATGCCGTGAAGTTTTTGTTCCATGTTTGCGTCTATGAGTTGTATAGTTTTAGGTCTTACATTTAGGTTGTGGATCCTTTTTTGCATATGGTTTTCAGTAAGGGTCCAACTTCATTCTTTTGCAAATGGATATCCAGTTTACTCGGCACCATTTGTTAAAAAGACTTTCTTTTCCTCCATTGAATGGTCTTAGCATCCTTATAAAAAATTATTTAACCATATACGTGAGGGTTTATTTCTGGATTTATCTTCTGTTTCATTGGTCAGTATGTCTGTCTTTATGTGGTACCACATTGTTTTAATTACTGTAACCTTGTAGTAAATTTTGCAATCAGGAAGTGTGAGTCCTCCAGCTTTGCTCTTCTTATTTAGAATTGTTTTGGATATTTGAGATCCCTTGAGATTCCATACGAGTTTTAGGATTTTTTCTATCTCTGCAAAACATGTCCGTGGGATTTTGATAGGCATTATCTTGAAACTGTAGATTGCTTTGAGTAGTATTGATATCTTAACAACATAAGTCATCCAATCCATGAACATGGGTTGTCTTTCCATTTATTTTAATTTCTTTCAGAAATGTCTTGCAGTTTTTATTGTACAAGTCTTTCACCTCTTGATTAAGTTAATTTCTAAGTACCTTATTCTAAATATCTTTCCTTTTATTTTAAGTAAATAGAATTGTTTTCTTAATTTCCTTTTTGAATTGTTAATTGTTAATGTGTAGAAATGCCACTGGTATTGGTGAGTTGACTTTGTTTCCTGCTACATTGTTGATTTCATTTATTAGCTCTAATAGCTTTTTTTGTGGTATCTTTATAGTTTTCTACATATAAGATCATATCATCTGGGAACAGAGATAATTTTACTTTTTCCTTTCTAATATGGATGCCTTTTATTTCTTCTTCTTGCCTAATTGCTCTGGCTAGGACTTCCAGAACTATGTTGAATAGAAGTGGTGAAAATAGGCATCCTTGCCTTGTTCCTGACCTTAGAGGAAAAACTTTCAGTCTTTTACCATTGAGTATGATGTTTGTTGTGGATTTTTGATATATGGCTTTTATTAGCTTGAAGTAGTTTCCTTCTATTCTTAATTTTCTGAGAGTTTTTTTTTTTTAAAATCATGAAAGGGTGTTGAATTTTCTCAAGTGCTTTTTCTGCATCAACTGAGATGATCATGTGCATTTTTTCCTCTATTCTGTTAATGTGGTGTATTACATAGATTGATTTTCATATGTCAACCTCCTTGCATTCCAAGAATAAATCCCTCTTGGTCATGGTGTATAATCTTTCTAATTTATTGCGGAAGTCAGTTTCCCAGTATTTTGTTGAGAATATTTGCATCAATATTCATGAGGGATATTTGTCTGCAGTTTTCTTTTCTTGTAGTGTAGTTGTCTGGCTTTGGTGTGAGGGTAATGGTGACCTCTTAGACTGTGTCAGGGAGTGTTCCCTCTTCTTCAGTTTTTTGGAAATGTTTGCAAAAGATTGGTGTTAATTCTTCTTTAAATGTTTAATAGAATTCACCAGTGAAGTTATAGGTCCAGGGATTTTCTTTGTCAGGAGATTTTTGATTACTCATTCAACCTCCCTCTAGTTATAGATCTATTTTATTTTCTATTTAGTCATGGTAGGTTTTGTATTTCTAGGAATTTGTCCATTTCATCTAGATTATCCAGTTGTTTAATGTACAACTTCTCATGGTACTTTCTTATAATCTTTTTTACTTCTGCGAAATCTGTAGTTATGTCCTCACTTTCATTTCTGATTTTAGTAATTTTAGTTTTTTTCCACTCTCTTTTTTCTAGTTCTTCTAGATAAAGCTTTGCCAATTTTGTTGATTTTTTCAAAGAACCAAATTTTACTTTTCTGTATTATTTTTCTATTCTCTATTTCATTTATATCCACTCTAATCTTTATTATTTTCTTCCTCCTCCTAACTGTAAGTTTAGTTTGTTCTTCTTTTTCTATTTCCTTAAGTTGTAAAGTTATGTTGTTGATTTGATATCATTCTTATTTTTAATGTTAATGTTTATAGCTATAAATTTCTCCCTCAGCACTGGTTTCACTGTTTACCATTAATTTTGGTATGTTGTGTTTTCATTTTCATTCATTTCTAAGTATTTATTATATGATCTATCCCGGAAAAGGTCCCATGTGCACTTGGGAAGAATGAGTATTCTGTTGTTGGGTGGAGTGTTCTGTATATTTCTGTTAGATCTCGTTGGCTTGTTGTGTTGTTCAAGTCCTCTATTTCCTTTCTCAAGTCTGGTTGGTCTATACATTATTCACAGTGGGGTATTGAAGTCTCCAACTATTTTTGTAGAATTGTCTATTTCTCTCTTCAATTCTGTCAATTTTTGCTTCATATATTTTGATGGTCATTATTAGGTTTATAAATGTTTATAATTGTTATATCTTCTTGTGGTATTGAACATTTTATTAATATATAAGGTCCTTGTTTGTATCTTGTAAACTTTTTTTTAATTTAAAGTCTATTTTTTCTGATATTGGTATTGTCAACCCTGCTCTCTTTTAGTTACTATTTGCATGGAATACCCTTTTCCATTCTTTTATTTTTCAACCTATTTGTGAGTTTGGCTCTAACATGAGTCTCTTGTAGATAGCATATAGTTAGATCATGGTTTTATTTTTCATTGTCAAATAATTCTAGTTTTTATTTCTTGGAAATTACCTAATTATACAGTTTGATATTTAGTGTAGTACTCCTTCCATTATATACTCTAGCATTTTGTGATCACCAGAAATCGCCTAATTTTATTTATCGTGATAAGAAAATACTTAACATGTGATCTCTCCTCTTAACAAATCTTGAGGTGCACAATACAGTATTGTTAACTATAGGCACAATGTTGTACAGCAGCTCTCTAGAGCTTATTCGTCTTGCAAAACTGAAACTTTATGTCTATTGAACAGCAACTCCCCACTTCCCCCTCCCCCAGCTCCTGGCAATCACCATTCTACTCTCTGTTTCTATGAGTTTGACATTTTTTCTTCTTCTTCTTCTTTTTTTTTTTTGTCCTTTTTTTTCAGCTTTATTGGGGTATAATTGACAAATAAAATTGTTAGCTATTTCCAGTGTGATGATTTGATACATCGTGAAAGGATTCCCCCCATCAAGTTAATTGCTACATCCATCACCTCACATATTTACCATTTTGTTCTTGTTGTTTTTTGGTGAGAACACTTAAAATCTACTCTCTTAGCAAATTTCAATTATGCAATGCAGTGTTATCAACTATAATGAATTTGGCTATTTTAGATACCTCACATAAGTGGAATCATGCAATATTTGTCCTTCTGTGACTGGCTTGTTACACTTAGCATGATCTGGCAATCCCACTTTTGGGTATATCCCTCCTCTGTCTCCCAGCTTACCCAGGGAAGGAGAAATCCAGCAGCTGCTGACAGCGAAACCTCTGGGATCAACTCCTTATTTTTAATCAGACTAGTGGGAAAGAGGGGCCTGGCGTGTCCAGGAGTAAGGGGGTCATCCCCATTTGTTTTGTTTTTCTCTCCCTGGTTACAGTCTCCTCTGCAGCTTCAGTGATGGAAGAGGCACCTAAAGCTCTGAGAAACGACCTGTGTCTCTGGACAAAGGAGCAGGTAAAGAGGTTCCTGCTGTCTGAAAAGGACGGGGGAAACCCTTGTTATTTTCTTCTTTCTTTCCTCTTGCTGTTTCACCTGAAAGGTTGACCAAGTTATGTGGAACAGCATGACATCACGGGGCTAAAACACTTGAGGAACCTGTAAGAGGAGACTTTAAAGCCTGAGACTGTAGAGAGAATCCTGAAGAGAAGGAAACTAGAGAAGGGAACAACTTAAGTCTGAGTATGAGCCAACATAAGTCCTGGGCTCACCCTGGGCCACATGCACAGAATAGACCCAAAAAGGCAAGCAAAGGCTTGGAGGACTGAACCACAATATAAGCCACCATTCAACTCCCAGACTGTCCCCGGAGTGGGACGTGCACCACGTGGACACAAACGGCCCGGCGATTCCGTGAAAACGGCACCAAGACTGGAACAACTGCCGATAGAAGGCGAGATGCACGTCAAGCCTGACCTTCACTGTGTTGATGGCTTCATCAAACAACAGGAAAAGAACAATGAGCCATTTCCAGAGGGGTTTAATAGGAACTAGAGCCTAAGATGATAAGCAAGCTGTCCAGGACAACATCCCAAAATCACACAACAAAACATGTAAAGAACTAGGAAAATCTGACCGATTCTCAAAGGAAAAGGCAATCAACAGATCCAACCCTGAGATAACCCACACGAAGGAACGCTCAGACAAAGCCTGCATTACAACTACGCTCAGTGAGGGAGAGGGAAAAACTCTTGAAACTAATGGAAAGAAACACCTCATCAGAGAAATAAAAACTGTAAAATAGAAGCAAATGGAAAATTTAGAACTTAACATACAATATCCCAAATCAAAAATTCACTGGATGGGCTCAATAATGGAAAGAGAAAACAGAGGAAAGAGTCAGAAAACTTATAGACAAATAGAAATGGCAAATCTCAAGAACAAAGAGAAAAAAAGATTGAACAAAAATTAAGAGACCCTCAGAGATGTGTGAGACGACGTCAAAAGTTTTAACTTATGAGCAGTAGGAGTGTGTGAAGAAAAGGTGAAAGAGACTGGTGCAGAAGAAAATATATGAGGAAAAGAACAGTTGTTAATTTTTTTTGTAATGAAATGTTTAGATTTCTTTCTCATTTCCTTATTGTATATTCTGCAGCTATTTTCCTTTTTGTTTTTTTGTGAGGAAGATCGGCCCTGAGCTAACATCCATGCCAATCCTCCCCTTTTTGCTGAGGAAGACTGGCCCTGGGCTAACATCTGTGCCCATCTTCCTCCACTTTATATGGGACACCACCACAGCATGGCCTGACAAGCGGTGCCTTGGTGCATGCCAGGGATGTGAACCCGGGCCGCCAGCAGCAGAGCGTGCACACTTAACAACTACGCCACAGGGCTGGCCCCTTTTTTTTATTTTATTTTTTTTTATATTTTATTTTTTGTGAGGAAGATCAGCCCTGAGCTAACATCCATGCCAATCCTCCTCTTTTTGCTGAGGAAGACTGGCCCTGAGCTAACATCCATGCCCATCTTTCTCCACTTTATGTGGGACACCACCACAGCGTGGCCTGACAAGTGGTGCGGCGCTGCGCGCCTGGGATCCAAACCCGGGCTGCCAGCAGTGGAGTGTGAGCGCTTGATCACTACACCACAGGGCCAGTCCCTCCTTTTTGTTATGATGGGAATTGCATTTAAAATCCTAAAGTTATAAACTTTAATTTGAATTTTTACCAGCTTAACTTCAATAGCATACAAAAACGACTCCTTTAAAAGCTCCATTCCTATCCCTTTCAGTTGTTGATGTCAAAATTACATCTTTATACATTGGGTGTCCAAAAACATAAACTAATCATTTTTTAATGCATTAGTCTCTTAAATCATGTAGAAAAGAAAATGTGGCATTACAAACCAAAGTTATAACAATACTAGCTTTTAGACTAATAACTGTTTTATTAAAAAAATGTATTTGTCTCTTAAATCATGTAGAAAATAAAAAGTAGACTTAAACACTATTGTTACAATCATACTAGCTTTTACAGTTGCCCATTTATTTAACTTTACTGAGATCTCTATTTTTTTCATACAGCTTTAATTAATGCCTATTTTCCTTTCATTTCAACCTGCAGGATTTCCTTTAGCATTTCTTGCAGAACAGGTGCAGAGGTAACTAATTCCCTCAGTATTGTATATCTGAAAATGTCTTCATTTCTCCGTCACTTTTGAAGGACATTTTTGCTGGATATTGGATTCTTGGTTGACAATTTTTTTCTGTTAGTACTTTGAGTATATTGACTCACTGCCTTCTGGCCTCCAAAATTTCTGATGAGAAATCTGCTCATAATTTTACTGAGTATCCCTTGTGTGTGACAATTTGCTTCTCTCTTGCTGCTTTCAAAATTCTCTTCATCTTTGTCTTTCAACAGCTTGATTATAATGCGTCTCAGTGTGGGTCTCTTTGAGTTCATCCTACCAGAGCTCTTTGAGTTTCTTGGATGTTTGTATTTATGTTTTTCATCAAATTTGAGGTCTGCCATTATTTATCCACATGTTCTGTCTGCCCCTTTCTCGCCCTCTTCTCATTTTGGGACTCCCACAATGTGTATGTTGGTCTGCTTGATGATGTCCCTCTGGTCCCTTAGGTTGTGTTCACTTGTCTTTAATCTTTTTTCTTTCTATTCCTCAGACATGATAATTTTCATTTTCCTATCTTCAAATTTGCTGATTCTTTCTTTTGCCTGCTCAAATCTGCCTTTGAATCCCTCTAGTGATTTTTTCATTTCAGTTATTATATTTTCAGCCTCAAAATATATTTTAATTTCTTTTCAGGTTTTCTACGTCTTTATTGATATTTCCATTTTGTTCATACATAGTTTTCTTGGCTTTCTCATCTTCCTTTATTTCTTTGAGCATCTTTAAGATATAGCTGTTTCAAAGTCTTTGTCTAGTAAATGTGCCATCAGGTCTTTTTCAGGAACTCTTTTTCTTGGTTTGTTTTTTTCCTTTGAATGGGCCATACTCTCCTTTTTTATGCCTTGTGATTTTTTTGCTGAAAACTGGACATTTGAATCTAATAATGTCATAACTCTGGAAATCTGATTCTCTCCCTTTCCCAAGACTTGCTGTTTTCTTTTTTTGGTGGTGGTGGGGGGTGCTGTTTTCTTGTTTTTGATTTTTTAATTGTCATAGCTGTCTCCTTGTTGAGGATCAGGCTGAGGTGTAAACTTATGGTCTTCATTGGTGTTTTTGTGTGTATGTGTAAGGAAGATTGTCGCTGAGCTAACATCTGTGCCCATCTTTCTCTATTTTGTATGTGGGACACTACTAGCATGGCTTGATGAGTGATGTGTAGGTCCGTGCCCGGGATCTGAACCCACGAACCCCAGGCTGCCAAAGCAGAGCACGCAAACGTAACCACTATGCCACCTGACAGCCCCTTGTTTGGTGTTTGAGTCTGCTTCTTCCCTTGGGGATGCACAGTGTCTTTCTAATTTCCTCTGTATTGCAGTTGCTGTATTGCAATCTGGCTCCCAAAATGGGGAGAAGAGAAAAACGAAGGAGGAAAAAAATGTCAGTCCTTTAAATCCCCTGGAAGTCACATCAGGAAGAGGGGGAGGGGCATGCAACAACACGTGGAGGAACAACAACAGCAGCCTCTGCCTCTTCATCTGCACCTCTGTGACCAGAAGCAGCGATTAGAGCACAGATCCCCAGTATTTGAAGGACGTGGTCCTTTTGCCCACCCTGGCTCCTGCTGTCTGTGTACAAGCTGTTCCGGGAACTTGTGCACAGCTGCCTGCCATGGTACTGAGGGGTGGGATGGGTACTACTACTCTGCTAAGAGCTAAAACTGACTGAAATTAACCCCCTTTTTTTTGGTCCAGGCCTTCCCCGGAAGTTACAAGCCTTCAATAGACTCCAGAGTTCCAAATAGTTACATGAGACAGACCCTGCCGTGCAGTTCTTGTCTAGGTGGGGGCAGATTTCTGGTACCTGCTGCTCCACGGTCTTTCCAAAATCCTCTTCCTCGTGTTTGTCTTTTGACAATTTTATTGTAATGTGTCTTGTTACGGATCTCTTTGGATCTGTTATACTTATAGTTCTTTGAGCTTTTTGAATATGTAGATTGTGATTTCATCAAATTTGGGAAGGGTTTGGCCTTAATTTCTTCAAATGTTCTCTTTCTCCCTCCTTTCTTTTCCTTTTGGGATTCCCAAAATGCATAGATTGCTACCTTTGTTGGTGTCCAGCAAACCT
Organism: Ceratotherium simum simum; assembly: GCF_057802395.1. Taxonomy (NCBI): domain Eukaryota; kingdom Metazoa; phylum Chordata; class Mammalia; order Perissodactyla; family Rhinocerotidae; genus Ceratotherium; species Ceratotherium simum. Next base: position 1,812,002 of record NC_141915.1, read on the forward strand.
TTTAGGTTCTGTTCATTTTTCTCATTATTTTTTTTCTCTCTGCTCCTGAGACTGGATCATTTCAGGTGCCCTATCTTTAAGTTTGCCAATTCTTTCTTCTGCCTGCTCAAATCTGTTGTTCAACCCGTCTAATGAATTGTTTAATTTCAACTACTGTACCTTTAAGCTCTAGTATTTCTATATGGTTCCTTTTTATAATTTCTATCTTTTGTTAATATCCCCTATTTGTTCATACATCATTGCCCTGGATTTCTTTAGCTCTTTGAGCATATTTAAGACAATCGATTTAAAGTATTTGTCTAGTAAGTTGAACATCTGGGCTTTGTCCGTACAGTTTCTGTTATTTTCTTTTTTTCCTGTGACTGGGCCATACTTTTTTGTTTCTTTGCATCCCTTGTCATTTTTTGTTGAAAACTGGATATTTGAAATATTATAATGTAGTAACTCCAAAAATCAGATACTCTTCTCTCCCCAGAGTTTGCTGTTGTTGATTGTTGAAGTTTTCTGTTTTCTTGGGGCCTTTTCCACACTATTTTGGCAAAGAATGCATTCCTTGTCATGTGTCGTCACTGAGTTCTCTATTCTGTTATCTCAGCAGACAGATTTCCATAAATGCCTGGAGCCAAAAAGAAGGGGACAAAAAACCTCTCTGAGTCTTTGCAGATTGGACCTGAACTGGGGTACTCCTACAACACTTAGCCAGGCCACCTAGAACTCTACCTTAGCCTTCATCTCCTGCTTGGGCAAAGCCCAAGCATCAGCTAGACTTGCAAGCCTAGGATCCTGTGAGATCTTCTCTGTGTGTGCATCTGGCCCTTGGTGTGCTGTGTGTAGCCCAAATACCCTGGTGTATGCTGCAGTCCTTCAAAGCTCTTATTCCACATGATATCTTCCTCCTCAGGCTTCTTCTTCCCAGGCCTTTCAGTCCATCTGCTGCTATCCCTGTCCAATGTCACTTGCCCCAGATGGCTATGGGCAATCTATGTCTTTAAACTCTTTTGACAGTCACTGCCTGGAAAGCTGATGCAGCCTGAGGGAGGCAAAACTAAACAAACCTCTGCACCAGTACCTCACGTCACTGCCACTTCAGTCAAAACACGCAAGCACCATGGTTTAGGATAAAGTCCATATCGACCTCTGGCACCAGCATGTCACACCAGGAACATGGGCTGCCATCCCCATAGCCACCACTGCACTGGGAAATGAGGGATGGTAGGTGGGAAGGAAAAACACCACCAAGTCTTTCTTATTGAAATTTGATAGTTTTTTTTTCTTTATTAAGCACCCCCCTTGTTGCTGTAAGCTCTTGATTGGATTCCAGAGTTCCAAAGCTGGTTCTGTCAGTTTTTGCCAGCTTAATGGCTGCTTCAGTGGAGGGACTGACACTCTGAGCTCCCTACACTTCCATTTTCTGTCACTATCTTGCTCTCTTGCTCTGCATTTTCAAGCCTTTCCTTTTTATTAGTCAGTTGTTTTGTTTCCAATTTCTTCCTATCACGATCAGTGGTATTAAAAGCATCTGCAGAGAAATTGCATATTTTCCCCTTGGGAATGATTCCCTTAGAATATATTCCCAGATGGGGAAATTCCAGGCCAAAGGAAAGGAACAGTTGTACAGCTCTTGTTAAATATTGCCAGTTCCTCTAGAAAGATTGGTCTGACGTATCCTACCCACACCTCCAATCTCTGTTCTTCTCTTCAGTCTGTTGGCAATGGTTTTATTTTTAATTTTTCTCATATCTACTCCTTATTGAGTGTCTAATATGTGCCAAATGCCTTTATCTGCTATTTCTTAATGCATCTCCTCAAAGTGAGTGTTTTTTTTTTTTAATTTTTTGTTTATTGCAGTAACATTGGTTTATAACATTGTAAAAATTTCAGGTGTACATCATTGTACTTCTATTTCTGCATAGATTACATCATGTTCACCACCAAAATACTAATTACAACCCATCACCACACACATGTACCGAATTATCCCTTTCACCCTCCTCCCTCCCCCCTTCCCCTCTGGTAACCACCAATCCAATCTCGGTCCCTATGTGTTTGTTTATTGTTGTTATTATCTACTACTTAATGAAGGAAATCATGCGGTATTTGACCTTCTCCTTCTGACTTATTTCGCTTTGCATTATACCCTCAATGTCCATCCATGATGTCACAAATGGCTGGATTTCATCATTTCTTATGGCTGAGTAGTATTCCATTGTGTATATATACCACAGCTTCTTTATCCATTCGTCCCTTGATGGGCACTTAGGTTGCTTCCAAGTCTTGGCTATTGTGAATAACGCTGCAATGAACACATGGGTGCATGTACCTTTACAAATTGGTGTTTTCAAGTTCTTTGGATAAATACCCAGCAGTGGGATGGCTGGATCATATGGTAGTTCTATCTTTGATTTTTTGAGGAATCTCCATACTGTTTTCCATAGTGGCTGCACCAGTTTGCACTCCCACCAGCAGTGTATGAGAGTTCCCTTCTCTCCACATCCTCTCCAACACATGTTGTTTCCTGTCTTGTTAATTATAGCCATTCTGACGGGCGTCAGGTGATATCTCATTGTAGTTTTGATTTGCATTTCCCTGATAGTTAATGATTTTGAACATCGTTTCATGTGTCTGTTGGCCATCTGTATATCTTCTTTGGAGAAACGTCTGTTCAGGTCCTTTGCCCATTTTTTAATTGGGTTGGTAGTTTTTTTGTTGGTAAGATGCATGAGTTCTTTATATATTTTGGAGATTAAGCCCCTATCAGAAGTATGGTTTGCAAATATCTTCTCCCAATTGTTAGGTTGTCTTTTCATTTTGTTGATGGTTTCCTTTGCTGTGCAGAAGCTTTTTAGTTTGATGTAGTCAATCTCTGTTCTTCTCTTCAGTCTGTTGGCAATGGTTTTATTTTTAATTTTTCTCATATCTACTCCTTATTGAGTGTCTAATATGTGCCAAATGCCTTTATCTGCTATTTCTTAATGCATCTCCTCAAAGTGAGTGTTTTGATTTACAAATGAGGAAACTCAGAAAGCTCAAGTCACTTGAGGTCACAGAGCCAAAAGACAGACAAAGGCTGACTGGCCAGAACATTCCTATGGTTTCTATGAGTCCTGTGGCTGCCACACTGGGTGATGACCTGTATCATCTCAATAATGAAAAATATATATACAGATCCAAATTAAAACAGAAGAGGGCCGGCCCCGTGGCTTAGCGGTTAAGTGCGCGCACTCTGCTACTGGCGGCCCGGGTTCGGATCCCAGGTGCGCACCAACGCACTGCTTCTCCGGCCACGCTGAGGTCACGTTCCACATACAGCAACTAGAAGAATGTGCAACTATGACATACAACTATCTACTGGGGCTTTGGGGGGGAAAATAAAAGGAGGAGGATTGGCAATAGATGTTAGCTCAGAGCTGGTCTCCGTCAGCAAAAAGAGGAGGATTAGCACGGATGTTAGCTCAGGGCTGATCTTCCTCACACACACACACACACACAAAAACCCAGAAGAAAGAGTCTTGGATGATGAGGGCAGTGGTGGTATAGTATTTCAGTATCCTCAAATTCCTACATAAATACGGTGCAGCCAGGAGAGCGTCCCTTAATCCCATGGGCTAGATCTACAAGACCAGGTGGCGAGGACTCAATTTTCATGAAGGTGTGAGGACTCAGGGACAGTGTATCTATGAGCTGTTCCTGAGGAATCTATCAGAGCCTTTTTGGAGGATTAAAGATGGCCCTAGATCTTTTTGAAATCTCTTCCACTGGGGGACTATGTTCCCTTGAATTTGCGTGGGCCCTGGGACTGCCTTGACCATTAGAATACCAGGCAAGTGATAATGTGCTGATAACTCGGGCCTTGAGAACCTTGCAGCTTCCACTTCTGGTCTCTTGGAACACTCATTCTGGGGAAAGCTAGCTGCCAATGTCAGAAGCTGGACTACTCTGAGGAAGCCTAAGCTAGCCACACGGGAAGGCTACATGGAGAGAGGTCAAGGCCTGACCAGCCCCCACTGGTTCCAGCCATCCCAGCCCAAGTGTCAGACAGGTGAGCCAAGGTGAGTAGCCTTTGGAAAATTCCAGCCGCAGCCACCATCTGACTGCAATGGCCTGAGAGACTCTACAGCAGAACCACCCAGCTGAGCCCAGTCAACTCACAGAACCAGGACACATAGTGTAAAATAGCTGTTTTATGCCTCCACCTTTTATGAAGTCTCTTATATAGCAATAGATAACCAGAACCACCTTGCTATAGGAAGTGTGGTCCTAGGACCTCAGCATCAGCATCACGTGGGAGATTGTTAGAAATTCAGATTCTCGGGGCTGGCCGGGTGGCATAGTGGTTAAGTGTGCACACTCCGCTGTGGTGGCCTGAGGGTTTGCAGGTTCGGATCCCAGGCGCACACCAATGTACCGCTTGTCAGGCCATGCTGTGGCGGCATCCCATGTAAAGTAGAGGAAGATGGGCATGGATGTTAGCGCAGGGCCAATCTTCCTCAAGCAAAAAGAAAAGACGAGAGTTGGCATCGGATGTTAGCTCAGGGCTGATCTTCCTCACAAAAAAATAGAAGAAAAAGAAATTCAGATTCTCCAGCTTGAACTCTCAGCATCAGAATCTGAGCGCAGCTTGATCGTCGTCACCATTTTCACATCGCTCTTTGTGCAGCACTGCTGCTCCTCGGAGCCAAGCCGCTCTGGGCGTTGGGTGTTTTTTTCTGTTACTTGCACCTGAGTACATTCCTATTGCTACACACAGGATGGTAGGGTTTTTTTTTTTAATTGAGATATCATTTATATACCATAAAACTCATTATTTTAAACCATACAGTTCAATGGTTTTTAGTACATTCATACGGTTGTGCAACCCTCACCACTCCCCAATTTCACAACATTCTCATCACTCCCAAAAGGAGTTAGTGGTGACCCCACATTCCTTTCTCCCCCAAATCACCCCCCCACCCCTGGCAACCGCTAATCTACTTCTGTCTCTATGGATTTGCCTATTCTGGACATTTCACATAAATGAAATCACAAAATACGTTGCCTTTTGTGTCTATCTTCCTTCACCTAGCATAATGTTTTCAAGATTAACGTTCATTTCAAAGGTTTACCCAAAACTTGGCTCCTATATAGCTCCATTCTGCACCTCCTTTATGCTGTCTTTGTCACATTGTGTGCCCATCCACATAGATTTATAACTGTTGCTTTAAGTAGTTATCTTTCAAATCAGATAGAAGAAGAAGAGGAGGTGCAAGCCAGAAGTGCGACAATACTGGCTTCTGTGTCTACCTGTGTAGCTACCCGGATGCAAAGCGAGGCAGAGAAGGGTGGAGAATGATTGGGTGGGGGAGGGGCGCGAGTGGCTGGCAGAGAACAGCTGCACACAGGGGTCATTTGGAGGTGGTCCACGTGAGGCTAAGCTCAGGACTGTTGTCCATGGTTGTGGGAAACATGTTTTCCACCCTGGATTGAATAAGGAAGGTTCTTGCCCTGGTTACTGCTGATGGTCAGGGAGGAAGCCAGTCTGTGGAAGAAGACGACACATGCAGAGGGGCAGAGCTGAGAGAATAGCAGAGCCTGATCAAACCATTCCTAAAACTCATTTCACTCAAGCCAGTAAATCCCCTCTATTGTTAGGATTTCTGTTGCCTGAGCCCGACATACTCTGACTACAACTCCCTTTCCCCTACTCTTCTCACCCCGCCAAGCCTTTACACTTGGCCTTCCCTCCACTTTGCATGCCCTTCTCCTCCAGACCCACCTGGTGAGAACCTAGTTATCCTTCACTGTCCCTCTCAGCAAGGCTTTCCCTGCCCTCCCAGGTGGGTTGACTCTTTCTTCCATGGCACCCTCAGAGGCCCCAGGGCACACTGTGGTGTGTACACTGCGTATGATGGTATGATTGGTTCTTGGTCTGTGTCCATCAATGGACTGGACGGGGGTTCCTAGAGGGAAGGGCTGTGTCCAATTTATCTCTTGACCCTCAACCCCAGCACAGAGCTCAGATACACTTCTGAAATTGATTTACCCATGTTGATAAACATAGCAGTAGCTCATCCATTTTTATTACTGTGTAAGAGCCCATGATATCACACCATAATTTATTAGTCCATTCTTCTACACCAATTGATCATTGAGGTTATTTCCATCTTTTTTGCTATAACAAATAATGCTGCCTGCAACATTGCTTTACACGTCTCCTTTCCTATTCACTAGGATTACTGTTGTAGCTCTGAGTAATAGGGACATGAATCACAGTGGTGTAGTAGGCTGGACCATGGCCACTCAAAATATCAAGTCCTAATCCCTGGAACCTGTAATATGACTTTATTTGGAAAAAGGTGTGATTAGGGATCCTGAGATGAGGGGATTGTCTTGGAGGACCCTGAGTGCAATCACACAGATCTTTACAAGCGGGAGGCAGAGGGAGGCCTGACACACACAAGAGGAGAAGGGGGTGTGAAGATGGAGGCAGATCCGAGTGACACAGCCACAGCTAAGGAAGGCTGGCCGCCACCAGGAGCTAGAAGAGCGGAGGAGCAGATTCTCCTTTAAGACTTCTGGAGGGAGAGGGGCCCTGCTGACACCTCGATTTTGGCCCAGCAATACTGATTTCAAACTTGTGGCCTCCAGAACTGTGAGACAATAAATGTGTGTTGCTTTAAGCCACCCAGTTTGTGGTAACTTGTTACAGCGCCACAGGAAACTAATACAGGTGGCTGGAACAAGATAGAAGTTGGTGTCTTTGCACATCAAGGTCTGAGTGCTGACGGTCCGGGGCTGCTCTGGTGTCCCCACAGACAACTATGATTCGGGCTGATTAGCTTTCTGCCCTCCCATCCCTAGGGTGTGTCCCCGTCCCCACGTTCCAAGGAGGCACCCAGCACCACATTCTGTTTCTAAGTAACGGGGAGGAAAGGACAAAGGGCAGCCACGAGCTGTCTTTGGAGAAAACTTCCTAGAAACTGTCATGTAGCACTTGTGTTTCATCCGATTGGCCAGAACTTGGTCACATGGCCACTCCAGCCACACGGAAGCTGGGAAGTAGAAATGTGGTCTCTATTCCGGGTGACCACTTGACCAGCTAGAAATCAGGCGGTCTAAGTCAGGGAGAACAGATATTGGGGTCGGCAACTAGCTATCTCTTTGTGCTATTTCCTTGTGCTTGTCTTCATTTCATAAGTTAAAAATGTGTTTTAAAGGGGCCGGCCCCGTGGTGCAGCGGTTAAGTTCACATGCCCTGCTTCGGTGGCTGAGGGTGCACCGGTTCGGATCCTGGGTGCAGACCTATGCACTGCTCATCAAGCCATGCTGAGGCCGCATCCCACATAGAGCAACTAGAAGGATGTACAGCTATGACATACAACTATCTACTGGGGCTTTGGGGAGGAAAAAGGCAAAAAGGAGGAAGATTGGCAACAGATGTTAGCACAGGGCCAATCTTCCTCAAAAAAGAAAAGGATGCTTTAAAAAAAATGTTAAAAATAAATCACATGCATTGTTTGTGTATTTTTTAAATGTCTGAAATGAAAAGGGAAACCCTCAAAAAAGTGTTTTAAAAGCATCACTGTTATTTTTTATGAACACAATAAAATGAATCAAAAGGAAAACAGCAAATGAATTTTTTTTAAGTTTATAAACTTTATTAAAAAAATCACCACGCATTATTTGCGTATTTTATTTTATTTTTTTAATTTTTTTTCCCCCAAAGCCCCAGTAGGTAGTTGTATGTCATAGTTGCACAGCCTTCTAGTTGCTGTACGTGGGACGCGGCCTCAGCACGGCTGGAGAAGCGGTGCGTCGGTGCGCGCCCGGGATCTGAACCCGGGCCGCCAGCAGCAGAGCGCGCGCACTTAACCGCTAAGCCACGGGGCTGGCCCTATTTGTGTATTTTAAAAAAACGTTTGAAATGAAAAGGAGAGGGCAGCTGGGATGTTGGTAGCTTACTGTGTCCAGCGCCCGGCCCTCCCTGGGGAGCTGGTCTGGGAGCATCCACAGGGAGCTGATTCTAGGAGAAAACTCAGACTGAACAAAGCGGGAGACCATTGTGAGCAGCAGACACAATCAAACAGCCTGCCTGGAACCTCCCCCACCCATTGAGGTGGCTGTCACAGCAAAGCCAGCAGCAGGCTCCAGGGTGAGCCCCAGCTCGGAGCACGGGGAATGGCAGGCTCTCCCAGAAAGCTCCTGTGGAGCACGGTACTGGATTGAATAGTGCCCGCTCCATTCATGTCCACCTGGAACCTCAGAACATGACTTGATCTGTAAATGGTGTCTTCACAGCTACATTTGGTTAAGACGAAGTCATACTGGAGTCGGGTGAGCTCTAAATCTAATATGATTAGTGTCCATAAAGGAAGAGGAGGAGAGACACAAACACAAACACCCTGCAGTGACAAGGCAGCGACTGGAGTGGTGCAGCTACAGGCCAAGAAGACCCAGGGGTTCCGGCCACCACCAGAAACCAGAGAGGGAAGGAAAGATCTTCCCTTAGAGGCCTCAGAGGGAGAAGGACCCTGCCCACACCTGGATTTCTGATCTCGAGCCTCCAGAACTATGAGAGAATAAATTTCCGTTGCTCTTGGCCCTCCAGTTGTGGTACTTTGTATGGCAGCCCAGGAAGCTAATACAAGCACCTACTGTGTGTGAGACGCCATGCCAAGCACTGGAGACCACAGTAGTGAAGAAGAGAGCCAAGACCCTGTCCTGAAGGGCTCTCAGTCCAGTGGGGGAGGTGGACTTGTGCCCAAGTCCAGGAGGTTCTGAGCGTAAAGGGCAGAGACCTCTAATCCAGCCCACGTTCGGGAAAGTTTTCGTAGGGGAGGAGATGCCCAGGCAAGGCCTGGAAAGCTGAGCTCTTCTTTGGAGGGACATTTTTTCTAGGGGACGACCAAGCTGAGGCTCCTTCCCTGTCATCCTCCCTTGCAGTTACAGCCTCAGAAACCCTCAGCTCTTTCTGAGTCGCCACACAGGCCACGCTGCTCTGTGTCTCCCCTGAATCACAGTGACTGGGTGACAGGTCTATTTCCTTCAGGCTGCAAGGACCAGGTCTTACCAATTTGTTTAATCACTCATATTGCTCAGCAAAGTGCCTGGCACTGAAATAAGTGCCTAAAGAATGTTGGAAAAACTGAGGTTAAAAACAAAGCTAAGGGGGCCGGCCCTGTGGCTTAGCAGTTAAGTGCGTGCACTCCACTACTGGTGGCCCGGGTTCGGATCCCGGGCGTGCACTGACGCACCGCTTGTCCAGCCACGCTGAGGCCGCGTCCCATATACAGCAACTAGAAGGATGTGCAACTATGACATACAACTATCTACTGGGGCTTTGGGGAGAAAGAGGATGATTGTCAATAGATGTTAGCTCAGGGCCGGTCTTCCTCAGCAAAAAGAGAAGGATTGGCACGGATGTTAGCTCAGGGCTGATCTTCCTCACACACACACAAAAACAACAAAGCTAAAATGGGCACGAGAGATCTTTTTGGAGTGATGGAAATGTTCTAAATTTGTTTCATGGTGGTTGTTGCACAACTCTGTAAATTTAATAAAAACTATTGAATCGTACACATAAAACCAGGTGAATAGTACAGTATGTAAATTATATCTCAATAAAGCTGTTTAAGTCTAACCTTCTTGAAGGGCTAAAACGGAAAAGACAGACAATACCCAGTGCAGCTGTTATGCTGCTGCTCCCGCACTGGGAGTGTGAATTGGCTCAGCTGCGCTGGAAACGGCTTGGCAGTCCCTGCTAACACTCAACAATACACACAACCTGTGGCCCAACAATTCCATTCGTAGGTCCACATCCAGCAAAAATGCACAGATATACATCCACCAAAAGACAGGTGAAAGGCGCATAGCAGCACAACTCACAATGGCCCCCAACCGGAAATCACCCACACTCCCGTCTACAGTAGAATGGGGAAATGAATGTGGGAGCTACAGACCGGGAGAATGAACCTTGTGCATTTAAAACACAACTATACACGACCCCATGGGTGAAGCTCACAACCACATGTTGAGTGAAAAAGCCAGACCCAAAGGAGCACACGCCCTACGATTCCACGAACGCAAATGACAAAACAAGAAAGACCTTCTATGTTTCTGTAAGTCAGGAGAGCGGTTATCTTGGGATGGGGGTGGGGGCTGGAGAAGGGCCTAAGGGCGTCTCCTGAGGTGTGGATCCTATTCTGTCTCCTGAGATGGATGTTGGTCACACAGGTTTGTTCAGTTTGTGAAAATTCATTGAACTGAACACTTAAGACGCACTTTTCCATATATATATATATGACACATTTTGCACGTCACTAAAACGTTAGCAATAACAAAAACAAAGAATGGAGACTGGTTTCTCGGGTCTCCATCTCCACCTCGTGGTCACTCTGTGAACTACAACATCCAACCAGTGCTGGCTCCTGACTGGCGCTGGGCTGAAAGGGAAGCAGGTGAATTAACGCTTTCAGGAGAAAAACCCTTTCAGTGTCAAAACAAACAAACAAACAAAAATGGCTTTGGGGACTTACAGGACAAAAAAGCCCTTGGAACCAACTAAGAGCCTAATGTCCTCTGAAGTGGTTGGGACCAGGTCACCAAACAAGTCACCTCCCTCTCTGTTCTCATCTCTCACAGCTGCCCTCAACCCCACCCTGCAGAGTCCAGCCAGCCCTACTCCCGTTCCTTTGTTCCGGTCTCTGCCCACGCGGACTCCACCCTATATGGACCATGTGACTCAGGGCAGGCCAATCAGTGCTGACAGTCCCTGGCTTGACTGATTGGTTCAGGGGTGGGCATGGGACTAAGCCTGGCCAATCGGAGTGAGCCTTGGGACTTTTGCTAAGAATGCTAGGACATAGGCTGCTGAATGTCCTACTGGAAGGTGAAGTCTCCAGAAGCTGTTGACCACCACCTAAACACCTGTCTGAAAATGTAAGCAACACTGAAAAACAATAGCCAAGTGATGGAGAGAGAGAAATGGGAGCCTGGTCTCATCCTTTGATCTCTGGGTCAAAACTTGCCTGAAATGGAATCTAGGACTATTTGGTTATGTGGGAAAGGTTTTCTTTTCTTTTCTTTGTTTTTTTTTGGTTTAAAGCAATTTGTATTGGTTTTTTTCTGTGTCCTGCACTGAAGGAAGCCAACAGAAAGAGTCTGATGGCTTGTGCTTCCAGAAGAATCAGCTCTTGGATTGGAGGGAGAGATGGATGCTATAGCCAGGAGATCCAGGGGGACTGCAGGAAACAGAAGGGATTTGTGCTATGACTTGAGAGCAGGTATGTTGAAACAGGCAAAATTGACCAGTAAACTACACAGGAAATAAAAGCACGAGGTGAATTCCTCCAGTTTAGATTTTTTTTTTTAATTTCATGTAATGAAAATTTTCACCCACAGAAGCTTTGGAAGAATAGTTTGATAAACATTTACTTTCTCATTTCCCAGATTCAGCAGTTGTTAGCACTTTATCTTATTTACTTTAACTTATTTTTGCAAGGAAAGATTTGCTCTGAGCTAACATCTGTGGCCAATCGTCCTCTCTCTTTTTTCTTTTCGCCCCAAAGCCCCAGTGCATGTTTGTATACTCTAGTTGTAAGTCCTTCTAGTTCTTCTCTGTGAGCCGCCACCCCAGCATGGCAACTGACAGATGAGTGGACTGGTTCCACAACCAGGATCCGAACCCGGGCCACCGAAGTGGAGCACGCTGAACTGTAACCACGAAGCCATCAGGGCTGGCTCTACTTTAACTTTTTTGTTAAACCACTTCAGAAGAAGTTGCAGACATCATGACTCAAGGGAAAGCTTTCATGGCTGAACTGTGAATCCCTCCTCCAGCGTCAAGATTTGATTTTTGGTCTGAATTTAGATGGGGTTCCTGCAGGACCAGATGCAAGAATGCCCCCCAGCCTGCTGCACTTGGCTGTCGGGGTTGTTTCTGGTATAACCTGTAACTTGTGGACTGTGGCTCCACTGAAGAATGGGAAGTAGCCACCGACCTTTACAGAGCTACTTGACTAGCAGGGACCCCAGAGCCCGTGGCTCCCCTTTGCTGAAGTCACCTGTAACTAGCACAGGGCCCATGTGCAGTGGTGAAGGACTGGGACAGCGGTACCTGAGGGTCCAAGTTCTCCACGAAGCTGCTGCTGTGCTTCCTGCTCCGTGTCCTTTCTAACTAGGTCAGGTGCTGGACCAGCCCCTGAGTATTGTGAGTTTAATTGTCCTTCCTAATCCAAAACCCACTCCTGTGGCCTTGCGGTAACTTTTCACCTCTAAGTACTTAAGCACGCGTCTCCTAAAAATAAGGCTATCCTACATAACCACATGCAAGAAAATTTAAAATTCTATAATGTCATCTAACATCCAGTCCATTTTCAAGCTTCCTCAACTGTCCCTGAAATATTCTTTATAGCTGGGTGTTTAAAAGTAAAGATCCAATGGAAGATTGTTGGCAAAGATCCTCTCCTTGACCAAACTTTAGTCAGGCTCCTCTGAGCCCAGCTTGGCCCTGTCCTTGGTCATGTCCTCCAAGAGCCCAGTTTGAGCAAGAATCCTGCTAAGTCACTTTAGCCAGAATCCCCCACCCTTGAGATCTGACCAAATTCCTCATCCCCCGCCTCCCCCAAGTGGTATCTGATCACCTTGGCCTGTCTTCAGCAAAAGTCTTCTTCAGCCAGAATCCCCCTCACCCCTGATGTTTCCTCTTAATAGTTTTCCATCCACTGACCCCTGCCCTGCTCCTTGGCTATAAATCCCCATTTTTCCTTACTGTATTCGCAATTGAGCCCAGGCCTGTAGTGAGGTCCCTTTTCCCCTCTTGCAATAGTTCCTGAGTGAAACATGTTTTTACCACTTTAACTACAGGCAGGCTCTGGTTTTCTTTGACATTCTGAGATGGGAGATTGTTATGGGCCAAGTCTCAAAGCAGTGCAAACCACATCTGCTTACGTTCCGTTGTCCAGTCACTCAGCCCACTGCATGGAAACTGGGCAGTGCGGTCTGTCTTTGTGCCCACGAGGACACACTATCAACCCAGGCATTGTTTCACTGCAGGAAGAGCATAGCATAGTGGCAAACATTAACGGTATTGCTAGTCACTTCCCTAGTGCCAACCGTCCCCTCCTACTGTTACCCCAACGTTTGTACCTCAAGGGAAACTGACTCTGCCTTTCAGTACAGCTGGAAGAGGGGACGATGAGTTCAGACTCGATCTCCTAGGTTGGAGGTTGGAAGCTATTGCAGGTGAAAACGATTTTTTAAAAAAGGAACTGATCAAGATTCATGCGTAAAATGCCTTTTGAATCTGAGGCAGGTTACCTTTGTCTCAGACAAACAGGCTGCCCCAACAGAGATTTTGTGACCCAACCCTACCAGACCCCGCACCCCTAGCTGAGTCAGGTGACTCTCCTCACTGGCTTGGGGAGCAGGTATGTAAACCAGAAACGATTGCATCCCACTAGGAACCAATGGATGAAGAGATTGAAGGTGGGTGAAGGAGAAGGGACTTCTGGCCCTGCCACTTCCTGGCTCTGTGACCTCAGGCAAGTGACCTCCTCTCCCCCCTTTCCAAATGTGGCTGTGAGACCTAACAGACTAGACAGCTGTCTCTGGTGGAGTCTGCCCTACAGACGCCTACCTTCTGGTTTCCCTCTCAGAGGAAGATGGTGGAGGCGTGCATTATCATTCACAGCATGCCCTGCCACTTTGTGGAGGAGAACACCCTCCCCTGCTCCATTAACAGCAGGCTTGGCCACCTGTCCTCTGGCCAATGGATGTGCTAAAGAAAAAATCATTCCTCCTGACACTTGTTAAAGAACGGTGAGGCTGGCTTTATTCAAGATGGGCCGTCGAGATAAGTGTAGGGACCACCGCAACGGGATCTTGCAGTGGGGAAGAGAGATTGGGCTCAACTCTGAATACAACAAGGAAAAATGGGAATTGATAGCCAAGGAGCAGGGGGGGAGTCAGTGGATGGGAAATTACTAGGAGGAAACATCAGGGGTAAGGAGGGATTCTGGCTGAACAAGGTTTTTTGTTGGAGGCAGGCCAGGGGGATCAGACACCACCTGGGAGATGGTAGAGGACAAGAACTAGATGAGATATGGGAGGTGATCAGATATGGAGGATGGGGATTCTGGCTAAACTGACTTAGCAAGATTCTTGCTGAAACTGAACAATGCAGAGACGAACATGGAAGTCCAAAAGTCGAGGCTTGGTTGAAAAAGAACTCAGAGGAGCCTGAGTAGAGTTTGGTCAAGGAGAGAAGCTTTGTTAGATGTGAACAAAAGTGACACGTAAATTCCCAGCAGAAGTGTCAAGAGTTGAGGCATAACTTGCAATAGTTCTCTTTTTTCCCTCTCCCATGAGACGGGCAGTGTCCCCCACAGGGGCCGCTCCTTCAGGCTGGGGCCTTGAGCGTGGGTGATGTGGATTGGAGCTCCCAGATGACCCACAGTGGAGATAGAGTGTGAGAAAGAAGTCTTTGTTGGTGTAAGCCAACAATGATTTGGGGTCATTTGTCACTGCAGCAAAACGCAGCCTATCCTGACCTGTAGAGAAATCTTTATTGCCATCCACAGTGGTGACACAAGACAGGCCTTCTGTCAGCAGTTCTGACCAGCTCCTGAGGCTGAGACGAAACCTGTTTCCCTGCAGCCCCTGCCGTGGCCTCAGGGATGACCAGGGCCTGACTGTTCCCTGCCGTGGGACAGCCCTGCAGTGATCATGGGTGGAGGAGCTCTGCAGGGTCCACGCCCACGGCTTCCAGGAGGAGCTCCCACTTTATTTGGCAAGCTCTTTCGGTACCAAGCCCGGGACTTGTGACTGTTTCAAGGGCCTCCATTTATATTTGAGACCTAAAATTTTTTTATTACATCTAATTTTTTTTTTAAAAACCTGCAAAACCAATATTAATAGATGTTTAATTAAATGCTCACAACACATAACATTATACTCGATTTCTTCATCCTTAAATCTAATGTTCATAAAACTTTCAGGACAGTGAAAAGCATGTGGCTTAGGTTTTCTCACTTTGCAAGAATTCCCCATAAAGTAAGACGAAAATGATAGCTTAGGAACCACGGTCAACCATAAGTTGAGTGAATCATTTGTGGCCAAATGATTTCAGAAGCAAAATCATAAAAATCTTTTCAAATTTTATTTTACAGCAAAGAGTTCTATTTTCTGCGCTCTGTGGGTGTGTTTTGATACGTTTGGTAGGGATATGGAACAAGCATCCAAAGGAAAAGCCTTGAGAGACCGTCTTGATGCTGTTAGTGGTCCTTCATGGGACATGGCTCGGCCCCCTCCCCGTCTGTGAGGGAGATGGCAGGTAGCTCCCCAACGTCCCCTCTCCTTCATCCTCAGCAACAGAGCTCCTAGACAGTGATTCTCAAAGCGGGAGCCCTGGACAGCAGCGTTGTTAGAAATAGATGCTCACATTCCACCACAGCTGTACTGAATCAGAAACTCTGGGGTGGGGCCCAGCACTCTGTGTTTAAACAATCTCTCCAGTGGATTATGATAGCCACTCAAGTTTAAGAACCACTCCCAATACTCTCTAGGGGCAACAATGAACTCAGCAAAGGACTTCATTTCCCAACCTCCTCTGCTGCTAGGTGAGGCCATCGGGCTAAATTTTGACAAGATGTAAGTAGAAGTGTTGGGACTTCCAGGAAGTCTCCTTAAAAGGAAGAAGTCCTTCTTTGGACTTGTCCTCCAGCAGCTGGCCTGGAATGCAGTTGTAATGGCTGGACCTCTGGCAGACATTTTGAATCATGAGGATGAGGCCTAACCTTTAGGGATGGTGGAGTGGTGAGCTAATAACAGCCTGAGTCCCTGAGACTTTGTGAAGCTGCCATTTTTGAGAGAAATATAAGCTTATGTCTTATCTAAGCCACTGTTATTTTGTTTTCTGTTATATGCAGCTATATCCTCACTGATACACCATCCCAGTTGCCTTCTCTGAATCAACGGGAGCCCCTGTTCTGGCTGTTCTGAGCTCTGAAGTCTGGGCCTGCGCCTGCCTCCTCACCCTCCTCCTGGGTCCATACTTATTCCCTCGCTCTCCTCCCAGGCTCAGAACTCTGCCCTCACCCTCCTGCTGGACAGTGGGCTGAGGAGGCGTTACTGCACTGTCCATCCATCCCCTCAGCTCTGGGGCCATCACATTCTCCTCAGCTGAGGCCAACTTCACTTGAATTGTTTTCCCCAGGCCTGCCTCTCCTGCCCCCATTCACTGCCTCCCCACGGGTGGCCTGGCCAGCAGGTTATGACTCTAAGTGCCAAAAGAGAAGTGAAAGTCGCGTGCCGGGGAAGTCAGTAGGATGGGGAAGCGTCACAGAGCTAGGCCTCAGTGGGGCAGGATTTCTGCCAGCAGAGAAAGGAGGGGAAGAACCTGCCAGGCAGCAAGAACAGCACGGCTTATCCTCGGAGGCGTGCACGCGGCCGGCGGGGGAGACGGTGGGAGGGAAGGAGGCAGGAAATGAGTATAGACAAGTGCACGGGGACCAGCGTGTACGATCTGCCCTCAGGACCAGGCAGGTTTCTAAAAACAAACTTTATAGAAGTGTAATTTACATAAAATAGAATATAATCATTTTACAGGGACCACTATCACGATATATGACATGATACAACTTTTCTGTCATTGTGAAAAGTTCCTTCTTGTTCCTTTGCAGGCCTCGGCAACCACTCATCTGCTTTCTGTCGCTATTGACTAGTTTCGTCTTTCCCAGCATTTCATACGAAAGGAATCACACAGTATGGAGTCTTCCTCGTCTGTCTTCTTTCACTCACATAAAGTTTTTAGATTCATCCAGGAGCAGGATTCCGTTTTATCCATTCCCCAGCTGAGGGACATATGGGCTGTTTCCAGTTTTGGGAGACTATGTATAAAGCTGCTATGAATATTCATGTACAAGGCTTTCTGCTGGACATCTGTTTTCATTTCTCTCGGGTAAACACTGGGGGGGGGGGATTGCTGGGTCTCATGGGAGTTGTGTGCCTAACTTTGTAAGAAACAACCACACTATTTTCCAAAGTGGTTGTACCATTTAGGATCCCCACCAGCAGTGTAAGAATGTTCTAGTTCCTCCACATCCTCATCAACATTTGGTGTTGTCAGTTTTAATTTTAGCCATTTTCAGGCATGTTTAGTGGTATATTGTTGTGGCTTTAATTTACATTTCTCTGAAGACTAATAATATGGAGCATCTTTTCATGTGCTTTTTCTGCCACTCATATATCTTCTTTACTTAAGCATCTGTCAAAATCATTTGCCTGTTTTGAAAATTGGATTATTTGCCTTCTTACTACTGACTTTTTAGGTGAAATTCAAATAATGTATATTTAATCATTACCCATTTTAAAGTGTACAATTCAGTAGTATTTAGTATTTTCACGATATTGTGCAGCAAGCACCTCTATCTAGTTTCAAGATATTTTCATCACCCCAAAATGAAACTCCATCAACATTAAGCAATCATTCCCTGTCCCCCTCTTCCCAGCTCCTAGGAACGAGCAATCTGCTTTCTGTCTCTATGGATGTACTATCCTGGCTATATAATATAAATGAGATCATACAATATGTGGCCTTTTGTGTCTGGCTTCTTTCACTCAGCATAATGTTTCCGAGATTCATCCGTGTTGTAGCATGTGTCATGGTTCATTCCTTCTTATGGATGAATAACATTCCATTGTATTCCAGGTTTTTGGTTCTTCCAGAGAAGTATGATGCTGCCATATTTTCTTGTACCCTCCACAGCTGGGCCCTCACGGCGGGGAAAGAGAGAGAGGTTCGTTCTTTCTTTATCCACACTTTGTTTATCCATTCGTCTGTTGATGGACGTTTGGGCTGTTTCAACCTTGGGTGACTGTGAATAGTGCTGCTATGAAGATGTGCAAGTATTTGTTTGAACATCCGTTTTCAATTCTTTGGGGTGGATACCTAGGAGTGGGACTGATGAGTCATATGGAAACTCTGTGCTTAACTCTTTGAGGAACTGCCAAACTGTTTTTCAGAGTGGCTGCGCCATTTTATATTCCCACCAGCAGCATATGAGAGTTCCAATTTCTCCACATGCTCATGAACATTTGTTATTTTCTGGGGTTTTTTTAAACTACTTTTATTATGGTCAACATACTGAGTGTGATGTGAACCTTACTATCAATTTTTTAAAGTGCTTTATATAGTCTGGATGTAATTCATTTGTCAGATACACATACTGTGAATATTTTCTCCCAGCCTGTGTCTTTTGATAATATGCAGTTAAAAAAATTTAATGTATTTTATCCTTACAAAGACTCCGCACTATTCTAGGAGAATGGGATGACTTCATTCTGCCACACACCAGACTTAGAGCACCTGCTTCGTGAAAGAGGTTGTGTGTTTCTGAAAAAGTGGCATATAAGTGAAGTCTGAATGAGTTAGCCCTGTGAGGGTGGGTGTTTGCACGGCTGTGATATCTAAGAGGGAAAGATCCGAGTGTGTGTGGGACATCCGTGTGAATACTGAGTCACATCTGTGTAAGGTAAATGTGTGATGTATGATTGTGTGTGTCATGCATGAATGTGTGTGCCGTCCACTTGGGGGTCATGTGAGTTTGTGTGATGTTGCATGTACGTGTGAGATCTGAGGACGTGTGTGGCCTCTGTGTGTACATGTGACATCAGAGTCTCATCAGAGATTGAAAAGGACCCTGGACCAGCCAGGACCTCTTTCTTACTGAGGCCACAAGCCTCATACAGGTGAGGTCTATAGGAACCTGCACGTGCTGGCAGCCCTCTTGCTGTTAGGTGGGGAGAGCCTACCTGGGAACAAACCACCGAAGAGGAAAGCGGAGAGCACTCCGAGATGGAGAAAGACAAAACCCTCGGGATGGTTGAGCACAGGATCCAGTCGTGTCTGCAGCTCTGCCCTGGGCTTTGTAGTTACTAGACCAGTCAGCCCCCCTCCTCCCCAGCTCCTCCACTTCTCGCAGGTTTGAACTGGGTTTTGTCGCAAGAGTCCTGACTAGCATAAACACTTATGATAGGGTGCGAATGGGGAAAAGCCTTCCTTCTGCTTGCTGCCATCTCAACCTAATACAAAATAGGAATGAGCGGCGAGAGCTCAGAAGGAAGTGAAGGAGGGGCCCGCCTTACTTCCTGAGGCACCAGGAAGCCAAGCCGCCCAGGCAGGTGGGGCCTCCCCTCCCCCACTCCGTCCCCTTCCAAGGGAGGGGCTTCTCGTGAAGGGGGAGGAGAAGGTGCTGGCTGGATAGTGGAAAAGGGGCTCTCCAGCTGGGGCGGTGGCAGTGCAGGTGGGGGACGGGGGTCAGTGGGTCCCAAAACTTCAGTTCAGGGTGCCGCTCCCTCGAGCTACAGGGAGGGATCTGGATGGCTGAGCCAGAGAAATACGGTTTGGGGAGTGTTTGTTGTGGCTGGTCCAGGCTGAATGCCTAGGACCAGGCTGTCTCTGGCTGGAAGGGACCCAGCAGAGTTGAGTAAGGGGCTGGCATATGGGAGGATCATCAGCCCTCCACTCCACACTTTCCAGTGATGGAAATGAGGGAAAAAAACGTCCTGGCAGCCGGGCTGCTGCTGTGACTCAGGCCAGCGTTGGCATCAGTGCTGGGGAAATGGCTGCAGAGAGTGGAACGTCAGCAAAAGGCTCAGTCCCACGTCCTGGCTGCGTGCTGTCAGCAGGAGGAGGCTGCGGCGGGCCGTGTTGGGGCCTGTCTCAGCCTCCGGGGCTTCCGCGACTGCCAGGCCCTGTCAACGTTGTTCCACTCCTTCCTCTTGACAGTGTCATGAGGTAGGTGACATTAGCCCATTGACAGGTGAGAAAACTGAGGGTTGGAGAGAAGTGACTTCTAAGGTCCTGTGGCTAAAAATGATAATGATAATATGCAATATTATCATTATATTATAGTGTTAATGAATGTCATATACAGTGATAATAATACCACTTATGTATTTACAAAATGTGTGTCCTATATTATTTATAAAGATCTCACATGTGCAGTCTAGTTTATTGAGTCCTAAAGCAGGCACTTTGCTAACCACTTAGCAGGCAGTGGCTCATCACATGAGATGGCTGCTTTGTCATTCTCTGCCGTGGCCCAGCTCTCTAACACGGTACCCAACTCCTGGCACGCAGTAGGTGCTTAATCAGCATCATTCAGCGAATGAGTGGAGATGAAGGTCAGCTTGCAAGGTGGCCAGGGTAACTACAGGCAGCTTGATGTGGATGAGGTAGGTGACATTAGTCCATTGACAGCTGAGAAAACTGAGGGTTGGAGAGAAGTGACTTCTAAGGTCCTGTGTAGTTTTAAAAGCCCGGGCAACATTGACCATCCACTTGGACAAGTACCGGTGTTGGTGTGAACGAGGGGAAAAGGGCACTGTTCACCTTTCTAGTGAGAATGTAAATTGGTATAAAACTTCTGGGGGACAAAATTTTAAAAGGGCATACCCTTTGACCAAACAACTTCTAGAAATTTAATGTGAGAAAATACTTGTGCAAAGGTGCATAGACAGGTTGTGTATATTAGTAAAAAGTGCCCAGAATTAGAGATTGGTTAAAAACATCATGGGCCATCCATATCACAACAGTTCATAATAAGTGTGGCTAACAGAAAGTGGTTGGCAACTGTGCCCAGGAGTAACTCACTTGGTCATCATGACGACCCTATGGGGTAGACGCTGTGGTCATTCCCACCTGACAGGTGAGGAAGCAGGTGCGGGGCCGTAAAGGAGGGCACGCAGCTGCTGAGTAGGGAAGGGGTTTGGACGCAGGCCATCTGGCTCCCAAGCCTGTGCTCTTTAGTCCACAGCACACATGGCGATGATGTTGACATAAGTTCATTAATATGAACTATGTCTGCAATAAATTGTTAAGTGGAAAACGGAGGTTAAAAAATTGTCGAGTCGTTATTTCTCCATGGCAAGATAATGGCAAATATCTTTTTATTTTTTCTCTTTGTTTGAAATTTTTTACATGTAAATATTACTAATCATGAAAGACAATAAACTCTTTTCATTCTTGGGGGAAACAGAAAAAGGAGAAAATCTGAAGGATGAGGGAAAGGACTCAGTGATGGAAACTTCCAAGGTCCTCTTGCCTAGTGACCAGGCCCCTGGTCTCTGCAGCTTCCCACGGCCAGACAAGCTGCCATCCTCCTCCACTGGGGGAAAACCAAGGCCTTGTTTATTCATTCCTGATGGCCAGAGATGCACAACAGCTTCCTCTGGTGGCCTCTTACTCACGGACTCCTCGGAGAGGTCATTCCCCACCCAAATCCCCATGCCTCCATTTTTCAGGTGAGGAAACTGAAGCTCAGAGAGGGGCCTTTGCTCTCTGTCAAGGTCGTTTCTGCAACCAGGAGGCAGGATACAGACCCTGGTCGCAGTGACTGACAGTCAAGGCCCTGCATTTTCATTTCGACCATCATTTGAAAGAGAAGTCTGTGCTTTCTGTCCCACCATCCTGCTGAAAAACTTCTATAAAACTACAGCAAAGATTCTTTTCCTTCCTTTAAAAAAATGTTGAAAGGGGGCTGGCCTGGTGGTGTAGTGGTTGGGTTCCCGTGCTCCACTTCAGCGGCCCAGGGTTCACAGGTTCAGATCCTGGGCACCGACCTACACACAGCTCATCAAGCCATGCTGTGGTGGCATCCCATGTACAAAGTGGAGGAAGATGGGCACAGATGTTAGCTCAGGGACAATCTTCCTCAGCAAAAAGAGGAGGATTGGCAACAGATGTTAGCTCAGGGCTAATCTTTCTCACCCAAAAAAAAAAAAAAAAAGTTGAAGGGAAATGTCTTAGGCTTGGGCATCTTGATTCATATTCTATGCGCAGCAGTTTGGCCCTTGAATGTGGTCAATGACGTGGTGCAGGTAAGCTAAGCACTTCCATAATATGCAAAGACTCTGCAGACCTCCAGGCAGGCAAGGGACAACCAAGTTTAGCAATAGACTAACCAAAAACTGCATTAGAGTGGAACTGACCACAGGCTTTAAATTCTGGTTCTGCTCCTTTCTTGCTCATTAACCATGCTGTGTAACAAGACATCTCCAAACTCAGTGGCTTAATACAAAAATGTATTATTATCTCCCTATTTTCTGTGGTTTAACTGGGCCCAGCTGCATGGTTCTCACTTGGGGTCTCTCATAGAGTTGCAGTCAGGTGGTGGCTGGGGCTGCAGTCACTGGTGGGTCATCTGGGCTGGTTGTCCACCACGGCTCACATGACTAAACCCCAAGAGAATGGGAGACGAGACATCATCCTACGAGGGATTTCAAAGAGTCTTTGGGGAATGGAAGGCGGATGGAGAAGTGGTATCTGATATAACAGAGCAAAGGAAACTATACGCTAAATGCCTGCAGGGAGAGGAAACTGATGAGAAACCAGCCATTTCACTGCAAAACCGTGGAAGCAGTGATATGCGGGAGCCAGCTGATAATGGCTCACGAGAGCCGATTTTTAAAATTTCAGGAATATTGTCTCTGTGTGGTGCAAATACTATACAGTTATGTGCTACGGCCCGCCTCCTTTCCACCAAAGGGGTTAATTCTGAGGTAACCCATTTTACAGACATTTCTTGAATATCATACTTGTGCCAGGCACTGTGCTGGGGACTGGGAAACAGTGATCAGCAAAAGAGACAAAGAGCCTGCCCACATGGAGCTTACTGTCTCAGGTGGCTGGGGTGGAGATATTTATAAAATAATCACCCAAATAAATATACCTAATTAGCAATCATGATAAACTTCATGAAGGAAAAATACATGAAATAGGTTTTTTTTGGGGGGAGGGGAGTGGTTTAGGGAAGGCTTGAAAATGACAATTGAGCTGAGATGTAGTTTAAGTAGGAGTTATGGGGGTGAGGACTGCAGGAGGAAGTGCATTCCTGGAGGCAGGAGCAGCATGTGTAAAGGCCCTATAGTTCAGGGCTGGAGGACCAGGCTGGTGAGAAAGAACAAAGAGAAGTAAGCAGGGACGGCCCGGTGGCTTAGCGGTTAAGTGCGCGCACTCCGCTACTGGTGGCCCCGGTTCGGATCCCGGGCGCGCATTGATGCACCGCTTCTCTGGCCATGCTGAGGCCACGTCCCACATACAGCAACTAGAAGGATGTGCAACTACGACATACAACTATCTACTGGGGCTTTGGGGAAAAAAAGGAGGAGGATTGGCAGTAGATGTTAGCTTAGGGCCAGTCTTCCTCAAAAAAAAAAAAAAAAAGAGAAGTAAGCAGAGGAGGAGAACACACAGGCACCTGCGAATGGTAGAAACCCAATCCACACTGGCTTCAGAGGGTGGAGGGGAGGAATTTATTGGTCCCGTAATTAAAAAGTCTAGGGGCCGGCCTGTGGCGCAAGCAGTTAAGTGCGCGCGCTCCGCTGTGGCGGCCCAGGGTTCGCCGGTTTGGATCCTGGGCGCGCACCGTCGCACTGCTTGGCAAGCCATGCTGTGGCGGCATCCCATATAAAGTGGAGGAATATGGGCATGGATGTTAGCCCAGGGCCAGTCTTCCTCAGCAAAAAGAGGAGGATTGGCAGATGCTAGCACAGGGCTGATCGCCTCACAAAAAAAAAAAAAAAAAAATTCTAGGGACCTACTCACTTCAGATTCAGCTTAAACTCAACCAGCCCATCTCTATCCCTCCCTCTCTTCTCTCAGCATCTCTCTTGGGTGGTTCCCCTCCAGGCATCCTGACAGCAACAGGAAAACAAAGAGTCTCTAGCTACAGTTGCACACACTGCTCAAGAATGAGTCTCCTGGGCTCCGATTGGTTCAGCCGCCTATCCTTGGAGCGAATCAGCGAACTGAGAGGGAAGAGCTTCCCTGATTGGCCAGATTCAGTCACATGCCAAGGTGAAGGATGGAGCCAAGGCCACCAGAGCACATGGTGGGGGTGTGTCCGGGGTTAGAACAGAGTGCAGAAGGAGGGAAGTAAACAAAAGTCCGCTGGAAGAAGATTCAGTTTTGTTACATGAATATATCAGTGGGCTCGTGGGACTTGCTCTTTGCAGAGTTGTGTCCCTGTAAAGTTGTCAGGCAAAGGAAATGTCTCAAACAACTCCATTTCATGACGTATCACCTAGTTTATAAATTGAGATGCTTACATTCCCTGACTGTTGGACTATGAGGTTGGACTATGAGGACTGGCTGCTTGTAGCTAGCTGCGCAACCTCGGACGATTGATTTCATGCCTCACTCTTGTGAAAAATACGAAGCAGAATTGGAGAGCCGGTGTGGGGCAGGGGATGCTTTAGTGCAGACGTTGGCGCCAGGCCGCCTGGGTTGAAATTCTTGCCCACTTTGTTTGTCATTGGGCAAGATATTCAACGTCGGTGTCTGAGTTCACACAACTGTTAAAATGGAGATAATAATAATATCTACCTCATACTCTTGTGAGGATTAAATAATACTGTAATATATGGTAAGCACTTAAGAGGACCTGGCCTGACACGCGGCAAGCGTTACATACGTTTGTTATTATGTATATGATAAAGGGAAAACATACTTAAATTATAAAGAATTCAGGCAATGGATACCAAAAGCACCAATTCCTTTATAATAAAAGAAGGGCAATAAAGCAAATAATAATAATAATAACTGAGCGTTTATTACATGCCAGAACTGCGCTAAAAGCTCTGCAGTTGTTATCTCAATTCTCACAACAACCCTGTGAGATGGGTGCTACGATGATCTCCATTTTTCAGATGAGAAAATTGAGGCTCAGAGAGGTGAAGTGACTTTGCCCAAGATTGCAGGCCAGTAAGACTTGAACGCAGACATCTGTAATTCCAAACCTCAGCCTCAGTCCGCCCTCGATTTCCTTGAAACCTGCCTCTCACTTGCACAGCAGCCCCGGGGTTAGCTGCATCCCATGGCCCCAAGAGTCTCAGCCCGCCCCCTTCCCCGCCCCTCGTGCCGGCCTGGCCCCACCCTCCTAGCCTGGCCAGAAGGCCCCGCTCGGCCCCCGCGGGCGGGCCACGCCCACGACCCCCCCGAGCCAGGTACCTCCGCAACCCCGCCCCGCCCCGCCCCGCCCTCGGCCACGCCCACGCCCTGAGCCAGGTGCCTCCGCAGCCTCGCCCCGCCCCCCGCCACGCCCACGCCCTGAGCCAGGTGCCTCCGCAGCCTCGCCCCGCCCCCGGCCACGCCCACGCCCTGAGCCAGGTGCCTCCGCAGCCCCGCCCTCGCCCCGGCCTGGCCCGGCCACGCCCCGGCCACGCCCACGCCCTGAGCCAGGTGCCCCCGCAGCCCCGCCCCGGCCCCGCCGCTGCCCCGCCCCTACGCTCGCAGTGGCCGCGGACGCCGTTCTCGCGTATGGAGTCGCCATCTTGCTGCTAGAGACGCCGCGTGGAGGCCCGGCGCTCTCTTCCTTCGGCGGCGGAGGCTGCGGCGGGGCCGGGGCTGGGGTCGGAGCCAGGTAGGCGGGCGGGAGCCAGCGGCGAGTGGCGGCGCGGACCGCGGGCTCCGGAAGTGCGGCGCAGGTGCAGGGGCGGGCGGCCGCGGCGCCGGCCGGGCACTGGTGGCGGTCGCGGGGCGGCGGCTGGGGGCACAACCGGAGACCCCGGCCCCGCGCCCGCCGCCCCCTGCCCCCCTCTCCTGTCCGGGGTCCGCGGGCCCGGGCCTGGCGCGCGGCCCCGGGCTCCCTCACTGCGGGCGCCCGCGGCGGCCGGTCCCCGATGAAGGGACCTGCGGCCGGCGGCTCGGAAGATAAGCTCAGACCCAGACCCCGGATCTCTAATCCGGCGGAGCCCTGACCGTTTCCTTTGGTCGGCTGGCCAGTCGCGGACATGTCTGTTACCGTCAAAAACGGTGTTTTTATTCCGCTCAGAGCTCACCTGGCAGAGCTTGAGGGAGGACCTTGATGTAATTTTTAGATATTATTCTACTTTAAAATGTTTTCCCGCAAAACATCAATGTTACATTGATGATAAGGATTTTTCCCCCTTAGTTTAATGTTGGCGCAGTTTGGGTGTTTAGCCTTTGTTAGAAGGAAGGAAATGCGGAATGGGGATTTGGGCGTGAGGAAGTGTGATTTCTAATGTTTACAATATTTAAATGCACAAGTGAAAATAATTCATCCACATTATTGACCCCCACTAAAGCATACCCCTCTTCTTGTCCGTATTCCTGTCGTGACCTGGTCTATGCCATTATTGCCCAGTTTTGATTAGAGTAGACGCAGTTCTCTTATTCACTTAGCATAAGCACTTTTGCATAGTCTTGGATATTTATCGTTTTTATTATATTGAATGTATATTCAGAGTTTTAGTTACCCCATTATGAAACCTTTCCATATGTCCAGTGTTCTTCCTCTTAAAAAAATGTAGCAGTCACCATCATTGAGCATATAGCTCTTTCTTTCCTTGGAATAAATTCCCAAAGGGGGAAATACTGAATCAAAGTTATATGTTCTTTCTTTGGCACTTGATATAAATTGTTTTCCAAACAAGGCATGTTCTACTATAGACATTTTTCAAAATCTGGGTATTTGTCTGATTCTGCTCACTGTACTGTGGAATTCAGCGAGGTATCTGGTCGTTTTGTGTGGTGTGGGGGACAGGCTGCTGTTGTATGTAATGTCGGTGCTACAAGTCAGACAGAAACTGAGGTAATGTCTGCTGCGGAGAGGCAGTGCAGCCTAGGGTGAGTTTCATCTCTAGGCTTCACTTCCCCCTGTCTAAAATGGCTCTGCTTCTAGTACCTGCTTTATTGAGTTGTAAGAATTCAGAGCACTCAGAGAATGGTGTTTGCCGTAAAAAAATGTTCTGATGGCAACACGAGCAAAGTGCCTGGGATCACAGAGGCCTGGAAGATTCATTCAATTTAGGTTTGCCCTTCTAGTTCTCTTCAATACTGGTATTAGAAAGAAAGCATATTCTCTTTGAGTGAGGTACCTCGCTAATAAAAATAATTCTTTATACATTATGATGCGTTTTAGTTTGCAGAGTACTTTCAATTCCATTTGTGAAGTCTTTGCAACTCAGGTCAGGCTTCATTCAACCAACATTTGTTACTTGACAAACGCTCGTGGCGCCTCTGCCACATGCAGGTGCTGTTCTGGCACTGGGTGTGCAGCAGAGACTATCACAGTGAAGAGTCGGCTGTGCTGGCCCTGAAGTCCTGGTGGGGGAAGCTGTTTTTACCAAGCAGTATCTCTGTTGTGGGGAGGGGCAAGGCCGGGTGACCTGCCCGAGGACTGGTAAGCTAGCCATGGTGGAAGGCAAACCACGCTCCTCTCGGGCCGGCTGTGGATGGGAGGTGTTGACACAGCAGCCGCTTTACAGGAGAAGCAGGCCGCTCAACTGCGAGCCTTCCTCCTCCGAAATGTGGATGCGCAGTTTGAAGTGACCGCCAGCACATCCGGAGTAAGTGGCCTTGCAGTGTGGTTTCCTGCGTGAGACAGCAGATCATCAGCTCTTGTTCAAAGAGGAGCGTGATTTGCTTTTTGAAAGGTGCTGAGGTTCTCTGAAAAGGCTGTGTTTTCATACGTGTTATAAATAGTTCTCACACATTCTAGAGTAAATTTGGGATAATGTAAAAGCATCTGTAGTTTCTGGGGGGAAAAATGGGAGTGTTCTCTTTGCTCTCCATTTCACACTAAAGCCTTATGCTAATAAGCCTTCTGCCGGCCCTGTCATGGCCATTATCACGTTTCTGAGGATCATCTTGAAAACTCACTTTTCTTGAAGTGTGGTGAAGAGCACAACTTGGATTTCCAGTAGGGAAAAGGAAAATTAAAACTAGCAACAGCCCTTATGTTTGAACAACTTGTGAAATGAGCAGTCACAGAGCGTGACTGTATGGATAACCATTTCCAAGTGGACTCCCTGCCTGTGCCGTTTTGAGGGTGGGCTTAGGTGAGGTTTTGATTGTAGAAAACTGGTATCTGAAAACTGGAACTGCAGACCACAGTCGGTGATGAAGGGCATTTAAACCGTGACCAGTAAGGAAAGGCTGCAGGAAGTATCCTGGAGAAGAGAATACACAGAGGCAAGGGACCCATCTTGAGATGGGTTGAGGACTGTCCTGTGGAAGAGAAAGTATGTTTCCCGTGAATGTTCAAGGACAGGACAAGGACGGGGAGGCGGCTGCAGGGAGGGGAATCTCAGTGTGTCCTAAGGAAGAATTTGGAATGGACCGGCCCTCAGGACGTTGGCCTCAGGCTCTGGGGCTGTTCAGGCATCTGGAGTGGTTCCTTGGCAGGGGTCCTGTAGATGGGCCAAGTTATGTTCCAGGTCTCTTCCTGCCCCTCAGATACTTTCATTCTAAGTGTTCCAAGTCCTCTCAAGAACACTGTTGTACTTTAAGGAGCTTCTTATTTGAAGGGTGGGGGGTGTAAGAAGATGGCTACTCCATGCCTATTACTGTACTTATTTGGTAGATAACCAAAATATTACAAGTCGATTCATGTGTAGCTTCCATTTACCAAGCATGTCCTACACGTGGGGCACTGTGTTAAGTGCTGTACAGAAATTAGTTTTACAGTAATCCTGTAGGGTCAATATTCATAGTTGGATGGATGAGGGAATTGAGGCTAAGAGAGATGAATTGATGCAAGGCCTAGAAGTGAATTAGGAGAAGTAGGACCCAAGTTGCAAACATGAATTTGACTACAAAGCCTGTATTTGTAACTAAGGAGAATGTTTTGTTTTTATTGTTGATTCCTTTTCCAATCTGTATTCTCTTTTCTTAAATACAGACACGTATTGGTTGAGAGATGGTGTTAGAAGACACCTAAGATCTCTTCCAACTCTGACTATTGATGATTGAGTATGTTATTTCTTTCATTTACAGCAGCCACTCTGGCCCACACTGTGCTATAAAGCAGAGGTCAGTGGACTTTCTGGAGAGGGCCAGATAATATTTTAGGCTTTGCAGCCCATCCTCAACTCTGCCATTGTATCCATAGACATTTTGTCAACAATGAGTGTGGCTGTGTTCCAGTATAGTTTTATTTACAGAAATAGCTTTTGGAGGGACCTGATTGGGCTCGTGCGCTGTAGTTTGCTGATCCCTGCTCCAAGGCCGCTTTCCGTGGTAGACTCCAGTGGTCCTCCTTGGTCTCCTTAGGGCTTTGGTCAGTTGTGCATACGTTTCTGTTTGTAGTTCATAGACGTTAGGTAAATTCCGTTGTAGTGCTCCAGATTTCCCCTTGTGGAATGCCCCTTAAGAGGCGCTCTGTGGGGCAGTGTATTTTCGTAGCCTGCTGGTGGGACTGTAAATTGCACCACCCCATGACCTAGTGGTTCTGTTCTTGGAGTTCCTGCAGAGAGACACGCACATGTGCGCAGGAGGCCTGTTTAGAGTGGTGACCTGCTAAATGTGGCATCTCCCCACCATGGAATACTGGCAGCAGTTAAAAAGGGCACGATGGGTCTATATTTTCTAACCTGGGTTGTCCAAATGTATTGTTTAACAAAAAAGCAGATTATAGATAGATTTGTATGATGATCTTTTTTTGTGTTAGAAATGTATTTTTATGGATATTTTTTATAGGGGTCACGTGTGAATGTGTAAAGGCCTGATGGTGTCCATATCAAACTAATAAGAACTGTCACTTCCAAGAAGGTGGGTAGGAAGAGCCTGGGATTGGGACTGGTGACTTTAGCCTAAACTATGATGTTTCAACGCTTTAGTGAGAATGTGTTTTTGTATTACTTGTGTAATTAAAATTTAAGAATAACAAAAAAGAGCTGCTCGGCTTGAGCCCTTTCCTAATCTCCACCAGCCTTCCCAGAGCCATCCCAAGTAAACACATGTAAACATATATGAGGAGATGCCGTGGGCTCGCCGGGGAGGTGCCCCCTCTCCCGTCGGTTGTTGCTCCTGTGCTCAGTCCCACACGTTCCTTGCGCGGTAAGGACAGCTCTGAGTGGAGGGTGGACGAGTGCGTTCACGGGCCTGGGGTTAGAACCTCAGCCCTGAGCACTTGTGAGCCAGGCTCTTTTCTGTTGGTGCCCTGCTGCCTGTCACTTGGGTGGTCGCTTCACTTTCCTGTAAGGTTATTATCTGGTCAGCCTTGTGTTCCAGTAGAGGAAAATGCGGATGACAAGGTTAGTTTTAGACATGACTCAGGGCATCGGAGAGGCAGCTGCAAGGCCGGGGGAGGTTTTATGGGAAATATTGGGAGGTATTACGGGAAATACCTCCGTACAGGAAAAGCTGGGCAGAGATGGGTTGTTTGTTCGTTGTTGGAGGATCAGTCAGTCCATGTCCTTGCTAATGGCTCTGCCATTTCTCTGTGTGTTAATCCAGGAGGAATTTTGTTGTCAGAGAATAAAAGGAGTTGGTCCATAATTGACTTTAAGCAGCAGACAGTAAAACACTGAGCTCTTCAGCTCCGCCTTTCTTGTAAGTCTATCATTTGTTCCCAGTGGTCATGAAAACTAATTAAATCTTATGATAACATATTTCCATAAATTTGGAACCTTAAAATCCAAATGAACTTCTATTTGTCCATATATGTATTTAATGTAAAACACTCCATTATGGTGAAAACTAATTTCCTTCAACTTAAGTCATTTGCTATTAAAAAAAAATCCATTCAGGTGTATTTCATATCACATGAC
Organism: Ceratotherium simum simum; assembly: GCF_057802395.1. Taxonomy (NCBI): domain Eukaryota; kingdom Metazoa; phylum Chordata; class Mammalia; order Perissodactyla; family Rhinocerotidae; genus Ceratotherium; species Ceratotherium simum. The sequence continues at coordinate 1,842,551 of NC_141915.1, forward strand.
AGTTCTTAATATGTTTTGTATCCTTCTAGGCTCTGAGAATTGGAAAACCAAGAAGGTTTTGATGTTTTGTGTGGCGCCGCCTGAATTAGAAACCAAGATGAACATAACCAAAGGAGGTCTGGTGTTGTTTTCAGCAAATTCTAATTCGTCGTGTATGGAGCTTTCCAAGAAAATTGCTGAGTGAGTTGTAATCAGCCATTAAATCTGTATTTGTTATGTGATGTTTTAAATTTGATAATTGGATTAGCACTGATTGTTAAACTTGAAAGCAGATATTTTATAGTTAATCTGCATGTTGTTTATATATTAAGGGCTTACCTTTTTGTAAACTATCGTAACTCCCTACACATCTACTCAGCAGACGTTTAGTGAGTGCCTCGTGAGTGCCAGGGATTGTGTGAGGTGCTCCATATGTGTAGAATTACATGAGTATAAAGAATAGTGACACGTATGCTATATGAAAATAGTCTGTAGATTATAGTTCAGTATAATTTTAGTTATTTATTAACAGACATTGAACCCCTGCTATGTACTAGGCCTTGACCTAGATGTTGGGGATTAACAGTGAATAAGCCAGTCAAGATCCTTTCTGCTTAAATTTAGTAGGGGAGCCAGACAAGAAGCAAGTCAACAAAACAAACAAGATAATTTCAGACTGGGATAAATGCTATGAAGAAAACAGTGTGAAAGGAATGATGAGGGTCAGTTATTCTGCTTTAGCTTGGCTGCTCAGGTGGCTTTTAAACCAAGGGGATGGTATGTGAATTGAGAAACCTGAATGAGCCACCAAGTGAAAGTCTGAGGGTAGAGCCCTCCAGGCAGAGGGAACAGCAGGTTCAAAGGCCCTGTGGTATGCAGCAGGAGGTGTAGGTGTATCTCGGGAACACAGCTGGAGGACAGAGGGCACAAGGAAATGGTCGGTGAGTCAGGCAGAGCAGGACTATGTAGGCCTTCCTGGGTAGACATGGGGTGGGGGTGAGGGGTTAGGGAATGGAGTGACAGAACAATTTAATATCTACTTTAAATTTTATAATGAGTACCTCTATTTTATTTTGTTTTTATCAACTTATGAATCATCCTTAAATAGTAAAGATATTGAGTCTATTCTATTACCTTTTCAGCTTTTTCCCCCTTTCTCTTCTCCAGGCGGCTGGGGGTAGAGATGGGCAAAGTGCAGGTTTACCAGGAACCTAACAGAGGTGAGCTATCTCGGACATGCGTTTTGTGGCATATGACATACTGGCTCAGTCCTTCATCCTGCACTGTTGAAACAGTTAGACTAAGTGTCAAGTTAGTTCCATTAGCAGGAAGTCAGGCAGGCAGGGTGGGTGAGAGTGGTGTTTTAGCTCCCGCTCGTACTGGCTGGATATAGAACCCTGGGGCAGGTCACATCTGGGGGCTTGAATTCCATGCTTAGACTGCATCCAATAATAACGGCATAGATACATGTACCTGCTGGTCGGCTGAATGGAAACATTAGCTCATAGTTGTTTGAATTTGTGTCACCTTAGGCAGGAAGAGTAAATCCTCTGTGGCCACAATATTAATTGGTTGTTATTCTTTCTCTCTCTGTAAGCCGCCATGAGTTAGACTTCATGAAATCTTGTTAGGGAATGCTTTTTGCCAATTGATTTATGTCATTACATAAAAATCTCAAGTTGTAAAAAACGTGTTTTATTTAATGTTTGTAATTTCTGTAGAAATGGTGGATATTTGAAATTCTTCTGGCAGGAGGAATGGACAGCTTGCATGGGCTTGAGAGTCAGACAGCTTATCCTTGGCAAGTTATTTGACCTTTCTAAACTGCAGGTAATTAGGCTGTTTTGAGGATTAAATGGGATAATTTGTGTGCCTAACACAGCTCCTGGCACATAGCAGGTGCTCAGTAAATACTGGTTCCCTCTCCTTTTCCAGTGTGGGATTTTGTCAAGTACTTAAATATTAGAGAACTTACAAGAGACTTTGATGAAAAGGCAAAAGGAATTTGCTCTTTCCCTATTTATATTTCCATTACTGCCTCCTCTTTCCTATTTCCCAATATCCCCCATGTGCCTTCAGTAGGAAAAAAGTGTAATTAAAGAAAATATGTCGGAAGAGTTTGGAGAAGATTCTGCCGCTAAAGGGAATTGGATGATGCCGTTTGTCTAGTCTGGAAGGGAGGGCTAAAGGAGAGCTAGTGTAGAAGACCCAAGAGAAGGTGGGTCCACCCTTCAGGTTCATGAATGAGGGAGAGAAAGTGTATGGTGTCTGTTGGGCAGGAAAGAGGGAGCTAGCATTGTGGATTCCATACTGTTACCGGATACGGAAGAACTGAATCCGATGATGTTAGGTACGAGGTCCTGGAAGTAGCAGAGTCAGGATTCAAATCCAGATCTCCCCGACTCCAAAGTTCGTTTTCTTTCCATGGTACCACATTCTTTTGTAAGCCCATATTCTATTTTTTCTACCATTTTTAAAGATTTTATTTATTCCCCAAAGCCCCAGTGGATAGTTGTATGTCGTAGCTGCACATCCTTCTAGTTGCTGTATGTGGGACTCGGCCTCAGGATGAACGGAGAAGCGGTGCCTCGATGCGCACCCGGGATCCGAACCCGGGCCACCAGCATCGCAGCGCGCGCACTTAACCACCAAGCCACAGGGCCGGCCCTTTTCTACCATTTTTAATGAAAATATTCAAACCTATAAAGAAGTTAGAAGAATAGTCCAGTGAATACCCATATGGATGTCTCCCACCTGGATTCAACAGTTAACATTTTGCTATATGAATATGTATGTGTGGAACCATTTGAAAGTAAATTGCAGACATCAAGACACTTAACCCCTGAATGCTTGCCCGTGCATCTCCGGAGAATAAGGACTTTTTCCTACATAAATACACTACCGTTGTCACATCTAAAGAAACGAACGATAATTCCTAATCGTCTAATATCTAGTCTATATTTCAAATTTCCCTAGTTGTCCTAAAGAGCCTTTTATAGCTGTTTTTTTTTTCAAACCAGGATTCTTGGTTCAAGTGATGTGCTTTTTATATCTCTTTAGTTTCTTCTAAACTAGAACAGTCCCTTCACCTTTTTTTTTTAATTCCCATTACATTGACTTTTTGAAGATTTTGTCTTGTAGAATGTCCCATTCTGGATTTGTCTAATTGTTTCCCTGTGGCTGATCGCAAGTGTTTTGAGAGTAGGGATATTAGACCTTATTTATCTTTACTCTGACAACATTATTATAACATTTTGTTCCTAATAAGTTCTTAATTGTTGCTGGTTGAATGAATGAGTATATAATTTCCTATAAAGATACTCTGCTCAGAGTTTTACAGCACTCCGTACTTATATATGAGAAATGAGAAGGGGAGATTTACTTGTTTTTTAAGTCAGAAATGTAATTCCTTCTTAAGCGTGTCATGTAACTTAACATGTTTTAAAAAATGTGATTAATGGCAGTGTGTTCATTATCTTTTATCACATCTGAAGCCTAATGAGTTTGTAACAGTTCCAGTTTCCATATTTTATAACATTGGGAAATGCTGCAGATTTTTTGTGTATTTTTAAAAATGTAAATTATATGCCTTCTTCACCCCTACCCTCTTTTTTCTTTTCCTGCCAGAAACAAGAGTACAAATTCAGGAGTCCGTGAGGGGAAAAGATGTTTTCATCATCCAAACTGTTTCAAAGTGAGTACTTATCCAACAGAAGTGTTGTTGCTTTCTGGGTTTCTGTTTGGGAATGACTGTTGAGAATAATAAGAGTTGGCTAGACAGGAAGAATTGAGATAGTTTTAAAATTGGTATGTCTTACTCTGCTAATTTTTCTGATATAACTGCTGACTTTTATGTATTCTTTCAGTGTTCTTAAAGGGTGGAAATAACGTAATAGAACCCATTAAATTTCCTGTCAGTAGCCAGAATTTTATACAACTTGCAGAGAAGCTCTTCTAGTTCCAAAAAAAAAAAAAAAAGAAAAAGACAGGAGGAGAGGAGTTTGCTTAGTTGGGATTCTTAAAGCCTTTACTTATTATTTTGTGCATAAATTAAATGAGCTGAGAGATAAAAGAATATATTGAAGGAATGTGTCTCCTGTCTAGTGTGACATTTGACACACGTGTGTTCTGGAAATTGTTGGGGTCAGAAATGTGTGAGCTGGGTATAGAAGAGTCAGTGCAGTGAGGCCATCTGTACCACTCTTTGGTCCAATGCCACCCTGTCCAGGAATGTGTCTCCTGTCTAGTGTGACATTTGACACACGTGTGTTCTGGAAATTGTTGGGGTCAGAAATGTGTGAGCTGGGTATAGAAGATTCAGTGCAGTGAGGCCATCTGTACCACTCTTTGGTCCAATGCCACCCTGTCCACAGATGTCCCTGAGTGCTTTTGTATATGAAAGTTCTTCACTCAGAGCGATTTTTTTTTTTTTTTTTTTTTTGTGAGAAGATCAGCCCTGTGCTAACATCTGCCAATCCTCCTCTTTTTTTGCTGAGGAAGACGGCCCTGGGCTAACATCCGTGCCCATCTTCCTCCACTTTATATGGGACGCCGCCACAGCATGGCTCGCCAAGCAGTGCGTCGGTGCGCGCCCGGGATCCGAACCAGCGAACCCCGGGCCGCTGCAGCGGAGCGCGCGCACTTAACCGCTTGTGCCACCGGGCCGGCCCCTCAGAGCGATTTTTAATAAGGTCTAGAATTCAGTTTGTGTAGTGCACCAATTTTTAGCTTAGAGATTCCAGAAATTACTGCATGCTAAATTTGTGTTCGTATGTATAATAATAAATACCAAAAAAAAGGGAAGAAGAGCCAAATTTAGGAGAATTTAGACTTAGAACACACATATTTTCACCTAAATTTTGAACATCTCTGTCCTGGTCCTGGGTTCATCGGGATGAAATCTCGAAGCCATCTGACTCTTCTGGGAGGAGGGGGTGAGGGGACCTGTCATTGCATGCCATCGTCCTGGAGAGCATGTGTAACGTGAAGAAGGGAGTGGTGGCTTGCCTTTGCCACGGTGCCCTAGTTTCATTTCCTCCGTGCCACTTAGGATCCTCAGCAGAGCTGGGCGGTGGGGCATCGAGTTCGTGCTGCACCTGCCACCGCTCTCTTCTTTCGCAGGCCTGCCACAGGGCCATCGCGCTAGGAGAGCGCCCCTGTGCCCACACCTTACCCTGCACCCTCCAGCATCGGGGCGGGGAGAGTGCGGAGCACAGAACAGCTTACATCACTTCTGGTTCCTGGTGTTTGCATTACTTTGATCTCCTCAGAGACAAGTGTGATTCCATTTGGATAAATGCACAGAGGTTGTGTGCATTACCCAAGGGGATAAGTAGGATTGAAGGCCAAATTGGGCTTAGAATTCAGGACTTCAGAAGGGTGACTCTTGTAATCCTTCCTGTTTGCAAGTCCTTCCATTTCTTTCCTTTTATTTATTTTTGTTTGTTTCAGCACTCTTATCATTCTGCCCCTTCCTTTTGTCAGTTTCTTATCCCTTAGCCAAAATCACCTGCTTAATTTTCTCTGCGTGTCTCATTTTGCGTTGTTCTGAACTGTGCTGTAGGCTTGTGTTAACTCAGCGTTCTTAGTCTTCTCCAGGTTACAGAAAGCCTGGACATCGTGGTCTTTATGAAATAGTTAACCTTGAGATTTGGTGTTGTCAGATACATCTTATACTTCATTTTAGTACAGACTAGTGGTAGGCACTAAAAGTATAAGAAAAATTTTAAATTAAGAAAATTCTGTCCATTAACTTAACTTTTCCTGTACTACAAACAAGTTCATTATTTGAGTTTAGTGATGGAAAGCCTTTACCACCTCACAAAAGAATGGTGCTCCTGGGAGCATAGTTTGGGAACCTCGGTGTAACTTGACACTCCCCGTTGGTTTCTTTACTCTTATCCTTTCACATAGAATGCTTTTCTGAAAATCTGCTTTAGCTATTCAGATGTCAGGCTTCTTGTTAGATATTAACAGAAAGCCTACTCACCCAAATGTTCTGTGTCTCCATTCACTCATTCATTCATTTACAAATGTTTATTGAATGTCTGCTGTATGCTTGTCACTGTTACAGGTGTGTGAGATGCATTAATGACTGAAAGAGATAAAGATCCTTGTCCTCATGGAGTCTGTTCTAAGACGTGCGAATAACATAATCAATAAGTAGATTATCTAGTTTGTCAGAAGGTGATGAGTGCTATGGAAAAGCAAAACAAAACATCATGGCAGGAGGAGGGAGTAATGGTGAGAGAGAGGGCAGACGGGGTGGGCCTCGTGGAGAAGGAGACATTTGACAAAAACTGGAAGAAGGTGAAGAAGTAAGCCAGCTGGCCAGCTGGGGAGCAGAGCATTCCAGGCGGTGGGAGCACCTAGAGTGAGGGCCCTAAGAGAGCATTCCAGGCGGTGGGAGCACCTAGAGCAGGGGCCCTCAGATGGGAGTGAGGACTGACAAGGGGTCCAGTGCGGCCAGACTGAGGGGGCAATGCAGTAGGAGTGGAGGGCAGGGAGGCGGGGGTGAGTGGCAGACTATGAAGGAGCCTTGGGAGCCATTGTAGGGCCTTGGGCTTTTGCCATGGACAAAACGAGAAGCCGTTCCTAGCTCTTGAACAGAGGAGTGCATGGTCTGACTTTCACTTTAAGATCTAGCTGGATGCTATGTGGAGAGTGGCCTGCAGAGGATCTGCTGGAGGGGCAGGGAGACCTGCGGTAGCAGGCTGTCACAGTCACCTGGTTGAGGAGTGAGTGGCTCGGCCCCAGTGCGGTAGCAGAGTGGTGAGACTCTGTAACTTTTTGGACAGGAGAGCAGTTCAGGATGCCTCTGAGGTTTTTGTCCTGAGCACCTGGAGGAATAGCGTTCTCATTGACTGAGATGGCAAAAGTTTTATGGTGAAGCAGGCTTTTGGGGGCAAAGAGCAGTTCTGTTTGGGATGTGTGAAGTTTTGAGATGTCTTAACAGAGAGTCAAGTGGAATTGTCAAGTAGCACTTGAATTTGTTAGACTGGAGTTGAGAAGAGAAGCTTGGGCTGGAGCTGTAAGTTGGAGAGCCTCCAGCATTTATAAAGCTGTGAAATTGGATGAGACGCCCAAGGGATGAGGGAGATAGAAGGAAAAGGGGGCAAATGAATGAGTGTTAGGGCAGGAAGTTGCAGAGAAGAGGAACCAGCAAAAGAAGCGAAATGGAGCAGGAGAACAGTAAAGGGTCCTGGAAGCCAGTGAATCGAGTGTGTCAGGGAGCGGGGTGAACACCGTGCGATGCGAGGAGGCAGTGAGAGGAAGACTGAGAACTGACCGTTGGATTTAGCCACTGGAGGTCCTTGATGACCTGGAGTGGAATGTGTTTGGGAGAGCATGTGAGTAGATGAATCAGAGATAGTGAGTGTAGACAGCTCTCTTCAGATGTACAACACTGGGGAGCAAAGAAATGGGGCAGTGAGTGAAGTGGTCATGAGTTGTTTTTAATGGAAGAAATGACATACTGCTTATAGGCTGATGGGTGTGAGCCAGGGGAGTGTAACAGATTGATGACAGAAACAAGAGGGGGGGAATTGCTGGAGCATTCTCTTCAGTGGGCGAGAGGCGATGGGGGTTAGTGCGTGATTTGGAGGGCTAATTTTAGAGTAGCTTGGTGTGGAAGTTGGTCTCTGACGGCCGAGGGCAGCCGACTTGTAGGGTGCAGGTGCACGTGGCGTGGGAGCCCATGGGAGCTCTCTTATGACTGAGTGCTTTTCTCAGTGAGAAGGGAAGGAGGGTCATCAGCTGAGAGGGAATGTAGGGGGAGCTGATGGAGTCCCCGGAAGAGAGGAGTTTGTTGGTTGCTTTTTCGTGTCTTGGTAGAGGCATGAGTACCACATTGCTGACACTTTGTTGGACCAGGGAGATATCAAGCATCTTACGTTTCTTTCTGGGCTTTTCTGTCTCTTGGGTTACAGGGATGTGAACACCACTGTCATGGAGCTCCTGATTATGGTGTATGCGTGTAAGACCTCTTGTGCCAAAAGCATTATCGGCGTGATTCCCTACTTTCCTTACAGCAAACAGTGCAAAATGAGGAAAAGAGGCTCCATTGTCTCTAAATTGCTGGCTTCGATGATGTGCAAAGCTGGTAAGAATGGCGGGTATTTGGTGATTTATTGGGGGCCTGGGTGTTTTATTTTTATCTTAGACATTGTAAAGCATTGTCGTAACTAAACTAGAATGCTTAACAGAGTGAAAACAGTGATACAGCTTTTAGAGACAACTAATTTATAATGAGAGAACAGTGCGGAGAATTCTCCCTGTTCCCAGCTCCCTACAACATGAGGGAATGAGAACAACCTAGTTTCCTAAATTCTTTGCTTAAAAAATTACATTGAAATGACAAGTTACAATCATATTTAGATCGTTTTTAAAGGGGAAAAAGGCATTTGGAACCGACTACTCTAGCACAGCAGCTGTTTTTATCTTAGCCTCTTCCCTTTCCCAGGACAGGTTGGCATATTTTGCAAACCATATGTATTATTTTGTGTTGTACATTTTCAGGTAATATCCTAAGTGTCTCATGCTTGTTTCTAAATAATCTTCAGAGTTGTTATTGTATGTGTGTGTGCATGTGCCTGTGTGTACAGTCACGTGTCGCTTAATGACGGGGCGGTGTTGTGAACAATGCATTGTTAGGCGATTTTGTCGTTGTGCAGACATCATAGAGTGAACTTAACACAAACCTGGTTGGTGTAGCCTCCTACACAGCTAGGCTATGTGGTACTAATCTTACGGGACCACCGTCGTACATGCAGTCCATCCTTGACCCACACGTTCTTATGTGGCCCATCACTGTATGTGATTATAGAAGGCACGTATCACAGAGCATTTGCACAGAGAGAAAAGAATAAAAAGTCCCCATAGCACTATACTTTGAGACTGACACTATAGAATCAGTTTTCTACTGTAACATTCCAAAGAAGGCAAAAATAAAACAAAATTTGATAAAACCTGAACCCCAGCAACCTCAACAGCATACCCTTTTGAAAACTCTGTGACAGGTAGCTGTCTGAAGGGAGCAGGCTGGCTCACTGAGCCTTCCAGAGAGGTTTTGCCCCTCTCTTCTAGCCTTTCTCTTGGGCAGGCCACCAGTCTCACTTTCCTGCTCTTTTGGGCAAGTTTTTTTTTTCCCCCCCAAAGCCCCAGTAGATAGTTGTATGTCATAGTTGCACATCCTTCTAGTTGCTGTCTGTGGGACACGGCCTCAGCATGGCCGGAGAAGTGGTGCGTCGGTGCGCGCCCGGGATACGAACCTGGGCCGCCAGTAGCGGAGCGCACACACTTAACCGCTAAGGCACGGGGCCGGCCCTGGGCAAGTTTTGCTTTAAAAAAATTTTTCCAATTGAATTTTCCTTATACTTTTCTGGTGATCACTTAAGATATCCTTTAAGGAGCCAGTGGGGGCGAAGGTTCTTCATTTTCTCCAATTACTGGCCTTTGCAGTTTGTCTTAATATGGCTTTGCCGGAAACTTCAAGGAAATGTGATTTGCTCTAATAGAATTATCAGAGACATTTCTTCTTTACTATTATCTTTGCTATTTTAAGACTTTAAATTGATGTGAAAATCATGCATCTCTGTGTAAGAAAAACCACCCAGTCTTTCCCTTCTGAGTAGGGAATAGCCCAGTTCTCCACCTCCTGTGTGTTTCCTTTTCTATTCACACAGAACTCTTCACTCTGACACTACTGACACCAAGTGTGTAGGGGTTTTTCCCTACACCTAGCAATTCTCCACGACACGTGTTCGGTGTCCTACAATTTGACTCAATTTTGACACTATCTGTCTGGAGATAGCATCAGATTCCACAGGTTAAGGGCTCAGTCCCACAAGACTGCCCCCAAACCCCTTCAGATGCCAGTCTCAAGTCCAGGTTGTCACCTGTGCCTCTGACGGGTTGACTATAAATCTCAGGTTCCCACAACCCCCTCCTTGGGTTCAATTAGTTTGCTAGAGCAGCTCACAGAACTCAGGGAAACTGTTTACTTGCAGTTTACCAGTTCATTATTAAAGGAGATGATAAAGGATACAGATGAACATCCAGATGGAGGAGATGTGCAGGGCAAGGTATATGGGAAGGGGTGTGGAGCTTCCATGCTGTCTTAGGGTGCACCACTCTCCCTGAACCTCCACCTGTTCACCAACCTGGAAGCTCCCCAAAACCTGTGCTATTGGGGTTTTATGGAGGCTTCCTTACAGGGGCATAGTGGATCATTAACTCCATTTCCAGCCCCTCTCCGCTCTCTGGAGGTTGGGGGTCGGGGCTGACAATTCCAAGCTTCTCATCATGGCTTGGTCTTTCTGGTGACCAGCCCCCATCCAGGAGCCATCCAGGAGCCCCCCAGAGTCACCTCAGTAGAACAAAAGACGCTCCTAGTGCTCTTATCACTTGGGAATTTACAAGGGTTTTAGGCTCTGTGCCAGGAGGTGGGAGCAGAGACCAATATATATATTTTCTATTATTTCACACTCACATCGTACTAAAAAATCTGAGAAATAAAGATGCTGAGTTTTTTTGATGAGAGAGCAATTTGTAATAGTAATTTATTATATATAGTATTTTATATAGTACTTATTCATACAGTGCAACTGGTTAGCAAACCATTTATATGTTTTGTCTCTGCTTTATTTTCAAAGGTCTAACTCATCTTATTACTATGGATTTACACCAGAAGGAAATTCAGGGCTTCTTCAATATTCCTGTTGATAATTTAAGAGCATCTCCCTTCTTATTACAGTATATTCAAGAAGAGGTGAGCTAAGTCAAACTTTTTGTTTTGACGTTTTGTTTAACAGTTGAAAGATACATTTCCATTTCCTTGGGCTGTCCATAAAGGATTAATACTTGATATTTCCTGCTTAAAGTACTATTGTACTTTATAAATGTAGTTCAGTGTATTTAAAAATTCTTAATGTGCAATTTATTTCTTTTACTAAGCTCTTAAAATTGCTTTTTCTTCTTTTAGACCTCGGGTAACTAGAGTTGGACTAGTCGTGATCGTGGCAAATAACTCTCATCATTTGGTCCACATGGGTCCTGGCCTTCTTTTATGTATCCATCTCTTTGCATTGTCTCTCTGTCCATCCATGTATAATAGTCAGCACCGCGATCCACCACCCAACAAGAAAACCAGAATCATCATTATAACCTGCAGCACTCACGTGGTCCATCTCTGTCCCATGCCCCTGCTTCCTCCCACCTGAGGGAACCACCATCCTGAATCTTGTTTTATCTTTCTCTCAGTTTCCTTTTTATATAGATTTATCTCATATGTATTTTTTAATATATATATTTTTAGTATATATTTAAAGACAAAAAAAGTATATATTTTTTAACTTTATAAAAAAATCAAATTGTGTAATCTTTTGGGAATTTTGCACTTGATACTACATTAGTAAGAGTCATCCATATTGTTGTGTGTCACAGTTCATCCATTTTGACTACTGAGAAATACTTACTGTGCAGTGATTATCACAGTTTATTCATAAAGTTTTGGCTGGTGTGATAGTGCTCCTGTGAGCATTCTTGTATGTATCTCCTCTGGTACATAAGCGAAAGGGTATCTTGGTTATATACCTAGGGTGGAATTGCTAGGTTGTGTGGTGTGTTAATGTTTAATTTTTCCAAAGCGGTTATACCAGTTTATATTCCCACCAGCGGTGAATTAGATATCCTGTGGATCCATCTTTGCTTCAATACTTATATTACCAGAATGTAAAGTTTTTGCCAGTGGAATGGCTATGATATGGTATCTTGTTGTCACTTTGGTGGATATATCTCTGATGACTTATGAAGTTGAACATCTCTTCATATGTTTCCTCTTCTGTCCTTTAATGCTTTGGTTTGTTTCTTTCTGAGCTATAGGCATCCTTGTTTTATTCTTGATTCTTGCCATTTGTTAAAATTTGTTTCACATGTATCTCTCAGTTTGTAACTTGTCTTTTAGTTTTCTTTAGGGAGTCTTTTATTTATTTATTTATTTAAATTTTTTGTTTATTGCAGTAACATTGGTTTATAACAGTGTATAAATTTCAGGTGTACATCATTATACTTCTATTTCTGCATAGATTACATCATGTTCACCACCAGAATACTAATTACAACCCATCACCACACACATGTACTGAATTATCCCTTTCACCCTCCTCCCTCCCCGCTTCCCCTCTGGTAACCACCAATCCAATCTCTGTCTCTATGTGTTTGTTTATAGGGAGTCTTGATAAGCAGACGTATTCAAATTTTTTTTCATTGAGGTGAAATTCACATAGCATAAAATGAACCGTTTTAGCACAAACAGTTTAGTGGTATTTAGTGCATTTACAATGTTGTGCAACCATCACCTCTATCAAGTTCCGAAACTTGTTCATTACTCCAGAAGAACACCCTCTACTCTTTAAGTAATCACTCCTTATTCTTCTCTCCCCTCTACCTCCCTGGCAACCACTAATCTGCTTTCTGTCTCTGTGGATTTGCCTATTCTGGATATTTCGTATAAATGAAATCATACAATATGTGACCTTTTGTGTTTGGCTTCATTCACTAAGCTTGATGCTTTCGAGTTTCATCGACGTTGTAGCATGTATCAAGACTTCATTCTTTTCGATGGCTGAATAATATTCGATTGTATGTATATACTACTCTTTGTTAATCCATTCATTCGTTGATAGACATTTGGGTTGTTTCTACCTTCTGGCTATTGTGAATAGTGCTGCTGTGAACATTTGTGTACAAGTTTCTAAGGGAACGTATGTTTTCACTGTGGACATATCTTTCATTTCTTGGATATATACTTAGGATTGGAATTACTTGGTAATATGGTAATTCTATGTTTAACTTTTTGAGGAACTACCAAACTGCTCTCCAGAGTGGCTGTACCATTTTACATTCTAACTAGCAGTGTGTAAGATTTCCAATTTGTTCATATCTTTACCAACATTTATTTTCTGGTTTTTTTTCTTATAGCCATTTTAGTGGTTGTGAAGTGATATCTCATTGTGGTTTTGATTGATTTGTTATTTCACTAATGACTAATGATTTTGAGCATCTTTTCATGTGTTTATTGGCCATTTGTATGTCTTCTTTCAGTAAATATTCAAATCCTTTGCCCATTTTTAATTGGGTTGTTTGTCTTTTTATTGAGTTGTAGGAGTTCTTTATATATACTGGAATCTACACTCTTATCAGATACATGATTTGCAAATATTTCCCTCCATTCTGTAGTTTGTCTTTTCACTTTCTTCATAGTGTCCTTTGTTGCACAAAAGGTTTTACCTTTGGTGAAGTCCAATTTATCCATTTTTCTTTTGTTATTCATGCTTTTGCTCTTATATCTAAGAAAACATTGTCAAATCCAAGGTCATTAAGATTTACCTGTATGTTTTCTTCTAAGAGTTTTATAATTTTAGCTCTTATGTTTAGGTTGATCCGTTTTGAGTTAATTTTATATATGGTGTGAGGTGGGGATCTAACTTCATTCTCTTGCATGTGGTGTCTAGTTGTTCCAGCACCGTTTGTTGAAAAGACGATTTTTTCCCCATTGAATGGCTTTGTCAAAAAACCCTTGCCAAGAAACAATTGACCCTAGATGTTTGGGTTTATTTCTGGACTCTCAGTTCTATTCCATTGGTCTATATGTTTATCCTTATGCCAGCACCACACTCAATTTTGATTACTGTATAGCCTTATAGTAAGTTTTGAAATTGGCTTTCAGTTCCATATGAATTTAAGGATTTGCTTTTCTGTTTCTGCAGAAAAGGGCATTGGAATTTTGATAGGGATTGCATTGAATCTGTAGATCACTTTGGGTAGTATTGCATCTTAATATTAAGTCTTCCAACCATGAATATTAGATACTTTCCATGCATTCAGGTTTCTTTAATTTCTTTTAGCATTGCTTTGTAGTTTTCAGTGTACAAGTCTTTCACTTTTCTTTGTTAAATTTATTCCCATGTATTTTATTCTTTGGATACTATTGTAAATGGAATTGTTTTCTTAATTTCCTTTTGGATTGTTCATTGCTGGTGAATAGAAACAAAACTGATCTTTGCATGTTGATCTTGTACCTTTGACTTTGCTCGATTCATTTATTGGCTTTGATAGTTTTTTTGTGTTGTATGTGGATTCTTTAGGGTTGTCTAGTATAACATCATATCATTTGCAAATGGAGACAGTTTGACCTCTTCCTTTCCGATTTGGGTACCTTTTATTTCTTTTACTATCTAATAGCTCTAGCTGTTAGATAACCTCCGGTACATTGTTGAATCCATTGTTGAATAGCAGCAGTGAAAGTGTGCGTCCGTGTCTTATTCCTGATCCTAAGGGGAACGCTTTCAGTCTTTCATCATCGAGTCTGATGTTAGCTGTAGGATTTTCATAAATACCTTTTGTCATGTTGAGGAGTTTCCTTCTATTCTTAGTTTTCTAAATTTTTTTTTTTATTATTTTTATTTTTTTGTGAGGAGATCAGCCCTTTGCTAACATCTGCCAGACCTCCTCTTTTTTTGCTGAGGAAGACTGGCCCTGGGCTAACATCCATGCCCATCTTCCTCCACTTTATATGGAATGCCGCCACAGCATGGCTTGACAAGCAGTGCGTCGGTGCGCGCCCAGGATCCAAACCTGCGAACCCCGGGCCGCCATAGCGGAGGGTGCGCTCTTAACTGCTTGTGCCACCGGGCAGGCCCTCTAAATGTTTTTATCATGAAAGGGTATTAGATTTGTCAAGTGCTTTTCTGCATCAATTGAGATGATCATGTGGATTTTTTTCCTTCATCCTATTAACGTAGTATATAACAATGATTGGTTTTTCTCATTTTGAACCACTCGTATTCCTGGAACAAATAAGACATACTATATCATTTTAATCTAGTAATATTTGTTATTCTTTGATATGATAGCATTTTTGTGCCTTATTATTTAAAAAGCCTTTTTAAATGTTAACTTATAATGCAGTTAGCTATTTTGCTCTTTTAGGAACTGTTTTCCTCACATGAATTATTTCTGTCTTTAGTAACTTTTCCAGAGAACTCTTTTTACAATAGTATATTTAAAAGATGGCAATTTGTAGATTTCTGAGCATCTTCTTTCTGTCAAGAGTACAGGCCTTCCCCATCCTCCAGCAATTAACGTAGACCCTCATTAGTGAAAATGAATTTAAGTATTTTTGAAAGAGAAAAATATAAAATATTCTACTTGTTTTCTTTAAAGTTATATACAAAAAACATACAAACTCTAATAAATTCAGAAAATAATATAGAATATAAGTTACCTGAATATGATCCTCAGGTGAGAGAAAGAGAGGGTGAGTGAGCAATGGCAGATGTCTTGATGGGGGAGGAAAAGGGGGCCAGGCAGAGAGAAGAGTGAGAGGGTGAGCCTTGAGCATGTAGTATGTGGTCCAGTTAAGAACTGTCTAGATAAAGACACCTATAGTTTTGGAAGAAATAGAGCACTCGGTGTAGACTTTCATAGGCTAATGTTTACATCTTGTGATTTTGGGGGGAGTTTCCGCTCAAGGTGCCCGGCGTGTTGTGTGCTGACGTCTCGAGGCATAAATGGCAGTAGCGCCTCTTGAGAGGCGCCCTAGGCCTGGTGAGTCAAGACTACAGTGCCTTCGTGCTGGTCCCGAGGTCAGGTGCAAAGCTGCTCCAGCGGCTCTCATGTTGCCCTTGGTGTAGGCTCTGCCTCAGTACGAGGCTGCCTGCTGCTTGAGAAGTCCCATCTTAGGTTTTATCATTGAAAACAAGTCAGGGTTGAACTCTCTCTTGTACTGTTTCTGGTTCAGCAAACTAGGGAAATGGTTGTTTGTTTTGATGGTGAGCTGACAGTGATAACTCCGGACATTCATAAAAATAAATCCTTCATTCATAAAAATAAATTAAAACAGACTATAAAAAATGAAATACTATAGGGAGCTCACTGTTAAAAAGGAATTTTGTTCTCTTTGCTTTTCTGTAGTGTGCTTGTTTTATGCCTTTCGTTTTCATGTATTAGGGCTTCTCGAGCAGGAGGTAAATAGACTGTATTTTACTGCATCTAAGGTGCCATCAGTAAGGTTTACATTATTTATGTCATCAAGAAGGAAGAAAACACTGCCAATTATACTGTGACACAATGCCTTTATGTCACTTAGTGAGGCTATTCTGCGAGTTGTGATGCTGACACTCTCCTGTGTGACAGCTCATACTGTTTCTCTTGAGGTCACTGGAATTGACGCACTCTGCTGGAGTCCTAGTCGGATGCTCATTGGCCTGAGACTTTGTCGTCTGTTGTGAGGGTTTGGCAGTTTCTCCTGCCTGCAGTTGTGTTGCTCTCCATGTGTTAGGTGTCCTTTTCAGGTTCACTCGTTTCACAACTCTACCTGTTTTAGGGGAGTCTTCCTTTCCTAGGGCTCATAAAGCATTTGATTGTTGCCTTGTGAGGAACCATGGAATTGTGGTCGTGCTTCCAGTGATGACCATTTGATTCACTAATGTGAAATTTACACCCTGCTGCCCTCTTCCCGTGTCTCTCTGCGTGCATGGTAACTTTTCCTTTTAATGCTGAATCATAGTGAACTCTTGCTGGAGTCATTTTAAATGGCAGTTAAACCCAGCGCATATAGAAGCGACAGTGCCTGTGACTCATTTGAAACGAGGGCCTGAGGAATGCCTCAGCCTTCTCCCCGCGTGTGAAGGGGTAACAAAGCACGTCGCAGCTGTTGTTGGGCCGACAGCGGCTGTAGGACACTACCAATTGTAAGACATCCAAGTTGTAGGCGTATTAAAACATGACCAAAAAATGGTTTGGGTGTTGATAAATATAGTGCATGTTTTTAAAAAATGACAAAGTATTGTAGTGATAGTTGTAGTAATCATTGGTCTGTATCAGGATTTTTTAAGGAAGAGAAGGGCTACAAGTGTAGTTTTATATTGCGCATAGAGATCCCATCCTATCTCATCAATTTTTTAAATAGGAACTTTTAGAGTTATCCTGGTTCTGATTCTGGGGTTGCTTTTGTTTTTCCCAGTGTTCTTCTTAGTGTGTTTATATCAGGCCACTCTCATTATCACAGAAATGAGATATGTCAGGAAATGGAAAATGAGGGACAAGGGGTATGGCAGAGGAGTGTTGGGTGTGGGGCAGTTTGATTCTTTGTGCTTCCACATGTGGCCCTGATGATGTTTTCCCTTAATGTCTCAGGGGACAATTACGATAGAGTTTGGAAGTCAGACTTGTATGATGTGTAGTGTGTTTTTCCCCTTCACTTGATAATAAGAGTAATCTTTTCCTAAAAAGTGAAAATGAACATTTATGTTTATGATGCAGTGTAGGGAAATGCGTGTTTGTGTACAGACGTGCTGGCAGTCCTGCGACGGCCTGGCTTCCCTGGACCGCCACCCTGGTCCTGGGCCCCTCTGCAGGGCGGCCTTTGTTACCAGCCTGCTTTGTGTCCTGTATGCTCTCGGGTCTTTCTCTGTGTGTTTACCTCCTTGTCTGTAATACACAGTTAGAGATACTGATCTGTGGGGGCTTTTTTAAAAAAAAATTGACATATTTGCATTGTTCTGCAGCTTGTTCTTTCCTTTCTCATGCTGGTATCTGGAGGTCTTTCCCTGCTGGGATACATAGGTTTACCTCTTTCTTTATAATGGCTACGTAGTATTCCTTAGTTTAGATCAGCGATGTCCAACAGAACTTTCTGTGACAGTGAAAATGTTCTGTCCGCCGTCTAGTACAGTAGCCACTAGCCACATGTGGCTACTGAGTCCTTGAAATGTGCCTAGTGTGACTAAAGAACTGAATCTTTCATTTTATTTAAGTTTAATTTAAATATAAATAGCTACGTGTTTAAATGTTTAAAGCACAAGTTTCAATGAGCCACAGTTTTTTCAACCATTTCCCTCTTGATTGGATATTAGGTTGTTTTACTTTTTCACCCTTTTAAGTGAAATATTTTATTTTAAAAAAATATTTAAGTAATGCTGCATTGAAAATTCTTGTACTTAACCTTTCTGAGTACTTAGATTAGTGTTTTTCTGAGATATATTAGGAAGTGGAATTGCTTAATTGGAAAGTATCTACATTTTTAATATTTTAATAGCTATTACAAAAATTGCAATTTTCTGAAAATTTAATATTTTAATACATATCGTGAGAATTCCAGTTATCAGAATGGATAGTATTAATTTACACTCCCAGTAGCAGTGCATGTGATAGTACCTGTTTCCCCATGCCCTTAATTTTGCCAATTTAGTGGGCAAAACAATACTATATTATCTGAATTTTTTAGTTCCCTGATTTCTAGTGTGATTGGGCATCTTAGCATGTGTTCTTTTTGGGGGGTGCAGAATTTCCCCCATCTAAGATAGTGTTTTATCTTTTTGCTGTGGTGTTGGAGTTTCTGCATGCCATGTCTGGGTGGATCCTTTTTCCATTCATTTTGCTGGATACTCAGTGGGTCCCTCATTCTCTGGGAATTTTTTTTTCTATAGTTTATTTCATCCCTTCTTTTTTTTTTTTTTATTCTTTCCTTTGGTAACTATTAGGTGTTGAAAATTTTGGATCTAGTCTCTATATTATTTAACTTTTTTATTATTTTTTTTCAAGTTTTGTGTTCTCATATACTGCATTGTGGGAAAATCCTTTGGCCTGATGCCCAGGTTTGTTCTTCAGCTGTGTCCATTCTGCCATTAGGCAGCCAGCTGCTGAGTTCTTATTTGGACCATAATAACTTCCGCCTCCATAAGAGCTTGCGCTCTCTTTATGCCTATGATTTTCTGTTTTAACCCCTGAAGAGACAGTAGACCTGTTTTTATTAAAGAGTCCTTTCTTTTAAAGTCTCCTTTTATTTGCTTTATTAACTGTTTCCTTGATTTTTATTTATTCTCTTGGCTGGGTTTGGTGCTGTTTGATGAGACAAGGAAGTACATAAAACCATTTAGAAAGACTTCCAGCAAAAATGAAGAAAGTGCGTAAATGAAAATAGTTTTTGCTGCCTTACTCCCTGATAGGGTGGGGTAAATTAAGCTTTCCTGGAGAGACACCTGATCCATGTGCTTATGCTAGATGTATCTATAATAGAATCTTCTTCAAATCAATCAGTTTTTTGTTTGTTTACTGAGTATTTATTACTTAATGCTTCCTATGTGCTAGGCATTGTCCAAGGTGCTAGATGTTATTAAGTGCTTATATTAAAATTCATTGATCTGCATAATTGTAGGAAGCAATGGGGATATATTTGAATGAAATAATACACTTTAATTGAAGTGATTGAATTTCAAGAACATAATTTGAAAACATTGCCAAGATGAAGTTGGAAACCACAAACCTCTGCTCAGCTTGAAACTGGCTCTGGCTTGTAAACTCTCAGAGGTTGATACTGGGTGTATCTTCAGTTATAATCATCACCAGCACAGATCACTTCCGATGTTCAACAGTAAAAGACTCCAGTGTAGACCGGTATTGTAGTTACTTTCTTAAGGGCTCTTGCTGTCTGGATGAAGCGGCACTGGGCTGACTGTCCTGTAACAGGTGGGTTTCTTTAGTCTGCCCTGACTGAGACAGCTTAAATCATGGTGTGTTTGGAGCGCACTAATCTGGAATTTGACGGTTACCTCGGATTCAGGTTGGATGGATGTTGTCCTTGCACCATGAAATTACATGTAACTGGATTCATGAGAGGGCTTCCTGTTGGCTTTATGAAAACGCCTTTATCCCACGTTATCAGTGTATGCTGGCATCACTATTAGCCCTACGTTTTTCTTTAAAGAAGTCTGTGAGGCTCATACCTTAACAATATTTTTTTCCTAGGCAGGCATTTCTTCATTTTTCCAAAGGAGAAATTTACTTCGAACTTTTTCTCTTTTTGGAAAACTTTCAAGTGACCAGATGACATTTTTGAGTCTATCAAAATGTTCCTTTTTATTGAGTGTCGCATGTTGCTGTGAATAGTGTTGTGGAGATGTGGCGGTAACCCCCCACCTCTTGTCTGTCCCAGATCCCAGACTACAGGAATGCGGTGATTGTGGCCAAATCTCCAGCGTCGGCCAAGAGGTAAGTGGGAGCTCTGACTGCTCCTCGGATCTGCCTCCAAGGATCGCATCCCCAGTCCGATCCCTGGCGCTCGGCATTCTGCCTCAGTGGTTCCTGCTGGTGTCCCTGATTTTTGTTCTGTGGATTGATAGTCTAAAAGATTGCCAACTCCATTTATTAAGTAATGATTTACTTTCCTCTTTTTATTTCAATCCCAGTCTGTGACTGGTAGTCGTGTGTCTTGACCAAAGCCATCCGAGTGTGGGGCAACCTGACCTAATGCTTCCCAGATTGGCAGCCACCTGTCGTTGATCTTCCAAGCTGGCGTTTAAAATACTGATGAATATACTTTGTGGTGGTTTACTGCCTTTTATTCAAAAAACCTCAGTGCTTTATTAACAGAATTGTATCCAGCTGAGAGGACACTTATTGGTTTGTGTTAGAAGGTGACGTTTTACAAAACTGAAACACCCTGAGGTGACGACTGGGGCAGTGCTGAGAATTACTTGTGACCTGGAGTAACTGATGAGTCCTTAAAATTGTGGTTGGGGGGCCGGCCCCGTGGCTTAGCGGTTAAGTGAGCGTGCTCCACTGCTGGCGACTCGGGTTCGGATCCCGGGCGAGCACTGACGCACTGCTTCTCCGGCCACGCTGAGGCCGCGTCCCACATACAGCAACTAGAAGGATGTGCAGCTGTGACATACAACTATCTACTGGGGCTTTGGGGGGAAATAAAATAAATAAATAAAATCTTTAAAAAAAAAAAAAAAAAAAATTGTGGTTGGGTTGAGAGGGTTTCAGATACTAATGTTTCCTGGAGAAGCCACTCCGTTGGAGAGGGAAAGAGCAAAATCCCATGTAGGAATGCAGTCTTTTTCCTAAAAAAGATCTTTTAAAATTATTTCCCACAATTGAATACTTTTGCTCACTGGACCATTGTTGAGTCCTGTGGAATGAAAAAAAGCATAGGTACCTCCATCCTGGGCCCACAGACTGTTACTATGCACATAGTAAGCTATTGATTTAAAAGATATGACAGATAAGTAGTTTTCTATTATAAAATAATAATATTTTGTATGTTGGGTAAATTAAGTTGGCATTTATGATGAAACCATGAAGTTGCCATGTCCTTAGAGCCAACCTTGCGGAGCAGGCCAGACTGTGCCCACCCACACTTCCTTCAAGAAGCTCCATCATCGGAGTCTCACATTGTCCCTTGATTAAGTCATAGTAAACCATGACTCATTTTGGAATATGAATATTTTAAACATGTTTTCCAAGCATTTGTGCAAAGGCTGAATTCATTTTAATTTAGTAATTTATTTTCCTCTGATATACTTTTTTTTATTAAGGTGAAAATCATACAGCATTTTAAAGTGTACAGTTCACTGGCATTTAGTGCATTGACAATGTTGTGCAACTACCACCTCTCTCTAACTTCAGAACTTTTTCATCATCCCAGAAGAACACCCTGTGCTCCTTAGGTATTGACTCTCCACTCCCTTCTCCCCTCATCCCCTGGCAACCACTAATCTGCTTTCTGTCTGTGTGGATTTGCCTATTCTGGGTATTTCATATAAATGGAATCATACAATATGTGGCCTTTTGTGTCTGGTTTCTTTCCCTTAGCATAATGTTTTCAAGGTTCATCCATATTATAGCATATATCAGTAATTCATTCCTTTTGATGGCTGAATAATATTCCATTGTGTGGATATACTACAATTTGTTTATCCATTCATTCATTGACAGACATTTGGGTTGTTTCGACCTTTTGGCTATTATGAATAGTACTGCAGTGAACATTTGTGAACAAGTTTCTGTGTCGACATGTTTTGGTTTTTTGTGGATGTATACCCAGGATTGAAAATGCTGGATCATATGATAATTCTGTGTTTACATTTTTAAGGGACCACCAACTTGTTTTCCAGAGCAGCTACACCATTTTACGTTCTCACCAGCAATGTACAAGGGTTCCAATTTCTCCACATTCTTACCAACATTTATTTTCTGGTTTTTGAATATAGCCATTCTACTGGGTGTGAAGTGGTATTTTATTGTGGTTTTGATTTGCATTTCCCTAATAATTAATGCCGTTGAGCATCTTTTCATGTGCTTGTTGGCCTTTGGTGTATTTTTAGAGAAATGTCTTGTAAAGTCCTCTGCCCATTTTTCACTTGGGTTGTTTGTCTTTTTGTTGTTGAGTTGTAAGTGTTATTTATATATTCTGGATACTAGACCCTTATCAGATATATGATTTGCAAATATTTTAACCCATTCTGTAGGTTATCTTTTCCTTTTCTCGATAATGTCCTTTGGTGCACAAAATTTTTTAATATTTTTGAAGTCCAATTTAGCTTTCTTGTTGCTTGTGCTTCTGGTGTCATATCTAAGAATCCATTGCTAACTCCAAGGTCACTAAAGTTTTACCCCTATGTTTTCTCATAATAATTTAGTTTTAGCTCTTATATTTAGGTTGTTGATCCATTTTGAATTAATTTTTGTATATGGAGTGAGGTAGGGGTCTAGCTTCTTTCTTTTCCATGTGATTTTCCAGTTGTCCAGTCTTTTTTGAAAAGACTGTTCTTTCCACATTGAATGACTTTGGCACCCTTGTCAGGAATCAGTTGGCCGTAGATGTTTGGGTTTATTTCTGGACTCTCAGTTCTTTTCTGTTGTCTGTATGTCAGTACCACACTGTTTTGGTTACTGTAGCTTTGTGGTAACAGTCAGATCTAAACCATCAGAAGTGGGTGAAAGTGAGGGTGCTAGCTCCCTGCTGGTCCTCCACCGACACCAGGGTGGAGTGGCCTTGTTACCGCTGGGTGTTGGTGGAAGCCCTGAGTCCAGTAGGCCTTGTCTGATACCAACTCAGTGGGGAGGGAGAGGCACCTCTTTACTGCTTAATTGGGGTGAAAGTCCAGGTTTCACTCTCCGCTGGCAGTGGGGGGCGGGGGCTCATTACGTCTGAGTAGGGATAAAAGTCCCAGCTCCCTGCTTGGCCTTATCTTAAACCACCCCCTCAGGGGCTTTGGGGTGCATCATTGTAGCTGACAAGGGAAGAAGTATAGCCCCTCTACTTGGCCTTTGCTCATGTGGGGGAGGGGTGCAGCCAGTTTCTGTGGTGTTGGGCTGGAGAACAGTTATTGTCTTAAAGTTTTCTTTCTTTCTTTTTGTTTTTTCTGTGAGGAAGATCGGCCCTGAGCTAGCATCTGCCAATCCTCCTCTTTTTGCTGAGGAAGACTGGCCCTGGGCTAACATCCATGCCCATCTTCCTCCACTTTATATGGGACGCCGCTGCAGCATGGCTTGTCTTCAAGTTTTCTGACTTGCGAGGCTGATCCTTTCTTGCTCCTTTTGCTAGAGAGAGTGGGCTTTTGTTTGGGCTTTTTTGTTTATGCCTTTTGGCATTTTGGGGTTGTCTACTTCTCCAGCTGCAAGCCTGGGATAATGAGGCAAAAAGAAAGCCCGGAGGATTCCCCAGCAAGTCATTCCTCCGGTCCCGAGGTCGCTAGCCAGTCTGCTCTCTCCTCTCCACCAGTAGAGTCTTCTTCTTTTTTTTTTTTTTTTTTTGTGAGGAAGATCAGCCCTGAGCTAACATCCATGCCAATCCTCCTCCTTTTTTTTTTCTGCTGAGGAAGACTGGCCCTGAGCTAACATCCGTGCCCATCTTCCTCCACTTTATGTGGGACGCCGCCACAGCATGGCCTGACAAGCAGTGTGTAGGTGCGCGCCCGGGATCCGAACCCAGGCTGCCAGCAGTGGAGCTCGCGCACTTAACCACTACGCCACGGGGCCGGCTCCCAGTAGAGTCTTCTTATGTTTGTTTCACATGTAATATCCAGGGTTTTAGTTGTACTTAGTGGGAGGAGTACTCTATCTTAGCAGGAGCAGAAGTGGCAGCAATGTATTTTGATAACTTTTTCCCACTAAATACCAGAAGAATATGATGAATTTTCTCATCCATCTGATGAAGACTTGCCCATCTGGGTAGGCTTCTGGTAACTTCTTTATTCCTCAGTTTACTTCTAACATCAAGTGTTGATGATGGATGGAGGAGTGGTAGCGTTTTTATCCCTGTGGTAGTCTTTTGCTCAGTTTCAGTACTACAGTGATGTTTGTCACTTATCCACTCAGACGTTTATTGAGAGCCTGTTGTGCTAGGTCCGGGAAGGCCAGGAAGATGCCCTTAGGGGCTTGTTTTAGTGTCGGACGTTTTATCTGCTGTTGTGGACTAAATGTCTGCCCCCCAAATTCCTGTGTTGAAATCCTAGCCCTGAGTGTGATGGTGTTGGGAGGTGGGGCTTTCAGGAGGTAATTAGGTCATGGAGGCGGAGCCCTCAGGTATGGGATTAGTGCCCTTATGAGAAGAGACACAAGCGCTTGCTCTAGCTCTCTGCTCTCTGCTGTGCGAAGGTAAAATGAGAAGATGTCTGTCTGCAAACCAGGAAGCGGGCTCTCACCAGGTGCTGATCTGCCGATGCTTTGATCTTGGACCTCTAACCTCCAGAACTGTGAGAAATACATTTCTGTTGTTTAAGCCACCCAGTCTGTGGTATTCTGTTACAGCAACCAGAACTGACTAAGACATCGACATGATCACTTTTGATCTTCTCTACCTAGGAGATCAGCATTTATTGTCTCTCACAGTTGAGGAAACACACCCAAGGAGATGAAGAGACTTATCCAAGGTGATTCAGCTGTATGTTCTTTTTTTATAATTTTATTTATTTATTTTTTCCCCCCAAAGCCCCAGTAGATAGTTGCATGTCATAGTTGCACATCCTTCTAGTTGCTGTATGTGGGACGCAGCCTCAGCATGGCCAGAGAAGCGGTGCGTTGGTGTGCGCCCGGGATACGAACCCGGGCCGCCAGAAGCAGAGCGCGCGCACTTAACTGCTAAGCCCTGGGGCCGGCCCAGCTGTATGTTCTTTACTGTAAGGTAGTGGCACAACTTAATTGCTTCTTAGAGTGCTTTCCACACCAGTGATTATGAGATTTGGGTGTTGGCGAAATATGATTGTGGTTGACTTGCCCATTCGCTCGGTCTTCACTTGGTACGTATGTGAGTGCCATTCCATGCTGTTGTGGATAGAATGAACTACCGCAGTTTTCTCAGGTGGCGAGCAGCGCGTACATCACTCCTCTCCCCTGGAGCTTGCTGACTGCCCCATGTGCTGTTTAGCCAGTGGGTCCTTAGGTAGATTGGAATGAAGCATCCAACCTCTTTTTGTTCCCAGCTTCTGTAATTGAGTCCATGTAGGTTACACTGCATTAGATAAATGTTTTAGGATGGAGATGGTTGCTGCAAAAGGCTAAATAAGTTTTGTAAGGATGAGGTAATAGTATAGTTATGGCCTGGGAGTTTGGTCCCTGCGTTGAAAGTGTTGTGAGAGCTCTGTGGTCAGTTGCATCTAACGTAGTGAAGTTGATTTCGTGGCTGTCTGCATCTCCTATAGCTATGTTCTGGTGATTTTATTTTATTCTAATGCCCTGATTTGCACATGTATCTGGAGTTAGAGCTTGAGATGGCACTTTCTGGCTTAGCAACATGCCATTTTTGTTGTGATTGTTTCTAGCTTCCTCCTCCAAGTTTTTCATTTGGCACGTAACCTTAGAAAGCTGTTAAAGTTAGATTAAAAGACACCTAGGCAGCAGCAAGATAGTTAAACTAGCCGTCAGAAGACATGGGCTTCCAGTTGTGGTTTAGCCAGTGTTTGTGAGAACCCTGGTCAAGGCAGTCACAGCAGGCCTCAGCCTTCTCATCAGTGAAAGGAGGATAATACCTGCTCTGCTTATCGGACAGAGGTGTAATAAGCACCAAAGAATATAGGGAAGGATTCCAGCAGTTAAATACCACTATGTGGAGCGGTGGTGGTTAGTGCCCTTAGAATTCGGAAGTTACTGTTGAGTAGGTCTAAATGTGCAGCTATCGTTATGGAGTTCTTTGACAATGAGCAGTTGTTTTGAATAAAAGAGGTCATCTGAGAATATAGTGTTGCTTTAATAAGAAGCGGAACTTGCTTTAATGAGTTGTTTGGGATTGTTTTCACAGAATAACTGAATAGAAAAAAAACATCTGAGATCCTGTGTCTTGTTCTGACTCATGATGTAAATTGAATTAACCCTTATAATTGTACAGCCAGGAGCAAGATGAAGTTACTTTGGAATTCCTCCGTGACTGTTAGTATATAAAACAATCTGAGCTACAGGAACCATCCTGGTTCTTTTTGGAAGCAGGTGGGAATTCAAGTTACATGACTAAGTGATACAAAGTATCCAGAAACTAACATCAGCGTGCAGGTAATGATTTCATTTATCTTGAAAGTATTGCATTTTGTAGAGGTTGGTAGTATTAAAACAGCATCATTCTGGAAATTGGCAGACCTCTAATGAAAAGGCCTCCTTAGAGGATAACTAAGAGGTCAGTTCTTTTGACAACAATCTTGTCTGCACAGCCATCTTGAATTTGAAGGAGGAGCTACTCTCTGTGTGCCAGTCTCCATGAGGTTAGGATGGGGCGGAAGCTAGTGAAGACTCTGCCATGGTATTTGTCTGAACATTTTTTCCTCTGAGAATTTCTTTAAAAACTATTTTGGGGCCGGCTCCGTGGCTTAGCGGTTAAGTGCGCTCGCTCTGATGCTGGCGGCCCGGGTTCGGATCCCGGGCGCGCCCTGAGGCACCGCTTCTCCGTCCGGCGCGAGGCCGAGTCCCACGTGCGGCAGCTAGAAGGATGTGAACCTATGACATGCAGCTGTCTACTGGGGCTTTGGGGGGAAAAAATGAATAAATAAAATCTAAAAAAAAAAAAAAAAAAAAAAAAAATAACTATTTTGGATTTTTTTTAAGGGTGAATTTATGCAAATACTACATCTTAAATCTCAGGATATTTAGCAATTTTTATTAAAATATTCTCCCTCTTGATAACTCTCCCTCTTTTTCCTAAGTAAAAATATTAACACACACACACACACTTTTCTGTATCAGATTATGCAGTACAGTTCTGCTCCTGTGAAGCCTTACTGTCTTTTCCTTGGAAATATGAATTAGATTCATCACAGATAGGGCCAGATCAATAGATGTTTCCTTATGTGCATTTGAGATTTTTTTTTTAATACCACGGAAGACTTAACTGTTGCTGCGTAATGATAGCACACTTTCTACTGAGAGGCAAAATGTAACTTTATAAGAAAGTATCATGAAATAGAAAGATTGAAGGATGAATTTAAATCTTTTGAAATAATTACTAACAGTATAACAAAGCTTTCCTTAGTTGTATAGTACATACAGGAAGCCTGGGTAGAGGGTAGGTTTCTGTTCCCACTAGGGCACAGTATTTAGTGTTTTCAAGTGCCCTGCTATTCATGTGGCATTTAAATACCTTGGCTGTGTCTAGTACAGATAGTACACATGGGATTCAATTTAATCCCTAAGTTAAGACCACAGCCCAGTGTTTTTAGCTGTTCTTGTGAACTGTTAGGAACTTCTTTTGAATTTTTGATGTTTGAAAACCAAGATTGGGAGACCCTTTTGGATCCTTAAGCACTTGAACATTTACTGTGCATGTGGTGCCAAAGGTAGAAGAAAGAGTTTACCCCAGATGGCTTCAGTGGTGAATTCTGTCAGACATGTAACGGAGAAATAATGCTGATCGCACATAAAATCTTCCAGAAAATTGAGGAAGAACAGATACTTCCCAGCTCATTTTATGAGGCCATCGTTACCCTGATAGCAAAGCCAGACACAGATATTAGAAGAAAAGAAAAACAGACCAATATTCCTCATGAACATAGATGAAAAATTCTAAGCAACATTTTAGAAAATTGAATCCAACAATACATAAAAAGGATAATATACCATGACCATTTGGGAATAAACTAAAAAAGGAAAACCATATGATTATCTCAGTAGACTAAAAAAGCATTTGACAAAATTCAATTTCTATTCCTGATAAAAACTTTAAGCAAACGAGGACTAGACGGGAACTTCCTTATCTGATAAGAGATATCTATGAAGAACCCACAGCTAACATCACACTTAATGCTGAAAGACTGATTGCCTAAGAACAGGAACGAGATGAGGATGTCTGCTCCCCCTGCTTCTATTCAACATTGTACTGGAGGTTCTGAATAGTGCAATTAAAGAAAGAAAGAAAGAAAGAAAAAGAATCCAGTATGGAAAGGAAGAAGTAAAGCAGTTCTAATTTGCAAGTGGCATGATTATTTATGTAGAAAAATCTGATGAAATATACAAAAATGCTGTTAGGACCGATAGATCAGTTTAGCAAGGTTGCAGGATACAAAATCAGTATACAAAAATCAGTTGTATTTGTATACCAACAATGAACAATGGGAAATTGAAATGAAAAATAAAACCAAATAGCATCAAATTAAGTGAAAACTTATGGATAAATCTAAGATGTTCAAAACTTGTACTCTTAAAAATACAAAACACTGCTGAGAGAAGTTAAAGGAGACCTAAATGAATGAAGAAAGGTACTGTGTTCAGGTCAAAAGACTCAGTATTGTTAAGGTATCAGTTCTCCCCAAATTGGTCTATAGAATTGACACCATCTCAGTCAAAATGTGAGCAGGGTTTTTGTAGAAATTGACAGGCTGATTCTAAAATTCATGTGGAAATGTGAAGAACCTAGAATAACCAAAACAACTTGGAAAAAGAACAAAGTAGGAGCTCTAAGACTACCTGAATTCAAGGTTTATTATAAAGCTAAAGCGATCATGATTATGTGGTATTGGGATAAAGATAGAAAAACAGATCAGTGGAACAGAACAGAGAGTCCGAAAATAGACCCACATATATCTGGAATATTGATTTTCAGCAAAGGTGCAAAAGCAATTTGATGGAGAAAGGATAGTCTTTTCAACAAATGGTGTTGGAATAATTGGATGTTCATGTGCAAAATAATGAATTTTGAGTCCTATCTCATATCATATACAAAAATCAACTAGAAATGAATCATGTACCTACATGTAAAACCTAAAGCTATAAAACTTCAAAGGAAAACAGGAGAAAATCTTTGTGACCTTGGTTTAGGCAAAGATTTCTTAAATATGACACCAAGAGTGCAATTCATAAGGGAAAAAAATGTTAAATTGGACTTTATCAAAATTAAAAACTGCTCGGGGCCGGCCCCGTGGCTTAGCGGTTGAGTGCGCGTACTCCGCTACTGGCGGCCCGGGTTTGGATCCCGGGCGCGCACTGACGCACCGCTTGTCCGGCCATGCTGAGGTGGCGTCCCGCATACAGCAACTAGAAGGATGTGCAGCTATGATATACAACTATCTACTGGGGTTTTGGGGAGAAAAAGGGGGAAAAAAAGGAGGATTGGCAATAGATGTTAGCTCAGGGCCGGTCTTCCTCAGCAAAAAGAGGAGGGTTGGCATGGATGTTAGCTCAGGGCTGATCTTCCTCACAAAAAAAGAAAAGAAAAGAAAAACTGCTCTTTAGAAGACATTATTAAGAGAGTGACAAGAGAAGGCACAGATTGGGAGAAAATATTTGTAAAGCATATATGTGATAAAGAACTTATATTTAGAACATATAAAAAGAGTTCTTGAGATCTAACAGCCCATAAAAATTAACAAAAGAGAAACAGATCCTTTACCAAAGAATATATATGAATTGCAAATAAGCACATAAAAAAATGTTCAACACCATTTATCACGAGGGAAAGTCAAATTGAAACCACAATGAAGTACCATTGTACTTCTTTAGAATGGGTAACACTGAAATGACTGAGCACAAGTGTTGGTGAAAATGTGGGGCGACTAGAACTCTCATGCACTGTTCATGGGAATGTAGGATGGTGTCACCACTTCGGAAGACAGTTTTGTCGTTTTTTAAGGGGTTAAATATATGCCTACCATGTGACCTAGCCATTCTACTCTTAGGTGTTTACCCAGAGAAAAGAAAGCATATGTTCATACAGAGGTTTGTACATAAATGTTCACGGCCGGTTTTGTAATAGCTTAAAACTGGAAACAACCCAAAAGTCCACAAGTAAATGGATGAACTGTGATAGACCCATAAAATGAGATACTACTCAGCAGTGTAAAAGGGATGACCTGTTGATGTACAGTATAACATGGATGAAACTCCAAAACATTATGCTGAGTGAAAGAAGGCCAAAAAAAGACTACATATTCTAATTCTACTTATGAAATTCTAGAAAAGGTAAAACTGTGGTAACAGAAGGCGGATCAGTGGTTGCCTGGTGCTGGAAGGAGAAACTACAGAGGGGCACAAGGACATGTTTGGCAGTGATAGATATGCCTTGTCTTGGTTGTGCTAGTGGTTGTACAGGTGTATACATACATCAGAGCTTATGAACTTGTACAGTTTACATATGTACAGTTTGTTGTGTCTCAGTTACACCACAGTATAACTGTATCTCAATAAAGCTGTTAGAAAATGGATGCTTAATACTTTGGGCGTATTTACTGCGCTTTGTCTCATATGGCTGGTTCTCACTTTTAAGGAGGTAGATAGGTAGAAGGAGCAATTACAAGTGAGGAAACAGGCTTAGAGGAAGTTGGTTAGCTTACTCCCGCCCACCCAGCTGACCAGTGCAGGCCAGGGCCATTGTCACCTGCTGCCAGAGGGTCGACAGATCTCCACGTGGGTGTCCTGGATTCTAACACTGAGGTCATTTTATTCTCTTTTGTCACTATTCCTTTGAGAAGCTATGTTTTATTTATGTTCTGATGTTTCTCCCATAGCTGTTAACAGAAAACAGGTGGTATGCGGTTTCTGACCTGTCTGATGCTCTCCCTCAGGGCACAGTCGTTCGCCGAGCGCCTGCGACTGGGAATTGCGGTGATTCACGGAGAAGCGCAGGACGCCGAGTCCGACTTGGTGGATGGCCGGCATTCCCCACCCATGGTCAGGAATGTCGCTGCCATCCACCCCAGCCTGGAGATCCCCAGTAAGTGTACTGGCCCCTCTCTCTCTCAATTTCCTCTTTGATTTTAAGGCTGGGTTAATTTTTTTTCAAATGTGAATTACATCTTCTCTTTCCGTGTTTTAAGTTGGCAAAACAGGTAATACCTTTCCTGGCCTGGTTGTAACAAATGCACTTCTGATGGCCATGTGGATTGTAGAGCCTCCTAGAAGATCATAGCAAGACCTGTGAAAATGTTCAAACTATTTAGCCTCAGATCTGGTACCTCAGGGCACTGCATTCATTCACTCAGGAACATATCCTAGAGTATAGTTTAACATGCGCAGAAAAGCTTTCTGTGCACAGGGTTATTCACTGTAGTGTTATTTTTAATGCAAAATATTGGAAAAGTCTAAATGGTTTACCAGAGGGTAGAGCTTGATCAACTATGTTGTATCAATACAACTAATTATTCAGCCCTTTGAAATAATTAAGACTATTTGGAAACGAGAAAATCTGTGGAATGTATCTGAATAGGCAGAATACAAGAGTTTATACCTATCTTTGTGCAAGGACCAGGAGGGAAGAGGAAGAATAAAAATAGTTGTGATGGGGTAGTAGAATTATGCATGGATTTATTTTTGTTTTTAAGAAACTTTAATAACATCTTTAAAAATATTGCCTTTATTTGAGTCTGTTGGAGAGGAAAAACTTTTCCTCTGTCCTCTGTAGGTTTAGTGCTTAGAGGCCTGCAAATGAAACTGACAAAAGACAGATTAGCAAGAGAAAGACAGATTTTGAGAGTTTAGAATTTTGGGCTTGTATATCATCTTAATAGGGCAAGGGACAGGGGAGAAGGGAACTTACAGAAAACAAATGACCTCTTAATAGAGGAAGTGGGGAGGAGGGAATGGGCACTTATGGGAAAACAAATGACTTTTAGGAAAGATAAATGGGACCCTTAGGAGAATAAATGGGAGATGTGTTAGTTTTGTGACAATGTCTGTTTATATGTGGTGCCAACTTCTAGTCTAGGTGATAAGAGCCAGTCTTCCCTGGTTGTTCCTAGGAGGGGATTTATGGCAATGGAATTCTTTTGGGAGGCTCTGCTTTTAAGCAAATCAAGGATGTCAGGAACTCAGATGCCTTTTGCTCAAAATAGTTTTTATGCCACTGTGGCGTATTCTGGACCCCTTAATGTTCTTGCTTTGCCTAGGAGTTTGCTCATCTGTAAATAGAGAAAACTTCAGAGAGGGAGATAGTGTACTGGGATAGCCGTGAAGGAGCTGAGATTGCAGTGAGCCATGTGGATCTTGGTTAGCTGAGGTGGGGATAGAAGGCGTCCAGGCAGGGGTTAAGTCAGGGTGCCGGGACAGCCTGGAGGGCAGGAGGACAGGCTCTGGAGGCCAGGGCTGGGGTGTGTGTCTGGCCTGGTGTGGCCAGGAAGGGCACCACCCTGACTTGTGGAAGGTCCTTGGAGGGAAGAGATAGGGATAAGGTGCAATATTCTGCTGGAGCAGACGGGGAGATTTTGAGTGCTAGTTAATATGCTTGCCTTATGAAAGGCAGTTGTCAAAGGTTCTGGAGCTGGGGGCAGTTAGGGCGGGCTGGGTGTCTTCAGAAGTCCAGGCCTCCGTCAGTGTTGGGGTAGGTTGCAGGGAAGAGGGGCAAGACATAGGGTGGCCAGATGTGGGAGGCTGGTGGAGGTAAGCAGCTGCACCGTGGAGGGCTTTGCTCTTGGGCTGCACTGTCCACACAGTGGCCGCCGGCGACGTGTGGCTCCTACCCACTGGAGTGAGGTGAGTGGGAGTTGAGGCGTGCTGGGACTGTAAGGACATGCACTTGATGTGAAAACCATAACGTGAAAGATCTCATTTATCAATTTTTTATTGATTACATGTTAAAATGATATTTTGGATAGATTGGATTAAATAAAATAAATAATTAAAATTAATTTCACCTGTTTCTTTGTGCTGTGGTAACGTGGCTACTAGAAAATTGAAAGTTACATGCGTGACTTACATTTTGGCTCAGTGTGCGCCGCTGCTGTTGGGGAGTGGCGGTGGGCTTGCCCAGCTCAGAAGCCTGTGGTCTTCCTGTTCCTCTCTTGACTCTCTCCCTCTCCAGCTGGCGGCTTAACGAGGAGGGAGGGCTGGGGGTGGAGCCAGTTCAGGATTTGTGCGTGAAGCTTTCCACTCAGGGCTGGGGGCCTGCGATTGTGTGTGCACTTGTCCCTGCCTCGTGCTCCAAGGCTGCCGGGCGCTCAGGCCTGTGGCCGGCCCTTTGTTTCAGAGCCCGTGCCGCGCAGTGAGGGGCTCGTGTCAGGACCCTCAGCGGGCTGTTGGGATGCGCCCTTTCCCTGAGCGTGGAGGAGGCGCGTTCCCATTTGGAGGTTGTGCAAGCACATGGGCTGAGTTCAGGAACATGTTAGCAACCTTTAGGTGAGCCAGCTCCTTTGTGTCTTCTGGGCGGTGGCTTTACGTGGGTGCTAGCTAGTCGTTTCTGGGCTGCAGGAACAGAGCTCCGTGTTCCCATCTGAAGATATGGGGATGGACTGTAATCTGCGTGCTCTCCCACATTCCATTATCTACTTATCTGGCCTTATGTTTCATTCACGATTTTACCTTTTTTTTTTTTTTTTTTGTGAGGAGGATCGGCCCTGAGCTAACATCTGCCAATCCTCTTTTTGCTGAGGAAGACTGGCCCTGGGCTAACATCCATGCCCATCTTCCTCCACTTTATATGGGAGGCCGTCATAGCATGGCTTGACAAGCGGTGCGTCAGTGCGCACTCGGGATCCGAACTGGCGAACCCTGGGCCTCCGCAGCAGAGCGCGTGCACTTAACTGCTTGCGCCACCGGGCTGGCCCCACGATTTCACTTTTAATTATAATGTTTCTGTGTTTATATTTTGACTCAAGTAATGTTTACTAGAGGACTTGTGAGGGAGTATACCAGAATTTTAGTTTCACAGATCCTGAATATTAAATGTTTTTGCACATTTGATGGCTTGACAACCTATATATAATGCTTAAGTTATAGCAAATAGGTATATGAAGGGAAAAGAAAGCATTTGTCCTATCGCATCTCAGATACGTATTTTTTGTGTGTGTGTGTGAGGAAGATTAGCCCTGAGCTAACATCCGTGGCCATCTTCCTCTACTTTATATGGGATGCTGCCACAGCATGGCTTCACGAGCGGTGCATTGGTGCACGCCCAGGATCCAAACCTGCAAACCCTGGGCCACCGCAGCGGATCATGCACACTTAACCGCTGCGCCACTGGGTGGCCCCTCAGCTATGTATTTTGAGGTTTTGACTATATCAAAAAGATTTTGATATTTAGCGTTAGACTTAAGAAATTATTTTGTATCTTCTGGTTTTTTATAGATGAAAAATGTCAGCTAAAAAAGAAAATAATAAAAAATACTTTTTCAGAATATAAACCTAATATATAATTATTTAAAATATTATAATGCATAAAATTTAGAAGAAAGTAATAATCAGTGCTTAATTCCACTGTTCAGAGACATACGTACCACTTTTATATATTGGTGGGCCTCCTTCCATCTCATCCTTTCTGATTTTCATAGACCTGTGAGCTGTACTGATTACATAATTGTGCACATTGCCGTCTTTGTCCAGCTGTGTAATATATCTTTTCCCAAGTCATTAAAAACTTTCATAAACGGCATTTTGAATGGCTCTGTAACATCCCATCTTATGGATGTGGCTTAGACCACCCAGCTGGAGTCTGACTGGGTATTTATGTTTTCTCCTGTTCTTTGCCAATATAATATTGCAGCAAACATATGTGGGTAAAAAACTCTTTCCATACTTTGGCTTATTTCATTGTAAGTTTCTAAAAGTGAGATTAGTGAGTCGAAAGGTATGACTGTTTATATGGCTCCTTGTCAAATTGATTTCCTAAAGGGCTACACCATCATACTCTTTCCCCAGCACAGGGACGGGGGTCAAGTGCCTGGGAAAAGGAGTGTTGCAAATGTAAAAAATTACTTCAGTTCTGGCATTTATCTTGCTTTGTTTGGTTTTACATTTCTGTCCCCTCCCCCCACACCAACCTAGGTTCACATACTGCATTTGATTGTCATCTGTCTCTAGTCTCTTAATCTAAAGCAGTGGTTCTCAGCTAGGGGCGGGGGGCGGGGGGATATTGTCCCTTGGAGGACCTTTGGAAATGTCGGGAGACATGTTTTGATTGTGACAATGGAGGGGGGTGCTACTGGCATCTGGTGAGCAGAGGTCAAGGATGCTGCTAAACGTCCTGCAACACACAGGACAGCCCCCCAACACAGAATGATATGGCCACAGTGTCGGTGGTGCTGAGGTTGAGAATCCCTGATCTAGAGCAGTCCCTCTACTTTTTTTCTTTACGTGGCATTGACTTTTTCTAATAAATTGAAGTGAAAGTCACATAACATAGAATTAACCATTTTGAAGTGTACGGTTCACTGGCATTTTGTACGTTCACAGTGTTGCACAACTACCATTTCTTTCTGGTTTCACACTTTTCATCACCTCAGAAGAACACTCCTACCCACTAAATAATCACTCCTCATGCCCCCTTCCCCTATCCCCTGGCAACCACTAATTTGCTTTCTGTCCCTATGAATTTGCCTATTCTGGACATTTCATATAAGTGGAATCATACAATGTGTGATCTTTTGTGTCTGGTTTCTTTCACTTAGCATAATGTCTTTGAAGTTCATCCAAGTTGTTGCATGTACCAGTTCTTCATTCTTTTTGATGGCTGAATAATATTCCACTGTATGTATATGTCATAATTTGTTTATCCATTCATCCATTGAGGGACACTTGAGTTGTTTCTTCCTTTTGGCTGTAATGCTATATGCATTCATGTACAAGTTTCTTGGGGACATATGATTTCATTTCTCCAGGGTCTATACCTAGGAATAAAATTGCTGAATTGGGCCGGTCCCGTGGCTTAGCGGTTAAGTGCATGCGCTCCACTACTGGCGGCCCAGGTTCAGATCCCCGGGCGTGCACTGACGCACTGCTTCTCCGGCCATGCTGAGGCCGCGTCCCACATACAGCAACTAGAAGGATGTGCAACTATGACATACAACTATCTACTGGGGCTTTGGGGAAAAAAATAAATAAATAAAATAAAAAAAAATTGCTGAATTGTATGGTAATTTTACATTTAACTTTTTGAGGAACTGCCAGACTGTTTTCCACAGCACCATTTTACATTCCTACTAGTAATGTACAAAGGTTCCAGTTTCTCCACATTCTTACCAACATTTATTTTCTGAGTTTTGGATTATAGTTATCCTGGTGGGTATGAAGCAGTAGTTCATTGTAGGTATTTTTTTTTCCCTTGGTGAGGAAGATTGGCCCTGAGCCAACATCTGTTGCCAGTCTTCCTCTTTTTGCTGGAGGAAGACTGTCCCTGAGCTAACATCTGTGCCCATCTTACTCTATTTTGTATGTGGGACGCCGCCACAGCATGGCTTGATGAGCAATGTGTAGGTCCGCGCCCGGGGTCCGAACCCACAAACCCTGGGCCATCGAGCGCGTGAACTTAACCACTACTCCATCAGGCCGGCCCAGTTCATTGTAGTTTTGATTTGCATTTCCTTGATGGTTAATGATGTTGAACATCTGTTCATGTGCTTGTTGGCCATTTGTATATCTTCTTTGGGGAAATGTCTGTTCAAATCCTTTGCCCATTTTTAAATTAGGTTTTGTCTTTTTATTTTTGAGTTGTAAAAGTTGTTTATATATTATGAACACTAGACTCTTATCAGATGTATGATCTACAGATATTTTCTCCCATTCTCTAGGCTGTCTTTTAACTTTCTTGATAGCGTCCTTTGATGCACAAACGGTTTTAATTTTGATGAAGTCCAATTTATCTATTTTTTTAATTTGTTGCTTGTCTTTTGGTGTTGTATTTAAGAATCCTGTGCCAAATTCAAAGTCATGAAGATTTACCTCCTGTGTTTTCTACTTAGAGTTTTATAGTTTTAGCTCTTATTTTTAGATCTTTGACTCATTTTGAGTTGATGTTTGTATATGGGTATCTAGTTTTCCCAGCACCATTTGTTAAAAAGACTTTTCTTTCATGGAATAGTCTTGACATTCTTGTCAAAAATCAATTGTAAGTGTCCATTGATGGATGAGTGGATAAAATGTATAAAACAAAATAATTTTATACACAAACACAATGGAATATTATTAAGATATAAAAAAAAAAAGGAAATCCTGCCTTTTGTGACAACATGGATGGACCTTGAGGGCATTATGCTAAGTGAGATAAGTCAGAGAAAGGTAGATACTGTATGATCTCACTTATATGTGGAATCTAAAAAAAAAAAGCCACACTCATAGAAACAGAGAGTAGAGTGGTGGTTGCCAGGGGCTAGGGGGTGGAGGAAATGGGGAGATGTAGGTCAAAGGGACAAACTTTCAGTTAGAAGATAAATGACTTTTGGGGATCTGATGTACAGCATGGTGACTATAACTAACAATACTGTATTATGTACTTGAAAGTTGCTGAGAGAGTCGATCTTAATGTCCTAACCACAAAAAAATTGTAATCATGTGAGGTGACGGATGTATTAACTAATCTTATTGTGGTAATCATTTTGCAATATATACATGTATCAGTTCATCACATTGTACATCTTAAACTTACACTGCGTTATATGTCAGTTACGTCTCAATAAAGCTAAGGAGAAAAATCAGCTGCCCATAAATGTTTGGGTTTATTTCTAGACTCTCAATTCTAATCCATTGAGCTGTGTCTCTGTCTTTATGCCAGTTCTGTGTTGTTTTGATTCATATAGCTTTGTAATAAGTTTAGCAATAGGGAAGTGTGAGTCTTCCAACTTTGTTCTTCTTTTTCAAGATTGTTTTGGCTATTTGGGCTCCTTTCTATTTCCATATGAATTTTAGGATCAATTCATTTCTGCAAAAAAAAGCAGTTTGGATTCTGATAGCGATTGCATTGCATCTGGAGATTGCTTTGGGTGCAATTGCCGTCTTAACAGTATTAAGTCTTCCAGTCCATGAACATGGGATGTCTTTCCATTTGTTTATGTTTTCTTTAGTTTCTTTAGCAGTGTTTTGTAGTTTTTGGTGTGCAAGTCTTTCACCTCCTTGGTTAAATTTATTCCTAGGTATTTGATTCTTTTTGATGCTTGCATAAATGGAGTTGTTTTCTTTATTTCTTCTTCCGATTGTTCATTGCTGGTGTGTAGAAACACAAGTGATTTTTGTGTGTCGGTCTTGCCTCTTGCAACTTTGGTGAATTCATGCATTAACTTTAGTGGTTTTTTTGTGGAGTATTTTCTATATGTAGGATCATGTCATTTGCTAATAGAGATAGTTTTACTTCTTCCTATCCATTCGGGCTGCCTTTCCTTTCCTTTTCTTCCTAATTGTCCTGGCTAGCACATCCAGTGCAGTGTTGAATAGCAGTGGTGAAAGTGGACATCCTTGTCGTGTTCCTGATCTCAGGGGGAGTTTTCAGTCTTTCATTAAGTATGTTGTGAGCTGTGGGTTTTTCCTAATTGCCCTTTATCAGGTTGAGGAAGTTCCCTTCTGTTCCTGGTTTCTTGAGTCTTTTTATCATGAGATGTTTATCAAAGCCTTTTTAAAGGGTTTGGTTTACTTTTTAATATAGAAACTTTTGTGTACGTGTGTTTTATTTGACCAGTGCTGATTCCTAAAGAAAAGCCCCCAATCACAGTTGTTGGCGATGTGGGAGGAAGGATCGCCATCATTGTGGTATGTAGACCTCTTTTATTATTATTAGTTGTCATCTATACCATTGTTATTCTGTCGACTTATTTGTTAATTATGTGGGGATAGTGGTATGGCCAGGTAAGTCTCATTTAAATTGGTGCCTTGTGCTAAATTTTTACTTTAGTCCAAAAATTGAAAATTATCATTAGTTTATTAACAAATTGTAACTAATTAGTTAACTAAATAATGTGTAACTGTTTGTCATAACATGGGAAATTGTTTTATGATCAAAGTAGGGTACAGAATTGATTATAACTGTTTAAACACACATCCTCTCACACTTCACAAAACCGGTGCACAAAAGGAGTCCCTTTAGTGCCACGTATTTTAAAGAGGAGTCAGATGAACATGTGGGGACTCACTGCTCAGCTTGGCACAGAATGTTGAGGAGCAGCCTCGAGACCACCTCGGGGCTTTTCCCTGGTCTCCCTTCTCTCCCCCCGAGGCTGTCACTAGCCTGAAGGTCGTCATTCATGCCCTTGCCTGTCATTACAGTCTGCCATGAGTGCATGTGTCCCTAAACACTATATTGTTTTGTTTTACTCGTTTTTGATGTTTATGTAATAAAGTCTTTGTGTACTTGGTGACTTTTTGTTCCACACTGTTTTGAGGTTTCTCCAGGTAGTAACATGTAGTTGTATGTTTTCACTGCTGTATGGTGTTCCATGGTATAACTGTTACACAACTTTTGTGTATCTGTTCTCCAGGCATTGAACATACAGGTTTTTTTAATTTCCAAATAATACTGCTTGGAACATTCTTGCACCTATTTTCTGGTGCATCCATGGAGGACTTGCTAGGTGCCTGGGAGTGGAGTTGTGGGTCTGAAGGCATGCCCGTTTCCAACATTACTAGGTGGTGCCAAATTGCTCCCAAAGCGGTTGCACTGGTTTTCAAGCTTCCCTGCTGGGGACCACACACTCTCCCCAGGGCTTGTAATTTTGTTTGCCCCTTTTTCAAGTTAGGAAATCTCTGATGCCATCCTACAAGGTAATAGCTGTCCACTAATTTGTTCCTTAACTAGCAAAATCTGTAGTGACAAGATGCTATAATTCATTCGCATTTTTTCCCCTTTCTACTGCATCTGCATTTAAAGGAAAGAAAACCTTTTTATGTTGAAGTCATTATAGATTCATAGGAAGTAGCCAAGAAAAAAAAAAGTACAAGGAGGTCTTGTGTACTCTTTACCTACCTTCCTCCTCCTTGCTTAACCGTGGTGCCATAACATAATCCAGAAATTCATTGCCATGATCCACGAGCTGCTTCAGACAGCACCAGTGTTGTGTCTGGTGTAGGTCTATGCAGTCTTACCACGTGTGTGGCTTTGTGTAACCACCACTGCAGTCAGGAGACGGAACTAGTCCATTGCCACAAAGCTCCCTCGTGCTACCCTTTGTAGCCACCCCATCTCCTCCCTACCTGGTCCCTGACTCGTGGCAGTCACTGATCTGTCCCCTGTCTCTATAATCGTGATTTCAGGAAAGTAATACAAGTGGAATATGTAGTATGTCACCTTTGAGATTGGTTTTTTCACTTAGCACGATTCCCTGGAGAGCCCTGCAGATTGTCATGTATATTATAGTTCATCCTTTTATTGCTGAGCAGTGGTCCATGTATGTAGGTGCCACAGTTTAACCACTCACCTGTTGAAAGACATTTGGATTGTTTCCAATTTTCTGCTATTAGAAATAACATTGCTATTATGCACATTTGTGTCTGGGTTTTTGTGTGAACAGAGTTTTAATTTTTATGGGATAAATGACCAAAAGTGCAATTGTTGGGTTGCGTGGTAATTGCAAGTTTAGTTTTATAGGAACCTGTCAAACTATTTTTCAGAGTGGCTGTGCCATTTTACCAGTAGCACTTTTAAAGTAATATATATGTATTTTTTTCTTTGATCATAGTAATATCAGTATACATTTGAAAAGAATAATATATGTGTATAAAATGAATACATAAATATTTATTTAACTCTAAACAATGCTTGATACCCCAGTGGGTTTAAAATGACCTTGGTGGGCTGCGTGTGATGGCAAGACTCAGGTTCCTGCCTCTGAGTCTCTGCCTCTGAGTCTCCTTTACTCTCACACAGACACTGCACTGCTGGTCGCCAGATGGGTGGAGTTTTCCTCACACCAAGCAATTCTCTGTGACACTAGCTGATGTCCTACAATTTAACTCAATTCTGACACGACCTACCCAGAGATGGTGTTGGATCCCACAGGCTAAGGGCTCCGTCTCACAAGACCACCCCACTTCAGATGCCAGTCACAAGTAGTAGGCCTCCAGGTCCCCCACAACTTCTCTACAATTTAGCTGCAAGTCAGGGGTTCCCGCGCCCCCCTCCTCGGGTTTGATTAATTTGCTAGAGCGGCTCACAGAACTCAGGGAAACACGTTTATCAGCTTATTAAAGGAGATGATAAAGGATACGGATGAACAGCCAGATGAAGAGATACACAGGGTGAGGTCTGGGAGGGTCCCGAGTGCAGGAGTTTCTGTCCCCGTGGAGCTGGGGTGTACCACCCTCCTGGTGTGGATGTGCTCACCCACCTGGAAGCTCTCCGAACCCCCTGTTATTGGGGTTTATGGAGGCTTCCTTATGTGGGCATGATCAATCATTAATTCCGTTTCCAACTCCTCTCCCCTCTCTGGAGGATGGGGCCGTGGGGCTAACAATTCTAAGCTTCTCATCATGGCTTGGTCTTTCTGGTGACCAGCCCCCATCCAGAAACCATCCAGGAGTCCCCCCAGAGTCACCTCAGAACCAAAGATGCTCCTAGTATTCTTTGTTTTTTTTAAAGATTTTATTTATTTATTTTTTCCCCCCAAAGCCCCAGTAGATAATTGTATGTCATAGCTGCACATCCTTCTAGTTGCTGTATGTGGGACTCGGCCTCAGGATGGACGGAGAAGTGGTGCCTCAGTGTGCGCCCGGGATCCGAACCCGGGCCACCAGCATCAGAGCGCGCGCACTTAACCACCAAGCCACGGGGCCGGCCCTGCTCCTAGTATTCTTATCACTTAGGAAATTCCAAGGGTTTAGGAGCTCAGTGCCAGGGGCTAGGGGCAGACACTAATATATATATTTTTCTCTTATCTCACACTGGGAATCTGTGATCCATAGATTAGAAACCACTGGACTGGGCATTTTGTTAAAAATAATATTATTGTTTTTCCCATTATGAATACATATGTAAAAAGCATATTTCCC
Source organism: Ceratotherium simum simum (assembly GCF_057802395.1). Lineage (NCBI taxonomy): Eukaryota > Metazoa > Chordata > Mammalia > Perissodactyla > Rhinocerotidae > Ceratotherium > Ceratotherium simum. The sequence goes on from NC_141915.1 coordinate 1,884,464, forward strand.
ATATGTCCAGTAGAAAAAATTTTGAAAATAAGGAAGAGTAACAAGAAAAGAGGAAAGAACTGCCCAGAATCAAAAGCATCTTCTAACAGTTTTACTATGAATTAAAAAAAAAAACATTCAGCGAACATCTCTGGAGCCCCTGCGTGGTGAGGGCACGGCTCTGAACAGTAGGGTATAGAGATGGAGACCCCAGGGGGCCCTGAGTGTGGTGGATAGACAGCCTGTACATGGCAGGTGCCGTGCAGGAGGAGGCCTGCTGGGAGAGGCCTGGAGGGAGTGCGGCGGGAGCACGGTGACAGGCCCCATGACCAGGCCGTCGGGACAGATTAAAATGGGACAGCAAGTTTGTCATAGTAGAATTAGACCCTCTCTCTTTCCTAGTTGTCTAAACCCACCTTTGCAAAAGTGTTCATGTACCTTTTGCTCAATCTGTAACTTGACAGGATGACATTATCGATGATGTTGACAGCTTTCTTGCTGCGGCAGAGACCCTGAAGGAAAGAGGTGCATATAAGATCTTCGTGATGGCGACTCATGGCTTATTATCTTCAGATGCTCCCCGACTGATTGAAGAATCTGCCATTGACGAGGTAACAGAGCCAGGCGAGTGCGGGTGCACCTGCTCTGCCTCTTCGGCGCCTCCTGATCTGTGGTTACAGAGAATAGGTAGAAGAATGAGCTGTTTTCTAGTGAAAAATGAACTGAAAACATGGGTTATGTTTGCGTTTCGTTGAGTGTAAGCCTCTGTCTTTTGCCCCTGGTGCTGGTGACTAGTTTTAGTAACTCTCATCAATGGAGCACACCGTCTCTGCCGGCCCCGCCCGGGGCTCCAGCACGGCCCGCAGGGTCCGTGTCAGTGCCCCTTTTAGAGACGAGAAGTTGTGCACCAGAAAAGTTGAGTGACTTCTTAAGATCAGACAGCTACTAGGCTGAGCATTTGGGTTCAGACCTTAGTTTGCCTGATGCCAAAGCCCAGCTCTCTCCCTGGTACAGACACTCGTGGAACGAAATTGGGAGAGGAAGGCAAACAGGGCAGTTTTCCTAAGCTGCCTACAGTTCCCAGTGTGGCTGAGCGAGGCTGTCCAGGGTTACTCACCGTGCTTTGTCCAGCCCCCTCTTTCCACAGGCCAGCTAGGCAGCTGGGGGTTTGATTGTATAAACCACATTTTTATTATCTCTTAAGAAGTGGAAGTGCTGTCCCCTGTATATTCCTGGGTGTTGAATCTTAGATTAGTCCAACTGCTTTTACTTTTCCGAGTCCCGCGTTTTTACTCTTCAGTGGTAGACATCCTTGAGCCTGGCCCCGTGTTGATCAGCTTTGATGGGTTCAAGATGTCTTGGCCCAGGCAGAAAGCCAGACCTGTGTGCTGAGGTCAATCCAGCCTCCTCACTGAGCTGGTCATAAACGTACTGAGAACCAGGAATAACGTTAAAAGCATTCAAAGAGGCAGAAGTGACGACGTAGAGCTCACGTATTAAGTAAAGCAAGAAGACTTCAGGCCCAAGGTGGCTCTCACCAGTCTGTCCACGTGGCACTAGGCGGGCTTCTCGAGGGTGCTGTGTGTGGGCAGGTTAGAAAGAGCACACCAGGGGCTGGCCCCGTGGCGCAGCGGTTAAGTGCGCGCGCTCCGCTGCTGGCGGCCCGGGTTCAGATCCTGGGCGTGCACCCACGCACCGCTTGTCAGGCCATGCTGTGGTGGCGTCCCATATAAAGTGGAGGAAGATGGGCACGGATGTTAGCTCAGGGCCAGTCTTCCTCAGCAAAAAGAGGAGGATTGGCATGGATGTTAGCTCAGGGCTGATCTTCCTCACAAAAAAAAAAAAAAAGAAAGAGCACACCAGAGGCAGGTGGCAGAGACTGCTGGAGCCAGGCCTCTTAGAGCAGAGTGGGCTTTGGAGAGCAGCGTGAGTCCAGCCGCAGGAGCTCCTGAGTAGAGGCTGCCCGGTGGATGCCTTGCGTCAGCTCTGTCACTGATACTCATCACGGGGAGTTGGGTGAGTAACTAAGGGCTGAATCGGGTTCCTGGGTTCACTCTGCTTAGTAAGCTAAGGATTTTCATATAAACTTAAAGTGTAGTCACACAACAGATTATAAAGTTATAAACGATGTCAAAGTCATGGCAGAATCGACAGTTAGGAGGTGGAAGGTGGGAGAAGTGGAGAGAGGCTGATTTCTTGTCTTTCAGAGTAGGAGCCAGTAGATAGTGTTTGGGGTTGATAAATCAAGATTTGAAGTGTTTTTCTTTTTTCTTTTTTTTTTTTTTTTAATTAAAGCTAGTTAAATGAAATGTGGAGAATAGACATCTGTAGAGACAGTAGACTCGTGGTTGCCAGGGGTTTGGGGAAGGGTGACATGAGGAGTGACAGCCTAAGTGGTGTAGGGTTTCTTTTTGGGGAGATATTCAACACAACTCTGAATATTCTAAAAACCATTGAATTGTACACATTCAATAGTTGAATTGTATGGTATATGAATTATATCTCAGTAATGCTGTTATTTTTAAAAAGTGGTTAGAATAAATTTTCCAAATTTATTCCCCAGTGAGAGTGGTTATTTAGTGAGTAAAGCTGACCCCCGAGGTCCCCATGTGGTGCATTCAGGAGGCGCTGGGCATGGAGTGCAGGGTGACCCCGGATGGGGCCGCCCAGGGTCACCCTTCACATTGATTCTGTGTGAATGGCGCAAAATTCTGTCTGATACCAGTGGGAAGGTATTTTTTGGGAACTGTTCTTTTACAGGTCATGAGACTCATATAACCCTTCATGTTTCCGTTTTGCTGTAATGTTACCAGGAAGATCAGATACCAGATGATGAGCACAGTTTTACGTTAGGTAGGTTTCCGTGGCCCTGGCACTGGTTCTGAATGATTCCTGATCGTCCATCTCTGTTTCAGCATCTCAGTGTGCGTGTGCCTCTTTCTTATAAGCTGTCTTGGGGCTTATTTTAGAAGTAGGGAGTATATGTTATAAATAATAATAAAAAAATTATTCCCAATCCGTGTTTTTTTAAGAAGCCTGAGTATTTTTATTTTCCCCATTTGTAACTGTTGAAAAGTGCTTGTTTTCTCCTTTTTTGATTTTCATCAAATCTCAACATCCTAAAATAACAGCTTTGAGATATAATTCACATACCATACAATTCACCCATTTAAAATATATACTTCAGTGGTTTTTAGTATATTCACAGAGTTGTGCAACCATCACCACAATCACTTTTAGAACATTTTTATCCCCCCAAAAGAAACCTTCTACCTTTTAGCAGTTACTCCCCATTTCTTCTCAATCCACTCAGCCCCTGGCAACCACTAATCTGCCTTCTGTCTCTATAGATCTACCTAATCTGGGCATTTCATATCAATAGAATCAGACAATATTGATCTTTTATGTCTGGCCTCTTTCCCTTAGCATATGGTGTTCCTGGTTCATCCATGTTGTGGCGTGCATCAGTACTTCATTCCGTTTTATTGCTGAATATTTCATTGTATGGCTAGACACCACACTTTATATCTCCATTTGTAAGATGATGGAAATCTGGATTGCTTCTACGTTTTGACTATTGTGATAATGCTGTTATGAACATTTGTGTACAAGCTTTGGTATGGACATACGTTTTCATTTCTCAGGTATATACCTAGGAGTAGAATTGCTGGGTCATATGGTAACCCTATGTTTAAACTTGAGGAACTGCCAGACTGTTTTCCAGAGCAGCTGTGCCATTTTACATTCCCACCAGCAGTGCACGAGGGTTCCAGTTTCTCCACATCCTCGCCAACACTTGTTATTACCTGTCTTTTTGCCTATAGCTGTCCTAATGGGTGTAGGGTTATCAAATCTTAACCTACGAAACCCGGCTAGCATTCACATGGACTGAAAGCATTGTTGCAGGTACAGTAGACCCGCTGTCCTCCTCAGAGATTTGAGAATATGTCAGATTGTCACATCAAGCCAGGAAGCTACTTGGTTTTATGATGCTTTTGGTGGTTTTGTCTTGTTTCGTAGGTGGTGGTTACCAATACAATTCCACATGAAATCCAGAAGCTCCAGTGCCCCAAAATTAAGACTGTGGATATCAGCATGATCCTTTCAGAAGCCATCCGTCGGATTCACAACGGGGAGTCCATGTCCTACCTTTTCAGAAACATCGGCTTAGATGACTGAGCAGCTTTCCTTTCCTAAAACTCCGAGGGCCAAACTAGAAACGTAAGAGTGAGTGCTGGGAGGGTTCTACCTGAGCGGGTGTGTTTCCAGGGGCCGTGTGTGTTTTGCTCCTTTTTTCTTGTTAATTCCTATGGAGATAGACCAACTTTTTGTGTCGATTTGGGTGTTTGTGAGTTTGTTGGGCAATTTTTATAAAAGAAAAACTATATTCTCCTCTTAAAATAAGTTAAGACCTGGTTGTTTTTAGTTTATTTAACATATAACTTAGAATAAGATTTTTAAGCTCACAAACAGCCTTTTTCCAAAGTTGCTGGAGCCCAAGTGCTTAAAAAATTAAACAATAAAACAATCTGTATTATAGGTGCAGTTGAAAAGCCAAAAAGATTCTGCTGTAGAATCCAGTGTGTGACATTGTTAGAAATGCTTTTATAGACAAGCATGTGGAGTATGTGACCTTATTTATTTTCTGTAACAAAAGAAGGAATAAAAACGTCCTGTGTTTGTGTGTTTTTTTAAAACTTGGTGTTGGGCATTTGTTTTATAACTAAAGTAAAATGAAAGCTGAATATACGTGCTCTGGATGTGGAAATGGTTATCAGCTTGTTAAGTTTTCTCTTGTGCAGCTTTTCGGGAGGGTCCAGTCACCTCTTCGGGATGTGAATCCCCTGTTCTGTCTGTCCAGGACCCTGCACGTTCCTGATGTGTGGTTGTTTGCGGTAGGGGCGTTTGAATCCCAGGCTGTGAGCTGTGGGGGCAGGCCAGCGAGTTGGCGGGAGCTGCTGCCTGAACCTTGGCGCAACTTTGTTCTGCTCCCTGTTCCTCAGCACAGCCACTCTTGAAACAAGATGCGCTACTGCCTGCTCTGGGGAATAAGATGCTGGAGGGGGGCACAAAGGGCAAGTGATGTGACCCTAGTCCATGTCAGGCATCTAAAGTATAGTCCGTCTTAGAGTTCAGAGTTCAGAACTCCAAACTTGTACCTTAGAGTTTATCAGACTGGAACACTGGGGTCCTATGAGTTATTCCAATGTGTCTTTCCTCTCAGGTCACCTGGTGGCAGTCCCATCCAATTCATGGAGGAAAAAATTAAGACTTTCTCAGACAGAAAAAAATTACTTTTTCTTCCAAAAACCTAAACCCTTTACTTTCTGCCTGTCTGTTAGAATTGGGAATAAAATAGCAGCTGACTTAGCACAGATTAAGATTCGTCACTTGCTGTTTGTCATGTCAGGGTTTCCTGGCACTCCCCTGAGAGCAGCTTGGAAGCCTGCCCAGAGCAGGCTGGGGGCCCGCACGTGCAGAAGCACTGAGAGCTCCACTTCCAGTGGCTGCCCTGGGTACTAGCTGGCCTCCTGCACGTCCCCTCTGCACTCACCGCGCCCAGCAGTGCCCAGTCCCCCTCCAGGCCCCACCACAGTTTACTTCTGAGGAAACCGAGTTTCAGAGAAAAGCACGCCCCCAACCAGGTGTTCTAATCCAGTTAACGACAGAGCCGTCTACTTTGAAAACGTGCCCTTGCTTTTTGAAAACCTGTTCCTAGAAGTGGGAATGTAAGATCTTTACAAGCGGGTTTAGGAAATATTACGCTGACAGCTGCTTTGGCCAGAGCAGCTCTGGTCAGCAGCAGATTGTCATCCTCCACCAGTTGCCACATTTGGAAAAAGAGCCTTGGGGACAGGTGTCACCTGAGAGGAGCCAGCCTTTGCCCATCAGGACCCTCACATTAATTCTCCGAAATGGGCTGAAGAAGCCTCACAGCGAGTCTCATATCTCCAGACTTTGCTGTGTTTGAATTTTTGCCATCTTTGGCCCTTTTGATACTGTCTCATCACTGAGCTCATTCAGTACGAAGTTTCCTCTTAGTGGCTGTGTCCAGTGAGGTTTCATCTGCATGGTTTTTCTTAATGTGTTATCCTTCATGAAGAAAAACCAAATTTACAGAAGAGAAGTAAATGAAAAAAATGTGTAATGGGAGTGTTTTCCTCTGGGTAATGAACTTGTGGTAAAGCTAGGACTCTTCAAATCCACAAGACTGGGAGGAAATCTCTGTGCTAGATCTGGAGGGATGTGAGGATGAACACCTGAAAGAACCCACTACCTGCTGGGGGTTGAGACCCAGGCACCTGGTGGCCGTAGAGCTTAGCAGAGAGTTGAGGGGCATGGAGAAGGAGTAGCTGTTCCATGTGAGGATCAGGAAAGATAGTAGGCGGAGAGTAAGGAGAAGAAACAGCACAAGCAAAGGCTCTGAGGTGTGACGATGCAGACGTGTGGAGTGTCACATCAGAGCCCGATGTGGCTGAAGCTGGAGAAGGGGGTGCAGGATAGAGACCCTTGAGGGGCAAATATAGGAAGTTAGGCTCTGCTGTGTGGTGGGAGCACTGTGAGGTTCTGAGGGCCAAAGAACACAGAAAAGGAGGTCTCCCTTCCACCCAAGCCCCTCACCACCCACTTCCTCTTCCAGAGAAAACCATGGTTACCAGGTTTTTGTGTGTGGCAGGCTTTTCCTCAGCCAGAGAAGTCCTGTTGACCCTCCAAACTACTGTCTCCACTTAGCCAGAAATGGGGAGTTGAACCTAGAAATTCTTTAACAGCAAAAAAGCTAATAGTTTCCGATTTTGGTTATTGTGATGTCATCACTCTGGACAGACAAATGTGGGTTGGAAATGCTTTCAAGGGGGCATCAAGAACACGGGACGATGTTACTGAGGGGCATGAATGAATGAATGCATGCATAACAAACCACCACTTCAGCCACTACTGTGTGCCAGGATTAATTTGGTCCTCATAATTTGTGTGTTACCTCCAAGGCTCCACCTTGAAGTGATGACTAATCAAGCTAGGATTCAGAAGGAAGCTTCCTGCTTCTGAGCCCATGCTCTTTCCAGTTGTTTCAAATGTATTCTGACTAACGGCTCCCTCCTTTGACGTGGGTTATATGGCAGAGCTGGAAGGACATCTAGGCATTCCTTGAAGGCCTTGGCTTGGCTCACTTGTGAGCCTTGATCTGAATCTGAACACTGTTGAGTGGCAACCTGCCTGCCAAGTCTTTGGGTGGTAATATTTGTGCCTAAAAGTTTCAGGTTGGCTACCTACTACAAAAACAACATTAGTTGTTCTAGAAAGAGAAGAGAGAAAGAGACAGAATATTTGAGTAAATAATGGCTGAAAACTTCACACATTTGATGAAAGACATGAATGTAAACATCCAAGAAGCTCAGTAAACTGTAAGTAAGATGAACTCAAGGAGACCCACACCAAGACACATGATAATCAAACTGTCAAAAGCCAGACAGAGAGAATCTTGAAAGCAGCAAGAGAAAAGTAACTTGCCACATACAAGGGATCCTCGATAAGATTATCAGTAGATTTTTCATCAGAAACTTTGGAGGCCAGAAGGCAGTGGACTGAAACATTCAAAGTGGTAAAAGAAAAAAATGGTCAACCAAGAATCCTATATCTGGCAACACTGTTCTTCAAAGGTGAGGGAGAAATTAAGACATTCCCATATAAACAAAAGCTGAGGGAGTTCATTACCACTAGACCTGCCCTGCAAGAAATGCTCAAGTGAGTTTTGCAGGATGAAATAAAGGGATACTAGATGGTAACTCAAGGGTGTACGAAGAAATAAAGATCTCAATAAAAGTAAATACGTGGGTAATTATAAAAGCTACTATCACTAACAATGGTTTCTAACTCCACTTTTTGTTTTCTACATGATGTAAGAGACATTTTTTTAAAGAAAAAACAGTTATTAGTCTAAAAGCTAGTATTATTATAACATTGGTCTGTAACTCTACTGTTTCTTCTCTGCATAATTTAAGAGCCTAATGCATTTAAAAGAATTAGTAGTTTATGATTTTGGGAGCACAGTGTATAAATATTTAATTTTGTGATAACAACTCAAAGGGGTGGAGACGGCTCTGTTAAAGAAGCAGACTTTTTGTATGTTATTGAAGTTAAGCTGGTGTAAATTCAAATTAGAGTGTTATAACCTTAGGATGTTGAATATAATCCCGATGGTAAATACAAAGAAAATAGCTGTAGAATATATGCCAAAGGAAGTAGGAAGTGAGTTTAAAGATTTCACTACAAAAAATCAACTGAGCACAAAAGAAGACAGTAATGCAGGAAATGAGGAACAAAAAAGCTATATGGCATATAGAAAAACTGATAGCACAATGACAGAAGTCCTTCCTTATCAATAATTACTTTAAATGTAAATGGATTAAACTTTCCAATTACAAGACAGAGATTGGCAGAATGGATTAAAACACACACAATTCAACTATATACTGTCTACAAAAGACTCATTTTAGATCCAAAGACACAGATTGAAAGTGAAGGGATGGAACAAGATATTCCATGCAAATAGCAACCAAAAGAGAGCAGGGGTGGCTAAAATAATATCAGAAAAAATGGACTTTAAAACAGAAATTGCCATAAGAGACAACAAAGGACATCATATGTTAATAAGTTCAACACAACAAGAAGACGTAACAGTTATGAATATTTACATGTCTAATAACAGACCATTAAAATATATGAAGCAAAACCAGACAGAATTAAAGGGAGAAATAGATAGTTCTACAATAACAATGGGATATTTCAACACCCCACGTGTGGCAATTAACCAATACACTCTTAGCCAATTAATCAAAGAAAAAAATCACAAGGGAAATAGGAAGATACTTAGAGATGAATAAAAATGAAAATGCAACATACCAAAACTTATGGGACACAGTGAATGCAGTGCTAAGGGGGAAATTTATACCTATAAACTCTTACATGTAAAAAAAAAAATCTCAAATCAACAACCTAACTTTACAACTTAAGGAACTAGAAAAAACAAACTAAACCCAAAGCCAGCAGAAGGAAGGAAATAATGATTAGAGCAGAGATATAAAAAATAGACAAGCAATAGAGAAACTCAATGAAACCAAAAGTTGGTTCTTTGAAAAGATCAACAAAATTGACAAACCTTTAGCTAAGGACTAAGAAAAAAAGAGAGAAGGCTCAAATTACTGAAATCATAAAAGAAAGTGGGGACGTTAATACTGATTCTAAATAAATAAAAAGAATTATCAGAGTACTGCAAATAATTGTATGCCAACAAATTGGGTAACCTAGACAAAAGGGACAAATTCCTAGAAACACAAAACCTACCAAGACTAAATCACGAAGAAATAGAAAATCTGAGTAGACCTATAACTAGCAAGGAGATTGAATCAGTAATCAAACATCTCCCAACAAAGAAAAGCCCAGGACCTGATTCCCTTCACTGGTGAATTCCATCACACATTTAAAGAAGAAAAACTAACGACAATCCTTGTCATACTTTTCAAAAAAAGGGAAGAGGAAGGAACACTCTCAAACTCATTCTGTGAGGCCAGCATTACCCTGATACCAAAGACAAAGACACTAAAAGAAAATAAAATTACAGATCAATATCCCTTCTGAATATTGATGCGGACATCATCAACAAAATACTAGAAAAACAAATTCAGCAGCATATTAAAAGGATTGTATGCTATAACCAAGTGAGATTTATGCCTGGAATGCAAGATGGTTCAACATGATCAGTTCAAAACTGATTAATGTAATACCCCATATTAATAGAATGAAAGGAAGAAACACATTGTCATCTCAAATGATGCAGAAAAAGTGTTAGACAAATCTAAAACCCTTTCATAATGAAAACACTCTGAAAACTAGGAATAGAAGGAAACTACCTGAACATAATAAAACCATATATGAAAAACCCACAGTGAACATCATACTCAATGGTGCAAGACTGAAAGGCAGGAATGTCCACTTTCACCACTTCCATTCAACATACTAGTGGAAGAACTAGCCAGAGCCATTAGGCCAAAAAAGAGAGGGAGAGAAAGAAAAAGGAAGAAAGAAAGAAAGGACATCCAAATGGAAAAGGAAAGAAGTAAAAGTATCTGTTTTTGCAGGTGATATGATACTGTATGTAGAAAACCCTAAAGATAAAAAAAACCAAAACAACTTTTAGAACTATTAAATGAATTTAGAAAAATAGTAGGATGCAAAGTCAACAGACAAAAATCAGTTGCATCTCTATGTGCTAACAATGAACAATCTGAAAAAGAAATTAAGAAAACAGTTACATTTACAATAGCATCAAAAAGAATAAAATACTTAGGAATTAACTTTAACCCAGGAGGTGAAAGACTTGTACGATGAAAACTACAAGACATTGCTGAAAGAAATTAGAGAAGACATAAATAAATGGGAACACATCCCTTGTTCATGGATTGGAAGAATTAATGTTGTTAAAATGTCAGTACTATCCAAAGCAATCTACAGATTGAACAAAATCTCTAAAAATCCCAATGACATTTTTTGTGGAAATTGGAAAACCCATCCTAAAATTCATATGGAATCTCAAGGGACCTGGAACAGCCAAAACAATCTTGAAAAAGAAGAAAGCTGGAAGACGCACACTTCCTGATTTCAAAACTTACCACAAAGCTTCAGTATCAGTGTGGTACTGGCATAAAGATAGGCATATAGATCAATGGAATAGAATAGAAAGCCCAGAAATAGACCCTTGTGTATATGGTTAAATGATTTTAGGCAAGGGTGCGAAGACTATTCAGTGGGGAAAAGACAGTCTTTTAAACAAATGGTGCTGGGAAAATTGGATATCCACATGTAAAAGAATAAAGGTGGATCCTTCCCTAATACCATGTACAAAATCAACTCAAAATGGATCAAAAACCTGAATGAAAGACTAAAACTTTTATTTATTTATTTATTTTTATAATTTTATTTATTTGTTTATTTTTTCCCCCAAAGCCCCAGTAGATAGTTTTATGTCATAGCTACACAACCTTCTAGTTGCTGTATGTGGGACGCGGCCTCAGCATGGCCAGAGAAGTGGTGCATCGGTGCGTGCCTGGGATCCGAACCCGGGCCGCCAGCAGTGGAGCGCACGCACTTAACCACTAAGCCACGGGGCCGGCCCAAGACTAAAACTTTTAGAAGAAATTTTAGTAATTAGTAAAATTTTAGAAGGAAACAGGGCAAAAGCTTCACAATGGCAGTGATTTCTTAGATATGACACCAAAGGCACAGGTAACAAAAGAAAAAATAGATAAATTGGACTTCATGAAAATTAAAAATTTTGTGCATCAAAAGACAATATCAACAGAGTAAAAGGCAACCCACAGAATGAGAGAAAATATTTGCAAATCATATATATATATTATGGATACATTATATATCCACTATACTATATATATTCAAATATATATAAGGGGATAATATCCAGAATATATAGAGAACTCCTAAAACTCCACAACAAAGAAATCAAACAACCCAATTCAGAAATGGGCAAAGGTCTTGAATAGGTATTTTTCCAAAGAAGATATACGAATGGCCAATAAGCACATGAAAAGATGCTCAACACCACTAATCATTAGGGAAATGCAAATCAAAGCTACAATGAGATACCACTTCACACCCATTAGAATGGTTACTATAAAAAAAAAATAAAATAACAAGTGTTGGTGAGGATGTGGAGAAATTGGAACACTTGTGCACCATTGATTGTAAAATGGTACAGCTGCTGTTGAAAATAGTATGGTAGTTCCTCAAAAAATTAAAAATAGAATTACCATATGACCCAGCAATTCCACTTCTGGGTATATACCCAAAAGAATTGAAAGCAGGGTATCAAACAGATAATTGTACAAATATGTTCATAGCAGCGTTATTTGTGATAGCTAAAATGTGGAAGCAACCCAGGTGTCCATCAATGGATAAGCAAAATGTGGCATTTACACACGGTGGAGTTTTATTCAGCCTTATAAAGGAAGGAAATTCTGTCATATGCTACAACATAGATGAACGTTGAGGACATTATGCTAAGTGAAATAAGCCAGTCTCCAAAAGAGAAATACTGTATGATTCTATGTATATGAGGTACTTAGAGTAGTCGAAATCATAGACAGAAAGTAGAATGGTGGTTGCCAAGGGTTGGTGAGAGGAGAGAATGGGGGAGTTCTTGTTTAATGCTTATAGAGTTTCAGTTTTACAAGATGAGAAGAGATATGGAGTTGGATAGTGGTGATGGCTGCACAACAGTATTATAATTATTAACATTACTGTTACCACTGTACTGTACACTTAAAAATAAGATAGTAAAAAAATTGTGTATTTTACCACAATAAAAAAACGTGGAAAAGAAGAAGGAAGAAATATGAACACAGCTTGAGAGACCTGTAGAATACCATCAAGTTTACCAACATATACATAAATAGGATCCCAGAAAATGAAGAGAGAGAAGGGGCAGAAAAAATACAGGCACACCTAGGAGATATCATGGGTTCAGTTCCCGACCACCGCAATACAGCGAGTGTCGCAATAAAGTGAGTCACACACATTTCTTGGTTTCCCAGTGCATATAAGTTATGTTTACACTATACTGTAGTCTGATAAGTGTGCAATAGCGTTATGTCTTAAAAAACCATGTACATACTTTAATTTAAAAATACTTTATTGCTAGAAAATGCTAACTGTCATCTGAGCCTTCAGAGAGTTGCAATCTTTTTGCTGGTGGAGGGTCTTGCCTCAATGTTGATGGCTGCTGACTGGGTGGTTCCTGAAGATTAGAGTGGCTGTGCTAATTTCTTAAAACAAGGCAACAATGAAGTTTGCCGCATTGATTGACTCTTCCTTTCATGAGTGATTTCTCTGTAGCATGTGATGCTGTTTGATAGCATTTTACCCACAGTAGAACTTCTTTCAAAATTGGAGTCAGTCCTCTCAAACCCTGCCGCTGCTTTATCAACTAATTTTATGTAATATTCTAAATCCTTTGTTGTCATTTCAACAATCTTCACAGCATCTTCACCAGGAGTAGATTCCATCTCAAAAAACCACTTTCTTTGCTCATCTCTAGGAAGCAACTCCTCATCCATTAAAGTTTTATGAGATTGCAGCAATACAGTCACATCTTCAGGCTCCACTTCTAATTCTAGTTCTCTTGCTGTTTCCACTACATCTGTAGTTACTTCCTCCACTGAAGTCTTGAACCCCTCAAAGTCATCCATGAGGGTTGGAATCAGCTTCTTTCAAACTCCTGTTAATGTCGATATTTTGACTTCTTCCCATGAATCACGAAGGTTCTTAATGGCATCTAGAATGATGAATCCTTTCCAGAGGTTTTCAATTGACTTTGCCCAGATCCATCAGAGGAATCACTATGTATGGCAGCTACAGCCTTACCAAATGTATTCCTTAAATAATAAGACTTGAAAGCTGAAATTACTCCTCGATCCATGGGCTGCAGAATGGATGTTGTGTTAGCAGGCATGAAAACAACATTAATCTCTTGTACATCTCCATCAGAGCTCTTGGGTGACCAGGTGCATTGTCAATGAGCAGTAATATTTTGAAAGGAATCTTTTTTTCTGAGCGGTAGGTCTCCAACAGTGGGCTTAAAATATTCAGTAAACCATGTTGTAAACAGATGTGCTGTCATCCAGGCTTTGTTGTTCCATTTATAGAGCACAGGCAGAGTATTTTTATCATAATCCTCAAGGGCCCTAGGATTTTCGGAATGGTCAATGAGCGTTGGCTTCAACTTAAAGTCACCAGCTGCATTAGTCCCCTAACGAGAGTCAGCTGGTCCTTTGAAACTTTGAAGCCGGGCATTGACTTCTCCTGTCTCGCTATGAAAGTCCTGGATGGCATCTTCTTCCAGTATAAGACACTGCAAATATGTTCTGTAGTGTAGCCACCTTTATTAGTGGTCTTAGCTGGATCTTCTGGAGAACTTGCTGCAGCTTCTGCATCAGCACTGGCTGCTTCACCTTGCGCTTTTGTATTATGGAGATGGCTTCTTTCCTTAAACCTCGTGCACCCATCTCTGCTAGCTTCAAACTTTTCTTCTGCAGCTTCCTCACCTCTCTCAGCCTTCAGAGAATAGGAGAGTTAGGGCCTTGCTCTGGATTAGGCTTTGACTTAAGGGAATGTTGTGGCTGGTTTGATCTTCTATCCAGAACAAACCACTACAACTTTCTCCATATCAGCAGTAAGGCTGTTTCACTTTCTTATAGTTCGTGTGTTCACTGGAGTAGCACTTTTAATTTCCTGCAAGAACTTTTCCTTTGCATTCACAACTTGGCTAACTGTTATGTGCAAGAGGCCTAGCTTTTGACCTGTCTCGGCTTTTGTCATGCTTTCTTCTGTTGACCGAGGCAAAATCACAGGGATTTAAACAATAAATATTTCTTTGGGCAGTTAGAATTGCAGTTTAGGCAGAAACCCAAAATGTGCTCTGGAGAAGACAAAGAAGGCAAGAGTTAATAAAGACAAAAAGAGAGGACTCACACAGGTTGTTTTGCAAGACGCAGATCAGTGCCGGCAGCTGTCACTCGCCAGCTCCGCCTGATTAGCTGCCAAGGCCATCTCTAAGGAGAAGCCTGATGCATGGGAGTAAGCATTTTTCTATAGGAGTAAGCGGTTTTTTCTTAAAGGAAGGTCAAGATAACAAGAGTGTGAGGCACAGTTCAAAAAGTCACATTCCATCTGGGCAGAGACGTGGTGGACGTGCACAAGCCTCACGTCCTTAATGGCCTCCTCACTCCGTTCTGGAAGCCCTGACACATGATAGTCCATTTTGTTATCGCTGTGCACACCTCACCAAGCTTAATCATTTCTAGCTTTTGATGTAGAGGGAGAGACACGCGACTCTTCCTCTCACTTGGTCACTTAGAGGACATCGTACAGTGATTAACTGGCCTGATTTCAATACTGTTGTGTCTCTGGAACAGGGAGGCCTGAGGAGAGGGAGAGAGACGGGGAAACGGCTGGTCAGTGGAGTCCTCCGAACACACACAGCATTTGTTAAGTTCGCCCCTTATGTGGTCCTGGCTCGTGATGCCCCAAAATAATTACAATAGTAGCACCAAAGATCACTGATCACAGATCACCGTAACAAATATAATAATAGGGAAAAAGTTTGAAATGTTGCGAGAATTACCAAAATGTGACACAGAGACATGAAGTGGGCCATTGCTGAAAATGTTGGAAAAATGGCGCAGATAGACTCGCTCCATGTCGGGTTGCTACAACTTTTCATTTGTAAAAAATGAAGTATCTGCAAAGCGTGATAAAGCCATGCACAATAAAATGAGGTACACCTGTATGTCACACCCGTTGAACGTGCAGCCCCGAGAGTGAACCCTGATGTAAACCACGGACTCCTGTGGGCTCTGTGATCGTGATGTGTGCATGCAGCTTCATCGCTTGTAACAAATGCCCCACCCTGGTGCAGGATGTGATGTGATGGGGGGGAACCAGGTTGGGTGGTGGATAGTGAGGGTGTATAGAGGAACTCTGTCCTTTCTGCTTAATTTTCCTGAAAACTAAACTGCTGAAAAAACAAAATCTATTAATTAAAACGAAAGCAAATTGTATTCTCCCTTGTGTCCTCTGCCTGTTCCCGTCCATCAGGGCAGAACCAGCCTCTCACGGCTTCAGGACTTTTGATCTGCAGTGGGGGGTGTGTCTCTAGGTGGTTTATTTCCTTCTCAGGCAGCGGAGAGAGGACCAAATACTGTTTTTTCTAGTACTTGATCTTTAGGACACAGGATTAATAAATCTGGACATTGTCCAGGAGGGTCCTTCTGACTGCTACAAAGTGATCTGATTTAGGATGCGTTTCTAGCGGTGGCGTGGGGAGTAAACACCGCCTGAGTCTAGTTGGGGGAAGGCGAGTGTATCTGGGCGGGGTGGGTGAGGTTGGGGGGGCAGTGTGAGCCCTCCTGGGTTTGCTATAAGCAGTGACTTAATTTTTTTCTCCTCTACCTTGTCCTGTGTGTGAGAGGATTAATCTTTAAACCCCGCATCTCAGGTTACCAAGTAATAGGCACGGTCGGTTTTGCAGGCCAGCATGTTTTCAGCGGCAGCCGCTCACTCATTAACACCTCTGGGAGGGCTGCGTGTCCAGTTAAACTTCAAGTGCTTTGCAGAGCCACGGACCACGGCGCCGAAACGCCCGCCTGGCTGTGCACACTGATTTAATTAGCGAGCAAGCTTCTGGGCAGGAAGGACTCGACAGAGAACCAGAGCCATCGCTGCCTTCCCCGGGAGGATCTGGGGTCAGATCTGGGGCTGAGTCCCAGCCTTGCCCCTGAAATGGCTGGGAAAGGCCGATGGCTCAGCCTCCCTCATCTGTTCCTTGGCTGTGATGCGACATCACCTCCTCTGAGTGGTTGCTCTGAGCGTGACATGGGGTAGCTAGTGTGTAGATAAACTAAGCATGACCCTCGGCCCCCCGCAGACACTTCTAGATATCAGGTCCCTCCGTGGTCCTGGGAGGACCGTGGGGCCTCAAACGAATGGCCAGGTTGAGGGGCTCGGGCCTATTTCACTGGTCTAGAAAAAGAGAGCAGAGTTGTTGGTGACAGGCCTTTATTGTCTGACACGGGACTTTCTGGGACGAGGCCTGTTGTGGCTGGAATAAACCACGTAATGCAGAGTTGCCATCCCAGTGCCTCTCGGTCCACTCACAGCCTGACGGCCGCAGGAGGGCTCTGCTGCCCTCAGGGTGGTGTCCCCAGAGGGGCAGCTTCTCCTCCCAACCCTCCACGCTGCTTCTACAGATTCCATGTAGATCAAGCCACCTGTTAGGTAACCGAGCCCTTTCTTTCTGGGACTATGCTGGTTGCCTTTGGATCCACTAAACTCCCTTTATTTTCCCCAAACCTTCTCTGAGTTTCAGGAGGCTCCCCCCACCCCCTCCAGCTCTCCCCCACGCCTGCCCTCAGGATTTGCCCCCACTGGGGGGTGGAGGAGCCAGAGCGGCACTTTGAAGCGGTGTCCCTGCAGGCAGCCACACCGTGGGCTGGAGATGTCACTGGGCTGCTCGGTTTAATGATCAATTTATTGCCTGCCAGGAAGCCCTTTCCGACCTGGCTGGGCCCTCAGTCCTCTCACTCTGCACGGGCGCCTGCTGCAGGATGACAGCGGACAACTCCACCGGCGACTCCCATGCCCCCGGGCCGCGGCTGAGCGTGGCCGACATCATCGTCATCACCGTGTATTTTGCCCTGAACGTGGCCGTAGGCATATGGGTGAGAGGACCCGGTGGGCGGCCAGCAGGGTGGGCGCTGGGGCGTGGGTACTGGGCGGCGTGTCCCTGGGCGTCCGCATGGTGTCTCTCCCTGGAGGCCTGGCACCCGCTGGGGTCCTCCTGCCAGCCCTGGGGTAGATTTGTTGGGGACCTCACCCAAGCCCCTTCCTCTCTTTGGGCAACAGCTTCTCAGCGCCCAAGTGAGGAAGAAGAAGGTGGCTCTAACGGCAGGATGGGCCGGCCCAGCGGAAGTTCCCCGGGCTCTCGTGGGTGACAACCTGGGGCCGGGGCGCTGCACCTCTTCTGGCCTGATGTCAGCGGGGCTCACGGGTGAATGTCTGCCTGAACAACACAATCACGGGGGCCCGCTGCACCCCAGGCTGCGGCTTCAGACTCCAGAGGCGGCAGAGGCACACAGGGCCTGGGGGTTTATTTTAACAGTTTCCCCAGGGCATCTGTGTCGCCAGCCTGGTCCAATTCATAAGCCAGTTTCTCACACTCCTGATGAGAAAGAGAAGTGATTTGAGTCCATCTGACTCCAGTGGAGGGGCCCTGCCATGCAGCCACCATGCAGAGGGCCTGTCCTCCTGCAGCCCCGGGGCAAAGGCCAGCCCCGTGTGAGGTGAACCCTGGCGCCCCGGGGGACTGGGACCTGCCCAGGGAGCCCCAGGCCCCTGCGCAGAGGGGGTGATGCTGACCTTGGAGGCCTTCCTGGCGGGAGGTGACCACAACAAGCCAGCCAGCTTTGGGTCTGCAGAGGTCCCCCTCCTTGTCCCCAGAGGTCCCCACAGCATCCCTGAGCCCTGACACGCTATAGCCTTCATCTCCTGGTGGAGAATAAATACCCCTTCTTGTCTTCTCTGGCCCCCAGCCTAAGCCTGAGGGCGGAGACGGGAGAGTTGTCATGTTCCCTGCTCACGCATCCTAGGAAGTTGCTCGGCTTTCTGAGCCTGGGGGTCTTGATTTATAAGACAGACTCACCACCTGCCTCATCCCCAGCCACAAGTCCCTGAGGTGGGAGGAGGTCTCCTACCAGAGGGGCCTGCACGGGGCTGGACCCTGCTGTTCCTGTTGGTTCCACAGTAGGGGAGGTGCGGGTGGTGCTGGGGGGGAGGTGGGGTGGTGGTGGTATTGGTGGGAGTACTGGTAGTGGTGATAGTAGCAGTAGTAGTATCGGTGGAAGTAGCAGTAGTGGTAGTAGCAGTGGTGCTGGTGGTAATTGTAGTGGTGGTGGTGGTGGTGGGAGTAGTGGCAGTAGTAGTAGTGGTGGTGGTGGTGGTAGTTGTGGTGGTGGTGGTAGTTGTGGGAGTAGTGGTAGTTGTAGTAGTGGTGGTGGTAGTTGTAGTGGTGGTGGTAGTTGTGGTGGTGGTGGTGGTAGTTGTGGTGGGAGTAGTGGTAGTTGTAGTAGTGGTGGTGGTGGTGGTGGTGGTGGTGGTGGTGGTTGTGGTGGTGGTAGTTGTGGTGGTGGTGGTGGTAGTTGTGGTGGGAGTAGTGGTAGTTGTAGTAGTGGTGGTGGTAGTTGTGGTGGTGGTGGTGGTAGTTGTGGTGGGAGTAGTGGTAGTTGTAGTAGTGGTGGTGGTGGTGGTGGTGGTGGTGGTGGTGGTGGTAGTTGTGGTGGTGGTGGTGGTGGTGGTGGTAGTTGTGGTGGTGGTAGTTGTAGTAGTGGTGGTGGTGGTTGTGGTGGTGGTGGTAGTTGTGGTGGTGGTGGTGGTAGTTGTGGTGGTGGTGGTGGTAGTTGTGGTGGTGGTGGTAGTAGTGGTGGTGGTGGTGGTGGTAGTTGTGGTGGTGGTGGTGGTAGTTGTGGTGGGAGTAGTGGTAGTTGTAGTAGTGGTGGGGGTAGTGGTAGTGGCAGCAGCAGGAGCAGTACCTGGAGTTAGTTCTCGTGTGACGGAGTATAAACCACAAGCAGCCCGGCGCCGGCCGTTGGAAGCTGGCGTCTAGTCCTGGCGCTGTCCGGGTACTTGGAGCAGGTTCCTTAACGTCTCTGGGCCTCAGTTTCCCGCACACACGACGTGGATGTCTGTGCAGCCCACCCACCAAGGCTGTCCCAGGGAGCACTGGGGAACACGGGATGTGAAAATCTGTTGCCAACCACGGGTGCTCTTTCCTGGGAGAGTGGGTGGCGGGAAACTCAGGAGGGGCGCCTGTGGCGCCACGGGCGGTGGAGGCGGTCTGGATGCGGAGCTGATCTGAGGAGGGAGGGAGAGGAGAGCAGGCTCTCCCGGCAGCACAAGGCGGGAGTTAGTTGGAAGTGCACACCCAGGAAAGGTGTTTCGGGCAGCTGAGGCCCTTTGCCGCCCAGTGACTCAGGCCCGTTAGCCCTTGCTGCCCAGGACTCACCTCTCCCAGCTCAGCCCTCCCATTCGCAGGCCAGTGTTGCGGGCCGTGGACAGTGGGGTTTGGCCCTGTCCCTCCAGGCAGGCCGTGCTGGCCCAGCTGGGTGCGGCTGGCAGAGAGCTGTGAGCACACGCAGGTGTCGGGGGAAGAGGAAGAATCTCCCTCTGCCCTTTTCCTTAAGGTTCTTATGGCTGGCCAAATAATTAACAAGACAGGTTAGCAGGAGAAAATAACACCAAGTTTAATAACATGTAAACATGGGAGAAAGCAGGGACACTGCGTTTCTCAACACAATAGCAGAAATTCTCGTCTTAAATACCATGTCCAACCAAAGACAAGGAGGATGTTGGGGGTGGGGGTGTCAGTTACAGGAGATTATCACTAAAGCACTGTAAATAAGAGTAAGGTTTATTATGCAGTTTTAAGGCCTCACCTTCCACATTGATAAGCCTCTAGAAATGAGGTCATCCCCCCTCTTCCCAATAGAGAGAGGGAGATACCTTTACAAATGGAGACTTCCCTTGTAAATGATTGTCTGGTAACTCCTCGCAGGGCCATCCAGAGCGTGTGGCCAGAGAGACAGAACTTCCGATAAGGTGGGCTTGTTGGTGCCTTTTCTATTGTAACCTCTATCCTACATTATCTTTATAGCAGTCATGATAATAACTCCTTCCTGAAACAGATCTTTTGTTTTAAATTCTTTAGGCGGTTTGGGAGGGGAAACTCAAATATTCTTCCTGAGTTCTCTGAGTCCTTATTGTCTTCAGCTTGAAATAATCCGCATGTCAGAGTGGTGCTTCCTGGGGTAGCTTGCCCTGAGCACCATCACAGGGAAGGACAGGGCCGGACGAGGAGGGTGCTGGAGCCAGAGCCCACAGGGATCAGACGCAGGTGCTCACGACCCAGAGGCGGACGGAGCAAGCTGGCAGGTCCAGCCCTGTGAAGGTGCTCTGGTGGTGAGGTTAGGAGAGCCAGGGGAGGGCCTTCAAGGTGTGCTGGAGGAGAGGACCTTGAGCTGAGCCTTTGCATCCATTAAGATATGTGTTAACAAGTGACAGAAAATCTACTTCAAATGAGCTCAAACACTGAAGGAAATGTAATGGCATCCATACTGAACGTCTAGCAATAGGGAAGCCTTCAGGTGCAGTGTGATCCAGGTGTTCACAGTATCATCAAGGCTACAGCCACACTTCACTGTGGTTCTTTTGGCCTCTGTCCATGTGTGCCTTTGTCTTGAGCCCAGTTTCCCTTGGAAGCAAGATGCCCAGCCTAGTGGTTGAGCCTGGGTTCAAATCCTGACTCCACCACTTACTAGCCAGGTATCTTTTCCCCCTGAAAGCTTTGGTTTCCTCATTGGTAATACGGAGATGATCGTGGTACCTACTTCATGGGGCTGTTGTGAAGACTGAAAACCTCATACAGGGAAAGTGCTTGAAACCGACTCTGTCACAGAGGGGCTCTCAGTGGATATGAACTAGGTATACATGGCTGCCAGCAGTCTCTGGCCCCCCAGATTCCTTGTCCACCTCCCAGCATGCCAGGAACCATCCCAGCTGCACTCTGACTGCACCCGCTTAAGTTAGTGACTGTCCCTGAACCAGGTGTGACAGCCAAGGAATGTGATAGGCTCTGTGGCTCAGATGTCTCAGGGCCCCTGAAGCTGGAGATTGGGTTGAGACCACTCAAGCCAATTGCTGGGAAAGATGAGACCCCTTTGGAAGGGAAATGGAAATGAGGAGGCAATTGGCAATGCCCATTATATCCTTGAAAGATGAGAAGACACGTTGGCAAAAACCACGGGCTAAGATCAGAGCTACTCTGGAGTTGTGTAGTGCACAGCCTGCACAGCTGGATGTGGCCATCCTTGCTAAGACCATGAGAATCTTCAGACTTTCCTGCCTTCAGTACAGCTGGATCACAGTGCACAGAAAGAAAGTTGTGGGGGCTGGGGCTGGAGAGAGGCAGGCAGGAACCACATCGAAAGCTTTGATTGACAGATCCAGACAATTTGGCTTAATCTTCTTGAACATGGGATGGGAGAGCAATTAAAGTCAGGAAGAAAGAGGCCTATATATTGATTGATATTTTGTGATCCAGCCTTGTGATATGTATGTTGTAAAAAAGAAATGCGAAATATATATCTAAATACACCTCCTGAGTCCCTCTTTTCAAATTTCTCCTGTTTTCAATTTCACATCTTGTCAATGTCTCTTGTCCAGACAGCACTAAACGGGGGGCTTGAAAAACCCACGTGATCACCGGCCCTATGGCACACTTAGCAGGCACTAGGCACCACTGGCAGCATTACATGTATTAGCTCATTCAACCTCATAACAACTCTGCGAGGGAAGAACTTTTTTTTTTTTTTTTAAAGGAATATATGTTTATTTAATTTTTTTGTGTGAGGAAGATCAGCCCTGAGCTAACATCCATGCTAATCATCCTCTTTTTGCTGAGGAAGACCGGCTCTGAGCTAACATCTATTGCCAATCCTCCTCCTTTTTTCCCCCAAAGCCCCAGTAGACAGTTGTATGTCATAGTTGCACATCCTTCTAGTTGCTGTATGTGGGACGCGGCCTCAGCATGGCTGGAGAAGCGGTATGTCGGTGCGCGCCCGGGATCTGAACCCGGGCCGCCAGCAGTGGAGCGCGCGCACTTAACCGCTAAGCCACGGTGCCGGCCCAAGGGAAGAAATTTTATTAGGCCCAGTTACAGAAGAGGAGACTGAGGCACGTTGGTTAAGTACCCTGCCCACGGTCACATGGCCAGGAGGAGCAGGATTTGCTCCCAGACATTCTGATTTCAGAATTTTTATTCCATACACATGGAGCCCAAAATTCTACAGTCCCTTCCCCCAAAAAAGGCATGCAGGAATATTCGAGTGATGTTTTAAAACGTATCAGAAATATAAATATTAGAAGTCAAGGCCACAGGGCTCTCAGACGCGTTGGCACAGAGTCCTCATCAACAGGCGCAAAAGGAGCCCTGGCTCAGCTGCTCCCTGCGGAACGGGCTCCGGGAGGTCAAAGCGTAGACTTGACCTTCAGGGCCAGCCCTTCCCCAGAGGTGGGTTGGTGGCCTGGGACCAGAAGCGTGGAGGAGCCCGGCTCGGCCAGCAGGTGGCGCTGTAGCCAAGGGCGCCCGTCGGTGGTGGTCACGGTCACTGTTCCCTGTTGTGTCTGTGTCCATCCATCCCCAGGCCAAGGGCTCTTCCCGGGGGAGCGTGGGCGACGGTCCAGAACAAGCTGGAAGCGAGTGAAGCCCGGGAGACGCTGACCGCTGGGCCCAGGGGCTGGGGTGGCGGGCTGTGATGGGAAGACGGCTGCCTCTGTTCCTTTTCTTAAATTGAGTCATAGTCACCCAACACGAAACTCACCGTTTTAACCATTTTAAAGTGTACGATTCAGTGGCATTTAGGACATTCACAGTGTTGTGCAACCGTTACCTCTATCTAGTTCCAAAACATTTTCCTCACCCCAAAAGGAAACCCCATACCTGTTGTCGACGCTAAAAATAAAACAGCTGGTTATTTTTCCAGCAAAATGGGTTTATTCAGGAACGACAGAGCGACTGCAATTGGGGACATGCAAGTTGCAGTGAAACACAGGCAAATCCCAGGAGACAAAGGGAAGGTCAGGTTTTACTGGGTTGTAGGAGAAAATTGGGGAGGACTGTTTTGGACAAAAATTCACTGGAGGACCAGAGCTCGAGGTTCTCACTGGCCACAAGCCATGGTCAGCGCGCTGTCGCTGGGGCGGGGAGGGATCTCCTTTCTTTTTCTTTTTTTATTTTTTGGGAGGAGATCAGCCCTGTGCTAACATCTGCCACTCCTCGTCTTTTTTTTGCTGAGGAAGACTGGCCCTGAGCTAACATCCGTGCCCATCTTCCTCCATTTTATATGGGACGCCGCCACAGCATGGCTTGCCCAGCAGTGTGTCGGTGCGCACCCGGGATCCGAACCGGCGAACCCCGAGCTGCCGCAGCAGAGCACGCGCACTTAACCACTTGCGCCACCGGGCCGGCCCTCCCTTCTTTTTCTTAAAAACAGGAGACAGAATTCCCATGTGATTAATATTCTCCCTTATCAAAATAATTCTTACCTTCCTCCCTCCTGCTGGCTGCACGGCTGCACAGAGGGCTGCCCGTGTGAGAGCTCCCAGCGGGGCTTCCCCACGCCATTGTAAACAGGTTTCCTTGATCTCTTTTCACACTATTCACAGTCACTCCCCACGGCCCCCTCCCCACAGCCCCTGGGGGAGTGGGGAGTAGACACTCCCCACTAGTCTACTTCTGTCTCTGTGGACTTGCCTACTGGGCACATTCATATAAATGGGATCATTCCATGGGTGGCCTTCTGTGTCTGACCCCTTTCACTTAGCAGACGTTTTCCAGGGTCACCCGTACAGCAGCGTGTATCAGGGCTTCATTCCCATTCATGGTTGAGTGAGAGTCCACTGCACGGATAGACCAGAGTTTGTTTACCCATTCATCGGTCGACGGACATTTGGGTTGTTTCCACTTTTTGTGTGTGGTGAACAGTGCTGCTATGAACACTCATGTACAAGTTTTGTCTGAATGTCTGTTTTTAGTTCTCTTAGACATACGCTTAGGAGTGGAATTGCTGGGCCGTAGGGTAATTTTATGTTTGACTCTTTGAGGAGCCCCAGGCTGCTTTCCACAGCAGCAGCACCATCTTACGTTCCCTCCAGCAATGCACAGGGTCCCAATCTCTGCCTCTGTCTTGCAGTCCTCGTGTCGGGCCAGCAGGAACACAGTGAGCGGCTACTTCCTGGCGGGCCGGGACATGTCATGGTGGCCGGTGAGTGTCCCCTGACTCCTCCCTCCCACCCCTCCTTCGGGCTGCCTCGGACCTCTAGGTCAGCCAGCAGCTGCACCCCTCGGGTGGTCACTCCGCGTGTCTTCCTCCCCAAGGCCACGGCCCAGGCGGGCTCGAGCCGGTGGTGATGGGGCAGGCTGAGGCTGGCAGGGGTCCCCGAGCTGGGGTGTAGGGATGGGTGCCGGAACTGTGTAAAGTACAGGGGCTGTGGAGTCTGGGTGACCTGCAGCTGATTCCTCGTCCTCTCTCCCCTCCAGATCGGAGCCTCGCTCTTCGCCAGCAGCGAGGGTGCGGGCCTCTTCATCGGACTGGCAGGCTCGGGTGCGGCTGGAGGCCTGGCTGTGGCGGGCTTCGAGTGGAATGTGAGCTCTCGGGGGGACGTGCAGGCTGTGGGAGGGCGTGCCAACCTTGTAAGGCCTAGGACGGGGACTCCACTGGAGTCCACCCCACCATGGCCACCAGGGCACTTCCTTGCAGCTCAAGTCAGCCAGTGTCCAGACGGGCTCTATGCGGCAGTGTTCTTGGTGAAGTCTGGTCTTCCGAATGCCAACACACCGGATAGAGCAGCGGGAAGGGAGCTGCTGGCCTTGGCCCGGGCCATCTGTTTACAGAGGCACAGGGAGGGCAAGGGGTCGCCCCAGGTTCTCATAGCAAGTCTGGCCTCCAGACTGCTGGTCCCAGCTGTGTCTGGAGCAGGGCCTGTGGAAGCTGTGCCCACTGTCCTCACCCTGCCTCTGTCCCCCTCAGGCCACATACGTGCTGCTGGCCCTGGCGTGGGTGTTCGTGCCTATCTACATCTCCTCGGAGGTGAGTCTGCTCCTGGGCCCTCAGGCCGGCCTCTCCTGGGTCTGGGCCTTGGTGTGAGTTGGTGGTGGTGATGGGCAGGAGCCCCTGGCTCACAAGCTGGTGAACTCACAGGGCTGCGTTTGTTATTAGTCCCACTGACGTTCCTGTCAGCCCACGAAGGCAGGTCCCTAGGACTCAGCTCGGGTGCCTTGTCTGCTGCTTTCTACTGTCCCTGCGCGTGGCATCTTGGGCATGATGCTCTCTCTACCTGGGTCAACAGGCGGCACACCTGGGCAGCACTTGACTCTGCCCACTCCTTTAGCCCCAGCGGGGCAATCACTAAGTCCAGTGGATTCCATTTCCTGCATTTCTCTCTGTCTGTCCCCTGCTCTGCCCCTCACCACCACCTTCCCCATCCAGCCTGTCACAGCTCATCTGGATGCATCATAATAGCCTCCAGACTTGTCCTGCTGTCCCCAGCCATGGCCCCTCCAATCCATTCCTCATATCAGCCCTGAAGAGCCAATGTCAGCCCGCAACTCCCCTGCCTAACACCCTTAGGATACGGTCAGAACCCTTCGCCTGGAGTTCGGGGCCTGGTGCTGGGCTGTCCCCAGTAAGTGGGCCTGGGCATAGCCCGTGAGAATCTCCTGGCCCTGAACACTGGGCGTGGTCTCGGGGCCGTGCTTACCCCTGCCCCCCATGCCTCCCCCAGATCGTCACCATGCCTGAATACATCCAGAAGCGCTTCGGAGGCCAGCGGATACGCATGTACCTGTCTGTTCTGTCCCTGCTGTTGTCTGTCTTCACCAAGATATCGGTGAGCTGCCCCCCCAACACCCGGCTTCCAACTGGCATAGCGTGGAAACATCCCTGTTCTGAGGGCCCCTCAATGGACCTGACATCCTCTCATCCATCTCTGCCTTATTTAACAGTTGATGAAACTGAGGCCCAGACAGGGACAGTGACTTGCCCAGGGTCACACAGTGAGTGTGACAGCTGGTCCAGGGCCCCCGGAATGTTGGCTGGGCAGCCTGTGTAGTTGGGGGCAGAACGCAGGCCTTGTGGCTCCTGCTTTGCCCCAGGTTCTAGACACGGGGTGTCGAGTGGGTTCTTAGTACGGGGGGTTGGTGGTGGCCGTCTGAGGTTGGCCTGGGTGTCTTCCCTGGGCCGACACCAGGGGGCGCTGAGAGCCTGTGCTGTCGGGCCCGTGCAGCAGCTGCGTGGGGCTGACCTCCTGCCCCCGCCTGTGGCTGGTTGGCTCCATCAGCAAGCTGACCCCAGCCGCGCCCTCCTGGCTGTGGGGTGCCATCCCAGTGGGCACCTCCAGGCCTCTTTCCCGTGGGGGCCTGGACCTGGGCCCGCTGGAAGGTTAAGAGTGGAAAGCACTGCTCAAGTGCCATCAGGACTCGCTGAGTGCATGTCTTGTCCCAGGCCCTGACTTCACAGGAAGGGAAACCGAGGCCCAGGGAGGGGACATAACTTGTCCCAAGCCTCCTGGTGACTTCGTGGCAACACCGGGCCTTCTGGTTCTCACTCCTGAGTCTGAGGGCACCCTGCCCTCGGCCCCTGGGGCCCTCTAGCCTCCTTCAGCTCCAGCTCTGACAAGGCTCAGGAGGCAGAGGACTGCTTCTGGCCGAGTGAACCCAGACAAGACCCTGAGCTCGGTTTCCGCCCTCATGAGGAGGACTGGCCTGGCCTGCCTCTCTCGGCGTCTGTGGGGTGAGGGGGGCTGGTGTGTGTGTAGGGGGACGTGCCCGGTGAGGCTGGCTTTCTCCTCGGTGGTGAAGTCACCTCCTGCACATCAAGAACCCATCCCAGCTGCAGCCTATCTGGACAGAGACCACAGGGCCCGCCTGCTGCCGTCCCTCAGGCGGGACACTGGTCTGCAGAGAGAACACGCGATGGCAGGGTGCAGAGATCACCACTCTGACCCTCAGGCAGGGCTGGCTGGAACCGAGCCCCATCGCTGCGTGGCTCTGGGTCAGTCATTTAACATCTGGAAAATAGAGAAATCTAGCATGACGCTAAGGCCACTTGGAGCAAAGGCCAACTGTGGCCTCCAAGGTTTGGCCTCTGCTGCCTCACTGCCCTCACCTCTCCCTCTTCTCCCGTTGCATACATCACTCCAGCCTCACCCGCCTTGCACCTCCGTGAACATGCCAGGCACAATACTTGCCTCAGGGCCTTTGAACTCATGCTGCAGCCTCTGTCTGGAATCCCCTGGATATCCACGTGGCTCACTCCCTCTCTTTTCTCCAGTCTTTCAGATCTCACCTCCTCAACGAGGCCTACCCCTGCCCATCAGGTCCACACGTCCTCACCTGCTCTCCGTTTTTCATACACGTACTGTCTTCCCACATGCTGAGTGATTCACTCAGAATGTCTACTGTCTCCTTCATTTTCTCCTCTGTTCACTGACGTATCCCCAGTGCCACTGTGTGCCTGGCACACCTCATGGGACCGAGTGAGATGACACACGCCAGGCTCAGCTCTTTTTTTTTGGGAAAGGCTGGAGAGTAAATATTTCTGACTCTGCGGGCTATGTGCAAACTACTCGTCTTCGCCACTGGAGGTTGGAAGACAATCCCAACAGGCTGACTGGACTCTGTCTCTGGGCGCCGAGCCCTGACACCTGTGAATATGCCCGTGCATTGAGCGCCTACTGTGCGCCAGGCCTGAGTGGGCACTGGAAGACAAGAACGTCTCTGCTCTCAGGGAGCTTATGTTCTAGACAAGGAGAGAAATGAACAGACCAGTCCAGTTATATGAAATGGTAAAGTGTGATAAAAGAGGCTGACGCGGGGCTGGAGTGGAGAACGAAGAGAGCGGGGATCAGGCTCAATTTGGAGAGAGTGGTCTGGGATGAAAATCTGCCTTGAAGCAGCATCCCAGGCGAGCAGCTGGAGGGGGCGGTGGGGCTGGAGCCCATGGAGCCACCGAGCAGGGAGAGGTGAGGATGACAGGGAGGGGGGCGGCCGGTGGATTTGGTTCTGTGCGCAGTGGAAATGCAGAGATGGTCTGATTTTCCTCCCAACAAGCCGAGTGCTGGAGGGGCCAGCGAGGGGCTTCAAAGGGCTGGGGCACGGCAGGGGGTGGTGGCGGGCAGCAGAGATGGGGAGGAGCATTTTGGAGAATCAACAGCAGTGGCTGGTGGGTCGCGTGCAGGGAGTGTGGCAAAGCTGAGAAGTTTCCAGAACCCCGAAGGGACAGTGATGGCCTCTAGGAGATGGGCAAGGTTTGGGGCAGGGGACACTGGGATGATCTGGGGGAAGACACATGATAAACCTGTGGCAAATGTCAGCAAGGACCACCCCTGCTTCTCTGCAGCCCTGTGAAGGGAGGGAGAGAAGGGGGTCCATGGGAGGTGGCCAGTGCGGGGGCAGGGCGGGGCCCCCTGAGGGGCACTGGTGCACATGGGGAAGGTGGGGTACTGAGAGGCTGTGCAGCCGCGGATCAGCCCCAGCATCAAGTCAGCTTGGCGGGACAGCCCCACGCCCTCCCTCACCCTCGCTCCCTCTGTGTCCTGGGCTCAGGTCCCTGCAAGCCAGAAAGGATTGTGCCAGGAGTGGGGCCCACTCTCTCCGGGCCCAGGAACTCACAGTCCCAAGGGTCAGCCCAGCGGCCTCGGGCCCTGCCTCATGACCTTGACCACAGGCCGGGGCAGTCTTCTTTGAGCCGCGCCCTCCTCTGTGGAGCAGCTCATCACATCCACCTCGCAGGAGCTTCAGGAGACGCTGGGAAGAAAGTGCTCAGGCCCCAGCACCCCAGCCCGGGCTTCCTGGGCCTTGGAAGGTGGCTGGGTTTCTGGGCACGAGATGACGGGGAGCAGCTGCTGTAGGTAGAAGGTGCTGTGTGGGTGCAGCCTGGGCGTCGTGCTTCGGGAAGAAGGCACAGGAGGTGGTAAGAGCAGTTGGTGGCACACGAGTTTGGGGTCAGATCACAGAAAGCAGATGACCCTGGGCACAGCAGGTTTCTGAGTGAGGGTGGAGCGGTGGCCGGAGGCAGGCACAGGGCCCTGAGAGCCACCCCTCCTTTGAGATTCAGCTCCCTGGCGTGTCCTTCTGATTTTGTTCCCAGGGTTTTGCCACCGTGGGCAAGTTCCTCTGGCTTGACCTCCCTGTCTGTGCCCTCAGAGAGTTAGATTAGATTCTGCATCTGCTCCTGGGCCACCCGGGGAGGGAGGCAGAGGGGAGTAGGCTCCCTCAGAGCCCTGCCTGCCCTTCCCCCAGCACCCCTGGCCTGCGGGGGTCTGCAGAGGCCAGCGGGGATGGAGGGAGATGGGTGCCTGTGCCTGCCCTCTCCACATCCACTCCCCCATTTTATAGGTTAGGGCCACTGAGGCTTGGGAGGTGGTGACCTGCTCAAAGCAGGGGACCGGGACACAGTGGACCAGGGACACTGACCCAAGTCTGTGTGACTTTGGGGTTAGGGCTCTTAGCTTCTACCTGGCTGCAGCCTGCCTGAGCCCACAGGAGAGAGCCGGGGTTGCAGGAGAGGTCAGATGGACTGGTGGCGTCTAGTCCTCATCCAGGGACTCCCGCCGAGCCTGCAGGCATGCACACTGGCCGCTGTGTCTGCAGTGGCAGCAGTGCCTTCGCCAAACGCTGCGTAGGGTCCTGGAGGGAAGATGGCCAAGTCCCACCGCCACCCCTTCGTCCTCTTCCTGCTGCCTGTCATGCTCCAAATCACTCTCCGGGGCATCAGCTATGATAGGAAGGAAGGGATACAGTGGTCTCTGGGTGGCCGTGGGGGATTGGTTCCAGGACCCCTGCAGATACCAAAATCCACTGACGCTCAAGTCCCTTATGTAGAATGGCCTAGTATTTGCATGTACGTAACCTATGCACATCCTCCTGTGTACTTTAAGTCATCTCTAGATTACTTATAATACCTAATACAATGTAAATGCTGTGTAAATAGTCGTCCTACTATATTGCTTAGGGAATAATGACAAGGGAAAAGTCTGTACACGTTCAGTACAGAGGCAACCATCGTAGGCCTGTCAACCCGCGGTTGGTTGAACCCGTGGATTCAGAACTGCGGATAGGGAGGGCTGACTGGAACTGTCCCTGCAGAGCAGAAGGGTGAGGGGAGCAGGGCGTCTGGGACGACTGAGTTCTGGAAGATGCAATGCAGAGACTGGAAAGTTCTAGGCAGAGGGACTGGGTGAGCCTCAAAATACTGGGTGTGGAAGGGCGGCCAGTCTGACGTGACCAGAGTCAGCTCTGCTAAAGGGATGTGTGGCCAGAGCCTGAAAGGCAGGTGCTCTGAGGGCAGCTGAGGTCCAGGGAGGGGTCTTGAGCAGTGGCTGGAGGATGACCAGGTGGAGGAGGGGGCTGCTGCTTTCCAGAGCCCTACCGCCCCCTTGGTCCTCCCTCACCAGACACCTCCAGTCTGATATCCGCCAGGGTCTGACCTTCGCAAAGACCCCTCCCCTCCCTGTGCCTCAGTTTCTCCTGTGGTCTCATGGGGCAGGGGGCTTAAGGAGTCCTTCCTGCCCTGATATTCATCAGCTCTGGGCTTCTCTGCTGGGGCTGGAGGTAGACACACCCCCAACACACACTCCCACACATGTGCACACACTCACACGTACGCTGCCAAAGCCAGGGGCCAGAGCGAGGGGACACTGTTCTGGATGCGCCCTGTCAGCCTCCACACCGGACAGGTCCTCTCCCGGAGGGTCAAGGAGGGGCCTGGGGGAGAGGTGCAGGGAACACAGCTTTGGAGTGAGAGCCGGTTCCACGTGGGCTCTGTGTCCTGGAGCTCCGGGCCTGTAGAGGGCAGGGGGTCCAGGAGCCTGGCTCTGAGCAGTGCTGCTCAGCTCCAAGTTGGGCCAGCCGTGGGGCAGCTGGAAGGGGCCGGCACCCCTGGGCCTCGTGCGTCCCGGTCCACGCACCAGTAAGTGGGGCCACCCCGCAGCCTTGCCCGGCCTTCTCCAGTCTCCTGGCCCCAGAGGCCGTGTTTCGGGTTGTCTCCCTCTACTGAGCCAGCACAGAATGGCAGGTTTGGAAATCTGGCGTGGCAGGAACCCCCTGCCCAGCCCCCGGGTCCCACAGGACGGGGTCCTGCCCTCCTCCACTGGGTGGGCTGGAGGGCACCTGTGGTCTGTGGGCCCGTTCCAGCGCTGGGGTTGTACGGCTTACTCCGGGGCTCCGATGCCTGCCCCACACGCTGCCCCAGGCTCAGCCTGAGACGTGGTCCTGGCTTCAGTTCCAACCCCGCTGAGGGTAGTAAGCAGGACTGCCCCTCTGTTCCCCCTGCCCACCCCCGGCACACATCTGGTCTCTTCTCAGGGGGCCCCTGCCTAACGGGGCACAGAGAACAGGGCGCGTTCCCAGCTATGGTCCTGGAGACCGAGCACGCGGACCTGTTTTCTGAGGCCCAGTAATCTCGTGGCCCTCCTGGACTCCTCATTAAGGACCCCTGGGAACTGAGGGGACAGCGCTCTGCCTTCTACCCTGCTGGGCAGGGCCAGATGCAGTTAACAATGCTGCTCCTGGGGCCTCAGCCACTCAGGACTTGATTAACAGCAGCAGCGTCCCTTGCACACAGCTTGTCCACAGCCGGGACCCCTCCCACCCTCACGACAGCCCCGGCCTGTCGGGGGGTCTCCCTCTCCTCATCTGTGGGGCAC
Organism: Ceratotherium simum simum; assembly: GCF_057802395.1. Taxonomy (NCBI): domain Eukaryota; kingdom Metazoa; phylum Chordata; class Mammalia; order Perissodactyla; family Rhinocerotidae; genus Ceratotherium; species Ceratotherium simum. The sequence goes on from NC_141915.1 coordinate 1,916,327, forward strand.
TGAGGCCACACTGCGAGTGAGTGGCCGAGTGTGGGCTGGCTCGTGTTCTGGCTCCGCGGTCACCTTGGGCCTCTGCTCAGGACTCCTTTCCCGTCCCCAGATCGACCTGTATGCGGGGGCTCTCTTTGTGCACGTCTGCCTGGGCTGGAACTTCTACCTCTCCACCATCCTCATGCTCGTCATCACCGCCCTGTACACCATCGCAGGTATGGCGCCCTGGCAAGGATTGGATGGGGCTCCCGCAGAGAGGGGGCTGACCACCGGCCTGGGCATCAGTGGAAGCCAAGGGGCTGGCGGGAGCCGGGGGCGGGAGCTGGAGGCAGAGGGCCACCTCCTCCCTCAGCCGGGAAGTGGCTGGTTTTGGTCAGACAGCTGGGATCTGGAGCCTGGCTCTGCAGGCCCTGCTGCTTGGTCCCAGTTCACCCAGGAGTGAAAGGCAGGGGACACGTGTGTGGAACAGCCGTCCCTCCCACCGAGGCCGGGGCCCCTCCAGCTCCCTTGTTCACTCTCGCAGGAGGCCTGGCTGCTGTGATCTACACGGACGCCCTGCAAACGCTTATCATGGTGGTGGGGGCTGTCATCCTGACTGTCAAAGGTGAGGGGCTGTCCCAGCAGCAAGCCTCTGGGGTCAGGACCCAGGCGCCAGTGCTGGGGATGGGGTGGGCTCACATGGTCAAGTCATGAGGGTGCCAGGCTGCCCGCCCTCCTCCTGCCCCCACTGCCCAGCTGCATTTCTGTCACCAGCTCCGGGCCGGCCCAGGGATGGCGCAGAGCTGACCCAGGAACACAGGCCGTGGCAGCCGCCCTGGCTCAGGGCTTGACAGTGAGGGGGCTGAGGGCAGGTGCGCAGACACACAATTAGGAGACCACAAGACTGCCTGGGCGTCTGCGCCAGTTGTTCAAAATCACATACAAGATCCCAAGAAGCGCTGCTCTGGCCCGCTGGACAAAGGCAGGGGAGGAGAGGAGGGAGTTTAGACAGATCAGTGACCCTGGTCTGGGAGCACGGAGGAAGCTCGGAGGGCTGCCCCGAAAGGAAGTGAACTCTCTGTCCCTGGAATTATGCAAGCAGAGCCAGGAGGATCCCACACAGAGGGAACAGAGGCTTTTAAAGTCTCTTCCAGCCTCAGACTCTAGGATCCCCTGGCTGGGCCGTTTTGAGCCTTGTAGAGTGTTTGCACACTTGCTCTGAGCACTCGCCCCGGCCTAACCTGGGCAATGATGCTGGGGGCCAGTGTCTGGGCAGCAGGCTTCCTGGTGGGAAAGGCGGAGAGTGGGGCCTGGGGCTGAGACAGGGGTTTTCCTGTGTCCAGGCTTCTGTGTGTCTGCCTCCTCTCAGACCAGGGGCCCCTGTCCCCTGAACCCACTGCAGGGACCCAGGCAGCCAGGTGGTCTGGACAGGAGAGGGGTGATCACAGACACAGTAAAGGCCCTCAATGGGCCAGAACTTGGCCCTGCAGGGCCCTGACCCCAAGGCAGACAGGAACTGTGAGGGGCGAGCATGGTCTGGGATTTGTGGGGGCCCTGGCCCTCCTGGGACCTGTTTCCCCTCTCAGTGCCACATCACCCCCAGCCACTCAGCTCAGCCAAAATCACGTCCTTCAGAAGCCCCTGGGTCAAGACTTTAACACTCTAGACTCCTCAGGAAGGTTCCTGAATGCCCAGAAAAAATACTTTTGCTTCCTCGAATCAACAGTCTGAAGCCTGGCAGAGAACCCCTCACCCAAGACCAACAGGACACTGGGGTGCCCACGTGCAAAATGCTCATTTAATAGTATTATTTTAAATACAAATAAAATAGTCATTTGAACTCGCCTTTTTTTAAAACCGTCTACCCTCCATGCCCTTCCAGACACTGGGAAAGGGGAAGTGGGAAAAAGTCAAGTTTGATGCAACAGAAAGTCACTTGTGAGATGAGGGCAGTGGGGGCCGGGAGTCGGGGCCCCCAGCCACAAACCATCCCTATCCCGCCCCAATCCCTCAGCTTTCGACCAGATTGGTGGGTACGAGCAGCTGGCGGCAGTCTATTCCCAGGCCGTCCCAACCAGGATCATCGCCAACACCACCTGCCACCTGCCGCGCGCGGACGCCATGCACATGTTCCGAGACCCCTACTCAGGGGACCTCCCGTGGACCGGGATGACCTTCGGTCTGACCATCATGGCCACCTGGTACTGGTGCACGGACCAGGTGAGTGTCAACGTGGTTGCCTGCCCTGCCTCCCCGCCTCCCAGGGTAGGTGCTGGAGGGTCAGGCGGCCCACCTGCCAGTCCCTGGCACGGCCCCGTGAACACCTGCACGGTGAGTCTGGGCTGGGGCAGAGGCCGTGGACGGCCGGCTCCAGGCCCGGGGAGATGGTGCTAGGGGTCCTTGCGGTCCCGGGGGGCCTGGGCCCTCCGTTTAGAATCGGAGGAGGCCCACTGGCCACCGCCTGTCCTGGCCTTCAGGTGTTTTGACTGGGACAGTTTGGAGTACGGGATTCCAAAAGGACTTGGCTGCTCCTCAGTGGCCCTGCCATCGGCCAGGGGGCTGGCATTTCGGGCCAACCTTGGGCTCCCAGGATCTGGCAGTGTGCGTGGCCCAGGGCCACCCTTGGCCTGCCAGTGATGGGGGCCTGCCACGGCTGGGCCTGCTTTCCTGGTAGAGCTCTGGGCGCCGTCGGCAGCAGGCCGGTACCGTGGGGGTCCCGGGGTCCTCAACGGCCGTGGGAAGCCATCTTTATCCTTGGTCCCCGAGGCAGGGACTCCATAATAGTGGAACTTTTGGCCCTGGGAGAGAGAGAACAAGGTGAGTGAGATCCCCAGGAGCAATCCGTCCCTTCCCTCGGGCTCTTTGCCGGGCGGCTGCAGCGGGACTCCTGGGTTTGCCTCCTGGCCCTGCCACTCACCAGCTCGTGGTCCTGGACAAGTTTGTGTCAACTACTTGGTGCCTCAGTTTCCCCATGTGTCATTTGGGAGTAATCCTGCCTTTTGTGGTTGTGATAAGGCAAATGCCTCCATTCCTCGATGCCCCTGCCCCAGCCTCCTCCTGTAAACGGGGCTGGATGGGGTCGTCGGAGGCAGTGCCTTAATCCGGCCTGGGGCTCAGGTGAGTGCAGTCTAGTCCTCCCGGGGCTGTGAACCCACCAAGTGACCTCAGCTAGCCACTTCCCCTCTCTGGGCAGAAGCAGGCGATGCCCCCTGCCCTGCCTGCTTCCGAAGGCCGTGGGCAGCTGCGGGCAGCAGTCGGGTGGGAAACAGCCTCAGAGGCCACAGGCCTGACGCCCGTCCTCCCCTCTGGACCCCCAAGGGCTTCACCGTGGGAATGAGGCCGCCAGGCCTATGGGGTGAATGAGGACGGCCTCCCCTGTGCGGTAGACCCGCCAATCCCATGCACAGGCTGGGACACTGAGCCCCAGAGGGCAGAACTGGGGTCTGCACCCAGAGTGGAGTGACTTCTCTGGGGACCAGGGCTGCCTGACCAGCGAGGGGAGTGCTCAGCGGGCTCCCCACGCTCTCCCTCTCCGAGCACTAGGTGCTCAGTCTGTTCACCCAAAGACCCTCCCTGGGCTGGGACAGTGGGCAGTGATCCCGGTCGGGAGGCTTCAGAAACCTGGGAGGCTGGGCCTCATTTTCCCGTCTGTACATGGTGCCCGAGAGTCCCACGTCAACTGTGCCTCACGTGTGGACCTCTAGGGACTGTGTGGGTGAGAGGCTGTGGAGGGTGTGCTGGGTGCCGGGACGGGCTGCTGCGCCAGCCCGGGCCCCTTCACCCTGGGGCACCCCTTGTTTCCTCCCCGCTCAGCATGGGCCTGGCGGCCCTAGCGTGTCTGGGTGGGACATCCTTCAGGAGATTTTCCCATGAAGGCCAAGCGAGTCAGCACATGGCCTGGCCTCAAGGGCCTTGCTGCCTGGATAAGGGGGTCACACAGGGAGACGGAGGCAGAACACCGCTGACCCCAGGGTGGTCCAGAGTACCACCGGCACTGGGGGCCCACGGCCTGGTGTCAGCCTTACCTCCCCATCCTCCTCCCGCTCAGGCTGGGTCTGCCTGGGGAGCAGCCAGGCCTTGGTCCAGAGGCCCCTGCAAAGCAGGTAGCAGCGGGTTGGGTCCCACCTGCCTGCGTGGCCCTCCGCGTCCTGCTCTGCTGTGACCCTCACTAGCACCGGGGGCTGTGCGGGGCACCTGGAGGGCTGGCTCCACTCGCCCCTTGGCCAGGCGCCCTCCAGGACGCCCAGGGTGGTCAGCACCAGGTGGCAGCTCCGTGTGCTGGAAGCACGGGTGCTTTTTGTCCTCCTTAGACTTCTCCCTCTCTCCCAGCTCATCCGCGATGCATAGGTGACACTCTTGTATCAGAAACAAACAAAACCAACACAGCGGGAGGCAGAGGCGTACTGGGCAGACAGCCGTGGCCTGGGCTCGGCCGCGCCCCTCCCTGACCTCAGTTTCCCTGTCTGTAAAACTGGGAGGCACACAGACCAGACGGCCTCCTGGGGTCCTGCCTGCCCTGGCAGTGTACCTTCTGTCACCTGCTGCTGCAGCTCCAGACGGAGGGTCTTCCTTAAGACGGCAGCAGCTGCGTCAGTCTTAACAACGACCACAAGCTCTCGGGCTTCGGACGCAGGCCAGGAATGCTGGGTGGTACCCATCACCTCACCTCACCCCTGGAAGGTTCTTGTCCCCATCTCACAGACGAGCAGACGGACAGCCAGGCCAGTTCAGGACCTCTCTGAAGGGTGGAGCCAGGGTCCAAATGCTCCTGGGCCAGCACCAAGCTGTGGCTGACCCTGAGGTGGCACCCTGAGGGAAGCCTAAACTCAGGGAAGTCGCGACCAGCCAGGCACGGGCTTGGCTGTCTACACAGCGGCCTCACTCAGTCCTTGCAGCAACCTTGCAGGTCGGTGGCAGTACCCACTTTGCAGACGAGGACACAGCAGTTCAGGGAGGTGAAGCGGCAAGCACGGCCTCTGGCAGGGCCATGCCAGGCCCATGCTGAGAGGCGCTGCGGAGCAGCAGCCCACTGACACCGCAGGGGAAGGCCCAGCCCTGCTGCCTGACACCTGCTCTGCTGGGGCACAGAGCCTCAGCGTCCCCACCTGCAGGATGGGCGACAGCCACTGTCCCGCCTGCCTCCCAGGGCTGGCCACTGTGAGCCTGGAATGACGGAATGGGACACAATGTGCAGAGTTTAGGGAAACGCTTCCTCTCTCCGCTGAGGAGTGCAGCCCGGGCTCTTGCAATCCCAGGACATCAGAGGAGAAGGATCCACACAGAACCGAGTCCAACCCCCTCACTGTCCAGACAGGGAAACTGAGGCCCAGAGTGAGGCAAGGACTTGTCCCAAGTCACGGGATGCCGGTGGAGAAACAGGACTGAACTCAGCTTGTCCTGCATACCCAGTGCTGCCGCCCAGGTGCCCTGGATTATGTTCCCCCAAGAGCCACGGCTCAGAGGGAGATGCTGGGAGCTGCCCGTTAAACTAGCACGTTGGGAAAATAAGTTAAAATCACAGGTAATTCCTCCTTCTGAATTGCAAGTGGTGATTTAAACTGCAGAACAGCCAAGGAAAAACACTTACATTTAGAAGTGATGGATTGCACAACTCTGTGAGCATACTAAAAACCGCTGAACTGTGGGCATGTGATTTATACCTCAGTAAAGTTGTTCTAAAAAAGTTAGTTTTTTTTTTTAAAGTAGAATCATGTCAGAGTTGAGAGAGATCTCAGATGCCATCAGTTCCAATCACCCTTCCTCCTCCTCCCATTCTGCAGATCTGGAAACTGAGGCCCAGTTAGGATCTGCCTAAGCTACATGGGGAGTTTCCCTCAGGCAACTTCTGGCATCCCTCTACTACTGAACTGCAAGCTTTCCAAACCCAGGTCTGAAAGCTCCCGGCCTCTGCGAGTGACACAGAACACAGCTGGTGCCAGTGTTTGCTCCTGGCATGTGCACACGCACACCGGCTAAGCACTACTCTCGTGAGGGGGCAGGAGATCGGTGGGGGTTGGGGGGTAGTCCCTGACACGTCCCACCTAGGGTCTCCTCCAGCCCTGACAACTGCTGGGCGGCAGGCCAGGCAGGACCCGCACCTTCCCTACTTGACAGACGGGGAGACTGAGTGCCTGGAACGAGACTACCTTGGCCCACGGTGCTCGGTCAATCAGGAAGAGCTCTGCTTCTGGTGGGAACCGTCAGGCTTGCGCTGTGGTGGTCTCGGGTGGGTCTGAGGCTAGTGGGACAGCGTCTGTCTCATGCCACTCCCTGTGGCCCACCAGGGAGAAACTCTGACACAGGCGTCCCTGAGGGGAGCTGGGCCTCCTGTCTTGTGTCCCCAGGTCATCGTGCAGCGGTCACTGTCTGCCCGGGACCTGAACCACGCCAAGGCGGGCTCCATCCTGGCCAGCTACCTCAAGATGCTGCCCATGGTGCTGATGATCATGCCGGGCATGATCAGCCGTGCACTCTTCCCAGGTAGGACAGGCTCCCGGGGCTGGGCCGGGGCTGCCGGGCACCCCGGGGTCTGGGCCCTTGGCCTGTAAAGGGCCAGGAGGAGCGGCAAAGCATGGATGTGAGCTGTTTCCCGGCCTGGGGAGCGGGGAGGAGAGTGGTCCCAAGGGCCACAATCAAAGGGATCACGTGGAGGAGGCTTGGCATAAGGTCCGGACAAGGACCATTTACTGCTGTGTTACCTGGGGGTGGAAAGGAACATCTGTGTGCCGCCGCCATTTCCTCGTCCGCAAACTAGGGAGCGGACCACCCATGTGGCAGGGTGGCGTCAACTTCCTCTAACGCCAGACACCTGAAACCTTTGGGTGTGTTGAGTGCATCTCCTTTCGGCTCCTGGTAGCTGGCTTAGGTTGCCTTTATGGGACACTGGGGCTGAGGTCCCCAGAGTTGGTAATGACCTGCCACGTGTGTGGCCCTGCGTGGTCCCTACCCCTCCCCCGCCCCGTTCATCAGTTTCCCCGTCTTGACAAGGAAAGCTGTCTGAGCTAGGATGCAGCAGCCCAGCAGATGGCAGCTCTGGGTGCTCAGGCCTCGGGGAGGGGCTCCTGAGACCCCAGTGCACAGGGACCCCGACCCACCTGTGCTTCCTTGTCCGTGGAGCGCGGGGCCTGCATCCTCCTTGGAGTGCCCGCCTCCTCTCGCTCCTGACCCTGGGCCCACGGCGAGCCACCCAGGGGTCCACCAAAGGTCCCGTGGGTCATGTGGGGGGCACTGAGCTGTCGGTGGGGGTGCTGGGCCGGCCCGTTGGCCACCTGCTCTGAATGGCGCCTCCGGAGAGGAGCTGAGTGCTCCCTCACCTCGAAATACTCGTCTGACATGGAAGAGGCCACTGAAGGCCGCCGGGGACCAGGGCCAAGGCCAGAGCTGCCCAAGAGGCTGTCCTGGTCACTGAGGGTCACATAGTCGTCGTCATTTTCCTCCTCCTCACCATCCAGCCCGTTGGGGATGGCTGGTCCCCCGCCGTCGGGGTCATCCTGAGTCGTGGACAGCTGCCGCTGGGGCGGGGCAAGGCCTGGGCCAGCCATCCTGGGCAGCCTGTGGTCTGTCCCGTTCTGGGGCACCTCCTCTTCTGGGGTCTCCAGGCCCCAGCCAATACCACCACCGTCCTGGGCAAGCAGGTCTGCCACAGGGACTGTCCGGGGCTTGGGCACGGGGGGCTGTGGTTCAGGGTCTCCCCGGGGCACGCCGTTCTCAGCTGGGACCCCATCCTGAGGGGCCTGGGGCCCTGGGGTGGGGCTGCAGCCCTGGCTCTGCCTCCACAGCTGGGCGCCGGCCTGGGACGTGTCTCGGATCTTGATGCGGTTCATCTGGCTGGGCTGGGGGTTCCAGATTTTGGGGTCGATGATGTTGATGTAGCCCAGGATGTCACTGCCGGGCTCCGGGTCCGGCTCCACCCACGTGGGCAGGTACTCGAACATGTTGGCCCGCTCCAGGTTGAGCAGCCCCGGGTGGACGGGCGGGGGCGGCTCGGGCAAGTCTCCCGGCCGCTCGGCCAGCGCCGCACCCAGCAGCCCCCGAGGCCTCTTGACCTCCTGCTGCTCAGAGGAGGTCTTGGCAATCTCGTCGGCGCTCTTAGCCTTGACCAGTGCGTACTTGGGGTTGACGAGCTTCTTGGCCACGGTGCCCGAGGGCGCCAGTGGGACCACGGAGGGCAGCATGACGGGCTCTGGCTCAGGCTCCTTCTCCATGGGGATGCCCTTGAGGCTGACGCTGTGCGACATGAGGTACAGCTCCTGGAACTGCCGGTCGAACATCTCCACCACCTGGCCGGACAGCACGGAGATCACATTCCGGTCTGTCCTTGCAGCCGACCACGTGAAGCTGCAACACAGGGGCAGGGGGCAGCCAGGTCAGGCACCTGGGGCCTGCCTCCTCCCTCGGGCCCCGAGTCCCCCTGCAGTGGGCATCTGAGTGAGCCACTGTGCACCCACAGGCCGGTGTTCATTAGACTGTGGCTGTGGGGCCCCAGAAGGGATCAAGAAGTGAGTGGGGCAGAGGACAGGGACCAGCCTTGGGGTCAGACCTGAGTCTGCGACCTCGGGCAAGTCAGTTACCTCGAGCCCACTCTCAGCTGTGTAAAACAGCACAGTGCCGTGCTCCTCCTGGGTGCCCCAGAACCCCTTAAGGCTGCTCACAGAGTACCCGGAGCAGCCTGGACCCACTGTTGTCCAGCACACAGTGGCTGGTGCTGTTACTGGTGTCTCTGCCACCACCAACCCCTCGCGTGGCAGCGGGCACCCTCCACCCTGCCAGCTCTGGCGTGGCAGGGCTCGCAGAGTGACCGCCCTGTGGGCTTGGGAAGACGCAGCCTGGCCTGGCCCACACCCCACCTGCAGGCTGGTGACACCTCTTGGCTGGAACAAGAGTCTGGAAGACAAAAGCCTTCCTCTGCTGCTTCTGGAGCCAGGCGGGCGGTGTGCGGGCGTGCCCCAGCCCCGCTCGCACCTCAGCAGTTTTGGGACCAATGAACCGGAATAACCGGGGCGTCATAAGGCAGGATTAAGGGGAGAAACCAGCTGGGAACTGGAGCCACCTCTACCCCCAGCCGCGAGAAAGCTGCAGAGTCACCTGTAGGAGCCACAGATGGCCCGGTCTCCATCCACAAACATGAACTTCTGGGCCAGGGCGCCCTTGAACTTAGTGGCCGACCTCGTGAAGAACTCTGTTCCCCCGCTGCTCCGCACCCTGAGATTCTGTGTGGGGGATGAGAGATAGAATCACACAACAGCACTGACCACACTGGGGGTGGTGAAGGCGCCAACCTCTGCCCGGGGCTCGGGGAGGGCTATGGGGGAGCTCAGATGGGGAAGGACGAGGCGGTAAGGCCTGGAGAAAGGGGGTGGTGTGTGTGGGGACCACAGGGTCCGGGCCCAGCTGGAAGCAGTGTGATATGCAACTGGAGAGGAGAGTGAGGGCTGGTGACAAAGGGCGCAGTGCAGGATGGATGGGGCCTGGCCTGAAGAGTGTCCACAGAGCAGCCCTGGGCAGGGGAAGACCTGGCTGGCCAGGCCGGTCTGGGGGATGCTGCTGCAGGTGGAGGGAGGCTGCTGCAGGGTCTTTTTTCTTTTTGTGAGGAAGATCAGCCCTGAGCTAACCTCCATGCTAATCCTCTTCTTTTTGCTGAGGAAGACCAGCTCTGAGCTAACATCTATTGCCAATCCTCCTCCTTTTTTTCCCCAAAGCCCCAGTACATAGTTGTATGTCATAGCTGCACATCCTTCTAGTTGCTGTATGTGGGACGCGGCCTCAGCATGGCCGGAGAAGCGGTGCGTCGGTGCGCGCCCGGGATCCGAACCCGGGCCGCCAGTAGGGGAGCGGGCACACTTAACCGCTAAGCCACGGGGCCGGCCCTGCTGCAGGGTCTTGAGCAGAAAGGTGATGCGGACACATTTTAGGAAGGTCCCGCTGACGGCTGGGGGCTGTGCAGCGGGGTGGGGGGGTGCTGCCCTGAGGGATGAGGGTCTTGCCTTCTGGCAAATCTGTGGCCTTTCCAGGATGAGTGACCAGCTAGGCCTCTCCCCGGGTCTTCTCCACACAGCTGTCTTATTGTCCCCACTGAGCTGTGCTCACTGAGGGCAAGGCTCACAGCAAACTTTCCTACTTCCCCTCGGGCCGGCCCACTGCCTGGTACCCAGGAGTGGTCCAGTAAATGGTCAAATCTTACCCCTCACTGGGCTTGCACTGTGGCTGAGGAGCAAGCCAGGAAGGCCCTGAGAAATTACAGGAGGGCAGGCTAAGACCACAAGAGAAGAGGGGGGTCCCCCAGGCGTCACGAACAGAGCTGGGCCCACCACCGCCTCGGGTCCAAGGCCAGGTCACTCCTGCCCTCCTCTTAACTCTGGCCATGTACAGGTCCTCCCTGGTGTGGAGTTTATGGGTGTCCCTGGGCCCGGGTGCTGCAAGGCTTGGGTGCAGGCTCCCCGCAACAGGAGGCGGCTCTTGCTCTGAGGGAGAGGCAGGTGTGAAAAGCCAGTGGTGGGGCATGGCAGACCCCAGGAAGGGCAGGGCAAGCCTGGCTGAGACCCAGGGATGGCTGAGGACACCCCAAAGTAGAACCTCGGAGTGGGAAGGGGACTTGGGCTCATCTGTGCAACACTGCCAGTGCTGTGTGTTAGAAACACAGGCTTCTGGGTGCCCCAGAGATCCAGCTCAGGAGAACTGAGGTCAGGCTGGGAATTTGATTTTTAACACAGCTCCAAGACTGGGCTGTTACACCTTCTGTGACTTCTCCACCGGTCACCCCCGCCCACTCGCGGTCCCCAGCTTATTAACTGCCCGCTCATTCACTCGTTCACCGACCCCTGCAGAGTTCAAGGCCCCCAGCGTGCAGGGGTCCTGCATTGGAGAGCAGGGGGAAGGCAGAAGAGTAACAACCCCAGCTGTTGGGGCTGGGGAGGCTCCGGAAAAGGCTGGCTTCTGGGCTGTGAAAGATGAGGCAGAGCGGGTCAGGGTCAGGGATAGGGTTAGCATTCCAGACATGAGAATACAAAAGCCTGGCAATGAGAGCGGCAGTGTGTCTAAGAAACGTGAGGACTCGGGGGAGGTGGGTGGGTGATGGAGCCTACAGGGTGGGCCCAGCTGGATGCTGATGAAAGACCCTACACCTGCTGAAAGGCCTGGCTCAGCCCTGGGGGCAGTAGGGAGCCATGGGAGGATTTAGAGCAGGGAGTGACAGGGTTGGAGCTGCACCTCAAAAGCAGTTCTGGCATCCAGCGGGAGGATGCGTGAAATGAATGAGGAGCCAGAGGTGGAGAACAGGGAGGGGCTGCTGTGGGTGAGGGAGTGGGCCTAAGTTGGGGGGGGCAACAGGGAGATGGGGGTGGGTCTGAGAAAGCCGGAGCCTGCCCTCCACTCCAGCCCACTGCCCCCAGGGGCTCCTGCATGCCTCCCTCTCTGCTCGGGGCAGCCCCAGAGCAGTGTCCACCCGGCCGTTGAGGGGCGAGTCCCCATGGATGCCCACCCGGCTGTGGGGTGAACAATCGTTTTGTTGCTGGGCCCAGCCCAGAAGGCAGATAAGCCTCTGCTCCCAGGGCTGGCTCCCCCCACCCTCAGGCTGCCTGTCTGCTCACAGCCAGCTCAGCAGGAAGCTGGCCCTGGCCCAGGACAATTAGTGCTTGTGACTTTGTACCCAAAGCAGAGCGTGCTTGGGGACCAGAAGTCAGAACAAAGATCCTGGAGGCGGTGCCAGGCCTTCCCCGCCACCTGTGCCCGACCACAGCCCAGCTCCGTGGCTTCTGTGGGTTCCTGGCCCAGCGCTCCACGTGCTAGGGCCTCAGGCCTTTTCTCAGCCTGGAGGAACGGCCGCCAGCCTCAGTTCCCTCTCACCAGTGTCTGCCCCACTCACCCTAGACTTTGTCCCAGTGAAGGGCTCAGAAGGTCACCACTCTCATCTCAGAGCGACTCACTCCGTGTGAGAGGCAGGCCTCGCTGTGCCAGACTCTAAGCTAGTCTCCAGCCCTCTCTGGGCCTCAGTTTCCCTGTCTGCACGCTGGGGGGCTGGCTTCAAATCTAAGGTCCATCTGGCCCTGGAGCTCAGCAGCAGGTGGGGGCTGTGGCAGCACCCCCCACCCCCGCCAGGGCTGCTCCCCTGCCAGGTTGTTCCTGGGAGCCCCGCCCCATGGGGCCTAGTCCGGATGAGGTAACGTCTCAGAAGCCTGGCTCGGGGGAGCAGAGGTGGAGGAGCCCACAGAGCTGCATTGTCTCTGAGCCCTGGGACACCCCCCGCAGAGCATGCAGCAGGAAGGGCGCAGGACACCCAGGCTGGCCCAGGTAGGGTGCCCTGGGCAAGTCCCCGGACCCTACAGAGCCTCAGTTTCCTCCTACATAAGAGGGGCAGGGAGGATGGCCAGGCAGCATCTCATCACTCCGAGGACGGCTTCTGTCCCAGCAGGTGTGGGGCAGGGCGGGGTGGCACTAGGGCTGGAGCAAACCCACAGCACCTGCCCCGCACCCCACGGGGCCTCCTGTGCTCAGGCCTGGGCTGGTGGGAGGCAGAGGGGACGGGCCCAGGCTCCTTGAGGCAGGGCGGGTCTGAGGCATGCTTGAGCTCCAGCCCTGGCACCAAACGGAGGCCAACTTGGCCTCTCCACCCCTCGGTTTTCTCATCTGTGAAATGGGCCGACCCACCCTCCCACCTCAGGGCTGCTGTGAGGCCTGAATGAAGCTGTGACACATGCCCAGCACTCAGTGGGTGCTCTGCAAATGCGGGGTGACCAGGTGGGCTGTGACAGCACGTGCAGGGCCACAGGGGTGATTCCTTCCTCCAAGGGAGCAGGAGGGGGTTGGACATGGAGGAACAGAAAACATCTGGAATGGGGTGGATTCGGGCTCAGGGAGGCCAGGACTGTCAGCCATAGTGACCGTCAGCTGGGCTCAGGATGGGGAGTGACTTGCCCACGGTCTCCCGGCTGGGGGGGCCCAGCCCCTGGGGCTGAGGACAGCGTCCAGCTGCCCCATGCTGGCTCTTTCACTCCCCCTCACTTCTGCAGGGGCCTGCTGGCATCTTCTGGGCCCAAGGAGGAGAGTGGAGGCCCAGAGATGCATCCTGACCAGGCCCGGCTGGTGACAGGGAGATCAGGCCAAGTGTGCAGAGCGCAGGGGACAGAGCCCTCGTATGGGAAGTGAGAGCCCGTGTCCCTGTGTGCTGGGTGGCTGGGCGGCCTCTGCTCTCTTCTAAAGGGCCTGTTTCACTCTCTGTAATGGGGAGGGGAGCCAACTTCGCCCTGGCCTCCCCGGGGCTGTGGTGAGGCTGGGATGGGGAGCACCTTTGCGGGTGCAGGATAGGGCAGGGCTGAGCCAGCCCAGTGAAGGGCCTGGACCGAGGGGCTCCTGGCTCCTCCCTAGGCCGGGTCGCTCCGCCTCGGCACTGCTGCTATTCTGGGCTAGGTTGAGTCTCTGTTGTGGGGCTGTCCTGTGCATTGTACGATGTTTAACAACACCCCTGGCCTCTTCCCACCAGATGCCAGTTGTGACCATTACAGACGTCTCGGGACGTTGCCAAACGTCCCACGCCAGGCAAAGCCCCTGGTTAAGAAGCACTGCCCCACACCCGGAATCCATTACAGGCCAGGCCAGGATCAGAGGCGGCGGGACGGGTGGGCAGGAAGCCCTGGGCACCAGACTGGGGCGGGGTGGCCTGTCCGGTGTGGAACCTGAGCTGCGGGCCGAGTCCTCGCACCCTCACCACGCCTTCCCACGGCCTCCCTGGCTGGTGCTTCTTTGTTCATCAGCAATGGGTCTGGCCTGCGCCTGAGTGACTGCTGGTTTTTCCAGTCTGGCTGCACAAAGGCAACGAGCTTTTCAGATGAGCTAGGCATCTCACAGCTCCCGTCCTGTCCTAAGCTATGAGCCTCGAGGCCCAGCCTGGCTCCCAGTGGCCCAGGGCATCCCTTGGCACCCAGTCTCGCCCCCAAATGTGGCTCAGACATGTGGCCTGGCCATGGGTTCTGGTGGGGTGAGCAGGCTGGGAACTCTTCTCAAGGCCTGTTCCCCATTTCTCATATGGGACCATCATTCCCACCCTTTCCTCCGGATGGGCCCTCAAGGGCCAGCTGAGCTGGCAGGCGCGGGCACTTGGGGACAGCTGGGAACCTCACACCTGGGGAGGTGCTGGTGCATGTCCTCCTACCTCACCTAGAAACCAGGAGGAGGGCTCGCCCAAGCAATAGAGGAGCTGTTTCCAGATGCGCTGGTGTGAGCTCAAAGCTCAGGAAGCAGGGAGGGCTGCCTGGAGGGGGAGGCGTCTCCAGCCAGACCACAGCTCAGAGGGGGAGGGGAAGCCCCTTGGCACTCAGACCAGAGCTGGGGTCTCATGGGAGGGGCTGCACCCGTCTCCCACCGCAGACAGGCTGGGAAGGGGGCCCTTACTGAGTGCCCTGCCCCACAGCCTCCTTCAGTCTTCACAGCAGCCCTGCCAGATGAACAATGTGCCCATTTCAGACAAGAAGACTGAGGCTCAGAAAGATTCAGTGTCTCTGCCCAAGGTGACAGTGCAGGTGGCAGAGCCAGGGCTCAGGCCTGGCTCTTGGTGTTGCCCCCAGACTGGCAACCAACACCCCACTCCCATGGTCACAAGTATGACCCCACCAGATGCAACCTGTCTCCCGGGCCTGCAGGAGCTGAGGGCAGGTCGCTGCGGAGCCGGGCAGGAACGGCGAGCGCTGAGCGGGCGAGTGGCCGAGGGCGGGCCCAGGGATTACTGGCAAAGGAAGTACTCCGAGACAGGTCCAGGCCCAGCTGGCCCGCGGGCAGGGAGGTGGGCCGTGCAGGCAGGCCCTCGACAAGGTGACACCAGGCCAGGGCTGGGCCACTCGCCCAGGCGGTGGAGGGGGCGGGCTCAGAGGTGAGAGCAAGGAGGCCAGGTCAACATGGTCTTTCCCATGAAGGTGCCCAGCCTCCCACAGCATCCGGCTCCTGGGAACATCACCTTGAAGTCCCTGCCACCTTCCCCAGAGCAGGGAGGTGGGCAGCAGGACAGGCTGGGCCAGGGACCCCCAGTGCGAGTCACCCCCCCATGCTCTAGGCTTCAGCCTCCTTTCAAGCTGAAGGGCTGGGGGAGGCCTGGCACCCATCCCCCCACCCCTGCCCAGGGCCTGAGGTTTAGAATTTCTTGTTATTGCCAGCAGCTGCGTAACTCCCCTTAGCTCACAGAGCTTTTACAGCCACTGTCTCCTCTACTGTCATCTTCAAACAACCCTATGAGGCATCATTATGGCCATGAGGTGCTGGAGGCCCACAGAGGTGAGGCCACGTGCCCAAGGCCTGGTCAGCAGCCAGGAAGCCTCAGCCGGGGACACTGGGCACCCTTGTCTGTGCCAGCTTCTCATTACTGGCTTTTAGGTTCAGCCCCTGACCTGGTGGAATGCATCTGGGCAAGTCACAGCCTCCCTCAGGCCTCAGTTTCCCCTTCTGTCCTGCGGGAGCCTAGTCTAGATAGCCTCAAGGCCCCTTCTGGCTCAGGCATTCCAGGCCCCCACGAAGCCGTGGGGCTGCGGCGGGTCCTGAGGCCCCAATTGCACTGGGGAGCAGAGGGTGGGTGGGGTGGGCGGTGAGGGCAGGAGCCGACCTCGCAGGGAGCCGTGAGCCCCCTGGGCCACGTTCTCAGCCAGCCTGCCTGCCTCCACTACCTGGGGGCTCTGAACCCTCTGTGAAGACCTGCATCTGGGAGGCCCTACTGAGAAAAGGCGGGGGCACTGGACAGGGGCGAGGCCTCTAGGCCTCTGGAGCGGCCAGCCCCAGGTTTGGGTCCCTCCCCTGCCTCGTCACCCGTCCACCAGAGGGACGCGTGGGGGCCGAGTGATGGGGTGTGTGTGAAGCACCACTGGGCACGGTGGCGGTGGGCCCGTCGGGTCTCTTCCCAAGCCTGGGGGAAGGTGGGACAGAGAGCCCTGAGGTTCTCTCATCTGCTGCCCACAAGGCCGAGGCCTCTGCAGCCACCTTTCAAAAGACGCCTGTCTACACCCAGCACCTCCCGGCATGAGCTGTCTCCCCCGGGAGTCGATTCTCGGTGCTAATTACAAGGCGGGCAGGGCGGTGGGTGAGTGTGGGGCTTGGGGTCAACCCACCAGGAAGACCACATAAAAATGTCCCAACAGCCAGAGACTCGCCGCCCGGGAGCTCACACCCACTTGAAAGGACTCAACTGGTGTGGGGGGCACCCTTGACAAAGGCCCACAGATGACAGGTACGGGAGCCCAGCCCCTTGTTAACCAACCTGGCGTCACCCCTTCTCTTGGGATTCCGTTCAGATCAGAAGCCCAAGGACTTGTGACCTGCCGAGGGGTGGGGCCCAGCCAGGGGCTCTGGTGCAGCCCTCTCCCCTTATCTGTAAGGTCCCAGCTGTGAGTGCACCTGGGCACGCTCCTCCACCTCCCCCTCTGAAAATGAGAACAACTGCCCTGCCCTGCCAGGCGGTCAGGAGATGCGTCAGCGGTGTGGAGGGCCGAGGACGGGCCTGGGACCCGGCAACCACGGTGGAAGCATCAGCTGTCGTTACGAAGACTGATCCCTCCTCTCTGGGGAACGTGCTGCACACAGTAGGCGCCAAGTAATGGCTGTGTGGAAGGAGGGCTCCCTCTGTCCCCAAGCAAGGCACCAAATGCCAGGGTGTCTGAGTGGAAGAGCCCACACACCCACTGGACCAATGAGATCCTAGAGCCCAGAGAGGCAGGTGATGTGCTCAAAGACACACAGCAAAGCAGTACTGAGAACCCAGCCCATCCTGATCCCTCCACCTCTGCTCCCTGGAGCCCCTCCCTAGAAGACCCTCTCTACTCTGCTCTCACTCCTCAAATCCATTTCAACTCTGTAGCCGTCAAGGAAGCGTTCCCTGACCTCAGCCCGAGACAGCTTTCCCTGTCGGAGCCAGATCCTAAAACCGGTGGGTGGATGTTATACGGAGACAGATGTGGGCCGAAACTCAAGAAAAGACTTCCGGGCCTCAGCTCTCCCGTGAGCTGCTGGAGCCCAGGTGGTGAGCACCTTGTCGCTGGAGGTGTGCAAGGAAAGACAGGTAACCAACACAGCACAGGCTGCTCTGAAATAACATGTGAATAGCACCTGGCGTGGGCTCCAGCACCTGGTGAGCAGGCCCTCAGTCAGTGCTCTCTTATCTCTGACTGTTGGAGGCAGTGAGCGTCCTGACCCTCGGGGCGTTTAAGCTGAGGCCAGGTGACCACCTGGCAGGAGGCTCTAGGATCACTGAACTCTATGTGCCCGGCACAGGCTCCATCCTTGGAAGGCAGGTGCTCAAAGTGTTTGTTGACTGACTGACTGAGTGACCAGTCGGCCATTCATGACCCACGGGCTCACCTTGAGGTGCCCCAGGTGCATGCGGGCCCGCTCGCACATGTGCAGGAAGTACTTGACGTTACTCTCGTCCACGATGATGTACACGGCCACCTTCCTCTTGAAGCCGGCCTCCAGCAGGTCCTTGAAGATGTCCACGTCGGTGAACATGTCCATGACCACAGCTATCACCTGGGGGCGGGCAGAGAGACCGGGACGTCAGGCAGCGTGGCAGGGGGGCAGGTGCCTCAGCGGGACGCACGGCCCTGCCACGCCCACCGCCCTCCCTGGGTGCCCACTCTAGCCCTGCTCCCCGCAGCCTCCGGACCGGGACTGGGAAGGGACAGGCTGGCCCTCTCTGTCCTGAAGTTCTAGGCGTGGGATTCCACACTTAGGACTCAGATCCCCGGTCGGCGGCACAGACTGGACTCCGGGGCAGCAGGCAGCGGAGGACACGCCGCTGTTTCCGTAACCCAAGACCCCGGAAATCAAAGCCCAGGAGCCTGGCCAGTGAGGAATGCAGAGGGAAGAGGGAGAGCCGCAGAGGAGCCCGGAGGAGCCTGGAGGAGCTGGCCCTCGCGGGTCGGAGTCAGGGAGGGTCTGCGTCCTGAGGAGCGGGCGGCCCGCCCCCGTGCAGGTGCCAGGGCTCAGCCCAGGGGTCCTGTTCCAGTCTGTTCCTGGGTTGCATTCTGAGTCAGGACAGGCCATGCCGCCGCCCTCCGGCCACCACCCCGGGAGCCGAGCTGAAGCGGATGTGTCAACAGCCAGGGAGGGGGCGAGCAGCGGGCGTGGCCGCTTGCTGAGGTCACCCTGTGTCCCTGGCTCGTGTGGACTTTGGCAGCCTCCCTCGCTGCCACCTCTCCTGTCTAGTCTGGACAGCGCCCAAACCAGCACATGTGCCCTTCCCGTCATCTGACATCTGTCCCTGTCACAGCTGACCTCCAGCCTCCTAGGCTCAGGTGAGTCCGCAGGTCAGGGTGCACCACCCTACCTCCAGCCCAGCCCCAGCCCAGTGTGGGCAGTGACCTGAGTCGAGGCACGGGGAGGGAAGAGCCACAGGGAAAGGACAGGGCGGTGTGGACGAGCTGGCCTGCCTCAGGGGTGGTCAGGGGGCGCCTGGGCCTGGGGTGCTCAGTGACCGTCAGGCTCCGGTCTTCAGTCTCTCTCATCGCCCCTCCCTGTCCCATTGGCAGCAGGGGAGTGTGTCAGACCAGGGCCCAGTGCTCCTGACCCAGACAGACATCCAGCCCCTCCCACCTTCCAAGGCTGGCACCACCCCATCCTGGGTCTGAGAACCTCCTGGAGGAGCCTGACACAGAGAGGCTGGGGATGTGCTCTGGGCTACACAGCAAGCTGGGGCTAGTCAGGCTAGGACCGAGTCAGGCCAGCCAGGGAGCTGAACTCACTCTCACCCACCATGAGGGCAGCCTGGCAGGTGGCCGGGGGCCTGCGGGGACGTGTCTGCACACTCCATCTGGCTCCTCCCGGGTCTCAGGCCCCTGTTGACAACAGTCGTGTATCCAGCACTAAAGCCCCTACACCCAGGGGCTCCCTACTGCCCCGCCACGGACACCATCTCTGTGTGACCCTGAGCAGGACACCCAGCTTGTCTGGGCCCGGCTTTCTCACTTGTCCAGTGGGCACAGCAGAGCTGCAGGACCAGCCAGGGCTCCCTGGTGGCTGAGGCCCAGGGTCTTCTCTGTCCTCTGGGACACCACACACAAATGCATATGTCTGTCTGCCACTACTTACAAAAGCAGGCACCAGGCCAGGCCTTGGCCCGTAGCTTGCCAATGCTGCCCTGGACTAAATCTGCTCTAGTCCTGCCTAATAAAGCTTAACAGCAAGTCTCAAAAGCATTAAATTATTTCCAAGCAACTTCACTGCATCCCAGAACAAAGCTCCAAAATATTTTAAGAAAAAACAAAACTCCAGCACCCCACAA
Organism: Ceratotherium simum simum; assembly: GCF_057802395.1. Lineage (NCBI taxonomy): Eukaryota > Metazoa > Chordata > Mammalia > Perissodactyla > Rhinocerotidae > Ceratotherium > Ceratotherium simum. Next base: position 1,935,543 of record NC_141915.1, read on the forward strand.
CATAAAAGTCACTGTATCTGGAAACCAATCAAAAATTACCAGACACACAAAGAAACAGGAAAGTAATGACTCACACGAGAAAAAAAAAAATCTATCAAAACAGACCCAGAATGGATACAGATGTTAGAATTGGCAGATAAAGACATGAAAACAGTTATAATTGTATTCTATATGCTCAAAAAGTTACTTAGAGACAAGGAAGATATTTTTTTTAAAAAAACACCAAACTGAACCTCGAGAGGTAAAACAATTCACCATTTAAGATGAAAAATACACTGGATGAGATTAATGGCAAATTAGACACTATAGAAGAAAAGATTAGTGAACTTGAAGACACATCAGTAGAAATGATCACAGAGAGAGAAAGAGATTGAAAAAACAGGACCAGAGCATGAGTGGACTGTGGGTCAATTTCGAAGGTCTAATATACGTGTAATTGGAGTCTCAGAATGTGCAGAAGTGGAGAGTGGAAGAGAAGACAGAAAAACATTTGAAAAAATTATGGCCATAACATTTCCACATTTGACGAAAACTATACATCCACAAGGCCAGGAAGTCCAATGAATTCCAAGCAGAAGAGACACGAAGAAAACTACACCAAGGCACGTCACAGTCAAATTACTTAAAATCAGTGATAAAGAGAAAATCTTAAAAGCATCCGGAGGAGAAAAGACCATTACATAGTCAGAATCAATGTAAGCCAGATGACACAGGAGCAGCATCTTTAAGGTACTAAATGGAAAAACCTAGAATTCCATACCCAGGGGAAAAGGTTTTCAAAACCAAAGGTGAAATAAGGACTTTTTCAGACATACAAATGCTGAGAGAATTCATCCCCAGCAGACCTGCACTACAGTTACAGCCACCCCCCTGGACAGATGGAGAAACTGGGGCTCCAGGGGCTGCAGCTGCCTCCATGGTGGAGGCACAGGCCCCCTCCCTCCCTGGGGGTGAGGGACAGAGCCAGGAAGAGCTGCCCTCCTGGCCCAACCTCCTCCTCCAGCAGGAGGGCTGGGGCAGACCTGGCTGCAGGGCCTCAGTTTCCCATGTTCCCATGTTTCCCATGCCTCTCCCCACCCTTGGTGCTGGCAGGATTAATGAGACAGTCTGAAAGGCCTGGAAGGTTCTCTGGGCATTGTGGAGGCCTCCTGGGAGCCCCTGGCGACACTGTGGGCAGCACCACCCCTGACTCCTGGCACTCTCCAAACCAGCTTGCCCGTCCTCTGGCTCTGAAGGCCAGTCGCAGAGGTAACAGCCTGGTCCTGCCTTCCAGGTGGGTGGGGAGGGAGTCTGTGCATATGGTAACAAATGCTGACCCAAGCCGGGACCAGCCTGCTGACACTCGTATGGGTGTCCCCTTTCCAGGGACCAAGAAGGGGCAGTGATGACCACTCCCATTTCCCAGAGAGGGAGTCACTATCCCAGGGCCACACAGTCAGCTGGTGGCAGAGGCCTCCAGTTCCTGGGCTCCTTTCCTGCAGGGGGTCCTGTGTATATTCTAGCTGTGACTCAGCCACTCCCAGAGCCCACCCTTGGTCCTGAAACAAACCCTGAACATCAGCACTGCCCAGAGGTTAATGCCCTGGGGCCTGCCGGCTCTGCCGCTCCTTCTCTGGGTGGCCTCTGGCAGGGCACTTCCCACTCAAAGCCTCAGTTTCTCTTCTCTGTAACATGGGGAGTCAGATTGGATGCCCTGAGCTCTCTCCCCTCTCCTCTTCATCAGCTCTGGGAACGCCTTCCCCACCCTCTGGACTATTCAGATGGAAGCCTCATTAAGGTCAATTAAAGGAGCCTCAGGCCTCCCGAGCACCAAATGCAGCAGGACTGGGCTCAAGAAGTGCACACCCGTCACACCTAGAGCCCTTTGAGCAGGGGTCAGCCCAGCGGCGGCGTGGGGCCCTGCCCTGAGTCTCCAGCCTCCCCTGGTCGACATCGGCCTCCACAACAGCTCAGGAATGCTGCACAGATAAGGGGCCAGCAGAGCATGGGGCAAGGCGGTCAGGTGACCAGGGCTTTGCCCTGTGCATGAGACAAGAGGACAAACCCCTCCCTCTTCCCACTGGCCTCGAGGGACCCGAGTTCTCCGAGCGTCCAGGCCTGCAGGCGTGGGATCCAGCCAACCAGACCACCCCACAGTCATCAGTAAATGGCACAAGCCACGGATTTTCAAACTGGAAAAGCTCAGCATCATAAATTCGAAAGCCTTTAGCTTCTCTGGGGTCCAAGAGCGACAGACGCTGTGGGGTCATCAAGCATCCTAATCCTCCAGGAAGTCTGCCCTGGAAAGGACTTGCCCAGCAAACCAGGGCAGGGCTGAGGCCCACGGGCCACCTGATGCCCAGGTCCTCTGCTGCATTCCACCAAGTCCTTGCTGAACTCCTCTAGCATGGGGAGCTCACCACTTCTCACTCCAGACCACTCCCAGAGAGAGGCTCTCAGGAGGGGGTGAGGATGAAGGTGGAGGGAAGAGAACTGGCTGGCATGCAGCGAGTGCCAACCCCATGGCAGATGCCAGGTGGAGGCCCTCACCTATCCCCTGTCCCATTTAAGTGTCACCGTGACGCTGAGGCAGGTGCTGGCATCACCATGGCACTGAGGAGGAAGTGACTATCTTGAGGTGGCGTGGCTAGATCACAGCAGAGCTGGGGCTCAGGCCTGGGTCCACGTGACACTGAAGACTGTCTTCCCACAGCCCCATGTGGCATTTAACCTGGGAAGGTCCCTGAGCCCAGGGACCACTCGGACCCCATGAAGGAGGCTGGTGCAGCCCACGAAGGCCGGCCCCTACCAGGACACGGACACAGGGCCGGTGCAGAGGGGCAGTTCTGCCCCACGCTGAGCAGCCCCTGGGTGCTCAGTATCCTGTAGGCACTCAGGACTATTCCTGCCTTAATCTCCATTTTACAGATGAAGAAGCTGAGGCCCAAGGTCGTGCGTCAAGGGGGTGGCTGAGCTGGACAGGTGAGCCAGGGGCCTCTGAGAAGACCAGCCCTCTCGGCTGGCCTAGGGGGAGGATGCTTGGCTTCAGAGTGAGCCTGCCGAACCAGGGAAACTGTGGCTCTGTGGAGCCCAATCTAGGCCTGCCAGGCCAAAGACCCCAGTGTGACCTTCGGCAGGCCCTGGCCCACTCTGAGCCTTGGTATCCTCATCTGTGACATGCCTGTGACGACAGGCGCCACCTCACGGGGTCGTGGGAGGGAGGGCAGTGCTGGCGGTGTGAGTGCACGGGGAGCCGGGCGTGCACCCGGCCCAGAGGGGCCGGCCCTCCTTCCTGGCAGAGCTGCTCGTGACTCTCCCAAAACTCAATTAAGACGCAAACGCCGGGGGGTAGGAAGCCCTTGGAGAAGACGGGAGCCAACACCTGGGATTCTCTTATCAGATGGTTCCCCACTGGGCAGGTGAGGGCCCTGGGCACTAGGCTGGGAACTGCTGGAGCAGGCAGCAGGCAACTTCCCAGACCCACTGCACGAGCCAGGCTGGCTGCTGCCCCTCGGGGCTCCAGCGTGCCCCTGAGAACAGCCGCCTGGGCCACCCTTGGGCCTCTCAAGGTGTTGAGGCTGTCCTGGTACTGTCTAGCTCAGGGACGGTGAAAGCCCTCCCTCCTGGTCTGCAGGGACCCACAGTGGTCTTGGCTCCCATGGCCCCGCTCTCTTCAGTCCTGGTGTAGTCAGAGTTCTGTCCCCTGCCGGCGAGCCCAGCGTCTGGGAGCCTGATGGGGACACGGAGCTTTGTGAAAATCCTTTTACTGTCCTGAGTCAAGCTGGGGGCCGGCTGGAGGCTCCAAGGCTCCCATGAGAGGCAGGGCTCAGAAAGAACAGCCAAGATGCTGCTTCTCTAGGGAAAAGGGGGCCCAGAGCCTGCAGACCTGGTTCTGGGCCCAGCTCCTCCGGTTATCAGCTCTGTGAGCTTTGGCAAGTTATTCGCCATCTCTGAGCCCCACCAGGCCTCAGTTTCCTCTTCTGCACAGTGGAGACAACACCCTCTTGATGGAGCTGCTGAGAGGCTGACAGTGTGGGTGAAGTGCCTGCTCAGCACCTGGTGTGCAGCTGGCATTTAATAACTGCCTCATTAAGCTGCTTTTATTCTCCCGGAGCCAAGCTGGGAGCCAGGACTGCAGCATGTGAAGGCGGGGGTCTGAGAGGAGAGACGGGTTGATCAGCCGTGAAACCAGTGAAACCCGGTTCCACTCCCTTCCTGCTGTGCGGCCCCAGGCAAGACACTTGACTTCTCTGGGTCTCTATTCCCAAGCCCTGACCAGGCCGGCGTGAGATCTGGGTTCTAGCCCAGCCTTCGCCACTTATTCTCCCCCTTTCTTCACCTACAATGATTCGCCCCCGCCCCTGAGGCCTCCCCGGGCTGTTGGGGCTGGGAAGGGATCCTGCCCCCCACTGTGTGTGTGTGGGGCGTTCAGCATCTCCTGGAAGAACAACCAACTAGAACATCTGTATTCTGCTCTGGCCTGTCATCGGCAGGGCAGGAGACCCCGAGGTAGACTGCTGAGGCAGTCCCTCCCCAGCCCAGCCTCGCCCCTCCCTCAGAGGCTGCAGCCAAGCAAGGCCGGGGCTCGGCCCTCCCAGGCGTGATGCTACAGGCCTCTGGTATGCAGCTGGAACCCCACGGCAGGTTTCTCCCAGAGAAATCACTGGCTCCTGGGGGCCGGGGGAGGGGCAGGCAGACGACCTTCCATCTTGGAGCGCTGGAGACCACTGGGGCCGGAAACCGGCTCAGAGAGCACCAGCTGCCCGCTCAGGGGCACACAGCCAGTGGAGTCAGACCCTCAGTCTCTGTCCCAGAGGGGTCTAGAATCACAGGGCAGCGGGGCGTCAGAGCTGAGGGGAGCCTCAACAGTCTTCAATGCCTGTACCTGTTTTACAGGTGGGATGACTGGGGCTGAGAGACGAGCTGGGCTTGTGCTGGGTCACACAGCGATGGAGGCAGAGCAGGGACCTGACCCCAGCACTCCTGGTACTGTGGCCCATTGGTTCCATTCTAGTCTTCTGAGAAAGGGGGACCCGGTGGGAGCCCTGACGGGAACACAGCCACTCCCTGGCGGCAGAGCTGGGGCAGGCTGAGTGTGTGCTGTGTCACTTCCCTGCCCCAGGGTCTACCTGCCTGCTGATGACAGCCAGGCTGAGGAGGTGGCGGGCTGGGCCACCCTGATTCAGCGCCAGCAGCCCCAGCCCAGGTGCCCTGGTGGGCAGGGGGCCAGTGTTTGGGCCAGGCAGCCGGCCAGCAAGATCCCCATCCCCGGGCTGCGGGGGTGGGCATTCTCTCTTCATTGATATGGGGGTGAGAGGAAGATGCGGGGGCGAGGGGGAAAGAGGTGATTCATGGGGAGGGAGAAGGTAGGGAGAGTTCCGGGCGGACCAGGCAAGGTGCCCCATCAGCATCTGTCAGCATCACTGCCCCGCCCCTGCGAGCCTGGGGAGCAGCTGGAGCAGGGAAGGGGGAGGATGAGCTGCCCCTCCTTGCCCTGTCTGTCACTGTGTCCTGCCAAGGCCAGGGCAGGACAGGCAGGGGACCCATCCTAGAGTCCGAGGACAACTCGGACTGGCCTGGTCCCCAGCCCTCCGACCAAGAACTAGCTGGGTGACCTGGGCAGGGACTAACCAGTTGGTCCTCAGTTTCTGCATCTGAAAAGTGGGGCAGATAAGGCCACCTGAGACTGTGAAGGGCCTCACACTCAGTAGGTCAGGTGTCGCTCAGCACTGGGCCACGGTCTGAGAAATGCATCGTCAGGCGACTGTGTGGTTGTGCGAACATCACGGAGTGCACTTACACACCCCTACTCCACAGCTGGGCCGTTTGGTACGAATCCTCTGGGACGGCCGCCACATAACGCGCTCCGTTGTGACCGACACGTGGGCGGTGCATGGCCGTCAGCAGCAGCCGTTGTTACCGTAGCCGGCCCAGGCACCCGGCGTTCTGGCCACAGGTCTGGGGTGGATGTGACAGGAACGCGGGTTGGGCAGCAGGGGCTGGGCTTACCACAGTGCTGTGGGGTGTGAACCATCCCTCTGCCCCTCCGTGCCTCAGTGTCCCCGTCTGGAAGATGAGACGCTCGGCCTCCACCGCCTGAGACCCCTCCCGCTGGGCCTGTGAGGGAGGCTCCCGCCACTGAGAGTGGGCGGACAGGCTCAGCAGCGAGCCCCCTTCTGAGTGGGAGGAAAGCAGGGGGGCAATGCCTCCCTGTCGGGGGGCTGCACAAAGGCACCAAGGCACCATCTGGTGCCACACAGACGGGGCTCAAACCTGAGAGGGACTTCTTCCTGGCTATGTCCCCTTAGACCAGTGATGCTGCGACCTTGTGGGGCTTTTGTGGGGAGCAGATGAAGTTATGGGGGCCCCACGGGACTGCTGGGGTGGCTGGGTCTCAGCCCTGGCCATAGACATGTGGGGTGGATGCCCTGGGGCCCAGCCTGGCCCCGGTGCCCCTCTCTGGACTCCTCACTGGACCAGGCTGCCGGTCTTTCTGTCTGGGGGACATGAGACTCTCCTGCTGTTCCCATGCCACGCTGGGACCTGAGTCTCCCTCCTCCCTCCTCAGGAGAGGCACAGGGGGGAGGGGGACCCTGGCACAGTAGGTCCAGCCCCCCCGACCCAGGGCCTCAGCTTCCCAGCTTTTAAAAAGGGAGTGGAGGCAGGGTAATGGGATCCCAACAGGCCCTCCAGGGGACTGGGTTCCACGGCTTGACGTCAGGACCCACGTCCGCAGCACCCTGCTACCCCACGGCAGGTGTGGGGCAGGTTATTCAGCCTGAAAACTACATGGGCCTCGTCCTCCCCCGCTTCCCCTCCTCTTCCTCCAGCTCTTCCTCATGCCCGTCACCAGACTCCATCCTCACCACAGCCCGAGATGTGGCTTCATCCCCCACCTCCATTTCACAGACCAAAAGCCGAAGCCCCAGAGCTGCCTGGGATCAGGCCGGAGCCACGCTCCCTGACTCAGGCATCTGACTCGGCCACCCCTCGGGGGCAGGGATTCCACCTTTCTGGAAACTCAAGCTGTGGCCACCTCATCAGCTCCTGACCCACTTCTCTGTCTTTGCCCCTGAGCTCCCCTAGGCCCTGTCTGTCAGCCACGAGGGTCCCAAAGCCAGCGTTCGGGTCTTGTGTGATTTGCTGCCCCGCTCTGGGCCTGGAACACTAAAGGGATTAAACCCTGCTAGAAATACCTCAGCCCCACAACCCAAGGCCAGGACAGACATAGGTCTCTGCTGAGCCCAGACCTGGCTTCAGAATCCTTCCCAACACAGCTCACTGGGCAGGCTTTATCAATCATGTCAGGATGTGCTTTGAAACCAAGAAAAGGCACTTCTGCTCAGCAGCAAGAGGCACTGGCTCATGGCCATGGCTGGCCAGCAATGGCCTGGCTGTCTGCAAGTGGCAAGCACCCCTCCTCAGACTGTGTGTTGGTGTGTGAGCCGAGAATGGTCACCCACAAGGGGGACACTGCACAGCTCGGCAGGGGTGGGGAAGGGAAGGTCCAGACAATGCTGGAGGTCCCTTATAGTGGCAAAATTCCACCCAGTGGACAACGCTTCGCTGGAATCACTCCGCTTCCACCCCTGAGGACCACACCATCTCCACCCCCACATCCCAGCCTGGAAAGGTTCTGCCATTGCAAAGCTCATGAAGAGGCTCAGAGAGAGTGAGGAACTCGCTCTCAGTGACCCAGCACAGTCAAGAAACACACACTTGAACTCAGATCTCCAGGCCAGCCTCAGACGACTCAGACTACTTCTCAGTCTCCATGCCAACTCCCCCACCCCAGGCTGTCTCCACCACCCAACAAAAGCAACACCAGAGAGCTCGCAGTGTGTGTGAGTGCCTGTTGCTTCTCCGGGGTGAATCAGAGCCATCCCGAGGGACAGTAAGGGAGAGACTCCACTCCCCCCCACCCCACCCCCACGCAGCACCTTCCTCCGGGGAACCTGCTCACACGTCTGCGGAAATCACAAACACCCCCAAAACAGTGCACAAAGGCCCTCTGAGACGGGGCAGCCCACCATCACCTACTGGAGGACCTGGGCACCCTATCCTTCCGCAAAGACACTGAGGAGCCCCATGAAGACAAGAGGGGAGATCGCCACGGAGGCGGCCAAGAGACCGGGCTGGGCTCTGAGGGGGCGTGCCCGGAGGCGGTAGAGACGCTGGGGGCCGGGGACTCCCGCCCACCGGCCGGCTCACCTTCTGCGCCTGGGTGATCATCTTGCGGACCACCTCTTTGATGTGGGCCTGCCCGTCGATGGGGGGCTGCATGTAGACGCTGGCCCGGGTCACGCCACGGTAGGCGACGGTGTCCGGCCAGCCCAGGTCCAGCTGCGGGATGGAGCGGTCCGACTTCTGGGGCCAGTACTCCAGCGAGGGCAGTGGCTCAGCCTCGGTGGGGACCCCACCTGCCCCGCTGGCCTCCTCGGCGTCCCCGACGCCGTCGTCCTCGGGCTCCCGGGGGCGGCCCGTGTCCCGAGGGTCCTCAGAGCCCGGGTCGTACACCTCGATGGTCTCCAGGATGCGCTTGAGCTCCAGCTCCGAGAGGAAGTCTCGGATGTTCTCCCGCTTCAGCACCTCGTAGAAGGCCTCGGGGCCGCGCGCCACCAGGGCCTCCAGCGCCAGCCGCTGCTCCTCGCTGTAGAAGAACTCGGGCTTGGACTCGCTGGAGCGCCAGTTGACGTGGCTGTCGTCCAGACACTGCACCTGGGAGAAGGCCATGGTGCCACCTGCCGGGGCGCTTCTGCCGGCTGGGCGGGCGACGGGACGCGCGGCAAGGTCGGATCCTGACTCCGCCGGCCGGGGCACAGCGCGCTCCGGGCCTCCCAGCCGCCTCTGCTGCTCTGCCCATACGGAGCCTGCGGGAGAGGGGAGAAGGCAGGGTCAGGCCAGAGTGCAGCAGGGCCCGGGGAGGGGCCGGGCGGGGGGGCCGCAGGGCCAGAGACCGGGCGGGGCGCAGCCCAGGGCCGGGTGTGTCTGCCAAGGGGCCAATCCCAGGGGATTTCTGGAGCTGCCTGAAGTCCAGGCAACTTCTGGGGGGAACTATGGCGGGCAGGGAACTCCACAGAAGTCTCCAAGAGTGGGAGCAGGAGACGGAACCCGGACGGCCCCTGGCTCTGCTCAGCGGCGCCCCGCACCCGAGGGCTTCCGGGAAGGGAGGGGGTCTTAAAATCCCCGGGCGCCCGAGCGGCAACCCGAGGGGCCTGCCTGGAGGAGGCTCGGGGAAGTGCGGCGGGCGGGCGCCGGCGCCCCGGCGGCCCGGGGTCCGGGGACGCGGGCCGGGACTCCTTACCGGGCGGGCGGGCGAGCGGGCGGCGCGGAGCCGGCGAGAGGAGCCGCGCGGGAGAGCGGGCGCACAGACGGCGGACCGGTGACTAAATGCCGCCCCGCCCACCCTGCCCGCGCCGCCGCCGCCGCCACCTGCGGTCACGTGCGGCCTTGGGGGCGGGGCCGGAAGCTGATTCACCTCCCGCCGCGACGGACATAGCCAAATTCTGAAAAGCTCAATGACCAAAGTCCAAGAGCTTCTGGAACATTGCAGCCCAGAGAGGGACAGTGCTCATCCTGAGGCCACACAGCAAGTTAACAGCCTTAGCACCCCTCTCTGCCCGCATTGCCTGTTGGTAACCCTGGTCCAACCCTACCTGTGCCAGTTCCCTGGTGGCACAGAAAGTCCCTACAGATGCCCAGCTGTCCAGTTGTGGAAGTAGAGTTGGGGTACTGGACTGGGAGCCCCCAAGGCAGGGGTAGGGCACGGTCTGACCCAACCTCAGGAGCCTTCACAGAGCCTGGTGTGGACAGAACAGGTACCCAGTTCTTAGTCCCAGGCCCCGCTCCCTGCTGGGAGGGTTCCCCCACATGCCCACCCAGGGCTGGTCCTGCATGATGAGCCCCCCACCTGGACCCGGGGGCGGGGAGGGCCAGAGAGGGCTGCTGTGGGCTGGGGTCAGGCCCAGCTCTCTGCCTGGCGTCCCTGAGGCTTGGGACCCCAGTTATGGGGGGGTGTGGGGACCACATCTGAAAGCAGGCTGCCAGGGCGGGGAAAGCAAAGCCCATTAAAGCTGGCGGGACAAACAGCCCCCACCCCGTCGCGTGCCGCAGCCAGTCAGCCAGGCAGTGGCCCAGCCCTTCCCTCCCAGCCCCCACACCTGCCCTGGATGGGGCTGCTCTGTGCTCAGGCTGGGATTGGGGCTCTGAGGACACAGCTCTGTGCTGCTGAGGGCCAGCTGGTGACATCTCCAGGTCTGGGCAGTGAACCCCCCACCCCAGGACCCTCACCACCATGCATCTGCCTGTCAGGCCTTCCCACCTGGGTCCACTGCCCTGAGCAGTGACTCCCTCTCCTGGCCCCAGCACCCCTCTGGTCCCCATCACAGACCCCTCAAGCCTCAAGTCCTGCCCTCCACCCTGGCCCCAGGGGTGTCACACTGTGTCTGAACTTAGTGGCCCCAGAGACCAGGCGCCTGCCCCTCCCTGAGCAGTCCCACAGGTGCCCCCAACTGCCCCCGGGTCCATGCACACCTGCCTGCATCCTCCCCACCCAGGCGGTCCAGTAGGTGAGCGCTGCCCAGGGGTCCTGAAGCCTCTGGGCCTCAGCTTCCCCTTTTGTCCTCACCACTGCGCAGAGGCCCTGGGCTCATGCCCGGAGTCCTGGCTCTCAGGCCTGACAGGCCTCTGGCCCTCCAACCTCTGCAGTTACCTGCCCATAGTTATGGATTCACAGTAAGTTGTTTAAAAACACCAACAGAAAGGGTTGCCTGCACCCAGTTTCCCCCAATGGTGTCATCTTGCATAGCTGTAGGACAGGAATACTGTGGCCAGAACAAGAGCTTGGCGCCGTCCGGAGCGTGCACAGATTCACCCGTGTACATGTGCTCCTGTGTGTGTGTGTAGATGTATGCAACCTTATCACATGTGTAGATCTGTGTCCCCACCATCACAATCAAAATGCAGCACTACTCCCTCACCACCAAGATCTCCCTCCTTACAGCACACCCACACCTCCATCCCTAACCCCTGGAACCACTAACCCGCTCTCCATCTCTGGCAATTCATCCGGTGGGTGTGTATCAGTGGCTTGCTCCTTTCTGTTGCTGACTGGTATTCCATGGTATGGGTGGCCCGTAGTTTGTTTAACCCTTTCACCTGTTGAAGGACATTTGGGTTGTTTCCAGTTTTGGGCTATTATGAATAAAGCTGCTATGAATATTCATAGACAAATTACACAAATTAATTCATATACATATACTTGTGCATATTACATTATGTATCTGTTACATTCCCCCAACAATGTGTGAGTGATCCAGCTTCTCCCCATCCCTGCCTGCGTGTTCTCTTGCCGCTGCTGTTTTATTTTAGCTGTGCTGATAGGCGGTGATAGTCTCTTGACTGTGGCATTAGTTTGCATTTTCCTGATGACTGTAACACTGAACACTCGTTCATGTGCTTCTTTGCTGTCTGTGTGTGCTCTTCAGAGAAATGTCTGTTGGTGGGTTTTGTCCATTTTCTGATAGGATTGCCTGGTGTTTCCCGTTGACTTTTGAGAGCTCTTTATACGTTCTACTACAAGGTGTTCTTCAGGTATGTGGTCTGCAAATATTTTCTCCTGGTCTGTAGCTTTTCTTTTTTTTTTTTCAAGTATATAATACAATGCTATTAACTGTAATGACTATGCTGTACATTGGATCCCCAGAACTTATTCATCTTATAGCTGGGAGTTGTACCCTTTGACATCTCCTCTTTTCCCGCACCCCCAAGCCCCTGACAGTCACCATTATAGTCTCTGCTTCTATGAGTTCAGCATTTCTGGATTCTGCATATAAGTGATATCATACAGTATTTGTCTTTCTCTGTCTGACTGGTTTCTCTTAGCATAATACCCTGAAGTTCCACCCATGTTGTTGCAAATGGCAGGATCTTTCTTTCTCATGACTGAATAATATTCCGTTATATAGATTTATCTCACATCTTCTTTATCCATTCATCTGTTGATTGACACTTAGGTTGTTTCTGTATCTTGGCTATTGTGAATAAAGCTGCAGTGAACGTGGGGGTGTAGATACCTCTCTGAGTTAGTGATTTCATTTCCTTAATATGTGTAACCTAGATGTGGGGTTGCTGGATCATCACGTGGTAGTTGTATTTATAATTTTTTGAGGAATTGCTATGCTATTTTCCGTAGTGGCTACACCAATTTACATTCTCACCATCAGTACACAGGTATTCCCTTCTTTCCACGTCCTCGCCAACACGTGTTGTCTCTTGTCCTTTTGACGATGGCCGTTCTGACAGGTGTGAGGTGATATCTCACTGTGCTTTTGATTTGCATTTCCCTGATGATTAGTGATGTTGAGCATTTTTTCACATGCCTGTTGGCCATTGTATGTCTTCTTTGGAAAAATATCTATCCAGTTCCTTTGCCCATTTTTAAATCAGATCGTTTGGGGATTTTTTGCTATTGAGTTATATGAATTCTTTATATATTTTGTATAGTAGCCCTTTATCGGATAGTTGGTTTGTAAATATTTTTTTCCCAATCCGTAGTTTGCCTTTTCATTTTGTTGATGGTTTCCTTTGCTGTGCAGAAGTGTTTGTTTGGTGAGGAAGATTCACCATGACCTTGCATTCGTGCCAGTCCTCCTCTACCTTGCACGCGGCTTGCCTCCATCGCATGGCTGATGAGTGGAGTAGTCCGTGCCCGGGATCTGAACCCGAGAACCTGGGCCGCCAAAGTGGAGCGCACCAGGCTTTAACCACTCGGCCACGGGGCCAGCCCCTGTGCAGAAGCTTTTTAGTTTGATGTAGTCCCACTGGTTGCTTTTTGCTTTTGTTGCCTTTGTTTTTGGTGTCAAATCCAAAAAAATCATCACCAAGACCGATGTCAAGGAGCTTACCACCTATGTTTTCTTCTAGGAGTTTTATGATTTCAGGTCTTGTGTTCAAGTCTTTAATCCATTTTGAGTTAATTTCTGTGTATGGTGTGAGACAGGCATCCAGTTTCATTCTTCTGCATGTGGCTATCCAGTTTTCCCAGCACCATTTATTGAAGAGCCTATCCTTTCCCCATTGTATGTTCTTGGCTCCTTTGTCGTAAATTAATTGACTGAATATGTGTGGATTTGTTTCTGGGCTCTCTATTCTGTTCCATTGATCTGTCTGTCTGTTTTTGTGCCAGTACCATGCTGTTCTGATTACATAGCTTTGTAATGTAGTTTGATATCAGGAAGTGTGATTCCTCCAGCTTTCTTCTTCTTTCTCAAGATTGCTTTGGCTACTCAGGATCTTTTATGAGTCCATACAAATATTTTAGGATTGTTTTTTCTGTTTCTATGAAAAATACCATTGAATCTGGATTTCATTGAATCTGTAGATCGCTTTGGGTAGTACTGACATTTTAACAATATGAATTATTTCGATCCATGAGCATGAATATTTTTCCATTTATTTGTGTCTTCTTCAGTTTCTTTCATCAATATCTTCTAGTTTTCAGTGTACAGGTCTTTCACCTCCTCGGTTAAATTTATTCCTAAGTATTTTATTCTTTTTGATGCAATGGTAAATGGGATTTTTTTCTTACTTTCTTTTTCTCATAGCTCATTGTTAGTGTATAGAAACGCCACTGATTTTCGTGTATAGATTTTGTATCCTGCAACTTTACTGAATTTATTTCTGTAGCTTTTCTTTTTATCCTTTCACAGATGTCTCACACAAAGCGAAAGCTGCTGATTTTGCTGAACTCTAAAGTGTCAGGTTTTCCTTTTACGGGTCACGCTTTTGACTCAAGACTAAAACCTCTCATCTTGCCCCGGGTCCCAAAGATGTCCTCCTATTTTTTTCCCTGAAAGTTCGATAGTTTTACATTTAAATCTGTGATCTATTTTGAATTAATTTTGGTGTAAGGTGTGCAGTTGAGGTTGAAGTCGAGTGTCTGGCGGCTGGATGTCCCCAGGAGGGTTTTACAGAGGAGGAAACAGCGCAGAGAACAATCACCCAGGATCCACAGTAAGCCAGACTCGAACCCGGGTCTGCGTGCTTTCCCCGGCTCACCACTGCGACACTGACGTCTGGACGGGTTCCCAGGGATGAGCCAGGCCTGGCTGGGGAGTGGGGAGCACCTTGATTACTTCTCAGGGTGGTGTATCCAGTGGCCAGCTTGGGAAAGGGTCATTCAGTCAGTCAACAAACTCCGGCAGAGCCTGTCTTGCATTGGCTCGTGCTGGGCTCTGCTGGGGCCTGGTTCCTCCCTGGGCCCCCATGGTCACAGTCTGTGGGGAGGCAGGACAGACGCAGGGCAGAGGGGTATGGGTGCTGTGGAGGAGGTTGCCCTGATCCTCGGGAGCCCAGACATCCACAGAGTTGAGAGGAATGAGTATGAGTTCCCGGGGCTTATGGAGGAGGGAAGGGTATTCCAGGGAGAGGGAACAGCAAACACAGAGGCCCAGAGGTTTGGGTGCAATGGGCAGGATGAGGGGGGCCAAGTGGGTGGAGGGCCGTGAGTGGCACCGTTTGAGTCGCGTGACCCCTCCCACAGGGGTAGGGAGCCCCAGAAGGGCGAATAGGAATGGGGGCAGACTGGTGGTTTGAGGAGTTCCCTTTGCTGCTTGCAGGAGGGTGGGCTAGAGGGGATAGGGCGGCGCGGCAGGAGCGGTGGTTCCCCTGATCACTAAGCCTAGTGGCTGGACTTGCCATTGGCCGCAGGGAGAGAGGATGTTGGGGGCAAGGAGAGGGCATCCCCAGGCTTCTGGCATGGGACCTGCCTGGGTGGGGTGCTGATGCGGACGTGGAGCCCAGCGGTGAGGGGTCCCAGGCCCAGGGAAGCTGGTGCTCCGGCAAACCCAGAGCCCCCCACCCCGTTCCCTAGCCCTTGCTGGCCTGGGGCTTCTCACTCCCGAGTTGGCACATTCAGGGGACTTTGTTTAAGCAGCTACGCCTCTGCTGCTATCATAAAGGAGAGGTTGTTCTTTTCTGCTGTTCAGCACTAGCCCAGGTGAGCCAGTGGTGCCCGGGGCAGTGTCCCATGCCTGGAGCCTGGAATGGGCTGAATAAACTCGGCCAGAATCTCCTGACTCGGGCTTTCTGAGCCATTATGTGGCTGTGACTCCTCTCCTGTCCCTCCCAGGAGGGTTGGGTCCTGCAAGTGCCAGAGCTGGCCTGTCAAGGCCCCGAACCTGTCAAGAGGGGCCCATCACCTACCCTCTGACTGCTGGACCCCAGTAGCCCCAGATTCCTGCTATGGGATCCCGGGCTCTGCCCTGGGTCTGACTGTGTGTCTCAGGCAAGTTACGTCCTTTCTGGTCCTGAGTTCTTTCATCTGCACAACTGGTGGGGGTGGAGATGATAGGGCAGGGAGGCTAGATCAAACAGTGCCTGAACTCCTTCATGGCTCTTTCTGGGATCCTTTCTCCCTCTCCTCCTCTCCTCCTGTGCCTTTCTTCCTTCCTCCCGGCCATTCACTTGCTCACTCACTCATTCATTCACAACTGTTCACAGAACATCTCTGGGCCCAGCCCTGAACAGAGTGAGACCTGGGCCTGGGAGATGATTCAAGCCCAGTGTCTGCCCTTAGGGAGCTCCCAGTCTGGTGGGGGAGGTAAAGTATATGCAACAAACAATTGTGATTCAACCCGTGTGCATAGGAACCCTTGGGAAGAAGCTGCTCTGCCCTGGTTGAGGGGCGGGAGAGAGTCCGGGAAGGCCTCAGAGGACAAGCCCTTTGCAGTGGCCGTGAAGCAGGAGGTAAACAAGGGTAGGGACGCAGCGTCTGCCACGGCCTGGAGGCGTGCAGGTGCTGGGCGTGTGAGAAAGCACAAGCGGGTCACGGTGGCCGGCGCGCGGGTGCCAGGGGGGAGGACCTGGGACCGGTTGTCAAGGGCCCCTAATGCCGTGGAAAGGACTTTTTCCAGGAAGCCCTGGGCTCCAGGGCTGAGGGTAGGAGGGGTTCCTGAGACGTCAGTGGTGTGAGCACAGCTGTGATTTTGACCAGCTGGGGAGGACGGAGGGGCAGGGGAGCCAGTGCCCAGGCTGTAGAGAGGCCATGGAGGCTGGAGCTGAGTGAAGCCGCAGGCAATGGGAGGAGAAGCCGGGACTGGGGGGCTGGCGGCCGTGGGGGAGGGAAGAGGGAGGAGGGAGGAGGGGGGCATCACTGGGACAAGCGGGGGAGGGGATGAGTCTGGTTGGAGGTGCCTGGGGGGGTGACAGGGAGCAGGTGTTCTGGAAGCCTGGAGCTCAAGAGGAGCTGGACTCGAGAGGGGGATAGGGTCGTGTGGGGGTGCGCTGCTCCAGCCCCGCTGGCCTAGAGGAAGGGATCTGAGACCCCCCGGGGGGTCGGGCATCTAACGAGAGACCTTTCAGAAGGAGCATTTGGAGGGGACAGTGCGTCACGCAGGAGTGCCTGGTCTGCACAGGGAGGACCGAGTCACAGAAACGTTGATGCCCATGTGGAAACTTTACCGCCCAAACAGGCCCCTCGGAGCTGGTGGGGGCTTCTGTTTCTGAACTTTCCCCATAATCGCCATCATGCTCCGCTCTGCGGGCCCCTGCTGAAAATCCAGGGGTCTGGGGCAAAGGTGTTTAGGAAGTATCTGGTGGAGGAACAAGCGAACACGGGGCTGACTCTGTCCGCTGTCTATACTGTGCTGGAGAGCCAGGCAGGGACGCACCCCCGACCGGCTGCGTGGGTGGGTGGGTGAGGCAGTCTAGGCAGCACCCCCGGAACCCCATCAGAGCCCAGGCCAAGGCACCAAGGGGGGCTTCCCATGGTCCAAGGGAGGAAAGTGATGTGGGCGAGGGGGGCGGGAGGAGTGGGGCGGGTTTATTTCAGGTGGAGGAGGGGACTTCTGAGCCAGTCCTACTGGGAGAGCAAAGGCCTCACAGAGAGGGAGGCTGCTGTGGAGAATGGGCAGGAAGGCCCAGTGGCTGGCGGTGGTGAGAGGCAGCAGGGAAGGAGACAGGCGCCGAGGAGTCAGGAGTGCGGATGGTGGAGGGTCCTGTGGACTGCTGAGCGGTGGAGGACTGGAGAGTCCTGGGCAGGGGCTGGTCTGGCTCCCCTTGTGTTTTGAGCCCTAGGAAGCTGTTGGAGACAGCTGGGCTGGGGCGGCAGGGAAAATGCCCTTGGCCTAAAGCTCTGGACCCAGGGGTGAGAGAAGTCTCCCCTCTCTAGCCTCCACCTCCCCCTGTGGGGCTGGGGGCAGGAGGCGGGGAGGGGGACTAGTGCCCCAGAGGGGCTGAACGGTGGACTGCTCACACAGGCCTGGCTGGAAGGCATGGGGACAGGGAGAAGGCATTGTGATGGAGGACAGCAGGCAGGAAAAGAGTCAGACTGAGTTAACTATTCTGGTTAGAGGCCAGAATAGTTCTCAGAGGCCAGCCCCTTCCTTGTGACCCAGACTGGGAAACTGAGGACCAGCAGCAGCTGGTCAGAGATGGTGACAGAGCAGGTCCAGGCCAGGCTCCCCCCTCAGCCAGGTCCTGCCCACCCGAGGTGCTCACATCTCCAGGAGGGGCGCTGTGTGGCCGGTGTGGGACCCTGGGCATCCCTCTCACGCAGATGACGTGGGCTGTGTGGTGCCGTCTGAGTGCCTGCGGGCCTGCGGGGCTGAGATTGGCTGCTCCAACATTGCCTACCCCAAGCTGGTCATGGAACTGATGCCCGTAGGTGAGCTGCCTGGGTGGGTCCGGGTGGGTGTGGGGTGGAACCTCGGGTGGGCCCAAGGAGGGCGGGGGCCCTGGGGCCTGGGAGGCCACTCTGGATCCAGACTCTGTGACCTCCAGGTAGGATGTTCTGCTCACGGGGAAGAGAGGAAGGTGAAGATAATGGAAACACTCCCCTAGCACCCACCGTGGGCCCGCCACTGTTCCAAAGGCTGCACACGTGGTTAACTTGCATCCGCTTTTCGAAAAGCTGAGGTGCTGTTATCATCACCCCCATTTTACAGACGGGGAAACTGAGACCCAGAGAGGTTAACTGACCTGGCCAAGGTCACGTGGCAAGTGAGCTGCAAAGGTGGGGTCTGAACCCGGATAATCTGCCTCTGGAGCTTGTCCTCTTAGCCTGTGCTGGGCCATCTCTCGAGGAAGGTCAACAGTTTCTCTTCTCTCAGGCCTGCTGGGTGCCAGACCCTTTTACAAACTGCTTCTCATTTAAGGCTATGTGGTAGAGTCATTAGCTCCATTTTACAGAGGGGGAAACTGAGGCACAGGGAGGGGAAAGTGACTTGGACTACAGAGTGGCTGAGACACAAACCCCAGTCTGTCTGGCCCGAGCCCACTGCTTACTCTGCAGGACCAGGAGCTCAAGCCCCCATGGGGTCTGCACCCTCTGCCTCCCCGGAGAGACGGCAGGCCGACGAGTAGAACTAAGGGGCAGGTTCTGTCCTTTTCCACATTTCTTGTGGCAGCAGCAGCCCCGCCAGTCTGATATGGGGTGGTGAGTTCCCAGTCAAGCCAGGCGACATGACGAGGGGTGTGGGAGGTCCCACCTAAGCAAGAAGGGGAGACGGCTTTCTGAGGCCCTTTGCAGCTCAAGGGTTTCAGCTCTGATTCTCAGACCCTTGAGTGTCTGCCTTCCTCCCTCTGGCTGCTCCTCCTTTCCACCCCTTAGTGCACAGACCTGGGATCATATCTCAGCCCTGGCATTCTCTGGTGGAGATTTGGGGCATGTCACTTCCCTGTCCAGAGCTTCCGTGTCCTCATTTGTAAATTGGGGATAATGATGCCTACCCGCCCGTCGGCGTGGTTGCTGGGATTAAACATAATAAGACAGGAACGGCCTGGCGCAAGGCTCGGCTGCCTTGTGGGTCCCACCTTTGGGCCTCACCTTCCCCTTCTGTTCTAGGGGGCTCACTAAGCCCCCCAGGGCTGGCACCCAGCTGTTGTTGGGCCACAGCCCCTTTCTAGGCCTTGAGCTCCCTGTCTGAGAAGTGGGTGGAGAGTAAGCCCCAAGTTAATCCACCTCCCTGGGCAAGAAGAAGGGTGGAGAACTGTTTTGGAGAAAGCCACGATTGGACTCACTTTCCTTTGGGCCCCATCCCAGTTAGCCTGATGAGTGAACAGAGAGGGCATGGCATGCCCGGAGGTCACACAGCAGGTCTGATGCAGGACCAGGGCCAGGCAACCCGGCCAGGCAATAATCAGCACCTGTAAGGCTGAGCCCTCAGGGCAGGGGGGGCCTGGGTCAGGCTTGTTCTAGGGCAGGGGGTGGAGGACAGACAGGCAGGGAATCTGCAGAGGTGAAGGAGGTGCTTAGATTCTTGAAGAAAAAGTGCAAGAGGCCTCGGAGACAGACTCAGACCAAGGTCCAGAGAGGGGAGGTGACCAGCCTGAAGCCACACAGCCCTGGGTCCTCCCCACCCTCATTGCCTCTCGAGCCCACGACTCTTGGGAGGTGTTAGACAGCAGTGCCTCGCCCACCTCTATGGGGACCCCTCACTCGTCTTCAGCCAGTCACGGGGCAGCTTTTTCTCTCCCTGCTGGGGAGCCGCATCTCGTCTTCCACAGAACTAAAGAGGAAGGGGATCCCCTGTGCCTGCTAAGGCCTGCCATGCACAGAAGTGAGGGGAAACCCCAGACCCTGGGGCCACTGCCCTGTCCAAGGTGTGACCTCCAAGCCGAGGGCCCTCCAGGGCTTCCCCACTCCCCCCGACACCTCAGAGTCCTGCCTCTGGCCTGCTGTGGGCCCCTCTGCCACTGGCCTCCTCTCTCTGAGCTTCCACTCCCTCACCTGTCGACCGGGTTAATAATCCCTCCCTCAGTTGGGGTCACGGCTGTGAAAGCGCTGTGTCAACTCGGGGCTCTGCAGAAGCGAGGTCTGATAATAGCCCGACAGTAGGAGCAGCCACAGCTGTGATCGTCGTGGCAGCAGCCGCGGGCTCAAGCAGCACATTGAGAAGTCTCCTGGTGTGTCCTCAGCCTCTCCTCCAGGGTCGGGGTCTTTCTCCACCACCTCCAACACCCCCCGGCCCTCCCTGCTGACCCTCAGGGACTTGTGAATGGCTGATGCTGGGGGTGGGGCCTCAGACAGAGCGACGGGCAGGAGGGGCTCACGGGGCCTGGGCAGGGCCCAGGCCGGGTCTCAGTGGCCCCTCCCTGACCCCAGGTCTGCGGGGGCTGATGGTCGCTGTGATGATGGCCGCGCTCATGTCGTCGCTGACCTCCATCTTCAACAGCAGCAGCACCCTCTTCACCATGGACATCTGGAGGCGGCTGCGGCCCCGGGCCAGCGAGCGGGAGCTGCTGCTGGTGGGACGGTACGGGGGGGCCGGTGCGGGGCCCTGGGGAGGGCTGGGAGGTAGGCTTCCCCAGGCACATGGACAGCCGTGAGGCCCCACCGGAGGTGGGCTTTGAGGAATGAGGAGGAGTTTGCCAGTTGGAGAAAGGAGGATGCTGGGAAGGAGAGGAGAGAAGAGGCCAGAGCATCCTGTCCATCCCACCTCCCCCATCGCTCTCCTGGCCACCCGTTCACCGTCACACCCTCACCTTGGATGCATCTCTTACTCTGAGCTGCATCTCTGCTGGGGAGAACCCCCTCCCCCAACCATCCCAGAGATCTGTGCTGCCCCAGATCTGAGCTCCTAGCCCTCCTGATGGTTCCCAGCTGCCCCAGACAGGGCCTGGAGCCTGTCCTCAGGAGTGGCCACACTCAGGCCACAGCTGTCCCTCCAGCCCCCGTGCCCCTAGCCTCACTGAGCTTCATGTCCATTTCCTCCTAGCTCTGCTTGTCCCCTCCTTGTGACCTCAAGGGCTCACCTTGATCTTTCTAGACTCTGCATGTCCCTTCCTCCATGCAGCCCTCCCGGATAGCCCCAACCAAGGAATGAGCCCCTCTCCCCTCTAAGCCGCCCACAGGGGAGACTATTGCCAATTCCTCCCACAGCTCATGTGGCCCATAGGTCCAGCTTGTCTCCCTGATGCTCCTCCCCATGGCCCTGCCCTCGGTCCCTGCGCTCTGCCGCGTACCCGGGAGTCCTTCAGGGATGGACTCAGCAGTGGATGATGAGGGGTTGGTGTCTCCGAGTGTGCGCATGGGCCCTCTCCCGGTCCCACCCCTCCTGTCTCCCTCCTGTCTCTCTCCGAACCACGCAGCCCCCACTCTGCTGGTCCAGGGGCCCAGCCCTCTGGTGCACAGCTTGGCCACCAGTGCGCCACCACGGGACCCGTGGTGCCCGTCCTCAGGGTGTGGTCTCCCCCAGAGCTCCAGGCGGTTGTCCCAGCGATGCAAAACAGCCGGGCTTCTGTCAGAAAGGCCCTGTTGGGACACGCCGGACGGCAGGCGAGCATGAGCTCATCGGCAGGCTCACAGCCTCCAAAACAGGGAGCCTCTCCCTCGCCTCGCGGGACGCTTCCGTGTCAACACATCCCCAGCGGGCGGTTCCCCCACCCTCCTCAGGGGCTGTGTGGCCTGGGGAGCCTGCCCCTGCCAGACAGACTCCTTCCTCAGGCCCTCCATGCTCCAGCGTCCCCGGAGCTACTCAGTGTGCGCCTTGGCCCTCTGGCCTGGGACACTGGTCGCCTCAGCCTGCCTGGTAGCTCCCACGTCCCCTGCCTGCTACTTCCCAGCCTCCCCAGAAGCAGGCTTCTCCCCTGCTCCGCCCGAAACCAAAGTCTAGAATTGGCCTCCCCTCTGTGCCAGCTCCTTCCCACCTCTTCCACCCAGTCAAGCCCCCTCCCCACCCCCCCACCCTGCCAGCCTCCCTGTGGGCAGAGGCTGTGTGATGCAGGGCAGGTGGCTTGCCCTTTCTGGGTCCCTGTTCTCTCAGCTGCCAGTTCAGTGGAGTGGAAAGGGCCCAATGCTGGGTGTCAGGCCAGGGTTCAGCTTTACCATCCCTCCCTCTTGAAGTACCAGGACGACCCCCAATGCCTCCAGCCTCCTCCTGCCTAAAACAACACCGTTCAAGCTGTTTCTTAGGCTGTGTGGGGTCTTGGGTCTCTGGAGCCTTGATCCAAGGAGGTACAGGACCTTCAGAGAGAGGGGCAGCCGTGCGCGCCCAGAAGCCTGGGGAGGAGACCGTCATGGCGCAAGGGCAGGCAGGGGCTTGCCAGTGACCCCGACAATCTCATCAGTTTGGGGGGTGCCAGAGGAGCCATCACAGGCCTGGGGACAGTGATGACCTCGTGTCTGGGGCGCTGATCTTTGCCGACCCCAGGCCCCACTCCTCAGTCCTTCTGCTCCTTCATTTCCGTCCCCTGCTAGCCCCTCCTTCTGTCTACCTTTTCTATTATTCAATCCACGAATAGTGCCAGAGGCCTCCCTGGTGACCTGTGTCAAGCTGGGCAATATAGGGGATCCAGAGAGATCTCAGAGCCTGGCCCTTGAGGGGCTCCCCTGCACCACGGCTGCAGCTCAGGAGCGATGGAGGGTCATCCTGACAGCAGTGTGTCTGTGTTTGTGTGTGTGTGTGCGTGCGTGCATGCAGGGAGGTCAGGAAGGCTACCTGGAGGAGGAGGGCCTTGAGCTGGGCCTTGAAAGATGAGGGAGGTTTGCTGGGGGAGGAGTTAGAGAAAGGCATTCCAAGCAGAAGGAATAGCCTCTAGGTTTGGGGGCCCCTGGAGCCTGGTGGTGGCTGAGTCAGGAGAGGAAGCCATAGAGGGCGGTCAGAAGGCCAGGGCCCCCCGCCAGGCCGGGCTGGAGAGGCCCAGCCCCTGAGCAGAGATGCCGAGTCTGGTCTTGGGCAGCGGGAGCCTGTGTGGGGAGGGTGGGGTAGGACGGGTGTTAATGGAGCCCGGCTGTGCCTTTGAAGAGGGCAGCGCCTGCCTGCCTGCCAGGCTAAGGGTTAATTAGCCTTAATCAAGGTGGCACCTCCTTCCTCCACCCTCTCCCTCAGGCCTGGAAGGGAAGAATGGGAGGCAGGAGGGTGGGCGACCAGGAAGCAGGACCCACCCCAGCTGTACACACGGCCTCTGTCGCCCCTGCAGTCTTGTCCGGGGTTCCAGGAGGTCTCACCCACTGCCCACCTCGGGGGTGAGGCGCGCCCAACTGACCCAGGACACAGGGGTGAGGGGCACTCAGCCAGGAAGGAGCAGATGGGACACTTCACCCCAGCTCTGTCCCCTTAGCTGGATCCTACACATGTTCAAGGCTCCAGGGACCCCACCTCCTGGAAGACCTCCTGCATTGATGCTTCCTCTGGGCCCCCTTAGCCCAGCCCTGAGTGCTGGGTGACAGGCTCATCTGTTTTCTTTGCTTGACTCTGGGTGCTGGGCAGGGACTGGGACTCGCGTGTCACCACATCTGCTCAGGAGCGCAGAGCCCTACTCTCAGGTGGGCTCCTCACGAGCGGTTTGTCCAATGAAGGAGGGAAGCGTATCCCTGCCGTGGAGGGGCCCGCGCCTAGTGGCGGGCAGACAGGAGCTGAGAGGAGGAGTCCACACAGAGCGGGAGGGGAAGGCTGGTCAGAGGTCTCAGCTTCACAGCTGAGTCCGGTCCTAACCCAAACCCAGACCGCCTGGCTCCCAACCTTGACTGAGGACGGAGGTCGCGCTGTGATGGATGCGCGTCAACAGCCAAGGGCTGTAGGGGGTACAGATGTGCAGTTAGAGGTCACAGCCCCTGCGGAGGCCACCAGAGTTAGAAGAACCGCCAGGAGGCCAGTCTGGCCCAAGTGTGAGGGCAGCAGGTCATTCATGCAGCCACCAAGCGTTTATTGAGCACCTGCTGTGTGCAGGAGATGAGCAGGGAACTCAGAGACGAGGCTCCTCCCTCCTGATGCCTCCAGCTGGGCGGGGAGACAGACAGTAAGCAAGGAAACACCCAAATAGAAGTAAACGCCCAAATGCATGTAGAGGCTGGGTTCCTTGAAGACAAGCGGAGACCCTGGGGGGGCCATTGGGGGCCTCTCTGAGGGCTGACTCAACAGAGACCCCAGGGGCGAGGAGGAGCAGACAGGCCGAGTGGGCTCCTGTAGGCGCAGGGAGCCAGGGAAGGGTTTGGAGTGGGGCAGGACTGGCCACGTCCCCCGAGGAGTGGACCAGGGGCCAGGGAGGAGGCTGGAGCTGGGGCAGCAGGGGACAGAGGGAGAGCAAGTCTTAGTGATCTGGGGGAGGTGGGGGAGGGTTGAGGCAGGGTCTCGGGGGACAAGTGTGCCCGCTGCCCGCCCGCAGGCTGGTCATCGTGGTGCTCATAGGCGTGAGCGTGGCCTGGATCCCCGTCCTGCAGGGCTCCAACAGTGGGCAGCTCTTCATCTACATGCAGTCGGTGACCAGCTCCCTGGCCCCGCCGGTGACCGCAGTCTTTGTCCTGGGCATCTTCTGGCGGCGTGCCAACGAGCAGGTGGGTGGGTGGTGAGGCGAGCTGGGGCGGGACGGGACGTGGGGCGGGCTCTGTCCTCTCCCGTGGATGAGCTGCAGCTCGGTTGCATCTTCCCTGCACCCGTGTGTGCGCTGGGGGAACCTGGGCCTTCCTCCCACGGCCCCAGCTGCCCTGCCTCCTCCTCCCCAGGGGGCCTTCTGGGGCCTGATGGCGGGGCTGGCGGTGGGCGCCACGAGGTTGGTCCTGGAATTCCTGCACCCAGCCCCGCCCTGCGGCGACCCGGACATGCGGCCCGCCGTCCTGGGCAGCATCCACTACCTGCACTTTGCCGTCGCCCTCTTTGTGCTCAGCGGCGCTGTGGTGGTGGCCGGGAGCCTGCTGACGCCACCCCCCGCAGGTGTTCGGGTGAGCTTGCCCTGGCCCCTGACCCCTGACCCTTAACAACTTCTGACTCTGGTCCCATTCTGACCCCGACCCTCTCTGACTCAAGAATTTTCTAGCTCTTGACCCCTAACTGGCTCTGGCCCTGGCCTCTGTCCCTTTTTGAGCTCAGCTGCTTTCTTTCCATCACGGACCCCTGGCCCCGTCTGGTCCACCCCTGTCCTGCCACACCCCCATCCCTCATGTTCCCTGCAGATTGAGAACCTTACCTGGTGGACTCTGGCTCGGGCCTTGCCTCCAGGAGCCAAAACAGGTACATGTGTGACCCCAGGCACTCCCTCTCACCCCACTCCGAGGGGGGCTGGAGGGACGGGTGCCCGGTATGGCCCTGTGGCCCTCATCTGTCCCTCTCCTTCTCCCACCCGCTCCAGGTGACAGCCAAACATCCCAGAAATATGCTTTCTGGGCCCGTGTCTGTGGCTTCAACGCCATCCTCCTCATGTGCGTCAACATCTTCTTCTATGCCTACTTCGCCTGATGCTGCCCCCCTGGGCAGGAAGGCGGGACCCCTCAGAGCCCTGAGGTCCGCCCCCGTTTCCCTAACCAGGACACCGAGGCCCAGGGAAGGGCGGACTCCCCTCACAGCTACATGGCGGGTCAGTGCCCAGGGACTGGCTGAGCCCGCAAAGCAGGAGCCCTGAAAAATTAGGGAGGAAATGGGAAAAAAGAGTGTGATACTTCAAAACCAGTTGTCATAATTGGGAAGATTAGATTTCTCATTTCAGCCTATACTCGTTTTCCTGTTTTTATTTGGAGCACACAGGCCCAGGTCAGGAGCACACAACCTGCCAGAGCTGGGGGCTCAAGGGTCTCGGGCCAGCCCTGGGCGGAGGGAGAGCCTCTGTGCCTAGTACGGGCCCGAAGCGCCTCCTTCCCGGGCCCTCCCTCGTCCCACCTGCTCCCAGATGCCACAGGAGCCTCCTCTGGCTCCCTCCCTGTTCACCGCCCCCTCCGCCCCCTCCTGCCTGGCGTTCAGGGCCCTCTCTGAGTCTCCTCACTCCTCCTGCTCCCGAGGTGCCCAGGCTCCAGGTGGTGCTGCTTGGACCCCTGCTGGTCGCACACTCCATGTGGACGCCTGCCTTTCCTCAGGCTGGCCCCCCCCAGACTGTCCGCCCCCTTCTGGATGCTGCTGGACTTCCAAGTCCAGCTCTGGCCCCCAACTTCCTAGTGGCCTGTGGTTCCCCCAGGCTCCCCCGGGGCGGTGGTCTGGGCGGAACCTGGGCCTGAACTAACAAGAGCCGGGGCAGCAGTGTCCCCAGTGGCTGTGTCCAGGGCCTGGCCCTCAGAGCCTGTCCGTTGCTGGGACCCAGCAGGAGAGGAGCAGCTGGCTCCCTTTCTTTCACCACTGCCGCCCCCGCCTCAGGGCCTCAAGGCCTACAGCCCCTCCCCAAAGTGTCCGTGGTGGGGTCGGGGTATTGGATGCTCAGGTGGAGCCCAAAGTCGCTGTGGCGCTGCCGAGAGGTCGGTCTCCACCTGGAGTCTGTCCAGCGAGTCCAGGTCAACAGGTGTGCAGCGCCCTTGCCAGACCCAGTAGTCAGAACACCTGAGGGGCCTTTTGAGGGAGGGGCAGGCAGGCCCAGGGGTTAGTCTGCCTGAGGTGAACCCACCCACCAAGCCCATGACTCCTTGGGTTGGACCCCCTATGGGTGGACCTAGGAGTCCTCAACCCTCCCTGGGGATGGGGCCCTTGGTGGTAGGAGTGGGCGGGGCTGGCAGAGGCCCCGCCTTATGGCATCTCACAGCTGGTGACCAATGGGAAGAGGCCAGCGGGAAGCCCCGGGAGCTCCCGGTGCCCGGGGGGCGACGAACGCTGCAGTGATGCTGGGGCGCTGGGGTCGGTCCCACTTGGTGTCAAGTGGTGGGAGGCGGCAGTTAGGAGGCCCACGTTCCAGTCCAAAGCCCTCGGCTCACCTTGTGGGACCTGGGGCGGGGGTGTCCATGTCCTTTCTCTGGACCTCAGTGTCAGTGGACGGGGGATCTGCCGGCTCTGCCCCCCGGGCCCCACCACGGTCACAGGTGCACTGGCTGGACGTAGCTCCGCGGGAAGAAGCCCACGCGCCCGCAGAGCCGGCCCCGCCACCAGTGGGGGTCCAGGCGCTCCAGGACCTCGATGATGTCGCCGCGGCGGAAGCTGAGCTGTGAGGAGTCCTGGGCGGAGAAGTCAAACTGGGCCTGGGCAAAGCAGGCCCTTGGCGGCTGCAGGGGAGGAAGGCGTTAGTGTGGCCCCTCGGGAGGGCTGCCTCCGGCCCTCCCGGGAGGCCCCAACAAAAGGAGTGATTTGCCGCAGGTTGGGGAGGACAGAACTTTGGGACAAAATTGGGGTTGAATTCGCCTCTGCCTCCAAGTCCCAATGGATAGCTACCCACCCCGTGGGCCTCCTGCTGCACAGACACTGCATCCACACAGAGCCACACAGCTGTCCTGGCGGCCCCACTGGGACGACAGGGCTGGCGCTGAGTCCCGGTCTTTCGTGCGGGACTTTGGTTAGGTCCTCGCTCCTCTTGGGGTCTCATTTCCCTGGCTCTAGCAGCCATGGTAGCTTTTGACTCCAGGCCCCGGAACCACAGGAATGGGCCTTATAAACTGTAAAGTGATGTGTAACTAAAAGCAGACTTCACTGCTGCTGCCCCAGCCAGGCTTTGAGGGATAGGATGTCACTTTGAGCTGCTCCCAGCTCTCAGGCCTGGGTTCCCGTCCTATCTGTGCCCCAAGGTGACCTTGGGTAAGTTCCTGTCCCTTGTGGGACTCGGTTTCCCGCCCTGCGAGGGGCAGCTGGACCAGAGCTGTCTGCAGGCTCATCAGCCTGGCGCCGTGACGATGATGCCCAGCGCCCCGGCCCTGCCTGCCCCACTGGGACCTCTGCTCTGAGCCTGCAGAATCCTACCCAGGAGGGTGATAGGATCAGCAGGCAGGCTGTAATTAGCGGTCCTCTGCTCAGGAAGGAGGAGGCGGCGTGGGGCCCAGGGGGCTGAGCCAGCTCTGGAGTTGCCCGCAGGATGGGTGACCCCAGGGCCCAGGCCAGAGCGAGGCGGTGGGTGTGGGGGAGCCCTCAGGTGGCCCGCCAGCTCCGTCTGGCTCCCTCACTCTCTCCAAGGGCAGAGCTGGCCCAGGCAGTGAGGCGGAGGAGATGGAGGCCCAGGAGGGGGCGTCCCTAAGACTGAGAGCTCACAGCTGACCCGGCCCCAGGGTCAGGCTGAGGAGGTGGAGTGTCCTGGGGGAACAGAGGGTGCACCAGTGGGGGTCTCCTGAGGCACTGTTTGACTCTTTGGCATTTCAGATCCCAGGGCTTATCCTACTGGACACAGGGGAAACTGAGGCCCAGGCAGGTCACACATGGCGAGGTGGAACAGGGCAGGACTGGGGCTTCTCTGCAGTGGTCCCTCAGCCCCTGCCCAGGCCTTGGCCCTGCCCATGCCCCCCACGCTCTCTGCAGAGCCTGAGTTCAACTGGGCTGTCCCAGGGTCCTGACCTCCAGCCCCAGGCCTTGCCAACCCAAGGAAAACAGCACGTTGGGGCTAATAACCCCGTTGGCTGGTGTCGTCATCCCGATAAGAGTGACAGCTGGTCCTCAGGGCCCCTTGATGAAAGGGCTGCCTGGCAAATTGCTGTTATTGTGAGGATGAGGGGCGGCTGGACCCCCACACACCCTGTGTCCAGCCAGGACCTCACCCACTCACACTCACACTGCCCCACACCCCACCCGAGACCAGCCCCTCAGGAGCAGAAACCAGCACGGAGCCTACCCTGTGGGTGGCCCTGGATGAGTCACGTCACCCTCCGAGCCTCAGTCTCCCCACCTGTACAATGGGGATGACGAGGTTCCAGTGGACAGCCCAGCTCAGTGCGGGGCACTCAGTAGGCTCAGCAGGTGTCAGTACCTTCATTTATTCAATAGACACTTATTGAGCACCTACTGTGTGCCGGGCACTGCTCTAGGAGCTGAGAACAAGCTACACATGGTTTGCCCCACAGAATTTCCATTCTGTTCCTTCATTTCCTTTCCCTCCTCTCCTTTCCCACCCTGGCTGTCTCACTGCTGCTCCACCAGAACAGAACTTTGAACCAGGGCTGGACCCCGCCTCCTGCGACATGGGGCTGCTGGGGAAGGAAGGGAGGGGTCATCGCCCCTGAGACACAGAGGAACAGAGAGGCTCCCTCAGGGCAGCCCCCAGCCCTGCCTCCTGCCCGCCTACCTGGACCAGGGGCTCCTCGTCCCGCAGGAAGATCTGGCGCTTCTTGGCGATGGTGGTGGTGCGGTAGAAGTCAACCAGCTCGTTGAGGGAGTTGAACTTCTCCTCCCACAGGAAGTACTTCCCCGACGCCTCGCGCAGCACCTTGAAGTGCTGCACCTGGTCCCCGTAGCTGTGGAGAGGGCCACGGCCACCTCAGACGGGCCCACGGCCGGGCCCTCGCCCAGTCCGGCCAGCCCCGGGGCCGCCCTGCCTACCACCTGGAACCAGGCCTCTCTCTCCTGGTGAGACCTGGAGTCAGGAGAAGGTGAGGTGGCGGAGGGCAGTCCCAGGCCCCACTGACCCTGCTCCATACGACACCCAGGGAGGCCACTCTGGCGCCTGGTGAGGCGGAGCACGGAGGTGAGGCTGTGGGCCCTGGACCAGGCCACTTTCTTGTGTGTGCCCTTAGGCAAATCACTGAACTTCTCTGAACCTCAGTTTCCTCGTAATAACACCTCCCTTCTGGCTAAATGCTCAGAAAATGTTGCCCATGGTTTATTGGCAACACTAAATGGGTTCCTCTGAGAGGTGATCGGGTAGCATCTTCTCTCTTCAACACCCCCCTCAGCCTTGACACTCTTCTCCCTCTGCTGGCCCCTCCCGGTCCTTGCAGTCCCTTGAGGAGTGAGTCTTAAGAGCATCCTGACTCAGGCCAAAGCTGCCCGTGTGAGAGGAGCTCAGGCAGGTTGGATGCTTCATGTCCTTCTCACCCACTCCCGCCCCCACCTCAAGAACCTTCTATGACTCCCCACCGCCCTCAGGAGAAAATCTTAACACCTCAGACTCAA
Organism: Ceratotherium simum simum; assembly: GCF_057802395.1. Taxonomy (NCBI): domain Eukaryota; kingdom Metazoa; phylum Chordata; class Mammalia; order Perissodactyla; family Rhinocerotidae; genus Ceratotherium; species Ceratotherium simum. Next base: position 1,965,236 of record NC_141915.1, read on the forward strand.
GATCTGGCTCTGATTATATGTCCAGCCTCATTGCCTTCATGTGCTCTCTGATGCAATCAACGGGCCCCTTTCTTTCTCGTCTCCCATCCTTTGCCCAGCCTTCCAAATCCTCCCAGGTACCTTCTAGCCCCGCTGAGGAGACAGCCTGCCTCTCCCAAATGGGCCAGCAGGGCAGAGCCTGTTCTGCCTGGGACTGGGCAGAGGGACCTGCCTGGCGCCTTCCAACACGCAGCTTGTCCCAAACCGGGACAGGCCGTGCAGGACTGGGGCTGGAGGTGGTGCCGGCGTGGGTCAGGACAACGGGCAGCGCAAACCATCATGATTCCCCTCCCCGCTGCAGGGGCGCTGCATGGCCTGGGAGGAGCTAATCCGGCCCTTAGTACAGCGGGGAGACTGAGGCCCCAAGTGCAGTCATGACTTGCCCAGAGTCACAGAGCAACAGAGGCCAGAGCTGGGGCCACGTCTGAGCTCCTCCACGTCAGGTGTCACTCTAACATGCTCCCCAACTGGTGGTCATTGTATGAAAATAGCAAGAACAGTGATTCCAGCTGTGCTATTAACAACATCCCGGATCTTGTCACCCCACGTCCAGTCCGCCTCCACCCTGTTGTTACCTGGCTGAGACCCCAGGAGGCCCTCCCTCCCTCATCCCCTCTGCCTGGCCACAACGCAGCCACCCTTCCCAGCTCTATGGTCAGCCCGTCTGGACTTCACCCCGGCTCACCTCTCGGGGCCTCAGCGTCCTCATCTGCCCGGTGGGGGGTGCTGCACTCCCTGTGGGTGAGGTGAGGGAGGCCTCGCTGGGCTGGTGGCCAGGCCAGAACAGCCCCAGCTCCCCACCAGGAAGAAGCCAGTTGAGGAACCTGCCCGAGGGTGTCCCGTCCAGGTGGCGGGTGGAGCTGAGACGCAGAAGACCCTGGGGACTATGGGTGTGGCCGGAGGTATGTGTTGGGGGCACAAGACAGCCACTAGGAGGGACAGGCCTCCTCCACCTCCTGAGCCACAGGCTGAGTTCTCATTTTGTTTGGGACCAAATGAGAACCAAACGCCGGTCTGGAGACTTGATAGTAAAAAGAAAAAACACCTCCTGGGCTCTAAATTTAAACATCTTTTTTTTGTGTGTGTGAGGAAGATCAGCCCTGAGCTAACATCCGTGCTAATCCTCCTCTTTTTGCTGAGGAAGACTGGCTCTGAGCTAACATCTATTGTCAATCCTCCTCCTTTTTTTTTACCCCCCAAAGCCCCAGTAGATAGCTGTACGCCATAGTTGCAAATCCTTCTAGTTGCTGTACGTGGGACGCGGCCTCAGCATGGTCAGACAAGCGGTGCGTCGGTGCCCGCTCGGGCTCTGAACCCAGGCCACCAGCAGCCGAGAGCACGCACTTAACCGCTAAGCCACAGGGCCAGCCCCCTAGGTTCTAAATTTAAATCTCTTTACACGATTTTGGATGCGGTGCGTTGGCAAGCTGGGGTTGGCCTGCAGCCTGAGCTCTGCAGACCCACAGTCCAAGTTCTTCCAGGGCCTGAGCAGGAGTGCAGTGTCTGTCACCCCCAGCTGCCCAGGCCTGCTGCTCTCTCTGTCCCCACCCTGCCCAAGGTTCACTCCCTCCACCTGCCAGCCCTGGGGCTGGCACGCTTGCTGTGTTGAAGATTTAAGATAAAAAGTTGTTCAAAGTAAGCAACCTCTGGTCTGTGTGTGTGCCCACCAAATGGGGGGCAAAGTGGGATCCCCCCACCCTGCCCACACAGAACTTCTCTCTCCACTTTCAAACACACCTCCAGGCCTTTGCATACACTATTTCCTCCAAATTCTTCTTGAGTCAAACTCCTACTCATGCTTCAAGGCCCAGATAAAACGGCCCAATCTCTGAGAGCTGCCTCAGACCCACTCAGTCAGAGTCAGGGGTCTCCTTGGGTTCCTCAGCCCCTTGTGCGGCCTTCTTGTAACCTGGTGCTCATGATGGCTCGCGTACTAGGCACGGAAAGGCAGGGAGCAGGTGTGGGCCCCAAGGGTGTAGCCCAGCGGGAGAGGCTGGGCTCAGGGAAAGGAGCGTGACAGCCCAAGGCTTCAGGGCTCGTCGGGTGCCTGTTTCTGAAACCCTCTCGGCCAGCTCTGAGCTGGATCCCAGCCCTCCAGGTGTCCTGCCCCGAAAGCAAGCCCGCGTCCTCTCTAAGATGGTCCAGCTCTCGGGTGGCTCACTCCGGAGGGAGCCGGTTCCCCCACGAGAACTGACAACACAAACCCCCGAGGCTCTGTGACCAGGCTGAGTCGCTCGCGTGCCAACAGCAGGCACTGTGCCCAGTGACGGAGCCGCTGGCCTTGTCGTCCAGGGACATGGCTGTCCCGGGGTGGGAGGAGGGCAGGCGAGCCCCCAGAGACCCTGCACTTGCCCTCTGAGCCCCGTGACTCCCTAGTGCCCCGTCCGTGAGCTCGGGGCTTTCCTGTTCCCTGGACTTTGGCTGGGGCGCCCAGGGAGGACTGTGTTCCTGGGCAGTGCGGTGAGGTGACCGTGGCTGGGCAGGTGAGACGCCAGGGAGCAGGGACCCTGACGACGCCACGGCTGGACGCTCAGTGCAGAGGCAGACGCCCTGCCTTGCTGCGGGCCCCAAGGAGGAGTCTGGGGTTTGGGGGTCCCCTCCCCTCTGGGTGGGGGGGCAGATAGGATGTGGTAGGTTTGGAAAGATCTCAGCCCCAGATGACCACAACTTGGAACACTTTTGTGTTTGAAGGTTAGCTTCAGTTACCTGGAAAGTTATGAGAGCAAAGCATTTCCTGATCATACAGGAGGGTCAGGGAGTGGGGAACAGCAAACAAGGTGTGGGAAAGGGGCAAAGGACCCAGGAATTCTAGAACCTTCCAGCCTTCGAGACTTCTCACATCTGGGAAGCATGTATGTTCCAGCCCCGAGCCTGTGCATGGCATACAGTAGGTGCTCAGTGAATGGCAGGTCTTGTCCTGTCTCCTGCCTGGTCTGAACCTCCTGTTCTACAGTGAGGAGAGCGGGGCCCAGAGAGGAGATGGGACGCCCACAGCCAGGGGCAGCGGGCTGGCGATGCTGCTGCTGCTGCTGCATGTGACCCAGGCGTGGCCGCTCCTGCAGGCCACTCCCTGGCCTGATCAGTGACCACCCCTGTCTGAGGCCAGGCAGGGCCCTCTCCCTCTGACGGCCCCGAGGACTCAGCCTCTGGGGCAGTCTCCCTCTTCCAGCCAGCCTGTCTCCGGCCTCCCCAGCCCTTGCCCGGGACTCTTGCCTTTTCCCTTTCCTCTGCCCCGTCTAGGCCTTTGCCATCCTTCAAGGCCGGGGGGAGCCTTGAGGTGTCCGAGAACCCCTCAGACCAGGGGCTGCCTTCTGTGGACTCTCCAGACCTCGACCCCCACCCCCAGGCCCAGGGGAGCTGCAGGGCTTAGGGGGAGCCGCAGGGCTTAGGGGGAGCCGAGTCTAGTCCAGGTGACCCCGACCTGGCAGGAATGACTCAAGTGCAGATAGCCCTGCTAGGTGAGGCCTCCTGAGTGGGAGGAGGGAAGGGCATCCAGGGGGATCTGAGCCTGGGCCTGGCCAGAGGAGGGTCCACAACAGTGGGCAGGGCCTGGGGTGTGTGTCGGGCGCCTGTCCCCATCATGTCTGGGTGTGTGCGTGCGTCGCTCCCCCTGCTCTGCGGGAGGGACTGTGTGTGCGTCCCTCTCTGGGCAGCCTGGGCTGTGCTCGTTTCTGTGTGTGACTCCCACACCCACCTACCAGGGGTTGAGGAGCCGGCCCCTGGGCTGTCAAGAAAGCCCCAGGACCGAGTGGGCCTGATGCCGGCAGCAGCCGTCTTGCCCAGCAGGTTTTTCTAGCCTGGCGACAGCAGCAGCAAAGGTGACAGTGGCAGCTGAGGGAGGATGAACAAGGCAGGGGTGAGGTCAGGAGCCCCAGGACTGCCCGGCCTGGGCCTGCAGACCCCTGGGCAGAGGCCTGGGCACTCACTGCCCACTGGGTGATCTCCATCAGGCACGGCCCTTCTCTAGCCCCCATGTGCCCATCTGTGAGAAGGGAGGGCTGGAACACCTGCGCTGCAGCAGACAGGACACTGGATCACACTGACCTCGGGAGGCACGGGTGGAGACAGACCCCTGCTGGGTTTTTGGGTCTCAGGGAGGGTGGGTGGAAAGAGAGACCGGGTCTGTCAGGGCACAGAGGGCCAATAGGCACCAGCTCTGCTGTTCCTTGCTGTGTGACCTTGGGCAAGTTACTGCACCTCTCTGAGCTTCAGTTTGCTTACCTGCAAACTGGGCTTCTGGGGATCCCTTCCTCCCTGTGTTTGTATGCATAAATTTGCACTCCCTCCACTTCTTTCCTGCTTTGTTTTCTCAAGAGACTTTATCATCTTCCAAGATTTTATATAATTTACTAATTGTATATTCTTTGTCATCCCAGTAAGACGTGAGCGCCTAAAGGACAGGGAGCTTTGCCGTTTTGTTCGTGGCTGAATCCCAGGCACCTGGAACAGGGCTTGGCGCACAGCAGGCATCCAGTGGCCAGAGAGGCACAGCAAACAGATGTGCACTGACTCCAGGGCACCTCTGGCCTGAAAGGAAGCAAAGCACTTCAGCTGGGAACAAACCCTCACTTAGGACAGAGGCGTCCACAGCAGTCTGGATGGAGCGTGGGGCGAAAGCTACACAGCCCTAGCCTTGGCCCCTGGCCTGCTGGCCCCAGCTCAGATGTGCTCCTGGAGGTGGCGGGGGGAGAGCCCTTTGCAAACCCATAAAGGGCCGCCGGCCGTGGCCACTACGCCTTTTGAGGCCCCATAAGGCCCATTCGTACCACCTCTGACAGCTTTATGGGGCTTGGCATGAGTGTGCAGGAGATGCCACGCGCAGTGTGGTCAGAGTCCCCAGGAGCCAAGCCAGCGAGGGCAGAAGCTCTCACACACGAATCTGCACAGCCATCACTTTTCTGGATGGTCAGTGGGTCACTGGGCTTCATAAGGTCTGGGGTTACTGTCTCCACGTCGTAGATGAGGACACTGCGGCCAAGAGAGAGCCGGGATCTGCCTGAGGATAAACAGCAGGTCCAGAGCAAAGCCAGGACCCGCCTCACAGGCCTCTGCCCCTTCTCCAATAGCCCTGCATTTCGGCGGCAGGGCCAGGAAGCGCTGCGTGGCCCTGGGAGGGTTAATATAATGATCATTACTCTAAGTGGCATTTTTTGAGCACTCACTATGTGCCGGGCGTCACAGGCACTTTACACAGACGTTCGTGTCACAGAAGAGGAAACAGGCCCAGAGGGTGGGCTGCCCAGGGTCACACAGCTAGTAGGTATCAGAGCTGAGATTCTCGCTCAACAGCCCTCACTCCTGGCCACACGTGTCCTCTACGTCTCAGTTTCCTACTCTGATTCCTGCCCGATGGTCCTCCAAGGGCCACTGAAAAGCCCGCATGAGAGCTGGTGGCCCAAGAGTGGGAGCTGGACCCGGGGGCCCGGCCCAGCTGGGACCAAACCGAGGGTGAAGCTCGCCACCTGGTGGTAGGTGTGCAAACCACAGCCAGCAGAGCCAGGAAGCTCCTGCCATTCTAACCTTGGGGGACTCTGCCAGGATGCCTGCGGGGTGCTGGAGGCATGTCCCAGGATTTCTCTGAGGGACACTCCCAGACCCTTCCCAGGACGATATTGGTGCTGGCTCCCCTGCTCAAGAACTGCCCCCTAGTACTGTCCATCTCCCCACCTGGTCAGACAGCTTGTTGCTGTCCAAACCCACCCCAGGTCTTCACACATGCTGTTCCCTGTGCCTGGCAGACCCTCTTCCCTCTTTGTGCACTCCTACTCATGCTTCAGAGCCCAGCTCAGATGTTACCTCCTTCACCACGTGGAATGTGCCTGCTATCGTTGAATTTCCCTCATTCATTCATTCGTTCATCATGAAGGCCCTGGGGCCAGGCCGTGTCTGCTTCCCCACCACATTCCTTGGGTTTGACTCCTCTCTCTGTCCTGACCTGTGGTTCACACACACACTGTAGGCTGAGGGGTTGGGGTCTGAAGCTGTACACGTGTGCCGGCGGGGCTGCATTTACAGGGAGACGCCAGAAGAGGGCAGTGCACCCAGGCGCTAACGCTGGAAGCTCAGGCAGTGCACTCTGTGGGCAGAGGAGGGAGGGGTGGGAGAGCCTCGGCCTCCACCTCAGCTCGGGCTCCAGAAGTGGCCTCAGCGAGTTCCCTGAGCCCCTGCTTTGCTGGGTGACCTTGGGCTTTGGGGCTGGTTCCAGCAGCCACTCGAGGCCAGACGAGCCCGCCTGGCGGGCGTCACTCCCAGGAGACAGCCAGCACTTGGAAAACGGCCACTTCCTGCTTTAGCAGGGAGCCCAGGGGGCAGTGGGGGTTGGGCTGTGGAGGTGTGGGGGTGAGCCGGGGTAGGGAGGCTCCTGGTGCCCATGACCATCCTGGGGGGGTGTCAGGGCCAAGAACTCACATTACCACCCCCCCCACCCCACACACATACACACACTAACAGTGCTCCCATTTTTAAGATGGAGAAATAGAGGCTCAGAGAGGGCAAGAGCCAGTCCCGTCCCTCAGGATGACCGGCTGTTCTCAGGGGAAAAGTGAGAAAAGCCGGTGGCCCGTGACACAGCTTGGGGGGTCAAGGTAAGTGCTGGGACCCCTTGTGACGGATCATTTTACCCCCCCGCCCCCGCAGCCTTCCTGATCATGGTGGTCCTCCCGGCAAGGGTGCCTCCTGGCCCAGGCAGGGAGATCGCCCCCTCGCAGGGCTCCGGCAGGTGTGCTGATCACACACGGCCAGGAGCTCTTTACGGAAAGGGACCCGTGAACAACGCGCACGTCACCTGCTCACCGCCACCGCGGGGCCGGGAAGGCATCAACCCCAGACATGTTCTGCAAACAGGAGCCTCTCTGGGGCCATCACAGCCCAGCCCGTGTGGAGGCGCGCGAGGCCACCACGAGCCAGCCCTGTGCGCGTCTTGCTTCCTCTGCTTCTTTGGGGTTCCCCTGACCCCAGCGCCCCGCCCAACTTGCCCCCTCACACCCAGCCCCAGCGTTCACCGTCAGAGTGGTCTCCTGTTCGTTTATCCTCGGGAAACTCGTCGAACCACTGCCTGTGCATCAACCCAGGGCTGGGAAAAAGACATCCCTCAGAGCCACACGGCACACTGAGTGGCCACTGCCTCCCAGAAGCCACGCTGTCTGCTCCGGGGCCCAGCTCCCGTTCCTTCCTTCTAGCTGGCAGCTTTGTCCCCCAGCACTGTCTTAGTGACAGTGAGAGCTGGCACAGCAAGTGCCTCCTCTGTGCAGGCTGGTGCCCAGCGCCCACAGCAACTCTGAGAGCTGGTGTTGCTGGTGGTCCCCACTTCACAGACCCAAGCCATCTCCCGGACACGGCCACTTCTCGTCCCCTCAGCCCCCACCACAGTCCCAGACGCCATCACCTCCCGCCTGGCCCCTGACTGGCCGCCCAGGGCTCCTGCTTACTCCCAACTGTCCCTCCTCCTCCAGCAGCCAGAGGGATCAGCTAAACAGCAGAAGCCAATCACATCTACCCCTGCCCAGGACCCTCCGTGGCTCCCTATTGCCTAGAGAAAACCCAACCTGCTTGTCAGGGTCCGTCAGGCCCTCTGTGATCTGTCCCCCCCGTCTCTTTGACTGTGACCCCCAGCCCTCCCCTCCTTGCTCGCTATACCCCAGCAAGGCTGCCTCCCTGTGGGCTCCCACACGCCCAAGCACGTTCCCACCTCGGGGCCTTTGCACTCACTATTCCCCTGCCCGGAAGCCTCTCCTCCCAGGTCCTCCTTCCCGGGGCCCCGGGCAGCCTCCACCTCCAGGTTCAGGTCTTTGCTGAGACGCCGCTTCCTCAGAGAGACCGTCCCTGACCCCTCGGCTCCCGCTGTATCTGTGTCCTTGTTCGCTGTCTCCCCCGCTAAGACGTAAACCCGTCAGGGCAGCACCTTCCGTTCTTTCACTGTCGTTTCCCAAGTCCCTAGAATAGCCTGGCACGTGGCGTGTAGCTCAATCAATAGTCCTTGAATCTATGCATCCAGATCCCTCTGTTCTGGGCCCTGGGAGCGGGAAGGACAGAGAACAGCCGGGGGCCTGACCACTTCGCCCTCCCACCCCTGCTCCTGCCCCTACTTCCCCCTGGATTCCTCGGGGGTCCCAGGGGTGGCCTTTGGGATTGGGCTCTGCGCTGCCCCGAGGCCCATGCATGCGGAGCTGGCCCGTCACAAAGCCGGCACTGCCAGCAGGGCCTGGCTGCCTCAGTGCCAGGCACTACTCTAGCTGCTCTGGATCGTGGGCTCCCTTATTCCCTGCAACGGCCCGTCTCACGTGTGAGGAGACAGACACAGGGACCACCCCAAGTCACACGGCCGGGAAGTGGCCGAGCCAGAATCGGAACCCCAGCAGCCTGGCCCTGGGTCCATCCTTGCACCTGTGTCCCCGGACGGTGGCACCCTGTCCCGAGCACACCCACACCCGCCCTGGTGCCTCGGTGCTTCCTCCCGTCTCTCCTGCACGTCCTCCTTCCTCCCGGTGGCAGATCTTTGATGGCCCCTGACTGCTGGTGGGTAACATCCAGACCCCTCGGCCTGCACTCGAGGCCTCACAGTCGGCCCAGCCTGCTCTCCGAGCACGTCCCCCCTGCTCTGGGCCACACCCTGGGGTGCATGTCGCTCGCCGACCCCCAGAAGGTCACCTGCTTCCAGGCATTTGCTTGGCTGCTCCTCCTCCAGGCATGCTGTTCCCTCCAGCTCACCCTGCCAGCCTGTCCTGTGTTCCAAGGCTCAGCTCAACGCCGCCTCCCTGCCCACCCTCCTCTGCGCTCCCCTGTGGGTCAGAACTCACTTCACAGACACGGAGAACTCCCCTGGGGAGCTCTCGCTCTCCCGGATCAGGAAGGCTCCCAGGTGGTTCCGCTTCATCAGAATCTCTTCGGCCAGCTGCCGGGAAATCCTGCCCGAGTACCATCTGCAGAGAGAGGGGCAGGTGAGGACAGCAGGGAGGCCAGGCCACCCCTCCGCCAGGTGCCAGCACACGACATCGCTGCTCCTCACAGCAGTCCTGAGATGCAGGAGAGCGATTGTGCCCATTTTACAGATGGGAACCCAAGGCACAGAGAGGTGATGCGACAAGCCCGGGTCACGTGCTGTGGCAGGCAGGAACGGGGACCCAATTCCAGCCTCTCCCACCACGCCAGGCAAACACACGCTCTTACAAAAACAGAAAAATCAAACCCCAGCGGACCTCCACTCAGCCAACCACAGCTGAGCTTTTCCCTGTTAGATGGTAGATTCTTAAAAGTCAAAAAATATAGAAATGGATGACGAAAACAATAGCAGCTTTGATCTGGTGAGAAGGACTCTCTCCCTGTACCCATTTCACAGAGGCACAGACTGAGGCCACCCCAGCTCTTCCTCACAGGTACAAGTCCCTTTTCCTGCTGACCAAACAGAATGGGTATACAGAATGGGTATACAGAAGGTGGCTGGCAGATGCTCAGAGTCTTGCAAGATCCCCACCGCCCCTCCACCCCCAGAGCCTAAGAGCTAGAGGCTGGGACCCAGCTCCTCTCCCAGCCCTGCCCATCTGGCTGCGTGGCTCCAGGCAGCCCCTGACCTCTTGGGGCCTCGCCCACCCCTGGAGGGGCCGGGTGCTCTCTGACGGGCTTCCCGGCCCTGTGCTTTAGCCCAGCTGTGGCTCCGACCTCTTTATTGTTCAGATGGGGAAACTGAGGCCCAGAGAGGCCGGAGTCTCATGGTGGGACTATTGCCAACCAAGGCTGGGCCCAGAGCCTCCGCTTCCCTGTGGCGTTTCCCTTCCCTCCTTCAGCACACGCTTCCTGAGTCTGAGCTTGGCACCGAGGGCGGAAGTGAGGTGGGACCTTTCCTGTCGTCTCAGGATGTTGACGAGCCCTCGGCCGAGACCAAAGGGTGGCAGGTGCGGCGGCAGATGCCAGCGGTGTCCTGCCCGTGTCCCTGCTCTCGCTCCACAAGTGACAACACAGTCTTTTTTCTGGCGCCTGACATCCTGGGACTGTGCGCAGGGCGGGCTGAGCCCCTGGAAGCTTCTCCAGCGATGACTGAGGGGAGCAGGTGGATAAACACCCGGCTCCCTGTCCCACGGGACACTCTGGGCGCCTGTTCTGTCGCCAGCCGCCCCAGCCCGCCCGCACTCAGCAGCACCGGCAGCAGCGTGTCAGTCACACAGCCCCCACGGCTCCTCCTGCCCACTTCCCACTTTGTCCTCGTAGTGTCTCAGGGGCAGCTTCTGGGGGCCCGTACCCCAGAAGTGAGGTTCCAGTCTGCTGCGCCCCCAGACTGGTGGGGCCCCTGGGCCCTCTCACGTGGTCTCCCCAGGAGGGGGGCGGTGAAGGTGGCTGCTGATTGTGGGGCTCAAGGCAGCCGTCTGGCGAGCTCAGCCTGGGGCTCTGAGGTCGGGGGGTCCTGGACGGAGGCCTCCAGGCCAGAGGCTGAGCTGGGTCCTGGGGGGCCAGGGGCTCGGGGGGCCTGGGGCAGAGAGCTCCTGCGCCCATAAGGCCCCGGCAGGACACAGGTACAGGCACCGCACTGCAGGAGCAGGGGCCTGGTGGGGCCTGGGTGTCCCCAAAGAACCCACAAAACCCCAGAGGAGGCGTCAGCGTGTGGGCGGCTGTCGCCCTCAAAGGGTGTCGCAACCACACCCTCCGAGGAGGCCGGCCCTGCCCCCACCAGGGAAGGCAGGCCTCGTCCGAGGGTGGCTTGGAGGACAGTGTGTGGGGGACGCCAGCATCACTCACTCCTGGTCACCTCGTGTGGTCCCCATTTTACTGATGTGGAAACTGAGGCCCAAGGAGAGGCAGGGACCCCCCACAAGGTTGCACGGCAAGTCCCTGGCCTCGGACTCTCCCCAGCCCAGGGCTGCTCTCACGGCTCCCCGGCCACCCCTCTGGGGGAGCACTGCCTGAGGCCCACGCGCAGCATGCGGCTGCAAACCCCGCTCTGCCTCTTAGTGGCCAGGTGAGGCTAGACCAGCCACTCAGCCTCTCTGAGCCTCTGTCTCCATGTCGGTGAGGCCGAGACAAGAGTCCCCAGCTCGCGGGGCCCGTGGGAGAGCGGGGCGCTGCCGCCCGCAGGTGTTGGTGCTGAGGACTGTGACGAGGTGGTTCCCCCTCCGCCCACACAGCACTCCCTTGGGCCTGTCTTCTGCTCTCCCGGCAAACTTCCACTCGAACTTTCAGGCCCAGCGGACCATGCCCTTCTTCTGAGAGGCCCTCTCTGTCCCCCACCAGCCACGTGGCTTGGTCAGGTCCCTCCGTGGCCCCAGCCCCATGGGGCCTGCTCTGGGGTGGTGGGTCTGCCCCATGCAGGTGGGGTGGCAGTGGGTGCACAGGGAAGGAGCAGGCCTGGTGTAGGCATGAGGCCTCCTGGGACCCCAGTCCCACCCCACTCCACACCCTGGGGCCTCGACGGCCGAGTCTGGGGCTGAGCTGGAGTTTCCCCACTGCTGGTTCAGGACCAGGGTGGGTGATGAGGTTAGTGAAGAAGGCACCTGGGCATGGCCTCAGGCGGGCAGGTCAGGGGCCTGACCCCTATCCCTGCTCTGTCTGGACACAAGTGGCCAGAGCTGACCCCAGGGGCCCCAGGGGCCGCGGAGGCTGGAACCTCCCTGGCTCCTGGCTGCCCTGTTGGAGACGTGCCTGCACCACCTGCACGGCCCCGACAGGCCGGCCCAGCCCTGTGGTCTTGCCAGCTCTCTCCCCACCGAGCAGACGGAGGCCCCTGCTCAGGGCTCCTCAGCAGCACTAGGCCTCGCAGCCTTCAGCCTTGCAGCCTTCGCCAGGCTGTTTCCTCCACCTGGACGCCTCCCCTGACCGGCCGGCCCTCAGTGATGGCTCCCACCCCTGTCCTCTGCTGGCATTTAAATGTCTGGGTCGTCCGGCCCTGGCTTGTGGCCGTGGGCTGGGTTCTGTCCATCTCTCTCCCCACATGCTCCCCCTTTACTGACAGAAAGACTGTAAGGCCAGAGGGGGCAGACACCCGCCCAATGTCACACAGCCAGAGAGACACTGTGGGGCCGGGAACCCAGGGCTGCAGCCTCTGTGGGGGAGGCGAGGGGTGCCGGGAGCCCAGGCAGAGTGACTAGGGACCTGGGTGGGACGGGGCCTTGCTCAGCACAGGAAGCCGGAGGTGGTGGCAGCTTTGGAAAGAACTCTAAGACAGAGAAAGAGGAAATACCCTCCAGGCCCCACCCTGGCCCTGAACTTCCCTCTCCTTCCACCCTGCAGCCGAACACACACACCGGCTCCCAGTCTGCCCCCTCCAGTGTGCTTGGCCCTGTCACCTGCCTCCACGGCGGACGGAGTCCCTCCTCTGCTCAAACACCTCCGTGGCTCCCACCACTCTGGGCCTGGCATTTGAGGCCCTGCTGCCAGTCCCACTGCCGTGGGATCTCCCTCATTGCTCTCCTCGTCTCCTCTCCCAGGAATGCCCTCTTTTTCTACTTAGCTAACTGCTACACATCCTTCAAAACCTCACTCATTGCCACTTCTTCTGAGAAGGCTTCCCTGGTTAGTTACCTCAATGCTGACTGTCTCCCCATGTCGTACTTTCTTTACATCCTGTCTCTCCCTCAGGACGGGGCTGCTCTGACCCCAGCATCTCATCACGTGTCTCCAGCATCACCTAGGTTGGGTCCTCTGGGGCCACTTACTCAGTGGCTATGTCTTGGGGATGCCTCAGCCATCTTTTCAAGCATATCCAGTTGGTTTTCCATAGCTTCTTGGCCACTGAGGGCTGTTCCAGGCTGGGCCCTGCCCCGGCCATTCCCAGGGCAGCACCATTGGGCGCCACCTGCTGAGAGCCTGACCGGAGCTCCCCAGGATACCTGGGCCCCACATACGACTCCCGCTCTGCCCTGGTGCCAGACTCTGCTCAGCCAAGGCCCAGCTCCCTCCCATTCTCCAGAGGTGGGTCCCACAGGTCTGCTTCCTCCACCCCGCAATCACCCCCCTCACTCCCCGCCCTCGCACAAGGCTGAGCCGGCCTCTTAGAGAGAGCTCTAGAATCCTCTGCAGATGGAGCCTCAGCCCTCCTTCTGTTACAGATAGGGAAACTGAGGAAGAGGGAGAGCAGGGACCTGCCTGAGTCCACACAGCAGCCAGTGGCCCAGCCAGCTGAGAGCTCAGAGCCTGTTCTCTCCAGGGCTCTCCTGGACGTTCTCTGGTGTCCCAGGTCCTCAGCGTTGTGGCCTGGGCTGGCCCTGACTCTGCTACCACTTTGGGCAGGTCCTCACGTCTCTGTCCCCTGCCCCTGCTTGGGGTAGAGATGGGAGGCCCAGACAGATGGACAGAGGCCAGGAGTGAGGAGTCCCTGTGCCCAAGGGATGCACCAAGCCTGGGCCCCACAGGGTCTCAGCTCAGCCTGGGCGAGGCCGGGTGTGGCCGGGTGGCTGGAGGGGCGGGGGAGGCGGGTGCCTGGAGGACGCAGCCACTCACGGGTGCGGCTTGACGCGGATGTAGTTCTTGGGGATAAAGCCCTCGGCGCCCCGGAGCTCAGCCTTGTACCAGTTCTGGTCATCTTCCATGTTCAGGATCTGCGGGCAGGAGAAACGCAGCCGCTCAGTCACCAAGCGGAAACAGTTGTCACCTGCTGAGGTCCTGCTGCTTGAGGGCCCTGGGTGGGCTTCACCCACGCCAGCCCTGGGTCCCATTTCACAGGAAAGGGCTGGGGACCTGCCCAAGCTCACAAGAGTCGCGTCTGATTCCATGGCCCTGCTCGTTCCCTTGCCCCAGGACAGCCTGTCCCCAGGAGGGTCACAGCCTCCATGGGTAGGACAGTCGGGGTCCCAGAGGAGGTTTTGGTCGGTGGCTGAAGCTTTAGGGGGCTGGAGCTGGACTCTCAGGCTCTGCCACCCAGACCCCCAGCAGATGGTGGGGTCTTGGGGGCGGATCTGAAGGGCGTCGGTTCCTGAGCCTTGCCCCTGAGCGTGGGGGACCCACAGCATTTGCACGCCATGCACTGAGCCATGGGTGAAAGTCTGAGGTCCCCAGGAAGGTCAGGGAGCCCCAGCCTGAGCTCAGTGCCTAGTGGTGGTCACCTGGGGTCACTTGCCTTTAAACAGCCCTTACAGGGGCCGGCCCCGTGGCTTAGCGGTTAAGTGCTCACGCTCCCCTACTGGCAGCCGGGGTTCGGATCCCGGACTCGCACCGACGCACCACTTCTCCGGCCATGCTGAGGCCGTGTCCCACATACAGCAACTAGAAGGGTGTGCAACTATGACATACAACTATCTACTGGGGCTTTGGGGAGGAAAAAAAAGGAGGAGGATCGGCAATAGATGTTAGCTCAGAGCAGGTCTTCCTCAGCAAAAAGAGGAGGATTGGCATGGATGCTAGCTCAGGGCTGATCTCCCTCACAAACAAACAAACAAACAAAACAGCCCTTACACTCTGAGCTCAGGGTGGCGATTCAGTCGGGGCTGGGACGAGGCCTGGCCCCTCCCCCTGGCCTGCTCAGGACCCGCGGCTCCCACCCATGGTGTGAGGCCCCTGCAGCTCCACAGGTGGGCCGAGAGGAACTGAAACAGCCTGAGCGGGGGAGGGAGGGGCTGCGGGTGAGCAACCAAGCAGCTGCAGGAGGGGCCAGCCAGGCCTGGGGAGCAGGTACCGCACGAAGCTGGGGGTCCCTCCTCCTTTCCCTGGGTGCACTTCCCGTGTGTCCCCCGGTTCTCAGTCCACCCTCCAGGTCGACATCACCAAAGGCAATTTCACAGATGAGGAAACTGAGGCCCAGGGCCGCACAGCAGGGGTGGAGTGGAGCCCGTGCAGGAGCTAGGACTCTGGGGCCTGGGGTCTTGTGCTCAGCTGGTCTAGGGGCACGCTGCCCACCAGTTTTCACCCCACCCCACCTCCCACCTTGCTTCTGGACCCAAGCCCAGGGGCATCTCTCCCGTCAGCCCTGGAGCAGGTCCCGTCCTCGGCAGTCCTGGCCGGGACATTTCTTGAGAGGAAACAGTAGGATCTAGAACAGCCTCCCCAGCAGGGCCCCTGAGGAGCAAGGGCGCAAGGGCACGCCAGTGCAAGTTGGCAACTCAGGCAGTCCACTTTGCCAGGTGGAGCTGGGATGTGCTTCCTTGGGCCCAGGCCCGAGGCCCCACCCTTGCAGGTGGGCACCCCCTGCCTGTCTGCCAGGCCGCACTGAGCCCCTTCCTTCCTGCCCCTGCAGCCCGGGCAAGGTCAGCAGCCCAGGGACAGACGGAAGCAGGTGGCTGACTCAGGAAAACTTTTGCTGAAAACAAAACAAAACAAAACAAAAAAATTCCCCCTACTTGGTGAGACAGGGCCTGTGGGCCACCAGCCACGGCCACAGAGTCAGGAAGATGCCCGGGCCTCGGGCTCCAGACCACTCTGTCTGCCTCTGACTCCCCACAGCCTCGGCCTCAGCTTCCTTGTCTGTGCAATGGGCCCACACTGGTGGCAGTGTCTTGTGAACTATAAAGTCCTGTGTGCACATGTGAACATAATATATCCAATCCTACCCCTCTTTTGTTTTATTCTGGTTTGTGTTCCTGTCATCTCCACTCTGAGGACCCAGAAGTGTTCTCACTGGTTATATCAGCTGAATTCTGATCAACTGTTAACACTGTTCAAAAGCCCTGGGCCCTCTGAGACACAGAACCCCAAGAAGGAGAGACCTGCTCCTCCCTACTGGGACTCACACCTCGGCTGCCCCTGGGCCTTTGCTCCTGCACTGCCCTCCCCCAGGCTGCCGTCCTGCTCTGTTCACTGAGCAGTGCACTCGCTCAGCAGCTATTTCCTGAGCACTCGCTGGTGCCCTGCAACACAGCAGGAACAAGGAGCCTACGTTCTAGTGGGCAGAGGCAGACAATCAACAAGGAAGGAATCAAGTAAACTGGGTAACTTAATGTGGTGGTAAGTGCTCTGAAAATGTCCATCAGGATGACATGGATGGAGGATGGCTGGTTGGGGGGGGCAGATTGTTAACAGGGGGCAGATCGGGTGGTCGAGAAAGGCCTTGCTGAGGAGGTGACATGTGAGTTGAGTCCTGAATTACAGGAAGGAACCAGACATGAGAAGATGTGGGGAACAGTGTCCAAGGCAGAGGGAACAGCTAGTGCAAAGGTCCTGAGGTGGGAGCAAGCTCTGTCCCCGGAACAGAGAGGATGCCAGGGTGTCTGGATTTGAGGCGGGAGGGGCAGTGTTGTGACATGAACGGGGAGAGGTGGGCAGGGCGAGAGCAGGTAGGTCTTGTATGCCAGGAGAAGCTGTTCAGATTTGATTTTTAAAACCAAGAGAAGCCATTGGAATGTGATTGGGGGAGGGTCAGGCTCTGAGTTATGGCTGCTGTGTGGACAGGGGCTGGGAGCAAAGGTGGGGGGCAGGGAGGTGTTGCTGCACCAGCCAAGATGAGCCATGATGGAGGCCTAGACTGGGGGCAGCTGAGAAGCTGTCAAATTCGGGGTCGGTTTTGGCAGAGCCGCTGACAGCACTGAGCAACAGGCTGCACAGGAGACGGAGGGCGAGTGGCTGAGACGTCTCGGAGGGTTTGGACCTGAGTGCTCGTGGGCCGGCCGCCGTCAGCAGCTTTGGGGAGCAGGTGGGGCGAGTTCCAGGTTGGCTGTGTCGGGTCTGAGGTGCCATCAGCCTTCCCCGTGCAGATTCCAAGGAGGCTGTGGGCTCCCCAAGTCTGGGTCTTGGGGGCCAGGCTGTCCATGGAGAGATGGGGTGAAGTCACCCTCCACATCCCTCCTCCAGCTGGGAGCAGCAGGGTACTGTGCACCCAGGAGTGCCCGGCCGTCAGGGAAGGGGGCTTTGTTCCAGGGAAGTGACATTTGTCCAGAGTGGGTCCCGGGGCCACTGAGTTGTCATCTAAGCCCTGAACTCAGATTTGTTCCCTCGGTCTCCGGGTCTGTCTGGGGTGCTGCTGGGACTGGGTCTGGCCCTCCGAGGGGGCTCAGGAAATGCTCGTTGGACGAGTGAACGGACGGGCCGTAGAGCTTGGCCCCACCCAGCGCTGCCTGGAAAGAGCCGGCCACCAGCCCCTTACACTGCGGCCCTGGCCTGCGAGAGGAAGAGGGGACCATGCAACATTGCAGCCATGTTTTTGCCGTCACAGAAAGCAGCCCCGGGCTAGCGTGAGGCAGGTGAGGTGCCTCGGGCACAAAATTTAAGGGAGCTGCAAAAAACTCGAGAATCAAGATAAATACTATTTTAAGGCAATGTGTTAAAATCAAAATTAATGCAGAAACTCTGAATAGGGTCATTCGGTAATAATAATGTATCGATATGGCTCCATGAATGTAACAAATGTACTGTGCTAATAACCTAAAATGTTACCAACAGGGAGAGCTGTGGGTGCGCAGACGGGAACCCCTCTGTACCATCGTCTTGATTTTTCTGTAAATCTAAACTGTTCTAAGAAATAACATCTATTTAAAAATTAATGCAAAAAAATCCATGAACATCTGAAATAAAGGCAAGATTGGACCCTGCACCCGCACAGCCGTGAGAATGGCCCCGCCACGAGTCCGGCCCTGTGAGGACGACTTGCTTGTCATAGAGCATCTGGGAGGGGCAGCAGGAGTGAAGAAGGAAACATAAATCGCTCAGGACCGCTCCCCAGAACCGACAGCTGCTAGCTTCTCAGGACAGTCTTCCGAGTCTGTTTTCTAGGCACGAATCCAGCGCATGAATGTCAGTTTCCCCTCCGCACAATCGATAACTGCCGATCATCTGCGTGGAGTTGCCTCTGTGTCTATATATGTTTGCATTCTGCTTTTTTGTCACTTAACGTTGCATCGTGAGCATTTTTATGTCATTAAATACCCTCCCCAAACAGCATTTGTAGGGCTCTATGGTAGTTTGTCCCATCACTGCGCAGGGGGCCTACGTTGAGTCTACATCACTGCAACCCCTCACCGACCACCTCTCTCAACCCAACCCTCGCCCGCTTCATCCTCCTCCATCTCTGGCTCCATTTGACAGGCTGTATTTTACTTGTTTATCTGGTTTGTGGCCCGCATCTGCCACCAGAACGTCAGCTGCCTGAGCAGAGACTGTGTCTGTTTTCTCTCTGCCGAATCGCCAGTGCTTAGATCGGGACCGGGGACACGCTGAGTGCTCCCTGAGCCCTGCATGGAACAATGCACAAACATCTCTGATTACATCTCAGTTTCCCAGAGGCAGAATTTCTGGGTCACAGGGCACAAGTATTTTTAAAGCTCTTCAAAATGATTGTGTCACTTTACCTGTCCACCACCCACACGTAAAAGTGAGCATTCTCCCACACCCTCAGCAACTTAGGAGATTCTTTTTACAATAAACTTTTGCTGATCTGGCAAATGGAAAACAGTTACTTGCTTTAAGTTGCAAATCTTTTGTCAGTGGTGAAATTGGGCACTTACTTGCTTGCCTTCTTCTTTGGCAATTTTCCTACACATATCCTTTGTCCATTGTTTTATTATGCTGTTTGTGATTTTCTTGTTGATTTATAAGAGCTCTTTACGTATCAAGGCCATCAATATTTTGTCATTTTTGTCGTGTGTGTTGTCTTAGTTTAAGCCACCCTCACTTCTAGCTAATAGACTGCAACAGCCGCTCTCTGCGTCCACTCCCCTTCCCTCTGTTGTCTTTTCAAAACAAACTGGATCAAATCCTTTCCCTGCTGAAAACCCTTCAGTGAGTACAACTCACATTTAGAACGAAATCCATCACAGGCCCTGACTTCTGCCTACCTCCCAAACTCATCCCTACCCTTCTCGCTCGCTGCCCTTCAGCCACAGACTGCCTTTCGGCTCTGCAAACATACTAATACGGTGTTGTCTCGGGGCCTCTGCACCAGCTGTTCCCCCTAGCCTGGCACTCTCTTCCCCCGGCTCTTTGCACGGCTGGTTCCCGCTCATTCTTCAGGTCTCAGCTCAGCTGTCACCTCTTTTGAGAGACCCCTGACCAGCCCACCCGAAGCTGTCCCACTGCCCCTCCCGCGGCCGTCACTCTGCATCCATCTCCCTCTGTTGATTTCTTCAGTCCATTTGTCACCTCCTGATGTCACTTAGCCTCTGGAACACCAGCTCCAGGAGGGCAGGGACTTCGCTCATTGTATCCTTAGCACTTAGGACAATGCCGGGCACAGAGTAGGTGCTCAATAGCTCGACTAGTGTTTGTTGAATGAATGAAGGAAAAGGCAGCTCCTCCTGCTGCCCATCATTCCTCCATCGTTCTTTGAGCTTGAAAGGCCCCCTCCTTGGTCTCCATGGACACGAGGTCCAAGTCCCGCTGGGAGGATGCCTCCGTTCAGCTCACATTTAGTCCTCCTCCATTCCTCTGACACGCCCCGTCTGACTGAGAGCTCGCTGTGGCACGGCTCTACGTCTTGGGCTCTGGCACAGTCAGAGGAACCCCCGCGGGAACCCCCTCCTTCCTTAGCAGCCAGCACCTCTGTTCAAAGAAACACCCCGGGAGTCGGCCCACGCTTTCGCAGAGGTTGGGGGAAACTTGACTCATCTCGGGGCAGGTGTGCACAGAAGGTGGGGAGGGAAGTGGGATGTCGTGGTCTTTGCGACAGTTGCCTTGGGTCCCCCTCTGATCCACCCTGTCCACCCCTGTTGACCGCTCTGAGCCTCAGCTGGAGCCCATCGCCACCCCGGTCCTCTTTCCCCACTGTCACCCTCCCTCTCAAGCCTCCCTTCTGGGTCTAGAGACCTCACACTGCTCTCAGACCGGTAGACGCGGCCTCTAAACCAGACCTGGATCTCACAGTCTTGTGTCCTGGCTAGACGGCGCTGGTGCTGAGCCTGCCCCCGTTCCCAGCTGGCCACGTGTCCAGGGGGCCCAGCCAGCAGCTCCAGGGGACCCAGGTGCCGGCACCCTGGCATGGAGAATCGGCGAGCTCCTCAAGGGACGTGGTTGCTCTCGGGGAACGTCAACCCTCCACCCCCAGCCCAGCCTATCCAGTCTCATGGGGGACAGAACACAGGTTCCAGAGTCAAAGGATGTAGGTTCAAATTTGATCTCATACCAAGCAAGTTGTGTCACCTCCCTGTGCCTCAGTTTAGTCACCTGTGCAATGAGGGTGCAAAACCTCCCCATCTCAGCAGCTTAAATGGGACGCTGGCGTGCATTGCTGAGCTCGGGACTTGGCTACAGTAGGGTGTCAGCAAATGCGAGTTTCTGTCCCTTCTTGTGACTGAAGCTTGGGGCCAAGCATGGGGCTCAGGGCTCAGAATGGAAGGACATCAGTCTAATGCCCACTGCTCTGGTGCAGAGACTGAGGCCGGGGGTGGGGGCAGTGCTCTGCTTTTATATGCAAACTTGTAAGCAAGAACATTTCCAGAGAGAGATCCCACAATCCCATCTGCCCAGACTGCCTTGGAAGGCTGCGATGTTCATCAAAAAGGGCCCAGACAAGGAGAAATGGGCTATAATATGACTACTTTCCCTTTTCTCCACACTGCTGGGAAGCTCATTCTTCACACTTAAATCACAGTTATTTTAGCCCCAATGGGTTAGTGTGTGTACTTAATTCTTTCTTAAGACCTTTTCCCTCCCTCTCTCCCTCTCCTTCTCTCTCTCTCTCTCTCCAACTGTCTTTTCAAATTCTTTCCTAGAAAACTGGGTGTCGAACTAACTCCTGCCAGGCACTATGCTAACGTCTCCTTGAATCCTCCCAACAGCCCCAAAGGAGGGATCATTAACCATCTCCCCATTTCCTAGATGGGGAAACTGAGGCTCAAAGGGACGAGGTGGCTTGTCCGGAATCACATAGCCCGTAGCTGGAGAAGCTGGCCTGTCCTGCTCCAGAGACTGGACCCTGAGGGCTGTCCTGCGCCCCTGGTTCTTAACCTCCCCCATCCCACGTGGGGCCAACTCAGCCCACTCCGGCCATCCTACCTTGAGTGTGTCCCCCTTGTTGAAGGCCAGCTCATCGCTCTCCGTGGCCTGGAAGCTGTACAGGGCCACAGACTCCATCCCGCCGTCCCCGAGCCTGGCAGCTGGGCTCAGAGCAGGGCTGGCGCTTCCTGCTTCCTCTGCAGTCGAGGACTGTCTTCCTCTGTTGTGAGAGCGTGTTTGTTCTTTTGAAGCAGAGACTGAAACTGCGGCTGATGGGGGAGAAACAGGAAGCAGAGATGTCACAGCACAGGGAGGCAGCCAGCCCCTGCCTCAGACCCCAGGGCCAGTCACAGCCCTTGGGGAGTCCCCAGGCAGCCCTGGGAGTGGGTCCCCCTCTTGCACTGGTGTCATAGATGATAAACCTGAGGTCTCCAGAGGAGGAGAGCTCAAAGCCGTCCTGGCAGCTCAGGCCTTGTGTCTCATGGTCCCAGCCACCTCTACCAACTTCCCAATCTGTCCTCCACATTTATCAAACTCTGGTGCCTCTCATGACTCCCAGCGCCTGCTACATCAACCCCAAGCCCCTTGCCTGACATTCAAGACCCTTCCAAGCCACTCCCCCACCCCCCACCACATGCCTCTCCTTCTTCTCTCTAAATAAACACTGGACTCCCGCCTCAGCAGGAGGACGCACCACACTTTCAGGTCATTCCCCAGCCTTTTGTACGTGTCCCTCTGCCTGGTGCACTCTTCTCCTTTCCTTCCCAGGAGACTCCTATTCACCCATCAAAGCCCAGCTGAGAAGGTGCCTCTTCTGGTTTGAACACTGGGCACCTTCAGTGCGATGGAGATCCTAAGGTTAAAAAGAACTGTTGGGCCGGCCCCGTGGCTTAGCGGTTAAGTGCTCGCACTCCGCTGCTGGCGGCCCGGGTTCGGATCCCGGGCGCGCACCGACACACCACTTCTCCGGCTATGCTGAGGCCGCGTCCCACATACAGCAACTAGAAGGATGTGCAGCTGTGACATACAACTATCTACTGGGGCTTTGGGGGGAAAAATAAATAAATAAATCTTTAAAAAAAAAAAAAAAAAAAAAAGAACTGTAAATAGATTTTGACCTTTCCTTAGTAGGTTTGTTATGGGCAGTGGTATCAGTGCAGCAATTCTGAAACAATTGTGTGAACGTCGTGAGAAAGAGCATCCGTGGATAAATACAGCCACATTGTTTGGAACCATGGTTCTCTTCAGGAAAGAAAGGAGCCACAAACCCAGAAAGGGAGGGCGAGGAAGAACCCTGTGCTGGATGGGAATTGGACGGAGCAGTGGGAAGTCAGATGGGTAAAAAGTAAAAAAGTAAAACAAGTTTTTCCTCCTTCATTTATATCCATATGGTTATACCATGCTTTCATGTTTTAGTTAACAGATTACAATCCATTACTATCATTATTTATTTTTGATGCTCAAATTGTCCCAGATTTGGCCAGCGGGACCCCTTTAAGCTGCTTCCTTGTCCTTTTGACAAGTCCCCATCATTCTCTGAGCATTTCCTAACTTCCTGACAACGCGTTCCAGGCTCATCCAGGCTGCCCCAGCCCTGCAATCAGCCATCTCTGAGAGACGGAGGATGGTATTTTTAGTGGAGGATGGCGTTTAGAAACCAGGATTAAGCTGGTGTTAGGTGTGCTTATAACTAGGGAGTCGTCATAGCTTCTAGACCTTCTGTGCACTCAGAGCTAAGGAAAAAATGTGTGTATATGTTTGTATGTAAACTCGTACAATGAGTTTATATACATATATAGTGAGTGTTTAGAAATGCATTTCCTAGTGGGCAGAGTACCTCCATATTTCTATGTGTGTCTATCTAGTTACAGATAGCAGATTAAAAACCATGAACTCAATCAGATGGGAATTGGTGAATGCAGGTGTGGGGTATATAGGTGTCATTGTGCCATTCTTACAGCTTTTTGGAAGCTTTGAAATTGTCCTATATAAAAAGTTGATAAGATATATGTGAATCTACAGTTATCTCGAAATAAAAGGTTTAGTTTAGGGGAAAAAAAAAAGCCGAGGGGAAAGAAGAGGAAGATGGCAGAAGCCGTTGCCCACCCCGGAGCCCCAAGGTGACCGGCAGTATAGCTGCCCAGGCCTCACTCGGCCTCATCCCAGAGCCCCCGCCATCTCCCCTCCCAGCCCCTCCCTGTCTTCCGCCTGCCCCAGACCCCAGGGTGACAGGATGTTATAAGGCACCTCCTTCCGCTCAGTTTCAGCTGAGGTTTCAAACCTTCAGAATGGTGCAGTCCGAGGTGACGGGGGTTGGGATCCACCCCCACCCCAAATCTGAGGTGCCTGGAGGCAAGAGTGGGGAGGGTCCCCCTCATGAAGCCGAGCATGTGTCCCCTGGGGCTTGGGGGCCAGGCGGCTGTTTTATTTTGTTTTTCAAAGTTCCTATTCTGTGCCAAGTAACACACAAAAAGGTGAGTAGCTCTCCCAAGGGCCTACAGCTAGTAAGTGGCAGGGCTGGGGTTCAACCCATGGCAGACCTGAACTCAGGCCCATCCATAACCCCCGTGCCACATGGCCTCAGCCCCGAGCCCGGCTGCTGCCACACAGCGAGCCGAGAGCCATATGGGGGTGAGAAGCAAATGGAGGTGAGGGTAAATGGAGGGTAAATGCACCCAGTGCCCAGAGACCAAACAGGACCCCACAAATGGGACTTGACTGAGAGGACTCCTTGGGGGGTTCAGGCACCCCAAGTGAGGGTGGATGCTGGGGCCTAGAATGAGGTGGCATCAGAGCTGGCAGCTGGGAGAGCATCAAGCCTCATCATGGGAGCTGCAGCTGGCGTCCCCATGGGAGGTCCCTCAAAAGCTGAACACGGGAGGAAAAAACTTTCTGAGTATTGGCCACTGGCCACGCCAGGCCACGGCAGAACCAGCCACGTAAGATTTCTCAGTCCTTAGACCCTAATCCCCTGTGGCAGGATGGCCCAAAGACATCCAGATCCCAATCCCCTGAACCCGCGGACATTCCCTTGTAGGACAGAGGGACTTTGCAGATGTGATCAACTTAAGGATCTTGAGATGGGGAGATGGTCCTGGGTTATGGGCCCTAAATGTGATCTCAAGTGTCCTGTGAGAGGCAGGCAGAGGGAGATTCCACGCTGAGGAAGCGGGGAAGGTGACTGAAGCGGATGCTACGCTGCTGGCTGTGAAGACGGAGGAAGGGCCATGAGCCAAGGGGCGCGAGGAACGCAGCTCCACAAGTTGGAAGAGGCCAGGGCCCGGTCTCCCGTGGAGGCTCCAGAAGGAGCCAGCCCTGCCGATGCCTTGACTTCAGCCCATTGAGCCTGATTTTGGACTTCTGGCCTCCCAAACTGTAGAGAACAACCTTGTTTTGTGAAAGCCACTAAAGCCTGTGGTGACTTGTTAGAGCAGCCACAGGAACCAAAACACCCCCATCCCCCGGGGCTGATCCTAAGGGGGTGACAGCCAGAAATGGCAGCTTGAGACTGGGTGAGGACAGAGAGAGGAAACCGACCAGGACCTCCCGTCCAGGCCCCCGGCTGGGGCAGGAGGGCTCGAGGAAAGCGCAGTTTCAGCGTTAAATTGGAGCTCTGTAACCACTAGACTGGGATAGACCCTTGAACACTCCACAGAGGCGGAGGGGGGACTGTTTACTGTCAGATATTGACCAAAACATCAGAGGAAGCTCCCTGACAATTTATCCTGAGAGGGGAGGGAGGGGTTAACTTCAAGAGAGTGGAGAGAAAGAATCAAGTTGTCTTCTGCGGCTCACTCATTCAGAACTATTTCTTGAGTCTCTATTCTGTGCCCAGCTCCAAGTAAGGTTTTGTGCATATAACAGTGAGAAGAAAAAAAAGACCCAAACCTCAGCCTTCAGAGATCAACATCTGGCATGATCAGCATGAACGGCTCCACTGGCCTGTCCCTCCATGAAGCTGAGGAAAACCAGTAAAAAAAATTGAAAGCTTCTGCAAGTGGTTCAAAGAGAGAAGAGAAAACGGAGAAACATCTAGTCAAAAACATTTATGAAAATTTGGTAAGAAAAGTGAGAGTCTGTGGTATTTGAACCAAGACGGATCCCTCCCTTCACCCTCCTCCCAGCTCAGTGAGGGGAGAATCCACTCCAGACAGATGCAGCCAAGAACATGGGGCCCCTCCATCCCAGAACAAGAACACAGGGCCCCTCTCATCCCAGACAAAGAACACAGGGCCCCTCTCCCCCAGACAAGGAACTCAGGGCCCTTCACCCCCAGAAAGAACACAGAGCCCCTCTCCCCCAGACAAAGAACACAGGGCCCCTCTCCCTCTGACCAAGAACACGGGGCCCCTCTCCCCCACACCAAGAACACAGGGTCCCTCTCCACCCTGACCAAGAACACAGGGTCCCTCTCCCCCTAGACCAAGAACACAGGGCCCCTCTCATCCCAGACAAAGAACACAGGGCCCCTCTCCCCCTGACCAAGAACACGGGGCCCCTCTCCACCCTGACCAAGAACACAGGGTCCCTCTCCACCAGACCAAGAACACAGGGCCCTTCTCCCCCAGACCAGGAACTCAGGGCCCTACTCCCCCCAGAAAGAACACAGAGCCCCTCTCCCCCAGACAAAGAACACAGGGCCCCTCTCCCTCTGACCAAGAACACAGGGTCCCTCTCCCCCAGACCAAGAACACAGGGCCCCTCTCCCCCCATACCAAGAACACAGGGTCCCTCTCCACCAGACCAAGAACACAGGGCCCCTCTCCCCCAGACCAGGAACTCAGGGCCCTACTCCCCCCAGAAAGAACACAGAGCCCCTCTCCCCCAGACAAAGAACACAGAGCCCCTCTCCTCCAGACCAAGAACACAGGGTCCCTTTCCCCCAGACCAAGAAGACAGGACCCCTCTCCCCAGTCTAAGAACACAGAGCCCCTCTCCCACCAGATCAAGAACACAGGGCCCCTCTCCCCCATACCAAGAACACAGGGTCCCTCTCCCCCAGACCAAGAAGACAGGACCCCGCTCCCCAGTCTAAGAACACAGAGCCCCTCTCCCACCAGATCAAGAACACAGGGCCCCTCTCCCCCAGACCAAGAACACAGGGTCCCTCTCCCCCTAGACCAAGAACATATGGTCCCTCTCCCCCAGACCAAGAACACAGGCTCCCTCTTCCACCAGACCAAGAACACAGGGTCCCTCTCCCCCAGACCAAGAACACAGGGCCCCTCTCCCCCTGACCAAGAACACAGGGCCCCTCTCCCACCAGACCAAGAACACAGGGTACCTCTCCCACCAGATCAAGAACACAGGGGCCCTCTCCCCCTAGACCAAGAACACAGGGCCCCTCTCCCAGACCAAGAACACATGGCATCTCTCCCCCATATCAAGAACTCAAGGCCCTTCTTCCCTAGACTAAGAACCCCGGCACCCTGTCCCCCAGACCAAGAACACAGGGCCCCTCCCCTAGACCAAGAACACAGGGCCCCTCTCCCCATACCAGGAACACAGGGTCCCTCCCCTAGACCAATAACACAGGGCCCCTCCCCTAGACGAATAACACAGGGCCCCTCCCCCCAGACCAAGAACACAGGGCCCCTCTCCCCCAGACCGAGAACACATGGCCCCTCTCCCCCAGACCAAGAACACAGGGCCCCTCTCCCAGACCAAGAACACATGGCATCTCTCCCCCATATCAAGAACTCAAGGCCCTTCTTCCCTAGACTAAGAACCCCGGCACCCTGTCCCCCAGACCAAGAACACAGGGCCCCTCCCCTAGACCAAGAACACAGGGCCCCTCTCCCCATACCAGGAACACAGGGTCCCTCCCCTAGACCAATAACACAGGGCCTCTCCCCTAGACCAATAACACAGGGCCCCTCTCCCCAGACCAAGAACACAGGGCCCCTCTCCCCCAGACCGAGAACACATGGCCCCTCTCCCCCAGACCAAGAACACAGGGTCCCTCTCCCAGACCAAGAAGACAGGACCCCTCTTCCCCAGACCAAGACCACAGGGTCCCTGTCTCCCAGACCAAGAACACAGGGTCCCTCTCCCACCAGATCAAGAACACAGGGCCCCTCCCCCAGACCAAGAACACATGGCATCTCTCCCCCAGATCAAGAACTCAAGGCTTTTCTTCCCTAGACTAAGAACCCAGGCACCCTGTCCCACAGACCAAGAACACAGGGTCCCTCTCCCTTAGACCAAGAACACAGATCCCCTCTTCCCCTAGACCAAGAACACAAGGCCTCTCTCCACCAGATCAAGAACTCAGGGCCCCTCTGCCCTAGACTAAGAACACAGGGCCCGTGTCCCCCTAGCTCCCAGTAGGAAGGCTTTCTTCCTGGGAGGAGCAAGATGTCAGCATTTCCCATGCTGCCCCAGCTCCCTGTTGCTGAGGCTAAGTCTGGGTGAGTGTGGTTGAGAGGTGCGGGCTCCCTTCTTTCTGCCCAGCCCCCACTCATGGAACAGAGGCTCTACCTTGGGTTCAGTGTGCTGAGAATCCTGGCCTCTGATCACCCGTGGCCTGGTTCTTGAGGTGGTGGTTCCACACCAGAAGAAGCAAGCTGAGGGGACCTCAGGCTGCTGCCTCCCCTCTTCCCCACCAGTGCTCAGCTCCTAAAGCAAGGGTATTACTCAGAGAGAAGCTTGCCATTGTCTCCATCCGCAGCTCCAGAACCCTGGCTCAGAGGTTTTGCCTGGGGATAGAAACTGGCCATAAAACAGATAGCTCCTACTCTCTTCCCAAAGGAACTGACCTATGCAACAGAGAGTGAAGCAGTTCAAGACTAAAGGTGCTGAAGCTGGGCACCTGAGGGTTACTGTAAATATTCAATAAGAGTACCTTTCGACCTTGTTCCCAACACAGACATAGACGAAAAGAAGTTAATCTTGTCAATTTGCTATTTTCTTATTTAACCTGAGGTGTGACACAGGAGTCACAAGGATTTCTGAGCTTATTTTACAGAAGAAAAAGGACACCTTGAAGGAAGTTACGATCACCAGGTAACCAGGCCCCAGCTGCCATTGATGTCCAGAAGTCAGATAGCCCAAGGGCTTATCTGGAGTGAAAGAAACATGGATTATCCCTTTGTTTCTCCAAAACTCCTCCAGCCAAGCCCCTTAGTTCTATAAAACCCTCTGCTTTCTTCTCTTGTTAAGGTGGATTTGAAAGAATCTATCCTCCCACCTTCTCACTTTGGCCAATTTGAATAAAACCTGTCTCAGTGATTGGCTTCCTGAGCATCGGGCACATGAATTTGAGATTAAGAAGTTCGATATCAGTGCCCTCAAGAATAGTGGAGGTTCTGGGGGAAGGCCATTGGGAGGAGGTTCAAGATATAGGTAAACTGTAAGCTGACTAGTTTGCAGGAAAGATTCAGGAAATAATACACATAGGAGGAGCCCTTCTGGGGTCAGAATAATCAAATATGGACCACACACTATTCCTTCAAAGGAGCCAGAAATTGATTGGATTAGTTTGTATAACAATTTATGCCCCAGGGCATTGTCGAAAAAATAGAGAAATCAGTTGTAAATTAATGGAGCTTAATAGCTGGGTGTGGTCAGAGAAAGAGAAAGACAGACCTGCCAAAACCACTTTCATCCCAGGATGACTGTGGGCATTCCAAAGCTACGCCTCCTTGAGAAACTACATCAGAGGCTGAACACTGTGGGGAGGAAAGAGATGTCACTAAAATAATCCAGTTTCACTAAACAAACAAACAAACAAGAAAATAACAGTAACAGCCCCAGAGTAGGGAAACCTATATGCAGAGCTGCTACAATATATTATCTGAAATGTCCAATTTCTGACCCCTCAAAAATATATGAGGCATGCAAACAACAGGAAAGCATGACCCATTCACTGGGAAAAAAAATCAGGCAATAGCCAAAAAAGAAAAATCAAAATCACTGCCTGTGAGAGACCATATGTCAGATTTATCAGAAAAAGACTTAAAGTAGTCCTTTTAGACATGTTTACAGAACTAAAGGAAAACATGATTAAAGAAGTAAAAGAAGGTATGATGATGTGTCATTAAATAGAGAATATCAATAAAGAGATACAAATTATGAAAAAGAACAGATGGAAGTTATGGAGTTGAAAAGTACAATAACTAAAATTAAAAATTAACTAGAAGGGCTTGACAGTAGATTTGAAGTGGCAGAAGAAAGAATAAGTGACCTTGAAAACAGATTGATAGAGATTATGCAAATTGAAGAATGGAGAGAAAAAATAATGAACAAAAATGAAAAGAGCCTCAGAGAAATATGGGACACCACTGGGCACATCACCTTTCACATAATGGGATTACTAAGAGATGAGAGAAAGAAGCAGAAAAAATATTCAAAGACCTAATGGCATAAAACTTCCCAAATTTATTGAAAAACAGTAACTTGTACATCCAAGAAGCTCAAAAACTCCAAGTAAGAAATACACAAAGAGCCACAAATAGACCAACATAGCAAAAACGCTCAAAGTAAGGGCAAGGAGAAAATTTTGAAAGAAGCAAGAAATAAACAACTCATTACTTACAAGGGAACCCAGATAAGACTAACACCTGACTTCCCAGCAGAAACCATGGAGGACAGAAGGCAGTGGGATAACATCTTCAAAGCACTAAAAAAAAAAAAGAAAAAAAAAAGCTGTCAACCAAGAATCCTACATCCAGCAAAGCTATCTTTCAAAAATGAAGGTAAATAAAGATTTTCCTAGATAAACAAAAAATGAGAGAATTTGTTGCTGGCAGACCCACTCTAGAAGAAATACTAAAAGGAGGCTCTTCAGGCTGAAAGCAAGTGACTCCAGATGGTAATTTGAATCTATAAAACAAATAAACAGAAAGCACTGGTAAAGGCAACTATGTAATTATAAAAGATAGTAGAAGTGCATATTTTCTCCTTTCTTCTCCTAACTGACTTATAGAGTAATTGTATAAAATAATATGTATACAATGTATTGTTGGGGCCACAGCATGTAAAAATATAATATGTGCAATATATTTGCCAATGACAGCACAAAGGAGGTAGATGGGAGCAAAGCTGTGTTGGGCTAAGGAAATGACCTCAGATGGTAAAGTAATAATTATAACAATGTATTGTTTAGTTTGTAACATTAATAGATGCAATATAACAATATACACAATAATACCACGAAAAAGGGGGGAAGGGAATAGAGTTATTTATGAGTATCATTTCTATATATCGCTGGTATTAAGCTAATATAAATCAGAAGCTGATTCAGATAAGTTAAGATGTATATAGTAAATCCTAGAGCTACTACTGAAAAACTAAAAAAAAAATTGAAAAAATAATTAAAGGAATAAAAATGGCACATTAGAAAATATTCCCTTCATGCAAAATAAAGCCATGAAGGAGGAATTCAGGAACAAAAAAGACATGCACCATGTAGAAAACCATAAATAAAATGGCAGCCATAAACCCAACTATATCAATAGTAACATTAAATGTGAATGGATTAAGTAATACATTCAAAAGGTGGAGATTGTTGCACTGGATTAAAAAACAAGATCGGGGGGCCAGCCCAGTGGCTGAATGATTAAGTTGATGTGCTCTGTGGCAGCCCAGGGTTTGCGGATTTGGATCCCAGGCACAGACCTATGCACCGCTTATCAAGCCATGCTGTGGCGGTGTCCCATATAAAGTAGAGGAGGATGAGCACGAATGTTAGCCCAGGGCCAGTCTTCCTCAGCAAAAAGAGGAGGATTGGCAATGGATGTTAGCTCAGGGCTGATCTTCCTCACATACACACAAAAAGAAACAAGATTAAACTATATGTTGTCTACAGTAGACACATTTTAAATTCAAAGATACACATAGATTAAAAGTAAAAAACTTGAAAAAGGTATATCATGCAAACACTAGCTACAAGAAAGATGGACTGGCTAGAGTGATATCAGACAAAATAGACTAAAACAAAAAATGTTGGCAAGTGATGTCAGCCTCACAGCAGATGTATGGGAAACCTGTCAACCCTGTGAAACAGAAGCAGAACGTCATTGGAGGGCAAAAAGCCAAACTGGGATACTTCCTCTGGCAGACCTTCACAAGGGCCCATGGACGAGGGCTAGAGCCCTGCTGGGTGACCACTGGATCTTCATGGCTGCCCACACCTTCTACCCCAAGGAACACAAGGCACAGAGCAATGCCACCATGGATGTGTTCCTGGGCCATGTAAGCATGGAATAGATCACAAAACTGGCAAACCACCCTGTCCACAGGGCCAGCATCCAGCCAGATGACTGCCAGGATGAGTCCCACAATTTTGAGGGGGACATCGCCGTGCTGGAGCTGGAAAATAGTATCACCCTGGGCCCCAACCTCCTCCCCATCTGCCTCCCTGACAATGAGACCTTCTACGACAGGGAACCTCATGGGCTACGTCAGTGGCTTTGGAATAATGAAGGAAAGGCTTGCTTATGATCTCAGGTTTGTCCGTCTGCCCGTAGCTAAGCAAGAGGCATGTGAGAGCCGGCTCCAGGGAAAAAATGGGAACTATGTGTTTTCTCAACACGTGTTCTGTGCTGATGACCCAACTCTAAAGCAGGATGCCTGTCAGGGGGATGGCGGTGGGGTCTTTGCAGTGAGGGATGAGAACAGTGATTGCTGGGTGGCCACGGGCATCATATCCTGGGGCATCAGGTGCAGCAGGGGTATGGCTTCTGCACCAAATTCCTCAACTACATGGACTGGATCAAGACAGAAATGAGTAGGAGGGCTGTGCCAAGAACTCACTAGGTCAGAATCCAGACAGGAGTGTGCTAAAAAAAATGATCTGAGGGCTGGCCCTATGGCTTAGCGGTTAAGTACGCGCGCCCCGCTACTGGCGGCCCTGGTTCGGATCCCGGGTGCGCACCAACTCACCGCTTCTCCGGCCATGCTGAGGCTGCGTCCCACATACAGCAACTAGAAGGATGTGCAACTATGACATACAACTATCTACTGGGGCTTTGGGGGAAAAAAATAAAAAAATAAAATTAAAATAAAGAGCAGGCACAGCCCGCTGACATTAAAAAAAAAAAAAATTATCTGACCAGTTGTTGATAGCCACTAAGAATCCATATTAAAATCACTGATGCAGGAAAAGAAATGTTACTAGACAAAGAGGGGACATTTTTACAATGATAAAAGGGTCAATTCAGTGGGGATATGTAACAATTATAAACGAATATCCACCAAATAGCAGAGCACCAAAATACAGGAAGAAAAAACTGACAGAAACGAAGGGAGAAATAGACAATTCAAAAAAAAATAGTTGGAGACTTCAATAACCCACTTTCAAAATGGATAGAACAGCCAGACCAAAGATCAACTAGGAAATAGAAGAGTTGAACAACACTATAAACCAACTAGATCTAACAGACATCTATGGAATGCTCCACCCAACAACAGCAGAATACACATTCTTCTCAAGTGCACATGGAACATTCTCCAGGATAAACCACATTCCAGGCCATAAAACAAACCTTAACAAGTTTAAAGGGATAGAAATAATACAAAGTATGTTTTCCATCCACAGTGGATTTAAATAAAAAATCAATAGCAGAAAAAAAATTGGGAAACTCACAAATAAGAGGAAATTTAACATACTCCTAAATAATGATTGGATCATAGAAAAAATTAAAAGAGAAATCACAAAGTACTTTGAGATAAATGAAAGGGAATCAGAGGAGATACAAGATACCAAAATTTACAATTAAAACAGTGCTTAAAAGGAAATTTATAGCTGTAAATGCCTATATTAAGAAAGATCTCAAATCAATAACCTAGTCTTTAACCTTAACACACTGGAAGAAGAAGAGTGAACTAAAGCTAAAGTAAGCAGAAGGAAGGAAACAGTAAAGATTGGAGCAGAAATTAAAGAAGTAGAGAATAGAAAAAATAGAGAAAGTAATTGAAACGAAAAACTGGTTCTTTGAAAACATCAATGAAATTGACAAACCTTTAGCTAGATTGACCAAGAAAAAAAGAGAAGGCTCAAATTACTAGAATCAGAAATGAAAGAGGGGACATGACTACTTACCCCACAGAAATAAAAAGGATTATGAAGGAATACTATAAACAATGGTACAACAACAAATTAGATAACTTAATTGAAAAGGAAAAACTCCTGGAAAGGTATGAATCACCAAAACTGAACCAAGGATAAACAGACAATCTGAGAGACCAACAACAAATGAAGTGTTTGAAGTAGTAGGAAAAAAACAAACAAACAAACAAACAAAAACTAGCCAAAAAGAAAAGCCTAGGCCCGGATGGCTTTATCATTGAATTCTAACAAATATTTAAAGAATTAATACCAATTCTTCACAAACTCTTCCAAAAAGTAGAAGAGGAAGTAACACTTCCCATGAGGCCAGTATTAACCTAATACCAAAACCAAATAAAAACACCAAAAAAACAAAACTACAGACCAATACCTCTTATGAATATGGATGCAAAAATCCTGAACAAAATACTAGCAAACTGAATCCAGGAACGTAGAAAAAGAATTATACACTATGACCAAGTGGAATTTATCACAGGAACGCAAGGTTGGCTCAACATATAAATATCAATTAATGTAATATATGATATCAATAGAATAAAAAACAAAAATCATATGCCACCTCAATAGACTCAGAAAAAAAATTTGACAAAATACAACACTTTTTAAATGATAAAAACATTCAATAAACTAGGAATAGAAGGGAACTTCCTCAACATGATAAATGGTATCTATGAAAAACCCATGGCTAATAGGATACTTAATGGTGAAAGATTGATGCTTTCCCCCTAAGACCAGGAACAAGAATGTTCACTCCCACCACTGTTGTTCAACACTGTACTGGAGGTTCTAGACATCATAATTGGGCAAGGAAAAGAAATAAAAGGCATCAACTTTGGAAAGGAAGAAGTAAAACTATCTCTACTCACAGATGACATGACTTTGTATATAGAAAATCCTAAGGAATCCACTAAAAAACATTAGTACTAATTAGTGAGTTCAGCAAGGTTGCAAGATACAAGATAAATACATGAAAATCAATTTTATTTCTATATACTTGCAATGAACAACCTGAAAGTGAAATTAAGAAAATAAGTCCATTTATACTAATAATAATTAAAGACTTACGAATAAATTTACAGCATAAAGTGCAAAACTTCTACTCTAAAAATTAAAAAATATTGCTGAAAGAAATTAAAGTGGATCAAAATAATTAGAAAAACATCCCATGGAATCATAGATTTGAGAACTTAACATTTTTAAGACGGCTATTGCCATCCCAGCTGATTTCTTTGTAGAAATTGACAAGATGATTCTAAAACTCATAAGGAATTGCAAGTGGCCCAGAATAGCCAAAACAGTCTTGAAAAAGAAGAATAGTTTAGGAGGACTTGCTCTTCCTGCTTTCAAAACTTACTACAAAACTACAATAATCAAAACAGTGGGTACTGGCATAAAGATACACATATAGATCAATGAAATAGAATTGAGAGTCCAGAAATAAACTTATACATCTTTGGTCAATTGATTTTTGACTAGGGCATCAAGGCTATTCAACAGGTAAAGAATAGTCTTTTCAACAAATGATGCTGAGACAACTGGATAGCCACACGCGAAAGAATAAATTTGGAACCTTACCTCACACCACACATAAAAGTTAACTCAAAATGAATCAAAGACCTAAATATAAGAGCTAAAGCATAAAACTCTTAAAATAAAACATAGGAATAAAGTTCCATGACCTTGGATTTGGCAATGGATTCTTACATATGACACCAAGAGCATAAGCAACAAAAGAAAAATACATAAAAAAAATTTTTTTGAGGAAGACTGGACCTGCGCTAACATCTGTTGCCAATCTTCCTCTTTCTCTTTTTTCCCCCCAAAGCCCCAGCACATAGTTGTGTGTCACAGCTGTAGAGTTGTAGCTCCTCCATGTGGCATGCCATCTCAACATGGCTTGATGAGCGGTGAGTAGGTCTGTGCCCAGGATCTGAACCGGCGAACCCTGGGCCACTGAAGTGGAACACGCGAACTTAACCACTACGCCACTGGGCTGGCCTCGAAAAGATAAATATATTGGATTTCATCAAAATTAAAATTTTTGTACATCAAAGGACACTGTGAAGAAAATAAAAGACTATCTACAGAATGGGAGAAAATAATTGCAAATCATATATCTGATAAGGATCTAGTATCCAGAATATAGAACTCTTACAGCAAAACAACAAAAACACAAACAACTCAATTTAAAAATGGGCAAAGGATCTAAATAGAATATTCTCCAAAGAAGACATACAAATATCTAACCAGCCCATGAAAGATGCTTAACATCATTAATCATTAGAGAAATGCAAGTCAAACTACAATGACATACCCTTCACAACCACTAAAAGGGTTATAGTTTTAAAAAGATTTTTTTTAGGTTAGCAACATGGCAGAGTGAGCTGTTCCCTGTGTCTTTCCCCCTTTGAACTACAAGTAAAAGGACATTCACTGATCAGCAGAGGATACCCACACAGCACCTCAGGACGCCTGAGAGACCTGAGCAGCTATACATCTGAAGGTGGAGGGACCACCCCCTGAGGAGGTGGTGGAGCTGGGTCAGCATGCTCTGGGCCGCAGACCGCCCAGCCCCTGCAGCTACGTTCCCGGCTGGAGTGGCCATAGCACTGCTACAGCCCCCAGGATGGGAACCACCTCAGCACAATTGTGGAAACAGGTGGCAGCAGTCCTGAGCCCCCAGTGTGATCACTTCCCCATCTAGTGGGAGAGCCCTCAAGGCCACGTGGCCCACAGAGAGCGGCACAGGCTTGGACCCAGTGAAGAAGCTCTGCCCACCAAGCACAAAGGCTGGTGCGACCTAGGAGCAAACGGCAGCAGAAACCAAACAAGCCCCCGGCTGCTGTGAGTGCCCATAGTACTGCTGCAGCCCCAAAGAGGGGAAGCATGTCTCGGCAGGACTGTGGGAGTAGGTGGCAGTAACCCTGAGCCCCCATGTGATCACTCTCTTGCCTGGTGGGAGAAACCACAATCCCACTGCGATCCCAGGCAGTGGCTTTGGCTGGGTCCCAGAGGGGAGGTCCCATCCACCACGCACAATGGCTGGTGTGACCTAGGAACAGAGGGTGGCTAAGATCCCAGTCTGGGTGAACAAGCTCCCGGCTGACATGAACGCCCATAGTACTGCTGTGGCCCCGAAGCAGGAAGTGCAACTCCGTGGGTCTGTGGGAGCAGGTGGCAGTAGACCTGCACTCCTGTGTGATCACTCTCTCATCCAGTGGGAGAGTCCACAATCCCACCAGGGTCCTAGGGAGCGGTTTTGGCTCAGTCCCAGAGGGGAGGTCCTGCCCACCAAGCACAATAGCTGGTGTGACCTAGGAGCAGAGGGCAGCAGAAACTGGACAAGCCCCCAGCTGCCTTGAATGCCCATAGTACCACTGTGGCCCCAAAGGGGGAAGCAGAACTAGGCAGGACTGTGGGAGCAGGTGACAGCAGCCCTGAGCCCCCATGTGACTACATTCCAATTTGGTGGGAGACTCCACAGGGCTGCTGCGGTCCCAAGGAGTAGCCCAGGCTCAGACAGGCAAAGCTGACAGGGATGGTGGCAGTCGGCTCATATTACACAGCTCCTGCTCCCCCCCAAGTGGCAGCAGGTGGAACCTGCATCCAGAAATCATCACTATACGCTGGCACAAATCCACTCCATCAAATGGCATAAAGAAATTTATTAATACTCCAGACCAGAAGGAAAAAGACAAACACCCAGAAACAAATCCTGAAGGCATTGAAATCTACAATCTAAATGACAAAGAATTCGAGACAACCATCATGAGAAAACTCAATGAGCTACCAGAGAGTTCTGATAGACAGTGCAATGAAATCAGGAACTAAATTACTGAACAGAGGGAATTCTTCACAAAAAAGATTGAAACTATAAAGAAAAACCAAACAGAATTGTTAAAGATGAAAAACACAGTGGATGAGATAAAGAAAAATCTGGTGTCCTTAAACAACAGAGCTGACGACATGGAGGATAGAATTAGCAATCTGAAGGATAGGAACACAGAGATGCTTCAGATGGAGGAGGAGAGAGAGCTTAGACTAAAAAGAAATGAAGAAATTCTCTGAGAAATATCTGACTCAATTAGGAAATGCAACATAAGGATTATAGGTATTCCAGAGGGAGAAGAGAGGGAAAAAGGAGCAGAAAGCTTGTTCAAAGAAATAATAACTGAGAAATTCCCAAACCTGGAGAAGGAGCTGGAATTACATGTAAAAGAAGCCAACAGAACCCCTAATTACATCAATGTAAAAAGACTTTCTCCAAGGCATATATTAGTAAAGCCGACAAAAGTCAATGACAAAAAATATATATATATATTAAGGGCAGCAAGGCAGAAGAGAATAACCTACAAAGAAAGCCCTATCAAGCTTTCAGCAGATTTTTCAGCAGAAACTTTACAGGCTAGGAGAGAGTGGAATGATATATTCAAAATTTTGAAAGACAAAAACTTTCAGCCAAGAATACTATATCCAGCAAAAATACCCTTCAGATATGATGGAGAAATAAAAATTTTCCCATATAAACAAAAGCTGAGGGAGTTCATTGCCATAAGACCCCCCTCTACAAGATTTGACCAAGAAGACCCTTATACCTGAAAAAAAAGAAAGAAAGGGTTTACAAAGCCTTGAGCAAGGGGATAAATAGGCAGACAAAATCAGAAAATTTCAACTCTCTATCAGAACAGATTAGCAAACACTTAATTATAATTCTAAAGATAAAGGGGAGGAAAACATTTATAACATTGAATGCATATATTAGAAAAGAAGAAAAATCTAAAATCAATAATCTAAGCTACCACCTTAGGAAACTAGAAAAAGAAGAGCAATTTAAATCCAAAGTAAGCAGAAGAAAAGATATAATAAAAATTAGAGCAGAAATCAATAAAATTTAAAATAGGCAATCAATTGAGAAAATCCACAAAACCAAAAGCTGGTTCTTTGAAAAAATGAATAAAATAGATAAAACCTTTATTCAGGTTAACCAAGAAAAAAAAGAGAAGACTCAAATTACTAATATCAAAAATGAAAGAGGGGCCATCACTACTAATCCTATGGAGAGCAAAAGGATAATAAAGGAATATTATGAACAACTGTATGCCCACAAATTTGATAACCTAGATGAAATGGACCAATTCCTTGAAAGACACAATCTGCCAAAACTCACACAATCTGTGAAATAGATAGAAGAAATAGACAATCAGAATAGGCCTATATCTGTTAAAGAAATGGAATCAATGGGCCGGCCCTGTGGCTTGGTGGTTAAGTGTGCGCGCTGCGATGCTGGCGGCCCGGGTTCGGATCCCGGGTGCGCATCGAGGCACCACTTCTCCGTTCATCCTGAGGCCGAGTCCCACATACAGCAACTAGAAGGATGTGCAGCTACGACACACAACTATCCACTGGGGCTTTGGGGGGAAAAAATAAAATAAATAAAAATCTTTAAAAAAAAAAAAAAAAAAAAGAAATGGAATCAATAATTGACAACCTTCCAAAACAGAAAGCACAGGGCCCAGATGGGTTCACTGGTGAATTATACCAAACATTTAAGGAAGAAATTTACCGATCTCTACAATCTCTTTCAGAGGATAGAAGCAGAGGGAACACTTCCCAACCCATTCTATGAGGCCAGCATTACTCTATACCAAAACCAGAAAAAGACATTACAGGAAAAGAAAACTATGGACCAATATCTCTCATGAACATAGATGCAAAAATCCTTGACAAAATATTAGCAAATTGAATCCAACAATGTATAAAAAGAATTATACACCATGACCAAGTGGGATTTATCCCAGGTATGCAAGACTGGTTCAACATTTGAAAATTAATTAGTGTAATTCATCATATCAACAGGCTAAAGAAGAAAAATCATATCAATAGAGGTAGAAAAAGCATTTCACAAAATGCAACTCCTATTCATGACAAAAAACTGCTAGCAAACTAGGAATAAAGGAGAACTTCCTCAACTTGATAAAGAACATTTAGAAAGAACCTACAGCTAACATCATTCTTTTTAATTTTTTTAAATTATTTTTTGTGTGTGTGAGGAAGATCAGCCCTGAGCTAACATCCATGCCAAATCCTCCTCTTTTTTGCTGAGGAAGACCAGCCCTCAGCTAACATCTATTACCAATCCTCCTCCTTTTTTTCCTTTTTTCTCCCCAAAGCCCCAGTAGATAGTTGTATGTCATAGTTGCACATCCTTCTAGTTGCTGTATGTGGGACGCGGCCTCAGCATGGCGAGACAAGCGGTGCGTCGGTACGCGCCCAGGATCCAAACCCGGGCCGCCAGTAGTGGAGCGCGCACACTTAACCGCTAAGCCACGGGGCCGACCCTAACATCATTCTTAAGGATGAGAAACTAGATGCTTTCCTTCTGAGATCAGGAACAAAGCAAGGATGTCATCTTTAACTACTCCTATTCAACATCATACCAGAAGTCCTAGCTTATGGGACAAGATAAGAAAAGGAAATAAAAGATATACAGATTGTGAAAGAAGAAATAAAATTGTCTTTGTTCACAGATGACATGATTGTCTATATAGAAAATCCCAAAGAATCAACAACAACAACAACAAAATCCTGTAACTAATAAGCAATTAGAGTGAAGATGCAGATACAAGGTTAATGTACAAAAATCAATTGTTTTCTTATATGCCAGCAATGAACAATTAGAATTTGAAATTAGAAACATAATACTACTTACATTATCACCAAAAAAGATAAATACTTTCATGTAAATCTAACCAAATATGTATAAGATCTATATGAGGAAGGCTATAAAACTCTAATGAAAGAAATTAAAGAAGATCGAAATAAATGGAGAGATATTCCATGTTCATGGATAGGAAGACTTAATATTGTCAAAATGTCAGTTCTTCCCTTGATCTATGGATTCAATGCAATCCCAATCAAAATCCCAGCAAGTTATTTTGTGGATATAAAAAAAAATTGATTCTAAAGTTTATATGGAGAGGCAAAGACCCAGAATCTTTGACAATACTGAAAGGGAAGAACAAAGTTGGGGGACTGACAGTGCCTGACCTCAAGACTTACTATAAAGCTACAGTAATCAAGACAGTGTGGTATTGGCAAAAGAATGGACAAATCGATCAATGGGGGCTGGCTCCGTGGCTTAGCAGTTAAGTGCACGCGCTCTGCTACTGGCAGCCCGGGTTCGGATCCCAGGTGCGCACCGACGCACCGCTTCTCTGGCCATGCTGAGGCCGTGTCCCACATACAGCAACTAGAAGGATGTGCAACTATGACATACAACTATCTACTGGGGCTTTTGGGAGAAAAAGGAGGAGGATTGGCAATAGATGTTAGCTCAGGGCCGGTCTTCCTCAGCAAAAAGAGGAGGATTAGCACGGATGTTAGCTCAGGGCTGATCTTCCTCACACACACGCAAAAATAATAAAAATAATAGATCAATGGAACAGAATAGAGAGCCCAGAAATAGACAAACACAAATACAGTCAACTGATCTTTGACAAAGAAGCAAAAATAATTCCACAGAGAAAGGACAGTCTTCAACAAACGGTGCTGGAACAACTGAACATCCATGTGCAAAAAAATGAATCTAGATACAGTCCTTACAACTTCCACAAAAATTAACTCAAAATGGATCATAGATGTAAATGTAAAACACAAAACTATAAACTCCTAGAAGATAACATAGGAGAAAACCTAGATGACCATGGGGTTCCAACTGGAACATATGGTTATTCTGGAAAAGTCGAAACTACGGAGACAGTAAAAAGACCAGTGGTTGCCAGGGGTTCAGAGGAAGGGAGGGATGAATAGGTGGAACACAGGGGGGTTTTAGGGCAGTGAAACTATTCTGCATGATACCATAATGGTAGATACATGTCATTATATATTTTTCAAAGTCCACAGAATGTACAACACAAAGAGTGAACCCTAATGAAAACTATGGATTTTATTTAATAATTACACATCAATATTGGCTCATCAATTGTAACAAACGTACTACACTATAATGCAAGATGTTAATAATAGGGAAATAGGGGTGTGGGGATGTGTATGAGGGGATGTAAGAGAATTCTCTGTACTTTCTGCTCAATTTTTTTGTAAAACTAAAACTGCCCCTCAAAAAGTCTATTAATTAATTTTAAACGTACACATGCACACAAAAGCAAGTCATTGACTGTACACAGGAAAAAATAGCATGGATTATGATCCCACTCTTAGATTCATACTGTCCATGTATCCATTCATCCTGTAGAGATAGGGTGAGGCTGTGCAGAGAGAATTCTATAATGATATTCATGAAATATGAAATCCCATTCACGACGATGATTTATTGCTTATTTTCTTTGAACTTACTAAATTGTGTGGATATTTTTCTGTTGAGTATGTATTAGTTTTATAGAAACAAGTTATTATTTAAAGTAAGAAAAAAATTTTTAATGAAGAAATGTGGCATTTCTTGCACCCCTGAGTTTGTGGGCAAATATTCATGCATTTATATTTGTATGTATGTGTTTTCCGAAAAAAAAAAAATACTGCAAAGCTTTATACCAATATCCACTGTGGTTATTGATGAGGAATAGGATTATAGGTAATTTTTAAGTGCATTTTTCTTTTTCTTTTGTCCGCATTAAAAAAAAAATGTCATTCCCCTGCTCACAAGCTTTCCGTATCATGCAGCAGCTAAATAAAAATTCCTTAAATTCTTCCACATCGTTAAACTGCCCACAGCTCTTGAGGGAGGTCCACAGTTCCGATCTGAGATGCCGTCGGGGAAAGACGGAAGCATAACCTAGGCACGTTATATTCACATTATTTAATCCTTACAATGACTCATTTTATTGCGAGAGAGATTAAGAGACAGCCTAGGAACGGAGGAAGGCGGGTTGGAAGCCGGTGGCTGGGGCGCCAGGACGGCAGGCCCTGCACAGGGCCCCCTCATTTTTTTGTCCGCATCCGGAGGCAGCGCCCACCGGCAGCCCCTCAAGTCGACGGCCGCCTCTGCCCTCTTGCGGCACCTCTCGGAACTACAGGTCGCCTGCCTGTCGGAGAAGCGCGAGTCCGGCGGGGGGCGGCGCTAGGAAGGAGGGACTCCTGGGTGCCCAGGCCCCCCAGACACAGAACGCAAGAGAAAGGCCGACCCCACCCATTCTCCGCTTGCCACCGAGGCAGAGACCGAGGCAGAGGGACGAAGGATCTGCCCGGGCGCAGGCTGCGAGCAGGGCGAGGCCAGGCCTGGAAGGCGGGCTCCAGAATCCAGCTTCCCCGCGGCAGACGGCGCGGCGGGGCTGGGGTCCCGCGGGGCGAGCCCTGGAGCCAGGGGGCTCCCAGCGGGGCCTGAGCTGGGCCAGGGCCGCGGCCTGCCCCTCACTCCGTTCCCCTGCCCCTCTCGGATTCTCACCTCACCGCCCTCAACCACCACTACGCAATAAAATTTAAAATTGTTCTACCAACAGATGACTTTTTTAAAGGACTTCTTTTAAAATATCAATAAATGTACTTAAAGGGGGAACTTGCATGTCGCTACTCTTAAGTGGAAAATTGGTGTCATTTTATACATAATAACAATGAAACTAGGATAAAAACAAGACAATGTTATTAACGCTGTTGGATACTGTTTCTCACAAAAGCTGGGCACAGCCTGCGCTTTGTGCAAAAGGGAGATCAGTCAAGCACCCGAGAAGGGGTTTTCAAACACATTTTACGTTCCGACCTAGGAGACACATATAAAGATGAAACCAAAATTTCACAAAACAATACGTTTACTTTTCTGATCTTTTCTAATCTATTTTATTTTATTTTTTAAAATATTCAAAGGCAGGTAACAACTACAGCAAAGTCACAGGGTACAAAATCAATCTACAAAAATCAGTTGCATTTCTGTATGCTAATAACGAGCTAACAAAGAGACCTCAAAAAGATAATACCATTTACAATTGCATCAAAAAGAATAAAATATCCAGGAATAAATCTTACCAAGGAGGTGAAAGACCTATACAATGAGAACTACAAGACATTATTGAAAGAAATCAATGATGACATAAAGAAATGGAAAGACATCCCATGCACATGGATTGGAAGAATAAACATAGTTAAAACGTCTATATTACCTAAAGCAATCTACAGATTCAATGCAATCCCAATCAGAATCCCAATGACATTCTTCACGGAAATAGAAAAAAGAATACTAAAATTCATATGGGGCAACAAAAGACCCCGAATAGCTAAAGCAATCCTAAGAAAAAAGAACAAAGCAGGAGGCATCACAATCCCTGACTTCAAAACATACTACAAAGCAATAGTAATCAAAACAGCATGGTACTGGTACAAAAACAGAAACACAGAACAATGGAACAGAATTGAAAGCCCAGAAAAAAACCCACACATATATGGACAGCTAATTTTCGACAAAGGTGCTAAGAACATACAATGGAGAAATGAAAGTCTCTTCAATAAGTGGTGTTGGGAAAACTGGACAGCCACATGCAAAAGAATGAAAGTGGACCATTCACAAAAATTAACTCAAAATGGATCAAAGACCTGAAGGTGAGACCTGAAACTATAAAACTCATAGAAGAAAATATTTGACATTGGTCATAAAGGAATCTTTTTGGATGACACGCCTACCCAGACTAGGAAAACTAAAGAAAAAATAAACAAGTGGGACTTTATCAGATTAAAGAGCTTCTACAAGACAAATGAAACCAGAATCAAGATGAACAGACAACCCACCAGCTGGGAGAGAATATTTGCAAAACATATATCTGACAAGGGGTTGATCTCCATAATATATAAAGAACTCACACAACTGAACAACAAAAAAACAAACAACCCGATCAAAAAATGGGCAGAGGAAATGAACAGACACTTCTCCAAAGAAGATATACAGATGGCCGATAGGCACATGCAAAGATGTTCAACATCACTAATCATCAGGGAAATGCAAATCAAAACAACACTAAGATATCACCTCATGCCCGTTAGAATGGCTGTAATCACCAAGACAAAAAACAACAAATGTTGGAGAGGATGTGGAGAAACAGGAACCCTCACACACAGCCGGTGGGAATGCAAAGTGATGCAGCCTCTATGGAAGACGGTATGGAGATTCCTCAAAGAATTAAAAATAAAAATACCCTATGATCCAGCCATCCCACTACTGGGAATCTATCCAACGAACCTGAAATCAACAATCCAAAGAGGCTTATGCACCCCTATGTTCATTGCAGCATTATTCACCATAGCCAAGAAGTGGAAGCAACCTAAGTGTCCCTCGACTGACAACTGGATCAAGAAAATGTGGTATATATATATACAGTGGAATACTACTCAGCCACAAAAAAAGACAAAATCGTCCCATTTGCAACAACATGGATGGGCCTGGAGGGTATTATGTTAAGTGAAATAAGCCAGAAAGAGAAAGACAAACACTGTATGCTCTCACTCATATGTGGAATATAAACCAACACATGGACAGAGAAAACTGTATTGTGGTTACCAGGGGCAATGGGGGTCGGGGGTGGGCACAAGGGGTGAAGGGAGACATATATATGGTGATGGACAAACAAAAATGTACAACCCAAAATTTCACAATGTTAAAAACTATTAAAACATCAAAAAAAAAAATTCAAAGGCAGGTAGATGCACAAGTATGGAAAATGTTAGTGGG
Source organism: Ceratotherium simum simum (assembly GCF_057802395.1). Lineage (NCBI taxonomy): Eukaryota > Metazoa > Chordata > Mammalia > Perissodactyla > Rhinocerotidae > Ceratotherium > Ceratotherium simum. The sequence continues at coordinate 2,009,785 of NC_141915.1, forward strand.
GGTCAAAGCTGAGTGATGGTACATGGGGGCTCATGCTTTCTATTTTTGTGCATGTTCAGAAATTGCAAATTAAAAAGAATTTTTAAAAAACTACTAGCTTGGGGGGCCGGCCCGGTGGCATTGTGGTTAAGCTCACATGCTCTGCTTCGGTGGCCTGGAGTTCGAAGGTTCAGATCCCAGGCATGCACCGATGCACCGCTTGTTGAGCCATGCTGTGGTGGCGTCCCACATACAAAAATAGAGGAAGATGGGCACGGATGTTAGCCCAGGGCCAGTCTTCCTCAGCAAAAAGAGGAGGATTGGCAACAGATGTTAGCTCAGGGCTGATCTTCCTCACACACAAAAAAAACCCTAATAGTTTTGATTTTACAACTCACTGAGGGACCACAACCCATAACTGGAAAAACTTTGAGAAGATTTAAAATTGCCCTAACACCGTACAGAGATTTCTCCTGGATGTAATCAACAGATTGAAAGAGAATTCAGAAGGAAATGGCTTCCCACTGTAGTTGATTATCTCCCCAAATGGTGGCCACCAATTTGTCCCCTCCCTGGACACACCTGCCACTCCCACATCAAGAGATGAAGGCTATTTCCCCTCCCCTGAATCTGGGCTGGCCCAGACCAGTAGAACGCATCAGAAGTAATGTTCTGGGACTTCTGAGTCAAGACCTCAAGAGAACTAGAAGCCTCTGATTTCTACCTCTTGGAATGCTGCTTCTTGGAGTGAGCCGCCGTGTTATGAGGAAGCCCAAGAAGCAATGTGGAAAGATCCATGTGGAGGAAAACTGAGGCTGTTAGCTCACAGCCCCGGCCAGCGCCAACCGCCAGCCACACATTTCCTGTACACACCCCTGGCTTCCCACCTCAGAAAGTTACCAGATGAAACGCAGGACACCCAGATAAATTTAATTTTCAGATAAACTATGAGTCCTTCTATAGCATAAGTGTGTCTCAAATATTGCATGGGACATACTTATACTAAAAATTGTTCCTTGTTAACCTGTAGTTCCAATTTAACTGGGAGTCCTGCATTTTTGTCTGCTACAGTCAGCAGCCGTACACGTCAGGCACCCGAGGGCTCTGGCTGTAGGAGGATGCTCAGCCCAGGCGAAGGGCAAAGGAGCAACCTTCAACTGATGAGGGCAAAGGCCACCCCTCCCAGCCCGATGGGACAGTTCTCGAGCCCCCCAGTGGCATTGAGGAGCAGGTGCCCACAGCAGGGACCTGCTCCTTCTTGCTCTCCCCCCGTCCCCATCCCACTTCCCCACACCCCTGCCGGTGCTCCCGGGGTCACCTCCCGAAGAAACTCCTTGCTCTGAAATTCTTGTCTCAGGGTCCGTTTTAGGAGATCCCAAACTGAGACAGTTGGAGGTCAATAAAGGTCAGCTATAATAATAATAGTTATAATTATTCATCTACATTTTTGCTTACAGTAGAGGAAAGTAAACCCGAATGTAACAATCACAACTAACATTTATTGAACACTTACTGGATACATGCTCCAGATGTGTTTTCTCACCAACACTCCTTAAGGTCATTAAGTCGATTTCACAGATGGGGGAACTGAGGCACAGAGTGGTCAAGTGATTTACTCAACACCTCACTGCTGGTCAACAGCAGAAGCAGGATTCCCACCCAGGAGGTGGGGCTCAGCGCCCACCTGTTACTAGGCCACAATGCCTCTCTGAGCCCCAGGATGAAATCCAAGCCCCTTGGCCTGACCTTCCAGGCCTTTCCTGACCTGGTCCCTGCCTGGCATCTTCGGGGCCACTTGCACTCTCTTCTCAGCCACCTTGAACCACTCGAAGAACCTCAATGCCTCCTGCCTTTTCACTGCTGTTCCTTCACCTTGAACACCCTTCCTCCTTGTACGTAGTTGCCACTCTTCAAGTCTCAGGTCCATGTGCGCTGCGGCCTCCAGAAAGCCTCTGCTGTACCCACCCTGGCTGGGTCAGGCTCCTCCGGGCTCCATGGCCTCCCAGGTGGCCCCCCATTTGATCACACGGCCTGCTTCTGTCTCCAAGGGTGGGGTCCCCCCGAGCTGAGTCCCAGCACTGCCCAGCCGGGACTGGCACGAGGCTGGGCCTAAGGCAGGATACGGCAAACATTCGGACGTGTTGGTGGAGGAGTGGACAGGCGTCATCCTGCCCAGGCCTGCTCAGAAATCTATAAAGCAGCATTCATTGGGCACCTACTGTCTGCACAGCACTGTTCTAATGGAGGAGACAGACTCACAGGGCTACATTCTCATGGAACACGCGGACGATAACACAGTAAGTCAGCTGTGGAGCTTGGCGGGTGATGATACATGGAGAAACCAGAGCAGGAGGACAAGGGGATGGGAGGTGAGAGAGGGCCTCACTGAGGAGGTGACGTTTGAGTAGAAACCTGAAGGAGGTGAGGGAGCCACAGGAAGATCTGGGGGAAGAGTGTTCTGGCACAGGGAACAGCAAGTGCAAAGGCCCTGAGGTGGGTGTGTACTTGGGGGTTTGAGGAGCAGCGAGTAGGCCAGTGTGGCTGGAGTGGGGTGAGGGGGATAGGGCAGGAGATGAAGCCAGGAGGTAAAAGGGAGCAGGACAGGGGCATATTCACTGAGAAGCTAATAAAGCTTAAGCCACAGTCCCCTCACCTGCCCAGGCTGTCCAAGGTACTGGCAGGGGCCTCGAAATGTGTTCACATGGCCACACGCTTCTGTAAAACATGCAAAAGCAAGTTAAATGCCTTTTCTGAAACTCCACGTGGTTGATATCAAACCATTAAAAAGCCAATTTAAACATTTTTCAAGGAACGTAGGTCAGTTATTGAGATGTAATGTGTTTCATTTCATTTCATAATATTTAATTTTTTTTTAATTTTTATTTACTTATTTTTTTCCCCAAAGCCCCAGTAGATAGTTGTATGTCATAGCTGCACATCCTTCTAGTTGCTGTATGTGGGACACGGTCTCAGCATGGCCGGAGAAGCGGTGCGTCGGTGCGCGCCCGGGATCCGGGCCAGGGCCGCCAGCAGCTGAGCGCGCGCACTTAACCGCCAAGCCACGGGGCTGGCCCTAGTTAATTTTCTATATTTAATCCACTTCGTCCTCTCTGGAAACTTCTCTGCTGAAGTAGAAGACCCCTACGGAAAAGGGCATACATGCTAAGCAGACAGCTCAATGACATTTCACAGAGGGACCAGCACCAGATCAAGAAATGGAACTTGACCAGCCCCCTGATCCCCTCGTGCTCCCTCCTAGCCGGCGCACTGGGGTGACCCCTTGTCCTGACTCCCCGAGACACAGCTGAGCCGGTCTGGTTTTGAATTCGTCTGAGTGGAATCACAGCGCGCACCTGTCTGCCTTGTGGGACACCCTTGGTCTTGTTGCTGCATCGCCGTCTGTGGTGAAGAGGCCCCCACTCACCTTCCAGCCTCTGCTGATGGGCATTGAGCTTGTTTCCAGTGTGGGGCTAGTATGAACAGAGCCATGAACATCCGAGAACATGGCTCTTGGTGCACACACCTGCACGTTTTTGTTGGGTGTTGACACAGTGGGACTGCTGGCTCTGAGGGCGGCCGTGTGTCCGCCTTCATACGCGCCTGAGCTGTTTGCCAAAGTGGTTGTACCAGAGAGCAAACTATTTCATCGCAATTGGTTAAGACCACTCTTTCCCATTCTGACTCCCTCTTCATCCCAGATTCCCTCATCCTGCCTTTGTAAGATTGCATTCTTTTTCTTAAAGAGGTCCTCCTACCTCATAGAAGCTTCAGACCCCACAGAACCTGGCTCTACCCCTGAGGGCGTGGCTTTGTAGACCACAGCAAGGCTGAGGGACCTGGGAGCCCACAGACAGTCTGAGCAGAGGAGGGAGGAGATCTGAGTTAGGCGTGGGGATCAGACTGAAGACACAGGTGGAGGAAAGGAGGCTGGGGAGGAGGGCGCTTCACTAGTCCAGGTAAGGGTGTTGGGGGCCTGGATGGGGTGGGGGGAGCTGGGGGGGGTCCAGATTCCAGGTCAGTTTCAGAAGTAGGGGGCCTGGAGGGGGCGGAGGGGGGACGGGGGTCAGATTCCAGGTCCATTTCAGAGGTAGCCAACAGGATTTGCTGGTAGATCAGACGCAGGGAATGAGACAAAGAGCGATTTCTCCCCTGAGCAATTGGCAGGATGGAGTTTTTCAGAGAGGGAGAAGACAGGGGGTGGAATGGACCTGGGGGAAAGGTGGGGAGTTGTTTTCAGAGGTGGGGATGCTGGATACATGAGCCTGGAGTTGGGGGGGAGGGCAGGTCTGAGGCTGACATTTTAGGAATCATTAGAGCATAGCTGGTGTTTAGAGTCTCTAGACTGAGGCTCCCTGGGAGTTAGTGCAGACAGAAAAAGATCCCAGGATGCGCCCATGGGCGCCCAGACTTTAACAGATCAGAGAGAGGGGGAGGAACCAGCCAAGGAGCCGCCGGAGAACTGGGAGGAGAGACCGAGGCAAGGAGTGAGGGACAGCACGCTGCACACCATGCCATCCCAGGACAGCCCGCTGGGTGGACACTGATGTCTTCCAGTGAGGCTGCCCCCAGCATCCCACCCAGAGCATCAGCTGTGACACGCTGTCCCCACTCGGGTTTGTTTCTTTATAGCCCTCACCCTGCAGTGTAAGTGACATTATGCTTCGTATTTACTCGTTTTGCCTGTCCCCTCCGTGTCTGCTTCCTGAGGCAGTGACTTTGCTTGTCCTTGTCACCGCCGTGTTCCCAGCGCCCAGTCTGGTACCCAGCACACAGCAGATACTGAGGAAATAGGGGGGAAGACATTTTGCAGAAGGGGAAACAGGCTCCCAGAGGTACGGCCCGAGATTACACGGAGAGAGAAGCAGGACAGGGATTTGGGCAAAGTCTGTGGCCCCAGGGCCGAGACCTCTGCCGCTCTACCCGGGTTTCCCGCCTCATTTGGTCGTCTGGACCGCCGGACCCCAGACCCGAGCCAGGGCAGGGCTGGGTCCCAGGTGGGCGGAGATGGCGCTGCGACCGAGGAGTGGCCGGCAGAGGGCGCTGCCGACGCGCGTCCGCGCCCGGGGAGGGGCGGGCGGGTGAACCGGGAGGGAGAGGGCGCAGCGGGTCCGCGCGGGGGGGATGTGGGGGCAGTGGGGGGGACCGAGGCCCGCGCAGGGCTGTAGGAGCCGTGGGAAGGCCTTTACCGGCCTGGGGAGGGAAGCGGGATGGAGGCAGGCTTCCCAGGACGTGATGCTGTAACTGCATCCTGGAAAGTAGGTGGGAGGCGGAGTTTGAGAAGGGCGGGGACCTGGTGGAGGGACAGCAAAGGCCCCTGAGCGGCCCCCGGAGCTGAGCACCACGCGGCCCTGACGGGTCTTCAGGCCGAGGTGGGGGAGGGAAAGAGGTAAGGGCCGGGGGCTCCCACAGCCCTGCTTGCCTCCTGGGGGCGTCAGCATTTAGCCTTTCCGAGCGAGCGCCGATGCTCTGACCTGCGGGTGGGGGCGTCGGTGCCTCCCGCGGCGGAGCCTGCCTGCGGGCACCGCCCCCGTGTCCCAGCGCCTCCCACCCTGCTCTGAGGCCATCTGAGCAGAGGGTCTGGACAGTGGAGCTTCCCTGGGGCCCGCAAGAAGCCCTCTTCCCTGCGTCCCATGGAGGGGCCGTGATGGCAGAGGGACCGACCGCTCTGTCACAGACGGTCAGAACCTGGGGTCCCTGCAGGTCAGAGGTCAAGGCTGGCAGGGGCCTGCTTGCACTTCTGGGAGGTCTGTGGTCACTGCAGTACCAGAGAGGCTGAGGCGACCTCATCCTGAGAGACTGAGAGATGGGGGGGCAGGGGGCCAGGCAAGAAGGGGCCTGAGGGCCTGGCAGGGGTGGATGCTCTGGACGGCTTCCCGGAGTGGCTCAGACCCAGGGGTCACCTCCTCCCAGGCCTCAGTCTCATCACCTGTAGAATGGGGTTTCCCAGGATGGTCTGAGCCCCTTCCAAGTCCTGGGACAAGGTCAGCAGGAAGGATTGACTCCTTGAGTCCCCCTCCCAGCAAGCTGTCCCTCCCACTTCCTGCTGCAAGAGCTTCCAGGGACAATGTTGTCAATAATAATAACTGGGGTTTTTGGGTTTTTTTTGTTTTTTTGGGTTACACGGAGAAAAGAAGCAGGACAGGGATTTGGGCAAGGTCTGTGGCCCCCAGGCTGAGACCCCTCTGCCACTCTTCCTGGTCTGTTTGATGGATACAGTTATGAGGTCACTTAATGCCTCACAATACCATAAGTGAGGAGCAGTTACTGATCCCCTTTCACAGATGAAGAAACTGAGACTCAGAGACGCAGGTGACTTATCCAAAGCCACACAGCTGAGACCGAGCGGTCTGGCTCCAGAGCGTCTGGGTCCCTCAGGTCACTTGAGTGCCCCAGCCCCATCCCAGGGATAAAGAGACCCCAAACCTTGGCTCTGCTCTGAGCACAGAGACATCTGTGGGTCCAGATGTCTCCCCTAGGCAGAGTGACCTGGAGGGCCCAGGGAGGGGCCCCCTTCAGCCTGGGGACTGCCAGGCGCTGGGTCAGTCAGTCTTGGGGGGGGGGACGGTGCCCGGCTGCCTGGACACTGGCACTAGAGTGGCAGCTGTGGGTTAAAATCCTAGCTGTACTACTCTCTGCTGTGCCATTCCAGGCAAGTCACCTAGCTGCTCTGTGCCTTGGTTTCCACTTCTGCAGAGTGGGGATAATAACAGCACCTCCCTTAGAAGATCGTTGTGAGGACTGGATACAACAACACAAGTAAAGCACTGGACTGCTATTGTTCCATGGGCTCTCCTTGGGGGCTTCCGTCTCTCCTAGTTCTGGAAACTCACTTCACATTCAGCAAAGTGGGCAATACAGCTGGTCTCCAAGACCCAGTGATGTCATAACCAGTGCTTCCGAATTCTCTCCCTGGTCCTCTGGGGGCGGTGTTGTCGTGGGTCCCACCCTGTGAAGGAGGCTCAGGGATGGGGAGGGGCTTGCTCTGCAGCCCGGAAAAGGAATGAAGAAGGTGTCCATGTAGGGACAGGAAGTGACCTCCAAGTTACATTGTTAGGTATTGTAAATGGAAAGAAAAGCCAAGTGCAGAACAGTGTGTGTATATGCTCACATTTGAGGTGAAAAGGGAGTGGGAGGATAGGAAATGTAGGTAGATTTGCCTATATGTGCATAAAATATTTCTAAAGTTCTTAACAAGGGGTTGATTACAGTCTTTACCCTTTGGGAGGGGAACTGGGTGCCTGGGTTTCATGGTTGAAAGGAAACTTTTTGCTGCACATCTATGAAATACCTAAAACGGATATTTTTGTGTGTTAACTTTCTGAAATGAGGGCACAGAAGGGAAAATAAGTACATTAATTCAGGGGTTCAAATTTCAACACCAACAAGGGCCAGGCAAGAAATGTGAATGAGTGAAATAGGGTGTGGTGGGGACTGTGAGACATCAGGGACTGAAGGGGACTGAGTCTGTGGGGTGGGTTCTGGGAGATTATTTCTCTTCGTGATAAAAGGAACAAATACCCTAAACTTAACCATTTCTCTTCCTTTCTGTCTTAAGTGAGAATGCTGATGCAATGCCAGGAGCAGTAGCAGCCATCTTGCAAACAAAAGGGAAAAGCCAAGAGAATTGCAGAGACACCAGCCCTGGCATCATTTGCCTGGCAAAACAATGCCAGCCATAGCTGATCTCCAAGCTCACTGTAATGGGGGAAAATAAACTATTTGTCAAGTCACTGTGATCTGTTTTCTATTTTTTTGAGTCAAACACTTTCTTGACTTTACAGAAGATGGGTATTTGATAGAATTCAGTAGGGGAGGGAAAGTCAAGGTGGGGTAAAGGTCAAAGGGAGCGACTTTTTGTTTGTAGGTGGTGGAGGCCTGAGCAAGTTTCTATTAAAATAACCAGCATGGATTAAGCACATCCTACATGCCGGGCACAGTGATTTACACAGACCAACTCATTTCTCACCACAGTCCTCCGAGCCAGGCCCGGCTTTCTCCCTATCAGACAGAGGGGGAACGTTGGCCCAGAGGGGGAAAGCAGCTCCTCCGAAGGTCCCCCGGCTCCGAGGCAGTGCGGGCAGATGAGAACTCAGGCGGATGGAGTCCAGCCAAAGATGGACTGACGGCTCAGTCAACAGAGTGAGGGAAGAAATGTGTGGATTAATGAGCGTGCCCGCCCCTCTTGGGGCCTCAGTCTCCCGCCTGTGAAACGGGGCTGAGCGGCTCACCTCCGAGACGGGGCCCCGGGAGCCCTGCGCTGCTGGGGGCTCAGGCACGGGGGGCGCGGCGGGGGTGGGGGGCTGCCGCCCGGTGCTCGGGGCCAGTCGGGCAGCCCCCTCCCCACGCCCCTCCGCCCTGCCAGGACCCCCAGGAGCAGCGGTCCCCGCGGGGACGCAGGGGGGCCGTGGGGCCGGGGCCCTGGCGCGAGGGTCAGCCGAAAGGCCGGCGGCAGCCCCCACCCCGCCGGCCGTCTCGGCGGCCGCTCCTGCCCGGTGACGGGGCCGCGGCCGAGGGCGCAGCGCGGAGCGTGCGCGGCGGGGGCCTCCCGGCGACCCCGCCCCGGCCGCAGGCATTTCCGGGCGGCCGCGGGAAATTCCAGACCCGCCGCCGCGCCCCCGGGCCCCCGCCTGCCCCTCCTGCCGGCGCGGCCCGCGCTCCGTCTCCAGCCCCGCAGCGCCGGCTCTGCGGCCGCGCCTTCCTCTTCCTCCGGCTCTTGCCGCGTCCCTCGCGGGGAGGCCCATGGAGGGGGCGGGGCCGGGGTTCCCGTAACGGGGCTGCGACGCCCGCGAGGGAAGCGGCCGTGATGGGGGGAAGGTTGGGGAGATTCTGGAAACCCAGAAGAGGCATCAGGGAAGGCTGCCTGGAGAAGGTGCCGTTTAAGTCTGGTTGGAAGAGCAAGGAGTTAACCAAGGACAAGCGTTTCCGACAATAATGCTCTTCTTCGACAAGCATTTATTGAGCACCTACTGCGTGCCAGTCCCCGTGCGAGGCCCTGGGGTTTGGGCAGGAGGCAAGATTAGTTTGTGCTCTCACGGGATTTGCAGTGAGGGGGTCAGACGAGGAGGCCAAGGAGTAAATCCTGTCTCACAAACTGGGCTCCGGGCTCTGAGGAAGAGTACCCTGAGGGGCGGCGACAGTTTGAGGGCGGTGGTCAGTAAGGGCTGTCCTTCCTTGAGGAGAGGCATTGGAATGACTGCCGAAGCCTGAGCAGGAGTTCCTTAGCAAAGAGGGAGGGGTGGAAAGGAGTTCCAGATGGAGGGAACAGCCACTGCAAAGGCTGGAAGTGAGGAGCTGAGGCCACAAGGGGACGGTGGACTGGTGGCTCCATCTGATGGATGAGGCCAGTGAGGATCAGGACAGTGAAAGGACTTGCCGAGGGTCACAAGTGGAGGAGCTGGGACTTGAGGTCGAAGTGCAGGGGCACAAGCTCCTGACCGCAGGAGTCTCCGTGGCTTTTTAAAGCAGCCCCGCTGCTGCACGCCTCTCCAGGAGCAGCTGCCAGCCTCCCCTGCGGAGCCGTGCCCCGCTACGGGGACCCCCGGGGCAGGCACTGACAGAGGGGACAGCCGACAGTGGTAGGAGAGGCTGCCCTGGGAGAGGCAGAAGCGGAAGTCGCCGTGGGATGGTGGAGGCTGTGGTGGCCATGATGTGGTTTCTCCAGAGCCCCTGTGGTGACAGCCTGGGCACCGTGCCTGCCTCCTGTGGCTTCTTCACCCACAGAGAGCCCTCATTGGGGGGTGTTGTGTTTCCCGGAGCCTGGGCTGTGGCTGGGAGCCCAGATGGGACCCTTCTCAGACCCCAGAGACCTCCCAGCCTATCTCCTGGGACACTGGGGCTGGCATTCCAGTTTTATAGAAGAGGAAACTGAGGTTCAGAGTGGGACAGTGGCTGGTCCAGGACCACACAGCAGAAGGGCTGTGCCACATACCCACAGCTATCGGCTCCTCTTCTTTCCTGTCTCAATTTCCCACACCCCTAAAGGTGATTCCTGAGATTACCTCCAAACAAACAACTTGCACTTGAATCCTTGTTCTGGGTGGGCTTCTGGGGGCACCAAGTGGAGACATTCAGTCAGTCATCAGACGTGCTTGCATGCCTACCCTGAGCCCAGCCCCCGTGCACATAGGACAGGCTCTAAGAGCGTTATTCACAGCCCCCAGTTGTGGAGGGAGTGGGCAAGAGCATGGACTCTGGGTTCAAGTCTCCAGTCTGCACCTACTGGCTGTGTCACTTCTCCCTCCTGTGTCTCCATTTCCTCACAGGTGAAGTGGGATGGTGATGGTGCCATCCTCACTGGATTGGTATGAAGGTCAGATGAGCTCATATAGGGAAGAGCTGAGGAGAGGGGCTTCGTGGTAGTCTCCACGTGGGCGTCCCTATTGTCACTGGGCACCTCCTACGTGCTGTGACCCTGCACAGAGGGGTCGACCCCCAGGCCTGCTCGACCCTCGCAGTCACCGACAAGGCAGGTACCTCCACACCTCAGCCTCACCGACGCCAGGCGGAGGCTCGGCAGGGTCTGGAGGTGCCACAGGTCTCACAGCTGGTAAGGGGTGGCGTCGGGACTGGAACCTGGGCCAGGCTGACTCAGACACCCCGGGCCCCACTGACAGGGCGGCTCTGACTCAAGTTTGCAGGAAGAGGGGGAGGAGGGTGGGGCAAGCGGGCACGACCTCTGTTTTCTCAGAAGTGGAAATGCGTTTGGTGACATCTAAACATGGCGTGACTGGGGCTGGCTGAGCTGAGAAGTGGCCAGTGATGGGGCCTGGGAGTCCCTTGACACAACCGCCTTGACAAGGCCACAGGGAAATGTGTGGCCTCTGCAGCGCCAGCTGGATTTCAACCTGGGCCTCTGACCCCTTGGCTTGGCCACAGCTGAACTTGGGCTCAATCCCTGGCAGTGTAGGGGATGCCCAGGCTGGCACGGGAGTCCCGAGTCCTTGCTGGCTCTGCCCCAACCTGCCGTGTGACTTCAGGCCAGGCAAGACCTCTCGGGCTCCTCAGGTACTGAGCAGGGGCAAGTGGCTGGACAAGTGGGTCCTCTGGCCCCCCCTGCATGGAGGTCTGGGAGCCGGTGAGCTCAGAAGTTAGAGGGCTCCGGGGGGGAAGCCAGAGCCGGGGCCAGGGAGAGCCTGGACCCCTGGGCTTGTGTCTGGTGAGCAGGGCACCCTCTAGCTAGAAGCCGGGCAAGGCACCTACACCACGCAGGAGCTGGTGGCTCATGCTTCTCCCAGAGACTGCACACCTTGAGCAGCCGTATGGCCCTTCTGCCCATCTGCCCTGTGGGTGGATGCTTTCCAGACCTGGGCCCTGGACTCCGCCCATCGGCAGGAACCTGGACTCCTGGGGGTGCAGCCTGGACAGGGGGTCAGAGGGCATGGTCCTGAGCACTTCTCTGGGCCGTCCCAATATCCATTGGTTCAGATCTTTGCTGAGCACCCACTGTGTGCCAGGCCCTTATCCAGGTTCTGGGGCTTCTGCATAAACAAGCAGACAGAAGGCCCTGCCCTCTCAGAGGGGAGGGAGACCAGAAGCAGAGAAATCAGGTGTAACATGACGTCAGGTGGTGATCAACGCTGCGGGGTCCACACAAAGTGGGGGCGGGGGAGGAGGCACCCTCTTGGTGGTCAGGGGAGACTGCTCAAGAGGTGGGCTGGAGGGATGGAGGACGGGGCTTCAGGATGTGTGGGGAAGGGCGTTCCAGGTGAAGGGGACAGCAAGGGAGCCGTGGGGGAGGCTCAGGGCTCCAGGGGGAGACTGGGGGGAAGGGCGGGGTGGGTGGGCTGTGGATTTGATTCTAAGGGTGACGTGAGGTCCTTGCAGGGTTTGGACAGGGGTGACATGGTGATCTCACTTGGTCCTCCCAGCACCCCCCCCAGCAAGGACAGCACCCCGACTTGCAGTGGGGATCTGCGGCTCCGCGAGCACGCCGGCACCATCTGAGGCCCCCCCTGAGGCCCCGGGTTACCAGCGCAGAGCTGCGACGACCGTGGCTCCCGGATCCGCAGTTGGTGTGAGGTGCCGGGCAGCTGCCAGCTCTTCCCACCCAGCCACCTCCGTCAAGCTGGGGTGCAGAGTGGCTTCCACCAGGGGCATCTTGTCTTACGTCCTTCATGCAACAAACATATTCCGGCCTTCCGCTCTGTGGCCAGAACCTCGAAGGGGTAGGAGACACAGACAAGTAAGGGCCAGTCTCGGCCCTCCCTTGAGAAGTGCTGGACCACAGGGCGACAGAACCTAGACTGTCTGTCACCATTCAGGGGGCAGGTGCTAGGAGGGTGAGCAGCCAGAGGAGGCCCTGATCGTGGCCCGTGGCCATCAGAGAAGCTCCCAGGGAGGATATCTACGGAATCCTGAAGGCCTGTTAGCTCTTGGCCGGGTCAGCTGCTGGATGGGGCCTGAGGGGTGGAGAGGGAGCTCCAGGCAGAGGGAACAGCACACACAGAAGCTCAGAGGCGAGCATGTGCAGGCTGTCTAAGGGACCCCAGCTGGTCGGTGGGCCTACAGGGCAGGATGGTGGGGAAGCGGTGCCAGCAGAGGAGCCCAGAGAGGGCAATCTATTCTCGACTCTGGAGCTCAATGTCCTGATCTGTTCAGTGGGTGACCACAAGGAAGCCAGGAGAGCAGGGATGGGAGGGGGCCCTGGGAGGGCCTCAGGCTGCTGGGGCAGGTCCCAGCTGGCAGACTTGTCCTTCCTGCCTAGGTCTGAGTGTGTGGGAGGCTTGGATCCCGCAGCCCAGATGAAGAGAATGGAGGTGCAATTTTGGTCTCATCTTTCTGCTCAGTGCCTCTTAGATCAGCACATTTACAAAAATTAATAACAATATTTGCTTTATGTCCTCAACTTTTATGTCCTTTGGGTTAAAGAAAGAAGTGGAGGGAAGGAAAGAAGGAAGGGAGGGAGGAGAGGAAGGAGGGAGGAGGGAAATGAGGAGGGAGAGTAAGAGGCAAAAGAAAGAAAAAGATTGGGGGAATTTTTTTTTTGCCTTTTTCTGGGCTAAAATGGCCCCCACATTTGCATTCTCTTACCCCTTGGAGTCACCAGCCTCCTGCCCTCTTCTGGGACCCCCATGTCTTGGCCTTTTAGGTGCTGTTTCTGTGTTAGCCTCCCCCACAGCCTGGTGGCCCCTGGGACACTCCTGCTTCAGCTCCAATCCCCAGCGTCACACAGCAGGGGCGCCAAGAAGGACGCCTGCGTGAATGAGCGGACATGAGTGGGAGGAGGCGGCGGCCGGGAGAACCGGTCTGGAGATGTGTGCCGTGGTCTCTGGATGGGCTGGTAGATCCCGATGCTCCACTCTCTCAGCCTTGGCCTAAGGCCCCTTCCAGCGCAGAGGCCAGGCCCCTCGGCGTTCTTCCCATGGCCCTGAGTCATGAGATTGCAGTGCCTGCTCTGCGCTAGGCCTGGACTACGTGCTTGGCATCCGTCAACGCAATACTGTGAAGCAGGTATTATCGGCCCCATTTTATAGGTAAGGAAGCTCAAGGCTCAGAGAGGAGCAGTGACTTGTCCGAGGTCACCCCGCTGAGAAGTGACTGATTCTGGATTCAAACCCAGGCCTCCCTGACCCCAGGACCTGTATTTTCGACCACGGACATGGCTCTTATAAGGGATGAGCTTACGGGCGTGTCTTGGCAAAGAGAAGAGCATCCAAATGGAAAGGCTGGAGAATTCAAGCAATTTTCCCAACATATCAGAAAATTCCATTCCCCTCCCCTTTCCAAAATGTGCTCAATTCTCTTAGGGCTTCAGTTGTTTCATCTGTGAAATGGGAGAGTGACCCTGCCTGGCCTCTTCCTCATCCCGTGTGAGAACACTTTGGGCAGGCCCGGTCTCATGAGCATGATGTGTGCTCCTAATTCTCTGGGAGTCAGCCAGGTTTGTGGGTCCCAGAAGCAGCTCTGCTCGGCCCCGCACAGCCCCACGTGGGCACACACACTTCCTTGCTGCACAGCATTTCATATCTGGTGTAGTCTGGGCCTCCCTACCAACATTTGAAGTAGACAAGGGGGGAGTTATCACTACGCTGTCCATTTTACAGTCGAGAAAACTGAGGCTCAGAAAGGCAGAGTGACGTGCCCGAGGCCACATAGCTGCCGAGTCCTAACTTGCGCCCTGGCCTTAGGCACGCCACGTGTCTGTGGTTTCGCACACAGCACTATCGCGTCACTCTTTTCCAGTCCTCTCAGCCCACTCAGTTGCCCTGGACTCTCCTGGAATCCTCCAGGCTGCAGGGTCTCAACTCCAGCCAACCTATTTTCCTTCTGGGGAGGAGGGTGGGGAATCGGGAGTCTGGAAACAGAGAGGAGAGCAAGGAGCAGAGCCACAGGGCAGCCCGAGTACCTCCCCCCATTGCCCTCACATGACTCTGGCAGAGGTCTCATGAAGGGTGTAGTGTTGGGGGTGTGAACCCTATATGACAGGTTGCAAAACTTAGGCCCTCAAAAAGGTGAAATTGCTAATGAGGGCCGGCCCCGTGGCTTAGCGGTTAAGTGCATGCGCTCTGCTACTGGCGGCCCGGGTTCGGATCCCGGGCGCGCACCGACGCACCGCTTCTCCGGCCATGCTGAGGCCGCGTCCCACATACAGCAACTAGAAGGATGTGCAGCTATGACATACAACTATCTACTGGGGCTTTGGGGGAAAAAAAGGAGGAGGATTGGCAATAGATGTTAGCTCAGGGCCAGTCTTCCTCAGCAAAAAGAGGAGGATTAGCACGGATGTTAGCTCAGGGCTGATCTTCCTCACAAAAAAAAAAAAAAAAAACAAGAAATTGCTAATGAGTGGAGGAGCTATGATTTAAACCTTGGCTTTCTGACTCCCAATTTCATGCCCTTGGCATTGGAGGGGACCGCACTCCCAGAGAGGTGACTGTCATCTCAGTCTTGATTTGGGCTTTTTGTCCAAAATGATCAGCTGATGCTGACAGAAGAGTCTGATGCAGACCAGGAGTGATCAGGGGAGGGGCATGGTCCCCAGCACAGTGACAAGTCTTCTATTTCTGCCTCTTCATATCAAAGACAGCAGCATTTTTGGAACACAAGCTGCAAGTGGTTTGCGATTATGCATAAAATATGGTTGGGAGGGCACTGGGTAATAAAACTAAGATTTAAGCATGTCTTTAACAAATATTTATTCAGAGCTGAATGGATATCAAGAACTAAGGGAGAAGCACTCAGAACCGGGGGAGGATGGCCACAGCTATGAGAGTCTTGTTACATTCCCTGATGAATGACTGGAATGGATGCTTGGTGGCAACAGCTGTTTATTGATCTTGTGTATGACTTAAGACAGGGGTGACTGTTTGACACATAGGGTTCTTTGGTTGTGAGCAAAAGAAATGGATTCTAGTTACATAAAGAAAAAAGTGGAAGGAAATTTTGTGTGTGTGTGTGTGTGTGTGTGTGTGTGTGTGTGAGAGGAAGATCAGCCCTGAGCTAACATCCATGCCCATCCTCCTCTTTTTGCTGAGGAAGACCGGCTCTGAGCTAACATCTATGGCCAATCCTCCTCCTTTTTTCCTCCAAATCCCCAGTAGATAGTTGTATGTCATAGTTGCACATCCTTCTAGTTGCTGTATGTGGGATGCCGCCTCAGCATGGCTGGACAAGCGGTGCGTTGGTGCGCACCCGGGATCCAAACCCAGGCCGCCAGTAGCGGAGAGCACGCACTTAACCGCTAAGCCACCGGGCCGGCCCCCAGAAGTGGAAGGAAATTTAGTGGAAGGAAATTTAAATGTAGTGGAAGGAAATGGAGCAGCTCAGAGAATCAAAGACAAGCTTTGGAAAAAGGCTACCACCTCAGGCAGCCCCAGGACCTCAGAAGCAAGAATTGACGGGCATGCTTTTGAGGATGACACTACTGAGGGCTGGTCTGTGAAGGGAGGACAGATGCTGGGCAGTTAGTCCAATGGAGGACCCCACCAGGTGGCTAGGATGTCAGCTGATAGCATCCAAGTCCCCAGAGGTCTCACCTGCAGCTGGCGGGTGGGACTTGACTAAACAGGAAGTAGTTTTGCCAAGGTCAGTTTCAAATCCTTCAGGTCTAAGGACCCAGCATAGGTTGGGGATACCTGGCCTCGTAGTAACCTATAGACAAGACTCTGGAATTGCTCTTCAAGAGCCTCTATAAGGAAACTGCAGATAAATTTGCACAGAAGTGCAAAGACATATATGATCAAGGACACACATTGTATGTTGCATTGTTTCTAGAAACAGAATCCAGGGGATAATGTCCGCCATTCATTGGGGACTGGTTAAATACACTAAGCCATTGGGATTGAAGCAGTTCTCTTTATGCTGATGTGGAAGAATCTCCGAGAGATACACTGTTAAGTGAAAAGAGCATGATGAGAGAGTTACCATTTGTGTAGAGGTGGGGGTGGGGGGCAAGCCTGCAAGTCCCCGGAGAATCCCTATTACACTGTTAACAGTGGTTACCCCCCGGGAGGGGGACTGCAGGTCTGGGGCGACAGCAGGAGGGAGACTTGTTTTTTACTGTATGTCCTGATGTACTGTTTGCACGTTTTTCTGTGCACGTATTTTCAGAAACTTTTACTTTGGAGTGATTTTAGATCTACAGAAAAATTACAGATACAGCACAAAGAGTTCCCCATTGCCTTCCCTCAGCTCCCTCTAATTTCCATACACACCATTGTCCATTTGTCAACATTGAGAAATTAACATCGCTACAATACTATTAACTAAGGCGCAGAAATTATTCACCAGTTTTTCCACCAATCTCTCTTTTCTGTACTAGGATTCCATCCAGGATCCCACATTGCATTGAGTTGTCTTGTCTTCTTAGTCTCCTCTAGTCGGTGACAGTCTTTCTTGTGTTTCATGATGTTGACAGTTTTGAAGAGTACTGGTCAGTTATTTGTAGGATGTGTGCATGTATTTTTTAAGGATTATTTTTAAAGATATTTACTAAATATGAAAAAGAAATAAGAAAGAGAGAGAAACAAAGAGAAAGAGAGAGATAGAAAGCAAGAATAAATAAATGAAAGAAAGAAGAGAAAAAGGAAAGAAAGAAAGACTTGGGAGTTTCTCTCAAAAGACAGCTTTGCTTGAGGCAACAGCAGGTGTGGCCTTCAAGAAAGCTACGATGACACCAGCCTGACCCAACAGCTCTGCTCGCCTGGTTCCTGGGCTGGTCTGAACTGGAGGTATTAAGAATTGTCTCTGAGAGGTAACAGAGACGGCTCTTGGCAGCTCCAGACTTCCACAGCCCTGGGTACTCACAATCTCGGAGGCAGAGAGGGCCACTTTCCTGATGGTTTTAGCCAAAATTCCCTAGGAAAGGTCTTATTGGCTGGGCTTGAGTCACATGGCCATCCCTGAACCAATCACTATGGCCAGGGAGGTGAGCATTCTCATTGGCCAGCCAGGATCACGCCTGCCCCTGGGCTGACGGTGAGGAGGGCTGCTCTCCACAGTGCAGAGCAGCTTGGATACATGTCCACCGCACCTTCCAGCCCTTCTCTCCTGACTCACCCTTTGCTTCTCTCTTCTATGCATCCTGCAGTCCAGATAAACTCACCACTGGTCCATGGTTTCCTGCCCCTGGTCTTTGCTCAGCCTGCCCCCCACCCCCCCTTGCTCTTCCCCCATAACTAGCCATCCTTACAGACCCAGCTCAAACGCTACTCTTGGGGCAGACTTCCTTGTGTTACGGCTCTGGGGGGTTATGTTTCAACTCTCAACCCAAGCTGAAAGCTTTAGGAAGGTGGAGGGTGTTCAACTTGTCGGTAAATTTTCTGAAGAAGCAAGCACAGTGCCTTTCTGAGGCCGGGAAGGGGCTCTGGCTTCTTTAGGCTATACCGCAAGAGGAAGGGGTGCTCTGAGGGGGCCCGCCGCTGAGCGCCCTGGGGAGACGCAAGTCCCTGACTCCCGGGACTCGAGTGAGAAGCCCAGCCCTGCCCTGCAGCTGGGTCACCAGCTATGGCCCCTCCCCGCCCGTCACTTTGCTTACCTGTAAAATGGTGATAACAGGTGTCCCTCTCTCATACAGTGGTGGTGACTGTTGACTGAAAATGCAAGTAAGGTGTTTAGTCCATCTAGATTCTTGTTTGGATTCTTCACCACTATAGGGGAAAAAGCCAGAAGATTAAGGGTCAATAAGGAACAGAAATGTTGTGTCATAAGATCAGAAACTATATTTAAGTGGATGCTATGTTTTAATAGTTACACAGAATGCCCTCGGGAGGAAAACTGAGGAAGCTTATTGAAACTTGTTTATGAGGTGTGATAAGAGCTTTGGAAGAAAGGCATTATGTAAACCCAAGCAGAATTATCAGTGTATTGATTGATTTAGTAAATACAAGTATAAAAGCCTGGACCTGTCAAAAAATGAAATGAAAACTGTTTGGAAATGGGGTTGATTGACCATTATTGTCGGGAAGCTGGGTACTGAGTGATGAAATCCGCAGTCAACTGGCTGGGGGAGGATAGGGAGTTCGTTAGAGTGGTGGGCATTGCTGCACACCTCCCCAGCGTCTGTTCCGCTCTCATAACCCTGCCCCCCAGCTCCAGGGGTGAGCCCTGATTGGCCTGAGACAATCACTCTAATCCCTCACCTCAAATTCCTCACAGTTGGCTCTGGGATGGGCAGGCCATCCAAGTGCTAATCAGAGCAAGTCTTGGGTATTACTTTGCTAGTTGGGAGAAAGACATTGTCTGCTTCTGGGTGGTGTGGCTACAGACGTGGGGCATGGATCTGCTACAGCCAATTTACAGCCAGTCAAGACACCAGCCAAGGAAAATGATGACATGTCTAGGGGGCATATGTCAAAGAAATGGAGCCAGAATCTTGATCATACTGCACATGAAGCCCTAGCTCTGGAGATTTTAGTTAAATGAGCCAATTGAGTCTAATTATCATTTAAGCCAGTTTGAGTTCAGTTTTCTGTCAAAATAGTTCCAACTGATGTTTTGGCTTGTGTGCTAAAAAGTCCAGGGTGAAAGCTTCAGGTATTGCTGGTTCAAGGTGCTCAGGTAATATCAGCAGGAATCTATCTTTTCTCTCATCTCTGCTCCCCGTCCCCTCCCCCCCCCACCCTTCCCCCACCCCCCGCCCTGTGTTGGCTTCATTCTCAGGCTGGCTCTCTTGGTGTGGAGCTGTTCTAGGCTTACATCCCACTAGCTCAGCAACCTCATGGGAAGATAAAGTTCCCTTTTTTAATGGTTTCTGCAAAAATCCTGGGCTTGAGTCTCATTAGCCTGTCTTGAGTCATGTTCCCATTCCTGACCCAATCACTATGACCAGGGAGAGCTGCTCTGATTGGCTCAGCTTTGGTTATACACCCACCCCTGGAGCTGGAGGAGAGGGGCAATCTCTCCCCTCAGCCTATTCAAATTCCTCTCAAGAATTTAGCTTTGGAAACAGACATGCATGGGTTTTCCAGCATTGCCACTTTTTAGCATTGTGATCATGGGCAAATAATTGAATCTCTCTGATCCTCATCTGTAAAATGGAGATAACGATCGTCTCAAACTCAGGGTTGTCATGAAAAGGAAATGAGATAATCCATGCAAAGCATTTGCACAGTGCTCACTGCTTTATTGTTATTGTTATTATTATTATTACTATTTCCTAGCACCAGTACCTTCACTTCCAGGAAGTCTGCCCTGATCACTCCCCCCCTACAAGCTAGAAGGAAACTTCCTCCTGTGAGGTCTCACAGCCTTTTCTCTTACGATTTTCTATGTGGTGTTTCAGTTTCTGCTTGTGTTCTTGTCTCCTCTGCTTTGTATCTGTCTTAACAAGAACCACTATTAACACCCACGTAGGGCTTTACAGTTTCCAGAGCATTTCCTCCTCTGCTCTCTCATTCTGAATAGAATTGCAATCCTGTAAAGTGGGAGAGAGTATTATTCCCACTTGGCAGATGAGGAAACCGAGACCTGGAAGGAGCAGTGACATGGCCAAGGTCAAGCAGCAGATCAGTGGACAAGAAATTAGGTGTTTCTGGATTCCCAGCACTGGGCTCTTCTCTGCTGGACAAATGGTTTTGTTTTTTTTTTAAAGATTTTATATTTATTTATTTTTTCCCCCCAAAGCCCCAGTAGATAGTTGTATGTCATAGCTGCACATCCTTCTAGTTGCTGTATGTGGGACTCGGCCTCAGGATGGACGGAGAAGTGGTGCCTCGGTGCGCGCCCGGGATCCGAACCCGGGCCACCAGCATCGGAGCGCGTGCACTTAACCACCAAGCCACGGGGCCGGCCCTGGACAAATGGTTTTGAATCTCGAGTTCAAACCTTCGGTGAAGACCCCTAGGACCTCCTTCTGCAACTTTCCTAGGCAATTATTTTCACTCAGTGCACCATCACTCCCAAAGTGCCTCTCCCCTCGAAGCCTCCTGTCCTAACCCCAGAGACAACTCTGGCCTGCACGGCCATTTCCTTCTGCTTCCTGGTGGAACACCACTCTGACCAGCTCCTATCGCTCTGCCTAGTGATGCACCTGGAACCTGCCTCCAAATCCTGGGAAGGGCAGACGAGTGTGCCCAACTGCTTGGGGCGTGGGCATAGCCCCCGGCTTGTCCTGCACCCTCCTCTGGGAGACTGCTTGCGTGCTCTGGACTTGGCAGAACCTGGGTTTGAATCCCAGCACTGCCACGTGCTGCCTGTTTGCTTATCATAGAATGGGAGTAGGACTGCTGCCTTCCAGGGCTCATCACGAGGATGAATTGAGAGAGGGAATGGGAAAGAGGGTGATACGCTTCAAAAGAGGTGCAGAAAGGAGAAGTGACTTGGAGGAATGCAGGAATGTCCCTTCTGACCTTGCACAGGGGCGGTGGTCTTCTGGCCTCAGGAGGCCCTCCCCCACTCCCAGCCTGGCTCAACCTCGTGCTCTCCGACTCACTTCCTGGGCTGTACTTGGCTCATCACCTCTTTATCTGTATCCAGTTCTCTTTCCAAAGCTTGCAGCTTTATCTCTGTGGCTACGCAGACTCGCAGACGCGCTAGCAGGAGGGGAAGGGAATGGGCTCCGCATGTAGAAAAATCGTCCCGGGTGACAGAGCCCCTGCATGTCTTCAAACCTCAAGTTCTTGCCTGTAAAATGCGGACAATGAGAATGCGCAGCCTGTGGCGCCGTGGGGAGGTTTGAGGCCAGTGCTGTTTTGTATGGCAGCATCTAGCCACATGCGGCTATTTAAATTCATTAATTAAAGTTGAATAAGGTCTTAAATATTCAGCTCCTCGGTCGCACTAGCCACATTTCAAGTGCTTACAGTGGACGGCACAGCTAGAGAACATTTCCGTCACTGTGGGAAGTTCCACTGGGCAGCGCTGGTTTAGACCATCTACGTAAAGTGCTCAGGCCTGCACAGGGCACCCACCGTGCGCTGCCATAATTCATCAGAAGGGCAGGAGCCATGGCTTCACGTCAAGTTCTGCTCTCCCACAAGGGCCAGGAAGGCCCGGTAAAAAGCGAGCTTTGGCTTACAAGGTATGTTGGACTGGTTGAGGGTCTTCTTTGGGTTGGAGGTGGACCAAGTTCAAAACGGGGAGTTCAGGTTCCTGCCGCAAGGCAGCGTGTAGGGCTTAACGCGCTCTTCTGGCCGAGGAGGGACGCTGAGCGGTGGGAGGGGCAGCAAACTGCGGGGAGCGGTTTGCACATCTAGAACTACCCGTGTCGGACTTTTCAAAGGAAAAATGGCCATGTGGGTTTGCAAATGTGTTAGTGTCCCCCAACTCTCTCTCTCTCCTCCCCCACCTCTTTCTCCTCTCTCCCCCTCCCCTTCCTCTCCTCTCTCTCCCCTCCCCTCCCATTTTCTCCCCCCTCCCCTCCCTCATATTTTTGCCAGAGAAGGGAAGTCTAGATCCCAGCTTGTGAGGACAGACGGGATGCCTTCGTCCGTCTGGCTCCTTCATAGGGAGGAAGAATTCAAGGCTCAGAGAAGTGCAGGGACTCGCCCGAGGTCCCTTAGGAAGTGAGGGCAGAGTGGGACTTCTGGACACAGCCTCCCTGAAACCAGAGCTTGGCATGGCGTTGATGTCACCCAGGCCTCCTTGGAACACAGGCAGCGGGGACGGTGCTGTCCACCGCCCTAGCAGCCCCGACCCGTACCCCAGGCCCCGCCGTGAGGCGTCTGCTGGCCTCTCCCCCGCCTGGCCCGTCCCCTTCGGTGCCCAGCGCCGGGCTTGGCACACACTGGGCGCCTCGTGGGCGCTGGCTGACCCGGCGGGAAGAGGCGGATCCTGTCGCTGGCGCGACGGTGCCAGGCGTGTGAAGGGCCGAGCCCGCCCGGGGGTGTCTGTAACCTCCCGCGAGGGGACGGCCAACGGCTCCCCGTCTGGTGTGACGCCCCCTCTGGCAGTGTAGCCGAGCCTGTGCCCCTCTCCGAGTAGTTTCTGCGTGTTTTATTGAAGTGTAACACATACGGAAAAGCGCACACGCCTGAAGTGTTCCTCAGTGAACTTGCACAGCGGACACACTCGTGACCCAGCACCGCCGCAGAGACCGGCGGTGACCGGCCCCCGGCCTTCCAGGGCCCCTCCTGAGGGAAGCCTGATGCCCGCCGCGGCCTCAGGTGCGAGGCGGCGGGCCGAGCACGCGGCGGCGGCGCGCGGGCGTTCCGGGAGGGACGCGAGCGGCGGCTCGAGTACGGGGCGGGGGACGTGCGGGAGGTCGCCGACTGCGCGGCTCGGGAGTGACTCTGCAGGGCTCGTGTGGCGGCTGGCCGTCGCCGCGACGCGCGCGTGGGCTTCGGGGGTCGTACCGGGGATGTGGACGTACGCCGCGGGCCGCTGAGGGAGGGCCGGGCGGCCCCGCGCGGGGTCGCGGGTGTGTGGGGGGTCGCGGGGGCCGCGGGGGCGGGGCCTGGGCGGGGGCGGGGCCGGCGGGCGCGCGCACGCAGCCGGCGCGCCCCCTCCCGGCCGCCATGTTGGCTGGTGTGTGTGGGTGTCAAACCGAGCTAGACGCGGCAGCGGCTCCGCGGGCTCCGGTCGCTCCCGCCTCCCCGGCGCTAGTGGCGGCCGCAGCCGCGCACCCGGGCCGGCCCGGAAGAGCGGAGGTGAGCCGGGGCCCGCGGGGCTCGGGGGCCGGAGCGGGGCCCCCCAGGGCGCGGACCCTCCCCTCCCCAGGGGGGACGCCCCCAGAGCACAGGCCCCCGCCCCCCGCAGCAGGCACCCCTGCTGCCCCAGCTGGGTAGCATCCACCTCAGGCGGGGCCCCCTTCTTTCCAGCCAGGTCCCGCTCCACGGGCAGGAGCATGGCCCCCTCCCCATCTAGGTCCTTCTTTCCGCTACCAGGATCCCCCGTTTGCCTATCGTGGAGCTCTTCCTTTTATATCCTCGGAGTCTGGGGCTCCCTTTCCTCCCACGCCAGATCCAGGAGTCCCCTCCAGGCCCTCACCCTCCACCTTTCGTCTTGGAACAACCCCGCCCCTCCTCCCCAGAGCACTTTCCTCCCGTCCGCGGGCCCAGCGCCCCTTTCCTCCAGAGCCCCGCCGGGTCTGCCTCTCGCCCCCGTGCAGAGCCCAGCCCCCGTTCCCTCCAGAAGCCGAGGGAGGGGTCCCCTCGGTACGGGATCCCGGTCCGTGCCCCCTCTCCTTTGGGCTGGAGCGGGCCCCCTTCCCCGCCCTAGGTTCTCCCTCCCCACCCCCACCCGCACCCCCACGGCACAGCGGGGACGGGGGCGGCAGAGCCAGGCTCCAGCTGCCTTTTGTTCCGCGTGGGATGGCAGAGACCCCGGGCGGCGGTCCTGCTCGGCTCATCGGGGTGGGTGAATGGGTGCGTGGGGGCCGGCCTCTCCAGGAGACCCTTCTTGTCTGTCTCCGTGGGGCTCCCCAGGAGCCTAGCGCGTTGGGAGAGGCCGGCCCTTCCTAGAGGAGTCCGTGCCGACAGGTTTTTGTTTGCGACCTGGAGTTGGCCCAGTGGCTTTGCGGGCGAGTGGGGAGGGGCAACTTGCTCTCCTCCGAAACCCCAGCAGAGGCCCGTGAAAACCCATTCCTCCGTCCTGGGGCTCCGTCTGGGCTCCCTTCTCTGTTTTGCTGCCCTAGACGCATCTGAAGTGTGTGCCTGAAGAGAGGATGGAACTTAACCATCATCAGGGTTAAGGTGGGGGAAACTGAGGCCCAGAGAAGCAGTGATTTGCCCAAGGTCACACGCAGTGATACTGTGTCAATTGCCAGAACTAGAAGCTCGGTATTTAGGGCTTTCTCCACCACGTTTTAGATTTTTTTTAGAGAGATGTTCAGGATTACTCCTCTCCTCGTTTATTTTTAACATTCACAAAGAAAATGGGCAGGAAAAGATGAGAAGTGTGAGTTCTTTTCCGCCTCCAGAAAATGCCCTGTGAAAGAAGGGATTGGAACGGGGGTTAAAATAATTGAAAAAGGTGCATTTTAATTATCCATGCCCTCCTCTCCCCCTCCTCCCTCAATTACATAAGATTAATGAAGATCTGGCAGAAAACTTGTGCATCTGTAGCTCTAGATATCCGATGATAGGTGCTGACAAAATCATGTGCTGAATCCTGCATGGCAGTGATTGAATTTGCAGTGATAATTAAGTTTTCATCTGTATTTAATTGAAAATCGAAAGAGACTACAGTTTGTTTCTGAATGGTACTTATTCCAGTGATTGTGTTTGGGACTTTGGGACAAGTGATTGTGTTGGAGAAGTCACCAAGATCTTCTCATCTTTTGTTTATCTGTGTTTTAATTCTTACATTGTTAAAGCTTATTTGTTTCTTTAGTTTTAATATTGGGTTAGTCATCCTTACTATTCACTGGGCTCACTGGGCTATTCTTTTGTAAGTGTTGAATGAGATACTGGCTATTAAAGTTTGGTAAAGTGCAAATTACTGTAAGGCATGGTTCAGGACTGCATCCCACAAGCCCCTGGACCAGGAGCAAGTTCAGATTGTCCTGTGGGGTGTCCTGATCTCTCCTGGTTTGCCCACCTTTGCCTCCCTGAACTCTGAGCTTGCAGATCGGGAGCTCTGTGGAGAACTCTCTGCCAGCAAGCTGTGTTGTGCCAAGTACGTGTGTGAGGTGTGAAGAAATGTAAAACTTGCGAGCGATGATACCTAGCATGGTATTCGCAGTCTTGAAAAATGACCCATCCTTTGTAGAAATCCTCTGTAGAAAGACAGTTGCCTCTTTATGTAGCTATCTTCCATAATAAGGTGTGGATTTCCCAATAGTTGGGATTCTGATAGGAGTCCTGAAAAGTTTTTTAGACTCTGATTTGTTTTAATGGCTTGGCTTTTCCTGAACTTAAAGAATGGGCATTTTTTTTTTTTTTTTTAGATTTCATTAGGAGGAGTGGCAACTTGCAGTTCTTTGTGGACTAAGGTGCTAAGAGATTTTCATGCATGCAGTTGTCGTTGTCATACTCTTGGGAAGTGCATTAAAGTTTTCAAAGCTTTTTGGCAGTTGTTCTCACTGTTCCCCAGAATCTTCCTGTCATATTGGTGGGGTGTGGATGACCATGGTGGTTGTCATTTTATGGCATGAGTACCTGGTGACCCTGAGCCTTGGAGAAATCAAGGGCTTGGATTTTGGGAATTTGAGGTTGGGGAGGATAGAAGGTCTTATCTAGTCCTACTCCCTCGTTTATCTGCTGGACTTTCAACTCACGTTTGATTTAAACAGACCTCTTCTGTCAAGCCTTTGCCAGCCAACTCCACCAGTGTCTGGGCCCCTCTGGTCTCTAAGCTTCACCACCCCAAACAGTCTGGTGGAGCACTTATCATGTTGTCTGTGTATCTGGGGCTCTTGTGACACTTGGACATCTTTGAAGCCAATGATTGCCCTGTCTTTCTTTACTTCTCCAGCACCTAGCTCAGTCTCTGACCTGTGGTAGGTACTCAGTAAAGGTCTGAGGTGTAAATAAGTAGTCGTGGGGGCAGGGGAACAAACTTTTATTGATCCCTTACTACAGGCTCCACTGTTCTGTCTTGCTCTTGCAAAGACCACTGCTGTTGGTCCAGCAGTTATATGTAAGTCACGTGGGTATTATCCCCCTTCTACAGCTTAGGAAACTGAGACCCAGGGGCTTAAGTCATGTGTTCAAGGTCACATAGCCAGTAAGTCATGGGGCTGGTATTCGAACAGTTCTGTTGGATCCCAAAATATTGTTATGCCTGTTACTTCATTTGAGGAACCGAGTCTCACAGGGAGGAAGAGACTTGCTTATAGCCCTTCTGCAAGTTGACAATGGACTGAATACCGTGGGATAATAGTTAAGATTGTTGAGGGTGGGAGAGAGCACATTTTGCTTTTGTCGGATGCATTATGAAATGACTGTTTATGACCATCTGTTGAGTTTTTGAAAATTGACAAGCTTTCTCATAAGTTCCTCAATGGAATTTTCTGTGATCTTAATTAGCTTGTTCAGGGTGTCTAAAAATAGAAACTTAGAAAATCAGATACAGTGAAATAAGTGTCCGTGTGCGTCAGTGAGTGTATTCAGTGACATCTATCTAGGGACTCGTTTGACCAGACCTGTTTTCAAGTCAAGCACTTACGTTGTTTGTGTCTTGAAATGCAAAGCTGTTTCTGCAGACTTTTTTTTTAAGATAATTTCATTTTGTCTTCACATGGATGTATAGCATAGGGATTACCACCCATCCGTGAATGGAACAACTGAGGCCCAGAGAGGTTAAGTGACCTTGGAGGGACTGGCACAGACAGGAGGCAAACCCAGGTCCGTGTGGTTCCCAAACTTGGGTCCCTCCTGCTCCACCAGCTCCTGTGGGTCGTCATTTAAATTATAGGATAAACTTGTGACCTGAAAATCACCAAGTTTATTTAGAAGGTTGGGACTTGTGAATAAGGAGGTTTCTGTCTTTTTCCTAACCTTAGGATCTGTGAAAGCACTGCTGTTTGAATGTTGAGTTTAATGGAGCACTTTAACTGATAGATGCTAGATTTAGGGTTTGATTAAAAAAAAAAAAAAAAAAAGCCTGCTTCCTTTGAACCACATCTGCAACATTGTTAAAATGCTCCCTGTATGTGCATTGGATTCTTCCTGGTGACTCATTCCCAGCATACCCAGGTACTGGAGCCTGCTTTGTGCCTGGGCACAGAAAAGCTTTCCTGTTGATCCTGGTCTAGACAGAGTGTGTTGCATTTTCAAGCCCTCTAGAGATAGAATGGGTAACTTAATTCTCTTTCTGTTCAAGCAGTGCTAGGAATTGGGTGCACAGAGGGCTGCAAATGAAGGGACCCCGCCCCACCATGTTCTCTTCATGGCAACCTGGCTGATAA
Organism: Ceratotherium simum simum; assembly: GCF_057802395.1. Classification (NCBI taxonomy): domain Eukaryota; kingdom Metazoa; phylum Chordata; class Mammalia; order Perissodactyla; family Rhinocerotidae; genus Ceratotherium; species Ceratotherium simum. Next base: position 2,036,990 of record NC_141915.1, read on the forward strand.
ATGGAGCCTGGAAAAGCAGGCTCATCCTGAGGGGTAGCTGACCATTTAGGGCTGATGCATGATGTGGATTTAAAAGCATCTATAATTAATCACTTCTGAGTGCAGGCTTCATCGTCCCTCTCTCAGGATTTGGGAACCCCAGCCCAGAAGATTGAATGGGAAGGTGTGTAAGGTGTCAGCACTGGCTGGCTGTGCAGGGGAAACTCAAGAACAGCAGTTGCTTTTTGCCTCTGAAATGCTCTGAATACTGCTCAGAAGATGATGGCATGTCACTTGGGAAGGGAATTTGGTTTTTCAAAGAGATGTTTTCACTTTGTTCTTTCATGATTATAATTTGGACTGTGGTCACAGATATCACTCTGTGGGTTAGTCAGGATGTTTTCCTCAGTGAAGGGAATGTAAGATGTCCGTATCCTTTGAAGAGGCAGTAAATGTAGGATTCTGTTTGAAAAGCTGGTTCATCATTCTCACACATCAAGCAAGATGCTCACCATCAAGGCTTTTTAGAAATGCAGCTGGGAAAGGACAAGGGGGAGTGATGTTGGGCACCAAGCGGACTCCCACGGGGCCCTTAGGGATGGCCAGTGGTGTTAATGGAAGTCACTCTTCCTCCCTCCAACAATTCAGATTGATTTAATATTCTTTGGTGTTTAGAGTTTGGGGAAAAAAAATTATTTTCCTCCAGTAGTAATTATCAGCATGTCCATCAAAAACAAACACGTGGGTGTGTGTTTGAGCCCTGATGGTTTTTGAATGTCTGCTGTGTGCCGGGCTCTGCACTACTGCTTTTATGCACAGTATTTAATTTAATTTTCATCATGATCCTGCAAGGCTTGTCACCATTTCTCTTTTTTGCATATGCAAAAACTAAATCTCAGAGGGCTTCAGCAGCCTGCCCCAGGGCACACAGCCAGTAAGTTCCCCAGCTGGTATTTGCTGCCACCTGTGTCAGATTCAAAACCACATTATTTCTGCTACGGCACTCTGCAGCTGGGCCAGGTGCTCCCCTAGCCCCACTCTCCCCTCTCAACAGCCCTGGGAGGTAGGCGTGTCGCAGGTGAGCGAGCTGAGGCTCAGAGCCGTCAAGCTTGTTCACGTGCACCCACCCAGTGGCTGGCAGGGCCTGAATTCAGTCCCACCCCTGTCTGATTTTGGAGCCTCATGAGCTGTTTCTATGACAACACCTCACCTCCTTGTCCAGGACTACAGAAGTAAATTCTAAGACCCACAGCTGCCTGAATGTGTGCAACAGGGACCTGGGGGGACCCAGCTGGGTGGGCTGGGAGGACGTCTGTGTGGGCTGGTAGGAGTTTGTGTTTGCAAAGCTGTGTTAAAATAATTGCCCAAATTGCTCTTTGAGGGAATTTCTTTTTACTCTGTAATCCTGAAGCCCTGTATATTGGTTCTGTGAACATGACACATGGGAATTAAGGACTAAAAAATCCTCTGGTAATGCTGTTGTTAAAACATGATCAAATTCATGCAGAAGAACTTGATAGTCTTAAACACTTACATATAAATAAAAATATAAAGTATCTCCTTCCTCAGCAGGCAATTGACACATGACTTGTAGCAGATGGGTCCTTTTTCTGATCTTGGCAGTGTACGAGGAGGCTAGGGTGTGATCATTTTCCCGCAGATTGAGAATTGCCTGCAGCCCCCGAGCCAGGGTGGTCAACAGCGGTGTGTCAGCACCCACCCTGTGCGCTCTCGGGGGCCTAGGGGTTGGACTTGCGTCTGTTGTTGAATAAATCATGGGAGCTGAAAGTTGCTGTTCAGAGTCTGCCCTCTTCTCTGCGCCCCCCACGAGAAAGTCACAGCAATGAAGGAATGCTAACAGACTAAAAAGTCACATTTTTACTTGAACTCAAGTCCTCCATGAGTGCCCGTTTGATACCCAGAGCTGTCCTGGCTATAATGAGTATACTTTGGATCCAAAAACTTGAGAAACAGGTGATCAGAGAAATAATTTTATTCCACTTTATGAGAGGCAGTCCGGTCGATGTAGAAGCATGGGCATCAAATCAAGGACAATTTCATGACAATAGGGCAGAATATTTGAGATCAGAGCCTGGAAAATATGCAACACGTGTCTTTAGAGTTCAAGTAATGGGTGTAAATAAAATGCCGTGTTTCTTGACACCAAGAACTTAGTCTAATTGAGAAGACAAAGTTATTATTTGTGAGACAGAAGCTGGTGGTTTGTGGAGCTCTGATTTTGATTCTTTGTCAGATCAAGAATGAAGAAAAGTCTAGAAGAGTCAGGAAGAAGGTAGGATTTGAGTTGGACCTCGAAGGACAGGGAACAGTGTCTGGGAGCGGAAGCCATTTCAAGTTGAGGGAACAGCAGGAGGCAAAGCTTGGGGTGGGCTTGGGCAGGTCCTGCATGCGTTTGGTGTGTGTGTGGTATGTGCGTGGCACAGGCTCCAGAAGCAGCTCTGCCCCGTGGATGCCTGCCGAGAGCAGTAAGGACCGAGGTGGCCAGATGGCCACTGGCTCTGATGAGGCAGTAGCCTTGGGATTTGGTGGTGTTGGCAGTAGGGAGCTCAAGTGTTTGGGGAGGGACCTTCTGGCAGGGACCTGCAAAGTGGCATAATTCCTGTGGGTGAGGGCCTGGTTGGGCTGGCTTCATGAGAATGGATAGGTCACAGTTCTGGAGATAGCACAAGGGTACGTGTCAGAGTGAAGGGAGGCCAGAGTTCAGTTCTGTTTGGGGAGAGGCAGGGGCCTCAGTGCCAGCTGGGAAGTGTGGATGTGACACTCTGTGAGCCTGCAGTTCTTATCCTTGGCTGCACCTGCAAATCACGTGGCCTGGAAAGCTTTTTAAAAATTCCTGTGATGGGGCCCCACCCCAGACCATGGAGGGGGAGCCAGTAGTTTTTCTAGAAGTACCCTAGATGCTTATAATAGTTTGTGTGGGCTGAGAAACTGAACTGTGTGCTCAGGGGAGCCTGTAGGAGTGTCAGGGATTAGAAGGTGGGAAAAACTTGGAGCCGGAGAAAGCAAGAAGCCTTTGCAGTAGTGAGGTATGGTGTGCTGGAGCCCTGAGCTACCATAGAGCAACTGTGGACCTGCTTGAGAAAAGAGAGAGGGGACGGCAGATAAGGTGGAATCTTGCCAGAGAGAGAGAGGCAGAGATGACCACCTGGGCTGCTGAAGTTTGCTTTTGAGCCGCCGTGGGAAAGGGGGCTAGTTTAGCAAAGAGTGTAAACAAGGTGAGGGCAGGAGGAGAGATTGTGACCCACCTGTTTGGTAATCCTCCTTCAGCCTGATTTTTAGCCAGGTCTATGGAGCAGGCACAGAGGGTTCTTACCTGTTCATTCAAGCCTGTGAGCTAGGTTCCTTCCGACACCCCTAATTGTATTGACTGTAGCAGACACTGCTTGTAAAATTTAAAACTAAATTTCTTTACGGTAATCATATTAAAGATAGTTGTGATTTAGAGTTCCTAATTTAGTAAGATTCACTTTTTAGTCAAAGATTTGAAATAAGATTTTACCTGGTGCATTTACTGCATATCACAATATCGTTATTTATGGTATTTCCAGAAAAAGTTAGTTTATTGTCCAATTCATTCAGTCTTTATTTTTATTTTTATTTTTGTGAGGAGATCAGCTCTGTGGTAACATCTGCCAATCCTCTTTTTTTTTTTTTTTTTTTTTTTTTAAAGATTTTATTTATTTTTTCCCCCCCAAAGCCCCAGTAGATAGTTGTGTGTCACAGCTGCACATCCTTCTAGTTGCTGTATGTGGGACACGGCCTCAGCATGGCCGGAGAAGCAGCGCGTCGGTGCGAGCCCGGGATCCGAACCCGGGTCGCCAGCAGTGGAGCGCGCTCACTTAACCACCAAGCCACGGGGCCGGCCCCAATCCTCTTTTTTTTGCCGAGGAAGACTGGCCCTGGGCTAACATCCGTGCCCATCTTCCTCCACTTTATGTGGGATGCCACCACAGCATGGCCTGACAAGCAGTGCGTCGGTGCGTGCCCAGGATCCGAACCGGTGAACCCCGGGCCGCCGCAGCGAAGCGCGCGCACTTAACTTCTTGCGCCACTGGGCTGGCCCCTCATTCAGTCTTTATTTAATATTTATTGAGCACATATATATTATGAACTATACACTGGGAATACATAGATGATAAAGTGTAAGTTCCTGCACTCAGGTAGCTTATGGTCTGCAGAGAGTGGCTCCCGACATAGGGACAAGTGATGTTAGCCCCAGGAGAGAGAAGTTTAGAATGTGGTGTCAGACACTGAGAATGAACCTGGGTGTCAGAGAAGCTTCAGAGGAAATGATATGTAAGTAGAATCTTGAAGGAGAAGTGGGACTTCCAGGGACAGAGATGAGAGGACTCCCGACTGAGGGAATGGCGCTAGGCCAAGGCCTGAGGGTGAAGCGTCAAGCTCGGGCTCAGCAAGGAGGACGTGGATGAGGAAGGGCTGGACACGTGGCAGAGGCCCAGCCACAGGCCAACCAGGCAGGACAGGCGACCAGGCAGGACAGGCAGACCCAGAAGGACAGGCAGAGAGCTTAGTGCGATTTGAGTCGGGCTGTGGTTCTCGCACAGTCTTTTTGGTGGTGAGCGGGCAGGGCCCTGGGCCCTCTGCCCTACCTCTAATCAGAGCAGCTCTGATCTGAACATGGGGAACTAAAAGGGGCTCATTTGAGAAGTGTTCCTCTGCTGTTTAAAAAAAACCAAAGTGATCTCACTGCTGTAGGTGCTGGGGAACCACTGTGAGCAGGAGAGTGTCTGTGGGTGTCGGGCAGGGAGGGACTGGATGCTTCCCCAGGGACCTGAAAGGCCCTCACTTCTTTCTTTTTGCCTGAGAAGGTGGAGTTGGAAAGGATTCTTGCCTGTTCCGTTCTCTACTCCAAGCCAGTTTCTCTGGTCCCTGGGTAATGTCTAGGCAGCGTGCTGATGCTGTGGTTAACAGGTCCCTTGGGAGTAGAACTCCTTACAGTCAAGCAGCTCTGTTTTCCAGAAATCCCTGGAGACTTTTCTGACCAGATTGCCAAGGTAAGGGACCTAGCAGTGAACTTGGGGTGTGTGTCAGAGAGCTGCTGTGTGCCAGCCTCTGGGCTGGGTACCCAGGAGATGGCCCCAGCCCTCAACTCTCCTCATTGTGGTCCGTGGGTCCAGCCCACATATGCGTTTTGTTTGGGCTGCACTGTGCCCCTTGTTAAAAATTGGAAGTGGCTGCTCTGGTAGATTCCTATGGCTGCTGTAACAAATTACCACAAATGCCATGGCTTAAAACAACACAGTTCTATAGGTTAGGAGTCCCACATGGGTCTCAGTGGGCTAAAATCGTGGTGTAGTCAGGGCTATGCCTTATGGAAGCTCTAGGGGAGAATCTGTTTCCTTGCATTTTCCAGCTTCTGGAGGCTGTCCACATTCCTTGATTTGTGGCCCCTTCTATTTTCGAAGCCAGCAATAGCCAGTTCTCTCCTTCTCACACCAGATCACTCTGACACTAAGTTTTTTGTCTCCCACTTGCATCTCTAAGAACCCTTGTGATTACATTGAGCCTACTGGATAATCCAGGATCCTCTCCCTATTTTAAGGTCACCTGATTAGAAACCTTAATCCCATCTGCTACCATAATTCCCCTTTGCCGTGTAACTGGGATTAGGATGTGGAGACCTATGGGAGGCCATTATTCTGTCTATCATTATTCTGTCTTTACTAACATGAAAATCAGGAGATCTTACATAGCAATCCAGACTTGCAGCTTTATTGACAAATCAGAACACTTGGCAGGCAGGGGCCTGCACTGTTGCCTGGCAACAATGGGTCAGTGCCAGTGTTGGCGCCATCTCTGGATGGGGTTGCTGGTGCCAGTTCTCCACAGCCCCCATCCCTCACATGGTGCCTGCTTTTTCCCCTTCATTGCCTGGGCCCTGCTCCGGGGACCCAGGGCCTTACACATAGTCCAGTCATGGCAGCGTCCTGTGTTCAGGGTGGTGGAGCTTGCCTGCCTTTCTGTTTGGTGCCCTCCTCTTTGCCCCTGCAACCCACTGCCTGCCCCTAGACCCTTGTCCTACACCCTCCTCTGCCTGACACACAGTTGTCTCTCCTCTCCATGGCCCCCTCTCCTTAACCCAGGGCTCTACATTCCAGAGCATCTCTGATGCTATTTTAGGTGGTGGTGTTTGTACCATAGCTCCTTTTCTTCTGTCCCCTCCTTTTCTGCCACTCAACACTAGTATGTTCTGGTGCCTTCCATTTTATGTCTTGCATTGGCAGTTGTGAAAAGCAGGTCTTTATAATGCACCTTTAAAGCAGTATCCATCAAAAGTCAGGGTCACACGACAAGCATTTAGTCGAACATCTACTATGTGCCATGCACTTCCCCAGATACTGGAAATACAATAGGGAATGAGATAGAGACACCCGCCTTGTCTGCCCCTGCAAATCTAGTTCTAGAAGAGGGAGAAGCAGAAACAGGTGAACAGGCAATTGCAATATTAACCTCCTGCTGCGTCTAGGCAGGGTCTGGCAGCATCCTGCTTCCTCACACCCTGGCCCGGAGGTGAGCTCTGGCTGCAGTGGTGGGAGGTTCTGGAGCTCTGTTGAAGGCATTTTGGTGAAAGACGCCCTTGTTTCTAGACATTGCCTGGACCCAGCAGATAGCTGGGCAGAATTTTGGGCAGGTATTTCAGAGGCGCAGATAGCGTGTTGGTTTGCAGTGTGAGGGACTACTCTAGACGCTTCTGTGTGCCACTGCCTGGCAGTCTAAACTGGGGCTCTGGTTGCTTTCCGAGGAGCTCTTTGTGTGGCCTCTTGTGGACAGGCCTGCCCTGGGTGACCCTGCACTGTGGGGCTCAGGTAGAGGGTGCTGGGTTGAGCCACCAGAATTTGACAGCTTAAGGGCATCTAGTTCTTTTATCTACACAGAGTTTTATCCAGCATGTTAAAAATCTTTGGAAACTTGCTTGAAAAAAAGCAAAACTTTTCATTGTAGAGGGTTTCTAACATATAAAAATAGAATAGTTCCATGAACCCCCATCACTCAGCTTCAACAGTTTCAATCTAGGCTCTTCCTCCCCTCCCCGCCTTGGATTATTTCAAAGCAAATCTCAGACTTGACTTCACCGATTAGTACTTTGGTGTGTATCGCTACCAGATATGGACTCTTTGGAAACTTGTTTTTAAGTGAAGACTGACCACCAGCCATCCTAATTCTGATTTTCATATGCTCTGGCGTCGAAGTTGATTTTTTTCAGTTGTGGAATAATGACCATCTTCGTACAAAATCTTGATGTGTGTTGAATTTTATTAGTACTTCTATTAGGGCAAAGCAATGAGATTTTTGCTATTTTAATTTTTTTATTGGAAAATACGTATAAAATTTACCACAGTAACCATTTTAAAGGGTAAAAATTCAGTGGTATGAAGTACATTCACAGTGACGTGCAGTCACCACTACTGTCTAGTTCCAGAGTTTTTCATCACCCCACAAGGAAACCTTTACCCTTATTAAGCAGTCGCTCCCAGTCCTCCCATTCCCCCCAGCCCCTGGCAACCACTAATCTACTTTCTGTCCCTATGGATTTGCCTACGTTGGACATTTCATGTAAATGGAATCACACACTATGTGACCTTCTGTGTCTGGCTTCTTTGACTTAGCACAGTGCTTTCCAGGTTCATCCATGTGGTTGCATGTGTCAGTACTTCATTGCTTTTTATGGCTGAATAATATTCCATTGTGTGAATAGACCACAGTTAGTTTATCCATTCATCTGTTTCTGGACACTTGGGTTGTTTCCACCTTTGGCACTTGTGAGTAGTTGCTACTTTAACTTGTCAGTGCTTAATTTGAAATGTGATGTGGTGCGTGGAACAAAAAGAAAATGTCACGTGTGAGGAAATATCGTGTATGACAGGAGGGTGATTTACTCTTGATTCCATTGATTTCAACACACACATTTAAAAAAAACTTATTACTGATGTATAATATACATAATAGAAAAGTATATTATACATAATGCCAGTACATAAGGGGCTCCAAGGCCTCTCCTGGCTATTTTTTGTTTTCAGTGGCTGTGTGGGCTGCTTAATAGTCTGCCATCTGAAGGACAAACCCTGCTCTTCTTAGACTTGAGACACCACAGCTCTGGGTTTGAGGGTGGACAGTGGCCTTTCTGAGCACTGGCATCGAGGGAATGCTCAGCAGTCTCTGGGACTTTGCCCCCTCCTGAGTTACGGGGACAGATTTGGTGTTCATCAGAGCCAGTGACAGAAGAGCTTGTTTTCCTGGATACCAAGTCAGTGCCTTTATTTATATACCTAGAGTCCGTGCCCTCGTGTTTTTATGGCTGCGTGTAGGAGTTCAGGATGGTAGGTTAGGTACATTGTTATCAGGGTGGAAAATGAAGTGGATTTGGTAGCATGTTTTATATGCAGCATTGATTTCCATTATGAGTTTATTTCCACTGAGGAGTTAGGGGGCAGCCCCGAGTAGCTAGTTGCTGACTGGTGGGTGCCCTTCTCCACGGCTGCTGTGTGAGGTGACTACAACTTCTTAGGTAGTTCTAGTCACAGTGTTGAGGAGCATACTCCCCTCTGCATCATGCTGTGTGTCCCCTTTTGGAGGATGTGAGGGAGGTGTTCATCTCAGGTCCCAGGACAAGGAGAGTCTTCTGTGAATCTGATTTATTTCTATTTTGTAGATGGTGTGAATCCTCTTTGCTTTGGTCACCAGGAAGCTCAGCTTAGAGCTAGTCATTTGTCCCATCTCTAATGTGGCCTGCACTTTGGGTTCTAACCTTGCTTTCTGGCCCAGCCTTTTCTTCCCCCTTCTATTTTCCTCTTGCCTGAGTTTCTTCATTTGCTTGTTTTCACTATGTTCTCTGGGTTTCTCTAAGCCAGTGATTCTCAACTTGTCTAACTGTACTCTAATCAGAATCACCTGGGGAGATTCTTTTTTGAGGTGCCGATGCTGGGTCCCCACTACCTTCTGTTTTACTTGTCTGGATGGGGCCTGAGCATAAGTGCATTTCCAAAGCTCTCCAGAGATTCGAACATGTGGCTAAGGGTGAGAACCACTGCTGTAGGCTGTTTTACATCTTTTTAGCAACAAGGCAGGGATAAATCGATGAAAAGGATGGAGACTGGGAGGACAGCTGGCCCGGTGGTCTGAGCTCAGAGAAGTGAAGTAAAGAGGATTATGTAGCTTCCAGTGGTTTTCCTGCCAGTGGAACCAGTAGGAAAACTCTGAGGGGCTCCCGTACTTGGCCAGAACAGTCGAAGCCTCAATTCCTGGACCGGGGTGGGGAGGAGTGCCTGGAAATTTTGCTCTGAAGATCTTGGGCCTGCCTAGTGGTGTATGGCCTTGTAACAAGGTCTTCTGGGCCATTCAGGACCCCAAGTCCCATACTTGGGACCTAATTTATGCTTCATACCATTTGCTATAGAATGTAATTATGGAGAAGACTCAGCATATAAAGAGAAAATTTAAAACATGGTTAAATTTTTTTAACCAGATCAGAACAACTAATCTGATCCCTCCTGCACTTTAAAAAAGCACTCTTCCTGCTTAAAAGAGAAACAAGAAATTATGAAAGAAAGCACATTCTTTCTTGGTTTAAAAGAATATATTTTATTGGCAGAAGAAAAGGGCAAGTAGCACAAGAAATCACTCTGTAACCTGACTGCAAGGTGTTGGGTAGATTTTAACACTTGAAGACAGAGAAACAAATGTTTCTTTAAACAAACAAAACCAAACTCCTCATTCGTTCTTCCCCCTCTCCCTAAAAAAACCCGGATTGTTTTCATTTAGTTCTTTTGACTTTGAACAAAAATCTTAACTTTTTTTTCTTCTCCACCATCTGATTATCAATAGTTTCCGAAGACTGTGTTAAAGTGAGCTCTACCAAAATAGACTGTCTGCAATATAGTATTTCCAGGCTGATTTTCTTTTTTGTGCTCTCATGGAGAATGTGTAGGATGCCTGTTTTAAGGGTCATCAAGAAAATTTGTAAAGTTCACCTAAGTAGGAAGGACCAAACCAGAACTTGACCTATAGCCTTGTCACTGTAATCGCTGTTATATTGTGGTTTATTTTCTCTTAAGTTGTTGTTCTGTTTGTTTAGTATGCAGGGGTCTTTGTGGCCTGTGTGAACATCATGGATGGCGCAGAGCTTTCCCTTGAATGGCTGTGCTGGGAAGAGGTCAGCCACCTCCGTGATTTGTCCCCTCCTCCCTTGCTGCAGAAGAGTGGAGTCTGCAGCCCCCAGGGGCTCCGGGAGGCCAGGAGGGAGCTCTGCTAGGGGAGGGGCTTTGCCAGCTTCATAGGCTTTATTAACCAGTTGGATATGGGTGAGGGAGGAGGAGACCCTCTTGGTGCTGGTGCTGAAGTAGGGAGTGTGGAGGTGGAACCGGCCCGGTGGGGAGGACAATTTCAGCGTTGGACAGTGGAACCAAAGACCGACAGCACTGCATGCACTTCAGAGACTTCCAGAGCGGGGTGGACGGCTCTTTGGGCAAAGTCACTTCAGGCTCTCTGGGCCTCAGTTTTCCCATCTAGGATAGAAATGAGAGTAGGACTCAGTGATATCCAGTCCTTCCTAATGCCAGAATGCATGGGTTCTGTGACCTCAAGACATTCCGGTCTTAGGGAAGAGCAGCTTTCAAGCTGGCAGCGGTTTTGTTGTTTCTGGATGTATCTTTTCCCTTTGGAGAGGTTGGGTTGGGTTGATGATGAGATGGGTTTATCGCCTCTCCTTTCAGGAGTCTCCAGAAGAGAAAATGGGCCAGTTCCTCAGGAAGTGTGTTTGCCTGAGGCTCACCAGCTCACTCTGATCCAACCTAGAGAGCTAGTCCAGGTTGTAGGTCAACCAGGTCACCTCAGGGTCGCCTATGGTATGTCAATATCTGGTAATTTCCTTCTGGGGCCCTTGGCATTGACATTGCATGTACACAGTCAGAGGGGTTGTTTGAGTCCCTGTGAGCAGGTCTCCCATGCTGGGGAAAGGTCCCTGATTCCCTGCCCACTGGTGTTCGGCCCACTTGGCTGGTCACAGAGTCAACTCCAGTAAAAAGATGTTGGCTTTCCCACAAGACTGCGCGCCCTGGGAGGGCAGCAGGCCTGCTGGGTGCAGTGTCCAGCGCAGGGCGTGGCTGGGGCGGACATGTTAGTACAGACTTGTCAAATGGAGGTTTGCATTTGTGTGCTGTATTACACTACCAGCTGGGGGATATTTAAGAAATCCTTTTAAAATAAATTGAAAGACTACTGTGAAGGATTTTTTTTTTCATTTGGAAGAGAAAAAAGTGATTTAAAACTTGAGAGGGGAAACAAATGATGTCTTCTTTAAAAGAAAAAACTCATTCTTTGACACACTGGTTTCTAAATCAAAATGAGAGATTTTTTTTTTTTTTGGTGAGGCTAGTCAGCCTTGAGCTAACACCTGTTGCCAATCCTCCTCTTTTTTTTTTTCCTGAGGAAGAGTGGCCCTGGGCTAACGTCCGTGCCCGTCTTCTTCTACTTTATATGGGACGCCACCACAGCATGGCTTGACAAGCTGTGTGTTGGTGCGCGCCCGGGATCCGAACCTTCAAACCCCAGCTGCCAAAGCAGAGCGCGTGCACTTAACCGCTTGTACCACTGGGCCAGCCCCAAAATAAGAGATTTTTTAAAAAACTGCCTTGTGAGGCTCATGGAAATATAATTTGGAATTGCTCAGCCTAAGGTTTCTCCCCTTTCAGTAGGCAGTGTGGAAATACGGTTTTGCTGTTGTTTTTGGTTGGATATGAGTGCAGCACCTCATTGATGTGGCATCTTTTGAGCATTAAGTCACTTCAGAGGAAAATTTCTAGACAAGTGAGTATCACCCCTTTGAGGGCCAAAGCCTTTCCTTTTCACTCACAGTTTTTGTTTTTCCTCTTTACACTTTCCCTGTTCCCTGGTTTCCCAGAGGCAAGGCTGATTGGACCGGCACAGGTGAGGAGAGCTGGGTGCCAGGTGGAAGGCTGAGGTGATCCTGGAGTGGGATGGATGAGGTGGCGCTCACAGATGGTCCCCGAGATTGCAGTCCCCTCCCCCTGAGTGCCTGGAGGAGGAGTCCACATTCTCTGTCAGTGGCATTCAGGGCCCATCCCTGCTTGGCCTGCCGTCATCTTTTCTGGCCTCAGCTCTCCCTGCTCTCCTCTCCTCACTCGCCAGGCTGGGTACTGAGCCAGTCGTTTTGCTTGGAATGCACTGTGCCTGCCACTCACCCACGTCAGCCGTCCCATCACGCACTCCATGCCTAGCCTGTACCCTTTAGGCTTCCGTCTAGGGTATCATCTGTTTGTGTTTCCCTGTTCCCCGTGGGCTGTCACATGAGCTCTTTACAGACAGAGGCTGTGCCTGATTGACCTGCATCCCCCAGCACCGCGCTGCTGCCCAGCAGGTAGAGGTGCTGAGGACACACCTGCTGCACAGTTGGGAGCTCAGAGCTTCTCGTTCTTCCCTTCCTTGACCCTGCCACCTGGTGATTAGAGACACAGACCTGCTCAGGGCCGCGCTTGGAGGGGAGGAGGGTTGTGCATGAATCCATGGGCAGGGCAGGGGAGTGGACAACTCCAACTGGGAGTTGTCTGGGAGAAGGACGACACCAACCAGCTGGATAGCCGGTTCAGTGGGAGTGTGGACGGCTGGGGAAGCCACTGCAGGCCATTCACAGCCTTCCAGGTGTGAAGCCTGAGGGACCTAGAAGGGACAGATGCAGGACTGTCTGTGGTCCCTGCCCTCCAGCTTTCACAGCTGTCAGTGAAGAGCTCTGGCAGATTGACAGGTGGAAGGACATGGAGAGAGCTGGGCTGATGTTGCGCCTGTGCTGCTCATGGCACTGGCGTCTGGGACCTATTGGACAAAGGCTTTGATGGTTTTTTTTTTGAATGAGGATGGGATTTTTTTTTTTTTTTGGTGAGGAAGATCAGCCTTGAGCTAAAATCTGTTGCCAATCCTCCTCTTTTTGCTGAGGAAGATTGGCCCTGGGCTAACATCAGTGCCCATCTTCCTCCACTTTATATGTGGGACGCCTGCCACAGCATGGCTTGATATGCGGTGCGTATGTCCGCACCTGGGACCCGAACCTGTGAACCCTGGGCTGCCAAAGTGGAGTGCATGAACTTAACCACTATGCCAGTGGGCCGGCCCTGGGACTTTTTTTTTTTTTTTTTTAGTGTAATGCTCTTTTGAACAGACAGTACATTCACATAGTTCTATTCTTGATTTCTCTTTCTGCTACTTCGTTGTTAGTGTATAGAAATGCAACTGATTTTTGTATGTTGATTTTGTATCCTGCAACTTTACCGTATTCGTTTATTACTTCTAAAAGTTTTTTGATGGATTCTTTAGGGTTTTCTGTATATAAAATCATGTCATCTGTAAATAGTGAGAGTTTCACTTCTTCCTTTCCAATTTAGATCCCTTTTATTTCTTTTTCTTGCCTGATTGCTCTGGCTAGGACTTCGAGTACTATGTTAAATAGGAGTGGTGACAGTGGGCATCCTTGTCTGGTTCCTGTTCTTAGAGAGATAGCTTTCAGTTTTTCACCATTGAGGATGATATTAGCTGTGGGTTTGTCATATATGGCCTTTATTATGTTGAGGTACTTTCCTTCTATACCCATTTTATTCAGAGTTTTTATCATAAATGCATGCTGTATCTTGTCAAATGCTTTCTCTGCATCTATTGAGATGATCATGTGATTTTTATTCTTCATTTTATTAATGTGGTGTATTACATTGATTGATTTGCGAATGTTGAACCATCCCTGCATACCTGGACACATAGTTCTAAAATGAAAGTAGACTTTAAGAAATCTTGCCCTTCACCGCTGATCTCATCTGCCCTGTCTCCCTTCTCCCTAATAAATAACCCCTTTTAGTAGTTTGAATAGGCTTCCCATGTTTCTTTATGCAAATAAAGCAAACAAATTTATATTTCCATTTCTCCCTTTTTGTTAAATAAAAGCTAGCACACTATACGCATCATTCTACACCTTGATTTTTTACTTGCCAATGTAGCCTAGAGATTTTCCATGTCAGTATGTGGAGAATCTTTGTCATTCTCTTTCTCTGAGAGATAGAATTGCTATGTAGTATTGTGAAGTTGTTCCTTTTTTTGGAGGAACAAAAGTTGTTCCTTTTGTTTAGTTTTAAGTTCCATCCCCTACACAAAGGCATTTGAGTTGTTTCCAACATGCTGTTTCATAACATGCCTGCGATGGGTAACTTACTATGCATCAGGCATCGTTTCCCATAGTGCAGATGGATCTGTAGGGTTGCATCCTCCAAGGACGTTGCTGGGTCAGAGGGTAAACACATTTGTAATTTTGATAAATTTTGCCAAATTGCCCTCCACGTGGGTTGTTTCATTTTGCACCCCCACCAGCAAGTATGCATGCCTGTTTCCCCATAGCCTTGCCAGCAGAAGGTATAGTCAAATGTTGAGATTTTTGCCAATCTGACAGGTGTAAAGAGTATCTCAATATAGTTTTTTTTTTTTTTTTGTGGTGAGGAAGATCAGCCCTGAGCTAACATCCCTGCCAATCCTCCGCTTTTTGCTGAGGAAGACCAGCTCTGAGCTAACATCTATTGCCAGTCCTCCTCCTTTTGCTCCCCAAAGCCCCAGTAGATAGTTGTATGTCATAGTTGCACATCCTTCTAGTTGCTGTATGTGGGATGCAGCCTCAGCACGGCCGGAGAAGCAGTGCGTCGGTGCGCGCCCGGGATCTGAAGTCGGGCCACCAGTAGCGGAGTGCGCGCACTCAACTGCCAAGCCACGGAGCCGGCCCCTCAGTATAGTTTTTTTTTTTTTTTTTTTGTGAGGAAGATCAGCCCTGAGCTAACATCCGTGCTAATCCTCCTCCTGTTTTTGCTGAGGAAGACCGGCTCTGAGCTAACATCTATTGCCAATCCTCCTCCTTTTTTTTTTCCCCCCAACGCCCCAGTAGATAGTTGTATGTCATAGTTGCACATCCTTCTAGTTGCTGTATGTGGGATGCGGCCTCAGCATGGCCAGAGAAGCGGTGCGTCAGTGCGCGCCCAGGATCCAAACCTAGGCCGCCAGTAGTGGAGTGCGCGCACTTAACTGCTAAGCCCCAGGGCCGGCCCTCAATATAGTTTTTTTTTTTTTTTTTTAAGATTTTATTTTTCCCCGCAAAGCCCCAGTGGATAGTTGTGTGTCGTAGCTGCACATCCTTCTAGTTGGTGTATGTGGGACTCGGCCTCAGGATGAACGGAGAAGTGGTGCCTCGATGCGCACCTGGGATCCGAACCCGGGCCACCAGCATCGCAGCGCGCGCACTTAACCACCAAGCCACAGGGCCGGCCCTCAATATAGTTTTAATTTGCATTTTTCTGAAGTGTGAGCTGATCAAGTTGTCTTATGTTTAAGGGTCATTTATATTTTTCTGTGGACAGTTGTTTTCCCATTTTTCTCTTGGGTTATTGGTTGCTTATTTCTCAATTTCTATGAGCTCTTTATATTTTTGGAAGGTTAGTTCCATGTGTTATGAGTTGTAAATATTTTTTCAGGCTAGAAATCATTCTGATCTAATCAGATTCTTTAAGTACCTCCCTCTCCATCTCCTGTGTTTAAAGATTCAGGCTGTGGCCTTGAGACAGAACCACAACTTTGGCTTCAGTCCAGGATTTTAAGATAATTGACCACAGACACGTTTTTGACATGATCATACAATAGTGTGGATGTGTTTGAGTCTGTATGGGGATAGGCTATTTGCTGCTGTGAAAACAACCAGCCCCCTCACATTTCAGTGGCTCAACACAGCACAGACTTATTTCTTGCTCATGCTGTTTGCCCAGTGTGTGTGGTCATCATAGTCGTTCATGGGCCCAGGCTGATGGAGGCACCATCTTTTTTTGGTTGTTATTAACAGCTTTATTGATATATAATTTATGTACTATACAATAAAATTCACTCGTTTGCATATACAGTTCAATAGCTTTTAGTATATTTAGAGGTGTGCGACAATCAGCATAGCCTTATTTTAGAACATTTCATCACCCCAAAAAGAAAACCCTTACCCATTAAGCAGTCCCACAGCCTCTGGCAGCTATCAGTCTACTGTACTTTCTGTCTTTGTGGATTTGCCTATTCTGGAAATTTCATGTAAATGGAATCATACAATATGTGGCCTTTTGTGTCTGGCTTCTTTCACTGAGCATGTTTTCAAAGTCATCCCGTTGTAGTGTGTATCCTTCATTCCTTTTTAAGGCTGAATGATATTCCATTGTATAGATAGACCACGTTTTATTTACCCATTCATCTGTTGATGGACAAAGCTGTTTCCACTTTTTGGCTAAGTGATGCTGCTGCAAACATTGGTGCGAGTTTGTGTGGGGACATGTTTTCCTTTCTCTTGGATACACGAGGAGGCTCCATCTTGGCACAGGCTTCCACTATCCACCAGCACATTGGGAAGGGAATGCGGAGAGTTGCACAGTGGCTTTTAAAGTGTTCAACAGAAAGTGACACACATCACTTCTATCACATTTTATTGGCCAGTGCCATGACTGACTTCAGAGGGGGTGGGGGAATGCAGTTCTGTCACAGGCCCGGAAGGAGGTGAACTGGAAATACTTGGTGAATAGAAACTTCAGAGAAGAGAAATGGGCATTCTTGGGACCCAGAAAAGTGATTCTGTGTTGAAAGGTCACTCTGGAAAGGGTTCATTAGTAAGGTGGGAGTTCCAGGGTAGAAATTACCTGGAACTAATGGGTTGGCCTTAAAAGCTGGTTGGTGGAAAGACCTCGAATCTTCCAAGAAGCAATTTAGGAAGTGTGTGATGATATTGGAGAGGGGGAGGGCAGCCTCGTGAAAGCAATGTTAAATGGGCCAACGTTGAGGACTGGGCTTGTCTGGATTTTCACAAGGGGTGCTGTAGCTCAGTAGACGGAGCACAGACATCACCCCAGCTCCGTGACTTGCTCTGTGTTATTCACCCTCTGTCTTCTCACCTGTAAAATGCCTACTTTGCAGAATTGTAGCACATAGTTGACACTCAGTAAATTACAGCTGTCACCTTGGTGAATTTGATGAGCAGCAGCCGAGCCTGCAGTCACTCAGGGGATAGGCCCCAGCCTTCCCAAGGCCTTTGGTTCATGTTTTCCTTGTGAAGCAGAACTGTGCTGAAGGACTGCCCTGTTCTCACGGCCTGGTTATCCCCGGGGTGCCTGAAGGAGGAGGAGGTTGGTGGCATTGACGTGGCCAGTTGAATATTCTTAGGCAAGTAAACAGTTCTTCCTCAGCCTCTGGCACAGGAGTTTCTAAACTGGAGCATTTTCTGGGCACTGGAGAAACTGGGCAGATCTGCGTACACACTCAGTCATCAGTGCTGGAAGCACAACTGTTTATTATTTTTCTAAACAAAGCGGGACAATGGCAATGTAAACATTGTTTGAACAAAAGCATTTGGCTAATAGAGATAAAACCAAAAGGAAAATAAGAACTTCAATTTCTTTTTGGCTTTTGTGTTTTAACATTTGGCAGCATACTTCTAATCTTTTAAGAATTAAAGAAAGTATGTGGTATGCAAACTACTGTTTGTTTCTGCTTGTTAAATTTAGTGTGAAATTGACTCAGAAATGCCCCCCCAACCCGGAATGTCAGCTTGCCCCTGTTCTGCTTCTCTTTTGGGGAGAGTGGAGAGGGGACCGGTGGGGCCTGGAGAGGGTCAGTCAGAAGCATGTGGGCAAACCTGGAACCTGTAGTAGAAGTGAGAGGTTTCTCTCCAGTTCACATAGCTCACGTCTGCTACCTTGTGGGGCCTCGCAGCCGCTGTTTCCATTTCCCAGAGGAGGAAACTGAGATTGATTGAGGCGGCTGAAAAGTGGTAGGGAGAGCAGCCATCTTTCCAGTCTACCGAGTTGTTATTTTTAAACTACAGCAATATCGATAGGCCGTGTTTTATATTCCGTAAGAGCATTTGTGGGTCCTTGATTTGGAAGTTTGGTGAAGGTATGGAGAGGAGCAGAGACACTGGGGGGTCGGGGGGAGCGCACGAGCAGGTGGGGGTTGTACTTGGTGCCTGTGGAGTCATTCATTCCTGTGGCAGATGTGTGCCAGGCACCGTGCCAGCCCCTTTGAGGCAGGCGGCAGTGTGGAGACAGTCAGGGCCTCTGTCCCCTGAGAGCCTGCAGTCCAGAGGTCGTGGGAGGAAGGAGGGAGAGGTGGAGGGAGAGCCGGAAGCTTCCCAGGCGGGCTCCAAGGCCTCTGGCTCAACCAGCCAGGCAGCAGGTGGTAGATCCTTCAGCAGAGGATCCCTGGAGGGAAGGGGAATTGGGGGCAAGTGGGGGAGTTGGGTGTGATAGGTTCAGTTTTGTCCTGAGACTGGGGAGGAGGCGGTGTGCCATAAAGGTGTGGACCACTGTGCAGCAGGTTTGGGAGGTTCCGTGTGGCCTCCCCGACAAGGGCATTCGAGCCGTTTGTTGGCGTTATTGGGAGAAGGCACAGCTCTCTCAGCCGCCCACTGCTATACATGGCACGTGAAAGCATGCCTCTTGCCACATCCTCTGGACTCTTCTGTATCCCTCTTGATTAGCATCACTCCCTGAAACCTCTCCGCTTTCCCCTCCCCTGCACCGGATGGTTTCCTGTGTCTCCGCCCCACTCCTGGCTCTTCTTAGAATGTGCTGTTGGCCACTCGCCTCCTTCTAACTTGCATCCTCATCCCCATTCTCCTCTGCTCTCCTGGGTTCCTCTCACCTGCTCCTCCTAGAGGAACATGCCAGCCCAGTGCCCCTCCCCACCCTAGGCACCAGCTGCCACTTGGCCATATTCATTCTCCATGCCTGTCTTGCCAGCACCTTCAGCTACATTTGTCTGAAATAAAACTACTTATTCTGCCTCTTTCCTTCTGAAACCTGCACACCCTCCTCGTCTTTACATTCCGTTACAGGTGCCTCTGTCCTCCTGGCTACTCCCACCGCCACCCGCCCCACCCCCACTGACATTTGGTTGTCAGGGGTTGATTCTCCTGCTCTGTGTTTATGTCCTCTCCTGCCCATTCCCATTCCCCTGCTGCACTGGACTCAGGCCCGACTCTTTTCTCATCGCCTCTGGTGTGGGCCTGTCTTCACCATCCTCCCTTCTCCCATAGTTCTCTCACCCTGCTGTCGCTTGATCAGGATTTCAGAAATAGCATTCTGACAGGTCACTCCTTTGCTCCCAAACAAAACAGAAACCAACTTCAGTAGCTTTGCTTTTAGCAGTATTTCCTAAAATAATGTTAATTGGTATGCAGTTGAATGTTACTCATTTTAATAGTTCTTTGTCTTAAAAATGCCACAATACTTGGATAGCTCCTCAAAAAGTTAAACATAGTTACCATGTGACCCAGCAATTCCACTCTTCAGTATAAACCCAGCAGGGCTGAAAACGTGTGTCCACACAAAAACTTGTACAAATGTTCATAGCAGCATTGTTCTTAATAGCCAAAAAATGGGAACAACCATTGTTGCTTCCAACCAATAAGTGGATCAATAACATGTGGTGTGTCCATATAATGACAAATCATTCAGCCATAGAAAGGAATGAAGTACTGATAGATAATGCAATACGGACGAACCTTTAAAATATGCTAAGTGAAAGGAACCAGACACAAAAGGCCGTGTATTGTATGATTCCACTTAACGTGAAATGTCCAGAATAGGCGAATCTGTAGAGACAGAACGTAGATTAGTAGTTGCCAGGGGCTGGGGGAAAGGAGGAGTGAATAGTGACTGCTAACAGATACAAGGTTTCTTTCTGGGGTGATGAAAATGTTCTGGAATTACATAGTGGTGATGAATGTACAACATTGTGAATATACTAAATCGTAAGTGTGACTTGTACACTTAAAAATGGTGAATTTTCTGCTGAATTATATCCCAATAAAAACAAAACAAAAAGACCCCTCCCCCCCAAAATGCCATAGCAATGATACCTGATTTCATATATGTTATTACTTAAAGTGGGTATTTGAGTTTAAAAGTAAATTGATTTAAAGAAAAATATGAAGCAAACAATAATGCAGCTTATAGTAAGAATTAAAGGAGATAATTCCTAAGTCAGTGCCTGGCACATAGTAAGTGCCCTGTGTTAGCCATTATTATTATTATTTGGAGGAGATGGCAGAAATCTTGCAGGTGAATGACCAGAGTTGGCACGTCTGGATTCCTTAGCGTGCTGAGTGAGGCCCTCACAGCACAGCCTCGGCCAGCCTGTCCCTGCACCCCTAAAGCCCTGCACTCCCACGCCCCATGCTCTCTGCCTGAGCGCCTCCTTCCCCTCTACACTCACTCATCCTCTCCTTCTGCAGCGGCATTGCGTCAGACACACTTGACGTCCCACACCCTGTCCTGATCTCCTCATGAGCTGCCTGCAGCACCCAGTGTGGAAGCTGCTTTTGTTGTCCCCCCAGTCCAGATCGGAAGCCCGGTGTTGAGCTTCCCTAAATCCTTGTGCCTGTTGGCATTGTTCTTTGCACGTTGTGTGAGACAAGTACGTGTAGAATCTAGTATCAACTAAAGCATTAATGTGTCTTTGTGCAGTAATGATAAAATGATGTTATAAAACAGGTCAGCAAAAATATTTTAAAAATTTAGTGCAGGGCCGGCCCCGTGGCGTAGCGGTTAAGTGTGCGTGCTCCGCTACTGGCGGCCCGGGTTCGGATCCTGGGCGCGCACCGACACACCGCTTCTCTGGCCATGCTGAGGTCGCGTCCCACATACAGCAACTAGAAAGATGTGCAACTATGACATACAACTATCTACTGGGGCTTTGGGGGAAAAATAAATAAATAAATAAAAATTATAAAAATTTAGTGCAGAGAACATTTGTATACCCTATGAACGAGCAGTTCTATTCCTAGGAACATAGTCTGGAGAAACTTGGTGCTTCTGTCCCAGGAGACACACCTGCACATACTAGTGTTATTCATGATAGCAAAAATCTGGAAATAGTCCAGATGTCTACTGACAGGAGAATGAGTGGATAAATTGTTAAATATGAACATAGGCAAATATTATACAGCAGTGAAAATGGATGAACCATGGCCAGCTGTACATAGCAGCATGAATGTATCTCAGAAACATAGTATTGAGTGACAAAAGCAGATTGTGGAAGATCATATATTGTTTAGTTTTACAACATATGTGGTAAAATTATTTTCTTTTTTGAAAAGCAAGGGACTGAAGAATCCAGAACCTGGGCTGTTTTCCTAGAGTGGAGGAGGTGGGAAGGGGAAGGATCCCCTGGATGGGCATTGTGGTTATGCTCTAGGCCTTGAGGGGACCTGGGGTCACAAGGCTCATTTTGTTTGTGCCTCACATATGGTTTGCACTTACTCTTTTATGTGTAGTCAGCAGTACATAAAAATTTAAGAAAATAGAGGAGCAGCAAGAAGACCTTAGGGCTGACTTCCATCTAGGGTAGACTCCTGACATTGCGAGTTAGAAGGAACATTTCCTTCTGACGTATCCAGTCAGTGTGGCAGAGTAAATGAGACACTGGGAGTGCCTCCAGCAGAGGAGGAAGGAGGGGAAGAATATTTTACTCTGTACCAGAAAAGGAAGTTTACCTTTCAGCGCTGAGACACATTTTTTTCTGAGTGGTATTTCAGACGACAACAGCTATTTCAAAGGAATAATGCAAACTTCTCAAGTTGTTAAAGTTGATGTGACTGATTTAGTAGAAGACATGGGTATAGCCAGAGAGACATCATTTCTTAAGGATGTGAGTTCTGAAGAACAAATTTTTAAAAATAGTTTTGGAGTCTCTGTGGTATTTCAGACTTCCACCTTGCCTGATTTTATTGTATTGCCAGTCTGTAGAACTTTACACATTTTGAAGTGAAGCTTTCTTTGAAGAGCATTGAAGCCATTTTCCTTTTGTTGGCTGTACTGGAAGGAGCTGGGAATGCCAGGGTCTGATCCTGGTAAGCACTAAACCGCCCTGGGCCTCGGTGTCTGCACGTGGGCGAGTTCTGAGGCCCTTCCAGCTCCAGCGTCTTTGCTCCTGCTCGCTTGACTTGGTGAGCTGGCTGGGGAAAGGCTCTCCTATGGCCGGCTGAACTGGGGTAGGAAAACAGTTGCTTCTGTGCCGTCTTCTGGCCTCTTAAACATCTAGACAAGAGGGGCCTTTCTAGGCCTGCAGATTCAGCAAGGATTCATTGTTCTCATGACTTTGAGCGCCAGATCTGTCTGAATTCAGCTGGAATAAGAATAGGGATTAAGAGAATGGGACCAGAAGCCAGAGGTCTGGGATCAAATCTTGGTCCTGCCACTTGCTGGCAGTGTAGCCAGTTATAACCTCTCTGTACCTCAACTTCCTTGTCTATAAAATGAGGATAATAATCACAATAATAACTCCCTGTAGCCTTCTTAGGAAGATTCAATAAGTAGATGTGTGTGAAGTCCTTAGAACACGCCTGGCATATAGTCAGAGTTCAGTTAGTATGCACTAGATTCTAGTTAGAGAGCCCCTTCTTTTCCTATTGCTATTCTTAGTTTATTCTATTATGATTACTGGTATGAGAGTTAGCACATCTGAGACCTTTTGTAGAAGTGCCAGCTGCAAAGGAGAAGAGCTGGAACTGGTGGCTGTGTCTAACGGGTTGTCTGTATGTTCAGGAAAGAGATGCCTGTGGGTCATACCACCTACCAAACTGGTAGGTGATTTCCACCCAGCATGTTTTTCATGGAGGTGCTTCTGTGGGCTTTCATCTTCTGCCTTGAAACTTCTCGTAGAGAGGTCCTCAGGGACATGCTGAGAAACATCCTTAAGGACATTCTCACCTTGGTGTGGCTGGGAGAAGCAGCGGATATTTGGACACCTGTTATTTGCTGGTCCCTCTCTAGGCACCTCCTCACAGCAACCCCGAGCAGCAGCTGTTGCTACCTCCATTTGACAGGTGTAGAAATAGAGGCTCAGGAAAGCTCATCAACTTGCCTCAGGTCACCCAGCTGGAAAGGCAGGATGTAGATCCATGTGGTTGGAATAAGATTACCCATCTTAGCACTTGCTTGCTGCCCAAGGCTGGCTGGCTTTGCTTCTGAGCCCAGGCTGTGGGGTGCATTGAGTGGTCTCTGCCCCGAGGCACGTGTGCTGCCCTGTGGGGCCCAGGCTTCCGTGGCTGTTCATGTGTGTGGTGAGCATTTGTTAAGCACCAGGTGTGACAGTTCCTGTCTTCAAACAGTTCATCGTTGGGCAGATAGTCAGTAAGTGGAGTACAGGAGCTGTTTTTAACTCAAGTGATAAAGACCAAAAGGGAAACAGAAACTGAGAGAATAGCCCCTGAGCTCTTAACTCTGGTGGTCTGAGTAGATGGGATTAGGGCTAATTTTTTAAATTTTCATGTTTTTTGCCTTTGTGTTCATTCACTCATCAAATGTTTATTGAGCATTCACTGTATGCCAGGCTCTGTTCTAGGCACTGAGGAGACAGCAGTGAAGACAGGCAGGGCCCTGCTTTCATAGAGGGCATGAGGGACACAGGATTAATAAACAGGTGCATAAGCAAGAAAATGTCCAATAGAGAGAGGGGCTCTGCTCAAAATTACAACTGGTGACTTGATAGAGTGACTAGTGGTTCTGAAGAGGCACTGTTTAAACTGAGATCTCAAATGACAAGAAAGAGCCAGTCTACTGACAGTCATGGGGAAGGATTGCAGGCAGAGGAAACAGCAGGTGGGTAGAGCATAAGGCAAGGGCCAGTTTGGCACATGGGTTTCTCTGAAGTAACAGTGAGCAGATTGTTTCAGTAATAAGGAGAAGACTGGAAAAGAGAGTGCAGCACGTGGGGTGGCACATGAAGAGTTAACCTTCAGGTCTTGTCCTTCCCTGGGGCCCAAATGTAGGATAATTTGGCTTTTCCTTTGAACTGGTGCTGAGGTGAGCCTATCCTCTGGCCTCTGGCTCCCCCCACCCTGTGTTGTTCAGGGTAGGGTGGGAACCCAGGGCCAGGCTCTGAGTGGTCTGGCCAGCAGACATCAGCCATCACTGCCTGAAGTCCATAGAAGTAACTCCCTCAGCTACCCGCAGAAATCTGCCCTGTTCCTCCACAGCCACCCTGGAGAGAGTCAGACATGACCTCCCACAGCTGCTTGTTTAGGGCAGAGGTGAGCAAACCACTCATTTTCCTCATGGCTTTGGTTTTGTGCTTAGTGTGGAAATACCTGTTCCTTACCTGTGAAGTTCCTCTTGGCAAGCACCTCGAGCTCTTTTTGAGAAAAGTCTTAGGTCACTGCTGTGCCTGCAACCAGGTCTGTGGGGTCCTGGCCAAGGGGATCCATAGCTCACCCTCGCTTTGCTTCCGCTCTCTCACCAGCTCCTCAGGAGTTGGCAACAGCCGAGCACTTAGCGCCACCACAGCGACCAGCCAAGTCTAAATTAAGCTTGAAATCATGGGAATTCTAAATTTTCCCTTTCATCTCTGCATTTTTTTCAAATGTCTCAAGCTGGAAAATGGTATTGATCAAATTGTAGTCCATAGCTGGGCCTGCCCCGTGGGGTGGGGTAGGTGTGTGAAGCCATCAAATGCCCCCATTCTCTGGTTCCCAGTGTTTGGGTGGCATTGCTATCTGTCATTAGTGGGTATTTCTAGTAGCAGAGTAGTCACAACGTGTTAGAAATGGAGACTCTGGCCCAGGGGTCACACACAAGCTGCCTTCCTTGGAGGAAGGAAGAGTTCTGAGGGCTGCTCTTCATACTTCCAAAGGCCCAAGGGAAGCCCTACCCTTTTACCACCATGGAGCCCCACAGGCCAAGAGAAACATCCACTGCTAGGCTTGTGGCTGGAATTCTAGCCCTCCTGTCGGTGACCTGTGGCTGGGGCTGGTGGGAAGCTTGGGCTCCCCCATGACACCATGGAGACGGTAGGAAACTGAGCTATTTGTCAGAAAGGGGGCCTTGGGACTTGAAGGTTTTGGGGAGACCGTCTGGTCTACCCCATCATTTCAGAAGCAAGGAGCTTGGTCACTGGCTTGCCTGGTGCTGTAGAGTGGTCACAGTGCTGGACCCAGATCTCTGGTTTCCCGGCTCCTGATTCTGTGCGCTCTACCACACCACACTGTTTGCTTTTTGGCATGACTTTAAGAAAGCTGTCCGTGATTGGTCATTTGCAAAACTGCTTTAAGGAGTAGAAGAAAAGTGGGGGAGCATTAAGAATTCTCTTTTTCCTTTCCACGTTTTTGCATCCCCTTGGTCCAGTTGCCAGGGTGTTGGATTGATCCTTGACCCTGTGAGGGAGGTGCAGCTTGTCACACCCCCACTTCCTGGATCAGGGAGTGAGGCTAACTGAGTGTCAGATGGCCAGGGTGCAGCCGGAATGTCCAGAACCATGTTTCCTGACCTGGGTCCTTGCTTCACATGATCTTTAAAAATGATTGCATTTTAATACCTGTGTAATCTGCACCCGCAGGCCGCTCTTCCCAGAGACTAAATGGTCAGGCACATTGGTAAAGAAAAATCAAATTCGTCATGTGTGTTTTCAGTACTTGATTTCTGCTTTTAGAAACATTAAGAACACTTAAAGTCATAGGAGGCTGTCTGAGATCTAATTTGAGCTCTCGTGTGCTTGTTCCAATGACTGTCAGATCCTGGGAGAAACTGCCCAGGTGTCTGTTTGTGGGAGGACTTCCTGTCTTATATGAAGGGTGGCAATGTCCAGCATGAGGGCGGGGCCTTCATGCCTCCATTTGATGGTAGGTTCACTGACTTTCTTCCCCTAGAAGCGAGAGAGGAGAGTGCATGGGCAGTTTAACTTTACCTGCTTTCTCATCTAGAAGTCAAGTCTAAAATGTTTGTTTTCCCTCAAAATTCTTTAAGTATGTGAATACAAAGTTTTTTTTAAGCCACTTATTGGATAGTGATATAAAATTTGATTTCTCTACCCAACAAGAAGTCATTGGAATGCCTACATTCAGTGAGTGAAGAGGGCATGCCTTTTTTTGGCTGAATCTCACTGTTTTTCTCACTGGTGTGAATAAAGTAAAGAATTATTTTTTTTCCTTTTCATTTTTCCCCTCTGCATGAGCAGTAGTTATTGGGCTCTAAGTTATTGCTAGCTTGGCTGATGCAGAGTCATAATAGTCCTTTCTCTTTAGGCTGAAATGATTACTGTGGAAAAGAATGTGGCACTGTCCATATCGTCCTAACTGGACCGTTGTCTTCTGGAGAGCCAGCGTGGTTAGGTCACGTGAGCTGCAGTCTCAGCCGCCCCTTCACTGAGCCTCCTTGTAATGGTTGTGCTATCCTTTTCTCCAGTAGGAAGATGGAGATGTTTCCTCACTCATGATCCTACGTACTGGGAAAGTAGAGCCAGCTAATCAAGGCTTGCAAAGTAGTCCACGAACTTAGTGTTTATGTGAACCATACGGTGGCACCCTGGCACTCACTTCAGGACACCTAGAAATCACCACGGGAGCTTGTGCAAGTGTGACATCCCCTCAGTGCTACCTTCAGTTTACTATGTGTCTGGAGTTTTGAACAGTCTCCCCAGGAGATGCTAGTGTATATATGTACCCCCTTCCCACACCTCTCCCTGTCATCTGCCTTGAGAAAAATGAAGGAGGCTGCCAGACATAGATAGTTGCAGCTGCCATCTGGGGTGAAGATTTTCAGATCAATTCATCCAGTAATATTTATTGATTTTGACTGGTTTGTCACAGTGAATATTGGTTGACTTGTGACTGTTAGGTTGTGGGGGGAGGGAGAGACAATTGTTGCTATTCCCTTATAGCTGGTCTTGATCCCTGATATTGATCCCTGATCCCTGAAAGCCACTCCCAAAATCTCCGTAGGGATTTGGTGAGGGATTTGGAGTAGACCACGATGGATAGGGTGAGCATCGTCTCGGCACCTGGCCACCACGTCTCAGTGTCACAGAAGCACCATGCCGGAGAGACACGTGGGCTTTGACCAGGGACCTGCCTGGGCTGCTGGAAACCATGGAAAGCTTCCCTTTCTCCCATGATCAGGAACACTAGATTTGGAAGGAATGTCCCCACCCAGCTCTGCAAGCCCTTGGAGCACATTTTTATGTAATTCTTCTTGCCTCCAGGGGCATCACTGTAGCCCTGGAATTTTTTGTTTGTTTGTTTAGTTTTTTCTGTTTGCTGTTTTATTCGGTCTATTTCCAGTCTCTACTGTTTTTCAAATTCTGGTTGTGTTTTCAAATATGCCAGAAGTTTTCTTCCCCAGCTTGTCCGCTGCAAATGTGGTGATCCAGCTATTATTATTGTCACCATCGTAAGCCACCCTCAAAAAAGAGTGATGATCCCAGACTTTGACTGGGGGGGCCTGCAGTTTGAGGAGTAGTGAGCCTCCCTGGGAAGGATGCAGCTCCTTGATCAGCCTGGGGCCGTGGGTCAGGTGTGACTGAGGAGAGCCTGGTTGGTGTCCCTGCACTTCTACTTGAGGCCCCATTGGAGGTTCTGGGGAGGACCAGGCTCTGTATGTTCATTGTTTGGCTGTTGCCGGCTTTCTTCCTCTCAGGGGACTCATTGCATAAGGCTTGTTGTTGCACATGACAGAAGCGCACATTGCTGTAGGTTACAAGTGACTGTGTTGGCTCATGCAGAAGGGTAGGGGATAAATGGCTTCAGGCACAGGTGGGCCTAGAGGTTCGGATGATATTCTATCTTGCTCCTTCTCCGTCCCTTGGCTCCTTGCTTGCTTCTGTGTCGGCTTCAGACTTAGGTAAACCCTGGCCCTATGGTGGCTTCCAGCAGTTTACCAACCCTGCTGGTTTCCCAATGGTTTCAGGGTCCATCCAGAGAGGTCTCTGGGTGGCCCAGTCTGGATTGTTAGCCCACCCCTGATCTAGCCACCGTCGCTGGTAGCCTGTGGTGTTCTGATTAACTGGGCCTAGGCTGGGCTGTGCCTGCTCCTGGCCACTTCCCCACAGAGGACTGAGGCTTTTTCTGAGACAAGGGGTTATGGGTATTGCACAGGCAGAACAACAGAGTTCACTTCCAGGATGGTCCAGGATGGAAGTGAAATATTCTTTGGCTTGAACCTTCCCTAGTACTGGGGACTAACTGTCGAAAAGTGAGAGTCCCCTTCCATACTGAATAGAATGTGGCTTTTGATGTGGAGTCTCCGAAGCTCTCCAGGGCCTTTTGGAAGGCCTGACAGAAATGTGCATTGCCCACGGTGAGGCTTCCCCAGGCCAGTGATGTGTTCAGTTTCTTTGCTGTTGGTTTGGTTTTATCAACTCAGTGTGGTTACCAGTGGTTACCTCATGTGCATCAGAAACTCTCATTCTTAATAAAATAAATTATTAATTCAATTTCAAAATAGGGTTTTCCAGTCTGAGGCTGGAGTGGGGAGGTATGGTGGAGGCTGTGGTGGTTGGGAGCCCCTGCTTACCTCATTCAGGAAAGTAAATGGATGTCCTCTGGCTCCTGTTCCAGCTTTCTTGGTAGGTGAAGAAAGATTTGTTTGCCTTGAATAGTAAATTTCAACTTGAAGTCATTTTGCTGCCTCCATTCAAAAATATTTAAAATTGTAACAGAATTATACAAATTTACGTGCTTCATTTACCACTTATTGTAAAATAGTTCTAAGTACTATATGATGGTGGCACTAGATTTCTAAAGGCATTTCTAGTTACTGATGTTCTAATGGCGTTTGTCCCTTTAGTTGTCAGCATGTAATTTATGAAAATGAGTCCTCCTACGTTGTTTTTTTTTTTTTTTTTTTGGCTATATTGGTCTAAACCTTTAACAAAATTTATTTTTCCTTCTTGTGTTGACAAACTCCACCCCTCCCCGACCCTCTGTCTTCCCCATATCTGGCCTGGAGGTCCTTAATAAATGATTGGATATTTGTGAACTGACCACAGTTCCCCCAGGCTTGAGTGAAGAGCCAAGAAGGTAACAAATGATCCTGTTTTAGTTGCTTTTGCATGTAGATTAGTTCAGGCTCAGCAAGCTGGAAATGGAAGAAAACTGGCAAATTGAGAAGGAAAGTTTAGAAAGGTAGAGCATGCAAACTATTCAAAAAAGAGTGAGAACAAGACAAAACTCAGGTTCTAGAAATAACAGGATGTGTATTTGAGGATGGTGTGTGTTCAGGGCTTGCTTTTAGGAGGGAGCACCTGGCAGATGTTTGCTGGGAGGGGAGAGGTTTCAGTGTTTACAGCCCAGTCCTGAGGTTGAAGGGGAGAGGTTAAAATGGGAAAAACGAGGTGTGAGGTCCACATGGGCAAGTGCAACTGAGCAGCAGAGGTCCATATCTTTAGGTGGAGCAATCTGGGACATCCTTGTGCCCAGGCTGGCACTGCTCTGGTCCTGCAGCCCACTCACATGTCGCCAGGTTCTCTCATGGCCGGAAGGTGCAATTTCAGTCTGCAAAGTCTTCGGTGAGGTGCGTAATTCTGTTGGCCTTGGAAATGGTTTCTTGGAGGTGCCTTTGGTGTCCTTTCTCCTATCAGGAATTTCTTATCCCCAGATCTCACCCTTCTTGCCATTTGCCAGTCCTAAAAGCTGCTCTTGTCTGAAAATAGCAGGCAGCCATTCAAATTAATATAAACTTTACATATTTTTTCTGACTATAACAAATATTTTATTAGCTTTTTACTTCTTCTCGAAGCCTAAATATTTCAGAGAGACTGCCAACAGGTGTCTTTGCAAGTTGAGCCTGTTAGAGAAAGCCACCGCCTTGGTTTGCAGCCCCTTTCTAAATTGTTTGGCGTTCCTTTCCCAGCCTGTGCCTGGAGGCACCTGGACCCTTGCTCACAGACACTGCTGCCTTTTCTCTGCCAGCAAAGGCCTAGGAGGCTCGGTGGGTGCCCTGGCTGGGCCTCACGGCCTTTCCCCTGCCTCTCCCTTCAGAGGATACCGAGTCCAGCTGTTCTGGTCCACCCCCAAGGCGGCCAGACTAGAGGAGGGGCAGCAGAGCCCAGCACATCATTTCTCCCTCAGGAAATTGTGATATTTTCAACCTTTTGAGGCCTTTTTTTGAGGACCGTTTGCTCTCGTGCTTAATTGAAGCCGCTTCCTGAGCAGGAGGAAGGTGGCCCAGGGTCTCTTCAGGGTCGGATCCCAGCTCCACCTGCTTCTTCGAGAAGCAGGGCAGTCCTCCCTGCCATGCATCAAATGGAATGACAAACGGAAGTGCCCGGTGGTCCCTGGCACATGGTAGGGCCCCTGGGCATTATGTACATCCGAATGTTACTACTGATTTTGGCAAGTATTTGCACTTTAAGCTGAGAGGTGCTCATTAAAAATCAAAGTTTTTTTCCTTTTCAAGGCCCATCCCATCTCTGCTAGCAGTGAATGTTGCTATGAATGAAAAACCTAATTAAATCGAATGTTGGGTCACCGCAAGAGGTTTATCCCTGGTCCTTTGACAGGCTGTGGAGGATTTATGAGAAGTGGCCAAATCAGTGGAGAGGCAGAATATGCGTGCCTTCAGCTGAAGCCCGTTCTGTGGCTTCAGATGGAGGCAGAATTCTTGGCATATTTGAGGGTGGAGAGAAGGCCTCGTTGGCCGGAGCAGATGTATTGATTGACTGTCACCAGGATGAAAATTTTATGAGCTGCCTTTTTCTTATTTGTATGGGTACCTGTGATGAGTGATCATTGCATTTCTTGTGGCTTTTCCCCCCTCCTGACACCTTTTGTTTACTTTTTTTTTTTTTGATGTGCCCATTGCGTGTCTGAGGCTTTAGGTGAGAAAGGTGGGAGCCATCCATTATTTCTGTAGCGGAAGCAGCACAGCAACTTGGTGGAGAGTAAGGGCCCGTGCAGGAGGAGAGAGCAGGGTCCTA
Source organism: Ceratotherium simum simum (assembly GCF_057802395.1). NCBI lineage: Eukaryota > Metazoa > Chordata > Mammalia > Perissodactyla > Rhinocerotidae > Ceratotherium > Ceratotherium simum. The sequence continues at coordinate 2,067,755 of NC_141915.1, forward strand.
GCCGGTTGACCTCAGTCAGCTGACCACATGACTCCAGGCCTCAGGTTCCTCATCTGTATCATGGGAAGAATAAGCATTACTTGAAGACTTTGATGAGCATTAAGTGAGAGCCCGGCCCGAGGCTGCCTCAGCTCCTTCACAGGCCAGACAAGCCCAGCAGGCAGTAGTTGGGGATATGGGGTAGGGGGTGGTGGGGCAGTGGGTGGTGGGAGAGCCACTCGCTTTGTGGCCAGACCCCAGCTGTGCTGCTCTGTCTTCGCAGTCCCTAGAGTCTTCTGGGCTTGTTTCCTCATTTTATAGATGGGGAATAACCTATGTCACCACTTCCCTTCCACCCCCTCAGGCCTCCTCAGCTTTGAAGACCATACTGACGGTTATTTCTGGCAGAAAATCCTTTCTGTGCCTGCCTTGCAATCCCCACCTGCCAGCTAAGTTGGTTTTCTGGCTTTGCATCCTCAGATCCTCTGTGGTCACCTCCGTCCCCTGCCAGACTATGGCCTTCCTGAGGACAGGGACACTGTTTTTAATCTGTTTCATAAATGTGTTCAATAATGTTTATATCTGTGTCAGGCACAGTGCTAGATGCTGGGTGCTCACTGGTGAACAAGACCAATGGGGGTCCCCAAACTCATGGAGTAGAGCCCGCTGTCGGAGATGTGGGCTTCACTCGAGCTCGGTGAAGGTTTCTTCTCTGGAGAGAGGGGTAGATGCGTTTGTGGTGTGGGCTGAGTGCACCGGTTAACGTGTAACCCTGAGCCTCAGTTTTCTCCTCTGTGAAGGGAGGGGATTGGGCTAGAACCCGATTATTTCTAAGGGTATATTATATAGCTCGGGCCAGGTGCTGGAGACTTCTGAAAGCCCAGTGGAGAGCCTTAGCCATGCTCGGGAAGAAGCGTTGGGAACTTTTATAAAAAGTCAGGAGAAAAGCAGTGCTCATGGAGAATTCCCTGGGCAGTTAGAATCATGGTGGACCAAAGCCCGGTGTGAAGCAATTTTAAAGGTATAGATAGGCATTTTTGGGTTACGATATACCTGAAGTGAGAGGCTTTCTTGCTCCCAAAGGTAATTTAAAATCTGTCAAGACTGACCTTTCCAAACCTTATGATTCTTCTATAGCTGGCTTTTGGCACACAGTGAAAATATAACCCGTAGAAGAGCCATTCCAGTGGAAGTGTTTTGAAAATAGAACAAGAGTCATAATGTTTACTTCTTCTCTTCCAAAGTCTTAGACTTGAGTTTAAAATTTATTCATTATTAACTCGTAATATTGATCTTATCTTAGTTTTGAAAGAAAGATGGAATCTCTCTCCTCCTAGGAAGGCTGGAGTGTGTTCATTCCCTGCCCCCTGGCAGATCCCAGTACCAGCTGGTCACAGAAATGTCTGAGCCTGAGCCTCCTGCTGTCTTAGAGGAGCTCGTGGCACAGTGAGTGTTTTTCTTTCTTTCTCTAGGTCATGGCTTCTGGCTTCTTGGACCTGAGGCTCCCATGGAGGAAATGACTGTCAGGAATCTTGCTCCAGATCTGTTACAGAGACTGAACCTTTGCAGGGCGCGATCTTGCCCGGGACAGGAAAGTTTTTCTCTTTGAAGGGCTTTACATTTGTAACAAAGAAAATAAAGATGACGACTTCGTCTATCAGACGGCAGATGAAAAACATTGTGAACAATTACTCAGAAGCCGAAATAAAAGTCCGGGAAGCCACCTCCAATGACCCGTGGGGCCCGTCCAGTTCTCTGATGACTGAGATCGCGGATCTGACCTACAACGTGGTGGCCTTCTCAGAGATCATGAGCATGGTGTGGAAGCGGCTCAATGACCATGGCAAGAACTGGCGGCACGTGTACAAGGCGCTGACACTGCTGGACTACCTCATCAAGACGGGCTCCGAGCGCGTGGCCCAGCAGTGCCGTGAGAACATCTTCGCCATCCAGACCCTGAAGGACTTCCAGTATATCGACCGTGATGGCAAGGACCAGGGCATCAATGTGCGTGAGAAGTCAAAGCAGCTGGTAGCCCTCCTCAAGGATGAGGAGCGGCTGAAGGCCGAGAGGGCCCAGGCTCTCAAAACCAAAGAGCGCATGGCCCAGGTCGCCACTGGCATGGGCAGCAACCAGATCACCTTTGGCCGCGGCTCCAGCCAGCCCAACCTCTCCACCAGCTACTCAGAGCAGGAGTACGGCAAGGCTGGGGGATCACCGGCCTCTTACCATGGCTGTGAGTAGTGGAAGCGCTCCCCTGCCCCTTGCCAGAGTGCGCTGGGTGCAGACACAGCAGCGCTGGGCGACAGGTAGGGTGGGTGCCCTGAGGCTGAGCGAAAGCTTACATCTATGCTCTGTTCTCAGCTTTTGGCAGCCCAGAAAACGGTGTCCTTGGTCTGCATCGAGCTACAGTTACAAAGGGGCTTTGGGCCCTTTGGCTGTCTGGTTCAAGGGTCTCAAGACCCTCTGCTACTCTGTGGTCTGATTCTGTACACCTGGGCAGGGCTGGCCATTGGGGAAAAGACAGGCCTAGAGGCAGGTCTCACCTGCTTCCTCCTCCGGGAAGGCCTGGAGCCAAGGGATTGGCCTGTCACACAAATAGTGGGGAGTTGACTGTATTTAGTAGCCAGGAGGAAGCGAGTGCTCTTTCTGGGTAATCTTGTTTCTTTAATCTCATATTAAATGTTTTTCTAATGACTGGGCTGCAGGTCTCCTGACTGGCTCAGTATTATTTTCTACTTCAGCATCACATAGGGTAAGAGGGTATGTCTCTGTCTCACTTGAAGAAGGAGAAGGCAAAAACCTCTGCAGGTGTCAGTGTGGGCAAGGAAGGTTGGGAAAGGCCTCTTTTCCAACATATGGATGAGACTCCTCGGTGATTTGGTTGCATAGCTGAGTCTCTGCTGGGTGGGCTGCTCTGTTTTCTCATTTTGCATGTCGGATTACTCTAGGTCTTTGCCCAACGTTCAGAAGAGATTGCAGGGAACAGACGTGGAATTCAGGGTGTGATGGAAGCTGGTCTTGGTGAGCCATGTTGGCATCCTGGCCGTTCACTGAAAGTGGTCCCAGGAACAGCCCCCTCTACCTTCACGGTTCAGTGTCGAGATAGGTGGCCCTGATAGCCTGCAGGGGTGGAGTGGGGTAGGTGATGCAGAAATTGTATCTTCTGGCTATAAAAACAAAAGTTCAGGTCCCCTATACCCTTTCTTTTTGGAATCAGTAACACTATGTCAGCATAACAGAAAACTTTTTTCTTTTTTTTTAAAGGAAGTTGTTTGTAGTTTCACAAACCCTTGTTGACCCTTGCTTAGTCAGTGGTTCTGTTACCAGACCACTTACTAACCTTTCTGCTTTTACAGGTTTCAATATGACTTTGCACTGCCATCAGCAGCATTTTGAGAAGTGTGTCAAATAGGGGATTTGCATAGCAACATCAGACTTCCTGCCTCTAGGAATTCTGAATTATTGTCAAGCTTGGAGAGGTTAGCGTTTTCTTATCCCGTTTCTAGTTATTGTCATTTTCTCACTTAGTTGAACTGCTCTGCTTAAGCAAAGGTTGTGACCTTAATGAAACCACTTGAAAAGAATGTAGCCTGCATCTCTAGCGGTCTCCATATGGGCTAGGATTCACCAAACAATGAAGATTGCCCTTTAAGAAGTGAAGTTGTTTTTTTCTCTCAAGGAGCCTCTTTCCTTCCCCCAGAAAGGCCCTCTATGAGTTGAGTTGGTCTCAAGCCACCTTGGCTTCCTCTTTGGGAAGTGACTCTGGCTGCGCTATATGGCCGTGGGAGCTGCTCTTCTCTCGACATGTCTTTTGCAGTCATTATTCTCAAGAAGCCAGAGGATACAAAGTGAGGAGCTGAAATAGCATCCATTTCATTAATAGTTTATGGGAACTTCCAGGTGCCTGGAGAGGTGTTGGAGGTGCAGGAGCCTGGGGGTCTGGATCAGGCCTCCAGTCACAGATCCTGCCAGCCTTCCACTGGGCTCACCGATGCTGCCGTGGTCCCAGCTCTAGCGGTTTCTGGTTCCCTCAGACCTTGAGCGTGAGCTGCACGTTCAGGGTCAGAATGTGGTCGGCCGGCTGATCTCCGGCTCCGAGTGTAGTGGGCGTCCGCCTCGCCCGCACCTCTGCTGCTCCCTCTTCCTCTAATGGCGTGTCTCTCTCTGTGTGTATGTGTGTGTGTCCCTGCCCGACAGCGCCCGAGGCCTCGCTGTGCCCCCAGCACCGCACAGCGGCCCCGCTGGGTCAGAGCGAGGAGCTGCAGCCGCTGAGCCAGCGCCACCCTTTCCTGCCGCACCTGGGGCTGGCCTCCCGCCCAAATGGCGACTGGTCCCAGCCCTGCCTCACTTGTGACCGCGCAGCCCGAGGTGGGACGGCGGTTTGCTTTTCTCCTTCCTAGAAATGCTGGGCAGCTTGCTGGGGGTGTACTTATCGTGTCAGTACAGCCAACTCTCTCCCTGTCTCCTTCTGGGCCTTGTGGTCCAGCCTCCAGTGGACCCAGGGCCCCTTTCTTCCTCTCTCCCTAGGAGCTCATGGCCTAGCCGTGCTCCCCTCACACCATCACACGTCACTTGCTAGAAGTTCTGCTGAAGGCTTAATAGGGGATCTGCTGTTTGGGTAAGGCATGGGGTGATTGTCTGTGCTCTCCCTATTTCCCCGTGCCCTGAAAAATTGGAGGGGGCTCCACTGTCTGCCAGACCCAGGCGTGGTGGAGGACCAGACCACTTGGCTTGTTGAGCCAGAAAGGTGTGGTTTAAATCTCACAATGCCAGGCAGCCCCAAGGGCCTCAGTGGATAGTTGCTGGAAGCCATCATCCTTGATACATCCTTGATATGTGCCTTGCTGAGGACAAAATGGGATTGTTTTTGCTTCTCAATTAACTGCGGTCCTTCCTGAAATCCCCATTACCATGGTAAACAGAGAGTTAGCTGTACTGTCAATTCTAGGTCACAGTGTTTGAAGTTACCTAATTCAATGGGTAACTAAAAATGGGGCTTCTCTTTTAACTAATTAATAGTGTATCCTGGTCAGTCTACAACTGTTGCAGGTTAAACTGAAAACAGATTTTCACTATTGCCTACGAGAAAATGCTCTCAGTCTAATCTACCTTCAGTCCCAAGTGGGTCCCCGCTACAGAGCAGAAAGCTGCCTGTTCTCTTCTGCTCTTACTAGAAGGGGCACCAGCGGAGAGCCTTTGTGCTACTTCCCGATAAGGTGGCCAGCCTTTGTCCAGCCCTGGAAACAGTTACTGTTCATTCACGCCTCATTAATATTATAGCTTGTCTGACTTGGGGATTTGTGTGATCGCTCTGTTTAGTTCTGGGAGGTTTTCTTTCATCCTCCCCTAACAGTTTATACAGGATTTTGTAAGGAGGGCCAGCTTTGCACTGTAGAGAATGCAAAAGGTCAAAGCGTGTTTGAAGGATCACCCAAAGGCACTTGAGTTACACGCCCGTTTCTCCCACCAGATCTTCGGGGGCTATTCCGGCAGGTTCCTAGTGATCCCCGGAACTCCAGGAGCTCCCTCTTTGTTTTTCCCAGGTTCCACCTGTTCAGTGACTGGTAAGGTATGTTTTGAGTCTCGGTGGTTAACTGTGTTCATCTGGCCCTCCAGTTCTCCTGGTGGCAGGCTGGCTCTCCTGGGATGTTTGCATATTAAAATCAGGCTGACACGCCTCACCTGTCCTGCCTGCTTCCTCCCACTGTGGCCGGGACCAGACACCCTGCACCCCCCCAACCCCCGGCCAGTCTCAGTCCACCTTGCCTGTTCAGTTCCCTCCACTTGGGTGCCTCCCCTGCACATACACATCTGACAGGTTGCTCAAGATGTATGCCTCATGTGGATTTCTTGTCTCCTTCAGCTCTGGTAGAAATTAAGGATAAAAATGAGTTTGGGTTTATTTTGACAATTTCTCATGTGCCAGGTAAGTTTTAGACAAACAAGAGTTACATGGTCATGTTTTGTCCTTTAACCTTTTCGTGTGTGCATTCCTTTCCACATCTCACAGCCTCCCCCTCATGGGGAGCTGTCGGGCTGGGGGATGGGTGGTGGTGGGGGCAGGACCCGTCCCATGACTCCTTTCTCTTCTATCTTAGCACCTAACAGAGAGTTAAGTGTAAAGTAGGTGCTTAATATATGCATATCTGTGGGTTTGCTTTGAAGATACCGTCTTGGAATCCAGCAATGGAGAAGTCAGACTGACACTGGCCACAGGAAATGGTCTCGTGAAATGCAGGCTGTGATTCAGGGGAAACGTTTGTGAGGGGCACTCTTAGGACCCCAGGGGAGGCAGGGGAGGCCTGGTGGGCACAGGTACAGACTCAGGGCAGGGGTGAGTGGAGGCAGATGGCCGAGGAGGCCCTGGCCCCTTCACGGGAGAGCAGGTGCCCCAGGCGGGTACTGACCCACAGTGATGGTGATGATGTTTGAGGAGAGCTTCCTTTCAGGGACTATTCCCATTTCATCCTTCCCCTCCCTCTCACTTCCCACGTACATCTGTAGATCTGACCTTGGAAACCTCTCAAATTCTGTCCTTCATCTCTAGTTCCATGGCCTCAATTCAATGCCAGCTTTCTGATTGGTTTCCTTGCTGTTAGCCTCCCCTGTTCTTATTCACCCTCCATCTTTATGAATGATACCCTGATCCTGGGTCTCAGAAGCCTCCTCAGAGACTCCTCTAGATCCCAGCGGACCCTGCAGGTTTCACCCCAGAGCCTTTGACATGGCAGACAACTCCCTTCCCTGGAGGTCCTTGGCTGCCCTCTGCCAGCTCAAGCCTGCTCATGTCTGCCTCGGGGCACTGCTCCTGGGTTCTCTCTGTGAAGCCTGCCCTAGCTCCACTCTGGCTCCCGCATTCCCTTGTTCACTCAACAAGTGTGTGTTGAATTCCCATTGTGTGGCAGGTGCTGTGCTAAGCACAAAGCAGAGCCCCTGCCCCTACTAATGGGAAGAGAGTTTATAAACCTAAGACATTAATACAGCATGTTATGTGATGAGTGCTCTGGAAAACAGCACACCAAAACCAAAACAACCCAGCTGAGTATGAGGAGCAGGGAGGGTGGCCTGCAATGTTAAGGAGGGTGTCAGAACAAGCCTCATTGAGAAGGTGATGCTGGAGCAAGGATTGAAGGAGGAGGAGGAGGAGTGAGCTGTGTGATGGTCTGGAAGAGCATTCCAGGCAGAGGGTGGGAGCAGCCATGCAAAGGCCCTGAGGTGGGAGTGTGCTCAGGGTGTTTGCAGAATAAGAAGGCAGCCAGTGTGGCTAGAGCTGAGTGAGTTTTTTTTTGTTTTTTGTTTTTTTTTTGTGAGGAGATCAGCCCTGTGCTAACATCTGCCAATCCTCCTTTTTTTTTTTTTTTGCTGAGGAAGACTGGCCCTGGGCTAACATCCGTGCCCATCTCCCTCCACTTTATATGGGATGCCGCCAGAGCATGGCTTGCCAAGCGGTGCGTCGGTGAGCGCCCGGGATCCGAACCGGCAAACCCCGGGCCGCCGCAGCGGAGCGTGTGCACTTAACCGCTTGTGCCACTGGGCCGGCCCCGAGCTGAGTGAGTTTAAGTGGCACGTGAGGTCAGGATGGGAGTGTGTCCGAGGGCGGGCCTGGAGAAGGTATAGGGCAGGCGTCTCAAACTGCCTCTGGCAGGGAGCAGTTCTTGCAATTCCTAATCCCTCTCAGGCTGATACTTTTGTATCAGTGTTTGGATATTGTAGCAATGTCCGATTGCTAGAAAAGTTTCTAAATGCTGTCTCTTGCTGTACTTATCTTGCCATGGACCACATCCTAAGTAGACTGGTGTAGGGTCTTCTGGGTCATTGGAAGCCCTTTGACTTTTACTCTGGGAGCTGGGGAGGCAGAGGAGGGTTTGGAACTGAGGAGGAACCTGGTCTGATTTAGCGATGAGAAGGCCTAAGAGCACCCTCTGGCCGTGTATGGGGCAAGGCAGGCCTGGGGAGACTAGTCAGGAGACCACTGCCTTTATTCAGGTGGGAGATGATGGCGCCTGGGCCCGGGGGTCTGAGTGTAGTTTAAAGGAGAGCCGAGAGGACTCGCTGGAGGGCTGGGTGGGGGTGAAAGAGGAGTTGAGGACAGCCCTGAGGACTGCCAGTTGAGCAAGTGGGAGCTGCTGCGCCTGACAGGAGGGTGACCGTGAGTGGAGCAGATTTGAGTGGAGGTGGGGTTACATTCTGGACGTGTTGAAATGTCTACTAGACATGCAGGTGGAGGTGTGGAGAAGGTCTGAGAAGTCTAGGACTTGGGAGAGAATTCTAGGCTGGAGATGTCTTTAGCTCTTTGGCCTCATCTGGCGCTTGTGTTTGCTTCACGGTTTTGTAATCCCTGGTGCACCGGCTGCCCTCCCCACCCAAGGCTGAGTCTTTGGCTCGCCTGTGTTGGCTGCCTTACGTGATCCTGGCACGTAGTTGGTGCTCAGAACTGCTGTGTGCAGGCGAAGCTGTGGGGCCCAGAGGAAGCCTCTCGGGCTGAGGGGTTGGGGTTTGCCCGAGACCCCACAGACAGGGCAGCTGGCTTGGATGGAATGGGTGTGAACAGCCTTCCTGTTACCCCCACCCAGGGCTCTGTTCACCCTCCCCCGTTCTGCAGTTTGGTAACAATGTTCAGCAGGCCGTGGAGAAGATGCAGAGGTTCTTGGGGTGGCGGGAACCCACATCAAAGGTGGGAGAATCATCCCTGTGAGTCAAGATGGAGGCCTGGAACATAAAGATTACCTCTGTCCTCTGACGTGGAAGCGCTGAAGGCAGGGGCTGGACCTCCCACTCCCCCCATCTCTGGGCCCTGGGTTGGTTTCCATGGAGGGAGGGCTGGTGAGAGAAGGAAGGAATGCCCAGCTCTCGTTCTTAGCTCCCCTTGCTGCACTCCTTGAAGTGGTCTGTGGAGCCAGAGCCGCACTTGCCTTGCCTTGCTGCAGCATGAATGTATCCTGTGTTGCTTGGTACCTTGGATTTCTGGGTAGGAGGTCAACTGCCAGCATTCTCGTTCTTAGGAAAAGGAAGGAAGAAAGACAGAGAAGAGAAATCCTCATCACCCTCTAGTTCCCTTGGGTGAATCAGAACCAACCTGAAGTTCCAGAACCGAAGTGGGCGGTGGTGGGCTTTGCATGGGGTGGGTGCCACCACCTGCGACCAGGTCTCTTGGGCTGTCCTGATGGACCCTGTCTCAGTGATACCTTCAGCACTCTGGCTGGTGCAGAGCAGCCACCTGTGGTGTGGTTCAGGTCTGCTCCCAGGGGAATGTCAGTGCTTCCTTCAGGCCAGCCTTCCTTTTGGGCTGGGAGCTCCTTATACAGGGCTGCTCCCGTTCACACACCATTGACGGTGATTCACCAAGTGATTATACTAGAGGTTATGACCATTTAGTTTATTTGCCCTGCTTCTCTCTAGAAAGGATTGGAGTTGGCTTACAAAATGCATGCAATACCGGAGGATTAGATAGATACCAGAAGAAATTGGGGCAAAAGGGAAATAAGGGTAAGAAAATAAGATAAGACCAGGGTCACTAACTGCTGGAGATGGATCCAGATATGGCTTTGAACTTCTCAGCGACCAATACCAAAGAGGACAGTTTCTCTTTAGTTTCTGGACAAGAGTCCGGGATCCAGGTGAGGTCGAGGGAGGCCAGGTGCAGGAGGAGGAGCAGGGCCTGAGAGCAGTCCGCACAAAGCTCTGTGGGGAGCGCTGTGGGAGCTCTGTCCTGACCTCATCCCCACAGCGGGACCGCCCCCACCAGTCTGGAGCCCCACGCTCTGATGGCCTGACGTGAATCCAGGGGAGCTCAGGCTCTCTCTCGGGGTGTGGAGGGGTGGCATGGCTGTCTTGCTTCCTTCATGGTGATCAGCCATTCTTAAACCCATTAGGGAGAGTCTGAAAGCTTCCGTGTGCGCTGTTTCACGTGTGTGTCTGGGAAGGCCCCAGAGGCAGCAGGCCTCTCCAGGGAAGCTGGTTCTCCACAGCAGGGGAACCTCAGAGGTAAACCAGTGGCCCCAGCCTTGCCAGCCAGACTCTAGGAGTGAAGCTGGAGCATGTACACGTGTGTACACACACAGAAGAGAATGTTTTAATGTTTAATAAGAATTAAGCATCTGAGCAAGGGAGTAGGTCTATTTTTTTTTTTTTTTTTTGGTGAGGAAGGCCAGCTCTGAGCTAACATCTATTGCCAATCCTCCTCCTTTTTTTTCCCCCAAAGCCCCAGGAGATAGTCGTGTGTGTCATAGTTGCACATCCTTCTAGTTGCTGTATGTGGGACGCGGCCTCAGCATGGCCGGAGAAGTGGTGCCTTAGTGCGCGCCTGGGATCCGAACCTGGGCCGCCAGCAGCGGAGCGCGCGCACTTAACCGCTAAGCCACGGGGCCAGCCCTATTTTTTTTTTTTTTTTGATGTTTAACTGAAGTATGTTTTTATTTGTTTATTTTTTTCCCAATCTTTGTATGTTTTTATTTTATTTTATTGCCGTCCTGTAGGTTTATAACTACATGGGTCTATTTTTGAAAGCTTGAGGATGTGGGAAAATATATTAATTATTTAAAAAAAAATCAGGGCCGGCCCCGTGGCTTGGTGGTTGGGTGCGTGCGCTCTGATGCTGGTGGCCTGGGTTCGGATCCCGGGTGCGCACCGAGGCACCACTTCTCTGTCCATCCTGAGGCCGAGTCCCACATACAGCAACTAGAAGGATGTGCAGCTATGACATACAACTATCTACTGGGGCTTTGGGGGGGAAAATAAATTAAAAAAAAAAAAAATCTTTAAAAAAAAAAAAAAAATCAAACCCAGCTAGCCTATTCCTCAGAAGCCCTCTTGGGGTGTGGACTTGGAAGGAGCCTGGGTCGTGGAGGCCTCCTGAGAGAGTGGGAGGTGGAGGGAAGCAAAGCTGCAAGGTGCAAGGCTGAGTGACAGTGACACAGCCCGGGGTCAGGGTGGGGGAACGCGCAGGGCTGAGAGGCGGTTTGTGCTGCCGGCCAAGTGATTCCCTGGTGTCAGGAAAGGCCAGGGACAGCTGGCCAGTGGGGAATGTGCCCAACCCTCAGGGCCTCCACCTGGCTTTGGGCATCATCTCGGCAGATTGTTTTCTGAGGGGAATGGACTAGGAATTTGGTGGGAGGCGGGATTCATTTGACATCCCGTTTTGCTGGAACAAATGTGTCCTTTAAGTCATGGGACCCCTGCGTCTCTGGCAGGCAGGCAGTCCTGGGGGCAGAGGCGGGTGCTGGGCTGTCGGCGTTAGTTGTCTCTGGAGGGAGTTAGTCTCTTCACGTGGAAACAGAGTCACAGAGGAAGCTGGTCAGCAATGCCGACAGACCCCCGGAGGCGGCAGCTTTATCGACACATCTGTCTAAATAAAAGATGCTCATTCTCGCCACGAGGGCTTGGGTCTTCAGTGGGGTCAAATGTGCGGTAGTGAGGCTGCTAGGTGGCTGAGCTGCTCAAGTTGGCAGTTGCCAGAGACAGCCAGAAGGTGTACTGATCGCCCCTCTTCTGCCTTCTCTGGGGAAGAGTCCAGCTGCTGCTCACACCTGCCCAAGGAGGTAGCCTCGGCAGCTGCTGTTAATAAGGATACCAAGATGGGCTCATTCACCCAAATCCATTCAGTCATAAGCGGTAAAGCCAGAATTGGAACCCAGAGTTTTCCAGAACTCTGGTTCTCATTCTTCTATTTTCCAATAAAAAAAAGTAGTTTTTAAATTATTGTATAAAATAGATAAATATACAGTACACCTATTGCAATTTTAAGATTGTATGGTCCATCTCATATAATGCTTTTTTCTAACTTATGGTTTTTAAAAACAGGAACATCCTATTTAAACTGTTACTTAATGGGGACCCAGATCTTAAGGAGCTCCTCTGATTATCTGATAATATAAGATTGAAACAATATCAGAACTGCTGATTGGGGATTATTAGTTAATGATTGATGTTGACTTGTGCCATAGAAAATTGAAGTTATGAATACAATATTTATATCTATTTGTCTTTAAAGCATCTCTGTGGTATAGGTAAACAAACTATGTTTATAAACTGTCAACAAGTGGAGTATGAAAAAGGGAAAAGAGGAGTTTAAGTCAGGTTCGAGAACACAATATCACAGCTGTGACAGTGTCTGATTCATGGCTGTTCAGTATGATAGTGGCTAGTTTCAAATGGTCAGCTTCAAGGGGGCATTTAAAAATTATATAAATAAAAGAGGGAGGGTCTAAAGATACATTTTCTTTTAGATGGGAAAATAGACCATACATTTACATATAATCTTTATATATCATGTTATTCTGTTTTATTGTCTTTCACTATCTGAAATTATCATTTACTTGATTTTCTGTCTTCTTGCACTAAAACACACTCTAAGAGCAGGAGCCTTGTCTATGCTCACTGCAATGTGCCTGACCCAGGAGAGGTGTTCAGTAAGCACTTGTTGAGTGAACAAATGCTAGGTGAACCTTAATTCTTTTTTTTTCGGTGGTACTTTTATGTGATGTGCTCATCTCTGTTGGTTTCTGCCCCAGGCATGAGCATTAGTCTTTTGAAAATACATTTTGTGGACTTTTCCAGAAATATAGAAACATTTTACATATTTGTGTAGTTTTTTAATGCTTTAAGGTTGAGTTTAACAACAATATGATTCATAGTTGCTAGTTTTTGTTTAGTAATAAATTGCTGTTCCTCGTTTTGCCAGCTGCCTTTTGTCTTTTCCCTAAGCCACCAGCTGTCAAGCTGGCAGCCCAGGAGCTTTTAAATGTCCCAAAGCCTGGGCCACACGTCTGACCAGTCAGGTCAGAACCTCTGGGATGGACCCAGACTACATGGTGGGTTAAAGCTTCCGGTGATTGCAGTGTGCACCCGGGGCTGAGCACTGCTGCTCCAGTGGTCGAGTCGGTGTCAGGTGTGGCTCAGCTGAAGGCTTCTTCCTCTTGTTTCCCTTCACCTGATGACCAGAAGCAGTACCCTTTCAGAAAGTCATAGTCAGCCGGCCTTACGCCGACTTGCAGCAGCTTGAAATTGATGCTGCCAAGTGAATTAGTCTCCTCCTGCTGACTGCTAGTGGAAAGCTTAGTCCAGCTGTCTGTGGAATAACCAGTACCCTTCAAACGAGTTCACTTGGTGGCCTGCTTCTCGAGTTGTAACTCGTAAGTTTGGTGTGGACGTGAAATAAGAAACTCTCTTCATTTTTTTCATTATAAAAGTAATGTGTGTCCATTCATGGTAGTGTAGAAAATACAAAAAGAAGAAGACAGGAGTAACCTATACTATTATTACACAAAAACAGCTGTTGTTCACATGTTGTTGTTACTTCCTTCTGGACTTTTTTTCTAAGCATTTTCTTTTTCAGGGTTGTAATTACATTGTAAATACAACTTTGTATCGCTGATTTTTGGTCATAACACTGTAACAGAAACATTTTCTCCGTTCTTCCACAGTCCTGTAAACATTTGTGTGTGTATGTGTGTGTGCGTGTGTGTGTGAGGAAGATTAGCCCTGAGCTAACATCTGTTGCCAGTCCTCCTCTTTTTGCCAGGGAAGATTGGCCCTGGGCTAATATCTGTGACCATCTTCCTCTACTTTACATGGGACGCCGCCACAGTGTGGCTTGACAAGCAGTGTGTAGGTCGGCGCCCAGGATCCAAACCTGCGAACCCCGGGCACTTAAAGCAGAGCGTGAGAACTTAACCGCTATGCCACCGGGCCAGCCCCAGTCCTGTAAACATTTTAACAACTGTACTCAGCATTCCGCTGGGTGCAGGTTCCTAACTTATCCTTGCCTGCTGTTGGACAGTCAGTCACTCCTCATGTTCACACCGAATAGCCTAGCCATCTTCAGTGCCAGGCTCTCGGCTTTCTGGACTGTGAGCATGGGTGGGTTTGGACCCACGTTGTGTGGTTTTGTTGTGGCCATCTGTCTGTGGGCAAAGCAAGCAGGTTCTTAATCTGGAGAGGAATTGAAGGCCAGATCAAAACCCACATCGCCCAAGGGCAGCTGTACTGACAGATCTGGATCACAGGTCTGAATAGTGTTCCATGAAAACAGAACAAATCTAATGTTTTATATTATGCAGATACTAGAATAGTATTATACAAGTGTCACTCATAACTATGTGACATTTTCAAAGTACATTTCTCAAATTGTTAGTTTGTTCATTTGCTCATTTTGTAAGCCTGTCTGTGGCAGGGCCAGTGCTGAGCATTAAGCGGCTCACAATCAGCAGCTGAAGCCTTGCCCTCAGTGGGCTTCCAGTTCAGGAGAGGCAGACATGTTGACGGTGTGCCAAGTGTAGTGTCTGGGAGGGGGCTGGACTGGGGGTTCAGAGCTTCTGTGACCCTTGAGCTGTTCTAACCCTGCACACAGTGGGACAGGGCGAGCACAGGCTGCAGCAGACCCCATATAGTGGCTGCAGAGGTTGCCCTTCAGCTGACTCCTTACCACCAGATTCCCATGAGAAATAATACAATTAGGCAGTCTGATCTTTTCATCTAACTTTCTGTGTGCATTTTTCATGTTGCTGCACAGTTACACTTCATTTTAAAGGTTAAACCTTGGGTAGGTTACTAACTTCTGCAAGTTTAAGTCTTTTAATCTGTAAAATGGGGATAAGGATAGTACTTTCTCCTGGGTCATTGAGTAAATTACATATGCTAATATATGCACTGCACATACCTCTTTGCACAAAGGAAATGCTCCATAAATGGATAATTCATTATCATCGTTATGATCAGAGTGTTTTTCACCAGTGTAAACAATGTTGTGGTAAATGTCTTTGTGCAGAAAGCTTGCTTTTCTAAGGATTTTTTAGGTTATATCCTCTATGTAGAATTCCCAGAAGTGAGATTAATGGGAAGAGTGTATGAACATCATTCTGTCTCTTGAAACATTGCAAATGCTTTCCAAACAGGTTGTGCTCATTTGCAGTGTCCCAGCCTTGAATGACAGTGCTCAAACAGCCCAAAATCGGTACTGTAATCTTTAAGATCATTACTAATTTAATAATTGGAAATTACTATCAGAACACTCATTTTAAAAGTGAGTTTCCTGTTTGTAAGTATTACTCTAAGAAACTGCTATAGGCATTTAACTTCTTTAAGTTTATGATTGAATTAAAAAAGAGATAAATTAGGTTTTTGTTGAGGTTCATGCCTTTCCCTGTGCCTGCTCACAAGTTTGGGGGCAGGTGTTCAGAGCCCCCTCCTCCCTCCCACACTCTTGCCTCTAGAGCTGTGGATGGCTCCCAGCTACAGTGGTGCCCTCAACCCAGCTCTCTACCCAAAGAGTGACTTTCACCGTGGACGAAGCATCAGGAACCATGGGGACCCCTGGGAAAACAGCAATGAGAAAGAATTGCTTAATGTTTTGGAAAGTCCTCCCTTCCCTGCCTTACAAGCTGGTGATCTTGTAAGGGAGAGGGTTTAACCTGTAGCCCAAAGAGAATAGCACAGACTTGCTGTTTTATTTCAGACAGAGGATGAGCTTTGAATCATGCAAATAAAAGGACTGCCTTTTGTCTCTGCTCCCCCCGCCTGCCCCCGTTTCAGTCTCCAGCCCTGCTCGGAGCAGGAATGTGGCCATTGTCCCAGGTCTGCCTCCTTCTTCCCTGGGTTTCAGCTTCGGTGTCTGTAAACTGAGGTGGCAGCACCAATATCTCAGGGTGGTGGTGACGGAGTGTGTGAGGTGTGCCCTTGGAAGTCACAACCATTGTTTTCACTGGAAACTAAACTTGAAAACAAACTGACAGGTGTTTGAACTCCTGCTCTGTGCCTGGAGCAAAGCCAGTGTGGCCCCTTCCTGTATGGAGATTTCGGCCGGGTCGGGAGATGGCCTGACTGCAAACAGGTCAACAGTGTAGAACGCGTAAGTACTGATCATGAGGGGTGCAGACGAGGGCCTTGAGGGGCCCACTTAGCTGATGCTGGCTGAGTGCTCACAGAGTGCCTGGCCCGCTCGCAGGTGCCTAGGGGGTGGGGGATGGGGGGGTCTGTGATGAATCAAGCCAATGAGAACCCCTGCCCTGTGGAACATCCTGATGGCACCGTTGGGGAACATGTGCTAGAGAAGGTGGCATTGGAGCTGACACTTAGGGATGAGGACACATTTCTCTTTCCCATTTGGGAACAGATGGAGAGCGCACAGTCCAAAGGCAGGAAGGAGCCTGAGGGTTCTAGGAACTGAACAGTGGCCAGCAAGGCAGGTACCCGGGGGGAGGATGGGCTCATGAGCAGGGCCCAGGTGAGCAGCCTTGGGGAGTAGAGTCGAGAGCCCTAGAGCCAGGGGTGGGAGGGGTGCACGGTTCCTTTCCCTGCATGAGGAGGACGCCCACTTTGGTGTGTGCGGGGAGGTGGTGGGAAGGCATTGAGATGTGCTCTGGGAAAGGCTTTGACCTGGTAGCTTTCTAGGGCTGCTGCAACAAAGTACCACAAACCAGGTGGTTTAAAACAACAGCAATGGATTGTGTCACCCTTCTGGAGGCCAAAAGTCCAAAATCAAGGTGTTGGCAAGGCCATGCTCCCTCTGAAACCTGTAGGGGAGAATCCTTCCTTGCTTTTTCCTAGCTTTGGGTGGTGGCTGGCAATCCTGGTGTTCCGTGGCTAGCAGCTGCAGCACTCCAATCTCTGCCGCATTGTCACATGTGTTCTCCCCTTGTGTGTGTGTCTGTGTGCCTCTGTCTCTTCTCTTGTAAGGACACCAGTCATGTTGGATTTAGGGCCCACCCTGCTTCAGTATGACCTCAGCTTAGCTAATTACATCCACAATAACCCTATTTCCAAATAAGGTCACATTCTGGGGTACTGGGAGTAAAGACTTCAACATATCTTTTTGGGGGGCCCAATTCTGCCTGCAACACCTAGTCAGAAGAAAGCACTCTGAGTGCTGATTCTACATCTTGAAGCACTATCAGGCTGCACCCTGCTCATGCTGGAAGGGTGAGGTGCTGCTGAGGGTCAGCGTGAGCCAGGCCAGGCAGGGCCACAGATATTCACTTGTGGTCTCAGACCGGATGGTCCAGGAACATTTCCAGGTTTAATAGAATCTCAGTTAAACATATTCAGAATCTGGCCACTTCTCACCTCCTTCAAAGCTACCATTCTGGCCCAAGCTCCCACCATTGCTCCCTGGACCCGTCAGATTGCATCTCTGCTCTGCTTAGACCCTCCCAAAGCCCCTCTGAGGGCCCCTGGAATCGCCGTGTCTTCCATCATGGCCCTTTGGATGCTGTCTGCTTACAGCAGTCTCAGAGCCGTCCACCCCAGGAGCAAAGCTCCCATCTGCTCTCTGCCTGGTCGCCTTGCTGCCCCCACCCCATCCCACGGCTCTGCTCCAATCTCTGGTGTGAGAAGGGCCTTCCCTGACCTCTGAACACATAGAGCAAGCTCTCCTCTGCCCTGTCACTCCCCTTTCCCCTGCTTTCTTAATGTGTGTGTTGTCTCTCCTTACTAGAACATAAGCTCCTGGAGAGCAGGGACTTTCCTCAGGCCTAGAGGAGTGCTGGGCATGGTGTCCGCGAGTGTAAAGGCCGGGGCGTCTCAGAGCACCTTTGGGGTGCTGGCAGCAAGCGTGGGATTTGGCTCTAAGACTTGGCTTTGAGTTCTTCTCCTGCCAACTGTGAGCGAGTCATTTAACTTCTCTGGGCCCTAGTTACCTCCTGTGAAAAGGGTTGATAATAAAGAGCAAGGCCCTCAGGGCCAGACTTCATCTCTCACTGGCTGAGTGGCCTTGGGCAAGTCCCTTTATCTCTCTGCCTCTGTCCTGGTCTGAGTTGGGGGACGGTACCCGCTCCTAGACTGAGGGTTCATTGAGATACTAGTAAGTAAGATACTAGTAAGTGTTGTACAGGTGTCGTGTGCCTGGCACTGGGCTAAGTGCTTGCCACGTATTAACTCTTTTAATCCTCACAACAGCCCGGGGAGGGGGCAGGCACTCTGTCTCCATTCTGCAGATGAGAAAACCGAGGCACAGAGAATTGCCTGCCTAGGCCAAGGTCACTTGTTGAGAAGTGGCAGAGCCCAGATCTGAGCCCAGGCATTTGGACTCGCCCTCCACGCTTTGCTGCCTCTCCTAGACTGAAGACACTCAGCCTAGGTCAGGCCAAAGCAAGAAAAAGCAGCACACACAGCAAGGAATAGACGTGGCTCCCCGTGGGTAGACGTCAGAGAAGCACGCCTATGCGTGTTGACACGTGGAGTATGCGTTAAAAGTTTTCTTGGGTAGAATCACGAGAAAATGTCAACAGCTGTTTCCTCTGGGGAGAGGAATGGGGACAGGATAGAGGAGTGGCTCTCACTTCCTTTTATGCTGAAGTGTTTAAAAATAAGTTATGGGCATCATCACGTTCCACCCATAAAATTCTTCAGTATGCATCTCTTCCTGAAGAGTGAGTGACAAAGCTGTTTTCACACCTAACCAAATCAGCATGCCAATATCATCTAACACCCAGTCCATATTTAGATTTTGCCAGTTGTCCTGAAAGTGTCTAGTAGCTGATCTGTCTAAACTGAGACTACTCCAGGACCTCGTGTTGATCTGGTTGTCCCGTCCCTTCAGTCTTACTGCAGCTCCTTCCCTTTTTCTCACGACCCTAATACACTAAGAGACTGGGCCACTTGTCCTACAGAGTGTCCACTGCCTTGTGTGGTGTTTGGCTCAGTCCTCACCCTGTGTTCCTGTGAACTGGGAATCACATTGAGAGTCTGGATTGGAATCAATTCAGAGGTTCTGCCAGGACCGTCATGGGTGTGGGGTGACATCACATCATGGCCAGGGGTTGGCCATAGTTTGTCCCTCTGTTGTGAAGTCACATCCTCCCTTGTGGCCTGAAAGTGATCTGGCTGTGGTGGTACTTTGGTGCACTTCTCATCCTGTACCTTTTTGACTTTTCCACCATCTATTTATATCTTTTTTCTCTTTTAATGTTGCCTGTGGTAATCTGAGCTTATTTTCTTATAATTTGCCTTCTTCAACTGAAAGCAGTCTTGCCTGTTCCTCCCTCTGAGGCAGTAAAGTGAGGGCCCTGGAGGGTCTTCTGTGGGGAACAGATTTAGAAGCCTGAGCTCAGGCCAGGTGCTGGATGGGAGTGTCCTCAGTGGCTGAACGACATCGCGGACTCCATAGGAAGATGTCACCGTGTTGAGGAAGACCCAGTAAGCACTTCTTTGCAGGTCACTGATGAGGAAGGAACTTAGCTGGACTGGAGAACTGGTCACCAGAAGGCAGAAGCTCGCCCTGGGCTCAGTATCGGCTCCCCAGCCTTTCCCTTGAAGGACCACGGCTGGGCTGGAGCCCCAGTCCTGTTCCCATGAAGGCCTGGGAAAGGCCAGGGCCCCAGTAGGTTACCCATTTTTGTGTGAGGTGGAGAGTGGGAGTGCTGGACAGAACTCTGGCCCCCAGGTGGTCTGGTGGTTATGGGACGGAGCAGAGAGCAGTGACCTGGGCAAGGTGCATCCACCAGGGAGATCCAGCTGAGCCACTGTGTCTTGGATACTCCTGACCCCTCCCACAGCCCCACTGGTCTCCATTTCATAGATGTGGAAGCAGATGCCCAGAGAGGTCAGGCTATTTGCATGTGGTCTCACTACCAGTAAATGATGGGGACAGGATTTGAACCCTAGTATCCTTCTCAGCTCATGGGCACAGGCTTATAAGTGGTGGCAGCAGTGCTGGACCAGATGGGGTCTTCTCAGGCCCCCAAGCCTGGCGACCTTGCGTTCTCGCCAAGTTGTCAGATGTGCCTTGTGTGCCCAGCATCAGCCAGGGACACGGAGATGAGGCCCTCACCCTGTGTGAGGCTCACGTATCAGAGAACTTTACCAGAAGTCGTGCTGGTCACCATGCGTAGCTGTTTGCCAGTAAAGTTGCCTCCCATGGTGTCTGTTCCCTTTAATCAACGTATGTGATTGCAGATGCTGCTTAAGTGCTTTCTAGGAAAATTGTAAAACATAGCCAACAAGAAGAAGCGATTTCCTGTTTTTCTGTTACCTTGACTGCTTTGCTTTCTTCTTTCAGAATTACCCAAGATTGGCCAGCTGAACCATCTTTGTTAGAAAATCTTTTGGCCTTTGTTTTAGGAGAACATTTGGGAAACAGGGTCCTTCCTGCAGCCCAAGGTGTGGGCACCCAGGCTCGGCCTGGTGGTCCCTGGAGCAGGCAGAGTGGAGTGAATGTGGGAGGCCCTTGTCTCCCTGCACTGGGAGATGTTTCTTGGTCTTCCTCTTACGCTGTATTCTGAGGGAAGTGTTGGGCTTTTATAGGCTCCCTGTTCGACCTCTGCCCTCAGGCTTTCTCAGCCAGCGTAATAGACCAGAAAAGATAAAAATGAGGCCTACTCATGTTTATAATTCTTGGCCACGCCAAGTGAAGACTTTGAGCTCTTCCAGGTGGGATCTGTACACAAAAGGATGTCGTAGCGGTAGGAGAAGGACGGTGATGCACTCAGTGCTCCTTCAGTGATTAGCTAATGCTAACAATTCCTGCTCTTCCTTCCAGAGGGTGGTTGGTAAGACAGCAGCCGGCTACCGTGATGGTGGGCAATCTCTCGGGCTTGCTTTTTCCATGGGTTCCTGTGAGTTGTGGACCTTCAGATC
Source organism: Ceratotherium simum simum (assembly GCF_057802395.1). Taxonomy (NCBI): domain Eukaryota; kingdom Metazoa; phylum Chordata; class Mammalia; order Perissodactyla; family Rhinocerotidae; genus Ceratotherium; species Ceratotherium simum. The sequence continues at coordinate 2,088,305 of NC_141915.1, forward strand.
CTCAGAGCAGGGCCAGGGCCAAGCTCAGGTGGTCAGAAGTGTCCATTCAGGCCTGTCTCACAACCACATCTGTGTTCACTGTCATGTGCACGGGCACAAGAGGTCCTTTGTGGGGCTGAAATGCTGTCAGTAAGGCAGGAACATCGCCGCTGGAATCCTCCCTTGCAGCTGAGACTGCTGTGTGCGTCTCAGCTGACACTCAGGGCTGGTGGCTGTGAGTTCTGCCACATGCGGAACTGAGAGCTGTACATCCGTTTATAAAAACCACAGCATTTAGGGGAATACCCCTTGTCTTTAATTTCCACATTGATGTGGTAAGCTATTTCCGTATGTGCTGGCTATGCGTTATTCCAACAGCATCGGTTATGGTAGACATAAACACGTCCATTTGCATTTGAAGCCCGTCTGGCCTTGCAGATATGCTGACAGGCTCAGAGGACAAGAGAGGCCTCATTTCTCCAGAAGGTCCCTGTTCAAGGCCCCGTCCCATTCATCCCTGGTCTGGCTGAATCAGGCCCTGTGAGTGTGCAGCCAAGTAGCAGCTTTTCTTGCCAAGGTGGGGCTCATTTTTCAGAGCACTTTTTGGGGTGTGGGGTGGAGTATGAGGTTTTCTCCTTTATTCACTCATGATTTCCAGTTGGTAGTAAATGAAGGATGTCACATGTGCTGTATTTGTTATAAACTGAGGGTTTTGTGAAGCAAGCCTCAGAGATTTTTGATCAGGAAGGAGGCTGGGAATGGGTGGCCTGAGTGGTTAACCATCTGGATGGGAGAGCTGCGTTCAGTTGAGGAGATTCCCCCAGAGCCGTCCTCCAGAACTGTACCCCAGAACCGTCCCCCAGAACCGTCCCCCAGAACTGTCCGGCTTCCTGCGTTTCCACCAGTCTGCATGGTGATGTCTTTGCTTCTAGAGCACAAGAAAGCCCAAACCTAAACACTGTGATTGGCATCGGTGAAGTTTGGCAACAAAACCAAAAGAAAATGTACTTTTGTTTTGGTATATTATTAAGAAATCAAATTATTGAGATGGATTTGAGAACATTGCAGTACCATCTAGTTTTTTCCCTAAAGAAACACTTTGGAAAATATAATTGGAGTGATGCACTAGGCTGAGATTCAACTTGATTTTATTTAGAAAAGTATATTTATATTTTTTATAACTGCAGCATTTTTTTTTGCTGTTTGACCTGATCATGTAGGTTTGAGTAGACGTGAGGCAGTTGGTTGCTGGCTTTTTTTTGTTATTTTGGATGGTTCTCTTGGTTGACACTAAATCACAGCAAACACACTGTGCTTCACGCCACAGAACTGTTCCAGATGAACTCCTACTGCTCTGTTTTGTGTTTTCTTTTGTGTGAGAAAGCAGTGCCATTTACAGTCTCCTGCCCTGCACTGCCCCAGCCTCTGCCCAGAGCAGCCCCTGCAGCCTCGCCTGGTTCTTCTCTGGACTACCTCCCCACCCTAACTGTTCTAGCCCTCTTCTCTTGCATTGTTCACTGTAGCCCAGCCAACTGGAAACCTCATCTGTCAGGAATCGTTCCCCACCCTTTTACTTTCTCCCAAAGAGGCAGATCCTCAGAAGCAAGTTTAGATTAGAGATTTAGGCAGAAGCAGCATTTGGGTGAGTCCTGATGGTTGGGTTTGCTAGAATGGATGTAATGAAAGGAGGAAGTAAACTAATACACAATTAGAGCATTTTCAAATGACTACCTATCAGCCATGAAATTGAATTCTCCATCTGTCTGTCCATCCATCCATCTGTTCATGCATCCATCCAATGGGTATTTGCTAACTGCTCTGCCAAACTTTGGGGATGGATGTAGTGAGAAGACAGGCCTGGGCCGTCCCCAAGGAGTATAACTCCGGTGTGACCTACCAAACTGCAGAATGGGGGGGGAGTGCCATGAGGGAGAGGGGGAGTGCTCACCCAGTCTGGGGGGAGGGCAGCCCTGGAGGTCCGGGCCGGAAGCTGAGCTTTGAGAACTGGGGAGGCTGGGGAGGTACTGGGTGGACTGAGGGAGCGACATGCACAAATGCCCTGAAGGAGGACAGAGCTTGCAGTCATCTAAGGGGGTGGTTTCAGAGAAGCTATGGACCCTCTCCTTGGGGGGGGGGGGTGCGGCAGAGGTGGGCACACACTCAGGTGCAAGCTCCCAAAGCTTTACGTCTGATCTCTGGAGGCACTTAGACTCCCTAATGCACAAAACATCCTGATGGCTGTGTCAGCCCAGCATTTCACTTGGGGAGGCCCAGCCAGACTGACAGTGTTAACGTGTCAAGACTCCTTTCCTGGGGGTTCATTACATCAGCTAGGAATTCACATCTCATCCCTTCAGTAAAAACTGTCTTTCCAGGAGCTGTTTACGAGTGTTTAAACTAGCTATGTACTTATAACAAAAAATGCATTTGTGTTTTTTTCAAGTCAACATAGAATTTTACTTAAAAAACAAAAATTTTTGCGATTACCACAGAAACGTTTGGGCTCATTTTCCATGATCTTGAACACTCTGAGATGTAAAATGAGATTCCCAAATGTGGGGGATCTCAAGTGGAGCTCTCGGTCCACAGATGCCCTGCGCTTGTTTAAATGATGTTCTCTGATCTGGCTTTTCAAGAACTACACTCCTGATCTTTAAAAAAGTTAGTTCCTCTCTTTGAAGCTGTGCAGCTCTGCAGTGAAGACTGAGGTTCTAATCCTCCTGAGGCCTTGACCGCTGGGCTTGCACCCAAAGGCTTCTTTTCTTGATCTGTGCCATGTGGCTTATGTAGTTGTGAAACCACATTTGAGGTTACTTGATTTTAACCTTGAAATATTTGCAAACCTTTCCTTTACAATGCTCATATTGTTGGGCTGTCACCAGAACTGTGGGTGTCTGGGGTGGGGTTTGGTTTGACCATCTAACTACTGAACATGAGCCTGTCCTTGGCATATGGTGACTTTGCCTCCCCCCTACAGCCACTTCCCCGCGGGTGTCCTCCGAGCTGGAGCAGGCCCGGCCCCAGACCAGCGGAGAAGAGGAGCTGCAGCTGCAGCTGGCACTTGCCATGAGCAGAGAAGTAGCAGAGCAGGTGGGTGCCCAGGAGAGTCTGCCACTGGTGACTGCCCTGTGCAGAGGGCAGGGCGGGCAGGGCGTGGAGCGCAGGGAGGATGCGCACGCAGCCCTGTCCTTGACATTTCCGATGTGCTTCCCGAGAGGTGACTTCTTGTTGCCGCAAGTGCTTGTCACCTACTGCCCCCAGTCAGGGTGGGGTCCTCTGCAAAGTTACATTTAGGAAAGGTTTTCAGGGAAGTTGTTGCCAAGGGGCGAACCAATCAGAAGTGCTTCCCAGAAACACTTGTGCAGACAGGACCACTTTGTGGGCGCTCTGTTTGAAGGAGCTGCACAGCCTCCTGACGGGGCGTGTGGGCACAGATCGGCCTTGGCCTCTTTGGAGGGCAGTTAGGTAAGCTGGAGCAGGAGCGTCTGAACACTGAAGGAAAACAGGCTAGAAGGAAACGCTCCAGGAAATGAGTGCGTACTTATACTTAGATGACATAAGTGTGTGTAGTTTTAATTTTGTTTCAGTTCCCGTTTTCTTTAGTAAGCATGTATTACTTTAAATGGAGAAGGAGGGAAAGGAACGGTTAAAATGACCTTTCAAAGTCGTCAGCCCTTTGATCGCAATTACTAGATCTGTCTCCGCAGACCTGTGGTTGAAAAGGGAGAGATGGAGTCAGGTGTAGTGTGGTGTCAGAGACAAATATTAAGGATAGTTCGATGGAAGTGCAAAGATGTTGTCCCAGCATGATTCGTATCGCTATAACCGGAAATACCTGAAGCTCAACAGCAGTGGACAGCTTCAGTTTGGCCCGTCTGTCTGCAGTAGGAAATACACAGCCATTAAATCTCTCCCTTTGCATGCCTGGCTCTGTCATCGACAGCCTAGGAAGAAGGGGCAGAAATACAGGGACAGACAGACGATTTGAGCCCATTTTAATTAATAACTCATCTCTATGATTTATCATATTTACAATAAAATATAATATATTTATTTATATTTAATCATTATATGAAAGCTAGGACGACCCAACTTTATTTTATTTGCCTTAAATAAATATAAATTAAATGTAATGAAACATTTCTGTTAGAAATCATAGAAATAAATATACAGTCATTTTCTGGAACAGTGAGAGGTGGAACAATATGTGATTTTCATCCTCTTTATTTTTTTTTTTTTAAAGATTTTATTTATTTTATTTTTCCCCCCAAAGCCCCAGTGGATAGTTGTATGTCGTAGCTGCACATCCTTCTAGTTGCTGTATGCGGGACTCGGCCTCAGGATGAACGGAGAAGTGGTGCCTCGATGCACACCCGGGATCTGAACCCGGGCCACCAGCATCGCAGCGCGCGCACTTAACCACCAAGCCACAGGGCCGGCCCTTCATCCTCTTTATAAGTCCTTCCTGAGTTGTCGGATTTTTGTATTTTATAAGGAGACATCTTACTTCTATAATTAGAAAGAATTATAAAGCCATTTTCATTTTGAGAAAAAACATTTTGGAATAAGTATTCCCTTTCCCGAATTTGGTGGTGCCTATGCACCCGTCTCCCTGCTGGGACCCAGAAATGAGGGGTGGAGCTCTCTGGGCTACACGTTCGGAATGGAAAAGTAACTGTGTTTTACAAGTTGTTTTCAAATCCTCCTTTGAAATAATACATAATACAGTTTTGCATTTCCTGCTCCTGGCTGGCGTTGCTTTGTTCTGTATAGTGATGTTGTTACAGTTACCACCAGCTTCAAGTTACATTGTCCTCTACAGGAAGAACGCCTCAGGCGGGGTGATGACCTCAGATTACAGATGGCCCTAGAAGAGAGCCGAAGAGACACAGTTAAAGTTCCAAAAAAGAAAGAGGTAAGCGCTTACTGGGAAGGTCAGCACGTGAGACTGTCCCGTAGCTGTTGCTGCAGTGTCCCAATCCAAACCTGCAGCTCGTGTGTGACCTGTGTGAGTTAGAGGTGCTGTTTTCTCTCTTCACTCGACAAATAATCCTCGGGTGTGATGAGCAAGAGTGAGGTGAGGACGTAATTGAAAACACATCTGCCTCTGCTGCTCCTGGCCTCTCCCGAGGGCACCCTGAGGGAGGAGGGGCACGGGCAAGGGGCCCAGTTGCCTGGGTACACATTCCCTCCATTAACTGGTGCCTCAGTTCCCTCCCCTGTAAAATGAGCAGAGTAACAGAGCCACCTTATGTGGTTATGGCGACTGTTACCTAAGTGAAGTGTCAAGCGCATTGGAACAATTTCCTGGTGCAAGGTAAGCCCTCCCTAGTGCTGGTCTTCATCGCTGTCATCATCCTTACTCTACGCCGGGCTCCCTGGTTGGGACCTAAAGGTGACCAGGATATGGCTCTGCTCCTGATAAGCTCATCATCCAGTCAGGAGACAGACACCCCCCAACCCCCAGTGGCCTCACATGTTACAGTGCTGCAAGGTGCCTGATGGCAGCCGTGGTGGCCATGGGAGTGGGAGGGTGGGGTCCCCAGGAGAGAGGTCCCTGGATGATGGCTGGGGGAGCACGGTCGGGGAGGACAGTATCCTGGACAGAGGCCAAAGCCCAGACTAAAGCCAGTGTTATCCTGGAAAGCCCTGAGGACTGTTTGAAAGTGGATGGGGCATTTGGCACATAGCAAATAGCTCTGATGTGGCTGGAGCCTGGGCTGTACTGGAAAATCGTGATCTTGGGGAGTGAGCGGGATGGGGAGGAAATGGGGTGGCTCAATTTTCCAGGTCTTCTTGGCGTCTCCCAGAAGGCCTCTACTCTAGTAAGGAGGCACGGGCAATATTTATGGCTAACGTGTGGATATTTGTTGTAACTGTAGCAAAGTTAAACCTGTCCCTTTCTCTTTGTCTCAAAAGCACGGCTCCCACCCACAGCAGACCACTCTGTTGGATTTAATGGATGCCCTTCCCAGCTCGGGCCCTGCTGCCCAGAAAGCAGAGCCCTGGGGCCCATCAGCTTCAGCTAACCAGACCAACCCCTGGGGTGGGCCAGTGGCCCCAGCCAGCACATCGGACCCCTGGCCATCATACGGTAAAGAACCCCCTCATTTGTCTCCCGTGCCTGCCTGCTGGATGGGTGAGGGACAGCAGGGCAGAGCTTCTTGCTGTCTCTCACCTGGACGATGGTGGTGGGGTCTAGGCTTCTGCAGTCCCCGACTGTAATATCCAGCAGGCTGCCGCCCTCCTCCTGAGGACTGTGTACAGCGCTCTCTTCCATTCCATTCTGAATGGTTTTCTGCTTTGGTAGAGGAAAAGCTGACTTCCTCTCTACTTCCCACATGCATCAGAAATGGCTTGTCCCTTCTCTGGGACACATGTCAACTCTCTCAGCCTCAGAATTGCACTCAGCACCCTAGATTAAGAAGCTATAATACACAGCATGAAACATCTAAATCAAGTTGCTATAATTAGCTGGAAATTATGATGTGCTTAACAGGACTGCTAATGAAAAGAGGATACGTTTGCTGGAATTCTTCTTACTTGTTATTTAAAACAATAGGAAGTCAGTTTACTAAGCTAAATGAATATTTTAAAGCCCTAATGTTTAATGCCAAATATAAGAGAATTTGTGATAGGAGATTTGAAATATTGAGTGTGGCACAATCAGTTTAATCTGGATGAGGTTTTGGTCACATGGGTGTCCTGATTGATGGACACACGGCTTGGCCTGCAGGTTCGTGATGGCCTCCCACCCAGCCTGCTGCTCTGGGAGGCCCCCTCCGGGTGCTCTGAACACTGCCAGCCATGGCTGATCTGTCGGCTTTCTGACTAGGAACTTTGAGTTGTATGTCTTGTGGAAATTTGCCTCTATTTCTTGGGGTCTCTGTTTCCCCAAACTGGAACCATCTTTTGTATTCAGCTCGGTTCCCTGGATGTTTACCAAAGTGTACCAAATGCCAGGCTCTGTCCTGCCATGCAGGGACCCAGACACAAACAGGTAGTGGTCCTGCCCTCAAGGTGCTGGGCAGGTGTAGGCAAGGCAGGAACACCAGTGTAATAGCAGTGCTGTGTGGGCCAGGCCTCAGCGTTGGCTCTTTGAGAGCATCCTGGGGCAGGGCTTAGCTCAGGAATCTGGAGAGTGTGAGGCAGGCATCTTGGAGGAATCTTCAAGGAGGAGGAAGAGTGGACAGGCCATGAAGAGGCAAGGGTGTTCTCAGCAGAAGGCTCAGCTTGTGAGAGTCGTGAGGGCATGCAGTGGTGTAGTGGGTACAGGTGTGGGGAAACCGCATAGCAGAGGAGTGGGGTAGGGGAGAGGAGGGTGAGGGGTGGGAGGAGGAGTGGCCTGGTCCCTCAGGGCCTGGCAGCCTTGTCCAGAGGTCAGTGTAGGCCCCACATGTTCTTGGGCGATGCTATTGGCCTCAAGGACCCAGGCAGAGCCCCACAAACCTTTGGCAGGAGCCCTCTGGGCCTTGGGGCAAACCCTGGGCCAAATGGTCCAAAGTTCTCCCTCACTGAAGGCCAGCACCAGGGCTGCCAGAAGGTTGGTTCACATGGTCCGTGGCCTGTATGCTGTGCCGCCAGGGAGGCTGTGGGGTAAAGTCTCACTTTAGTCCCCCCTCACATGGGGACAGCAAAGCAGGTTAGCAGGAAATGCCCACACAGTGCTGCCCGAGGAGACAACAGGCCCTTCCAGACAGTGGCTTTGACTTTATTTTTAAATCTAAAAAACAGTTCTTTTGTAAAGTGATGGCCACCTTAAGTTATGGATAGGATATTCCTCAGGAAAGACTATGAGTCCCTTTCAAAATTGCCTAATGGATCATTAATAAACAGACGGGTAGTTTTCCTGGTCCATGACGCCTGCGAGTGTGTGAGAACCCCACTCACTGGAGGTGGTCTTGCCCCACCCACCAGGAGATGCCCCAGCTCCCCGTGAGGCTGGGTTCCCGCCTCACTCATGACCCTCTGCTCCAGGGCACAGCCTCATGCACTGGCAAAGGAAGGAGGGCAAACCTGTTCATTTAGAATGTATGTATTTTGTCTCTCCTAACCAGGTAATACTTACCCCCGGTTAATAAGTCAAACAGTTTAAAAAAAAAGGTAGAGAGGGAAAACCTGTCTCCCTCCCACCACCGCCCAGCCCCCAAGCCCCTCCCCAGAGTCAACTGGTGACTCAGCATAATTCAGTCATAATAAACTCACCCGGCTCCTAGTGTGACTGCTTTCTTTTCTGGGCACTAGAAAACTACCCGTCTGTTTATTAATGATCCATTAGGCAATTTTGAAAGGGACTCATAGTCTTTCCTGAGGAATATCCTCAGTTTTTTTTTTTTTGTGAGGAAGATCAGCCCTGAGCTAACATCCGATGCCAATCCTCCTCTTTTTGCTGAGGAAGACTGGCCCTGGGCTAACATCCGTGCCCATCTTCCTCCACTTTATATGGGACGCTGCCACAGCATGGCTTGACAAGCGGTGTGTCAGTGCGCACCCGGGATCCGAAACCCGGGTTGCCGCAGCAGAGTGCGTGCACTTAACCGCTGTGCCACTAGGCCGGCTCATGAATCCAATTTTTTAAAGAGAAGATTGAAACGTAAATTGTTGAAACCTATTAACTTTTAAATGTTGACAATGAATTCTAAAAATGAAAAACATGGTTGAGGCTAATCAAAATATACCTGTGGGTGGCCACGTGTGGCCCATGGACTGCCAGCTTGCCGTCTCTTGCCACTTGCCCAGCCCAGGGCCCTCTCCTTGGTTGTGATGCACTGGGCATTTGTACCAGTAACTTGGGGAGAAAAGCAGGCCACCAAAGCCCAGAGAGGCTGTTTGTTTCTCTGGGGTCACACAGCAAGTTAGGGGCAGGCTCAGTGCTTATAGCACCTTGTCCTGGAATTGTCATGCCATCCTGGAAAAAAAAGTCCTCTGTGGTGAGCATGTCCTGGAAAAGTCACCACAAATCCCAGCATTGAGAGAGAACCAGTGTTAAAATGTTAGCTTATCTGCTTCCTGTTTTTTCTGGGCACTTATGTTTTTACGTAGTCAAGGTCATATTGTATATACAATCTTATAAATATATAGAGATATTTCAGTTTGTACTATGCGATGAGCATTTCCGGCATCATTAGAAACTCTAAACAACTTGGCTCCAGTGGGACAGCACAGGGCTGTACCTCCATAACCCAGTGGCCCGTTGTTGTCCACGTGGTGGTTTTGCAGTTCTTAGCACTCTGCTTTCAGTAGCTCTGCAGGAGACGGCTGGACACCAGCTCCCGAATTCACTGGAGCGTGGTAACAGTCCCTTTGCTTCCATCTTCCGAGACATAGCTCCAGAGCACGACGGATTAGTTTCTAGTAGAATCTGATAATGTGCATTTTCACAGCCACCCCACCATCCTGAAACACGTCCATCAATTAGAAAGATTAGAGAGTCTCTTCCCAAACGCTATTAGTTGCATCCTCTCAATGAAAGAAGTGTGGGTTTGAAAGTCCCTGTTTGTAGTGAGCCCTGCCATTAACAATGCTTTCCGAGCAGCACTGGGGGCAGCTTGGCCAAGTGGCCTCGGGAGGAAATGCTAAGGGCTGAAAGAGGGGAAATTGCAGCCTGCCAGGTCAGTGGGGCACTTCCTCCTCTGTCCAGACACACAAAGCAGCCACCTGGTGTGAGGAGGGCTCACAGTCTGGGGATTCAGAAGGCCTTGGCTGGCTCGGGCCCACTCTCTGCCCACCCACCCACTACTCAGGCCAGGACAGAGGCTGTCTTCCGCCCTGGCGGCAGCAGGTGGTGCTGCTGGTTTCTTGGTGCCCCCCGCAATGGCTGAGTTCTGTGATCCCACCATGTGACTGCCTCCCTGTGCACATGAATATTCATACGTGAGGCTTGGGATGAACCAGGCTGGCAAGGGAGAGGCAGAGGGAATGCATGCTCCCTATGAATGGGCCCACAGAGGAGGAGGCCGGAAGCTGCTTGATCTTTCTGCCCTTGGTTCCATCCTCCTTTCCTCTCATTCACTCGAGTTCTCAATAAGCATTTATTTATCGGGTGTGTGGCATGGCCTGGACCCTGCCGAGGACATGGAGGCCAGAGTACAGAGGAGCCTTGCAGTGAATCCACTGTCCATTCATGGTGGAGGAGGATGGAGGGCCGGGCCCCAACAGTCGCCCTGTCAGCAGGCGTTCACTGGGGGCCTGCTGTGCCTGGCCCCCTGCTGCCTGCTTTCCCACGGCTAGCTTATGTGGGCCGTCAGCACCCGTGGAAAGGCGGAGGGAACACTGTCTGTCCCCAGGTTAGATTTGAAGACAGTGAGGTGCCACAGTATGTGACCTCTTGTGACTCCTGGTGCACAGTGGGACAGAAAGTTGGCACTGTGCTGTATGCACATAGGTCCCCAACTGCCACTTGCAGAATAGAAACCTGACAAAGCTCACTGAGGCTAAGTAACTTATTCGTGGTCATCTGGCTGATTTGGGGGTGGCCAGGGTTTGAACTGAGCACATCTTTCGCTCCACAGCCACAGCTCTCCAATCTGTGACCAACTTGGTCCATGTGCGTGGTGGCCCAGGAGCAGGGGGTTCCTTCCAGGCCAGGGCTTGTTGATTTCCACATGGTGTATCATGTAGATTGCTGGTCTGTAAAGTTCTTGACTGTGCTGCTGTTTTGTTGTTTCACAGGTCCTAAAGGGGAGCAGGGCCCCTGGGAGGTAACTGGAGGTGTCAAAAGAGGTTCTCGAACAGTTTCAGGGTGGGGCTGCGTAGCAGTGGGGCGCTCTGAGTGGAAACCTTGCCTGAGAGCCCCAGATGGCAGGGCTCAGCATGACACATGCTTGTGGAGAAAGCTTTAGGATGCATGCAGTGTATGCAGCTTCATATGGCAGAGCGTTCGGATAGACAGAGCTCTTTAGCAATATAAGTTTATCAGTTTTGGGGAAAACTCGTGTGTTTAGACCCGTATTGCCTGAGAGGGGTTCCAGATAGAGAAGTACATCCTATTTTTGCACACACACAACCGTGTGTGTGGTCCCTGAGGGACTTGCCTACGTGAGGTCAGGAGGGCAATACCCGAGGCTGGGGCTGGTGAGGTGGCTGAGGAGAGTGTCAAAACTCGTCTCTGCTTGGCGGGACAGCTTAGATTCCCTTAAATGCCTGATCCTTACTTTATATTGTGTCCTGCTGTCTGCCTAGCAAACTCCTGTTTATTCTTGAAAACATGGCTCACATGTCCATGCTCGGGGAGACATACTCACCCTGTCCTTAGGACCACCTCACCCCATCCCATGGTCACCCCTTGTCCATGAACCCATGCTGAGTGCAGTCGCTGTGTCCGTGTTTCTCTCTCAGAGGCGGGACCTGGGCCTGGTAAATGTTGACGAAATGTTGCTCAGATAGAGCAAGGTGACTCCAAGGACCATCTGTATGTGGGAGGCGGGGCTTGTCCCCCCGGGTGTCCATCCAGTCAGGCCAGTGTGTCTGAGCTGGGCCATCAGATGGTGGGCCCTCACTTCTGAGGAGGCCAGGGGCCCAGGTGCTCCAGGAACTCTTGGTTCTCACACATCCTGGCTGCCTGTTCCAGTCATTTGGGGAGCTTCTAAAAACCCAAATGCCCAGGTCCTCCCCAGAATCTGTATGTATCGCAGGGGAAGACAGGACAGTGTCAGTCTTTTACTTACATCCCCCAGGAGATTCCCAAGGATACCCACAGTTGAGAACCACTGATCTGGTGCCCCCTGAGGTGCATGGTGAGTGAAGTCCCACTGAATCTAAGACATTTGAAAACTCTGTGCAGCATGTCAGAGATTAGGGGCACCTCTTATCTGTATGTGTCTCTAGCACCTGAAGCAGACATTTATCCAGAACCTTCTAGAAGAAGTGATTACTGAACTCCAGTGTGCAAAGATGCCTCACTGGAGGGAGTTAGAGCAGATAAACCACAAAGCCCCTTCCGGCCCTGAGGTTCTGTGGTTCCCTTTGTTGTTTCCCTTCAGTCCCCAATTAGTTATTGAGCACCTTCTGTGTATCGGGCTCAGTTCTGTGCTCTGGGAGAGCAGCGTGGGCAAAACAGACCCAGCCCCTGCTCCTGTGGAGCACGTGCTCTACTTGGGGAGACAGACGGACCCTCATATGAGCAAGAGCAGGACTCGGGCTGGGTTTAGAGTGGGTGGCTGTGTGATGAGATTATGTGGAGGCTGCAGGGTGGAGACTGTGCCTTCCCAGCAAGACCCCCCCCCACCCCCCGGAGTGTGTCAGGGAGGTAGTCTGGTCAGGATGCTACATTGCAAACAGCTTCGGTAGAGACAGGTAGCTCTGCCTTGAGGCCGGCTTGATGCAGTGGCTCAGAGGTTATCACTAAGACCCACATCCTCTTTGTGCTGCCCACCCAGTGGGCCTTCCCCTCTCCCCTCCAGCCTCAGAAGCTCACGGTCCTGCTGCCTTGGGTGCCCACCTCATGTTCCCAGTGGGGATAGGGAGAATTTCTCTGTGGCTCCTGTACCATTCCGGGATTTGAGTGGGGAGGGTGGGACTGGAGGGGACTCTGCAGATTGACTTTAGCTAGTGAAAACCCTCCCCTGTTGCCAGGGGCAGGGTCAGTCCCACTCAGACTGGGACTGGGAGTGGGTGAGGGGATAATTGTCCCGAAGAAAATCAGGGTATCTTTCAGGAAAAAGGGGGGATGGGTGCTGGAAAGTGACCAGGGAGTATCTCTTGATGATGGCAAGAAGGACAGGACAGGAGCACTCCGCCTGGAAGGGGACAGGTGCCCAGTGTGGTCAGGGCTGCAGGGAGGGTGAGACTCCCTAGTCCACGTCCTCCAGGCACAGACAGGCTAGCGGGATGTGGACCCTGTAGCATGGGTCTCCTGACGTGAGCTTGTTCAGTTCTCACAGTTGCTGGTGAGCAAGGGGAAGTTGAGGAAAGTGTGTTAACTTCCCCATGGTTCCATAGGATGTCAGAAGCAGCCTGGCACCAGTCCCAGTTCTTCCTGTAGATCAAATCCTGTGTGCTCTCCATTGCATCATGGGCAGCTCTGAAGATGTGTCCCAGCTCTTCTGACTTGCAGTGCAGCATTCTCCCTGATGCACTGTTTCCACCACATCACTTCCCTTCAGTCAAGATGGAGAACTGAAGCCCTAGGAGGTGCTGTGGTGGAGGCAGAGCAAGGGCCCGTCTCTGCTGTGTGACTCTAGCCAGGACCAGGTTCAGTGTCCTGATGTGCCCTTAGTCATGTCTGGCAGAGGTGGGCCTGGGAGAGTGGCTTCAGTCATGGGGGGAGGTTGTTCTGTGTGAGATGCTGGGAAGACCAGGAGTGAAAGATCAGAGGAGCTTTTGGAGGGAGACAGGCATTTCCAGAGGCCTCTGGAGGGTTGTGGGTTTGGGGGCAGCGGGTGGAGAAGCCCTAAGTCCACACAGGAGTTGACAGGCTGTGAGTAAGTGATGGGCATGCATGTCAAAGGGATGGAGGGAATGAGGCTTGCAGGTAGAAGTTCACCCTGGCCTGTTTCTAGCTCATAACTAGTTGTTGGAGTCGCTGTAGCAAGCCTGCAAAGTAGCGAAAGCACCAGTCTCTTCCTCTTCTTCCCCATGCTGCTCTCTGCTCGCTGTCAGCTATCCCTGCCAAAAGTTAGAAGGCAGTCAAGGCAGTAGCTGGTACAGGGTTGAGAGGCCCACTCTGAAGCCAGTCAGCATTTCAGAGCCTAGAAGGGATGAAGGCCGCATGGTGGAACACCTAGCAGGTTTGTCTTTCTGAAGGCCCAGGAGCTTCCTGCTCACACGCCCATCGCTGCGCACTGCCGCTGGGGCTGTTAAGGAGGGGCGTGCATGGGAACGGGGGACCAGGAGGTGAGTCCTCAGAGGCTCAGGAGCATTCTCCAGTCTTCTCTCAGATTGGCGCTCACCACCCCTCCTGCTGCCCTCCTGCCTGGTGCAGGGAAAGGAGATAGCCTCGCCGCCGGGGAGTTCACAGTGCAGGGGAGACTCTTAGGCAAATGAGTAGTTATGGTGCCGTATGAGAAGTGCTTTAAAAGAAAGCCGAGTGGAGGATTCCAGAGGGGTCAGGGAAGGCATGAAGAGAAGGGAAAAGATGGAGGGACTTGGAGGCCCATGGGTGGCAGGTGGTGTGCCCTTTGGTGTGTTTTGAAAGCAGTGGGGTGGTCAGTGTGGCTGGGGAAGCATGGAGGCAGAATGAGGACATCTAACACACATCTGTTTGAAGTTCCAGAAAAGTTAATATATTTGAAAAAATAATGACTGAGGATTTTTAAGAATTATGGCAAAGTGCTACTTCTCAGAATCAGGAAGCCTAGTGAATTAAAGTAGGATAATAAAAGAAATCCCCACTTAGATAGGTCATCAGGAAACTGCAGGCCACCAAAGAAAGAGAGCATCGTAAACCCACAGGGAACAGACATCAGTTACAAAGGAACAGCGATCACACTGACAGCTGACTCTCAACAGTGACCACAGAGGCCAGAGGACATTGTGCTGAAAGGAGAACGGTCAATCCAGGATTCCATGGCTAGAGAAAGCATCTTTCTTCCAAGAATGATGGTGAAATAAAGATATTTTAAGTTTTGAAACAACAAAAAAAGTCACCCTCCAGAATTCTATATTCAATGAAGGTATTCTTCAAGAATGAAGGTGAAATAATAACATTTCCAGGGAACAGAAGTCTAAGAGAATCTGTTGCCAACACATCTGCTCCACAAGAAACACTAAGAGAAGTTCTTAGGAAGGAATGAAGAACATCAGAAATGAGAAAAAATGTGGGAAAATATTTTAAAAGTATAAGAATCTAAGAAAATTTGAGCAGCACAATTCATAAGCCTGTGAATTTGTTGTTCCCAGCAATTGGAGAATACACATTCTTTTCAATGACATACAGAATACTTACAAAAAAATGATCATGTGCTAGTCAAAAAAGCTAGCAGGCCTCTACAAATCTCAGAAAATTGGGGTCACATAGAACACATTTTCTGACTACGGTACACTCAAGTTAAAAGTCAGTAACGGGCCGGCCCCGTGGCATAGCAGTTAAGTGCGCGTGCTCCGCTGCTGGCGGCCCGGGTTCGGATCCTGGGCACGCACTGATGCACTGCTTCTCTGGCCATGCTGCGGCGGTGTCCCACATACAGTAGAGGAAGATGGGCATGGATGTTAGCCCAGAGCCAGTCTTCCTCAGCAAAAAGAGGAGGATTGGCAAATGTTAGCTCAGGGTTGATCTTCCTCCCAAAAAATAAATAAATAAATAAAAGGTCAGTAACAAAAAGATAACTAGAAAAACTCCATATATTTGACATTTTAAAAACAGAATTTCTTTTTCTTTTTTTTTTTTTTTTCCTGAGATACAGGTCTTTTTCTTTTGCTTTTTTTCCCAGTAACTTTATTGAGATCATAATGGTTTATAACATTGTGTAGTTTTGGGTGTACGTTATTGTTTATCAATTTCTGAGTAGACTTCATCGTGGTCACCCCAAGTAGTCTAATTATTGTTCATCACTGTACATATGTGTCCCTTTACCCCTTTCACCCACCCCCCAACCCCTTCCCCTCTGGTAACCACTAATCTGTTCTCTTTATCCATGTATTTGTTATATTCCCCATATGAGTGAAATCATGCAGTATTTGTCTTTGTCTGGACATCATACCCTCAAGGTCCATCCATGTTGTTGCAAATGGGATGATTTTGTCTTTTCTTATTGGCTGAGTAGTATTCCATTGTGTATATATATACCACATCTTCTTGATGCAGTCATTAGTCGAGGGACACGTGGGTTGCTTCCACTTCTTGGCTGTAGTGAATAATGCTGCAATGAACATAGGGGTGCATAAATCTCTTTGGATCATGGATTTGAAGTTCTTTGGATAAATGCCCAGTAGTGGGATAGCTGGATCGAATGGTATTTCTATTTTTAATTTTTTGAGAAATCTCCATACTGTTTTCCATAGTGGCTGCACCACTTTGCATTCCCACCAGCAGTGTATGAGAGTTCCCTTTTCTCCACACCCTCCCCAACATTTGTTGTTTTCTGTCTTGGTAATTATAGCCATTCTAACTGGTGGAAGGTGATATCTCATTATTGTTTTGATTTGCATTTCCCTAATAATTAGTGATGTTGAACATCTTTTCATGTGTCTGTTGGCCTAAAAACAAAATTCTTGAGTCAAGGAAGAAATTATAATGAAAATCAGAAATATTTAGAACCAAATAATAATGTAAATATTTTCATATCAGAATTTGTGGGACAATGGAAGCAACAGTAAGAGGGAAATTTATAGCTTTAAATGTTTACGTTAGTCAAGAAGAAAGACGCAAGATTCATGAGGTAACAGTAGCGGTTAGAATAGCATTACACCCAAATAAAGGAGAAGGAACGAAATAATGGGTAAGAACAGGAATTAATGAATCAGAACACAAATAATAATATCCACAAAGACAGAAGTTGTTGAATAAAAATAGTAATAAAAGAGACAAATCTCTGGCAAGATTAATTTTAAAAAATCGAAAGGAAAGACAAACAGTATTAGGAACGAAACTGAGACGTAACTGTGGATGCTGCCAGGATTCGATGCAGAGGAAGAGGCCGTCTGATCTACTCTGTGCTTACAAACCTGAAAACTTGGATAAAATGGATAAATTAAAAAATAAAACTTAGCAAAGCTGACTGAAGAACAATAGAAAACTTCTAAATAGGGATCATCCTATAATCATTAAAGAAATTGAGTAATTACTTAAAAATCCCCCTCACCCTCCAAATTCACCCAGAAGGCTTTACTGGAAAGTTTTTTCACCTTTCGAGAAACAATTCCACTTTTTTTTTTTTGCTGAGGAAGATTTGCCCTGAGCTAACATCTGCGCCTGTCTTCCTCTATTTTGTATGTGGGTCACCGCCATGGGATGGCCGCCAACGAGTGGTATAGGTCCATGCCTAGGAACCAAACCCAGGCCGCCGAAGCAGAGTGCGCCGAACTTAACCACTAGGCCACAGGGCCAGCCCCAAGAAACATTTCCACTTTTATACAAACTCCTTCAGAGGATAGGAGAATAGGGGGTATCCCTACTCATTTTATGAGGGTCGCATAATCTTAACACCAGAACCAGACAAAGGATGTACAGTGTGAGAACAAACAAGTCAGGCCAATCCCACTTAGGAATATAGATGCAAAAACCCTAAGCAAAGAAACAATTGTAAAACCAAAATGATAAAAACATAAAAATGATATAGTACACCATGAAACACCTTGTTTGCAAGGACCCAGTCATTTTGTATTAATGTAACATATTAAGAGACCCAAAGAGAAAAATCATGTGATCATCTTAAGAGAGGCAGAGACAGGTTGATAAAATTTATCAGCTATTCTTTGCAAAAGAATTAGCAGACTTGGAATAATGGGGAACTTCCATAACCTGATAAAAGACTTCTAAATGGAAAAAAGCCTATTATGGTAAATGGTACCATTAAGTGGTAAAATGTTGAAAGTTGATCCTGTAAGAGCAAGATTCTCCACACTCCTGCTTTATGTTGGGACTGGTGTCGCAGCCAGCACAGTGAGAAGGGAAAATGGAAGAAAAAGTATAAGGACTAGAAAGAACTAAGCCGTTATCATTTGCAAGTGATGTGATCATGTATGTAGACTATCCAAAAATTTCTACAGGTGAGTTTATTAGAATTGAGTTATTAGAATTATTATAAGAATAAATAATTAGGATGAGTTTCAGTTATTAGAATTGAGTTTAGCAAGATTGCTGGATACAAAAATAAGTATGCAAAATTAAAATTTTTTGCATACAATAAGTAGACAATTAAATTGTAAAAATATACCAGTTTCTAAATAAATTTTACAAAAGTTGTATAAATCCCTTATGGAGATACAGGATAAAGTAAAAAAGATTAAATTTCACTGAAAGATATTAAAGAAGACTTAAATAAATGGAGAGATGTCCCGTGATTTTGGTATGGAAACCAAATGATAACACTTTTCCTCAAATTGATCTGAGATTCAGTGCAATTTTGATGAAAATCCCAACAAGGTTTTAATTTTTATGTTTTTTGTTATTTTTCCTTTAATTTGACAAGGTGATTTTAAAATGCGTATGGAAGAACAAAGGCCCAGGAATAGCCAAGATACTC
This sequence comes from Ceratotherium simum simum, assembly GCF_057802395.1. Lineage (NCBI taxonomy): Eukaryota > Metazoa > Chordata > Mammalia > Perissodactyla > Rhinocerotidae > Ceratotherium > Ceratotherium simum. The sequence goes on from NC_141915.1 coordinate 2,106,406, forward strand.
CTGAAGAACAAGACCAAGGTTGGGATTTGCTGTACCAGATATCAAGATTTATTATCATAATAATATCTGTGAGGATAGTCAAGAAAGTGCAGGGATGGAAATAGATAAATGGGTCAGTGGAACAGAACAGAGAGCCCAGTGATGAATCCATGAAGACTTACCTTCTGATAGAGGAGGCACTGTGGGGAAAGAGTATGAGATCGAGTCCTTATATTTTATACCCTATAACAAAATCAATTACTAATGGATCCACTGTGGAAACATGAAAAGCACACTGTAAATCCTTTAGACATTATTACTATAGAAGAATAGCTCCGAGGGCCCAGTGTGGGGAAGGATTTCCTAAATGTCAGGAAAAGCACAGATTACAAAGGAAAATACTGATAGGTTCTACTCATTAAAGTTAAGAACTTTGCTATTTATCAAAAGATACCTTAAGGAGAGTGAAAAGAAAGGCCACATATTGGGAGAAGTTATTTGTAACACAAGTAAAAGAATCAGTATTCAGAACATGAAAAGAACTCTCTCAAAACAATAAAAAAAATAGATAACCAACCCCGCAGAAAGGTGGAAAGCAGACTGGAGCAGGCACTTGATAGGAGAGGAGTCACGAGGGACCCGCAACAAATGAGAAGATGCACGGCTTTGTTAAGGACCAAGGAAACACAATAAAAACACAGGCAGGTAACACTTCACAACCACCAGATGGGCACACGTGAAAAAGTGAGATGGCACGAAGCGTTCGTTTGGTTAATGAGGCACCTCCGGGAGCACTGGGACCTGCGTCCACGGCCAGTGGGAGCATTAAGTTGGCACGACCACGTGGAGACCTCCCTGGCACCACGCAGTGAAGGGGAAGGAGCTATGACCCGCAGTTCTCGTGTGTACGTGTGCACCAGGGATATGAACAAGAACAGGCAGCAAAGCAAAACCAAACCAAACCAGTGCCTTCAACAGACTAATCCATTGTGACCCCCAGTGGAGTGGACTATTTATTGTACCACAGTAAAAATGAGCACATATCAGCTACACCTCAATACAGATGAATCTCCCCAATATGTGGAGTGAATAAAGCCAGTCACAAAAGAATGTGTACATTGTTTCCATTGATATAAAGTTCAAAAAATAGGCACAGCTAACCACTATATTGTTTAAAGGTAACTTTACATGGAAAAATGAGAAGGAAAATCAAGAGAAGGGCTAACAGAATTCGTGAAGATTAAGGTGGCGGCTGCCACTGGAGGAGGCACTTTCTGGTCCCTGAAAGGCAGCAGTGGCTTTCAGACATTGCTTGTGATGCTCCACCAGAAGAAAGGAGACGCACGGTGTATTTTATGTGTACGCACATATACACAAATACATGTGTATCTACACGTAACTGAAATGAGAGAGTCGCACAACAGGATCAGATTTGCTCAGGTGTTTTCTATTCTATCCTTAAAAAAAGCCAGTTGTGACCCACTAAATTGATTTGTACTCACTGTTTGAAAACGTTTTATTGCTTAAGTGGAAGGTTAGTACGTTGGCGTTGGTTTTATTATTCCTCTTTATGCTGTACTCATCTGTTTTATTCACCCTTCTGTTAAGAGCAGAAACCACTCAAAGCAAGTGGGGAGAGGACGCTGCCTGGGCCTGAGGCTCGAGCAGCTAATGCCAGGGAGGGCTCTTGTCTGAGGAGGAAGCCTGTGGACTCTGTGGGCAGGCGGGCTTCAATTTAGCTCAAGGAGCCTTTTGCAAGACCACGTGTGGTGGGGAGATTGGAAAGGTTCTCAGCTGTCTTCTCTCTGGTCTCTTCCCAAGGGCTGTCCTGGCCAGGCCTGGCCCAGCTTGCCTCCCAGCATGGAAGCCCTCAACGGCTGTCGGCCCTGGGCTTCAGCTCTCTCCAGCTTTCCCTTAGGGTGCCTGCCTCACCTGATGCGGGGCACAGACACCAGTGTGGCTCATGTGGCCCAGTGTCTTTTCCCTTCTCAGCCCGCTGCCCAGAACTTTCTAAGGGCATCTTTGAGCCCTACGCTGCCTTCTTGCAGGTGCCAAGCCAGCTGCCTCTGTCGACCCATGGGGAGTGCCCACCGGTGCCAGCACACACTCCATCTCCAAGAGCTCAGACCCCTGGGCAGCCCCGCAGCAGCCTGCCCCCAGTGCTGGGAAAACAGCTGACGCCTGGGCTGCAGCCTCGACCGCCAAGCCTGTGTCCACCTCTGGTGAGACCTCACCCTGCCCAGGGTCTGAGAGCCCCTTTGGGCCCCAGCGCTTTCCCCTCTCCTGGCTCCTTGGCGTGGGGCCTGTGGGTTTGCCTGCACCTGCTGCCCTCCTTCCTGATCCCCGGATGCCATGCGCCCAGTGTGAGGGGTGAGCTCTCAGGCCCTGTGGGCACCCGCACCTCCCTCCAGAGGGAGCTTCCCGAGGGGACCCTGGGCAGGCTGCCCTCCAGGCACTCCTTCCAGTAGCTTCCTACAGGCCCTGTCCAAGCTTCTAGACCCAGCTCAGTTGTGTCTCCACCACCATGAGCCCCTCCTTCAGTTTTGGGTGGGGGTGGTGGGAGCAGTGGCAGGTAAGCACCCCACACCATGCACAGGGAGGCCAGAGACGCTGGCCTGGCCCCCCCCCCCCGGTCCCCTCCCAGCCCGCAGGTGACCCTGAGTGCTTGCTGCCCTCTGGCCCCTGTCAGAGTTCTCCCCGCTGAGGTAGATAGAGCTCTGCCTCCCCTGCCCGTTGCCAGCCCCACCTCGGGGTGTAGACAGGGCAGCGGAAGTACAGAGAAGTCATGATGGGCCCACAGTCACTGGCCTCTCGTGTTCACCTAGGGGCCTTTGATCTCTTCAGTAATTTGAATGGTACAATTAAAGATGACTTTTCTGAATTTGACAACCTCCGAACTTCAAAAACAACAGGTATGTAAAGGTGGTAGTGGTTTCCATAACGTTCTGTGCATTTGACCAGCCTGGTTATGGCAGAAAGAACAGTCAGCTCTCAAAACCTATCACCTTTATGCATTTTCTTTGCGTTTTGATCTTGGGAGCCAGAAACGTCTAATTGCAGGAATTCACACATCAGCAGAGAAAAGTCACGTGGTTGAGTTTTTCTTTCACCCTCTCCTCATGTTGGGCCCCATGTTTCCTAGCTGGTTCACCTCTGTGTCTCAGCCTTACTCCCCCGGGGCCCCCTGGCTGCCTGCAGAAGCCCACTGCCCTGGCCTGCCTAGCCAACATGGGCACCCGCCCCCAGGTCTGAGCCATCATTTCCATTCACCTTCCTCCTCCCAACTTCCCACTCCCCAAAGGTGCCACCTTTTCCGGACAGCCCCAGAGCTGGGCACGGATGCCGTGTCTCTGCCCTGCTTTATCACCCCCAGGCTGGTGCCCGTGTCCAGGAGATCCATGGTCAAGTCTTTAGGCCCAGCTCCTCCCCTGTGTGCCCCTGGGCTGGGAGGGGATCAGGGTGGGGTGCAGAGGGAGGAGGCCTGGGACGCCTTCTTCACACACCCCTAAGTGGGGCTGGGGACAGAGCCAGGCAGCCTGTGTGCATCTCAGGGCCACCCCTCCCAGCCACAAAGAGCAACTTCTCTCCTTTCTCTTTCCTGTCTCTGCTTCTCCCCGTGCCTCACCCATTCCCCGCCCCCCCGCCTCCCTCCCTCCTCCTCCCCCTCTCTCCCTGGCTGCAGCCACAGGCCTGGCTGTTCCTGGTGTAAGGTATGAGCAGCCTGGTGCCCCTGACCACCCTCTCAGCCCTGTCAGCTCAGGGCACCAGAGGCAACTTACAATGTGCTGCTTCTTGGGGTCTTTCTTTTGCTGCGTTAAAAAACCAACAAGATTCCATTGTCTCCTTCCTCGGCCAAAGTACAACCTAACTGTCCTTGCCACACCTCCGTGCCTCAGTGAGAAGGCACATGGCCTCGTCATGTGAACATCCTTCCGTGGACTTGTCAAACGTTTACCCCCATTCTAGAAGAATTCTCATTGTAGAAAACATGGGAAAGTTTATGGAAGAAAATGAAAATCATCCATAACCCTTCCACCTGCCCTCGACCACTGTGTTTCCTTCCCGTGTGTTCTCTGAGCTCTTCCATACAGTCTTTTTTGTTCAGTCCACACTGTCCGAGTCGAATCCTGCCCCTCTCCCGCCCCGCACTCGTACGGAATAACAGGACGAAAGCATTTTCTCGTGGCCTTAAAAATTCTTTAGGAAATATTTCATAGCTATGTGGTATCTCTCTGTGTGGCTCAGCAATAATTTATTTAGTCATTAATTTTGGGGAGGACATTTTAGGTTGAATTCAAGTTTTGTTGAAGTAAATAATGCCACGGTGAACATCTTTGTGCTTAAATCCCTGTTCACATTTTGCGTTATTTCTTGAGACTGGGTTCCTAGAAATGGGATTACTGAGTGGAGAGTATGACCGTTTTTAAGAACCTCTATGCCCACTGCCCTGTTGCATGTTGGCAAAGCAACCACATTCCCAATGGCCTGTCTCACACACCCTCTATTGGCTGGATTTTAAAAAATAATTTGCTTTCTTTTTAACTATCAAGAAATTCATGTTCATTGTAGAAAATGAAAACATAAAAAAATGTGAATTACCTGTGCCCAGCCACTCACCCCGAATCACATCGTAACATGTTTGGAGGGCTGTGCCGTCGTACTCTCTTGCCCCTGCTTTTCTCACTTGATGTTTTGGTGCAGTTCTCGTTCCTCGGCAGGAAGTCCTCTTCTGTCCCTGCACTCTGGGGTTTGGTTATACATTCAGTGGATAGCGGAACCTGCCCTGTGGCTGTTTGTCTCCAGTCTGGGGCTGTTGGAAACGACACTGCAATGAACATCCCCATCATCTGCACATCTGTTGTGTCCTCCGGGGACTCGCATGTCTGGGGAATGTCTGTGTTCTGCTCTGGACGCACCTGGGGTTGGACCAGTCTCGGGGCCTGCCCTCCACACTCACCATGCCCGTGTGTGTCCTTGTTTTGTAGCTGAGGTGGTGACCTCTCCACCATCGCAAAACAATGGAACTACAAGCCCTGACCCCTTTGAGTCCCAGCCCCTGACCATCGCCTCGAGCAAGCCCAGCAGTGCCCGGAAAACACCCGAGTCCTTCCTGGGCCCCAACGCAGCCCTGGTGAACCTGGACTCGCTGGTGACCAGGCCAGCCCCACCAGCCCAGTCCCTCAACCCTTTCCTGGCACCAGGTATGCTCGCTGCCCGGGGCTTCCTCTGGCTGTCTGCTCTTCCTGAGAATGGGTTTGGGGCAGGCCTCAGGCCCTGATCTCTCCTCTACCTCTGAGGGGCTCCTCCCGCTGCGTCCCACATGCAGGCACCATGCTCAGGGGTGTGCCAGGCCTTGGGGCTGGGAAGCAGTGGAGCCAGCTGGGAACTCCTACACTAGCTCTTCTGCCTCTCCAGGGCCTTGTGGGGTGGGATGTGAAAGCTGCTGTTCAGTTAAGGCGGGGTGGAAAACAGCCCCCCTCTTCAGTTGAGACCACTGAGCAGAAGCTGCCTCCAACTTGGTACCCCCAACCAGGGACACCCTCGAGCAAGCACTGGTTCTGGGTCAGCTAGAGGAGGGCAGTGCTGGGGGGTGAGGGAGAGCCAGGGTCTGCTGCCCAACATTCTGCCTTCTGGGTGGAGTGTAACAGGGCCCTTCAGCTGGGCCATCCTTCAGGGACCCAAGGACCCTCACTTGGCCCCTGGTGCTGGATTCTGCCTTTTCTGGGGCCAGGAACTCCACCCTACCACCATCTTCCCGCTGGCAGGCTGTGTCTAAAGACCTGCTCTCCACCCACAGAGGGGCTCTCCGTGGGCTGCAGGACAAGCCCTAGCCTTTGCTTTAGTGTCCAGGGCCCTTGTGGCCTGGCCCCACTCCCCTTCTCTCCCTGTGTGCTCAAACCCTCGTAACGTTGCTCACGCGTACGCATTCTGTTTCCTCTGCCTGGAGTGCCCTCCTGCCTCTTTTCCTGTGGATCCATCCTTCAGCACCCAGCCCAGACAGATGTCTTCCTCTAGGAAGCCGCCTTCCTTCCCCACAGATTTCCCAGCAAGGCCTTGGGCTCCGCAAGGACAAGAATGTGTCACATTCAAGGTGTTCAGCCTCAGACCCGCCCCTCGACAAAGGGAGATCTGAAGATCTGGGCCACTGCCCTTGATAGGACAGTGCAGAGCAGGACCCAAGGACTGAGGTTGGGGACCCTAGGGCAGAAGTGGGGCGTGTAGAGTGCCTGGCTTCCGCCCAACCCTGCCATCCTGAGGGGGGTGAGGATGTGGTTGCCCTCAGGGAAGGGTGGCTTTATGGCTCCTCACTCCCTGGGTGGAACTGGATTAGAACCCAGGTTCCGGGGCCGGCCCAGTGGTGCAAGCGGTTAAGTGCACGCGCTCCGCTGCAGCAGCCCGTGATTCGCCGGTTTGGATCCTGGGCGCGCACCAGCGCACCACTTGTCAGGCCATGCTGTGGTGGCGTCCCATATAAAGTGGAGAATGATGGGCATGGATCTTAGCCCAGGGCCAGTCTTCCTCAGCAAAAAGAGGAGGATTGGCAGATGTTAGCTCAAGGCAGATCTTCCTCACACACACAAAAAAAGAACCCAGGTTCATAAGCCAGCCAGGAGCCGTGTCCCTGCCCCAGGAGGGCTCCTGCCCTCTCTGCCCAGAGAGCCCTCGGGCCCTGTGGGAGCTCCACCAGCAGGCGTGTCCATCGGCAGTCTCCTCCAGGCTTTCGGGGCAGCCATGTCAGGGCCTTGGGGCAGCTGTGCTGTCTGCAAACAGTTTGTGGTCCCTGGGGGCTGCAGCCAAGATGGAGGAGGTTCAGGCCGCCCTGCTGGACCTCCAAGGCCATTCTCCAGGCCACACAGGTGGCTCTGGGCTGTCACTTGTCATTTCTAGGGTTCTGGCTCAGATCCTTCCTGGGTGGGGGGCCTCAAGCAAGTCCCTGTCCTGCTCTGTAGGCTCGGTTTGCTCATCTCTAACCAGGGGTGATCTGCAGAGCCCACGTCCTAGGGTGACGAGGAGCAGTTGATGCAGGAGTGTCGGTGTGCCCGCAGTGGGACCCGCCTCCCCCGCGGTGGGGCAGAGTCTCCTGCTGGTGACTTGTGGGGTGCCCCTGCTGGGCAGCCTTTGTGAGCAGGGGCTGGGCTGCGTTGGAGACTCAGGGCTTGCAGCTCCCATGTTTTTTGGCAGAGAATCAATAGATGTTTTTGCTCAAGTGGGGAAAAGGTTTTCTGATCCATTTTGGAAACACTGGGTAAGACAGAGTCTGCATCCACTTCACGACTGCAGAACTTCTCAGAGCCTTTGTTATGCCAGGGTCCCAGGGTGCAGCATGGGGAGTGCAGCACTCAAGCCACACGCTCTAGTTCCCACCTCCCGCTTTGTTCTCCTCTCTCCCAGACACCTGTGGTCACAGAGCTTGGCAGACAGAATAAGGGAGCGAGGCCAGTCGTTTGTCGCTGAAGGAATCCTTGGGTGCCAGCCCTGGAGCAGCTGGAGCCCCACGAGCCTGGCATGTTCCTGGCACTGCCTTGTTCAGGCTTTGTGACCCTGGACAAGTCACTTGGCTTCCCACAGCCTTAGCCTCCTCATCCACTGGAGATGCGTTCAGTCCACAGATGTGTCTGCCGCGTGCTGGCTGGTGCTACTGTGGGCTCTGTGGCACAGCAGGGGTCGGGATGCCGCCAGGCCCTGAGGGCAGGCTCCCTGAGTGCCTGCTCCCGTGGCCTTGGTCTTCCCGCCTGTGGACTTGGGGACGGATGTTCTGACTCTGGCCACTTCCTTCCTGCTCTCTCCCCAGGCGCAGCTGCGGCTTCGGCCCCTGTCAACCCCTTCCAAGTGAACCAGCCCCAGCCACTGACGCTGAACCAGCTGCGAGGGAGCCCGGTACTGGGGTCCAGCACGTCCTTCGGGCCTGGCCCGGGTGTAGAGCCCATGGCTATGGCCTCCATGACCTCCACAGCCTCACACCCAGCTCTGGGGGTCAGCAGTTCCTCCCTGACGCCACTGGGCCCCACAACGATGAACATGGTGGGCAGCATGGGCATCCCCCCATCGGCTGCTCAGGCCACCGGCACAACCAACCCTTTCCTTCTCTAGTGCCCGGGCTGGGGACCCGCCGCAGAGCGAGTGCCCAGAGCATCTGCGCCCGAGGACGCCGAGCAGGGACTGTCGTTTGTGGAATGGTGTCTGAGAGTTGGGGTGGGTGTTAGGGATTTCCAGTTCCGGCTTCCTGATCAAGGGTTGTCTTTACAGCCCTGACCCTCGGACTCAGTGGTGGCAGGCTTGCTGAGACATGAGACAGAGCACGCAGGTCTCCACGCCGTCTGAGGTGCCTGCTCACCTGTCCCCAGTCCGCAGCCTGCGTCACGCGGGCCCGCCCCTGACCCAGCCTGGCCACCCTCCCCGCCGCCTCCCGAGCACAGGGCCCTGGCTCCTGTGGAGATGGCTGGCTCTCTGGGGCTGTGGACGAGGAGGCGGGAGTCCTCGGTGTTGCCCTTGCCCCCAGCCTCAGCCTGAGGGTCTTTGGGTCACTGCCTCACCCAGGACTTGGGATGGCCGCCTCGTCTTTGCCCCCCAGCCCCAGCGACACCCCAGGCGTCCCAGTGTGACAGATGAAGTGCCGCTCCATCAGACCCTGACCTCCATCAGACCCTGACCGTTTAGGGAAGTGGTTGTGCATATTTTTCTTCGACTCGTGTGTGAGTTCAAAGTAAACAGCACCGCTGTGGAACAACTTGGATTAAGTCCACTAGAGCAAGCTTTAAACTAACCTGAGCATAACCCTGCCACACGGCTCTATGCTTGTACACGTTTGCACATATTTTGTTTAGTACAGTTTCATATTTGAGTTTGCAGAATTATCTAATAGTCTTTTTTTGGCTAATATTTTTATAACGTGGTTCTTATTTAACTGTCTAGTTTTGATAGAATTTACCAGGTCTGGCTGAATTAAGATACGGGCACGTGTCATGTTAGTGGTTTAAATCCTCTTATTTATGGTTTTAATTCTGTAAGAAAATTTAAAGAGGAAGAGTCAGAAAAAATGCCGTATGGGAACTAAAGCAAATTCTTTACAGGGAAAAATACGGGAATTTGATTACACATAAAAGATGATGTTTATTTAAAAAGAAAGAAACTACAACAGCAGCAAAAAATCCTAGCCTCCTTGCCTTTTCCTTTCTTGAACTCCCCTTTTTGGTGAATTACCAAACAGATTGACTTTCAGCCTTTTGGGCTAGATCCTAAGAGAGAGGCTATTTTTCTTACTGAGATATCAATATCAAGGAAGTTAAAAAAATGTAGTGTATGAATGTGACTCACCAGTTTGTATCAGCGAATTCCCTTTTGTAAGGCACGCACGGATTAACAAGGACTTCCGCTTACAGTGGAGAGCCGAGACGGAGGAGCCGTCTTGAACCTGTGTCTGGTCTCCTCTCACTGCATGCTCAGGGTAGAGATGGGGAGAGTGGAGACAGCAGTTGTCTGGGGGGCAGTGGCGCGTCTGTGCCCTTGGCTCCCTGGGCGACGGTCCCTGGGCTGAGACGAGGTAAGGGCCCAGGGCTGCCTTGACCCACCCACCTTGCAGTCACACATTGCAGACTTAAAATAATCATCTCTTATTTTGGAGAGGAAGAAAAAAAATCATTCTCACACAGAATAGATTTTTAACAAATATGCACTAATATTACCTCCCTCTTCCAACCTCCTACTTTCCTTACCCCACCCACCACTATCAAAAGAGTATTGAGTCACAAATTAAATACAGAAAAGACTTGCTTCTCCCCAGGGAAGGGACATTCCGCCTGAATTCTGTGTCCGGTCAGCTTGCTTGGCAGGCGTTGCAGTCTCCCTTTCCACTGTGGCCTTCTCAGCTCCAAGGGCAGCCGACCACCTGGTGGTCCCTCCGAGGAGGGATGGGGCCCCTCCACCCCTCTCTCTGGGTCCAGAGGAGATCTGACCCTCGGCACTGGGCCCAGGAGAGATGGAAAGTGCCGGGAGGCGTGCAGGCTGATTCAGAGCTGCCCGCTGAGGCCCTCTCCTGTTGCCTGTGTGAAAGAGCTCACCTATGCCGCTCCTCGAGGCTGCCCTAGGGCCCCAGGAGCCACCTGCCCAGAGCTCCTGCCCAGCCACGCCTCTGCCAGAACCGGAGGCCTGGGGCTGGACTGGGGGCTCTGAAGTCATTCACGCCGCGTCTGGCCTCATCCGGCCTGGGGGAGGGTGGAGGCGGGGCAGGACTCGGGCAGGATGCTGCCCCAGGGAGGTGCCGTCACTCCAGCCATGCAGCCCTGACCACCTCACCCGCCAGTAGACCTCACTCGACTCCTTGGGTCAGTGATTCTTTTGTAACAGTCAAGAGCCCTTCCTGATGTGGCTTTGAGGCCCCAACGTTACAGCCACTGGGCCACCAAGGCCCAAGAAGACTCCTGCCCCGCCTCCCGGCACAGGCCCGTCCCCAGGCGCCTCGTCCCTGTTGCCCGCTGCACTGATCATGAAGCCACCGGCCACTGCCACGCATGTTGTACACATGCCATCAAGCTCCCTCCTGATGGGCACCGTGGTAGGAGCGTCACCCAGCTGTTTTCCCAGTCCCAGGGGCCGGTGGCTGGTTTTGAACTTGTGTTGACTATTGATACTTATTTACTGTATAAATATAATTTATCATTTGTATCATGATGCGGTTTCTGGCTGTGTCCTTCCCCCATCCCCATCTTTATGAATCCTGCGACACAGGAGAGGGGTGGGCCGGCTAGGGAGCCGGTTCTTCCCTGGAACCCAGCTTGGCCTGCGGTTAAGGAGGCCGTTGACTTGGTCTCGGTGCCCATGTGAGTCTCTGAACGTCAAGGAAGGAGAGGCTGGGAGGCTGCCCTCTGTGGCCCATGGTGCGGGACACCGTGACAGCTGGTCTGCAAGGGCATGCTGATGCAAGTACCGGCTAGTCTTTTACCCCTTGCCGTGACCTTGTCAGGGGTGCACGTCACCACCCATGAACTTCGGGCTTAGCCATAAGACTTACTTAGAATGAGGTGTAAGTGACGGTTCCAAGGCTGCGTCTCCAGAGCCTGCCGCGCTTTGCTTCCTCTTCCGTGTCCATGCCACCAGAAGAGCTGCTGCTTGAGAAGCTGCCCAGCCCACCTGCAGATCCAGGAGATGGCGATGGTGGTAGCCACTGGTTCTTGGGTGGCTTGTGCAGCTTCCCTGTGGCAACGGCTGACTGGTGCAGAGGGCCTGTCCCCTCTGGGAAACTGATCAGGGGAGGTGTAGCGGCTGAAGGACAGAAATTCCTTTCCAGGCAGAGGTGGCAGAGTGCTCTGATTGTAGAGGGTGTACAGCAAAGGCAAGGACGGGTGGAGGGAGATGAAGGTGGAAAGGTGGTGAGGGAGGCGAGGGGCAGGCGTGCAGCTTCTCTCGTGAGGGAGGGCCCAGTGCTGACCTCTGCTCTGGGGCTGCTCTGCACACCCATCTTTCTGTGCTGAAGATCTGGCCCCCTGGCGCCCACGTGGGGAGCAGGAGTCAGTAGGGAGGGTTTGCCAGAGCCTGGATCAGCCGGGGGTCCACTCCAGGACAGGCGAGAAGGGTGTTCGTCCGGGTGCTCTGGGTTACCTTGCGGTAACAAACCTCCACATCTCAGTCGCTTCACACGACAAGTTATTTCTCACCAAGTACGTGTGTGGCTGCACAGCGCTCCAAGCAGTGGTGGGGGACCGCGGCTGCTTTCATCTTGTGACACTGCCACCCTCGAGGCACAGCCCTGAAGGCTGCCGTGGAGGGGAATGAGTGAGCAGAGTGAGACGTGCTCCAGATTTCTTAGGGGCCAGGCCTGGAAGTCCGCGGCTTCCACCCTTGTCCTAACACCAGAACCGGTCCCATGGCTCCATCTAGGTGCAGGGGAATGAGAAGTGCAGGCTTCCTTTGCGCCCAGGGGGACGGGAAATGGGTTTGTCACAGCTGGCCCTCTAGTCACCAAATAATTATGCAGGGAACCACATCCCCTCCCCCTAGGGAGGCCTCAGGTCCCATCCAGTCATCTGTAGAATCATGAAAGAGAATAAATGGTGGTGGTTTGTTAGCAAGAGAGAACAGGAGCACACACACAATTCTTTTCTAGACATGAGCCTACTTAATTTCTTGTTGCCTTATCCCCAAGCTTCTTTCAACTTCATGGTAACTGCTGTGAGGCCATTTGGGACATTGGGGGGAGGGCCACCCTCTTAATCAGATATTTACCCAAAGGCTGAGTTACTTCTCCAAATGAGAAGTTTTCTAGGCCTTTATTGCTCAAAGCATTCTTCAATCTCTTCCCATTTGAGTTCTAGAAAGTTTCCTTTTCCAACCTTTCGATGCCAAAAATTTTTGGATTCTCTTTATTTCCTGTCATTTCTGCTTGCAAACTGGCCATTTCTTTCCTGAGCTCATCCCTTTACTGTGATAACTCTCCAAATACAGCCAACAGTAGCCACCACATACCACACGCCTGCCATCTCCCCCCTCCTCAGAGCCGTGGGCGCAGCAGGCGCATGACCCCCTCCCAAGTTAGCACAGGGTCTCACCTCAAGTTCTGTCCTGCTCTCCAGCCGTTTATCTCTTCTTCCTGCATGCCGCCCAACTGCTTAGCTAATGCCACGTACGTTCATGTGGATTTTGTTTTGGTCTCAGCAAAAAACCCACTCCTGATACCAACTGCCATATCAGAATAGAATGGGCTCTGCAGGAATAAACCCCAAACTCTGGCTGAACCCAATAAAAGTTTCTCACAGAATGCCCACTGGGGATGTTCCTGGCAGCTCAGTGACCCAGGCCCCTCCCTCATGATGCGCCATCTTCAACAGTGGCCTCAGGGTGCTGTGGAAAAGGAAGAAGGAGAAGGATGGCTCACGGGAGGTGTTAAACGAGTCAGAGCTCTAAGTGGTGAACATCCTCTCAACCCACATTTCCTACATTTCCTCAGCCTGAGTTACACACAGGGACCCACCTGGATACAGGGGCCCAGGAAATGCAATCTTGAGCCCAGAGGAAAAGGAAATGGGCTGGTGAACACAGCTGTGCCACAGTGGAGGACAGAATGAGGAGCAAGTGAGGGGTGAGCTTGGGGGCCGCAGGCCTTGACTGCTCACGTAGATGGTGACAAATCTCCACCTGCTCCCCAACTCCCAGACGCAAACACACGCCCTCAGCCTCCAAAGTTCCAGTGTCGTCCTCTTGCCTTGACTGGGAAGAGGCATGAGGGAGCTTTCTGAGGGGATGGTAACATTCTGTACCTTGATGGGGGGTGGGCATGCACTTGTCCAAACTCAGCTCCTGGTACACTTAAGATTTATGCATTTCATTGTATGTAAATGTTCCCTCAAAAGAAAAAACCCCACCTAAAAACAAATATGGAACTCCAGTTAATGGTAAGCATGCTGAAATATGCAGGTGTACTGATGTCTGCAGTTTATTTTGAAATGCACTAAAAATAGGACGATTGATGGAGAGATGAAGAGTTGGGTAGACGTAAAAACACCAGGACAGGAAAATGGTAATGGTATCATCTAGGTGCTTTGTATGAGTGTTTACTGTAAAGTTATTTCAACTTTTCTGTTTAAACATTTTAATAGTAAAATGTTGGGGCCGGCCCCGTGGCGCAGCGGTTAGGTGCGTGTGCTCCGCTGCTGGCGGCCCGGGGTTCGGATCCCGGGCGCGCACCAACGCACCGCTTGTCAAGCCAGGCCATGGCGGCGTCCCATATAAAGTGGAGGAAGATGGGCACAGATGTTAGCCCAGGGCCAGTCTTCCTCAACAAAAAGAGGAGGATTGGCATCAGTGTTAGCTCAGGGCTGATCTTCCTCACAAAAATAAAGTAAAATAATAAAATGCTGAAAAAAATTTTTTAAATTAGGAAATTAAACAATGAGAAGAGGGTGAGCCACTACGTCAAAGGTGCTGACAGACGGGGTACCTGTGACCTGAGACTTGCCCATGGACTTGACAGGACGGCGGTTTCTGGGCAGTGACAGGGAAGAAGGCCAATTGGCACGGGTGGAGGGGAGGGAGGAACAGAATGCAGCCCCTCAAGGCGCTGCACTAGGATGAGGCAGAGGAGTGGAGAAGCACGTGGAGGGCCCAGGGTTTTTCTTCATGTGGTGGTTCTGTAAGGTAAGAGAGCACATGTGGAGGCTGGTGTGAATAACCCCGCAGAGGAAAGCACACGGGGGAGGGAGGGAGAGCTGCGGGAACGACACCCGTGAGAAGCCAGAGGGCATGGGATCTCGTCCACACGTGAGGGGCGGCCTCAGGCAGGACCAGGTAGGACCACGGCGTTTCTGGAGCAAATGTAGGTTGGTGTCAGATGGCGTGGAGGGAACATGAGGGAGTCTGTCTTTCCATTTCCTCATGAGCACTTCAGCTGAGGGGAGCGGGTACTGGAGGTTTGAAGAGGAAAAAAGGTGTGAATGAGTTTTCTCAGGGAATGCAAGACGGAGGTGCCTAAGGAAATAAGGGGCGTTGCTTAGCAGCACTGAGGGAGACCTGGCCAGGGACCTAGCGTGGGCAGTCCTCGGGCTGGCTGCTCTCTGACCATGCCTCGGCCTTCAGCGGGTGGCTAGGTTTCACGAGGGCTGAGGTTGGCCAAGTGAGAGATAAACAAACAGACAGGGCACAAGAGTTGAGCGTGTATGAAGGGAAAGTACGTGTGAATGACGACTGAATTCAAAATTGGGCAGGGAGGAAAGGAAAGGAGGGGCTAGCAGTTGGCACAAAGAGGGTCTGTGGGTGGCTTGGAGGAGCTGGATGGAATGAAGGATGGTTGGAGTGGAGACCACATAGGGAGGGAGCCGTCTGGAAGAGGGATGCTTGGATGCACATTTTGGAGGTGATGTAGTCATTGGTAATAAGAAACAGGCTCTGGCCATGGGAGCGGGCAGCTACTGAGGGGCACAGGGCAAGGGAGGAGGCTAGAGAGAGCCCAAGTTGTGGGGAGATCTTCCATGTGGGCACTGATGTTGCCAAGACTAGCTAGAGGGAGCGACAGGTCATCAGGCCTTTGGTGGCTGTCAGTAGTGTGGTCTGATGGCCTGGCTGTCGAGGGAGCTGGGATGGGGAAGGAGGAAATGCTAATAAGGGGCAAGAACACAAACCCCGTCTCCAGGCTCACGGTGGATGGCATGTGGGAGCAAAAAGATACCGGCTTTGAGGGCTGCAGCGGGCAGCGTAGGCTTCAGTAGGGGTCAGAGGTGGAGGGAATTTTCCATTCAAAGAGGGTTGGAATCACAGGAATTTTGCTGATGACAGACCACGAGTTCCAGAGCACACAGTGAGTTGGGGGCAGGGGCTAGGAGTGGCCCGAGCAGCATAAACTTCTGGTGCTGAGAAGTAAGTGTGATAAAGGGCAGAACACGGTCAGTTCATGTGGCCTCTTACAGCAAGTGTGAATTACAGTCAGGGCGGTGTGTAGTGACCAGGCTGGTGGTCTCCAGGCTTAGGGGTGGGGTGACTAGGAGGCTGGGGCAAGGCACTTGGTGGCCGCCTGAAATCCTGTGAGGGTGGTGTGCAGGCCTGGGAGGAGACTGAGCAAGCTCTGGTCCCACCCCCAGAGGGCTCACCCGGAGCTGCGGGTGACGGGGGACACACTGCCTCTGCTGGGCCCAGGCTGTGTGGGGAGAAGGTAAGAAGGCCCAGCCTCGGGCTGAGGGTAAGGTGAGAGGGGGACTCCACCACAGCAGGCTGCGAGGGCTGGCTCACAGAGCACAGGTGTGGGCCGCGGGGCTCACCTTCCTCTCCTGCTGTGAGACTTGGCAGAAGCTGGAATTCCAGCAGCTTCCTACTGCTGGGAGGTCTTCAACCCTGACCCCTGGGCTGCGGAGTTGGGGGGCAGGCAGAGGCCTGGCTGGTGGCCTCACCATTCAGCTCCTGCTGACAGGCTTTTCTCCTTCTCGCCAGGGGAGGCTGGCAGTCATGGAGCATGGCCGGCACGGGTGCCAGGCACCGAGCAGGCAATTCTCCTTAACCCCCAAAGCCCCCACAGTGGATGACGCGCTTGTCTTAGGGATGAGCATGTTGAAGCGCAGAAAAGGCCACACAGCCCTGAGTGGCAGAATCAGGGCAGAGCCAACGCTCATGTCCTAGTCGGCCATCCTGGTGGTGGCCTGCTCCCGTGGGGGAGGTGCTAGAGGGGAGAGGAGGCAGCCCCAGGCCTGGGCTCTGTAAAAAGGTAAGACTTTATTGTATAACACCCCCACCCCAGGCTGCACTTCAGGCAGATGATCCGTGGCGGACTCTCCCGAAGGATGCCCTGCGTTACTGGAGAGCTGCTGGTCTGCACAGAGGGCAGTGGAGGGGCCCTCACCGGGGGAGGCCCGGGGGCGGGCTGGGCCCCAAGACGCCCTGTGTGTCTGGAGGCCCAGTGTCGTAGCCCAGCTTCCTCATGTCCTTGGTCACCACGTTGAAGAGGAGAGTGACAAAGCCCTGGGAGCGGACACGCGTCACTGGGGACAGAAGGGCAGTGTCAGTCGGGCTGGGGCAGAGAGATCCAGGCTGCTTTGGGACTCTCTCGGCCTCAGTGTTCTCTCCTGTAAAATGGGACAGCACTTGGCCTATGTCCTCACTGGGAGGTGAAAGGGCTGCAGCGGGGACAGACAGACACGGACAGCCCTCCAACCAGGCCCACAGCTGGGAGGTGCTCCCGCAGGACCAGCGTCTGCGTGCCTGGCAGGTCCCTGGCATCCCCCGTCTGTTTCCTGGGGACCCACCTAGTCCCTCCCAGGCCCCAACCTACCCATGGAGTGGGGGGATCAAGCTTTACCTTCCCGGCCTTCACCCTGAGCCACCACCTTGGGGTCTGTGTACTCAGGCCGCCGTCCCATGAACCAGCTGGGAAGACAGGAGAACACTGGATGAGCACGACCCACCCCCCCACCCCGGATAGCCCTCAGACACTGGACATGGGGTCTCTCTTTGCTCCAGAAACCAGCTGCCCTCCTCCAACCCCTCCCCCAGGGCCAAGCCCCGGGCAGAGCCTCCCACACCCACCGTCCCTCTGCCCATCTGAAAAGCACGGTGGTGGAGTCCATGGAGGCCTGGTGGGCTTCCACCAGACCCCTGGTGCTCTGCAGCCCCATCCCTCCTCAGCTGGATGCCAAGCTTCCCCATCACCATCACCCATGGGTCTGGTTCACTGAGGCTTAAAGCTGAGGGAGATCTGGGGCGGGGTGGGGTGAGGGCATGGCTCGAACCCAGGTGGAAATCCCAGGAAGGCAACAGCAGCTGAGGTGGGGGAGGGGAGAGGAGCCCGGGGACAGTATGACCCCCCACCCTCCCTGGGAAGGAGGGCCCCATCCCAGAGTTCAGCAACCATCCTTGGTGTGGCAGAGGCCAGATCTGGGCTCTCCACTTTCCTCTTAATAGTGTGGGATCCAGGACAAGTCACTGCCCATCTCTGAACCCCAATGTTCTCAACTGTGATGGGGATAATAATGGTACCTACCTCACGGGACTCTGAAGGCACTCTGTCCACGGCCACATAAGATGTGAACCTTACTATCTGTGGTTTGCACTCTGGGGTACACCTGCAGAGGGCGCACTTGTCTGCAGTGACACACTCCATCATCTAACGCCACTCACCCTGGTGAGGTGCCCCGACCCCCGCTGCCTTCCTTCCCCTCACAGCAGCCTGGCTCTGCGCATCCCCGCCTTACAGAGGGGAGAGAAGTCCAGTGACTCGCCCAAGGCCACAGTTAGGAAGCAGTGGAGCTGCACGGGACCACAGCCTCCCGACTCCAGGCCCCGTGGCGCTGAGCCAAGGCAGCTCCTTCCAGAGCAGCAGCCTCGCCTCCGACACACCCACTCGAGCCGGAAACAGACACGTGCACTATTCCTGGCTGGGTGGGCCAGGCAGACGCGGGCTTTGTCCTGGAGCCACCTCCCGGGCCTGCACTTTGGGGACCTGCACTGGGGAGGCCAACGATGTGACCACCTGGGCAGCGCGGGGTGCCAGGAAGGCCCCGTGGCCTCCCGTATGTAAGGAGTGAGGCCCCTGCGCCTCTCGCGGTCCCCGCACTCCTGGAAATGCCCGTCTTCTGGTGCACAGCAGCTCCCAGCACGGGCTCCGCCCTGCCCTCCGTGGAGGGGCTGACCCACAGGAGGGCCCAGCACCCGTCCAGGCACAGCCGCCCTCGACACCCGACGGGCAGGGAAGCTGGGCGGAGGCTGGGTGAGTCTTCCCTCGGCCCGGCCCACCCTGATGGTGGAGGGCGCCAGTGCCACTGGTGCTGCCCAGGGCAGGGGCTCCGTCTGCCGGCTCACGCTGCTGGGTGAAGGAACAACCGCCCAGTCTGTCCGCAGGCCATGTGCGGATGCAGTGGGGGCCTCACAGATGCCCAGCACCAAGGAAGAGGACAGGGAGGGAAATGGGGAACCCAGGGTTCCAGCCGGGGCTGGGTGGGCATCACCACCGCTCTGCACCTCAGTTTCTCCATCTGAGGAGTGGGGCTCTAACAGCACCCACCTCACAGGTTGCTGTGAGGACGGAGGCACGGGTGGCAGCCACCACGAGCCTGGCACATCCCAAGTGTGAATCCACGGAGCTGCCAGGGCCACTGCATTTCTCTCTCTGAGGTCGGCTGGGGTGGGAGAAGAGGCAGATGTTCAGGGCAGTGTTCCAGGCCAGGGCCCGAGGCAGGGGAGGACCCAGGGGGCTGGAAGAAGCGAGGCAGGGGAGGCAGGTGGGGGAGAGGGCACGAGGTCAGCAGGGCCAGAGAACTCGGGGCTCGTCACCTGCTAGTTGAAGGTGATCCTAAATGCAGACGTGAGCCTGAGTAGTTTCTAAAGTGGTGTTTTCGGAAAACCTTTTTTGTTACTATGTGAAGACTAGCCAGAGGTGCTGTCGTAGGCTGAATAATGGCCCCAAAGATACCAGGTCCTCGTCCCTGGAACCTGTGGATGTGACCTCATTGGAAAAAGGATCTTTGCAGATGTGATTAAGGTGAGGGTCTTAACATGGGAAGATTATCCTGGATTATCCAGGTGGACCCTAAATGCCATCCCAAGTGTCCTTGTGAGAGCCCAAGGAGATTTGATACAGGGGAGGCCGTGTGACCGCAGAGGCAGGGACCTGAGCAATGCGGCCACAAGCCAAGGCAGGCTGCAGCCACCAGAAGCTGGAAGAGGCAGGAACAGACTCTCCCCTAGAGCCTCGGGGGGTGTGCCTGCGGACACCTTGATTTTGGCCCAGTGATGCTGGTTTTGGACTTTGGCCCTCAGAAGTATGAGAAAATAAATTTCCGTTGTTTTAAGCCATCAAGTTTGTGGTAATTTGTGACGGCGGCCACAGGAAACTAACGCGGGCTGAGAGCGGGAATGGGCAGGCCAGCGAGGCTGACAAAGGACGGACGGGAGGCCATGGGAGAGCAGAGGAGGGAGCCACAGAGGATGCCAGGGAGCGGGGAGGCAGGGAGGGCTGCGGATGACCCCAGGGCTCTGGCCTGAGCAAAGGGGGCTGCTGGAGCCAGCTGCTCAGTGGCCTCCACAAAGCTTGCCTGGGAAGATTCTGTCCATCAAACTGCCTCCACTAATCAGACCTTTCCCCAGCTTCTGTAACTCAAGCACAGGCCGCCCTGGCAGTTGAGAGCCCCTCCAAAGGGCGGGAGATGGCCCCTGCCCCGAGCTGCTATCCCTCAGCACCAGCAAAAACCCTGACTGCTTTACAAGCTGTGAGGCCTAACTTGCTCAGGAGTGGAACCCTCTCCACAGCGAGAGCTCACGTGGAGGCCCAGACTCTCCCCTCAGAGCCGTGGGACATGGAGTGGCATGAACGTCCTGGCCAGGATGGCTGTGTGGACACTCAAAGCCCGGAACCTTCCCCGGACCCACTGACAGGCACTACCGCCCTCCCCCACTTCCCCGACAGCCCTGTGGGGTGGGTGTTGTCACCTCCGGCTTACACTGGTCCAGGGCATCTGGCTAATAAGCCCCTTCCCAGCATGGTGGCCTCTTAGAGCTTCTAGGGGCAGTGGGCACCCAAATTCTCCCCTCCCCAGCCACCACAGCTCAGTGAGGCTCCCTTGGCTCAGGCCCGACACTGTCTCTCCACCCAGCAGGGCTCTGGCCAAGCCTCACCCTGATACTGGCTAGGCCTGCAGGCAGCAGCTCGCCAGCGGCCGCCTGGGCACCCAGGTGGTCCTCCATTTCCCCCTCATCCTGGCTGTGAATGGAGGGCTCAGGGCCCATGCCCAGCTGACCTGCTGGGGAGCAGTGGTGGCTTGCAGCTGAGCTGAGCTGACGGGAGCTTCTGTCCCCAAGCTTGAGTCAGTCAGCCAGGGCCCAGCTGGCCCTCCAGCTCCTACTTGGATGTGGTAAGGGGCAAGAGGCCTCTGGGCCGCTCTTCCTTGTCATTTGTCCACAAGCATGCCCCGCAGGCGCTGTGTCCCGGCGGACCCCCGCCTCCCTGCCGTCTCCCCCCACATTCCCCCTTGCTCACCACTACGAGCCACACCCACCTCTTGGCTGCTCCTAACACACTAAGCTCACCCTCTCCTCAGGGGCTTGCACATGCTGCTCCCTGTGCCTGGAACACTCTTCTCCCAGACCTGCCACGTTGGCCCCTCGCCTCTGCTCTAGTATCTGCTCAGGTGTCACCTCCCTGCAGAGGCTGCCACCTGTGAGGGCGTTTAGTGACTGACTGATAGAAGATACCTACTAGGATGGTTATTACTGTTTCAGGTTGTCTGGCTCCCCCTGCTGTAGCCCCTCCTATCTCACCTTTTTAACGTGACATTATGTCATGGGCCCTTTCCCATCTGACAAGAGTTTTTCTCTGCTCCATCTGACAGACATTTAACAGGGCACAGAGTAAAACTGCATGGCCTTATGCTGCCGGGACAGTGGCCGAAGGGGGCCCAGTGATCCTCAGCAACCCCACAGAACCCGTTTCCATTTGTCCCCAAAAGACGGAGCAGCCTGAAGATCTGGCGAGGCTACCTGGCACAAACGAGGGGTGGAACGCGACGTCCCTCCCTCCACTCCGACCACCTGCGTCAGAAGGAGGGGCCGGGGGGATGTGTAGAAAACTCACCTTGTAAACTTCTGCAGTTTAGACGTAGATTCTGGGACAAACATGGGGATGGTCCTTTTGTGCCTGAAACAAATGTTTTCACAGACAGAAGTGCTGAGTAACAGAAAAGTGACGGAACTTTCTGAGCCTCTGGCAAGCAGCGAGCAGGAGCACTCCCAGATCAGGCAGTGCCAAGTCAGAGCCCAGGCTGGCCGTGCCCGCTGTGCCCAGGCCGGACGCCGAGTGCTGAGAGAGCACCGTGGACAGCAGGCCTGGACCCTGCCTCGCACGGCTCAGCGTCCCGGGAGCGTCTCGTTTCTTTCAAAGGGTCAAGAGGATGCTGAGGGTTACAAAAATCAAACGTGGGGTCCTGGCTCACACCGTGACCCTCAAAGCCCTGTCCTTCTCCAGATGTCCAAACGTGCTGCCATCTTCCAGGCCCTATTGGGATGCCCTTCCTCCAGGAAGCCCCTGACACTGGCCAGGGTGCAACCCCTGCTGTGGTTACCTGCCCCAGTCCAGTCCCTTCCTCAGAGCCGGGGATCCTGCCCCTCACCTGCCTGGTCCCTCCCTCCTGTCCACGCCCCCTCCCCTGGCATCCTGCACTTTGTGTTTCCACAATAACACTCAGAGCACTCAACACACGCGCTGCTCCTCCTCCTCCCTCCGCCTTCTCTACACAAACCCCTCGTCTTTTAAGGTCAGCTACCCCTGGCCCTCCTCTGTGCCCAGAATACCCTGCATCCGCACCTCGTCACTGTGCCTAACTAAAGAGAATCACGTCTTTCCATCTGTGTCTGGGGGCTTCTGAGGGCAGGGCCTGTGTGGTCACACGTGTCTGACACACCTGTGTCCTGATGCCGGCAGAGCCAGGTACAGAAGGGGTATCGGTGGGGCGCACAGCACACTGAGGGAGGGAAGAGGTGCAGGAGGGAGTGTCCCAACTCCAGACCCTCCGTGCCCGGAACAAGCTGCAGCTAGACCCAGCTCCCCTCAGGATGCCCTGTGCTCCCTGCCGGGACCTCCGACACTCCCTGCCTCCCCACCTGCTGCTTGGGCGGCAGCATTAGCCTCACCCACGTGGGTCTCCTCCCAGCCATGGGATGCAGCCCCACCTCCAAGCCGAGCTGCCCAGGCCCCTGGGGACCCCAGCACGTTCCTAGTCTAGAGGTGAAGGCTGTCTCAGGAAAAGCCCTGCTGAAGGTGCCCAGGCCCCTAGGCCAGCATGGCCCAGCAAGGGACGGGCTGAGGCCCAGGGCCCAGGTCAGAGTGAGGACCTACCGGCCAGGGGAGAAAGGCACGTGCACCGCCCCGTAGCCTCGGACCACATCGTTCCCGAACACGTCCGGCCCGTACACGCTGAGCACGATCTGCGGCCCTTGGGGAGGACAAGGCAGGGGGTCAGCACGTGGGGATACTCAGGGGAAGGTACAGGGCAGAGAACAGGGAGGATGGCGCTCAAAGCCCTAGGGGTGTGGGCTTGCTGAAGGGCAGGAGCGGACATGGCACCCCTCTGCACCAAGGGTTTCTGCCAAGAGGCAGGCGGGGAGGCTGGGGAAACTGGAACCTGCTGGCCAGGCCCCTGGCTCAGTCCAGATGCCCGAGTCACCGAGCTCAGATGCTGCCCAATTCTGTCTTTCGACAGACACAGGAAGTGCCTCTGGAGGCCCTGTTCAAGGCACGAGGACCCAGCTGTGCACTGAGCAAAGGGCCCACTCTTGGGAGCTTCCCTTCTGATGCAGACCACAAGGGCTCCCGGGCCAGAGAGGGGCTGGTTTGGGGTGTCCATGGGAGAGGTCAGAAAGCAAAGGGCTTCCATGCATCCTCCTTTAAAATATTAACACTTCCACCTGTTCCCTGCTGACATCGAGGCGTATAGGTCCTTTCACCTCTGTCAGCACATTCGTCCTCTGGACGCAGGCGACAAATCATCGCCCCAGGTGACAGGTGAGGCAGTGAGGCCCAGGAGGCAGCCTATCAGGCTCTGATCCTGTGACTACTAGCACTGGCCTAGGCAATAACCTCACCTCTCTGCCCCTCAGTCTCCTCATCTCTAAGACACTTGGAACAGTGCATAAGTGCCCTGTCCATCACTACCCCTCAAAGGTAAGCACTACCCTTTCTTTTTTTTTTCCTGGGAAAGATTCGCATCTTCCTCTATTTTGTATGTGGGTCACCACCACAGCATGGCTGCTGACAAGGGGTGTGGGTCTGCGCCCGGGAACTGAACCCAGGCCATGGAAGTGGAGCACACCGAACTTAACCACTAGGCCATGGGCTGGCTCCCAGATAATCACTATTCTGAATTTTACAAAGCCACTTATTTTCTTTAGGGTTTCACCACCAAAGAACGCATCCCAAACACAGTACTTTGGTCCTACCACTGTTCTGAACTTTACGTAAATGGAATCACACAATACACAAATATTTTTGTATCCAGCTGCTTTTTTTCTTTTTTTTTTTTTTTGTGAGGAAGGTCAGCCTTGAGCTAACATCCGTTGCCAATCCTCCTTTTTGCTGACTGGCCCTGGGCTAACATCCGTGCCCATTTTCCTCTACTTTATATGGGACGCCGCCACAGCATGGTTTGATAAGCGGTGCACAGGTCCACGTGTGGGATCCGAACCTGCGACCCCTGGGCTAACGCAGCGGAGCACGCCAACTTAACCACTACGCCACCAGGCCGGCCCAGAAGCCCTTAATTTTAATAGTCAAATCTATGGATCTTCTTCTGTAAGGAGTCCTTTTAAAAACTCTTCCTTTACCCTGATATCCCAGCTCTAGTCTCCCATACTATCTTCCTGAAGCTTTACTATTTTGCTTTTCCCATTTACATTTATAGAGCCATTTGGGATGGACTTTTGTGTATGCATGACATGAAGCAGGAACTGGGTTTCATTTTTTTCCCGTGCATGTCCAAGTGTCCCAGCACTGCTTATCAAAGACTCTCTCCCCTCCTACTCGGCAGTGTTCCGTGGCTATGAATCCACCATCTACACGGGCCTTAGGCCTGTCTGGGGGCCTCTATGGATGTTTGTCTATCCTTGTGTCAAAACTACACTGTCTTAGTTATCGTGCTTTATAATTAAAGCTTCATATCTGGTGGAACAAGTTATATTTTCATATTATTATAAATAATTTATTTTTAAAATATTTTCTATTTGCTTTTTATATAGAACAGAACACATAAATATTTTTAACACAAAAAGCAATTGATTTTTTTTTTTTTGCTTGATGAAGATTAGCCCTGAGCTAACACCTGTTGCCAATCTTCCTGTATTTGGTTTGTGGGTCGCTGGCACAACATGGCTGACAAGTGGTGTAGGCCCCCCCTGGGCACTGAACCCAGGCCACTAAAGCAGAGCGTGCCAAACTTAACCACTAGGCCATGGGGCTGGCTCCCAGAAAGCAACTGATTTTTGTATAGTGATCTTATATCTGGCATTCATGCCAATTTATTAACTCTAATAATTTATCTGTAGGTTATTTTGGAAATTATACATACACAATTAGGTCATCTGTGGATGAAAGTTTTGTTCTTCCTTTCTAATTCTTTTTTTTATTGAGGTAACATTGATTTATAACATTATATAAATTTCAGGTGTACATCACTATATTTTGGTTTCTGTGTAGTCTAATTCTTTTATTTGTACAATGTGGGTTGTGGTAACAAGCTTCCTGATTTGAGAGAAATCTTTCAAGATTTCACTAAAAAAAATGATGTTTGTTCTAAGTTTTTTATAGATAGACTTTATCAGGTTAAGGAAGGTTCCTTCTATTCCTAGTCTGCTAAGTTTTTATCATGAATGGATGTTGAATTTTATCACATTTTCTTCATTTATGGGAATGACCACGACTTTTCTTCTTTTTAATGTGGTGAATCACACAGGTGATTTTAGACGTTACACAAGCTTTATATTTCTGGAAGAAACCCTACTTGCTCACGATGTATTATCCTTTTTGTATCCTGCTAGATCCAGTTTGCAAATATTTTGTCTGGGAGTTCTGCAACCACCTTCAAGGTCTGGAATGGTCAGGGGCTGGTCTCCTTCCCTTTCTCCCTCCCTCTCAGAGCACAGCTCTCTGAGGTCTTGGCCCAAGTTGCTGGGATTTTCCTGACTCTTGTGCCCCCAGCCCAGAGAGGCTGTCAGAAGTCTTGATCAGCCTCTCAGTCGGCTCTGCTGGAAGCAGCAGACACTCCTGGGGGATGGGAGTAGGGCCACATCTCTTCACTTCTGTTCTTCTCCTGGATCCTGACCTGGTAAACCTCTACTGCTTTGCTAGCTCTCTGATACCTTCAAGTAGTTGTTTTTTGGTTTTACTTTTTAATATTTTATTTGCCTCTCCTAGCTGTCCTCAGCAGGAGGAGGTTGGTCCGTTATCTAGTGGCCCATTCCAGGAAGCCTATGGAAGTTTCTTACTCACGGATGATGACAATAGGATGGCAGTCCCTGCCCAGGAGGCCCGCCAGGCAGCCCCTGTCCTAGACCCTCTGCACCTGGTACGCCTGGGACCCAGCCACGTGCAGCAGAAAGGCCCAGACTGTGAAATCAGAAGGTCCTAAAATCAAATCCATGCTGAGCTACTAGATGTAAAGCTAGATGTCACTTTTTTTGAGTCTCAGTTTCCTAATACGGGAAAAGAAATGGAGAGAAATCTTCCATCAGAAAAGTTTAGGAAGCTTGGACAAGCCCACACAGGGAGAGTATTCACAGCCCCCCTGGAGCTAACCCCAGGCTTTGCACACAGTAGGCGTTTATCAAGTGAGTGAACAACTACCAGACAAGGTAGGAAGTCAAGACTGCAAGCAAGGGAGCCTTTGGGAAGGAGGGCAGAGGTAGGAGGTGGGAAGAGTATCCCAGCCAGAGAGAAAAGCATGAACCACAGCCCAGAAAAGGGGACTTGAGGGACTTGCAAAGGAGCAGCAGGTGGCTCGGGTTTGGCTGGAGCACAACATGTGACGGAAAGTTGAGAGACATCAGGCTCAGCTCTCCAGGCCAGACTGCTGCAGCCCTGGACACCGGGCTCTGCCCTTCACAGGCACGGAGCTGTCGAAGGCCTCAGGCTGGGGCCTCACTACTGATTCAGGGTGAACTTCCAAAAGCTCACGTGCACAGCATGTGGATGAACTGGGGTGGGGTAGGGCGGGGAGGAGGAAGTGGCGGAACAGCCAGGTGGCGAGAGAGCGCAGTACACGGCTGGTGCAAGGGCCCAGGGGATGGGCAGTGAACATCTGAGTGCGGACAGTGGTGGGCAGGATGAGGCCGAGACTGTCCTGGGGGCACCTCCCCGTCCCTGCAGGGCCCCTGCGGACTCACAGCCATAGGGGTTGGTGCTTTTAAAGGTGACGTCGATGGGGAAGTTCCACACCAGTGCTTGCCGCACATCTTGGCTCTTGGATGTGATCTGTGAGATGCCCTCTTCCAGACCCTGTGAGACAACGACAGTGACAGCTGGTGTCCAAGTTCCAGGCTGCCACGCCCCTCCCCTTAACCTGGGCGAGAGTCGGGAGGGGTATCTTCTTCACTTTCTTCTGCCAACACACTAACTTCCAAACACAGGGAACTAAGAGATAATGGAGCAGCTCCTAGGTCTTTCAACGTTGTGGTCCATTAGAGCCTGACAACCTGAGGAGCCACCCTCCACTCGTGCACGAGACCTCGTCCCCTCCCGCCTGAGCCAAGGAAACGGCTCCAGCACGTGGCTACTCTCTCCTCCATCACCAGCTTTCCCAGAGCACTCCCATAGGAGTGCGTGTGTATGTAATCTTCTCTGTCACAGGGCAAGACTCATAACTCTCCTTCCTCCCCGCATAGACTCAGTCTTGGCTCCCGTTTACAGCAAACCTCCTCAGAAGAGCTGTCAATACTCGCTGGCTCCAATTCCTTCTCTGCTTTTCTTCCATGAACCCACTCCATCTGACTGCAGGCCCCCACTCTACTGAAGTGTTTTTGTCAAGCAACACCAGTGACCTCAGCATCGCTACCTTTAGGTCACTTCTGTCCTCATCTGATGTGGCCCACCAGCAGCATCCGCTCACTTCCTGACACACTTCCTCCGCTCGGGTTCCGGGACACCTCCCGTCTTCGGATCCCCGCTCCATCACTCCTGCCGCTTCCTCCTTGGTCTGCTGCACCCGAGCTCAGCCTCCGGGCCCTCCTCCGCCTGCACGTGGGATCTCAGCGTCGCAGGGCTCTCAGTGTGGGCTATGTGGATGGTTCCCAAGCGTGTGTCTTTGGCCTGACTCCAGGTCAGCACTGCCCTACCTCCACTGCTCACCCTGCACCTCCACTTGGGTCTCTGGAGGGAACCTCCAACTTAACACACGCCGGGCTCAGCTCTGCAGAGTTCTCCCACATCTGCTCCATCTACAGTCTTCTCATTGAACGGCAACTCGGCTTCCCAGTGCTCAGGCTAAAACGCTTGGCATCATTCTTACCTCCTCTCTCTCACACCCCACATCTGTCCAACAGGGAAACCTGTTGGTTCCATCTTCAAGAGAGACCTGAAATTCACCCCCTCTCACCTCCCCCACTGCTGCCTGCCCGTGCTGCCATTGTCTCTCGCCTCTCTACTGTAACCGTCGATGGTCTCCCTGCCTTGGCCGTTATTCCCCACAGTCTACTCTGTATCCCCAGCACCCAGACGAGGAAACAGGCTCAGAAAGGTGAAGGAAGCTCAGCCTCCATTTCCTCAACTGCTGTGAGGATTAAACAAGTGCTCTGCAAACAGTAAAGGGTGGTGCAGGCCAAGGCTGTCATCAGAGTTCCTCTCCTGGGAGGACAGACTGTTCCTTGGGAAGTCTTGGAAGGAGAGCTCCAGAGTCCTCCCCATGGGCTGAGGAGAGGCCAAACAACGAAGGGACCAGCCCAGAGTGTCTCCAGCTCAGCCACGTCCAGACTGGCTCTCTGGGGCCTGCCCGCCTGTGCTGCCCACACGCTCCTCTCTGCTGCCGTGTGCAAGCTCCCAGGATAGGGTATGTGAGTGAGCACGGCCTTGGGGGACGGGTCAGGGAGCCCAACAGCGGCTGCGTTCTCCGCTCCAGCTCCACTAGCAATAAACTCACGTTCGCATCCCTCCAAACTGCCTACTCGCAATTGGTTCCGCACCGGGAGGGAAGGGGTGTGATGGACACCTTCAGAAACCCCAACAGTCATGACGGCTGTGAGTAAGGAAGGCCCAAGAGGCCAGCTTACCGCCGTGGGGGCCCAGTCCTGGCCGTACACAAAACAGTACTTGCAGTAGAGATCATCGTACTCAGGAAACTGGAAAACAAGCACACATGGGTTCTGTTTACGGGGACTCATGCTGAGGCCAGCACGGCGGCTAGGGAGGTGGAGGCGATAGGAATTCTGAACAGGGGCCCCTGGGGTGCGGTCTAGGAGACAGCTGGGGATGTGGACATGGAGGGGCTGGGTCCAAGATGTGGGAGTCCGAGGGGAAGGCCGGGGCTGTTACTGCCCCTGGGCCTTTGCTCAGGCTCTGCCTTCTGTCTGACATGCCCTTCCCATGCCTCCATCTGGTAAACTCTTGCTCATCCTTCAAAACTTACCCTTCAAGGAGCCTATCCTAACTTCCAGGCTGTCTTAAGGGCCACCTCCAGGCTTCTTCAGCCCCTGGTGCTTCCCTCCATCAAAGTATTGATTGCCTGTGTTTATTTGTGTCCACCCCATTAGACTGTGAACAAGGAACAGGTATGATACCTTTCAGTGTCCCCAGTGCCTGGCACAGGGGTGGGCACAGAGCAGGTCTAAGGGAATGGCACTGAGTGAAAAGTCTGAGAACCAGGGTGCCAACAGGACCCAGAGCATACACACGGCTGGAGCTGAAAACCTAGAGAGGGAGGGGCCTAGAGCGGGGGTGGGGGGGTGGGTGCTGAGAGCTGAGACCATGACTCAGCACAGCTGAGGGTCCCTAACAGGACGAGAGGAAGAGGGGGAGGCGGTCTCTGTCTCCCGCACTAGGCCAAAGCAGAGATGGATGGAGTGGGAGCATGGGGCAGCATCCTTGACAGAACCGGAAGGCAGGAGACACCAGGCCCCAGCAGAACGTTACCTAAACCATCTCGGTTAATTCTCACAATAATATAATAAAATAATAATAATAATAAAACACCATCTCCAACAGCCTGGAAGGGCAGTCTGGCAAAGCTTGGACGTCAGACAGACTAGGTTTCAAATCCCAGCTTTTTCCCATTTGTAAATTGGGGATGCCAGTAATACCTACTTCACAGGGTTGTTGTGAGGACTGAATGAGCACTGCTGAGCACGGAGTTTGGCATATATTTTATATGCCATATATTTTATACGTTTTACATAGAGAATGGTTTTTATAAAGTGTACAAGGATGGAAAGTAGCGTCCCCTTCCGTCTGACAGACACACCCTCCCTGGATCATTCCAGGCCACCACCATCGTTGGATCGGATTAACCGAATCATTCTAACCCAAGTTCAAGGGTCTGAGGGTTCAGAGTGCCGAGCACTCCCTGCGCCCGGGACTCAAACACTGAGGACCAGGCCCTCAGTGCCCGCCAAGCCTCGGCTCCTCCAGCTGCACCCGCGTTAGGCTCCTGGCCGTGACTCAACAAAGTGGACACGATTCGAGCCAGGGGCCACAGCCTTAACTGAGCGTGACCCCGGTACTAGCTCAGCCTCTCGAGGTCTGTTCCATAGCCGCACATCGGGAATAAGGATTCCCAGCCCACCCGCGCCAAGCCCCTCAAATGCTGGTCCCCTCCCCCGCCTAACCGAGGGAGAGAGGCTCGGAGGAATCACGCGTCTCTGCGGGACCCCCACAGCAGCCCGGGAGGTGCGGGACGGGCCCCCGAGGAGGCTGGGGGGCGGGCCCCGGCGGGGTCCAGGCGCTCACCTGGGCGCTCTCCACCTGCCCGTTGACCATGAGCAGGAAGACGCTGGGACCCGCGGCCGCCATGGCAAGCTGGGGGCGCCGGGAGGAGACCCAGGCAGCGCGCGCGGTTGCTAAGAGGCGCCGGGCTGCCCTGGAAACAGACGGCGTGGCGCGCGGGACACGTTTCTTAGAAGCTGGACCTTTGCGAAGGCGCGTGCGTGCGGGTAGAGGTGCGCAGGCGCAGTCAGCGGCAGCCTTGGAGAGGGGCGGGGCTTGTGAGGGGCGGGGCTCCGCGGCCCCACCCTTCTCCGGGGCGCTGGGACCGGTCCACGCGAGGCCCGGGCCTGGAGTGTGGACCCGTTGTGTAGAACCCAGCCCCCCGTCCTGTCCGGTTAGGTCCGCAAGAGTGTGTGAGGTCCCGCACCCGGCCCTGCTCCGCCCGGAAGCGCGGAGGCGCGCCCCTGACTCAGGCCCGCTGGAGGCCAAGTGGTGCAGACAGCCGTCAGCCACGAGGTGTCGCTGTGGCGCCACCGGGAGGGCGCGGGGGGGCGGCGGGGAGGAGCCTGCGGGGCGGGCGGGCGGTCCCCGCGTGTCAGGGTTACAGCGTGAGGGCCGGGAGCGCAGATGAGGGTCTGGCCGCCGGGGTTCTGGGGAGTCTGGGGACGAGCAGTTCCCTGCCTCAGGTTAAGGGGATGCTCCCTTGTGGCTTTTGAGACCCTCGACCCCGAAAAAGTTTAATAAACAAACTTGTGAGGGACTACAAGAACCCTTAAATTCAAGCCACCGCTCCTCAATGTGAAGCGGGGAAACCGAGGCCCGCGGAGGGGCCTCCCAGTCACCCAGCCGTCGGGGGAAGAGTGAGCCGGAGCCCACGGCTCTGTCAGGACACTTCAGATGACAGTGACTCCTTGGCTGCCCCAGTAGGTCACAGCTTCTGTTAACACATCGCTCTGGTTCCTCTTAGCACGCGCCGCAGTTCGTATTTACACGTTTTTTATTGCCGTATCTGGGCTCCTGCTCGCCTCCCCCACTAGACTCCATGAGCACAGTGGCCAGGTTGATCTTGTGCCTGGTTGCCGGGTGCATGGTAAGCACTGGTAACGGCTTGTTGAATGAATGAATGATTGAATACATTTCCGTTACACAAAGGAGGAAGCAGATTCAGAGAGGGGAGGTGACTGGGACACAGTCATAGCAGCAGGTGAGTAACTGAGCCAGGATTCAGACCCAGGACTCCACAGGCTAAGGACCCTCACTGCCTCCTCTTCTTGGTCTTGGGCAAGATCAAAGGGCACTTCTTAGCCAAGGCGTAGAAGGTGGCCTTAGAGACCTTATCTCTGATCCAGGGAATGAAGGGATACACAGGCATGTAGACTTCAGGGAGGCGGGTCCCCACACAGCGACTCCAGGTCATCATGCCCTGCAGCAGCCAGAGGCTACTTTGGGGGCAGACCAGGGGGGTCCCATCAGACACCTGTGCAGGAGAGAGAAGGAAGGGTAACAGCCAGCCTGGACCCACTAAACACCGCCCCCCCAGGTGAGCAAAGATACCTGATGACGGGAGGGGACTGGGCAGCCAGGGTTCATGCCTCTGACAGGAGAGGCTGAGGCTGGGCAGGCTGGATGGGTGGGAGCCCAAATGCAGCACACGGAGCTCAGGCAGGGGTTGTCTGCCTCCCCAGGGACGTGGTCATACCCCCTTCTGCACCCCTCACACCCTCTCTTTCCAATTAAAATGCTTTCTCCTACAAATTCTACCACTCTCTCCCAACTCTTTCCTCCTTGTGCCTTTGAGGCTCAGAATTACACAAAAGTCAGTTTTCAACAAAAAGGCTTGCGATTGTCAAATAACCAGGGGGCTCTCGGTAGTTTAAAACCTGGCTATGTCAAAGACTGCCCCACATTCGAACAGGACCTAAAGGGAGAGTTTCCCCAAGGGACTGGAAACTCTGGGGTGGCCAGCAGGGGTGCGGCTGAGGCAGTTCTCTGTGTGATGTGGAATGGGAGACCCCAGGAGGATGGGAGGGTGACCAGGCCTGGCTCTACCAGGTTTAGTGGCATGAGGAGGCACTGTGGGGGAGCGTGCGTCTCGAAGCCTGCTCAGGGCGGGGCTGGAATCCTCACCACCAGTTCAGGATGGCTGTAGGGGAGCCTGGTGCACTGTGAGCCCTTGGGCAGGCTGAGCTTCAGGTCAAGACAGTCAGGTTGGAGGCGAAAGGCATCTTTGCAGGACCCGATGTCCAGCGGTTTCAGCGGGACACTGTGCAGCTCTCGCGGTGGGATGTAGGGATCTGCACGTGCGGAGGGGAGGAGGGGGGCGCACCCTCAGCCAGGACCAACATCCTGCGGGTTTGCACCCGTCCTGTGCTGCTGGTTGCTAACATACTGCAAGGCTTCCTTACCTGCCCTAAGTCTCCCCACCGCCCGCCCCTCCGAGAATACCCTCCTGGGCCTCCAGTCCTCCCTGACACTCCTCATCCCCACCTCCCTCTTAGTACAGCTCCATCCTCTGGTGGACTCGCCCAGTCCTCTCAGGGAGACTTCAAGCCTGCTGAGATCTGGGATACACTGTGGGCCAGGGAGGGGGCGGGGAGAGTGCCCAGTGCCAGCCGTCCGGGCCAGGTGGGGCTGGAAGCTGACTTAGGCATAGCAAGATGTCAGTGCCCACCCTCTCCCCTGCCCATGGTGCCCACTGGGCAGCTGACCAGAGCTCAGTTGTTCTCTGGGGCTCAGGGACCCCGAAGATGACTGCATCTGCAGGGTCCCAGCTCCACCCTGGCTGTCATGTTCACCTTACCCAGTCCAGCATCCCCCGCCGCCCTCAACCATCCCAGGCATCTACTCCCATCCTCACCAAAATCAGGCTCAAACCCCTGGGCCCAGCAGAGCTGCCACCAGGGGGAAGGCTGGGAGCAGGTGGCCAGAGAGATAGGCTGCACAGCACTGCTGAGCGATGGTGGGCTTTTCAGCCGGGCCAGGGCCATGCCACCAGACCCAGAGCCCTCGGGCCCTCCTGGGGACAGGAGCAGCTCCTCCACGCTGGATGTGCTCTCACAAGCCTCCAGTGCCAGTCGATTTGGGCCCAGGGTCACAGTGAAGAGGGACAGGGGCCAGCTGTGGAGAGCAGGAGCTAGTGAGTCTGGGGGCCTCTGTCCCAGAGCACCTCTCCACCACCCTCCCTGGCCCCTGCACCTACCTGCCAAAGCAGTTGGCACCTGTGAGCACCCACTCTGGGGAGATGAGGGCCCCCTCGCAGCGGTACCTGGTGTCCAGGAAGATGCTTGCCTGCCAAGGCCACGTGGCTGGGCCCTTCCTGCTATAGGCCTCGGCTGGCCTGGGCCCTGCGCCGCGGGAGAATGAGGCCTCACAGCCCAGCTCTGGGCCTGGAATCCTGCCCTTCATCTCTTTCCCATCTGTCCCCCCATCTTTCCATCCAGGCCCTACTAACCTGCAGCCCCAGCTCCCACTGCTTGCCCCTCCCGCTTGAAATCAGACCATCTGCGGTGGACTCCTGTGCGGCCTGGAGAGAGCTCCTGAACCTCTCGGGTCCCCTTTTCCTCGTCACACCGAGGAGGTTGTTGTGAGGATTAGATGTGATAATATACATCAAATACTTAGATCACACTGAAGCTCAATACGTTTGCAGCTACTCTTATTATTAAAGGTAGTTCTTGGAATTCTCATGCTTTTTTATGCGTCCAGGTTTGCACACGCTATTCTCTTTACCTAGCATATCATGCCCTACCTTCTCCAACTAGAGAACTCCTATTCAGCCTTCAAAGCCCACCTTTGTGAAGTCTTCTTTGATCTCCTCTTCTCGTCCCCCTATAATCTGCGCCTTGGGAAGATTTCCTCCCCTTCCTGCCCAGAAGCTCATTATAGGTGGGTGTCCAGCTCTGCTTGCTTTTCTGTCAAGACAGGGAGCTCACTCATTACCAAGGCAGCTGGGCCTCCTTTAGCTGCCCTGCCCCGTAAAGCTGGTTCTCCAGTCTGGATCTTCAAAGGTCAGTCCCCATCCACATGGAGCTCCTCCCTGCAGACTGGACAACCCTGCTGCCTGTCACCTGCTCTATCTTGCACCCAGGTTCCTGTTCCTTGAACCCAAGGCTGGGTTACCAGCTTTAAGAGACATGGACTCAGCCCTCAAGGGATGGGCAGCCACCTCTGCAGCAGCTCCCTGCCTTCCCCTCTGCTCCGCAGGCGCCCTACCCCTTACCCACAGCTCCTCACCAAATAGCAGCGGCAGCAGCAGCAGCAGCAGCATTGGTAGAGGGGCCCCGGGTCTCGTCCCCACTGAGTCTGGCCTCCTCCCTGTCAGCCCAGGAAATTTAACCTCTCTAGTGCTCTCCCTACCACCCCCATGAGGCCCACGTCACTAGGCAAAGGGGAACTGGCCTGGGGAAGAGGAAGCTGCTAAGGCAGGCCTGTACCAGGGTGGACGGCAGGGGACAGGCGTCTTGCAGGCCTCGGCCCCTCCTGGCTGAAATCAATAGCCTCCCCCCATCCTCCCCTTCTTCCCCCCCCCAAGGCTTGGTAGACCCCCACTGCAGGCCCCTCAGGCACCCCCACAGGAGCAGTGCTACAGCCTCTCCTGCAGGTGGGGCGTCAAGGCTCAGAGAAGTGAGGAAGGGACTTGCCAAGATCACAGTGCGTTGGAACCAGAATCTTTGTGACTCCAAGTCTCCAGATGGTTCCTCTTGCAGCCCTTCTAGGTCTTTCTTCCTGGCTCAGCCTCTCAGCTCTTCAGTGGAGGGGCCATGCCGAGAATGCCTGTCGATTCTCTGTGAAATGGGGCACAGACAGGCCCACGGTTGAATTCCATAAGTGACACAAAGCCAAGGCCCTTTGGGGCCTGTCAGGTCCCCCTGGCCCCTCTTGCAGCTGGCCCGCCTCCCCCTGCCTCCTGGCCTCACAGTACTGGGTGCACGTACACCACCTTCTGAGAAATTGTGTGGATGTATTTATTATTTTTTTGGTGAGGAAGGGTCCCTCTGAGCTAACATCTGTTGCCAATCTTCCTCTTTCTTTTTTATTTTTTTTTTGCTTGAAGAAGATTCACCCTGAGCTAATATCTGTGCCAGTCTTCCTCTATTTTGTATGTAGGTCGGTGCCACAGCATGGCTGATGAGTGGTGTAGGTCTGCGCCCAGGATCCAGACCTGTGAACCTGGGCCGCTGAAGCGGAGTGCGCCGGCCTTAACCGCTACGCCTTCGGGGCCGGCCCTGTATTCATTTTTTATTGAGGTGGAATTCACATGACTGAAAACCAGCCCTTTCCACGTGTACGCTGCGGTGGCGTTCAGTACACCACGCTGTGTTTGCACAGGCTGTTCCTTCACACCGGGAATATCCCTTCCATCTTTTCTGCCTGAAAGCTTCCTCTTGAACTTCAAGATCCAGATAAACGTCCCCTCCTCCAGGCTGCGTTTTTTCTGACCCCCATGTTGGTCTAGGGGCTTCCTCTGGGCCCCTCAGCACGTCAGTCATGGCCCTACCGTGAAGAGGCTGTGGTCTGACTCCGTCTCCAGACCACGTCAGAGCCCCCTGAGTGC
This sequence comes from Ceratotherium simum simum, assembly GCF_057802395.1. Taxonomy (NCBI): domain Eukaryota; kingdom Metazoa; phylum Chordata; class Mammalia; order Perissodactyla; family Rhinocerotidae; genus Ceratotherium; species Ceratotherium simum. The sequence continues at coordinate 2,141,799 of NC_141915.1, forward strand.
TACGGAGGGCGGGCGCAGTGGAGCCACTCTCTAAATGCTCGTCAGATGACTGCGTGAGTGAGTGAACAAGCGACGGGAGGCCTTTGGGGGACACTTTGAGGGGCTCTGGAGCCTGTGGGCCAGGGCTGAGCCTTGGTTTCCAGCAGAGGGAGGGGCTAGAGTCAGGGAAGCGAGAAGACTCAGGGCCCCAGCCTCCAGCAGGACAGCAAGATAACCAGGCCTGGGTCTGAGGCACAGCCCAAGGTAGGGTGCAGGGCCCTCGTTTCTGTCTCTGGCCCATCTCCAACTTACAGTGTCACCCTGGGCACGTCATTGCCCTATTCTGGGCCTCAGCATCTACATTAGGAAGAAGAGGGCGTTGCCTGCACTCTCTCATTCTCCTGTGAAGTCATTTGAAGGGCGGGGGAAATCCTCGGCCTCTCCAAACCCGCCTCAAGGGCGGGGCACGCCCTCTTCACCCCCAAAGTGCAAGGGGAAGTGCAGGGAGCAGCTTCTTCCAGGAGCTGACCAGCAGAGGGAGCTGTAGGGAAGTGGGTCAGCCGCAGACTCTGCTGCTCACTGGCCTGTGACTGACCTGGGCTGAGCGCTTCCCTTGTCTCAGTCTCAGGTTCCAGGAAAATGGGGATCGTAAATCCCCTACCTCCAGGGCTCGGTAGATGGTAGCAACAGTCTCCACAGTGAAGGTGGTGATGCGTTTGGAGTCCAGCTTGTAGACAGACACGTTGAATTGTGGGCCAACTTCGGGAAAACGTTGTAGGTCTTTAAAAGCCGTTCATCTTTAATCCAGTGGATACAACCTCAGCGTCAGCCAAAGCCAGGCAGGTGAGTGAAGCATGCCAGGTCACTCTTTGGGCGTATGGCACAGCGGTTAGGCTGCATGTAACAGAAAACTCCATCAGGCCTTAAATACATAGGGGTCGTTTGTCTCAAACATCCAGACAGTCCAGAACTGGTAGGGCAGCTCGGCTACGCCAACAGGGACCCAGGTTCCTTCTGTCCTCCTGCTCCACGTGCTTAGCGTGTGGCTTTTGTCCTCATGACCACAAGATGGCTGATTCAGCGCCAAGTGTAGCGCCATGTTGTAGGCAGAAGGGGGGAGGAGCCAAGGGGGTTCCCAGCAAGGCTCTGTGTAGGACAGGACAGCCCAGACAACCACCCATCGGATGGGGGCTTGCAGACACAGCCCGTTAGCCAGACCTGAGTCATGGGGCCACTTCTGGCTGCAAGGGAGTTGGGCAACGTAAGCATTTTTCTTTCCAGGCTCCACAGGATAGGACAGCAGGGAAAAGGCAGTTAGAATGAGTGCTGAGTTAGCCAGTTCTTCCCTTCCGTGAAGAACCGTGCTTGCTTCCGTTGCCCTTAACGAGCACGTCTCCACACCCAGCTTTTGTTTTCTTCCTCCGTTGACAGACGTGGCTACCGGAAGTCCTTGTCTGCTTTAAGAAAACACAACGGTTCCGGCATGGAAGTAATCAAGGGGATAATGGGGCGTGGTCAGCCCCAGGCAGCTGTCGAGGATGGGGTGGTACTTAAAATATTGAATAACTCATGTTCACCATGAGTTACCAATGGTGAATGAGTTACCAACGGGCACCAACCAATCTGATCAGATGCCGCATTGATCAAAACGTGTGCCCCACCAACCGGCATGGATGCCTGCTGGTGGGCCCGGCCGCCACACGCCAGCAGGAGAGCAGCCCTGGTTGTAGGCAGTGTGTCCAGGCGCCTGCGCTTCTGCTCCTTAGAAAACAGCTGGGGATTCTCCACGTTTCCTTGAGATCTCCTGATTTTGCTGTGTTGGGTGAATTCTTAGATGACACTATGTAGGTCAAAGAAAGCCTATTTGTGGCTGTTGGTACGTGATCCCTTATTTTCGGGTCCTGCTGTGGCATAGGCGCGGCCTGTCCAGCTTGTGGGAAGGGGTGGCCCGTGCCGGCCGCTCTCCATGGTCCTGGACAGATGGTTCCCTCGTCTGAGACAGCACTCCTTCCCAGGCTCTCTCAGGAATTACAGTCCAGGAGAGAGCCAGGTGGTGGAGGGAAGGGAGAAGGCAGGCCAGGTGCTAGTGGGAGAGGTTTCCTGAGAAGAGCGAGTGCCGAGAACTAGGAGAATTTAGAGTGACATCATTTTTAATGGACTGAAGTCACCAAGGCTGGGAAAAGACAACAGAAGGATGATTTAAAAAAAAAAAAAGTGTCCCAGATAAGGTAAAGCCATATGAATATCTCCACTCAGTGGTCAAGAAGAATCTCCTAAGTGGAGATTGCATCGACAAAGTGACTTCCTCAGTTTTCTTTTCTACTTGATGAAAATTTGTGATTTTTGAAAAATGCTGTTACAGAATAAACAGAACGGTGAGTTATGTTTTTACATCATATGTAGCTGATTGTAAGTACTTTTGACAGTTCTAGGATGTTTCTTTCTAATAGCCTCAAATTTTTTTCCCCTCTGAGAAGTGGTGGGGTGGATGGAGTTCCTGGTGCTACATTTTAGGGGCTGTAGATTGCAAAGTGCTCTCCCATCTATTCAGCTATGTGGTCCCCACAAGAGCCCAGGAGGGGAAGTTTGCCCCCCTCACAGGGGACAAAGCCACAAGGCTCAGAGATGGAGAGGGCCTCACCAAGGTTGCACAGCAAAGTGGGAGTGGAGCTGGCCTAGAACCTGTGTCTGTGTGTGGCCGGCTGCTGCGGGAGGTGTGGCCCTGGTGCGGGTGGGAGTGGAAGGGAGGAACGCTTGGATGGGGCTCGCGCAGGTGACCTGAATTGCTCCAATCGAGCATAAAAAATGACCATCAGGGTCACGAGAGCCCCTCTTGCTGAGCCTGGAGTCACCACTCTCCCAACAGGTACTGACTGAGCACCCACAGTGTGTCAGGCACCCAGGCTCGGCATAAAGTTGAAGAAAAGACAGACACAGCCTCTGCCCTCGTGGAGTTGACTTTCTGGTGGGGGAGACAAACGAGTGAACAGATGTTCAGAATAATTCGAGACAATGATAAGCGCTATGAAGAAAAAATAAAGCAGGGGCCGGCCCGGTGGCTCAAGTGGTTAAGTGCACGCGCTCTGCTGCGGCGGCCCTGGGTTCGCCGGTTCGGATCCTGGGCGCGCATCGACGCACTGCTTATCGAGCCATGCTGTGGCGGCGTCCCATATAAAGTGGAGGAAGATGGGCACGGATGTTAGCTCAGGGCCAGTCTTCCTCAGCAAAAAAAAAAAAAAAAAGAGGAGGATTGGCAGATGTTAGCTCAGGGCTGATCCCCTCACACACACACACACAAAAAAAAAAGAAAGGAAAGAAAAAAGAAAGCAGTGTCAATGGCTGAAGAGTGATGGGGTGAGGTTTATGCAGATGGGTGCACAAGGAAGGCCTCTCTGAGGAGGAGACTGAGCAAAGTCCCAAAAGAAGCAAAGTGGTGAGTCATGCACGGATCTGGGGGTGAGCACATCCAGACAAAGAGCACAGTAAGTGCAAAGGCCCTGAGGTAGAGAATGCTTGAGGAACAGAGAAGTGGACTGGAGCTTACTCTCACCGACTCACAAGAGACAACTGTGTGCAACTCTGCCTTCAGTGATGTCACGTCGGCAGCTTGAAATCAGCCGTAAAGGTAGTATTTACACCATGGAAATCGGCAAATGCTAACATCAGGGCTTTCTATTTTTTATATATACATTTTTTTCAGAGAGCCACTTTACCAGCCCACCACTGGGGGTAGGAGATGGGTCTAGAGAAGTCACCAGGCCCCGATAACTGACAGCCTCAGAGTGGCTGGAAGGTTTTGAGCTGAGGGTTTAGGTGAAGTGACTTGGGTTTTAACAGAATCTCTCTGGCCACCATGTGGGGAAGAGACCGTGGGAGCCAGGGGGGAAAGCTGGGAGGCCAGTGGGGAGGTGGGTGTGGCCATCCAGACAGGGCTGCCAGATTTAGCAAATGAAAATACAGGGTGCATGCAATATTTGGGACCTCCATAACTAAAGAATGATTCGCTGTTCATCTGAAATTCAAATTTAACTGGGCATCCTGTATTTTACATGGCAGCTCTACCCATAGGTGCCAGGCGAGAGAAGGTGGGGGTCCACACCTGCCCCCAGAAGGCTCGCCACCCAGGAGTGGCCCGCCCAGTTCCTGGGAGGGAGCCTCCCCCATGGCCACTCCCTCCTCCTGGGGTGTTCCGAGCAGGACCTTACCATTCCCTCCCAGCCGACACCCCAGCCGCCCCTGGACCTGCATACACCCCTCAGCCATTTCCTCTGGCCTTTTCCAGCAGGTCTGAGAGGAAACTGGGTAGGGGGCAGGTCACAGACGGGTGAGAGCGATGCTCCCACGGGAAACCAGACAAGCCGGAGTTGCTGCCACACCCTGGACTCGGCCTCAGGCCTCAGAGAAGCTGGTCCCTTCACCGACTGCCACCTCCTCCATCTCCCTCCCGTTCTTCACCAGCGGGCATTGCAGCCTGGGTAATGGACTTTGTTCCATGGGATGGGGAAGTTACCACAGAGACACGATCTGATCTGTTTTTCGAAAGCTCACTCTGGCTGCTATGCAGGGAAGAGGTTACAGGAGCCAGAGGATGCCAAGAGGACAGCGGGAGGTGACTGCAATGGTGCTGGTGAGACAGGACAGTGGCTGGGACCAGGCAGTCAGCAGTAAAAATGGTGCTTCTCCTACCCTGTCTCCCCTGGTCACTCTGCTCCAGCTATAGCTTCCTCACACATGCCAGGCACACTCATGCCTCAGGGCCTTTGCACCTGCTGTTCGCTCTGCCCTGAATGCTTTTCCCTCTCATCTCCGCAGGGCTCATGCCCTCTCCTCCCTCGAATCCTTGCTCCAGTGTCACCACCTCTGTCTGGCTATCCCTGACCATTCTATTGAACATTATAACCATCTCGCCATCAGCACTTCCCACTTCCGTGGTGCTTATCACCTTCTAAGTCACTGTGTAATTGAGTCGATTTATTTTGTTACTCTCTCCCAGCCATACTCTGAGCTCCTCTAGGGCAGGGATTTGCGTCTGTTTCGCTCACTGCCAAATCTCCAGCACCTGGAACAGTGCCCGGCGCGTAGTAGGCACTCAGCCTCGTTGGGTGAGTGGCTGAAGCTCTGGAGGTGTGGATTGGAGTGGTCCATCAGAGGGGAGGGAGAGCGCGAGGGAGGGGTCACGGGTGACTCCCGGGCTCCTGGCTGGCCTGGGCGCCCGGCCTGGACGGAGGTGCCGTTTGCTGAGACGGGGGCCCGGGGGTGGGGAGTTGATGAGCGCGGTATTGGTCACGGGAATTGGAGGACTTGTGGGTGTCCTTGGGGAGATGACTGAGGGGCACCGGGTGCTGGATCTGGAGCTCAGGGGAGAGGGCTGGGGTGGAGCAGGGTTGAGAGTGGTCAGTGCTGAGCTCAGGGAGGGGCAGAGTGAGGAGAGGACAGGGCCCCGGCCGACATTCTAGAGAAGGGCGGCAGAGTGGAGGAGGGGGACCAGGGGAGGCGTGCGGCTATGGGGCTGACCTCCCTGAGGACATTCACTCGTGTCAGTTTCTCTAGAAGGCCTGGGGTCTTTCCGAGGACAGAGGAGATTCGACCCTCCATCCCACACCCAGGGCTCCAGCACGTTCTGGGACGGGCGGTGTCAGCTTCGGTGTCTACCAGCTCCCAGGGTCTCTCAGGACCACAGGGGACTGCAGCGCCAACAGTGGAACTCTGGGCACCGTGACAGACGTGACCGCTCTCCGCACCCCCGCCCAGTCCATGGTCTGCCTGGCTGTGCCAAGGAGTGCAAGCAGGAGCGAGGAGGGGGTGCTGAGAAACCACAGATGGCCCCAGGCTGGAGGCATCTGGCCATGAGCTCAGCCCACCCACCCAGGCTCTGGAAGCCAGGGACAGCGAGTCCCCTGCAGGCTTCCTGCTCTCCCCCCACCAAACCGCACTCCTCACTGTCAGCCCTGGCCTTCCCGCAGGGGCGCTGCCATGCAAATGCCGTGGCTTGCCCCCCCCAAGCCCAACACCACCACCACCACCACCACCCCCCGCCTGTCCTGTGCCCTGGGGGCAGATGTGCCTGCATCAAGCCGCACTGCCTGGTTGCTGGGCCCCAGGCAGCAGCCCCCTTTGCCCCCTCCCGGTTCCCCGCGTCTGGGCACCCGGCAGGCCTGTGCCTCTCTGGGTGAGGCATCGCCCGCCCTGGTGTCCGCGTGTCGGCCACTGTCAGGCAGATATTGGTCTTCTATTTCCCTCGTGCTCTGGGGGGACGGAGGCAGCTTGTCCTGGCTGCTCTGTGTGCTGGTGTAGAAACAGGCCAAGGAGGAGCACTGGAGGCAGGAAGGTGTGTGTGTGTGTGTGTGTGTTTGCATGTGTGTGCAAGTCCCCATGTGTGTTCCCGGAGTGTGTGTCCCAATAGTTCGTGTCCCTGTGTGTGTGTTGTTCCCGTGTCCTTGCAGATGCCCCTGTGTGTGCGCCTATGCAAACCTCTGCGCATGCTTGTGCAAATCTCAGTGTGTGTGAACGTAAATGTGTACGTAGGAGTGTTGTCTGTGTGTGCGGAGCAGTGTCCCTATATCTTGTGTCCCTGAGTGGGTGTGAGCACGTCCTGTTTCTGAGTGTGCACACGTGAACACTGGGGTGACCACCGGCGTGCACGTGTGTCGTGGTGTGACATGTGGCCTGTTGGGCCTGGCAGTGCTGGGTGGAGACTGAGGCGGGGCAGGAGCTACGGGCCAGCACCTCCCACCTCCCCCCACTGGACCCTCCTGTTTGTCATCTGGAGACACTGGGCTCTGGGCCCAGCGAAGCCTCGGTGCCCGCCACCTTTTGGAAAGAGCACGAGAGCCCCCGGGGCTGGGACAGATGAGGAGGATGGTTGCACTGGGGAGACCGTGGGCCCTGAGTGGAGAATCCAGCCCCCGCCCAGGCTGCCAGCCTTCAGGGCCCCCTAGAAGAGGCTATCTTGGGCGCCTCCCACCTGCCCTCTTGACCAGTAGATCTGGTTTTGTCCCTTTTACCTGTGAGCTGCCTACTCAATATCTGTTCCCCACCTCTTCCTAACAAACCCTGGCTTGGCGGGCAGCAACGTGCCCATCCGAGCCTCCCTTGCCATGGGAGGTGGCCTTGTGACAGTTCTAAGGAGATGTAAGTGCATGTCTGCTGGGGGCTACCAGGAAGGTGTTTGCTCTTGTGATGATAGGGGAGAGATGTAGTACCATGTCCTTCTCCCTCCTTTATCCTGTTTGGAGTATGATTGTGATGGCTGGAGTACAGCAGCCATCTTGCAGCCATGAGTTAAGAGGGGCAAAATGTCATGAGGATGATGGCAAATTGGTGAGATAGAGCCTTAGTCCCTGACAAGCATTATTGGGCAGCTAAACCAAGGTCCTTTGGATTTCTTATGATGAAAGAAAAATAAACCTTCGTATGTTTAAATCCTGGTTGGTGGGTTTTTGTTACTTGCAGCCTGATGCAATCTTAACTGATCATTCCAGGTTGAGGGCTGGGAGAATGGGCTGTTTAGCTTACCCTGCCCCCTCTCCAGCCATGGGCCTCTCCCTCCAGACTGCTCAGAGTCCTGCCGACCCCCAGCCCCTGCCATTTGTGTGGTTACCAGCAGGATCCATGTTCAAATCAGGCTTGGACCCAGTTAGAATTTAGACCAACTCCCCATTTCCAGTCTTGGGGAGACAGACTCCTTCCTGCATGACAGGGGAATCAATCACTATCCTCCTTTCACAGAAGAGGAGACTGAGGTTCAGAGAAGGCTGAGGTTTGCCTAAGGTCACCAGCTGAGGGGATTACAACTCAGTCCTTCCCTATGCGGTGAGTTCTAAGGGCTCATGGAGGGAGTTCTTGTTCCCAAACTCCCCTCTCCAACCTGTCCCACCGGTGCCTGAAGTGCCCCTGTTGCAGGTTCATCAGTTAAACTGGCCCCCTTCTCAGGAGGGGACACTCCGTCTGTGATGTCCACAGGCCACCCTGTCCCGTAGGTGGCACCAGGAGCAGGATCAGGAGGCCTGGCTGAGCAAAGTGGGGAGGGAGAAAGGGGAGGGGGCCCTGCAGACTGACAACAGCCTGCCCTCGAGAGAGTGGGCCGGGGAGCAGCTTCCGTTGGCCTCTGCAGATGTGGGTGTGAGCTGTGGTCTGGCCACGCGGGCTTTTCCCCGGGATGCCCCAGCCGCTCACCGGGTGACTGAACCGGATTGCTCATGGCCGCTGGTGTTAGTCAGAGAGTGTGTCTGTGTGTGAAGAACAGGACTGGGTACAGGGGGTCCTGGGGGCAGAGGCAGCCCATCCCCCACACTCTGGCCTCGGTCCCTCCCTCTCCCTCCCCGCTGAGCCCATCATCTCAGCTGTAAACCGTGACAGCGATACCCTCTGGAAGGAGAAGATGAAGGTGGAAATGGTTACACACCAAGATGCTACTCAGACGCCTCAGGTCTGGGGGAGTCCCCTGAGCAGTGACTGCTCGTCCTCTGAGGGGCCAGGCCTGTGCAGGTGCTTTCCCGGTTATCATTTCTCGAGTCCACACAAAAACCCAGCCGGGGCGGTCTGAACGTCTCCACTTTACAGACGAGGACACTGAGGGCAGGGCTGTCCAGTCCCGGCTCCCTCCATGCCTTGGGGTCCTGCATGGTCGGGCCTCTGCCTACCTCTCTGGCCCCTTCCCTCCTCCATTCTCCTGGCCCCTTAGCCTGGCTGGCACATGCTGGTTCGATGTCCGTCCCTGACTCCCCCAGCTGAGCGAGGGGCCTCTCCCAGCTCCCCTGTGCCTGAGCATACCCACCTTGGCCCCTGTCACAGGGACAGCAGCTGCCCGGGTGAGGACTGTCTCCCCTGTGAGGGGTGGGCCGGGACTGCGTGCTCACGGTTATGACCCCGCACACAGCACAGACAATAAAGAACGCCTTGGCCACGGTGTGGCAGAGCAGGATTCAAACGCAGGCTGTTTCTGGTCCCAAAGTGTGTCTTCTTAAAACTGTGGAGCTCTGGGACTGGGGGGAGGCAGGAACATCAGGATAGTGGCTCTCCAGGATGGAGACCCCCCTGTGTTCCTCAGACCTTAACTACACCTCCTCTGGTGGCAGAGGGGTGTGGACAGGTAGGACTGCTACTTCTACGGGCCCAGCATCCACCCCACCTTTGTTAAAGCCCAGGTTTCCTTTGGGAAAATGGCCCTCAGCCGCTCACGGTCTGAGGAGTTTGGCTGATGCTGCAGTCCTCTCCTCCGTCCGGAGGCGGACAGGTGACTGAGGTCTGGCCAATCGGCACCCTCCCTCCTCTGCTGAGGCTGCCCGGTGAGGCCACCCTGAACCTCTGCTGAGACTATTGACAAAGGGGGGGCCCCACTGCCACAATGGGGGCCCCCGAGGTTGTCTGAAGGAGTCTGACACTGGGAGCACCCTGACGCTTCCAAACGATGAGGGTTAATGTCCTGCAGCTCAGGAGGGCCTCTGGGTGGATCAGCGATGGGGTCACCATGCGATAGGACGTGACTAAACACCCACCACAGAGCTCCTCACCCACCCCAGCCTGTTCCTCTTCTGGGGTCCCCATCTAGATGCCATCTCCGCTGTCTACCCAGAAACTCTGACACCTGCACTTACCCCCTCCACATACTTCCTTCAAGGACCCATGCTCTGTGTTCTTGCTGCCACCCCCTAGTCCAGACCCCCATCAGGGCTGTCACCCAGACTGTCACAATAGTCTCCTCCTTGCCTCCAGTCTCTCTCCCTCTGGACACCTTCCGTGCTGTTTGCCAGAAATATCTTACAGGAAGGCAATTCTGAAGGGCATTTTCCTACTCAAAAATATTCAGAGGCTCCCAGTAGCCTAAACCAGGAATTGTAAACTCAAATGCCCACAGCGGCCAGGCAGGAGACACGAGCCAGGAGACTTGAATATTTGTAAATAATACATGTGGTAGTCTTCATTTTCTGAGACACATGTCCTCTCAGCCTCTTTTGTTTTCCTGCTTTCAATAATATGTAGAAAACAGTGGGTACAAGTACAATGATAAATGGCATCTGACACTCAGACTGTGCTGGGGAGGCATTAGGGAGTGGTGGGGACTGTGGTGAACTGGAGAGCTCCTGGCCTTCCAATGGCGGGGCTATTGCTCAGTTACAGTCCATTATTGCTATGTGGAAATGCAGGTCTGATGTTGACAGATCTTCCGATTTTCTGAAAACAAACAAACCAACCCCCAGAAATCAGGATTTTTTAATGAGATATCTCCCCATTTTTAACATAGGCAAATAACTCCAAGCTTTTAAAAAGCACTGTGTGAGTCATTCCCCTGCACAGCTGGTGGGAGTCTAAACAGGTACAATCTCTAAGGACAGAAATGTGATATTAACTGTTAAAATTACAAGTGCCATCTTCTTTAACTTGGCACTCCCACTTCTGGGGATTTATCCTGCAGATATAATTGCAGGGTGCAAGATGGTGTGTTCAAGATAATTCATTACAGCATTGTTTGCAATAGCAAAAAATGTGAACTAATCTAACTATCCACCCGGAGGGTGCTGGTTAAATAGATGACATCTGTAACGGGATACCACATAGCTGTAAAAAAGAATGAGGTGGTTTCTTAGATACGACATCAAAAGCACAAGTGACAAAAGACAGCATAGATAAATTGGAATTCATCACAACTAAAAACTTTTAAAACTTTTAAATTTTAAGAACTTCTGTGCTTCAAATGATACCATCAAGAAAGTGAAAAGACAATCCACAGAATGGGAATAAATGTTTTTTGTTTTTTTTTTTTTAAATGAAGCTGCTGTTGGCCTTTATTTGCTGTTTGTACAAATTGTTTTTCCTTCTTTTTTTTTTTTGAGGGAGATTGGCCCTGTGCTAACATCTGTTGCCAATCTTCCTCTTTTTTTTTTTCCTCCCCAAAGCCCCAGTACATAGTTGTGTATCATAGTTGTAGAGTTGTAGTTCTTCTACGTGGGACGCCGCCTCAGCATGGCTTGATGAGCGGTGAGTAGGTCCACACCCAGGATCCGAACCAGGGAACCCCGGGCGGCAGAAGCAGAGCACATGACGTTAACCAGTACGCCACTCAGCCGACCCCAGAATAAATATTGTAGATCTTGTATCAGATAAGGGATTTATATCCAGAATATATAAAGAGCTCTTACAACTCCATGATAAGAGGCAAATGACATAATTAAAAATGGGCAAAGGACTTGAAGAGACCTTTCTCCAAAGAAGACAGATGGCCAACAGCTCATGAAGAGAGGCTCTGCACCATTAGTTATCAGGGAACGCAAATCAAAGCCACAACGACACACCACCTCACACTCACTAGGATGGCTGTAATTCACAACAAAAAAGGAAATAAGTGTTGGTGATGATGTGGAGAAATTAGAACCCTCAACTATTGCTGTTCAGATTGTAAAATGGTGCAGCCACTGAGGAAAACAGGCAGTTCCTCAAAATGTTAAACACAGGGGCCGGCCTGGTGGCGCAGCGGTTAAGTGCACGCGCTCTGCTTTGGCGGCCCGGGGTTTGCAGGTTCGGATCCTGGGTGTGGATCAACGCACCGCTTGTCAAGCCATGCTGTCACGGGTCCCATATAAAGTAGAGGAAGATGGCACGGATGTTAGCCCAGGGCCAGTCTTCCTCAGCAAAAACGAGGAGGATTGGCATGGATGTTAGCTCAGGGCGGATCTTCCTCACACACACACACAAAAAAAAGTTAAACGTAAAAGTTTACCATATGACCCAGCAATCCCACTCCTAGGTTTATACCCAAGAGAAATGAAAACATGTCCACATGAAAACTTGTACGTGAGTGTTCACAGCATCATTATTCATAATTGCCAAAAAGTGGAAATAACCCAAATATCCATCAACTGATGAACGCATAAACAAAATTTGGTATATCCAAACAATGTAATATATTTGGGCTTAAAAAAGGAATGAAGTCCTGACACGTGCTGCAAAGATGAACCTTGAAATCATTATGCTGAATGAAGGAAGTCAGACACAAAAGGTCACACAGCACAAGATTCCATTTCTATGGAGTGTCTAGAGACAGAAGGTAGATTAGCGGTTCCGGGGGCTGGGGGAAAGGAGGAGTGACTGCTAACGGGTTTCTTTTTGGGGTGATGAAAATGTTCTAAAATTAGGTAGTCGTGATGGTTGCACAACTCTGTGAACATACTAAAAAACACTGAATTGTACACTATAACAATTTGATAGTATGTGAATTAGAACTCAAAAAAGCTGTTATAAAAAATGAATAAGGGACCTCTCTGGTTATTGATACTTAATGATCTTCAGGAGAAGTGCATGAAATATGCCGCCTTGTGTATATTAAAGGGGAGGTGGATAAAAATGTGTATTTGTATTTGCTTGTGTTGAATTTGTATTGCTTGTTTCTTACTTCCAGTAAGAAACTATAGTGTTCACTGCAGCGTTATTCACAATAGCCAAGTCTTGGAAACAACCTAAGTGCCCATCAATGGATGAATGGAGAAAGATGTGGTGTATATATACAATGGAATACTACTCAGCCATACAAAAGATGAAATCTTGCCATTTGCAACAATATGGATGGACCTTGAAGGTATTATGCTACGTGAAATAAGTCAGATAGAGAAAGACAAATGTCACGATCTCACTTACATGTGGAAGGTAAACAAACACATAGATGTGGAGAACAGATTGGTGGTTACCAGAGGGGAACGGGGGTGGGAGGGCAAAAGGGGTAAATGGGCACGTGCGTACGGTGATGGATGGCAACTAGACTTTTGGTGGTGAAGATGATGTAGTCTATACAGAAACCAAAATATAATGATGTACACCTGAAGTTTATGTATTATAAACCAATGTTACTTCAATAAAAAAGGAAGAAAGCAAAGCAGGCACCTGGGGGTAGGACTAAGATTTTTCACTTGAACCTTTTTATATTGAGTTTTGAACCAAGTGAAACTTTTTTTTTAAAAAGAAGTGGTCAGTTGTGTCTTATGCAGCAGAGCTCAGTAGGGCAAGGACTGAAGAATGTCCATTGGATTTCACTATAGTTAGAAAATCAATAATTTTTCCAGGACAGAGTCAGGGCCTAGTGAGGGGAGAGGCAATGCAGCTCACAGTGGATTGAAAAGTAAGTGAGAATCAGGGCGTTTTTGCCAGAGATTGTTGAATAGTCTGTAACTTATACACCCAGCCTCACTGAAATATTTATAGAGAAGTACTTAAAGGACACATAGTCTATGAGTCTCTTCTGATGCTTCACGTTTTATTCCTGGATTAGACCATCACACGGCTGTCCACTCGGTCCCCTGAAAAGCTGTGTTTATGTGTCCTGCTTTTGTATGCCCCCCACTTATACTGAGGGACACCATAGGCCTTATACTGGACGTACTTCAGAGATAGGGAAGATTGTCTGCAGTATCACCTAAAGAAAGGTCATCAAAGAAATATTTTCAGACCTTAGTGACAGAAAATGTCCACATAGTCCACATGAATATGATTTCTTTATTAATGTTTGATGCAAATAATGTAACAGATAATTCGGCCTTTTGCTAAGCTGTCAGGAAAACCTGAAACAAATTTATAGTTCAGCCTTAACTCAGGAGGCCCATATGATCTTTATTTGTCTAAATACTAGATATCTATTTATCCTGGGGCTGACCTAATATTCCTAAGTATATTTTTCTTTATGTTGAGTTTTAAAAAATGCAGTACTATCTACTTTTCTATCTTAATGTATGAATTCCAACAAACTTCTTAAAATTCAGTGCAAAAAAAAAAAAGGTATTGAAAAGAGTCAACAAAAAGAAACTGTCACCACTAGAAAAGAGAAGGGCTTCTGTGGGGCTGGTAAGTTTTTAATCTGAATTCAATACACTGGTGTGTTATGTTTGTGAAGACTGATTGGGCTACACACTTATGAGGAACTTTCTGTATGTACGTTTTAGTAAAAAGTAAAAAACAGAATCACAACAGTGGGGAATATAAACAAAATTTTAAAAAGTGTGTAGGCTTAACAAAATTCATTTCTGGTCTGGTTCTGAAGCCGGGTATCTGAGGCGTACTGTAGATATTAAACCAATTTACTGTTTTTCCTGTTTAACTTGAGGGGTGACTCAGGGGTCTGGAGGATTTGGGAGCCCGTTTTGCAGGAGAAAGAGAATGCCTTTGGAGAGGTTGTGATCACCGGATGGCCGACCACCAGACTGATGGCCGGCCCTCAGCAGCTGTTGAAGCCCAGAAGTCAGATTGCCCAGAGGCTTATCTGGAGTGACCCCTTTGTTTCCCTGAAGCCCCTCCTGCCAAGCCCCTTAGCTCTATAAAACCCCTGTTTTCTGCTCTAGGGGAGGTGGATTTGAGCGAACTCAGACCCCCGCCTACTTGCTTTGGCCAATTCGAATAAACTTTTCTCATCTCCAAGCACCGATGTCTCAGTGTTTGGCTTGCTGGGCATCCAGCACACAAATTTGAGATTAAGAGGTTCGGTATCAGTTCCACTCTTCGGCCACCAGTTTGCCACGTAAGGGATAAACCCTCCATCTGGCACTCAGACTAACTATCGCGTACCATCTAGCGGTCATTATCTGGCAAAGGAGACCCCGCAGAGCCCGCGTTCCTGCTTCTCAGCCTCATTACCTTCGCCTCCCTGTTTCCCCAGCTCGAGGGCCCTTCTCTGCTCACTTGGTGGAAACAGCCATCTTTGGAGTCCGGACTCCAAACCCTTCTTCCTCACAGCCCCACCTCGAGCTCCCTGCTGCAAACCTGTCCTCCATTGTTACCGCCCAACGTGGGGCCTTCTGCTCGCCACAATACATGCCAACAGTCAAAAGGTAAGGTGGTAGGAGAAAAAGGACTTTGTTATTACAGCTTGCTAGCAAGAGGGAAGATGGCTGACTCATGTCCAAAAGAACCATCTTAAGGGGGCATGAAATCTTACAGCAGTTATATAGGTCATTGGGTTATAGGGGAGGGGGCTAGGAATGTTGACCTTCTGGTGTTACAGACCAGGAGTGCCACACCAGATCTTTCAGTTTTCACTGATGATGGCTATCAGCATAGACTCTCTGTTCGGGGGTCATCACATTCCTAAGGATCTCAAAAGAACCAAGTTATCATCTTATTGCAGCTGGGAGGTACATACACAAGCAGGGATCATAAAATCTACAGAGCAGTTAGATCTCCTGGAGGGTGCATATCCAGCTGGGTTAGGTTGTCAGAGGTCATTCGAAGTTACAATAGGGCTTCTTTTCTACAACATGGCTTCCCTCATGTCAACCTTGTCTTGAGCCGGTATCAATTCCCCCCCTTTGCTGTTTAGCCCCTCAATCTTGAAGGATGTCCTGTTGTTCCATCTTATTGAACCAGTATCTTAGTAAGATGGTGATGCAGGTGGGTTCCCAAAGTTAGGCCTACATTATGGAAGCAAATAACCAGGTAATTAATAAGAGAAAAAGAAAAACAAAGTTAATGGGGAGCAAATTATAAACCAGTTTCTGAGTCCAGGGGGCAGCCAGTCAAAAAGATTTCTAGATGTCAGAGTCAAAGCATCTTTTGCAGTTTGAAATGTCTCTGAAGATGTCTTCAGGTATTCAGGTACCTTCCTGAGTGGCTTACACAGTAACAGACATGAATCTCTCTTAAGTTTATATCAAGTCCACCAGCTTCAGTTTGTAAGGCTTCAGGAAAAAGGGCAGGTTCAGTTTTCAGTGATTCCAAATGAAAATGATGGAAAAAAAATTGAAAACATTAGTTTGGAGATCTGTAGCCAAATATTTCAAGAGACTAGAAGAATTCAGGATCCAGTCCAGTTAACAGATATAAAACAGAAACCTCACAGACAATTATCAGAACTAGAACTTAATATCCATGAATGTGTACTATAGTTTCTATTGAAACATATATTTTTCTCTCTAAAATCACGCTTATTTTATCAAAGATAGCCAAATTAAAACTAACTGGTTTGCAAAATAAAATAAACGGCACAATTATTTACATAAGTACAGCAAGAACAGCCATTGATCATATAGGCTCTTTTAAATCTGCTTTGCTGGAACTCTTGATAAAGAATCTCAGATTGAACTTTAAAGGCCTCTTGAGGCCAGGAAAGCCAAGCCAAGGACTTTGTCATCAGCCTTTGCCTGCAATACCTACAGATTTGGGTGAATTTCTCTCTTCTCGAGGTCCCCCAAAATATTTCGAGGTTCCTTGCACCTGCCAGATAAGTGACATTCCTTACTTATCCAGTAGATGCTGCTTGGAACACTGAACATAAGGCACCAGGCCAATACTTCCATGTGGCTTTATTCCGTAAAGTCCAATCTTTGTCTCTCAGAAGCTGTCTTGTCACATTCCATCAAAGCTTTGGTAATATAACCAATGTTTCCAATTGTGTCCTGTTATAAGGAGAACAGATTCTTATTGAACTTATGCAAATATCTTTATTGCCATGAAAACAATACTCGCTTACTAAGAGTTTCCAAATCCTGGAGGGATCAGGTAGGGAGAAAAGATAAATGTTTCCATTCTGCTTACCAAGGTATAATTTACCAAATTGCTATAAGTCACAGCTATCTCAGGAGAAAAGAGAAAAAGTTTTCCTTAAACCTGGGAAAACAAAACATTAAAAAAATAAGCAATATTTCAAACAAAAGCCATAAAAAAATTATAATCACGCCCATCAGTTCATTTAGTCCAGAGTAATTGATTCTTGATCTTAATCTTGTTAGCAGTTTCAGGAAGTCCGCAGTTTCTCTGTCAGAGTTCTGTTATTTCTTACCCAGTTCAGTTTTTTTTTTTTTTTTTTGGTGAGGAGGACCAGCCTTGAGCTAACATCCAATGCCAATCCTCCTCTTTTTTGCTGAGGAAGACTGGCCCTGGGCTAAGATCCATGCCCATCTTCCTCTACTTTATGTGGGACGCCGCCACAGCATGGCTTAACAAGTGGTGCGTCGGCGTCGGTGCTCTCCCGGCATCAGAACCAGCGAACCCCGGGCCGCCGCAGCGGAGCGCGCGCACCTAACCGCTTGCGCCACCAGGCCAGCACCCCCAGTTCAGTTTTATAATCTGAAAGTTTATCAGAAACCTGTATTCTAGAGTAAGCGCCAAAGTCCTTTCTATGAATTTTTCTGAAGATGAAACATATTTTGCAAAAGCATCAAACAATAACTGTCTGTAAACAACAAGACCCCAAAATGGCAAGTGACAAAGAAATTTGGTTAATTTTGTGACATACAATACTTTAAAATAATAACCAGAACCAGACTGATAACCAGGACAGATCAGAATTCCTGTAGTGTTATACAGTTTCAAAGCACCCATATCAATAACATTCACCCACACAATATCACCTAAGAAGGTTTATCATCAGTTATTTGACAATGCTTCCCACGTAATTTAACATACCGAATAAGCCTAATAAGTTTAGTACCTTCCTCCTTATAGAAAGAGAGCAAATTTCTTTGAGAAGTTCCAGGGGCCCTTTGAAAATTCTCAAAGAAAAAAAGTCCAAAGAAAGACTTTATTTAAGATATGTATTTTGGAGAGCTTGTCAAAAAAATATCAAAAGGTTTTAAAACACTTGATCAAATAGGAAATAATGCTCACTGCAAAACAACGCTCAGTTATCCATTTAAACAGTTAAGGGCAAACAGAGAGTTAAAATAGTCAAAAAAAAAAAAAAAGCAAAAAAGAAACCTTAATAGAGAGACCTCAGTCCTTTGAACACAGGAAATTATTTTAACAGTTTTTCTGTCTTTTAGGTAGACTTACTCAAAGGTAAAGAAAAACCTTTTATAGCCTCTTTATCAAGTTCAAGAAAATTATCCTTTTAAGAGAAGACGACCAAATTTTAATTTTGTATCAGCTTACTTCTGATATTAAAACTCATTTACTTGGGCTGGCCCCGGGGCTTAGCGGTTAAGTGCGCGCGCTCCGCTGCTGGCGGCCTGAGTTTGGTCCCGGACGCGCACCGAAGCACCGCTTCTCGTGTCCCACATACAGCAACTAGAAGGAGGTGCAGCTATGACATACAACTATCTACTGGGGCTTTGGGGGAATAAATAAATAAATAAAATTATTAAAAAAAAACTCATTTACTTAATTGGATTTACTTTAATCTCAGCCAACTTGACCATGCATAAAACTTTTTCCAGAATTCCTCTTCCACAAACGTTCTATAACTTTCTTTTTACATTCAGAATTTGTCCCGTGCCTTCCTTTCTTCCGTTCTAGTACTTTGGGAAAAATTTTTCTTTCTTAACCAACCAAAAAAAATATTTCCATTCTTTGCATCTTCTTTACTATACACATCTTACTTTCTTTGTATATAGAGCTGTTTTCCTTATTAATTTTTAGTAACTTTAATCACATATATTAGAATTTTGTTTTAACCCTTATAGACTTTTACTTCTAAGTAAAAACTAAGTAAGCAGTTATAAACTTTCTTTTACATCAGCATTCTGTGGCTTGGCAAATTGATTGCAAATTGATTGCTTTGCAAATTATTGGCAAACACTTTTCATAATTTCTGGAAACATGTTACTTTATAGTACAATCTTTTAATAAAACACAAGACATATTTACTAATAGACCCAAAACACCTTTTAGTTTTCTGTAATAAACCCAAAGTAAATAAACTTAGATATGTTTAGCAATAATGTTTCAGTATTTTATCTTATTTGAAAATGACCCAGACACTCAATGAACTTTTATCAAAAACTCTCAAGTTTTAAGCTACTAAAAGGAATTTTGGAAGCTGTTTTTCCCAAGTATACAGACCACAAAACATAACTGTTGTACCCCCAAACTCTTATTTTTATCTATCTAAATCATATGTTTCCAACAATTGTCAATCAAACCAACAAACTTAAACCAGCTTTAATTTACCAAAGATTAATTTATATCATGTTCACTTGAAAGACACTTGGGTTAACTGCATTTAGAAATAATTTTTGTAAGCGCTTACTTCAAGTTAATTGAATAGAGCTCTTAATTTTGATCATACCATCCAGAGGTAAAATATCACACATAGGTAATACACATATAGACACATACACAGAGACTGCGCAGTTATTACTGCCATGAATCAGGTAAGAGGCTCCCCAATTACGAATCCAAATTTTTGTTTTAAGCCTTTTTACTAATATTTGTGGAGAAGACACTCGAGATTCTAGATTTTTGGCCAGGCATGCTCCTGTGGCCATTTTTGGCCTTTTTACTTTTTTTTCTTTCTTTCTTCAGTCTTAGAAATTGGTGGTGAGGGCTGGCCCCGTGGCGTAGCAGTTAAGTGTGTGCGCTCTGCTGCTGGCGGCCCGGGTTCGGATCCCAGGTGCGCACTGACGCACTGCTTGTCAGGTCATGCTGTGGTGGCGTCCCATATAAAGTGGAGGAAGATAGGCACAGATGTTAGCCCAGGGCCAGTCTTCCTCAGCAAAAAAAAAAAAAAGCGAGAAGGATTGGTGGATGTTTGCTCAGGGCTGATCTTCCCCACAAAATAAATAAATGAAAAATAAATAAGTGGATATAATTAAAAAAAAAAAAAGAAATTGTAAAGAGCTTGATAACACTTCCCAGAGAGGCGAGGCAATAAGCCTTTTTGAGATAAAGGAACTGGGTGGACTCTGAACTGCCTCTAGAGCTGCTTTTCCAGTCTCACAAGGATTTTTTAAGGACAATTGCTCTTAATTTCTCAGAAATTGGGTTGTAACTGAAAAGACATTATAGGTTGATCTACCTGTCCAACTACATCATAAAGGCACAGAGAAGCCACTCAAGTTGTCCCCAAGATGGAGTTTCTGGGGGATATCTGCCTCGTCAGTTTTTAATATCCCATTATCTACAAGCATTTATGGCTTAACTATGGACATAAGGCATCCCCAAAAGAGAGTGCAAAAGGAGTAGCCCTCACAAGATCCAGAAAGTTCACTCCCAAAAAACAGCCCAAGAAAGCAAAGGCCTTCGCTGCACAGGCGGTAGTGCACCAACAAACAACAAAGATTGAGACAACAAAGGTCCCTGATGGACTGGGACCCCTCATGAGCAAAGAGGTCACAAAGCCAAGTTCTCAAGACATAGAACAAAACAAAAAGAGGAACAAAATCTCATCTTATATGCACATTAACAGCTTTAGCTATGCTTTGGGTCTCTTGGAGCCAGACTAATACCTGGGGGGAGGTGCCACGGGGTTGGGGACTGTGTGTGCTTTACAGAGTGCTTCGTCATTGCACGGACATTTTCTTGAAGTTGGTGGGGGACCTGCGTCATCTACCCCATTCCATGACCAACTTATCCTTCCACGGGAGACTTCTGGAGGGGGCGAGCACCCTAATGGCTCTTAACTGCTGGGCCCGCACCCACCAACATTGTGGCTCTTTTGGCTTCCAAGACGCCCTGTTAGCAACAGCTTCCACCGTATGGGCGTACTCCACAGGCAGGCCCTGCGGCAGAGCTACTGCCGGCCACCCAGAAAGCAGGCTTGTGGAGCTGCCTGCATCTTGCTCTAAGGGTTTTCCTTTATGACAAATGACACAAAAAACAGAAACAAGGGAAAACAGTGACCGTCTCTGGGAGGAGAAGGATCAATAAACCAATGAATATTCAGTAGCTCCTACTGCTTACTTGTAGCTGAAAGTCTCCCAATTCAGGAGAATGCAGTCTAAGGCGTTTCAGGTGGGGATCGAATTAGGGTCTCCCATTGTTTGAGAATTTAGACACGACTGGTCAAAAGTATATTTATGTGGGGCCGGCCCTGTGGCTTAGTGGTTAAGTGCGTACGCTCCGCTACTGGCAGCCTGGGTTGGGATCCCAGGCGGAGCACCAACACTTCGCTTCTCCAGCCATGCTAAGGCCGTGTCCCACATACAGCAACTAGAAGGATGTGCAACTGACATACAACTATCTACTGGGGCTTTGGGGGGAAAAAGGGAAAAAAAAAAGGAGGAGGATTGGCAATAGATGTTAGCTTAGGGCCAGTCTTCCTCAGCAAAAAGAGGAGGATTGGCATGGATGTTAGCTCAGGGCTGATCTTCCTTAAAAAAAAACAAAAAGTATATTTATGCTGCAGCTAGAATCAGATTGCGAAAATTTAAATCATCCCTAAAATCAAGACCCTTAAATGAAGGCCCAGCCAAGGCCTTCTTCAAATAGCCAATGTAATTCCCCTGAGGCTGATGGCAGTTTGGTAGGACTCAGCCACAAACGGGAGCGCAATCCGCATTTCTGTCAGACTATCTCTGACCGCAAAATGAGGTGCACCCTATTTTCGTCCAACTGTATTTTGGGATCCCCCCGCAACCTGACAGTTATCAAGCCAAGCCCTCAGGACACAAAACAAGCTTGGCAAGATTCTGCTGTTCACTGTAAACATTTACACCTTTTGGAAACTTTTGGTCAAAAGGTGCAGTCCTTGACTCTTTAAAGATTAAAGATTTTTCCTTGTTCCTTGGTTTGGAGGCTCAAATAGAGCCCAAAGTGGCCACTGTAATTTTAAACTATCCCGGGTCATCTTGCCAGCTTTTTGCAGTTATCTCCCTTTTAGGGGGGGCTTTTATCAAGGTGGCCGCAACAAACAAGGTCTGATAGTGAGCTAGTGGGAGCAGCTCCCCCAAGAATAATCAAGGGTTGGCTCTTTCCCTTATGTGTCCCTGCACCCACCAAGTTCAGGTGATTTAAGCCCCGGATGAGCTGCTGCTGTCGAGTGCCTCACCACGAACAATGAAGGCCCAGTAAGACACGTTCTTCAGGAGGCGTCCCTATGAGGCCGTTGCACGTCATGGGCAGACAGCCTGACACCTCGGTAAAGTCCCCAGTCACCTGGGAACGTGCTGAAGGACCAGAGAGAACAGTGCCTCTTTTCTTCAGAGTCAGAAGACTCTCATAAGATTAGTCTAAAAGGCAGTTTGTTGCAGTCACCGAGAAAATCAGTCCCCAAGCAGCCAATTTCAACAAATAACACAGTCAAAGGTAGACAAACATGAACAGATACAGAAATCCAATCTCTGGGACCCTACCCCAGAGTTCGGGACTGTAACCCGATCCTTTTGAGTGCCTCAGTGGCTGTAACCTTTATATTGTCTCCCACAATCCTAGCCTTGGGTTTTAACCCAGCAGCCAGATCTCACCAGTACGGCCTCTAACCCACAATCCTGACAAGATATTAGATGATTTTAGGCACAGGCGCATTTAAACAAAGTCACTCACCCAAATCCAAAAGACGTCTGATCCTGGAGCTCTTTACAGACATAGACAGACACAGACATAGACACCAATGAAACCAGTTCCTAGATTCTGGGTGAAGTCCTATTCCTCTTCCCACTCTGGTAGGGCACCCTATTAACCAGATGGTCCTCCTTCTCAAAGAGGAGACCCCAGATGGAGGAGAAGGAAAGTTCTCAGTGGTGGACCCCCAAGGTGACTTACCCTACTCCAGATGAGAGCCTGTTGACCCACCAGATGTAGCCATTTCTCTTCCTACCACATCAGCGTTAGGAGGCAGCCGGCGTCGGCACCGGAGAGCAGGTAGGGCAGATCCCTGAGACAAAGAGAGCCTCGGCAGCCCCTAGGGACTTACCTGACAAGCTGCCCATCCGAGGTCGGCTGGCCACGAGCAGGACCTAACGTCCCATCTGGGTCGCCAAATTGTTACCGCCCAGCGTGGGGCCTTCTGCTCGCCGCAAGACATGCCGGTAGTCAAGAGGCAAGGTGGTAGGAGAAAAAGGACTTTTTTATTACAGCTTGCTAGCAAGGCTAGCAAGAGGGAAGATGGCCGACTCATGTCCAAAAGAACCATCTTAAGGGGGCATGAAATCTTACAGCAGTTATATAGGCCATTGGGTTACAGGGGAGGGGGCTAGGAATGTTGACCTTCTGGTGTTACAGACCAGGAGTGCCACATGAGATCTTTCAGTTTTCACTGATGATGGCTATCAGCATAGATTCTCTGTTCGGGGGTTATCACATTCCTAAGGAACTCAAAAGAACAAAGTTATCATCTTATTGCAGCTGGGAGGTACATGCACAAGCAGGGGTCGTAAAAATCTACAGAGCAGTTAGATCTCCTGGAGGGTGCAGATCCAGCTGGGTTAGTTTGTCAGAGGTCACTCGAAGTTATAGCAGAGTTTTTCTTTTCTACAATATGGCTTCCCTTATGTCAACCTTATCTTGAGCCGGTATCACTTCCACTGCCCACCATGTCCCCTCTGCCTCCCGGGCACTGAGCCCTGCAGCCACGGTGCTCGATCAATATTTGCTACATGAATGAATGAACCACGGGGCTCCGGAGCAGGTGAGGGCACCCGGCTTCCTGTGCGGGCTCTGCTGACCCGAGGGGCCTGGGCCCGCTGTCCCTTCTGTTCCCCCGCAGCCCACCCCGCGGGGGCCGTGTGACAGCGACATCGTGCGGAGACGACACGCCAGAAGCTGTGCGGGGAGGACTCGCCACCGGAAGTCAGTGGCAGCTTCAGACCGGACGCTCTAGAATCCCGGAGGACCGGGATCTCTGTGGTGGGACGTGATGGATCACCCTCTACTTGGGATGATGCATTCTCCGAGCCGGGCTCCCTGGCCGATCAGGAAAATGGGGGAAGGGACACAATCCCCTGGGCGATGGGGACTGACAAGGGAGGAGGGGCCTAAAGAAGGGGGATTTCGTGAGCCGGCCGCCAGGTAACAGTCCCAAGCGTCTCAACTCCTCCGAGCTCCGGTAACCAGCTACGACGAGCTGGTTGTAGGAGGAGATGGAGCCGATAGATGGGGATGCGCGTGCGCGCGCACGTACGGCGGCGTTGCCTTCCGTTCACGCGGCGCCCGGGGCTGCCAGCGCGCATGCGTCAAAGGGGCGGCGCAGGGCTGGGAGCGCAGCCCTGCGAAGCGCGGAGCGCCCTTTGGGCGGCTCCCGCTGGCGAGCGGGACAGCGGCGCGCGCGCGCGGGGAGGGGCGTGGCTTCCTCTGCCGGCAGGCTTGGATTGGACGCAGCAAGTAGAAGGGGTGGGAACCTCGTCAGAGGCCGCCCAGCGATTGGCCAGAGGCTGGACAGAGCGTGGTCTTGGGAGGCGGGGCGGGGCACCGGCGGTGCAGAGCAAGACGCCGAGGTGGTGGCGGTGGCCTTGAATAAGTGAGCGAGCGGCTCTTGGAGTCCCTCTCCAGTGGGGCGGGAGGCCGGGGAGCCCCAGGAGCCCCGGAGAGCACCGAGGAGGCGTCAAGGGGAGGCGCCTTTCGGTGAGTGCGGCCGAGAGAAGCAAGCGCCCCGCCCCTCCCTCTCTTCCTGGACCGCGCCTCGCGGCGCCTCCCCACGCCGACCCTGCGTTCCGCCCGGAGCTGAGCTCGGGCGCCGGGTGCCGCGGTGGGGCGTCTCATACGGGCCAGCCGCTCTCTTTCGCCCCCTCCCCGGCTCCCGTTGGCTCAGGGAACTCGGAAATCTCCTGGTCCTGCTCCCCAGCCTCACCGAGGGGAAACGGAGGCCCGGGGGGGGGTGGGCCCCTCCTCTCCCGCGTCTCCACACAGACGCCATGGCCGAGCCCCTGAAGGAGGAAGACGGCGAGGACGGCTCCGGGGAGCCCCCCGGGCCGGTAAAGGCGGAGCCCGCCACCACCGCTGCCTCGGTAGCGGCCAAGAACTTGGCCCTGCTCAAAGCCCGCTCCTTCGACGTGACCTTTGACGTGGGCGACGAGTATGAGATCATCGAGACCATCGGCAACGGCGCCTACGGGGTGGTGTCCTCTGCGCGCCGCCGCCTCACCGGTGAGCTCCCGCCGGGCGCCGCCCACCGATGGGAGCCCGGGCCCGCGAGGGGGAGAAGCCTGCCCCGGACAGCAAGGAGAGCGGGGTGTAGATCCTGGTCCGAGTCAGCAGAGCCGGTCCGGTGCCGTCCGGGGGCCAGGCTCTGGTGGGCATAGGCTCTGGAGCTCTGGAATGGTGGTGTTGCCAGCCCGTCAGCCTACTTCCTCAGCAGATGACGATCCCGGTTAGACCAGGATGGACATCTCGTCCTTGGTTTCCAAAAGGGAAATGCGTTCTGGAGCCGGAGACGGGCGAGGGCTTGCTGGTGGGAAGGGTGAGGCCTGAGATGGAGAGGGAGTGGGCAGGTAGGAGGAGCACGGGCATTAACACCTAGACTGCTGCTGACTAGCTGTGCAGCCCCCAACAGGTTACTGAGCCAAGGTGTCCTTATCTCTAACTCTGAGCTGTTAGTACCTGCCTCGGGGAAGAGATGTGAGAGAAAGTCTGATGATTTATGTAAAGTGCTTAGCACAAGGCTTGGCACGTAGTAGATGCTCAGTATAGGGTAGCTGTTGTTATTTGCATCCTAGAAGGGGTTATTTGCATACTGAAAGGGGCCTTGTGCCACGCTGCACCTACCCCAACATACTAGATGGTATCTGCCTTTTCCCTACTCCCCAGGCCAGCAGGTGGCCATTAAGAAGATCCCTAATGCTTTTGACGTGGTGACCAATGCCAAGCGGACCCTCAGGGAGCTGAAGATTCTCAAACACTTCAAGCACGACAACATCATTGCCATCAAGGACATCCTGAGGCCCACCGTGCCCTATGGGGAGTTCAAGTCTGTGTAAGGAGCAAGGATGGGCGAGGGAGGCAAAACTGGGTCCTTTTCTGAAGGCTGGGCCATATTGCTGAAGTTCTGGAAGGGCAGCTGAACCTGATATGCGGCAGGCTGGGAAAATTCCCACAGTTCCAGGACCAGTGCACTCTTAGGGCTTTGCCAGGGACAACTGTGATTCCTCAAGAAGAGTACAGACAATTTTATAGAATCTCAGTATATAGGATAGTAAACGTGGGACATTCGTACTATAGCTGCACCCTCCTACTCCCATAGCAGATTCACTAATCAATCACAGAACACTTTCCTGCACAAAACGGACAAGCCGTCACTGTTTTCATCATAGTCTTTCAAGCAGGCACTACCAAACAGTGGAGATGACCCCCAAACTAAACCTATTGGCCAGCCCTGGTTTAATCCAACCCCGTCTTTTCTCTGATGGGGAAACTAGGTCTGGAGAGAAAAGCGATTTAACTTCACTTAAGCTCGTGGAAAAGTTGTAGAGATTCTAGAATCTTCATACCATGCCATTGGGCCTTACAGAGTCCAAGGGTAAGGCCATTACATGTTTGAAGCCGGGAGGGTGTGGTGAGGATGGGGCTGGAGTGTGGGTGAGACATCCCATGCCTGTCTCCCCTGCCCCTTCCAGCTATGTGGTCTTGGACCTGATGGAGAGTGACCTGCACCAGATCATCCACTCCTCGCAGCCGCTCACGCTGGAGCACGTACGCTACTTCCTGTACCAGCTGCTGCGGGGCCTCAAGTACATGCACTCAGCTCAGGTCATCCACCGCGACCTCAAGCCCTCCAACCTGTTGGTGAATGAGAACTGCGAGCTCAAGATCGGTGACTTTGGCATGGCCCGCGGCCTGTGCACCTCGCCTGCTGAGCACCAGTACTTCATGACTGAGTATGTGGCTACGCGCTGGTACCGTGCCCCTGAGCTCATGCTTTCACTGCACGAGTACACGCAGGCTATTGACCTGTGGTCTGTGGGCTGCATCTTCGGTGAAATGCTGGCCCGACGCCAGCTCTTCCCAGGCAAAAACTACGTGCACCAGCTGCAGCTGATCATGATGGTGCTGGGTACCCCCTCGCCGGCTGTGATTCAGGCTGTGGGGGCTGAGAGGGTGCGGGCCTATATCCAGAGCCTGCCGCCACGCCAGCCCGTGCCCTGGGAGACAGTGTATCCAGGGGCTGACCGCCAGGCCCTCTCACTGCTGGGGCGCATGCTGCGTTTCGAGCCCAGTGCCCGCATCTCCGCAGCTGCTGCCCTTCGCCACCCCTTCCTGGCCAAGTATCATGACCCTGATGATGAGCCTGACTGTGCCCCACCCTTTGACTTTGCCTTTGACCGTGAAGCCCTCACCCGGGAGCGCATTAAGGAGGCCATCGTGGCTGAGATTGAGGACTTCCATGCGAGGCGTGAGGGCATCCGCCAGCAGATCCGCTTCCAGCCTTCCCTGCCACCTGTGGCCAGTGAACCTGGCTGCCCCGACGTTGAGATGCCCAGTCCGTGGGCTCCCAGTGGAGACTGTGCCATGGAGTCACCTCCACCAGCCCCACCACCATGCTCTGGTCTTGCACCTGACACCATTGATCTGACCCTGCAGCCACCTCCGCCAGCCAGTGAACCAGCCCCTCCAAAGAGGGAAGGTGCCATCTCAGACAACACCAAGGCGGCCCTCAAAGCTGCCCTGCTGAAGTCCTTGCGGAGCCGGCTCAGAGGTGCTTTGTGGAGGCCGTGGCTTGCCGGGGGGTGGCGTGGCGGAGGAGGGACTCCCGACTTGGACAGGGCCACAGGCTCTTACCTTCCCCCTGCCCACCTTCCCTGCAGATGGCCCTAGTGCCCCCCTGGAAGCTCCTGAGCCTCGGAAGCCAGTGACGGCCCAGGAGCGCCAGCGGGAGCGGGAGGAGAAGCGACGGCGGCGGCAGGAGCGTGCCAAGGAGCGGGAGAAGCGGCGGCAGGAGCGGGAGCGCAAGGAGCGCGGAGCCGGGGCCTCTGGGGGCCCCTCCACTGACCCCCTGGCTGGGCTGGTGCTCAGTGACAATGACCGCAGCCTGCTGGAGCGCTGGACTCGCATGGCCCGGCCCCCAGCCCCCACCCCGGCACCAGCCCAAGCCCTGGTAACAACAGCCCCCCCAGCCCAGCCCACCAGTCCTCCTGCTGGCCCCCCACCACCACCTGCAGGCTCCACCCCTGCTCCTACACCACAGCCTGCCTGCCCACCCTCTGGCCCTGTTCCCCACCCTGCTGGCCCTCCCGGGCCCATCCCTGGCCCTGCTCTTCAGACCACCACTTCCTCTAGCCTCCTGGCCCCACAGTCGCTTGTGCCACCCACTGGGCTGCCTGGCCCCAGCACTCTGGGTGTTCTGCCTTATTTCCCATCTGGCCCACCCCCTCCAGACCCTGGGGGAGCCCCTCAGCCCTCCACCTCAGAGTCACCCGATGTCAACCTGGTCACCCAGCAGCTGTCCAAGTCGCAGGTGAGGAGAGGCCCAGGCCATGGGCACACCTGGATCCGGGCCCAGGGAAAATGGGTTTGGGAAGTCCTTGCTGTTTGTTGGGGACAAGGGGACGGGAGAGTTTTGGTGTGTCCTTGTTTCATGAAAACAGAGCGAGAGATGGGGCTTTATCTCTGTGAACTCGTCCCCTTGCTCATAGAGAGGCATAATGTTGATGAGCAGGTAGTCGGGAGACAAATAGAAGCTTCCTGGGAAGTGCCTGGCCTGGAGATGGGCCCTGGTCAGCACTCAGTGATTGTCGAGGCTGGTGCTGTCACCCATGGGTGTCCAGACACAGTCACGGGCAGCATCAGGACAGGGGTGCCCTGCAGACCTTGGCCTGCTCTTGATGGTGCCTGCGTTGTAACCTGCCATCATCCCCTGCAGGTGGAGGACCCCTTGCCCCCCGTGTTTTCGGGCACTCCAAAGGGCAGTGGGGCTGGCTATGGTGTTGGCTTTGATCTGGAGGAATTCCTAAACCAGTCTTTCGACATGGGCGTGGCTGACGGACCACAAGATGGGTAAGATGGCTGGACCAAGCTTCTAGAATGAGGCTGTGGGTAGGGGTTCCTGGTGCAGGGGGAGCTTGCCTGTGGGATGGGCAAGGAGCCCCTAGGCTGATAGTTCTTCTCCCCTCCACTCTCCCCGCTTCCCTTTCCCCTGCAGCCAGGCGGACTCGGCCTCGCTCTCAGCCTCCCTGCTTGCTGACTGGCTCGAGGGCCACGGCATGAACCCTGCCGACATTGAGTCCCTGCAGCGTGAAATCCAGATGGACTCCCCGATGCTGCTGGCTGACCTGCCTGAACTCCAGGAGCCCTGAGGCCCATAGCCTATGCCTTGCTGCCAGGGGCAGACCCAGCTCCAAGGCCCACAGGAACATTCTCGAGGGCTGGAGCCTTGGGCCTGGCAGGGGAAGCTCGGCTTGGATTATTCTGCAGGTTCATCTCAGACCCACCCTGCAGCCTTAAGCAGCCACCTGAGCCACCACCGAGCCATCAGGAAACCCCTACTCCCCGAGCGATCTTTTTCAGTATTGTATTTTTATTATTATTATTATATTATTATTATTATTATTATTATTACTACTACTACTACTACTACTACAGGATGTTTTTGCCATCGAAATGAGGCTTATGAAATATAAGGTTCCCTTGAGCGCCTAACTCCAGGTGTTTCTTTGGAGTTGAGGGCAGGGCGCCGTCAGTAAGGGAGCAAGGAGGAGCCAGGTCCCCACTTCTGGGAGCCAAGCAAATGCATTTGCATGCACAACAGCCAAAGCCAGTTCGTTAAGGTCCTGAGGTTTATTGAGACCTCCAGTCCCCACCCGTTTCCAGCCCCACAGAGGTGGTCCTCTGCCCCCTCACATGGGCAAACTCAACCCCGGGGCGGGTAGGGGGACCTCATATCTATGCCTATCTCGGTTACGGCTGTTTTAGGGTGGTGCGGTAGCTGTTGGGAAATAGAGGTTGGTATTGAGCTTTGGGGGCCTGGGACAGGCAGGCAGGGGAAGCTGAGTATGACAGTGAGATGGACTATCTCACTGGGGGTCCATGGTGCTCACCATTGGGGAATAAGTTGGTGAGAGGGAGGCGAAGGATGGGAGTGAGAGAACTCTGAGAACAGCCAGGGAGAGTCCTGGGGTGTGGCAGTGGTGGCTACACGCAGGTGGCCTGGTGCACACTGTGGCTGTCGGTCAGACTGTACCAGCTCAGTCTAGCATGCTAGGGTGGCCCCAGATGGAGGAGTCCACAGTAAGGAAGCTGTCTAAGGTGGAACACAAAAGCCTATAGCCTGGGAGAGCAGCTGTTGGCTCTCAGCCTTTGAGATAGTCTCACGGAGCCCAGCCAGGTCCAGGTCAATGGCTGTGCCTGTCAGGAGGCCTGGGAAGCTGCTGGCATCTGAGCCTCAGGTGGAGGGGAGCAGAGGGCTGGCTTAGAGATGGAGGCCCTGGCTGCGACGGGATCAGTTAGGCCTAGAGCCACAGGCCCCCTGTGAGAAGCAGGTGCTAAGAGAGCAGCAGAACCAGCGTATTGGGCCCTGGGGTGCGGCAGGGGCGGCAGAGGGAGCACTGGTGGAGACCTGGGGCAGCCAGGCAAGGGTTGGAGCCTGAGGGGGGCCAGCCCCTCAGGCCCGCCGGATTTTCATCTCGGTGCGCTTGAGGGAGTAGTAGAAGCCCTTCCACTGGGCCCAGTTGATGCCATTGGCATAGGAGAGGTGGGAGCCACCCAGGTAGAAGCCATTGAGGTTGGCGAAGTGACAGCTGCGGAACCAGAAGGCTCCCGAGGAGAGGGCCGCACAGTTCTGCACGAAGAGGTCCTGGTCCCGGTCGAAGGTAGAGAACTTCTGGCCACTGTGATAGGACAGGGAGTCGCCTGGTGGAGGAGAAGAGGGATGAGGCTGCTGAGGCTGGGAGCTGAGCCCGAAGCTGGCAGGGAGGAGGGTGACGGCAGTAATGAGTGACGCTGTGAGAGACATCACGTGCCAGCCTGGCGGGATGGGGCACCCTCCCTGAGCCAGATGTTGGGTAGCTGTGCTTCTGCAACGAAGAGCAGCATCTCCCCACGGGGCTGCCTGCAGTGGAGCAGGCTCGGCTTCTCCTCAGGGCCGAGGCCCAAGTGGGTTGGGGGCCAGCGTGGCCCTTCCAGGCCAGGAGGGGAAAGGAGGGGCCTGAAGGCGGTTAGGGGCCAACTGGGCAGTGCCAGCCCTGCCTTCTCCCTCCACAGTCCCTCCTTAGGCTGGCAGGAGGGGGATACCTGCCCCGCCGTCTTCGAAGCCTGCTACGTAGAGGGTGTAGCCGTCCTCCTCAGCACTGACCGCATTGGGCGAGATGGAGAATTCGGCATACTTGGCAGAGGCTGTGTTGTTCTCAAAGTCTTCCAGGTCCACTCGTAGCTCGTACTTCTGCTTCAGCGTCAGGAGGTGCATGTTCTGCAGCCCTGGGGAGGAGGGGCAGCTGGTCAGCAGGGCCCTGGCTCTGGGGCAGCCCCCCCAGCCTGCCTGGGCCCCACCTTACCCAGCCAGTACTCCCCGTCGGCTCTGCCGAAGCCCAGCTTGTAGTCATTCCAGCCCCTGAAGAAACTCACCGAGCCATTGAATCTCTTCTGGAAAACCTGGAGTAGAGAGGATGGGCCTGGACGATCAGGGGTCCAGTGGGCAGGGCCCTCACCCAGGCACAGACCCTGTGATGCTGAGGTGGTTTGTTAAAGGACTGAGCTGGGGGCCTAAAACAAGGCGCACGCTGGCATCAGGCCCCTCAGTGAGCAGCTGCTGAGTGCCAGGAAGAGGTTAAGAGGGAGGTGCTCTAGAGTTCAGGCGCCTGAGTGTGAGTTGTACTGGCTGTGTGACCTTGGGCAAGTTACTTCACCTCTCTGGGCTTCAGTTCTTTGTCTATAAAATGTACCTTCCTCCCAGGATTATTGTGAGGATTACATGCACTAACCTACCTTAAGCTTCTGGAATCCTGTGTTGGCAGCAGCTCACAACTATGCCATGGGTATTGTTATCCCCATTTTAGAGATGAAGAAACTGAGGCTCATAGAGGTGAAGTTTGGTCACACAGCTGGGACTAGAACCAGGCCTCCGTTCCTCTCCTCCCACTCACCGTCCACTTCCCGCCCGCAGTGGTCATGTCACAGAAGACGGGCACAGGCACGCTGGGGCCCGAAGGGTAGATGAGGTACACGCCATCCTCTTGGTAGCCCTGGGAGTAGATGTCGTCGCAGTCCAGGGGCTGCTGAAGGCAAGACTTCTCCAGAGCTGGGGGGCGGGGAGGGTGAGGAGAAGGGGACTAAGGCATAATGGGCACCTTGTCACCCCAGTTTGCCTCCGTCCCTGGGGGCAAAGTCCTCTGTCAGGAGAAATGGCACGATTTCTTTGAGAGGGGTGTGCTCGAAGATTGTCTCGTCCACCTGCCCCGTTTCACAGAGGAGGAGGTGGCTGGGGCTCAGCCCTGAGGCCTGACTCCCGGGAACCTGGCCTCTCTTGCCCAGCCTGGGGACCGGGCTGCATTTGTGAATGTGGGCTGCTTACCGTCTCCGCGGATCCCCGAGATCTGGGGGGCGCAGGGCCGCGTGGAGAGGAGCAGCAGGAGCGGCAGGGCCAGGAGGGCCTGGCGACAGGAAAGCAGGGTCACCCCACCGCAGCCCCTCCCTGGCCCCAGAGCCCCCCTGCTTTTTCTGCACTTGCCACATCACACAAACCACCCCCTGGCAGAATCCCCCTGCCTGCCCTCTGGCCCCTCTTTCCCCTCCCGAGAAACCCCCTTTCTGGGACATGCCCAATGCCCTCAGAGCTTCGGAGTTTCGACTGAATCGTGAGAACTCCTTGTGCCTTCGCAGCCCCCTCTCTGGCCGGGGCCCCTCCACAGTGGGCTCAGTCCTCAGTCCTGAGTCCTCCGCCCCAGGCCCGTACCTTCATGCTGCCAGTTCAGCTCCGAGCGGCCGGCTGTCTGCTGCCCCAGACTGCAACCGCCCAGAGTTATGTGCTGGGCGCAGGCCAGCCGCCCCAGCCCCGCCCCTGTAGCTGCAGAACCCTCCCTCTCCCCCTCCCCCGGCACTGGACCAGCATCCGCTTACACTGTCAGGGGGGCCGGGGGAGGTGGGGCTGGGCCAGAGGACCACCTGTGTCTCATTAGGCCTGTCAGGAGCAAAGCACTGCAGACGTTAACCCCCTGCTGGCTCAGACTGCTCCCTGGATCCCCCTGCCACCCGCCCCTGGGACCTGTGGGCCCCCTGGCACCCCCAGCCCGTCCCCTGCTTCCTGATGGCCCCCCTGCAGATGTCTGTTTATTTTCTCCCTCTCCTTCCCTGGCCCATGTTTCATCAGGCTTTGGGGGAAGGCTGAGCAGTGGTGGGGAGGGTGTGGGTATGCCTGGGTTCTGGGGAGGGGAGGCCCATTCTGGGGGAGCATAAGGCTGGGGGGGCAGCTTCGGAGCTCTTGATGTGGGATCTGGGCTGGGGTGGGGGTGGGGGCCAGGGGCAGCAGGGGCCAGGCCGTCTCCTGGCAGGGCTGGGACATTTCTGAGCCATGAGCACAGCCTGCAGACGTCCAACTGCTGTCTGCCCCAGCTCAAGCCAGGGCCCCTCTCCAGCCCCCTCGCTCCGGCCCCTCAGGCCCCCTCCCTTCCCCTCCCACAGAGTTCCCTGGGCAATCTGTCTGGCTCACACACCCAAGCATGGGGCCTCTCTTGTTTTTCTTCACCTCACCCTACCCCCCTTCCTTCTTCCAAACCCCTCACCTCAGACTTTCCCCTAGGCCCCTCTCAACCAGTGTCTATTTCCTCAGCCCTGAAAACCCACCTCTTTCCTTCTTGCCTCCATTGAGCTTGTTCGCCTTCCAACCATCCCTTAGGCCTGTCCACTCCTTTCTCCACTCAGGCCCCGGGCCTCCTTGGAGCCTCTCTCCAGGATGCTCACTGCCCCAGCCTCCTCACAGATCTCCCTGCTTCTGGTCTCCTCCTCCTCCCATCCTCTGCACAGGCTGCCAGAACACTCTTTCTAGATGGCTGCTCTGCTACCGCCTGCTTACAGCCTCCGCTGGTGGCTCCCTATCACCTCAGGGCTGAGGCTCAATCTCTCACTTTGGACTTGAGGGGAATTTTAAGTCTGGCGCCACCCTACCTGATGGACCTTGTCCCTTATTGGCTGTGAGTCGTCAAGGTCAATCTAGCCAGGCCAGACTTCTCACCACGGAGCTTCCCCTGCCGTTGCCTGCTCTGTTTCCCTGTCAAGCCTGTCAGTCTCCTCCACTTGGCCATGAGTGCGGTGGGCAGGGTCTGTGCCTTGCTCCTGCACACTCAACACCCTCACAGAGCCGGGCACAGGGCAGGCCCAGCACGTGCATTCATTCACAGATCAAGTGTCTTTTGAGCACCTATTTTGTGCTGACTGCTGGGGATACAGTATCTGCCCCCAAGGAGTGGCAAATACAGGCTTTAGAATGCAAATGTAATGTGTGCTATGGAAGAACCTTTGCTGAGTGGATGAACAAATGCAATATGCAGAGGCTCAAAGTAAGAAAGCAGCTCTGGCTCTGGCCCCCTCTTCTCGCTCGTGAGTCGATAAGACTGTGACAAGCCCAGTCGGCCTCCTTGGCTTGGTTCTGTAATTGCCGGTAGGAGTTGCCTCTCCACAGTTGTGTCATGTCCTGGGGCTTCTGGAGCCAGGCTGCCTGCATTCAAATCCAGGTTGTGCCACCTGTTAGCTGGGTGACCTTGAACGAGTCACCTAGCCTCTCTGTGCCTTGGTTTCTTCCTCTGTTAAATGAGGGTAGTAATAGCATTCTCTTCAAAGGGGAGTGGCAAGGATTAAGTAATACATCTCAAGTGCTAGAACAGTGCCCACAATTAGTAACTATTTAGTAAATATTAGCTATCATTATCATAAATTTAATGGTTGTTCTTACATGAACGGATTGTCTTCAACACGATTTTGTGTGTGTGTGTGAGGAAGATTAGCCCTGAGCTAATATCCGATGCCAGTCCTCCTCTCTTTTCTGAGGAATATTGGCACTGGGCTACCATCCGTGCCCATCCTCCTCCACTTTATATGGGACGCTGCCACAGCATGGCCTGACAAGCAGTGCATCAGTGCGTGCCTGGGATCCGAACCTGCGAACCCCGGGCCCCCGCAGTGGAGCGCGCGCACTTAACTGCTAGGCAACCAGGATGGCTTCCTTCAACATGATTTTTATCCTTGTCTGTGGAGGAGATAGTTGCCTGCCTCTCGATATCCCTTCTTCCCTTAGTCCTGAGTAGTAAGATCCTGATTTTTAGCTGGACTGATTGTCCAGCCTCCCTTGGTGAGGCTACATGTCTGAATTTGGGCAACAAGATGCAAACAGAAGTGTTGTAGCAGTAGACAGTGATTCCCTCTTCTTCCTGCCCTCTGTCCTGTTGCTGGGCGTGATGGCTGGAGCTCCAGCTGCCACCTTGGACAGTGAGAATGAGGCCCCGTCGGGGATGGTGGAGGGGTGATCAGGAAGGAGCTGGGTCCCTCACCACTTCGTGGAGTGGGTCCAAGGCCAGCTCTGGACTGCCCTTCTCTAGGCCTCTTTTGTATGGAAGAGAAAGAAACTTCTAGTATCTGGTTAAGTCTGTTGTCTGTTTCCTGTTACACACAGCTGAATCTGATCCTATTACATCTCTCCTTTCAGCAAATGCCAGCTAATTTTAGCACCAGCTACAAAAAGGAAAATAATGAAAAATCAGTCGTCAAAACAAACAATAAAACATGTCCTAAGTCAAGTATCAAAGACTTTTGCAGAATACAACTAATAAACAAACATAGAACCAAAAAAAAAAAGAAATGAGAGAGAATTAAGCAATGAGGTACCAATCATATTTTGCCTATTAAAGTAGTTTTTAAAAGAACTTAATGATAACGTATGTGGATGTGGCAAAGCAGGCACTCTGTTCACTGGATGTGGTTGGAATTAGTTTAACTCTGGGAAAGACATTTGGCAATACATACCAAGAGTCAGTAATGCCATTTGAAGATACTGTCTGAAGGAAATACTCCGACATATTGAAAAAGGTACATGTATTAGTGGCCATTATGTGTTTGGCTGCCCAGCATGAGAATCCTCTCCCATGTTTGGGGGGGTTCCCTCCTACCTGGAATGCGGGGTGCTTGCTTTCCTAGCTTCCTTGCAGTTGAGTTGAAGGTACATGACCTTGGTTTAGCCAAGCAAATGCACCGCCCTGGAAGTCATTTTGGGAGATCTTGACTTGAGAAGCAGGCACACAAAGATCTTTTCTTGGAGTAGTGGTAACCCCAATGGGGTCTGGGTTCTAGGGTCTCTGGCTGGCTGGTGGTGGCTTTGTGAGTGCAGTGCTGAGTGATATTGGCTCTGGCTTGGGCTGCAAAGCCCTGAGCTTGGTTCTTGGCTCTCCTGGCAACTCGATGGCTCTGCCCATTATCTGTTTGAAAAAGACCCTCGACTCGTACGCGTGAAGATGTTTGCATCAGGGCTTTTTCATTGCCAGCAGCAGATGCCGACTCTGACCGACTTTGTCAGGAGGACTTCAAGGCCTCCAGGGGTTGCTGGGAGGCTGGAGAACAGCTCGACCGGGAGTGGGTGGGAGCTGAGGCTGCTCCAGGGCTCTGGGAATCAGGCCCTCATGATGGTCTTGTAGTGGGGACAGTCTGTCGGGGTGAAGCTGCTCACTGGACAGGCCCGTGGCTTTGTGTGCTCAAGAGCCAGATTCCAGGAGGTGGGGAGCACCCATCCCATTGGTCTTCTTGAGTCACTTGCCTACCCCCTGGGCAGTTGCCTCTCCTCTCCACCTTTCTCTATCCTGCTTTGTGCCAAGGGGGCTGCCCCATGTGGATGGAGAGCCTCACTGGGTTCCCGTGGTCCCTGGCTTCTGGCTGGATTTGGCCAGTGGGAGGCACTGGCAGGAGATGGAGAAGAGAGAGGTTGGGTGTTTCTCCATGGCTCCCATCCTGCCCAGGACTGTCGTTTTGGCAGTGGCTGTGCCCCGCCTGCCCACCCTCGATTATAGCTCCTGCTGTAACCCCGTTCATGGCTCTGGTAACCCCATTTCTTCCCCTTCCCCCTGCAGCCTGGAATGGTAACGGCTCCCACTGTTGCGGGTCCTCTCCACACCCTGTGTTGGTTTCCCTAATGCCTACACTCAAGTAAATAGTCTCTTCATTAAATTCTCTTAAAAACAAAACAGAACAGCTGAGTCTGCCTTTCGTTTCCTGCCAGGACCCTGACTGACGCAAGGTCTTACTTTGGTTTTGTTCTAAAAGCCCGGCAGCCTGTGGGACGGAACGCTTTCTGTTGTCTTGGACAACCGCTGAGGACAGGCCCCCCGTGTTGTCTCCACGGGTGCTGGGCAGCTCTTGTAGGACTTGCCAGACTGCTCCTCTGATTACCGCCCCCCCCACGAAGGCTGAGGAGGGGAGCTTTTGAAGGGAACTCCAAGGAGCAGAGAGCACTGGAGGAGGGGAGAGGGTGTGTCCCCCAAACCAGGTCAAGTGAGGGGGCTCCAAGAGAGACAGGGCTGTTTGCCAGAAGGAGCCTCTGGCTGAGCCGAGGAAAGCCGGGCCATCCCCAGAGGCCACTACTGCAGCAGCAGGGCGGGGAGGGCTGTTGGGAAGACGAGCCTGAACACTGGGGCTGCGGGGCTGCGTGTGGGGGCAGGGGCGTGCACGGTCTTTGACAGGACGGGGATGTGGCGTCCCTTGGGGCCCAGTGGGCACTGCAGAATACCAGGTCAGATTGGTCTAGGGCCCACTCTAGTGGCCTCGTTTGAACTTAAAAGGCTCTGTCTCCAAATATAGTCACGTTCTGAGGTACTGAGGGTCAGGGCTTCAACAAATGACTTTCAGGGGGCACAATCCAGCCCATAGTGAGCGCTCTCTAACTCCTGTGCAGGCAGCAGTGAACAGATAGACACAAGCTGCGGCCTCCTGGAGCTGGAGAGGGAAACAAGTGAAGGAACGTGATGACAAGTACCAGGAAGAGGGACGCAGGGCCAGTGGGCGGAATGGCAGAGAAGGCCACAGTGAGGGGCAGTAACGGCGACTCAGGGCCCAAGGCCAGCGTGGAGCTTTCATGGTGGGGAACACAGTCCCTCACTCTCCATATTTTCCTTCGTTTTAAAGGGGGAAATTAGGAGGGATTTGGTGTCTCTCCCTACTGTTTTTCGTAGTTTGGGGCAAGTTCAGCTGACGGAGCTCAGGGTGTGGCCTAGAGAAGAGACGGCTGGACATGGGGAGGGTACTGAGTGCCAGCTAAGATGCTGGAACTTGACCCCAAAGGCCTCCGAGGTTAGGGTCTGTTGAGATATGGCCTTCTGTCCTGTCTACCTTCTGGGACTTGTGTAACTTAGGTGCTTGATTTTATTTTGATGTGTGAGATGTATGGGTGCCGCATACTGGGGAGAAAACATACAGATGAAAGGGTTTTGGTTTTTAAATAATCAAGTGAAGGCATGTGCATCGTTGGAAAGAAAGGGTACTGTGAAGCCTTTCTTGAAAAGCGGCAGCTCCCAGCCCTGGTGTTGGAGGAGGCCTCGGGTGGGTCTTTTTCCTTTTCGCTGTGTGGCCCCTCCACGCTGGAGGCTGGCGTCCCTCATTCTGAGGAAATTCTCCTTTATTGCCTCTTCTTTGGCTGTTTTCTTCCCCTGAATTTTCTCTGTTCTCTTTCAGATAATTTTTATTAGTTGGATGTTGGACCTCCTCAATCGATTCTTTATTTGTTCTTATCTTTTCTCTGACATTTTCCATCTCTGCGTTTTTAACTCTAATTTCTGGAGTACACTCTTAATGTCTCACACTCGTATTGACTAAAATATTCACTATCATATTGTTTTTGTTTTCCAGCTCCTCCTTGTTTTAAGGCTTTATTGGGATTTACATGTTGTAAAATCCACCCATTACAAGTGTGCAGTTCAACAATTGCTCCTTTTTAAAGAAAAATAGACTTTCTTTTTTAGAGCACTTTTAGGTTCACAGCAAAATTGAGGGGAAGATACAGAGATTTTCTGTATACTCCTTACCCCACACACAAACAGCCTCTCCCATTATCAACATCCTCTACCACAGTGGGACCTTTGATGAACCTACATTGACACATCATAATCACCCAAAGTCCATAGTTTAGAGTTCACTCTTGGTCTTGTACATTCTACGGGTTTGGACAGATGTATACTGACATGTATCCACCATTAAAGTATCATATAGAATAGTTTTATTGCCCTAAAAATCCTCTGTGCTTCACTGATTCTCCTACTCTCCATGCCTAACCCCTGGCAACCAGTGATCTTTCTACTCTCTCCCTCGTTTTACCTTTTCCAGAATGTCATATAGTTGCAATCATACAGTATGTAGCCTTTCCAGACTGGCTTCTTTCACTTAGTAATATGCTTTGAAGTTTCCTCCATGTCTTTTCATGGCTTGATAGCTCATTTCTTTTTACTGCTGAATAATATTCCACTATCTACTTATACCACAGTTTATTTATCCATTCACCTACTGAAGGGCATCTTGGTTGCTTCTAAGTTTTGGCAATTATGAATAAAGCTGCTATATCTGTGTAAATACCAAGGTGCACAATTGCTGGGTCATGTGGTAAGGGTATGTTTAGTTTTGTAAGAAACTACCGAGCTGTCTTCCCAAGTGGCTGCACCATTCTGCATTCCCACCAGCAGTGAGTGAGAGTTCCTGTTGCTCCACAGCCTCACCAGCATTTGGTGGTGTCAGTGTTCTGGGTTTTCACCATTCTAATAGGTATATAATTTTTTTTTTTTTTTTTTTTTAAAGATTTTATTTATTCATTTTTTTCCCCCCAAAGCCCCAGTAGGCAGTTGTATGTCATAGGTTCACATCCTTCCAGTTGCTGTACGTGGGACTTGGCCTCGGGTTGGACAGAGAAGTGGTGCCCTGGGGGGTGCCCGGGATCCGAACCCAGGCCGCCAGCATCAGAGCGCGCGCACTTAACCGCTAAGCCACGGAGCCGGCCCTAGGTATATAATTTTGTTGTTTTAATTTACAATTCCCTAATGACATATGATGTGGAGCATCTTTCATATGTTTATTTGCCATGAGTATATCTTCTCTGGTGAGGTCTGTTAAGATCTTTTGCCCATTTTTAAAATTCAGTTGTTTGTTTTCTTATTGTTGTCAGTTGTTCCTTTTTAGGACCATGCAGGGTTTTTTTATTTTGTTTTGTGGATATATATCTTCTCTTACTTCTTTGAGGATAAATTATAATCTCTGAATTTTTCTTCTGTTTCCTGCATTGTCTCTATTTCCTCCTTTTCTGTGTTTGTTTGGTTGGTTTTTTGGTCACTCTCTTGTGTCTAAGGCTTTCTTCAAATGCATGCTGCTGATTTGTTCGGATTTGGGAGGAAGGTTTGGGACCCGTTAGGGAGCTCTGTGGGCCCAGGTGGGACTGATGGCTCCACACAGCAGAAAATCTGAGTACAGAAGCACAACCAGATGGAAGTGTTTTCGTTTTATTTTCACACAACAAACAAACAAAACACAGAAATAGGCAGAGCAGGACTACTTGAGGATTTATAACTTTTTATTTTTCTAACTGTCTTTTCAGTGGGTTTTGGAAGGAAGAGGAAGTAAATGTGAGAGATGAATCCACCATATTTAAACTCCTGAATTATTTACACACTTCGTCTTATTCTACATCATTTCTCGTTGGCTGTGTGGCGCAAAAGCAGCCACAGACAATTCATAACCACATGAGTATGCTGTGTTCCAGTAGAGCTTTCCTGACAAAAATGAGTGAGGGCTGATTTGGTCCATAGTTTCTTGATCCCTGGAATAAATACTCTTGGAATAAAAACCTAAAGGAAGTGAGGGAGGAAGTCGTGAGGATATTTGAGTAAAGAACAGTCAAGCAAAGGAAGTGGCACGTGCAAAGGCCCTCAGGTGGGGGTGTGCCAATATGTTTGAGGGACAGTGAGTCAGCTGGGGTGGCTGGAGCAGAGAGGATAAAGGTGGGAACATAGTAGAGGAGCTCAAAGAGGAGATGGGCTAGGTTCTTCAGGGCCTTGTCAACGTAGGAAGGACTTTGGCTTGTGTATTATAAACTATGAGAAGGAAGGGCTGTGCATAGGATTCCGAGCCCTGTGCATAGTTGTCTTCATCTGGTTAAACCAGACTAAAAGTCTAGTTTCTGCCTGAGGTAGAACCAAGAGCAGGTTCTTGTTTTTGCAAATAGAGTTGGTCATGAGTCAAAGAAGAGACTCACCAGGATGAGAAAAACCAAAGCCAGTTTTAGTGTCCTCCTCTACCCTCCAGACCTGGTAGGAGCACAGGTCCTGCCCAGAGGCAAGCAGAGGGCGGGGCCGGGCAGGGGTGGGGACGGGGTATGTGTTGTCCCGGGCCACGTGTGTGTCCCATATGGGACTGGGTCTTCCTGATCCAGCGGTGGCACCACCAGGTGCGTATTTGGCAACCTCCCAGGTCTGCCCTGGCTGGATGGGGGTGATCTTGGCTCTTATGAGGAGTGGTCATACCTTTGGGGGCTGGGACCCCACAGGTGACCTCTGATCCTTACAAGCTAAGGGGCAGTCACGTCCTGACATTACTAATAAAGCTGAAGCCAAGTTCAAGGTATATCAGCTTGATGCTATTATTTTTCTTTTTTATTGAGGTGTAACAATCATACAGAAAAGGGAGCAGGTGCACTAATGGA
This sequence comes from Ceratotherium simum simum, assembly GCF_057802395.1. Lineage (NCBI taxonomy): Eukaryota > Metazoa > Chordata > Mammalia > Perissodactyla > Rhinocerotidae > Ceratotherium > Ceratotherium simum. Next base: position 2,182,978 of record NC_141915.1, read on the forward strand.
AGCGCGCAGCTTGATGAATTCTTGAATGGGGAAACACCTGTGTCATCGCCCCCAGATCAAGAGAGAGAATATTCCCAGCCCCCAGAAGGTTCCCTTTGTGCCCCTCAAGTTTATATGCCCCCACCCCAACCTGAGGTAGCCACTATCTGACTCCTCTCATCTTACATTAGTTTTGTTTGTTCTTGAACTTCCTGTAAATGGAATAAGTTGGTATATAGTCTTTGGTGGCTGGTTTCTTTTGCTCAACACAATAGCTTGTTCTTTTTTTTACTGCTCTGTGTAGTGGTTCTTTGAGTGTCATCTGGGACCCCCTGAGGGTCTCCAAGACCCTTCAGGGTGTCTGAAAGATCAAAACGATTTTCACAATAATACTAAAATGTTAGTTGACTTTTCCCCTCTGGTTTTCACATGAATGTACGGGAGAGTTTTCCCGGGGCTGCACGGTGTGTGACATCTCAACAGACTGAATGAAGCAGCAGACAAGGGAGCCCAGCTGCTTTTGATTAAGCCAGATGACAAAGAAATTTGCAAAAATGTAAAGCCACTGCCATTCTTCTCACTAATTATTTTTTGTGTTGGGAAATATGATTATTTTTATAAAAATATGTTATTTGTGTAAACACATGATGGGTTTGTTATTGTTATTTTAAATGAATTGATAAATACGTATTTTTTTAAAGTGTTATTTTTCGTTGCTAGCATGGTAAATGTTAGTGGATATAACCCACATAAATGGAAGTGCTATGTGGTCCTTGATAATTACTAAGCGTTCAAAGGGGTCCTGAGACCAACATGGCTGAGAATTGTTGCTTTATAGTATTTCATTGCATGAATACGCCACAACTTATTTACCCGTTCTCCTGTTGGTGGCATTTGGCATATTTCCTGTTTGGATTATGAATAAGGCTGCTGTGCACTTTTGTGGATCTGTCTTCTGTGGACATAAGCTGTCACTCCCTTCAGATATTTGCCCAGGCATGGATGCCGGGCCACAGGTATCAGGCGGTTAGCTGTGGGAGAGGCAGTCATATACCCTCCACAGTGGTTGTACCGGCTCACACCCCCAGCAGTGACACACAAGAGTCAACCTGATGTTAATTGAAGGCTTGCTGCCTGCAGCTAATTCAGGGCATATTCTGGTGCCCAAAAAGAGGACACCTCAACATACAGTCATGTGCTACACAACAACGATTCAGTCAAGGTCGGAACACGTATGCGACGGTGCTCCCGTAAGCTTAGTACCGTAGAGCCCAGGTGTGTGGTAGACTATACCATCTGGGTGTGTGTAAGTACACTCTGTGATGTTTGCACACCGACAGAATCGCCTGACGATGCAGTTCTCAGAAAGCATTCCCGTTGTTAAGTGACACATGCCTGTACAGTGGCTCTCTTGGGGGGATTGTCCTGGTGTCTCACAACACATGCAGTGTGACCAGCCTTATGTGCAGGCCCTGAGTCATCAAAAGCGGTGACAGAAGGTCAAGTCCAGCGTGTGGCTCCTGAGGGGCTGAGTGCTGGGAGAGAAAGGGGGATCGCTCAGACTGGAGAGTCAGAGAAGGCCGTGCAAGGGAAGAGATATCTAAGCTGAGGGATGAGTAGGAGCGGGCCAGACAGTGGAGGGGAGCGGCATTCCAGGCTGAGGGCGCCCCTCGTGGGCTGTGCTTGGTCAAGAAGCAGCGGGCAGGCCAGTGGGCTTGGAGCAGAGCGAGCGAGGGGTTGGGAGGGAAGGGAGGGAGGGGGTGGCGGTGGGCAGGCCACGCAGGGCCTTGGCAGCCAGGAGCAGTTCAGACTATCCTAAGGGATAAAGCCGTTGGAGAATTTCAAGCAGGAAAGCACCTATTTCTTTTAAATTTTTATTTTTAAATTAGAAGTTTTCTTTTGAGATAATTATAGCTTCCCATGAAGTTGTAAGAAATAACACAGAGAGATCCCATGTATCTTGCACCTAGTTTCCCCAGTGGGAACATCTTGTAAAATGATGGTTGAGTATACAACCAGGATATTGACATGGATGCAGTCAAGACGCAGGGCATTTCCATCACCGCAGGACCTCTCCTGCTACCCTTTTGTAGTCATCACACTTCTCTCCCCGCCCTACCTCCTAAACCCCTGGCAACTACCAATCATTCTCCATTTCTATAATTTTATCATTTCGGGAATGTCATATAAATAGAATCCTACAACATATAACCTTTGGGAATGGGCTTTTATCATTCAACGTAATTCTCTGGAGATTCAGCCAGGTTGTTGTGTGTATCAATCGTTTCTTTCTTTTTCTTGCTAAGTAGTATTCTATGGTATGGATGTACCTCTTCGTTTACTCGTTTCCTAGTTGAAGGACATCTGGGTTGTTTCCAGTTTGGGGCTATTATGAGTAAGGCTGCTATGAACATCTGTGTACAGGTTTTTGTGTGAACATAATTCTTTATTTCTCTGGGATAAATGCCCAGGAGTGCCATTGCTGGGTCACATGGTAGTTGCATGTTTAGTTTTTGAAGAAACTGTCAAGCTGATTTCCAGAGTGGCTGTACCATTTCGCGTCCCCAGCAGCAGAGTGTGAGTGATGCCACTTTCCCACCGCTTTGCCAGCATTTGATATTGTCACTACTTCTTATTTTAACCATTTTGATGGACATGTGATATCTCATTGTGATTTTAATTTGAATTTCTCTCATGGCTAATGACGTTGACCGTCCTTTTATGTGCTGTTTGCCATCTGTATATCTTCTTCAGTGAAATGTCTGTTCATGTCTTTTGCCCATGTTGTAATTGGATGGTTTGCTTTTTCACTGCCAAGGTTTTATATTCTAGATAGTAGTCCTTTGTCAGAAATGCGGTTTGCAAATATTTTCTCCTACTCTGTGACTTGTCTTTTTATCTTCTTAACAGGGTCAGTCTTTCATAGAGCAAACATTTTACATTTTGATTAAGTCTGATTTGTCAATTTTTCCTTTTCTGAATCGTGCTTTTGGTATCATGCTTTTGGTAACAGCTTTTTGCCTAGTTCTAGGTCCCAAAGATTTTTTTTTTGGAAACTTTGTATTATGGGTTTTACTCTTAAATCTAGACAGGTGTCAAATAAACATGAAGTAAAGAACTGTATTTGCATTAAATTAAATCCAAAAGAACTACAAATTTTTTTTGTTCTCAAAGATTTTGTCTGAGGAAACCATGTGGGCCTGTAGGGTTTTTTTTTCCCTGAAAAGTCTTGTGTCCCTTCCTTCTGGCTTCCATGGTTTTTGAAGAGAAATCTGCTGTCATTTGAATTATTTTCCCCTATAGACAAGATTTTCTTTTCTGGCTGCTTTAAATATTTTTTCTGTGTCTTTAGTTTTCCGAAGTTTAATTATGATGTGTCTTGCCTTGAATTTCTTTGGGGTCATCTTGTGTGGGGTGTGCTCACCTTCTTGAATCTGGAGGTTTATGTGTCTTGTCAGATTTGGGAAGTTTCCAGCCTTCTCTCTTTGAGTACTGTTGCTGCACACCCTGCTTCTGCTCTCCATCCAGAACCCCAGTAACGCGAAGATGAGATCTTTAGTTATAGTTCCACAGGTCCCTGAATCTCTCTGTTTTTCCCCCAGTCTTTTTTCTTTCTGTTGTCAGATTGAGTCATTTCTATTGTTTTATCTTTCAGTTTGCTGCTTCTTTCCTCCATCCCCTCCATTCTGCTGTTAAGCCCATCCATTGAGCTTTTTATTTCGGTTATTATATTTTTCAGTTCTAAAATTTCCATCTGGTTCTTCTTTACAACTTATTTTTTGCTTAGACTTTCTTTGTTTTCAAGTGTGTTCGTAATTGCTTGTTGAAGCATTTTATCATGACTGCTTTAAAACCTTTGTCAGGTAGTTCTAACATCTCTGTCATCTCAGTGTTGGCATCCATTGATTGGTTTTTCATTCAGTGTGAGATCTTCCTGGTTCTCAGTGTGATGAGTGATTTTGAAATGAAAATTGGACACTTTTGAATTATGAGACACTGGATCCTATTTAGACCTGTCTAGCTGGCAGTCTCTGACACCCCTCTGGCAGGGGAAGGGGGGCGCTGCCTTAGAATGCCAGGTGAGGGTAGAAGTCCAGGTTCCTCATTCTGCCTCTGACCTTCTGCCTCTGCCTCTGCCGCTCCAGGAGGGGCCCCCTGTGACTGCTGGACGGGGGAGAGTTCTGGATCCCCAAGTGGCCTCCACTAACACTTCGGGGTTTGGGATAGTGCTTGTTACCGGCTGGGAGGGAAGTCCAGGCACCCTACTTAGCCTTCTCTGACATCACCTGGGTGAGGGGGACGTCTGGGCTCTTCCTCTGCCCTTTGCTGGTGGGGGTAGGGGTGGGGCTGCGTCGTTTTGTGGGTGACGCTGGAGTAGAGTGGTTATTGTCTAAGAGATTTCTGTCTTACCCGGCTGTCCCTTGCCTGGCTCTGCGGCAGAGAGAGCAGGCTCTTATTGGGGCTTTTTCTGTCTCTGCCTATTGGCACTTCCAGGTTGCCGGCTCCTGCAGCCCCAGGACTGTCCCCCAGTCTGGGCCAATGAGACAAAAAGAAATCCTACCTCCGTGTCGTTTCTCAGGTCCCGAGGTCTCCAGCCTGCCTGCCTTCTTCTCTCCACCTTTCACGGTCTTCCTAGGTTTGTCTCATATACAGTGTCTGGGGTTTTTAGTCGTACTTCACACAGGAATAGGAAAAAACACATCTACTCTATCTTCCTACTAGTGGAAGTCACTTGCAATTGTAATGCGGCGTAACTTGCACACAGTGCGGTGGACCTGTCTTCATAGATGTGTGCACCTGGGAGCCACCACCCAGGTGCAACATTCCTAGCCGCCCAGCTGGCTCCCTGCCCTGGGAAGAACACATTTTGATTCACATTCTTAAAAAACTAGGCTGCCTGTGGGCGGAGGGTGGACTGGTGAGAGACGGGGGAGGGAGTGGCAGCCTGGGGTTTTCAGGCCCGTCGTCTGTTCCTGGGGGCCCCTGAGGGTGGGGCGGGGCGGGGTGGCCTGGGCTCCGTGGATTGCTTCCAAGTCTGCTCAGGCCTCTGGCTGCCCGCCACCCTCCTCTTTGGCACTTGGGATTGAGCTGCCTGGGCCATCTGAGCCGGGTGGGGAACTCCTGCTCTCTCTGCTGCCAGACTCCTTGTCAGAAAGCAGAAGCAAATTCCAGCCTTTGGACGCCCTCCTTCCTGACCTCTGGGGTCAGCTGTTAATTTCCTGTTACCTAACCTCACTTCACAGTGGCTCCACTTTCATTTAGTCAACAAAAATGCTGGGTTGTGGCTTGCTAAGGGCATGGCTGCTGTGGCCGCTTTGCTCTGCCCAGCCCTGGATTATGGGGTTGGGAGGGGGAAGCAATGGGCCAGGGCTTTGAGAGAGGAAGAAGAAACACTGTGTGTGTGTGTGTGTGTGTGTGTGTGTGTGTGTGTGAGAGAGAGAGAGACAAAGGGAGGGAGGGAGGGAGGGAGATTAGAAGCTAGATAGGTTTGGCCGTGAGTCACTTGAATAGCCTCAGTTTTCTCATCTGTATAATGGAGCCAATATTTCCACCTTTGGAGGAGTGCAGGGAGAGTTGGAGATTCTGTTGTGTAAAGGACTCAGCATGTATTAGGAGCCCAGTGAATGTGCTGGTCATTATTATCAATGTAATAAATTAACTGAGAATGGTACTTTATCTGCTGGGCAGCTGTCCTCATGCCTGCTCCCTAAGGTCCTGCTTCTATAGGAATCTCTTGGCTTTTTATTTGAAGAAGAAGAAAGAGTGAGGCCTTGGGGAGGGAGGCCTGAGAGCCCAGGCAGGGGAGGAATGGCGCCTGGGGAGATCCAGGCACAGTGAGGTGAGCGACCCGGGTTTGCCTCCAAGGCTGATTAACAGGTAGCATTTACTGAGCACCAGCTGCATGTCAGGCTCGATGCAATGACCCTGCGCAGGAGTGATTATCACCTTCAATTTTACTGCTGGGGAAACTGAACTTGAGTGAGGGGCGTGACTCGGCCCAGCAAGCTGGGCGGAACCAGTGTGGCGCCAAGGCCTGGGTGCTGCCCAGTGCCCACACAACCTTGCTGGTCTAGTCTGCACTAAAAGGTCATCTAGGTCAGCTGGACGGCGGATGTCTGTACGTAGATGGAGGCGGATGTCTGTACGTAGAGGCCTGGACCACAGTGGGCTCTATTCAGTCTGACTGTCTGCCTCTGTCCAGCCACAAGGTGCTGCTCGAAGAGGTCTGGGGGCCTGGGTCCAGCTGGGCTGAGTCTGTGGTGGGAGTTTGTTCCCCAGGGGCCAGCTGGCCACAGCCCTCAGCTTCCTGGCTGACTGTCTGGATGGCTCCAGAGCCCGGGGTGGGTGGTATGGGAGTCAGAATGGGGATGGTGCAGAGTTGGGGAGGGGTCTGGAGCTGAGTCAAGATTCTGATTTTGTGGGAAGATGATGGTGAGGGTGGGGTGGCTGCCAGCAGTGCCAGTGTGAGCCTCCAGAAACGTGCTTCTGGGGTCTTCCAGCTTCACCAGTGTCACCGCCTTCTTCCTCTCCTGCAGTTCCCTACATCAGTTAGTTCCCCCCAGCTCTACATCCTGCTTGACCCTGCCTCTGCACCCACCTTCCTGTCTCCCCATATTTGAGTTTTGGCTTCTCTACTGTTTTCATTGCATTCAGCAAATGTTTGTTGGGCCACCCTAGGCCTGACTGTTTTAGCTGTTGAAGCTTCAATGTAAGAAACTGGTGTGAGCACTGGGGAAGTCATTCCACCTCTCCAGGTCTCGGTTTCCTCATCTGTAAAATGGGGGAGGGGGTTAATTCCCCTCTCGGGGGTTGTGAGGGTTAACAAGCGGTGGCTCCAGTCTCCAGGTGCCTCGGGCTCCTCCTCCCACCCCCACAGACTGTTCCCCCAGCTTCTCTCCCCTTCTGATCTACACACCAACTGCCAGAGCAAGGGTGCCAACACCCTCCTGAAAATTCTGCTCTCCTGGTTACCCCCTTTTATTGTTAGGGGCTGGAGTCTAGTGTTCTTAGCCTGATATCCAGGGCCTTTCTGGCTCCTGCCAGCTCCTCCAAGCTTCTTTCTTTACCCTCTCCAGATTCACATGCTGGTCGTCCACTTGGGGCCGTTATGGACTGAATTGTGTCCCCCTAAGTTCATATGTTGAAGTCCTAACCCCCCATACCTCAAAATGTGACTTACGGTATTTGGAAACAGAGACTTTAAAGAGGTGATTAGGGTAAAATGAGGCCACTGGGGTGGGCCCTAATCCAATGACTCGTGTCCTCACGAGAAGAGGACGTGAGGACACAGACATGCACAGAGGGAAGACCATGTGAGGACACAGGGAGACGACAGCCCTCTCCAAGCCAAGGAGAGAGGCCTCAGAAGGAACCAACCCTGCCAGCACCTTGAGCTTGGACTTACAGCCTCCAGAGTGTGAGAAAATAAACTTCTGTTGTTTAGGCCGCCCAGTCTGTGGTACTTTTTTAGGGCAGCCCCACAAAACGAACACAGGGCCTGTCGCAGGCCAACTACCGAGGGCCTCAAATTTAGACTGTAGACTTTCGTCACCAAATGAATTTGTTGTTGTTTAAAGCATCCAATGTAAACTTTAAAAATATGCTGGGGCCCGCCCTGTGGCGTGGTTAAGTTCACACGCTTCACTTGGGCAGCCCGGGGTTCGCAGGTTTGCATCCCGGGCGTGGACCTACACACCGCTTGTCAAGCCACGTGGTGGCAGCGTCCCATATAAAGTGGAGGAAGATGGGCACGGATGTTAGCCCAGGGCCAGTCTTCCTCAGCAAAAAGAGGAGGATTGGCATGGATGTTAGCTCAGGGCTGATCTTCCTCACCAAAAAAAAAAAAAAAAAAAAAGCCTCAGCTTCTCTAGCCCTATTTTGGCATTACTTCATTTATTAATATGCCGGAAGCCTCTCTGACTGGAAGTGGCTGGGGCTCCCCAGCCCCTGCTCGGCCTCCTCCCTCTGCCTGCAGTGCCTGCCATCCTTCTTACCTGTCCTCTTCTCCTCCCAAAGTCCATTTGAAGTTCTGCTCCTTGTGGGGTCTCCCTTGCCACACCTGCCCTCACGACAGGGGCCTCTGGTGTTGCTTCCAGCTCTGGTGGGTGGGCTGCCACACCCAGTGCCTGAGGCCTAGGCTGAGTCTGCTGCAAGCAAGGAGCCTGTGGCTGGCACACAGCAGGTGCCACATATACCTGTCGTATGTGGGAAACAGCCCCGATTCTAATCAGGAGTGGACTCAGTCCGAGGGACAGGCCTCTGGAGGCCCAGCAATCAGCAACAGCTTTGCTGGAGTAACCTTGGGTCTACAGTGTCTGGCTATTTAATCATCAACTATTTATTATAACTGGACATTTAGGCTGCTTTAAATCTTCCCCTTTAACAAAAAAAACCTGTTTTAGGCAACATGGCAAATGGATAACCTCAAAACTCCAGTGCAAACTGGAAATGCTGAGTTGACTGTAAGAAACATCCTTTAACATTGTAGCTGAAATTGGCAAAGATCAACATGAGTGACAAAGCGCTGTGCTGGTGAGGACATCTTTACATGGTACTGGCCCAGGTGGGAAGTGGAGTGAGAGCAGGGACATTTGTCACCGCACTGTTATAGCAAAGCATTAGCGACGCTCAAGACGTCGCACCAGAGGGCTGGTTGGAGGACTAGTTAAACACTCGAAGGCCCCTAAGGAGAAGTGTTTGTCCACAACAGCAAGGTGTCTCTCCAGTCTGTTCACCTGGGCAAAGCAATGGTTCAAGGACACAGCTCTGATCACATACCTCCTGCATAAAATCATTTATGGCTTCCGTTGTGATGTAAGTAAAGTCCAAAACTTGCCACATGGCCCTCTGAGACCTGTTCTCTGCTGACGGAGACCTCAGTCCGCTCACCCTGCCACTACTCTCACTGCCTTTAGCCTCACCCTGCGCTCCAGGCCACCCACACGGGCCTTTGCACAGGCTGTTCCCTGTGCCTGGAATGCCTTACCAATACCTTTCACGAGGGGCTTAACTCCCACTCGTCCTGCAGGACTGAGCTTCAGTGACCCCCATGTCTGGGTGAGGGGCTTCCTTGAGGTCCCACGCCTCCCTGGCTCTACCCTAACACCGACCATGCTGAGGGGCAGCTGCCTGGCTCCTCATTTGTGCATAGCCCTCTAGCTCCTCGGGGCAGGGACCCCATCTGTTACTGCAGCCCTTGCATCCAGCTCCGTGCTTGGTACGTGGGAGGCATTTCCTAAATATTTGAGGAACAAAGGGAAGGAGAGAGAAAGTTGGGGAAGGGCTCCCTGCAGGAAGTCTGAGCCAGCCTGGCCCTGGGGGAGAACAGAGAGGGCATCCCAGGCAGGCGGTGGCGGGCGAAGATGTGGAGCTGGGAATGTAGGGAGACCGCTGGCTGCGGTAAAACACACAGCACGTGGGGGCGGGGTGAAGGGGCAACACAGGCCCGGAGTCAGGGCACCTGACTCCTCCTTCCAGCGCTGTCACTGGAAGGTCCCCTCAGCTCTCCCAGCCTCAGTTTCCCTGTTAAAAAAGCAAGGCTAATAGTCACCGTGTTGTGGGAATCAGCTGAGGCTGCTCACGAGGCAACACATTGTCAACCCCAAATTGCTCAGCAAGTGTCGGATGGTCATATTGTTACTATGAATCATTATTGCAGGAAGCCTGGGGTTGAATCGATGGTGGGGGCTTTGAAGGGGAGGCTGGGGAGCTTGAACTCTCCTCCAGCTGTTGATGGGACGTCCCTGGAGGCAGCAAGCAGGAGAGGGGTGGAGTCAGGGTCACGAGCAGCCACAGGTGGGCACTGCCTCTCCAGCATCCGGACTGTCTGCTGCCCTGCTGTGGAGTTCAGGGCCTGGCCCTGGTGTCCCCATCTGTTACTGCCCCTCCCCCCGGCCCCCCGCCCAAGCTCTGAACACAGACGTCAAAACTAGGTGCCACTTGTAGCCACGGTCATCCGTGGGAGGGGACACGTGGCATCATCCATGGGGAGGCTGACTGAGCTGACAGCAGCCTCTCCCAAGCCACCAGGGTTTTGGGCATCTGGGCTTCAGCCTGGAACGGGCCTTTCAATCCCAGGGCTGTCTGGGGGTAGGGCTGGAGCCACCTGTGACGAGAGGGGACTGATGGCCGCTGGGAGGACTGCCCAGGAAGTCGGAATCTGGTTTTCTCTCCACAAAAGCAGGAATTCCACACCATGCTCAGCCTCGTCGTGACCTTTATTTGAAACTAAAAGATGCCAGCCAGATATGGCAGCTGCTGGCACCTCCCTCCAGCTCTGTCGTCTCTGGTCCTGGCCCTCGTCCCACTGCTCTGAGACCCACTCTTCCTTCACCGAAAGAGCCCGACCCCTCAGCTGCTTGGGCCTGGCGGCACGGGAAGCACATCCTGCCGCACCTCAGGGGCTGGGGTGAGGGGCCAGGGCATGAAGGCGGCCGTGTCGGCATGGACACCAGGGCGGTTGGGGGTTCTGCAGCCCACTGCCTAGCTCACCACACCTGACGGCGTCCAGAGGCCAGTGGCCTCCTGAGCCCTGAAAGAGAGCACTGTGGGGCAGGGACAGAGGGATGATGCCAAATGGTAGAGGGCTTACGTGCCCCTATATGCCCCACCCCTGTCCTCCTTCCCTCTCCTTGCTTCACAAGCTACACTCCGGCGAGGCTCTTTACTTTGTGCCTATGGGTCTTTGCATGTGCTGGTTTGTCTGCCAGAAATGTTGTCTGCCCATCCCCATGCCTTTGCTGGCCAACTCGTATTCATCCTTCAGGCTTAGCTTGGGCATTACTTTGTGTAGGATGCCGTCCCAGATGCCCAGATCCGAGTGAGGTGCTTTTGCTTGGTCCTCCTACCTCACCCCTCACTCACCCTCATCAGAGAGCTTATCACCCAGGATTTGTCTAATGATTCTTCTGTCTCCCCACTAGACTGGAGGCATGCTGGGGGTTCACCAGTTTACTCCCAGGGCCAGCATGATGCCTGCTGTATAGTGCTCAATAAATGTAACATGGATGGATAGATGAACTGATGCATGAATGGATAAGTGTCAGAATGGATGATTGTATGGGTAGACAGGTGGATGAGTAGATAAGTGATGGATGAAAGGATGGATGGATGGGTGAATGGATGGATGGTTGGGTGGATAGATGGATGGGTCGGTGGGTAGATGGATGGGTGGGTGGAGGAAATCATATATGTATGCATGCATGGAGAGATATGTGTATAGGTAGTTGGGGAATGGATGGATGAAAGAATATGGGAAATGAATGGTGATACATGGATTAATCAATGGCCCCATGTATGTGTGGATGTTTGGGTGGGTGGGTGGATAAATAGATGGATAATGAGTGGGTGGATAATCAGTGCATGCATGCATGGATGGTTGGAGGAATGGAGAATGGATGGATGGATGGGTGGATGATGAGTGGATGGATAAATGGCTGGGGGGCTGGGTGGACTCCTCACTCACCTGGCAGGCATCTGGGACACCTTGGGTGGAGTCAGCACACCACATGTCCTACCTGATGGTCAGGGGCGGTCTCTGGGCTCTCCTGGGAATACCTGTGGAAGAGACCCTCACAGGCTTCAAGGTCCAGGAGTGTCACCTGGGCCTGCTGGAGAGACTGTGGAGGAGAAAGAAGCTCGGGAGAGACACGGAAGATGAGGAGTGACAGAGGACACAGCCAGAGAGAGCTGTTTGCACTCGGGGAGAGGTATTGTGGCTGGGGCGCAGGGGTAGTGAGGTAAGCTGGAGGCTCAGCTTCAGGGTTTGGAGACAGCAGGGGCTGGGAGGGGCTGGGGAGGAGGAGGAGAACAGCATGCTTGGGGTCAGCATGGTGGTGGGAGGAGGGATGTCACCTCAGCCCCAAGGTCCCAGGTTGGGCTTGTTACCTTCACTTTCTCCCAGCTGGTCACCCAGCAAGAAGTGTCCTTGGGCAGCTGGGCAAAGACAAGGGGAGACATATGGGCTGGAACTCCTGGGAGAAGGGCACAGGCCCTGAGAGCTGCACCAGTGAAGGGGGGTGATGACCCCCACACAGCCCGCACCTCCCTGCAGAGCTGGGCTGTCCAGTGGGTTCCCAGGAGCACAGAGGATGGGGAGGGGTCCAGGTGCCAGGACAGAAGGGGAGGGATGCAGTGCTCACCCAGCACCCACCGGGCCAGGCCTCCTGGTGAGCACCGGCCTACCCGGGGAGGTGGGAGAGGCACAGGACCCTCCAACAGAAGGGACCTCTGGTCTCATGAGCCCCCCTTCACTTACCCATCAGGAAACTGAGGCCCAGTGGTCGGTGACTTGCCCAAGATCACACAGCAAGGTGGGGTCAGAACCATCCAGAACTCAGTTGTCTGATTTTAATACTCTACATAGACTGGGGCTGGACTGATTTTTTCCTCTCTGAGGTAAATGACTGTAAACTGAGACACAGTGAGATACAAACTCTTTTCCAGGCTTATTTTATAATTGACAATATTTCTGCCACCCAAGAAACCATAGAAGGTTGTGGTTAAGAGTGTGGGTGTGGGAGCCTGCCTGTTTGGGTTTGGATTCCAACTCTGTCATTAATAGCTGTGTGACTTGGACAAGTGAGTTAACCTCTCTGGCCTCAGTTTCCTCACCTGTAAAATGGAAGTAATATAGTACCTCCCTCACAGGTTGCGTGGTTGAGGGTGAGTAGTGTCACTTACCCACAGTGACAGCACCTGTGGTAAGGATATGTGCACTGGTAAAACCCACAGCTCTTCTCCTGGGTCTTTCTCCTTTCCTCTCACACTACTACCACACTCACAACACTTCTGACACCAGATGTGTGGGTTTCCCCACCAATTGACTCTGCAATACCAGCTGGTGTCTACAATTTACTTAAGTTCTGACACGATCTACCTGGAGTTAGCGTCAGATCCCACAGGCTAAGGGCTCAGCCCCACAAGAGTGCCCCCTCTTCAGATGCCAATTGCAAGTAGTAGGTCCCCAGGTCCCCCACAACTTCTGTACAATTTGGCTACAAACTAGAAGTTCCCACGACCCCCTCCTCGAGTTTGATTAATTTGCTAGAGTGGCTCACAGAACTCAGGGAAACACGTTTATCAGCTTATTAAAGGAGATGATGAAGGGACAGATGAACAGCCAGATGAAGAGACACACAGGGTGAGGTCTCGGAGGGTCCTGACTGCAGGAGCTTCTGTCCCCGTGGAGCTGGGGTGCTTCACCTTCTCGGTGTGGATGTGCTCATCACCTGGAAGCTCTCCGAAACTCCTACTATTGGGGTTTGTGGAGGCTTCCTCACGTGGGCATGTTCAATCATTAACTCCATTTCCAGCCCCTCTCCCCTCTCTGGAGGATGGGGGTCGGGGCTGATAATTCCAAGCTTCCAATCATGGCTTGGTCTTTCTGTGACCAGCCCGCATCCAGGAGTCCCCCCAGAGTCACCTCACTAGAACAAAAGATACTCCTATCACCCAGGAAATTCCATGGGATTTAGGAACGCTGTGCCAGGAGTTGGGGTCAAAGACAAATATTAGAACCAGAGATGCCCCTAGTGCTCTTATCACTCAGGAAATTACACGGGTTTTAGGAGCTCAGTGCCAGAGGCCGCGGGCAGAGACCAATACATGTTTTCTCTTAGCTCACAATATGTGCTATGTGTGTGTGTGCATATGGGGTAAATGTGAGCTCATGTGTAAGTGTGCATGAGTGCAATGTCTTGGTGCACACCTGAATGTGAGTGTTAATGTGCAAGGAAGGATGTGTGTGTGTGGATGTGCATGTGCAGTTGTGAGTCTAAGTGCAGGTGTGTATGACTGTGTACATGTGTGTGCATGAGCGTTCACGGGTCTGTACAGACAAGGGAGAGCAGTGAATGTGTGTATGTACACGGAGTGTGGGGAGGTGAGAGTATTTTGACCGTGAATGTGTGTGAATTTACACGGGGTCTAGGTGACTGAGTATGTGAGTGTATGCATGTGTGCATGTGTGTGTGGATGTGTGTATGCTTCTGTGTGTGTGTGTGAAGTGGCTCCTGACTGTGCTGGGGGACCCAGAAGCCTCCCTAACAGGGGCCCTGTGTAGGACATGGTATTTTTGGCCCCTGAAGCTGGTTATTCTGGAAGTGACTCTACCGCCTCACCTTCTCCCAGCCCAGAAGCTGGAGCCAGAGGTCAGGAGGTCAGGAGGTGAGCAGCCTAAGCTGGGCCACGGGCGCCTGGGCCCCCAGAGAGGGAGGAACCAGAGCAGGAGCGGGCCCTGGGAGCTTCTGGCTTCAGGATCTGGAGACAGAGTGCTGAATTGGGGCACGAGAATGACTGCCCTGGAAGAGGAAATCCTGCCGTGAGCGCTGCATAGATGGCCTCGCCTGCCCCTGAGGCCCATCTGGGAGCTGGTCCTGCTGGCCACTGGGCTGTGGGCAGGTGGGCTACACTAGGGCCTCTCTCTGGCCCTCCCTGGGCCCCTTCTGAATCCCAACACCACATAGTCATCACTGTCCAGTGAAGGAAGCTTGGACACCAGACGATTAGCCAATGGACAGGTGACTAGGCGCCCACCCCAAGGCTGCAAAGCATTTCAGGGTGCAGCTGGTGCACAGGCCTTGGGCCTCCCCCTGAGTCTGTACTTCTTGGAGTCTCTGTGAGCTTGAGGGCAGGGCCATTGTCTGAGCTGCTGATGGCTGCACTGCCGGAGCCTCACACAGACTCAGTCGATGTGAATGAATGGACACGTGGATGAAATAATGAACTAGTCTGTCTCCAGGGCCTGCAACTCACTCCCTCTCCTCAGCCCAAGCTCCTGAATCCCAGGACCACCCACTGCCCGGCCCCTCCCTGTGAACTCCCTCTCACTGAAGTCTCTCAGCCCCCAGCAGCACCTGGGGGGTCTCCTTTGCAGGGCCAGGCCTGGCTCAGCGTGGCCTTTGCTGTCCCTCTGAGTCCCTGGGGTAGGTCAGGGGCACCAGGGGGACCTGCATGGAGCCTTCACTCTATTAGAAAACAAGGAGCTGGACGAAGTGGAGTTTCTTCCTTCCCTTTCCAGACAGTGTGTTCCCCGCGCAGGCGCCCGGGCCACCTGGGCAAGTCCTCCTCCTGTGCGGGCCTTACCTGCCAGGCTCAGAGCTTGGCAGGCCCCCGGCCCTTTGATCTTTGGGAGAGCTCCCTTCACATCACAGCAAACATGTCACAATAACTATTCCCTGCGTGCCATGAATTTTTTAAAAAGGATTTGTATAATCTTGAACAATGTTGAATTTGATAAGAACAAATTGCACGTTGTTGTGTATGAACACATAACTGCTATTATTTTCTCTGTTTTGGTCACCCTGACACCCCAGAGTCCAGCTCAGTGCTCAGTACTCAGCAGGCGCTCAGTATACACTTGTTGACTCAGTAGCACTCATGTGATGTGAATCTAACTCATATGATGCGAGCTGGTGTGACGTGAGGGGTGGCAGACACTGAACTAAGAGAGATTACTTTTGATTGTTTTGTTTTGTTTTGTTTTTTTGCAGGGGAAGATTCACCCTGAGCTAACATCTGTTGGCAATCTTCCTTTTTTTCTTCCTTTCCCCCCACAAAGCCCCAGTACATAGTTGTGTATGGTTGTAAGTTCTTCTAGATCTTCTATGTGAACCGCCGCCACAACATGGCCTGTGACAGACAAGTGGTGTGGTTCGACAACCAGGAACTAACCCTGGGCCTCCGCAGCGGTGAAAGCGCCCAACTTTAACCACTGGGCCGTCAGGGCTGGCTCTACTTTTGATTTTGAGGTTTTCTTTTTTTGGTTTGGAAACACTCATTTCCCCATCGGGTTCCAAACATTCTCAGAGACTGTAGAACTGCTCACAGGTCTGCGGAGCCTAATGGATAGAATGGGGCCGTCGGCGCCTGACCCCCAGGGCCAGCCTCCGCAGGCAAGCCTTCCCCTTAGAGCCGCAGGTACCACCAGGGGCCTCTGAGAGCAAAGAAGCAGGATCCAGGCCTCTCTCCACCAGAACGAGCTCTCAGCTTGGGCAGGCTCCGTGTTTCTCCCACCTGTCCCTCTGCCTGGCCGGTTCCCACCGTGTCTCTCTCACGGCATGGTCTCTCTCAGTCACCAGGGCGTGGGTGAGGTCTCTACCCCTTGTGGCCTGGCCTCACTGCCCTCCTCCAGCCCCGCCCTTCTAACCTGTTGTCCATGCAGAAGCCAGAGTGACCAGGGCTGGCTTTGCAGGAGCATGACCAGCGCAATCACTCAGGGCCAGCCCTCAGTAGGGCCCTGTGCCCGGGCGTCAGTGTCCTGTGGTCGCCATCTGGAAAGTCTTGCTCATTTCAGCTCTGAGTTTGTGTTTCTAAGTGAAGTCTGTTGGGAAAATGGAGGACGCACTGGGGGCGTGGAGCCTCAGGTCCGACATGTTCCACTTCCCGCTGCCTCCCCAGAACGGAGTCTTGGCTGCCCATTCCCTGCTCCCTGATACTCCCACCATCTGGAGGCCTGAGCTGGGCTCGAGGAGAACTGAGGACACTGGATTGGCCCCAGGCATCTTGGGGTGGGACAGGGTGGTAGCCATACCCTCCAGGGGCTGAAAGGCAGCGGGACTTCTTGCCCACCGCCAATCCAGGTACTGAGCAGGTCCCAGCACGAAGGTGGCCTCTCTTGGGGTCGCCTGTTGGCCATGGGTTGGGGCAGGGGGCTCAAGCGGAGGGGGATTGACTTTCCTGCCCTGGTAGGGGCTCTGCAGTTTCATTTTGCACCAGGCCCGCAAATTACGTAGCCATCCCTAAGCATGATGCTTCTATGACACACGTCTGCCCGGCGGGACCCCTCCTGGGATACCTACTGACAAGCGCAAATCCCTTCCTTTGACTCACGAGGTCCTGCATGCCCAGGCCTGCGTGGTTCTGGCCTTGGCGCCCCCTGCCTTTGCATTGAGTATTCCCGCCACCCGGAGAGCCTTCATCCCCTTCAGTGGATCGTGTCCCCTCTGGTTCAGTTTGCCTGGAGCAGCCTTTCCCTGCCTCTTCACTCACGGGGATAGCCCTGACACCCCCCAGTCTGGTTCTCACTCTAGCGCATTTCCATCACCCAGCTGGTTCACGTGCCCACTAGAGGAGACTTTGGGTTCCTGTTCCCAGCTGCACCCCAAGGGCCTGGTGCCCAGTGCGTGTCACTCAGGGAAGACTGGGTGCCCATCTGCTCTCCTACAGCTTTGCCCAGTGATGAGAAAACAGGCTCAGAGAGGACAGTGACTTGCCAGGGTCTCGTGCTGGGACAGAGGCTGGTGTAGCACTTCCGTGTGAGTCCAGCGCCCGCGCTCTCTCGCCTGCATCTCTCTGCCAGGGAAGCAAGGCCGCGTGATTGAGAAAACCCGACTGGCCTCCTCGAAGGAGAGCAGAGGACGCGGCTCTGCCCTGCTCCTCTCCTGAGCGAGGCCTTGCTGCCAACCCAGAGGGGCTCCCGCTGATGGTGCTGCTTCTCTGGCTTTGATTCAGTCCCACAGACGGAGGCCCTCTGGTCCCCAGTGCGAAAGACCGGGGTGAACGAGATCCAGCTCTGGCTGCAGGGGTGTCCTCCTCTGCTGGGAGTGGTCTTGACCAAACTTCTCCAGGGTATGAATCCTATCCCCCTACCCCCCTACATCCTAGCTCCTAGGGCTTAAGAATAACTCTCCGCCTGGCCAAGTGGCTTTCTGTGGGTAATTGTGACCCGTCAGAGCTCAGAGAGGTGAAAGGAAGCACCCAGGGCCCCCGGCTCGTATGGGTCAGCCAGGAATCGAACATGGATCGGCCTGACACCAGAGCGTGGGCCACACCAAACCCATCACAAGTGAGGCCCCTGAACCACAAGCCACCTGAGGATGAGATCACATCCAGTAGGGAGGGGCGAGGCAGGAAGGCTCCAAGGAGGGGATGGCACCTGAGCTGGGCCCTTGGGGTCTCTCAGGAGGGAAGAGGAGGAGCCGTGAGGCAGGCATTGGGAACACGGAGCAGAGGTGCAGAGGCAGGGAAGGCTGGGTGAGAGGGAAGGCTGGAGAGGAAGGTTCAGGCCTGTGGACGCAGGCCAGGTAGTTTGGATTTTGATCTGATGGTAGTAGGGAGCCATGAGTCAGCTGTGCTTGGGGAAGTTTATGCTGGCTGTGCACGGGGTGGGGGTTGGTGGGAGGAGTCCAGTCAAGAGGCAGTTAGAAGGTCCAGAGGTGACTGTCACAAGCTTGAAGCAGGGTGAAGCCATTGGAAGGGGAAGATACTAGGTGACAAGTAGGTAGCCCATGTCAGAGAAGCTGGCGTGGGTGGGGCAGGGTGCTGAGGAAAGCTTCAGCTGGGACCTGGCACAAATGAGACCAGCTTGGTGCCAGCTGGGACCGCCCCCCAGGGGCGGGGCATGTGCAGGGCCACAGGTAGTATTGGGGCATCACAGGGCTGTGTACATAGTAGGTGCTCAGTGAATACTGGGTCCAGTAGGGCAGCTCTGGCTATGCTTTCTCCCCTTTGCAAGCCCCGCCCAGTGGCCCTGGAAGGACCCCAGCTGGGCCAGGAGGGGCAGTGCCTGCCCACGGTTTCGTCTTTGCCTGTGCACCCATATGGCTTCTCTCTCTTTCCATCCACCCGCCCCCTCCCTGTCCTTATCTCTCCCTTCCGTCTCCATGGCGACTCACCACCTCAGCTTGCTTGCATCCCAGCCTCTGCCAGGGATTCTGAGGCTGGCTCTGTCCCTCCCTCCTCTGGAGCCCTGGTTCCCGCAGTCCTGTCTCCTCCCCCTGGGTGAGTCTAGAGGCAGCCTCCTCTTTCCCGACTGTCACATCTATTTTCCAGCGCTGACAGAATCGGCTCCTCTGGGGAAGACCATCCCCCACCCCATCTTCCACCTGCCACAGCTCGGCCAGCCCTTCCAGGGGCAAAGCCATCCCCACCAGCCACTGGCTGAAGGTCTCTTGGGCCTCTGCTCTCTGCTTCCAGACCCCCTCCTCGCTCCCAGCCTCCCATGCCGAGGTCCGCCTTGTCAGTCATTTCCTTTTGTCATCGGCTTGGGAAACAGGCAAGTCTCCAGTCCTGAGATCTGGGGAGGAGAGTGGGGGTGGGAAGGGGCCACCCGGGGTTGGGGGATGGGTCTGTGGAAGGAGGATCAGGGGCCACTGGAACCCAGGAGGAAGATAGAAGTGTGGATTCTCTTCTAAAAACCTTTTTTGTTGTTTTTTTTCCCCCCCTCAATTTTCTCCCCAAGGAGAGAAAACGGAGCTTCATGGGAAACAGCAGCAACAGTTGGTAAGTGGCAGGGCCTGCCAGCGGGATTGGTGCAGCGGGCCTGGTCAGCAGGCTGGTCCAGGAACAAGCAGGGAGGCCTGTGGCCCGAGCCTCCAGAGGGCTGTCCCAGGAGAGGGCGCACGGGGCTGGATCTGCCAGGCTGTGGAGGGAGGGACAAGGAAAATTGGGTGGGTGCCCAGGGAGGCCGATTCCAGCTCAGAGGGGGAGAGTGGAAGGAATCTTCTAAGAACCAGAGCCATCTGCCCTGCCACCGGGGGGGCTCCCACTCTCCCCTACCGTCCCCACTGCGCAGGGCACATTTAAGCCGCTTCAGGGAGGTTGTAGAGAGGATCACTCCTTGGGGGTCCGGCCGAAGTCAGTAACTCCTTGTGAGCGCCCTTGCAGCAGCAGGCGGTGGGGGAGGACGGTCATGAGCATTTGTGCAGGCGCTGGGCAGGGCGCTGCACAGGCATCATCTCGTCTGGTCGCCCCAACGGCCCCACGAGGCAGGCGCTGCTAAACTCTGCTCTTGGACGATTAGGAATTGGGGCCCAGGTCAGTGCAGGAGCTTGCCCCCGGGGGGACGGTGGTGGTGTGGCAGAGCCAGGAGTCCACTCAGGCTTTCTTCCTCTCGGGCTCACTCTCACCACGGCTCTGCTGCCCCCACTCTGGGGTCCTCAGGTTCTGGGGTGCAAGTCAGTGAGGAACGGGCAGAGTGTGGTCTCTCTGGGAGCAGCCCGCCCTCTGAATCCATGGCCTGTACCCCTGCATCCGATGTGCCGCCCTGCCCCCCAGGTCCCACACGCCATTCCCCAAGCTGGAGCTGGGCCTGGGGCCCCGGTCCGCGGTGCCCCGGGAGCTGCCCGCCTGCTCCATCTGCCTGGAGAGGCTGCGGGAGCCCATCTCGCTGGACTGCGGCCACGACTTCTGCCCGCGCTGCTTCAGCACGCACCGCGTCCCGGGCTGCGAGCTGCCCTGCTGCCCCGAGTGCCGGAAGATATGCAAGCAGAAGAAGGGCCTGCGGAGCCTGGGCGAGAGGATGAGGCTCCTGCCACAGAGGTCCCTGCCCCCTGTGCTGCAGGTCCGGGGACCCCGCCTCGTCGTGGGGTGGGGGGCACGGAGAGACCCGGGTCCAATCCAAGAGGAGGCAGGTGGCTTTGGCCCTCTTCTGGGATGTGGGGATGGGAACGGAGCTCAGGGTGGACACACTCCAGACTTGGGGTCTGACGCCCACAGTCTGGATGCTCAGGGACCCTCCTCCCGGCCCAGGAGACCTGGGCTGTGAGGGCGGAACCGCTGCTGCTGGTGCGAATCAATGCCTCCGGGGGCCTCATCCTGAGGATGGGGGCCATCAACCGCTGCCTGAAGCACCCCCTGGCCAGGGACACCCCCGTCTGCCTGCTTGCTGTCCTGGGCGAGCAGCACTCAGGGAAGACTTTCCTCCTCAACCACTTGCTGCGGGGCCTGCCGGGCCTGGTAAGGGCGGCGCTGGGCAGGCGGCTGGGGGCAGGTTCAGGGTCCCAGCCTGGCTTCGGGAGGGGAATGGGGGCTGGATGGGCCAACTGATGCTCCCCTTCTCTGCCCCGCAGGAATCTGGCGAGGGCAGCTGGCCGAGAGGAGGGGGGTCCCTCCAGGGGTTCCGGTGGGGTGCCAATAGCCTCACCAGGGGCATATGGATGTGGAGTCACCCCTTCCTGCTGGGGAAAGAGGGGAGGAAGGTGAGGGGAGAAAGGGCAGAGGAGGGGCAGGGAGGGGAAAGGGAGAAAGAGCAGAGACGGGCAAAGAGGAGGGGAACCGAGAAGAAGACCTTTCGGGCAAGGGTGAGAAGATGGGGCAGAAGAATGTGGGGGAGCGAGGCAGGCCTGGCCCCTTGGTTTGTCTCCCTCGCCTCCCGCACAGGTGGCTGTGTTCCTGGTGGACACAGGGGATGCCATGAGCCCTGAACTGAGCAGAGAAACAAGGACCAAGCTGTGTGCCCTCACCACAATGCTGAGCTCCTACCAGGTGAGGGTGCTGCCCCCCGTCCCCCCCCGCTCATCTTTCTCCAGACCCAGGGTGTCTCAGCACACTGCGAATGGCCACCCTGCTCTCACAAGCTTTTGTGTCTGGAGTCCCCACAAGTTCTAGGGGTGTCCCTGCAAGGGGGGATGTGTCCCTAGTCAGTGAAGGTGGGAGTATGGTTTGTTCTAAAGTTTCGTTGAAGGTCCCTGGGGGCAGCTGAAGGTCGGTCGGCAGGACCATTCCCGGGCCTGCCTTCCATTCCTCAAGGCCAGTCCAGCCTCACAGGCTGTGGAGGTCCCCGGGCTGATCTCTCCCAGGCCCGAGCCCCATAGGGTGCCTACGAGCTCCCTCCTCACCAGGGGCTTCCCAGTATCTCTTTGCCTTCACAGACCCTCTTCCAACTTGTTGTTCTCCTTGGTTCCAGATCCTCAACACCTCCCAGGAGCTGAAGGATACAGACCTGGACTATCTGGAGGTGAGGAGACGTCTGGTCCCTGCCCTGACTATCAGGCCAGGAGACTGGACCGGCCGGAATGAGGTGCCTTCCAGTGCTGGCCTGGGATTTCACAACACTGGAGTTGGGTTGGTGGGCTTGAGGGCGGAGGGTGAAGCACAGGATGCCTGGGTGGGAGAGAGACAGGAGAGTCCTGGAGCTGGAGCCCGGAGCGTGGGTCCTACAGTGGTGCGGGGGCGCGGGGAAGCTCAGTCCTTGGAGTGGCCCAGCTGTGACCCTCTGCTCCGCCCCCAGATGTTTGTCCAGGTGGCTGAGGTGATGGGCAGGCATTATGGAATGGTGCCAATCCAGGTGAGACACCCATTTTGGACCCATCTCCCCAGACCCTGACACCCCCTGGCTGCTGGTGTCAGGACCCCTTCTCTTCCAGCACCTGGATCTCTTAGTTCGTGACTCGTCCCACAGCAACAAGGCAGGGCAGGGGAATGTGGGTGACATCATCCAGGTGAGCATGCAGAGGGAGGGGTTGGAGGGGGTGGGTGGACCCTGCAGGAGGTGAGGGGAGCCAGGGAGAGGTCCTGTAGGGAGCCAAGAATGGGAGGCTGCATCCCCTAGCTCAGGGCACTCCCCACTCTCTCTCTCAGAAGTCGTCCAGCAAATACCCCAAGGTTCAGGAGCTGCTCCAAGGGAGGCGAGCCCGCTGTTACCTCCTGCCTGCTCCTGGGAGGCGGTGGGGGAGCAGAGCCCACGGAACCCCGGAAGGTGAGTGTCCCCAGGAGCAAAGGCCTCCCCAGCCTGCCCTCCTCCGGGCTGCCGGAGCCCCCCTCGCACTAGTAGCATCTCCCAGCCTCTGACACCCTTTCTCCTCCCAAAGCCCGGTCCTGCTCAGCCCCCGGTCTCCTCAGCATGAGGAATCTCTTCCTCAGACACAGATGACGATTTCCGCCACCTCCGCGCCTACGTCTCGGATGTGCTGAGCGCCGCCCCCCAGCACGCCAAGAGCCGCTGCCAGGGGTACTGGAGCGAGGGGCGCCCCGTGGCCAGGGGGGACAGGCGCCTGCTCACAGGGCAGCAGTTAGCTCAGGAAATCAAGGTGTGAAAACCTCCTGAAGACCCAAGAGACCCCGGCTGGCCTCTTGCCCACCCTGACCCCCTCCGACGATGTCTCCGCAGAACCTCTCAGGCTGGATGGGGAGGACGGGGCCCGGGTTCTCCTCTCCGGACGAGGTACGGAGCTCCCCGGGAGGATCCAGGGGCCAGGAGGGAGGTGGGTCGATGTGCCCTGGGATGGAGACAGGTAGTGCCCTGAGGGGGCGGGCGGAAAGAGGGAGGCAGCTTGGGTTTTCCTGTGGACAGATGGCCGCCCAGCTGCATGACCTGAGGACGGTGGAAGCTGCCAAGAAGGAGTTTGAGGAGTACGTGCGACAGCAGGTGAGCCCGCAGGTCCTGCATGGGAGGCCAGGTGTCCAGCCAGGTGGGGTCCACACCAGGGGAGGGCCCCCCTGGGGCTCCTGGTCAGAGCGCCTTCTTTCCTCCTCCCTGGCACAGGATGTGGCCACCAAACGCATATTCTCTGCGCTCCGGGTCCTGCCCGACACCATGCGGAACCTCCTCTCCACCCAGAAAGACGCCATCCTGGCTCGCCACGGTGTGGCCCTGCTGTGCAAGGGGAGAGAGCAGACATTAGAGGCCCTGGAGGCCGAGCTGCAGGCCGAGGCCAAGATCTTCATGGACTCTTACACTATGCGTTTCTGTGGCCACCTGGCTGCCGTGGGCGGTGCTGTGGGGGCCGGGCTCATGGGCCTGGCGGGGGGCGTGGTAGGTGCGGGCATGGCAGCAGCGGCGCTGGCTGCGGAGGCTGGGATGGTGGCAGCTGGAGCTGCCGTGGGGGCCACGGGGGCTGCTGTGGTCGGGGGTGGTGTGGGTGCTGGTTTGGCTGCCACTGTGGGCTGCATGGAGAAGGAGGAGGACGAGAGGGTGCAGGAAGGGGACCGAGAGCCCCTGCTCCAGGAGGAGTAACAGCCCCGGGAGATGTTAACAGGAGGGAGAGATGCGAGGAGGGAGGGAAGGAAGTGCGGGAGGGAAGGGGTTGGGGGTGATGTTCCGAGGGCCCCCAGTACCACACTGCCCTGGTTGAATGCCCAGTGTCCGGGCAGCTGCCTAAGCTGGAGAATCAAGGTGGCTCCAGGGCCCTGGGGAGGCCTCCTGCTGCAGGAGGTAGTATTTGGGAGCAGTGAACAGAGTCTAGGGCCTGTTTCTGGTTGCAGACTGTTGCTAACCTGCCATGGTTCCCAGATAAACTTGACCCCAGGGTCTCCCACCAAGAGTGAGGTCCACCCTCCCCACCCCGGCTTATTTCCCCAGATGACCCTGGATTGTAGGAAGGTGGGGCAGGCGCCATTCCAAGAATCTCCCCTTGGATGGAGGGGACCTGTCCTTTCACAGGTGGAGAAGCCCCAGGTTGAGTGACCTTAGTGTTCAGGATCAGGGAGCACTGATGAGGGGAGGAGGGAAGGAGGGCCACTGGGCAGAAGTGAAGAGTCCGGGTGTGGCGGACAGTGGCCTAAACCTCAGAGCGGACAGACTTGCTCCTACGACTCTTCCCAAAGCCACCCCACAGGACAAAGGGGGCCGCCTCTCCTTCTTCAGCATGGGGAGTTGGCATGTGCGCCTCGAATGGGGTCCCTGTAGGTACTCCCTCGTGGCTGTGCCCACGGTCAAGCCCGGGCAGACGGGGAGTGCCCTTGTTCTTTGTGCAATGCTGTCCCAGCAACAGATTAAATGCCAAAGAAAACACCCGTAACTACACGCGGAGCTACAGCAGACAGCCCTCCTGACAGTCTGTGACGGTCCTCGAGGGCCACACAGGGGACACGGGCCACCCTGGACACGCCCTCTCTCCCTGAGCCTTCGGGAAGACCCCTCTGTTCCGAGTTAGCAGGAGACCTGGGGCAGCCCCACAGAGAGCCTGAGGGTGGAGCGCCTCTCCCAGGGCGTGGGACGGCCCTACTAGGAGGAATTCTAGGCTATTAAGCTGTAAAGGATTAATGGGTGCATTATATGAAAAATAAAATGTGTGCGCTTGAATGTCAGCTTCCGAGTGTTATTGAAACAATTCTTGGCTTTGGGGCCAGGGGAGGTGAACCAAGGCGCTCCCTTATGGGACCTGTGGACGGGAAGAGGGAGACTAAATTCAAGAGCTCCGGGGGCTGAGCGTACGAGGCCCCCGCTGGCTCAGGAGAGGCAAGAGAGAGCACTCAGGCCACAGACCAAGGGCACGGCTACCTTCTCAGGCTTGTCCGCCAGGACTTGGGATCCTGCTCCCCTGGTCTCTCCTGCCTCAGATGACCCTGCGAACAGGTTGTCACCTGGCATCTGTCCCGGCAGAAGGAGGTAATAGAGGCATAGAAGGGGAGTCCTTGCTAATGCTGAGGAAGGTGGGGGAGCCCGGAACCACCTCTGCAGGGGGTCAGCTGCCCGGGCGCTCACCTGCTGCTTCCCCTCCCCGCCTCAGCTCCCCATCTCACAGTTACAGTCACCACGTCCAAACCCTGCCTTTTGCAGATGCAAACCCACAGGAGGTCTCAGCTAACGCTCCCCAGCCTACTGATGGCAGGAGGAGGGGAGCCCTGAACTCCTGATCCCCCAGCTGGTGTTCCCCCACAGACGGCAGAAGAGATTGTGTTGGGCTCGGCTGTGCTGAAATCGAGACACTCCTCTTCAGTGATTCCCACCCCCCCAGTCCGGTCCAGCTCTGGAAACAGTACTGGGGGGATGGAGGCAGAAGGACGTCGTCTGGGACACATGGCTCAACAGCAGAAGCTGCAGTTAGCAAGCTGGGGACAAAATTATGATGCAGAGAAATCCCAAAGCCGGGGTGGAGGATGGGTGGGGTGAAGACGGAGGGCGGAGGGTGACTCTCTAACTTTTGAGGACGGGGCCAGAGGGGGAATAGGTCCAGACTTTGTGTGGTGTTTGTCAAGAGAGGCTTTCTGGAAGCATCTTTCCAGGGTCCTTTCATCACCATCTGGTGGACATATGAGCTACAAAACCTCCCAGACTTTGGGGCTTGCAGGCTCAGGACTTGGCCGGGCCTCAGAGGAGTCACGGAGGGAGGGTGTTGTCTAGCTAGAACACCACCCAGTGGTGCTGGAAGGAACTGCAGTGGGCTGCTTCTCCCTGCCATGTGAACAGAAGGGCCATGTTGGCCCAGCGGGGGAAGTGCTCTGCAGAGGCGAGATGAGTCATAGTAAGTAGTGTTGGTCTTATGCCTTATAGTTTTCAAAGCGTCTTCCCAAACATCATCTTCCTGAAGACTTGAAACCATCTCATGCAGTACGTAGAGCACCTATTTTTACCGAAGCTCAGGGAAATGGTGTCTCAGTGAAAGAACTAGTCAGAGATGAGCCAGCACTTGAACCCAAGATTTCTGAGGCCAAATTCCTTGCTCAGGACAGCCTTCACCCCGCCAGTCTCTCCAGACTCCAAGACCAGGCCTCTGGGTCCCAAACCCAGCTAGGGGGCTTCTTGGGCTTCCAACATGGGTTCTGTCATTCACAAGAGCCCACGTGACTTTGTGCCCAAGGTCTCGGCAGCGTGCTGAAGTCTGAGTGGTTTCTCTTCTATGACCTGCTGAAGGTCACTGACTCTGAGATTCTCAGGTGATAAGTTTCTGGGTTAGAGAAACAGCTTATGGTTCCTGCTTCTGAGGCCTCCCTCGTGTTGAAGATGGCAGTACCACAACATAAAAGGAATCTGCATTTTTTTGTGTGTATGTGAGGAAGATAGCCCTGAGCTAACCTCTGTTACCAATCCTCCTCTTTTTGCTGAGGAAGACTGGCCCTGGGCTAACAACCGTGCCCATCTTCCTCTACTTTATACGGGACGCCACCACAGCATGGCTTGACAAGCGGTGCATCAGTGTGCACCCGGGATCTGAACCCAGGGCCACTGCAGCAGAGCATGCGCACTTAACCGCTCCACCACCGGGCCGGCCCCTGGGAATCTGCATTCTTAAGCCCTGCTATGGACTGAATGTTTGTGACCCCCTTCCCTCCGCCAGTGTCATATGTTGAAATCCCAATCCCTAGTGTGATGGTATTAGGAGGTGGGGCCTTTGGGAGGTGATTAGGTCACAAGGGTGGAACCTCATGAAGGGGATTAGTGCCCTTATAAAAGAGGCCCAGAGAGCTCCCTAGCTCCTCCCACCACCTGAGGACACAGCTGTTTATGAACCAGAACGTGGGCCTTCGACTGGACCACACTGAATCTGCCGGCCTCATAATGTTGGACTTCCCAACCTCCAGAATTGTGAGAAATAAATGTTTGTTGTTTACAAGCCCCCCAGTCTGTGGTATGTTCTTATAGCAGCTGCTTGGCTGTATGGAGCAGAAGCCCCCGAACCCCCCTGGCCTGTGTTGAACCATCCCATGGAATGAGATATACAGGTTTATTTGTCACTACATCACAGCCTGCCCTACCCTACCTAACACAGGTGTTTGTTCCTTGAAATGGGGTGATGCTCTAATGAAAACCTCAATATCACTGGCTGGGTGGTGGCCTAAGGAAACACACTGCTGGATCCATTCTATGTCGAGACAAAACATTTGGTAAAACTATCGCCTACAAGAACGTGGAAGGCAGACTTTGTGCTGTTGAGGAAAGAATGTAAAACAATAAAATCTCCTGCCAACCGAGAAAATCCTCTCCACAAATGTAGAAAAGAAATAGTTCTCTTATTGAATCAGCATTAAACCAGACTGGGCTGTGTTACGGGTAATCTGCTATTAAAAAAATGAGATTACAAAGACAAAGATATCCCACTGTTTTCATACCAAGCAGATACAACCCACGGCAGCATGTTCTCAAGTACGAGGACGTGTCCTCAGGGGAGAGAACTCAGCACCGTTTGCCCTACCTACTTTCACAGTTCGCCCTACATTCGCCTGGTAATTGGGGTGGCCATCTGTGCTAGCTAATTATCTCTATCTGAAGGAAAAATAAAACATCTTGTATCTCGACGTTGAGCAGGCAGCAAAGGCGCCTCGGCCAAACGCGGACGGTGACAGGGAGATGGGGTGCTGTCTTCCTTGATGTTGACGTTGAACAGAGATGGGTCTCAGGCCCTTCAGAAGCACACTCCTGGGCTTTAATTCTGGCCATTAAAAAGGTTTGCACACATATCAAAAGGACAAAGGAGGTACTTACAAAAACAAGTTTTCTCTAGGAAAAGTTCTAAGAAAAGGGAGAAGGAGGAAAGTTCTCTTTCCCTTTTGTAACAAGGAAAAGTCAATCTTATTTTTATTTACCTTTGAATTTTTCCCCTTTTGTTACTACTCTATAGTGACACTACAATTTTCTAATGATCTCCATTGCTGTTTCTACCTTTCTCTTGGCATTTTGCAACCATCTAAATATTCAGCAAGTTTATGGTGAAATGCAAATAAAAGTAATGATCAGAATCACAATGGGATGAATTAGAAATTCAGTAGAGCGTGTGACTTGCGGAAAAAGGTTTCAACACGTCATACTCATGGCAAACGCTTAAAGCAAATTCTTGATTATGTAGGGGAGGAAAAATAGCCTTTCCTTCTACTCTTCTAAGTTCACGGCTGGGCCCTTGTACGAAAAGACATTAACAAGAGGAAAGCACACACATTGATTTAACATAAGTTTTATGTGACGTGGGAGCCTTCAAAAGGAAGTGAAGATCCGAAGAAGAGGTTACACCTGAGTGTTTTTGTGCTGGGTTTGACGAAGAGTAGGAAGTTGTGGGAAAATGCGATAGAACAAAAGAGGGCGCGAGCTGAGTGCAGTAAACTGGAGGAAACTCAGCAAGGCCTGTTTGCTCAGATTCCTCCCGTCCTTCCCCTGTCTTCTGAGGTAAGGACACTCCTTTCCTAGGGGCAGAGGGAGGGCACATGTCACATCAGAGTTTACGACGTTTCAGAGGAAGGGCAGCAAGTCCTTCCGGAATGTGCTATTTCTCAAATTCTTTCCATTTAAAACATTCAATATGCCAAGGTGTCATGTTTTGGGGGAGTATGTCGATTAGCAACGTGCGAAAATTCTCCTTTGGCATATATTGATTTTACAAACTCTGGGTTGTCTTTATCGCTTGCACTTTCACACAATTAACTATCTGTGTATTATTTTGTAGTTACTCAAAGTCTTACCCAATCTAAGCCTAAGGAATAGCATACTGCCAGAGCCCAATAGTCTGACATTTTGAGTTTTTCTTGGAAGGCCCGGTACATTTCTCCTGAGTTCCCATCAGTCACACAAGCAAGTCCACACTTACCTGATAATTTAGGCCCTTCCGTAATTCAGATGCAAAACATCAAGACACCATGGCCATTAACCTAGCATCAAAGCCTTCTTGTGGGGCACCCTTGGAAGGGTACAATTTCCAGCGTTTACTGTCTATGGCTTTAATTGTGTTACATCTTGAGGACAAACCCACCTACAGGCTGTTTCTCACATCATTCCAAATCAATAATTCTTGGTCATGCTGAACCACTGATGATACTGCAGAGCCGTTTGTAGCTGATGGCTGAGCTGTTGGATCGCTGCGCGCCTGAGTCCTTTGTGGTGAGTTTTTGTTCCACCATTAAATTATGAAACCAAGTGCGAAGAAGTTAAAAAATCTTCCCTGGGCTAGAAGAAGAGAACGAAAACTTGGAGATAAGCTTTGCTAATGGCAGCTGTGCATACTCAGCATAATCAACTGTTGTTTAAAACTAACCAGGTCTTTCTGTCCCTCCTTAGCATGTGACTGAGCTGTCTTTCCCACGAAGTTGAGGTCTAGACGTCAAGATTCAGCTTCACAAGGCCAAACGCAGGCTGAGGATGAAAACAAACCAGAAGAGTCCAGACAGTCAAGGGAAGGAAATTCAGTCTTCAAGGCCAAACACAGGCTGATGGGGAGGTGCCAAACAGCAGGGCCACATGCTCCCCTCCCCTCCCTAAAACCCAGCACATGCTCCTCCCTTCCCCCGCTAAACCCCAGCACACGATCCCCCTCCCCTACCTAAACCCCAGCACACGCTCACCCTCCCCTACCTAGACCCCCAGCACACGCTCCCCTCCCCTACCTAGACCCCCAGCACACGCTCCCCTCCCCTACCTAAACCCCAGCACACGCTCCCCTCCCTACCTAGACATCCAGCACACGCTCCCCTCCCTACCTAAACCCCAGCACACGCTCCCTCCCTACCTAGACACCCAGCACACGCTCCCTCCCCTACCTAGACCCCAGCACATGCTCCCCTCCCCTACCTAGACATCCAGCACACGCTCCCTCCCCTACCTAAACCCCAGCACACACTCCCCTCCCTACCTAGACACCCAGCACACGCTCCCCTCCCTACCTAGACCCCCAGCACATGCTCCCTCCCTACCTAAACCCCAGCACACGATCCCCTCCCTACCTAAACCCCAGCACACGCTCCCCTCCCTACCTAAAATCCCAGCACACACTCCCCTCCCTACCTAAAACCTAGCACACTCTCCCCTCCCTACCTAAACCCCAGCACACACTCCCCTCCCCTACCTAAAATCCCAGCACACACTCCCCCTTCCCTACCTAAACCACAACACATGCTCCCCTCCCCTACCTAAACCCCAGTGCATGCTCCCCTTCCCCTACCTAAAACCCCAGATAAAAACCCCTACCTTTTCCCTTCGAGGAGGTGGATCTGAGTTCTAACTCCCATCTCCTCTTCTGGCTGCCTTTGGATAATAGTAAACCTCTTTCTTTGCCACAAGCCTGGTGTTTCAGCTTTTTCTTTATTGGCCCTACTATGTGGTGGGTAAAAGAACTTGTGTTTGGGTTCAGTAACAATTATTCCCAACAGTCCAATTCCAAGTTTCCCCCATTCCCATTGCAATTGTATTATGTGTTTTTGTAACAGTCCCAAAGCACCAAGTTTATTAGTTGAAGTATTAATATCAAAAAGCATTAGCTAGAACTTGCCTGCTCTATTCCTCCAAGGACTGTATCTAATAGGTCTCTTTTTGTTCTTGGATGGCCCCAAACAGGTCCCTTAATAAACAGATTCCATGATGGGAGGGCTCAGGGGATGTGATTCCTGCTATGAAGACTGTTAGCCACAGACATTTTGTGTCAAACTTTGGGCTTGAGTATTGACAAAGTTTCTCTCCTTGACCAAACTCTACTCAGGCTCCTCTGAATTCTCCTCTCAACTAGGCCCTGACTTTTGGGCTTCTGTGTTTGTCTCTGCATTGTCCACTGGTAGCAAGATTCCTGCTAAGTCAGTTTAGCCAGAATCCACCCCCCTTGATATCTGATCACCCTGGGTATCTGATCGGGTTCCTCATCGCCTGCTCCCGCCGCCCCCCCCACCTCCCCCTGCCCCTGAGAATGTCTGATCCCCCTGGCCTGCCTCCAGCAAGACTCTTGTTAGGTCCATTCAGCCAGAATCCCCCCTTATCCCTGATGTTGTCTTAGTAATTTTCCATCCAATGACCCCCCACCCTGCTCCTTGGCTATAAATTCCCACTTTTCCTTGTTGTATTTGGAGTTGAGCCCAATCTCTCTTCCCCACTGCAAGACCCCATTGCGGTGGTCTCTACACTGATCTCGACGGCCCCTCTTGAATAAAGTCTGCTTTACTGTTCTTTAACAAGTGTTATGAATAACTTTTTCTTTAACAGTATTGAATGCATGTAAGTTACTTTTACTTTAGTATTACCAAAAATTACTCATGAAGATAGTCCCGACTTCACTTTGCTGATAATTGGATTGTTGGACTTCTACGTCCAGACTATGTCTATCCTGGGAATACAATATGGAGCTGACCAGAAATCTGTAATTGTGGAGACCATTACTGAGGGTAATGAAAGAATAGCAGTGTTACAAATAACATGTTTGTTTCTAGTAAATTGTGAGTCTTAAAGTAATGGAGATAATCACTACTGTGAAAAGGACAGCAGGGCTATTTGTGATAATGATAATTTCACCAGAAAAGCTCTTTTCAGATGAGTTCAGTACCAATATCAGTGATCCTAGAAAACCTAAGTTTCAAGTCCTTATGGGAACCTTGGTCCATTCCTTCTGAGATGCTGGCTTCGCATCAGAAGCATAAATCCAACTGGATTTTTCTTTCAGCCATATCAAAGCACTTGAAAGTGTCCCTCCCAGTGTGGTGACAGCCGTCTTCCCTCTGGAACACCTTTCTGTACATCAGATCTCCTGGTAGATGGGGTGGCAGGCCTCCTCTGTGGCTCCTTCCAGGTCCTTACTTTATGTCTCAGGGTTTCTAGAGAGGAGAGAAGCCCTTTTAAGTATTTAACAAGATTATGGGGGGATTCAGCTAAACTTGGCACAGGATATGGTCTCAGATCCAAACTCACAAGCCTGCCAAACATAAGTTCATAAGCTCAAAGAGGGCAATACCATGCTTGCTGGGAAGGTCGCTCTCATTTTTAACAAGGCTCGTGGTAAAGCTCTAGGCCATTTTCACCTAGTAGACTGCTGAGTGAAGCTTTCAGAGTTGGATTCATCCACTTCACTCATCCAGAGGACTGAAGGTGACAGGGCATGTGATGGCAAGATTTACATGATTCCTGAGTGACAGTGGACTTCAGGCCATCTGGACATCCTGCAAACCATAATGAGACAAAATCTCTTACCTTCCACAGTCTTTGAATCTATGGAATCCAACTACCCCCAGGTGCCTGGCAAAGCCAGTCAGGGAAACCTACTGTACTGATCTTGGCGGTGACCTGTAAAGAACTGTGCTGACGCACAGCACATCTCCGATACACTTTGGATGAGTCATCTGTTGGTAGGCATGGTGAGAGTCTAGGGCCTTGAAAATCCTGCTCAGATGATGGACTCACGTGACTTTGTTGATGGCACGTTACTAATCAAGCAGATGGGCAGTGTGGTCCAGGAGTTATTTTGTTAGCTGATTCCCACAGTCCAGTCTAATTTCTTTTAGCCCTTTTCTCAACCCATTTGTCCATTTCCTGTTGTGAAGCATATTTTGGAAAATGAACAGCAGAAGTTCCTTGTATATTGCAAGTGGGACTTCTAAGTTTGGGGTCCACCACGTTTTAACAGGGGTTTCTGCAGCTCTGTCAGCAAAATCACCTCCTTCAGACCCCGTTGCTTTGCCCGCTGTGAATGCTGCAACGGCTGCTGTCGTATGACCTGTAAAGTCCCTAACAGCTCAGCTCGGAATCTTCCGTGACATATTTTAGTTCCCATAGAGGTCAAGAAGCCCCTATTTTTCCAAAATTGCCCTGTGGTTGCATGACACACCCTAGACAGACATTCACTGTCAGTGTGTCAAGTCAATTTAAGTCCTGAACTGAGAATCGTGGTCCAAGCAACTGCTAGTGGTTCACTCAGCTTGTGCTGATTTCATTCCGGGCAAAACCTAAGCTTCCGAGATTTCACGAGCAGCCGCCACAGCACAGGAAGTCTTAACTTGGCCATTTTCATGCCCACACATGACCTAGCAGGAAGCATGATCAAATCTGACCTCTGAACAGGAAAGTCAGATGAATCAGATCAGGCCCTAAGGTCTCCCTCCACTGCCATTGTGCAGTCTTGACCACCTATGCAGTCAGGGTCTGGTGAGAGGGCAGCCGAGTCTAGGACTTCACATCTCCCAAACACAGCGCCGGGCTGGGTAATTACGCGTGCTCGCAGATAGTCTGCTGGCGCACCTACAACGCTGGGTCTAATGCAGTTGAAAGATAGCTGTCCCTGCACGTGGGACATGCAAATAAGTCAAATGACCCAAAGAAGAGCTTGAGCCCTTCCAACAAGTGTGGCTGCTGCTGCCACAGCTCGGAGGCACCCAGAAGCACTGAGAAATACACTATTGGTCTAGAATCTAATGCCAACTTTTGAGTTAAATTCTGGTAGCAGTGCCTTTGTTTTCATGGAAAATCATGTGGGATGTTTTTTCAAAATTTGAAATCCTCAGAGCTTGGGGAGAGACTATAGCCAATTTCAGCTGTTCAGAAGTTTCTTCAGATTCTAGGGACCAAATCTGAGGGTCTTCTATTACCTATCAGAGGTGTTTGCCTGTTCTGCAAAAGCTGGAATCCACTGTGGAAAATATCCCATTAGTCCCCAAATTGTCTAAGTTGCTTTTTTTGTTGTAGGCCATTTCATCTGCAAAATTGGCTCACTCCTAGATTCTAACACTTTGTGACCTTCCACAATAAATGCCCTAAATATTTGACCTCAGTTTGGTAATATTTCTATTTGTCTAGTGAGGCCTTGTGTCTCTGTGGGATGAGGAACTTGAACACAGCCAAAGTGTCGGTTTTGCATTTCTCTGTAGCTTCTGAGGCTACCAGGCAGTCATCTACATACTGAATAATTACAGACCCCCCAGCGGGACAGAGCTCCCCAAGGTTTCCTGTAAAAGGCTAGACAACATAGGAGGGGTCCTGAAACTCCCGAGGAATTCTCTGCTATAAACACTGGACTCCATAGATAAAAACAAACGAGAATTTTTAATTAGAGGGATAGAAAAAAAGAAAAAAGCAGAACATAGGTCAACCACAGAGAAAAACTATGCACACGACAGAATCAAAGTCAGAAAAGTTGCAGAGTCAGTTAATGGAACAACAAATGCATTCACATCTCTAAGATCTGGTACAATTCTCTACAGTGGCCAACCATCTTCCTCCGATTCCCCTTCCCCGCTGACTGGACATAAGGGAGTATAACAGGGTGAGTGGCCCTCTTTAAAAATTATCCCTTGTTTTTCTAATTGTTTTTTAGAACTGGTTTGATTTTGTCTAATTGAGCCCTTGACAAAGGATAGTGTTTTACACACGGCCATGGCTTATCCTTTTGGTAAGAATCTTCATCTGGTCTGTATCTCCAAATAAACCAGCGTCATTTCTCTAGGCCCAAAGTGGTGCATGGATCTGTTTCAGCCCGGGGCCTTCTCCAGCACAGGGTGAGACTGCTACCCTTTATCATTCCCCTTTCCCATCAGAAGGCACAGTGTAACCAAATCAGGGGGCTTTTTTCCAGGGGGCTCCACGAACACTCCATCAGAGTACAGAATATGGTAGCCTTTCAGTTACACAGCAGGTCTTTTATATATAATAAATTAATTTATTAATTTTTTTATATAATTTTATTTATTTATTTTTTCCGCCAAAGCCCCAGTAGATAGCTGTATGCCATAGCTGCACATCCTTCCAGTCACTGCACGTGGGACGCGGCCTCAGCATGGCTGGAGAAGCGGCACGTCAGTGCACGCCCGGGATCCGAACCCGGGCCGCCAGCAGCGGAGCACGCGCACCTAACCACTAAGCCACGGGGCCGGCCCTATTAACTTTTACTGTGGTAAGACATACGTAACATAAAATTGACCATTTTAACTATTTAACTATTTTTCAGTGTACAGTTCTATGGCATTAAGTACATTCACATTGTTGTGAAACGATCATCACCCTCCGTCTCCAGAGCTTTTTTCATTACCTCAAATTGAGACTTCACACCCATTAAACACTAACTCCCCATTTCCCCTCCCCTCCAGCCCCTGGCAACCACCATTCTCCTGTCTACGAATTTGACCACTCTAGATACCTCACATAAGTGGAATCATACAGTATTTGTCCTTTTGTGTCTGGTTTATTTCACTTGGCATAATGTCTTCAAGGTTCATCCATGTCGTAGTATGTGTCAGAACTTAATTCCTTTTTATGGCTGAATAATATTCCATTGTACATATCCACCACATTTTGTTTATCCATTCATTTGTAATGGACATTTAGATTATTTGCGCCTTTTGGATATTGTGAATAATGCTGCTTTGAACATAGGTGTACAGATATCTGTTTGAGTCTTGCTTTCAATTCTTTTGGGTATATACTCAAAAATGGAATTTCTGGATCATATTTTAATTTTCTATTTAATATTTTGAGGAACCACCATACTGTCTTCCACCGTGGCTGTAGTATCCTATATTCCCTACAGAATATTCTATATTCTATATTCCAGCACTGCACAAGAGTCTCAATTTTTCCACATCTTTGCCAACACTTTTTATTTTCTGTATGTTTTTTTAAATAACACCCATTTTAATGTGTATGAAGTGGTATTTCATTGGGTTTTGATTTGTATTTCCCTAATGACTAATGATGTTGGGTATCTTTTCATGGGCTTGTTGGCTATTTGTATATCTTCTTTGGAGAAATGTCTATTCAAACTCTTTGTTTTTTTAATTGGGTTGTTTGTATTTTTGTTGCTGAGTTGTAAGAGTTCTTAATATATTCTAGATACTAGACCTTTATCATATATGATTTGCAAATATTTTCTCTCATTGTCCTTTCACTTTCTTTTTTTGTGTGTGTGAGGAAGACCAACCCTGAGCTAACATTCGATGCCAATCCTCCTCTTTTTTGCTGAGGAAGATTGGCCCTGGGCTAACATCCATGCCCATCTTCCTCCACTTTATATGGGACGCCACCACAGCATGGCTTAACAAGAGGTGCATCAGTGCACCCCTGGGATCCAAATCAGTGAACCCCGGGCCGCCGCAGTGGAGTGCGCGCACTCAACCGCTTGTGCCACTGGGCCGGCCCCTCTTTTCACTTTCTTAATGGTGTCTTTTGATGCACAGACTTTTTAATTTTTATGATGTACAATTTACCTATTTTTCTTTTGTTGCTTGTGCTTTTGGTGTTATATATAAGAATTCATTGCAAATTCAAAGTCATGAAGATTTACCCTTATGTTTTTTTCTAAGAGTTTTATAGTTTCAGCTCTCATATTTAGGTCATTGATTTAAAAATTACTTTGTAAATCAGTTAAGAGAAGAAAAAAGATGAAATGCATTTATATCAATTTTTATAACTACAAATTGCATTCACCAGTTCTCTCTCTCTTTTCCTTTCTCTGTTTATATGTGTGTATGTGTGTGTGTGTGTGTGTGTGTGTGTGTGTGTGTGAATTTCCATCTGGGTTTAGTTGCCTTCAGTCTGAGGAACATGTCTTTAAGGTGGGTCTGCTAGCAATGATTCTCTTATTTTTTATCTTCATGAGAATATCTATTTTATCTTCCTTCTCGAAAGATAGTTTTGGTGGATGTAAGATTCTTGGTTGACAAGTTCTTTTTCTTTCAGTACTTTGAAACTGTCTTTTCGCTGCCTCTGGCCTTCGTTGTTTCTGATGAAAAGTCATATTAGGGTTTCCTTGTACGTGATGAGTCATTTTTCTCTGGCCATTTTCAAGATTTTCTCTTTGTTTTTTTCCTCTTCTCTTTCTATTATGATGGTTCTGGGTGTAGATTTTATTGTATTTATCCTATTCAGAAGTTTTTGAGCTTATTGGACATGTAGAGTAATGTTTTTCAGTTTAAAACAAATTAGGGGTTTTCAGTCACTATTTTTTCTGTTTCTTTCTCTTTCTCCTCTCCTCTGGCACTCCCATTATGTGTATGTTGGTGTGCTTAAGCATATTCCACATTTCTCAGAGGCTCTGTTCATTATTATCTGTTCTATTTTCTCTGTTCTTCAGTTACATGATATCTATTGATCTATCTTCAAGTTTGCTAATTCTTTCTTCTGCCAGTAGATATGGACTGGCAGAAGAAAGAATTTTCTAACAATATTTCCGTTTTGCTCATTGTACTTTTTAACTCCAGAATT
This sequence comes from Ceratotherium simum simum, assembly GCF_057802395.1. Taxonomy (NCBI): domain Eukaryota; kingdom Metazoa; phylum Chordata; class Mammalia; order Perissodactyla; family Rhinocerotidae; genus Ceratotherium; species Ceratotherium simum. Next base: position 2,220,263 of record NC_141915.1, read on the forward strand.
TTCACTTGATCCTTCGATATAATTTCTATTTATTTATCATTATTCTCTATTTGATGGGACATTGTCTTCATATTTTCCTTTACTTCTTTGAGCATGCTGGAGGTGTAGTTTACTGTTTTTTCAGTAAATTTTGGGAGTTTTCATCCACTATTTCTTCAAATATTTTTGTCTGCTCCTTTCTCTCTCAACTCTCCTTCTGGTACTCCTACTATATGTATCTTGATGCATTTAATGTTGTTCCAAAGTTCTTTGAGGCTTTGTTCATTTTTCTTTACTCTTTTTTCTCTCTGTCTTTTGGCTTTCATAATTTCTCTCAATCTATCTTCAAAATCGCTAATTCTTTCTTCTACCAGTTCAAATATGTTATTGAGCCCCTCTAGTGAATTTTTTTTATTTCAGTTATTGTACTTTTCAGCTCCAGAATCTCCATTTGCTTCTTTTAAAATAATTTTTATCTCTTTATTGATATTTTCTATTTGATGTAACACTGTCACCATACCCTCCTTTACTTCTTTAACTATGGTTTCTTTTAGTTCTGTGAACATATTTATAATGACTACTTTGAAGTTTTTTCTGTTAAATCCAACATCTTGTCATCTTGTCACTCTTACAGTCAGTTTTCCTTGCCTGATTTTTTGTGGTGTATGAGTGATACTTTCTTGTTTCTTTGGCTCATACTTTTTTCGTTGGAAACTAGAAATTTTACATAATATATTGGAGCAACCCTAGGTTCTACCTCCTCTCCTCTGGGGCTTGTTATTATTACTTGCTTGTTTATTTTTTAGTGACTGGCTGGATTATTTCAGTGAAGTCTATTGTGCTTCCTCGCACCCCCACCCCACCCCCCACAAACATAGTGTTAAACCTCTTCTGTTGTGCCTCAGAAAGATGCAGCTTTGTGTATGTCCACGGTCACCCTGGAATGACAGTGGTATTGGTAGTGCTCTCTTCCCCTCTTTCCCTGTCCACACCCAGCTGTTAATTTCACTAATTGTTGGCTGATTGCTCTACTGTGTTTGACAATGTCCTGGGGCATAAATTGTTCTACAAACTAATCCAATCATATTTTGGCTCCATTGAAGGAATAATTTCTGATGTCAGTGTTTATTTGTTCTAACCTTAGAAGGGCTCCTCCTACGTGTATTATTCTCCTGTTCCCTCCTGCAAACTAGCCAGCCTACAGTTTAGCCTCTATCTTTGCTAAATCCATGAATCTTCTCCCAATTGCCTTTCCTCACAACCTCCACCGTTCTTGAAAGCATGGTTAGGCTTGAACTTCTCCATGCTTTTGTTGATGCAAATAACCAATAACTACTCTATAGATAGGAGAGATAAGGTGAATTTTACCTGAGCCAAGCTGAGGATTATAACCCGGGAGAGCAGCCTTCACAAAGGAAGACAGTGCTCCAGAGAAGCATGGTTTTCAGTAGAGTTTTATACCTTTTTAGAACAAAGAATATACATCAAACATGCTCAGGATACATATTCATCAAAGTTTTGAAGAGGTATTCAGTTTCAGATTAGCAGGTCAACATGACCCTGATGTCCAAGAAAGGAAACTTATCTTCATGAGTACTGATTCTGGCCTTATGATATTGGCAGTTGTAGCAAAGGAAATGTGCATCCTTATCTTCAAAAAGTGCATTCTTTTACTTTGAGATAATTTCTAATGCATTCTTTACTTTAATGTTAAAGCAGATGTACAATGTATGTTTGATAGGCTGTAAGTCAGGCTCTAGTTCAAGCCAGAATAGCTACCCTACATACCTCAATATGTGAAAATTTCTTGTCACTTTGCTGCAAATGAAGTCAGTTCATTTAAGAAGAGAATAGGAGCTATATGTTTTACCACTTGCTCCCCGCTCCCTGAAAAATCCCTGATCTAGGGCTCTAGAGGTAGGGGCAGGAACAATGGAAAGCTTCTCTCTGAGTGATACTCCCACTCAAGGAGCTGGGGTGGGGCAGGAGCCTGAAGTCCTCTCAGCTTCCCTTTCCTAGTGTGGAACCACCATTTCACAAGCTGAGATAAGAGTGATTGGGGCCCCATTATTCTCAGCTCATTATGTCCCAGGTAGAGCCTTCATTCCAGGAATGGGGACTGAACAGAAGAAGAGTGCCCCCAACTCTTGGCCATGCTCACCAGGGACTTATCCTCAGTAACAGGAGACTGGGGGCAGGATAAGAAACGCTGAAGCCCTGCACCTCCTGGGAAGAAAACCCTCAAGCTGGGAGTTAAGGGAAGAGAGGCCCTGTGTTCTTGTCTGAGGAGAGAGAGCATCCTGTGTTTTCAGCTGCAGCTGTCTGGAGTGGAGTTTCTGAACTGGGAGAGAAAAAGGGGGGTGCAGTCTTGGTTCAAATAACATAGACTCTCATATTTCTTACCAAATTTTCATAGATTTTCTTGAATAGATATTTCTTCACTTGCTGTTTGCCATTAGGATCATTTCTATAGGCTTTGAATGATTTCTTTAAATTTTTAAATAATTTTCACCAGTTTCACTGAGGAGTGGGTCAGTGGAGCTCCTCATGCTGTTTCGTCAGAAATTGATCTTTCCTTTATTTCTTTAAGCATGATTTCCTTTAAAAATATTTATAATGGCTACTTTGAGGTCTTTGTTAAATATGATATCTGGTCCTTTTCACGGGCCATTTCTATTGTCTGCTTTTTTTCCTGTGTATGGATGTTACTTTTTAGTTTCTCTGCATGTCCTATTTAAAAAACAAGTTTAATAAAACTTGAACATTTTTGGTAACATATTGTAGTAACTCTGTATACTGATTCCCCTACTCCCTCTGTGGAGCTTGTTTTAATTGTTGTTTGCTTGTTTACTTGTTTTGTGACTTGGCTAGTCTATTTTAGTGAAGTCTATCCCCCCTCACTCTACCCCCTGCCATATGCAGCCTTTGGTGTCAGTTCCCAGAGGGGTCACCCTGGAATGATGGTAGTTTTAGCAGGGCTCTCTCTCATGATCTCTCTCTTTGATTTCTCTGTTTAGCTGTGTGATTCATTTTAGTATCACACCCAGCCCTTAGGCTCCACTAATTACCAGCCGAGTGCTCTATTGTTTTTGACAATGTCCTGGGGAACAAATTCCTCAGCAATCCAACCCAATCAAATCCTGGCAAGGGGTAATTTTTGAGACCAGTCTTTGAGGTTTGTTCTCGTCCCAGGAGGATGCATCTTAGCTGTTGCTTTCCATAGTTCTCTCCAGTGAACCACATGGCCTATGGTTTAGCTTTTTGCTCTAAATTAAGAGGAGCTTTTGTTTTCCAGAGTGCTCTTATGGTCGAACTTCTCCATACTCTGTTTCAAATAAAGTCAATTCCTTTGGGGAGAGCTTGGAGCTCTCTTTTTTTATGGTCTGCCTCTTGCCCTGGGCAAAGTCTCTGAGCTACTGCTCTGGGTTTTGAGCAGATGGTAGCCTCTGCTCGTCTCTCCTAGCCTCTCTCAGTATGGAACTGGTGCCAGGTAGCTGAGAGTTACTGTAAATATTCAATAAGAACATGATTACCATTTGACCTAGTTCCCAACATAGACACAGATGAAAAGAAATTAATCTGGTTAATTTGCCATTTCCTTGTTTAACCTGAGGGGTGACTCAAGAGTCACAAGGATTTATGAGCTTGTTTTGCAGAAGAAAAAGAACGCCTTTAAGGAAGTTACAATCACCGGATAACCAGCCGCCAGCTGCCCAGAAGTATGACTGCTCCACAGCTTATCTGGAGTGAAAGAAACACAGACTTCCCCTTTTTTTCTCTGAGCCTCCTCCTCTCAAGTCCCTTAGCTCTATAAAGACCCCCGCTTTCTTCTTCCATTAAGGCGAATTTGAGAGAACCTATCTTCCTGCCCTCTTGTTTTGGCCAATAGGAATAAACCTTTCTCCATCTCCAAGCACCCAGTGTCTCAGCGATTGGCTTTCTGTGCATTGGACGTATAAACGTGAGGTTAAGAGGTTCGGTATCAGAGCCTTTGCCCCGTGAGCAAGCTGGAGTGAGGTTGATCTGGGCCCCAGTATTCTTGCCTGCTGTGCCTGGGGTAGAGACTTCATCCTATTGGTGAGGGCAGCACAGAGGAAAAGAGCCCTTGACCTCTCAGTTATACTCATCAGAAATTTAGCCACTTCAACCTGGAGTTGGAGAGGATGAGACTTGCTTGTGGCCTGACCCTCCCGGTGAGATAAAGTAACTCCTGACTGGGAGCTGAGGAGAGAGGGAGCCCTGTATTTTTGGCCACACACTTGGAGTGGAGTTGCCATCAAGGTGAGATAAGGAGAGGGAGGGGAAGAAACCAGTTGTGACTCAAATGCCACAGACTCTTGCTGTTCTCTCTGAATTCTAGCATTTTTTTTTATTGTAGTAAAATATACATAGCACAAAGCTTATAATTTTAACTATTTTTCAGTGTAGAGTTCAATGGCATTAAGTAATTCACATTGTGTTTAATCATCATCACCATCTATCTCTAGAACGTTTCATCACAATAACTCCCCATTCTCCCCCTCAGCCCCTGGTAACAATAATTCTATTTTCTGTCTCTATGAATTTGCCTATTCTATTTACTTCATATAAGTGGAGTTATACAATATTGATCCTTTTACATCTGGTTTATTTCACTTAGCATAATGTTCTCAATATTAATTTATATTGTAGCATGTATGCAAATTTCATTCCATTTTAAGGCTAATTAATATTTCATTGCATATATATACCACATTTTGTTTACTCATTCATTTATTGATGACATTTGGGTTGTTTCCACCTTTTGGCTATTGTGAATAATGCTGTTATGAACGTTGGTGTACAAATATCTGTTTGAGTCACTGCTTTCAATTTTTTTGAATATATACTTAGAAATGAAATAGCTAGATCATATGATAATTCTGTTTAAATTTTCAAGGAACTGCCTTACTGTTTACCACAGCAGCTGCACCACGTTATAGTCCACCAGCAATGCATGAGGGTTCCAACTACAGCTACAGAAGGGTTTCTCCACATCCTCACCAGTACTTGTTCTTGCCATTTTTGTTTTTGTTTTTTATAATAGCCATCCTCATAGGTGTGAAGTGGTTTTGATTTGCATTTACCTAATGATTATTGATGTTGAGCATCGTTTTATGTGCCATTGGCTATCTGTATATCTTCTTTGGAGAGATATCTATTCAAATTCTTTGCCCATTTTGGAATTTTGATTTTTTTGAACTTTAGGAGGTCTTTACATATTCTGAATATTAACCACTTATCAGATATATGATTTGCAAATATTTTTTCCCATTCTGTGAGTTGCCTTTTCACCTTGTTGATAGTGTCCTTTGGTGCACAAAAGCTTTAAATTTTGATGAAATCCAACTTATCTATTTTTTAATTTTGTTGCCTGTGCTTTTGGTGTTATATCCAAGAAAGCATTGCCAAATCCAATGCTATAAAGCTTTCCCCTTGTGTTTTCTTCTAAGAGTTTCATAGTTGTTTTGTTTAGGTTTTTGATACATTTTGTGTTAATTTTTGTATATGGTGTAAAGTAAATGTTCAACTTCATTCTTTTGCATGTGGATATCTAGTTGTCCCAGCAACATTTGTTGAAACTACCGTCCATCCCCCATTGAATGGTCTTGGTACCCTTGTCAAAAATCATTTGACTGTATATGAAAGTTTATTTCTGGGCTTTCTGTTCTAGTCTCTTGGTCTATATGTCTTTATGCCAGTATCATATGGTTTGATTACTGTGGCTGTGTAGCAAAATTTGAAATCAAGAAGTGTGATTCTCCAACTTAGTTCTTTTCTTTCAAGATTATTTTGGCTATTTGGTGTTCCTTGAGATTCCATATGAATTTTAGGATGAGTTTTTATATTTCTGCAAAAAAAAGTCATTCAGATTTTGATAGGGATTGCATTGAATCTGTAGATTGCTGTGGATAGTATTGACATCTCAGCAATATTAACTCTTCCATGAACACAGGCCGTCTTTCCATTTATTTGTGTCTTTGATTTATTTTAGCAGTTTTTTGTACTTTTCAGTTTACAATTCTTTTACCTCCTTGGTTAAGTTTATTCCTAAGTATTTTATTCTTTTTCTTGCTATTGTAAGTGGAATTGTTTTCTTAATTACCATTTCAGATTGTTCACTGTCAGTGCATAGAAATGCAAGTGATTTTTATGTATTGTTTTGTGTCCCAACTTTGTTGAATTTGCATATTAGTTCTAGCAATGTCTTTTTGTGGAAAATTCAGGCTTTTCTACATATAAGATTATCTGAGAACAGAAATAATTTTACTTCTTCCTTTCCAATCTGGATGCTTTTAATTTCTTTTTCTTACTGAATTGCTCTGGCTACAACTTCTGATACTATATTGAACAGAAGTGTTGAAAGTAGGCATCCTTGCTTTCAGTTTTCACCATTGACTATGATGCTAGGTGTGAGTTTTCCATATATGGCCTTTATTATGTTGAGATATTTATCCTTCTATTCCTAGTATTTTGAGTGTTTTTTTCATGAATGGATGCTGAATCTTGTCAAATACTTTTTCTGCATTAATTGTGATAGTCATGTGTTTTTTCCTTCATTCCATTAATGTGATGTACTACATCGATTGATTTCCATATGTTGAACCTTCCTTGTATTCCAGAAACAAATCCCATTTGGTCATGGTGTATAATCCTTTTAATATGCTGTTGGACTCCAGTCACTAGTATTTTGTTATTTTTTGCATCAATATTCATCAGGGTTATTGGTCTGTAGTTTTCTTTTCTTGTAGTGTCTTTCTCTGTCTTTGGTATCAGAGTAATGCTGGCCACCTAAATGAGTTAAGGAGTGTTTCCTTCTCTTCAATTTTTTGGAAGACTTTGAGGATTGGTATTAATGCTTATTTAAATGTTTGGCAGAATTCACCAGTGAACCATCCGGTCCTGGGCTTTTCTTTGTTGGGAAGTTTTTGATTACTGATTCAATCTCCTTGCTAGTTATAGATCTATTCAGATTGTCTATTTTTTCATGAATTAGAGAGGTTATGTATTTCTAGGAATTTGTCCATTTCTTCTATGTTATCTAATTTGTCAGTGAACAATAGTTCATACTACTCTCTTATGATCCTTTTACTTTATGTAAAATCAGTAGTGATGTCCCCACTTTCATTTCTGATTTTAGTAATTTGAGTGTTTTCTCTTGTGTTTTTATTCACTCTAGCTAAATATTCATCAATTTCATTGATGAATTGGTCTCATTGATGTTCTCTATCTTTTTTAGTCTCTATTTTATTTGTCTTCACTAGAATCTTTATTATTTTCTTCCTTCTGCTAGCATTTGGCTTAGCTTGTTCTTTTTTCTAGTTCCTTAAGATGTGAAGTTAGATTATTTGTTTGAAAGTTTACTTCTTAAATGTAAATCTTTACAGCAGTAAATTTCCCTCTTACCAGTGCATTTGCTGCATCTCATAGGTTCTGGTATGTTGTGTTTTCACATTTATTTGTCTCAAAATATCTTCTAATTTTTTTGTGATTTCTTCTTTGATCCATTGGTTGTTTAAGAGTATGTTATTTAATTTCCATATATTGGTGAAATTTCCAGTTTTCCTTCTATTATTGATTTATAGTTTCATCCCATGTAATCAGAAAAAATACTTGGTATGATTTCAATCTTTTAAAATTTATTATATTTTTTAAAATTTGTGGCCTAACATATTGTCTATCTTGAAGAGTGTTCCGTGTGCACCTGAGAAAAATATGTACTCTGCTGTTGTTGGGTACACTGTTCTGTACGTGTCTGCTAAGACCAATTAGTTTACAGTGTTGTTCATGTCCCTATTTCCTTATTGATCTCTTTTCTGGTTGTCTTATCCAATATTGAAAGTAGGATATTAAGGTTTCCAACTTATTGTAGAGCTGTCTATTTCTCCATTCAATTCTGTCAGTATTTGCTTTATGTGTTTTGGATTTCTGAAGTTTGGTGCATATATGTTTATAATTGTTATATCTTCTTGGTGACTTGACCTTGTGTCAACATATAATGTCCTTATTTGCCTCTAGGAGCAGTCTTTGATTTAAAACCTATTTTGTCTGGTGTTACTACAGCCACCTCAGTTTTCTTTAGTTACTATTTGCATGGAATATCTTTTCTATCTTTTCATTTTTGATATATTTGTGACTTTGGAATTACAGGTTTCCCTCAACTTACAATGGAGTTACATCCTGATAAATCCATTGTAAGTTGAAATTATTGCAAGCTGAAAATGCATTTAATAAACCTAATCTATCAAACATCTCAGCCTAGCCTAGCCTACTGTAAACATGCTCAGGACACTGTGTCAGCCTACAGTTGGGCAAAATCATCTAACACAAAGCCTATTTTATAATGAAGTGTTGAATATCTCATGTAATTGATTGAACACTGTACTGCAAGTGAAAGACAGAATGCTTGTGTGGGTACAGAATGGTTGTAAGTGTATTGGTTGTTTACCCTCATGATTGCCTGGCTGACTGGGAGCTGCAGCTCACTGCCATTGCCTAGAATCATGAGAGAGTATCATATACTGCATATCACTAGCCTGGGAAAAGATCAATATTCAAAGTATGATTTCTACTGAATGTGTATCACTTTCACATCATCATAAAGTCAAAAAATCATAAGTTGAATCATCATAAGTCAGGGACCATCTGTAAAGTGAGTCTTTTGTAAACAGCATATAATTGGATCTTTTTAAGAAAAATCCATTCTGCCAGTCTCTGCCATTATATTAAAGAGTTTAATCCATTTATGTTTAAAGTAATTACTAATAGAGAAGGACATACTTTTGTTATTTTGTTATTCTTTTCTGTATCTTATAGGGTTTTTTTGTCCTTCATTTCCTCCATTTCTGGCTTCCTTTGTGTTTAGTTAGGTTTTTTTAGTGACACATTTCAATTCTGTTATTTTCTTTTGTGTATATTCTATAGCTATTTTCTTTTCTGCTACCATGGGGATTGTTTATAACATCCTCAAGTTGTAACAATAGATTTTGAATTGATACCAACTTAACTTCAATTGCATAAAAAACTCTGTGTCTTTATATCTCCACCCCTGCACTTTGTGTTATTGATGTTGCAACTTATATCTTTATATATTGTGTACCCATTAAGAGAGATTTATAATTATTTTTTATGTATCTGTATTTTCAATCCTGTAGAAAATAAAAAGTGGAGTTACAAACCAATATTACTCTAATACTGGTTTTTATATTTGTCCATGTATTTACCTTTACCAAAGATCTTTATATCTTTGTCTAACTTTAAGTTACTGTCTAGTGTCCTTTAATTTCAACTTGAAGGGTTCTCTTTAGCATTTCTTGTAGGGTAGGTCTAGTTGTAACAAAGTTCTTCAGCTTTTGTTTATCTGGGAATGTTTTAATTTCTCCCTTATTTTTAAATTTTAATTTAAAAAAATTTCTAATTGTGGTAAAATACACTTAACAAAATTTACCATCTTACTGTTTTTTTTTTTTGTTGAGGAAGAGTAGCCTTGAGCTAACATCTGTTGCCAATCCTCCTCTTTTTGCTGAGGAAGATTGGCCTTGGGCTAACATCTGTGCTCATCTTCCTCTACTTTATACGGGACGCTGCCACAGCATGGCTTGATAAGTGTTGCGTAGGTCCACTCCTGGGATCTGAACCCCAGGCCACCAAAGCAGAGCACGTGAACCCAACCACCAAGCCACCGGGCCAGCCCCCCATCTTATCATTTTAAGTGTAGAGCTCAATAGCGTTAAGCACTCTCCCTCATTTTTGAAGGACAGTTTTTCTGGGCATAGAATTCTCAGATAAGTTTTTTCCCCCCAGTACTTTAAATATATCATCTCATTGCCTTCTGGCGTCCAAGATTACTGCTGAGAAATTGACTGATAATCATACTGAGGATCACTGGGGCTTTCAGCTTCCTAGTTTGTCATTTTTCTCACACATGTAGACTTTTAAAACAGTGTTTTAACATGCATTGCTTAAAAATGAAGTAACACACATTGCTTAAAAATGAAGTAATGAACTACACCCTTTTGCACAGTGTTTCACAGAGATAATGCACCTAGTTCAGTCAACAAGGACTCTAAGCAGATCTCATGGATGAATGAAGTACATGAACCACATACTTCTTCTTCTTCTTTTTTTTTTTTGTGAGGAAGATCAGCCGTGAGCTAACATCCATGCCAATCCTCCTCTTTTTGCTGAGGAAGACTGGCCCTGGGCTAACATCTATTGCAAATCCTCCTCCTTTTTTTCCCCAAAGCCCCAGTAGATAGTTTTATGTCATAGTTGCACATCCTGCTGGTTGCTGTATATGGGACACCGCCTCAGGATGGCTGGACAAGTGGTGTGTCGGTGCGCGCCCGGGATCCAAACCTGGGCTGCCAGTAGCGGAGTGCACGCAGTTAACCTCTAAGCCACGGAGCCAGCCCCAAACCACATACTTCTAAACACAGATTTTTAGACATAACATAATGTTCATTCATTCACATGCCTAGTTCTGTTAGACACAGTGATTAAATATGTAGAATGGAGTATGTGAACCACACTCTAACACAGTGTTCCCCATATAACACCATACTCATTCACTCATCCACTTGTCTCAGTCAAATTTATAGTTGAAACATGTATCCTATAAGAATGAAGGACTGGAACCACACACTTCTACTCAAGTATTGTCACACCCTGACCAACTAGCTTGTTAAGCACAATGTTCAAACATGTATCACAGAACAACGAATTACCTGGACCACACACTTCTACATACAGGGTTTCACACAGAGATAACACCATGCTTATTCATTCATTCACCTAGCTCTCTTACATAGTGTTTAATCATGTAACACAGAATGAAGTACATGATCTACAAACTACCAAGTACAATTTCTCAGGAAGGTTACACTGAACACATTCACTCACATGCTTAGTTCTGTAAAATACAGAGTTGAGTCATGTATCAAAGAAGAATGAATTACACAAGTCAGAAAGTTCTAAACATAGCATTTCACGGATATAACACTACATTCATTCACTCACACACCGAGACAGGTGAAACTGTTTAAACATGTGTGACTGAACCATGAAGTACGTATATTGCATCCTTTTTTGTGTGTGTGTGAGGAAGATCAGCCCTGAGCTAACATCCATGCCAATTCCCCTCTTTTTGCTGAGGAAGATTGGCCCTGGGCTAACATCCATGCCCATCTTCCTCCACTTTATGTGGGATGCTGCCACAGCATGGCCTGACAAGCAGTGCGTAGGTGCACGCCTGGGATCCGAACCCGGGCCACCAGCAGTGGAGCGTGCACACTTAACTGCTACACCACGGGGCCAGCCCCCTAAATTGCATCCTTTTGAACATAGTTTGTAACATACATAACATCATGCTCATTCTCTCATGCAACTAGCTCAGTTAAATAGAGTTGTATTTAGCAAGCTAAACACAGTGTTTAAACATTTTTATAGAAGAATGAATTACCCTAACCACACACCTCTAAACACAGTTTTTCACAGAGATGACACTAGGTGCCTTCACTCACACACCCAGCACCATTAGACACAGAATGTAAAGCCATAGCCAGAAGGATGTATTACATCCACCACACACATCTAAACACAGTGGTTCACTGAGGAACATTATCCCCAGTTACTCACACAATTACTCGTGTAAACACAGAGCTTAATCACATCACGGAAGAATGAACTCCATGATTCACATGTTTCTAAGTGATGTGTTTCACATAGATAACGCTATGCTCATTCACACATGCACCTAGATCAGTTAAACAGAGTTCAAACATGTATCATTGAAGAATGAAGTAGATGAAATGCACCCTTTTATACACAGAGTTTCACAGAGATAACAAGATGCTTATTCTCTTGCACACCTAGTACTGTTTTCCAAAGGTTTTAAACATGGATCACCAAAGAACGAATTACATGAACCAGGCACTCCTGAGGGCAGCGTTTCCCAGGGACAACACTGAGCTTTCCTGCTCCTAACTCTGCTCCATGCAGTGTTTACAGACGTATCGCAGAAGAGTGAACTTCATGATCCCCCTACTTCTAAACACAGTGTTTCACAGATATAGCACTACGTTCTTTCACTTATGCAAACATCTCAGTAAAACATTGTGTTTCAGCATATGTCACTGAAAAAGGAGTGTATGCAACACACAGTGGTAACCACATAGTTTCACAGAGACATCACTATAATGAATCAGTCATGCCCCTAGCTCTGTTAAACACAGAGTTTATACAAATATCACCAAATAAAGGAATATATGCACCACATGTTGCTAAGCACACAGTTTCAGAAACACATCATGATACTGAATCAATCACACACCTAGCTATGTTAAACACAGAGTTTAAACATGTGTTATTAAAGAAACAAATACATGCACCGAACGTTGATTAAAACGTTTTGCAGAGAAACCACAAGACTAATCAATTATGCAACTATCTTTTAAATTCAGAGTTTCAAAATATGTCACTAAAGAAAGATGTACCAACAGCACTCAGTACTAAACACTGTTTCACTGAGAAATCACTACACTCAATCTGGCACACACCTAGCTTGGATAAGCACAGTTTTTCAACATATATCACTAAGGAAAACAGAATATACACCACACAGTGTTAATGACACCATTTCAGAGACATCTTTGTAAGGATTCAATTGTGCACCAAGCTTTATTAAACACAGTTTCAACATAGGTCACTAAAATAAGAATACAGTCATGTGTTGCCTAACAACAGGGATACGTTCTGAGAAATACATTATTAAGTGATTTTGTCATTGTGTGAACATCACAGAGTGTACAAACCTAGGTGGTATAGCTACTACACACCTAGGCTATATGGCACTAATCTTGTGGGACCACCGTCGTGTACGTGGTCCATTGTTGACCGAAACGTCGTTATGCAGCACGTGACTGTACATGCACCACACAGCGCTAAAAATACTGTTTTACAGAGACCTCACTATGCTGAGTCCATCACACACCCAGCTCTGTTAAGCACAGTTTCAACACGTCACTAAAGAAAGGAGTGGATGCACCACGTAGTGCTAAACACATTTATTTCATGGAGGCATCACCAAACTGACTCATTCGTGTACCTACCTCTTCAACACAGAGTTTTGACATATGCCCCTCAGGAAAGTAATACATACTTCACGCCATGCTAGGTGCTGTGTTTCACGGAGACATCACTGTGCTGATCAATCATGCACCTTTATCTGTTAAACACAGCATTTCAACTCATTTCACTAAAAAGGGGAGTACATACATAACACATTGATAAAGGCTGTGCTTTACTGAAATAATCAAGCACCTGGCTCTGCCCAACACACAGTTTCATGCATCACTCAGAAAGGGTGTACATACTAACACAATCCTCTTAGAGGGTTGAATGCAAAATTCACTTTACTAAATGTGCACCTAGCTATTTTAAACCAGAATTTTAAAATACATCATTTTAAAATATACACATACACTAAGCAGTGTTAAATACAGTATTTATACAGATGAGACTTTTCTGAATCAATCAGGCACCCAGCTGTGTAACATACAGGGTTTCAACATATTTCACCAAAAGGAGAAGAATAAGTCAAACGTAAGTAGTCTGAATTAATTATGCACCTGGCTCTAGTAAACATGGTATTTCAACCTAAAGAAAAGAGTAGATGCACCACACTTTGCTAAACACAATTTTTCAGAGACGGGTTTTCTGAATCAAGCATGCCCCTAGCTCTTACAAACACAATGTTTCAAAATATGTCACTAAAGCTGGAAGTATGCGCACCACAGAGTCTTAAACACAGTGTTACACGGAGACATTGCTCAATGAATGATGCATCTGGCTTTATTAAACAGAATTTCAACATATGTCATTACAGAAAGGCTTATGAATCACACAGTACTAAAACAGGGTTATACACAGAGACACGCTACACTGAATCAATGATACACCAACTGGTACACACAGAGTATCAACATATGTCATTAAAGAAAGGAGGACATCCACCAAAAAGTACTGCTAAATATAGTGTTTCCCAAAGCTGTCACTATCCTGAACAAATGACACACAAAGCTCTGTTAAATGTAGCATTTGAACATATATTGTTAAAGAAGTGGGGGCCAGACCCCTGGCGTAGCGGTTAAGTGCGTGCACTTGGCTGCTGGTGGCCCGGGTTCGGATCCTGGGCACACACCGATGCACCGCTTGTCAGGCCATGCTGTGGCGGTGTCCCACATAAAAAGTGAAGAAGGTGGGCATGGATGTTAGCTCAGGGCCAGTCTTCCTCAGCAAAAAAAAAAAAAGAGGAGGATTGGCGTGGATGTTAGCTCAGGGCTGATCTTCCTCACCAAAATAAATAAATAAATAAATAAATAAATAAATAAATAAATAAATAAGTGAATAAGTGAATTCATGCGCCACCCAGTGTGAAACCCACTGTTGCACAGAGGAATCACGGCACAGAGGAATCACGCACTGAGTCAATCACGCACCCAGCTCTCAGAAGCACAGTTTCAACACATGTCACTAAAGAAAAAGTCCATGCACCACACAGCACAAACCATAGTGTGTCCCAGGGCCAGTGCTCTACTGAGTCACGGACACACCTGCTGTGTCTAGCAATGTGTGACGGATGTGTGCCTTTCCTTCTTGCTTTGTGTTTCTTTGCTTAAACTCTGTTTTAAAAATAGCCAAGTGCACAATTGATTCTGTAAAGTGAAGTCTCTGTGAACAATTGTGCTCAGCAGTGTGTGGGGCATGTCACTAAGTGACATATGTTCACGCTTGGAATAATAGTCCAAGGTACGTGATTTATTCCTTAAAGTGACATCCCTGTGAAAGTGTGTTTTGCACTGTGTGGTGCACATACTACTTTCTTTCTTTCTTTTTTTTTTTTTTTTTGTTTGTTTGTTGAGGAAGATTCACCCTGAGCTAACATCCGTGCCAATCTTCTTCTATTTTGTATGTGGGTCACCGCCACAGCATGGCCACCGGCAAGTGGTGTAGATCCATGCCTAGGAACCAAACCCGGGCCACTGAAGCAGAGTGTACCGAACTTAACCACTAGGCCATGGGCTGGCCCTCATACTCCTTTCTTTAGTGACATTAGTGGAAAGTCTTTTTATAACAGAGCTGGGTGCCCGGATGATTCATGCTAGTACTATCTGCACGGCGCATCCTGTGGAGCCCTGTATGGTGCGTTCGCTCCTGATAGTGACGCATGTTGAAACTCTTCGTGTGACTATGGTAGCTGGTGATGGATTTGGTGCATACATGTCTGTGTGAAACAATGTGTGTGACACGGTGTATGCATGTCCTCATTTCTTTATTGCCGTATGTTGAGACTCTGTTTATCAGAGCTCTCTCTGTGACTGATTCAGTGTAGCAGTGACTCTGTGAAACACTGTATTTAGCTCTCTGTCATTCATGTCCTCCTTACTTTGTTGACACCTAATGAAACTCTGTCTTCCCAGCACAGGTGCCTGCTTTCTCTGGCGCAGCAATGTCTCTGTGAACCATTGTGAATTAGGACGTATGCATCGTTTACTCCTCCTTAGTGCCGTGTTAGCACACAGTGGTGCTCGCACTCTGTTTTTAGTGATAAATTTTGACACTAGGTATAACTATCCACAACAATACTAAACCCAGACCCAGACGAGTGATTGGACTACTTCTGGCAGGAGTTGGAGCTGCCCTGGGTTTGGAAGCTCCCTGGGGTGGATTCATATACCGTGAGTCAACTATAAGAAACCTGACACGGGCCTTTGAAAACCTGGTTATAAAGACAGGACAAACCCTACGAAACATCCAGACTTCCCTGGACTCCTTAGCAAATGTTGTCATAGATAAAAGACGGGAATTAGATTACTTCCTTGCTGAACAGGGAGGCATCTGTGCAGCGATTAACAAAACCTGCTGCACTTATGTCAATAACTCAGGACAGGTTGAGATCAACATCAGAGAAAGCTATGAAGAGGCCACCTGGCTCCATTGCTATAATCAGGGACCAGACCCCAATCAGCTATGGTCGGTGATCAAGGGTGCACTTCCATCCCTCACTTGGTTTCTCCCTCTCACAGGACCATCAGTTTACATTCTACTCCTGCTTATCTTTGGACCTTGTCTTTTAAATATCCTAACTAGGTTTATTTCTTCCCACATAGAGGCCATAAATTTCCAAATGCTCGTTCAGTTAGCTGCTTTCCCTATGGTGAAATACACTTCTGTCCAAGAACATGCCTCTCCAGGAGACCTCTATTCGCCCCTGGATGAAGCTGCTTGAAGATTTCGCCAGGATACCCAGGACAGAGCCCCACCTGTGGTGGAGACCCAATTCTAGGTCTGCCCTGTTCCCAGACAGAAAGCAAGAGGATACTTGAGACCCTGGCATGTCGCCCCCTTTCAGCAGGAAGTAGCTAAAGAAGAGGCTCCATATCCTATTCCCCTGAAGGATTTCAGGGTCTGGAGACCTCTTGAGTGGGGAATGAGATAAGCAGGAAGCTACATATGAGCTGGGAGCAAGGTCACTCCACCAGGTGCAGTGTCCTCATTACCGGGCAGTGGCTCTTCAGATGTGCAACCCTCTCTGACCCTGACCAAGAGTAGCCCCAAGCCACATTATACTCTCATTTGCATTGCGGTTTTGACACCCCAGCGGGGGATCACCGCCATGACAGTTCCAGAGATGCCTATGTAAGGAAAAAACCTCCCCCTCCCAACGTGAGGGTGGAGACAATGCCCCGATGGGCACACATTCCAAGACCCTCACCCACCCTGGGACCCGACCTTCCAAAGCCACTGACCACCACAACTTTGGTGCAGTTGCTCCCTCGAGCCTGCCCGCCCCTCCCCTTGGGGGTGTACTTTCACTTTGCTAATAAATCCTCCTCTGTCAAAACTTCCAGTGTGTGTCTGCTCTCAAATTCCTTTGTGTCTGTGGACCAAGAACCTGGGACCCCACCGTACCAATCTGACCGGTGCCGGTAATGGTTTCACCATATGTCCCTAAGAAAGGAGACCTGTACCACACCACACTGCACGATGTTCCCCAGCAACTTTCTACACTGAATCAGTCACACACAGAGCTCTTAAACTGTCCCAACACGTGTCACCATGGAAAAGAGTATACACATTGCACAGTGATAAAACAGTGTTTGCAGGGACATCACTATTCCAAATCAGCGAGTTTAGATGTGTGTCACTAAAGAAAAGAGTTTCAATATGTGTCACTAAAGAAAGGAAGACATTCACTACACAGCACTAAACTCCCTGTTTCTCAGAGACATCACAGCCCTGTACCAGCCACTCACCCACTTCTCTAAAATACAGTGTTTCTACATGTATAACTAAAGAAAAAGAGCATGCATGACCTGTCCTGAAAATAAACCAACCATAACACACAAAATAACCATGTTGTGTCACAGAGACACCACTGTATTGACTCGTGCACCAAGCTCTCTTGAATGCAGAGTTGCTGCACACGTCCCTGTGAAAGGAGTACTCGTATGAGATGGTCCTAAATGAATGTTTCATGAAAATGTCACTACACTGAATCAGTCATCCACCTAGTTCTGCTGAACAGAGTTTCCTACCTCACAACTGGAAGGAACCCATGCACCACATGGCACTAAACACACTGTTTCACACACAGACATAGCACTGCACTGACTCCACCAGTAACTAGGTCTTAAACAAAGAATGTCAACAGACATCACTAGAAAGCAGTAGACGTGCCACACTGTGCTAACCACACGCTTCCACACTGACTTCACTGTACTAGATCCATCACTTATCAAGCGCTCTTAAATACAGATTTTCAACCTATGTCATAAGAAAAATGCATACGTGCATTCTACAGTGCTAAACACAGTGTTCCTAGAACATCATTATACAGACTCAAACATGCATTCAGCTGTGTTGAACACAGAGTTTCAACATGTCACTAAAGAAAGGCATCTATGCTCCACAGTGTGGCAAACACACTGTCTTACAGAGACATCACCATAGTGAACCAATCTCTTGAAGACAGAGGCTAAACATGTGACTGAGGACAGCAGTACCTGGGAAACAGCACTACACAAAGTGTTTCACAGATAAGTCACTACATTGAATCAATCATGCACATAGCTCTGCTAAAACCAAAGTTTCAACACATGTCAATACAGAAATGAGCGCAGTGCTTCCCAGAGACTACATTATATTTATCACTAGCCCACTTCTGTTAAACACAGTTTCACGTGTCACTAGAGAAAGAATTACACGCATCAGATTTTGGCAAACATACTGAAACACAGAGACATCACTACACTGGATCAAAGACACACCAATTTTCTAGTAAAAGCAGAGTTTCAAAGCATGCCAACCAAGGAACGAGTAAACACATCACACCTCTGAACACTGTGTTTCAGAGACACATCGCGATCCGGAATCCATCTCTCACCCACCTCAGTTACTCACTCCGTGAAACGTTATGTTCAGGACAGTAGGAGGTCACATGCTCCTTTCTTTAGCACCATATTTTGAAACTCTGTGATTAATTGAGCTAGAATTTCAACATATGTCATTAGAAAAGAAGTACAATTTCCACACAATTGTAAACAGTATTCCACAGAGACATCTCCATTCTCATTCAGTCTGGCAACTATACTGTAAAACAGAGCGGAGTTGTATGTCATTAAAGAATGTAATAGACGGTCCCCAGTGCTCCACACACACACACAGCAACTCAAGAATCCTGAATGAATCAGACATCTAGCATTGTGACACCAGTGTTTCAATGACAGATTACATGTGTATCACAGATGATCACAATTTTGAATCTATCATGCAACTAGCTCTGTTAAACATAAATTCAACATTTGTCAATAAAAAGTGAGTATGTGCACCACACAGTGCTAACCACAGCCCTTCACAGAGACATCACTACACTGAATCAATCACGCCCCTGGCTCTGTTAAACACAGTTTCAACATATGGCATAGAAACAATGTTCTCCAGAGATGTCATAGTACTTAATCAACTATCCACCATCCTCTGTCAATGCAGCTTCAGCACATGTCATGAGGAAAGGAACGCATGCAAGATATTTTACAAAACACTGATTCACAGAGACCGCTACACTGCATCGAAGACACACCTGTGTCTATTAAACACAGAATTTCAAAATATGTCCATAAAGAAAGGAGCACATGCATCACACAGGGCTAAACACAAGGTTTCACAGAGATCTCACTTTCTTGAGTCAATTTACTTCATTTTACTGAATCAATCACGTACTTAGATCTTTTAAACACAGATTTTCAACCTGTCACAAAAGAACTGAGGGCGTACATCCCCCAGTGCTGGTCGTGGTGTTGTGCAGAGACCTCGCTGTACTGAATCATTGACACAGGCAGCTCTGCTGAACAGAGTCCCCGCAGACGGCACTAGAGTGTCACACACACACCACACAGAAATAAGCACAGCTTTCAGAGCGATGTCACCATATCGACTCAGTCACGCACCCGTTCTTGTTGCCCATGAATACATGCACCACACACCACAAAACATACTGAGTCACCCCGACATCACCACCTGAGCCAAAGACACACCCAGGCCTACTAAAAACAGGGTGTCAAAGTATGTCAATAAAGAAACAAGTGCTAACCACTGTTTCAAAGACACATCACTAAACTGAATCAATCACCCACTCAGCTTTGTGAATACAGAGTTTCCACATTTGTCAATAAAAAAAGAGTACACGCACCACAGTGCTAAACGCAGCGGTTCACAGAGAAATCGCTGTACTCAACCAGTCAGTCACCTGGCTTTGTTAAAAGCAGAGTTTCAACACGTGTCACCAAACACAGAGTATATGCACCATGCCATGATAAACAGTGTTTCACAGAGACAGCACTGGACTTAGTCGGGCTCCTGGCTCTGTTAAACACAGAGTTTCAATGTATGTCACTAAAAATGGAGTACAGGCACCATTCAATGCTAAAGACACAGTGTTTTACAGAGAGAGCATCATAATGAATCACTGACTCACCTAGATCATTTAACAGCTTCTTTTCTTTCTTTCTTTCTTTTTTTTTTTTTTTTGGTGAGGAAGATTGGCCCTGGGCTAACGTCTGTGCCAATCTTCCTCTATTTTGTATGTGGGTCGCTGCCACAGCATGGCTTGATGAGTGGTGTGTATGTCCGTGCCTGAGATCCAAACCCGTGAACCCCAAGCCACCAGAGTGGAGCATGTGAACTTAACCACTACACCACCGGGCCGGCCCACAACACAGTTTCAACAGGTGTCATTGTAAAGAGGTTCATGCCCCAAACGGTGGTAAACATACTGTTTCTCAGAGTCATCACTACACTAAATCAGTGACTCATCTAGGTCTCTTAACAAAATTTCAGCATGTGTCACTGTCATGGATTGAATGGTGTCTGCCAAGATGATATGTTGAGGTCCTGACCCCCAGTACTACAGAATGTGTCCTTATTCAGACATAAGGTCATTGCAGATGTAATTAGTTAAGATGATGTCATACTGGAGTAGTATGGGCCCTTAATCCAATGTAACTGTGCCTAGGAAGAGGGAAGGTAGTATGAATTAATTAAGAAGTAATATGTCCTTAATGCCATCATCCTTCTAAAAGTGTCCAAAAACAACTGCATCCCTTTGCCTAGAGGCCTCACTGCTTCATGAATTTTGCTGGCAGTACTATAGAAAATCTGCAGAAAGAGGATCTATCCTGCTCTTCCTTTGTAAGATGACAGGCAAACTACCAACATTCTCCCAGGTCGTGGACATGAATGTGACTATATATAAGTACAAATAGTTATGCTGCAGATGCATAGTCAAGGAAGCTTTTTTTAATTGGTTCTAGTGTGTGCATATTTTACTACCAAGGACGGAAAGTCCACCCAGCATAGGTCTTTTCAAGTGGGATTTAGCTGATGTCCAGCAAACTGTAACACACACAAAAAGGTTAAAATATTAAGAAGTCCAGGAATAAATGATCCAGGCGGAGTTCACATAACGTGAAATTAACCACTTTAAAGTGTACAATTGGTGGCATTAAGTACCTTCTCAATGCTATGCAACCACCACCTCTATCTAGTTCTTGGTAATGTCATTTAATAAACAAAAGTCTTTAATTTTAAAGTCCAATTTATCTAATATTTCTTTTGTTGCTCATGTTTTTGGTGTCATAGTTAAGAATCTATTGCCAAACTCGAGGTCATGAAAACTTCTTATGAAGAAATTTAAGAGTTTATAGTTTCTTTTGCATGTAGACATCTAGTTTCCCAGCACAATTTGTTGAAGAGACTATTCTTACCCCATTGGATGATCTTGACACCTTTGTCAAAAATCATTGATCATAGATGTATGGGTTTATTTCCAGACCCTCAATTCTATTTCATTGGTCTATATGTCACGCCTTATATCAGTACCACATTGTTTTGATTACTGTAGCATTGTAGTAAGTTTTGAAATGTGAAAGTGTGAGTCATCTAACCTGGTTCTTCTTTTTTCAAGATTTTTTTTGGCTATTTGAGGGTCCCCAACATTCCATTCAGGAAGTTCTCCTGACTTTCTGAGAATAGAGAAGTGAAGAGTAGCAGAATTTCTCTCCTCAAAATACACCACTCTGGCATAAGGATTATTTTGAGCTAAAGGCAATGAGAAGCAGCAGATCCAAAAAAGCTCTCTGCCCTCCCCCTACTTGCCTAAAAGCAGGACATAAGTTTACAAAGATGTTCCCTCCTCTCCTCTCTACCAGGAAGGATAAAAATTGATCAGCAGAGAAAACTTTAGTACCTTATCAGCCTGGAAACAGCACCAGAAGCCTCTACAGAACAAACCTTACTCACTGGCCTTTATCTATCACTAGTTTCCCATATATTTGCCTTCTTACAATTTGCTGCCCCGAGAGACTCAAGGTCCTTTTCATTTGTCTTCTGTAAAAATTTATTGTTCCTTTGCTAAGATGCCACATAAGCCCAAGTTCTAACCAAACTTTTGAAGTACTCATCCCTGAGTTTCTCCCCTGAGACATACATGTTAACAAACTTCTGTTTATTTTTCTCATATTAATCTTTTGTTGTTGTTGTTACAGAGCCCCAGCTGACAACCTAGAAGAGTAGAAGGAAAAAGACTTTTTTCCTCCCCTACAGATGTAGTTTCAAAAGGGAGAAAATACTCACACCCCATAGTTGCAATCATCTTCCTAAATATTCCCATCCAAGGCATAACACTGTCTGGCAGAGCAGTGGGAAGAGAGAGAAGTCATGAAAATATGGTCCTGCCTACAACTCTCATACACACCAACCATGAATCAACCACCAATTAGAAGTTGCCCCCAAAATAGGCAACACACCCGTGTAGAGGGCTAGGAGAGCCAGTGGTGGAAGGCCTGGTCCTTGGTTCTCATGAGGAAGAAATTAATATTCCTGTTTACCATGTGAGGAAACTGTAAATCTACTGGCTTATAAATAATTTAACCCATACTTCCCCTCACTAGCTTTATTGAGGTATAATTGACAAGTGAAAATAGAATATCTTTAAGGTGATCTCAGAGGAAAAGCTTCCAGTATTTCACCATTGAGTATGATGTGAGCTGTGGACTTTTCAGAAATGACTTTTATTGTGTTGAAGTAAGTTCCTTCTATAACTATTTTATTGAGAGTTTTTTTAAAAATCAAGAATAGATGTTGAATTTTGTTAAGTGCTTTTTCTGCATCTATTGAGATGATCGTGTGGTTTTTATCTTTCATTCTGTTAAGGTGGTGTATCACATTGATTGATTTGCACGTGTTGAACTATCCTGGCATCATGAGGATAAATGCCACTTGGTTATGGTGTATAATCCTTTTAATGTGTCATTGAATTTGGTTTGCTAGTATTTTGCTGAGGATCTCTGCATCAATATTCATCAGCAATACTGGTCTATAGTTTTCTTTTCTTGTGGTGTCTTTATCTGGCTTTGGTGTTAGGATGCTGCTGGCCTCATAAAATGAGTTTGGAAATGTTCTTCCTTTTCTGACTTTTTCTTTTTTTTTGGAAGAGTTTAAAAGGAATTGGTATTAATTCTTTTTTGAATGTTTGGTAGAGTTCACCTGTGCAGCCATCTGGTCCTGGGCTTTTCTTTGTTGGGAGGTTTCTGATTACTGATTCTGTCTCTTTACTTGCTATTCGGTCTGTTCAGGGTTTTTATCTCTTCTTGATTTAGTTTTGGTAGGTTGTATGTTTCTAGGAATACATCCATTTCTTCTAGGTTATCAAATTTCTTGGCATGTAACTGTTTATAATAGTTCCTTATGATTCTTTTTATTTCTGAGGCATCCATTGTAATGTCTTCTCTTTCATTTCTGATTTTATTATTTTTTAGTCTTCTTTCTTTTTTGCTTAGTTTGTCTAGCTAAGGATTTGTCAATTTTGTTGATGTTTTAAAAACCAACTCAGTTTTATTGACTTTTTTTTTTTACTGTTTTTCTATTCTTTGTTTCATTCATTTCTGCTTAATCTTATTTCCTTCCTTCTGCTAACTTTGAGTATAGCTTGTTCTACTTTTATAGTCCCTTGAGGCGCAAAATTATTGATTTGAGATCTTTTTTAATGTCAGTGTTTGTCACTATAAAATTCCCTCTTGGTATTGCTTTTGCTGCATCCCATAAATTTTTGTATGTTGTGTTTTTATTTTCAATTGTCTCAAGACACTTTATAATTCCCTTGTTACTTCTTCTTTGATTCATTGGATGTTCAAGTGTTTATGGTTTAATTTCCATGTATTTGTGGATTTTCCAGTTTTCCTTTGCTGTTGATTTCTAGTTTCATTTCATTGTGTTCAGAAAAGATACTTCGTATTATTTCATTCTAAATTTGTTAAGACTTGTTTTGTGGCCTAACATGTGATGTATCCTGGAAAATGTTCCATGTGTACTTGAGAAAAATGTGTATTCTGCTGTTATTGAGTGGAGTGTTCTGTATGTCTGTTCAGTCTAATTGTCTATAGGGTTAAGTACTTTGTTTCCTTATTTATCATCTATCTAGTTGATCTATCCATTATTGAAAGTGGGGTATCGAAATCTACTATTATTGTGTTACTGTCTATTTCTCCCTTCAATTCTGTCAATGTTTGTTTCATATATTTGGGCGCTCTGTTATTAGGTGCATATATATTTATAATTGTTACATCTTCCTGGTTCATGGACTCTTTTATGATTATATAATGTCCTTCTTTGTCTCTTATGCCTTTTTTTGACTTATAGTCTATTTTATCTGTTATAATTATGTACACCCCTTCTCTTTTGATTACCATTTGCTTGGAATACCTTTTTCCATCCCTTCACTTTCATCCTATATCTGAAGTGAGTCTCTTGTAGACAACATTTAGTTGGATCTTGTTTTTTTTTAATTCATTCAGCCATTTTATGTATTTTGAGTAGGGAGTTTAATCCATTTACATTTAAAATAATTACCGAGGGCCGGCCCCGTGGCTTAGCGGTTAAGTGCATGCGCTCCAATACCAGCGGCCCGGGGTTCGGATCCCGGGCGCACACCGACGCACCGCTTGTCCGGCCATGCTGAGGCCGCGTCCCACATAGAACAACTAGAAGGATGTGCAGCTATGACATACAACTATCTACTGGGGCTGTGGGGGAAAAATAAAATAAATAAAAATAAGTAAATAAATAAAAAATAAATAAATAAAATAAAATAAATACCGAGATGGAATTATTATTGCCATTTTCTTGTTTCCTGTATGTCTTGTAGTTATTTTGTCCCTCTTTTCCTCTCTTGCTGCCTTCCTTTGTGTTTCATTGATTTTTGGTATTTTTTGGAGTGATATACTTTGATTCCTTTCTCATTTTCATTTGTGCATCTTCTGTAGGTATTTTCTTTGTGGTTACTATGGGGATTACATAAAACATCTTATAGTTATAATAATCTATTTTAAACTGCTAGCAGCTTAACTTCAATTGCATACAAAACTAGTCATTTATATCTCCCTCCCTGCACTTTGTGTAATTGATGTCATGAATTGCGTCTTTTTATATTTTGTATCCATTAACATAGTTTTATAGTTATGGTTATTTTTTATACTTTTATGTATTAAATTCTATACCAGAATTTAAATGATTTTGTACCACCATTACAGTATTACAGAATTCCATATATATTTGTCTATATATTTGCCTTTACCAGAGAGCTTTTTCTTTTCATATAATTTCACGTTGTTCTCTAGCATCCTTCATTTCAACTTGAAAGACTCCCTTTAGCAATTCTTGTAGGGTAGGTCTAGTGGTAATGAGCAATCTCAGATTTGTTTAGCTGAGAAGGTCCTTATCTCTCCTTTTTTTTTTACTTGAGGTAACAATGGTTTATAACATTATATAAATTTCAGGTGTACATCATTATATTTCTACCTCTGTATAGACTACATCATATTCACCACCAAAGTCTAGTTGCCATCTGTCACAGTACACATGTGCCCCTTTACTCCTTTTGCCCTCCCCCCACCTCCTTCCCCTCTGGTAATCACCAACCTGTCCTCCATACCTATGTGTTTGTTTGTTTATCTTCCACATATGAGTGAATCATATGGTGATTCTCTTTCTCCATTGGATTTAATTCACTTAGCATAATACCCTCAAGGTCCATCCATGTTGTCACAAATGGAAAGATTTCATCTTTTTTTATTGTTGAGTAGTATTCCATTGTGTATATATATATATATATATATATATATATATACACCAGATCTTCTTTATCCATTCATCTGCTGATGGATGCTTAGGTTGCCTCCAAGTCTTCGCTCTTGTGAATAATGCTGCAATGCATATAATGCATATATCTTTTCAAAATAGTGTTTTTTCTGCTCTTTGGTTAAATACCCAGAAGTGAAATAGCTGGATCATATGGTATTTTTAATTTTTTGAGGACTCTCCATAATGTTTTCCATGGTGGCTGCACTAATTTACATTCCCACCAGCAGAATATAAGGTTTCCTTTTTCTCCACATCCTCTCCAACCTTATTATTTCTTGTCTTTTTAATAATAGCCATTCAGATCAGCATGAGGTGATATCTCATTGTAGTTTTGACTTGCATATCGCTAATAATTAGTGATGTTGAACATCTTTTCATGTGCCTTTTGGCCATTCTGTATGTCTTCTTTGGGAAAATGTCTGTTCAGATCCTCTGCCCCTTTTTCAATTGGGTTGATTGCTCTTTTTGTTGTTGAGTTGTATGAGTTCTTTATATATTTTGGATATTAACCATGGATATAATATTTAATTATTGGACATATGATTTGCAAATGTCTCCTCCCAGTGGGTAGGTTGTGTTTTCATTTTATTGCTGGTTTCCCTGGCTCTGCAGAAGCTTTTTAGTCTGATGTAGTCTCATTTATTTATTTTTGCTTTTGTTTCCCTTGTCTGAGGGAACATATTCAAAAGGATACTGCTAAGACCAATGTCAAAGAACATGCTGCCTATGTTTTCTTCTAGGAGTTTTATGATTTCAGGTTGTACATTCAAGTCTTTAATCCACTTTGAATTAATCTTTGTATATGGCATAAGATAATGGTCTACCTTCTTTTTTTTGCATGTGCCTGCCCAGTTTTCCCAACACCATTTGTTGAAGAGACTTTTCTCCATTGTATATTCTTGGCTCCTTTGTTGAAAATTAGCCATCCACAGATGTGTGGGTTTATTTCAGGGCTCTCAATTCTACTCCATTCATCTATGGTCTGTTTTTCTGCTAGTATCATGCTGTTTTGATTAATTTAGGTTTGTGGTATATTTTGAAATCGGGGAGTGTGATACTTCCAGCTTTGTTTTTTTTCCCTCAGTATTGCTTTGGCTATTTGGAATCTTATGTTGTTCCATATAAATTTTAGGATTCTTTGTTCTATTCCCATGAAAAATGTTGTTGGGATTCTGATTGGGATTGCATTGAATCTGTAGATTGCCTTAGGTAATATGGACATTTTAACTATGTTAATTCTTCCAATCCATGAGCATGGAATATCTTTCCATTTCTTTTGTTTGTTTGTTTTGTTTATTGCAGTAACATTGGTTTATAGCATTGTATAAATTTCAGGTGTACATCATTATACTTCTATTTCTGCATGGATTACATCATGTTCTCATGTTCACCACCCAAATACTAATTACAATCCATCACCACACACATGTGCCTAATTATCCCTTTCACCCTCCTCCCTCCCCCCCTTCCCCTCTGGTAACCACCAATCCAATCTCTGTCTCAATGTGTTTGTTTGCTGTTGTTATTATCTACTACTTAATGAGTGAGATCATACGGTATTTGACCTTCTCCCTCTGACTTATTTCACTTTGCATAATACCCTCAGTGTCCATCCATGTTGTCACAAATGGCTGGATTTCATTGTTTCTTATGGCTAAGTAGTATTCCATTGTGTATAAAGACCACATCTTCTTTATCCATTCGTCCCTTGATGAGCACTTAGGTTGCTTCCAAGTCTTGGCTATTGTGAACAATGCTGCAATGAACACAGGGGTGCATATATCTTTGTGCATTGGTGTTTTCACATTCTTTGGATAGATATCCAGCAGTGGAATAGCTGGATCGTATGGTAGTTCTATCCTTAATTTTTTGAGGAATCTCCATACTGTTTTCCATAGTGGCTGCACCAGTTTGCACTCCCACCAGCAGTGTATGAGAGTTCCCTTCTCTCCACATCCTCTCCAACACTTACCGTTTCCTGTCTTGTTAATTATAGCCATTCTGACGGGCGTGAGGTGATATCTCATTGTAGTTTTGATTTGCATTTCCCTGATAGTTAATGATTTTGAACATCTTTTCATGTGCCTGTTGGCCATCTGTATATCTTCTTTGGAGAAATGTCTGTTCAGGTCTTTGCCCATTTTTTATTTGGGTTGTTAGTTTTTTTGTTGTTGAGATGCATGAGTTCTTTATATATTTTGGAGATTAACTCCTTATCAGATGTATGGTTTGCAGATATCTTCTCCCAATTGTTAGGTTGTCTTTTCGTTTTGTTGATGGTTTCTTTTGCTGTGCAGAAGCTTTTTCATTTGATGTAATCCCATTTGCTTATTTTTTCTATTGTTTCTCTTGCCTGGTCAGACATGGTCCTTGAAAATATGTTGCTAAGACTGATGTCAAAGAGAAGACTGCCTATGTTTTCTTCTAGAAGTTTCATGGTTTCAGGTCTTACATTCAAGTCTTTAATCCATTTGGAGTTAATTTTTGTGTATGGTGTAAGGTAAGGGTCTACTTTCATTTTTTTGCATGTAGCTGTCCAGTTTTCCCAACACCATTTGTTGAAGAGACTTTCCTTTCTCCATTGTATGTTCTTGGCTCCTTTGTCAAAGATTAGCTGTCCATAGATGTGTGGGTTTATTTCTGGGCTTTCAGTTCTATTCCATTGATGGATGTGTCTGTTTTTGTGCCAATACCATGCTGTTTTGGTTACTATAGCTTTGTAGTATATTTTGAAATCAGGGAGTGTGATATCTTCAGCTTTGTTCTTTTTTCTCAGGATTCCTTTACCTATTCAGGGTCTTCTGTTGTTCCATATAAATTTTAGGATTCTTTGTTCTATTGCTGTGGAAAATGTTGTTGGAACTTTGATAGGGATTACATTGAATCTATAGATGGCTTTAGGAAGTCTAGACATCTTAACTATGTTAATTCTTCCAATGCAAGGGCACAGAATATCTTTCCATTTCTTTGTGTCTTCTTCAATTTCTTTCAGCAATGTTTTATAGTTTTCAGTGTACAGATCTTTCACCTCTTTGGTTAAGTTTGTTCCTAGGTATTTTATTCTTTTGGTTGCAATTGTAAATGGGATAGTATTCTTAATTTCTCTTTCTGCTACTTCCTTGTTAGTGTATAGAAATGCAACTGATTTTTGTATGTTGATTTTGTATCCTGCAATTTTACCGTATTCATTTATTACTTCTAAAAGTTTTTCTGGTGGATTCTATAGGGTTTTCTACATATAAAATCATGTCATCTGCAAATAGTGACAGTTTCACTTCTTCCTTTCCAATTTGGATCCCTTTTATTTCTTTTTCTTGCCTGATTGCTCTGGCTAGGACTTCCAACACTATGCTGAATAGAGTGGTGAGAGTGGGCATCCTTGTCTTGCTCCTGTTCTTAGAAGGATAGCTTTCAGTTTTTCACCATTTATGATTAGCTGTGGGTTTGTCATATATGGTCTTTATTATGTTGAGGTACTTTCCTTCTATACCCATTTTATTCAGAGTTTTTATCATAAATGGATGCTGTATCTTGTCAAATGCTTTCTCTGCATCTATTAAGATGATCATGTGATTTTTATTCTTCATTTTATTAATGTGGTGTATCACGTTGATTGATTTGTGAATTTTGAACCATCCCTGCATCCCTGGAATAAATCCCACCTGATCATGGTGTATAATCTTTTTAATGTATTGTTGTATGCGATTTGCTAGTATTTTGTTGAGGATTTTTGCATCGATGTTCATCAGTGATATTGGCCTGTAGTTTTCTTTTTTCTTTTTTTTGTGTTGTCCTGGTCTGGTTTTGGGTAATGTCGGCTTCGTAGAATAAGTTAGGGAGCTTCCTCCCCTCCTCAATTTTTTGGAAGAGTTTGAGAAGGATAGGTATGAAGTCTTCTTTGAATGTTTGGTAGAATTCACTAGGGAAGCCATCTGGTTCTGGACTTTTATTTTGGGGGAGGTTTTTGTTACCGTTTTGATCTCCTTACTGGTGATTGGTCTATTCAAATTCTCTATTTCTTCTTGATCAAGTTTTGGAAGGTTGTATGATTCTAAGAATTTATCCATTTCTTCCAGATTGTCCAATTTGTTAGCACATAGCTTTTCATAGTATTCTCTTATAATCTTTTGTATTTCTGAGGTGTCCATTGTAAATTCTCCTCTTTCATTTCTGATTTTACTTATTTCAGCCTTCTCTCTTTTTTTCTTGGTAAGTCTAGCTAAAGGTTGGTCAATTTTGCTTATCTTTTCAAAGAACGAGCTCTCGGTTTTATTAATTTTTTCTATTGTGTTTTTAGTCTCTGTTTCATTTATTTCTGCTCTGATTTTTATTATTTCCCTTCTTCTACTAATTTTGGGCTTTGTTTGTTTTTCTTTTTCCAGTTCCTTTAGATGCATTGTTAGATTGTTTATTTGAGATTTTTCTTGTTTGTTGAGACAGGCCTCGCATTGCTATAAACTTCCCTCTTAACTGCTTTTGCTGTATTCCATAAATTCTGGCATGTCATATTTTCTTTTTTTTTTTTTAATTTTTTGTTTATTGCAGTAACATTGGTTTATAACATTGTGTAAATTTCAGGTGTACATCATTATACTTCTATTTCTGCATAGATTACATCATGTTCACCACCCAAATACTAATTACAACCCATCACCACACACATGTGTCGAATTATCCCTTTCGCCCTCCTCCCTCCCCCCTTCCCCTCTGGTAATGACCAATCCAATCTCTGTCTCTATATCTTTGTTTATTGTTGTTATTATCTACTACTTAATGAAGGAAATCATACAGTATTTGACCTTCTCCCTCTGACTTATTTCACTTTGCATATTGCCCTCAATGTCCATCTATGTTGTCACAAATGCCTGGATTTCATTGTTTCTTATGGCTCAGTAGTATTCCATTGTGTATATAGACCACATCTTCTTTATCCATTCGTCCCTTGATGGGCACTTAGGTTGCTTCCAAGTCTTGGCTATTGTGAATAACGCTGCAATGAACACAGGGGTGCATGTATCTTTATGCACTGGTATTTTCAAGTTCTTTGGATAAATACCCAGCAGTGGAATAGCTGGATCATATGGTAGTTCTATCCTTGATTTTTTGAGGAATCTTCATACTGTTTTCCATAGTGGCTGCACCAGTTTGCACTCCCACCAGCAGTGTATGAGAGTTCCCTTCTCTTCACATCCTCTCCAACACTTACCGTTTCCTGTCTTGTTAATTATAGCCATTCTGATGGGCGTGAGGTGATATCTCATTGTAGTTTTAATTTGCATTCCCCTGATAATTAATGATTTTGAACATCTTTTCATGTGTCTGTTGGTCATCTGTATATAGTCTTTGGAGAAATGTCTGTTCAAGTCTTTTGCCCATTTTTTTTTTAAAAGATTTTATTTATTTATTTTCCCCCCAAAAGCCACAGTAGATAGTTGTATGTCATAGCTGCACATCCTTCTAGTTGCTGTATGTGGGACGCGGCCTCAGCATGGCCAGAGAAGCGGTGCGTCGGTGCACGCCCGGGATCTGAACCAGGGCCGCCAGCAGCGGAGCATGTGCACTTAACCGCCAGCCCCCGCTTTTGCCCATTTTTTAATTGGGTTGTTAGTTTTTTTGTTGTTGAGATGCATGAGTTCTTTATATATTTTGGAGATTAACTCCTTATCAGATGTATGGTTTGCAAATATCTTCTCCCAATTGTTAGGTTGTCTTTTCGTTTTGTTGATGGTTTCCTTTGTTGTGCAGAAGCTTTTTAGTTTGATGTAGTCCCATTTGTTTATTTTTTCTATTGTTTCTCTTGCCCGGTCAGACATGGTGCTTGAAAATATGTTGCTAAGACCAATGTCGAAGAGCATGCTGCCTATGTTTTCTTCTAGAAGTTTCATGGTTTCAGGTCTTACATTCAAGTCTTTAATCCATTTGGAGTTAATTTTTGTGTATGGTGTAAGGTAAGGGTCTACTTTCATTTTTTTGCATGTGGCTATCCAGTTTTCCCAACACCATTTGTTGAAGAGACTTTCTTTTCTCCATTGTATGTTCTTGGCTCCTTTGTCAAAGATTAGCTGTCCATAGATGTGTGGGTTTATTTCTGGACTTTTGATTCTATTCCATTGATCTGTGTGTCTGTTTTTGTGCCAGTACCATGCTGTTTTGGTTACTATAGCTTTGTAGTATATTTTGAAATCAGGGAGTGTGATACCTCCAGCTTTGTTCTTTTTTCTCAGGATTCCTTTACCTATTCGGGGTCTTTTGTTGTTCCATATAAATTTTTGGATTCTTTGTTCTATTTCTGTGAAAAATGTTGTTGGAACTTTGATAGGGATTGCATTGAATCTATAGATGGCTTTAGGAAGGATGGACATCTT
This sequence comes from Ceratotherium simum simum, assembly GCF_057802395.1. Lineage (NCBI taxonomy): Eukaryota > Metazoa > Chordata > Mammalia > Perissodactyla > Rhinocerotidae > Ceratotherium > Ceratotherium simum. Next base: position 2,252,380 of record NC_141915.1, read on the forward strand.
AACTATGTTAATTCTTCCAATCCAAGAGCATGGAATGTCTTTCCATTTCTTTGTGTCTTCTTCAATTTCTTTCAGCAATGTTTTATAGTTTTCAGTGTACAGCTCTTTCACTTCTTTGGTTAAGTTTATTCCTAGGTATTTTATTCTTTTTGTTGCAATTGTAAATGGGATAGTATTCTTAATTTCTCTTTCTGCTACTTCCTTGTTAGTGTATAGAAATGCAACTGATTTTTGCATGTTGATTTTGTATCCTGCAACTTTACCATATTCGTTTATTACTTCTAAAAGGTTTCTGGTGGATTCTTTAGGGTTTTCTGTATATAAAATCATGTCATCTGCAAATAGTGACAGTTTCACTTCTTCCTTTCCAATTTGGATCCCTTTTATTTCTTTTTCTTGCCTGATTGCTCTGGCTAGGACTTCCAGTACTATGTTAAATAGGAGTGGTGACAGTGGGCATCCTTGTCTGGTTCCTGTTCTTAGAAGGATAGCTTTCAGTTTTTCACCATTGAGGATGATATTAGCTGTGGGTTTGTCATATATGGTCTTTATTATGTTGAGGTACTTTCCTTCTATACCCATTTTATTCAGAGTTTTTATCATAAATGGATGCTGTATCTTGTCAAATGCTTTCTCTGCATCTATTGAGATGATCATGTGATTTTTATTCTTCATTTTATTAATGTGGTGTATCACGTTGATTGATTTGCGAATGTTAAACCATCCCTGCATCCCTGGAATAAATCCCACCTGATCATGGTGTATAATCTTTTTAACGTATTGTTGTATGCAATTTGCTAGTATTTTGTTGAGGATTTTTGCATCAATATTCATCAGTGATATAGGCCTGTAGTTTTCTTTTTTTGTGTTGTCCTGGTCTGGTTTTGGTATCAGGCTAATGTTGGCTTCGTAGAATGAGTTAGGGAGCTTCCCCCATCCTCAATTTTTTGGAAGAGTTTGAGAAGGATAGGTATTAAATCTTTGAATGTTTGGTAGAATTCACCAGAGAAGCCATCTGGTCCTGGACTTTTGTTTTTGATTACTGTTTCAATCTCTTTACTTGTGATTGGTCTATTCAGATTCTCTATTTCTTCTTGATTCAGTTTTGGGAGGTTGTATGATTCTAAGAATTTATCCATTTCTTCTAGATTATCCAATATGTTGGCATATATCTTTTCATAATATTCTCTTATAATCCTTTGTATTTCTGTGGTATCTGTTGTAATTTCTCCTCTCTTATTTCTGATTTTATTTATTTGAGTCACCTCTCTTTTCTTCTTCGTGAGTCTGGCTAAGGGCTTGTCAATTTTGTTTATCTTTTCAAAGAATTAGCTGTTAGTTTCATTGATCTTTTCTATTGTCTTTTTAGTCTCTATTTCATTTATTTCCACTCTGATTTTTATTATTTCCCTCCTTCTACTGACATTGGGCTTCATTTGTTCTCTTTTTCTAGTTCTTTTAGGTCTAGTGTTAAATTGTTTATTCCATATTTTTCTTGTTTTTTGAGGTAGGATTGCTATAAACTTCCCTCTTAGTACCACTTTTGCTGCATCCTATAAGTTTACACATGTTGTGTTTTCATTTTCCTTTGTTTCCAGGTATTTTTTGATTTCTCCATTGGTCCAATAGCTGCTCAGTAACATGTTGTTTGATCTCCACATATTTGTGACTTTTCCAGCTTTCTTCTTGTAGTTAATTTCTATTTTCATACCGTTGTGGCCAGAAAAGATGCTTGATATGATTTCAATCTTCTTAAATTTACTGAGACTTGTTTTGTTTCCCAACATATGGTCTGTCTTTGAGAATGTTCTATGTGCACTTGAGAAGAATGTATATTTTTCTGCTTTTGGATAGAATGTACTATATATATATATCTATCTATTAAGTCCATCTGGTCTAGTGTTTCATTTAAGGGCAATGTTTCCTTGGTGACTTTCCGTCTGGATGATCTATCCATTGATGTAAGTGGGCTATTAAATTCTTCTACTATTTTTTTGTTTGTTTGTTTATTTTTCCCCCAAAGCCCCAGTAGATAGTTGTAGGTCATAGCTGCACATCCTTCTAGTTGCTGTATGTGGGACACAGCCTCAGCATGGCCAGAGAAGCAGTGCGTCGGTGCATGCCCGGGATGCGAACCTGGGCTGCCAGTAGCGGAGCGCGCGCACTCAACCGCTAAGCCACGGGGCCGGCCCTAAATTCTTCTACTATTATTGTGTTGCTGTCAATTTCTCCCTTTAGGATTGTTAATAGTTGCTTTAGATACTTTGGTGCTCCTATGTTAGGTGCATATATATTAATAAATGTTACATCTTCTTGGTGGATTGTCCCCTTTATCATTATATAGTGCCCATCTTTGTCTTTTAATATCCTTTTTGGCTTGAAGTCTATTTTGTCTGATGTAAGTGTGGCTACATCCATTTTCTTTTGGTTGCCATTTGCTTAGAGTATCATCTTCCATCCCTTCATTTTGAGCCTATGTTTGTCTTTAGAGCTGAGATGGGTCTCCTGGAGGAAGTATATTTTTGGGTATTATTTTTTAATCCATCCAGCCACTCTGTGTCTTGTGATCGATGAATTCAATCCATTTGCATTTAGGGTGATTATTTATATATCAGGGCTTAATACTGCCTTCTCATCTTTTGTTTTCTGATTGCTTTATATTTCCATTGTTTCTTTTTCCTTTTGTTTCTGTCTGCCATTTCAGTTTGGTGGTTTTCTGTGATGTGTTTCTCAGTTTCCTCTTCTTTTATGTTTCTTGACTCTGCTTTCAATTTTTGTTTTGTGCTTACCATCAGGTTTTTATAAAAGATCTCATAGAATCCCAATGACATTCTTCATGGAAATAGAACAAAGAATCCCAAAGTTCATATGGGGCAACAGAAGACCCCAAATAGCTAAAGCAATCTTGAGAGAAAAGAACAAAGCTGGAGGCATCACAATCTGTGACTTCAAAATATACTACAAAGCCATAATAATTAAAACAGGATGGTACTGGTACAAAAACAGACACACAGATCAATGGAACAGAACTGAAAGCCCAGAAATAAAGCCACACATCTACGGACAGCTAATCTTTGACAAAGGAGCTAAGAACATACGATGGAGAAAGGAAAGCCTCTTCAATAAATGGTGCTGGGGAAACTGGACAGCCACATGGAAAAGAATGAAAGTAGACTATTTTCTTTTCCATACATAAAAATTAACTCAAAATGGATCAAAGACTTGAAGGTAGGACCTGAAACTATAAAACTCCAGGAAGAAAACAGAGGCATAACACTCTTTGACATTGGCCATAGAGGGATCTTTTTGAATTCCATGTCTACTCAGACAAGGGAAACAAAAGAAAAAATAAACAAGCGGGATTTCATCAGACTAAAGAGCTTCTGCAAGGCAAAGGAAACCAGGATCAAAATGAATAGACAATGCACCAGCTGGGAGAAAATATTTGCAAATCATATATCCGACAAGGGGTTAATTTCCATAATATATAAAGAACTCACATAGCTGAACAACAAAAAAACAAATAACCCAATCAAAAAATGGGCAGAGGATATGAACAGATCTTTTTCCAAGGAAGATATACAGATGGCCAATAGGCATATGAAAAGATGTTCAACATCACTAATCATCATGGAAATGCAAGTTGGAACTACACTAAGATATCTCCTTACACCCATTAGAATGGCTATAATCACCAAGATAAAAAATAACAAATGTTGGAGAGGTTGTGGAGAAACAGGAACACTAGTTCACTGCTGGTAGGGATGCAAACTGGTGCAGCCTCTATGGAAAACAGTATGGAGATTCCTCAAAAAATTAAAAATAGAAATACCTTATGATCCAGCTATCCCACTACTGAGTATTTATCTAAAGATCCTGAAATCAACAATCCAAAGAGGCTTATGCACCCCTATGTTCATTGCAGCATTATTCACTATATCCAAGAAGTGGAAGCAACCCAAGTGTCCCTCGACTGATGATTGGATAAAGAAGATGTGGTATGTATATATACAATGGAATACCACTCAACCATAAGAAAAGACAAAATCTTCCCATTTACAACAACATGGATAGACCTGGAGGATATTATGTTAAGCAAAATAAGCCATACAGAGAAAAACACTGCATGGTTTCACTCATATGTGGAAGATAAACTAACACACATATAGAGAGAATAGTTTGGTGGTTACCAGGGGAAGGGGGTTGGAGGGTGGGCGCAAGGGCTGAAGGGATACATTTATGTGGTGACTTACAGTAATGTACAACTAAAATTTCACAATGTTATAAACTATTATGACATCAATAAAAAAAGTAAAAAAAAAAAGAAAAGATCTCATAGATAAGATAGTCCTTTTTCTGCTGATAGCATCTTATCTCCATTTGCTTATCAGGTTCCATCCTTTTCCTCTTCCTTTTCTATGTTTTTGTTGTCACAAATTATCCCTTTTTGTATTGTATGTCTGTTACCAAACTGAAATGGTTATAGTTAATTTTAATGCTTTCTTTCTCTTTAGTCTGTATGTTATAATTAAGTATAGAGTTGCAATTTTCTGATTCTATCTGTCTATTTATCACCTTGCTCAAAGCTTTGTATAGTTTTGATTTTTTTCATTTCAGGCAGGAGAGCTCTTTTCATGATTTCTCATAGGTCTAGTGGCAATGTACTCCCTCAGCTTTTGTTTGCCTGGGACAGCCTTTATTTCTCATTCATATTTGAAAGAATACTATGCTGGTTAGAGTACTCTTGGCTGAAAGTTTTTATCTTTCAATATTTTGAATACATCATTACAGTCTCCTGGCCTATATAGTTTATGCTTAGACATTTTCTGATAGCCTAATGGAAGTGCCTTTGCAGGTTATTATTTTTTCTCTCTGACTACCCTTAATATTCTTTCTTTGTCACTGACTTTTGACAGTTTTAATATAATGTACCTTGGAGAAGGTCTTTTTGAGTTGAGATAATTAAGTGTTCTATTAGCTTCGTGTACTTATATATCCAGTTCCTTCCCCAAGTTTGGGAAGTTCTCAGCTATTATTTCTTAAATAAGCTCTCTGCTCCCTTCTCCCTCTCCTCTCCTTCTGTGATACCCATTATCCTTACATTGCTTTTCCTAATTCAGTCAAATATTTCTCATGGAATTTCTCCATGTTTAAAAAATCTTAGTTCTCTCTCATCTTCCACCTGAATCATTTCTAGATTTCTATCTTTGAGCTCTCTTCCTTATGGTCTGCTCTATTTCCAGTGCTTTCTACTTTATTCTTCATCTCATTTATTGTGTTCTTCAGCTCCAGAATTTGTTTGGCTCTTTTTTAAAGTTTCAGTCCCTTTGGTGAAGTATTCCTTCTGTTCATTAATTTTGTTCCTGAGTGCATTGAACTGTCTTTCTGAGTTTTCTTGTAACTTGTGGAGTTTCTTCATGACAGCTATTTTGAATTCTCTGTCAGTTAGATTGTAATCATCCATGACTTCAAGTTTGATTTCTAGAGAGTTGTGATTTTATTTTTATGATATCGTATTACTGTAGTTTTTCATGGAGCTTGTTATTCCTCTGCCAGAGCATTTGTGGTAGTAAACACCTTCCTTATTTGGCAAATAGGAGATGAGAAATGAAGGTATGATTTGTATCTTCATATTGAAATCTATGTGTTGGTGTTTTGGGTCAGTAATTAGTGTTTATAAAATCCAAATTGATATCATTCAGAAATAATAATGAATCACTGACTATGTCATTTCTGAATTTATACAAAATGTCAAATTTGCAGGGTTGTGGCTCAGTGGAAAGAACCTTGGACAAGGTTGTAAGTGACAAGAGCTTGGCTACTGCTTTTGTGATCTTGGTCAGGGAGGCACAGGGGTGTATATTCTCATTTGTGAAAGGAGTAGGTACACCAGATGGGCTATAATGTCTTTTCTAACATGAACACTTTTTTACTTTCTAGTGTAGCAATAGCCAAGTAAGTTATGTTACAGTAGCTGAAAATAATTTGATTTTTTTCTTCCTTTTTTACAGTTTGAATTATTTTACAGCCAGCATTTCAGTGGAAGGAAACTTACATGGTTACATTATCATGATTCATGATAATGTAAAAAGCAAATCATTTGCTTTGATTCTGAGCTGCTTCTGGTTGTAGTTGAGAGTCTGTGCTTTCCACCCTCCACTGTCTCTGCCAGAGGTATTGTCAGTGCCCTCCCTGTGCTGCTTGTGTCTCCAAGGTTGCTGGTGCCTTGCTGCTTATGATGTCACTGCAGTCTCAGGTGTCACCACCAGGGTCACTGGGGAGGTGTGCACCTCTGCTTCTTCCAGGGTGATCTGTGTTGGCGGTTCTCAACTGCAGTGGGTAAATGGAGAGAGTGGGGTGGGAGCTGGGGTCATGGGCACCTCCTCCATGTCTAGGTTCATTGGGTTTGAAGGTGCCACTGCTGGGGGAGGGGCTGAAGTTGCGGGTGCCACTGCAGCTGGGGGGGACTGGGGTTGTGGGCTCCAGTGTCACTGTTACCTGGCTCTCCATGGGCTCAGATGCTGCTGCCATGTGTGCCTCCTGTGCTGCTGCTCCCAGGTTTTCTGTGAGTGTTAGCACCACAGCTACTGGGGCCACTGGGTTTGTGAGTGTCAACACCACTGCTGGGTGGGCAGGGTTGCGGATGATGCTGCCACCACCATGGGGGAAATGGTACCTGGGTCATGAGCACTGCTGGGGTTCCTGGAGCCTCTGGTCTCAGCCACTGGCACAATTTTTGGAACCTCAGTTCAAGAATACCACCACCACTGCTGGGTCTTGTATGCAGCCCCCACTGTTGGAAGAGCTGGAGTTGGAGGCACTACTACCAGGGGAGGGGGCTGGGTTTCAAGCACTGGTGCAGTTTCTGGAGCCTCTGATCTCAGGTACCACCACCACTGCCAGGGGTACTGAGGTCTTGGATGCAGCCCCTGCTACTGGGAGGACCAGAGTCAAAGGCACTGCTGCCAGGGGAAGGGGTGGGGGCTGGGTCACAGGTATCACTGCAGTTCTCAGAACCTCTAGTCACAGAACCCACAGTGGTTCCTAGTACCTCAGAGAGCATGGGCTGCCTGGGTTCCTGGGGCCTCCATTCATGAGCATTACCTCAGTTCCTGGGGCCTCCATTCATGAGCATTACCTCAGTTCCTGGGGCCTCTCATCACAGGTGCAGCTGCAGTTTATGGAGCTTCCAGTCTCCGGAGCTGCTGCCGCTGCTCCCCTGGTTCCATCACCTCCAGGAGGTCTAGTCCACCCTCCTTCAAATGTATAGACATAGCCGCATGGATCTCTCAGGTGTTCTGGTGTGCTGTGCAGAGTCCTTTGTTGGTCTATGGATGTCCTACTGGTTGTAACTTAGAGGGGAGAGACAAAGGGAACAACTTTCTCCACCATGATGCTGACGTCACTCCATTACCTTCGTTTTTGAGGGACAGTTTTGTTAGCTATAGTATTCTTGGTTGGCAGGTGTTCTTTTTTCGTTCAGTGCTTTGAATATATCATCCCACTCCCTTCTGGCCTATAATGTTTTTGCCTAGAATCCACTGATAATCTATTGGGAGCTCCCTTGTACATGAAAAATTGCTTTTCTTGTGCTGCTTTCAAGATTCTCTCTTTCTTTTACTTTGGATGGTTTGATTACAATGTGTCAGTGTAGGCCTCTTTGAGTTTAGCCTGTTTGGAGTCCTTTGAGCTTCTTGAATGTGGATGTCCATTTCCTTCCTCAGAGTTTGACCCTTATTTCTTAAAATAAGCTCTCTGTTCTTTTCTCTCTCTCTTCTCCTTCTGAGACTCCCATGATGTCTATATTGGTCAACTCAAAGGTGTCTCATAAGTCTTAGGCTTTCTTCACTTTTCTTCATTCTTTCTTCTTTTTGATCCTCTGACTCAATAATTTCAAATGACTTGTCTCTGAGTTTGCTGATTCTTTCTTTTGCTTGATCAAGTTGGCTGTTGAAACTCTCTAGTGAATTTTTCAATTCAGTTATTGTATTCTTCAGTTCAGAATTTCCATTTGGTTCTTTTTATAGTTCCTATCTCTTTGTTGATATTTTCATTTTGTTCATGCATCATTTTCCTTATTTTTGTTTAGTTATGTATCTGTGTTCTCTTGTAGATCATTGAGCTTCTTTAACACAATTATTTTGAATTATTTGTCAGCTAATACATAGATCTCCACTTCTTTTGCATTGGTTTCTGGAGATTTATTTTGTTCCTTTGATTGGGACATCTTTCTCTGTCGGTTCATGTGCCTTGTGATTATCTGCTAAGCTTTATGCATTTAAAAAAACAGCCGCCTCTCCCAGTCTTTATGGACTGGTTTCACAGAGGGGAAGACCTTCACCAATTAGCCCAGCTAGAGATTCTGAGGGGCTCTGAAACCTTTCTGGGGGAATGCAACATCTCTGGGCTTGTGCATGTAACTTTCCAATTAGATAGGTTTGCTGGTTTCTTTCTCAGGAGCACGTAATCTCTTGCTCCCTCTGGTGTTGCCCATGGTACTGCATGTTCTCTGGCGCCACAGCAGTAAACTGCCCCAGCTGTCCTCTGTTGTTCTCACCAGCCTCCAGGCATCCGTGGTATGCCAGCTCTCTGTTGGTTCCCCAAATCAGGTGAGATAGGTACCAGTCCCTCAGGCATCTCTCCAAAAATTCAGAACACTGGACCCATGCTCTACTCTTCTCCCTCCCTCCTGCGGGAGAAGCTACTAAGTTGGGTGCCTTCTGATCACGCCAAGCTGCCCTGGCCTCTGTCTGCAGCGCTGCAGGCCCTCTCGTACTGCAGAACGCTGCCCTCACTCATCTTTGCTTTCAGCAGCCCCCAGATGCCCGAACTACGTTGGTTCTGTCGGCCCTTAGAGTCAGGAGAGACAGAAACCAGTCCCAGCAGCCCTCTGAAAGCTGGAGTGATGACACACATTCCACAGTTCTCTTTCCCCTGAGGGAGCAGCTGCACTGGCTAGGGGGAGCGGCAATCACGGATAGAGGGAAAGGCTCTTCTTGCCCTTTTCAATGTGGCTGTTCTTGGCTCTGCGCTCGCCCGGGGTACTGCAACTTCTTAACTGGTTTCTGGAGTTCTCCTAAAGGTATTTTGGTCCTTATATTGTTAATTTGCTGTCTGTTGGGGAATGAGGGCTGACACGTCTGTTCAGCCATCATGCTGCCATCACCCTAACTCCTCTATTCTTTACCCCAAGCTCACATGAGGTGCCAAGATACATAGAGCCCAATGTCTAAAAGGTGGTCATTAACACAAACGTATTGAATGAAAGGCTGAATGAGTGAGGCAGACCACATAAAGATTACACCTTCTTCAACTAGAGCAGAATCTAAAGATCAGGAAGGCTATGGGATACACCCAGAGTCAAAGTCTTAGTCTGTAGCAGAACAGCAATCAGAGACCCAGGACATTTGCAAGCAAAAAATGGATCTGTAGTGGGTTGAATAGTGTCACCCAAAAAGTCATGTCCACTGGGAACCTCAGATGTGACCTTATTTGGAAATAATAGGATCTTTGCAGATGTAATCAAGTTAAGGATCTCAAGATGAGATCATCCTGGATTTAAGGTAGGCCATAAATCCACTGGCTGGTGTCCTCAGAAACGAAGGGAGAGGGATATTTGAGACAGACACCCAGGGAGAACACCTTGTGGAGATGAAGGCAGAGATTAGAGGGCTGTGTCTACAAGCCAAGGAATGCCAAAGATGGCCAGCAACCACCAGAAGCTAGGAGAGAGGTATCGAACAGATGATGCTCCCTCAGAGTCTCCAGAAGGAACCAACCCTGCTACCACCTTGATATTGGACTGCTGGCCTCCAGAACTGTGAGAGAATAAATTTCTGTTGTTTTACACCCCCCAGTTTGTGGGTTTTTTGTTACATCAGCCCTAGGAAACTAACATAGGGTCTAACCTCCCTCTTAGAGCCATAACTTCTATCCCCAACATTGCCACAGGCCTTGAGAAGGGAGTAGGGTCCCAGGCACTCTCACACCATGTTGACTGGAGAGCAAACTTGTACAGACATTTTGTAGGGCAATCTGACTGTCCACATCAAACGTAAATTTTATTTTGTTTATTAGAACCAACAATTGTAGAAATTTCAGTCTAATGAAATCATAATGGACCAGGGTCTGCAGGAATACTTAAGGAACCACGCTCTAGAACCTAAGACCATCCAGCCTTAGTGGACTCGGGCTTTCTCTTCCCTAGGCTTACATGTTGTGGGCATGCTTTGCCCCTGGTCATTCTGAAAGGGAAATAAAATTTTCTCAGATGCAAGAGAAAAATACCCTGGTATTCCATGCTGAACCACTGCCCACCCCACTCACCACAAGAGGAGAGAGATAAAACTACAAAAAAAGAAAGTTCAACAACTGGGAAGGAAACAACAGAGAAACTGGTGTCAGAAAAATCCATTCCATGCTTATGTGTAGCTGTAAATTCCTCTGAAAATTGAGGACCTGCCCATGGCCAGTGGACTGTTTCACCCTGGACAAGGGACAGGACAAGAGATGTGGTTTTCTAGGTGCTGGCTCCACGGAAAACCAGGCAAACTCTCTAACACAAATAATGCAAGTATTTGTTTTCCTATTAATAGTGAAAATATTACAGATGTATAGAAAGAGTGAAAGCTCCCTTCCCAGAATTATGTAACCCTGTCTAGAGGTGTTGATTGTTAGAATTTTTGTTTATATAATTTTGATAGTGCCTCATTCATTTAATATACTTAAAACATGCACAAATATATAGTTAAAAGCAGATTATATTATATGCGTAGTTCTTCAACTTGTTTTTTAAAGCATATTAGGCTTTAGAGATATTTTCAGGTAACTAAATATACATCTACCCTGTTATTTTTAATTTTCACATAATATAGAGCCACATAACATAATGAATGGCAGTAATTTATTTAAGTGTTCCCAGTTGGTCGGTATATAGAGTATTTCTCCTACTTTTGCTAATACAAACCATTTAGAAGGAATAATCTTTACATGCCTTTTAATTTATATATACTAATTTTTCTCCAGGAAAGTTACCTAAATCCATAATAAAATTATTGGTTCTAATGACAAAATAATTTTGCATTTGATACATACTGTCAGATTGACCTGAAAAATGTCTTTATTAGTTTATGCTTATGATGGTTAATTTTATGTGTCAACTTGACTGGGCCACAGGGTGCCGAGATATTTGGTTAAACATTACTCTGGGTTTGTCTGTGAGGGCGTTTCTGGCTGAGATTAACATTTAAATCGGCAGACTGAGTAAAGCAAATTGCCCTCCCCAGTGTGGATGGGCCTCATCCAATCTGTTAGACGCCTAAACAGAACAAAAAGGTGAAAAAGGGAGAATTTACTTTCTCTGTCTGACTCTCTTTGAGCTGGGACATGGGTCTTGTCCTGCATTCAGACTCAGACTGGGACTGGAGTAACATCATCAGCTGTCCTGGTTCTCAGCCTTTGGTCTTGGACTGGAACTACACATCATCTCTCCTGGGTCTCCATCTTGATGACTGCACGTCTTGGGACTTCTCAGTATCCATAACTACGTTCACCAATCCCTTCACCAAATGTAGAGATTCTGAAGCTGGAAGCTCCTCCTGTGAAGCTGGAGCTTGTGGTACAGCCTCAAGTTCCTCTCCTTTAAAGGGCTTTCTTCAACTACTCCACCCCCAGGCTGAAGGTTTAAAACTACAGGGTACCAGAGTACATGGTGCCAGCCTGAGGTAAAACCAGTGCCTCACTTTTCCTAACCCATGAAACACCTCTAAATGGAGACCAATTGAAAATCACTGACATGGAAAGAGACATTTTACTCTATGTCTTCCTTGGGAGGTGGCCCAGTCAAAGAGGGACGCTAAACAGGTAATCAAGATTTGTAGCCCAAACGCAGGGAAGAGCAATACTGACAGAGGGAGGCCAGGCAGGGGATGTTCTGACTCATCCACCCTGGGTTACAGGCCCAGCAAGCACACTCCTACAGCAACACTCCTCTAGGCGCAGGTTCTCATCATTCATCCCCGTGTTCCACCATCTGTTCTCACTCTTCCACCTGCTCCCTGCAGGAAACCCTGTCTCATTCTACACACCCATGACAGTAGCCTGGTCAAGGGATTTCATTTGCTTTGTCACCACTAAAAAGAGGAAGATGGACAAACACGAATGTACCCCACAAATGGCACCACCGAATAAAGAGTTATGGCAAAAGGAATCAAGAGAGAAGGGCTCTCATTTAGCAAAATGTGACTTTAAGTCGTGATCCCAGAGTTGTCTTAACAATTGGAGTAGATCATAAAAAAGCTAACCAGGAGCATAAGTGTTGTTCTGAGTGCTTTACTGGTTCCCACACTAACCTCACAGTAGCCCTGAGTCAGTCCCCACTGTCATCCTCTTTACGTATAGCTGGTGAGAGTGAAGGGGTGTATTTAAGACGCACCCTAGACCCACATGAGGGCCAGTTGACAGATGGGGACTCAAATTCAGGTAGCCCAGCTCCAAAGCAACTTGATGACACCTCCTAGGATGTGGGCATTATGGACTCCAGCTCATTTTACTTCCTGGCGACTGCAGATAGACTGTGGAAGGAAGGAGCCGTGGGTCAGTTACAGTGAGGGACACTTGTGGAAAGAAACTGTAAACGTTTCAGTTATCTCTTCTATCTCTAGCCCTTCACACGGACTCCTTCATGGAATTCCTTTTGGGAACACAAAGAGGGTTCAGGTACTTTGGGTACAACATACTTTGCAGTTCTCATTAATTCTGTATTCACTCCGTGGGGACGGTGTTCACTATCATAGTAGGAGCTAACGCGAGTAATTTTCAATAACAAAACCCACAAGACTCCACTCCCCTCAGCAAATAAGAGTGGACCTCCCAGACACAGAGCCTCATTTCCTGCATTCTTAGATTTCCTTCCTAACTTTTTTCCTAAGTCAGCTCATCTGCGACCTCATGGGCAACAGGCCAGGGTAAATTCAACAACAAGTTCAACAATAAACTGTGGAACAGCTGCTACCCGGACAGCGCCAGAGACCCATCCGCAACGAGGATGGCGGACGCTGCGCGGGCTGGGTGGACTTCCGCCGAAGGAGTCACGTGGGGAGGGGCCAACACGACGTCACAGACGCCATTGTGACGCACGCGGAGCCTCAGCCGGGATTGGCTGGGCGGGCGCCGGGCGGGGATAAAAGCCCGCGCTCGGGGCAGACACTGAGTGGAGAGTAGGAGAGTTGGTGCTGAGACAGTGGGCCTGTGGCTCTGCTCCTCTTGTTGGGCCCCTCCCCGCGCACTCGGCGCCGACCCTGGCCCCCTCTCCCGGCCCCAGGGTCTCGTGTATAGACTCAGAGCTCCGCTTACCACCCACATCTACCTTCACTATCCTGAGGCAGCTAAAGAAGAAGCGGAAAACACCAAGTTGAGCCTCATTGGGAGAGGGAAATACCAGAATCCGGAAGCTTGTGGAGCAGTGACACAGGGAAGCCCATCACCAGAATGAGCAATGTCGCGAGCTCTGTGACCTTCATCAGTATCATGGGAAATCCCAGGAGGCCTGGGAACAGACTCGAGGGTGACAGCGCAGGGCGCAGCAGAACCTGTGGGCAGAACACCTGAGAAGAGAAAGAGAACCTCAGAAGTGGCAGACGCCAGGTATTTGGGGGCCAACTCTAATGGTTAAGAAAAAGATCTGCCTCGCTCCCAATCCCAAATGAGGTCGGAGGAGTCCACCGGATGAACACTAGAGGAAGCTGCAACATGACACGTGCTCAGTGCACGGGGCACAAGCCAGAGAAGAGAATGTAAGTCAAACCTTGGAACAAAACTCAGAGCCTTAGTGAGAGCCATCATCAGAGGTTATGCCTCTGCAGCGGAGACAGAAAAGCATGCTGGGTACTCACAGCCTCATTTAGGGCGTTTTCTTCTTCACCCAAGTGATGAATGAACCTGTGAGAACACAGGAATGGTTTATTCATGAAGGAGCAGCCAGCACAAAGCTTTTCCCTCCCTGTGAGATTAATCATTATCCTAACCAGGCACAGTCAGCAAGCAGTGCACCCTCAGGATGGCCATATCCAGGCTTCTGTGGCTCCCCTCTGATCTGGTAAGGCCTCTGCACAAAGACCAGCACTGTTCTGATTTTCTTCCACTATGGTAAGTTTTGCCTGTTCTAGAACTTCATATTGGTGGAATCATACAGTATATGCTGTGTTGGGTAAGGCTTCCTTCTCTCAGCAGAAGGCGATTGCATGTTTTTTATTGCTGAGTAGCATTCCATTGTATGGATGACCACAGATTACTTTCCGTTCTATTGCTGGAAACCCGGGATATTTCCAGTTTGGGGATGTTGTGAATAAAGCTGCTATGAAGATCCTGGTACATGTCTTCTGGTGAGGTTATCATAGCATGTGGAGACCAAATACTTTCCATCATGTATCAGGAGTCTAAGGACCAGGGGAAGACCTTGCCCAGGGTCACAGGACAATGCTGGCCAGATCCAGGAGAGTTGTCTCTGATGGCAGTGGTCCTACTCCTGACCACAGCTTGGATCAAGTCAATGTTGTTGGACTTTCTTACCCCATCATCTCAGGTTCCCCATATCCCTTTTACAACCTTGAGATTAGCTTCCAAGCTTCTGTTGGGTGGCAGAAGGGGACTAGTTTTCCTACTCCACCTTTAGCCTGGGCTCCGGCTATGAGCAGGTCCAAGAGAGGCAAGAAGATGGAATTTCTTATTCACTGTGTGAATGTCCCTTCCCCTCTGGCCTCATTTTCCCCGTGTGCCAATAAAGGGGATGTCTTGACATGAGTACAGCCATGTTTGGCCGCTCCATTGACGTACAGCCACCAGCACAAAAAGAAATATAAAGCTGCTTTCTGCGTGGTGGGAACTGGCCCTTCTCCCACGGAGAGAGTTGCAAGTTGTAACATTTCAAGGCTCTTGGAGCGTCGTAGCACAGGATGGACTGGCCATCTGTGCCGGGCTAAGACGATAACCAAAGAGAACAATGCATATACACAACTACTGGGCTGGGACGTTAGCCAAGGGGCTCAGTGCACGTACGCCACTGATAACCATTTTGTGCATGGGAACACTAGATGCTTGCTCTGCAAACTCTGTAACTGCTTATATAAACTGCTGGACACTGAGACCCGGTGAAAGTTCCACCTGTGGAAGGGACGCCTTGCCCAGGACGTGTGATCCTTGCCCAGCTGTGTCGATTGACAGGACTCTCCCAGCAGTGGGGCGTGGATGTTGTGAGTAATTGATTTACTGTGAAGTAATTGATCTGATGTGTTCTCTTTTCGGTCAACCTGGTGTTTCTCTTTCCGGTTGATTTGTGTCATTTCCCTTCAGTCGATCTGGTGTTTCCCTTTCCGATCGATCTGATGTTGTTCCCTCTTATTATATGAGCTAATCGGATCTGCTGCTATCTCAGCCGATGTGGATGTTTTCCCTTTCCAGTCGAGCTGGTGTTTTTTCCCTCTTATTATTTGACCTATTCAGATCTGTTTGCGGACTATCGCCTTCACTATCCTCTATATAATAAAATATACCTTCGGTCCATTTGTTTGGAGTAGAAAGTTTCTTTTACGTCTCCGATCGAATCCCCGAACCTCTCATAACAGGGGATTAGCTCCATTCTGGGGCTTGTTATGGACCGGCCAGTGTGTGAGTCAACAACTATACCCAATTAATCAGTGATGGTCAAAGTGAAGATAGGGTGTCCTTTCCCCCTCTGCTCTCTCCAGTCACTTGAAGCCCTGGAGTCACCCCTCTATGCCAGCTCCAGATGGGACCCTGCACACTGCTTCCCCCCAGGGCCCAGCTCCAAGATCCCATGATGGTCAGTGTTTTAAAGTATACCAAGGATTTAGGTTTTATTTAGGTATGGTGAGGCCAACAGATTAAGAGATGATTGCCATTGAAAGATTGTGTTTGTTACACTTCCTAAGAGGAGGGGCCACACCACACTATGCAGGGCTACACGGGGAAGCAACCAGGTCAGTCAGGAGGGAGACGCAGCAAAAAGAGAGTACTGGCAAAAGCCTTTATTGTAGTTTTTGCTGGAAGGAATGAGCAAGGCAGGGGAAACAGGCTTAGGATTGGCCAGTTTGAATAATTTCAGTGGGCTCTGGGGTATAGAGGCTGTCTCGAGTTGTCTGGTACCTGGCCCTGGAGTGACTTAAGGCAGGGGGATAGTGTCCCAGACTTCAGGAGCCTGAAAAAGGTGTGGAGGTATGGACTCAGGATTGGCTGATTTGCATATCAAAGGCATGCTAGAAGGCAAGTAATTTACTATCATCAAGTGTGATGTTAGCTGTAGGTTTTTCTTTTCTTTGTTTTTTTTCTTTTTTTTGAGCATTAGCCATGAGCTAACATCTGTTGCTAATCTTCCTCTTTTTTTTTTCAATAATTTTATTTATTTATTTTTACCCCAAAGCCCCAGTAGATAGTTGTATGTCATAGCTGCACATCCTTCTAGTTGCTGTATGTGGGACGTGGCCTCAGCATGGCCGGAGAAGCCGTGCGTCGGTGCGTGCCCGGGATCCGAACCCGGGCCGCCAGCAGCGGAGCGCGCGCACTTAACCACTAAGCCACGGGGCCGTGGCTTCCTCTTTTTTGCTGAGGAAGCTTGGCCCTGGGCTAACATCTGTGCCCATCTTCTGTACTTTATATATGGGACACCTGCCACAGCATGGCTTGATAAGCGGTTTGTAGGTCTGCACCCAGGACCCAAATCTGCAAACCCCAGGCTGAAGCAGAGTGCATGAACTTAACAGCCACACCACCAGGCCAGCCCCGTGGGTTTTTCTTAGATGCCCTTTTCAAGTTGAAGAAGCTCCATTCTATTCCTAGATGGTTGATAGTTGAGTTCTTTTCTATCCCTAGATTTTATCATGAAACAGTGTTGGATTTTGTCAAATGATTTTTCAGTGTCTGTTGAGATGTTCATGTCATTTTTGTTTTTATTCTATTGATATGGTATATTAAATTAATTGATTTGGGGGTGTTAAACCAACCCTGGATTCCCAGGACGAATCCCACTTAGGCATGGTATATAGGGTTTTGTTTTGTTTTTCTAAAGGAACAGATTCTTTTTTAAATTAATTTCTTTATTTCCTTATATTGTAGTAAGAACACTTAACATGAGATCTACCCTCTTAACTAACTTTTAATTGTACGATACATTTCTTTTAATTATAGGCACTATATTTCCTTATATCGTAGTAAGAACACTTAACATGAGATCTACCCTCTTAACTAACTTTTAATTGTACGATACATTACTGTTAATTATAGGCACTATGTTGTATAGCAGATCTCAAGAACTTATTCATCTTTCATAACTGAAACTTTATACCCATTCAACAACAACTTTCCCTCCCCCTAGTCCCTGGCAATCACTATTCTACTCTCTGCTTCTATGAGTTTGGCTGTTATACATCATATAAGTGGAATCATGCAGTTTATCTCCTTCTGTAACTGGCTCATTTCACTTAGCATAATGTGTTCCAGGTTCATCCATGTTGTCACAAATGGCAAGATTTCCTTCTTTTTTAAGTTTGAACAATAGCCCATTGTATGTGCATACCACATTTTATTTATCTGTTATTGGATATTTAGGTTGTTTCCAATCTGGGCATTGTGAATGATAATACAAAGAACGTGAGAGTGCAGATGTCTCTTTGAGATCCAGATTTCAATTCTTTTGGATATAAACTGAGAAGTGGGATTGCTAGATCATATGGTAGTCCTGTTTTTAATTTTTTGAGGAACTGCTATACAGCTTTCCATAACAGCTTAACCATTTTACATTCCTAACAACAGTGTACAAGGGTTCCAGTTTCTCCACATTCTTACCAACATCTGTTATCTTTTGGGGTTTTTTTGACAATAGCCATCCTAAAAAGTGGGAGGTGATATCTCATTGTGTTTTTCTCTCTTGTTATCTTCCTTTGTGTTTCATTGACATTTTTGTAGTGATATGCTTTATTTCCCTTTTCCTTTTCTTTTGTGAATCTTCTGTAGGTATTTTTGCTTTCTATAGGGCTTTCATAAAACATCTTAGTTATAACAATCTATTTTAATCTGATAGCAACTTCAATCACATAGAAAAACTCTACACTTTTACTCACTCCCACTTTATGTTATTGATGTCATACTTTATATCTTCTTATATTGTATATCCATTAACAAAAATTTCTGGTTATAGTTATTCTTAATACTTTTGTCTTTTAATTCTTATCCTGAAATTAAAAGTGATTATAGTACTGGAAGTCCTATCCATATCCAGAGCAATTAGGCAAGAAAAAGAAATAAAAGTCATCCAAATTGTAAAGGAAGAAGTAAAACTGTCTCTATTTGCAGATCATATGATATTATATATAGAAAACCCTAAAGACTCCACCAAAAAACTGTTAGAACTAATAATGGAATTCAGTAAAATTTCAGGATACAATATAAATACAAAAAATTGGTTACATTTCTATACACTAAAATAAACTATTGGAAAGAGAAATTAAGAAAAAAATCCCATTTACAACTACATCAAAAAAGAAGAGAACATCTAGAAATAAAATTAGCTAAGGAGGTGAAAGACCTGTACACTGAAAACTATAAGACATTGATGAAAGAAACTGAAAAAAGAAACAAATAAATGGAAAGACATTTCATGCTCATGTGTTGGAGGAATTAATGTTAAAATGTCCATACCACCCAGAGTAATCTACAGATTCAAAGCAATCCTTATCAAAATCCAATGGCATTTTTCACAGAAATGGAAAAAACAACCCTAAAATTTCTCTGGAACCACAAAGGACCCTAATTAGCCAAAGGAATCTTAAGAAGAACAAAGCTGGAGGCATCACACTTCCTGATTTCAAACTATATTACAAATCCATAGTAATCAAAACAGTATAAAACCAGACACACAGATCAATGGAACAGAATAGAGAGCCCAGAAATAAAACCACATATATGTGGTCAATTAAGTTATGAAAAAGGAGCCAAGAGTACACAATGGGGAAAGGATAGTCTCTTCAATAAATGGTGTTGGGAAAACTGGACAACCACATGCAAAAGCATGAAACTGGACGTATATCTTACACCATACAGAAAAATCAACTCAAAATGGAATAAAGACTTGAATGTAAGACCTGAAACCATAAAACTCCTAGAAGAAAACATAGGCAGTAAGCTCCTTGACATTGGTCTTGTTTTGTAATGGTTTTTTTGTATTTGACACCAAAAGCAGGCAACAAAAGCAAAAATAAACAAGTGGGACTACATCAAACTAAAAAGCTTCTGCACAGCAAAGGAAACCATCTACAAAATGAAACTGGAGAAAACCTATGGAGTGGGAGAAAATATTTTCAAATCATATATCTGATAAGGGATTAATATCCAAAATATGTAAAGAACTCATACAACTCAATAGCATAAAAACAAACAGTCCAACTAAAATATGGGCAGAGGGGGCCGGCTCCGTGGCTTAGCGGTTAAGTGCGTGCGCTCTGATGCTGGCGGCCCGGGTTCGGATCCCGGGAGCGCCCCGAGGCACCACTTCTCCGTCCAACGCGAGGCCGAGTCCCACGTACAGCAACTAGAAGGATGTGAACCTATGACATACAACTATCTACTGGGGCTTTGGGGGGAAAAAACTGAATAAATAAAATCTTTAAAAAAAAAAAAATGGGCAGAGGAACTAAAAAGACATTTTTCCAAAGAAGACATATGAATGGCCAGTAGGTACATGAAAATATGCTCAAAATTGCCAATCATCAGAGAAATGCAAATCAAACCCACAGTGAGATATCACCTCACACCTGTTAGAAACACTGTCATCAAAAAGACAAGAGTAACAAGTGTTGGCAAGGTTGTGGAGAAAAGGGAACGCTTGGGCACTGTTAGTGGGAATGTAAATTGGTGCAGCCACTATGGAAAACAGTATGGAGTTTCCTCAAAAAACTAAAAATAGAAATACCATATGATTCAGCAATTCTACTTCTGGGCATATATCTGAAGGAATTGAAATCACTCTCTTGAGGAGATATCTGCACCCCCATGTTCACTGCAGTATTATTTACAATAGCCAAGATATGGAAACACCTAAGTGTTCATTGGCAGATGAATAGACAAAGGAAATATGGTATATATATACACAATGGAATATTATTCAGCCATGAGAAAGGAAATCTTGCCATATGACAATATGGATGGACCTTGAGGGCATTATGCTGACTGAAATAAGTCAGACAGAGAAAGACAAATACTGTATGAACTCATAGAAACAGAATAGATTGGTGGTTGCCAGAGGCAGGGACTGGGAGGGAGGAGTGAAAATGGTCAAAAGGTACAAGTTTTCAGTTATAAGATAAATAAGTTATGAGGATGTGATATGCAGCATGCTAAATTTCATATTTGAAAGTTGCTAAGAGAGTAGATCTTAAAAATTCTCATCAGGACTGGCACCATGGCTTAGCGGTTAAGTGCGCATGCTCTGCTACTGGTGGCCCAGGTTCAGATCCCGGGCGTGCACCAATGCACCACTTCTCTGGCCATGCTGAGGCCGCATCCCACATACAGCAACTAGAAGGATGTGCAACTATGACATACAACTATCTACTGGGGCTTTGGGGAAAAAAAAAAGGAGGAGGATTGGCAATAGATGTTAGCTCAGAGCCGGTCTTCCTCAGCAAAAAAAAGAGGAAGATGTTAGCTCAGGGCTGATCTTCCTCAAAAAAAAAAAAAAAAGTTCTCATCACAAGAAAAAAATTGTAACTGTGAAGTGATGAATGTTAACTAAACTTTTAATTATCATTTTGCAATATATACATATATCAAAACATTATGTTGTACACCTTAAATTAATACAATTTTATATATCAATTATATCTCAATAAAACTGGAAAAAATTTTTTAATTTAGGTGATTTACACACCACTATTACAGTATTACAGCCAGCCCTGGTGGTCTAGTGGTTAAGATTTGGTGCTTTCACCACTGTGGCCCAGGTTCATATCCCAGTCAGGGAACTACACCACCTGTCTGTCAGTTGTCATGCTGTGGCAGCTGTGTGTTGCTGTGATGCTGAGAGCTATGCCATCAGTATTTCAAATACCAGCAGGGTCACTCAGGTGGATAGGTTTCAGCAGAGATTTTAGACTAAAAAAGACTAGGAAGAAGGAAAGACCTGGCCACTCACTTCTGAAAAAAATGGCCATGAAAACCCATGAAGAGCAGTGGAGCATTGTCTGATACAGTGCTAGAAGATGAGAGGAAAAAGACCAGGCAGGGTTCCCCTCTGCTGTACACAGGGTCACTAGGAGTTGGAATCAACTTTACAGCACCAACAACAGATGAGTTTTATACTCTCATATGCTTTTGTGTTGTCACTTAGTGCCTTGTCGTTACGATCTGAAGAACTCCCTTTAGCATTTCTTGTAAGGCAGGTAGAGTGGTGATGAACTCCCTCAGCTTCTGTTTGTGTGGAAAAGTCTTTGTCTCCTCACTTCTGAAGGACAGTTGTGCCAGTTATAGTATTCTTGGTTGGCAGTTATTTTCTGTCAGAATTTTGAATATATCATCGCACTCCCTTCTGGCCTGCAAAGTTTCTGCTGAAAAAGCCACTGATAGTCTTTTGGGGGCTCCCTTGTACATGATAAATTGCTCTTTGCCTGCTGCTTTCAAAATTCTCTGTCTTTGAATTTTGACAATTTGATTATAATGTTTCTTGGTATAGGCTTTGAGATCATCCTATTTGGGATCCTTTGGGCTTGATGAATCCAGATGTCCATTTCCCTTCCAGATTTGGGAAGTTTTTGGCCATTATTTCTTCAAATAAGCTTTCTGCCCCTTTTTCTCTTCTCCTTCTGGGACTCCCACATGCATATAATCTCTTATTGCTGTCCCATAAGTCATTTAGGTTTTCTTCAACTTTTTTCATTTTTTTCATATTGCTCCTCTGACTGGATCATTTCAAGTGACTTCAAGATCTGTGCTTCTTTCCTGCTTGAGCAAGTCTGCTGCTGAAGCTCTCTAGTCAAATTTTCAGTTCAGTTATTGTAATCTTCATTGCTGTTTGGTTCCTTTTTATGGTTTCTATCTGTTGATATTATCATTTTATTCATGTATCATTTTCCTGGTTTCATTTAGTTTTCTGTGTTCTCTTGTAACTCACCGAGCTTTTTTAAGATGATTATTTTGAATCCTTTATCAGGCGATTCATAGATCTTCACTTCTTTAGGATTGGCTACTGGTGATTTATTTTGTTCCTTTGATTGTCTCATATTTCCCTGATTCTTCCTGTTCCCTGTAGCTTTATGCTGGTGTCTGAACATTTGAAGAAACAGCCAGCTCCTCTCCCAGTCTCTATGAGCTAGCTTCAACAGGGAAAGACCTTCACCGATCTGCCTAGCTAGAGACTCTGGGAGCCTCTCAAACATTTTCTATGGATGCACACACTCTAGTTCTCTCCCTCTGTCCTGTGGGAGATATCCCCTGGTTGTGCACTTTCTCCCAATCTCACAGAGCTGTTCCGGCCACAGTAATCATCTCCTTTTCTTTATTCTTAGCTGCCCTCAGGCACCCAAACTCTGCCAGTGCCCTTGGTGCTCTGGGTGAGGCAAGGCAGAAGCACATCCTTCATGCAGAACCCCCAAAGCCAAGGGCGTTGGATGCATGCTCCACTCTCTCGTTCCCGAGAGAGCGGTCACAGGCTCAGACAGTCTGTCGGCACTGAGCTGTGCAGGCTTGGGGAGCGGCTGATGTGGGGAAAGTGAAATTGCTCTTACCCATTTCGATGTGGCTGTTCTCGGTTTTGTGCTCTCCTGGGGTACTGCAACTTCTTCACCGGATCCTGGACTTCTCCTAAAGGTATTTTGGTCCATACATTGTTAAGCCAGTGTTTCTGTGGGAGTATGAGGGCTAGGACTTCCTATTCCACCATCTTGCTGATGTCACTCCACAGAGTTATTTTAATATGTTGCTAGATTCTGTTTGGGCCGGCCCCGTGGATTAGCGGTTAAGTGCACGTGCTCCGCTACTGGCGGCCCGGGTTCGGATCCCGGGTGCACACCAACGTACTGCTTGTCCAGCCATGCTGAGGCCACATCCCACATACAGCAACTAGAAGGATGTGCAACTATGACATACAACTATCTACTGGGGCTTTGGGGAAAAAAAAAAAGGAGGAGGACTGGCAATAGATGTTAGCTCAGAGCTGGTCTTCCTCAGCAAAAAGAGGAGGATTAGCATGGATGTTAGCTCAGGGCTGATCTTCCTCACACACACACAAAAAAAGATAGATTCTGTTTACTCATATTTTGTTTAGAGTTTTTACATCTATATTCATATTAGATGTTGGCCTGTGTTTTCTTTTCTTGTGATGTCTGTCTGGTTTAGGCAGCAGGGTAATCCTGGCCTCACAGAAGGAGTTGGGAAGTTTTTCCTCCTCTTCTATCTTTTGGAAGAGTTTGTGAAGTATTGGTGTTACTTCTTTAAATGTTTGGTAGCATTTGCCTGTAAAGCCATATGGGACTAGGCTTTTCTTTTTGGGTATTTTTGTGATTACTAATTCAATCTCTTTACTGGTTATAAGTCTACTGAGATTTTCTATTTCTTATTGAGGCAGTTTTGGTAGTTTGTGTGTTTCTAGAAATTTTTCCATTTCATCTCAGTTAGCTAATTAATTAGCATACAGTTGTTCATAGTATTTCTTTATACTCCTTTTTAATTTCTGTAAGGCCAGTAATAATGTTTGTTGTTTCATTTCTGATTCTAGAAATTCGAGTCTTATTTTTCTCTCTTAGTCAATCTAGGTAAAAGTTTGTCAATTTTGATGGACTTTTCAGAGAACCAACTTTTGGTTTCATTGATTTCCGTGTGCTTGAGAAGAATGTGTATTTGCAGTTGTTGGGTAGAGTGTTCTGTACATGTCTGTCAGGTTTAATTGATTCATAGCATCTCAGGTCCTCTTTCTTATTGCTCTTCTAGTTTTTCTAACCATTATTAAAAGTTGGGTATTGAAGTCTCCAACAATCATTTAGCACTTTCTCTTTATCCCTTCAATTCTGTCAGTTTTTATTTCATGTATTTTCAGGGCTCTGTTATTAGGTGCATATATGTTTATAATTGTTTTTCTTCTTGAAAAATTGACCCCTTTCTCAATATATATATAATCCCAATTGTATCTTAACAGTTTTTGACTTAAAGTATATTTTCTCTGATATTAGTATAGCCACTGCAGCTCTCTATTGGTTACTATTTGCATGGAATACCTTTTTCCATATTTTCACTTTCAACCTATTTGTGTCTTCAGATCTAAAGTGATTCTCTTGAACACAAGACATATCTGAGTCATTTTTAAAATCCATTCTGCCAATATCTGCCTTTTAATTGGAGGAATTAATCATTTACATTTGAAGTAATTACTAATCAGGAGGGACTTACTCTGCCAATTTGCTATTTGCCTTCCATATGCCCTATATCTTTTTGTTGTTGTTCCTTGATGAGTCCATTACTGCCTTCACTTGTGTTGATTTTTTTCTAGTGTACTATTTTGTTTCCCCTCTCAAACTAATACACTATATTCAACTATTACATACCTGATAGGGCTTTTGTGAAGGATAAATTAGATAAATTAAGGGGGATACTGCAAATTAAGCACCTAATACTGTATCTGACGTGATAAGAATTCATTGAACAAATGTAAACTCACATCGCACAAATGCTCATATTTCACGAGGTCAGCAGCATCCTTCCACCCACAGAATTCATTGTTGGAAAACCAGAACGGTATCAGAATCGGTGGCAGGAAATAGGGACTAGAATGGGGAAGGGAGATGTTTTTATTCCTTAGTTCACCCACCCACAATGAAAAAAGAAACAAGTAGGGAATAATTCCTATTGTCAGTGAACATCTCACTTAAGAAAATATATTAATGCCAACAAATTGTATAACCTAGAAGAAATGGATAAATTCCTGCTTCTCCGGTGAATTCTACCAAATATTCAAAGAAGATCTAACACCTATCCTTTTCAAACTCTCCCAAAAAATTGAAGAGGAGGGGATGCTTACTAACTCATTTTACAAGGGCAACATTGCCCTGGCCAAAACCAGACAAGGACAACACAAAAAACAAAAATTAGAGGCCAATATCACTGAAGAACAGAGAGGCAAAAATCCTTAACAAAATATTAGCAAATTGAATACAATAATACATTAAAAGGATCATACACCACGATCAAGTGGGATTTATTCCAGGGATGTCAGAACGGTTCAACATCTGCAAATCAACCAATGTGATACACCACATTAACAAAATGCTGAATAAAAATCACAAGATAACCTCAATAGATGCAGAAAAAGCATTCAACAAGATTTAGCATTGATTTATGATAGAAACACTCAATAAAATGGGTATAGAGGGAAAATACCTCAACATTTTATAAAAGCTATAAATGACAAACCCACAGCTAACATCACTCAATGGTGAAAAGCTGAAATAGGGCTTTTCACCACATTTCTTATAGGGATAAGAACAGGATCCCCATAAGAACAGAAAGAAGACAAGGATGCCCACTCTTGCTGCTCTTATTCAACATAGTATTGGAAGTCCTAGCCAGAGCAATTAGGCAAAAAAAGAAATAAAAGGTAACCAAATTGGAAAGGAAGAAGTAAAACTGTCACTATTTGTGGATGACGTGATTTTATATATATAACACCCTAAAGAATCCACCAAAAAACTATTAGAAATAATAACGAATACAGTAAAGTTGCAGGGTACAAAATCAATATACAAAAATCAGTTGCATTTTTTTATACACTAACAAGGAACTAGCAGAAAGAGAAATCAAGAATACAATCCCATTTACAATTACAATAGCAAAAATAAAATACCTAGGAATAAACTTCACCAAGGAGGTGAAAGTTTACACTGTACACAATACACTGAAAACTATAAGGCATTGTTGAAAGAAATCGAAGACACAAAGAAATGGAAAGATATTCCATGCTCGTGGATTGGAAAAATTAACATAGTTAAAATTTCAATATTACCTAAAGCAATCCACAGATTCAGTGCAATCCCAATCAGAATTCCAGCAACATTTTTCACAGAAATAGAACAAAGAATCCTAAAATTTATATGGAACAACAAAAGGCCCCAAATAACCAAAGGAATCCTGAGAAAAAAGAACACAGTTGGAGGCATAACTGATTCAAAGTATACTGCAAAGCTATAGTAATCAAAATAGCATACTACTGGCAGAAACACAGACATACAGATCAATGGAACAGAATCAAGAGCCCAGAAATAAACCCACACATATACGGACAGCTAATCTTCAACAAGGGAGCCAAGAACATGGAATGGAGAAAGGAAAGTCTCCTCAACAAATGGTGCTGGGAAAACTGGACAGCCACAGGCAAAGGAATGAAAGTAGACCATTATCTTACACCACACACAAAAATTAACTCCAAATGGATTAAAGATTTGAATGTACGACCTGAAACCACAATATTCCTAGAAGAAAACATAGGCAGTCTGCTCTTTGACATTGATCTTAACAGTATCTTTTGGAACATGTCTCTTCAGGCAAGGGAGACAAAAGAAAAAATAAACAAATGTGACTACATCAAACTAAAAAGCTTCTGCCCAGCAAAGGAAACCATCAACAAAACAGAAAGACAACCTACCAACGGGGAGAAGATATGTGCAAATCATATATCCAATAGGGGGGTAATATCCAAAATATATAAAGAACTCATACAACTCAACAAAAAAGCAAACAACCCAGTTAAAAAATGGGCAGAAGATTTGAACATTTTTCCAAAGAAGATATAAAGATGTCCAACAGGCACATGAAAAGATGTTCAGTATCACTAATTATTAGGGAAATGCAAATCAAAACCACAATGAGATATCACCTCACGCCTGTCAGAATGGCTATTACTAAAAAGACAAAAAATAACAAGTGTTGGAGAGGATGTGGAGAAAAGGGAACCCTCATACACAGCTGGCGGGAATGTAAATTGGTATCCACTATGGAAAACAGCATAGAGAGTCCTTAAAAAATAAAAAAAACAGAACTACCATATGATCCAGCAATTCCACTTCTGAGTATTTATCCAAAGAACATGAAAACATTAATTTGAAAAGATATCTGCACCCCTGTGTTCACTGCAGCATTATTCACAATAGTCAAGACTTGGAAGCAACCTAAATGCCCATCAACAGATGAATGGATAAGGAAGATGTGGTATATGTATACAAAGGAATACTACTCAGCCATAAAAAAGATGAAATCTTGCCATTTGCAACAACACAGATGAACCTTGAGAGTATTATGCTAAGCAAAATAAGTCAGAGGGAGAAAGACAAATGTCATATGATTTCATTCATATGTGGAAGATAAACAAACATAAACACATAGATACAGAGAACAGATTGGTGGTTACCAGAGGGGAAGGGGGAGGAGGGAGGGCGAAAGTGATAAAGGGCACATGTGTACGGTGACATTGGTGGGGAACACGATGTAGTCTATACAGAAGGCGAAATACGATGATGTACACCTGAAATTTATACAATGTTATAAATCAATGTTACCTCAATAAAAAAAGAAAGTATATTAAGTCTATAAAAGGATAGTTTATATTACCACAATTTGAGAAGCTGAAAACAAATTCTAAATCAGAGTTTGAATACCAAATGAGAAATAAAACCTCTAAGGAATTATAAGATCCCTTTCAACTTCTATTATTGCAAACGATAGAAATTTTGTTAAAAGTGAAGCATAGTAAGAAATCCCAGTCAGTAGTTACTCTGTAAAAAGCATTAGATTATCAAGATCTCCATTTGTGTCATTCCACTTTTCATTTTCTCATTCTGATTATCTAAAAAACAAAAGAGTTAAGTTACTTTATACCCCTTTGCTTCTTGACTTTATATTTTCTTAATTCTAAATGCTTCTAAGAAATCAAACATTTATTTTATCATATTCAAACAAAGTAAAAAATATTACAGAGCAAGCAAAAAGTAATGGACTTTTTTAAAAATAAACAATTCAGTGGCACTGAATACATTCACAAGTTGTGCAACCCCCACCTCTATCTACTTCCATCACCCCTAAGGAAACCCCTACCCATTAGCAGTTACTCCCACTCCACCCTCCCCCAGCACCTGACAACCACCAGTCTGCACTGTCTCTGTGGCCTGACCTCTTCTGCACATTTCACATAAGTGGAATTAACACAATAAATGACCTTTCTGTCTGGCTTCTTTCTTTTTTTTTTTTCTTTTAAAGATTTATTTATTTATTTTCGCCCCAAAGCTCCAGTAGATAGTTGTATGTCATAGTTGCACAGCTTTCTAGTTGCTGTATGTGGGACACGGCCTCAGCATGGCCGGAGAAGCGGTGCGTCGGTGTGCGCCCAGGATCCGAACCCGGGCCGTCTGTCTGGCTTCTTTCACTGAGCATAATGTTATCAAGCTTCATGTGTGTAGCATGAATCAGTGGTTCATTCTTTATGGTTGTATTGTATGTTTACACCACAGTGTGTTTATCTATTCATCTGTTGATGGGCATCTGGGTAGTTTCCACCTTTTGGATAGTGTCAATAGTGTAATTGACTTTTAAAGGAATCACAAACTTAACTATGAAGGAAGAAGACACAGTATGTAGAAGAAATGGTTATCTCTGCCCTCTTGAGCTGAAGGAATGAAAATGCTATTGCTTCTCTCTCAGATCTGCCTCCACCTGGGTGTAAGTCTGGTTTGGGCAGATTTCCTCCTCTGCTCTCCCCTGAAGCTGCTATCTAGTGTGGCTGACAACACCAGCTGTGTGCCACAGGCGACATCGGACTTGGGACACAGCCCTAGCAACACTTCCACCATGGGCAGAGAAGGCCACTGCTGCTCCTCAGCCTGCAGCCTAAGGCCACTAGTCCTGGGAGATGGCTCTGCCACCTCTGGGTTCAAATGTTGACAATTGGCCTTGAAGCCACAAATGATGAGGAACACCACAAACACTCTCTCCATGAGGCTGAGAAGCCAGTCTCTCCCGGACGGAACCGACAGGACGGTATCCAGTACTCTGAAGTGCTGCTCCAGCTGCCCTCGTGGATGTTACTCCCAAAGGGATGAAAGTGGGCAGTCGGTGTTCTAGGCTTGTCCAGTGCTCTGCCGCGCCCAGCACGCACCTGGGCCTGACGCACGGGGACACATAAACAATTCCAGGGATGGAAGCCTACAACACCAACACTTCAGAATTTGCTAATTCATCTTACCCGCCAGTTCTCCATTTGCTGATTCATTTCCTCCTGCATTACTGCCCTCAGGCTCAGATTCACAGCATAGCAGATTCATCTGTCAGTGCATTAGTCATAGTCTAGGACAGCAGCGGGACAGTACTAGAAGGAGCCTCTTAAGTTTAATTAAGCAGATTTTCCAACTGTGCTCATGAGGATGAGCTTACATCAATATTATCATCCTTATGAGTCACAGCTCCTTCCAGATCTTTCTGAGACTTCTCTAACGACGTGATTTCTCCACATAGCTCCACATAGCTCACTGTGCCCCTTACTGCAGTTTTCAATTTCCTGCTGGAACTGAAGAGTCAAAAACTGCATTCTTTTGTCTCAGTCTTGGTCCTGAGACAGTGAGCCTCCTCTTTCCCCATCTCCCCCTGAACATTCAAGCAGAAGGGGTGGTGCAGTGGGCTGACGACTAAGGACAAGGGTTCTTAGAATGAAATGGTGAAGAGTCAGCCCAGGACACAAAGCTGACGGAACCTTGCCAGAACTGGAGCAGGTGTGCACTGTGGAAATGGGAGAACCAGAGGGGGAAATGTGAAATGCTTCTCCCATCTCCCCCTTCATTCACCTTTCCACTCTGCTTTACCTAGTCCAAAAGAAATCCCCGCAGGCCGCAAGGGGGAGGAGATCACTTTGGCTTTCCAAGGACTTTTCCAGTCAATACGTAAGAGAAAAACTCACAATGACAGGTCCATTATAATGAGGAAATCAGGAAATGTGTTCTCAGTTATACAGAAAGATTTGCACCAAAGCTCTGGCCACTTTGGTTAGCTTCAGTCATCTGCAAAACTCATTTCTACAGAATGATT
The DNA here is from genome assembly GCF_057802395.1 of Ceratotherium simum simum. NCBI lineage: Eukaryota > Metazoa > Chordata > Mammalia > Perissodactyla > Rhinocerotidae > Ceratotherium > Ceratotherium simum. The sequence goes on from NC_141915.1 coordinate 2,282,497, forward strand.
TGTTCCCAATTGTGTTAGATAACTGAGGGATTGGGGCCAACACCAAATACACCCTACTCTCTCCTCAATTAACATATTAAAAGGCACCTCATGTAGAAATCAAGTCCAATGATATCTCTAATGAACGTGCTTAAGAGATGTGAGGATATGAAAGAATTTGTGAATGGAAGACAATTTCTCTTTGGCAGGGCTGGAGTCAGAGGTCTGGCCACTATGTGGGAATGAGCTATGAGTATCAATGATGTGTGTCCTAGGGTTGGTCTCAGTGCACCCAGTACTTTGGGTTTCATGTTGTTCTATGCAAAAGAAATGGTACCAAAGTTTGGTGTGTAAGATTACACACTTCCTTATGTCAGAAATGGATCCTTTCACTGATTAGAAGGATAGACATGTCAAAAATGTCTCCAACTTTGTAAGAACGCAGAAAAACTGCAAACAAAACAAAGCAGACCACTAAACTTTGGATAGAAAAACATTAAAAATAAAAAATCTGTAGTCTCGTTGGACATTACATAATCTACATTTTCAAATGAAAGATTTTTTTGAGCATAATGATAGCTAATCAAATTAGTAAATTTGGAAACACAGGAATAAGGAAAAATAATAAAAAATTATACTGTGTCCCTGATGAATGAGTATTTTGTAGTATTTCTCTCTGGTGAGTGCCTCGCTCCCTCTCTCAAGAATAAACAGTTATAATGACCCTGTAGAGAAAGTCCTGGTTTGTTTTATTTCCACTTAACATTAAATCATTAGCATTTTCGGTGTCCTTAAATGTTGTTCTAACCCATACATTTTTAAGGCTGTCTAATATTTCACATAATATTTGAATGAGTGACAGATTACATCTTCAAGGTAGATTTCTAGAAGGAGAATTATACTGAGTAAAAGGACTTAAACATTTCCAAGGCTTTGGGTACATACTATGAGATTTGTTTCTGAGATGGTTCTAGGAATTCACACTCCACTAACTGTGTGAATTGCCCACCTACGACTCAGTATTCAGCTTTTGGACAGAAGGTATTTGTAAATTGAACTTTCCTCATTGAGGTTATGCAGTTGTCCTGTTCATTGAGTCCTTTACCTAAAAAGATTAGGTTATTTTATAAGGATAGATTCAACTCAAGCATTAATTTGTATTCATATTAGTAATCTAAAAGGAAACAAGGGCCAGTGCGGTGGCGCAAGCAGTTAGTTAAGTGCACGAGCTCTGCTGCGGTGGCCCAGGGTTCAGCGGTTCGGATCCCAGGCACGCACCGACACACTGCTTGTCAAGCCGTGCTGTGGCGGCGTCCCATATAAAGTAGAGGAAGATGGGCACGGATGTTAGCCCAGGGCCGATCTTCCTCACAAAAATAAATAAATAAAATAAAAGGAAACAAGAGTCATGACTATAAAAAGTCTAGCTTCTATATGACTCACAGCATCCCACAAGTTAATTTAATGTACTCACATCTACAATAACTATCCATAAGAAAATAGCAACTGACATAACTTCCCAGAAGGAATCAACATTGACAGTCTTCCATGGAAGTCCTTAAAAATTAGGCTCAGTCTGAAAATTGTCAGGCAAACTATCAACTAGCCAAAATAGCAGTATTTTAAATAATTAGAAGTCTCAAAAAATATACAACATAGCGGTTGCAAAGAATATCTGAAAATAAATTAGCTTCCAAAAGGTAACCACGCCCCTCAAACATCTCCAAAAGACGGCAAGGCTTGAAGACTGGAGGTCGGCCGCCTCCTGTCTCTTGTGTGGCTCGTGGTGGTGTTGACACTGTGACAGCGGACTCTTTATCAGGGCATAGTTTCCAGTTGTCCAAGGGCCCCACCCCTCCTGTGTTCCCGTGCCGGCTGGAATCCTGCTGAAGCACACTCTTCTCCAGATAAGTTTCGTTTTTGTTTTTGTTTTTTAATCACTTAAAGATCAGCATAAGACAATTTTAAAAATACACTAGAGAGATGACGTATTCAGGAGTAATCTGCTTTTAGGCTGTAAATAAAAATAATATTGATAATGAAGATGACACCAATATTGCCTCCCAGCCACTGCGCCGCCCAGGTTCACAACCGCACAGAGGGCCGAGGATCCTAATTAAAGCTCTTACATGAAACCACAGCGCGAAGCAGTCCAATAAAAAGGAAGAAACTACGGCGTGTGCCATGTGTACTCACACTCGTGTTTGGGTGGCCAGGCGACAAGAGCAGGAGAGCCCCGAGGAGCAGTCGGCCCCGCCCAGACCTGGTCCCCTAGACCCTCTAGGGAGGGGGCGGGGCGGGGCACCGACGGGGGCGGGGCAGGCGCGGAGGCTGGGCGCAGGCGCGGCAGGAGGGGTCAGCTGAGCAGGTCTGAGAGCAGGTGAAGGGGACCTTGAGTGAGAAGAGCTCAGTCTGTCTCCCCGCCTTCTGTCTGGCCTCTGCCCTGGAATCCCCCTCACTCACCCAACCCTCTGCCTGTACCTTCAGATTATCAGAGTGGTCCACCCCCGCCCCCAGCGACCCCATTGTTTCAACGACCACTCCGAACCGATTTCTCATCCCCACGACAGCTTCTCTCTGGAACTTTCCAGACATTCTGATTTCTTGTCCATCCCAACCCAGCTGCCCCACCCTCACCTACACTTTCTGGGTTTGCCACCCACTCACCCCCAATTCTCAGTTCCTACCTGGAGAGATTATTTACTTACATCTGTTGTCCAGAAATCGTTTATAATAAATGAACAAACTTCTTTCGGTAGATCTTCTTTATCATTTCCTGGTGTTAATAACAACTGCTGGAAGAAAGCTTAAAAAGTCATTAGAGGGGCCGGCCCCGTGGCGTAGCGGTTAAGTGCGCGCTCTCTGCTGCTGGCAGCCTGGGTTTGGATCCCGGGCGCGCACCAACACTGCTTGTCAGGCCATGCTGTGGCAGGGTCCCATGTATAAAGTAGAGGAAGATGGGCATGGATCTTAGCTCAGGGCCAGTCTTCCTCAGCAAAAAAGAGGAGGATTGGCATCGATGTTAGCTCAGGGCTGACCTTACACACACACACAAAAAGTCATTAGAAGGGACAGAATAATGACTACTCCCTAGGATGTAAGTGTCAAGTCCTTTCCCCCCTGAGCTGTAAAGGTGAGACTTTGCTACAAGATTTGTTGTGCATTCTTGGTCCTGAAGGCATCCACACCTCCTCCATGACCCCCAACCCCACTCCACCACCTCCTCACCCTGTGAACACCAGAAGTCTCTCAGGGCCCTGGTCACACCAGAGAGAAGTTTCTCCCAGCCTAAGCATCTCCTCTCAGCTTTCTTCAAGCCTCTTTGGGAAACACAACCCTTTGCAATTTGTGTGTGCGTCCACATGTTTAATGTTCCTAGTAGATAACCTTTATTTTTCTCTCTAGATCTAAATTTAACTAAATTTAGTTAGAGATCTGTGATCTCTAGATCACAGATTTAACTCCTGTGCCAGATTCTTCTTTGGATTCAAAAAAAGACAATTCATATGCTCATTTTAATGTAGACTTGAACTCCAGATCGTTTTTGTGGAAAATCAGAATAGTTGTGGTCTTCAGGAATACCTGTTCTTACACATCACGTTTTCTTTTTTTCACTGGTAATGATTCTGGAGAGTATCAAATAAGGGTCAAACTTGGAATAATCTCAAAATAATGAGTTTTATGATAGTGTGCACTTGCCAAACAGTAGCTGATAGAGGGTTTTATGTCTTATCGATCATGTCATCTACAGGTAATTGGGTCTCCTGTCTAAAGAGACACCACAGGAGTAACTGCTGAATTTCTGAGACCAGAGTCTGACATGGTGAAACCCTGCATACTCCTGCTAATAGAAACTAGGATGCCATTCTGATGGATATTCTAATTTCTTTCTGTTATAAATAGGTAATATTACCATTTATTTCTTATTCAGTTATGTTGAGATTCATCCATATGAAAATATGTAGGGCATTAGCTTAATTTTACTGTTTACAATAAAATGTATTTAAATTAGTTTTTAATGCAAGAATGTGTTTGTGTTTCAAAATCAAATGATACTTTTAGACTGATGGTGAAAAATAGCAGTCTTCTGCCTTTTCTCTACTGTCTCCTGATTTCCTTTCTCCACAAAAAACTACTTTTAGCTATTTCTTATTGTAGTTATCTCCATTATTCTGAAAAACATGTTTATAGTGCTTCTTCTTGACTTTTCTAACTTTTCTATACAAAATCTTGATTGACTTTCTCCCGTTACACACACTCTTCTCTCTCCTCTCATTCCCGGTCATGTGATCATTTTTTATTAAATTGTTATTCAGCATTTACATAATAATGACTGACTTTATGACTCTACATTCACACTTGAAGAACGCAGTGTAGTTCGTGAACAAGTTTTTATTTTTCATGGTATTCCTAATTGCCTTAGATTGTTTTTAATCTACAGATTTCTAGTTCATCTCCATACTCTCTGAAAAACTAAAAATCTGTTTCTATTTTCAAATTTTACTGTTTACTTTTTTTAGACATCCAATCCAAGCTTACCATATTTTGCATTTCCCATTGACTTGCTGCTATTCTCCCACCCCCCTCCCTCTCTAACACAGCTCTACAGTATTACTATTTTATCAGCTTTATGGCCGCCCTGTAATGTTAAGTAATCAAATATGTCTTTTCTCTCCTCAACAGCAGACAGTGTCTCTCACCTCCTCACTTTGTAAGGACACCATGACCCTTCCATTTACTTTCTCCACGTGTCAACTGTACTTTCACATTATCAAGGGTGATAACATGTACATTCTACTTTGTAACCTGAAATAAGAATTTCTTGAAAGATGAAAACCATAGTGATATTTACATCATTATGGTTATTTAAATGTTGTTCACTGAACAGCCAGCTTTGTGCTGATTGCGTTTCCTTCTCCTTGGCTCTGAGATGTTGATCCACACGCGACTCACAGAGACTTGACATAGTGTCTGCTTTCTTACCCTCCCGTCTGTTCAAAATCCCCAGCATTTTACCTTGTTTGCTATTTGGAGGATGCCTTTCCTGAACAGTTTTAATTGTTTTTTCACCCAGAGTATCTGATCGTCATTGTTTTCTCTTGTGGGATGCAGAAATATATGCCTTTCTCATCACATCGTTCACATTCTCGGCCACTTATTCAATGCATTGCTTACAATCCAATCCAAACTTCCCGAGGTTAACTGATTAACTGTTTAAATTTGTACCATGAGCTTGTTATACATTAATTTGTTTTCTGAAATTTTTAGTAGCCTTCCTTTTCTATGATGCATTCTGTGCCCTTTGTCACTTCCTGAAGTTAGTCCTGTTTTAGTGGTAAGGATGCATGGCTCCTTAAATACTTTCATGGGTCTTAATTTGAGTTTTCCTCTCTTCCCCGTATGGAATATTCCCTTTCTCTTCACTGCAGGCTACCCATACCATCCTGGGAGCCTGGCCACCTGGGCAGCTCTCTCCAGGCTGCAGTTTCCTGCTGGCAGCTCTGCTTCCAGGCTTCACCCCCTGGCAGGGCTTCCCCACACCACCCAAAGGCCACGTCGGCAGCCTGATCACGGATCCAACTTGATATTGCAAATGGACGTGGAGGATCACTGAGCCCGTGATGTGGGAGGAGGGGAACTTCATTCACAGATACCAGGCCAGGTTGAAGACGGCCATCGGCATACAGGAGAGCCCTTTGCAGAAGAGCCCGAAGGAGCCAGGGACTGCAGCAAGGCCAAGGGCCTGATGGCCGAGTCTACCACTGAGGAGGGACCCAGCTGGCCCACCCACCTGTGTCTGGAGCCCAGAGTCGCTGCAGGACCCAAGGACCCTGCTGATGGCCCAGACGGGAGGCCTGGGCCCTAAGTGAGCCCTGGCATATGATCTGGAATTAGCTTATTAAAATTGAACTATTTACATTACTTTTGACATAGAAGGGGCGTAAATAAAGCATTCATAGCACACAAAAGGTTTTTTTAAATTTTATTCGTTATATACTTTGGATATACCATGGATCTTGTTTGATTTTACAGGTGAGACCTAAATAGTGATCCCTTAAAATGATATTATTGGAGTGACAGGGAAGATGGTAGAGAAGGAAGCACAAGGAATCTGTTTCCCCACCTAGACAACAATTGCACTGGCAGCATCTGTCTAATGTAACTAGTATGGAACTCTGGAGTCTATTGAAGGCTTGCAACATCTAGGGGAAGGCTTGGACAGTAAATTGAGCAAAGTGCCAGCCACCCATCACCCACCCCAGCCCTGATGGCAGGCAGGGATGCACTTGTTCCTTGAGCAGCAAGCTCACAGCCTGCAGGAGCCAGGGTGGGCATACGGACCAGACCCCCAAATCTCAGGGATCTGTGTTCTGATCGCTGATTCCTGCTTCTGATAGTAGAGCTGCAGACAGAGGCGGGCAGCCATTGTTGCAATTCTCACCATCATTGTTGCAAACCCCTCCCCCTCCAGGTAAAGTGACTTCTAGGAAATTTAAAGGTCCAGAGCCTGTTTGTTTCTTTTCATTTTTCCCTCTTTTCCCTTTTGGAACATAGATATTTAAGGACTAGGACATTCAAAAGCAATCACATACACAGGGGAATTCAAAAAATTACCATGCATGATGAGGGAAAGGTGTAGGATCAGAAGAGACCTCAGAAGACCTTAAGTTTACACCTCAGGCTGATCCCTGACAGAGAGAAACCCTACAAAAATGAGAAAAAAACCCAGCAAAGAAAAGGAAGACTCTGAGTCTTGGAGTCACCACATTATAATATTCAAATGTCAAGTTTTCAATAAAATAATCACAAGGCCACAATAAAGAAAGGAAAGTATGGCCATTCAAAGGAAAAAAGTAAGTCAAAAGAAACCATTCCTGAGAAAGACCAGATGGAGAACTTACTAGCCAAAGACTTTAAAACAACTGTCTTAAAGATGCTCAAAGTGCTAAAAGAAGATACAAAATCAAGGAAACAATGTATGAACAAAATGGAAATATCAATAAAGAAACAGAAAATATAAAAAGGAACCAAAAAGACATTCAGGAGATGAAAAGGACAACAACTGAAATGAAAATTTCACTAGAGGAATTCAAAAGTACATTTGAGCAGGCAGAAGAAAGAATCGTTGAATTTGAAGATAGGACAATTAAAATAATCGAATGTAAGGAGCAGAAAGAAAAAAAGATCAAAGAAAAGTAGTGAACAGAGCCTGAGTGACCCATGGACACCTTCAAGGGGACCAATATACGCACTGTGGGAGTCCCAGAAGGAGAAGACAGAGGGAGAGGGGCAGAGAGATTATATGAAGGAAAAAACGGTTGAAAACCTTCCAAAATTGATGAAAGACATGAATATAAACATTCAAGAAGCTCAGTAAACTCCAAGTAGGAAAACTGAAAGAGACCCAAGACACGTTACAATCAAACTAGGAAAAGCCAGAGACAAAGACAGACTATTGAAAGCAGCAAGAGAGAAATGACTTGTCACATAACAGGGATCCTCAATAAGATTTCAAGCAGATTTCTCATCAGAAACCTTGCAGGCCAAGAAGGCAGTGGATTGATCTAGTCAAAGTGCCAAAGGGAAAAACTGTCAACCAACAATCCTATGTCTGGCAAAGCTGTGCTTTAAAGGTGTGGGAAATTAAGACATTCACAAATAAACAAAATCTGAGGGATTTTGTTTCCTCTAGACCTGCCCTGAAAGAAATGATGAAGGGAGTCCTTCGGGTTGAAATGAAAATACACTAGACAGTAACTTGAAGCCCTGTGAAGAAATAAAGATGTCTGGTAAAAGGTAAATACATGGACAACTATATTAGTATTATTGTAACTAGTATTATTGTATTATTGTAAGTTAGTATTATTGTATTGTATTATTGTAAGCTGGTATTATTGTAACTTTTGTCCATAGCTCCACTTTTTGTTTTCTACATGATTTAAGAGACTACTACATAAAAAAATTACTATTCTTTGTTTTTGTACACAAAAATCATAAGATATAATTTTCTGACATGAATAACTGAAAGATGGTGGGGAAAGAAATGTTTAGGAGCAGAAATGTTGTAGGCTATTGAAATTAAGCTGGTATAAATTAAAATTATACCTTTAGGATGTTAAACGTAGTCCTCAGTGTAACCACACAGAAAAGAGCTACAGAATATAATCAAAAGGAGAAAGGAATTGAAATGTTTCACTACAAAAAATCAACTAAACACAAAACGAGACACTAATACAGGAAATAAGGGACAAAAAAGGTATAGAGCACAAAGAAAAAAAATAGCCAAATGGCAGAAATAAGTCCCTCATTATTAGTAATGATTTTAAATGCACACAGGTTATAATCTCCAATCAAAAGACAGAGATCAGCATAATGGGTTAAAAAAAAAAACATGTCTGACTAGATACTCTCTACAAGAGACTCATTTTACACCCAAAGACACAAATAAGTTGAAAGTGAAAGGATGGAAAAAGATATTCCACGCAAGTAGTAACTAGAACAGAGCAGGGGTATAGAAGAGATTTAGTTGCCCACATCATTGTCAACACTTAGTATGGGAAGTCTTTTTAATTTTAGCCATTCTAGTGGGTGCATAGTGGTATCTCATTAGTTTTTTGTGTTTTCCTAAAGAAAAATGTAAGTAGTTTTTCATGAGTTTATTGGACATTTAAAAAAATCTTCATTTATCAACTGTCTATTCAATCTTTTGCCCATTTTTTTATTGGATTGTTATTCTTTTTACTACTGAGTTGTAGGAGTTCATATATACTGGATACAATGAATTTGTCAGTTATATATGTGAATATTTTCTCCTAGTCTGTGGCTCACCTATTCAACTTATTAATGGTACTTTTTAATGGAAAGATAGTTTAAATTTGATGTTGTCTAATTTATTACTCTTTATGGTTAAACCATTCTGACCACAGAATGCTTTTCCTATCCATAAGTCAAAAAGATATCCTGCAATTTGAAACTTCATAAATTTGACTGCTATTTTTAGGTCTATGAGCCATCGCAAATTAATATTTATGTGGTATGAGGCAGGGACCATGGATTTTCTTCCATACGGATATCTAGTTATTTCAGCACTTGTTGTTAATAAGACTTTCCTTCTCTGTTGAATTATTTTGACACCATTGTGAAAAATCAACTGTAACAGGTTCCCTTCATTCTCTGTCCTCTTATTTTTCCTTTTCTTATTATCCCTTTCTCTTCCCTCTCCTTCTGAACAATTTTCTAAAGCCATTAGGTAGAGCTGACCCCACTTAACTCTTGAATATCCTCAAATCACAAACTCCACAGATCCTCAATCTCCAACCCTGTAAGATCCCCACCCTAGAGCCCCATACTTGGCCCCCAGAACCCAAATTAATCTCTTGCCCAGATCCCTTAGTCCCTCTACTTCACAGAGCCATGTCACGGAAGCCAACAGGTCCTCTAATATCTCAATCGGCAGTAAAAAAGGCAGGAAGTCATGGTCAGGAATACTGCATTCTAATGGGTGGCAAACTAGATATAAGGAAATAAATTTAAAATTACATGGAGTCAATTGTAAGTGCTGTGAAAGAATATGAATGGAGAGAGACAGAAGTGGGATACAGTGAAGCTGCTTTGGATACTTGCTGAATTAATAAATGAGTGTTAACAGACTCACCCACAGACACCAGGTGACTGATGTTGTCCACGATCACGTCTCTGTACAGCTTCCTTTGTCCAGCCAGGCCCACTCTTCCTAGGGGAAGTCCACAGTTACATCCTCCAGGGTCACAGACATTCTGATTCAGACGGGGCTGAAAGTTTCCTTGTGTCTTTTTTGTTTGTTTGTTTTGTTAAGAATACTTGCCATGAGATCTACCCTCTTACTAAATTTTTTTTTTTTTTAAAGATTTTATTTATTCATTTTTTTCCCCCCAAAGCCCCAGTAGATAGTTTCATGTCATAGGTTCACATCCTTCTAGTTGCTGTACGTGGGACTCGGCCTCGCGTTGGACGGAGAAGTGGTGCCTCGGGGCGCGCCCGGGATCCGAACCCGGGCCGCCAGCATCAGAGCGCGCGCACTTAACCGCTAAGCCACGGAGCCGGCCCCCCTCTTACTAAATTTTTAAGTGCACAATACCATGTTGTTAACTACAGGCACTATTGTACAGCAGATCTCTAGAAATTACTCATGTTGCATAACTGAAATTTTATACCCATTGAACAACAACTCCCCATTTCCCCTTCCCTGAAGCCGCTGGCAGCCACCATTCTATTCTCTGTTTCTATGAGTTCAACTATTTAAGATACCTCATATGAGTGGACTCATATAATATTTGTCTTTCTGAGATTGGCTTATTTCACTTTGCATAATGTCTTCCAGGTTCATCCATGTTGTCACAAATGGTAGGATTTCCTTCTTTTTTAAGGCTGAATAATATTCCACTGTAGGTATACACCTTTTTTCCTTTATCCATTCATCTGTCAACAGACATTTGGGTTGTTTCCATATCTTGGCTATCATGAATAGATAACTAACCTCTTTCTCAACAATGTGCAACCAAAATTGTTTCTGTTTTCAAATTTGAATAAATGTTTACACACACAGGGGAAAAGAGTTGTTTGAGATGTGGTGCTGAGGGGAATTTTATTTATCTTTTTTTCTTTTGGAGATTTCAAAAGGTTCAAGTATATTCTATCAAAACTTTAATAAATTTAAAATGGAAAAAGAAACAATTCACCATTGCCCTGTCTGGCCCCACCCTACATATTTGCTGCTCTCCCTGACTCTACAGAGGACTTACCTTGGCACCTGACACTGGTCTGATTGGCTCACCAGCTGGAAGGTCACCTCCCCACCTAGACCTCTCCCTCACCCCAATGTCCTGTGTGCACCACATTCCTAAGCCCATTGCAGCCACTAACTTGGTTTCATAGGGGAGTTTTCCCCACCAAACTTGGTCTGGGGTGGGGGAAAGACAACACTCTAACATTCCCTCTGTTCAAGACAGCCTTAACAGAGCTTGAAACAAATCAGAGTAAGTGTTGGGAAGAAGACTAGTTTTTGGTCAATCTGTAACCCAGTACATGTCAGAGAGCCTTTGGAAATTTAATGAAGCTCAACTCCTTGAACACCACTAGGGTCCACTTTGAAGGCCAGGAGGAGAAACTTGCCCATCTTCAGCAACAGAGGTGTCATTTTTTTTTCCTTAAACCAGTATATTTTTTTCCTCCCCAAAGCCCCAGTACATAGTTGTATACTCTAGTTGTAAGTCCTTCTTGTTCTTCTATGTGAGCCGCTGCCACAGCATGGCTACTGAAAGACGAGTGGTGTGGTTCTACACCCAGGAACTGAACCCCGGCCACTGAAGCAGAAAGCACAGAACTTTAACCACTAGGCCGTCAGGGCTGGCTCCAGAGGTGTCAATTTAGGAGAAAGAACAGGTCTCTACTCACCTGGGGATTCACTGTCAGAAACTCAGCCACCACCCCTCTTCCTCTGTATTCTCACTCAGAAACCGTCTGAGCACTAAGCAGGCAAAGCTGGGCAAGGAGAAGCAGCCAGGAGATTCCAGTCTCATCCACAACTCCCAGACACACCAGTCAGGAATCCCCAAACCTTCACCTAGGGGTGACCCCCTGCCCAAACCACAGGCACATGCAGAGTGCTCTAAGAAATACAGGGAGCCTCCCCTTCCAGAGTCAAAACGCAGAAGGCTTTGACTACTGTTGCTCATAGGAATATATGAATATCCCCTTCTTACAGGTAAGAAAATGAAAATTATAGTTTCATGCTTTAATTTGCCCTGTTCTTCAGAGGTATTATTCAATTCCCTCCATGACCTCAAATTCTAGGAGACTCTGACAGATGTCTCATAGATACTGGCTTCCAGATGGGAGAAACCACGCCCTCATTTCTCACATTTAACTGTTCCTGGTGTGGTGCACAGGCACTGGCTCTCTAACACCCATCCCAGGACTCGGGAGCCTCACCTCCACCCGCTCTGCTGCTCCACCCCTCTGAGCATGACTGACCCCATCATCTTGGCTCCTCCACATGAGGGATGTCAGTCCCTCAGTCCTGACTCCCAGCTCTGTGCCCCATGGCTTCAGATTTCTGCCCAGGAACACTGGAATCTATTCCAGGATGAGGTGGGATCATTCAAGGGCTGTCCCATGTTGCCCAATTCAGTAACTCCCACCGTGCAAGCCCAGCTCTAGAACCCCGTGCACAGGACAGTAGCAGGTGCACCCAGGTCACAATGCTACTGTTGTTCCACAACCTCCAAAGGGCAGCCAGCTCATAAAACACAGAGTGAAGGGGTGGGGGGAAATTTAGTTGGCTCCATCTGATATCCTAGTGAAGCAGTAGATGAAATCCTGCCCTATATCAACAACCATTATTAGCAGTAACATCCTGCATTTCACAGTTCATCTATGTGAGGTATTTGTAAACTGCAGTCCCTCCTAATACACTGTTAATAATTACGTGCACTGGCCGGCCCCGTGGCTTAGTGGTTAAGTGCGCGTGCTCCACTACTGGCGGCCCGGGTTCAGATCCCGGGCACGCACCAACGCACCGCTTCTCCAGCCATGCTGAGGCCACGTCCCACATACAGCAACTAGAAGGATGTGCAACTGTGACATACAACTATCTACTGGGGCTTTGGGGGAAAAAAAAAAGAAGGAGGCTTGGCAATAGATGTTAGCTCAGAGCCAGTCTTCCTCAGCAAAAAGAGGAGGATTAGCATGGATGTTACCTCAGGGCTGATCTTCCTTGCAAAAAAAAATAATAATAATAATAATAATAATTACATGCACTGCATCCATGAATGATGATGTGCCATAAGCACATCAAGCAGAATTAACTCACCCCTTTGAACCTGAGGTGCACCAAAGAGGGGGGAAAAAACCCCAAAAACTGTATTAATTGAGACTATGTTCACGGAGATTTTACATACATATGCTTATTTAATCCTCAGGGTAAACCTGCTATGTAGGGGTTAGCTACCCAATCACAAATGAGGAGAACAGTTCAGAGAGTTTTAGGAACATACCAGAATTACATGCTAAACTACGACATGGCCAGAATTAGAATCTCACTCTGCCTTGTTCTGAAGCTCAAATTCCTAAACATGTTCATCTTCAAGAGTTCACATCAGCCCTAGGTTTTACCTGGACTGTCAGCTCTCAGATCAATTACCTGAGGTCCCTCCCTCATGGTAACATCCTTCTGCCTTATTCACACAATCACTCCCCATGCCCAGGTCTCTCACCACATGGGAACTCCCAGGGTATTGAATCCTCTTCTCATGTATGAGCCCCATCTCTGCTCATTTTTACTGCCCAGTTGAGTCCACAGTTACTCGTTTTAACATAAATACACCAAGGCCAACAATTCTCACGTCCCTCCCACCTTTCACCACATCCGCTGATCACAACCCCAATCCCAGTGACTCCCAGTGCTGCCTATTGCCCGGCTGCACCCTACAGAGCACAGGGCTGGGATATTGGTCTGGTCTGAACAGTCACAAATCTCTAAATGTCTTACAAACACTTCTGGCAATCCTACTAAGTCGAGCTCCTTAAGTCAACACGCTCCATGAATATTTCAAACATTCTCCATGCATTTTGAGTTTCATACATTCTCATCTTCCCCTTAACTTTCTCACTACAAAGATGAAATGGATAATTTGACAAGTATCTCAGTTCACTGCCACAAAATCTACAAATACCCATGCATTCTTGCTTTGTTTACTCCTTGTCTCCTCATTAAAAGTGAAGAGTCATGTCTGCCCCTAGCTGAGTCCAATTTTTCCAATTTGGATCTAACTTCCTCAGAACTTTATATTATTGATTACAAATTAAGTCTTTATCAGCAACCTCTCCATCACTCCTCTGTCTGTCCTCTCATTTTTAAACTGATTAAGTATCTATCTTTGATCTTGAAAAGAAACTCCTCTGCTCTTCTTTCTAAGCTCCAGCCCCATCTCTTTCTTCTGCTTTCCTCGCATCTCCAACCTCTGACTTCCTAGTCTCACCAATCGTCTCCTCACACGTAAATCTTGCTGTGATCACCACCCGTCATTCCATAAATACACCCAATGAGTGTTTCTCTGCCTTCCTCTTCCTTGGAAACAGAATAATTGGACTGTGACCTCCTTCCAAGACACTTCTTTTTCCCAGGGTCTTCTGACTCTCAGGCTCCTGTCTTCAAAATACTGTAAACACTTCTTGCCAGCGCCCTTTGCAGGGTCCTCCTCAAAAGCACTCGTGGAAACATCCCAAGACTGGGTGGAGCCCCGGCTGTGCCTGACTCTGCACTGTCTTGGAAATCTCACGCGTTTCTCCCAGTGCTTCAGTTTCTTCCGCTGTTGTCTCCATGGAGACAGCGTCTAAAACTCACGTCTGCACGTCACCCCTGCAGTACAGTCTCTGCTTGCACGTGTTGCAGGAAGATAAAATAAAATATACCCCAAACTGAGGCCCTCAAATTCCTCCTCAAATAAAAATTACTTTCCCCTTGTCTCCAGTCTCAAACAACGGCCCCACTAGGTATCCAGTAATTAATCATTGACTAACTGCTCAAACTACACAAATACAATCAAGCATTGCTGTTATCTCTACACACGCCAACACCCACACAGTCTCCCACCCCATACTCAAAATGCTCCAGCCTCACTCTAAATGTCAATTCCTCAGATAACGCAGTCGTTAGTGTCAAAATTTAAAAGATAATGTTTCAGGGCGTGCCTGGTGGCGGAGTGGTTAAGTGCTCTCCACTTCAGGGGCCCAGGGTTCGCAGGTTCGGATCCCAGGTGTGGACCCGTGCACCACTCATCAAGCCATGCTGTGGCGGAGTCCCACATAAAGTAGAGGAGGATGAGCATGAATGTCAGCCCAGGGCCAATCTTCCTCAGCAAACAAAAAGAAAAAAAAAAAAAAGAGGATTGTCAATGGATGTTAGCTCAGGGCTAATCTTCCTCACCAAAAATACAAAAAAGTAAAAAAATAGATAATGTTTCAATCTCTAAAAAGTGATTAACAAATTTTGCTGAGTTCTTTTCCACATTAGGAAGTGGACTTGATATATAATTTTTACCACCACCACTCACAATGGGGTCCTGCAAGAAAGAAAGCTGAAATTAAGGAACAATTATGTCAGATTGTCACAGGGTCATGAGAAATTTCAAATATGTCAATTATGTCAAGTGAAAATGAGATAAGGTAGGGTGCATATTTTTAAAATATTATCAACAAGTTTGCTTCCATCAAAGTCAGGAGAGTAAATTTATAATAAATTTTCTTTGCTTAACTTAAAATAATGTGATTTTTAACATCCCTACATTACAATTTTTCAATATGTTTTCACCTACTTGAACGCTATAGGAAAAATGAAACCTTAAAATTCTAAGAAAAGCATGCCACGGGAGCACTCATTTCCCCGTTCACTCCGGCTCCTTTCGGACTGGAAGGAACTGATATTTCGTCCATTCTTTTCACCACTGTCTGCGTTTCTTCCTTCTCTGAATTTTACAAAATACTCCCTCACGTTATCATTACGACGTTCAATGAGTGGCTATTGTTGTCAAGTAAGTCTTGATAAAACATTACATGAGAAACTAAAGAATAAAACATACAGGAACATTCCAGAAAATGAAGGCTTCTGCACTCGCCATTCAACAAAAATCTCCCGGGAGAGGCTAGGGACAAAGGCGCATCCTCAGCCATCAGCCGCGGACACGACTGTTTTCCTCCCCGGGCACACGATGCTCAAGTGGACCACCAGAACACGCATGCGCTCTACGCAAATCAGAAAGGGCCGGTTCGCGCGCCCTCTTGTGGCCTTCCAGACGCAGCGCAGGGAGTTTTGCTCTCACTGTGGCGGCCATGTGCCCCCTGCCGGACGCCTTCGGAATCACTGGAGTTGAATTTTTCATTGCATCTAGATTAACAATTCGTGGGCATTCATTGCTCACAGTATTCTCTTAGGATCTCATTTCTTTACGTAAGGTCTATAGCAATGTCTCCACTTTCAATTCTTATTACTTTGAGTCTTCTCTCTTTTCTTTCTTGGTCACTCAAGGGGAAGTTTTGTCAATTTTGTTGATCTTTTCAAACTTTTTTTTTTTTTGAGGAAGATTGCCCCTGAGCTAACGTCTGTTGCCAACCTTCCTCCTTTTTTCCTTTTTTCTTCCCCCAAAGCCCCAGTAGACAGTTGTATGTCATAGTTGTACATCCTTCCAGCTGCACCATGTGGGGTATCTACTGTTTTTCTGTTTACATTTCCTATTTCCTGTTTTACATCCACTTTAATCTTTATTATTTCTGTCTTTTTCTAACTTTGGGTTTAGTTCTTCCTTTTCTAGTTCCTTGATGTGTAAATTAAGATATTGATTTGAGAGCTTTCTTGAAGAGGATATGCGGAGACCAATCAGCAAATGGAAAGATGTTCAACATCATTAGCCACTAGAGAAACACAAATTAAAACCCCAGTAAGATATCACTGCACATCCATTAGAATGGCTAAAATTAAAAAGCCACCACACCAAAAACTGACGAGGAGACAGAGAAACTGGATCACTCACACATTGCTGGTGGGAGTGGAAAACGGCACAGCCACTGTGGAAATCAGTTCGGCAGTTTCTCAAAAATGAAACATGCAACTACCATTTAGTGCAGCAATGACACTTCTGGGAATTTATTCAGAGAAAAGAAGATATTATTGTTCACACAAAAAACTTTTACTCAATTTTTTATACCAGTTTTATTTGTAATAGTCAAGAACTGGAAACAACCCCAATGTCCATTTGTAGGTGAGTGGACAAACTGTGCTACATCCATACCATGAAAAACCACTCGGCAATGAAAAATGATACAAGCAACAGCCTGGATGGATCTCCAGAGAACTAGCCTGAGTGGAAAAAGCCAATCACAAAAGATTACGTACAGTATAATCCGGTTTATATAGAATTCATGAAATGACAAAAACATAGAAATGGGAGAACAAGTAAGCAGTTGCCAGGGGTTAAGCTGGGGTTGGAGGCAGGAGGGAAGCGAGTGTGGCTATAAAAGGACAAATCTGGGTTACTTGCAGTGAGGTTAATGTTCTGGATCCTGACTGTATCAATGTCGTTCTCCTCTCCAGATTGTCTCATTGAACTATGTATAGTTTTGTAGGATGTTACCACTGGGGAAAACTGGGTAAAGGGTACTCAAGGTCTCTCCATTATTTTTTACAACTGGATGTGAAATACAATGTTTACTTAAAAACAGAAACACACAAATATCTAACAGTAGGGTAATTGCTTATGTTATGGTTAATTTATGGTACCTCCTAAGTAAGGTGTGTGTTCTTGAGCATATACTTGAAAAATTCTAAAGGAAAATACATAAAAATAGAGTGGTATGACTATAGGTGATTTCTATTTTTTATTTCACTTTTAAAATTATGACCAAGGCAAGTTTAATTCATTTTATGTAATGCAAATAGCCTTTACTCACTGTGATTCTGCAAAAACAATAAGAAAATGCTGAAAATACAACAGCTAGAATTAAGAATCCTCACCAGAGGAGCTGGATAGCCCATACACTGTTGGTGGCAATGCAAAATGATACAACCCCTTTGGGAAACAGTTTGACAGTGTCATAAAAAGTTGAACATACACCTACTATATGATCTGGCTATTCCAGACCTAGGTATTAACCAAGGGAAATGAAAGTGTGTGTCCATACAATGACTTTTCCAGGAATGTCTATAGCAACTGTTAAAAAACAAAGTTCAACTGAGTAAATTTAAAGATCTAATTGTCTTTATTAAGTGATTCATGAATCAGGCACCATCCCTTCTAGCAAGTAGAGAGATACTCCAAGGAATTATACAAGATGGAAGGTTTTTATAGGAAGGAGGGTGGGGCAAGGAAGTTACTAGCAAAACAAAAGAAAGGATTATTTTGAGCAAGCATGTCTTCTCTTTGGGGGAAGGGAATGGTAGATTGCCTCTTCTTCCTCTAGGGGACCGAGGTGGCCCATGTGACAGATTACCTCATTGGTACTGACCAGAAACTTCCAGACTGGTTGATTAAGATTCCATTTCTGAGGCCAGCCCTGGTAGCCTAGTGGTTAAGTCTGGCTCACTCCACTTCGGAGGCCCTGGTTCAGTTCCCAGGCATGGACTTACACCCCTCTGTTAGCGGCCATGCTGTGCTGGCACCCCACATATTAAAAAAAAATAGAGGAAGATTGGCACAGATGTTAGCTCAGGGTGAATATTCCTCAACAAAAAAAAAACATTACATTTCTGGGGAAGGTCAAAACTGCAATTTGGTAAGGTTTTAAATCTAGGTTTGGCATTGTGGCTTTAGCACAGGTGATGCCATTTTGGGCCTGTGGTTTTCTCTTTAACGCAACTTTATTTCAAACATACAGAAATTGGAAATACTGCAGATGTCCACCCGCAGGTGAATGCATGAACAATTGTAACATATCTACGCAATGCTGTGCTAGGCCGAACTATTGACATAGGAACAAATAGATAAATCTCAAAATAATTATGCTGAGTGAAAGAGGCTGGACAGAAAATAGTACATACTATATGGTGATGCCTATTTTTTAAAATTCTAGAAAATGCAAACTAATCAAGAGTGACAGAAAGCAGATGAGTGGTTGCTTGGGGAAGGGGGTGCTATGGAACCAAGAGGAGTTTGCTTACTCGTGAGTTAAAATCAGACTCTCCACCAGAAATAGTTGTCACACAAAGTAGAGTTTATTTGAAGCAAATAGGAGAACATGTGGAATCATTTCCAAAGTTGTGTCTCCCCAAACAAAGGGAAGCAGGTCCTTTTATTTCAGGTGGGGAATGAACATGGAAAGGGAAGTTTTGTCATCACGTGTAGAGGCGGGAATTAGCTGGCGCAGGTGCAGTCTGAAGACATGCTCTCACACATGTCGCATGTTCTGCTAATAAGGCCTAGACTCCTCCTAGGGTGGAGATTTTAGAGTAAGATGAAGTAAAGGGCATCTCTTGGTCATTTCCAGGCCGTCTGCATAAGCACTGCCCTTGCAGTGGGGCTCAATCTTGTTCAGGCCAGTTGACGCTGGTATCTCATCCTAACATAGCTCTGAAAAACAGCCTTGAGGAAGTGTTAAGCACCTTGAAACTTCCTTCCAGCTGCTTAGGGCATACACCAGTGACAGGACCCAGAGTTCAAGGCCCAGCTCTGCCCCTACTCACTGGTGGTCTTCGCTAAGTCGTGTTATCTCTCTGAGGTTCCGTTTCCTTATCCATAAATGGGACCAATGCTCTCAACCTATAACATGGAAGAAAACACGTGGATTGAATCAATCTCATTACTGTGGGGGACCTCACACCAGCACAGGCTGGGAAACAGTTTGTGCCCGTGTATCCTCACCTCCCTGGTCTCTCACTTCCCCTCTGGGAGGTGGCCTTGGGCCCTGGTGCTACTGGGAGTTGGGCTGAGGCTGCCTCTATTTCTCCCCAGACCTCCATCGAATTTCATCCTGTGAAGTCTCCACTGAAGTACATGCACATAATCCCTGAAGACAAGCGCCACAGAGTGAGGGGACTGAAGACATCTTACTGGAGAAACATTGCCCTGTCCTAACTTAAAACCTTCTATTCACAGCCATTGTGTGAGGATGGGGAGATTTGGATTATAATTTTTTTGTGTTGTTTTGATGCACTAAAGGGCTCATTAAAATGTTTACCATACAAGCTTTTCTTTCCATTATTAGATAATCTTTAATGTTTTTCAAAATCATTGTCTAATTTTCTCTACAAAGTATTTGCACAGATGGTATCTTATTCATGTGTTCCTAGGTTCCTATTTTTGTTTTCATTCTTTTGCTTTTTCTTTGGATATAAGATTGAAATTCTTTCCCAGGAAAAGTTAAAGAATGAAAAAAAGACTTGAAGTATCTGGGAATGCATTAACACGATATTATGCAGCGTAAAGTTTGCAAGAATAAGGACACTACAAAGAATACTAATATAATCTTTACCAAGATTCACTTATTTTCAATATTTTTCTCCATTTTCCATATTATTTGTGCCTGCTTAATTTCTTCCTCAGGACGTAGATACCCACGAACACACATAATATTTTTCCCTAAACTATTTGAGGTAAAGTTACATATGGCATCGCCATTTATCCCTAAATACTTCCAAGAGTTTTTCCTGAGAATTAAGATACCCTCTTACATAACCACAGTACTGTTATCAACTTCTGCAACTTTAATCTCAATAAATACTTCCATCTATTCTGCTGTCCCTCGTGTAATTTTTCAAATGACTCACATGTCCCTTTTGCCCCTCAGTTACAGGATCTAGTCTATAGCCAGTTATGCCATTTAATTACAGAGTATCTTTACTTTCCTTTAATCTGGAAGATTTTTACGGTCTTTCTTTGCGGTTTATGATCTTGGCATTTTGCTAGTATACAGATTCCCCACACTCCTCATTTTGTAAAATAACATTCCACAGTTATCTATCATTTTCTCATGATGAGATTCAGGTTATTCTCTCTCTGCTGAAATACTAGATGATCCTGTATCTTGTTCAGGGTTTCATATTTGGAGGCACAGAATGTCCATCCCGCTCCCAGTGAATGTCAGTTTTGATCAACTAATCAAAGTTTTATCTGACTTCTAGAACATATAATCGCCATCTCCTTCCCTGTAACTAACAAGCTATCTATGGGGAAATACACACAGCGAGAGGAAGGTAGTCTATGAACCAGGAAGCCGGTCCTCAATAGACACCAAATCTGCCTTTGCCTTTATCTTGGACTTCCAGACTCCAGAACTATAAGAAATAAATGTCTATTGCTTACAAGCCACTCAGTGCTAGAGTCGGAAAACCACCATTTTTCCACCATCATAGTAAAGATATTCTTGCTTGACCTATCTTTGCTATGACAATGGTTTTCCAATTCGTGCACTCTCTGTGCCATAGCTACTTGACTCCAGAATCCCATTTAATCCTCCTAAAAGACCTATGAGATTAAGCAGTTTGAATATTTTTCTCTTCATTTTACAATTTAGAAAATGAGAGCTTTGGGGGGTTGAGTGACTCACTTGAAATCACATGAGGAGCCTAAGGCAGAATTGGGACGCAAATCCTGGTCTTTCCCTTGTTTAGGGCAGTCCATATTGGCCTCTTTACACTCTCCACGTAATAGGCATGTTACAAGGGACCCTAGGTTGGAACACTTGAAGAGAACCCCGAAGACAGGAAAGATAAACTCAAACCCCAAACATGTGTCCATTCCAGTCAAGATCAATTTCTCACCTTTCCATGATGAGAAAGGATGGAAGCATCCTATGTTATTAACTTGCCACCAAGTGGCTTGATGGGCTCCTCAAGGGATGGAGATATAGCGGGTGGTCAGCACTGTTCTCTCCTGTTGGTAGGTTGGATGTTCAAAGCAGCAATAGTTAGCTCAGCCTTGGTGAATGGGAACTCTTGGAGATACAACCGTGTATAGCCTCCATTCCTGCTTCCATGGGTACTCTGTTCATGAATGCATTGTACCAGCACTGGAGTGGCAATAACAGAGATTTGCTGATGACAACTGGACAAGTCTTCCTGTCTTACTTGGTGGTTCACTGCCTCTTCTGTAGTAGATCCTCTCTGGTGAACATTAATACATGATACAAAGATTGTCACACTCCATGACTCCTCCAATGGATCCATCCACTTGCCTCTTCCCCCAGACCTCCTTGTCTGCCATCTTTCAATCTTATGGGCCCTTGACTAACCATCCAAGCAAGTCATCATCACCCATGAGCCCAGGTATATCCTTACCTCTGTCTACTTCTCTTTCCATGCAAAATGGATGACCAGGTGTACCACCAGAAGCTCTGTCCACTGGAGCAATATCCTCTCATCAATGTCCTCCATGGCCACTCCTACTTGGGGCATAAGGCAGAAGCAGTCTATTTGCAGCTAGCACCTACATCTCAAACCAACTCATCCATAAACAAAGTTTGGGCTTTTTTTTCCCTCATTAGTTAGAAATAAGTCCCCCACCATCACATGGGCCAAGCACTGAGGGAGGTGTGTCTGTGCATCACTGTTGGATGACATGAAGATCTGGACCACCTGCCTGCAAAGCTTACTCGTGCCCTTTGGTCCTACTTGTGCCCTGTATCAACCATGTCTTTTATTATCTGTGTTCTGATGCTTTGACATCTGGGGCCTTGCTGACCCTGGAGGGACCATCCCTCCCAGGGTTAGCCAATCCTGGAGATAGTGAACAACATGCTTTTCAAATGCTAACCAATTAGCGCCCAACCACCTTCTTTATCTCCCGGCAGCTGTCCACCTGCCCTAATCGCCCCAGGGCGAGCCACCGGACAACTAGAGACAGCTCCTATGACCAAGAGGCCACCTAAATTATTCAAACTAGCCAATCCTAAACAATCTTACCCTGCCTCACCCGTTCCTTCCCAAGGAAACCACAATAAAGGCTCTCGCACACAGCTCGCCCTCTCTCTCGGGCTCCTAACCGACTCTGGCACTTCTGTATGTGGCCCTTGTGGCGTAGCATGACCCCTTTCACTTGGGATCTGTGAGTATTACAAACTGTCTTTTCACTGGCAATCATTCTCTAATCCATTGGGCTTACCATACCTAAATAATAATAAAATCTGTACTAAAGCATTGCCAAACTCAGATATAACACTTCCATCTTTTCTATGGGTTACTGCTACACCCACCAAACCTTACAACTTGGAGAGTCTGACAAATCCCAGCTCATAATGAGCAGTTCACACAATGTCTCATGGTCAAATGTTCAGTCTTGACCAGACCTGATGTCATGCCAGTAGCTGATTTTTGAATGTGAATAATTCTATGCTGAAGATGACAAGATCTTGTTGTATAATCTAGAGGTCTGCTGTGATTCTCACAGTGTGGCTTGCCGTAATGCCACATGGTCTCTTTTTCAGCCCAGATGCCTCTAATACTATAAGGTCTACTGGGTCATCTGGCCCAAGTGGCTGCTTGTACTGCAGCCTAGACCTGTTGCTGAGCCTTTCCCGTTTCGTGCGCCACTCAGAGCTGACAGGCTTTGATGTCACGTAGTGTATGGGTTGGAACAGCTTGCCAAGTTGGAATATTCGCTTTCAGAACCCAAAGAGTTCTATTAAGTATTGTGCTTCCTTCTTAGGAGGTGGGAGTGCGAGAAACAATAACTTGTCCTCTACATTGGAGGGAATTCCTGACATGCCCCATACCACTGGACCCCTAAAAATTTTACTGCTGTGGCAGTCCCCTGAAACTTTGTAGGATTTATCTCCACCTTCTGTGGTGCTTGTGTTTTACCAGGGCCTCCAACATGCCTGCCACTTCTTGCTCCTCTGGTAGATGAACACATTTGCCAGACCAATGGCAAAGCACTTGAAGCTGTCTTAATCTGTTCTAGCAAAACAATTGGAGTGACTTCTTCTTCGATTTTTATAGTAAGTCACTGTCATCCTCCAAGATCCATCTGGTTTTTGGAGGGGCCTAACTGTTGAATTAAATGGGGACATGATGAGGACCATCACCCTGTACTCCTTGGGTCCTTAAGAATCTCTGCCATTCCCTCTGGGATGTGATGCTCTTTTTGGTTTCCACCTTAGACAGGGATGGGGTAGAGAGGCAGTTTCAGAGTATTCCACTTGGCCTTCCCCATTTTGATAGCTCTTACCCTACAGGCCAAGGAACCAGTTTGACTTGTCAACTATAAGTACATTTATTTCAATTGTGCATTCAAGGTCTTGGGAAACTACCACTGGATGGGACAGTGAATCCTGTGGACCTGCCATAAGACAGACCTCCATTTATCACCTGGTTCCCACATTCCTCCATTCTAACAGAGATCATCGTGATGCTTCAGGTCCCTAAGTATAGCCTGGAAACTTGTCAGTACACCTCTTTTCTCAGTGTACCTGAGTAAATAGCCATCTGTCCCTCTTGGGGGAAGTGCTGGGAAAATCATTACCATGTATACTTGATGTGGTGTTGCAGGGTCCTTCCTTCCGGAAATTTGGCTTCTTCAGTCAACGGGTTCTGGGTCTGAAAGTGACCAGGGTCTGGAAATGGGGCAAAAGATTGTAACATTTTCTTAACGTCAGCCTCTTGATCATCTATTCTTTATTTGATTTGATTGTATAGAGTTGAGCACTACTGCCTGTTGTCTGCCCATGCATCTTGTGTCCACAGAGACACCATGTTCTATTAATTGTCTCCATGACTCTCGGGAGATAAAGCACTCCCTCCACTCTCCCCCTCCCTGCTTCCACTTTAATCTTACTGCTCATTACGCTCATCCAGCTCGCCTAGTTTCTGAAGGTCAAGTGCCACCCTCAGGGAGCCCAGTTCTGTAACAAATCCTCTACTGTCAGCCTCAGCCTGCAGAGGACAGCCAGCCACCACTGAGCTTCTCAGTGACGCTGGTGCCCTTGCCAGCACATTCTTTATCTCAACAGAGGGTCTTCCAGGCTTTCCAGTGAAGCACTATCAGCTGGCACATTTTCCAGCCTGACATAAACTCTTCCTCCACCTTTCGCCAAGCAGTTCTGGTATTTCTGCTCAGGGTGGAGCCATCTGTTTCTCCTACCCTCCAAAAGTCCTTCCAGCAGTGTGTTAGCACCATCTCCTGGCATCCTTGCCAGAGTGTTTAAATCCCATATCACAGGATTATTGCACAGCAGTAATCCATAACAAAGCAGCATTTTATTTTTTTAATTGACGTATGACATTATATTAGTTTCAGATGTACAACACAATGATTCGATATTTGTATATATTGTGAAATGATCACCACAATAAGTCTAGTTAACATCCATCACATCACATAGTTACAAATTTTTTTTCTTGTGGTGAGAACTTTTAAGATCTATTCTCTTAGCAACTTTCAAATATGCAGTACAGTATTATTAGCTATAGTCACCACGCTGTACATTACATCCCAGGACTTATTATCTTAAAACTAGAAGTTTGTACCTTTTGACTACCTTCACTCATTTCCCTCACCCTCTGCCCGCCCCCCCCATCCCCCATCCCCCGCCTCTGGCAATCACCAATCTTTACTCTGTATCTATGAATTCAGTTTTGGTGGGGTGTTTTAGATTCCACATATAAGTGAGATCATACAGTATTTGTCTTTCTCTGTCCGACTTATTTCACTTAGCATAACACCCTCAAAGTCCATCCACCCATGCTGTCGCAAATGACAAGGTTCCATTCTTTTTTATGGCTGAATAATATTCCATTTTGTGTATTTAACCACATCTTTTTACCCACACATCCATCGATGGAAACTTAGGTTCCTTCCATATCTTGGCTATTGTAAATAACGCTGCCATGAATATGGGAGTGCACATCTTTTTGAGTCAGTGTTTTTTTCCTTTGGATAAACACCCAGAAGTGGAATTGCTGGATCATATGGTAGTTCTATTTTTAATTTTTTGAGAAATCTCCATACTGTTTTCCACAGTGGCTGCACCAATTAACATTCCCACCAACAGCGTGCTAGGTGTTCTACATTCTCCACAGCCTCGTCAACAGTTATCTCTTGTCTTTTTTATAATAGCCATTCTAACAGGTGTGAGGTGATATCTTGTGGTTTTGATTTGCATTTCCTTGATGATTAGTGATGTCGAACACATTTTCATGTTGGCCATTTGAATGTCTTCTTTGGAAAAATGACTATTCAGGTTCTTTTCTTGTTTTTTAATTGGGTTATTTATTTTTCTGATGTTGAGTTGTATGAGTTCCCTGTATATTTTGGATATTAATTGCTTATCAGATGTGTGGTTTGCAAATATTTCCTCTCATTCCATAAATTGCCTTTTCATTTTGTTGATGGTTACCTTTGCTGTGCAGAAGCTTTTTAGTTTGATGTAGTCCCACTTGTTTATTTTTGTTTTTGTTGCCTTTGCTTTTGGCGTCAGATTCAAAAAATCATTGCAAAGACCTATGTCAAGGAGCTTATTGCCTATGTTTTCTTCTAGGAGTTTTATGGTTTCAGGCCTTATGTTCAAGTCTTTAATCCATTTTCAGTTAAGTTTTGTGTATGGTATAATATAGTGGTCCAGTTTCATTCTTTTGCGTGTGGCTGTCCAGTTTTCCCAACACCGTTTACTGAAGTCCTTTACCCATTGTACATTCTTGGCTCCTTTGTTGAAAATTAATTGACCACATATTAATGACCATAAACTCTCCAGTGCTCACTATATGATCCACCCTCCTTGATGCAGC
Organism: Ceratotherium simum simum; assembly: GCF_057802395.1. Lineage (NCBI taxonomy): Eukaryota > Metazoa > Chordata > Mammalia > Perissodactyla > Rhinocerotidae > Ceratotherium > Ceratotherium simum. The sequence goes on from NC_141915.1 coordinate 2,308,721, forward strand.
ATCCTCAGGATCCAGACCCATACAGTCTCCTGGTTCCCGCAGATACAGATCGGTTAGGGCCTGCAGCAACTTCAGGGGACAGTCCTCTTCCTCCTTTATCAGGCCCAGCATTGCCCCTGTTGGGTTTTTTGGTTACTTGACCCTAGCAATTGGTCTAGTGGTCAGGACGGGGGGAAGAGTAGATCCTGAGAGGGGCACAGGTTTTATTGCAAAGTAGAAGCCTCTGTCTGCATCACCTCCAAGCAAGACTGGGAGGAGTGGGCCACTTTTGCAGGCCCAGAGAATTTAGATGGATTGGTGTTTCAAGGTGTTTGCTTGTTTCAATCCAAATATCCCCATCCTGAGTCTCAGGGTTCTACTTCTTTCCAAACAAGGTCCTAACCTTGGCACAGCAAACTTTATGGAGCTGAGAATTCAACCTTATCTGAAGTTATGCTACTTGTACATTTTGCCATCAGACTTCAAGAAGCCCTCTGATTTTCCCACTTTCCCTTAAATTGGTAATTAATCACCCTCAGCCTTTCCTTGTCGACAGCCCCCACTAATATCCATTCAATTCCATAGTCCTTAAAATTGCCACTTCCCTCAATCGCATAAATACCTGATATATAGCACCCACCTGTGCATTCCCTTCCATCAACATCCTATCCCAGTTCGACACCAGTGACAGTTTTAACGATTATGCTGCTGCAGCCTGACACGTGCTATCAGTACTCCACCAATCACAAGTGATAGGGTCTTCATTGCCAGCAAACTGACTGGTGATCTAGCAGGAAAATCCTATTTTAGAGTCTGCTTTCCTAGGACCACTGCTGCTACCAACTGTTGTAGGACAGATTCCCTAGAAACAGATTCTGAGGTGGAGAACAGCATGCAGGGTCTTGTTCTTTTTTTTTTTTTTTTTTAAGATTTTATTTATTTTATTTTTTCCCCCCAAAGCCCCAGTGGATAGTTGTATGTCGTAGCTGCACATCCTTCTAGTTGCTGTATGTGGGACTCGGCCTCAGGATGAACGGAGAAGCGGTGCCTTGATGCGCACCCGGGATCCGAACCCGGGCCACCAGCATCGCAGCGCGCGCACTTAACCACCAAGCCACAGGGCCGGCCCAAGGGTCTTGTTCTTTAGAAAAATACCTACAAAGGAGTGATGTAAGGGGGATTGGGTCAAGGAAAATGTTGAAATTCTGTGTACGGTTGCAACAGAGGCCTCATTTGATCCTACAGGGAACTCAAGCCAGGATGACCCTATAGAGAGGTTGCAAGTTGAAGCAAGGGGACAGGTCTTTGAACCCCTGCAGTGAGCACCCCTGGATGTGGATGGCCCCTGGGGAGTAGATGAAACCTGCAAGAGACAGCTTCCTGCAGCCAGGACAATTCCCATGGAGATATGTAGTTGTGAGCCATCAACAGCCAAACACACTGGCACCTGGGGGAACAGGTACCCAGGTACCCCAGCCCTAAAGGGGGATCCTAGCAGCCCTGCACAGTGTGCTCTAGAGAGTGTATTAAAGTTTCCAGCTTCAGTTGTTAATTCATATTTTGCTCCCTGCAGTTATATCAGTTATTGCTCAGTATCTTTTGAGGACTTATTGTTACGGACATATATTTATGTAGATATATCTCCTCTGTCAATTTTTCTTTTTATAAGTGGATACCATGCTTATTTATTCCCTTGTGATCTTTTAAAATTCCTTTTTGTCAGTTATTAGGATTAGTACTTGTACCAGTCAGAGTTCAGCCAGAGAAGCAGAATCAGCAGGACATATACATTGGGAGATTTTCCACAAGGAATTGGCTTACTCAGTTGTGGAGGCCAACTAGGCAAGATCAAAATCCGTAGGGCAGTCTTTCAGGAAAGGCAGGCTGGAAGCTTTGTCCACAGTTTCTTCTTCATCAGGGAAGCCTCAATTCTGCTTTCAAAGCCTTTCAAATGATTGAATAAGGCCTAGATTAGTGTTTCCTTGAGTGGCAGGAGCCTGCAGCCTAGCTAAGTTGACATTATCAAAGACCAACATACTACTCAACTTTCTTTTTGTTCAAATTTACCTGATGTGGGAATAGTAAGACTCTCTGACACTCCTCCCCTCAAGAGACAGGATCTCTGTTTGCCTCCACTTGATTCTGCACAGACTTGTGACTGCTTTGACCAAGGGTATGGCGGAAATGATGCTATGTGACTTCCAAAGCTATGTCATAATCAGCCATGGAGCTTCTCCCTTGTTCACTAGAACACCTGTTCTTGAAGCTTGGAGCTGTAATGTAGGAAGTCCAACCATCCCAAGTCCTTCATGCTGAAAAGGCCACATGTAGGCACTCGGGTCAAATCCAAGCTGAGCTCATCCTTAAGCCTTCTCAGCCCACATACGAGACACGTGAGTGAAGAAGCCATCTTGGAAGTGGACCCACTCTGCCATCAATCCCTCTCAGCTGAGGCTCCAGACACACTGGAGCAGAGAAGAGCCATGCCCACTGTTCCCCTTCCAAGTTCCTGACCCACAGAGTCCATGAGCGTAATAAAATGGTTGTTCTTTAAAACCATTAAGTTTTGGGGTGGTTTGTCAACACAGCAGTAGATAACAGGAACACCTGGAATATGTTTTTCTATCCTTTTATTTTCAAATGTTTTTTTTAAAGGCACTGACTTTTTTTTTAATAATTTTATTTATTTTTTTCCTCCCAAAGCCCCAGTAGATAGTTGCATGTCATAGCTGCACATCCTTCTAGTTGCTGTATGTGGGACGCCGCCTCAGCATGGCCGGAGAAGCAGTGCGTCTGTGAGTGCCGGGGATCTGAACCGGGCCACCAGCAGCGGAGCACGTCCACTTAACCGCTAAGCCACGGGGCCGGCCCATTTTCAAATGTTTTATTTATTTTGTGTGTGTGTGTGAGGAAGATCAGCCCTGAGCTAACATCCGTGCTAATCCTCCTCTTTTTGCTGAGGAGGACCGGCTCTGAGCTAACATCTATTGCCAATCCTCCTCCTTTTTTTTTTCTCCCCAAAGCCCCAGTAGATAGTTGTATGTCGTAGTTGCACATCCTTCCAGTTGCTGTATGTGAGACGTGGCCTCAGCATGGCCAGAGAAGCAGTGCGTCGGTGCGCGCCCGGGATCCGAACCCAGGCTGCCAGTAGCAGAGCGCGCGCACTTAACCGCTAAGCCAAGGGCCGGCCCATTTTCAAATGTTTTATGTATCTTTGTTTTATGTCTCTTATAAACAACCTACTGTTGGATGTTGGGTTTTTTCCAATCTGAGAGTCTCAGAATCAGATTCTGAGGGGCTCAGAACCTTTAACAGAGAATGTTTATACACAAAGTAGGAACCAGCACTTTGGGTCTTTCTGCCATTAGACCCCACATCTTCCGTGCCCATTCTTCCTCCAGGAACTCTGACACTAGGTTTTCTCTGGTTAATTAGCACGGGGCTTCAACCTCCACATCCCCATCCCCCAGATGCTAGTAGCTCCCCGACCTCTAAGTCGTCTAGCAGACCTGCCTCTGCCCAATGAAACTTTAAATTTCCCTTCAGAACCTTTCAGGCTAACGAGCAAGTCATAGTGATGGGTGGAGGAGGTTGCCATGGAGACAGGTCCAAGGACCAAGGCTCGGGCGGGGGAGGACCGAGACACCGCTTCCGATTGGCTCAGCGGGCGCGCAGCGTTCTTTTTGTGCACATGCGCAGTGGCGCCGAGGCGAGGTCGCGGCGAACGCGAGGCGCGGTGGCGTCCAGGCCGGGTTTCTCAGGCAGGACCGGGCTGGGACGTGGGGCTCCTGGCCGACACACTTTGTGCTTTCCGGGGAAGGGAAGTGGCGGAACCAGAGGCCCCTGTGCAGCGCGGGACTGAGCCCGCCACGCAGGCGCCCGCGCCCCCGCCGCCATTGTTGCCCGGGGCCTCTCGGGCCGCTCCGGCTGCGGGTCCGCCGGGTCCCAGCGGCAGGTAATGATGTCGCGGGCGCCGGAAGCGAGTGTCCGCGCGGTCAGGGCCAAGAGCCCCAGCCCGTCCACGCGTGGGCGCCCTTCTCGCGGGTGCGCGGAGGCAAACACGGTATGCATGCTGCTGTGGGGCCCAGTCCCAGCGCAGCGCATCGCCAGGTCCTGACTTCCCTGCTGCCTGCGACCCTCCGGGTAAAGAGGAGATAGGGAGACCCCCTGGGGAGAGAAGGTGACAGAAGGCGAGGCGAGGCCGGCGCATCTGTTCTGCAGGGCCGTGTAAACAGGCTTGGGTGACACGGCTGTGGTTGAGAAGGGCTCAGATTTGGAGCCCGTGGACAGGTGTTTTCGGTTCTTCTCCAGGTCAGGCCTAGTCTGAGGTTTTCTTCGGGATCCTGGTTTCAAATTTATTCCTAAGTAACTGTCTCCTGTAGAAGCACTTAATGGGCTTTAAATCACACCAATCTGTTCTACTTCTTTCCAGTCCAACCGGCTTGTCTCCCCAGCCCGCAGACAGTGAAAAGCTAGAATAGGCTGGCATTAATATGCAAAGCGAGTAAATGGCTCTCCCTTTTTTCCAGACAGTTCCCTTGGGAACCTTTAGCACTTTGTTGAGAAGAAATTCTCCTCATAGTTTGTTCTAATAGATTTGTTCTGTTGTATTGAGAGCTAATTAGTCATTACAGCTTCTGTATCATCAATGACTGAAGCATTTTTTTCTGTAAAAAATGTTTAATTTCTGTTTCAAGTTAGAAGTTTGATCTGTCATTTTGCTCATGATTCAAGTCTTTGCTTCTATCACCACCTTTTTATGGCAGTCCCAACCCCCTCCCCCAGCAAATTGCATTTATGTTACAAGTCTAAGGGTATAAGAGAGGGAGACCAAGGTAAAAGTCTGTATGTGTTTATCTGTGCACACTGGGTAGTCTGTTTCTGTTTGTGTACGTGTATAGCAGAGAGCACCGGGAATTCTTGAGCTTATGGTCTGTTCTTGTGTTTCAGGGTCTCTTAACCATCCCTGCAAGTTCTGGGCTCCAAATTTGCAACTAAGGTGGCTAACTCTACCTTGACTCTGTTCTGCCCCTGGCTGCAGCAGCCCTTGATATAATGTCTTTGTGGCTCTAGCATGAGACTTCAAGCAGTTGGCTCTCTACTGGAGAAACAAAGGATATTGCCAGATTGACTCTCCTGTCTGTAGCCATGTTAGCCTCAAGCAAGAGGATGACCAATTCTTCACGCTCCCAAATCCTTCTGATGTGGAAGCCAGACAAGGCTCAGTGTGGACCCCACAATGTTGAAAAGGAAACCCTTGCTTCAAGACTCTTGCGTGACACTGAGACCTGCCGACAGAATTTTAGGAATTTCCCATACCCAGACCTGGCTGGTCCTCGAAAGGCATTGAATCAACTCCGAGAGCTCTGCCTTAAGTGGCTGAGACCTGAGATTCACTCAAAGGAACAAATCCTGGAGCTGCTGGTGCTGGAACAATTCCTGACCATCCTGCCTGGGGAGATTAGGACTTGGGTGAAGTCCCAATACCCAGAGAACGGCGAAGAAGTGGTGACTCTGGTGGAGGATTTGACTCAGATTCTAGAAGAGGAAGGTGAGAATTATAGAGCAGAGAGGGGAGGAAACCTGGGTAGTTAGAGAAGACAACGGGCACATCAGAGAGCAGCACTTTAAAGAAATTGGAGAGAAGGAAAGTGAGTGAGTGAGAACAGGCTTTAACATGAGCCCCATGCTGCATGGTGTTCCTCTTCAGATTGCTTGGAACCGGACACATTATCTAAACCCAGAGGAGATGTGTCATAAAATAATGACCAGACACAACCAAATTACCCCTGTGTGAGCCCTCAGGAAGTTTACCTGCAGAAGTTTGAACCATTCTGCCAATAAATCATTTGCCTTATGAATTTGATTTTATAGTAACAGACTTCCAAATAGGTAGAAAGGGGTCCAGAGAACATTTTCTTATTAAGTAGAGATAACTCACAAAATTTACATCAATAAGAATTTGGTATAAAATTGTGAATTTGGTACATATACTTAAGAGTCCCAGAGCAGACTTGTTTTTGAAGCCTACAAATGATGTTTTAGGACAAGTTATTACCCCTTCCCTCTGATTCTTTGAAGTAGGGGTGCTGTTTCTGGTTTCCTTCTGACTTACAACTCTAAGAAAATGGAGGCATCGGTTTGGTGAAGGGTTCCCTAGGCTGTTCATATAGGATGAATCTCCATCATGGTATCTTTCTCTTCCCTAGCTGCTCCTCAGAACTCAGCTCTTTCCCAGGAGACCCCAGAAGACTACCCCAAAGGAAGACATGCTTTCCAGGCAGGATGGCTAAATAACTTGGTGGCCAAAGTGAGTTTTAGTTTCTTCTGTGATTTTAAAATGCCTTCTTGGTGTGTGAGGACATTTTCTATCCTGGCTCTCTTAACTTCTGTGACCCCAAAGGTCCCATCAAGGACCTAAGCCTCAGTTTTTCTCCTTAACTCACCCTGCCCGTTAAGGTAGGTGAATGCCCTGTATGGGAAATGGGATCCATTGCCTTCCCTTAATATGCCTTTCCTCACTTTTTGACTTTAAGGCAGCAATATCTCATAGAGGTTAAGGAATCAACCTCCACAGCCAGATGGATCTAGGTTTGCTTCCTGATTCTGCCATTGAACCTGTGATTTGGGGCAAGATATTTAACTGCTGCTAGCCTGAGTTATTCAACTCTAGTAAATAGAATATTCCTCTTAGATTATGAGGATTAAATATTATGAGATTTGTTAGCCTGGATTATAGTAAGTGATCAATAAGCTCACAGTAAGATAAACAATAGTTACTAATATTATTTTTCCTCATTAACAAATAATTAAAGGCCATGTATTATGTGGTGTCACTGTTGATCATGAGTCTGTGTTACTTTAAGGAATAGCAACTCAGGCCACCTTAAGAGAAAGGTTCACTGTAAAAATATACATGGTCTGAAATTAATAACCAGAGTGAAATTATTATTTATAGATAATATGAATGTTTACCTGAAAAACCTAAGAAAATCAAGGGAAAAACTGTTAGAAACAATAACAGAAAATTTGACTAAAGTGACTGCTACAGAAAATGGCTTACAAAAATTAATCACTTCCTTATGTATACATAAAAATCAGATAGATGATAAAATGAAATAAAAGATTCCATTCAGAATATGACCCCCCCAAAATTTATGAGACTTGTTAGCCTGGTATACATAGTATAAATTTTGTAGTACCTTCATGCCCTGTATCATTCTGTAGGACATGAAAGAAGCCTTGAATATTATAAAACTGTCAGTTCTCCCTAGATTGTAAACTTAATGTGATTTCAAACTCCCAATACAATTTTTTAAAGAAACTTATAAAGCTTATTTGAAAAACACATAAGAGTAATTAAGAATATTTTTTTAACAAAAGGAAGAAGAGCCAAGAGGGATGCTAACCTTACCAGTTGTGAAATGTATCTAAAAGTACAGCAGTTCAACAGTATGGGTTTGGGTACCAGTTTTATTTTAAAAAGGAAGGAAGGAAGTGCTCTTATCATCATAGAGTACACAAAAATATCTTAAAATTTCAAATTATAACTGAATTTATTCTTAAGGCAAAGCTTGAAAAGGAAAACCATTCAACTCTGTGTCATCTATGTTTAAAACCTCCCTTTCTTCTTTAAGATGGAGCCTCCAGTGTATGCACTAGTGGCAATTGAAAGTGATAAATTCTACTTTATTTTCATACTTCCCTTGAGGGCCATTGAGGTATGCTCATCCATACATTGAGTGAAGGTCTTGACTAAATAACCTTTAGGGTCCTACGAAAGCTCAAGATTCTGTGATTCCTACCACCACACACGCACCTGGTGTTATCACTATCCCCTTCCTACTTGTCTTGAACCAAGTTAAGATATATTTGATGTTTTAGGAATCAATGACATTCAAAGATGTGGCTGTGGATATCACCCAGGAGGACTGGGAGCTAATGCGTCCTGTACAGAAGGAATTGTACAAGACTGTGACGTTACAGAACTACTGGAACATGGTTTCTCTGGGTAAGCATCGTCTATGCCCACTCCTCCTCCCAGCAAACCCACCAGAGTATCTTTTCTGTCCTTGGTTGTTAAAAATGGGTTGGGCTTCTAAAATACTTTGCTAAGAATGGGGCCTACAGATGAATGTGCTCATCCCATTCGGGCACAGACATAGCTATGTTCTACTCCCTTTTCCCAAATGAAAAATCAATAAAAACTATGAGGCACAGCTTCACAGGGCCACCACTCAATGCTGTGCCTTGCCCATTCCCTGCCTCCCCCATGGTCTCCATGCACATATCCTCCAGGATATCAGGAAATTTTTATCCTGGGTCTGAAAAGGACAATGACCTAATTCATTAGATCATGTCCGTGAACTATTGTTTTCCTATAGAGATCTGTCCTTATGAATAAAAAGAAGTCAGGTAATAAAATTTGAACAACTGTTTATCTCCCAGATAAAACTCATTATATTCCTCCTGAACAGGACTTACAGTGTACAGACCAACTGTGATTCCCATATTGGAAGAACCATGGATGGTGATAAAGGAAATCCTAGAAGGCCCTAGTCCAGGTGAGAGACTAACCAGCAGATGAGATTGTTTGCACTTAAGAGCCTATATTATCCTAAGTGTAGTGAGGTATATTTTTAAATATGGCCAAGTCACTTTCCACAAAGACATCCCAGCCTGTCGAAAACACTGAGCTGTTTGGCATTGCTTCCTTTACAGAGGCCATCTTCAAGAAGAGATTTTCCAAATGTCATTTTTATACCTATCCCCCGTGTCTCTCATTTAATCCTTTTCCATGACCCCTGGCTCCTGTCCCTTAGAGCTTTGTCAGGGATCAAAAATTTTTAAAATACATAAAGCCAGATATATACAGACAGAAGTCTCCCACCTGTCTACCACATTCACACGGTTCCTACACCTCCCCAACACACAGCCACTGTTATTTGTTTCTACTTCATCCTTTCAGGGGTTTATTTTCCTTTGTTTGCATATAAAGCCAGTATAAAAGTATTTTTCCTCCATTTTCTGATATAAATGCTAGCATACTGTACACACTGTTTTGTACTTCGCTTTTTTTTACTTATAAGGATATCTTGATAAGTGTTCCAAATGAGTATGTAAAGAGCTTCCTTGTTCTTTTTTTAAATATCTGCAAATTTTATTTGTAGATATTGTAGACAAATTTTATTGTGCCTCATAACTTACTGAACCTGTTCTTTATTGATGGACTTTTTGGTTATTCCCGTTCCTTTCTTCCTCCCTAACAGCTTCATTTTAAGATTTCAAACCTGCAGAAAAGTTGCAGGAACAGTACCTTGAACACCTATATATTTTTTACCTGGAATCAGGTAAAAAAGGTTATCATCATTTAGCCACTTGTGTTTTATCTCTTTACACACACACACACTTCGGTTTTGCACTGAACCACTTGAAAGTTAGTTGCAGGCATCATGACATCTCACCCCTAACTGTTTCTGCATATGTGTTCTCAGAACATGAACCTTCTCCTACATAAGCACACCATTCTCTCACTCCAAATATTTAACGTTTAGACAATAATGTCAACTAATGTATAGTCAAATATTCAGATTTTCCCAACTATCCCAAAATATCCTTTATAGATATTTTTCTCCCCAGTCCAGGATCCAGTGAGGAATCACATGTTCCACTTGGTTATCTTGTGTCTTTAGTCCCTTTTAATCTAGAACTGTTCCCCAGCCTTTTCTTTTTTCTTTTTTTTAATCTTTCATGATATTGACATTTTTTGAAAGATCCAGGCCAGGTTTTTTTGAGAATGACCCACAATCTAGATTTGCCTGATTGTTTCCTCATGATTAGATTCAGATTAAACATTTTTGCCAAGAATACTTTATAGATGTGTACTTTCCATCGCATTTCCTCAGAAGACACATAATGTCAATTAGTCTCATTAAGGGTGATGTTCAGTTTGGTTAAGGTGTTGTCTACCAAATCTCTCTATTTTAAAGGTGCATTTTTTTCCTTTGTAATTAGTAAGTAATCTGTGGATTGATACTTAGAGGCCACGTGATTATTGTATTCTCTGATAACCCTTTATTTAAGGTTTTCAGTATCCATTGACCATCCTTACTTTATTACATTGCTGGTTGCAAAATGGTGATTTTCTTTTTTTTTTTTTTTTTTTTGTGAGGAAGATCAGCCCTGAGCTAATATCCATGCCAATCCTCCTCTTTTTGCTGAGGAAGACCAGCTCTGAGCTAACATCCATTGCCAATCCTCCTCCTTTTTTTCCCTTTTTCTCCCCAAAGCCCCAGTAGATAGTTGTATATTGTAGTTGCACATCCTGCTAGTTGCTGTATGTAGGACGCCACCACAGCATGGCCGGACAAGCGGTGCGTTGGTGCGCGCCCGGGATCCGAACCTGGGCCACCAGAAGCGGAGCGCGCACACTTAACCACTAAGCCACGGGGCCGGCCCCAAATGGTGATTTTCTAGTTCAGCCATATCTTCTTCTTCTTATTCTTTGTTTTTTTTTTTGGTAAGAAAGATCAACCCTGAGCTAACATCCATGCCAATCCTCCTCTTTTTGCTGAGGAAGACTGGCCCTGGGCTAACATCTGTGTCTGTCTTCCTCCACTTTATATGGGACGCCGCCATAGCATGGCCTGACAAGCGATGCCTTGGTGCGCGCCTGGGATCCGAACCCAGGCCGCCAGCAGCAGAGCGCGTGAACTTAACCGCTACACCATGGGGCCAGCCATATCTTCTAAACGATTAATTGCATTCTTTTGTAAAGAATAGTTGTCCCGCCTCCCACCCCATTTTTATGTGTATGTAACACTAAGGACTTATAGAATTTTTAAAAATTCATTGTTAGTCCATTAATTCTAGTTTGGGGGGGGTTGTTTTTGATACTCAATTGTGCCAAATTTGGAAAATGGGAGCCTTTTTTTAAATTGAGATATAATTCACATATAACTTTATATTAGTTTCAGGTATGCAACATAATGATTCTATATTTGTATACACTGCGAAATGACCACCACAATAAATCTAGTTACCATCCATCACCATACATAGTTACAAAATTTTTTTTTCCTATGATGAGAACTTTTAAGATCTACCATCTTATCAACTTTCAAATATGCAGTACAGTATTATTAACTACAGTCGCCATGCTGTACATTACATCCCCAGGATGTGTTTATCTTATAACTGAAAGTTTGTACCTTTTGACTCCCTTCACCCATTTCGCCCACCTCCCCACACCTGCCTCTATGAATCGTCAATCTGTTTTCTCTTTCTGTGAGCTTGGTATTTTGTTTTGCTTTGTTTGTTTTGTTTTGTTTTGTTTTTTTGTGAGGAAGATTAGCCCTGAGCTAACATCCGTGCCCATCTTCCTCTGCTTTATGTGGGATGCCGCCACAGCATGGCCTGATAAGCAGTGCGTCGGTGCGCACCCAGGATCCGAACCTGTGAACCCTGGGCTGCTGAAGAGGAGTGTGCACACTTAACCACTACGCCACCGGGCTGGCCCCTGTTTGTTTTTTTGTTTTGTTTTTTCAGATTCCACATAAAAGTGAAATCATACAGTATTTGTCTTTCTCTGTCTGACTGAGTGAAATAACTTAACATAATGCCCCTAAAGGTCCTTCATGCATGTAAATAGCAAGATTTTTATGGCTGAGTAATAGTCCATTGTGCATATATACCACATCTTCTTTATCCATCCATCCATCCATGGGATCCATGGGCGCTTAGGTTGTTTCCATATCTTGGCTGTTGTAAATACTGCCATGAACAAGGGGGTGCATGTATCTTTTCAAATTAGTGTTTTCATTTTCTTTGGATAAATACCCAGAAGTGGAATTGCTAGATCATATGGTAGTTCTATTTTTAATTTTTTGAGGAAACTCAAAACTGTTTTCCATAGTGGCTGCACCAGTTTACATTCCCACTAACAGTGCAGGAGGGTTCCCTTTTCTCCACATCCTCACCAACACTTGTTATTTCTTGTCTTTTTAATAATAGCCATTCTGACAAGTGGGAGGTGATATCTCATTGTGGTTTTGATTTCATTTTCCTGATAATTAGTGATGTTGAGCATCTTTTCATGTGCCTATTGGCCATCTGTATGGCTTCTTTGGGAAAATGTCCATTTGGGTCCTCTGCTCACTTTTTTTTTTTTTTTTTTATAATTTTATTATTTATTTTTTCCCCCAAATCCCCAGTAGATAGTTGTATGTCATAGTTGCACATCCTTCTAGTTGCTGTATGTGGGACTCAGCCTCAGCGTGGCCAGAGAAGCGGTGCGTCAGTGCACACCTGGGATCCGAACCCAGGCCACCAGCAGCGGAGCGCACGCACTTAACTGCTAAGCCACGGGGCCGGCCCTCTGCTCACTTTTAATCAGATTGTTTTTTGGCTGTTGAGTTATATGAGTTCTTGATATATTTTGGATATTAATCTGTTATCAAATATATGATTTGCAAATGTTTTCTCCCATTCAGTAGGTTGCCTTTTCATTTTGTTGATAATTTCCTTTGCTGTGCAGAAACTTTTTAGTTTGATGTAGTCCCACTTGTTTATTTTTGCTTTTGTTGCGTTTGCTTTTGGAGTCAGATCCAAAAAAATCATTGCCAAGTCCAATGTCAAGGAGCTTATTGCCTGTGTTTTCTTCTAGGAGATTTATGGTTTCAGGTCCTACATTGAGGTCTTTAATTCTTTGAGTTAATTTTTGTGTATGGTGTAAAACAGTAGTCTAGTTTCATTGTTTTGCATGTGGCTGTCAAATTTTCCCCACACCATTTATTGAAGAGATTGTCCTTTCCCCATTGTATATTCTCACCTCCAAAAATTTTCATAGATTAATTGACCATATATGTGTAGATTTATTTCTGGGCTCGCTATTCTGTTCCATTGATCTGTGTGTCTTTTTCTGCCAATACCATACTGTTTTTATTACTGTAGCTTTGTAATATAGATTAAAATTAGGGAGCTTGATGCCTCCAGCTCTGCTCTTTCTCAAGATTGCTTTGGCTATTTGAGGTCTTTGGTGGTTCCACACAGATTTTAGGATTATTGTACTATTTCTGTGAAAAATGCCATTGGAATTTTGACAGAGATTGCATTGAATCTGTAGACTGCTTTGGGTAATATGGACATTTTAGCAATATTAATTCTTCCAGTCTACGAGCACAGAATATCTTTCCATTTATTTGTGTTGTCCTCAGTTTCTTTTATCAATGTCTTGTAATTTTCACTGTACAGGTCTTTTACCTCCTTGGTTAAATTTATTCCGAGGTATTTTATTCTTTTTCATGTAATTGTAAATGGGATTGTTTTCTTAATTTCTCTTTTTGATAGTTTGTTGTTAGTGTATAGAAATGCAACAGATTTTTGCATATTGGTTTTGCACCCTGCAACTTTACCAAATTCATTTATTAGTTCTAACAGTTTTTTGGTGGAGTCTTTAGGGTTTTCTATACATAGTATTATGTTATCTACAAATAGTGACAGTTTTACTTCTTCCTTTCCAATTCGGATGCCTTCTATTTCTTTTTCTTGCCTTATTGCTGTGGCCAGGACTTCCAGTACTATGTTGACTAAAAGTGGTGAGAGTGCCATTTTGTCTTGTTCCTGATCTTAGAGGAAAAGAGCTTTTCACCATTGAGTATGACGTTGGCTGCGGCCTTGTCATATATGGCATTTATTATGTTGAGGTACATTCCCTCTATACCCACTTTGTTGAGAGTTTTTATCATAAATGGATGTTGAATTTTGTCAAATGCTTTTTCTGCCTCTATTGAGATGATCGTATGATTTTTATCCTTCATTTTGTTAATGTAGTTTATGATGTTGATTGATTTGCAGATGTTGAGGCATCCTTATATCCCTGGAATAAATCCCACTTGATCATGGTGTATGATCCTTTTAATATATGGTTGAATTTGGTTTGCTAATATTTTGTTGAGGGTGTTTGCATCTATGTTCATCAGGGATATTGGCCTGTAATTTTCTTTTCTTTTAGTGTCCTTGACTGGTTTGGGTATCAGGGTAATGCTTGCCTTGTAAAATCAGTTTGGAAGCATTCCTTCCTCTTCAGTTTTTGGAAGAGTTTGAGAAGGATTGGTATTAATTCTTCTTCGAATGTTTGATAGAATTCATAAGTGAAGTCATCTGGTCCTGGACTTTCGTTTGTTTGTAGGTTTTTGATTACGGATTCAGTCTCCTTACTAGTAATCGTTTTATTCAGATTTTCTGTTTCTTCATGATTCTGTCTTAGAAGGTCATATGTTTCTAAGAATTTATTCATTTCTTCTACATTGTCCAATTTGTTGGCATATAATTGTTCATAGTAATCTCATGACCTTTTGTATTTCTGTGGTATCAGTTGTAACATCTATTCTTTCATTTCTGATTTTATTTATTTGAGCCCTCTCTTTTTTTCTTGGTGAATCTAGCTAAAGGTTTGTTAATTTTGCTTCTCCTATCAAAAAACCAGCTCTCAGTTTCATTGATCTTTTCTACTGTCTTTTTAAGTCTTTTTTTTTTTTTTTTAAAGATTTTATTTATTTATTCTTTCCCCCAAAGCCCCAGCAGATAGTTGCATGTCATAGCTGCACATCCTTCCAGTCGCTGTATGTGGGACGCGGCCTCAGCATGGCTGGAGAAGCGGTGCATCGGTGCACGCCCGGGATCCGAACCCGGGCCGCCAGCAGCGGAGCGCGCGCACCCAACCGCTAAGCCACCGGGCCGGCCCGCTTCTTTTTAAGTCTTTATTTCATTTATTTCCACTGTGGTCTTTGTTATTTCCTTCCTTCTACTAACTTTGGGCTTCATTTGTTCTTCTTTTTCTAGTTCCTTGAGGTGTAAAGTCAGATTTTTTATTTGAGATTTTTCTTGTTTCTTGAGGTAGGCCTGTATTACTATGAACTTCCCTCTTCGAACTGCTTTTGCTGCATCCCATAAATTTTGTCTTTCCATTTTCATTTGTCTCAAGGTATTTTTTGATTTCTGTTTTGATTTCTTTGTTGACCCATTGGTTGTTCAGTAGCATGTTGCTTAATCTCCACATATTTGTGATTTTTCCAGTTTTCTTCTTGTAATTGATTTCTAGTTTCATACCATTGAGGTCAGAAAGGATGCTTGGTATGATTTCAGTCTTCTTAAATTTATTAAGACTTGTTTTGTGGCCTACCATATGATCTATTCTGGAGAATGTTCCATGTGCACTTGAGAAGAATGTGTATTATGTTGCTTTTAGATGGAATGTTCTATATATATTAAGTCCATCTGGTCTAATGTGTCATTTAAGGCTGATGTTTCCTTATTGATTTTCTGTCTGGATGATCTATCCATTGATGTAAATGGGTTATTAAAATCTACTCTTATTGTATTGCCATCTATCTTTCCCTTTAAGTCTGTTAATATTTGCTTTATATATTTAGGTGCTCCTATGTTGGGTGCATAAATATTTATAAATGTTATATTCTTTTGTTGGATTGACCCCTTTATCATTATGTAATGCCCTTCTTTGTCTTGTATCACAGTCTTTGTTTTAAAGTCTATTTTATCTAAGAATAGCTACCCCAGCTTTCTTTTTTCCATCCCTGCACTTTGTCTATGTGTGTCCTTACATCTGAAGTGAGTCTCTTGTAGACAGCATATAGATGGGTCTTGTTTTTTTGTCCATTCAGCCTCTCTCTGTCATTTGATGGGAGAATTTACTACATTTGCATTTAAAGTAATTATTGATAGGTATGTACTTATTGCCATTTTGTTAATTGTTTTCCGGTTGTTTTGTAATTCCTCTCTTTTCCTTTCTTCTCTTGCTCTCTTCCTTTGTGGTTTGATGACTTTCTTTAGTCTTACGGTTAGATTCCTTTCTCATTATCTTTTGTGTAACTACTGAAGGTTTTTGCTTTGTGGTTACCATGAGACTTACAGATAATAACCTATATTTGTAACAGTCTATTTTATGTTGATAACAACTTAAGTTTGAACACATTCTAAAACTCTACATTTTTACTCCCCCTACCACATTTTATGTTTTTGATGTCACCATTTTATGTTTTTGGTATCACATTTTACATCTTTGTATTTTGTGTGTCCCTTAACTCATTCTTGTATAGTTATTTTTATTAGTTTTTTCATTTAACCTTCATACTAGCTTTATACATGATTAATCCACTATGTTTACTATATATTTACCTTTACCAGTGAGATTAATTCTTTCATATGTTTTCTTGTTACTAAATAGCACCCTTTCTTTTCACTTTAAAGTCCCTTTACCTTTTCTTATAAGGCCAGTTTAGTGGGGATGAACTCCTTTAGCTTTTGCTTGTCTGGAAAGCTGTTTATCTCTCCTTCAGTTCTAAATGACTTTGCTGGGTAGAGTATTCTTGGTTGAAGTTTTTTCCTTTCAGCACTTTAAATATATTGTGCCACTCCCTTCTGGCCTGAGAAGTTTCTGCTGAAAAATCTGCCTATAGTCTTATGGGGGTTCCTTGTACATAACAAGTTGTTTTTCTCTCACTGCTTTTAAGATTCTCTCTTTATCTTTATTTTTTGACATTTTGATTATAATGTATCTTGGTGGGGATCTCTTTCGGTTCATCTTATTTGGAACTCTCTGGGATTCCTGGATCTGAATGTCTGTTTCCTTCCCCAGCTTAGGGAAGTTTTCAGCCATTATTTCTTCAAATAAGTTTTCTGTCCCTTTGTCTCTCTCTTCTCCTTCTGGAACTCCTATAATGCAAATGCTTGATGTTGTCCCATAAGTCCCTTAAGCTATCTTCACTTTTTTGAGTTCTTTTTTCTTTTTGCTGCTCTGTTTGAGTGAGTTCCACTGCCTTGTCTTTGAGATCACTCATCCTTTCTTCTGCTTCGTTTAGTCTGCCATTGAACCCCTCTAGTGTATTTTTCAATTCAGTTATTATATTCTTCAGCTCTATGACTTCTGTTTGGTACTTTTTTATATTTTTTGTCTCTTTGTTGTGGTTTTCACTGTGTTCATCCATTGTTTTCCCAAGGTCAGTGAGCATCTTTATGACCGTTACTTTGAACTCTTTATCAGGTTAATTATGTATCTCCATTTCATTAAGGGTTTTTTCTGAGGTTTTATCTTTTTTTGTTGTTTGGGACATATTCCTCTGTCTCCTTATTTTGCTT
This sequence comes from Ceratotherium simum simum, assembly GCF_057802395.1. Lineage (NCBI taxonomy): Eukaryota > Metazoa > Chordata > Mammalia > Perissodactyla > Rhinocerotidae > Ceratotherium > Ceratotherium simum. The sequence goes on from NC_141915.1 coordinate 2,325,854, forward strand.
GATTCTCTGTGTTTGTTTCTGTGTATTAGGCAAAACAGCTAGTCCTCCCAGCCTTGAAGGAGTGGCCTCATGTAGGAGATGAACCTCATCATTCATCCTTGCCCTAGCTCTTGGTTGTCTCTTGAACCTTTGTGATTGTCCAAGCAGCCTGATTTATTTTTAATAGCTCTAGTTGTTGAGGGTGTGCCAAGACCTGTCAGTGTTCCAGAGGGAGGCATCTCAGTCAGCACCTAGTTCCAGGCTGACCGGAAGCCAGACCCTCAGGTCGCAGCTATATAGCTATATATGTATATATATACAAATATATAGTCCCATGGGACCACAATTGTAAACGCTGCTGGCCTCCAGACCAAGTGATCTGGAGGTATCTCCTATACAACAATTGCAAAAACTTGGGCTCCAGATGAGTGTGTAAGCTGCTTTCTAGGAGGTGCCGATGAGCTGTTGGAAGGCAGAGGCAGAGTGCAAAGATGGCATACCCTGTCCTACCTTCCCTAATAGCACTTCTGTAGTCTCTGGATATGTGGCAAACCTGAAGCCTGCCCTCAGGCTGAATGCAGCTCCTAGACAAGTAAATAGGCCTTTCACAGAAAGACTGGGAGTATGTTTTAGTCTGCTGTCTGTGCAGTGTTCTGGGGGTGATAGCCTGCCAAGAATTGTCTCCAATTATTACAGTCTTGTGGGACCCAAGAACACAGGCCCCGCTGGCCACCAGAGCCAGGCGACCAAGGAACATCCCCTGTGTGGCAGCTGAAAAACCGGGGCACCAGACGCGTGTAAGAACTCCCCTCCAAAACACACTGGCACTCTGGAGCACAGTAGAGGGAGAGCGTAAAGTAGTGCCTGCCTTTTGAGGTCTCTGGAAGGGATTCCAGTCAGCCCTTAGGTCTGTAATTAGTAGCCTGTCCCTCAGACTGCAGCTGTGATGATAAGCTTATAGGTCTCTCTCACAGAGACTGGGCTCCTGAGTCTGTTCCCTCTTACTGTGCCCTGAGATAGTAGCTGTTTAAGAACTATTTCTCTGTTGGTTATAGTCTTGTAGGACCCGTGAGCACAAGCCCTGCTGGCCTCCAGAGCCAAGTGATGTAGAGGTGTGCCCTGGCAGCAGTTGCAAAAATCAGGGCACCAGACAAGGTATAAGCTCCTTTCTGGAAGATAGCAGGAAGCTGGAGTGAGGCAGAGGGAAATCACCAAGATTGCGTCCACTGGACTCTGTTTCCTGAGAGCACCTCTGTAGGCCTCTAGGAGTATGCCAGACCAAGAATCTGCCCCTCGGGCCAGAGCTCCTGGACAGGCATGTAGACCTCCTTCTCAGAAAGACTAGGGGTATGTTTCAGTCTGCTGTCTGTGCAGTCCCTGGGGATGGTAGTCTGCCAAGAACTGTCTCTTCAATTGTTATAGTCACATGGGTCCCAGGAACACAGGTTCCCCTGGCCTCCAGAGCCAGGCGCTCAAGGTGTGTCCCCTGGGCTGCCACTGCAAACACTGGGGCACCAGACATGAGTAAAACCTCCTTTCTGGGAGATACTGGCACAATGGAGCATGGCAGATGGAGAGCGCAAGGACGGCGCCCATTGGCTTTAGTTAGGCAGAGGGAGAGTGCAGGAATGGCACATGTCTGCCAGCTTTAGCAAGGCAGAGGGAGAGCACAAAAATGGCACCCACCAGCGCCTCTGTCCCCGGAGAGAATCTCAATGGTCCCCTGCCCCTCCAGTAGATGCTTTAAGATTAGCAAATGAATCTCCTTCACGTATAGTCTGGGCACTTTCCAAACTGCTGCCTCTGCACTGGGCCCTGGGGCAAGTGAGTCTGTGCATGAGCCCTTCAAGAGCAGTCTCTCAGTTCGCTACAACCCCCAGGTCTTGTGGACGCGAGCCCCATTGGTTTTCAAAGCCAGACGTCTTGAGGCCTTATCTGTCAGGTGCAGGTCTTAAGGGCTGGGTTGCCTGATGTGATGTACCAACCCTTTGCTCCTCAGGGACAAGCTCGGATTTGTGAGATCCCTTCCAATTGTGGGTCGCCGTGCTAGGGTGGGGTTTTTGGTGAAACCGTGTCTCAGCCTTTCCTACCCACCTTGATGTGGCCCTTTTCTCCTTTGATGTGAAGCAGCTCTTCAGTTAGTTTTCAAGTCTTTTTCAGAGGGAATTGTTCCAGATGTAGCTGTAGATTCAGTGTGTCTATGGGAAGAGGTGAGTTCAGGATCTTCCTACATCACCATCTTGGACCACCTCAGTAGGAGCCTTCCAAACCAAGTCCAGTGAACTTTTGAGATGTCCCCATTTGTCTTTGAGCATTTCCTTGCTTTCTGGCACAGGATGTTCTTTAGGCTCACCTTGTGTCTACCTTAGACCTGGAATTTCTCTAAGAAACTGTCGTTCATTTTAATGGGGAATAAGTACTTAGAAACCAGGATCTGGGCAGTGAGTATACTCACTACCATGGGTACCATTGCTTTTAGATCTGTTCAGTGGATAGAGCTGGGGAAAAAAAAAAAAAAAAAAATATATATATATATATGTGTGTGTATGTATGTATGTAGTTTTTTTTTTAATCATGAGTTCAAAGTGATAACTCTAATTCAAATCCAACATTACAAGGATGTTCCATTTTGTTTTTTTGTTTTGTTTTGTTTTTTTTATAATTTCCTCCCCCCCCCCAAAGCCCCAGTAGATAGTTGTATGTCATAGCTGCACGTCCTTCTAGTTGCTGTATGTGGGAAGCGGCCTCAGCATGGCCGGAGAAGCAGTGCATCAGTGCGCACCCGGGATCCGAACCCGGGCCACCAGCAGCGGAGCGCGCTCACTTAACCACTAAGCCATGGGGCCGGCCTGGATATTCCATTTTGTACCTTACATATTTCATTTTGTATTTCCTTTCCCATACAATGAGTAACCTGGTTCCCAACAACATTAGTATATTTATTCACTTGCTCTATCATATAGTACACACAAAAATGGTTTCAGAATTATATCAGTATCACTACTAATAAACTAGGTACAGTTAGAAATTTCTTGAAGTTTTGTCCTTAGAATATATTCCACTAAAGGTATACAGAATTCTGGGTTCAAAAGTTAGTTGAATTCTTTCCTTCTGGATATCTTAATAGTTCGATATACAGTTAAGGTTGTTCACTTCCATTTGTGTTCAATTTTAATGTTTTCTTGTTTTTTTATTTTTTATCTAATTTTATGTTTTTGAGTATGTAAAAACATTAACATGGTTCAGAAGTCAAAACTCTATTACATAGAAAGGTATTCACTCCCACCCTTCTGCCTGTCCCCATCCACCCCCTGTAGGTAACCATGTTCATTTGTTCCTGGTTTATTCTTCCTGCGTTTCTCTTTGCAGAAATAAATCATACGTATATTTTTATATCTCCCTTTTTATACAAAAGTAGTACACTACACTCCTTTGCATTTTGCTTTTCTATTTCTTTTATTGTAAGACACTGACTTATATCTTACAATGTGGATCCTAGAATACAGCATTAACAGTAAATTAAACAATAATGACAGAATATAATATGCCACCTTAGAGTGAACTGTTTCACTTTTTTAAACTTTATCTCATTTTTAAACTTTATCTTTCTTTAACTTTATCTGGTCATTAGGTATTTTAAGGGTCATAGTACTTGAAAAGCTAATTCTTCTCACAATTTATGGCCTTATTTGCCTTAGTTGGCAAAATGACACAAAATACACGTATAGCACACTAAATTCTTGGGGAATGATTTCAGCACACTCTCAACACTGAGAAAACATACATGGCATAATGGAAGTAAGCCTGGACTAGAGTCAGGATAGTCCTCTGGGAGGGACTGCCAGTCTGGGACCACTGTAAGTTGACTTCTCAGCATGAGGAATTTTTTACATCATTCAGGTAGCATGAATTAGGACTGTAAATCCACAGGAGGGGGCAGTTTATGCTTAGGTATTTTGAAGGCAGATTTTTCTCCCACCAAAGAGCACCAAGACAGAAAGGCAAGTTCCTTTTTTCCTTTGTAGAGATGAGGTTTTGGGGGGTTTGTTTGTTTTTCTAGCCTGTCCTTATACAGAGTGTAATAGAGAGTGTCAGCCTCCTTCCTTGGTTGGGCTCCAGACTTTGGCTTCTGTCCCCTGAGCCCCTTGCACTGTCAGAATGGAAGCTTAAGGAGGATTGAGGAGTTATCGCAACAGGATTGAGGAGTTATCTCAGGCAGCCAGCTTCAACTCTTGCTAACTTCCTGTCTTCTTGCTTTTACTTGATTTTTGACCTCTGAGGATTTTACTTTCTTATCAGCTCAGAGATACATAATAAGTTGAACTTTTGCTTAGGATATCTAATCAGTCATGCTTCAGGAAATGGGAACTTTGATAATTCACCCAGATAGAGTGGTAGTATTGGTCTTCGATGGCCATTCCTGTCTCAGAACTTCTATAGTTCCTTATATTTATAGAGGACCTATCCATTCTTTCAGGTTCAACTCAAGTCATACCCTCCCCCTCAAAGCTTTCCTTTTTTTTTTTTTTTTTTAATAATTTTTATTTATTTATTTTTTTCCCCCAAAGCCCCAGTAGTTAGTTGTATGTCATAGCTGCACATCCTTCTAGTTGCTGTATGTGGGACGCGACCTCAGCATGGCCGGAGAAGCGGTGCATCAGTGCGTGCCTGGGATCGAACCCAGGCCGCCAGCAGCAGAGCGCCTGCACTTAACCGCTAAGCCACAGGGCCGGCCCTCAAAGCTTTCCTTGATGACCTGAGTCAACACTCATCTCTTTTATTAGGAATATTATACCACTGTTTGGCCCTGCTGACCAACAGATTGTGCTAACCAATCCTTTCTGGTTAATTATATGCACATATTTAAGCTTAGTGATTAATGATTTCAATTTCTAATAAACTGATTGGTTTAAATTGTATGCTTATAGTAGCAATTTCATGGTCATCATTCCAACTTGTTACTTAAAGCTTCTTGATTATAACTCTGGTACTTTTCAGATATATGGAACAGTCTGTCATAGACTGATTCTGATTACATAGAAGTTAAACTCAGCTTCTGGTCCTGTCTCACCTTTTTTGTGTGTATATACACACCTACCTCTACAATCCATTAACAGTCTCATTTTGGTTTTTTAGGGGCGAGTAACAAATCCTGGTTTGAGGAAGGAGTTTTTAATTTTTTTCTTCTATAAAATTAATAGAACTACATTTTTAGTACTTAATAGCAATAAAAGTAATATAGCCAATTTATTGAAAATTTAAAAATATTTTTAAAAAGCTATAATCTGATTGTTAGCATTTTGATAATATTTGTCTAGTTCTAATGAGTCTTCATGCTAGTTATGATACTGTTTTTTCCATTTAACATTACTCCTAAGCATTTTCTAGTGTCAACTCTGATTTTTGGATTTGAATCAAAATAATAAAAGTAGTTTGTAAATTCAAGCAGTACAAGGAAGCAAAATGAAATATGTCTCCCTCTCCTCACGTGTTACCAGGACCTTCTCCCCTTAGATTACCACTGCCTGTGTGTATGTGTATATATGTGTATGTGTATCTACAATACATATAGCATATCTTTATACAGATGGCATCTTACTCTGCATACTGTTATATACCTCTTTTTTCACTTAATATGTCCTGTACACCTTTTCATACCAATGTACATTTTTATCATTATCAATATTCCATTGTCCCCTAGGCTAACTAGTCCTTTATTGATGGATGATCCTGTTGAATGGATATATTTACAAAGTTATTATACTTTGATCTGCATCTTAGAAAGTTTCTGAACTACCCAGTACCATTTTTGCTACATTATAAACTCCAGGGCTGGCCCCGTGGCTTAGTGGTTAAGTGTGTGCGCTCCACTACTGGTGGCCTGGGTTCAGATCCCGGGTGCGCACCAACGCACCGCTTCTCCAGCCATGCTGAGGCTGCGTCCCACATACAGCAACTAGAAGGATGTGCAACTATGACATACAACTGTCTACTGGGGCTTTGGGGAAAAAAAAGGAGGAGGATTGGCAATAGATGTTAGCTCAGAGCCGGTCTTCCTCAGCAAAAAGAGGAGGATTAGCATGGATGTTAGCTCAGGGCTGATCTTCCTCACAAAAAATAAATAAAAAAAATAAACTCCATATTTGATTATATTTTATTATATAATTCTTAACATTTGCAAGTTCTGTGTTTCCCACCTGACTTCAAAGGAGAAAGGTATTGTAACTTAAATTTGTTTTAAACCTTCATAATGAAAACAACAGGCATCACAAAGACATACATGATTGCTTTGCAGCCAGGTTTGGGGTCAAAGTTTGTTTGTTTTGTTTGTATATGTGTGTGCTTTCATTTGAGTTCACCTTTTTACAACAAGTTATTGTCATTTATTTTACCAAATCAGTTTCTGAAGGAAATACAAAAGAAGCATAAGCCATTTCCAGAGTTTACGTCTAGGTTGGAAATACAAGAAATGCACAGGGCCAGCCCGGTGGCACAGTGGTTAAGTGCGGGCACTCCGCTGCAGTGGCCCGGGGTTTAGATCCCGGGCGCACACCAACGTGCCACTTGTCAAGCCACGCTGTGGCAGCGTCCCATATAAAGTGGAGAAAGATGGGCACAGATGTTAGCCCAGGGCCAGTCTTCCTCAGCAAAAAGAGGATTGGCATCGGATGTTAGCTCAGGGCTGATCCTCCTCACAAAAAAAAAAAGAAATGCACAAAATTGTGAAATAATACTATAAGGCCAAGTTTTGTCACAGCTCCAATATTATATTAGGTTGAACCATTAGAAACTGCTGATATTCAGACATACTGACCTACAGAAAAGGCAATTTCATATGATTCAACCTATTCTGTACTGTAGGATTCTAAGGAGAGAGGAACATGAGCTGGGCCATGAACATCTTTTTTAATAGGTGGAGACAGTAGCATAAGAGAAGGCCTAGAGTCTGGAATTAGCATGGCACCTGTAGAAGATGATGAGGAAGTACTTTTGAGTTATGTAGATAACTTTGAACTTTAAGTTAAGCTGAATATGAGGTGTGGCAGAAGATATAGTAGAATAGAAAGGCTAGATTATTTTGAGACTGAAGGCCAAGTGGAGGTATTTTGAACTTTATTTTTCTCTTTCTTGAACTTTTGTCCGTTAAGCCACTGATCCTCAAACTTGAGTGTGCATCAAAAACTCCTAGACGGCTTGCTAAAACAGATTGCTCAGCCCCACTCCCAAAGTTTCAGATTCAGTATGTCTGGGTGGGCCCCAATAATTTAACATAGTCCCAGGTAATAGTGATGTTCTGCCACTGGTCTGGGGACTGTACCTTAGAGAACCATTGCTTTAGGCTATAGAAGAATTAGTAAACATATTTAAGCATGGAAAGCACTCCATGAAATTGCTTTTCAATATTATGTAGGATTGTGCAGAGTAGATTGGAAGAATGGGTGATGACATGAGTATGCCTACTTTATGATTATTATATAAGCTATAATCTATATAAGTAATTATATAATTAAAGTCATCCCAAGTTATCCCACACAGTCTTCACTGTTTTCACTTCTCTTAGCTCTGTCATCTGACCTAACCTATTTTATTTACTGTGTGTCCATGTCAAATAGTAAGAAGCGTCTCCTTTGTCAACAATTTAGTCTCCTGTTTTTTTTTCCCTTTTATTCTCCTTTCCCAAGCGTTAAGGACCATGTTATCAGGTTGTCAGAGCCATAGTCTTTTTAGGCATTTTACTCATGTTCATTATTTTGTTTCTGTTTTGGCAGTTTCCTTTCTCCAAATAGAGAAAATCTTTTTATATTCTTTTTATTTCAGAATGGGAAACAAAAGCCCAAGAGTGTACTCCAGTTAAAAATATTCCTAAACTCACAAAGGATGGAACCAGGACCATCAAATTGGAAGAACCATATGACTATGATGACAGGTTAGAGAGGCGAGCAACAGATACCTTCAGGAAAGTTCCCACTAATGAAAGAGATTTCAGTTTAAAGTCAGTCCTTTCACAAGAAGATGATCCTACAGAAGAGTATCTTAGTAAATATGATATATATAGAAATAATTTTGAAAAGCATTCAAACCTAATTATACAGTTTGGTACCCAATCAGATAATAAAACTTCTGTGTATAACGAAGGCAGGGCAACCTTCAGTCATGTCTCATATGGTATTGTACATAGGAAAATACTTCCTGGAGAGAAGCCTTATAAATGTAATGTGTGTGGGAAAAAGTTTAGGAAATACCCTTCCCTCCTGAAACACCAAAGTAGCCATGCCAAAGAGAAATCTTATGAATGTGAAGAATGTGGAAAAGAGTTTAGGCACATCTCATCCCTTATTGCACATCAGAGAATGCATACTGGAGAAAAACCATATGAATGCCACCAGTGTGGTAAAGCCTTCAGCCAGCGCGCACATCTTACTATCCATCAGAGAATTCATACGGGAGAGAAACCCTATAAGTGTGATGACTGCGGGAAAGACTTTAGTCAGCGTGCACACCTTACCATACATCAAAGGACACATACTGGAGAGAAACCATATAAATGCTTGGAATGCGGTAAAACCTTCAGCCACAGTTCATCACTGATTAATCATCAGAGAGTTCATACTGGAGAAAAACCTTATATATGCAACGAATGTGGGAAAACTTTCAGTCAGAGTACACACCTTCTTCAACATCAAAAAATACATACTGGAAAGAAACCATATAAATGCAATGAGTGTTGGAAAGTGTTTAGTCAGAGTACTTACCTTATTCGACATCAGAGAATCCATTCTGGAGAGAAGTGTTATAAATGTAATGAATGTGGAAAAGCCTTTGCTCATTCCTCAACTCTTATTCAACATCAAACTACTCACACTGGAGAGAAATCCTATATATGTAACATATGTGGGAAAGCCTTCAGCCAGAGTGCAAATCTTACTCAACATCATAGAACACATACTGGAGAGAAACCATATAAATGCAGTGTGTGTGGGAAAGCATTCAGCCAGAGTGTACACCTTACTCAACATCAGAGGATTCATAATGGAGAAAAACCCTTTAAATGCAACATATGTGGGAAAGCATATAGACAGGGTGCAAATCTTACTCAGCATCAAAGGATTCATACCGGAGAGAAACCCTATAAATGTAATGAATGTGGGAAAGCTTTTATTTATTCCTCATCACTTAATCAACATCAGAGAACTCATACTGGAGAAAGACCCTATAAATGTAATGAATGTGATAAAGATTTTAGCCAGAGAACATGCCTTATTCAACACCAGAGAATTCACACAGGAGAGAAGCCCTATGCATGCCGTATATGTGGTAAAACCTTCACCCAGAGTACAAACCTCATTCAGCATCAGCGTGTTCATACAGGTGCCAAACATCGTAACTAACAGATGTGGGAGACTTCATTTAGGTTTTACAACTTAATCATTTAAATTTTATTTTATATGCTTTGTGTTAAAACATTATTCAAAAGAAACCCAAAAGAAGTGCAATATATGTTAGATATCACACAGCAGAAGTATCAGAATTAGTAACATGGATATAACCTATTTAAATTTAATGTGAAATTTAAAAAGAAAACTTCATTCACTTCTCAACCTTTATTTGATGTCAGTTTAATTCATTCCAGAAAGAAACCCTATGAAAGTAAGAGTACTCAAAAACCTATAACTCAGCAACTTTTACTGTATTTATTTCAAGTACTTCTTAATGAGGCCTTATGAGTGAAACTTGGGAAAGCTTCGATCAAGTAGCGATTTCACACTAGAGAGTAATCCTGGGATGACAGGAAAGAAAAGGCTGCTTTCAGGCTCAGATATCATCCCAGCTGTGAAGCCTTAAATACGTAAAGGGTCCCCTCCCCCTTTTCACTTCCCTGTTCCCATTATGTCATAACTGCCAATGTGGAACCAGTAGGTTTGCCAGAAATGTTGAAAGTATCTTAAATACTTCTGTGTGACCACTGTTTAATTACCTTTTCCTTTAAATACTGAAATATTAAGGGAAGAGAAGCTTAATGAAAGATCTGGTAGGAAAGAGAAACTAATGTGTATATAACTCTTAGACATGTACAAATTTAGTTAAATGCAGAAATTAAACACTCAAGCTTAATTTAATCTTTAAAACATATTAACCTTAGTTTCACTAGGTTTTGACATGTGTGTCATCCTGAAGGAAAAAATAAGAATACAATTCCCATTTTTTTCACCTGACTCCTAAATTCATAATTTAAGGTTCCCTTTTGACTGTTTTACTGTAGGAAGTCCATTTCTTCCATTGAAACACATGTCTCTTGAGTGCCTACTGTGCTCAGGCCCACATTTTCTAATTGGATCCTTTCAGGGCTTCTTATAGTGCTGCAAGTCACAGCCAGTGTAAGCAACAGAAAGCTTTCTCAAGTAAAGAAAGATAAAGAACATGGTCTTAATTACTGTGTCATGGAATGAGCCTAAGAAACCTGCTAAAATGGGTTGCCAGATGGGACCCTGTGCCCCAAGACAAGGAATTAATGAAAGCAGCTACCTAAATAGTGTGAGAATAAGTAAATAATGGAAAATAGCTTTGAGTTCACTGCAGAAAGTGGGTCAGGGAAAAAATCAAGGTGAAGACTTGACAGGAAAGAATATACATAGGTAACTGTTATAACATGACGTTATTGGACTTGGTTTACCTAAGAAAATAAGAGTGACTAATTGAATAAAACAAAATTCAGCCTGTTGTTTATATGAAGAAACTAAAAATGAAATGACTGATTTTAAAGGAATAATTAGAATTGGTACTTCTTCATACTTTTAAGTAAAATGGGATTACTCTTAAAATAGCAGGAAAAATTTTCAGTGGAAAAAGCATTGATGCAGAAACTATCATTGATGCAGATAATGAACTGAGTTTGTGGGGTCCTAAACAGCATAAAAGGAAAACTAGCAGAAATACAAATAGAAATAGGTAAAAATACTACAGCAATCCCCCCTTATCCGTGGTTTTGCTTTCTACAGTTTCAGTTGCCCACAGTCAGCCACAGTCCAAAATTATTAAATGGAAAATTCCAGAAATAAACAATTCATAAGTTTTAAATTGCACGCTGCCTGAGTAGTGTGATGAAATCTTGTTGCTGTCCCCCTCCATCCCACCTGGGACGTGAATCATCCCATTTGGTGGATTCCCAACCATCGCCGACATCATGGCTCAATGATCATTCTGACGCATCAGAAGGTCAACAGTAGCCTAACACTGTCACAATGCCTCCGTCATTCACCTCACTTCATCTCTTCAGATAAGCAGTGTCGTCTCACATCATTACAAGAAGGGTGAGTACAATACAATCAAATATGTAGAGAAAGACCACATTCACATAACTTTTATTATAGTATATTTTAATTGTTCTATTTTATTATTAATCTCACTGTGCCTAAATTGTAACCTTTATCATAGGCACATATATATAGGAAAAAAACAATAGTACATATAGCTTTCAGTACTATCTGCAATTTCAGGCATCCACTGGGGGTCTTGGAACGTAACCCCTGTGAATAAGGGGGGACTGCTGTACTGTATTTAATATCCACAGCATTCCACTATCAGAATATAAGACCATATTCTGAGAGCTGAGATTCTATCTTGCTCTTGTTTCTTCAGTGCCTTGCATATGGTGGTCACTATATGTTGGTTGAATTAATGAATAAATAAGTAGGTAAATTAGAGTTAAGTAATAAGGTAAAATTAACATATGGAGTGAAATTGGTAGAATTTAAAATTCTTTTGTGCATACATACAAAAAAATATAAATATTGGTGATTTACTGGGTAATAGGAACTACTAAAAAATGAAGAAGCAGAATCCCCAAATCTTAACAATGGGGCTATTCCTAAAGAAATCATGGGACATCTTTGCACAGGAAATTTTCCTGAGCGAGATGAGGAAAAACTGATATAAATCCTGGTGCCATACATATCAGTTTGAGCACGTATTGACCATGCAGCTTCATTTGGACATTACTGTTCTTATAAACATCCTCCAAACAGGTGCTGAAGGGAAGACCTGGGTGCTAGCATCTTAAAGGCTTTCTTGTTGAGTGTTTTCTTCAAGAAGTTGCTTTCCCTTGTCCTCACATTAGTTAACCTTGATGTCATGGAATCATCATTCACAAAGTGCAGATTGTCTCCAGGTTGCATAATACTCAAATTATGCATATGCCATAGTTATGATGTTAAAAAATAACCGTTGTATTTAAGATGCAGTTTTTGTAATGCCACTTCATAGCTTAAACACCACTTTTTTCTTCTGGCGTGAATGTGTGGAGTATTCAGAGTACATAGCGCCTTTCTTTGAATTCATTTGTATTTCCTGCCTTTGTGTGTTTTATGTAAATAATGCATTTATAAAGTATTCCACTAATACACTGAGGCAATTAATGCCCTTATAAAATGATAGTATAATAATAATAGTGGAGAATCCTAGATTTTTCTGTATTTTTCCCCTTTTTATAGTTGTCTGACCCACAAGTAATTCAGGTTTTTTAGCAGATAGTCTTATTTTCCACAACTTTTTATTATGAAAATGTTCAAATATACAGAAAAGTTAAAGAATAATAAAACGAACTGTATATCCACCACCTAGATTAAAATTAACATTTTGCCATATGTTTTACTGAACAATTAGAAAGTAACTTACAGACATGACATTTTACCCCTAAAAACTTACGTATGCATCTCATAAAAATAAAGGCACTCTTTTACGTAGCCACACTACCATTACATACCTCAAAAATGAACAGTAATTCCCTGATATCTAATGCTTATTAGTCCATGTTAAGTTTTCCCTGTTGATCCAGTCAAGTTTCACATATTACATTTGATTATGTCTGTCTCTTCTATCTAGAACAGTCTCCCACCTTTGAATTTTTTGCAGGACTTTTTTTTTTAATAGAGCAGGTCAGTTGTAGAATGTCTCACATTCAGGATTTATCTGGTTGTTTACATGTGGTCTGTTTATCTTGTTCCTGTATCCCCTGTAGTTTCTATAAATTAGCAGTTAGAGCCAAACGCTTGATGGATTCAGGTTAAACATTTTTAACAGTTCACAGATGTATTTCATATTGTATCACATCAAAAGTCTCAATATATGGTTGACTCACTATCAGCGATGCAAAATTTGATCACTCGATTGAAGTGGCAACCACCATATCTTCTTAACGTAAAGGTATGTTTTTCCTGTTGCAATTAAATAATCTGTGGACTGACACTTCAGCAGCATATGGATGGCCTATTTACCAACAACCTTTCACCTGGTGATTTTGGTATCCAATGATGATGATCCTTGCCTGAATCAATTATTTCATCAAGATTTGCAAAATGGCGATTTTCTAGTTCTGTTACTCTTTCTACATTTACTGACAGGCATTCTGTAAGGAAGAGCTTTCCTTCATCAACTGGGAATGCACTAGAGGCAGGGTTGTGCTCAATTCTTTTCCCTTAATTACCAGTTTTCAGAGTAAGGAGTTGGTAGTGATGACAGATGATTCAATGTGTTACAATCAATTATGATCATTGTTTCTGATGCTCAGATTATCCCAGATTTGGCCAGACGGAACCCTTGAAGTAGCTCTTAACGTCTTTTGACATTCCCTGTCTAGTCTTTGGGCACTTAAATTGCCTTCCAACACAGGATATCTCAGGTTCACCTTGCACTTTCAATGCTCCACATATGGAATGAGCCATTTCTCCAGGAATCCCTAGCTCTTTTTAATAGGCAACTATTTAGAAACCAAGATCTGGGCACTAGGCATGCTCATTGCTACTGGGGTATCATTAGCAAGTAGCCTTTGACTTTTTTTACAACCATTCAATTTAGTCTCCATAAAGACAACTCTTTGCACCCATTTCATCAGTTACATAATATCTAATTTTGTAATGGGAAATATAATTACATACTGGGACAGACTAATTTAGGAGCAAACAACTAAGTCTTGTTAAGCCTACAACTAAACTGAAGAGAACAGAAGTGTTACGTATACTAGAAAGCAGCAAACTTAACCACAAGAGGTCTTGTGCCAAGGCTATCAGCAGATTTTACAGAGGAAGGGAGCTTCTCAGTTAATCTGGCAATTGGGTTAAGTAGAGAGCAGTTAAGAGAGCAACTAAATGCATGATACATACTATATTGTGTTTTAACTATTACATATCTTGATAATTTACTGTATAAGCTAATCACACACCTTTCCCATCACATTCCTTAAGGCAAATTTCTGATCTAAATTTGAACTGAGGGTCTGTTTCATGCAAATCTAAGTGCTAGTTTTTCTTCCTAAACTTTTATTTGGTGCTTAAAACATTAAGGCTATTAGATTTCATTCTTTGACTATCTTTTGCTATCAATTTACTTGCATGTGCCTGTAAATGTAATTAGGCCTCTATTTCTGTTATTCTCCTCAGGACTCTATATTTCACTATAATTATTAGACCCTTAGAAACTGTAGCCATTAAAAATGGCAAGCATGTGCACTACAGTGATATGTATAAATATGTGTGTAGCTTGTAAGCAACATTGAGTCCTCTGGATGGATGGGGAAAGTGATGCCCCTGATGCTGAAGTGTCTTGCCTGAGGTCATATAGTCATACAGTGACAGAATAAGGATTGGAACCCATGGCTCCAGCACTTAGTTGAGTTCTTCCTGTAAAATAATGTTAAATGAAAATTCAGAGCACAAAAAGTATGTACCTACAATTTTATAAAATAATGTATTTTGATGAGATTAGAGCATTGAAAGTTTTTTATTTGTTTTGTCTTCCCTCCCATAGAGTTTCTTAAATTCAAATCTTTAAATGAGAATAGCCCAACAAAGGATGCACTCCCCGACTCCACTCCAATTTTGGTCTCCCACCCAGATCTTTCTCAAGTCAGAACCACATAGTCATTGATCACCTGGAACTATCTCACAAGTGCCTTAAGTGGTTTAATTTAAAACTGAATTGTTTTCACCCCAAAACCTCTTTTTTAATTCACTGTAACTTTGACAGGGAAGCTAGAAGCCACTCTCTTCTTCACCAGTAGTTGTTTTAGTCCTATTGGTTTTACCTTCTATATCTTCCGGTTCATTCTCTCTTCTCTATCCCCACTGCCACTACCTCTTTTCCAGCTTTTAATCAGCTCTCATTTAGATTATTTCAGACCCAGGTAAGTGTTCACCCTGCCCCTGACCTCACCCCTTTCAATGTATCTTCTGCACTATTGGCCACAGTCATCTGAAAACATCTCACTAGGACCACCACATACAGCTGTACAGCTTGAGTAGTGAATAACCATACAAGGTGGCCCTGCATTTGACCATGTCACAGTTTGCTTTGGTATCTTCTCATTGTCAACAGCAAATGGATCTCACTCTTAGCCACACACAGAATGACCTGGGGAGCTTTTAGAATTACCAATGCCAGGGCCCCACGTCCAGGAATACTGGTTTATTTCATTTGGGATGGGGCCTGGTTATCAGTATTTCTTCAACTCCCTGGGTGGTTCTAATGTTCTAAAGTGGAGCAAGGGCAGAAGCAGGGAGACCAGTTAGGAAGCTATCACAGTAATTCAGATGAGAAATAGTGGTGGTCACAGGAGAGGTAGTGAGAAGTGACTCAACCCTGGATATATTTTGAAGGTAGAGTCTATAGAACTTCCTTATGAATTGGATTGGGAAGTGAGACAGAGGAATCAAGGATGACTGTCTCAGGGCTGGCCCAGTGGCATAGTGGTTAAGTTCACGCACTCTGCTTCGGCAGCCCGGGGTTTGTGGGTTCAGATCCCAGGCCCGGACCTACACATTGCTCATCAAGCCATGCTGTGGTGGCGTCCCACATACAAAATAGAGGAGGATTGGCACAGATGTTAGCTCATGGCCAATCTTCCTCACCAAAAAAAAAAAAATGAAAAAATAAAGATGACTGTCTCTCCTACTGGAGAATGTGCTCCTACAAGGCAGAGACTATGTCATTCATTTCTGTATCTCCTATACCCAGCACAGCACCTGGCACATAGTAAGCCCTCAGTAAATGTTTGATTAATGCATCTCTGCAGGAACTTTTGCACAAAAATCAAGATTGTATTCTCGAAAAAAAATTATTTTACATGTCCAGAACTGTGAAAGGTCTGGGATTTTACCCAACTTACTAGCTAATAAACTAGCCTGTTATTATTTCATAGATGCTGTCAGAAGACATGAGATTCCTAGGTCATAGACAAAGAACTCGATTACTCATGGCAAAAGCAGTTGCCAGACTTCACATCTGAGCCAATTACCCATGGCCCCCGCCCCCAAGTTGCAAGAAAGGGACAGAGGTGGGCCTAGATGGATTCCAGCACAGTGGGCTGCATTACAGGAAAGCAACATTGAGCTTGGGGGAATCACTACTTTTATAGTGAACTGGTAACAAGCATGGGAATCACTGCTTTTATAGTGAACTGGTAGCAAGCATGCTCTTTGACCTGGGGAGACACTGACTCTGTATTTGCTTGCTGTTTTACAACCTTGAGAAATGGCCCAGGTAAAGAACAGATAAAACCTTGCATTCTTGGCATACCCAGCATGAACACGTAGGGATGCTCAGGGCCCATGGCATACTGCCTCTCCCAATAGTGTCTTTTCTAGTGTCCAACACTGGAAATTTCCCACCGAGAATGTGGGAGCCATTCTGGCTTATAGGTATAGAAGATAAGAGGCAAAATGAAGTTTCTATTTCAAGTCTACAAAGTAGAAGTCTTTTCCTGAAGAAAAATCTTAGGTCATACCAAAATAAGATGCATATCCAGAGGTTGAAAAGTAATGATCTCACTCCACTGTACAGCGACTAAAAACTACACCTGGAATACTACATTAATTCTGAGCATCATATTTTCCACTGGAGTATAATATATTACGTTCAAGTAGTTGAAAATAAAAGAATAATTCCTGGCACATGGAATTCAAGTTTCAGTGTCAATAAATAAAGTTTTACTGGAACACAGCCACACTCATTCCTTTAAGTTTTGTCTATGGCTGCTTTCCTGCTACATCCGCAAAGTTATGAACCATAGAGAGACCGCAAAACCTAAAATATTTACTATCTGACCCTTTATAGAATGTTAGCCAATTGCGTCTACACAATGGAGCGGGGGTTTATTGGTTAAGCCAAACACCAGACAAAGTAATAAAAGGTACAATACTTATATACTTAAGTATATACTATATACTTATAGGATGTGGGGGAGGGGAGTGAGAGTGTCAGGAAATGAAAGTAAAAGGGTATGGAGGCACGTGGCCAGAAGTCCGGGTAAAGAAGAGAAGGGTGGTAAACAGCCTCTTCAGGAAGCAAGCAATCGACGTGGCCGAGAGAACCCGGGAAGAGCAATGATGCCCTCTGCCGGCCTTTCCCTGCCTGCGCGCCTACAGACCCTCCATCTGAGGCATGCGGTAAGTGGGGAATGTGGGGCGAGAGGGTTATCCGAGCGGGTTCAAGACGAGAGGTCTTCCCCTTCCGGAGTGCCAGTGTTCACAGACTCGTTTTCCAGTCTTGCGAAAGGAAACGTGGGTTCAAGTTAAGCACTTTGTTCCTAACGCGCCCTGGAACTGGGGCGTCCCTTTCCCTAACTTCAGTCGCTCACTCAAACAAGACTGCAGGTAGAGTAGCTTCTCAGAAGTGAGTCCTCTTTTCACTCTTAACTGTGAAATTCTTTGTAACCCCCACTCCCCATCGATGCCCAACTTCCTTCCGCCTTCGAGGGGCTGCAAGTCCACCCATGTCAGCAGGGTGACCCGCTCGCTCGCCCCGGGGACGGCCCGCCGTCCGGCTGAATGGGAAGTGACGGACATGGGACCAAGCTCACCTCCTGCAGGGAAGGGTTCGGACCTAAAGTTCGTTCAAAACGGCTTTGGGAGCAACAGCTGCCCCCTCCCCCACCAACTATGATCCGGGAGCCTTCATGACGGACAGCTCTGCGGCCCAGAGACAGCCCCAGGCAGAAGCCCAGCTTCCGGCTGGAAAGGAATTCTGGGACACTGGGCGGGGCCAGACGCGCCAGCGCTCCTGGGAAGTGTGGTCTGCAGCCTCCGCAGCGCAGGCGCACCTCGTCGTCTCGCCCCGCCCCGCACGTCCCCGAGCACCTGTGCTCCGGCTTACCTTGCTGGGAGGAGAGGCGGCAGGCGGGAGAGGAGGTGTCCACCTGCCGCCCTCGGTGCACTCCCGGACATCTCCAACTGAGATGCTTTAGGGAGCTCAGCTTTCAGGTTACGGAGGGACTTGACAGGGTTTCTCCAAGTAACCGCGTTGGCCCGCATTATAGCAGTTACCATCATCTCCCTCCAAGATTGCAGCAGCCTTCTCCTTGATCTCCAACTGAAGCCTCATGTACCTGTCGACCTGCTTCAACAGTCATCCAGTCTCGTTTCCAATCTGTAGCCCGCCACACTTGCACCACCTGCACACATCGCCCCGTTATTTTGAAGCCAATCTCAGCGTCATATTATTTCACCTGTATAAATTTCTAAAGATGGAGATTGTTTTTAAAGATAGTGACATATCTCTATTGCATTTTAAAAGATAATTCCTGAAGATTATCAAATATCAAGTGAGTGTTTAGATTTCCCTGCTTGCTGTAAATTTTTTGCACTTTTTTTTACAGTCTGTTTATCTGAGTCAGGATCCAAATAAGTTCCACACTTTGAAGTTATGTCACTTAAGTCTCTTTCAATCTACAAGTTCCACTGACATATCTCTTTTATTTCTTTCAATATATTTCTTGGAGAAACCGGGTCTTTTGTCCTGTAGAGTTTCCCACAATCCAGACTTTGCTGATTAACTGGGGTGATATTTTCTATGTTCTTCTGCTCCACGTGTTTCCTATAAACTGATAGCACAAGAGGCTTGATCCAGATCAAGTTCAATTTTTTGGCAAAAATACTTCATAGGTTTGTGTTCTTCTATCAGAAGGCACATAATGTCTGCATTTCTTTTTTTCTGATGTAACCAATCATTGATGATCATTATATAGATCCATTAATTTATTAGGGGTTGCAAAATAGTGATATTCTAAATCTATAATTCCTTCTTCATTTATAAATTGGATTATTCCTGTAAAGACAAATTTCCCCCTCATCAACTATTGGGCTACTCTGGGGTACAGTTTATATAGGAAAGTGATAAAAGTGTGATTTTCCTTTCTTTAACAGCTTTCAAAATAAGTTTATTCCCTAGGATACTCCAAAAGTGACCAAAGAGATTTTTGTTTATTTAGTTGTTTGCTTCCTTGCTTTTTTTTCTTTAATTTTTATTTATTTATTTATTTCCCCCAAAGCCCCAGTAGATAGTTGTATGTCACAGCTGCACAGCCTTCTAGTTGCTGTATGTGGGATGCCGCCTCAGCATAGCCGGAGAAGCGGTGCGTTGGTGCACACCCGGGATCCGAACCCGGGCCGCCAGCAGCAGAGCGCCTGCACTTAACCGCTAAGGCACGGGGCCGGCCCATGCTTCCTTGCTTTTTAAGGGTCATTATGAGTTCAGGTATTTAAAATATTTAATATGTTCAAATTCACTGCAGTTATTATTTTTATTGATGCTCAAATTGTCCCATCTTTGACCTGTGGAAGTCTTTTTAGGTTGGTTCCTGAGCACTTTAACATAATTGGTTATCTTTGATACTTATTTGTTTTCTGAAATAAGGTGTCCAGGTTCATCTTGCATACTTCCTGCCCCAGAGCTGGTTTTAACTAGTTCTTCAAGGAGCCCTGGTTCCTTTTAGTGGGAACTGGTATTTAGAGACCACAATCTAGGTGCTAGGAGTGTTCATCATTAGTGAATAGTGTTGTTTCTCGGCCTTTTCCAAATAAATAGAGATAGAGTTCAAACTGATATTTCCAATTCAAATTCAGGACAACAAGATTTTGACTTCACTCATCAATCTTAACATCTGTATCTTGACTCTCCCATGTTGAAAACCCAGATTCTCAATTATACCAATAGAAGTACTAATTTGCTTTATCAAACAATACATAAACAAGTCCCAGAACAACCATAACATTACCACAAACAGTATTATTGAAAAGTTTAAGATTTTTTAAAAAATTATTTCCTTTTATTATACCCTTGTCCTTACATTATACCCTACTACTGATGTACAGTCAAATTTGTGTGTGTGTGTGTGTGTGTGTGTGTATGTGTTTCAAATTAACGTATTTTAAAGTAACTTGGAATAATTCCTCTCTGGGTGTTATAACACCAACTCGAAACACAGTGTGGTAGACTAAATAACGGCCCCCAAAGATATCCAGGTCCTAATCCCTGGAACTTGTGAATGTTACTTTATATGGCAAAACAGATTTTTTGGACATAAATAATTAAGGATTGTGAGATGGCAAGATTATCCTGGATTACCTGGGCTTGTCCAATGCCTTGAACACTGCTGCTCCTCTCCTGTGAAGAGTGCAAAGGTGGTTGAAGCATCCCCTCTCACCAAAGAGTGGGATCAGGAAGAGAAGTTCTTCCTTTAAGGATGGTGACAAACTTCTAAGCAGTGTATTGGTAGCAGTCAAGATTGAAGAGATGGCCTGGGGCCTTGGACCATTGCTGCCTCCTACTTACTCAAAGAGTTGAAAAAAAGCCATCCAGAGAACTACCTTCTAGGGGCTGTAGGAGAGGCATCTTATGAATCAAAGGAGAGTCAGGTCAGAAATGTGAATTCATTCTTTAATGGTGAAAAGTTTTCCAGCAGTATACTGTTTGATAGCAGGATTGAGAAGGCAGGTGTCCAAAGGTAACTGACTTTCTCTGCAGTGTGACTGGGCTAATCACAGTTCTCTCTCGTCTTTCTTCCCCACTCATATCATGCCCAGTCTCCAGCCCATCACACTACCACCACTGCCCCATACTCAGCAAAAGGAGGGAGAATTAGCTCTGCATTTGCAGTTCCTACAAATTTCAGTCCAACATGCCAAACAGATACTTTACAGATACTTAAAAAAAAAACACACACACACCACCACCGAAGTCTCCTCACAACAGCAGAGACCCTCCAACCCACCACAGCAAGCATGATCCTCCTCCTGCCTGAGCCCAGGCTCAGCAGATGTCCCTGGGGAGGAAAGCCTCCCTGGGAAGGGTTCATCGCTCTCTGGAATTCAATTGCTTTGGACTTCTTTGCATCCACATCTCATCCATGTGTCCTTAAAAATGTCATTTTTAAAGTTTATTCCTCTTTTCTACTTGCTGCAGTGGGGGTACTGGTCTGTTGCAATCTGTACATCTGACTAGAAGCTATTCCAACTATTATTATTTGGAAAAATAAGAGTCTTGGAAATATAGGTCTCTGATAGAGGGGAAGGATGCCAACTAGAGGAAAATGGGAGTATTTCCAGGCATGTTGGCTTTTTAATAATGAATTTAAAGAGAAGCAAATTCTCATGACTGTGTAAGTTTTCTTTGAAACAAGCAGCAGTTTTTTTGTTTGTTTGTTGGCGTTTTTTTTTGTGAGGAAGATCAGCCCTGAGCTAACATCCATGCTAATCCTCCTCTTTTTGCTGAGGAAGACAGGCCCTGAGCTAACATCTATGGCCAATCCTCCTCCTTTTTTCCCCCAAAGCCCCAGTAGATAGTTGTATGTCATAGCTGCATGTCCTTCTAGTTGCTGTATGTGGGACATGGCCAGAGAAGCCGTGCGTCGGTGTGTGCCCGGGATCCGAACCCGGGCCGCCAGTAGTGGAGCGCGCGCACTTAACCGCTAAGCCACGGGGCCGGCCCACAAGCAGCAGTTTGAATGTAGGCCTGGAGAAGGAGGCCACTTGAGCTCATCTAAAATTTGAGTTTTGTGAGGTAAATAAGACTTTTGTGAAAAAGTTGGAGGCGTGGCAAGAAAGTAAGAATAGTGAGGAACCGTGTGACCAACTTTGATGGGGTGGGGACTGAGGGACAGTGACAATGTGTGGGGTCAATGGGTGGAGCTCTCTCAGAGGTAAAAGGATTTGAGCATTTTGAGTTCTTGAGCAAGTAAGCTGATGTACCCACGTGGCGGTGAGAGAATGGGGCTCTGATATAGATATTCCAGAGGTAGTGGAGTTTCTGGTGATGGCAGGGGCTGTGGGTGCACAACTCAGTGTGAGGGCTGAGGTCAGTGGCAATGAGATGCTCAAAGAGCACCGGGTCTGGGCAGGGCTTTTATTTATTTTATTTTTTCCCCCCAAAGCCCCAGTGGATAGTTGTGTGTCGTAGTTGCACATCCTTCTAGTTGCTTGGGCAGGGCTTGATCGCCCTGTGGATACTGACTTCACTGAGCGTGAAGCTAAGGCTGGGGGCTGACACGGAGTTTGTGAGCAAAAGTCCTCAGTCAATGAGGTGGGAGGCGGGGTGACCAGCAGGTCTGTAGGGAACAATAACACGGCAAACATGAAGCTGTATCCATGAGGTTTAAAGGAAAATAAAGCAAATTATTTTCATGTTAAACTTGGGTTAAACCTTTTGATTGTGCTGTCCTATTCTCTATGTATTTTTCTTGTGAGGATCAGAGAAATGGAGAGTTTAAGGAGTAACAACATGTTTATGATGTGCAGTGAATGTAGATATTTGCAATTTTTCACATAGACATCTAAACTTAAAAGAAAATAAAGAGAATGTTTAAAATGCAATTTTTGTATTTTGAAAATGGTAATATCCAGGAGAATTAAAGTAGGGTGGAATCATTGTTTAACCAATCACTCCTTATCTAAGAGAAAAGCCTATCTTTTAGTCTGTAAAAATCTTTTTCCCAAGTATAAGGCATTCTGGGAAAATGTCTCTGACAACTTTAAAAAGTAAAAGTAATAAAAATCAGTAATGTTCAAAGGAGCAGCTTTGTTCAAGTCTTTTACTTTGAGTGGGTAAAGATTTGACAGCTCTAATGCTTGCTGCTGCTAAATTGTAAAAGAGGGTAGGGAATACAGTGAATTTAATTAAGGATTTAGAAATTTAATTTATCATCACTTCCAGGGTTTGTGAATATTACCTCCAGCAGAAAATTCCAGCTCTGGAACGGAGCACCTTCCCGCTTCTCTAAGTCCCAGTGGCCATTCCTGTGCTGTGGTGATGGATCCGTCCACAATGACCCTGTGTCAGCAGGAATGTTGTTGCTTTGACTGGGCTGTTGGCCAGATGCAACAATATAAATTTAAATACAATGTCTATGATATTAGGATATAATAAAAAATACATATTTTGAGGTTTGTCCTGAGCTCCTGACCAGAGCTCCTAAAACCCTTGCAATTTTCTAAGTGGTAAGAGAAATAGGAACATCATTTGTTATATTTGGGGTTTGTGAGTGATAATGGTGAAAAGAGCATCTTTTGTTATTCATAACATTACTTGAGTTTATGTTAATGGGGTGACTTTTGTAAAGCCCCTAAGGATGGGGAGCTGGTTGCCAGGGGAACCAACCATGTGATTAGAGGGTTGGAATTTTCATCCCCATCCCATGGGGACCTCTGGGAAGCAGAGACGGGCTGGAGATAGACTTACTCATCAATGGGCAGTGATTTAATCAATCGTGCCTATGTAATGGTTAAGGAAAAACTCAGTTTTTCACTTCCTATGAAGGAAAAAACCCAGTTCTTCCTGCTATGTCTTTCTTTCCGGTGAGTCTCCTTTACTACCCACGAAACGCCTCACTTCTGGTCACCAAATGCCCATGTGGAGCTTTTTCCTCACATCAAGCAATTCTCTGTGACACCAACTGGATGTCCTACAATTTTACTCGATTCTGACACGATCTACCTGGAGAGAGCGTCAGATCCCACAGGTTAAGGGCTCAGTCCCACAAGACTGTTTCCCACTTCAGATGCCGTTCACAAGCCTAGGTTATCACCTGTGCTTCGGACCAACTGGCTATAGATGGGAAATTCCAATGACCCCCTCCTCAGGTTCGATTAATTTGCTAGAGCAGCTCACAGAACTCAAGGAAACACTCACTTATATTTACCAGCTTATTAAAGGAGATGATAAAGGATATAGTTGAACAGCCAGATGAAGAGATACACAGCGTGAGGCCTGGGAGGGTCCTGAGCACTGGAGCTTCTGTTCCCGTGGAGTTGGGGTGTGTTACCCTCCCAATGTGGAGGTGTTCACCCACCTGGAAGCTCTCTGAACCCTCTATTATTGGGATTTTTATGGAGGCTTCCTCACATAGGCATGATCAATTATTTACTCCACTTCCAGCCCCTCTCCCCTCTCTAGAGGCTGGGTGATGGGGCTGAAAATTCCAAGCTTCTAATCATGGCTTGGTCTTTCTGGTGACCAGCCCCCATCCAGGAGCCCACCTAGAGTCGCCTCAACAAAACAAAAGATGCTCCTAGGGCTCTTATCACTTAGGAATTTACAAGGATTTAGGAACCCTGTGTCATGGACAGAGTCAAAGACAAATATTAGAACAAGAGATGCTCCTAGTGCTCTTATCACTTAGGAAATTTACAAGAGTTTTAGGAGCTCTGCGCCAGGAATTGAAGGCAAAGACCAATATGTATATTTTCTGTTATCTCACAGTAGTGAAGCCTCCATAAAAACTCTAAACAACAAGGGTTCAAAGATCTTTCAGATTAGTGAACATGTTGAGGTCTGTGAGAATGGCACACCCAGAGAGGGCATGGAAGCTCTGCACCCCTCCCCCACACCTTGTGCCATGCATCTCCTCCATTTGGCTGTTCCTGAGTTGTGTCATTTGTAATAAACTGGTGAACATAAATAAATATTTCCCTGAGTTCTGTGAGCCGCTCTAGCAAATTATCAAATCCTATGATTGTAGTGAATGTGGAAAATACTTGTTTGCATTCATATTTTATTCAACATCAAGAAATCCACTCTGCAGAGAAATCTTTTCAGTGCAAAATATGCAGAAATATTTCAAGCAGAGTACCCACCTTATTCTACATCACAGAATTCAAACAGGCAAGGAAGCCTTTGAATGTAAGTAATGAGCTTTCAGCCAAAGCTCATCTCTCACGCATCATCAGAGAATTCATACTGGAATACATGATTTTAAAACAAGGGTAAGAATTGTAGGAATGCCTCAGTCCTAGATCATCCCTTACACAGACTCGGAGAATTCATACAGAGAGAGGCTATGCATGTACTGAATGCGGGCGGTGTCTAGTAAAAGATCATCTCTTACTTCCTGTCAGAGTATCCAGACTAGGGAAAAACTCTCTGAATATCATGAATGTAGAATGTCTTTCCGTGATTACAAAATCTTTTGTGAACATTAGAAGATTTCTACTGGAGAAAATCTTGTGAATGCATTATATTTGAGAAAATCTTCACTTAGAGCATTGAATTTATTCTGCATTTGAGTGCTCACACCAGAGAGGGACCCTATAAATGTAATAGCTGCGAAAAGCTTTAAGTCATAGCTCATCTCTTATTGCCATCAGAGGAGTCCTATTATGGGAGGAAAACCCTGTAGTTGTCCTGAATGTGGCACAGTTATCAAACAAAGTAGGTATCTTATTGAAGATCAGATCAGAGAATTGTACTAGAAAAAGATCTTACCAATGTAAAAACTGTGAGGAAATCTTTTCACCAAAGTATACACCTTCCTAAACAATAAAAAATTCATAGTAAAGAAAAATCTTATGATTATTAATTAATTAATGTACAAAGACCGATGTGATCATTCAGGCCCATTTTGACCTCAGAAGATTTTTACTGGAAAGAAATCCCGTGAAGTACATGCAAAAGCTCTCAGCCGAGACTCATACCTCACTGCATATCCGAAGATTAACTCACAGAGGCCTTCACCACTTAGGTATCATCATGTGATATGTGGTGGAAGGAAATTTTAAAATGGTGTTGAATGTGAGAAATCCTCTAAGATTTTCTCTCCCTGTGTTCTCAGATGCTGGTAAAGTTGAATAAGTCAGAGGGAAAGAGGGCTATTTTTTAATGTACAGTCATGAAAATCCAAACTTTCTACAAAATCAGAAACGTATTTGCCGAAACTAAAATTACAATATTTAGTTTAATGAACTTAAAAATAACCTTTTAGTGCAAAAAAGTATATACACACACACATTAACCTATAACCATGTTTCTAACAGTATATTATCTTCCCAGTCTAATTACTAAAACTGTTTATTCCAATGAATAAATAAATAGCCTTTAATGTCATGGTAAGTTTTGAAGTTTTGTTTGGCCCTAAAATATAGTAGTCTAAGTTCTTATCTATTTCTTCTTTGTTCTCCAACATCAAGCTAGTCATGATTTTTTTTTAATGTGGGCACGAACTCTGGGAAATTTGTGAGGAATTCCTAAATCGCCAATCAGAACTTCTTTTGTTGTCTATTAAAGTTTTATAATGACTTTTTTATTTTAGTATCTTAAACTCCTAGGTAATATCACATAATTTGTTCATGAATTCTCTTTTTGGGTGCATCGAATCAAAATGTTAAATAAGATATTAATGAAAAATTCTGGAATGGATTAACATTTCAGTGTTTAAAATATAGTCAGTTCTAAAAAATAAATAAATTTAAAAAATAAAAATTAAATTAAAAATATATAGTCAGTTCTTCTATAATGCTTATTTTGAAAATTTGTTCCATCCCAATTGCTGTATCAGGAAACAATTTAAGCATAATGCAAAGTTTGATTATAATGCAGAGTTTGATTCTGTGTGATTTCATCCATGAAAAACGAAGCGAATGCAGAAAACTGCACCCAGCACACCCACGCCATGTTCAGGAATATACAAAATACACACACACACCTCAAACATCCACCACACATCCATACGTGATGTTACAACTTTCCATCCAATTTCAGATAACCCTCTTTCCACCATTTCACAATAAATCAAAAGCTGCAGCCCTTCGGATGCCCACTTCCACAAGCAAAATTTTTCAAAGTAAAGTACCATTTATTGTAGTATTTCTGTATTTCCTAAACATCTAACAAGTGTAAAACTGTGCTACCATTTTACACTACAGCAAAACTAACTGTGTGGTTACAGATGGAGCTACAGCTTAGGGGCTTTTAAAGAATCTAGTCATCTAGTAGCTAAGCCTTTGGCGGGTTCAACAGCGAGCAAAAGCTTGAACAGAATTAAGACTTCTATTATATACACAGCTAAGAGGGTTATTCTATCTTAGAGACTTACTATCTTATTGCTTCAGGAAGCACTCATTTTCAGAATAGGAGCGAAAAGAAAGAGGAGGAAAGTAAAGTTATTGGATACAGTTTTGGCATCGGCTGATGAAAGTGGGAATGTACAAGTTCTCAGTCAGCAAATACAGCCTTCCTTTCCTTCGCACAGGCACATTAGAGGGAAGCTACCTGAAGACGTGGTTAACAACTGTCCACGACTGTCCACAGCTCCGGGCAGCCTCTGTTTTCTTCCGGAAATAGATTCCATTGTGTGGAATCACACATTGCATGTTGGGCTAGAGGAAGAGAAACGTGAAAGAAGACCGGGACGAGAGGCATTTTCTAATTGGACACAATGATTCATACACAGCCAGGAAACGCACAAGCACTAAGCGGAATGTTTGGGGAAGTGGTCTTAAGACTTTTTGAGCATACATTTCTATTAGTAAAAATAGCTCTGTGCACTCACCTTCGATATAGGTTGTATATAGGTTATATTACATGGTTCATTCATGCACTCACACCTGCTTTCACACTCTGACTCCCAGGAGGAATCTAGAATATGCAAAATGCTCCTCCCTCCACATTTCCTGGTATAAGAAGGAGATTCCAAGAGCGAGATGGAACCAGAAGTTACCTTATTTTTTTGCACGTGTGTTTGGAGGTTTTTCTCTCACCGAGATGAATTTTGGAAATTTTATAGGTTACTCTAGATATACTGCTGAAGCAACAAGATTAGAGAAAGACCAACGGGGATCTATACCGTGTTGATGTAAAAAAAAATGAGTAGTGGGCTAAGCAGTCTGCTCAGGCCCACACAGAAGGTGAATCTGACCAAAGGCGTCACCGATCTCCCAAGTGGGTCCATCATTGCATGTCTGCATTTCTTGAGGCCTTCTGCGTGCCTAAGTTTGTCCAGCAAAATGTGGTGTGAATCCAGCGGAGATTGTTCTATGGAAAGGCAAGTGGTCCTAAGCCCTGAGAAGCATCCACGAAGAAGTGAGCCGAAATGCTGACCCTGATGGCCCAGCCAGTGGATAAACGGTGGTCTGAGGAGGAAGTCGTCTACGGGGACTGAAAATCCAGACAGTGTGAGCATGTTGTTGATTTTTCCCAAAGGGTAGATGCAGTTGATCTCCTTATCCTTTTTCTTTCCCCTCTGCCTCTCTTTCAATTCACTGATTGTTCTCTTTGAGCCTGTCAAGTGTCAAGTTTATCCCATATGTAAAGTAACTATTTAAATTTTAATAACTTTTTTATTTCCAAGATGTGAAGATTTTTAGTTGTTTCTTTGTAACATCGCCTGTTTCTGCTTTGTTTCTGATTGCTTTTTAATAATTTCTTGCTCTTTTTTAAAATGGAAGTTATTCCTTTTTTTATCTCTCTGAGCATGCCACACACACTGTACTTATATCGAAGTTTTTATCAGTCTGTTCCAAAGTGTGAATTTGGAGTGGATTCACATTCCAATTTTTTATTTTTTGGAAAGTTTTTGTTTTTATTTTTTCTCTCTTACTCTGGGCTCACGCCTTCCTATCTAGTGGTTTTGCAGTTGCTTCCGCCTGACCCCAGGTTCAGACATACTCTTACAGTGACATTTTAGGACTCTCCTGCTCCATGCTGGTTTTGGAGTTATGCAGAATGAGGTAATAGGCCAACTGGTGACTTGGTTGCAAGGCTCATCTGTGTCTTCCTACCTCCCCAGTCTTGCAGCTTATGAAATGCCATCTCCCCAGGTGGCGATCAGTAATAGTTGTTTGTTTTTTCCCAACCTCCTTTCATGACCTGTTCTGCCCCTCACTTCCAGCAGCGACCTTGTGTGGAACATTTTTAGTTCTCTTTGTCCCATAGGATTCAAACTCCCAGCCATTTCTACTGACTTCCGGACCAGAACACAGCACACCCGAGGCTGCAGACCTCTCTGCTTTACATTTCCGCTCTTTTCTGCCTCATCTTTTCTATCTTCAAGTATTCATCTGGTCTTTGAGTTTATTTAGTTATTTTGGGTTTTCTGTTTCAATATGTTATCTGTCACTGCTGTATGTTTGGTGCAGAGAAGGTACGTCAGAGCATGAACTCCCCATCATATCCCCTGCCTTTCCTCTCTGCCTCAGGTTTTGATGTCTAGCGGCTACTATGCAAGAGAGGTTTTGTGTCTATTGATGCAGCGGTGTATCGGGTGTGCTTTCACAACCCACCCATTTACCAGATAGTTTCATCAGCTGCCAGATCTTTGATGAGATGGATGGGGAAGGCTCTTTATGGGTAGATTATTTCTGAATGACTTAATAGATTTTAAGTGAACCAGCTCTCTCTTTCCTGCCTGGAACCACTAAAAGAGATGTTGGATTACAAAATCGGAGAGATCTGTTCCAGATTTAAATGACCTCCCTTTCTAAGACATTACTTAAAAGGAATGCACAGCAGCCAAGTTGTTTTTGAGAGTTGAATCAGTGATTTTGTAATAACCACACTTGATTACGAGCTTATTAGGCCATCTCATCCCAGAATATCTAACACCAAAAAGCACGTTACTGCCTCGCTATAGGATATCCAAGCCTGTGGATGACTGGGGTAAAGCTGCACACATTGGACCTCAGTGACCAGCTAGAGTAGGATGCCTCTTATTTAGGAAGTTGCTTTTCCCCAACCCAAGGCAGATCCTTCACCCACCAGAGTAAGGGAGCCCACCACCCTTCTGGAAGGAAGCAAATATGGCCCAGGGCTCACGGATTTTGGAATCCAATTGCCTGAGTGTGAATCCCAGCTCTGCCACTGGTTGGCTCTATGAAATTGGGCAAGTTAACTCTCTCTGCCTTCATTTCCTCATCTGTTGAGAAAGGAATAATAATTGTCCTCCCTCCTGGAACTCTCTAGAGCATTAAATGAAATAATGTGTGTAAAATGCTAGCCTGGAATAGTACGTCTGTTCCTCAAAAAATTAATAAATGCAGAATTACCATATGATCCAGCAGTTCCACTTCTGGTTATATATACCCAAAAGAATTGAAAGCAGGAACTCAGATATTTGTACACCGATGTTCTTAGCAGCATTATTCATAATAGCCAAAAGGTGGAAACAACCCAAGTGTTCATCAGAAGATGAATGGATAAACCAAATGTAGTATATACATACAATAGAATATTATTCAGCAATAAAAAGGAGGGAAATTCTGATACGTGCTCCAACATGGATGAACCTTGAAGACCTTATGCTAAGTGAAATAAACCAGGCACGAAAGGACAAATACTGATTCCACTCATATGAGATAACTCAAGTAGTCAAACTCATAGAGACAGCAAATAGAAGGGCGGTTGCCAGGGGCTGGGGAAGAGGAGAATGAGATTGTTTAATGGTTACAGAGTTTCAGTTTTGCAAGATGAAAAGAGGTCTGGAGATGGATGGTAGTGATGGTTGCACAACAATGTGAATATACTTAATGCCACTGAACAATACACTTTTAAATGATTAAGATGGTAAGTTTTATGTTATGTGTATTTTACCACAATTAAAAAAAAAAGATCGGGGGCCAGCCCAGTGGCACAGCGGTTAAGTGTGCACGCTCCGCTGCGGCGGCCGGGGGTTCGGATCCCAGGTACGCACTAACGCACCGCTTGTCAAGCCATGCTGTGGCAGCGTCCCATATAAAGTGGAGGAAGATGGGCACAGATATTAGCTCAGGGCCAATCTTCCTCAGCGAAAAAAGAGGAATATTGGCGACAGATGTTAGCTCAGGGCTGATCTAACTTACCAAAAAAAAAAAAAAAAAAAAAGATGAAGAAGAGCCACATGACAGTATTTGCATTTGCTATAAAATTACTGTTCATTTCTTAGTCCAATAAACTTTTACTGAACAAACATTCTCCAGATCCTGTGTCAGGCACTGTTGCTCCCAAGAGGAATCAGACACTGGCAGACATCTAAACAATGTGTGCAATAAAGTGTTCTGGGTGATAAAATGACATGAGTGGCACAGGAAAGCAAGTAGCCAGTTCTTCTTGGGAGGCCACAGTGAAAGTGAGGAAGCCTTTCTGGAAAATGTAACCTGTGCCCTGAATCCTGAAACCTAAAAAAGTAGTCATCAAGCTTTGGGGATTGGGGAGGGAGAAATTTGAGCAATACCAGAGGCCTGACATGTTCTGGTGTGTTCATGGCCGTGCACTTGGTTCCGCTGGGCTCTAGGTGACAGAGGAGGCCTGGGCCAGCAGCAGATGGAGCTCGAGAAGGAGGCAAAGGCCAGACCACAGGGGCTTCTGGGCTGGGCAGGGTGTTTGGACATTCACCTATAGGCAATGGGAAGGGACTAAAAGGTTGTTTAGCAAGGGAGTGACACAATCACGTTGGAGTTAGAGCCATCACTCAGCACCATAAAATTAGTGATCCTATTTGTTCATTGTTGTTTCCAGACTAAATAGCAACTGGTAAAAAGCCAAAAAGGCTAGTGTTTTCAAGCCTGCTCAGAGAGAATGATACACATGGGTCTGTGAAACATCAAATGCTTATTCAGACTCAAATTGCTCATAATTGGAAGGAGTACTTAGCTATTTGCACACAAATCTCAGTCTGACATAAACCTGTTACACTGTGCCACTCTAGCAGCAGAGAAAATTTCTCTATTCCTTTTTCTCAGTGGTGTTTCAAATTGAGCTTTTTTGATTATGACCTTGTATTTCATCTCAATCAAGTAGCTTTCCAATAAAAAAGACTTATGTAACCATTTTTCTTAATGTTCAAGAGCCTTGCATATTCCTAGTGAATCAGGAAATTAATACTTTATACTGGCAGCTACACACAAACCTAGAGTTCATTATGGGGACTATTCAGGGACTGTGAACAACACAGACCCTGAAGCTTGTCCCAAAGATCTCCGTGGAATGTGAAGGAATCTACATCAGCTATAGCCAGAAAACCTAGTTCCTATGAAGTCAAAACAGCGTTCTTGGGTTTCTAGGAGATAAAGCAAACTATTAGCATCCTAATGCTTTGCTAGATGGTAGTACTTCTTGTTTTCACCAGGCTGCAAGGAATTCTCACCATTTATTCGAGGACAGCCCATTTCATGCAAACAGATATCCTTCCTAGAAATCTGCCCACCCTCTGGTTTGCCATATCCGTACAGAATAAGAACTTGCCAGGTGCTTACAAACATTGTCTCGTGTTAGGCAAGGTATCAAAAAAAAATCTTGTTTCTCAAGGAAATTTTAGAGAATCTGCACCAAATAACTCAGAAAGTCTGTTGTTTGCAAACAAGCCAGTATGGTTTTGAGTTGTGCGTTGAGTAAAGTGAAAAGACTTAAAGAGCATTACTTTGCGTGCTGCTCTGGCTGTGACAAGCATCTGCAGAATCTCCTAAGTGTTATTCCCATCGTGGGATTCGAGAGTCAGAGGCTGGAGTTTGTACCACTCAGTTCTCTCTGAAACTTCAAGTTGGCACCTCAGCTAATCTGTCCATCAATTTTGGGAGCAAAAACTAGCAGCAACCCCATAAGCTTCCCAAGTGATAAAGTGCGAGCCCGTTATTTCACTGCCTTTCATCCCTGGTTGACAGAAGATTCTGATTCTTGTTGTCTAGAGCAATGGTTCTCAATCAGGGGTGATTTTGTGCCTCAGGGACATTTGGCAATGACTGAAGACATTTTTGGTGTTGTGACTGGGGTTTGGGGGAGTGGGAGAGGACGTGCTACTGGTATCAGATGGGTAGAGGCCAGGGATGCTGCTAAACATCCTACATCACACAGGGCAGCCTCCCTCCCACACCCAAAGAATTATCTAGTCTAAAATGTCAATAGTGTCAAGATTAAGAAACTCCAGTCTAGGGCCAGCCCCAGTGGCCTACTGGTTAAGTTCGGCACATCCAGGTTCAGTTCCCAGGCATGGACCTACACCACTCCTCTCTCAGTGGCCATGCTCTGGGTGGTGGCTCACATACAAAAAGAGGAAGATTGGCAACAGATGTTAGCTCAGGGCAAATATTCCTCAGCAAAAAAAAAAAAAACTCCAGTCTAGAACTAGAATCCAAACAGCTGAGTGCCTACCACTTAGTCCACTCAGAAAGTCAAACTTTTCTGCCCACCAAAATCATTCTCTTTTTTGTAGTGACGCAGGTTATAGCAAGGTGCAAGACTAGACTACATTTCCCAGCCTCCTTTGCAGTTTAGCATGACCATGTGACTAGTTCTCACCAATAGAATGCGACCTGAAGTGATGTGTGTCACTCCCGCCAAGGCTTCTAAGAATTATCTTTCTCCTTCTGCTGGTAAAATGTAGATGACAACTAGGCTATGGTAGAGCCACAAGTTGGATCCTGGGTCCCTGAATCACCATTTGGGAGAGAGCCACTCATCAACTAAGAGTACATGCTGAAGTCTGTTATGTGAATGAGAAATAAACTTCTTTTGGTTTGAGCCAATATATATCTTTGGGTCTACTTGTCACAGCAGCTTAGCTCATCCTAACTAATAAACAGCAATTCCCCAAAGCCCATTTTGGCCCTAGGAGCCTTGGGGAGCTGAGACCTCTGAATGAGGCAAACATGGCAGGAATCTTTCCCTTGAGGTTAGCTCGGGGTTCCCCAACCTCTAACTGGCAGGGCTGCACATGTCAAAGCCTGCTATTGAGGGCCCCTTCTTTGCTCAGCACAGCCTCGACTCCAGCAGTAGGTTGTGATATGATCCCATCTCTGTGGGACTTCAGTCCCATCAGAATGAATAGGGCACTTTGGTTGCAAATGGCAGAATCTCAACCAGAACCAACTGAGGCAAAAAAAGGAAGAGGTTCAGATAACCCAACCACAGGAAGCAGCTGGGTGGGCCTGGTTACAGGGACAGCTGGAACAGCAGGACTCTCTTTCTCTACCTCTTACCTCCACTGTTCTGGGTGTGTTGGCTTCATTCTCACTTTCTACAGTCAAGCCTCTTCACACAGGAGGGAAAAGACACATCCTTGAGCTCATATGCTCATGCCTGGCCAGAGGGGAAGGGTCTTCCCTGCCTCTAGTTTGAAAAACCCTGGGAGGGACTTTGGTCGAACATTCTGCAGTGGCTGGAGCAGGATGTGTTATCAGAAGTGAGGAATGCGTGCTGCTCCGACGTAAACCATAGCCATACACACATTCTAGTAAATTGATGTCTGCTCACCTTCCCCTTCCACCTTCCCAGTGACCATCTTTGCCTCCAATCCCTGCTGCTCTGAGCCAGGGAATCAGGGTGTAGCCTCAGTGAGCATTTCACAGAATTCTTTTCCCCACAAACACTTCCCCACCACTCCTACCATTGGCAGCAAGCATTGTCCAAAATGTGACAGGAGAGAAAATTCTAACTGTGCAAGAAGTGATAAACCATAAAACATAATGGCACATGAAATCTGCTATGTG
Source organism: Ceratotherium simum simum (assembly GCF_057802395.1). Lineage (NCBI taxonomy): Eukaryota > Metazoa > Chordata > Mammalia > Perissodactyla > Rhinocerotidae > Ceratotherium > Ceratotherium simum. Next base: position 2,360,320 of record NC_141915.1, read on the forward strand.
ACTAAAGTTGGAAATTTTTCAGCAAGATAAACTGACAACCATATATTTCAAGTGATCTCTCTGCAGTTTCTACTGGCTCGTCCTAGTTTAACTCATTCATAGTGTTTATCACACTCTGCAGTTACTTGGCTTATTTCTTCACTTGTTTATTGTCAATCTCTTCTACTAGAATGTAAGCTCCCTGATCTGGGATCTTGTCTGTCTTGGTCCCTGCAGTGTTCCTCATGCCCAGCACCATGCCTGGCATGCCCCTGCTTGTGACATGTGCAAGCCTTTTGCCAAGCTCAGAGTGTTCTGGGGTTTTGCTGAGGGTCCATTCCACGTTTTCTCTGATGAGAGTGGATTAAATGTCTGCAGGCACTTCTTTGAATCTACTGTTGCTTGCATCACCCCTTGCAGAAGTTCCTTGAAGTCTCTGAGAACTGAACAGCTGTTTTCTCCTAATTTCTAGTGTAATTTCCCACTACTTTGTAATTCTCTTTTAGTCATGTCAGTGATAACCTGGAAGATGGGGATTCCTGGTACAAACAGAGGAGTTAAGATTAGAGAGGCATGAATGGATATGAGTGATCACTCTTTAGAGATGGTGTTCATAGTCTCAATTCCCAAGTTTTTTCCATTCATTACATAAGTATTTATTTATTGGCAGGGGCTGAATTCACTCTCTTGAACCCAAAGTTCCAAGTCCTTGTGTTGACTTGTCTGCAGCACTTGCCACCACTGACTACTCTTCCTACCTGCGACTTTCTGCACCCTTGGCTTCCACGGCGCAGTCGTCCAAGACCCTGCTTCTTCCTAGTTTGCCTTCTTCCTCTTTGACATTACCTCCAGGTTCTCTTCAAAGGTTCCCCTTCCTCCTCCAGCATGTTAAACAACACAGTGTCCCACTGATCTGTCCTTGTCCATCTTTTCACCCCCGGTGACCTCATCCACTCACTTGGGCTCAGTTACTTCTAAATGTGGCAGTTCTCAACTGCGCGTGTCTAGTTAGATCATGTTCCTCTGCTTTCGCAGTATGCCTCTCAAACTCAACAGGTGCAGAACAGAAGTCATTTTCTCCCCACACTCTCACTCCTCTAGCTTCTTCTCTTTCACTCAGCATCTTCCTGCCCCTCATCCAGCTTGTAACCAAGTCCTGTCAATTCTACATCCTCAGCATCTCTCTATGACCCTGCCTCTCCACCCTGACTACCCTTGCTTCAGTTCCAGCCTGCACCATTTTTTTGTCTACTAGTGCAATCTGTCTCCTTACCTCCAGTTCCACACTCCTATTAGCTACCTCCACACCTCCTCTAGAATAATCTTCCCACAACACACCACTGTCACATCACTCTCTGACTTTAACTCTTCAACACTTCAATACCTTGAATGCAGGATTAAGCCCCAAATCCTTGCCACCGAAGGCCCTTCATGGCCAGGCCCCTGCCCACCTTTGCTGCCCTTGCACCCTGTACTTCAACTCTCTGGAACCATTTGCAGGTGCCCCATGTGCCAAGCTACAACACGCTACTTCCTCTTTGCAGAATGCCTCTCCTTAGTCAGCCTGGAAAATGCCACCTGCCTTTAATACCCAGTTCACTGGGATGCCTCTATCAGGACCCTCTTCCTCCTCTGCAACTCACTGTGCCCCGCCCTGTGTGTATCTCCATCACAGGCCCTATAACACTTTACGTCATTTATTTGATCACAAGTCTGCCCAGCCAGACTATAAATCTCATGACACATAGTAGGCTTTCAGGATATGTCCCACGAGTGAATATTACGCACATGCGAACTCCAGGATAGGGAGACTTTGTTGTTTTGTACTCTGCTGTATCCTCAGAGCCTAAAACAGTGCTGCTGTGTAGCAGATATTCAACAAATATTTGTTGAACCTGTGAGTGAATACAAATAAAAATATACCTACTAAATGTATATCATATACATATTTTCTAGAGACTGACTCTTCAGGAGTCTATGAATCTATGGGATTTTTCTTCAAAGCAAGCCCAAGGAGACATCACTATTCCTCCTTCCCCTCAATGGCCAGATACCAGCCAAGCAACCATCGGCTTCTTCCTGGGCCTCCCAGATGACTCATGAGAGCTTTCTTGGGGAGGCGTGGGAGGAGATGATGGTTGACAAAAATAACCACAGGCACTTGAAGCATCATCAAGCCTCTGTCTGTAGAATGAACAACAGGGGCAAATCCAAAGGTTTCTCCCAGGCAGGGCAAGGCAGGTACCCATCCTTCCAACACCAGTGGTTATCAAACACTTACACAATCAGAGAGTTGGACAAACGTGGGGTAAATGAAATGAAATAGGCGCTGCTCCTGAGCAGTCAGCTGCTAGTGTTATAATGTGAACATTCTTTGTAAATTGTGAAGGAAACATTAAACACCAGTGATTATTAAGCATCATTAAGTTGATCATTCCCTATGCGTGTCTTTTTTATTTTTTACAAACAGCTCTCCCGTACATAATCTCATTTGACGGTCACAACAACCAGGAGAGGAAGGCAATCTTACAGATGAAGAAAAAGATGCAGAGAATCAATGACTTTGCTTAGAGCCTGATTTTCAAAATGGTCCAAGGACCAGCAGCATCACTATCACCTGAGAACTTGTCAGACAGGCAAATTCTGGGCCCCACCCAGATCTACCCAAATCAGAAACTCTGGGGTGAGGCCCAGCAGTGTGTTGTAACAAGCCCCCCAGGTGATTCAGATGCATGCCAAGTTTGAGAGCCACTGACTTGGAGTCAGGCAGGTAGCAAGTTACAGACCCTGGGTGGAACCAGGATATCCTTAGGCACTATCCTTCCCTGAGCAACTTGCATGTTAATAGCTAACAGTTTCCTGCTCCTGTTTGCCCCATGAAGCCCTGCACAGACCAGTTCCAGCTACATCTCCAACCTCTCTCCAGTCCACTCTCCCTCCCACTGGCCTCCTCTGTTCCTTAGACATGCCAAGGTCTCTTCTGCCCCCAGGATCTTTGCACATAGTTTCCTCCACCTGGAATGTCATCCCTCCTGGCTTGATTCTTCTCACATTAAGTCTCAAGGCGAGCATCCTCTCTTCAGATAGACCTTTCTAGGGCATCCATAACCCTGTCAGATCCCTCTATTTATTCTCATCATAGCATTTGACACCTTCTGAAGTTACCTTGTTTGTTTGTTTACTAGAAAGTAAACTCCCTGAGGGCAGGGTCCTGTCTTTCTTATCTACTATTAGCTCTGTCTCCAGAGCCCACTACAGTGCTTAGCACATGGTAGACACTCAACAAACATTTACTGAATAAATAAACCACAAACTAGAGGTAACTTGGAAGAAGAAAAAGGCAATTTCCTCCATTCCTAGCTCCTGTAAGAAAGGCCGGTCTAGGCTATCCTTTGGGGAGGTTGAGAGGGCAGTTAACAGTTTCTCTGACTATTAGGGGAAGCTGGTGAAAACGCCCACACAGCACTTGCTTCCCAAGGACCCGCATAGCAATGACTTAAGCTGCAGTTGCCACAGATGGGGAGGGGAGGGAAGCTGGTTCTAGATGGGAAGAGTGGAGTGGTGGGACCCAGGAAAAGGTGTGGCTTCCCTAAGACCAGAAAGGGGGGCAGCTCTTTTTTTTGTGGTAAAAAGTCACACAACATGAAATCTGCCCTCTTAACAAATTTTTGTGTGTGTGTGTGAGGTAGATCAGCCCTGAGCTAACATCCATGCTGATTCTCCTCTTTTTGCTGAGGAAGACCAGCCCTGAGCTAACATCTATTGCCAATCCTCCTCCTTTTTTTCCCTTTTACTCCCCAAAGCCCCAGTAGATAGTTGTATGTCATAGCTGCACATCCTTCTAGTTGCTGTATGTGGGACGCGGCCTCAGCATGGCGGGAGAAGCGGTGCGTTGGTGTGCGCCCGGGATGCCAACCCGGGCCGCCAGTAGCGGAGCGCGCGCACTTAACTGCTAAGCCACAGGGCCGGCCCCCTCTTAAATTTTTAAGTGTACAGTACAATGTTGTTAGTATATGCACATTGTTGTACAGTAAATCTCTTGAAATTTTTCATCTTGCGGGACTGAAACTCTAATATTCACTAAACAACAACTCCCCACTTCCCTCTCCCCCAGCCTCTGGCAACCACCCTTCTACTTTCTATTTCTGTGAGTTGGACCATGTTAGATACCTCCTATAGGTGGAATCATATAGCATTTGTCTTCTGTGATTGGCTTATTTCGCTTCGCACAACGTCCTCAAGGTTCATTCACGTTGTAGCGTGTGTCAGGATTTCTTTCATTTTTAAAGCTGAATAATATCCTATTGTATGTATATACCACATTTTTTAAGCCATTCATCCACTGATGGACATTTAGGTTATTTCTACCTCTTGGCTATTGTGAATAATGATGCAATGAATATAGGAGTGCAAATATTTCCTCCAGATCCTATTTTCAATTCTTTGGATAAATACCCTGAAGTGGGATTGCTGGATCATATAGTAGTTGTATTTTTAATTTTTTGAGGAATTTCCATACTGTTTTCCATAGTGGCTGCACCATTTTACATTCCTACCAACAGTGTACGAAGGTTCCAATCTCTCCACATCCTCACCAACACTTGCTATTTTCTGGGTTTTTTGATGATAGCCATCCTAACAGGTGTGAGGTGATATCTCATGGTTTTGATTTGCATTTCTCTGATGATTAGTGATGCTGAGTATCTTTACATATACCTCTTGGTCATTTGTATGTCTTCTTTGGAGGAATGTCTATTCAAGTCCTTTGAAAGGGCAGCTCTTTTTTGGAGGGAAGTTTTGCAAGAGGTGGAGGCCCATTGGTGTCCCATTTACCCCGAGTGCTCTAAATGAGGGATGGTAAATGGTTGCCCAAGGAGGGAAGGAGCAGGTGACTTGCCTAGGAGCCCTAGACACAATCCTAGCGCTCAATCTTGGCGCAGAGTAAGAGCCTTCAGAGGAATCAGGCAGGCCACGTCGGCTGGAGGATCAGCCAAGACACTATGGTGATGACTCCCATATTCTGGACTGCGTAACCCCCTGGGTTGCAGGTCAGTCTTAAGGAAGGCACTGCCCTGAATGTGACTAAACTCCTGTGGCTGTCTATTTTTGTTTAAAATGAGGTAAAATTCACATAACATAAAATTTACCATCTTGGCCATTTTTAAGTGCACAGTTCAGCGGTGTTAAGCACATTGACTGTTGTGCCACCATCACCACTAGTCACCTATTCACAACTTTTTTGTCTTGCAAAACTGAAACTCGGTATCCATCAAACACTAACTCCCCACTACCCTTCTTCCCCCAGGCCCTGGTAACCACCCTTCTACTTTCTGTCTCTAGGAATTTGACTGCTCTAGGGACCTCAGGTGAGTGGAATCATACAGTCCTTTTGTGTTGGCTTATGTCACCTAGTATAATGCTTCATCTGTGTTTTAGCATGTATCAAAATTTCCTTCTTTTTTAAGGCTGAATAATATTCCATTGTATGTATATACTACATTTTGTTTATCCATTCATCTGTCAATGGACACCTGGGTTACTTTGACCTTTTATGAATAGTCACCTATTACGAATAATGCTGCTATGAAGATGGATGGAGAAATATCTGCTGGAGTCCCTGCTTTCAATTCTTTTGGGTATATACCTAGACGTGGAATTGCTGGATCATATGGTAATTCTATTTTTAATTTTTTGAGGAATTACCATACCATTTTCCATAGTGGCTGCACCATTTAACATTTCCACCAACAGTGCACGAGGGTTCCTGTTTCTCCACATCCTCATCAACACCTGTTATTTTGTGGGCTTATTTTTGATAGCAGCCATCCTAACGGGCATGAAGTAGTATCTCATTTTGGCTTTGGTTTGCATTTGAAGTGATGTTCAGCATCTTTTCATTGGCCATTCATATATCTTCTTTGGGGAAATGTCTATTCAAGTCCTTTGCCCATCTATTAATCTGATCATTTGTGTTTGTGGCTATCTATTAAACTTTCTATCTGGCTTTCGATTCTGCCATTCATGAAGTAGTATAGGTCAGGTATTGTGTAAAGCCAGTAACACACACAATCCATTTTATCCTCACAACAACCTTGAAATGCAGGTACAATTAGTATTCGTATTTTATAGAAGAGGCCCAGAGAGGTTAAACTACTTGCCTGAGGTCACACAGCTGGTAAGTGGTTGAGCGGGAACTTGGACCAGGCCTGTGTGATTCCAAGCCCTGGTTCATAAACCTGGAACTCTCACCACCTCTCACCACCGTGCAGGCTGATGGGGAGGCTGGGACAGGGCTCTCTCACAAGTCACATGGGTCTCTCCTCTAAAGCCCAGCATGCTAAGAAGAATCCCAGGTTGGAGGTTAGGAGCCTGGGATCTGCTAGTCTCAGCCTTGCTCCAGCTGGCCGGGAAGCTTCCAGCATAGTCACCCCATGGTACTTGGCCTGTGACAACATTGAGATTCAAGGGAGATTACAGATGGGAAAGTGCTTTGAAAAATCACAACATCTCAGAAAGAAGTGCAGCACTATTAGGATTCACAAGACGGGTGCATAAATTGTGCCTGTGTCTCCTGGCACCTCAGAACCTGGGATTGTCTCCTGGCCAGTTGTTCACAGAGGGTCTAGGGTGGCGCAGGTCCTGCTTTCTGGTGTATCTTTTCTCAAACACCCACAGGCGCCCAGCAGAGTGGGTGGGGAGCGGTTGCAGCCCGGTGCTGGTCTCCTTGTGGGGACTGGCCTCTATTGCCAGTGGTATTCAGGAGGCAGAGTTATCTTCTGTTACGAAAAAGACAAGAGGACAACTGTGGCAGCATACCAATGGTCTCCCAAGGATGTCCACGTCCTAATCCCCAACAATTGACTTTGTTTCCTTACATGGCAAAAGAGACATTACAGATGTGATTAAGATCTTGAGATGGGGTGATTATCCTGGAATATCTGGGAAAGCCCAATGTAATCACAAGGGTCCTTGTAAGAGGGAGGCTGGAGGGTCAAAGAGAGAGGAGATGTGAGGTCAGAGTGATGCCCTTCCTGGAAGGGGACATGAGCCAAGGGAAGTAGACGGCCTCTAGAAGCTGGAAAAGGGAAGGAAACAGATCCTCCCCCAGAGCCTCCAGAAGGACTACAGCTCTGCCAAAACCTTGATTTTAGCCAGTGAGACCCATTTCGGACCCATTCCAGAACTGTAAGTTAATAAAGTTATATTCTTTTAACCCACTAAGTTTGTGGTAATTTGTTACAGCAACAATAGGAAATGAATACTCAACAGAAAATGGACAAAAGATGTGACCAGGCATTTAACAGAACAGGAAATACATGGGCCGGTAAACAGAGACAGTCAACATGGTCAGTGGTCTTGGTCAGCTTCGGGCCGAGTGGCTTAGAGTGGCCATTCTCATTCTGAAAGAGAGAAATAGGAAAGAAGGAAGGGGTGACAGGTTCCAAGCAAGTCCAAACCTAGTCTTTGTTAAGGCAGTCTAAGCTGACTAAGACACCAGTTATTGAGGAAATGCAAATTAAGGCCTCAATAAGATTCCATTTTAATTGGCAAAGTAATTGGAAAAAAATAAGAAGCCTATCAATAACAAGCATGGGAGAGGAGAAGAGGATATGGATGCGGGGGAAGGATCTCTCATAGGATCCTGAGGGTGGGCCAGTAATTTGGTGGAAAACAATCCAGCATTAATCCTAAAGCTAACCATTCCACTCCTAGAGCCATTCCAGATGTACAGCTAGAACGTACAAGAATATTCATAAGAGTACTCTTCCCAGTGGCAAAAGGCTAGAAACTTCCTGAGTGACTGTCAGTGGGAGAATGGAGAAATAAACCACGGTCCACTGTACAATGGACTATTATACAGTCAAATGAATGACCTACAGTGACATGCAGCATCAAGGATAATTCCTACCAATACAACGTTAAGTGGAAAAAGTAGCTCTGAAAAAAGTCCCGCAGAGCAAGATATCCTTTTATGAAGTTAAAAACAACCAAAATAAAAAATGGATACCCTTTAGGAACAGACATAAATGCAACACAACTATGTAAAGAATGTGGAAACAGAGGAAATGGGTGGGAGTTTGGCTAAAACAAGATTGGGCATGATTTGAAAAGTTACAATCTGGACAATAGAGACATGCGGGTTCGCCACGGTAGTCTCTAGAGCTTTGTGTATGTTTGAAATTTTCCATTGTGAAAGAAGTTTTAAAGTAATATAAAGAGGAAAGCAAGGAATGATGAACACAGGATTCAGGAGGCAGGAAGACGGAATGGAACCCTACAATGAAATATCAGTTTTAGCCAAGGGCATGGCTTGGCTGTGTTTTGTTTTGGATGGTGAGTTCGTGGGCACTTATTACATAACTAACTAAATAACTAAACTAAAGCAAGCCATGCATGGAGCCAAGAAGAAATAATTGGAGAAGTAGAGGGGAGAAAAGCATGCAGTCAGCCTTGTACACAGTTCTCAGTGGCACTAGGTGGACGGAACACAGGATGTGTCCTTCTAGGGCTCTGTTTGCATGGAGAGAGCCTGGAGACCTGGATGCAAGTTCTCCTCCTAGCTGGCTCTTCCACTCCTCTCATCTGTGTTCCTGACTATCTGGGAGCATCCTCTCTGGCACAGGCCCGGGCAGGGTATCTGAGGGCTTTGGGGGTCCTGATTAAGAGCTGGTCTGATGTTTGGGATGTCACACAGGGGGTCTACTCGTCCCGGCAGACTTTCAGACTAAAACGTAGGGGTTTATATTCATCCCTGGCACATGTCATCATTCAGGAATCCTGAAGCACTTAGCTGGTAGCGAAAGAATGTACCAGGTATCGGAAGAGCTGCTTAGAGAGAAGTAGGCTAAGGGGCACCCTAGAAAGGAGGTGGGTCTTCCTCTGGGAAGAAAATGAACTAAGATACAGGAACCACTTTGTTGCTGTGTGTGTGTGTGTGTGTGTGTGTGTGTGTGTGTGTTTTCAGTGTTCCCTCAGGGTCAGTTCTTTCAGTGACGCCCTAAATTCCACTGAGTCCAGAAATGGTTCTGTCCCCTGTGCAACCTTAATGAAACCTCAGGAGAGAAAAACTCTTACTCGCTTCCTCCCCAGTCCCAGCTCACTGGGCTCTTTTCAAAGTGTGGTCCCTGGACAGACCAGACTGGCAACTTCAGGATCCCTGGAAACTCATTAGAAATGCAAATGCCCCTGATTTACGGAATCAGAAACCCTGAGGGTGGTGATGGGGGAGCTGTGTATTAACAAGCCCTCCAGGGGATTCTGATGCGTGCTCAAGTTTGAGAACCACTGGTTGAAGTACATTTTATCCCACCCCTAGACTCCTTCTGGCTTCACCTCCTTCCCTGACAGTATTCCACAGGTCACTGCTTCCAGGATCTAATGTCACCTATTTGCTCTAAGGAAATCCAACTCTGGTCATTCTAATCCCTCACTTCTTGGCTCTGATTCTTGAGCTGCCAGGAGCTGTTGGAGCAAATCTCATGGAAACAGGATGCTGTTCCGAGCTCCTGTCTCCCACCTCAGCAGAAGGCTCTCCACACCGCCCATCCTGCCTCCCCTCCCCTCCATCTGTCCCAGCAGCTCCCTCTCCCATTCCCCTCTGCTGCTGTCACATTGTCACCTCTCTCCACAAGCCTGTGCCCTGCCTTCTCCCCTGGCATTAGCAGGTGGCTGTCTATGTCACTGAAAAAAAGTAAGACCACGGGGCAAGAACTCCTCCAATTTCTCTCCCCTCTGCAAATTTATTTGCCTCTTTCCTCCTCTTTCCCAAATCAGTGCCCGAGTCTACCTGAAGCTTGTCTGAGGCTCATCCCTCCAGCTACGTTCTGGCCCACCTCCCTTCCACCTCAGCAGGGGCCTCAGGTCACCTGCTCTCCCTCTCTGGAGCTCCTCCTTGCTCAAGTCCATATTCAAAGACAAACAGCAGCTACAGGACAACAACATTTTCAAACAAAAGTGTTTTAAATATATATTGAGCATCTATATTCTCTAAGGCAGCGCAGACTTGGTTTTGAATTCCAGGTCTCCAATTACTGTCAAGGAGGCATTGGCCAAATTGTTTATTTTTTCTAAACGTCAGCTTCTTCCTCTGTAAAAAGGGGTATTATAAAACTTTTTGCATAATTATTAAGGATTAAATATTGTCATCGTAAAACGTATTGCAACAAGAACTTGACATATTGGATAAAAATATTTACTGTTTGATCCATAGATTAGATGTGTTTTTTTTAAGCTTTTTTTTTTTTGAAGAAGATTGGCCCTGTGCTAACATCTGTTGCAATCTTCTTTTTTTTTTTTTCTTTTTCCTCCCTAAAGCCTCAGCACATAGCTGTGTATCATAGCTGCAGAGTTGTAGCTCCTCTATATGGGACACAGCCTCAGCATGGCTTGATGAGCGGTGAGTGGGTCCACGCCCAGGATCCGAACCAGCAAACCCAGGGCCACCGAAGTGTAACATGTGAACTTAACCGCTGCGCCACCAGGCTTGCCCTGAGATTAGATGTTTTTATTTAAATATTTATGTAATCTGAATGATCTTTAAATTTCATTAAGCATCTTATACTTCAAATTCCTACAACATGAGCAGAAACTGAAGGGAACATTCAAAGAAAAATCATGACGAGAATTCCTTAATTCCAGGTTTGATGGTGAGAAAAGCCCAAGGCTTCCTGTGTTACAAAAATTATTTGCTTAAAAGAGAATGACCAAAACAATAAATTCCGTGAATCCCTCTTAATAAAATGTTCTATCTCCCTTGTAAAAAACAACAAACAGCAGTCTTCTCTGCCCGTGCCCCTCTGGCTACTGTCCTATTCACAACCAAGTTTCTTGCAAGAACAAGCTACCTTAGCTCTCAACTCTCTTACCTGCCTCCCATTTGCTCCTTAACTCGCTGCAAACTGATTTCCTGAAGATCATCAGTAGCTTCCATGTCAACAAATCCAGCTGGCACTTTAGTGCTCTGGTTCATTCAATCATCTTACGGAGTGCCTGCCAGGGACTGAGTTCCTGGCACTAAGCTAACACATTGGAGGTAGCTAAGCATTGTTTTCATTCAACAAGTATTTTTTGAGTTCCTTCAATGTGCCAGGCGCTATGCTCTGTAGGCACTAACAGACAACCTGCCCTTGAGGAGAATATAGGCCATTACAGCAGCATCTGGCACAGGCAGTGAGACTTGAATAAAACACGAGATGGACACCTAATGTTAGCAGGTGGGAGGCAAGAGAATCCCAGAAGCCATCCCTGAGGAAGTGACACCTGAATTTAGTCTAACAGATGAGGAGGGATTGACCAATGACGGGATGAAGAAGGATGCTGCAGGCAGAAGAACAGTATGTGCCAAGCAACAGTAGAAACATAGTACAAGGTATGCTATCATATTCACAGGGTACCATAGTCACAGAGGAGGGCATAGGAGACATTCAGAGAAGGCTTCCTGAGGGAGGTGACACCTAAACTGAGTCTTAAGGGATCACTAGGCATCTGTTAAGGAGGTGAAGGACATCCCAGGAAGATAATGCTGTGTGTGCAAAGCCACAAAGAATGGCATCTTGGGAGAGGTGTAAGTAACATGGGATAATGGCTGAAGTGTAGGCCAGGAGGACAGGGTAGCACCTGGGGGACATCAATGCCATGTTAAGCAGTTTGCACTGAAAGAGATAGCAACCACTGGAGAGGGGAGAGTTTGTGTGTGTGTGTGTGTCTGTCTGCTTTTCCCCTTTCAGAATGATCGCTCCAAATGCTATATGGAAGATGCATTAGAAGGGGCAAGACTGGAGGTGGAGAGACAAGTTAGAAAGAAGGCTATTGTAATGTAATGACTGGGGTGAAAAATGACAGATCCTCAACAAGGCAGTGGCTGTAGGATGTAATATTTAAACAGTAGGATCAATGATATAAAGTAATATCAACATAGGCTTTCGAGTCAGACAGACCGAAGTGTGAATCCCAGCTCTGCCCTTACTATCTGCGTGACCTTGGGCAAGTCACTTAACCTCTCTAAGATTCCATTTCCTCACCTGTGAATTCAGGACAGTAATAAAACCAACCTCACAGCTGTAGAAAGGATGAAAGAGCATAATATATGCAAGGACACAGCCCAAGACCGAGCACATGGTGAACGTGCACAAACGAGAGCTCCCGTCCTCAGCAATCTGGACTTGTTGACCAGATGCAGATACTGAGGGAGACCAGAGTGCACAACGACTCCAGGGTTTCTGGCCTGCTGTTACTAACAGAAAGCAGGGACAGGAGTAGGCAGGTTGGGAAGAAGGCCTGGAAGAGGATGCACTCATTTCTTGGGTATGACGTGCCCACTGTTGGAAGAGCTCATCCTCCACGGGTCTCTTCACATCTTGCTGTGTATGCCAAGAATGCAAGACTCTGACCACTTTTTACCTGGGCCACTTCTCGGTGTTGTGTTTGTAGTGAGCAACCTTGAGGGATGAGGTATTGTTTCTCTCCACGCTTGCTTACTGCTTTTGATATAAGCAGTCGATTCCCAAGGTCGGTGTTCCTCAGCTGTGATGCAAACCCACTGCATGTGGAGCATCCATCTGGGCCCATCACACTGCCCCTGTGGGACTCAGAGGCAAAGGGAACTCATGCAAATACGCTGGTGCTCATGCTATGCGCTGTGCGTGCCTGGGTAATAAAGTCCTACGTCTCTGACCCAGGAGTCTCATGTCTTCTGTCAGCATCCATGAATCAGTGACAGGTTAACTTACTAGCCTATGAGATGGAAAGAGAGACTTGGAGTCATCAGTGTGTGCATGGTGGGTAATGACTGGGAAGAGGTCTGGGGCCGCACCCTGGGTAACATCAACAAGTACAGGATGGGGGTAAGGAAAGGAGCTCCCAGAGGACCTCACAAAAGAAACCTAGAGGAGAACATTTCCCTACAAGCCAAGGGAGTAGAGTTCCAACCAAAACAGAGTAGGCAACAGGATCAGATGCTGCTTAAAAGTCAAATAATATAAAGACTGAAAGTGGCCACTGAATTTAGCAACTAAGTCACTGGCAAGAGACATTTCAATGACATGGTGTGGCCAGAGCCAAACTGGAGTGGGTGACAAATGAATGGAGGTAAAGAAGGTGTGAAAATCAATATAAGGTATTTCCAAAAAGCTTAGCTGAAAAGAAAAGAGAGAGGTGGGGCATAGGTCACCAGAGGGGATAGGAGCAGATGCAAGTTTTCTTTCTAAATAGATGGAGGAGATTTGAGCAGATTACATACTGAAGAGAATAAGCCAAAAAGAGGGTAAAGTGGGGGGGGGAAAAAGAGCAAGGAGAAGACGGATGGAATCAGAGCTCTGAAGACGAGGAAAGGGATGACCTTCAGATCCCAGGTGAGGGACTGGCCTGGGCCTTCTTTCACTGAGATGGCCTTTGCCTCAGCCACACACCCTCAAGCAGGCCAACCTGCCAGCTTGGGTTGTGGTCTGCCTTCAGGTGGGTGAAGCCCACTGTCCCTAGGGAGGGGCCTGGTCAGCAAGTTTCCTGGTGGCCACCTTGCCTGGTAGTCTTGCAGACCAGAGGTGAGAGGCACTGAAGTATTTCCCAGCCTCAGTTCTCTGGAGATGCCAACAGGTGTGTTCTACACACAAAGGGTCCCGGATAGTCTGGAAGGTGTTGCTCTGAGCCCTGTGAAGCCAGCTTGCAGGAAGACTGAGTGTTCTTTGCCAGCAGAGATGGGCATTTGGGAGTGGGGAGTCCAAAGGGAAGAGAAAGCCTGCTGGGGAGACACAGGGCCTCCTTCTCCTGGTACTCGGGTTGACGGAGAAAACACCTACGGGAAGACCCAATGATCATTCACAATGTAGGAAAAGGAGCTGTCCTTTGGGGAACAGCTGTACTCTGCTTGGAGTTTCTGTATCCCCCTCATCTCGCTCTCCCAGTTCCTGACACAGTGTTCTCGTCCCCACATGACAGAGGAAGCAGCTGAGGACTCGCCTGATGCTCAGGGCTCAGTACACGGTCGGCTCCAGCTCTTTATGATTTGGGATCTGGCTCTCCTGCCCCTGCAGCCCGCACTGTCCTTTCCCCCTAAAGGCACCCAGGGCCTGGGTCAGAGGCCAGTGCACACAACTGCTGCCCCTCCCGCAGCCCTGCAGCTGAGACCAGAGCAGCTGCCCCAGCCTACCAGGGTGGTCTGTGGTCTGTGACAGGAAAGGTCCCCCAAGTGCCTTAGCCTTCTCTCTCGGGCCCAGGTTGGCTTTCCAAGCACCATCAGACCCCAGGGGGTCTGGTCCCTGATGGCCAGGGAGGGAGGGGGCCAGTAGGAGTGTGCATTTGGGCCTATTCGCAGGCATGCCTCTGCTTTTCTGTACCGAGATTACCCCCAGGAACCTTCTCCAGAGGTGTGAGAGGGAGAACAAGAGAAGACAGCAGTTCTTTACCTTGACGTCCAGACCGTTTGAGAGACTGACGGAATCAAGGGACTCTTTCCATAAAAGGGCACACACACAACACACAACCTTGCACGTAGTTCCCGGGTTCACATACCAACCAGCACCGCCAGCACCTGCCTCCCCGCAGGCCAAGCGTCAAAGGACTGTAATCAGCCGAGAGGCTGGGTAAAACTGCTGATTCCCACGCCCCACCGCGGAAATTCTCACTCAGTGGGTCTGGGGCGAGGCCCGGGAGTCTGCGTTTTTAACCAACGCCTCAGGTGACTTGGGCGCTGATGCTTAGCGGAGCCCACTTTGAGAAACCCCGACTCTGGGACTGAGAGACTCCCGCCCCGCCATGCTCCAAACTTCCCCCATCCGGCCGGGCGCACGGGCCTCACCCTCGCGCGCGATCGTGGAAGCATCTGGGGAACGTGGTGGGGACCGACAGCGAGGGCCCCTGGGGCCTGCCTGTCAGCCCCTGTCGCCACCGTGCCACGGCCCCGAGAGGCGCAGCGCGGCGGCCGGCAGGGGGCGCGGCGGTAGGGACGACGCCGGAAGGGGGCGCCCAGCAGCCCCTGGCCCGGAGCGGAGGGGCGGGAAGGAGGCGGGAGGGGAGGGCAGAGAAGGGAGGGAAGGAAGGAGCGAGGCGCGCGGCAGCGGCGCGGAGGCCCGGCGCGGGCGCAGGGGCGGGAGCGGGAGCCCGAGCCGGGGGCGGGGCGGCCGGGGCGGGGCCGCGGGCTGGCGGCGAGCGCCGGGGGAGCGCGCCCGGGGAGCGCGGAGGGAGGAGCGAGGGGAGCGCGGGCAGCTGCCCGCTCCGGCCCCCGCGCCGCCCGCGCGCAACAGTTCCCCCAAAGTTGCAGCCCGGGAGGCGGGCGCGCCCGGGCAGCCGAGGGGCGGGCAGCCGGCCGGGGACGCGGCGTCGCGGCCCAGCGCGGACGGTGCCAGCGGGCAGCGGCGGCATGGGCACCCGGCAGACCAAGGGCAGTCTGGCGGAGAGAGCCAGCCCCGGCGCGGCGCCGGGCCCCCGCCGCGAACGGCCCGACTTCTGGGCGTCGCTGCTGCTGCGCGCCGGGGACAAGGCGGGGCGCGCGGGCGCCGGCGCGGGGCTGCCCCCCTACCACCGGCGCGTCGGCATGGTCCAGGAGCTGCTGCGGATGGTGCGCCAGGGCCGGCGGGAGGAGGCGGGGACGCTGCTGCAGCACCTGCGCCAGGTGAGCGCGGGGAGGGTGCGCGGGGGGCGCGCCTGCCTTGGGAGCGCCCCGCCTCTTCCCGAGGAGCCCAGGGACCGCCGAGGGGCACCGCCCAGAGCCCCCTCTCGCGTGGATGGAGCCTTGTCTGGCAGCAAGTGCCCTGGCGCTCCGGCTGAATTTAAGGGCCTCAGGGCAGAGCGGAGGACGGCTAGCCGGGTGAGGCCCGGGTGAGGGAGACCTGTTGGAATAATGTCCCCGCTGTCTCCCTCGCAGGCAGAGAAGGAGGCTGGTCCCGGGGATAGTTGGTGGGCGAGATGCAGGGAGGGATGCTTGGTCTCGGTCAGGGTGCCGTTCTTCCTCTCTTCCCGTTGATAGTCACCCCTGCCAAGGGTCCTCAAGGAATGCGCAGTTGTCAGCTTGAACCCGGCTTCCTCAGGGGAGGTCCAAGGGCACAGCCCTAGGGCTGGTAAGTGCCAGTCCCTAGGTCTTTTGCCCACGTGGGAGGCATCCTGGATTGCGGTTCAGGTGGGAGACAGTGTTTCATCTCCCCTGACTAACTTTGACAGGTGCTCAGCCATGAGCCCCTGCTGTGCAGTGGAGAGAGGGAGAGGGGAGCTAGATGTGGTTTCCTGTGTGACTGCCCGGCTGGCAGGACCTTCAGGAGGCTGCCAGCACTCTGCCTTCGGCCCGTTCTGTCCCTATCCCACTGGTTAGGTATTGACTTTGCAGATGTGGCTGGTCCCCGCTGCTTTGGGGCTGCCCTGGGGCTGACGCTGTCATCCACCTCTCTTTGGCTTGTTTTCCTTCCTCGCTGTCTTTTGAGGGAGGGAGTGGCCTGTTCCATGCATTATGTTGAATAGGAGAGGCAGGAGGGTGCAAAGCTGCCCTTCTGCATTACCAAACAAGGTGTCTTGGCCCAGCTTTAGGGGGTAGCCAAGGGCAGGCCCCATATTCTCGTTAGATTGACACCATTAGTGGTGGAGTCGGCTGCGGATGGGGGAGGGGGAATCTCAGGTGGCCTTTCTAAAGTTTTCCCATCACTGATGAAAGAGGCTGTGGGAGCGCCTTCCTGGGAGGAGCTTCCAAAATCTAATCAGACGCACATCCCTCCTGGATTCTGTAGCAACCCCTCCCCACTTGACATCTGGTGTGCTGTTACCCTGGAGCGTGTGTTCCCAAGGTGTGCACTGGCCAGGGAGAGGGAAGCATAGACTTGAGAACTTGGGAAGACTGGGGCTTCTGCTTGCCTCTGCTTTTCCAAACAACATCCAGAATGATGCCTGAAATGCCACTGGATCCCCAGTGGCTTTTCTGACTTGAATCTTCAAAGAAAGGTGACGTTACACACCACCCAACTTTAGCAGTGTATATTTCTTTGTCTTTCAAAAATTGGAAACCAGTGTATGGCCTCTGTGGAAACTCTTTTGCTTTCAAACAGAATAATGGATTTTCCAGACCATCATATCCCCTTTGCACCAGACAGTAAGAAGGTTTTACTGATCATGTGCTATTCCCCCAGCACCAGGGTGGGTGCTTCGGGGGATGCAGAAGAGTAGAGCGGGCTGACAGGTAGGGGTCAAGACAAGCCCTCCTTGGAGGGTGAAAAAACAAAGTGAAGCCAGAATTCTTAAGGGCCAGTTGGGTGGGGCCTGCAGGAGGAGGCAGACACCTTGGGCTCCTTAGTCCCTCTGGGGCTGAGTGTGATTCCACATCTCAGGAAGCCGAGTTTCTCCCTCATTTTTGGAGAGTAGATAAGCCCCTATGGCTCCCACAGGGTCTCTCAGACAGGGAGCATTTCCTGAGAAATGTCAGTCTTGTTGGTGTCTTGACGCCCTTCTTAGTGGCAGGACTGGGAGTGCTGCTGGGGGCAGGAGGGGGTTAATCAGACTTTCCCCTTCTCTCTGAAAGCAGCAGAATAGCTTGCCCTCCAGCTCCGGGGTAGTGTGTCGGCCTCCCTTAACCTCTGGCTGGTGGGTGAGGTCTGTGGGCCTCTCTAGAGCCAAGGATGGGCCTGCTCAAGGGGCCTAGAGAGCTGCCCTGTGTTGCTTGGAACGTACAGATCAAGGCCCCTACAGGAAATGGTTGTGGGCCCTGGGCCGTGTGTGAGGAGAACACTGGGTGTCCAAATGTCCATGAGAAACAGGCGGTGTTCTAGGACCCTGAGGCTGTTCAGAGGAATGTTGAGCTGGATCTGTGCTGTGCACTGAAGTGGCTCCTTCTCCCAAATTGTGTTTTCCTTTCTAGTTTCCTTCTCTAGTCTGGAGGTGGTGATGTTCAGAAAGGGAATGAGCAGTCACTGAGAGACAGGAAAACACCCAGGGCGTCACCAGGGGTCAGACAGGGAGAGCCTCTCTTTCAGCAACGCAGCAGGCAGAGACGGGTGTATGCAGAGCCCAGGTGCTCAGTCCTGCTGGGAGGTTGTCCAGGATCCGCGAGGTGGGCGTCAATGAACAAGGACAGACTGAGAGTAATAGCAGCCAGGAGAGTAACAGCCACCCCCATTTGCATGTCACTGTCTCCTGTGTTGGATAATGTGTGTTTGGCTGCCGGATTTGTGTGTGTCCAGAGCCCTGGGTTGGAGGGGACTTGAGATACTCAGTCCCTGTGGTTCTTAACCTCCTTGAGTCCTTGAGCTTTTTGTGGCCACAAAAGAGCCCTAGACACTATTCCCAAACAAATGCACCAACATGCACAATGTTGCAAGAATTTCAGAGGGTTCACAGACCCCAAGAAGAGAATATGTTCCAGTCTGGTACCGTGCCTCTCCCCCTGCTCTGTGACGTGCTACAGGCTCGGGATATAGAAACAGGGACTCTGGGACCATGTGTGGCAATTCATGGTGGCTGCTGGTGCGGCTTCTTCTGAATGCCCTTCTTTCTCATCTAAGATTTGGGGGGTGGTTTCCTTGATTGGAGACTCTCCTGCCTGTCTGTGCTTGTCACTTGCTGGAGAGGTATCTGGAGGCCTCCTAATGTTAATGATCCTCAGCTGCAGCCAGAGGTGCAGGCGGGATGCCAGGAAGCTGCCTTAAAGGAGCAGAGAGCAATCTCCTTCCGTTTAGGAGCAGTGTAATCATGAGAAGAGCCTGGGGCCAGCAGTCAGCTGTGGCGGCTTGCCTTCTGGTCTTCAGTCTGCTTTGACCTTGGACCCGGAAGATAACCTCTGAGTTGTGTTTCCGCATTTCCCAAAGGGTATCTGGGATACTGAGCAGAGCAAATGCTACAAAGTATGAGAAATTGCGTTGGCTCTGCAATCAAGACACTTTCTCACAGTGACGATGATAAGAAACAGGAGGATCTGCTCTACTTTGGGTCTGGCCAGGCGATGGGTAGGGTCTTGATATCCTTTCTCAGGCTGGGCCCAGGATTTTTTTTTTTTTTTTTTTGAGGAAGACTAGCCCTGAGCTAACATCTGTCGCCAATACTCCTCTTTTTTGCTGAGGAAGACTGGCCCTGGGCTAACATCCATGCCCATCTTCCTCTACTTTATATGGGATGCCACCACAGCATGGCTTGGCAAGTGGTGCATCAGTGCGCGCCAGGGATCTGAACCTTGGAACCCCAGGCCGCAGAAGCTAAGCACGCGCACTTAACTGCTGCGCCACTGGGCTGGCCCCTGGGCCCAGGATTTTTGGGATTCTGTCTACCTGCCCAGGGCTCAGTCTGGATCAAAAGCTCACTGCCAGTTCAGGAGCAGTCTGGGGCAGTGCTCATGGGGATAAAAGATGCCAGCTATGGATAGAAGAAGCCACTCTCCCCTTCCCTGGTCCCCATTCCTACAGGCCTCACCCTTCCCCAGATGTCTCTCCCTAAGTCTTGGGGTCAGGTTTGCCATCTTTAAGGAGCCCTGGGGAAGAAGTAACATTTAGTCATGGAGAGAGGGCAAGTGCCAGGCTACATGGAGGGTGGGGTGTCAACTCCTCAGCCCAGCGGTTTCTCTAAGTCCCAAAAATCCCAGACTGGGTTGTCAGCCAACTTCATGGAGCACCAGAATAAGGGATCAGTTTCCCTGCGATACATCAGGCTGAAGTGGCCCAGCCTCCCTACCTTCCCATAAGGAAAGTCTGAGCAGGTTGGTTTACTGCCACTCAATATGGTGCAGCCCTTTTGTGCAGAGCTGTTCCAATGTTACCCTGCTGAGCCCCACCCAATGGTGTGGCTTGGGCATGGACTTCTGGTTCCGTCAGCTGTGGCCAGCGTGGCAGGGCTGGCTTTACACCTGGGAGCATGAGCCACATCAGCTAAAGCAAAAAATAACCCTCTGGGACCTAGGATGACTTGCCTCCCAAGGAGGGCTGGATGGATAATGGACAAGCACTTGGAGGCTCCCTGGGGACCTGGAGACTGGACAGTTCTTTCCTACCCAGAGACAGAAAGATGAGCAGAATGGCCTTTGAAAGTCACCTTTTTCCTCTAACAGCCCACCTAAGAAAATCTCTTCAGGCGAGCAGGTTGCAAAGTCACCAGACACTGAGTAGGGATTTCCCGCACCCTTGGCCCTGATCGTCTTCTTCCTCCACCTGGAATGCATTTCCTTATTTCCACGGAATGCTCCTTACCTTTCCAAGGCCACCCTCCTGGCCGTGTCAGCCCATGCCTCTGAGATCCAGTTGCCTGTTAGGGACCGCCACACTGGGTGGCATTTAATCATCTGTACACAGTTTTTCCTCTGATGTCTATTTCGTTTGTCAGACCAAGTCATATCCTTCCTGAGGGTGGAGACCCCACCACCACCATTGTCCCTGGCATGGTATTGAACACCCACAGGCCTGCAACAATCTTTAGTGAGTCTGTGTGCTGTGAAGATGTGCATCTGTCACCGCTGGCACTGTGTGTCCTCAGAAAGCACTTGGATCCTGGCTGCGGCTGTGCATCTGGGGGCTTATTTACCAAGGTTGCCAGTACTGTCATGAGATCTGGCGAGTTTGCTTTCAGTGTGGTTGGATTCCTGGGAACCATGTCCCCGGGGCTTGGCTGTTCCTGGCAGCCTGCCAGTTGGTGGTGTTCTTGGAGAGAAGAGTGGCATGGTGCCCAGCCTCTGTGGGCACCAGGGGATCCCATCCGGCAGGTGCAGTCTGGGGCCTCTGCTGAGGTGGCGGGAGGGGAGCAGAGCCTGATGGGAGAGCCTGGCCTCCGCATTCCTGATCTGCTGCTTGTGCTGAATCATGTTTGTTCCATCCACAGTGAGAAACCTTCCTTTTTAAAATCCGCCGCTCTCTGACTGGGCTGGGCACAGGTATTTCCAGTGATAAAGATGCAGAAGGAATCCGATGCCAGGGCCTGCTTTGCTGGTTTCCAAGGTCGGGGACATGGCAGCCTCTGTGTGGCCAGGCATGACTGCAGGGCCTGGGGCTGGGCCAGCTATCCTGATTTCAGGTCTGGTGGGATGGGGGCCTTCTTTCTGGAACAAATGTCTGCCTCCTTAGAGATGACCAGAAACTGCTTTGCTGTCTCTATTCATCTCCTAATATACCCTGGGCGCCACCCATGGACCGCCCCCTTGGTGGAACCCCCCTTGGTGCACTGGTGCAGCCCCCTCTCCCCTTCCCCCAATGTCATTTCGTTTCCATGTGCACTTTTTTCGGGCAGAGGCCATATGATCGTATACTGGGCACAGCAGGTTTTCAGGAAATCCTTATCGAATGGGTTTTAAACTTCTCCTCAGGCACACTTCCCCCTGGCCACTGCCCTAGGTGTCTCTCTCAGGAGCCAGTGGGGTCTGGCTCGGACTTCTCCAGTCAAGCACGGGGGCAGGTCATCCTTCCAGTAACCCTCGGAGTTGGCACCATCACTCTTGCCCATTCTCAGGGTTCTAGCGACTGCTCTCTGCACCCACAACACCTCCTGCAGGTGAGACCCACCTTGCAGAAGGGTTATCCAGGTGATTAGGGTCTTTCTCTGGCTTCCCCAGCAGGATGCCCAAGGAATGGGGTCAACCTCGGAAGAGATCGCCTACCCAAAGTGGGGGTCTCAACCAGCCGTGTTCCCCTGCCACCCTCCCGCCAAGAGCAGTGCTGTGGGTGACTAGGAGAAAAATGGCACACCCCCTCTGTGCTCCATCCCCTAGCCCCTGCTGGCTGTATCATATTCTTTCTCATTAGGAGAAACTGGAGGGGTGGGAGAGGGGCCCAGTTGTCTAAAATGGCAGACTCAGTGGCTGTATCTTGGGCTCGCTGTCACTAAAAGAGTTGGCTGTTCTCATGAGAACAGTGACCTTGGCACGTGGAGCAGGGGCAGGGGGCCTGCTCTCCTCCCCACCCCACCCACCGGCCCTGAGCAGTGCCCACGTGGCTCTCTGGGAGCATTTCCCAGCTTTTTTTTTAACTTTTATTAGCTCAAACTCCTGGCTGCTGCAGCCATATGGAGTTCTGCCGACGGCTGCTGCTCAAAGAGATGTGGCATTTTGATGTTTCTAACTTTATCTTAATCAGGAGAGACGCAGGAGTCCAGCTGAGGGTGGAGAGTGTCAGTGTGTTTGCCTGCAGAGGTGCCTCACTTTGGGTCTGAGGTCCGTGCCCACCTCCAGAGCTGTCCCCACCCCTGCTCTGTCCTCCAGGTCCTTGACGGTCTTTCTGCCTGTCTCCCTCCCACTTCCTGCAGCTTCTCTTTGTGTCTGTGTGTTTCTCTCTCTGTCTCTCCCTTCCCTGGGTGAGAAGCAGACTTTTCTCGTTAGTCTGCCCGACCTCCGTCAGCTTCCCTCTGCACCCCTCAGCCTCCGCAGCAGGAAGAGGGGGCTCTGGGGCCCCTGAGAACTGGAAGGAGTTGGTGGTGGTCGAGAAAAGGTCCCGGCTCGTTTTGGTTGTCTAGTTGGTGCCCCGGCACCTGGGGCGGGATGGCAGGCACTGGAGACACCCCTCCCATCTGCATGTTGCTTTCTGGTCCATAAAGCTTGTTTTCATGTTTATCTTTCTCCTTGAATAGTCTTGTGAGGTCGGCAGGATACCGCTTCAAGAAAAAATGGTGGGTTTTTAAAAATATTATAAAAGCAGTGTATAATCATTGTAGGAAAATGAGAAAATACAGAGGAGCCAAAATAAGACAGTAGGAATTAATTCATCTGTTCCACCATGGAGGGCCTGTTCTTCCAGGCACTGGGGAGGCAGCAGGCAACCAAACAGGAAAAACAGTAGTAATAATTGTTCCCCTACCACATGGAGGGATTGTGAGCATCCAAGAGGCTTATGCGAGGGCTTGGCATGGCCCAGGGTAAGGATTCTGTGGTGGCGGTGGCTGTCTTTGCTGCAAACCAGGAGCCCTCAGTTCTGGTCCCAGCTCAGACCCCAACTTGCCCAGCTCTGTCCCTTCTCTGGCGTCAGTTTCCCCATCTGCAAAATGCAGGAGTGTGTGGTTGAGATGAACGCTGAGGTTCTCTGCCACTGCTCAGGTTCCACCGGACTCCTGTGGCTTCAGAAACATGAGTGATCATTCATTCCCATGTGTGGTCAGTTATTCCAGGCCCTGAGCTGGATTCACATTTGTGCCCTGAGGTCACTCCTTTCTCCGCTGCTGGGACGCAGGGAGAGGGGCTTCCAGAGGGAAGCAGACCCCTAGGTCCTGGGGCTGATCCACACTCAGCCCCACACTGGCTCTCCAGGCTGCAGACGCCAGCCTGCCTAGCTGACAGCAGTCCTAGCTAACCTACCCCTCATCTGACAGAGGAGGGTAGAAGGCCAAGTCACACAGCGTTGGGGGTAGAGGCCAGAGCAAGGAGCTTGTAGACTTTCATGTCGATCCAGGCTGCAGTGCGTGAGCAAAGAGCCTGCGTTGTCCCTTGAGCCGTGGGCCCTTCACCCAGGGTGTCAGGGAGGAGAACGAGGCCTGTCTCCAGCCTTGGGCAGGCCCTCCTGGGACCCACTGCTGGCCTGACTCGTCGTGGGCTCCCTCTCCTTCCCCTCCACCCTGGGGAGGCTGCCTGGGCCCCTCTCACATCTGCGTCTCCCCTCTCCCTCTCCCGAGGCCCACCCCACTTCGTGCTTCTCACCTGTCCACAGAGATCCAGACCTCCCAGCCCAGGCAGAGCCTCGGGGGTCTTTGTCCTCAGGGCAAGAATGCTGCCCTGTGCCTTCTGCTACCTGGCCATGCTAGTACTTGGTTCTTTCATTCGGCAGACAATTCTGGGCACCTGTGGGTGGATGGCACCGGTTGGAAGAAGGGGGAAAGTAGAGCCTGCCACCGTGCTCATTACTAGACGGGATCAGAGAGGCAGCCGGTGCTGTAGATGGGTGGTGAGTGATTGTAGAGCCAGACAGAGCCACTTGGATTCTGGCTCTGCCGTTGACTCTGGCCACAGATGCAGAGTAGCCAGGCTGGGCAGAGAGCTACAGGAGTGGCAGTGGGGGACAACAGTGGAGGGCATTCGCAGGTGCAAGGCACACAGCACACATGCTGGCTGCTGTGCAGACTCCTCCCCACGGGGCTCCTGAGTGGACACGGGCACTGGGCCTGGGAGCTGCGGGGAGCCAACCCTTCCCACTTCCTACTTGGGGCTTTGCCTCGCTTGAGCTGAATGGCCCCTCCTAGGTGCTCCGGCCTGCCCGTCTCCTGTCCACACCTCCTGCCTGCCCTCAGCCCAGGGTTCCCCCAGAGCACACCAGTGCCCTGCACGGAGCGCCGGCTCTCTCTGTGCCCATGCAGGACACCCCGCCCCCACCTCACAGCTGCTCTCCCTGTGGAGCCACCACCCACAGCTACAGGCTGCCCAAGGGGGCTTGCAGGACCGTCTCCCACTGAGGGCCACCAGGCAAGGGGTAGGACCCCAAGGAAGCCCTGCCCACTCAAGCACACCATCCATCTGCAGGGATCTGGGACTCGTGGCCTGGGAAGGCGGCAGCCTGGGACCCCAGCCCCTGCTGCCCTTACTTCTGTGCATGCAGTCACTGCCCCCAGTGCTCTGGGCTCAGGCCCCACAAAGAGGGGCAGGATTCCCTCCCATGGTGCTGGTGTAGACAGGGGCCAGGAGAGCCCACCCCACCCTGGACCTGGACCTGGACCTGTCTGGCCAGCACATGCTGTACCACAGTCAGCTGGTCCCAGCATACCTGGCAGCCCCTTGCCACCTCACACCCCTCTCCATGGCCTGGCTTGCCCCCTCTGCACTGGCCTCTGCCTTATCCGAGACCCGGCCCCCGGAGCCATGGGTGCATATCGAGGAGAGGGCTGTGTGTAGATCACAGCAGGGTTGGGGAGGAGGGGACAGGAGCTGCAGGTGCTGCTGGGGAGGGAGGGCTCTGGTCAGCTGGGTGTTGTGCAGGCTCCTGTGGTCCCAGAGGAATCCCAGCGGGGAACAAAACCTGTCTTTCTGATTTTCCCTCCTGGTAAATGGTCAGATGGGAATTGCTTGGCCCACTGCCCCAGGGGCCAGTACCTGTAGCTCAAATGCAGGACCAGGACAGGCATTTCTCTCTTCCTCTGCTGAATGCCAGGCTGCCTCACCCAGCCCGGCCTGTCCTAAGGATGACACCCAGCCTCAGACACCTGCTTGGGGCTGGCCATCCCTGGGAGTGTCCTCCTCCGTTGCACCTGCCAGGGCCCAGGTGTTGAAGCCTCAAGCTCCAGTATCCTGCAGTAAACTCAGCATGGCTGTGAGGTGTTTGCCAAGACTGGTTTATAATCTCTTAGTTAGGGCTCTAATGCCCTTCCTGTGGGATGTTACTTCCTCAGTAGGTACGTGAGAGAGCAAGGGCTACCGAGGAGGTGGGGGGAGCGGGGCCTCTGGGCCCACCTGTACCAGGTGCTGGGCTAGGCTTCAGGCTTTTTAATGGGCTGCCTGACCATATCATACATTGTGATCTCACTGGCCCACTCCTGGCTGTGGTCCTTGGTCCCGGCCAGCAGAGGATAGGCAGGGCTGGGGTTTGAGTGTCCTTAGAGGTCCAAGGGGCCTGGATCTGCCCCTTCTGCCTCCCGGGAGAAGTGCGAGGGAGGGAAAGGGGCTCCCTGGTTCCTTTTGGTGAGAAGCCTTCTGCAGTCAGAGCTGAGAAGCTCTAAGGCTGTGCACAGGGCCCGGAGAGGAGTCGTGGTCTGTGCAGGTCACACAGGACTAGAACCAGGTCCAGCCTCCCGAAGCCCTGTCTCACCCAATGACCCCTGGAGAAGCATCGGAAGTGAGGCCTCGGTCTGTCCCAGTGCGTAACTTGGTGCTTTCTGAGCTCCCTCAGGTGGGGCAGGTGGCTCAGGTCCCATCCTTAGGGGCACGATGAAGGAAGGGCTCTGGGAGTCCATACGTGGCGGAGAACGCCTGCCACCCCTTCTCTGTTGCATGACCTGGCAGGAGCAGGAGGTCAGGAGGGGCAGACCTCGGGAGAGCGGAAGGGTGGGTCGTCCCCCTGAGCACGTTCTCTCAGTAGCACTTTTTCAATAGTTTGTATTTTAAAGTAAGATGTTGAGACAGTGGTGGCTAAGGTGAACTAATGTTGGAGGAAGCAGAGAGCAGGACCATGACCTGAAGAGAACATGGTCCCAGGAAGGGGCATGTTTCATGAGTTCATTGACCCCACATTAGAGCTTGGCCACACCTTTGCTCCTGGCAGCCTAGGGAAACCAGGGACTTTGGAGGCGTGTAGACCATTCAGTGAGTGAGTCCGGGTGACCCAAATATGCCTTATCACCTCAGTTTCCTTCAGTGAGATGTAGGACAGCTCCTAGCCCATACAGTGCCTTTGTGAGAAATAGAAGATGACACCTTCTGGTTGGCAGAGCCAGAGTAAAGACTTGGTGAGTTCAGCCCTACCCAGACACCCTGTGCAATGCACGTCCTGCACAGCTGTACTTGGCAGCCTTGGTGAAAGTGCACAGGAGGGGCCGGCCCCGTGGCTTAGCAGTTGGGTGCGCGTGCTCTGCTGCTGGCGGCCTGGGTTCTGATCCCGGGCGCGCACGGACGCACCGCATCTCCGGCCATGCTGAGGCGGCGTCCCACATACAGCAACTAGAAGAATGTGCAACTATGACATACAACTATCTACTGGGGCTTTGGGGAGAAAAAGGGAAAAAAATGAGGAGGATTGGGAATAGATGTTAGCTCAGGGCTGGTCTTCCTCAGCAAAAAGAGGAGGATTGGCATGGATGTTAGCTCAGGGCTGATCTTCCTCACAAAAAAAAAAAAAAAAGTACACAGGAGATCAGAGTCTTTATCAGCTGAGGCCAGTCAGGAGCCTCATGCCTTCTCCCACTCAGCTCTTGGGGCATGGCCTTCCCAGATCATCCAAGGCAGGGAAGAGTGACATGTCAGCCAGAACATGCTTTCTGCCTCTGAGCTGGATGCTTGCCCTCTTCCTCCTGAATCAGGGAGCTAAAGCAATTGGACATCTTCTTCTAGAAGGTTCTGGCTTAATATTCCTGCCTCGCTAAAGGCATCAGACAGAATCAAAGACATCCTGAGTGGGTCTGGAGTCAGGCCCAGTCGGGAGCACCAGGGGACAGCAGGGGCATCGTGGTAGCCTTCCTTGCTGGGTTTCCCGGGGCTCCGGCCCCAATGTCCCAGGGATCCAGGAATTCCCCTCAGCTTCCCAGACTGTTTACATTCCTGCCTCTACCAGTTCTGGGGGACATAAGGTCTAAATGCTTCCCACCCCCTGTAAATAACGTCCACATCTCCGGACTAAATAATTCCATTCCATTTAATTTCTTCTAGGACATGCCAGTCTTCTGAACTTTTATTATTCTTCTCAACTGCAGACCTATGTTTTCACTTTTTTCTGGAGTTGTGGAATATCGGGGTAAAAGCACTTTTAGGCAAGATCCTTGCCCCTGGGGTTTCCAGACAGCTGCCAGCCCAGAGACCATCGGGCACAGAGGGGGCCGGTTCTTGCATACGGAAACTCAAACACAACAGGTTCCAGGCCGCCTGTTCCAAGAATTCCCATCTCTCCAGAAACCGCCTGCTGGTTGAGAAGCGGCCCAGTCAAGCAGGGTGAGAACAGTGGATACGTCTCAGAGAGGCTGGTCCACAAGCCAGGACCTAGAAGAAGGCACTCTGAAGGGTGTGGGGGACACGAGGGAGTGGAGGGATCAGGCCTGAAAAGAAGAGAGGGTATTGGGATGGAATTAGCAAAACTGTTTTAGAAAACTGGCGAGGGCTGGTCAGGAACCCAAAGGAGCAGGGCAGCTGGTTGGGGATGTGAGAGCAAAGCGCCCCGGCGTGTTCCCTCCGGGCTGTGCTCTTGAGGGAGGAGGCCCACGGAGTGAAATCCTGGAGGCAGAATCCGGGGACGCTGGGATGAAAAGCTCTGGGCCTTCACTGGGCCTTTGGCTGCCCTGTCACCTCTCCCACCTCCACCTCCACCACCCCCCCCACCGGGTCCTCCAAAGCTGTGGACAAACTCAGTGACCTCCTAGAAGCCCCTCCCTTCCCCGAGGACACTGCCCTCACCCCTTCCTTTGAAGCCTGTAAGTCTCACCGGTTTCTTCTTCTTGCTGCTGGTTGTGGCCCTGTTCCTTCCATCTACTGGGAGAATGAGGCCCCGAGGAGGAGCAGGGCCTTGAGATGGGGAAGATTCCACCTGCTGCAAAGTCCTCAGAGAGGGCATCTGTGGCTCCTTTCCTGGGCCAGCTCCTGCCCTCCCCACCGCCTGGAGGATGACATGCAGCTCCATAGTAACAGGCCACCGAGCTCACTGACTCTGGTTTGAAAGGTCTTGGGGAAATCGGCTGAGTGTGGAGATGCAGGCAAGGCCTTGCCTGCGGCCACGGATCCTGGGGGATCTCCTCCTCGCCACCCCCGCCCCCCCTGCACCACTGCCTTCCTGGAGTTGGGAGTGGGCTGGATTCCTCGTCCAGCGTGACTCATCTCTGCTCACCCAGATTCTTGGAGGCTCTGCTGGGCCTTGCCTCTGACCTAGAGATTTAAAGTGGTAAAGACCGTTCATTTGTTGTGAGGATTAATTTTGTGTCAACTTGGCTAGGCCATGGTACCCAGTTTTTGGTCAACATGAGTCTAGATGTCACTGCAAGGTATTTTTTAGATGAGATTAACATTTAAATCAGTGGACTTGGAGTAAAGCCGATGACCCTCCATAATGTGGGTGGGCCTCATCCAATCAGCTGAAGACCTTGAGAGAAAAGATTGGAGGGAATTCTGCCTCTAGAATGCCTTCAGACTTGAGACTGCAGCATCAGCTCTTCCCTGGGTGTCCAAGCCTGCCGGCCTGCCCTACAGATTTCAGACTTACCGGATCCCACAGTCACATGAGCCAATTCCTTAAATCTCTTTCTCCCCCCGACCCCCAACAAACCTTATTGGTTCTGTTTCTCTGGAAAGCCCTGGCTAATACACTTGTCCTCCAAGGGCTGGTGGCTGGGAGAGACAGAGTTAGAAACTTCTGGGGCTCTGGGGCCCTCTTGTCCCTGCCACTTGCTCACTGTGTGAGACAACCCTCCAGTCCTCAGCTTCTCCCTCTGAGAAATGGGCTGTTCCCAGGGAGTCTGTGCTACTGGAAAGCAGGTTGTCGGGGAGTCTAAGTCGTTCCTCCACCTCTTTGTTGTTACCTTCAGTTCCTTTGACAAGAGACCAAACCTTTCATTTAAAATGGACAAAATTTGGGCCGGCCCCGTGGCTTAGTGGTTAAGTGAGCGCGCTCCACTGCTGGTGGCCCGGGTTTGGATCCCGGGCGCGCACGGACACACCGCTTCTCCGGCCATGCTGAGGCTGCGTCCCACATACAGCAACTAGAAGGATGTGCAGCTATGACATACAACTATCTACTGAGGCTTTGGGGGAAAAATAAATAAATAAAATGGACAAAATTTACCACAGAGAGGGACAAATGGGCTTCAGTGCCTTCGCCGGAAGGCATAAACAACTGATTCAGATTATTTCCCAAGCAGAGAGATCAGGAGGGCACTGAGATGGATGACAGAGTGCTGAGAATTCGTGGAATGTAGGAGCCGGTGGACCTCAGGGACCCTTTGGCCCCAGATTTCTGCGGAATCCCAGTCCCACAAGATGCTTTGGAAGGGGAAGGAGGAGCTTGGGAAATAAGTTTGGGAAACAGTGCAGATGCCACCACCCTTTCAAAGAGTCATAAAGCACAGGGGCTAAAACGTCTGACAGGAGAAAGGAGATGGTTATGTGTTGAATTCCTTGTGTTCCAAACTTCTGTGGTCCAAGGCCCTCTTCTGCTGACCTCTCCGGCTTTCTGCCTGCTCTGTGGGAAGAATGAGCTGATGCAATCCTCTTTGGTAGGTGGGGTTGCTGAGGCGTGCAGGGGTGACTTGCCCCAGGCCACACAGTGACTCAGGGACCTGGGAAGTCTCCTGCGCCCACCCTGAGCAGACTATGCATGGAGCTGCGACCATGGGGAGCAGACCAAACCGTCCTCAGGCTTGCTATGCCTCCCAGCTGACTTTATATTTTTCTAAAGAGAAAGCATCCTTTTGGTATTTATTTGTTGCTACTGCTGTTTCTTAGGCTTTAATTAAATTACACTTGGCAACAGCCAGGCATCTGTTTCCAGAGGCCTGTTTCATGCAGAGGGTGTCATTTTTAAAGACTTCAAAGTTAAAAGACAACACACAGCCATGAAGCCCCTCGCCGAGCAAAGCTGCCGCCCAGCCCACCGCATCCTGGCAGGGAGGGCAGACCACTTGTCACAATTAAGGAGGACCAGCCTGCTGGGATGCCTGACTTCAAAACCCTGCAGGGGCCAGGTGGCCTTGGAGGAGCCGGAGAATCACCAGGCGCCCCTGTGGGACGGCTGCCTGGAGGCCACTCCTTGCCCCTTGCCCCTTAGCCAGCTGGGCAAGTTGGGCAGGGGGCAGTAGGTGGCCAGTAATCTCCATCAGCACTCTCTTGACTCAGACCTCTGCAGAGTGGCCCTGTCCAGTAGTGTCTGGCTGGTGTTGGTTAGCTGGGTGCTCCTGGGCATCTCCTTGGGTGCCAGCTCCATGGGCCTGTGGGGGTGGCAGTCACCAAGCCAGCCTGCCCTCAAGAGGCAACGTCCAAGGCTGCGACCAGGGGCCGAGCAGTGTTCACCCTGGACACAGAAGGATGAGAAGGCCTCACCATCTAGCAGGGCTCCAGTGCTGTTGGGTGTTTCTTTTAGGGATAGGGCCGTGTAGTGGTTGCTTTTATGACTGTTGTGTGTTAGCTTTGCCCTTTCGGTGTTTTCCAAGTCTGAGTGGTGTGCCTCTGGCTCTTAGCTTCAGTAGCCCTCCCTCTCCTGGGGCGCCACGCTCCCCGGCCACAGAATAAGAGTTGCTGCTCCTGGACCTCATCTGCATAATTGTGTTCTTGAGACGTTTTTGGTGTTCTTGAGGGCGTGTTTGTACACACATGCACACACACCACACATATATACACACACCATGCATGCATACACACACACATACCCCCACACACACATGCTTACATATACACACACATACCACCCATACAGACATGCATATACACACCATGCATACACAGTACACACACACCACACATACATACACACACCACACATGCATACACACACATACACACACATACATACGTACACCCCACACATACACAGTACACACACACCACACATACACAGTACACACACACCCCCCACACATACACAGTACACACACACACCCCACACATACACAGTACACACACACACACATACACCTACACCCCAGACTACTTATGGCTACTTGGGTTTTCTCAGATACTAGTCAATATATTGAAGTGGAAATTTTAAAGCCTAGTGTTTCCCTAAGACTTTAAGTTTAACCTACAAATTTCATTATTCTGCTTATGAATCTAGTAGATTTAAACAATCACATTTAAGGGTGGGGGGTTTATGACTTCATTACCTAAATTTCTTTAAATATCTTAATGATTTTACAAATTTAACATATCCAGTTTTCTTAAGTTATAAATACCCATCCTGAAAAGCAGGACTTTGCCAAGTTCCTAAACAGTTCTTAAAATTTAACACATTAAGCTATAAATAGGGTGAATTTTAAGTTCTCTTAAATATTTCAAGAGTGTCACAAACTCAGCCAAATCCTCTTTCAACGTTTTGCTTAAAATCATAAGCCTCAAGTCAATTATTCAATTACCCGTTTTAAATTGGAATGGCACGGTTAATCTGTTGGGTACTCTGATATACCTACTTCTCTCAAACGTTACAAATGTGTGTGAAATACTAGATTGATATGTTCTTGACTTTATCTGAGGTTGATTGACTTCAGTATCTCCTGGGTTAATTGAACCCTTTCTGGGTTAAGGACACTTTGTCTTGAGGAAGCAGTTCGACTCTTCAGAGCAAATGAGCAGGGGCATGGTTGCTGGAGCCTTCGCACTCCCAGTGCCCACCTCCAGTGGGTGATCTCGCCCAGCCCTCTGGCACGAGTTGGTTGTTCCCTCCTTCTCCAGTCCTCAATCTCTCCCACCCCCAAACTCCTCCTCCTCCCCCATCCAGGCGGCTGCATCACTGGATGAGGTTCTATTTATTGCCTGATTCACTCCGAGTTCCTTCCCTGTTCTTCCTATCCTCAGGGCCCCACGTCTTGCAGCTATTAGTGGCATCCTCTTAGATGGTGCACCCCCTCACACCCTTGGCTCCGGGATCTTGCATCCAAGGTCTTGCTAACGATGAGAATCACAGGGAGCCAGAAGGAAGATTCCTTAGTGGCTACCTTCCTTCATGGTACAGAAATCTTGCTACAACAGTGCTGAGTAATGAGCATCTCTCTACTGCTTACGTACTTCCAATGACTGTGAGCTCACCACTTGTTTTTTTTATTGTGGTAAAATATACATAACATAAAATTTACCATTTTAACCACTTTTAGATGTACAGTTCAGTGGCATTAAGAACACTCACATTGTTGTGCAACCATCACCAACCTACAGAACGCTTTTCGTTTTCCCCAGCTGAAACTCTGTACCCATTAACTCCCCATCCCCATCCTCCTAGCACCTGGCAACCATCCATCTACTTTCTGTCTCTATGAATTTGACTCCTCTGGGGACCTCATATGAGTGGTATCATACAGTCTTTGTCCTTTTGTGTCTGGCTTATTGCACTTAGCATAATGTCCTCAAGGTTCGTCTGCATTGTTGCAGGTGTCACAATTCCCTTCACTACTTGTTCTAAGATGATCTGTCTCATGGTGAGTTGAGAAGCATCTTAGGGCAGGTGGTCCTACAGGATGCATTTCTGACAAGACCAGTCCCACCTCTGGAGCAGACAGCAAAGGAACGTGTGCTGGGGATAGCTGCACCCGGAGAGGACCCAGGCTGGCGAACACAGCAAGCAGATTTCTGATAATAATGGTCCTTGGTTGCCCACGGCTGTGTTCCTGGCTGAGGTCCCCACCAGCCTGAGTAAGGGAAGGGTCCCGGCCTGCATCTCCTGACCTTTTCTCCCTGGTGTATCTCCTGGGGAAAATGCCACCTGTTTTGATCTGGTGTATTAGTTTCTAGGGCTGCCATAACAAATGACCACCAACTTAGAGGCTTAGAACAACAGAAATTTATTCTCTCACAGTTCTGGAAGCCAGAAGTCCGAAATCAAGGTGTTGACAGGGCCATGCTCCCTCCAGAGGCTCTAGGGGAGATTGCGTTCTGTGCCTCTTCCAGCTTCTGGTGGTTACGGCTGCTGCGTCCATCACTCCAGTCTCTGCCTCCGTCTTCATATTGCTGTCTTCTCTGTGTGTCTCTTATATGGACACCTATCTAAATCCACCTATCATTGGATTTAGAGCCCACCTGGATAATCCAGGACGATCTCATCTTGAGAACTTTAACTTAATCACATCTGCAAAGACCCTTTTTCCAAAAGAGGTAATATTCACAGGTCCTGGGGACTAGGATGTGGACATGTCTTTTGGGGCGCCACCATTTAGCCCAGTGCACCCCTCATCTGTTTCTCACATTCGGTGTGTACATCTACCCCAGGCGTCCTCTCCCCTGCAGCACTTTTAAGACTTTGCCCACCTTCCTAGGAGGCCGTTGTCTTCATTTAGCAAGCAGCTGCCTAGAGTCTGCACCAGGCCCCTTCACTCTGAGGTGTTCTGGCTTCTCTCCCTGGTGGCTTCCTGGGACATTTCCCTAACAGCACCTGACAATTCCCTTCCCTCCCCTGGGAATCCCCCGCAAGGCAAGCCAGAATGTCACCCAGCTGAGGCCAATATTCTAAACTGTGCCTTCCCTCAGGAGGAGCCACCTGTGATGTTCTAGAGGCAGAGGGAAAAAAGAAGCCTTTTCCACTTCCTGCTTGCCCTCTGGACTCTAGTTAATTTCCTTCTGGTGGACTGTGTTTGATTAGAACCTCATTAAGTAGCTTTGCACATTCGGGCCCTGCTGGTTTAAACATTGAAGCTGCCTGCCTTTGCCGGTTAATGTCCGGAGCTTGCTGCCTCCCTCCTTTCTTCGGCTCTGCTGCAGGAGCTGTGCGGTCACGCCTGGAGAGACAGGTACAAGCTGGTTTCCCGCGGGGCCTGCCTTCTGGGAACGGGTTTAAAACCTCGAGTGTAAAAGAGAAGGGGGTGGTTGTGGTTTAAAATAGTGTGTGCCTAGCAGCTCCATGTGGCTTCCCCCAGCTTTCCCCTAAAATACCTAAGAAGACACCACAAAAGGATGAAAAACACTGAAAACAAAGACAGGTGGACAGTCTGGGAGGAACCTCCTCTCGCACTCAGACAGATGGAGCTGGTCCCGGCTTCCCCTCAGGAATCTGAGACCTCCCAAAGGAAGAGAGGAAATCCCTTTTTCCCTCAATCTGAGGGCCTCACCAATCGGGAAGTCAGGCAGTTGCCTTTGTCCCACCCGTGATCATTTTGGGGTAGAAAGAACCCTGCCTCCACCCTCCCCTTGCTGACCCCTCCTCCCGGCTCCTTTCTGCATGCATTCACAGAAAGCAGCTCTCGGAAGCCAGCACCACCTGGCAGGGCAGGAGAGAGGGTAATTTGAGAGGTATGCCACCAGAAGTCCAGCATGGCCAGTGGGCTTGGCCAGGGACGGGAAAAGTCCTGGGATACGGACACTGTTGTGGCTTTCCATGGACTCCACTGTTGTGAGTATCAGAGACCCAGGCCACGGGGGTGAGTGAAGATGTCCCTTCCCAAGGTCAGAGTCACATTAGCTCAATGTCCAGGGCTGGGCCCTGAAGTGGTAGACTCAGCTCTTACCCAGGGAGGCAGCCATAGGACAAGGCCACGACTCTGGTCACCAATTCCAATGTATGGGTGTGGTTTTCCACACCAACAAGCAATTCTCGGACACCAGCAGGGCATCTTACAATTCAACTCAATTCTGACACTATCCACCTGGAGATTGTGTCAGATCTCACGTATTAAGGGCTCGGTTCCACAAGAATGCCCACTCCTTCTTCAGACTGTAATCCCAAGCACAGTTGTCACCTGTGCTTCTGACCGACCAGCAATAGATTGGAGTTTCCCATAACCCCCTCCTTGGGTTCAATTAATTTTCTAGAGCGGCTCACAGAACTCAGGAAAACATTTCACTTACTAGATTACCGGTTTATTATAAAAGACTATAACTCAGTAACAGCCAGATGGAAGAGATGCACAGGGCAAGGTGTAGGGAAAGAGCTTCCCTGCTCGCTGGGCACGCCAGTCTCCCTGAATCTCCACGTGTGCGCTAACCTGGAAGCTCTCTGAACCGTATCCTTTTGGGGTTCTTATGGAGGCTTCATTTCATAAGCATGATTGATTAAGTCATTGGCCATTGGTGATTGAACTCAACCCCCAGCCCCTCTCCCCTCCCCGCAGGTCAGGGGGTGGGACTGAAATTTCCAACCCTCTGATCACGTAGTTGGTTCCCCTGGCAACCAGCCCCCATCCTTAGGTGACCTAGGGGCTTTCCAAAAGCCGCCTCATTAACGTAACAAGAGATGCTGTTGTCGCTGTCATCACTTAGGAAATTCCAAGAGTTTAGGGGCTCTGTGCCAAAAATGGGGACAAAGACCAAATATATATTTCTTATTATAAATCATAATATCACACTAGACAGATGATGGATGTGGGTCTCACTAGATCATGCCTCCCTCCTTCAAGGGTGAGCAAGTTGGGGGATAAATACTATGGGAGCTGAACCCTGACCTCTGAAAATGATCTACAGCGGGATCCAGAAGAAATGAACTTTGTGGGAAAGGAACAAAATGCCACAAAAGGAGGCCAAGCTGAGATGGGGAGAAAAAACAGAGTGAGATGAAAAGGGAGATTAATGAGGAAAATAAGAATTGCAAGGATATGAACTGCGGGCTGATTCTGAGACCTTACTGGAAGCAGCGGGAGTGGAGTTGACGCTGCAGCACGTGAGATCAGCAAAGGAGACTCTCTGCGAGGGTGTGCTATGGAAAGACCGTGAAAAAGATAAATTCAGAAGGCACTCAGAGCCAGCGTCGGTTTCCTGATGAAGAGACAGGCTGTATAAAGGTCCGTGTTTGTAGAGGAAAAGACCCCAACGCTGAAGATCAATTCAAAGAAAACATGCACAACTGGACACACAGTGACAGAAATTTTTAATAACCAAGTGTGATGGGGCAGAAAAACATGGCCAGATGCACATACCCCCTTCTTTTGCTCCCTCCTGTCTCAGGAAGGTGTGTGTATTTGCCTGCCTGGTGCTGAGAGGGTTTGCGGGATAGAGATTAGAAATTGAGAGACAGTTGGGGTCATGGGAGAGATACAGGGAAGGGATTTTAGGAGTTTTGGGGAGTGTCATGAAGGGATGCCCTTTTGGTGACTTAGAGAGATTGTCGTAAAGACATTAACTGCTTCTTAGGCTACTCTGTATGTTGAACTAATGGTCCTGGGAAGGGGACTGCCCAGAAGAGGCAGCTAGAGCTTAGTGACAAAGACAATCCTATGGACGCCTGGGCACAAAAAGCGGCCGAAGACAAACACCAGGCAGCCTCAGTGCTGTCTGCGGGGCTGAGTACCGAAGGCCAGCCGAGGAACGAGTAACACTGTGGCATTTGGAAGGGCCTTGCTCTCCAGCTAGGTTGTGTTCAGGTGCGACTTCAGCATAAAGGATTTTTCAGATAGGCAAGAGAGCTGAGAAAATAAACCACTCGTGTATTCCTTCTGAGGGGAAAGCTCGTTCTGGGTGAAGTTCTCCAGCACAGCAAGAGCACCAAGTACAAGTGTGTGTCTAGTCAGGAGGAAGGCCTGAGGGGTGGCAGACAGCATGCCAGCTCAGTCCCAGTGACTTGCAAATCTGTGTCCAAACCTGAATGCAAAAACAATAAGAGCAGTAACCTGGATCTAAAAATCTCCAGTTAGACCAACAAAGGCCAAGAAGGGGAGGAGCTGGCAGGCAGACAAGTGTCAGAATCCCCTGCTGACCCTTCACCCCAGCCACTGTCTAGGTCGGGGTTTGTCCCCTCAGAGTCGGTCCTGGGTCCACAATGTGCCAGCTCGTGAGTCTGGAGCCAGCCCCTTGGATTGAATGCTGCTCTTTCTCCCAGACACGGGGGCCAGCTTCCCTCTCCTGGACCCCTCAGCACCACCACACAAAGCCACACCTGCATAGTGGGGGGGGCCTCACTGAGGGGTCAGGTAATGGAAGAGAGGAGAGAGAAGGCTAGCTGTGTGTCCAGTAGGAGTTCTCCAGGACCCAAAGGGAAGGCCTTGGGAAGATAAACCTTTCCCAGCAGCTCCCCAGCTCTAACCTGGTTCCCTACCTTCAGTTTGGCCCCTTTCTCTCAGAGTACCCCATTCTTCTAACCCTGAGGTTCTCAAACTTCTTTTGGTGTCAGGATTCCTTTATACTCTTTTTTTATCTTTTGTGTGTGTGTGTGTGTGAGGAAGATCAGCCCTAAGCTAACATCCAATGCCAATCCTCCTCTTTTTTTGCTGCGGAAGATGGGCCCTGGGCTAACATCCGTGTCCGTCTTCCTCTACTTAGTGTGGGACGCCGCCACAGCAAGGCTTGACAAGGGGTGCGTCAGTGCACGCCTGGGATTTGAACCTGCAAATCCCGGGCTGCCACAGCGGAGTGCGCACACTTAACTGCTACGCCACTGGGCCGGACCTTATCTTTTTCTGTTAATTGAGATATAATTGACATAGAACATGGTGTAAGTTTAAGGTGTACAACAGGTTGATCTGATATATTTATATTGCAACGTGGTTGCCGTACATGTTAGCGTTAGCTAACACCCCTGTAGTGCTACATAATTATCATTTCTTCTAGTGGTGGGAATAATTAAGATCCAGTTTCTTAACAAGTTTAATGTTTATAATACAGTTTTGTTGTCTGTAATCACTGTACTGTGTAGTAGATCTCCAGGATTTATTTGTCTTCTAGTTGTAAGTATGTACTCTTAAACATCTCTCCCATTCTCGCACCCCCCAGCCACTGGTAACCACCATTGCAGTCTGTTGTTTTCAAGTTTGGTTCTTTTTAGATTCCACATACAAGAGATATCATCAGTATTTATTTCTCTGTCTGATTTATCTCACTTAGCATAATGTCCTCAGGGTCCATCCATGTTGTTGAAAATGGCGGGATGTCCTTCTCTCTCATGGCTGAATAATATTCCTTTGTATGTATATACTGCATCTTCTTGATCCACTCATCCATTGACAGGCACTTAGGTTGTTTCCTTGTCTTGGCTATTGTAATAATGCGGCAGTGAACATAGAAGTTCAGATTTCTCTTCAATATCCTGTTTTCGTTTCCTTTGGATATATACCCAGAAGAGGGATTGCTGGAACGTATGGTAGTTGTATATTTAATTTTTTGAGGAACATTTATACTCTTTAAAATTATTGAGGGGGCTGGCCCCATGGCTTAGCCGTTAAGTGCGCGTGCTTCACTACTGGCGGCCCGGGTTCGGATCCCGGGCGCGCACCGTCGCACCGCTTCTCCGGCCATGCTGAGGCCGCGTCCCACATACAGCAACTAGAAGGATGTGCAACCATGACATACAACTATCTACTGGGGCGTCGGGGAGAAAAGGGGAAGAAAAAGGAGGAGGATTGGCAATAGATGTTAGCTCAGGGCCTGTCTTCCTCAGCAAAAAGAGGAGGATTGGCATGGATGTTAGCTCAGGGCTGATCTTCCTCACAAAAAAAAAATAAAATAAAATAATAAATAAAATTATTGAGGACCTCAAAGAGGTTTTCTTTATGTGGGTTATTTCTGACGAATGCTATTTACTGTATTAGAAATAAAAACAAAAATATTTTAAAGATTTATTTGTTCATTTAAAATTAACAGTAAGCTCACATGTAAAATAAATTTTTACAAAAATAACTATATTTTCCAAAAGAAAAAAAACTTTAGTGAGACGTGTGGTGTTGTTTCACAGTGTTGTGAATCTCTTTAGTGTGTGGCTGGCTTGACAGAAGACAGCTGATTCTTGTACCTGCTGCTGTGTTCGGTCTCGTGATGGGTTGTTTTGGTTGAGGTCTACGAAGAAAATGTAGCGTAACGCTGATGTGTCACTGGAAAAGAGGACTTCGCAGAGTCCTTGAAAGGGTCTCAAGGGCCCCCTTCACCCTTTGAGAAATGCTGTTCTCACCTTCCTATGTGAATCTCTACTCACTTTTTTGAAAGCCACACCCCTCACCCCAAGCCCATCATCTTTCTTCCCATCGGAACAAGTCCCCAAACCTAGTTCTTCAAATCAGGTAACATGGGGGCCCCACTTCTTCAAGATGACATGCTGGCCGTTGGTCCCCTTGGTCCCAGGAGAGTGACACTCTCCAAGCCAAGCTGCCCACAGCAGTGACTCAGGCACACCTGCTGATGTCCCTAGGTTTTCTGATGAGGAACCATCCACATACACAGTTCCTAGAGGTGATACCATTTAGACTCATAATGGGAAGCTAGGATTTTCCTCACTGCCTGGTATTTGCAAGGCAGACCAGCCCCTCCAAGGCCAAAGCCGTGCCCAGCGCAGCCTGGAGGAGCCACCTGTGGAATTGAGTCTTCCTCTTCCCCTGTATACAGCAGGCCCACCCCCGCTTTGTCCCTTCCTAAGAGCTGGGGCAGAGCGGCGCGCTGGAGGCCCCGGTTGGGTAGCATCAGTAAGGCCGTCAGTGCACAGTTGTCCCACAGTTGTCCCCAATAAACTGGCTTGGAAGTGGGACCATGGCGAGGACGCTAAGGAAGCCGGAGGTGGCCGGAGCTCCTCGGGACATGAGAAGCGTCCTAAAGCAGCATGAGCACTCCGTGCGCCTAGGTGGGGTCCAAGTAAAGAAATAAAGCAATAAAATGTGCAGCAGCCTTTATCCAGTCCCCATCTGGTTTTCCTTGTTGCAGCTCCTCGGAGCCCTGGCACCTTCGGGAGCCCCACCCCAGCTGGAATTCACAGGGAGGGCGGTGGCCATGACTCACAGTTACCCAGAGCGCAGCAAGCAGGGCCACGTCTGCCTTCCTGGGGAGACCCTCCTCCCTGCCCCCTTCCTTCCTTCCCACCTCTTGCCCCTCCCAAGCGACAACTAAATGAACCCAGACAACAGCAGCCCGGAGAGGTGGAGCCACCGTCAGCAGGCTGGGCACCCAGAGTGAGGGTGAGGGCCAGAGGACTTGGGGGGAGGGGGGCTCTGGGGAAGGACATTTTGCATCTTCCCAGACCTGCCCCAGCCCCCTGGATTAGCAACTAGGGTTTTCTTGGTCCTTCCAGGATGGGATGGCCTCTACGGACCTGGAAAGGAAGACAGGGCAGGGCTGGTAGGAACACAAGACATGGAGCAATCATCCAGTCCAGGGTCTTCAAACTTTTTTTTTGGCAACAGAACTACTTTTTTTTGACTGAAGGGCGGCCAGCAGAGCTGCTCTGCTGAGAGCTGGGCCCACAGCCTGGCTGACTCTCTGGCCTCACTCTTGTCACCATCAGCCCCCAGATCCTGGAACACAGTTTGGTGTAACTACTAATGCGGTTCATCTGCCCATTTCACAGATGGGGAAACAGACCCCAAGACAGAAGTCTCTTGCCCACAGACTTAAAGTGAGTTGGGGGTTGGGTAGAGCCTAGAATCCAGTGCTTTCTCCAAGGGGCATTCAGGGACAGGGAGCAGGGGCGGCTGTAAGAGGAGACCACTAGGCACGTGTCGTGGGGCAGGGGTCCACACTGAGGAGAGTGGTACCCAGGGCGAAGTGGAGGAGGGAGGAGGCTGGCGTTAAGTCGACACCCCACAGAGGGGCAGCCCAGCCTGCACGACAGACAAGAAAGTAAATAAATCCATCTCTGTCCTCCTCCAGTGGCCACAAATCTGGCCTCTGACGTTGGGAATAACCACCCCTCCATCTCCACTCCTGGACTCTGCCCTCTGCCCCACCTCCCTGCCCCAGGGCAGGGGAGCCCCAGGGCAGGGGAGCCCCGGCCCTTTGACACATGGGCCTTCTGAGACCCTAGAACGTGAGCCCTTGACTGCCCACTTCCTACATGCCCAGCCTCCTCCTGCCCCAGGGAGGGCAGAGCTGTGGTTTTGCACATTATTGGGTGATAATTAGTGTCTTGAGGTCACGCATGTCTGCATGACCCCGATACACCCTGCTGACCGTGAGGCCAGTGTGGACTGTGCACCAAGCTCCCATCCTGCCCTGACTCCTGGGTTTTTCTAGAGAGAGAGGTTGTGGTTTTTGTCACGTTCTCAAATGGGCCTTTGGTCCAAAAGAGGTGAAGAAGCACTGCTGGGGGGAGGGGCCTTCGGTGGGGGGGCTGCGGAGGAAAGGCAGTGGGGTGGGGGCGCTATGTTGGTGACTCTCCTCCCTGCCAGAGGCTTTACAGACGTTACCTGGTTTTATTTCTCTCACCTACCTGTGATATAGGGTGCCGGCCCCCATTGTACGGATGGAGAAACTGAGACTCAGTGACATTAGGTGGCTTGCCCAGGACGCAGCCTGGCTGAGGGATTGAACAAGCCAGGGCAGGGACAGAGGTCCAAGGCGGTGTTGCACTTGGTTCCCCTAGGCCCTCAGCTCCAGAATGTAGCAGGCAGCACTTCAGAAGCCCCCCTTCCCCTGCATCCACACCAGACCTTGAGCCCCCGGACTAGGGCCCCAGTAGATTATTCCAGCAGCCAGAGAGCCTGGCGCAGGGCATGGCAGCTTGCCTCTGAGGTTCATTCCTGCCGAGTGGAAAACAAAGCCCCCAAGACTGGCACCTTGGTGTCCTCGATGAAGCTTGAAACCCATTCCTTTCTAACAAGGAGGAGGGAGCAAAGTGCCCCTAACAGTCGCCGCGGGTAGGACCCGGCTGGAGCATGGGCTCAGTGAGTTTCCCTGCAGGGCAGGGGCATGGTGTCCTGGCCCCTCCAGATCCATCCAGCAAAGACCCTTTCTTTTCTCTGCTCTTAGAAATGTCAGCCACGAGGGCCGGCCCAGTGGCGCAGCAGTTAACTTCACGTGTGCTGCTTCAGTGGCCCGGGGTTCGCTGGTTCAGATCCTGGGCACGGACTGACTCACCACTCATCAAGCCACGCTGAGGTGGTGTCCCACATAGAAGAGCTAAAGGGGCCTACAACTAGGATATACAACTATGTACTGAGGACTTTGGGGAGAAAAAAGAAAAGAGGAAGTTTGGCAACAGATGTTAGCTCAGGGCCAATCTTCCTCAAAAAAAATAAAAACTAAAAAAAAAAAAAAGAAGGAAATGAAGGTACCTAAAAAAGAAAAAAGAAAAGTCAGGCATCAAACCACAGGGCAGCATCCCTGCCCTCCAGCCTCTCCCCTGCCCTGCTCACCCGCCCTGGTAGAAAAGGCAGACCAGG
This sequence comes from Ceratotherium simum simum, assembly GCF_057802395.1. Classification (NCBI taxonomy): domain Eukaryota; kingdom Metazoa; phylum Chordata; class Mammalia; order Perissodactyla; family Rhinocerotidae; genus Ceratotherium; species Ceratotherium simum. The sequence goes on from NC_141915.1 coordinate 2,402,542, forward strand.
CCCCAGGCTGAGTCAATGGCCCACCCCCCATTCCTGAAATTCTTTTTTTTTTTGAACATCTTTATTACATGTGATTTTTTTCTTCCAGTGTTATTGAGATACTGTATAAGTTTAAGTGTACAGCATAATGACCTAACTTACATCTATTGCAAGATGATTAACACAATAAGTTTAGTTAACATCCATCACCTCATATAAAAATGTTTTTTCCTTGTGATGAGAAATTTTAGGATATACTCTCTTAGCAACTTTCAAATATACCATACAGCAGTGTTCACTATAGTCATCAGTTGTACATTCCATTCCTGAAATTCTGACAGTTAAAGAAGTCAACTGTTCTGAGCCTTAGTTTCTTCATCTATAAATTGGGAATAATAATGCCCAGCCTACTTGCCTTATAGGGATTTCTAAGAATCACATGAGGAAGGCCTTTAGAAAAGCTCAGGATATCCCACCGAAATGACAGAGAGCAAACCCCTGCTAGGATGCACCCGTCACCCACACATTTCCTGTCCCCAAGTCACTGGACCCTGGCAACCCAGTCTGGGAGCCTTCCTCTCTGGGCTGTGCTGGGGCAGCAAAAATGGGTGGTGCCTGCTTTCCTTGCCTACCCTCAGTGCCCCTTTGGCCCTCACAGTGGGGTGGGGGCAGTCCCCTGGGATCGGAATGTCGTCATTGCGTGGTCTGTGCAAGGCATCACACTAGGAGCAGGAAGCACAGCCCCCACCCAAGGACTACAGAAACTGGGCAGAGGGGTTTGAGAAAAGACAGAAGGTATAGCCACGCTCTTTCACATATAGAGGGTATGAAGTTGAGTCCAACACTAGAGTAGAAAACCATGGTTCTTTACTTCTCTAAAGCAATTAACTTCATTTCCAGCTCCCACCAGCTTGGCTGGTGGGACATTCAAGCTTAGTCGTGTTTGGGGGGCCTGCCCTTTCCCTGGTCTTGTGCGAGAATCTTGGGATCTTACACAGAACATTTGGAGCAGGGCCCTTGGGTCCTAATCCGCACTGGGCGCTGCTCTTGGCCAAGCCCATGGGGTCCCTTGCTGGTGGGCAGGGGTCTCTGCAGAGGCTCCTAGCTGGGGCTGTCAGTGTGTGGTGCCCCCAAACCCCTGACCCTCGTCAGGCTTGGGGAACCTCTGCCCCAGCCTCACCCAGAGCCCCTTGCCTCCATGCTCACTCGCCTGCTGTTAGGAGGACCCCACTTGATATCCTTCCTTAGGGAGCCCTGGTGGGGTTTTCTTCTGGGTGCCTGGCAACTTCTCCTTTCAGCCCCACAACTCGGAAACCCCCCAAGGCAAAGGAACACCAAGGTTGGGTCATCTATAGAAGGAGCAGTAAAAATGTCCTCAGAAGCAATAAGAAAACAAATAAATATCAATACATGATCACAAAGGAGGGGAATTTTACTATGCATGCCGTTTCCAAATTTTGCCCTGGCTGGAGAAGCAGCTATCAGCACTGTGCCAGCCCCGCTTGGCTTCATCCTCAGGGGATCCAGAGAGGCGATGGTTGGGAGGCTATCCTGGGAGAGGTCCATAAACGGGGAAGGCTGTCTCTACGGGGGCTTGTCCTGGCCCCCTGTGGGAAGTTCTGTAGATGCTTCCTTGCAGGTTGGGAAATCTTTTTGAAGGGGAGGTCCCCTCCCTTACCAGGGCTCTGGGGGAGGCTGAGCTGCCTCTAGGGGGCTGTTCGGGACATATTGGGTGGGACTCAAGGGTAGGGCGGGACCGCCCCTGACCTCTGGGCATCCTTCACTCTTGCAGGACCTAGGCATGGAGTCAACCTCGCTGGATGACGTTCTGTACCGCTACGCCAGCTTCAGGAACCTGGTGGACCCCATCACACACGACCTCATCATCAGCCTGGCCCGCTACATCCATTGCCCCAAGCCGGTAGGGCGGCTGTGGTCTAAGCCAGCCAGGTCCGGGGTGTGAGGCAGGGCCTTTCTGGGCAGAGCAGCTCAGTGCCCAGGAAGGGCTGGAGGATGAGCATCCTCATGCAAGCACTGAGGGGATGGGCCTGAGGTGCCCACCCTGTCCTGAGGCCCAGCATCCATGGCAGAGGCTGCATATGGGCACCATCAGAAGAGATTTTCTTTGGCCCCATGGGGTGGGTTAAACCTGGATTCATTGCCAACATTTAAAAATCAGAATATTTCAAAAAAAAAAAATCAGAATATTTCACACAATCCCTCTATTGAAAAATGTGAAGCTCCAGCAACATGAAGCTCTCATTTCTATAGGGCTGGAGCTGAGTAGCCACCCCTATTATGTGGGGCTAGGGCCACCATGTACAGTTGTGTAGGTTGCACCCTGCACAAAGACTTGTAAACACAGAGGTGGCATGGGGTGGGAGGTGAGGGGTGGGAGACAGTTCAAATCCAGCCCTCTCTCTGCCCACCAAGCCATGGGCACTGGTGCAAGACTGTGTCCACCTAGAGGTAGACTTTTTCTCATTTGCACAAAGGTCTCATATAAGTCTAGCAGTGATCCAGCATGGTGCTCTCCAGTTTGCCTCAGTCCCCACCACTCCCAGTTGTCTTTCTCTCTGAGGCTGTGTCATTTTACACCCATCCACTTCACTCAGGTCTACTTCCTGCCTGGCTGCTGGAGCTGAGAAGGAAAAGCTCCAGGGCTCTCCGGGCTCCACAGGCACTGCTCTGCCCCTTCTGGATGGGAGGATCTGCCCCTCTTCTTGCTGGCTCCAGGGTCCAGGCTGGCTTACCCAGAGCTGCCCATGGGGACCTTGGCGGGGAAGGAGAGGGCCAGGGTGGGGCAGCTCCACACTTGAGCTTTTCTCTCTGTTTTGGTGTCTTTACTCCCATTATTCAATTTCCAGCAGCTTCCAAAAGAAGCACTTCTTCTGGCAGGGGCAAGAAGCCAGAGCAGGACGGAGGAGTGAGGGAAGCTTCTGCTCTGAGTAGGATCTAGAATAAGAGGGAGCAGGTGGTTCCCAAGCCCACCCCTCACTTGGCGCAGACTTTAACATGGTCGCCCAGGGTGCTGGCCCCGTGCTCTGGGGCTGAGCCTCTGTGCGGGGCTCTCTGGGGCCGAGGCTCTGAGGAGGGTTAGCTGTGGAGGGCTGGGCCAGTCGGGAGCAGGTTGGTGGTGGATGCAGCAGAAGGCGGGGATGCTGGGCTCAAATGTGCGACGGCAAGAAGCCAGTGATGAGGGTTGGTGGCCTGGGACCCTCAAGGCATGGGGAAGAGGAGCCAGTGTCAGGAGCCACAGAAACCGGCTGGAGCTGGACCCACCCTCGCTTCTCATTCAGCTTACACCTGGCTCAGCCTGGGCAAGCTGAGACCGAGCCTATAGGAAGCCCTGCAGGTGCCAGACCCCGGCCTTTCCTAGAGCATGAATTGAGTTGCCCCCAGGTGAGAGGGGTGATAGAGTTTAGGGCACTCAAAGCAGCGAGAATATTTTATGCCCAATTTAGTGTCAATTTAGTGTCGAGGAAGACGAAGTTTGGGTAATGAAGTGATCTGAGAAAGGTCACATCCCAGGCCAGAAGCCCAGGTGTGGTTTGGGCCCCAGTGCTGCACAGGGTGCAGGCCAGTGCTCAGGGGCTAGCTCTGGGCCATCAGTGCTCACGTGGGGTTCGCAGGGCTGCGCAGGTGGGGGGTGGGGGGCCTGTGTGCGAGCAGCTCGAGCACCCGCCTCCCTCCCCACAGGAAGGGCCTGCAGGGGGTTACCTGCCCGTGTCGGACCCCAGGAGACAGGACAGGGCCAAGAAGGAGAGGAGGGCCAAGGGACCCTGCCCTGCGATCCATCCTTTCCGTCTGGGTGGGGACCAGAGGGCCATACGTAGCTTGTCTCAGCTCAGGCTGCTGTAACAAATTACCACAGATGTGGTGGCTTATAAACAACAGAAATTTATTTCTCACAGTTCTGGAAGCTGGAAGTCCAAGAGCAGGGTGCCAGCGTGGTTGGGCTCTGGTGAGAGCCCTCCTCCTGGTTTGCAGATGGCCGCCTTCTCACTGTGGCCTCACATGGCAGAAGGAAAGAGAGCTAGCTCTCTGGCCTCTTCTGAACCCTCATGACCTCATCTAATCCTAATCACCTCCCAAAGGCCCCACCTCCTGACACCATCACATTGAGATTGAGGTTCAACATATGAATCTGGGGAGACATTCAGTCCATTGCACAGTGTAACCTTTCTCAGGTCACTTAATTAGCTGAACTTCAGGGGCCAGCCCTGTGGCTTAGCGGTTAAGTGTGCTCGCTACACTACTGGCAGCCCGGGTTCGGATCCCGGGTGCACACTGACGCACCGCTTCTCCGGCCATGCTGAGGCCGCATCCCACATACAGCAACTAGCAGGATGTGCAACTATAACATACAACTGTCTACTGGGGCTTTGGGGAGAAAAAGGGAAAACAATAAAAGGAGGAGGATTGGCAATAGATGTTAGCTCAGGGCTGATCTTCCTCACCAAAAAAAAAAAAAAATAGCTGAACTTCATTTTCCTCAGCTCTAAAGTGAACATAACAATACTCTCTCCTGTAGAGCTGCTTTGAAAGTTCAGTGAGATGATTTACGAGAAGCACTGGTGTGTGCCTGTCACCGCTGAGTGCCCTATGCGCAGAGGCCAAGGTGGAACTAATCAGTGAGCACCAGCCACATGCCACGCAGGTGCTCAGACCTAGCAGGTCAGCTGTGGGACACGGAGGAAAGGAAGACACAGCCCCGGGCCTCGGGCCCCGGACCCTGTGGGCTCAGAGTTTTGGACAATAATGGGCTGGCCTCCGACCCAGATTTCCAGAGCCAGCCAGAGTATGGTCAGCCGTGCTGGAGGCCCGGGGGCCTGGCCTGTCCTCTACCCATACCCAAGGCCATGTGGCAGGAGAGGCCCTTTTGAAGGACTCTCTCAGCTGTGGCTGAGGCTGTAGTCGGAGGTCCTGGCTATGGGGTCCCCAAGCTGGTGATAGGGGCAGGCCCTGCACCCACCCCAGCAACCTTAGCTGGCTCAGGGCTGGCCAAGACGTCTGCTCTTAGCTCTTTCATCTGAGAATTTCAGACCAGCCCAAGTGTGGGCCTAGACGTCATAGACAGAGATGTCAAGACCATCAGCTATGTGGGGGGATGAGGGGGTCTCCCTCAGCTTGAGATGGGGTGAAGAAAATGACCCTCTCTGGTCCAATCTCAGGGTGAAGTATCCACAAGACAGATAACCTTCCCACTGCTATGATGACCACCTCGAATGAATCCCATCTATTTTTTCAACCTGCCAAACACCAAAAACCCTCTCCTGTGTCCCAGCAGAGTGTGGGCCAAGGCCCTAGAAAGAGGTGGGTCTGTGCCTGCCCCAAGAAGGAGGGACAGGCCCATGACTGTGTATTGATGAACCCCAAGTCTATATCTGCAGCCTGGCTTCAAATTCTAAAGTCACCCACCTCTGGGACATTTCCACCCGAGTGTCCCTCAACTCACCACCCCTCCCCTACCCAAAACTCATTCCACTTTTAGCACCCATCATCTGTCAGGAAACTTTAGAGACTCTTTCCTTCCCTGCACCCCAGCCCCACCCCAGCACATTCATTCCATCATGTCTACAGTCAGGTTCCCCACAAGCAGACACTAAAATGAGGGTGTGCGTACAGTGATTGTTGAGGAAGTCTCCCGGGGAAACCAGGTGAGCTCGGGCGCGTCCTGCGGAGGGCGGGCAGCTTCCACGTGGTCCCTGGGGTACTCTGTGTAAGCTTCTCCACAGGGTTGTCTCCACCCGAGGCGGAAGGGCTAGGCTTGCCAACTCCTGCTCTGGTCAAAATGGAGGCAGCCCAGGGGATGAATTCGCAGCAGTTCTGTCTCCCTGAGCTTGCCTGAGGGAGGCTGCTGCAAAGCAGAACTGGTGCCAGCTCTCCAGGCAGAAGCACATCCCAGAAGAGAGGTGCACAAAATCGGGAAAAGGGGATCCAAGGGGATTCGGACGGAGCACCGCGGGACAGTCAGCAAGTCCTGACAATCCTAGCTCCCTAATGTGTCCAGGCCATCTCCACGGCCTTCCTAGTTCCAGCCACATCCTCCTCCTCCAGGGCTACTAACTGGACTCTGGGCCTCCCCTCCTGCCTCCCTGCCCTCTATACTCTGGGAGCAGCCAGAGAGCAATCTGCAAAGGTAAATTGGATCATTTGTGTACCTCTCTGGAAAACCTTCCACGTGCTGTTGAGTTGTAGTTTAAAACCTAAACTCCTTCTCTGGCCCTGCCTGAATCTCCCATCTCATCTTATCATCTCATCTCATCTCTCCCACTCTCCACACTGCTCGCTCCCCCTCCAGCCACGTGGGCCTCCTCTCTGTTCCCAGAGCATCCAGATCCTCTCCTACCTTAGGGACTTTGCTACCTCCTCTGTCTGAGCTTCCCTCTCCTCCTTTCAGACTCAGCTGAAAGGTCACCTCTCAGAGGCCTTTGACCACGGAGGTCTCCGGATCAGCCTCTGTCTCACGCCCTGTTTATTTCTTCATTTATTTCTTCATTTCACTCCCTGGTCTCTGAAATTATCTTGCTTATTTATTTGTTGGCTAACTTATGGTCTGCTTTCCCCACTAGAATATAAACTCCAAAGGCGCAAAAGATGGCGTCTGTCTTGTTCACGGTTATGTCCTGCACCAGGCAGGGGAAGCAGGCGACCCTTTCCATTGTGAATTTTTAAGAGAGTTTAATAAGGGACTATTTCTAGGGTTGTGGGCAAGATTAAGGAAATGAACAGGGGACGCTGAGACACCCAGAGACTCGCAGCAGCAGGAAGTTGTTACTACAGAAGGGGCTCCGGGCGGAAGCCGTGTTGCTGGAGCCGGGATGAGAATGCCTCTTCCAGAACTGTGTTGTATTTTCTATTGCTGCATAACAAATTACCCCAAGCCTTAGTGGCTTCAAACAACAGACATTTATCTTTGTACAGTCTCTGTAGATCAGGAATTCTGGAGCAGCTTAGCTAAGTAGTTCTAGCTTACGGTCTCAAGACACTGGCCGAGGCTGCAAGTATCTGCAGGCTTGACAGAGGCTGGCAGGCCCACCTCCAGGATGCCACATCCATGGTTGTTGGCAGGAGGCCTCAGTTTCTTGCCATGTGCGCCTGTCCATAGGACTCACATCATAGCAGGTGGCTTATCCCAGAGCGGGCGCTCCAAGAGAGAGCAAGGCAGAAGCCACAATATCTTTTATGACCTAGCCTCAGAAGTCACACACCATCGCTGCTGCCATATTCTATTGATGGCCCAGATCAGCCCTGACACATTGTGGAGGGAGACTACACAAGGGCACAATACCAGGCGGCCAGGGTCAGTGGGGGCCGTCTTGGAGGGTGGCTCCCCCACATGCTGAAGCAGAGAAAGAATGAGAAGAATAAACCCCTCGCCCCTTCTCTGCTTCTGCCCTCTGATCTCGTTCTAATTGCTCCCATTAGCTGAACCCACCTGGAAGCCAGTGGCAAGAGGGCTGGGAGATGCTGTCTGTAGAGCTCAGCCTTCCAAGCACAGAGAAGAGCAGAGAATGAACTAGCAGAGAGGGAGTAAATGGAAAACCCAGCACACAGTCGCAGTATCTGGAGCAGCGTCCTGCTGGTAGTAGGCAGGGCAGTCAATATTTGATGAATGAATGAATTTACGAACTAGGGAAGCCTTTGGGTGCAGAGCAGTGGAGGGCTATGCCTGCTTGGGTCCTGGGGGCAGCATACAAAGGTGCCTGGGGAAGTGAAGGTGGCAGGTGGGCGTCACCATCTGACAGTTGAGAGATGGAGCAGTGTGTGGGGTGGGGGTGGTGCTGAGACCGCCTCCTAGAGGGGCCTGCAGGTCTGCCTCAAGCGCCTTCCCTGACAGGTCAGTGCGAGTCCCTCAAACAGATTATTCTCCAGGGCCTGCGGTCAGCAGCACAAGGCGGTCTGGAGGCTGCTGCTTGGACCCGCGCTCTGCCCTGCGGTGCCGAGTCACCCCGACTTGCGCCATGCGTCCCTCCCTCCTTCTTCCTTTTCCACAGTGGGAGGAAGAGCTGCAGAAAGTTGATTCCACAAACTGCCTTTGAGCTTCTGGTGTGGGTTAGGACTCTGGTGCAGGTAACAGAAGCCCACTGGGGCTGCCTCAAGCCAGGAAGAGCATTTATCCTTCTGATACTGAAGGGTCTTGTGGGGACCAAAGGAAGCCCAGCTTGAGGCGCTAGAACCGCAGGGAGACACAGTGCAGGCATCTCTCCCTCTCTGCTCTCTGCTCCCCTCGCTTCACTCTCCATTCCCTTTCCCACGCCACAGGGCAGGAAATAGGGCTGCCCGGGGCTCCTCAGTTTACTTGTCATGGTTCATCCTTGGGAGGAGTTGGGGGTGTGTCTCCGTCTCAGGTTGGGAGTCCCAGGAAAAGGCTGATTGGCTGCGCTCTGCAGGTGCCCGTGGGGTCTGGTTGCACAAAAGGACTGCTGGGCCACACCACTTGGAGAAGAAAGTTCCCAGAGGAGAGGGGCCAGCGGACCATCCGAGCGCTGGGTGCAGGGCCCACGTAACATCCGGTGCCTGTCGTCGAAGCCCTGGCCAAAGGGCACTTGGCTGCTCTGTACCTGGGAGGCAGCTGTTTTTCTACTCTGAAACCGCACAGAAACGGCACTTCCTCCTCCTTTCCCCACCTTCTCTTACTCCTCCCCGTCTGGGCCAGTCCTGCTTAGCCCTGGTCTCTGTAGGAGGAAGGTCTGCAGAGGGCTTCAGAAAGTGATGGAGTTGGGAAAAAATTAGATGGGCTTGCTTAAGGCTGTTCTGGTTGCAAAGGACAGAAACACCTTGAACTAACCTAAGTGAAAGCTTTGTCACCAGGAGGGCGGAGCAGAGCACAAGGCGGGTTGGCAGGTCAGGAGTGCCAGCCTCAGAGCCGCACTGAGGTTTGGATCCTGATTCCTTAAGTTGCGTGGCTTGCCAGTCTATTCAGCTTCTTTATGCCTCAGTTCCCTCGTTTGTAAAGTGGGGGTGATAGTAGCGCCTGTCTCCTAGGATTATTGTGGGTTACAGGACTGTGATGAGCTCATGCATGCAACGCACAGGGGCCATGCCTAACGTCCAGGAGATGCTCTGCATGTGAGCTGTTGTTAACTTAGTCCAGACAAGCGGAGGGGGCTCTCACTTCTGGGAGGACGTTAGCTCACGTTTGGTCTCAAGTCAGCTCTGGTAGGTGACCATATCTATTGTCCCTGTTTGGCGGATGAGGAAACAGGCTCAATCCGTCTCCCAGGTGGGGGCCCCAGTGCCTGCTCAGCCTGTGCCTCACCCTGCGCACGGCTTCCCCCTTGCGGCAGTGCCAGCGCACTGCTTTGCTGCCTCTTTTCTTCTTGGTTTCTCCCTTTAAGGCCCAGCTGCCCAGGCCTAGAAGGTGGAGGGAGAGTCCCTGGCCCTGATTTTGGAAACCCTGGGAAGTGGCTGGAGGAGGAGCTGGAGCTGAGGGGCTCAGTTCTCAGCTTTGGAGCAGGTGCTGTGGGAGACTGGCAATGTTCTGTCCCGGGGTGGTCCCAGGAGTGATGGTGGGCAGACCACTGGATCCCACCCTCTGGTCCTTGTCTTTAAAGTGTGTCCACCTTGGCAGCACAGGGGGACCACGGGGGAGCTTTTAAAAATCCCTGTGCCTGAGCTGCCCACCCCATTGCTGGGGGTGGCCCAGGCAGCGGCATTTTTTAAAGCTCCCCCCACCCCGATTCCTGCATGCAAGAGTCCCAGGTGGACAGCCGCTCTCTATGGGCTGTCCCATTCTGCCTGTGGCATCCAAAGTTGGCCTTCACCCCAGCCCCACCATGACCGCCCCTCCTTGAGCCTGTGCTGGCCCAGGCCTCTTCACTGGAGTCCACCCTTCTCCTTGGTGCCTATGGCTCCGCTCTCTCCTGCTTCTCTGACTGTGCCTTCTCCACCCCTTCGTGTGCCGTGTGTCCTCCTTCTGCCCCTACGATGTTGCAGCTGTTCCCTTTGCCTTCCTCCTCAGCTCATTCCCCACTCAGGCCAGGGGGTTTAACCAGATGCTGATGAACGTGTCCAGCTCAGACCTGTCTTGAGCCCCAGCCCCATAAATCCAATTGCATCTCCCAGCTGGAGGTCCCACAGGCCCCTCAAACTCCACATGGCCCCAAATGAGCTGGTCGTTCCCTTGTCCTACCTTTCCATCCCCTTCTCCTCTGCAGCCCCTTGCCTTCTGCTCAAGGCAAGCCCAAGGTCCCAGCCCAAAGCCTAGAGCCCTCCTCATCCCCTCCCTGCCCACACCCTCTCCATTCTGTGCACTGTCAGTCGAGTGTGGTGGCCTCCACCTCTTTCAGCCCTGTCCTCAGGCCTGGCCCTGAGTCACCCTCTCTGCCTACAGTCCCCCCTTTCTCCATCTCCCAGTCAGAGGGATGGTCCCAAAATGCAAATGTGATCCTACCGTTCCCCACCCCCCAGCAACTCCCCTGCCACCCCCATGATGGAGCCCCTGCCAACTTCACCACCTGCTTCCCGTCACACACCCCCACCTGACTAGGCTCAGCAAGAAACTAAGTCTAGGAATCAGAATATATCAACTCCAGGTGTTGCAAATGCAATTGCCTGGACTGACACGTGACATTCATTTCTCTCTCGACAGGCTTAGGCAATAGGAAGATGAGTTCATGGAGAACTAGAGACCAGAGGTTTCGTCTAAACCGATCCTACTCAGTCTCGGGCCTTCCTTTGTCTCCTGGATCCCTGCTCAGATGCTTCATCTCTTTAGTCACTCAACCTCCCTCTTCCTTCCTCCTCTCTCATCTCCCTCCCTCAGTCTCCTTCTCTTGCCTTTCTATCAGCCCTAGCCCCTGGCCCTCTGAGCTTCAGTTTCTTCCTCTGTAAAATGGGGGTAAGGAAAGCATTTACTGCTCTAGGGTGTTGTGGGAATTCCGTAAAGTCCTAGCATAATGTCGATGTGCAATAATCCAGGTGACAGACAATAGTGACTTGGACCAAAGTGGTGGCTGTGGAGGTGGTGAGGTGGTCAGGCCCTAGATTATCATCTGCTACATGTCTGTAACACCCCCCACACACACCCAAGCCCTTGCACAAGTTGTTTCCTGCTCACTCAGAGATGCCTCGTGTTTCCTTTCTCCATCCAAAAATCACTAACTCATCACCCCGTAAAAGCTCATCTCAGATCCGAGCCTGGGTGGCAGCAATCTTCCTTCTTTACCCTGCCCAAGTTCCGTGTGTCTGTACTGCTCTTATACAGCACAGTATGTATTTAGCGAGCATTCCTGGAGAGCTTACTATGTGCTATGTTTCACAAGTAGTTACTCTTCATCCTCACAAAATGCCTTGTGAGGTTGGTACTGTTATCTCTTCACAGACGAGGGCTGGAGGCAGAGGGGTCAAGTAACTTGCTCAAGGTCACACAGGAGGTGACAAAGAGAGGATTTAAATCCACACTCTTTGGCTCCAAGTCCATGCTCTTAACTACTCAACATGCTGCTCCTCCATTAGCAGAGTGGTGGTGATGATGATGATGATGGTGGTGATGATGGTGATGATCAAGCTGGCCTTTACTGAGTGCTCACTCTGTGCCAGACACTGCTGAGCACTGGACGTGGGTTGACGGTTGAACCTCACCACGTCTGTGTCGCTATCCGCGTGTGGCTTTGCATCTGAGCCCTGGCACTTGCTGGCTACTCACTTGCCCAGGGCTCTTGGCCACTCACTCGCCCAGGGCTCAGTGACTGTTGAATTGGCTTCCCTTGGGGTGGAGTTGGAGTCCCTCTAGTCTCTCTCTGCTGCACCCTTTAACCCAGAGTATTAGTTTGCTAGGGCTGCCCTAATGAAATACCACTTAAACAACAGAAATTTATTTCCTCACAGTTCTAGAGGGTGGAAGTCCAAGATCAAGGGTTGGTTTCTTCTGAAGCCTCTCCTTGCTTGTAGATGGCTGTCTTCTGTGTCCTCACATGGTCTTTCCTCTGTACATGTCACTGTCCTATTCTCTTCTCATGAGGACACCAGTCATATTGGATTAGGGCCCACCCCAATGACCTCATTCTACCTTAATTACTCTGTGGAGGCCCTATCTCCGAATACGGTCACATCCTGAGGTATTGGGGATTGGGACTTAAGAATTCTGGGGGGAGGGCCGGCCCCGTGGCGTAGTGGTTAAGTGCGCGTGCTCCGCTGCTGGCAGCGTGGGTTCGGATCCCGGGCACACACCGATGCACCACTTGTCAGGCCATGCTGTGGCGGCGTCCCATATAAAAAAAAAGTAGAGGAAGATGGGCACAGATGTTAGCCCAGGGCCAGTCTTCCTCAGCAAAAAGAGGAGGATTGGCATGGTTGTTAGCTCAGAGCTGATCTTCCTCCCCAAAAAAAAAAAAAAAGAATTCTGGGGGGACGCAATTCAGGCCATAACATCGAGGGTTTCAAACTCAAATGCTTACGGGCCAGACAAGTAACACAGATGAATGAACTGGGCTAGGAAAGACTTTGGCCCTCTCATTATTTTATTTTCCCCCTTTTGACATGGGTAAAAGAGACATGGTAAAAATATTTCACTTTCCCCTTTACTATGTGAAGTACAAGAGCCAGGACATTTGTTCGTGGTGGATCCTCAACTCCTAGAACAAGTGCCTGGCGCCTAGTAGTGCTCAGTAAATGTTCGTTGAGCGAGTGCATGAGCAGAATGGCCCTGGAGGCTGGGGAGTGGCAGGGACCGTAGTGAATTCTGGCTAAGGGGTCAGCTGACACTCAGCTCCAGTCAATTGTTGTCAGATCGCCTGGCATCAGATTTTTATATGAATTTCATTTTTTCAACCATAGCAGCTAATTCACAGAAACTAAAACCATTGTGCAGATCAGTTTGCAGCCACTGCTCTCTAAGGGCACCCAGCTTGAGCCAGCAGAGCAGGCCTCCCCCGGCTCTGCCTGGGGTGCATGCTCTTCCCGTGGAGACAGGAAGCTGGAGGTGGGGGTCTGGGCTCCCCTGCCTGCTCCAGAGACTCAGGGCCCGATGCCTGTGGTTGCCTCTGCAGGAAGGCGATGCGCTGGGCGCCATGGAGAAGCTGTGCCGGCAGCTGACGTACCACCTCAGTCCCCACTCCCAGTGGAGGCGGCACCGGGGGCTGGTCAAGAGGAAGCCGCAGGCCTGGTGAGTCGCGGTTGCCTGAGGTGGGTCTGCGCTGGCCAGCCCGCCTCCTCCCCCTGCCAGCCTCCTTCTACAAGGGCAGCCCAAAGCAAGTCTGTGCCAGGCTGGGCGTGCAGTGCACAGTACCCCCTCCCAGGGCAGGGGGGTGAAGGAAAGAGCTGGAACCAGAGGGGGTTGTCTTGGAAGGCTGCCTGAAGGAGGTGAGATGGAAGAATTCAAGGGCTGGGGAAAGCAGCCAGGAGGACATTCCAGGTGGGTGTCAGCCAGGAGAGAAGCTGGAGGCAGGGCCCTGGTCTGAGTTGAGAGCTGGAGAGTGTGGGCCCATTCAGATGGGGTGGGTGGGGAGAGGGTCGTGAGGAGTTTCTAATTCCTGGTGTGCTGAATGTGAGCACTCCCACTGAACCCCCCAGTTCTCCTGAATGTCCCCTAGGGGCACCCAGACCCCTGCTATGTCCCTGGCCCATGCAGCAGTGAGGACCCTCAGGGCCCCCTGAAGATTGGGGGGTGGGGGCACACGGGACACAGAACCTGTGGGCCAAGACAGTACCATAGGAAGCAAGTGGAAAGGAGCCTGGAAGGAAGGCTTTCTGGAGGAGGAGGCAGCCCTGCCTTTCTTGCAAATGCCCAGGGGGCTGAGTGGCTTTGTTCTGAAAGACTGGCCCGGTCTCCATGCTGCTGGTGGCGCACCCTTCCAGGTGCTGAGACCGGGGAGGCCCCCCACCCGACAAGAAAGAGCTCTAGGTCCTCCTTCCCTTCCGGACACCCAACCCCCAAAGCCTGGAGAGGAGACGGATCCCAGAAAGACTTTCCTAGGTGGAGGAAGAGTGTGAGGTTCTCACAGCGCTAGCCAAAGAGTGGGGCTCCACCTGCACTGAAGGCAGGGCCCACGTATGGGGACAGAGCAGGACAGGAGGGAAGGGCCCATGGAACCTGGAATGCCAGGAGGAGACTGCAGGAGTTAGTTCTTTAGGATTGAAAAGCTGGAAATTTGAGCTCTGCTGGAATCTAGGGGCCTCCTCTTCTGTCTCCCCAACACACACACACAGTCCATTCTTCACTCAGAAGCCTCACCACCTCAGGTAGCTTCCCATTACACGTGAAAGAAATCTAAACAGAACCATATGTGATGGGCCTTCAGGCTGCTCTGGTCTCTCCTCTCCCACTTTCCCTTGCCTAGCCACACAGCCTTCCTGCTGGTTCACAGACACACCAAGCTCTTTCCAGCCTCAGGGCCTTTGCACTTGCCCCCTGCTCTGCTGGAACTTTTACCAAACTTTTCTGATGGCCTGCTTTTTCTTCCAGTGCCAGCTCAAATGTTATGTCCTCACAGAAGCCTTCCCTGAGTAGCCATGCCCTCCAAGCTCCTCTCTCACTTCACTCTCACACTTGTTTGCTATCTCCCCTCTGGTAGAATGAAAACAGGGATCTTGTCCATCTTCACCACTGTGACCCCAGTGCCTAGGACAGCGCCTGGCACACAGCAGGAGCTTAACACACACTGTTCAAGGACTGAACAAGGTAGGGGACATTGCTCTTGCCATTTGACTGGCCATGATCATGCAGCTGGTTAAATGGCGGGGCTGGGCCGGCCCCGTGGCTTAGCGGTTAAGTGCGTGCGCTCCGCTGCTGGCGGCCCAGGTTTGGATCCCGGGAGCACACTGACGCGCTGCTTCTTTGGCCGTGCTGGCGCCGCGTCCCACATGCAGCAACTGGAAGGATGTGTGGCTATGACACACAACTATCTACTAGGGCTTTGGGGGGAAAATAAATAAATAAAATCTTTAAAAAAAAAAAATGGCGGGGCTGAATTCAAACCCTAGGCTCAGGCTGTTAACCACTATACTACCTATTTCCAGGTGTAACAAGCCTGCTTTATTAGTGACATTGATAAGAATAACAGCCAACACTTAAATCACACTGAACAAGTGCCAGGCAGTGTTCCAGGCACTTAGATGTCATGCCTTGAGAGCTTTACCTTCAAACTCCTTGGAGTTGCCCCCCATCAGAGGCAAGATGAGCAAATGTGGGCAGCCTTCCAGCTTCAGGAGATCCCAAGGAGAGGGACTTACCTCGTTTTGCCAAGAGGAAGTCCAAGCTGTGACCTTCAGGTGCTGATGGTTAAGGTAGGCTCTTGGAGCAGGCTGTGAGCCCCCTCTACCTTCCTCTCTCCTTCCAACGACTGGGGCCTCCGGGCTTGCCTGGGATACCTGGAAATGCAGAGCTGTGGCCCCAGAGCAAGGAGCAGGGGAAGAAAGCAGAGCAAGGGGTGGCAGGTGGCAGGCAGTGGAAGGGGGTGGACAGCACTCCGCCTACAGGAGCCAGCAGCTCCCACGAGACTCGGAGCCCCGGTGCCTTCCCTGCCTGCTGGCCTGCGGGCTCATCTGGTGGCGAAGATGGCCTTGAAAGGGGGACCTCAGAGACCTTGCGCCACTCGTGGGGAAGGAGTAAGCTCAGCCCAAGTGAGTAATAATGACAGCAGCAAATATTGATTCATCACTCACCTATACAAGGCACTGTTCTAAAGGCTTTGCATTTATTAGTTCACCTAACAACCCTGTGGTACTCAATCAGCTCCACTTCTCAGGTAAGTCACAGAGCCGCAGAGAGGTTAAGCACTAACTAAAGGTCACATGACTGGGAAGAGAAGGAGTTAAGATGCAAACTCAGGCCTTTGTGGCCCCATGTACCCTTAGTCACTACAGAAGCACTTGGGCCTTTCCCTTGTGGGTCCTCAGGCTCTGGCCAGCTGGGTCCAGCCAGGCTGAGATGTGAGGTAGGGCCAGGGAACCAGAGGTCTCTGGTTTCTCCCATCCCTGGAGTTGCAAGGCGGAGCAGAGGCCAGCTCTTTGGTGGTGGCCACTGCTGCCTCTGGGGAAAAGGCTTGCCCCACTTTCTTGAATCTTGCTTGTCCTTTCTCCCTTCAGCCTCAAGGCTGTCCTGGCCGGGAGCCCTCCAGACAACACAGTGGACCTGTCAGGCATCCCGCTGACCTCCCGAGACCTGGAGCGGGTGACCAGCTACCTGCAGCGCTGCGGGGAGCAGGTGGATAGCGTGGAGCTGGGCTTCACAGGCCTCACAGATGACATGGTCCTGCAGCTGCTGCCAGCACTCAGCACACTACCCCGCCTCACCACACTAGCGCTCAATGGCAACCGGTTGACCCGGGCCCTGCTGCGCGACCTCACCGACACCCTTAAGGACCCCAGCAAGTTTCCCAGTGTCACGTGGATCGACCTGGGCAACAATGTAGACATCTTCTCATTGCCCCAGCCCTTCCTGCTCAGCCTGCGCAAGCGCTCCCCAAAGCAGGGCCACCTACCCACCATCCTGGAGCTGGGCGAGGGCCCAGGCGGTGGGGAAGAGGCCCGGGATGGGACACTGGGCCAAGAGGACCCTGGAGGGGGCCCTCTGGCCCCTGCCAAAGACCACGAGGGCAAGGAGACTGTAGGTGCAGCCCAAACGTGATACACAAGTGGGGGACCTCACCAGGGAGCCCCTGTGGAGTAGGATGGCTGAGGCAGGCTAGGGGCTCCTACCAGGGGACTCAGGCTACCACCCAGAATTGGCCTGGGCAGCCCCACCCTTGGGAAGCCAGCATGTAGGATCTGGGAAAGGGGGATTGTGTAATACTTCTCTTTGGTCCTCTGCATTTCCTTGTCAATCCCATTATCTGCCTTTTGGCTCCTAAAGAGTCATCACTGGCTCAAAGGGCATCAGCCCCTAGCCACCCCCAGACTTGTGGGCACAGTGTACAGTTTGGAGATGCTGGAAGCTTCAGTTAATGTGAATCCTAAGAGCCTTCCCCCAGAAAAGGAGTGTGGTTCAGGTCCTACATCCACCCCAGGATTTCCCAATTCTCCATTACACTTGTTCTATTCAGAGCAGCAAACTCCAGCCAGATGCTAAATGTGCTCCTGCTTGAGGCAAGTTTTCCAACCTTTACCCTAACTTCTGGCTGAAGGCTGGTGTAGGGGTCTGGCTGCCCGAGACCCCAGGACCTAGTCCCTATCTGGACTGAAGGCTGTCTACCTCCTCGTTGTGGAGACCCAAGTCCCTGAGAACCAACTTCCCAGCCTCAGCCTTCATTTGAGGCCCACCCCTCAACCTGTGATTCCAGGGCCTGCCCAAGAGACCAGCCACCCTATACCCTTCAATATTTAGAGCATCCTAGGGTGCCTACACACAGGCACACATGCCAAGTCCCATTCACAAACCCTGCCAGAAAATCACGAGGGTTCCAGTGTTGCTCGAGAACAGGCCTGAGTGAGTTGCTTCCTTTAAAAATTCCTCCTCATGGAGTCCCTGAAATAATCCTTGATATTTTGAGCACATTTCCAAAAACCTACTAAGGAAGACTCTTATAAACCCAGGACCATTCAATGAGATTAAGAGCATTTCCCCCAGTTCCTGGCAGATGTAGTGCCTCCAAGCCAAGATGGCTGGGAGAAAGGGAAAAATAAACCCGAGGTTCCCAGAGGGAGTAAGCAAGCAAGTTTTCACCCAACCTTCCCCTTGCCCAAGGCCTACCAGTTAAAAAAAAAAAATCCCTTCTAGGCACAATAAGCCCTAGACCCAAGTCCTGACAGCAAGTCCAGGGAGACTGGAAACCAGTCTTAAGCTGGAGAAAATTGGTCCAGGCGCCCAAAGTTGGTGACCCAGACCCCTCAGGCAAATGTCAGCAATGGCTAGAGAAGCACACAGCCTGACAGGCCTCTAGCCTCATGCCAGGTAAGCGAGATGCCAACACAGCAAGGCAGCGACGCGTGGGCTAGGTTAAGAGCCGCACTATGGGACCTTGCCTGCTACTGCCAAAGGGTTTGGCTAGGCAGGTGTAGAACTTCAGGAGGTAGAGGAAGGCTATGGGAAGGGACAGAAACTGGAATCAAGTGTGTGGATGCCTTAAATGCTTTGGAATTTTTACCCTCAAAGTCTGAAGTTGTTACAGAGGGGAAAACAGCTTAGACTGACCATAGGGAAGCTGACAAGTACTAATACCTGTACTGCTACTATCCAACAGCAGTAATCAAATTTAACTTTTTCTTCAAATACACATTTTTAAGAACCAATACCAAAGACCATCCTTTATTACAGTATTAGTTTATGGTAACTGCATGGGAATATTTCAGCAAGAAATAAGTCCCCAGCTTAAAGATAACAAATTTATACAGTATTAAATAAAAAGTACAGAAGGAAGCTCCTTTTGGGCAAGGGACAAGACTAGAAAACTCATGAACTTAACAACACCAAATGTGCCTGTCCCAGGAAAAGGTTGCTAAGAACAGCCTCTCTGATACTCAACACAAGGTGAGCGTGTTTCTACATCAAATGTTGACAGCGAGGTTTTGAAGAGTCCAAATTGATGCTGGCCACCGGTCCTTGGGACTTCAAATTCTGCCCCTGCCACAGCATGGCTGACCATCGTCTGCGAAAATAACCTGCAAAGAAACTAAATGTCAATCTCACTTTCTAGTCCAAACAACAGTCATTCTCAGCATAAAAGATATCTTCAGAAAACCATAAGTTCACCACCACACAATCTGCCGGTAATTCCAGCTATTTTTAGGTGATTTCATCATTTGATATCCTTTTCTGCAAATCAATTTTTAGCAAAACTGCTTATTCATTCTACCATGCAGCGGGGGGGGGGGGGGGAGGGGGAGTGTCATTGTCCAGATCAAAGCTTACCTTTGCTTGGGCTGAGCTGCCCCCGCCCATAGCTTTAAGACTCTACTGCTGATCACCATTCTTCAGCACTCACAACATGGGGGAATGAATTAAGGCACCCCTAGACAGACAGCAGATGCCAAAAGCATAACAGTAGTCAGTTCTGATCATGACGACAGCCTCAACTACAAATTTACAAACTTAAGTCCATCCTAACAGGAATCCTTAAAAACCTACTGGAGGTGCTTTTTTGTAAATTAAGCCATGTGAGCCTACAAGTCCTAACTGGCTTCTTTGGGTATTGTAACCTCCATTCAATCACATTATTTTAACTATCACAAACCTAAAGCTATGATTTTCAAAGATGAAGAAAATTACCATCTCAGCAGATAGGCAATTTGCTCAGGATTATAAAGCTGTGAGATAAAAAGGAACTCCTGCATTTGCCTTGCACTTTGTTCCACTGCCATGAACCAAAAATACGTATCTCTGGGATACTGTCAATAAAGGTCAAGGGATATACTGATACCAGGTATTCGGTTAACCAGACCAAACTGCCAATATCTGACCCAACAGTAATTTCACATGATTCAACTTAACAGGTAGGCATACTCCATCACTAACTTCTCCACAGACCAAAGCTTACCTCATAGCAGGCCATGGCGCCTCACCCCAATACTCAGCTGTTGGTGATCACACACTGGCAACCCTTCACTAATTTGCAATCTGCGTGGATATAGAAATTAAGGGTCACAGTTCACACCAGCTTACACCTGGGCACCAGCAACTCGTGAGGACATGTTGACTGCAGTCAGCCAGGAACTGTTATCGTCAGTTATCGCTTCTGACGGCACTTCCTATTAGTGGTTTCATCAGAGCAGTCAAGCACCTCACCACTCCCTGGTACTGCTCCCGAGACCTGGACATTCATTGGAATTAAACTCCAAATGCCTTAGAAGCAGCCAGGAGACATTTGAATGGAGTTTGTTTCTGAGTATGGCTGCGGCTTAAACAGTTCTAAGCTAGGAGCAGCCATCTCCGATCTCTATTTGAGGTCCACCCTATGCAATGCGGTGGTGCGTTAATTACGTTCAATGCCTTCAAAGTGCAACTGTAAGCACCAGGCAATGTCAGTGCACTCAAGGCAACAAAAACGATAGAACTCAATTACATATTCTACCTAGACGAGGTCTTACCTCAGGGTGGGATACTGTTCCTGGTACGCTCAGCAGCGGGTCTGCCATCTGAAACACAGACCAAGACAGGCGTTTAGGGCAGATTCTGGCAGTTACATTCAACTGTCGAGGTCTCGGCGACTGCGGTCAGATAGACATAAAAGTCGTCAGTTATCGCTTCTGACGGCACTTCCTAACATTAGTATCATCAGGACAGTCAAGCACGTCTTCCTCCGAGCCCATTGCAAACCACCCCCCGCACGTGTGGCGCCCCGGGTGCAGGCAGACCCCCACTCACCCAGTTCTCTCGGGGCTGCGCAGTCCCCGCGACGGGCCCGGGTAACGGGGGCCCGGCCTTCGAGGACCTAGGCTCCCGAGACGGCGGCGGCCCTCCCGGACGCACACACACGCGGTCCATGAGCTTCGGCCCACGGCGGCCCTGCGAGACGATCCAACACCGGCCACCGCGCCGCCCCGAAGCCCACGTGGGCGCAGGCGCCGGGAGACGCGCCCTTACAGAGCCGCCCGCCGCCCTCAAAGTGAGCGTCCCGAAAACATTTTTCTACAAACTAGAGAGGTTCTAGCTCATTTACCCTCACCGCCAGCAACTAGCCCCAGATAGACACAGAGCCTACCACGCCGACAACTATAATGGAAAGGTCGCTGTAGCTGGGTTCAAGGCCCTTAAGGAACCAGAACATTCCATTCCTCATAGAAGAGAGGGTGGCACTGGCAAAGACTCACGGGAACTTCCAGCACATTTAACGTGCAGACTCCACCGCACCACCCAAGGACACCCCCTCTTATAGATCCTATGGTCTCTTCCACGGCCCGGGGAATTCTGGGTCAAGAGTTCCAGGGCGCCTGCGCGGGGGCTTGAGCGCGGTTGCAGGAATAGGGTCCCGCCTCCGCCTGTTAGCTCCCAGGTCTTGATCAAACTAGTCCTCCTCTGTGAGCTTCCGATTGCTCATCTGGTTAAGTGGAGCTATCGCACCACAGAAGGTGTTTGTGAGGATCACATGATACAACACACTTGAAACCCTGCAGAGCTTGGCACGCAGCGAGCATTCATAAATAGCAGCTGCTCCTCCCCACAACTATTTCAAAATATCCATGGAGCTTCTCAAAACCCTGCTGCACTGACAGCTCGCATCACTCCTCTTTAGAATGACTTCTAAGGAGCGAGCAGACGTCTTATCTGGATCCACTTGCTCCCCTTCTCCTCTCCTGGTTCCTCAGGACTCCTCCATCCCTGCCCCTAACTCACCAGCCATGGAAACCTCTCCTCTGAATGCTTTCCTTTCAGCATATGAGCATGCTCAGATCTTTCCGACTGAAAACATATTCAATCCATGCATACACGTTTTATAAACACACGTTACACAAAAGGAGAGCAATTCATTTTGACTGGAGAAAACTGGAAAAGATAGTGAAACAACTTTCGAGCAGGTCTTAGAATTTGAAAGATTTTATAGGGGGGGAGGGGGAGCTTCTAGCAAGAGACAAGTCAAGGGGTCAAATACACATGAGTTCCATAAGCTTGCGTGAAGAATTTAATGAAAATGCTAAGGAGAGCGTGGGAGGCAGCAGGGGTATGGGGGAAGAGGGGTCTGGAATGCCTGGGCAAAACCGTGGTGGGCTGGGGATGCCAGATGGGGCATCCTGGGGGCACTGGGGGAGCCTCTTAAGCCTTCAGAGCACAGGGGTGACTTGTTTCTTATCTGTCTTAGGAAGGCCCCTCTGGCTGCCCCACAGAGAACAGCTTGGAGGGGTGGAACTGAGCAGGCAGCCCGGAAGGGAGAGAAAGTGACAATCCAGAGCCTGAACTAAGCCGAGGAGCTCAAAGGCTTTGAGACACATCTTGGGGTGGCTTTAAAGGGTGTCTGGAAGGTGGGGAGAGGGAGGAGAGATGGCTGTGCTTGCTGGCATCCACCGCCATACAGTGAGCATAGCACCTCAGCCTGTACCCAGGCAGAGGACAGCCCTGAGGCTGAGGGCAGCAAGTGAGGGTCTTCTGTGCCCAGGCAAGGGCGGGAGCGGCCTAGCCCCAGACATAGACATGTGCTCAAAGAGACATGCAGATGTCAACCGGCCCAAGGGCCCAGTAACTTTGCTCAAATAATGTCTCCAGGAGAATTAGTCACAAGACAATATTTATTTGCCACCAAAGTTCCCCAGATCCAGCAGGTAGGGCTAGAAAAATTCTGTAGCTCTGTCTGCCGGCCTCCTGCTGCATCTGGGCCATCAGTGGGACTCCAGGAGCTGGAGGGGCAGACAATCTTCCTCTGAGGCATTGTCCTCCCCTGGTTGGGAGGTCAGGACTGGTTTCTTCATGGTACCTGTAAACAGGATGAAGAGCACTGTGGCTTGGCCCTTGGGTGTGTCTCCAGGAGGCAGGTGCCAGGGAAACAGGAGGAGGCCACAGCTACGAAACCACATCATGCCCTGTGAACAGTAGGTGAACCTGGAGTCCCCAGCAATCCCTCTCCCTGCCTCCCTCCTTCCACAAGCATTTCCTGAACCCCTGCCATGTGCCAGTCAGGGGCCTCCTCCCAGGAGCTTAAAGTCACTGGAGGTGACAGGCTTTTGTGTTAGAAACCAGAACATCTGAGACTTGCTGAAGAGCTGGAGGGAAGTGAGAGTTAGGTGCTCAGGGAGCTCAGAGGAGAGAGGGGACCCAACCCGTAGAGGAGGTGGCAGATTTGGACACCCAGAGGAGCAGGAAGGGCACTTCCGATAGAGACAGAGCCAAGGAAATCAAAGAACAAGGAGCACTGTAGAGGGACCGGCTGTCACATGGAGGGAGGTGTGGGAATGGGTGGACAACAGCTTTCGGCCTTGACCTCCACACTGAGGCGTGTGGCCTTCCAGGCAGTGGGAGGCGTTGTATAGTGTGGGCCGTGTGTAATTTTTGTCTACATTAGAGAGACTGGAGTCATAAGGCTGGAGCAGAAAGACTTGTCTGAAGGTCTGGATACAGGCTGAGCAGCCCTGCAGTGGTGCAGAAGTGGGAGAAATGAGGGGCAGGGGCAGAGGGGTGAGAGGCTGCCTGGCAGGTCCCGAGGATACTCAGCACCAAGGCGGGACAGAGGCAGAGAGCCTCAAGGCCTCCCACCTAGGTGAGAAGGAGGTGGGATTACATATATGTTAGCTGGTAGGGCAGCCCTAAGGCTGTTCCCGTTGGGGATGTTCAGTTGGAGGCCCCAGCAGGCAGTGGGGTATGGGATTGGGGTGTGGAATGCTTGGGGCAAGATGAGGGGCAAAGTGACTTCCAGAGTCTTGGCATTCAAGCGATGGGGTCACAGGACTCGGAGGAAGGGAGACACAGAGAGGGTAGGCAGGAAACCTATCGGTTTATGAGGGCCATGGTCAGGGACCCAGGAGCCTGGGAAACCAGGCTTTGGAGCAGGAGGCCAGAGGAACCTCCCTCTACAGGGGTCATAGGTAGCTGTTGTGGGGAGGGGTCAGGGCCACAGGCACAAGCAAGTGAGATCTGTCAGAAAGAGAATGAGAAAGGAGAGGAGGAGAGCCAACGAAAGACTTGAGGTGGGGCTACTGAACATTCCAGAAAGGGCATGCTGTGGAGAGAGCTAATCCTCGGAACATGCCTCTGGCAGGGAGGAAGGAGTCAGTCTTGGTGGGAGGCAGCAGGGTGGAGACAGGAGGGGCCATCACCACACTAGAATGGAGAGGCCACGGGCCATGAGAGGTGCAGAAAGGCATAGGGAGCGGCTTCTCCTCAGAGGTGTGGGGGCTGGGGGCACAAAGGGGCTCGGGGCTTGTGTAGTGGGGGAAAGCTCGTGGTCAGCAAGGCTGGCCTGTCAGACAAGGCAGAGCCAGTGGGGACTCAGGGAGATATCACCTAAGCTGTGGGATAGGTAGGGGGTCCTCCCTAACTTGTTCCCTCACTGGGTCCCCAGACTCAGCCCAGGCCTGGCACTCAAGGACCGACTGAATGGGCAAAGGATGCAGCCGATTGGAACCCGGCCTGGAGGTGATGGAGATGAGGAGGCGGGAGGTGAGGGCAGGGCGAAGGCTGGGCTGGAGGAGGCACTAAGAGCCCCGGAGGTTTTCCCAGATGACTGACTGCCTGAAGACAGGCCAGGGAGGAGGTGGGGGTGGAAAGGAAAAGAGAGGAGCAGCATTTTAAGGGGGGCGATCCCTTTAAATGAGTGGAGATGGGGAGTGGCCATGGAGGAGGTCCTGCCTTACTCCCTGTAGCTGTGTGACCAAGCACACACACACATGCACACACGCACACGCACACGCATACTCTCCAGGGCAGGGCTACTCACCAGGAGCACCTGGCCCTGATGGCTCCTCGCACACTGTGGGCAGCGTCTGCTCCCATGCAGCCCAGTTCACTTCCTCCACCCTGAGGGCGACAGAGCAGCTCTGAGGCTCCAGGAAGCCAATGGTGCAGAGGCGGGTGGACACAGGACAGCAAGGAGGATGGGGCTTCTCTGCCCTTCTCCACAGGACACTGGGCCACCCACCACCCCACCTGAGCCCTGTCCTTGCAGCGATCAGACTGCTGCCCCCTGGGTCAGGTGCATCCTGAACATCTAGAGAAGAGTTTAGATCAGGTGTGTCTCTGTGTTCCTGGGTTCTGGGGCCCTTTTGTGGCTGCTCCACATGCCCGAGACCCTCCCCTCTCCGTGTTTAACTGCTCTCTAAGGATGTGTGTTTCTGGCTGTGCATTAGTCACCGCGTTCCCTCTCCCATGGAAGAGTTTGTTCTCTGTGGAAGGGCTGTAGCCTCCGTGGTCAGGCTGGGGGTGTTGGGAGGGCAGAGCAGACCAGCCTGGGCAAGGCTAGTGTGCTGTAACCTGAGGGTCCCTCTAGCTTCTTTGCCTCCTGACTGTACCCTATTTCAGACCAGAAGGAGTAGGTCAGGGACCACCAGGGAGGAACCTTCAGTTTAAGCCAGTGGGACAGGCAGATGGCCAGACAGGCAGAGCGACAGGTAGCGGCAGCCCCGGGCCTATGAGGTCCAGCATCCCTGACCTCACCTGCCCAGGGCAGAGTCCCCTGGTGCTCCTAGGCCCTGCCTTTCCCATCGGACCTGGCTCCTGGCAGCCATCCCTGGCATTCAGGAGAGGAAGGCGGGCCTGCACTGTGGGCAGGCTCTAGGGATCCCTTGGTCAGCAAGGCCCCCAGGCCGCCCTCCCCCGCCTGCTCACTCACCTGAAGCACCAGCGCTCGTCGGGGCTCCCATCCGGCCTGGTGCCGACTGTCAGCAACACACCTGCCCGCTGCTTCTTCCTCCTGCACCACCAGTAGCCATTCTCCATCTCCAGGACAGAGATGGCTTTCTGGGGACAAAGGACACATCAGACAGAACAGCCAGGAAGATGCACCACAGCACCTTACAGTATACCCCAAAGTCCCCTAAGCACATGGATTTGAATCCGGCTCCAATGTTTGATTAGCGGTGCGATGCCTTCAACCCCTCTGACTCTGAGTTTCCCCGTACAGACGGATGGGTGCTGGGAAGTCAGCACATCATGGGTGCTCAACAGTCACTTGTTATTGCACGGTCACAGGTTCCAGAGTTCCACACCACCAGGTACACATCTTCATTTGCTCTACCCCACACACAATGTGCCCGCCCATCAGCACATGAGCAAGTTAGGCGGGACACAGAAATTTACAGGGGAGGACATGGAGGCTCAGAGAAGGTAAGGGGCTCGCCCAAGGTCAGAAGTGAATTGAGGGGCCGGCCCCGTGGCTTAGCGGTTAAGTGCGCGTGCTCCACTACTGGCGGCCCGGGTTCGGATCCTAGACGTGCACCAACGCACCGCTTCTCCTGCCATGCTGAGGCGGCATCCCACATACAGCAACTAGAAGGATGTGCAACTACAACATACAACTATCTACTGGGGCTTTGGGGGAAAAAAAGGAGGAGGATTGGCAATAGATGTTAGCTCAGGGCTGGTCTTCCTCAGCAAAAAGAGGAGGATTAGCATGGATGTTAGCTCAGGGCTGATCTTCCTCACACACACAAAAAAAAAGTGAATTGGTAACAGAGTCCAGCCTCCTGGGCAAGGATCTCCTCGCACCAACCACCCAGACCCACCCCAACCCTCCTCCAGTTGAGAAGCAGCTATTGCTTCCACCATAGGCAGCTGTCATATCAGCCCCCAGCTACAGGGGCCTCTGCTCCCCCAACTCTCCCAGCCTGGGCCAGCCCCAGGATTGCACATCTTGCCTGCCTCGCCACTAAACTGACCCCACGTAACATACAATGAACACAGAATGGATGCTGCATGAGGGCAGGGACTTTGTCTTGTTCTCTGCTGTGTATTTAGCACCTAGAGCTGAGCCTAGCCCCGTAGTAGACACTCAGGAAATACTTACTGATAATGACAATGATGATCACTAACACACTGAGCCTACTATGTGCCAGGCACTGTCCTAAGGGCTTTAGATCTATGAGCTTATTGGATCCTCACATCAACACTATGAAGGAAGGAATGGATAAGGGAGACTTCAATAAGGGCCCGGGACCTACTCGGGAGGCCCAGCTCAGCTGGGTCCTGCATGCTCCTCATGGGGCCCAGAACTTGGGGAGGGAGAGGGGGGCCTCTCTGTGACACCTGCAGCTTCCAGATGCTCCAGCTGTCGGTGGCCACGCTGTTGACGGTCTCGCTCATGAGGGCGATGAGCATGTTGAGCAGCAGGACGTAGGTGAGCAGCACATAGGCCAGCAGCAGCAGCAGCACCACCCCACGGAAGCGCAGCTGGTCCTGGAAGGCCAGCTCGCCCATGCCGATGGTGAATTTGAAGAGCTCCAAGGAGGCGTCCAGGATGCCCCTGTATGGGGCCGTGCTGCCCTCCTCATCCTGTCCCGTCCCAGACCGCACTGCTTCCGTGACATTGGAGCCTGTGGGGTCCTGGGGGACCCGGGCCTCCCGGCTGAGGCTCACCAGGGCTGCGGGAGGGAGGAAGCAGAGTCCTCAGCCTGGGGAGGCCAGTGGGCAGCTTTGAGGGTATACAGGGTGGGCAAGGGATGGATGGGGCCAGAGGGGGTCTTTACCTACAGCAAAGCCGAAAAGGAAGACTAAGTAGACCAGAAGGAAGCGGAGCAGGTCCCGCAGGATGACCTAGAACACACGCCCAGGAGCTGGGTGGGTGGCTGGGCCACTGGGCATGATGCCAGACCCCCGTCTCAGCCCCCAGCATGGTTCCCATGTACACCCGCCCACACACACACACATACACAAACATGTGCATACACGAGACTGTGGAGCCACACTGAGCAGATGAGTCTTTAAAAAATCTACATCAGGTCACCTTATTTTCCTGCTTAAAACCCTCCAGGGTCAAAAATTAAACACGGAATGGCCATATGATCCAGCAACTCCATGTCTGGGTCTACACCCAAAAGACCGAAAGCAGGGACTCAAAGGGATATTTGTGCACCATGTTCACAGCAGCACTATTCACAGTAGCCAAAAGGTAGAAACACCCAAGTGTCCATCACTGGATGAATGGATAAACAAAATGTGGTATATCCATACAATGGAATATTATTCAGCCTTGAAAAGGAAGGGAATGCTACAACATGGATGAACCTTGAGGACATTAAACTGAGTGAAATAAGACAGACACAAAGGGACAAACACTGTATGATTCCACTTATATGAGGTCCTTAGAGTCGTCAGATTCATAGAGACAGAAAGTAGAAGGGTGGTTGTCAGGTGCTGGGGGAAGGGGGTGGGGAGTTAATGTTGAATGGGGACAGAATTTCAGTTTGGAATGATGAAAAAGTTCTGGAGATGGATGGCGGTGATGGTTGCACAACAATGTGAATGTACTTAATACCACTGAACTGTGCACTTAAAAATGGTTAAAATGGTAAATTTTGTTATATGTATTTTACCACAATTTAAAAAAACAAAGGAAAAATCCTCCAGGGGCCTCCAGACCCCTCTCCATGGCCAAAAAAGCCCCGGTCCCATACCTTCCCCCCAGCTTCCCTTCCCTTCCCCTTCCCCACCCTCCCTCACTCTCGCCAGCCTCCTCACTCCGGCCCAAACACTCCAGGCTTGTTCTGGCTCCTGGTCTTTGCTGTTCCCTTTGCCTTGAATGTTCCTTTTGCCTTCTTCCTTGAGTGTAGGTGACTGAATCATTCCTTCGAGTGTCAGCTTAAACGTCACCTCTCCAGAGAGGCCTCCCAGACCATCTTATCTAAAGCACCCCCTGCCCAAGTCATTCTCCATCACACTCTCCTATGTATTTTCTTCATAGAATTTAGCAGTCTGTAATGTTCTCATCTGTTTTCTTAGTGTTTTTGTTTCCTCCACTAGAATGTCAGCTTCAGGAGAACGAGGACTTGTCTATTTTGTTAGTGAACAAATAGTGTATTCCCAACACTTAGAACAGGGCCTGGCCCATATCTAGTATGCACTCCTAAACATCTGTTGAATAAATAAATGAATGCAGACACATACCTATGCCCGGATGTCCCAGGGCACAGGCAAACAGATGAGCTTATGTGCATAGTCTCTGCTCCTCTGGTGTGCAAGGATGCATATGCCCCCGTGGGGACACTTGCAAACACACACGTTTGCTTGCTTACCCGTGCAGAGCACAGACCCCTGAGAGCAGGTGTGTACACACCCATACTCCTGCTTACATTCAGTGAGCCTCGGGGTGCATGGTGCACAGGCAGACACGCTCATGTCCTCCTCTGCCCAGGTTAGCTGTGGAGGAAGGCGCCTCCCTGCTGAGGCTAAAAGGAGTCCTGCTGGAGTGTGGTGTCCAGCCCTGCCCAGTCTGGCTGCATGGAGGCCAACCTATCTCTCACCTTCTGGATCATGACGCTGTAGATGCCTGTGTGCTGCAAGCCACGTGTATAGTAAAGCAGGTTCAGCCAGCACAACACCAGTGAGGACACAAGCAGCGGCAGGTACCACTCGACAGCCAGGAAACACAGCACCTGGGACAGCACTGTGAGCAGGGCCTGGACCAGGCTGCGTGAGGGCAGGGCAGGGTCAGCTTGCAGGCCACTTGGCAAGGCTCCCCTGGCCCCCACTGGCCACTGCTGACCACCACTGCCTCTCCCACTGCAGTCTCATGGATGAGAAGTTCCCCATTTATCTGGGGCTGGACCCAATCAGGTCCTCGCCTCCATCTTGGGCAGGTCATATAACTCCTGTGGGCCTCAGTTCCCTCCTCTATAAAATGGGGTGACAGTAATAACGTCTGACTCATAGAGCGTTAGTGAGATTCGAATGAGACACGACATGTAAAGAGCTCAGACTCCGCTGGTGCATAGCAAGGGCTCGGTAAACATCACTCTCACCATCATGATCTACAACGACGGGAGCATGGAGAGCCCCAGGCTGGACGGCCCTGGACTCCTGAGTCTGGCCTGCACTCTGGTCCTAGGTGCCTGGAACTCCCTGGTCCCAGGTCCTTGCCTCCGAAGCCAGCCTGGTGCCCTCTGCCACACCCGCCTTTCCCAGGCCTGAGACAGGGGAGGAAGAGTGAGGCCCCACGTACAAGAGGATTTCAAAGTAGCTGTCCATGAGCGAGATCCAGATGAACAGACGGCGCCTCCAGAAGTACCACAGCTGCGGGGAAGGGAGGGGGCAGGGGTGTACAACTTGCTCTCCAGGCACAACTCGGCCCTGCTGCCCTCAGGAGCTGGGCCAGGGATTCCTGTCATGCTCCCTGCCTGCTGGCCTGGCCGTGGGGGAGCCTGACCAGGACCACCTCGGGGACTCAGGCAGCAGCTTTGACTTTTGAGGGGGATCATGAATCCTGCTGATAGCTGAGAAAGCTCTGGAGCCTGTTTCCAAAAAGTGCAGCCCCCCCACAGATACCCAGACAAATCCAGGGGCCTCCTGGGGATCCAGATGAAGAGCTCTGCACTACATACGGTGAG
Organism: Ceratotherium simum simum; assembly: GCF_057802395.1. Classification (NCBI taxonomy): domain Eukaryota; kingdom Metazoa; phylum Chordata; class Mammalia; order Perissodactyla; family Rhinocerotidae; genus Ceratotherium; species Ceratotherium simum. The sequence continues at coordinate 2,432,362 of NC_141915.1, forward strand.
GCGAGAGCGCCTTTCCCTCCGAGGGACCACCCTGTACTCCAGCCGACCTGGATTTGGTACCCCAAGTCCTGCCCACTCTGAGAGTCTCAGGGTCAGAGTGCCCAGCCTATCTCCTGCAAGCTTGCAGCATTTTCTACTGAAGAGGCGCTGCTGGGGGAGTTGGGCTGAGACCCACCTGCCCCCACCCTTCTGTGCTCTCCAAGTGAGGAATGCCCCAGCCAAGGGACCTGGGGGCAAGGGCTTCCAGCTCGATTCCTGGGGAGCAGAGCCAGCACTGGCAAGGAATCACAGGAGCCATTTGCTACTCCATGGGCACCCCAAAAGTCACAGCAGGGAGGGCATCCAGCCCCAGAAGGCAAGGCCAGAACCCACGGCCTTCAACTGCCCTGAGGCTGATCAGTGTGGCCCTGGGTATGGGATTTGGTTTCCCCTAGATGAAGAGGTTGTGGTTAACTCGCTCTAAGGCTCCTTACGGAAGAATTCTAGGTTTGCTTCTGGGGGGGCTGGGAGCCACGTGGGGTGGGGGAGTGGGAAGAGCCCTCACCTGGCCCACGAGGAGGTAGACCCCCCCAAGCAGGATCAGGATGTGGCCCAGTAGCAGCATGGAGTTTCCGCCTGTTACTCTCATGAGGGAGAAGGCCTGCTGAAGAGACACTTGGGTAGGACCTAGAGGCTTGGGTCCTCTCCCAACAACTCACTCTTAGAGATAGAGCCAAGGGCCCGTTCAAAGCCTGAGCTGTGGAAAGGCCACTCAGAGCAGCAGAGGGAACATGAGCTCCAGGGCAGGATTCCAGTCTATTGAGAGGCATGCTGTGTAGTGGTTGTGAGCGTGGGGTCTGCCAGACTGTCTGGGTTCAGATCTCATCTCCACCACTTATAGCCTGTGTGACCCTGCATAAGTTACTTAACCTCTCTGTGCCTCACTTCCCTCAACTGTAAACTGGGGATGATAATAGTTCATCATCTCAGAGGGTTGTTGTGAGCAGTAAATAAATTAACATGTCAATCACTTAGAATACTTTCTCACATATGGTGTGCACTCAGTAAGTAGTAAGTACTATCATTGTTATTACTACGGTGCTGGCTTCCATACTACCTGCGGCTGTGTAAGAGCCTGGGTGTATCCCTCAGGCAGTCAAAGCCTCCGTCTTATCATTTGCAGGATGGGGGTGGTAATCCCTGCCCCTTCTTCTTCCAGGACACCTCCCCAGGATGCGCCCTCTCCCGGCCTTGCCTTCTCCAGGGCAGGCTGGTGGTAGGCCACAATGGTGAAGATGAGCATGTAGATCAAGTGACACAGGAAGTTGAAGAAGAACCTGGGCATGAGCAGGTCCCATTTCGCCTGCAGTAGCTTGTTCAGTGGCTCCAAAACCACCATTCGGTGTCGGTGCTAGGGTGGAATGTGAGAGCCAGGGGGACATTCAACAAGCAGATATTGGGGATCCACTCATGTTGGGCTCAGTGCAAGGGCTGAGGGAAACAGAAGGGAGAGGACGGGAGCCCCCAGTGACCCCTCCCCACCTGCCTCCACCCCACCCTCACCCTGGAGTGGGTGGGCTCTGGAGTGACCCAGGGCCTCTCCCTCCAATTCAGAGCAGGTGCTGGTCAACAGGCCCTCAGTGCTTGCCGCCAGGACCCTGGCATGATTCTCGTGTCGGGTGGGACCCGTGTGTAGAATGAGTGTGGGCCCAGCGGCCGGGGTCAGGACCTGCAGCCACACCCCCACTGGCACAGGAACAGGGCAGGTGTTCTCCAGCAGACAGCCCCGCATTGTGGGCCTTGCAGGGAGCTCTGCCAGGCCCCCTATGCATATCCCCGCCCCAGCAGGCTCACCGGGCTTCTGCAATGAAAGGCGATGATCTCCAGCACTGAGTTCTCCTCCCAGCTGTCCACAGAGGCCAGGTCATACAGCGACACCCGGACAGGCCCGTAGCACCACTCAGTGAACTTTCGGGAAAGGGGCTGGCATGGCCCCGGGAACTCCCGCTGCAGGATGTGTCTGAAAATCTGCAGGGTGGGCCACGTGAGCTTGGCCACCCTCCCGGCACTGACTGGAAGGCTGGGAAACACTCAGTACCCTGCAGAGCTGGCCACTGTCTGCAGAGCTGCGGCAGACACGTGCACACGCCCCATACATATGGGTTCTAGCATGTATAAACTCTTACATATATCCACACACACTCAGGCACAGTGTAGATATTCCCACCCACCCACATATGCCCAGGCCTGCCGGCCAGCCTGGCTCTCCCTTCCCCACTCATGCTCCGAGGCCTGTTTCCTGGACTCCTCACATGGCAGAGGGAGCCCTAGCCCAGGGGTCCTTAAGGCCCCTTGACATCAGAGGCTACCAGCTACACACGTGTGTGCACTTCAGTGGTCAGAGTCCAGAGCTTTCAACAGACTAGAAAGGGTCCCTAACTCAAACAGGTTAAGAAACAATTTGGTTTCACAAATGAGGAATGGGGAGACAGAAGGGCCAGACTGGGGAGCTGCTTGCTTGGGCCACACAGCCATACGTCTAGACAACAAAGGAGGTTCCCACAGCCCAGGAACCTTGGAGGGCAGGAATAAAATAGTAAGGCTTCTATTTATGTTTATTTTTGTCTTAACCTTTAAAAATCCCTGTGTTCTAAGCATGGCGTGCTATATAAACCGCACAGGTTGGACACCCATGAATCCCCCTTATAATAAGGATCAAACAACTGGTAAGCCATTTGGAAAAAAAGTAGAGCTGGATCATGCTTACTCTTTGTACCAAAATAACTTCCAGATAAATCAAAGTTTTAGGCATTAAAAATGAAACTGTAGGGCGGGCCCCGTGGCTTAGCGGTTAAGTGCGTGTGCTCCGCTACTGGCGGCCCGGGTTCGGATCCTGGGCGTGCACCAACGCACCACTTCTCCGGCCATGCTGAGGCAGCATCCCACATACAGCAACTAGAAGGATGTGCAATTATGACATACAACTATCTACTGGGGCTTTGGGGGGAAAAAAAAAAAAAGGAGGAGGATTGGCAATAGATGTTAGCTCAGAGCCGGTCTTCCTCAGCAAAAAGAGGAGGATTAGCATGGATGTTAGCTCAGGGCTGATCTTCCTCACACACACAAAAAAAGATAATAAAAAAGTTAAAAAAAAAAAAGAAACTGTAGGGCCGGCCCCGTGGCTTAGTGGTTAAGTGCGCACGCTCCGCTGCTGGCAGCCCGGGTTCGGATCCCGGGCGCGCACCGACGCACCGCTTCTCCGGCCATGCTGAGGCCTCGTCCCACATACAGCAACTAGAAGGATGTGCAGCTATGACATACAACTAACTACTGGGGCTTTGGGGGAAAAAATAAATAAATAAATAAAATTATAAAATGAAACTGTAGGGCCAGCCCCGTAGCTTAGTGGTTAAGTGCGTGCGCTCCGCTGCTGGCGGCCCGGGTTCACATCCCAGGCGCACCCACACGCCACTTCTCCAGCCGTGCTGGGTCTGCGTCCCACGTACAGCAACTAGAAGGATGTGCAACTATGACATACAACTATCTACTGGGGCTTTGGGGGGGAAAAAAAAATGAAACTGCAAAGGTCTGGAAGAAAATATAGACATGGAATATATATGTGCCTGTGTGTGTATACACATACACATATATACAAGGTTATATATATATAACTTTGTAGAAGAAATTAAGCAATAGCAAAACCAAGTAACCCTAAAGGAAAAGATAATTACACTTGTATACATAAAAATGTAAAAATTCTGTGTGGCAAAAAATACCCTCCCAAAATTTTTTTAATGTTGAACTAGGAGAAAATTTTGCAACTGTTATAGTAAACAAAATGCTAATATGTTCATTATAAAGAGCACTTACCAATCAATATGAAGAAAACCTAAGAGCAAATCTAATAGCAAAATAGGCAAAGGATAGGAAAAGTCTGTCTCCTAATAAAGAAACCCAGTGACTTAAAAAAAAATTCCTGCATTTTATAATGTAACATATTAGTTCAGTAGTTCACATATAATTTACCAATAAACATACATATATTAGAGGTGCATGCTGAAAGTGTTCTTACCAGTTGGAGCATTCACTTGAAAAATGGGGAGACCACTGATCTAGACCACCACCCCAGGCTCCTTCCGCAAAAATCTCAGGGTGAGTCCTGCTGCTTCCTGGAAAAGGGGGAAGGGGGGGCCCGCCACTCACCTCGATTTTGCCCTCCTTGGCGGCCAGCTTCAGGGGCGTGAGGCCCTGCCGGTTGGGGATGTCCTCGAGCTGCACGGCGGGACAGAGGCGGGCCCCGGCTCGGAGGAGCCCGTCATACATGTGGATCACCAGTGCGCTGTTCTCCTCTGAGTTGTCAGCGATCATCACCAAGGCGTGCAGGGCCGTGTTGCCCAGGGAGTCGGCGGCCTGCAGGTTGGCTGGCTGGTGCGGGTTCTCCAGGAGGTAGGTCACCACATCCCACTGCTTGGTGCACGCGGCCAGAGACAGGGGCAGCTCACCTGGGGGCCGAGGGGGCAGCTTGGGCCTTGGGCCTCCCAGCTTCCACGTGCCTACTCCTCAGACAGAAGGCCAGGCCTCCTCGCAGCAGGTCAGGCACCCACAGGAGAGGATGGAGCACTCACTCGGGGTCCCAGGCCCCACTTAGGGCAGCTATGCCTTCTCCTATGAGCCCTGGTAAAGGTGGCCTTGCCTGGCTCTGACCCAAGAGAGAAGGGACCAAAGCTCCTACCATCTAAGGGAGCAGACAGGGGCCAGTTACCAGGGTGCCCGTCTCCCCTGCCTCTTTCTCTTTTCTTCAACAGAACCCAGGCCCACTGCCACCTGACATAGACACTCCTTTATTCAGGCTCTGTCTGGTCTGTTCTCGTCATATGCCAGTGCTAGAGGCCATCCCCCAGTCCTGGTCTGAGCTTGGGTGTGTGGTGAGCCTCCTTGGCCAGACAAGGATATAACGCCTCTTAAGACAAACTGCTTTTGCAGGCAGCATAGTGGTTAGGAGCACAGGCATTGGGGTCAGACAGACCTGAGTTAAGAGCCAGCTCAGCTGTCCATTAACCATGTGACCTTGGTCAAGGCCTTACCCCCTCAATTTATCCAAGAGAGGCTCCTCACCAAAATAGAAGCAAGTCCCTTGGCTCTTTTTCTGGAAGAAGTGGCCGCAGGCCCTGGCATGCACATCTGCCCCATTCTCCACCAGGAGCTTCACACACTGCAGGCTCCTCTTCTCGATGGCGATGTGCAGGGCACTGTGGCCTCGGTAGTACTCATCTGAGCATTGGGCATTGACCAGGGGCCGGGGATTGCCAGAGTCCCGGTCGATCTGCAGCAGCGGCAGGATGCAGGCGTTGGCCCCGTCCCGAAGGTTCAGCACAGCCTTCATCAGGCATGTCTTCCCTGTAGAGCCCTCTGCGGGGAGGAGGTAGGGGGAAAGGGACACTGGGGTGCTCAGGTTTGGAGTGGCTGGGCTGCCCACCAGGCTATACAGTGAGCCCAGGCTGCAAAATACCCCTTGGGAGGATAAAAAAAGATTGCCACACACAACTGGTGGGAGCACAGCTATGCCGCGAGGTAGTTAGGCTCCAGCCAACAGGTATTAAAATACCAACAGGTATGACTACAATTTCTGCCCTAGAAATTAAGTTTCTAAGACATAATTCATCATATGTGTAACACTGTCTATACAAGAACATTTGGAGCACTATTTGTTAAGTGGCTCCACCACTTAATGGCTCTGTTTCCTCAGGCAAGTCACTTGGCCCCACTTAACCGCAGTTTTCCTCACTGTAAAATGGGAATATTCCAGGGTTATTGTACGGATCAAATGCTTGGCACAGAGAAGGCCTGGCACACAGTATGTTGAGGCCGAAAACTACAAACAACCTAACTGGCCATCAGTAAGGAATGAGTTAACTAAATGATGGTAAATCCACACAATGGTAAACTCTGCAGTTGTTAAAGTGACAGAATTAGAAGTCTATATACTGAAATGGAAAGTGCTACAAGATGTAGTAAGTGGGGGGAAAAAAGCACATTACAACTTAGTACAAATGACATGACCTCATTTATGTAAATATATACCTAATGTATTTAAACAGTTTGAAAAGATGTATCCCAGATCATTAAGATGACAGACTGTTTTTACTCCCAGCTTTATACATTTCATTACTATTTGAATCTTCTAGAACATACAAATGTTATTTTTTCTAATCAGCCCAAACAATTAAGATCTAAATTTAGGTTTTCGGCAAAGAGTGCTCTGAGATGGGTGAAGTGTATGGTATGGGTATTATATCTCAACAACGCTGTTGTTTAAAAAAAAGAAAAGAATGCATCGAGGACGCCCATAAGTATCCATTCGGCTGCTGCAGTGGGCTGGGGGTGGCAGAGGTGGGCTGGGATCTGGTGGGGTGGGTGGAAGCGGGAGGCACAGGCACTACCGTAAGTGGGCAGAAGGGCTGCTAGGAACACTCCACCCCTTGGCTCCTGGCCACGGTCAAGGCCCGCCCAGTCACCCAGTCTGAGGACAGGCAGCAAGATGCCTCGGTTCTGGCCCGCAGGGCAGGCCTACCTGTGTACTCTGAGTCAGTGAGGTACTTGCTGGTCCGGCGCAGATATTCTGGTAGCCCAGCCAGGTCCTCGGGGACACCCCGGGACACCACGCTGAAGAGCCGGTCACGGTCAAAGCGGTTTGGGTCTGGCTGGCTGTGGGGGATGTGGTTTGTAACTGATGCTGTACAAGAGCCACAGGCCTCCCAGGAAGCCCCCATCCCAGGAAGCCCTTTCAGGGAGTCCTGTGAGCACCGTGCAACCCCAGGCTCGGGAGCCCTATGGGAGCCTTTCTGAGGGCCTCTGCCTTCCCAGAGCTGACTGAGGACACCCCAAGTAGTCAGAGCCCCAGGAGGAGGAGGAGGAGCCTGTCCAGGGCACTAGTCCACAGCATCCTCATGACTCCCGGCATCAAAGATGTGTCTCAGCATCAGGTGCTTATCGTTTGCTAAGTGCCTTGATGATCTCGCCACAGGCGCATGATCTCACAGGGTCTATTTCAGCACAGGAACTAGCAGTGGCTCTTGAGCTGGGGTCCAGGTCAGGACAGGGCTACAGGAGGTGCCCACAGACTGTTAGGGGCTGTATGCACCACGGGCCTTGACAAAGGAACCAAGAAAAGCCCCTCATCCTCTCAGAAGCCATCTAGGGACTAACAATGGAACGTCTGTACGTTCGACCGTCACTTCAGCCCTGGGGTCAGGGGTCACTATTTTCTCCATTAGACAAACAAGGAGATAAAGTAACTTGCCGAAAGTCACACAGTGCAGAACTGGGGCTCTCATGGGGGCTAACTCCAGACTCTGACTCCCAACCCCCAGAGAGATTCTAAGCTGGGTAATCAGAGGTTTCTAAGAGACATGCGAACCCAGTGCTGAAACCTATGAGACACCGTCCACCAGAGTTTTACTGAGAAGCCACACTTCTGGGAAACGCACCAGAAGGGGCCTTGTAGCTCTCCAGAATCTAGCAGTGTCTGTGATGGGAAAGGAGAAGGGGTGTGGGATACCCCTCCTGGGCATGTCATTATTCACAGAGGCTAGCCTGACCCTGGGGCAGGCTCCTGGCACCACGAGCAGCAGATGTGAAGGGACAAACAAATGGGGTGCTATTTGACTCCTTGAGGACCCTCAGGTCCCAGCTTCACATCTGCTATGGAATGGGCCAACCGAGTAAGGGTTGGTGACGCTCTGATGAGAGGGGAGATTGTTGGGATCAGTCATGTTTGAAGCCACATCCTTGGGGCTGGCCCTGTGGCTTAGCGGTTATGTGCGCGTGCTCCGCTGCTGGCGGCCCAGGTTTGGATCCCGGGCGTGCACCGACGCACCACTTCTCCGGCCATGCTGAGGCCGCGTCCCACATACAGCAACTAGAAGGATGTGCAACTACGACATACAACTATCTACTGGGGCTTTGGGGAAAAAGAAATAAATAAATAAAATTATGAAGCCACATCCTTGTGACTGATGGGGCCAGGCCCTGCTTCCTGAGTACCAGGAAGCTGCATGTCTGCCTGGCCTGGCCAAATGCACCATCAGCCGCCCAGCAGACCACGTGGCCACAACATGACCAAGAGCACTCTGCAGCTGACTAGGGAGCCCTGTGGGCAGTCCAGCCAGGAGAAGTGGTCATTTGGACAAAGTACTTCCTGTTGCAGGGTAGCATCATGGTCCTGGGGTAGGGAAGCCCAACAGGGGCACAGATTGACGCACCGAAGGGCATTGAGGGGCCCATTCTGCCTGTCAGGCAGGCTACCCAGCTCCCAGAAGCCTCACAGGCATCCTCTCCTGCCCTGGCCTGAATCTGACAGCGGTCCTCCAGCACAAACAGTACAGGGGTCTCTGAGGTAGGAGGCCAAACCTGGTGGCTGCCTCCCAGGTGTGAGGAGGGAGGAAGGGGCTTCCCTGGCAGAGTCCCGCCTGGCTCACAGAGATTCTTCAGCCTCATATGTCAGGCTTCACACTTGGGGGGATGCTAGGTGCACCCCACACACACACCCGCATGGCTGGAAGTCAGACTCATGGCAAGAGTGGGCTCACAGAGCCTGAACTGGTAGAGATCACAGGGAAATCAAAGCAAAGATGACTCCCAGCAGAAGTCCATCATCCTCAATCCTAAGTCCACATCCCCTGGGTGACAAGTTCAGCCTTGGAACAGAACCCAGGAGCACTCGGGACATTTCCAGATATCCTTGACTCTTTCCTTGGACTAGAGTGTGGATCCTGCTACCATTTCCCACAGGGACTGTGACATGGGTGGGGGCCAGGGCGCAAAACAAGGGGGATGCAAGGGTCAGCTGAGTACTTAGAGCTGGAAGAGTATGTCCCTATGAAGAATAACATGAGTTCAGAAGGCAGAGGGCCAAGAATGGAGAAGGTTCCAGAAGGAGCAACCCCAGAGAGCAGAGCAGAGTTCAGCCTATTGGGCCCAGGAGCCATCAGAGCCAGACTGAGGACCCTGCAGGCTATGAGGAAGTGGCCCTGGGGCTGGGCTGGGCCACTGAGTCTGACGAGCACGGCTCCCCTGGAGGGGAGGGGCCCCGGGGGCACCACCCCCATTTGCTGCCTCACCTGGCACCTGCTCCCTTTCTGTACTTGAGGTTCACTTTGATCTGAGGGGGGAAGTTCTGGTCCTCGCCCTGGAATGGTGACTCCATGGGGGGCGGCCCATCCCCATGGCCCAGCTTTGCTTTGTCCACTTTAGCATCCTCTTCTTGGACGTCATCCAGTGTCTCAAGCCTGAAAGCGGGAGGGCTGGAGGGCGAGGTCATCCTGAGGACACTGCTCTGTTCAGCTCCAACCTCTGTGGAAACAGAGCTGTCAGAGGCCCCTCCTTCCTCCCAGACCCCGGTCAGGGTGGGAGGTCTGGCTGGGGCCTGCAAAAATAGACGTTTAGGGGGCCGGCCTGGTGGCGTAGTGGTTAAGCTCACGTACTCCGCTTAGGCGGCCCGGGGTTTTCAGTTTCAGATCCTGGGCACGGACCTACGTACGCACTGCTTATCAAGCCATGCTGTGGCAGGCGTCCCACATATAAAGCAGAGGAAGATAGGCATGGATGTTAGCCCAGGGCCAATCTTCCTCAGCAAAAAGAGGAAGTTTGGTAATGGATGTTAGCTCAGGTCTAATCTTCCTCACACACACAAAAAAGAGAGCTTTAGAAGCTGAGTACAAGTAGACCCACCCACTGTTCGAGCTGAGCCCAACAGGAGGGGGAGTGAGAGAAAGGAGGAAGGCAGAGGTGAGGAGCGGGAGGAAGGCTCCTGGCATGAGGATGGCGCCGTGTCCCAGAACGGGGAGGAACAGGGACCCAACGGGTCTGCTCTTTGACGCTGTCCCACAGGGAGGGCCCTGATAGTCCCTGACTATCCAGGATTTCCTGATATCTGAGAGACCACAGCCCCTGGTCCAGGGTAACAAACATTTGCATTAACAGCACAACCGTTTCTCTATACAACATCTTGCCCAGTGGCCAGTATTCACAACAGATAAAAGTGTAGTTGTGGGTGGGGGTGGGTCACTCAACCTGACGACAGAGGGGAACACTCTGGGGGAAACCGTTGGAAAACCACTGGTCTATCAATCCCCTCAGTTTGCTGCCAGGACAACTAAGGCTCAGAAAGAGGAAGTGACTTTCCCAAGGTCACAAGTTGTTGGCAGAGCTTGGTCTAAAACCACCTCACCCTACCACAATGTCCCTCTTCAGTTCTCAAAATCTTTTCAGTCTTATTCATCTCTGAGAGCATCGAATGCCACCTCTCCGTGCCTCAGGGTCTCTAGAGGCTTCAGAATGGAGAGGAAGACCCCTTGCTGGCTGCCAAAGCTCCCTCTGACAGGCAGCCCCACCTCAGGCCCTAAGCAGGGCTCTGGGAGCTCAGCTGACAGCACCATCTCACCCTCACAGGAGAACTGAAACCACAACCCCCATCACATGGCAAGGGGTGAGCCCCAGGAGGGGGTGGGGGATCTCCTATGCCCCCAGTGGGTAGGAGCAGAAAGAAGGAAAAAGAGTCAGATGGGAGAGGAGACAGCAGAGTGCGAGACACTGCAGAGAGGAACAGGGCCAAGGATGGGAAGTGGTGAGCGGCGGGATGGGGGCAGGGCCTGGGCCCACTCCTGTCCCTTCAGGCTCCCATAGCCCGGGGCCACCTGAGTGTGGCATTTTCCCAGGAAGCGGGGAAGGCCTGGACTTGGCTGACTGCCTCAGCTTGCAGTTTTGACCCATCTTTATGCCCACACCGGGGTGCCCCTCCAGGGCCACATACCATTTAGCCCAGCTTATGTCCCCAAACCCCTTTCCACCCACTCTGCCTCCCAGCTGCCCCCCAACCCACCACTCCCAAACCTCAGCAGCAAAGCTGTCTGTCCAGCCCCTACCCCCACTCCTGGACCCCGCACCCACCCTGGCGTGGGAGGAAGGGATCTGGCAGTCCGGGTAGAGGGAGCCGGCCCCCACGCAGACCCTGGCTCGGGGCTGGAAAAGCAAGGAGCCCACTCAGGTTTCCCCACCCTGATGATCCACTGTCAGGTTTGGGGGCCCGGCCCCTCAGACCCCGGAATTGCCCACCTACTTACCCCGCACGGCTGAAGCAAGGGCGTGGCGGCCTCCGGCTGCCGGCCGCTGGGTCCCCGAGCCTCCTGGGCCGCGGGGGCTGGGGAGGAAGTGCAGCCGGGAGGGGCGGCGGGCGCTGACAGCGAGGAACGGAGGAGCCGCAGAACCTCCCCAGGCTGCTCGCAGCTGCGGCTAGCGGGTCATGCGCTCTCGGTGTTCCACACCCTCAGCCCACCCGGCCAGCCGACACGGTGGGGAGCGGGCGTTGACTCTCCCCTGTCAGGACAGGTTGGCCATCAGACACCGACCATCTGGACCATTGGCCACACCCTGCTCTGGGGAGACACGCCCCGCCTCCCCACCCCCCTCCCCACCGCACCCCACCCCCACTGTCTAGCCACAGGGGCCCCAGATGGGAGTGGGGACAATCAGAAGCAACCCTTAGTGCTGGGGCCTTGCCTCAGGTGGGAGCTGGCACGGGGTGGGGTATTTTTACCCCACAACACTGACTTCTACCCCCTCCCCTTCCCCACCACAGCCTCCCAGCAGCCATGTGGCTCAGACTGGGAAGTGACTGACCCATCACAGGGCAGAGATAGCTGATGTCGACGGCCCCCGGTTAGAGGAGAGGAGAGGCTCAGCCCAGCACATGCCCCTGGGAATGCACCTCGCCCACGCAACCAACAGTTTGAGGGGATTTCCTCCCCTCCCGGGGCCTCCCCGGAGCCGCCTAGCCCTCTAGCCAGGGGCCCTGATGCTCCCAGACTCTTTAGTTAAAGACGCTTCCAGCACCAGCCAGCAGGGGGGGACATGGAGGCCGGCATGTACTGCCGGAACCAGACCTCCCCGCCCTGCCCTGGTCTGGACTCAACCTTGGGACTTGGGGACACAGCATCCAAGTAGCCCTAGGACTCCTCTCTCTCCCTCACTCCCTCAAATCCAATCCATTAGCAAACCCCGCCCCCGCTTCTACCTCCCAAATTTGTCTATATCTCTGCCTGGTCCAAGTCGTTATCATCTCTCCCCTGAGAGACTGCAGCCACCTCCAAACTAGTCTCCTTCCTTCACTCGTGCCCCACCCTCACCCTCATAATCTATTCTTACAGCATCTGGAGTGATCTTTCAAAAATAAAAACCAGATTGCCTCACTCCCTGGTTTAACCCCCCCACTCCCAAACAATGGCTTCCCCTGGTGCTTAGAATAAAATGCAAACTCCATACCACATCCCTGTCAGTCTGGATGCCCTTCTCCATCCTTCCACCATCATCTCTCATTGCAACCCTGTCTTGCACACTACACTCTAGACCTGCGCTGTCCAATATGGTAGTCACTAGCCACAGTGGCTATTTATTTATTTTTTTTTTTATTTTTATTTTTCCCCCCAAAGCCCCAGTAGATAGTTGTATGTCATAGCTGCACGTCCTTCTAGTTGCTGTATGTGGGACGCGGCCTCAGCATGGCCAGAGAAGCGGTGAGTCAGTGCGCGCCCGGATCCGAACACCAGGCCGCCAGCAGCGGAGCGTGCGCACTTAACCGCTAAGCCACTGGGCCGGCTCAACAGTGGCTATTTAAATTTAAATCAGTTATAATAGGGCCAGCCCTGTGGCTTGGTGGTTAAGTGCGCGCGCTGCGATGCTGGTGGCCCGGGTTCGGATCCCGGGTGCGCATCGAGGCACCACTTCTCCGTTCATCCTGAGGCCGAGTCCCGCATGCAGCAACTAGAAGGATGTGCAGCTACGACATACAACTATCCACTGGGGCTTTGGGGGGAAAAAATAAAATAAATAAAATCTTTAAAAAAAAAAAAAATCAGTTATAATAAAATAAAATCAAACATTCGGTTCTACAGTCACGTTAGCCACATTTCAAACGCTCAATAGTTACATGTAGTTAGTGGCTACCATGGTGGACAGCACAGTTATAAAACTTTTCCATCATCACATAGAATTCCACTGGACAGCTCTAGACTTTTTGTGTGTGTGTGTGAGGAAGATCAGCCCTGTGCTAACATCTGCCAATCCTCCTCGTTTTTTTGCTGAGGAAGACTGGCTCTGGGCTAACATCCGTGCCCATCTTCCTCCACTTTATATGGGACGCCATCACAGCATGGCTTGCCAAGCGGTGCCTCGGTGCACGCCCGGGATCTGAACTGGCGAACCCCGGGCCGCCGCAGCTCACTTAACCACTTGCACCACCGGGCTGGCCCAGCTCTAGACTTTCTGAAGACACTTCAGTCTCTTCAATATGCCATGCTCTCTTCTGTTGCCTCCAAGTTGTTACATAAGCTGTTCCATCTGCCAGGAACACCTCACACCCACACTCACCCACACCCTGCTCCACACACACAGCCCTTTCTCTAGCCAACTCCTACCCAACCGTCACCTCTCCATTTAAACATCACTTCCTCTTGAGTAGCCTTTCCCAGACCCTGGACTGGGTCGGGGGTCCTCACTATGTATTCCCGTGACACTTTGTACTTCTCTGATCATAACTCATTATCCATTACTGTTTGTATTTAATTGTCTGGCTTCACTTTTAACAATAACAAATGCCTACTGAGCACTCACTGTGTGTCAGACGTCGTGCTAAGTGCTTTACATGTAACTCTCAGAGCAACCTTATTTCACAGATGAGGAAAATAAGGCTGAGCAAAGTTAGGCACCATGTCCAAGGCCACATGGCTGGGAGGTGACAAAGCAAAGATTTAAGTCCAGAGCCACACTCTTACCCATCAAGCTCCCCAAGGGGTGAGATCTTGCTTTTTTTTGCTATATCCCCAGCACCCAGCACAGTGCCCAGAACCCAGTTGGTGCTCGAGAATGCTTTCAATGACTGGGTGGCTAATCATAATCACAATACAGAGGGTATGACTGTGTTGTTGAGAAAAAGTTGAAGAGTTAGTGGAGACCCTTAATTCCTTCAGAGTTGTCACCATATCAGGTGACAAGAACAATTGGGTAGACAACCCTAATTGCAAATGCAGTTTATAAAAAGTCCTCAGATCTTTAGACATCAGGGAAATGCAAATCCAAAACCACAATGAAATACCACTTCACGCCCACTAGGATGATTATAATCAAAAAGGCAGATAATAATAAGTATTGATGAGGATATGGAGAAATGGGAATCCTCATACACTGCTGGTAGATTGTAAAATGGTGCAGCCACTTTGGAAAACAGTCTAGCTGTTCCTCAAAAGATTAAACAGAGAGTTACTACATGACCCAGCAATTACTCCTTAGGTATGTCCTCAAAAGAAATGGAAACAGGGCCGGCCCCGTGGCTTAGCGGTTAAGTGCGCGCGCTCCGCTGCTGGCGGCCCGGGTTTGGATCCCGGGCGCGCACCGACGCACTGCTTCTCTGGCCATGCTGAGGCTGCGTCCCACATACAGCAACTAGAAGGATGTGCAGCTATGACATACAACTATCTACTGGGGCTTGGGGGGAAAAAATAAATAAATAAAATTATAAAAAAAAAAAAAAAAGAAATGGAAACATATGTCCACACAAACACTTGTACACAAATGTTTACAGCAGCCAAGTGAAAAAAAACCCAAATGTCCATCAGCTGATGAACGGATAAATAAAATGTCTCTCCATACAATGGAAGATTATTAAGCCATAAAAAGGAACAAAGTACTGACACATGCTACAACATGGATGAACCTTGAAAGAACTAGGCTAAGCGAAAGAAGCAAGACACAAAAGATCTCATATTGTATGATTCCACTCATATGAAATGTCCAGAATAGGTAAATCCATGGAGATAGAAAGTGGATAGTGGTTGCCTAGGGCAAAGGGATTTGGGGGGAAATGGGGAGCTAAAGCGTACTGGGCTTCTTTTTGGGGTGATGAAAATGTTCTAAATTTGATTGTGATCATGGTTGCACAACTCTACAAATACATTAAAGACCATTGAATTATACACTTTAAATTGGTGAATTGTATGTGACTTATTTTTAAAAGAAAAAAAAGTGCTCTGTGTGGAGAAGAATGCCTGTGCTTTCAGCAGGAAATGGATCAAGCAGAGAAGGAAGGCTTCCTCAATCTCAATGCCACTGGAACCATATTTCAAGAAGCTTCATCCAGTCCAGTCTCCATGCAAGGGAAATCTCCCCCAAGCAGCCTTTCTGCCATATCTTTCCTATGTCTTTCATTTCACACTTAGTAACTTTTTGTAAAGGCATGTTTCTTTTATTTGAATTTATTTTCAGAATCAACTTTAATAAAAAACAAGAGAGGGGCCAGCCAGGTGGAGTAGTGGTTAAGTTCATGCACTCCACTTCAGCGGCCTGGGGTTCCCAGGTTTGGATCCCGGGCGCAGACCTACGCACCACCTATCAAGCCTTGCTGTGGCAGGCGTCCCATATAAAGTAGAGAACGATGAGCACGGATGTTAGCCCAGGGTCAATCTTCCTCAGCAAAAAGAGGATGACTGGCAACAGATATTAGCTCAGGGCTAATCTTCCTCACCAAGGAAAAAAAAAAAGAGAGAGAGAGAGAGAGAAGTCACAAAAACATGAAGGAGAGGTATCCTTTGGAGAGGAGAACTAAGGGTCAAGGATGTGAGGGCAACTTCCTTTTCAATGTGTATCCCTTGTACTATTTGAATTTTTACCATTGGCTTTAAAACAAGAAATATGGCATCTCTTATAGTTAAAAAAAATCCAGGGGCCAGCCCGGTGGCGTAGTGGTTAAGTTCGGTGGCCCGGGGTTCGCAGGTTCAGAACTGGGGCGTGGACCAATGCGCCATTCATCAAGCCATGCCGTTGAGGCATCCCATATACAAAATAGAGGAAGATGGGCGCAGATGTTAGCTCAGAGCCAATCTTCCTCAGCAAAAAAAAAAGAGGAAGATTGGCAACGGATGTTAGCTCATGGCCAAGCTTCCTCACACACACACAAAAAATCCAACTCAAATGTGCAAGAGATGTCTAAAGCCTGTGCATAATTAACATAAATTCTAAAGAGAAGCAGGGGGTAGGGTTCAGAGTCTGGAAGGCAGGAATTGCTCTGGCTTTAGAAGGAAGGAAGGGAGGGACTTGGGGAGAGCGAGGTGGACAAGTCAGGGCCTGGGCCTAGAGCCTTTGCTTCTTCTTATACCAACTCCAAAACTTGGTCCAGAGCCTGGGCTGGGCCATGTTTACTGGCCAGATGGAGCCTCCCTGAGCAGCTTTGTGTTTGAGACTGACAGAGAAGAAACAGAAATGAGCCAGCTTAGTAGGTTGGATAGACTTCCAGGAACAAGGAAGACAGAGGCCAGAGATGAGCAGTCTCATAATGGGAAGGAAAAAAATGCTAGCTGAGGTGACGCTGGTCCTCAGAGAGGCCAAGGGCGCCTCCTAGAGGAGAAGGGGACCAAAGTCCTGCTGGTGTGAGCACAGCTTGCCTGGAGGGAGAATTCTCACGCTCATGGAAAGTGAACCGCCCCTTCCTACACTAACCCAAGGAGCCCTCTGAGCCCCAGAGGCCACTGTTCAGCCAGGCCCGGATGTGCGGCCTCTTTCTCCCAGGACCCAAAATAGCCACAGCCAGGCCCCAGGCCAAATCTGAGAGCGCATGTCAAGGCCGTAGCCTCTGGGGAATTTCCCCAACCTCTGGCTGGAGCTGGGCCCAGTCCCAACAGCCCCCGTCACTGGCTAATGGAGATCTGATTTCCCTACTGGAAAGACTAGGAGAGAGGGATGTTCCGTCATCTAGGAAACCAGAACAGAGAACAAGGGTGGGAGAAAGATGACTCGAGATAAAGATGAGGCAGAGAAAAGAAAGCGTTGGTCAGAGAGACACTATCAGGACAGAAAAGAGCGACACAGACTGAGGCCAAGAGCTCCAGAGACTGGGCAGGCCAGAACCAGCGACGGAGAAGAGGAGGAAGACCAGACGCGGGCAGAATCGGTCGGGGCCAAGGACGCATCCGACAGCCCGGACTGAGACAGGACGATCCGGGCAGCACCGGAGTTCGAGCCAAAGAACCCGCGGCGGAGAACCGAGGGATGAATGCGGCCCAGGAAACCGAGCTGGGGACGCCGAGCGCCGGCCGCCGCGCCCCTCCCCCCCGCCCCCACCGCGCCCCCCGCGCCCCTTCTCGGGACTCACCCCACCGCGCCCTTCCTCACCCCCCGCACCTCCCCCGGGTCTCCCCGCCACCCCCTCAGCCGCACCCCCCACCCCGCGGCACGCGCCTCAGCCACGCCCCCCACGCCCAGTGCCGGGCTCCTCTCCCTGCCGCGCCACCCCCGGCCCCCGGGGAGGCCCCGCACCTCCCCCACCTCCCCACCTCCCCACCTTCCCCACCTGCGCCCTCTGCCCCGCCGCGCACACGCCCTGCGGGAGCTGCGAGCGCTGCAGGTCCGTTGTGGGGCTGTTGCTCCCGGGTCACGGGTAGGAGGGCGGCAGGGCTCCCCCTGGGACGCGGCTGCCTTGCTCCTCTTGTCCCACTCCTCTCCCGAAGTCGCAGAGCAAGACAGTGAGAGTGCCAGAGCCTGTGGCCTCTGCTTCCCCTCCAAGGGATGCACCGAAGGGGTGGGAGCGCAAGTAAACCTGCGAGCAGGCGCTTGAGCCGTCGGCCAGGCGCTTTACGGGCGCTTTCTTTTTTTAATCTTTACCTCCACCCTCGGAGGTAGATCCTGTTGGTATCTTCGGGGAAGCGGAGTCAGAGAGATGAAGTAACTTGCCTGCTCTAAACTACAGCACAGTTCGCGGTGGGATTTGAACCCAGGTGGTCAGATATCCCTGTGCCTTCCCATCTCTCTCTCTCTTTTTTTTTTTTTTTGAGGAAGATAGACCCTGAGCTAACATCTGCCAATCCTCCTCTTCTTTTGCTGAGGAAGACTGGCGTGGGCTAACATCCATGCCCATCTTCCTCCACTTTATATGGGACGCCATGACAGCATGGCTTGACAAGTGGTGCATCGGTGTGCGCCCCGGATCCCAACTGGGGAACCCCGGGCCGCCCCAGCGGAGCGCGTGCACTTAACCGCTTGCGCCACCAGGCAGGCCCCCCATCTCTCTTTTTTTAAGTCAGGTTTATTGTGGTATAATTTATACTCTTTAACATTTTTACTCACTCTGTAATCTTTAAGGATTTACGCCCTTTTTAAGCCGACAGTTCAAAGAAATTTGATGAATGTGTATATAATCGGATGAGCACCACAGCTATCAAGATATAGAGCATTTTCATCACCCCAAAATGTGCTCGGGTGCCCCTTTGCCCTCCCCTCCCCCACTGCCAGCCTCTGATAACCACTGATGTGAGTTCTGTCTTTTTATTTTTTTTTTAAAGATTTTATTTATTCAGTTTTTTCCCCCCAAAGCCCCAGTAGATAGTTGTATGTCATAGGTTCACATCCTTCCAGTTGCTGTACGTGGGACTCGGCCTCACGTTGGACGGAGAAGTGGTGCCTCGGGGCGCCCCCGGGATCCGAACCCGGGCCGCCAGCATCAGAGCGTGCGCACTTAACCGCCAAGCCACGGAGCCGGCCCTGAGTTCTGTCTTTTTAGATTTGCCATTTCCAGAATGTCATGTGAATGGAATCACACAGTATGTATCATCCCTGTGTGCCTGGCTTCTTTTAAGGTTCCATATATCTTGTTCTCGCTGCAGTTCCCCTTGGCAGTGTCTGACCCCTCTCCCAGATCCCTAGAGTTTGAGGAAAGTTTGTTGCCACTGCCTGGAGGTAGTGCAGACCTGGAAAGGAAAGGATGGGCTGGGTTTGTGTTTTGAAGGTGTCTTACTCTGTCCCGGCTACTATAATAAAATACCACAGACTGAGTAGCTTATAAACAACAGATATTTATTTCTCATAGTTCTGGAGGCTGGGAAGTCCAAGATCAAGGCACCAGCCTGGCTGCTCACTGGTGAGGGTCCCCTTCCTGGTGCATAGCCAGCGCCTTCTTTCTGTGTCCTCACCTGGTGGAAGGGGCGAGGGATCTCTCTGAAGACTCTTTCATAAGGGCACTAATGTCACTCGTGAGGGCTCTACCCTCATGACCTATGCACCTCCCAAAGGTCCCACCTCCTAATACCATCACACCAGGCATTAGGATTTCAACATATGAATTTGGGGTGACACGAACATTCAGACCATAGCATGGGGGATGACAAGTTGACTGAAGAACCAAGGGCAGGAATTCAGAACAAGAGTTTAAGAAATTTCAGAAATGCCACTCAAATTTAGATTTTATCATGTAAGTAACGGAGAATGATTTAGATTTGAGTGTTAGATGTTCCCTCAGAGCTCTAGGATCTCCAGGGCCTACCTCATTGCCACAAAAGCCTGTCTTGGACGAGAAAAGTTGTTGGCCTGTCCCCTCCAGGCCAGGGTGCCCAGGCTGAGCACTGCCTGAAGGTAGCCCTTGGGGTCAAGAGTTAGAAAGAGAGTGGGAAAACTCATGCGTCCGAGTTTTCTTCGTTTTTCTGCATTGTATGCTTTTGCCCCAGTTCCACTTTTTCTGTTCATTTTTGTGGGTCTCTGTCTTTTATGGTAGAGGCTTTCCTCAAATGTTTGGTACCAAAAATCCAGATGCATCGATGGGGCTTCACTAAGCATCCCCCAAGGGTGATGTCATGGTTCCCAAAGTTTTGAATGCAAGCGTCCGCTTCCTTCCTCCTGGTCTCATCTGGTTGTGGGTCCCCAGGGCACTAAGGTCTCAGCTTCTCTCCTGAGTTCTGAGTGGTCATCCACCGTCATTGGCGCAAACACTGCTGGCCGTGCCTCTGCTTGGTCTCCTCCCCCACTCTCTTCGTTCTTATGGGTTTACACTTTTTTTATTCTTTTTTTGTGTGAGGAAGATCGGCCCTGAGCTAACATCTGCCAATCCTCCTCTTTTTGCTGAGGAAGGCTGGCCCTGGGCTAACATCCATGCCCATCTTCCTCCACTTTATATGGGACGCCGCCACAGCATGGCTTGCTAAGCGGTGCGTCGGTGCGCGCCCGGGATCCGAACTGGCGAACCCCGGGCCGCCACCGCGGAGCGCGTGCACTTAACGGCTTGCGCCACTGGGCCAGCGCCACACCTTTTTTATTCTTTTATGATCATTTTAGAAGGGTTTGAGGAGGAAGCGATTTTTAAACTGGAAGCCCAACCATAACTGTAATGTTTTCTTTCTTTTTTTAAGACAATCTGGAGCCAAAACAAAAAAGTGAAAAAGTTGAAGTTGAGACAATGTGCAGACCACCCTTTGGAGGTGTTTCATTACATAAGGGGCATGAACTGGAAGGAGATGTGGGGTCAAGGCAGGGAGGATTGTTTGTTTAAAGATCAAAGATACATGAAATGAAAGATTCTATTTGTATGCTGATGGAATGATCCAGTAGTAGAGAGAGACTGATAATGCAGGGAAGGAAGCTCCCAGCAAGAACAAAGTCCTTGAGGAGGTGAGAGGATGGCGCAAGTGGAGGCGTTCATCTCTGTTTACATAAGAAAGAAGAAAGTAAGGCAAGGCGAGTCCAAGTGTGGACAGACTTCAGGCGAAAGGTGGGAAAATCTGACAGCCTCTATTTTCCCAAAGAAGTGTGAGGTTAAGGTCACCAGCGGAGAGTAAGGGGGAGGGTGTGGGAAGGTTGAAGAAAGAAAAGAGAGCATATCACCTCTTAGACAAATGGAGTAGAATTGCAGGACAATGTTCAGAACCCCTTTGAGTTTTGTAGTCATAAATGTAAAGTGAAACCAGTAACTGGCTGTGTGATTTTTTCCCCCTCAGCAGTTGGGTGCAGGTAGGGAGAAGGCAGGTGTCAGACTCATCCGGGCTTGGGTTTTTGCTAGGCAACTAAGAAAGAAGAGATGTATTTCCAAAAGAGGGATTATATTGAGGAATCGAATCATCTCTTCCCTCCTCCACACAGAGGTGCCATCCCAGAAGTTGGGGATCATCTGCAGCTCCCCCAGGGTCCTGTATACTCCAAGGTTAAAGGAGTTCCCAACCTGTCTTGTAAGCAAGCCAAGTGCCACATGACAGCTGGTGCACAAAACTGCCTGAGAAATGCAGGGAAAATCTCAGAAAGGGAAAAAGACGAAAGGTGCTTTCCAAAGGCTGAAGTGGGGCATTAATCTTGAACTGAGAGAATGGACACTGCCAAACAAAGGGGCTCTCCTGCCTGGGGATGGGTGTTGGTGGGGGTGTTGGGGCTCTGAATTCATTTCTGTACCTCTAACCTACAGAAGTGCAAAGGCCCTTGCCTAGTATATTCCCACCTCTGAACCCACCTGGGTAAAAATTATTTTTAATTCTGACTTTATTGGTTTTATGGACGCATTTCCTCTTTTTCTTTGGTCTTAGCTATTTTTAACACAATAATAAATTTTATAAGATTTTGATTACCTTTATATATGATTACCTTTTCATCTGTTTCTTGCAGTATCTTCTGAATTTTATCTTCTTTGATTTATATACTTTGTCCAAAACTGTTTTTAATGTGGATCTTCTTAGAGCAAACTTCCTGAGGCCTTGTCTACCTGAGAATACTTTTATCATGGCCTCACGTTTAAATGATAGTCTGGCTGGATGTAAAATTCTAAGTTCTAGGATCTTTTCCTTCATTACTTTGAAACACTACTCCATTGTCTCCTTGTATCTGGTATTGCTGTTGGAAGATCTAATGTCAGTAAGCTTCTTGTTCCTTTATTTGTGATCCACTTTTTCTTTCTGGAAACTTTTAGAATATTCTCTTTGTCTCTGATTATCTTAAATTTCCCCCAAATGTTTCTAACCGTAGGGTTTTTTTTTCTCTCTCCTCTTTGACGTATTCCACCTTTTTAAAAGCATTTTTTTGATGAGGAATAATTTAGGATCTGTGAAATGCACAAATCGTAAGTGTTCATGTTTCATCTTTTTTTTTTCTAATTTTGAGAAGTTTATCTCTATTATTTCTTCAAATATTTCCTCCTCTCCATTTTTTTTTATAATTTTTATTTATTTATTTATTTTCTCCCCAAAGCCCCAGTAGATAGTTGTATGTCATAGTTGCACATCCTTCTAGTTGCTGTATGTGGGACACGGCCTCAGCATGGCTGGAGAAGCGGTGCGTCGGTGCGCGCCTGGGATCCGAACCCGAGCCGCCAGCAGCGGAGCGCGCACACTTAACCGCTAAGCCACAGGGCCGGCCGTCCTCCTCTCCATTTTTATCTCCTTCCAGGACTCCTATTTTCTAAATGTTATGACTTCTACTTTTATCCTCCATATCTCTTAGCTTTTATATATATATATTTTATATATATATAATATATTTTTATTATATATATTTTTATTTTATATATATATTTTTTATTTTATATATATATATATTTGTTTTGTTTTGTTTTGTTTTTTCACTGCTCCAGTCAATGAAAGGGAAACTTTATTGAGGCCCCAGGGCCGCAGGGCTCAGGCAGGAGGCTGCCCTTCGGGCAAAGGAGGAGCCAGAGGCGGGGCCTTATTTGACCTTCTTGGGGCGCAGGTTGTTGGCATGGCCGCGCTTCGTCTTGCAGCAGTGGACAGCGCGGGGATGCAGGCGAGCATAACACTTGGGGCAGATCGTCTTGTCGCAGCTGTATTTCTGGTCGAGCTGGCGGAGGGAAGGCTCGATGATGCCACTCCGCAGGCGAAGCACCGTGTGCAGGGTGGACTCTTTCTGGATATTGCAGTCTGAGAGAGTGCCGCCGTCCTCCAGCTGTTTGCCCGCAAAAGTCAGACACTGCTGGTCAGGTGGGATGCCCTCCTCGTCTTGGATTTTAGCTTTGACATTCTCAATAATGTCACCGGGCTCGACCTTGAGGGTGATGGTCTTGCCCATCAGGGTCTTCACAAAGATCTGTATCTCTGTGTCCACAAGGCCGTATATTTTCTGTTTCTTTGTTCTTTCTTTTTTCCTTTGGGGAATTTATGTTATTCCAGTTCACTAATTCATTTCTCAGCTGTCTCCATTCTGCTGTTTATTCAACAGAATATTTCTGTTCTTCAGTTCAACTGTTATGTATTCAACCTAGTATTTCTTATTGGTTCTTTTTGATGTTTTTGTGTTCTTATTTTATGGTTCCAATATCTTTCTTATATATTTTAACATGTTTATTAGTCTAATTTAAAATTCTTATTCTGAAGATGATACAGTTTACAGTTTTCTTTTGAAAGTGGTGATGGCCTTAACCTGTGGGATCTGATGCTAACTCCAGATAGTGTCAGAACTGAGTTCAATTGTAGGACACCCAGCTGGTGTTGCAGAATTGCTTAGTGTAGGAAAATCCCACACACATTTGGTGACCAGAAGTGTCAGAAATGAAGTAGTGAGAGTAGAGGAGAGTCCTCTACTATATCCTCCGGGAGTATATTCTGTTCTGCCTGGCAGGCCCCAATGAGCTCGAGACGTGGGGAGTAGATGAGCTCCAGAGGGAGGCACCAAAAAAACATGGCTAGTCACTCCTCACCCCACGAAACAACTCCTCAATTCATGTTTTCATGCTTTGCTCTCTAGAGAGGAACATTGGGAGTACTCACCCCTAAAATGTCATTCCCCAATCTGGGTGTCTGGAGGGAGTGATGAGTAGGCAACTGCTGGAAGGCAGTTAGTCCCCACCTGTTCTTCTCAGCATCTCCCAAACACAGGGAGGTCTGGGCGGCCCTGATTTGTGCGCCTGGAGCAGAGATCTGGTCATTGCAGAGTTGGAGGCAGGTACTGTGTGTTCCAAGGCAATCGAGAGGGAGAAGCAGGAGCAGAACCCCACTCCTCCATTTTATTCCCAATTCAAAACAGCACACTCCCCCCATCACCCCAAGAGATTTTTCACACCTTTCCCTCTCGTGAGGAGGCGCTGGCAGTTGTGTTTGACTCTGACCTAGCATTTTATTTATCATCCCATGTTACAAGTGTCTGTTTCCATTCGATGACTATGCTTATTTGTCTGGGTAGCCTTAGCACTTTGCACAGGGTAAGAAAGACCAATTTGGGCCGGCCCCGTGGCTTGGTGGTTAAGTGAGCGTGCTCCGCTGCTGGCGACCCGGGTTCGGATCCCGGGCGCGCACCGACGCGCTGCTTCTCCGGCCATGCTGAGGCCGCGTCCCACATACAGCAACTAGAAGGATGTGCAGCTGTGACACACAACTATCTACTGGGGCTTTGGGGGGAAAATAAATAAATAAAATCTCAAAAAAAAAAAAAAGACCAATTTTATTTCTGCAAATATATGAGGCTTTAGAGTAAGGCTTAGAACAACATACTCTTTTCCTCAGGAGATGTTTGGGGCCTGGATTCACACAGAGCTGTTTGACCTCAGCTTTCCAGAACAGAAGGGGTCTTATCTGCCTGTTTCTGGGCATGCCCAAACCATTCCCCACAGAAAGTTTGTGTCTCCACCTTTTCTTCTTTACATTCTGTGGTTTGGGGTCAGCCGAGAGCCTGCGCAGATGTTATATTTACTCTGTGGTATGTCTTTAAGCACAGGCCCCCTATTTCATTATAAATTTCCATGTTAGAAGAACTGTTTCGGGCCCTGCTTGTCTGAGCCCAGTGGACAGAGCTTGGAGCCGCGCTGTGCTACTCTGGCCTCAAGTACAAATGGAGAGCCTAGAGCTGAAAGTGAAAGTGAATTATTATAGGTTGGTGAAGTCGGTCTGCAAGGGAGCAGCCACTTAGAGGAAATTATCAGCACATTACTAGAAGCCTTTGAGCAGTCTCAACCTGCATTCTTGTGGTTTTGCAGAAGAGAAGAGACAGCAGAGATATCAGCAGCTCCAGGAAGGCCGAGGCCCAGACAAGAGAAGAGGATGAGACACACTGCTGTGCACAGTCTGCAGACTCTTCCAGCCCCTGCTTGTGCCCCTTCAACCTCTATCTTCTTGTCTCTGGAGGTCTCTGTTTTTCTAAGCTCCTCTGGTCATGCCCTTGCGTGGCTCAGTGCCTTCTCCCTTCACAAGGTCATGGCTGGTGTTGGGGCAGGAGCCATATTGTTCCAGTAAACCTTGGCAAGCTGCTTCCAGAAAAAGCTGGGGGAGGAAGGAGAGGAATACGTTTATCTAAAAGGCCATCAGGGGCCGGCCCCGTGGCTTAGCGGTTAAGTGCACGCGCTCCGCTACTGGCGGCCGGGGTTCGGATCCCAGGCGCGCTCCGACGCACTGCTTGTCCAGCCATGCTGAGGCCGTGTCCCACATACAGCAACTAGAAGGATGTGCAACAGTGACATACAACTATCTACTGGGGCTTTGGGGGAAAAAAAAAAAGGAGGAGGATTGGCAATAGATGTTAGCTCAGAGCCGGTCTTCCTCAGCAAAAAGAGGAGGATTAGCATGGATGTTAGCTCAGGGCTGATCTTCCTCACACACAAAAAAATAAAAATAAAAAATAAAACGCCACCAGAGCTTCTGCATTGAAGTATTGGCTGCAAAAACAGAGCAAGCCTCTTCAGCTTCCAAAGGAGATTACGTTCAGGCCTGATGCTCAGAAAAACAGCTTTTACAGGGGTGGGAGGGGACGGGAGCTGCTTTGCAGGAAGCCAAAGGGAAGCAGGAGGTGTTGGAGGCTGTCAGCTGATCTGCAAGGTGGGGGGTGGTAGCCTTGGTCTGTTGAAAAGCCGCTGGGCATGGTGGGGAGATGGCATTCTTCCTTGGAAGTGAGGCCTGCCTCGGATAAGCCTGAAAGGCCTTTTTCTCCTCCAAGTGCTAAAGCATCCCCTTTGCTGGATGCAACAGTCAGTATTTTTCACTCTGACTCAGGGTGAGCAGAGTGGGAGCATGACCTCCCATTCCAAAATTGGGAGAACTCCCTCCGTTCCTCAAGGCCAGCGTTTGGGACGCCTGGGCCACATATTGAAGGAGTCGAGGGGCTTGGCAGCTCTGCCTGCTGTTCCCACCACAGCCACCTGGTCCCAGAAGTTACCCTGCCCCCTCGCAGCAGCACGTTCACATGCATCCTCACAGCAGGCTCCAGAGCAAGGCTGATGGATGCCTGGCTGTGCTAAGCTTCACCTATCTTCAGGCTTCTTTTGATGCCAGCTGTTGACCTGGAGTCTACACCCTTGCTCCAGTGCCAGGAGCAGGAAGGAATGGTGCAGCTCCAGGATGACTCAAGAAGCTGGGAAACAACACCTCACTGTGCAAACATACATCTGTGTGGATGGAAAACTGCGTAAAAAGATGGGAACACGTCTTTAGGATCCTGGCAAACTACCTTAAATGCCTCATAATTATGGGGAAACTCACGAAATTCTAAAATTCAACCACTAAACAAAATTGCAATATCTGCAGCAAAGAGTAAATGTACTTAATATATAATGAGCTCTTAAAAACCAATAAGTAAGATAACTGAGCAAAGTTTTAAAAACTGAGGATATGAACAGAGTTCACAGAAGGAAAAAAAACGTGCTAAACTTCATTCATCAAATAGATGTGAATTTTTAATTATTTATTTTCTTGAATAGATAATGTCTACCCATTGTGAAAATTTAAGCAGTTCAAAAGATATTATATAATGAAAAGGATGTATCCTTTCCCACCTCCCTTCTTGGAACCAACCGTTGTTAGCAATTGCTTATGTATTCTTCTAGAATTATCATACCTGTATACAAAATCATTAAAATATAAATATCCTCCTGTTCACACAAGTGGTAACACATATACTCACTGCTATTCATGTTTAGGTTGTTTTGAGTGTATTGCTATTATTAACAATACAGCAGTGAACATCTGTGTTCATGCCTCTTTGTTCACATCTGTGAGAATATCTGAAAAAGTCCTAGAAGTGAAATTGCTGTGTCAAAGGATATGTGCATTTAAAATGTTCTTAGCGGGCCCGCCCCGTGGCTTAGCGGTTAAGTGCACGCGCTCCGCTACTGGCGGCCCGGGTTCGGATCCCGGGTGCGCACCTACGCACCGCTTCTCCGGCCATGCTGAGGCCACGTCCCACATACAGCAACTAGAAGGATGTACAGCTATGACATATAACTATCTACTGGGGCTTTGGGGGAAAAAAAAAAGGATGAGGATTGGCAATAGATGTTAGCTCAGAGCCGGTCTTCCTCAGCAAAAAGAGGAGGATTAGCACGGATGTTAGCTCAGGGCTGATCTTCCTCACAAAAAAAAATAAAAATAAAAAAAATAAATAAAATGTTCTTAGCTACTTACCCAATTGCCCTCCAAAGAGGTTTTATCAGTTTATGCTGACCAACAATGCATGAGGATGTATTTCTCTACTCCATTGGAAATAGTGTATTAACAGTCTTGTTTTTATCTTTGTCAAGCTGAAAGATTAAAAAATGCTATTTCATACATTTAATGGTCATTTTTCTTACTATAAGTAAAGCTGCAGATCTTTCCATGTGTTTAAGAACCATTTTTTAAGAATCTTCTGTGAATTCTCTGCTCCTATCCTTTGCCCATTTTTCTATTGGATTACTAATCTGTTTCTTGTGTATTTGTAGAAACTCCCAGTAGTAAAGAAATTAGCCTTTTATATATGTTGTAAATATTTTTTCCTAGTTTGTTATTTATGTTTTGACAAATGTGTGAAGAGATGAATTTATAAAGGTGTTGATCGTCAAGTTGTTTACCCACGTGCAATTAATGTGGATTAAATAAATTATGATATATATAATAGAAGGCTATGCTGCTACGTACGTGAAGATTTATATTTATTAAAATAATATCTATGTATAATATGTAGAAAAAACAATATAAAACAGAATATTATATGATCCCCCTTTTTAAAAAATCGATGTTATCAATAGTTACCTCTAGTTGGTAGAAATTTGGGAATTTATTCAGGTTATTTTACTTTCCCCTTTTTACATTCTAGATTATTTGAATTTTTTTTTATGATGAACATCTGTTGTGTTATTCCTTTAACAAAATAAAAAATATGAATCAAGCTATTTCCATTTTGAGAAAAATAAAGGTAAAAATTCAAACACAAAACATCAATAAGGATAAGACAAATTTACCAGTTCATTAACAAAGGACTGCACTTTTCTCCCTAAATATTTGCACATCTCCAGAAATATTTGCACATTTGAGATGAGACATTTACAAGGATGTTCACTGCAGCATTGTTTTAATAGTGAAAAGTAGAAAGCAATCTAAACATCCATCAGTAAGGAAGTGGGTAAAATGTATGTATCCATACAATGAAGTATATTGCAGCAATTCAGAAAAACCGAGGTAGATTTATATGTACTGGTGTGGAAATATCTCCAAGCAATATGAGTATGTTCTGTATGATTCCATTTATGTATAATTTTTAAAAAATTTCATATATAATACATACATATGTAAACACATTGAAAACAATCTAGTGGTCAATACAGGTACCAAACTTTTACCTAGATTATTGTGGGAAGAGGAGGCTCTTGGGAGGAGCACTGGAAAAGGACTTTCACATTTTATTCTTACATATGTATCTATTGATTGAGTCTTTACAACTAATCATACTCATTGTTATTTAAAAAACTGATACTGGGAATATAGGAAATATGCCAAATTGAGTATACTTTGATGTAAGGTTAATGGATGCTTTCTTTTTTCTATATTTCTCAAGTTTCCTACATTGAGTATGTATTACTTTTATAATTAGGAAAGCAATAAAATTATTTTAAGGAAAAAATGGTATACCTACTATAAATTACTATGCCGACATTAACGGAATTGAAATAAATCTATATAAGGGGACATGTGTACACATATGTGTGTTTGTATTGGCACAGAAGTCCAGAGGGACACCTACAGTGTGTATCTTTACAGTGTCCTTATAAACTGATAAATGATGTTCCTATTACCTCTGATTTAATTTCATTCTACTCTTCTGCTTGCTCGTTTTCTGCTACACAGGCCTTGAACTTAAGCTTTCTCCTACCGCAGGACCTTTGTATATGATGTTCCCTTTACCTGGAACACCCTTCCCCTAGATATCATGAGGTAAGTTCCTCATTTCCTCCAGATCTTTGTCATCTTATACCTGAGGCCTTTCCTGACCACCCTAAGTCCTTTATTCTGCTTTATTTTTGCACTATAGCATTTTCATTATATAAAATATGATGTACTTACCTATTTGTCTGTCTCCTCTCCACTTTAGTGTAAGTTCCACAAGGGCAGGGACTTCGTCAGTTTTGTTCATTACTGCATTTGCAATGCTGGAAACACAGTAGACATTTAACAAATATTTGTTGAAAGAATAAACGAATGGAAAAATATTCTCATTAAATGGTTTCCTTTTAGGGTGTGAGGAGAGGTGGGAGGGGGTTTTTCACTCTTTACTCGATACTCCTTTATATCATTAGATGTAGTTTATCAAGAGCCTGTATCACGTTTGTATTTTACAAAATCAATCAGATAATTTTTTTAAATATGTCCAAATTTACTATTTTTACTAAATTTACTATTTTTACTATTTACAAGCCATAGCAAGTGCCAACTGATTAAGAACAACTTTTTTTTTTTATAATTTTATTTATTTATTTTTCTCCCAAAGTCCCAGTAGATAGTTGTATGTCATAGTTGCACATCCTTCTAGTTGCTGTATGTGGGATGCAGCCTCAGCATGGCCGGAGAAGTGGTGCATCGGTGCGCGCCCGGGATCCGAACCCGGGCCACCAGCAGCGGAGCGCACGCACTTAACCACTAAGCCACGGGGCCAGCCCTTAAGAACAACTTATGGAAGAAAAATTTAACCTGAAAAGAGTTTTATCCATGTCCCTATGAATTGGGAAAATATTTATGTTTATATTATATGTTCTATTATATATTTGTGTTGTTCCATTCTAGCAGCACAATATCCGGGCCCAGTTTTTGGCATGCCTCAAGTCTACAGCAGCACATTTCTTTACTTGAAGAGGCATGGAACCAAGCGCAATCAGCAGTGCTGGACAGGGGAGAGGTCATGGCTTGAACACTGTTTCTCAAAATGTGAGGGACATTCACTGATCAAAAAGGAAAGTAAAATAAAAAGTGAAATTGGAAATTAGAAAACACTGGATTAAACAACATTAAGCCAGTTCCTTTAAGGCAGAACTTCTTGGAGCCTTTAATTTGCCATTGCACATAGTATATCTCCAGGAGGGAGACAGACAATTTTCTGAGCTCTTGTGACCACAGCATCTTTTTCACAGTGGTTGTAATGTTTAGAGGACAAAGTTTGGGAAACACTGATAGCAGAAATTTCTGAAGGTAAAGGTGTTCCTTAAGAGGAGTCCTGGGGGCCGGCCCAGTGGCATAGTGGCTAATCGGCATGCTCCACTTCGGTGGCCCAGGTCCTCGGGTTGGGGTCCTGGGCACGGACATACACCACTCATCAGCCATGCTGTGGTGGCAACCCATATACAAAATAGAGGAAGATTTGCACAGATGTTAGCTCAGGGCGAATCTTCCTCAGCAAAAAAAAAAAGAGTCCTGGTAGGTGTTGCATCATCAGAGGAGTAGGTGCTAGAATAAATTATAGGGGTTGGCTGAGACCTGCTAGCTGGAGAGTGAACTTCACTGCTCAACTTCTTTTTTGTGTACGTGTGTATGGAAGATCAGCCCTGAGCTAACATCCATGCTAATCCTCTTCTTTTTGCTGAGGAAGACCGGCTCTGAGCTAACATCTATTGCCAGTCCTCCTCCTTTTCTCCCCCAAAGCCCCAGTAGATAGTTGTATGTCATAGTTGCACATCCTTCTAGCTGCTGTATGTGGGACATGGCCTCAGCATGGCCGGAGAAGCGGTGCGTCGGTACGCGCCTGGGATCCGAACCGGGGCTGCCAGTAGCGAAGCTCGCACTTAACCACTAAGCCATGGGGCTGGCCCAACCGCTCAACTTCTGATGACCAAAAAAAAAAAAAAAAGATGGGAGGATAAGGCTGGCAATGAAATCAAGAAAGTATGAAAAGGAAGGAAAACGCCAAAACTTATTTCCCTATTAATATTGTTTCACTAAGTGCAAGATCCTTTCCCAGAAATCAACATTTGTCTAAAGCTTAAATTTGGAGTCAGCTGGGGCCGGCCCCGTGGCTTAGCGGTTAAGTGCGAGCGCTCCGCTACTGACTGCCCGGGTTCGGATCCCGGGTGCACACCGACGCACCGCTTCTCCGGCCATGCTGAGGCCGCGTCCCATATACAGCAACTAGAAGGATGTGCA
Organism: Ceratotherium simum simum; assembly: GCF_057802395.1. Lineage (NCBI taxonomy): Eukaryota > Metazoa > Chordata > Mammalia > Perissodactyla > Rhinocerotidae > Ceratotherium > Ceratotherium simum. Next base: position 2,463,507 of record NC_141915.1, read on the forward strand.
ACTATGACATACAACTATCTACTGGGGCTTTGGGGACAAAAAAACAGGAGGACGATTGGCAATAGATGTTAGCTTAGAGCTGGTCTCCGTCAGCAAAAAGAGGAGGATTAGCACGGATGTTAGCTCAGGGCTGATCTTCCTCACACACACACAAAAAAATTTGAAGAAGTCAGCTGGGCCCAGTTAAAAGGGAGCCGTGGCTTGCCCCGTCAGATTATTTCAAGAATAAGCAGAGTATAACTAAAATGAAGTGCACGCAGTTTCAGGAAGTGTCGTCAGATGTAGTTACTAGAGGCCCTGGCAGATCCATAAAGAATGAACCAGATACTTATGCAAAATGTCTACTGTATCCAATTCGGGAGCACAGTCTTGACTTCAGGACAGAATTACACTGCTGGCTCTTGGACAGGGGATGCTTGTGAACAATGCTGATACTATGTTGTCAGTAACTGCAGTCCTCCTGGAAGCCTATTGGTGGCAGATGTGAAACTATCTAGAAAGAAGTTGAAATATGTCTCCCTTCACAATCACCCCTTTACTCTTCTGAAGCAACCAACGTTAATCAGGGGCCCACCATTCTGGGTGCTTATGCACACAGACGCATTTTTTCTGTAGCATTTTTCACTGTCTTGAATATTGTTCCATGCCAGTTCCTATCTCCTTCATTCTGTTTAACTATTGCATTTTCATAATTGAACCACTCTTCTTGGATAGGCACTTAGGTCATTTCCAATTTTGTTATTACAATAAATAGGATTGTAAGCACTAGCGAAGTTTTTGCCTTTTTTTAAGCACTTCACGTGTAATCCTCATAACCACTCTGAGATAGGTATAATTAACCCCATTTTTATAGATGAGGAATCTGATGTACTGACAGGATAAATTAGTTGACCAAGGTTACAAGCCAGTAAGTGGTGAAGCCAGATTTGAACTCAAGCAGACTTGTCTCCAGAGCCATACTCTGAATCACATCAGACTGCAACATCTTCCTACAGAGGACATATAATCTTTTAAATTGAATAGACTTAATTTTATGTAAAATCCACGGTGCTGTTCTCATTTTTTTCACCTCACTGAAACTGGAGAAAACTTCATGATGGAGTGGCATCAGGCTATATAGACCAGCACCTGGGACTTAACTGCTTTCAGTATAACAAGCAAGTATTCTTTTAAAACAGCTTTGCACACAGGTGTGAGCATTCTTTCAGGAAAGATCACAAGAAACATTATCAGAAACCCTCCTTTTATCAGTTCCTAAGTAGAAGGGAAACAATGAAGATTACAATTGGGGATGGTAAAGTGACAGCTTGTTCCAAAAACTCTGGGATCTCAAGGCATATAATGATGTGCAATACAAGTAGTTCTGATAAACACATGGAATTTGCTTTTCGGAGATAGCACAGGTTCAAAATAAAACGAGTTTAAAATAAATTTTTGGAAGACTGACCCACATACTTTGGACACAAGCCTACCGAGTCACAAAGGTCCCATAAGCAACCCTCTGTGGCATTGTTTCTGAGGTTTATAACGGGTGGGGAGGTCCAGGGAGACAGTTCCTTAAACGAAGGGCAGGTGAGGTATTTGCACCACGGGCTCTAACAGTATGTATGTCTCTTCCTTCCTATGGGCTCTTCAGCTTCTGGACCAACACTGCAGTTGAGAACTATAATCCCGGCAGTTACATGAGAAGCTAACTGGACGATGAACATTAAGTGGAATAGTTAACAGGACTGAGTTATCTTGGATTCAGATGCATGAACAATCTTTGTTAACTCTCCCATCCCTTTCCAGGTCATCCCAAATCAAAGCTCCACTCCTAGTCACATTTCCCCACGGCATTGCTGGCCCCTCACCAGCATTCATGAGAAGTGAGCAGGAACCACAAACGACTCAGTTTTATTCAGTGTAGAGCAAGGTTTAAAGCCACAAGTGATAAACTCACTTCCAAAAATCAACTGAGAGCACAAGTTATTGAAGACACGTTTAGAGAGCCTTTTCCTTGCTCAAATTTCAAGTCGTGTGCAGAATGAATTTGCTGAGATCCATGAATACCTTAGGAGATCCCCATGGAAGAGATTCCTAGAGAGACTTAGAGACAGCAACAGCTGCAACTTTTGTCAAGGGATTCACAAGACGACAGACCTGGGAGCCTAAGTCAGATAAAGAAGATTTGGGAGAAATGACAACACAATTGTGCAAGTCCTATTGCCCAAACCACCACTAGTCTTAGCTATTCAGTGAAATGCTCTTCTTCTCCAGGTTTATTAATCAAGGCTTTTATTTAAGTGTTAAGGAAAGTGTGGCAAAGAACAAGTATCTTTAAACCCCAGCTTTACTAGCAAAACCCTTTTTTTTGAATACTCTGCAAAAAGCCTGCTTCTGCTTAACATCACTAGTTTGAGGACATCCACAAGAGGAAGGAACCTAATAAAACTTCAAGGATTTTATGAGCTGCTTAAGTCAGAGTTGATAGGATGCTTGGATTCCAGTCCTTCGGTTGCCCATAAGAACTAGGTATTGGGGGACCAGCCCGGTGGCTCAAGTGGTTAAGTGCGCGCGTCCCGCTGTGGCGGCCCGGGGTTCGCTGGTTCGGATCCGGGGGCGCACACCAACGCACCGCTTGTCAAGCTATGCTGTGGCAGCGTCCCGTATAAAGCAGAGGAAGATGCGCATGGATGTTAGCCAAGGGCCAGTCTCCCTCAGCAAAAAAAAGAGGATTGGCAGATGTTAGCACAGGGCTGATCTTGCTCACAAAAAAAAAAAAAAAAAAAAAGAACTAGGTATTGAGCAAGTCAACTGTACAATGTTGGGACTGCAGAGGACCTCATCTTCCAATGTAATGGTGAAACGTGTGCCCGTAAGTCTAAAGCAGGATTGATTTTTCACTACCACCTACAAGGGTTTAATACAAGCAGTTATTCCCCTTTCTGGCCCACTCCAAGGAGTTGAAGCATTCACTAAACAATCTAAAATTAGGGCCGGCTCCGTGGCTTGGCGGTTAAGTGCGCGCGCTCTGATGCTGGCAGCCCGGGTTCGGATCCCGGGTGCGCCCCGAGGCACCACATCTCCGTCCAACCCGAGGCCGAGTCCCGCGTACAGCAACTAGAAGGATGTGAACCTACGACATACAACTATCTACTGGGGCTTTGGGGGGAAAAAATGAATAAATAAAATCTTTAAAAAAAAACAACAATCTAAAATTAAGTGCTATCTCCAGCCTCTAACTTACCAAGAATACCAAAGTACTTTAATTTTTATATTCAAAATTAAGTGGATTTCTGGGACAGAAGTTTAAGAAGACATTGCTAAGGCAGAGCTCCTAAAATTATGCACCATGCCATTCTCAGGTACACACGGAACATCAAAAACTACTTCTAGACACAATGCCTGCCTTTCTGCGTTCTTATAATGTACCTCTGGGTGATTAAGATGTTCTTACTCTTAAAAGCACACGTGTGATCACCCGTTTTAGTACCAGAGAAGTTATTCCCTTTCTACAGCATACTTTTTGAGAAAACCAGGCGAGTTTCCAACTTCTCCCCCTTACATGCACTCTTCACACCATATCATTTTGTCCCAAGTTGAGAACCACCATATTTATTGAAGTTACAATACAGGGAATTGACTGTGAGAGGGTAAAAGGTTGAGAACTTGAAGAATAAAGGTCACCTTGTGTCCAAACAGATTCTTACTCCCCTGAATTTCTTCTATTAGTATTGGAAATATACTACACCTAGCATTTACTGGTATGGCACCGGGAAGAATTACTTGGCTTGTGTCAGGGTTGGCCAAGAATAAACTTTTCCATCAAGTCCCAAATTGGAGTTATCTCACTGACTTGTAATCTTACTTTTTCCCTTACACTAAGTTAAAGCTGTTAGTCATTAAGAATCAACGGTTGTTAGGGACCACCTTCATCTGCTACCTAACACATCCAAGTTAGCAAGCTGTCTTAGACTAGGATACCCTTTTATCTCTAGTTCTTTCAAGCAATCTTCCTCCCCAGCCAGCCTTCTTTCAAACTTGACCAGGGCTCCACTTGATTTTTGGCTGAGTTCACCCAGACAACAGGGGATTATGGGTCTATTCCACTACTTAAACACTTCAGTGTAACCCACCAAAGAGGAAGAAAAGCACAACAGATGGTCAACTGATAATTAGGAGACTTCAAAGTCTCCTTACGATTCAACAGCCTTAACCAAAATTTCGTTTTCTAAGTCTTGATTAGCTTAGTTTACCCCACCATTTGAGGTGAAGGCGGGTAAGTTTGTTTTCCTTCACTATGCCTCCGTATTGAATTTTTAATTGCTTACACTTCTGAAACGATTTGCCTTTTACACCAGAATCCTAACTTGTAAATGACCCTGAACAAACGACAAAGTTCCTACACCTTCACACATCCAATGTTTACCCAAGTCAAGTGACTTAATTTTGGTCACACTGACCTTCTCAAATCCTTTCCTTATATATCATTTTAACCCCTTAGCAGTCCCCACATCACCTAATTTCAAGACAACAGACACCAAACATGCTACCATGCAACAAAACCTTTATTAACATTTTGAACAGGTTCAGCTACTACTGAAACTGGTAACTTCTAAACTTAAATTGGGGCAAATGGCTAGAATGCAGAGTAATGCCATCACTGGGCACTATGAATGCAAGACTGAAGAACTAACAGCCACCCCTCAGACGGAGCACCAGGTGCAGGGTCGACTCTTTCTGGATGTTGTAATCAGAAAGAGTGCGACCATCTTCCAGCTGCTTGCCCGCAAAGATGAGCCTCTGCTGGTCAGGAGGGATGCCTTCTTTATCCTGGATCTTGGCCTTCACATTCTCGATGGTGTCACTGGGCTCCACCTCCAGGGTGATGGTCTTGCCTGTCAGGGTCTTCACGAAGATCTGCATACCACCCCTAAGACGCAGAACCAGGTGCAGGGTCGACTCTTTCTGGATGTTGTAATCAGAAAGAGTGCGGCCATCTTCCAGCTGCTTGCCCGCAAAGATGAGCCTCTGCTGGTCAGGAGGGATGCCTTCTTTATCCTGGATCTTGGCCTTCACATTCTCAATGGTGTCACTGGGCTCCACCTCCAGGGTGATGGTCTTGCCGGTCAGGGTCTTCACGAAGATCTGCATACCACCCCTAAGACGGAGCACCAGGTGCAGGGTTGATTCTTTCTGGATGTTGTAATCGGAAAGAGTGCGGCCATCTTCCAGCTGCTTGCCCGCAAAGATGAGCCTCTGCTGGTCAGGAGGGATGCCTTCTTTATCCTGGATCTTGGCCTTCACATTCTCGATGGTGTCACTGGGCTCCACCTCCAGGGTGATGGTCTTGCCGGTCAGGGTCTTCACGAAGATCTGCATACCACCCCTAAGACGGAGCACCAGGTGCAGGGTCGACTCTTTCTGGATATTGTAATCAGAAAGAGTGCGGCCATCTTCCAACTGCTTGCCCGCAAAGATGAGCCTCTGCTGGTCAGGAGGAATGCCTTCTTTATCCTGGATCTTGGCCTTCACATTCTCGATGGTGTCACTGGGCTCCACCTCCAGGGTGATGGTCTTGCCGGTCAGGGTCTTCACGAAGATTTGCATTTTGACCTATACAGTTCAAAAGACAGACAATATATCATCCCAGAATCTTTACATTACTTTATATCTAATCAATTCCTCAAAACAGTCAACTCTATTCTTTCCAAACGCCTTAAACTACATTAACACCTCTCACCCCTCCCGACTTTTACTAGACTAGGCCTAAATTACTCATTGAACACAAAATTCCTCAGTCCTGGCTTCAACTTAAATAGGCTGGAGGATCAAAAGCGCTAAAGCTGATACCCAGAGCTTTCTTTTTTTTTTTTTTTTTAAGTTTTTTTATTTATTTATTTTTCCCCCCAAAGCCCCAGTAGATAGTTGTATGTCATAGCTGCACATCCTTCCAGTTGCTGTATGTGGGACGCGGCCCCAGCACGGCCGGAGAAGCGGTGGGCGCCGGGGATCCGAACCCGGGCTGCCAGCAGCGGAGCGCGTGCACTTAACCGCTAAGCCATGGGGCCGGCCCCAGAGCTTTCTTTCTTAACTATTCCCGATACTCCGCTAAGTGCCCCCTCACCAATTTTCCCAAAACCTAAGCATAAAGTACGTAAAAACCGGGAAAAAAAAAAAAACCCGCAAGAATAGAGGGGAAAAAAAGCCACGTTTAAACGGAGGCGGGATGAGACGCCTTCTCCACGCTGGGACTCGAAATTAAAAGGTTCCCGAAAGCCACACTAGACTATCTCTTTTCCGCCTTCCCTGTCTGAAGCAGACACGATGGACCCTCCATCGGTTAAGCGCCCGTTGGTCTATGTCCGCGCGCGCGCCAACCGCCCCCGCTCCCCATACGTAAACAAGGCCCACTCTTCCGGAAAGGCCCGGCCGCGGCGCCGCGTCACCTCGCCTTCCCCTCCCCCACCCCTCTCACAGACGCCCACTCAGTCGCGGGAATAGCCCAGCTTGCTCAGGCTTAAGCCCCCTCTCCACTCCACCCGGATCCGGAAGGCTGCCGGCCAGTACCTGCTACTGCACGCGAAGAATTGCGAACCCACGCAGGTCAAGCCACCTCAAGAAAGATACAAACGCCCGCGACACAGCCAGTCGTCTCTGAACGCTCCGCCTCGGCGGAGCTGAAATTTATGCAACGTCTGCTGCGTACTCACCACTTCCTACGTAGCCGCTGTATTCGTTCGCCGCTGAAAGTAGTTCGCTCGTCCCTCTCCTCCCGCGACTCACTTAGGCCCCTCCACTGAGCCCCAAATTCCTGAGAACGGGAAAAAAGAATCCTAACAAATCAGCTCCCCTCTCTTCCAGACGATCCTTATCCTCCTTTAGGAAAAGGCAGGAAGATTATCAGGCGGATGAATTTGAGTTAAGGGGACCTTCCTCGAAAGCTCTGGAAACTTCGTTGCGGCGCCGGCGCTGATTGGTGAGGCGTGTGAAGGCGAGGCCGGCGCTGATTGGTGGGGGACGCGGCGGCCCGGTTGTTGCTGAGCTCCTGGCTGGGGTGGTTTAGCGCCGACGTTGCTAAGTAACTGAGTGCGCGTGCGCGGCAGAAGCGCGCCTTCGCAGAAAAAGGGGTACTTCCGGCCGGAGTTGGAGGAGGGGGTCCTTGTTTCCGCCTCCAAAGCCCCAGCTGCCTCCCCCAAGCTCGTGTTTGGGGATTTTAGGCAAGCAAGCAGCGGGCTCCGCGACGACTCTCTCGGGGCGGCCGCCCCAGTCCGGGTTTGGATGGGCCCAGGAGCGGGGCGGCGCGGCCTGCAGCTGTTTTCCCCGGAGTGTGGTGTGAAGCGCAAGCCCCCCATTCTCTGGGAGCTTAGAAAACGCGCGCCCTTCACACCCTGGCGGGTTTTTGTTTTTGCTATTGGTTAGAGCAGCGTTGTGGAGCTTTAATGGCGCTTCTTTGCAGTTAGAATGCTTTTGTCGTTCTTGATCCTCATAAGGGCTCCGAGGAGAGTCTGTAAAGTTAGACTCTCCTGGGGGGACTCCCTGCTGTCCCCTACGGCGGAGGCTCCTCGCCTTAAACCCCAGAGCGGCGAGTCTCCGGCTCTAGGGGACTTGGTGGCCGGGCTTAGGTCTGGCTCCGGGAAAACCTGCAAATCCCTTTCCCTCCTTGCTGTTTCTCCAAACTCTGGTAGGGAAAAAGAACTGTGGATTAGGGAGCTGAAAACTCCCTTCAAGAGACAGAGAATTCATGTAACAAGAGAGTAACTAATTTTTCTCCCATTAGTGTGTTTGTTGTGCAAGCGACACTAAAGGTGGGGTTAACTAGCTAGGACAGCGCAGCTGGTTTCCTACACCCCGGGTGTGGCCGCTCGTCCCGCAAGAAGATAACCCAGGGAACATGAGTAAGGCAGGGTTGTTTGCGTCTCAGTGCCGCTCGGCCCTGTGTCTGAGTCATGGAGGTGGGGGTGTAAATACACATGCAAATAGCTGTTTGTCACGTAATACCAACCTTCCTAAGAAGTAGTCTAAAGATTTGAACATTCATACAAATTAGCAAGATATCACTTAGAAAAGGTCGTTAGTTATTAAATTACAACATTTGTAAGCATAATATTATGAAACTGTTGATTAATGTACCATATAGACAGGTATATGGTGAGTTAACACCTAGACAGCTTTAAGTTAAATTTACTAAAACTTGGTAAGATCTACTTGAATAATCAGGAGATAGAAATAGGTTTTTCAAGGTAATTTTGGACCTGGAGGTAGTTGATAAAATGTTTATTTTACGAAGGACATTTTCATTTTTGTTAACCTAACAGTGAATCTGAGCTTGTTTCACCAACTAGCAGCTCCCGGTGAGTCATACATGTTGATTGGTAGAATGATCTAGAATGGAGAGCTCATGATTGATATGATGACTTCGCTGGGAGTTCCAGCAGTTGCCAGAACTGAGTCATACAGCTTCCTGGTTTAAGTTTTCCCAAAGTGGGTCATTTGGTAACCTCAACAAAGCAAAATGTTTTCAGAAGAAAAGGGCATGCTGTCCCTGTACAATAAACAAGATGAATTTTTGGTAGTCTGTTTATAAATGAAACTTTTACTAATAACATCATTTCTGATAATAAATTGTAAAAGGTAATTTGTAAACAAAGAATAGAGCAACAAAATCCCAAAGATTAGGAATTTGGTAATTTAGCATGATACCTGGCATTGTGCTCAATAAATGTTCAGTGAAGTGCAATTTTCCCTTTTGTTCAGCTGGAAAAAAAAAAACTGGGCCGGCCCCGTGGCGTAGCGCTTAACTGCGCGTGCTCTGCTACTGGCAGCCTGGGGTTTGGCGCTCAGGGATGCACCGCTTCTCCGGCCATGCTGAGTTGGCGTCCCACATACAGCAACTAGAAGGTTGTGCAACTATGACATACAAGTATCTACTGGGGCTTTGGGGAAAAAAAAAAAAGGAGGAGGATTGGCAATAGATGTTAGCTCAGAGCGGGTCTAGGCGCTAAAACACAAAGCAAAAACACAGTACTTATTTAATCTCCATAGGCAAATGGTTTTTGTCTAAGCAGTTCCTTAGAAAGAAACAAAGAGTAACTGATTCTGAGATTCTAAGTGATTTTACTTGGCTAGACGTCTTTTAATAAAAATCTGTGAGAAAACTATGGTTACAATTATAAATTCATACTTGTTTCCTTACCAGCTATATTTAAAATATGGAGTTAAGGGCCGGCCCCGTGGCATAGTGGTTAAGTGCTTGCGCTCCGCTGCTGGCGGCACGGCTTCGGATCCCAGGTGCGCACCGATGCACTGCTTGTCAGGCCATGCTGTGGCAGCGTCCCACATAAAGTGGAGGAAGATGGGCACAGATGTTAGGCCAGGGCCAGTCTTCCTCAGGATTGGCATGCATGTTAGCTCAGGGCTGATCTTCCTCACACACACACAAAAATAATAAATAAATAAAATAAAATATGGAGTTAGTCTGTGGTTTGTGATTTCCTTATTTGGCTATCTATCTCAGCAGAATTAGGAGACTAACTCCTAATTTATTACCAGCTAGTTAGAAACTTTTGATGTTGAATGCCCAAATGAACACAGAACAAGATTCTGTATTCTCCAAATTACAGAAATATGTCCATTTAAAAATAGCTATTTAGGGGCCGGCCCCGTGGTGTAGCGGTTAAATGTGTGCGCTCCGATGTTGGCGGCCCGGGTTCAGATCCCGGGCTTGCACCAATGCACCACTTGTCAGGCCATGCTGTGGTGGTGTCCCATGTAAAGTGGAGGAAGATGGGCACAGATGTTAGCCCAGGGCCAGTCTTCCTCAGCAAAAAGAGGAGGATTGGCATGGATGTTAGCTCAGGGCTGATCTTCCTCACACACACACACACAAAAATAGCTACTTAAAAATGTTTTTATTGTGAAATATAACGTACATCTATGAAAGTTAGAGATAATATAACAAACGCCATATAACCACCACACAACTTTATTAAATCTTAACATTTTGCTGTTTTGCTTCAGCTTTTAAAATTATTTTATTGCAGTAAAAAATACATAATATAAAATTTACCATCTTACCATTTTCAAGTTCAGTAGTGTTAACTATATTCACATTGTTGTGTAACAGATCTCTAGAACTTTTTCATCTTGCAAAACTGAAACTCTATGCCCATTGAACAACTCCGCATTTCTCCCTACCCCCAGTCCCTGGTAACCACCATTCTACTTTCTGTTTCTATGATTTTGACTACTTTAGATACCTTATATATGTGGAATCATACAGTATTTGTCTTTTTGTGACTGGCTTATTTAACTTAGCGTAACGTCTTCAAGGTTCATCCATGCATGTGACAAGATTTCCTTCTTTTTTTAAGGCTGACTAATATTCCATTATGTGTATATACCACATTTTGTGTTACCCATTTATCTATCTATGGATATTTGTGTTGCTTCCATCTCCTAGCTATTGTGAATAATTCTGCTATGAACATGGTGTACAAATATCTGTTTGAGGTCTGCTTTCAAATCTTTTGGGTATATACCCAGAAGTAGAATTGCTGGATCATATGGTAGTTCATTTTTAATTTTTTGAGGAACCACCATACTGTTTTGCATAGCAGCTGCACTATTTTACGTTCCCATCAACAATAAAAGCATTCATATGTATCCTTATATACATGTGTGAGAATGTCTCTAGGAAATATACTTAGGAGTATAAAGTTGTGGGATGCGTCTTACACTTTACTAAACTTTGCCAAACTGCTCTCCAAGTGATTGTACTAACTTACACTCCCATCAGCAGTGTAGGAGAGTTCCCACAGTTCTGTATCCTCAGCATCACTTAGTATTGTCAGACTTTTAACATTTTGCCACTCTGATGGGAAGATTTCTTTTGGAAAACAAGATTTGCAAAGTCCCCTTCGAGTTGGTAATGGAGGGGTGTGAGGGTGTGAATGAATGTTGGGTTAGCTCCTACAAACAAGTTGCCTTTACAATTTTTGTAATTTGTTTTTAATTTAAAACTTTGGTATTTATGTCAACTTTATCAAAAATCCTTTTAGGAACCTTAAGCAGTGTGCTGCAGCAAAAAGAGCATGAGATTTGGAATCAAACACAACTGTTTCAGATTCCCAATTTGGTTTTGCACAACCCTATGAATGTATCTATTTTACGTGACATTTTTAACCTTTGGTTTTCCTATCTGTAAAGAAAAATTGTGGACCAGATATCACCCTACCTTGTCAAATTTGTTGAGTCTTAAATCTAGGTTAATCACTTGGCACTGAGTAGATGTTAAGCAAATGTCATTTCCATCCTTTTCTCTTTGCCTTTTTGCTTAGTTTCCTTTGCTTTTTACGGAGGTGCCCTTTGAAAAACTGGTATATTCTTTTTTCCAATACTTTTCTAGGGAATTCTCAAATTTAGTCAATGAACCAAGACACTGAGACTTGCTGTATCAATTTCCCAACCTGTTAGAAAATTGTGTTAGGTATCCAGAACTGACTAGGCAATAGGGGTTATTATTTGAGTGGATAAATAATTTTGTACCATTCTCTTAGACTTTAAGGAGTTGTTCTTCACTTCTTTTTCTGATTACCTTCAACTACTTCCCAATTTGTTTCTTAGGGTCATAAACTTACTCTGAGATTTAAATGACATTTTAAACTTTTATTTATTGTGTTTAATATTTGCTGTCAAGTGAAAGAACAGAATAGCTAGACAAAAGATGTAGATGGTTTTACAAGTTGATATGTTATTTTTATTGGCTGTGTCACATTTAAACACAGATTGGATTTATTATGGGAGCTATCTTGATAGCAGCCCTTTACCCCTCTTTTGCTGTCAAATGAAAGAACAGAATAGCTAGACACAAGATGTAGATGGTTTTATAAGTTATGTTATTTTTATTGGCTGTGTCACAGTTAAACATAAATTAGATTTATTATGGGAGCTGTCTTGATGGCAGCCCTTTGCCCCTATTTTGCTGTCAGAGGGGTTGGTTAATACATCTTCTAATACATAATACAGTCTGGTACCTAAAGGAATTTCCTTATCTCACCTTTGAAATGCAGCAAATATTCATAAGTCAGCCTTTATATTAATCAGTTCTCATTGGTGTACAACAGATTGTTTAGTACAACAGATTTGTAATCCATTGTCATAATTTTCTCCAAGAAACTATTCCCGGGCACCGTATGGTCTTGAGGTTTGAATCCTGAGCCAAGAGAAAGACACTAGGTCTGCTAGCTCATTCATTCATTCAGCAGATTTTTTTTTTTTTTATGAGGAAGATCAGCCCTGAGCTAACATCCATGCCAATCCTCCTCTTTTTGCTGAGGAAGACTGGCCCTGAGCTAACATTCGTGTCTATCTTCCTCCACTTTATGTGGGATGCCGCCAGAGCATGGCCTGACAAGCAGTGCATCGGCGTGCGCCCCGTATCCGAACCCGGGCCACCTGCAGCAGAGTGTGGGCACTTAGCTGCTACACCACGGGGCCGGTCCCCATTCAGCAGATATTTGATGAGCAACTTCTGGGTGTGGGAGTCATTGGGATTGCTGACTGGGACGGAACATGCACCCCACCCAAGAGAGATCTTAGGGCCAATAAGGTGGTTGTTGTGAGAACTGAGAGTATTTACTTCAAAGAGTTGTTGGAGGATTCAATCAATTAATTCATATCAAGAGTTGAGAAGAAAGGCTGGCATTTAGGGAGTGCTTGATAAATGTTCGATATTATGTGTTGTCAATCTTGAAAGGCAAACGGGTTAGTGGTTAAAGTACAAACTACTCTTTCTGGGTTGAAATCCTTACTGTACCATTTACTCATTGTGTAACTGTGGGTGAATTAATTAACTTCTCTGGGCCTCAGTTTCTTCATCTCTATGGTAGAGATAGTAATAATACCTAGCTTGTAAAGTTTTTAAGGGTTAACTGAATCTGCCTCATAAGGTTGAGTTTATAGAGGTAGAGTGCTTAGAACAGTGTCTGGCACATGGGAAGCATTCACTAAATGTTAGCTATATAAAAAAGGAGCAATACATGTAGACTCCTGTGGAGACCTAGAGGAGGAAGGAGCAGTCTAGCTCCCTGGGTAGGAGAGGAACCCAAAGGTTACGATGAAGGTATTATTTAGAAACCCAATCACGAGGAGGAGTAGGATTGTCCAGGCAGGAGGGAGGAGTTGAAAAATGAGAGGGCATGGTGTGTTGAGGAAATAGTGGGTAACTATGCATGTTTGAGATTTAGGATGGCTGCTTGTGGACCTAGGGTTTGAGAAATGAGGCTGGAGAAGCAGGCAGAGCTCAACTCTCTGGCAACCTCACTACCTCCAGGCATAGTGGCCGTCCCAACCTTTCCCCACTTCTGGACCTTTGCACTTGATGTTTTCTTTGCCTAGAACTCTTCCCATGGCCACTTCTGTCTCATGTTTTAGGGAGTATAAATGTCACCTCCTCAGAAAGGCCTTCTCTGACATCCACTCTTGCTCCCAGACTCATTCGTAGCACCTTGGTTGTTTCTTTCATAACAATTTCATGTTTACCCAGTTCATAATTATATTGCTTACGTGGTTGTTTATCTCTTTGTTTCCCCTACTAGAATATAAATTCCGTGAGAGTACAGGCCGTGTCTCTCAGGTTATCAGCATACCTCCATACTTAGCCAGCTAGCATAGAGCCTAGTACATAATCAGCACTTAGTAAATATTTGTTGAAAGAATGAATGACTAATGAAGGACCTGCCTTACTATGCTAAAAAATTTAGATTCTTCCTGTAGATGTTCTACGTGGGAATGACATGATCAGATTTGTATTGTATTTTTATTTATATTTATATTTTTATTTTATTTATTTATTTTGTGTGTGTGTGTGAGGAAGATCAGCCCTGAGCTAACATCCATGCCACTCGTCCTCTTTTTTTTTGCTGAGGAAGACTGGCCCTGGGCTAACATCTGTGCCCATCTTCCTCTACTTTATGTGAGATGCCGCCACAGCATGGCCTGACAAGCAGTGCATCGGTGCACGCCCAGGATCCGAAGCCTGGCCGCCAGCAGCGGAGCGCGAGCATTTAACTGCTACGCCACGGGACCGGCCCCAGATTTCTGTTGTAGAATGATAACTTGGTGACATCATAGCAGGTGAATAGAAGAGGGATGAGATTAGAGACCAGCACTCTAGAGATGGTGGCAGTTGTTCAAGCAGGATATGATAAGCGTCTATAAGTAGACCAAGTCAACAAAATCCAGCATCACTAAAGAAAGCAGGAAGAAAGAACCGATGAAATCAAATAAAAACAGAGCATTGTTTACTTGTACTTGGTCGTTTTTTCAGAAAAGATCCAAGACAACTGACTTAACTGTATATAATATAACAAAAGAAAAGAAAAGAAATAAAAGTGGATGGGGAACTTACAACAAAAAGAGAAGAAGAAAGAGAAAATAAAGTTAGGAGTGAGATTAATATACAAAATGCTGGCTTTGAGTCTGTTTTTTTGCTAGAGGTGGGCCATAGATTTAGTGTTTTGGTGTTTTTTTTCCCCTGGCCAGTGCAGAGAGAGACACAACCAATTACATAGTTAATAAGTCCATATTATTAAAAAATAGTAGTATAGCCATACAATGGAATACTACTCAGCAATACAAAGAAATGTGCTAATGATACACATAACAACATGGATGAATCTCAAAATAATTATTCTGAATGAAAGAATCCAGACAAAAAAGGGTACAAACTGTATGATTCCATTCTATATAAAATTCTAAAAAGTGCAAACTAATCTATTGAGAGAAAGTCAGATCAGTGGTCAGTTGGGGATGGAGGCAGGGAGAAGGGATGAGGTGGGATGGATTATTAAAGGCAGGAGAAACTTTGGTGAGGAAAATGTTTATTATCTTGATTTTGGTGATGGTTTCATGGATATAAGCATATATCCAAACATCAATTTATATCTTTAAATATGTGCAACTTATTTTGCATCATTTATACCTCAATAAACCTAAAAAAAGTTAAATTAGACAAACATCTGGCAAAGTAATCCCTGACCTAGCTCAGGTAAATCTTTGATGAACGTGAAGATATCTCAGGAAGTAAAAGTAAACTGACTTCAACAATAAAAATTTTTAAAAAGGTTTTTTAAAAGATAAATATCAGAGTCTCCTTTTATAAAATATAAAGATATATTTACCCAGTTTGAGATTTCTTAAATAATGCTAATGTATGAGACATTAATGTCGCTCTAATAGATCCCCACTGTTTGAATTTAGTTGACCCCAAATGGAAGCTAAAGAATAGATTCCTTAATTACTTTGGAATTAAGTGCTGCCCTCTGAATCCAAACAGATACATTGTCAGAGGATATATCAGAAGGCATTAATAGTAATGAACCTGTGATGGCCAACGGTCACCCTAAGTAATGAATACCTCAAGCAGGACACACATCTTTTCCGTGTTTTCCTAATCCTGTCAGACATATAAGGTATGCTCCTTTGCCATACTGTGTTGAGAGAGAGAGAGATCCTCCCAGATGCAGATTTAATTCTCTCTATGGCAAGTTTTCCAGAGACTCTTTATCTGTATGGTATGTATAGCAGATTTTAAAAATTAGCAATCAATTTACACAATTCTGAAGTAGAAAAATTGTGTGTGTGGTGTGTGTGTATCTGTATCTTAGGGACCAGAAAATACTAAAGGTAGGAGGAATATGAGCACATAGAACTGGTTACCATAAAGTGAAAATGATTACAATTGTGTTGATTGTTGTGCCAGGTCCTATGCTTGGTACTGTATCCCTCAATCTTCCTAACAAAATATCTTCTCAAAGTAAATAATGTCATTATGCCTGTTTTATAAATACTTGGAAAAAAATAGATAGGTGGCCTACAGTCACGCGGCTAAAAAGTGGCAGAAGTGAGATTTCAGCCCAGGTGTGCCTGACTCCAAAGCCCAAAGGCTTAATCCCTATACTGATTGTCCCCAGTGGTCCTTTATGGTTACTAGAAATAGGCTGCAAATTTAGCGCTAAACCACCTAAGTGGCCAAAGCAAAGAGAGAAACATGATTAGACATATATCACACTCTCCCTAAGATACAGACAAATTGATTGTTCAAGAGAAACAGAACTTTTTCTGAGAGAAATGTCTGTGTAGGTTCTTAAAAAGAGTATGCTCTGTAATGAATGGATAAAGCCCTCTGTTGCATCCCTCCAGTGGAGGGAATCAAGAATTTTACTACAGTAATATGAGTAAGTTCCAGGGATCTTAATGTGGAGCACGGTGACTATTGTTAACAATACTGTATTGTATACTTGAAAGTTACTGAATTGTATACTTGAAAGTTGCAAAGAGAGTAGATCTTAAATCATCTTAATTTAATCATAATCATCACGGTGTATACCTTAAAGTTTTGTTGTTGTTAACGCCCTCAAGTCGATTCCAACTCCTAGCGACCCTGTGTGCAGCAGTGTGGAACCCTGCCTGGTCTTTTTGTGCCATCCTCTCACCTTCCAGTGCTGTATCAGGCAATACTCCGCTGCTATTCATAGGGCTTTCATGGCCAATTTTTCGGAAGTGGGTGTCCAAGTCCTTCTTCCTAGTCTGTCTTAGTGTGGAAGCTCTGCTGAAACCTGTCCACCATGGGTGACCCTGCTGGTATTTGAAATACAGGTGGCATAGCTTTCAGCATCACAGCAACACACAGCCACCACAATATGACAAATGACAGACTGAGGGGTGGTGTGGTTCTCTGACCAGGGAATGAACCCAGGCCGTGGTGTTGAGAGCGCTGAATCTTAGCCACCGGGCCACCAGGGCTGGCTTACCTTAAATTTATACAGTATTATTTGTCAATTAAATCTCAGCTAGAAAGAAAAAAATTTTTACTACCGCTGTTTCCTGTGCTGGCCCTTGATATAGACTTGTGCCCAGCTGTTCTGTAAGGGTCCAACCCAGTTTGTCCAAAATCTCAGATGATGTGGCTTGGAAGAAGGAAAAAAATATCTGGACAAATAGATGGGCCACATGCCCTCTGGTCAATCCACCATCAATACTGTGTCTCAACAGCAGTTTTTGTTAAGGATGGAACAGCAAAGAATTGCTTCAGGAACAAATCCAAATGCCCGTAGATATTCAAGGCTGTCTTCAACTGCACCCCATGCAAATATCTCCCCTAGCAGTCATCTGTGTCCCCAGCACACAGCAGGATTGAACAACTTGGTGCCTGTCCTGAAGTAGTTCATTATCCAGTTAAACAGAAAACATGTAGGGCCGGCCCCGTGGCTTAGCGGTTGAGTGTGCACGCTCCTCTGCTGGCGGCCCGGGTTCGGATCCCGGGCGCACACCGACGCACCGCTTCTCCGGCCATGCTGAGGCCGTGTCCCACATGCAGCAACTAGAAGGATGTGCAGCTATGACATACAACTAACTACTGGGGCTTTGGGGGGAAAATAAATAAATAAAATCTTTAAAAAACAAAAAGAAAAGAAAACATGTAAATAAATAACTCCAATACCATGTGAGAAACACTATAATAGAGGAGCTTATGAGAAACAATGGACACATAAAGGTTGTACTCAGCCCCAGCTAGTAGGGATGGGGGAAATTTTCCCTGGGCAGACTCTTGGGTTGGATTAACCAGGATCCCAAGGTAGGGTTCAGACCTCCTAGCTTCGACACACAGCTCCAGTGCAGGCTGATATCCATATAGGTAGCCATGGGCTTTGAGGTCTCACTGTTTATTGGGAGATCTCCCTCATCTCACCATTGCTGGATTCCCTAGCCATGTAGAAGATGGTTTTTCTGATGCATCTTCTGCATTCAGGCCTCCCAGCCCCAAGCCAAGCACAGTGCAATGTAGAGTGTGTATGTTTCATTGCCGGAGAATCTAGGAACTCAAATCACATCACTCATTGCTTGTCACTCCTCTGCTTCCTATTATACCTAGAATAAAATTCAGATTCCTTACTGTGGCCTACAGGCCCAGCATGGTCAATGTATGCCTCCCTCTCAACTTCAACCCCTTCCACATCCCCTTCAGTCACTTTAATTCTGCCGTGACAACCTTCCTTCCACCTCCCAGACATGCCAAGCTCATGCTGGTCTCAGGGCTTGTCCTGTTCCTTCTGCTTGGCCTACTCTTCCCTTTTTCTCATCATTCAAGTTTCATCTCAGGAGTACCCTTCTCAGAGAGGCCTTCTCTGACCACCCGGCCATACTACACTGCAATGTTCTTTTAATGTGTTCAGAGCACTTATCAATACCTGAACTTACTCAATTCATTCATTTTTTTTACCCTTTATACGGTGGAGCCCCATGAAGTCAGAGACTCTGTCTTATTCATGGCTTCCCAGAGTGCCTGGCACAGAGTGGGTGCTTAATGAGCATCTGCTGGCTGTCTGACATACCGCCTCCCAGACCAACCAACAGGAACTGTTCCTTCAGCAAATAGGTCAATGTCTGGGCTCCAACAGAGGGCGCTGTGGCACAGGAGACTGTGTGGTTCCCAACTATGCCTGGATGAGGCCTCCAACACACAAATGTTCTCCCTCAGACACCAGAGGACATCATCAGGGGCCAGTGACCCTTTTGGTGCAGAGAGTCAGTCCCTTACTCTAAGGAGACACATCCAGCTCTGGTTTCAGCAGCTGTGGCCCTTTTCTGGCTCATTGGGAGAGCAGGGCTCATTGCCCTGCTTCTAACCCTCTGGGTATACCCCAGTACAAAAAGAAAAATGAACAAATAAGATGGATAGATATTTGGGTTGTGATTCAGGAAAGAAGGGTTTAAAGCACTCTGTCCACAGTACTGAGGATGTAAAAAGCCTTGGTGACTGATTGAATGAATTAATGTGGGGTAGAGAAGTAGGAATCCGTAGGAGTCCAAGGGAACGCTCTAGGAATATAAAAAGGCCGGCTCACCAAGGGGGAAGAGTTGGGGTTCAGGCCCCAGAATGGCTCCAGAGAAACCCCAGGCACTAAGAAACAAGAAGGTGTTTCCAGAGGAAAAGGAAACTGTAGCCTGTTTTGGGGTTTTTTTTTTTTTCTTTTTTAAATAACAAAGCCAAATGTTCACTATTAGACATCTGTTGAAGTGAGGGATGAAAACAGAAATAGTTATAGCCCAATAAACCCTACCTATCAGCCCCTAAACAAGCTGGAATAAGAATAAGAAAAAAAAATGTATTAATTTGCCCAAATGAAGAAACATACCATGTTTATGGATTAAAGTACTCAATATTATTAAGATGGCAGTTCTCCCCAAATTGATCTATAGATTCAATGCAATCACTATTAAAATCCCAGCAGGCTTTTTAAAAATAGGATTTGACAAGTTGATCTTAAAATTTATATGGAGACAGAAAGGACCTAGAATAGCCAAAGCTATTCTTTGGAAAAAAATGAACAAAGTTAGAGTACTTGCCCGATTTCAAACTTACTGTAAAGACACCATAATCGAGACAGTGTGGTGCTGGCATAAGGATAGACATATCGATCAGTGTAACAGAATAGGGAGTCCAGAAATAGATCTCCCTATTTAGAGGCTGGCCGGTGGCATAGCAGTTAAGTGCACGTGCCCCCCAGCGGTGGCCCGGGGTTGATCCCAGGAACGCACCAATGCACCACCTGTCAAGCCATGCTGTGGTGGCGTTCCACATAAAGTAGAGGAAGATGGGCACGGGTGTTAGCCCAGGGCCAGTCTTCCTCAGCAGAAAGAGGAGGATTGGCGACAGATGTTAGCTCAGGGCTAATCTTCCTCACACACACAAAAATCTTCCTATTTATTTACAACTGATTTTCACCAAAGCCACCCAGGAAATTCAATGGGGAAAGGATAGTCTTAAATGAATGGTGCTGGAGCAATTGGATATTTATATGCTAAATAAATAAATAGAAAATAAACTTAGATTTTTGCCTCACACCATAACACAAAAATTAACTCAAGATGGATCATAGCCCTAAGTGTAATGAAAAACCATAAATCTAAAAGAAAACGGGGCCTGCCCCATGGCGTAGCGGTTAAGTACACGCGCGCCACTGCTGGCAACCCAGGTTCGGATCCTGCGCGTGCACTGAGGCACTGCTTGTCGGGCCATGCTGTGGCAGCGTCCCACATAAAGTAGAGGAAGATGGGCACAGATGTTAGCCGAGGGCCAGTCTTCCCCAGCAAAAAGAGGAGGATTGGCATGGATGTTAGCTCAGGGCTGATCTTCCTCACCAAAAAAAAGAAAAAAGAAAAAAAGAAAACCCCAAAAAATAATAATTGTGACTCTGGGTTACGTAAAGACTTCTTAATCATGACACCACAGATATAATCCATAAAAGAAAATATTAATAAATTGGAATTAGTTAAAATCAATCTTCCCAAACCCTCATATAGAAATATGATGGATGACATATTTGCAAATAGGACTCTAAAATCATTAAGTGCTTTAATACTATTCTCCCTGGGAAATCTTCAGGGATTGTGGCGAGTTTGGATGGCGTTTTTATTAAAATGGATAAGCACTAGCCAAATATTTCTAAGACTTTAGATGGCTGTAGCTACATGTACCCACTCAGAGATCTTGCTGGGTTTTTTCAAAAGCCTCTTGATCATTTGTCTGGTCTTGCTTCTTTCATTCAGTCAACAAATTTATTAAGTGCTTACTATGTCCCAGGAACAAGTCAAGGCCTTGAGGTCATAACACTAAACAAGACAGTCAGAGTTCCTGGTTCACGGAGCTTACTTTCTAGTAGGGAGCAGACAAAAAAACCCAAAACCTTCTTTAATCGGTTAGGTAGTGATGAATGCTATGGAGGAGAATAAAGCAAGGGTTTCAGAGATATGCTGCAGCTATTTTAGATTGCATGATGGCCTCTCTGAAAAGGTGATTATTTGAGCAAACACCTGCTTAAAGTGAAGGAGCCTGTCAGGCAAATAAGGGGTGTAGGGAGGGGGGCAGATTCCTGCAAAAATACAGGGGAAGAATTGTTGGTTAGTTCAAGGAATGTGAAGGAAGATGTGACTGGAGCACGGGGGAGAGGGAATAGTGGGAGATGAGCTGGGGGTGGGGGGACGTGCAGATCATGCGTGGATTGGTTTCTAGGCAATGGTAAAGAGTTTGGATTTTATTCTAATTTTGATGGGAAGCCCCCTTGTCTGTCTTGTTTACTGTTGTATCCCCAGGGCCATAAACAGTACCTAGCACATAGATATTGAACGGGAGGAAAACTATCCTCTACCCACTCTGGGTCCTTTCTGGCTGGGCTACAAATTAAATTGACATGAGACTGAATAGCAGGAGAAAATCAAACAAAGCTTTATAACATGTATACATGGGAGAGACCCACTGGATAATTCAACAAGATGGTGGAGGTTCTCATCTTAAATACTATCCTTAGCTAAAGACAAAGAAGGATTTTGGGGGTCAGGGGAGTCAGCTATGGGAGATTACCAGAAAGCACAGTAAATAGGACTATGCAGATTTTCTTTTTTTTTCTCTTTTTTTTTTTTTTTGTGAGGAAGATCAGCCCTGAGCTAACATCCATGCTGATTCTCCTCTTTTTGCTGAGGAAGACCGGCCCTGAGCTAACATCTATTGCCAATCCTCCTCCTTTTTTTTCCCCTAAGCCCCAGTAGATAGTTGTATGTCATAGTTGCACATCCTTCTAGTTGCTGTATGTGGGACGCAGCCTCAGGCCAGGATGCGAACCCAGGCCACCAGTAACCACTAAGCCACGGGGCTGGCCCAAGACTATGCAGATTTAAGTCCTCCCCTTCTTCACTGATAAGAGTTTCTAGAGATAAGGTCATCCCGGCTTCTTCCTGGTACAGAGAGGGAGATACCTTTACAAATGGAGATTTCCCTTAAAAATGTAAATGTCTCTTACAAAGGATAACTTCTACTTTTACTTGGAATGGGCTGAGCAAGGACCCTCCCAGTCTATCCATACCCAGAGTTAAATTCTTTTAGTCAGTTAGTTGTGGGGGGGATGGGGAGAGGTCAAAGTTTCTTTCAGAGAAAATAATCAAGGTAAAGAGACATATTTTGAGGTGGCCAATTCAGATCTCCCACAGCATCATTTTTTTCCAAATCAATCTATAGATTTAGTGCATCTCCAATCAAAATTGCAACAGGATTTTATGGGGGATTTGAAAAGGGAACCTAAAATTTATATGGAAATGTAAAGGGCCAACAACAGTCAAGACACTCCTGAAAAACCAAGATCTTGAGCCTTTATTACATTATAAAGTAGTAATAATTAAGACAACGTGGTTGGCTCAAGATTAATGAAACAGACTAGGGAGCTCAGAGAAAGAGCCATGCATATATAAAAACCTAATATACAAGGAGTGGGGCAAGGATGGACTATGGGGCTGGGACAATCAGAAAAAATGAAGAGAGATCCCTACTGTATACCACACCCAAAACTAAATTCGGGATGGATTCAGGCCTTAAATGTGAAAGGCAGCACTTTATATTTTTTAGAAGGAAATATAGGCAAATATCTTTATGACCAAGGTAAAGAGGTTTGATAAATCTTGCATAAATTTAGCTACATTATAATTAGGGACTTTTGGGGCCGGCCCTGTGGCTTGGTGGTTAAGTGCGCGCGCTGCGATGCTGGTGGCCCGGGTTCGGATCCCGGGTGCGCATCGAGGCACCACTTCTCCGTTCATCCTGAGGCCGAGTCCCGCATACAGCAACTAGAAGGATGTGCAGCTACGACATACAACTATCCACTGGGGCTTTGGGGGGAAAAAATAAAATAAATAAAATCTATAATTAGGGACTTTTGTTCATCAATATACCCAATAAAGACAGAGAAAAGACCAGCCGTATGCTTGGAGAAGATACTTGCAACACGTAGTTCACAAGGATTATCAGTATTTGGAGTGGGGCTGTCCAACAGAGCATTCTACAAGGATAGAAATATTCTATGTTTGCACTATCCAAGAGCCACTAGCCACACATAGTTACTGAGCACTTGAAATATGGCTAGTGAAACTGAGAAACTGAATTTTAAGTATTTAATTTTAATTATAGTTACATGTGACTAGTGGCTACTGTATTGGATAGCAGAGATCTAGGATATATAAAGAACATAAAAGAGGAAATAGGATGGAATAAACATAAAAAATTGCTCAACCAGATTAGTAATCAGGAATATACAAATTAAAACCATGATGAGATACCATTTCACAACCCCCAGATGCGCAAAAAGTAAAAAGTCAGACAATATCAATTGTTGGATAGGATGTGGAGCAACAGGAATTCGCATCCACTGTGGTGAGAGTACAAATTGTGACAACACCTTTGGAAAATAAAATTGAACATATGCGTATCCCAGAGCTAGCAATCTCACTTCAATTATTATGGAAGAAAAATTGTCCTAAACCTGGTGAGTGAGGTGATGTAATTCACAACCTCCTCTGGGAAGATAGCATTGCTGATAAAATATTTAAGCAATGTTATGATAGATTGTAATCAAATTAAGATCTCTTCTGAGAAACTAGATACCCAACTAAGTTAACTGTCAGCTCTTAGTCAAGAGTATGAAGATTTTTAATTAGACATTGCTTTTGTATATGATCTAAACGATTACTGTGATGTGATTTTTGATAAGAAATTGGTCTTAGTCCTCATTCCTATCACAGAGCTCCTAAAACCCTTGGAATTTTTTAAGCGATCAGAGTGATAAAGATGTCTTTTGTTATTCATGACAAGCCCCCTTCAGCCACCCCGGAGTTTATGTTAATGAGGTGATTTTTGGAAAGCCCCTAAATTTCGGGGCTGATTGCCATAGGAATCAAGCATATGATTAAACGCTTGGAAATTTCAGCCCTACTCTCCCACCTCCAGGGAGGGGAGAGGGGCTAGAGGTTGAATTAATCATCAATGGCGGGTGAGTTCATCAATCATGGCTATGTAATGAAGCCTCCATAAAAATCCCTAAGGTACGGGGTTCAGAGAGCCTCTGGTTGGTGAACACGTGGAGGTGGGAGAGTGGCTGGGAGAGTGGTGTGCTGAGAGGGCATGGAACCTCTGCGTCCCTTCCCACATACCATGCCCTATGCATCTCTTTCATCTGGCTGTTCCTGAGTTATATCCTTTGTAACAAACTGGTAATCTAGTAGGTTAACTGTTTTTCTGAGTTCTGTGAGCCCATCTAACAAATTAATCAAACCCCAGGAGGGGTTCGTGGGAACCTCCGATTTATACCCAGTCTGTCAGAAGCACAGGTGACAACTTGGACTTGCGATCAGCATCTAAAGTGTGTGTGAGGGGGACAGTCTTGTGGGACTGAGCCCTTAACCTGTGGGATCTGATGTTAACTCCAGGAAGATGGTATCAGAATTGAGTTAAATTGGGCCGGCCCTGTGGCTTAGCGGTTGAGTGCGCACGCTCTGCTACTGGCGGCCTGGGTTCGGATCCCAGGCGCGCACTGACGCACCGCTTCTCCGGCCATGCTGAGGCCGCGTCCCACATACAGCAGCTAGAAGGATGTGCAACCATGACATACAACTATCTACTGGGGCTTTGGGGGAAAAAAAGGAGGAGGATTGGCAATAGATGTTAGCTCAGAGCCAGTCTTCCTCAGCAAAAAGAGGAGGGTTAGCATGGATGTTAGCTCAGGGCTGATCTTCCTCACAAAAAAAAAAAAAAAAGAATTGAGTTAAATTGACACCCAGCTGGTGTGGGGGAATTGCTTGGTATGGAAACCCTCCCTCCCCCCCACATCTGGCGTCAGCAGTAAAGGTTGAGAATAGAGGAGAAACGTGGAAGAATTTTTTCTTTTAAATTAGCTAGTCATGGGGCCGGCTCCGTGGCTTAGCGGTTAAGTGCACGCGCTCTGATGCTGGCGGCCCGGGTTCGGATCCCGGGCGCGCCCCGAGGCACCACTTCTCCATCCAACGCGAGGCCGAGTCCCACGTACAGCAACTAGAAGGATGTGAACCTATGACATACAACTATCTACTGGGGCTTTGGGGGGAAAAAAATGAATTAATAAAATCTTTAAAAAAAAAATAAAATAAAAAAATAAATTAGCTAGTCATTTTTCTCCTGTGGGAGATCAAAATTGGCCACCCCAAAATATGTCTCTTTACCTTGATTATTTTCCCTGACGGACATTTGACCTCCCTTACTAACTGCCTAAATGAATTTGAGTCTGGGTATTGATAATTTACATTTGTAAGGGAAATCTCCATTTGTAAAGGTGTCTCCCTCTCTGTACAGGGAAGAGGGGGGATGACCTTATCTCTAGAAACTCTTTTGAGTATGGAAGGAGAGGACTTAAATCTGCATACTCTTGATTACTGTGATTTCTGTCTCCCTCCTTTCTCCCTCCCCACCCCCAACATCCTCCTTTGTCTTTATCTAAATCTATTTAAGGTGAAAACCTCCGCCATTTCTTGAGAAACTCAGTTTCCCTGGTTTCTCCGATGTATACATGTTATTAAACTTTGTTTGATTTTCTCCTGCTATTTGGTCTCATTTCAATTTAATTTGTAGCCCAGCCAGAAAGGACCCACAGTGGGTAGAGGACACTCTTCCTCCCCCAACACCCCCTTTAAGTGTTTCTGCTGTCCACTGAAATAAAATCTAGGTGATATTAGTGAAAGGAGTTTATTCAATCATCAGCGTGAGGAGTTCAAACCCAGGGAAAACAGTTCAGCAGAGCGCTCTGATGGAACTGCTCCGAGGGGTGTGAGTTTAAGTGCAGCTTATGTCTCTTTCACAAAACAGTGCACATGCAGGGTAAAGGAAAAGAAAAAAAAAACTTACAATGAGATTTCATATATGTCAAAAAAAAAGGGACAGAGTACATCTGGGCTTTTCTCCATACATTGAAAGTAACATAAACAAAAATTCTTTGGTTATACATCAAACTAGTTCAGAGATGCTGATGTTAGCTATGTGTGGAGGGAGGCAAGGACCAGGGTCGTAAATTATTCCCTCAATCTCTAAGAAATGCAGCTGGGAAATGTGAGAGCGAGGTACCCTTTATCTTTTCCGGTTGTGGATCTGTCCAGCTGACATCTTTGGTTATGAGGTGGGGTTGCAAGGTTTTTTTTGTTGTGTTTTTTTTTGGTGAGGAAGATTTGCCCTGAGCTAACATCCATTGCCAATCTTCCTCTATTTTGTATATGGGACACCGCCACAGCATGGCTTGATGAGTGGTGCATAGGTCCACACCTGGGATCCAAACCTGCAAACCGTGGGCCGCCAAAGCAGAGCGTGAGAACTTAACCACTATGCCACCAGGCCAGCCCCAACACTTTATGATTTTTAAACACTTTAAATCCCTTGCACATATGCACCAGGAGATATGAACAAGAATGTTTATATCAGCATTGTTCATAATAGCAAAAACTAAATATATATATATATATATATATATATCAACAGTGAAATGGACATTGTGGAATGTTCATACAATGGAATACTATTCAACAATGACCACATGTCAGCTCTACTATACACATCAACGTGGATGGATGAATCACAAAAGAATAGTCTCAGAAGAATGCATACAGTATTATTTCATTTATATAGAGTTCAAAACAGCAAGACTAAATAACATAGTGTGTGTATATATAAATATATGATAAAGATTACCACAAAAGTCAGGATGGTGGTTACTTCTTAGGGGGCAGGGGGGAGGGAGATGTCAGGAAACAGCAGAGAAATTGATAAAGCTCCATTCCTTAACCTAGTTGGACATTTTTTTATTATTATTTGAACCTACATATACACTATGTTCATTAGTTAGTATAAAAATAAAGAGCTAAAAAATCGCTCTTGCTGCTCTCAGGGAGTAGACTGGGCGGAGGGGTGGAAGCAGAGAGCTCAGTTGAGAGGCGTTTGCAGTAGCTGGGACTCCAGTGAGTGCCACGGATGTAGGAAGAGGTTTAGAGCAACCAAAGTCATTGCCTTTCCCTTGGGCACGAGCTCCACCACCTGCTAGTTGTGTGAGCGTTGGTGAATTTCTTACACTCACCCTCAATTTCCTCATCAGAAAAATGTGGATAATAATAGTGCCTGCCTTGTGAGGATTATCAGACAAGGTATGCAAAGTGCCTCTCAGCACAGTGCCTGGGACTTAATAAGCACTCAGGACCACTACATAAGGCTGCTCTGGAAGAAGGGATCTTTTTTTTTTTGTGAGGAAGATTAGCCCTAAGCTAACATCCGATGCCAATCCTTCTCTTTTTGCTGAGGAAGATTGGCCCTGGGCTAACAGCCGTGCCCATCTTCCTCTCCTTTATATGGGACATCACCACAGCATGGCTCGACAAGCAGTGCGTTGGTCCGTGCCCGGGATCCGAACCCACGAACTCCAGGCCGCTGCAGTGGAGAGCACGCACTCAACCACTACATCACTGGGCCGGCCCCAGAAGGGATGTTTTTCTAACTCATTCAGAAGCATCAGTCAGCTAGCCAAGTCCTGTTCCTCCTAGCGTGTTTCTGCCCAGAAGAGACTTCTTTTTCTGATTGGCACAAAAGTTAGGGGTGCCACTGCAAATGCTCAGAAAACAGAATTTATCACCAGCATGTTAGTAGGAGAGATGTAGGTATTGAGGTAAATATCAACAGAGAAAGAAATTAGGCCTGTCATATGAGCTGAGAAATTTGGGTGCTCCTCCCATGGTTGAGAGAGGACAGAGTGGCCAGTCCACCCTAACCTCTGTCAAACGCCTTTCCCAATTGCAGGTAGCTGGAGTTTCTGCAGGCCTTTCAAGCCTGAGGGTACAAAATGGTACCCTTAATAGTATTCTCTTTGTGGCTGTTCCTACCCGGTCTGTATGACACAGGGACTCCTGCCCCCTCCTGGCCAATGTGGATTCTGCACACTCCCAGGAGCTAAACAACACCCAATTCTGTTGGCTGGGGAGCAGTACCAGGTACTATTAATCTCAAGCACAGGCAAATCATATCTGAAAAGCATACTTGCATACAAGGGCACTGTTATTTAATCTCTTATCCTTCTATATTTCTAACAATTCTGTCCCAAATCATGGGAATTTATGCTTTAGAAAAGAGCAAATCAAACACACTATGCTATTTTCAGATTTCCTTTTCTTAAAATCCTGTACAGATTTGCCAGGGTTTTTTGTTTTCCCTTTAGAGTTGACTGTTGCATCTGTTCTCCTTCTGTGAGCACATCACATACTAGATCTGTTTCTCTACATCCCGAGTTACTAGAGACCTCATCATGTTGGTTTTAGGGCCTAAGTTAGAACCAAAAATGCCCACTTAAGAAAAAATTTTTTTAAATTATGGTAAAATATACATAACAAAAAAAATGTACCATTTTAACCATTTTTAAGTGTACAGTTCAGTGGCATTAAGTACATTCACATTGTTGCACAGCCATCACCACCATCCATCTCCAGAACTTTTTTTATCTTCCTCGACTGAAACTTGGTACCCATTAAACAACTCCCCATTTCCTAGCAACCACCGTTCTACTTTCTGTCTCTATGAATCTGACTTCTCTCGGTACAAGAATTCCCACTTTTGATTTTCACAGGTGGGATTTGTATTGTAAATCTGCTGTCATTTTTTTTTTTTTATAATTTTATTTATTTAGTTTTTTTCCCCCAAAGCCCCCAGTTGTATGTCATAGCTGCACGTCCTTCTAGTTGCTGTATGTGGGAGGCGGCCTCAGCATGGCCGGAGAAGCGGTGCGTGGGTGCGCGCCCGGGATCTGAACCCAGGCTGCCAGTAGCGGAGCGCGCGCACTTAACCGCTAAGCCACGGGGCCGGCCCTGCTGTCATATTATGTATCTACGATGTGCAAATTATGAGGAGTTCGTGCCTTTATATTTTTACTTTTGCTTTAAAATCTTGGAAGAATTTTTTTATTGTGGTAACATACATAAAATTTTGCCATTTTAACCCTTTTTAAGTATATAATTCAGTGGCATTAGTACATTCACAATGTTGTACAACCATTACCACTATCCATTTCCAGAACTTTTTCATCATCCCAGACAGAAACTCTATACCCATTAAACAATAAGTCCCCATCTTCCCCTCCCCTCTCAGTCCCTGGTAACCTCTATTCTACTTTCTGTCTCTATAAATTTGAATCCAGGAAGAATTTAATGTCATTCTAGTAGGGAAAGTTGCTCATATTAGATTGGCTATAGGAGTGAATAAGTTTCCCATTGTCTACATATGACACTTTAGTTCAGAAAACAGTCTATATTAAATAGAAGTTATGATTTATTTATTTTATTTTGTGTGTGTGTGTGTGAGGAAGATCAGCCCTGAGCTACCATCCATGCCAATACCTCCTCTTTTTGCTTAGGAAGACTGGCCCTGGGCTAACGTCTGTGCCCATCTTCTTCCACTTTATATGGGACGCCGCCACAGCATAGCTTGACAAGCGGTGCCTTGGTGCGCACCCGGGATCCGAACCCGGGCCGCCAGCAGCGGAGCGCCAGCAGTTAACCGCTATGCCACGGGGCCAGCCCCAGAAGTTATGATTTATTAAGTCTTAACAAAACCTACCCAAACTCACGGATGCTACTAAAAGGGTACAATAGCCGGAGATGAAGAAAATACTTTCCAATGAAGGGCCTAAGAAAGCATATAAGATCCTGTGATGAGTCTTTGAGTTCATTCTGTTTCTGTGGTTATATTTTCTTTTTCATTTATAAAGTATAAATGTGTATTTTGTTTTCTCTTTTTTTCTTTATCAGGCTTGATAAACCTAGATCAGGTGTTTATGTTTTTGACACCCAGACAGGAGAAATTTTCACCCATACACGTATCCTAGCAAAATACCTGAGCTCCATGGGTCAAGGCAGAAGCATACAAGTTTTCACACCGAAGGAAGAGGCACTTTTTCAAAAAGAAAGCAAATAAAACCAGCAGTAGAATTCTCATTTGCCACACTGAAAACTAGAAGACAGTGGAACAATATCTCCAAACTGAAGAGAGAAACTGCAGCTAACAGCCAAGAATCTTGTTCCCAGAAAAAATGTCATTCATCTTTTGGGGACAAAGACAGACAATATTAGGCACTCAATGGCTCAACATATTGCCCATGGATCCTAGCTGAGGAAAATACTTAAAGTTCTCTAATCAGTTGATAATTATATTAGAAAAGAGATCTTAGTACAGGGCAGATGAAGAGTACACTACTTGTGAACAATTAATTTTGTAATAAATATAGTTATATATTAATGGATAATTTATTCATTCAACAATTTTGATTGCCAGGCTCACCAGCAACTCTTGGAGCTGATAGTATGTTATGATATTAATGAGATAAGATATACATGCTGTTGACGTGGTTGAAACCTTGTTTATGACTCGTTTTACAATTTGCATGAGACTCCACTCAGTTTGCGTTACTCAATTGCCTCTGGCTAGGAGCGAAGGAATTTACCTCAGGAGGTGATCAATGAGTTTACTCTCCTGCCTACGTGTTCCTTGAGGCATATGGTACCTTGGAATGCAAAGACACATCTCATTCATCCGCCCCCATGCCATAATCTTTGAGACTAACCAGAACCCATCAACTTGCTTAACCAGATCACCTAATACTTTTTCCTTTGACATTTCTTTAGAGTAGTAAAAATGGTTAAAATCTTATATAAGGGCCCCACACAGACACTTGCACTGCAACTCTTTACTGCCCATGGGTCCCGTCCCCATGCTGAACACAAAATAAAGGTGCACGAACTAACGAGCGGCTTGTGTCTGAAAATTCTTTTTTGACTCATGACGCAGCAACCCCACATCAGTGTAAATGTTTAGTAAAGAGTCTTCAATTAGAAGACACACTTAAGAAGAGTTGAGCATGGGGTTCAATGGGAAAGTGAGGAAGTAAAATTACAATTTCTAAAATTTTCATCTAGCTGAAGGGGTGGGGGTGTGAGCAGGTAAAATGTCTTGGGAAACATGTTTATTGATCAATTTTGAAATATTACTAGAGGAATACAGGTTTCCTCATAACTATTAGGTATGGAAAGGGAAACACTAGCATTATGGAGACAAACATTAGAATTGCCAAATTAACAGGAGGGCAAAAAAGGAATGAAGAGAAACTTTTCCAAGCCAATACAAAGAAAAAAATCAACAAAGTAAGATATAAAATAGACATAAAGGAATGGATAGAACAAAGCACAAAGATTCCAGTTCAATGATAATTGCAAAGAATTCAATTCTCCTAGTTAAAAAAAAAGATAACAGATCGAGTTCTTAAAAATCCACCTATTAATTATTTGCATTTGAAAGTGTTAAGAGTTGAAAACAAAGGAATGGGTAGATATAGATTGTATAAATACAAACAAAAAGAAAGCAGGAAAGGGATCGTTTCAAGAGATAAAATTGAAATCAAGGCCGCATACATTAAAAAGTGCAAAAAGGCTATTATTTAATAAAATCACATAATATTGTACATGTATGTATAATGTAAAATAATATACATTTTTCATACTTGTAATTAAAATTTATAATTATATATAATCTACAAAGACAACCTAAGAGTCATAGATGTTTATGCTCCAAATTTGGCCAAATACATAAATAACATTCATTTACAGCATTTAACTAATTAGGCAAAAATAAAGCAAATCATAGAGGAATTATATAACAGTTTATAAGCTTGATTTAACACAAAGAGAACTTTCTAACCTACAGAGAATATATACCCTTTATGTCCATAGAAATTAATTATATATCTGGCCATAAAGAAAAACGATTGGGGCTGGCCCAGTGGCATAGCGGTTGAGTTCGAACGTTCCACTTCGGCTTCCCAGGTTCCCTGGTTCGGATCCTGGGTGCGGACCTACTCACTGCTTGTCAAGCCATGCTGAGGCAGCGTCCCACATAGAAGAGCTACAACTCAACAGCTATGATACACAAATATGTACTGGGGCTTTGGGGAGAAAAAAGAAAAAAAAAAAAACCAGGAAGATTGGCAACAGATGTTAGCACAGGGCCAATGTTCCTCAAAAGGAAAAAAAAAAAAGAATAGTGGTCCCCTCTGTTTTCTTTTACCTGAAACTCTCTGGAGTGCTAAAAATGTTCTATATTTGAATTGGTGGCGGTTACATAAGCTGTACATTTAATATATGTGCATTCTGCTGTATGTAAACTATACTTCAAATAAAGAAGATGCCAAAAACTGAAACTACAGATTATCTAGAAAATTTTAAGAGTGAACACTCCATATAAAAACCTAATGGATACAGATAGAGCTACACTCAGGAAAATTTACAGTCATTAATATTTTATCACCAAAAATACTAAAAATAAAGGGACTATATTTAATTCAATAAACTAATGATAAAATAAACAAAAACAATTAATAAAGAGGAAAGTTGAAATTAAGGCAGTAGAAAACAAAAAAGTAGAAAATTAGCAAAATAAAATGTTATTTCTTTGAAGATACGGACAAAATAGAGCAACTAATAGGTTTAGAAAATGTCTGGGTTCAATCAGTGGTTCTTGTGATTTTTGTCTTTAAACCTTGGTGCTGTGTTCAACAAAACCGTAATAATGGAATTTAGCGTGGGGTTCATTCATTTATTAAATTAAAAAAAATCTGTTGACCATCGATATCCTCAAGACATTGTTTTTTAATTTGGCAGGAAAGACCCAGTTTAAGAACGATGATTTCGGCCGCTATTTGTCCAACAGATAGCAGGTGTCTGCCCACTTACACAAATCAGCTTATTTCAGGCGCACGATGGTTCCTGCAACGTAGGTACTGTCCTCATCTTGGAGATGAAGTTACTCCAGGCTGCCCGCTCGGATGTGGCTGTGAATTCAGGGCTGACCCAGGACTGCCCAGGTCAGGAAAGGAGAAAGAAGCCCTCGGATTCAGAGGCCACCGAGGCGCCTCCGCAGGTGCAAATGGGCTCTGGGTGTCGGGAGCGGAGGCCTGACGCGCGGTCGCGTTAGGCCTGCAGGATGGAGGCGGGCAGGTGCAGGCCCGGAGGAAGGCAGGCGACCTGGGTCTTTCTCCAGGGCACAGCTGGGCGTCAGCCAGGTGTGGCAGACCCGGGCCGCGGCGGGCGGGCGGGCGCAGCGCCCCCTGAGCAGGCAGGTTGGTTGGCGGGCGGGGGCGCGCGCGGGGCAGAGCGGGAGCGCGCAGGGCGGCGGGAGCGCGCGGACGGCGAGGCCTGCGCGTCCGGCTGCGGGAGCCATGCGGCGGCTGAGGAACAGCGGGGCCGACAAGCTGCGCGGGCAGAAGCGGCCTGGCGCCTCCGGGGTCCCCGCGGCCGCCGCCTCGGCCACGGGCGCCAGCCGCACACGGCGCCCCACGGGCCAGGCCGGGGGCGGGAGCCGGGCGGCGGCCAGGCAGCCGTCGGCGAAGCGGTCACTGAGGCAGTCGTCGCCGCGGGCCCAGGAGGCGGGCTCCGGGGAGCCGCCGCCGGAGCTAGCGCCGCTCCCGCCGCCGCCGCCGCCGCCGACCCCGACGTCCTCGGTGGCCACGCTGGACCTGGGCGACCAGCGGGAGCGCTGGGAGACGTTCCAGAAGCGGCAGAGGCTCACCTTCGAGGGCGCCGCCAAGCTGCTGTTGGACACCTTGTGAGTGTGGCCGGGCCGGGCGCGCAGGAGCCCCGCGGACGCCCCTCGGCGCGGAGTCGGGCTTGCCACCGGCCGGCGCGCCCCCGTCTGCGTGCGGGTCGGGGCCGAGACCCGGTTCTGCGTCTCCCCCGTAGCGTAACTCGCGCGCCTTCCCTCGGTGGAGCGGGCTCGCGCCGAGTTCTAACGGCTGCCTGGCTTGGCTGCGTGCGGGTGTGCGGCCGTGTCGGGAGAGGGGGCCTCGCCCCGGGGAGGCTGGGGGCGCCGCCCGCGAGCGTGAGGGACGCGCCGCGTCCTGGCACACAAAGGGTCTCTCCGGGCACAGCCACACTGCACGGGCCATTGTCTTGTGTTTTGGCGCCCAAAGGGTGTGGGGGCCTTTCCAGTGAAAAAAGGATAAATCCCACGACTTTCCTCACATCTGAGTCGCGTTTTACATTTGCGCACATGGTTTTGGAGAGCGGGTAGGGGGTTGAGAAAAGCGTCAACATTTTGAACCAACTGGGAGGCGAAATCCCGTTATTCCGGGCGCTCCCGGTGAGGGAGCGGGTGGGGGCGGGGTTAGTGATCCCGCAGAGGAGCGCGCGCCGTGAGGCTTGGGATTCGGAGCGGCCGCGCGGCTCCCCGAGCGGGGAGAAGAACCTCCAGCTCCTTGGATGGCCCCGGAAGGAGTTCCGAGCGTCTGTGATATTAGAAATGAGCTCTTACCTCTGGCAAGGGCTGCCTTGTTTTCTCCAAATGTGGTAGCATCTAGATTCCTGCCCTCTAGAACAGTTGTGCTACAGAGAAATATTTTAACACTCTAGTAATATATCTCAGTGTCGATTATTTTATGAATTACAAAGAGCAATCAAAATCCTGGAAAAAACAAGAACAGCCTAACAATTGCGTAACAACGTGAGGATTACTTATTTGTTTGAACAAAAATATTTCTTTTGTCCTTATTCCAGAAGAAATTCTCTTAGGATGAGTTCTCAGAGGTGGAATATTTGGTTTTCTGTGCGCTTCACTTTTTGATTTATCATCTTGGACTATATAGGCTGAACATTTTTTTAATTCACCATCAAACATTTTTGAGCCCTATGATGTGCCAGCTACTGCTAAATGTAGGGGATATAAAAGTCCTCAGAAATATAAAACTCAAATTTAAAGTAAATCTTTACTTTAAAACAACTTAATGAGATATAATTGGCAAGACAAGAAATAACAAGTATTGGAGAGGATGTGGAGAAAAACCCTCATACACTGCTGGGTGGGAATGTAAACTGGTGCTGACACTATGGAAAATAGTATGGAGATTCTTCAAAAAATTAAGAATAGAACTACCATATGATCCAGCTATTCCACCGCTGGGTATTTATTCAAAGAACATGAAAACACTAATTCGAAAAGATATTTGCACCCTTATGTTCATTGCAACATTATTCACAAAAGCCAAGACTTGGAAACAACTTAAGTGCTCATCAGTGGATGGGTGGATAAAGATGTAGTATGTATACACAATGGAATACTAGTCAGCTGTAAAAAAGATGAAATCTTGCCATTTGTGACAACATGAATGGACCTTGAGGGTATTACACTAAGTGGTACAAGTCAGACAGAGAAAGTTTAATACTGTGTGATTTCACTTATAAGTGGAAGATAAAAACAACAACAAACACATAGATATAGAGATTAAATTGGTGGTGACCAGAGGAGAAGCGGGGAAGGAAGAGGATGAAAGGGGTAAAAGGGCACATGTGTATGGTGTTGGATGGTAATTAGTCTTTGGGTGATGAACATGATGTAGTCTACACAGAAATAGAAATATAATGATGGGCCGGCCCGGTGGCTTAGCGGTTAAGTGCGCGCGCTCTGCTACTGGCGGCCCGGGTTCGGATCCCGGGCGCACAGCGACGCACCGCTTCTCCGGCCGTGTATGTGGGACGCGGCCTCAGCATGGCCGGAGAAGCAGTGCGTCGGGGCGCGCACCCGGGCCACCAGTAGCAGAGCGCAGGCACTTAACCGGCTGGCCCTAAAGCATTCAATCTTAATGACTAAATAAATGCAAATTAAAACTGCAACAAGCTGTTTTTCCTGTAATTGTTGCTTGAGAAGGTGCAGTGAAATGTTTTGTCATTCATTACTGACAAGAGTGTTCAGCTCTTTTGGAAAGCAATTTGATGATATTTATCAAATCTTAATAATATTCAATTAAGGGCCTGGCTTATCTATAAGCTTTAAAAGGATTGAAGTTGTATGTAATGTGTATGTTTAGCTGTGTAAAAATTCATGTATGTGAAAAATACTGGAGAGGAATATAGCAAAATTATAAGACTCTTTGTTACTTTCCCAGAAGGCTTTTCTGAACCGCCAGACTCGGTCAGGTCCCCTTGTCTTATTTTTTCCCAGCAGCCTGTACTTCCTTTATCACAGTCATTTGAATATTATTTGGGTAATTTATTTGATGGCTGCTTAAGGTCTGTAAGGCCAGGAACCATGTCTGCTGTATCTTGTTTACTGCTTTCTCCCTGGTGCCTGTCTCATAAAAATTCCTAGTAAGTATTTGACATATAAATAATGTTTGAGTAGTGGGATTAGGACAGCACCCCTCACTTTCCAAAATTTGGAATGCTTTCTTTTGCAATTTAACAAAATGTAAGAAATGGAAAAAGAGCTCATAGATAAAGAAGGCATTGAATCCTGTCTTTTATAAAATTGACCTTACCTCCTCAAAAGCAGAAATGCACCTGGTTGTCATGTAGAGAAAACTTTTGTCCCTGTCTTGCTTCTTTCTTTCAGCAAGAGAGAGAAAGAGGGAGCTATGCAATAAGGTCCTGTCTGACTATTCAGAGATCCTTATCTTTCTGATTTTTTGTTTCATTTAGTGAATACCAGGGCCTGGTGAAACACACTGGAGGCTGCCACTGTGGAGCGGTCCGCTTTGAAGTTTGGGCCTCGGCAGACTTGCACATTTTTGACTGCAAGTGAGTGTTTTCTCTTCCCAAATTGGCTTTAAAGGACTTAAGAGTTAAAACACTATGCTTCAAAATCGTCTGGGGAGTTGGGGTATAGATGAAATAACATCAGCCATGAGCTGATAGTTATTGGAATCAGGTGATGGGTACATAAGGATTCATTGTTCTATTCTTGCTCCTTTTGTATGTGCTATAAGTTTTCAATACTAAAAATTTTTACAAAGAAGGGGGAGGCTAAAAATAACTAAGTCTGCCGTGTGTATGTGCGTGTGTGAGAGAGAGTGAGCTCACTCCTACCGCACAGCCCCAGGTGACACAGCAGGGTCCTCCAGCTTGTGCCTGGCAGAATCACCCCTCAGACTAATACTGCTGGTGGATGAAGGGAGTGGTTAGCTGGAGGTGGGTCAGGCTGGGCACTGAATGAAAGCCCTTGGGCAGAGCCTTCCTAGGAGTCCAGAATTGGGGGGAGATGGAGGGTAAATAAGAGGGATGTGCACTGCTGGAAGCTCACCATTCTCCAAGCCCTCTGGTTCTGTTCTAGATGAGACAGGTGGTTCTGCCAGCATCTGCGGAGGGCCTGCTTTTTTAGTACCTTCCCAGGCATTGTGATAGAACAGGGACTACAGGCTCTGACTTCTGGACCAATAGTTGACATATAACTCATTATTCAACAGTATCCAGTCCTTTTTGCCCCTAGGTGGTGTGATACCTGGATGATGTATAAATAATAAATAAATACCATGGAATTACTCAAATGGGGAACTGACCAGGCTACTAACAGTGGAGCCCAGATTGGAGAAGCAGCGCCATGGAATAATTTGTTAGAGGATTCTATACTAAATTAGAATTTTTTAAAAGGTGGACTAAAAGGGGGTACTTAGATTGAATTCCAAAGATGGTAATTCTGAGGACCTGTTTTACATGGAGCTAGGCTTTTTGTGATGTACAGATGAGGAAAGAGGGGAACCTAAGCTTCTTTGTCCATTTTTGGTGTGGATATCCCAGAGGCATAAGATTGTAGCTATGCTTGATATTTGTTTTCTAAGTGTCTCTAGAATCCAACAGTTCCCTTCACTGTAATAAACTGGGGCGTGGGCAGCAGAAACATGGTTCTGATGGCCCTGGTTTTCTGAGGAGTGGATGGCCATGACTGCTGGCTGTGGGACCTGCAGGCGCTTCTGCACACGCAGAGCAGAGGCCCCAGGTGACCAGTCCATCTGCCGAGCTTCTTCCCTGGATGTGGTGAAAGAGGCTTCACTTTTGGGGTCAGCTGGCTCTCAGCACATGTCAGGTTGGGCCCCTTGGGCACTCAGAGGGTGCAGACGGTTGTTCACAATTTGGGAATTGCTCTGTCTCTCTGTAGCTGCAGCATTTGCAAGAAGAAGCAGAATAGACACTTCATTGTTCCGGCTTCTCGCTTCAAGCTCTTGAAGGTTAGTGCTAAGAGCAGGGTTGAGGAGCCCCGTATGGATGCTCCCTGTAGAGTTCCAGGGGGCAAGGAGCACAGTAGAGCCTCTCACGGGACTTCAATTTCCGTTTTCACTCAGGTTTCATGCTTATTTTTAAAAGGTTATATTTCCTCTCTATATTTTGGATGCATATCTGATATTACTGTGGAAATATTTTCAAATATAGAGAATCAAGAAATAAGTAAGATCATCCAAATCCTATCAACCAAAGGTAACCACTGTTATATTTTGGTGTACTATCTCCTTGTGCATTATTTTATACATAGATAAATACATCTATTTATATTGCAAATGTTTTTATCAAAGTAGGATTTTGCCTTTTTTTTCTGTTTTATAACCAACTTTTATCATTTCCCAATGAAAAAGTACATGATTTGAAAATTTTAACTTTATTATTTCGGGAAATTTTTGTGCTTGGCACAAAATTTGAAAGGTATAAAATGTGTGTGTGTGTATATATATAAAGTCTTCCCTCCACTGTCTCTCAGCCACCTAGTCTCTTCCTCCCCTACAACCATTTCCTAGTTTAGTATTATTAGTAATAATACTATTGCTTTATACTGTTACTCCTGTATTTGCAGCATATTTTCTTATATGAATATCCTAAGCAGTTTTCTATATTTGAACTTGTAGGTTGAGTGCAATTTTTTTCCGATTACAAACAACACTGTGATGAACCTCCCTGTGTATACATCTTTGAATATTTAGAAATTATTTCTTTAGGATTAATTCTCTTAGAAATAAAGTCTCTGGGCAAAGAATACGAACTTTTAAGAAAAGGCTTTTAACACACTATTGCTAATGTGAGGTGGGATGGGGCTTTAATTCCATCCTTGGTTCCTGTTGCCCCCATTGTGGTCTGACAGACCTCTCTGTGCTTTGGTGTAATGATCTGTTTCCATGTCTGTCTCCTTTACTAGATCGTGAGGGTCTCCAAGTTCCACCTTTTGTCACGTCTGACCAGCTCCTGGCCTCGTAGGCTTGGCATTGAGTAGGCACTCAGTGAGTGTCTGGGAGGAAAGACTAATGGAGTGAATGAGTGCATGAGTCCTGGTCTTTCCTAGTTAGTGAGATTTAATCTCAGGTGCTTTGGGCCAGTTTGTCTTCTTTTCTTTGTCTGCCCCTTGGTCCTTCATGTGGGTGTCTGGTGGGGGAGGTGGGACAGGTGGGCAGCATACCTGTCCCTTGTCTTTCCTGTAAGCCCAGAAGAGTGCCAGTGTGCTCTCCTCGGATGC
The DNA here is from genome assembly GCF_057802395.1 of Ceratotherium simum simum. Classification (NCBI taxonomy): domain Eukaryota; kingdom Metazoa; phylum Chordata; class Mammalia; order Perissodactyla; family Rhinocerotidae; genus Ceratotherium; species Ceratotherium simum. The sequence continues at coordinate 2,502,676 of NC_141915.1, forward strand.
CTGCTGGAGTCTGTGGCCCCAGTTCGTCTTTGCCCCTGAGTACCCATGACAGATGGTTCCTGAAGACACCACCAGGTGCAGCCATGGGCTCTTGGGTCTCGGAATTGATACTTTTTCCCTTTTTTTCCTCCTTGGGCCTGTTTATCAATGCATTTTCCTGGTGCTCTAGAGCACCATTCTCTTCTTTACACTAGCCTGTTGAAGGAGCAATTTTCTGTTTGTTCTTTTAAATTATGTACAAAACTTATTCGTTCAGCAAATATTTATGGGGCACCTACTGTGTACTAGGCACTGTTCCACTGAAACCCAGCAGTTAACGTGACAGACAAGGCCCTCAGAGCTTACAATATGCAGAGGGGGAGACAAATAAATAAGAAAAAATCTGATAGTGCTGTTTAGAGAGTTAAAGCAGAGCAATATGATAGAATATAGCTGAGTGGCTAGTTTAGGTTGGAAAGGGAAGGTCCCTCTGGTGTTTAGATGAGGAAGATGTGGGGCTGGGGGGTGTGGGCAGTAAGAGTGTCCCTGGCAAAGGGAACGCATCATGCAAAGGGGCGCACGTTTGGTGTGTCTGAGGAGCTGCATAGTGGCTGTGCTGGCTGGAGGGTGGTCTGTGGGTGGAGGTGAGAGAGTGGACCAAGATGGGGTTAGAGGGATGGCAGGACCAGACAAGGAGATGGATTTTACTCTTTGTGGAGTGTGAAGCCCGTGGAGGGTTTTAAGCAGGGTAGTGACAAGACCCGCTTCAGTGTTTTAAAAGCTCCCTTTGGCTGCTGTGTGGAGAATGGATTATAAGGAGGTAAGTGTGGAGACAGGTTGTTTGGTGGGCCAGGTGTGATGATGGGAGCTTGCATTAGGATGATAGTCATGGAGATGGAAAGAAAATAGATAATGGGAGATAGATTTTGAATAGATAATTGGACATATGTTTTATTTATTTAATTTTTTGTGAGGAAGATCAGCCCTGAGCTAACATCCATGCTAATCCTCCTCTTTTTGCTGAGGAAGACCGGCTCTGAGCTAACATCTATTGCCAATCCTCCTCCTTTTTTTTTTTTCCCCAAAGTCCCAGTAGATAGTCGTATGTCATAGTTGCACATCCTTCTAGTTGCTGTATGTGGGACGCGGCCTCAGCATGGCTGGACAAGCGGTGCGTCGGTGCGCGCCTGGGATCCGAACCCAGGCCGCCAGTAGCAGAGCATGCGCACTTAACTGCTAACCCAAGGGGCCGGCCCAGGACATATGTTTTAGAGAAGTGGTTTTCAAACTGTAGTGTGTGCACAGTCACGTAGAGGGCATGTTAAAACAGAATGCTGGGCCCCACTCCTGATTCTCTAGGTCTGGGGTGAGGGCCTGAGAATTTATATTTCTTACACGTTCTCAGGTGATGCTGATGCTGCTGGTCTGGGGACCACACTTTGGGAGCCACTATTTTAGAGGAAGGGTGAACAGAACTCTATAAAGGATTGGGTGTGGAGAAGGGAAATGAGAGAGGAGTTACATCCACAGTGTTGGGCCTGAGCAGCTAGTGGAATGGAGATGCCAGATCCTGGGGGAGAAGCAGTTGTGGAGGGGTACTGGAATCAAGAATTCTTTTTGGAAAAAGTTCAATGAAGGATGTGTTTTGAATATTCATGTAGAGATGGGAAGTGGGCAGCTGGATATGCAAGTTTGGAGTTGTGGAGAGAAATCAGCTGGAACTATCAGTTTGGGAGTTCTTGGCATCCTGATGCTGTTTAGAGCCATGAGACTGAGTGAGTCAACTGGGTAGATGGTGTAGCCAAAAAATGGAGAGGGACGAGGACAGCCCTGGGGCTTGCCAGCATTTATAGAGAGTTGAACAGAGGGAAGAGAAGCAAGCAGAGGGATGGCCAGTGGCGAAGGAGGAAAAAACAGCAGGAGAGTGTGGTATCCTCAGAGACAAATGTTTCAAAATGGGAGGACTGGTCCTGAGAGGTCAAGTTGAGAAGAACAAGTTAAGAATCCAGTGATCAAGAGAAATGACCATTAGATTTGTGAATATGGTGATCATTGGTGATTTCTGATTAGGCAGGAAGACAGAAGAAATGACCAGAGAGGTCAGATGATAGGCCCCAGGAAGCAGGCATTTTCACTCCCTGACATCCACGGGACATGCCATCTTGCCGTGGATCAGGGAAGGCTCAAGGCTGAGTTGTTCTCTGTGCAGTTGACCTAAGAGAAGCTATGAGCTGTTGTGCTCCATACTGACTGTCTCCTGGCAGTTTAGATGGGTCCCTGCCATTGAGAAACCTCTAGTCTCTTGTGGGAAATTAGATTGTCCTCATAATCCTGAGAGCCCTACAAGAGGGCTTCCCCCCATTGAACCTTTTAAAAGATTTATTTTTTAAATGAAAAAAATCCCTGTAGAAAGAGAATACCTATTTGTCTATTTTCCCTCAGGGAGCTGAGAGCATAACCACATACACCTTCAACACGCACAAAGCGCAGCATACCTTCTGTAAGAGATGTGGCGTTCAGAGCTTTTACACTCCCCGCTCAAACCCCGGAGGCTTCGGTAAGTGAAGGGAATGGGCCACAAGCTCAGGAGGGACGCGGAGAGGCCCTGTGGCTGCTCTGGGTTAAAATGCTGGTTGGAAAGATGGGCACTGGCATATTTGGCTTGCCTACTGCTTGGCTTGGCCTTTTCACGTGCATGTTTTAGAAGAACGGGCTCTTCAGCAGAGCTCTTTTCAAATGATGGAATATAAGATTGGCTATGGTCATTCGGAGACCGGCTAGATCCTGGTTCTCATTTGCTGGTGCTGCCTGAGCTGTATGTTGCTGGGACTGACACTGATGATAGAGAGAGGAGTTGGGGGGAGGTGGGCCTGTGGGGGAGGAGGGAATTTGAACAACGATGGTGGTTAAGGGGGTGAAGAAGGCAAGAGTGAGGAGTGTTTATAATGCCATTTAAGAAAAATTTGGTTTGTTCAAAACACAAACAACACCCAAGCCCTTCTTCAGATTCTACTTGGGTCTAGGGGGAAAAAACAACCCTTAGACAGTTGCTCACAATGACACCAGTTGCAGTGTGAACTGAGTGGAAAGTAGTGGTTGAGGATGTTCCTGAGGAATCTTGTCCCTGTATAAATGCAGCCTCCAGAGCTGCGTTGGGGCAGCTGTGACTGACTGTCTTGTGCTTTATGGTGGGGGGAGGGCAGGACATGACCCTTGCCCTCCACATCCCATTTCTTTAGCAGCTCCTGTTTGTTCCTCATCTGTCATGTGGAGAGTCCTTCCTCCCCTCCTCGAGGATCAGGAAGTTTTTGGAAAGAATAAAATCTTGTACAGATGGGGAAGTATTTAATTCTTAGAAAATTATCTATCTAAACCCTGGAAAAGGCCTGTGAATTCTTCAGGCTCCCAAATGGAGATTGCTCTAGGCTTGAGTCTTGCTACTCTTTGTGCTCTCAGCTTAGTTTTGAATCATGTCCAGCCTTGGCCATCCCTGGTTCGAGACGTCTGATCCCCCTGTGAGGTGAGGACAGTACGCCAGGAGGCTGACGATGTACCACTCAGAGAGCCTAGGACGTGGTGCTTACAGGTGTAGGTTTGTCCAGTAGCCAGTGCAGTATCTGGTCTCACTCTTACTTGGGACCCCCCTTTCTCTGTGCCACTTCCCTCTAGGAATCGCCCCACACTGCCTGGATGAGGGCACTGTGCGGAGTGTGGTCATTGAGGAATTCAATGGCAGCGACTGGGAGAAGGCCATGAAGGAGCACAAGACCATCAAGAACATGTCTAAGGAGTGAGCTCCTGCTTCTCTCTGAAAAGAAGGGATGATTCGGGCAGGCAACTTTGCTGTCAACACTGCACCTCGGTGGTGCTCAGGAATGTGGCTGACCCAGGCTGCTGGTTCCGTTGACCAGTGGCCATCTCGATCTCTGCAGTTTGCTCCGGCTACCAGTTTTTTAGGCAGCTCTTTGTCCTTCCTCAGTGCAGATTTTGATGTAGGCTAGTTGACATCCTCCTTTCTCTTCCCAACTTTTGTGTGATCTTTTAGAAAGATAAATATTTTTAACATTAAAGCAGTTACTATGGTTTTAACATTTTCTTTGCACTTTGATTTTGCTTCTGAGGCCCATTTAATAGCAGATGTTTACTGAGCACTGTTAAGATGCTTGTAACCAAATTGGGAGGGAGAGATAAGACAAATGAATAGTTATTAAAAATGTAAGATTATGAATGATCACAAGCCACGTGAGTTGTAAAGATACTATGAGCTTTAGGAGTTCAGAGGGGAGAGAGGGGGCTGGTCATGGAAGACTTGGGGAGGGTATGATTGGAGTCTTTTTTTTCCTAAGGTAAATCAGCTTCTAATTACTTTTTTTTTTCAAATTGCGGTAAAATACACATAACAAAATTAACCATCTTAACCAACTTTAAGTGTACAGTTCAGCAGTGTTAAGTACATTCACATGTTGTGCAGCCAATTTCCAGAACTCTTAATCTTGCAAAACTGAATCTCTATACCCGTTAAACAACAACTTTGAGTCTATATTTTTAAAGGAAGTAAGATTTAGGAAGGTGGAAGAAGTAACTGTGAACAGAGGTGTGGACACATAGTAAAGACAGACTGAGTTGGAGGCTTGTGATGGGAAGAAGTAATAGAAGAGATCAGAAAAACATGTTGAAGCTAGACTCTGGACGGTCTTGGATATTAGGCTCAGGACTTTGCCCTTTATTTTACAGGCATTGGGAAGCCCTGCACAGCTTCGAACAGGATGAATAATGCCTGGCCTGTTATGCAGTCTTTTGACTGGTTCACCTTCACCCCTGCCACTGCCACCCCCCGCCCCCCCACCCCGCCTCCTTGTTTCGCGTTGCTGCCTATTACAATCAGATTAACTGTCGTAAAACATTCCGTTCATTACCAAATACTGAGTGTGTACCTGATGGCAAATGCTTAATAAATATTTGCTTTTTGCTTTAGGAAAATTAATCATGAAATGATTTGTAAGGTAGACTAGTCAAGGGAAAAGAACAGGGAGGGGAAACACAGATGGACTGGTGTTCTTTGTGGTCACCACCTCTTCTGAGTTGTCTGTCCGTCAGCTGACAGCCGTGTTCAGACTTTAAGGTTGGAAGGAGCTGGTGAAAAATTATACAGGTAAAACATGCATATATTCTGATACAGGGAATGTCCCCTCTGATCTGCCCTTCCTATTGCAATATTATATTTTTAAAAAACGCATAGTTTAGGGGCTGGCCCGGTGGCGTAGTGGTTAAGTTTGTGTGCTCTGCCTTGGTGGCCAGGGGTTCACAGGTTCAGATCCTGGGTGCGGACCTATGCACCGCTTGTCAAGCCATGCTGTGGCAGGCGTCCCACATATAAAGTAGAGGAAGATGGGCGTGGATGTTAGCCCAGGGCCACTCTTCCTCAGCAAAAAGAGGAGGATTGGCGGATGTTAGCTCAGGGCTAATCTTCCTCACCAAAACAAACAAACAAAGGAAAAAACCTCATAGTTTTGTGTATCTTTTAAAAACATAAATGGCATACTGTACCTTTTGTTCTACAACTTGCATTTTTGTTTAATAACATCTTGATCTTTTCATATCAATATACATATCTTCATTATTAACAGTTACATAGAATTGCGTAGTATGGGTATAGTTTATTCATTCTTTTTTTCATAGAAATTAAGATTTCCAGTTTTTGCTTAACAATGAGTATTGACAGTGAACATCCTTTTACACGCTTCTTTATACACGTGTATTATTTGAGGATATAGAAGTGGAATTGCTGGGTTAAAGATATGTGTATTTTAAATATTAGAAATGCTAAGCTGCAGAGCTGGCCCCATGGCATAGCGATTAAGTGCACGTGCTCTGCTGCTGGTGGCCCATAGTTTGCAGGTTCTGATCCCGGGCGCACACCGATGCACTGCTTGTCAGGCCATGCTGTGGCAGCGTCCCATATAAAGTGCAGAAAAATGGGCATGGATGTTAGCCCAGGGCCAGTCTTCCTCAGCAAAAAAAAAGGGGAGGATTGGCATGGATGTTAGCTCAGGGGTGATCTTCCTCACCAAAAAAAAAAAAAAAAAGGCTAAGTTGCCCTTACAGAGTGTATATACTTTGTGTAAAATGTCCGTCTGCCCCATATATAGCAGAGTGCCCTCACCAACCCTTGATGTTATCAATATTTTTAATTGTGACCAATCTCTTGGGCAAAATTTTTCATTTTTTTAGTTTCTATTTTCCTAATTACCTGAGATTAAGCATCTTTTTATGTTTTTTTTTTTGTGTGTGAGGAAGATCAGCCCTGCGCTAACATCTGCCAATCCTCCTCTTTTTTGCTGAGGAAGACTGGCCCTGGGCTAACACCCATGCGCATCTTCCTCCACTTTATATGGGACGCCGCCACAGCATGGCTTGACAAGTGGTGCTTCGGTGCATACCCGGGATCCAAACCGGCGAACCCCGGGCCGCGGGAGCGGAGCGCACACTTAACCACTTGCACCACCGGGCCAGCCTCTATCTTTTTATGTTTTTTGACCATTTTTATTTCCTGTCCTGTCAGTTGCTTGATCATTTCCTTTGCCCATTTTTCTTTGGAGCTATTTTTTCATCTACCTATTAAAAAGTATTAGTAAATAAGTGTTCCAGATACTATTATTAAAAACAAATTTTTGGAGCTCTTTATATTCAGGATATAAATCCTGTTATAAATTTTGCCAATGTTCTTTTTTAATCTGTCGCTTGCTCTAACTTGGTTTATTAGGGTTTTAGATTTTGATGGGTTCAAATTTATCAGTCTTTTTTTTTTTCTTTTCTTCATGGCATTCTGACTTTTGTGTTTTCTGACTTTGTGATTTATGTCTTATTTGAGAATACCTTCCTTATCAAGCTTATAAACATATTTACCTGTATTTTCTTCTACTTTCATGGTTTTTTCCTTTTTACATATAGCTCTTTAATCTATCTGGATTTTTTTTTCTAAGTGGTTTTTATTTTTTATTTTTGTCAGTGGTAGGAGGTAGGGGTTAGCTCCCCACCCTCACAATGGATAATCATTGCATCAACACTTCTATTGACCAATCCATCCATTCCTTAATGATTTAAAATGCTGAGTTGACTAAATGAGATAGTTTCTGGACACTTCATTTTGTTCTTTTAATCTATTTTCCTGTAGTTCTACAAATATCAACTGTTTTAAATCCCTAAAGCTTTATGATGTGCTTAAAAAATCTGATAGGGTAAATCCCCCTCATTATTCTTTTTTGTTCATTTGGATATTGATTGAGAGCGTATTGAATTTATAAATTCATTTGGGAAGAATAGGCTCCTTCACAATATTCAGTTTTATCATCTAGGAAAGTGGCACGTCTCCCCAGTTGGTTTGTTCTTTTATGCTCGTCAGTCAACTGTCACGCTGTTCTCCATATAGAAGCAGTATAAACGGCACATTTTGTGTTAGGTTTATTCCTGGCTGTCTTATTTTTTTTGTTATTCCTGTGAATGGGCTCTCTTTTTACACTTTGCAATTGGTTACTGCTGGAGGAGGGAAATGCTATTGTGCTTGGTATGTTAAACTTTTATCTGGCCACTTGTTGAATTTCCAGTGACTTTCTAAGCTAGCCCATTGAAAGTATCCCTCAGCAATGAGGTCACTAGCAGAAATTGGAACAGTTAATGGGCCCCTGTGTGGGAAATGTCCTAGCTTGAGTCTCTTTAGTCATCATCTTAGAAATTGCTGTTTTCCCTCATGCTTGGGGCTCAGAGATAGCAAGGGTGTGATACTGGCCAGGAGGAGCTCTGGCAAAGTGACTTGGAATGGCAGATGCCATCAGGAACAGCCTAGCACCTATGGAGGGAGCCCTCCACTGGGGAGCAAACCAGCTGGAGTCCATCTGCGCGGTGCCACTGCCACCTCTGGTCTCAGCCAGGAAGCTGCCTCGCACACAATATTCCCATACACACCCTGCTGGGGAATGTTAGGGGGTATTTGGCACAACTTTTATATCTTCTGAATTCATAAAGGGAGGAAACAGTTCTAAAGACTGCAAGAACTTCCTAAAGCCAGATTCAACTAGCCATAGTTAGTGGAAATCCAAGCGCTGGGACTCTTTGAGGACTCTTTCTTTCCTGAGATTAGCCTTCACTTCTTTAAAGCTCGAGGTACAAGCACCAGTGCTTGCTTTTGTGACTAATGAAAAGTTCAAGGATGATCTGTCAACCCCCTGTTCTTCCTCCATCGCCCTTCTCAGGCAGGAAGAGAAGAGCAGCCTTGTTGATAGAACACTGCAATTGCTCAGTTCCAGGCTAACATACGGATCTGAGAGAGCACTCTTTTGCTGTTTCCTGGGGTTTCCTTCCAGAAAACAATGCTGCCACCATGTGATTACCCACATGGACTTGACCCAAATCAGTAGGAGAAATAACACTGACAGTTCTGAGCTCATGGGCTCTGATTAACTCTTTATAGATAACTAGAATTTTTTCCCTTATGACCTCACTTATCTCAAACTCCTCCCTTGTCCATTCCCTGAGGTGCACTTAATTAGACCACATGTCGTTCAGCTTTTAATTACTGTTGACTTCACTTCCCTATGGATTTTCCTTATAATATCATCATGGGACAGGAGCCCCCCTGGCAGAGGAAGAGTGAAGGTGGTACATGCAGGATTCAGCCTTGACCAAGACTTTAACACTCTGATCAAACTAGAACTATGTCTTTGTTCCCCAACCTCTTGTGTCCCAAGAACATAAACATTCTATAGTTCTAGTAGTTTGTCTGTCTCTCCGTAGGGTTTAACTGCTTTACTTCTCATAGAATTCACTGATTCCACATGTTATCTTGCAACAACTAACCTCGATGCTTTTGTTAACCGAAATGAGCAGCTTTATGAGGCAAAGATAAGTTTTAAAGAAAAATGAGGCTTTATTAAAAGGTTTGCAAACTGGGGAAGTACACCTCAACCCGCAAGTTGATAGGTGAGCCCCCGCCTTGGTCTTTGTGTGGCTGGTTTTTAAAGGCAAAAAGTGCAGAGTGTGAAAGGCTAAAGCTGAGTCCAGTTCTGATTGGTCGCCCTTTCCAGTTACAGTGTATCTTGTGCTCAGGGCTTTCTAAATGTCTTAACTACAGGGAAAGACTACTGCATTGTCCTCCAGTCATCTGGTGACAGTTAAGGTTAAAATGTAATTTTTTATTTCTGTCCATAGTTCAGCCTTGAGGTGGTCATGGTAACCATCACGTTAACTCTGGTCTCGTTCTTACCTTTTTCTTTTATCATTTCCCTTTCTTGATCATAGGTTCCCCAGGGCAAGACCTTTGATCAGGTCAGGGAGTATTTAGTTCCCTTGATGCCCAAGTGCCCCTTTAGCTGCTTGGGTTCCATCTAGTCCCACGTGGGAGGCATCAGAGGGCAGCATGGGCTGAACGTAGGTGGTGGCTTCATCCAGCATCATGTGGGTTGCCAGTGGCGGGGTGGCATCCAGCTACCACTGTAAAATGTTTAATCAGGTGAGGGGGGAACTGTCAGCAAGCTGCTCTCTTATCAGCAGTCTTCCTGTTGTTCTGCAAAACAAGCTTAGAAACTTTGGTTACTTTGTTTCCCATGTCAGCCTTGTGGGTATGAGGCATGTTTTTACCCTAATCCAGGGAAAATTTTAACTCCTTCATTCTCAGTTTCAATCCCACTGTCTTATGATCATTTCTCAATCTTGGGGAAAGGGGATGGGGGCAAAGACCTCTTTAGCTTACTTCCTGCTGTGAAACGGTGAAGATCAGGGTCAGAGGAATGAAAACTGTTCTACCTTTATTTTAAAATATTTTGGGTACCAGGTGGGGGGAGTGAGGAATGTTTACTGTGACTAATATTTTAATACTCTGATCAGTTGCTTTGGAACAACACTTAAGTTTATACTTTATAATTACATAGATGACCACACAAATTGGCAAAATAGCCCAAATTTTAGAATCCCTTCCATAATGGACTTCAATCCTTGGGGAATCCAGGCTCTAATCAAGGTTAGAGCCTGGAAACTCAAGTGAAATCTGATGAAACAAAGAAAAACAAGGTTAATGGTTGGAGCAAATTATAAATTAGTTCTTGAGCCTAGGGGATGGCCAGTCAAGAAGATTTCTAATTTTATTTGTTTATTTACTTTTCCCCCCAAAGCCCCAGTAGATAGTTGTATGTCATAGCTGCACATCTTTCTAGTTGCTGTATGTGGGACGCGGCCTCAGCTGGCCGGAGAAGCGGTGCGTCAGTGCGCGCCCGGGATCCGAACCCGGGCCGCCAGCAGCGGAGCACGTGCATTTAACTGCTAAGCCATGGGGCCGGCCCAAGAAGTTTTCTAGATGTCAGGGTTGAAGCATCTTTTGCAGTTTGAAATGTCTCTGATGATGTCATCAGGTGTTCAGGTAAACTTTTTGAGTGGCTTATACAGCAACAGGCATGAAGATTGTTTACACATAGGCCATCATGATGATCTCTCTTAAATTTATACCAAGCCATCCGGTTTTAGTTTGCAGGGCCTTGGAAAAAAAGGGTGGTTTCAGTTCTCAATGATTCCTAATGAAAAGGATGGAAAAAATTGAAAATATCAGGGGCTGGCCTGGTGGCATAGTGGTTAAGTTCATGTGTTCCACTTTGGCGGCCTGGGGTTCACTGGTTTGGATCCTAGGCGCGGACCTACTCACTGCTCATCAAGCCATGCTGAGGCGGCATGCCACATAGAAGAACTAGAAGGACCTACAACTAGGACATACAACTATGTATTAGGGCTTTGGGGAGAAAAAAAAAAAAAGAAAAAGAGGAAGATTGGCAACAGACGTTAGCTCAGGGCCAATCTTCCCCCCAAAAAAAAAATTTGAAAAAGTTAGTTTGGAGATCTGTACCAGATATTTGAGGAAACTAGAAGAATTCAGGATCCAGTCCAGTTTACAGGATAAAAACAAAAACCTCAAAGACAATTAACAGAACTAGAATATTATTCACAGATGTGTATTGTAGTTTTTACTGAAACATTTTTTTCTCTATAATCACCTTGACCTTTACCAAAGATAGCCAATTAAGACTCACTGGTTTATAAAATAAGTCTAGTTTTAATAAACGTGGCCCAATTGTTTACATAAGTACAGTAAGAATAGCAATTGATCATATGGGCTCTTTTAAATCTGCTTTGCTGGGACTTTTCATAAGGAATCGCAGATTGAACTTTAAAAGCCTCTTGAGGCCAAGAAAGCCAAGCCAACGACTTGTCATCAGACTCCACCGGTTATACCTATAGATTGGGTGAAAAGAACCTCCCTCTTTGAGGTTCCCAAAATATCCTGAGGTTTTTGTACCTGCCAGAGAAGTGACCTTCTTTACTCACCTGGTAAGGTTGTTAGGAACCCCGTAAGCAAAGTACCAGTCCAGTATTTCTAAGTGGCTTTATTTATTCCATACAGGCAATCCTTGTTCCTCAAAGCTGTTTGGTCATATCTGTGTTTATGGATGTTTTTCTCAAATATGACATTCCGGTCAAAGCCTTGGTAATATAACCAGTGTTCCAATTGTGTCCTGCTATAAGGAGAAGAGATTCTTTTATTTATTTATTTATTTATTTATTTATTTATTTATTTATTTATTTATTTATTTATTTATTTATTTTTGTGAGGAGATCAGCCCTGTGCTAACATCTGCCAATCCTCCTCTTTTTTTTTTGCTGAGGAAGACTGGCCCCGGGCTAACATCCGTGCCCATCTTCCTCCACTTTATATGGGACGCTGCCACAGCATGGCTTGCCAAGTAGTGTGTTGGTGCGTGCCCGGGATCCGAACTGGCGAACCCCGGGCCGCCACAGCAGAGGGCACGCACTTAACCGCTTGTGCCACTGGGCCGGCCCCAGGAGAAGAGATTCTTACTGAATTTATGGAAACAACTATATTGCCATGAAAAGAAGGATACTCACTTATCAAAAGTTTCCAAATTGTGGAGGGATCAGGTAGGGAGAAAAAGCTAAATGCTTCAATTTTGCTTATAAATTGCTATAAGTCATAGTTAGCTTAAGAGACAAGATTTTTTTTAAATCTGGAAAAACAAAACAGAGCATCTTCCTCAGTTCATATAGTCCCACATAGTTTCTGTTTGAATCCAGTTTTTCCATTAGTTTTCTTAACTTTGATGATTGAGAATGATAGTAACCAAGTTAAAAGAAGTTTAAAAGTCCAAGAAGTTTAAAATGTTTTTGTTAAGGTTCGTATGATTTGCCCTGTGACGTGGGTGCCTCAATCACTGGAGACTGTGGAGGGTAAACCCCAAGTGGGAAATACATTTTCTAATAATTTCTCTGCCATTGTGAGATTATCAGCTTTGTAGCAAGGGAGGGCTTTAACCTATCTGGAAAACATACATACAATAATAACAGGAACATAATAACAATCCATACTAAGTAGCATTTGAATGAAATCCAGCTGCAGGTGCTCAAAGGACCCAGAGGGGGGAGTCCTGAGGCCTCTGGGGACAGAAACGGCTTTTCTTAATGCACCATGGTGGGTGAAGGAATGTAAAAACAAAAAAAATAGGGTTTGCCGGGGAACTGGGAAGAACCAAGCAGCCATTTTGGGTTTCCCATAGCCCTGACTGTTTAATTTACAGCCATTGTTCACTCATCTTAATTCCTCTGATCCAGGAGCAGACTGTTGTCATGTTACAAGGACATCAAGGTGGCAAAAGTCTGGCAATGAGGGGTCTGTTTTTTTTTTTTGCAAGAGAAGAAGAATGGACTTCATTCACATGTGTTATAACCTTTACAGATTTATTGTTGCTGCCTTTGCATGAAAGTCAACTAAGTGTACTTTCCTGATATTCAATGTGAGCTTCAATGATGACAGACAACATTTTATACAAGGACATATTAGATTTCCAGGAATTTTGTATAATTATGGAACTCTTAAAATATATATAAAGACATAACAAAATGTAATTTAACATACCAAATAAGTATAATTAGTTTAATATTTGCCTCTTTATAGAAGGAGAGAACAAATTCTTTGAGAAATCTCAGGGACTATTGGAAACACCCGAAGTTCTTTTTAAGTCAAAAGAAAGATTTTACCCAGGATTTGAACCCTGGGAGAAGTTTGTTAAAAATATCGAAAGGTTTTAAAACTTGATCAAAAAGGATCACAGATTTTTATTAAACAATACTTAATTATCCATTTAACCAAAGTTGCAAAGAGATTTTAAAGGCAAACACAGAAAGTTACGTAGTTCTGAGCAAAACCCAGCTTTTCTAAGTAATTGAAGACTTGATAAAGACAAAACACAGCATCTGTGTTTCCTAGGCAGATTACATTAAAGGTAAAGAGACTTTGTTTAGAGTTTCTTACTAAGAGCAGACCAACAATCTGAGAAGACTTTGTCCTGAGAAAAACCAAATTTTAATTTTGTACCAGTGTACTTTTGATATTAAAATTTATTTTTAAATAAATTTGTTTTAATCTTAGCCAGCTTGACCATATACAGAACTCTTTTCTCAGGGTTTTACTTCCACAAACCTTTTGTCACTTGTTTTTTACATTTAGAATTTGTCCCCTGTCGTCTTTTTTCTTTTTCTTCTCTAGTGCTTGAGGACAAATTTATCTTTTTTAAGAAAACAAACAAATATATTTCCATTCTTTATACCTTCTTAGTGAAAACATACATCCTATTGTCTACTTTTTGTATACAGTTATTTTCTCAATTTTAAAACTTACGAAGTTTATCTAGAATAGAAATGATGTGGGGCTGGCTCTGTGGCTTAGCGGTTAAGTGCACGCGCTCTGCTGCTGACAGCCTGGGTTTGGATCCCAGGCGCGTACTGACGCACCACTTCTCCGGCCATGCTGAGGCTGCATCCCACATACAGCAACTAGAAGGATGTGCAGCTATGACATACAACTATCTACTGGGGCTTTGGGGGAAAAAAATAAATAAAGTTAAAAAAAAAATTAAAAAAAAGAAATGATGCAAGGCAGTTGTTACAGAATAATTACATATTTTACTCTTAGAGAATAGCATAATTGCCTTTGCATCACATTAAATGAATATAAACTGTGTAATATAGTTAAAATAAATTATATGTTTTCTGGAAATTACAGTATGAGATTCACTTGTGTCTATAGGTTCAGCCTGACATTGCTCTGCCAAACCAGGAATGATAGAACAGGCAGAGGCAACGACACCCCCACATCATTGCTGAAGACAGTTGTTCTAGGTTGAGTAAGCAGAATAAAGATTTGAAAGATGGAACAACTTCTAGACTGATGGCAGAGCTACAAACATCTGGGAAGCCACTACCAGAGTTTTTGGCTCTGCAAGTAATTATAAGAAATGGGGGAAGTTCTTTTAAACAGATTGTTGCTTGGCTGTAAATCTGAAAAGACAAGGCAACAGAGTGGCGTGGTCTTGAGGAGTTATCATTGTGTGTGCACAGAACAGAAAGAGTGGTTGCTCTTGTATTGGTTTCTCCATCTGGCTGCATAGACCCTTCTGTTGGTCAATTTACTGTGGTGTAAGAGCAGTGGCCTTCAAACATGTTGGATCATTTCATAGCAAGAAATATACCATATATTTTTGTCCAGCATATACCTACATATATAATATCATATAAGTAAGAGAAATAAAAATTTAATAAACTGACATGTATTTTTTTTATTTAAATGTTATTTATAATTTATCAGTGGTCTGTGACCATAGTTTCAAAAATAAGAAGCTACAGTAAATCCTTCCATGGTAGGAGAAAGCTCCATGCGAGTTCCATTGTTTCTCATCTTTCAAAGGGGTGCCTGCTGCTTTGCCTGCACTCTGTCTGCGTCAGTGCGCCTAGTTTGCATAGAGTTAATTTACGTTTATTACTCTAAGTGTTCTGACATTTTCTCTTTGATTCCTTTTGTATTTTTAGCTCTTTTTCCAACTCTTTTTTTATTTTAACTATTTGTAATCTTTGCTTTCCAGTGAAAACTGGGAAGCAGGCAGTTGTGAACTTCTATCGTATATTAGCATCCTGTAGTAGATTAGCAAACTCATTAACACATTTTATAATTTCTAGAAGCATATTTCTCTTTACAGAAAACTTTTCAATGTGGCACAATTTCAATGTGGCACGTGTCTGTTGATAGGCCCAATATTGTTTGTCTATATAAAAATAAAAAATTAGAAAGACAAAACTAGACGAACTTATGTTTAGCAATTAACGTCTCAGTATACCATCCTAACCAGAAATGATTTAGATATTTAATGAATATCCATTATTTAGTTTAACTTACTATAAGCTTTTATCTTATTTGCATTTATTTAACCATTTGTGTTTAACAATTTTGTTTAGATTAGACATTAAATAGTTAACCATCATCCCAAATGATTTTCCCTGCTGACAGATTCCACAATAGAAACAGCGTGAGTCCATCTGACTAGTAAACCCAGGTAGAAAAAGTTGTATGTTTCCATTATATCTATTTATTTATTTATTTATTTTTTAAAGGAAACCTCTCTTTTTATTTTATTTTATTTTTTATTTTTTGTGAGGAAGATCAACCCTGAGCTAACATCCATGCTTATCCTCCTCTTTTTGCTGAGGAAGACCGGCTCTACGCTAACATCTATTGCCAATCCTCCTCCTTTTTTTCCCCCAAAGCCCCAGTAGATAGTTGTATGTCATAGTTGCACATCCTTCTAGTTGCTGTATGTGGGATGCGGCCTCAGCATGACCAGAGAAGTGGTACGTCGGTGCGTGCCCGGGATCCGAACCTGGGCCGCCAGTAGCGGAGCACACACACTTAACCGCTAGGCCACGGGGCCGGCCCTCCATTATATTTAATACTGATAACTCTGAAGACATGCCTGTTTTTATTAAACCAGCAAACTTAAATAAGCTTTTAATTACCAGGGATCATTTTTATATCATGTTAACTTGAAAGATATCTGGGCTAGTTTTTTGTGTGTGTGAGGAAGATTAGCCCTGAGCTAACATCTGTTGCCAATCCTCCTTGTTTTGCTGAGGAAGACTGGCCCTGGGCTAACATCCATGCCCATCTTCCTCTACTTTATGTGTGGGATGCCTGCCACAGCATGGGTCGATAAGCGATGTGTAGGTCCGTGCCTGGGATCTGAACCCAAGAACCCTGGGCTGCTGAAGCAGAGCGTGCAAACTTAACCACTACACCACTAGGCTGGCCCCCTGGGCTAGTTTTTATTACGTTGAGAAATAATTTACATAAGCACTTACTTCAAGCCAATTAAATAGAGCTCCTTTAGAAATATTACCATCCGGAAGCAGACAAATATATATAGAGGGAGACTTATACATATGTAAATATTTACATACAGCTAGACACAAACAGAGATCTTTAAAATTTTAGCCGTGTCTCAGGCATAAAACGCAAAAGAATAGTTGGAACCAAATTGCTCCCTGGCAGATGGACCTGCTCAGATGGCCAAAGATTTTTACTAAAAATTCTTTTCTTTTTGCTGTAAGGATCCTTTTTAGAGTTGTTTTTCAAGTCATTTTGTCTTTTAGAAGCTTCTGCATATTAACTAGAGAATGCATTCCATTGTTTCTGAAGGGTTTTGAATCTTCTCTTTTAAGGGTGACTCTTAAGGTGGACTTATTTGAAACAGAGGTTTCTTAGAATGGCCATTATAATTTTAAATTATCTCAAAAGTTTACCCATTTTCACTTGTTTAATTTTAGATCAGGAATTTCGGGAGGAGTTGAAGCAGGACAGTTCCGACAGATCAGGGTAGAGGAGGTGGTGGTAGGAGAAGAGGTGGGGAAGGAGGAGAAACAGGTGGGTCTTTAGATTTTTTTGCTTCTGTCTGGTCATCACCAGAGTTTGAAGCTTCTAATTGATTCTTTCCTCTACTTTAGAATGCTTCTCTCTCGGAGAAGCAATAAGGATTCATTTCCCCTTTTTGGAAGCCTCTAGCTACCAATTAAAATAGGCTTCTTGTTGTCTTTGAGAGGTGTAATATCCCCCTTTTTCCAACTGACCGTGCAAATAAACCAGTTTGGTAATATCACAGGAGCCCCATTGTGGCCAATGTAATTTTAGATCATCTGTAGTAATTTGGACCCAGGTGACAAGGAACTTGCAAATATTTGGTCCATAATTTTTGTACATAAAGGCTGCAGGAGTGGTGGCAGGTGGCTGGCCATTTGCTGTTTTTCTAGAGCAATCTTTAGGACACAACATGCCCACCCTGAATGGAGAAACCTCCCTGTATTGGAGGAACCTCTCGGGAGAAACCTCCCTCTAAACCAGCTGCAGCTGAACTTTATAAGGGATTCCCATCCTTAGAAATTGAGGGATTCCACTCCTTAAAGAGCCTCTAGACCTCTACCAAAGCGTGGGAGGTCGAGGATGTGAGAAGGCCTTACCTTGATCGTCCTCCTGAGGCCGCTGGAGATGCGGAGGAGCAGTCAGCCGGCTGCAGGTTGTGCTGGCACGCAGTGATCAGGCAGTCGCTTCACATCCCATCCTCGTCGCCAGAAATGGTAACTGAAATGAGTAGCTTTACAAGGCAGAGATAAATTTTAAAGAAAAGTGAAGCTTTATTAAAAGGTTTGCAAACGGGGGAAGTACACCTCAACCCCTAAGTTGATAGGTGAGCCCCACCTCGGTCTTTGTGTGGCTGGTTTGGAAAGGCAAAAAGTGCAGGGTTTGCAAGGCTAAGGCTGAGTCCAGTTCTGACTGGTAGCACTTCCCAGCTACAGTGTAACTTGTGCCCAGGGCTTTCTAAATGTCCTAACTGCAGGGAAAGACTACAGCGTTGTTCTCAGGCTGTCTGCTGATGGTCAAGGTTAAAATGTGATTTTTTGTTTCTGCCCATAGTTCAGCCTTGAGGTAGTCGTGGTAACCGTCATGACTCTGGCCTCCCTCTTATCTTTTTCTTTTATCACTTTTCACCACTGATACACTAGTCCAGTGGTCTGCATGGTAAGGTGTGCATCATTCAGGAAATGCTCAAGGTGATCTGTTGATATGTGGGAAGAAAATATTCGAATTCGTATTTTATCCTTTTAAGATTTGTTTGTGTATGTTTTATAATGTATATATTAGCACTCGGAAATATATATTATTGAAAAATCAAAGTCAGGAGATGATAGCTCTAGGCTATTGATTCTCTGTTTTCCCTCAGATCAGTGCTACCCATCAAACATCTGTCTGTGCGTTCTTGTAATAGTTTGTTTCCTGAGGATAAATGCACACCTGTGGAATTACAGAGTCAAGGGATATGTACATTTTAAAGATTCTTTTTTTTTTTTTTTTAAAGATTTTATTTATTCATTTTTTTCCCCCCAAAGCCCCAGTAGATAGTTGTATGTCATAGGTTCGCCTCCTTCTAGTTGCTATACATGGGACTCGGCCTCGGGTTGGACGGAGAAGTGGTGCCTTGGGGCGTGCCCGGGATCCGAACCCGGGCCGCCAGCATCAGAGCGCGCGCACTTAACCGCTAAGCCACGGAGCCGGCCCATGTACATTTTAAAGATTCTTGACACGTTGATTTCCAGAATATTCTACCATCTTATGTTTCCTCCAGCAGTATATATGTGTCCATCCTCTCACCTACAGAACACTGGGAATTATTATTTATAGAAATCTTTACACATTAGATAAGTGAAAATGGCATTTTCTTTTAATCTGTTTCTTTAATTAGTAGTGTGAGTTATTTTTTCACATTTATTGTGTTTGCATGTGTGTGTGAGAAATACATATTCACATCCTCTGCAGTCTTCATTTTCCTCCCTTCTGAGGTCCTCTGAAAACCTCTCTCACTATCGTCCAACCACCACCTTTAGTGAAAAACGGATTTTCATTTTTGCTTTAGTGCGCATGGCCTGGCTACTGCTGAAGTGGAATCGTTTTCCCTGTTCATGGGCCATTTGGATTTCCTCTTTTGTGAATTTTTCATCCTTAATCCATTTTGAGAGGGATATTATTTTATCAATTTTTATATAAAAGGGATATTAACACATCTGTAATACATTTTACAATATTTTTAAAAACTGTTGTTGTGAATTATCTGTCTTTTCCTTTACAGCTTATGGATTTCAGCCTGGGTGGCTTGGTAAGGTCTGCCCCACTCCAAGGTGTATATGCATTTAGTCTCCCAGATTTCTTAAATGCTATTTTAATTGTTTTGATTTTTACATGTAAATCTGTAATTCATCTCGAATGTATTTTTGTATTTGGTATAAGGTAGGGAGTCTTTGTTTTCTTCCAAATGCCTGACCAACCATCCTGAAACCGTTTATTAAAAGATTTCTCCACTGAATTAAAATGCCACCTTTATCGTGTAGTAGTTCTCATATATTTTGGATCTGTTTCTGGATTTTCTTTTCTGTTCAGCATCTGTTTACTTCTGTGCCTCTATCTTACTGTTCTGATTGTAATGGCTTTGTGTTTTAATATATAGAAAGGCAGGTCTCACATCTCTATCCTTTTTAATATTTATATTTTGGCTATTGGACGTTTCTTTTTCTTTTTCTTTTTTTTTTTGTGAGGAGATCAGCCCTGTGCTAACATCTGCCAATCTTCATCTTTTTTTTGCTGAGGAAGACTGGCCCTGGGCTAACATCCATGCCCATCTTCCTCCACTTTATATGGGACGCTGCCACAGCATGGCTTGCCAAGCAGTGCATAGGTGCGCGCCCGGGATCTGAACCGGCGAACCCAGGGCCACCGCAGCGGAGCACACTCACTTAACCACTTGCGGCCCTGACATTTCCTTTTCTAATATATTTTTATTTTATTTTATTTTTTGCTGAGGAAGATTTGCCATGAGCTAACATCTGTTGCTAATCTCCCTCTTTTTTTTTTTTTTTTTGCTTGAGGAAGATTAGCCCTGAACTAACATCTGTTTCAATCTTCCTCCACTTTATATGTGGGTCGCCTGCCACAGCATGGCTGACAAGTGGTGTAGGTCTGCGCCCGGGATCTGAACCCATGAACCTGGGCCACTGAAGCGGAGCATGCCAAACTTAACCACTATGCCATGGGGCCAGCCCCTCTAATATATTTTTTAAATAATTTTATCCAGATCCAAAGACAAGCCATTGAGATTCTGACTGCAACTATATATTAACTTTGTAAGAATGGGAATTGATACATATATAAATATAACATGTAAATATGTAAATTTATAAACTGGAACTTGTATATACTATAGATATTGATATTTAATTTTTAACTTTGTAAGGATTTTTATATTAAATCTGTCTATCAAGGAATGTGGTACAGCTTTCCATTTATGCAGGTTTTATGTCTTGCATTAAACTTTTTTTTAACTTTTGAAAACTGTGTATTTAAAAGAAAAGCAGTGAGCACTAAAACTGGGTTAAAATACAAATAAGATTTGTGCTCTGTGGTATTCACTTTGTATTTACTAGGCTCGCATGTTACTAGGCTCGCATGTCACATGAGTATTACCAGGTTCAGAGAGCAATGTCAAGTTTATCATACGTGAATTTTTATAGTGAACCTAGAACACTTTAATGTAATCTTATTTTCACGCTATTCTTTGAATTGAGATAGAATTCACATACCATAAAATTCACCCTTTTAACTCGTAGAATTCAGTAGTTTTTAGTATATTTGCAAGGTTGTCCAACCTTCACCACTATCAATTCCAGAACATTTTCATCACCCCAAAAAGAAACCCCACATTTTCATTAGCAGTCACTCCCTTTCCTCTAGCCCCCAACCCCTGGAAACCACTAATCTACTCTCTGTGTCTGTGGATTTGCCTATCTGGACATTTCATATAAATAGAATCTGACAATATGTGGCCTTTTGTGCCTTGGCTTATTTCACTTAGCACAATAGTTGCAAAGTTCATCCTGGTTGTAGCATGTGTCAGGACTTCATTTCTTTTTATGGCTGAATAATAAACAAAATGCCATATTTTGTTTATCGTTTCATAAGTTGATGGGCATTTGGGTTGTTTCCACTTTTTGGCTATTATGAATAATGCTGCTATGTACACTTGTGTACAAGTTTCTGTGTGGACATATGTTTTGTTCTCTTGGGTGTATACCTGGGAGGGGAACTGCTGGGCCATATGGTAACTGTTTAGATTACTGAGGAACAGTGAAACTGTTTTCCACAGCAGCTGCACCCTTCTACATTCCCACCAGTGATGTATGAGGGTTCCAGTTTCTCTGTATGCTCACCAACACTTATTGTTTTCTGTGTTTGTTTGAGTTATCGCCATCCTAGTGGGTGTGAAGTAGTATCTCATTGTGGGTTTGATTTGCATTCTCTTAATGACTAATGATGTTCTTGTGCCTGTTGGCCATTTGAATATCTTCTTGGAGAAATGTGTATTCAAGTCTTTTGCCTATCTTTTAATTAGGTTGTCGTTTTGTTGTTGAGTGTAAGAATTCTTTGTATATTCTGGATACTAGGCCCTTATCAGATATATGATTTGCAAATACTTTTTCCCCTTTCACTTGCTTGATAGTGTCCTTTAATGCACAAAGGTTTCTATTTTTTCTTTTGTTGCTTGTGCTTTTGGTGTCATATTAAAGAAACTGTTGCCTAATCCAAAGTCACAAAGATTTACATCTGTGTTTGCATCTAAGAGTTGTATAGTTTTAGATCTCACATTTAGGTCTTTATAGTAGTTTTTGAAATCAGGATGTGCGAGTCTTCCAACTTTGTTCTTTTTTTTCTTTTGTGAGGAAGATCAGCCCTGTGCTAACATCTGCCAATCCTCCTCTTTTTATGCTGAGGAAGACTGGCCCTGGGCTAACATCCGTGCCCATCTCCCTCCACTTTATATGGGACGCCGCCACAGCATGGCTTTCCAAGCGGTGCGTCGGTGTGCGCTCGGGATCCAAACAGGCCAACCGTGGGCCACCGCAGTGGAGCGCCCGCACCGAACCGCTTGCGCCACCGGGCTGGCCCCCAACTTTGTTCTTTTTTAAGGTTGTTTTGGCTTCTGAGTCTCTCGCATTTAATTCCACGTGAATTGTAGGATCACCTTGTCAATTTCAGCAAAAAAGATGGCTGGAATTTTAATAATGATTATAAAATTTAGATAGATTTTTTTTTTTAATTTTTATTTATTTTATTTTTTTTCCCCCAAAGCCCCAGTAGATAGTTGTATGTCATAGTTGCACAGCCTTCTAGTTGCTGTATGTGGGACGCGGTCTCATCGTGGCCGGAGAAGCGGTGCGTCGGTGCGCGCCCGGGATCCGAACCTGGGCCACCAGCAGCGGAGCGTGCGCGCTTAACCACTAAGCCACGGGGCCGGCCCTAGATAGATCTTATATCTTTTATGTTGAACTTATTGCTAGATATTTTATAGTTCTTGATGTTGATGAGAATGGGATTTTTCCCCCGTTTTCATTTCTGTCACATTATTGTCAATTAAAGAAGCTTGGTCGGTTTTTGTAAAGATATCTATTATCCAGCTGCCTTACCAAATTCCCTCGCTTATTATAGATGTTATTGACATCTCTTGGGATTCTAAACATAGCTGTCTCTTCCAATACTTATACCAATTATTTTATTATTCTGTCTTGTTTCATTAGCTTCACCCTTCAGAACAACCTGGATAATAATGATGACAGCTTGCACTCCTACCCTGTCCACTTAGTTTTACATGGGTAGATTTTGGTAAATAGTCTTTATTATATTTAAGTTGTATTCTTTTCTCTTATTTTTCTTAAAATTGTTATTAGGAATAGTGACTGAATTTTATCTTTCAGTACCTATAAATAAAAGAATATGATTTTTCTTCTTAATTTGTTGATGTGATGAATTATGTTGATGGATTTCCCAAAGTGGAACCATTCTTGCATTCCTGGAATAATACCCTACTTGGGCATGGAGTAGTAATTCTTTTGATGCCCTGCTGGATTCAGATCGCTACTGTTTTCTTTTACATTTGTGCATCTATATTCACAACTACAATTGTCAGTATTTTCTTTTTTGTGCTATGTCATGTTTTGTTGCTATGTCTATGAATTGGAGTGCTTTTCTATTTTATGGTCTAAATAACAGTGGAATTAACTTTAGATAGCTGTAAAACCATCTAGACTAGGAACCTTTTAAAAATCTATTATAATTACCTTTCTGATTGCTTCTGTGGTTACTGGGTCTATTCTCTTTTCAAGTAAGTTTTAGTCATATAAAATCCCATTAATAAGATGCCCTGCTATTGGATATAATCCACTTGTCACTGGCACCAGTTCCCTGCCTAGTCCCTAGTCTCATATGTGGGCAGGCCAAAGCTCCTACTGGGGTGTGGGGGTGGAAGAGGATTTGGAGTGACCACCTAGTTGGGACTTGCTCAGTTTAATGAGAGCATTTTTTACTTTGCAAGGATTCAACAAAAGGAGCAGTGTGCAGCTTTTCAGTGGAAGGAGACAGCCATCACGTCAACATCAGTCTGTCCTGGGGTCTAACCCCTGTACAGAGCTGGCTCATCTCCCTTTCCTCCCACCCCTGCCTAGCTTTATGCCCACCCCCACCTTGCAGGTGGTCTTGAGCATCTTGCCACATGGGGTTTCCCTCCCTCCCTCCTAGATTTGGCTGAGAAAGCAAAACAGCTGCCTGCCTAGGAACCCTGATGGGGCAGCACCACCTTCGGGTCTTGGATGCATAAGCTTGATGCCAAGACCTTGGAAGATTAAAAAATACTGGTTTTCATTAATCTTGCAGTGATGCAATCCTGCATTTTATGGGATGGAAATGTTTGAACCCTATTTATGACATTGTGGTAGGGTTTGGCAGTAGTCCAAAATTTACTATGCAGTCATCCATTTCCTTTAGATTTTCAATTTTGTTGCCATGGACTTGCGTATCATGTCATAATTTTTTCTGTCTTTTCCATTTTTGTGGCTCTAATATCCATTCTGTTCCCAATAACAGCACTTTTGTTTTCTCTTTTTCTGAATCGGACTTGCCAGGTGTTGGCTTACTTGATTTTTCAATGAAAGCTTATTATCCTTTCCACTATTTTTTGCTTCATTTATTTTTATCTTTCATCCGTATTAAATCCCTCTTCCTACTTTCTCTTGGTTTATAGTATTGATTTTCTTAAATTGAATAATGTAGTGCACTTATTTTCAATCTTTTTTTAAAAAAATAAAAGTATTTAAGACTATAAATTACCTGAATAAGGTCCCATGTAAAGTGTAATTTTTATTACTTTCTCGATAATTTGAAATTTCCTCTTTGATCTGGGGGCCATTTAAGGGGAGATTTCTTGATTTCTAAGTAGGTTTTTTTGGTTGTCATTTTATAATTTTATTGAATATTATTTGATTATGATCAAAGAATGTGGCTTGCAAAATCTACTTTGGGGAATTTATTGAAGATTTCTCAGTGGGGGCCAGCCTGGTAGTGTAGGGGTTAAGTTTGTATGCTCTGCTGTGGCGGCCTGGGGTTCGTGGGTTTGGATCCTGGGCACAGACCTATGCATTGCTCATCAAGCCATGCTGTGGCAGCATCCCACATACAAAATTGAGGAAGATTGGCACAAATGTTAGCTCAGGGACCATCCTCCTCAAGCAGAAGGAGGAAGAATAGCAAGAGATCTTAGCTCAGGGCCAATCTTCCTCACCAAAAAATAAAAAATAAAAAAAGGTTTCTCAGTGGCCGATAAATAATTGATTTTTGTAAATGTTCTATCACATAAAGAGTGAATGTTGACTTTAAGTTCCTTATATTATTCAAATGCTGTGTCTTTACTTTTGCCAACTTGATTTATCAAAATTCTGAAAGAATATTGAAGCCTTCCATTATTATTGTGGTTTTTATGAAGAACTTGAATTTCTGAGAGATTTTGTTTCCTATATCTGGCTGCTGTGATATTTGGTGCC